>NC_045789.1:85072648-88039557 GCF_009873245.2 Balaenoptera musculus | reverse complement strand
ATGAGTCCCCCTTTTACAGATGAGAACACTGAGGCACAGAGAGATTAAGAGATCTGGTGAGGATCTCAAGCTGCTGGAGGCCACTAGATGAAGACAATCTGCCTGAGGTAAAGTCAACGTTGAAGGGAAAAAAATTAGCTACCAGGAGACCAAGTCCCGCTGATGTCACTTGAGTCCCTGGATTTGAGCCCTTGGAGTCAGCTTTACCTTGGACTTTTCTGTTTCTTGAGCCAGTACTTTTTCTTTATTAGTACAAGCCAATTTAAGTTGCATATCAGCATTTTGCAGCTCAAAGAGACTTGACCCATAAAGTGATGGAGGACATTGAATGCCAGGGGCAGAGGAAGGGAGA
The DNA here is from genome assembly GCF_009873245.2 of Balaenoptera musculus. Classification (NCBI taxonomy): domain Eukaryota; kingdom Metazoa; phylum Chordata; class Mammalia; order Artiodactyla; family Balaenopteridae; genus Balaenoptera; species Balaenoptera musculus. The sequence goes on along the minus strand of NC_045789.1, from coordinate 88,039,205 downwards.
GAATGAAGAAGAACCGATATAAATTGCCTATCATAAGGCAGGCATTGAGCTGGAAGCTTTGCATACACTATCTCACTTAAGCTTTACAAGAACCTGTTAGATGAGTAGTGTCCTCATTTTATAAATTAGGAAAATGAGGTTATGAAGTGTTAAGTCCATTGGTTCATTAAACAAATATTTCATTCTGGGCCAGGTACTCTGATAGGTACTGAAAATTCAAAGATAACAGCAGTAATAATCACTATAGCTCACATTTACTGAGTGCTTAACTGTGTGCCAGATGCTGTTCTAAGCAATTGGCATGCATCATCGCATTTAATCCACTGAACAAACTTGTGAAGTAAGTTTTATCATCATCCCCATTTTATGGATGAGGAAACCGAGGCACAGAGAAGTTAAGTCATGTGCTCAAGGGCATGTAGCTGAGAGATGGAGGTAGGGTGACTTCAGAAGCCAGGACCCAACATGACACCACACTGCCAACCTTCCCTGCAAAAAGTTCAAGATAACTTGCCCACAGGTCACACAACTGTAGGTAGTCCACACTGGTCTGCTTGCCCGAAAGCTCAAGGTCTTTCCTTGGCATCCTAGTGCCATTGCACATTAGAGTGGAGTTGGAGTTGGGCTTTGCAGGAAATCAGGAGCCATGAGATGGTCTGGGGGGAAAATGATGTTCTCATTAAAATTGTTCCATCTTTCAAAGAAGGTCTGAATTTACACTGACCACAAGGCAAAAACATATCCCTATATATATCCCCCAGGGGCCACACCTTAGTGTGGTTTACACTTGTGCCATGACGCACAGAAGTGAGTTTCAATTCTGTTTTTAGGGAGAGAACTTCCTGTTTGTCCCAGCCCTGACCCCTTGCAGCAGGACACACTGCTGGCTAGCCTACAGGACTTAGCATTCACCCGTCTTTTCTTTCAAACTGTCCTTGGCCCTTACCCACCTACTCTGGTAATAATTCTCCTCTTTCCTTTGTCAGCTGACCTTCCTCCATCCCACATGGGTCTGCTGGGTCTACTGATCACAGGACGCACTTACCCAGAGGGTAGCTAACCCTGGGCTGTCGTGATGGGTTCATGGAGCAGGAATGCCACCCTAAGAGGATCAGTCAGACTCCTGGGATTTTACGTCTGGCACTAGGAGAGAGGAGCTTACTTTTTACTGAGATTGGATGATGTAAACCTGAACCTGTCCGTGATCATACTCGCCCTCTCCCCTCGACACCCCCAAAAGCCACGTGACGGCAGCTCATCTTCTGCAATACGTATGAGCCCAATATCCCAAGAAAAGCGGGGCTGAGAAATGGATGCAAAGACACACAGAGAGGGAATATTACTGAGTCTCTGCATCCAGTCATTCCTGAGATCAACTCCATTCCAGGAACTCCCAGTTTATGGAGTCAATAAATATTCCTTCTGCTGAAATTGGCTTGACTTGAGTTTCTACTGCTTGCAACCCAAAGAGTTCTGGCTAAGACTTGCTTCATTACCCAGAGGCTTCCTTCGTCATGGCTTGTTCTTCTGGCTTTTCTCACTTTTAACTTTCACAAATGGCAGTAAGTCAGAATGTGTGTGAAGATCTAACAACAAGGAGACTGACCGCAGAATTATTTATTATGGTAAAAATTTTGGAAAAAACTTAGATGGCCCATTATAAGGGATTGTTCACCTGTACAACCACCTCAGGTCTCATAAGTTTGTGGGTAAAAAGTGACATCTAGTGATGTAAATGCCCAGAATATGATACCCACACAGTGGTCCAGCTCCACCCAGAGTTCCCCATGGTTATATCTGGGGGTCCCCATGGTGCTATCTCACATAAGTTCAAGCACAGGCTCACTTGTATTTTTCAGCTCTGGTTTCCTCCTTGAGACATTTCACCGCTGCCCGGGCCTCTCTGGGAAAACACTGCTCCTCTGTGTGAAGCCATCCTTTGGGGTGGCCGCCCCCGGACTCCAGGCATCAGAGCTGGGCTAGGTCCATGGGAGTGGGAGAAGCAGGGAAGGGAATCACCCTGGTGTTCAACAAGCTTCACCATTTCCTTTTTTCTGCTAATAGGTCCCATGACCCAGGCCTGGCCAGTCAGAGCTCCCTCTCCCCCTGACAACAGTGAGCGGTGAAGTGACATGGGACCCAAACAGGACGCTTCAGAACCCTTGGTATTGATCCCTGGGACCAGGGCAGAAAGATATTCATTCTCTCTCTTTATAGATAGATAGATAGATAGACAGATAGATAGATAAATAGAGATATGCATATATATATATATATAATCAGTTTATTATAAAAGGATAGAACTCTGGAAGAGTCAGGTGGAAGAGATGAATAGGGTAAGGTGTGTGGGGAGCATACAGAGTTTCCACACCCTCTTCCAGAGCTTTCCTCTCCCCAAATCTCCATGTGTTCACCAACTCAGAAGCTCCATACTCTCATTTTTCATTGTGATTTCTAAGCAGGAGCTCATGGGGTTATACCTATAATAAGAAAATCCAGGAGCTATTGGATGGCCTGTGTGTTACCTTGTAGAAGGAGGTGCAGAGAAAGCTGGTTTGCAGGGACCAGGGGTGGAGCAGATGTACAGAAAGGAGCAGAGAGAAGAGACAGTCTTGGCAGCCTCCCATCTAGTTCCTGGTTCTAGGTCTTTCCTGAGGCTCTGCTGCATCCCTGACCTTGGACTTCAGAGGACACACTGGAATTACCCAGCAACTCCCAACTTTTGCTGATGCTCACTTTAAATGGTCTTCGCTTTTTGGTAACCCTAAGTGTCCTAATGTATGAACTGTTTTCCTTTCTTCTTCAGATACCTGTGCATAAAACTCCTCCCTTCTCCCTTAGTTGCATAAAAACAACTGACCGAAGTAAACCAGCACATGCAAACCCACCTGGGTCACCAGCCCCAAGCCTGGCATCATACCTGGCCAAATGAGATCCCTTGAAACACAACCTAGAACCCACAATTCCTCCTACATTAAATCTAAATATAATAAATAACAGTCACTAATGCTAACTTGCTCAAGGTTGTCAAATATGGAAGAGATAGGAGAGCCAGTATTGAAACCCATGTCCATCTCTATAGAAAGGCGTTTAACCCTTTTCTGTATTTGCATATCAATCTCTTTTAGCTCAGAGAAGTCATCTGTGAAATGCTTATGGTTTTGGAGGTAAAGAGCTGAACAGGGGCGGCCCCTGGGTTCAACGCAGGCAGCCAGCACCTCTGGTTGACCAGCCCTCACTGCCATCTGCTAGGCCAGGCCGGGGAGACCAGGTGCCCCACTGTGGCCCCCTTGGAGGTTGCAGCAGAGCACAGAGGCTCAGACACCCACCAGCTGAGCTTCAAGCCCTCGCCAGACACAAGGATAAGTGAAGACAACCCTGAAGTTGGTGTGAGACCCGGGAGATAAGCCTGCCCCGAGTGTCGATGGCGAAGGGGGATGGCCACACCTAGAGCAAAGGGACTCTCCCAGCTGGCTGCTCGCTAGCCGGGGGCTGCCTCAGGGTCAAAGCAGCCAGCAGTCGGGGGGTAAGTGCCCTCAAGTTGCTCACGGAGGCTGGAATCTCCCCCACCCCCCACCAACCCCTCCCAGGGGAAGTCGTCTCTGGGTAACTTTCTGGGTCATTTATGACCCTCCAAATTCAAACCTAGGGATTGGGACTCAGATTCCAGATTCCGCAGGCCTGGGATTCCTGAGGCCTGAATATGGCCAGTGAAACCTCTCTGGCCTTTGCCAGATGCCTCCAGCTCAAGAACTCTGGGTTCCTGTGAGTCCTTGGACGTATAACCTTGGGGGCAGTACTGGCTCTTCACCCCTCAGCTTGTGTGTTATTAAAAGCAACCTATTGACAACCTTCCCAGGTTGCATATGAGGGAAACAGCTGGGAAATAAATATCGTGTATACGACAAGGATAACTGCAGTGGTCATCCCTCAGTAGGCATCCTCTCTCTAACTCTCCTTCTGTAGGAATAGGCAGCCATTCGAGAAAACTCTACCAAGAAGGCAGTGCCCCGTCTCCGCTCTCCTGTCCACACTCTCACCGCGTGCTCACAGATGTGTAGCTCCCTCCACTTAGAGACCAACCGTGATTTAGCGGGCTGCTCTCTCCTCCCATGCCAGGCCCCCCTCCCTGTTCCATGGGTGGCACATCACAGATGGTGGTCGGTGACATCAGCAGGGCTTCCCTGATTCCAGGGAGCTTCCTGAGCACGAGCGCTCCTGGTTTCCCACCATCCTTTACCTGCCACCTCCCCGCAGGCCCCGGATGTGATCTCACTCTCTACTTCCTAGAGTGAATAGCCCTTAGAGGGAACACCCCTACTCCTCTGCCTCCGCCCCTCGCTTCCCCTCCATCCCAGAATTCCACTTAAGGAGGTCCTCCTCCTGTCTAGGGCACTAACGCTCTGACTCCTCGGGAAAGCCAACTACAATTTATGATTCTCCCCCTTCTCCCTCCTATACCTTCCGTATCAGTCAGGGAAACAGAACCACTGCTAGGATGTGTGTCTATATCTATACTTATATCTATATCTGTAGGTGTATCTATATCTATATCTGTAATGAAGTTTGTACTAAGGAATTGGCTCACGTGATTGTGAGGGCTGCAAATCTGAACTCTGCAGGGTGGGCAGGTTGGATGGAGGCCCAGGGAAGACTTGATGTTGCAGCTTAAGTCTGAAGGCATCTCTTCGTTGGGGGACCTCAGTCATTTTTCCTGAAGGCCTTCAGCAGGATTGGATGAGGCCCACACATGTTATGAAGAGTAATCTTTGCTCAAGTCCACCATGTCAAATACTAATCTCATGGGAAAAGTATCTTCACAGCACCATCCGGACTGGTGTTTGACCAAATGTCTGGGTACCATGAGCTGGCCAAGTTGACCCACAAAAAAATGAACCATCATACCATTAATCATAACCATGGTCAACAGTTATTGTGTGTTTACTCAGTGTGCTGTACTAAGCTCACCACATGCAATATCTTATTTAATCCTCTCAGCAATGCCGTGAGGTAGACCCTGTTGTTATTCTCATTTTACAGAATGAGGACGTTAAGTTCACAGTGAGTGGCAGATCTCTGATCCAACCCCGTCTGACTAACTCAGGAGGTTATGCTTTTACTCTCTAAACTACGCCACCTCCCAACTGCACTCCTGATTCTCTATTTTTTTTTTTTAAATGAATAGCCCAGTTTGCTTTTTTTTTTTTTAAAGAAATTCACGTTCTTTTATTTATTTATTTATGACTGTGTTGGGTCTTCGTTTCTGTGCGAGGGCTTTCTCTAGTTGTGACAAGCGGGGGCCACTCTTCATCGTGGTGCGCGGGCCTCTCACTATCGTGGCCTTTCTTGTTGCGGAGCACAGGCTCCAGACGCGCAGGCTCAGTAGTTGTGGCTCACGGGCCCAGTTGCTCCGTGGCATGTGGGATCTTCCCAGACCAGGGCTCGAACCCGTGTCCCCTGCATTGGCAGGCAGATTCTCAACCACTGCGCCACCAGGGAAGCCCTGATTCTCTATTTTTATTCTATGATTGAAATCTCTCCGATTAAACTACACAAAAATGTCCCATTATTTCTTTCCTCTCCTTCCCAGGGAAACGCCTTTGAAAAGGTTGCCCGCTCTTGGTGTCTCCAGTTCTTACCCTTCCTCACCCCATGGCCTCCCCCCGCAGACTCCAGAACGATGAAACAGTGTTGACCAAGGTCATGGATGATGTCCATATTATGAAAGCCAGTGGATGTGGCCTTCCAACTATGTATTTATCATAACGTAGTAGCAATTGTTCGTTGTTAAAAACAAAAATACTAGGAAAGCACTTCTGGTCAAGATGGTGTTGGTGTAAATAACCATTTGTGGCACCCATTCTGCTATAAACACATAGCAGTTACAGTATAAATAAAACTTTGAAAAACTGAAGATATAAAAGGGCATAACTGAGCTCACAGAGAAGAGAAGCATCTTTGCAGACCAGAAAGAGAAGAAAAACACAGAGCAGTGAGTGAGGCTAAGCCCTGGGCCTGCTGGCTCTGGGGCAGAAGCAAGCAGAGATGAACAGGCTCTGGCTCCTGTATGTAACTAAGCTAGACTGGCTCCCAGGAAACATGGACTAAACATATTCCAGGTGAGGCAGGGGCCAGGGTCGAACTGAAGGCTGAAAGTAGGACTGATGGTTTCTCTGCTTAGGGTGAGAGACTGATAAGGCTTCTCCTAACCAGTGCTCAAGGCTATAGCTTATGTGAAGCCGAATGTCTAGGTGGGCCGTGACCAGGACAACACAGGAACCAGAACCTGAACTGAGCAGTCTGCTCACGGAGTGAGCCACACACAGTGTCCATTAGCAAGAGCTACGATCATCAATCTAAGGTTCAATTAGAGGGAGGGCTGATCGAGGAAGCTATGAAACTAGACAAGGAAAGGAGAAGAGTGGAGAGAAAAAGAAGAAAAGAGAGAAGAGAGAGAGGGCTCAAGCTTAAAACGACTCGGCAAACAAAAAATCCAAAAGACACAAAGAAATCTATCTTTTCAGATAATAACCAACAAATCAATATTGATAAATTGTTCACTTCAGGTGAAACTAAGATAATAAAACAGTCTGCAAAAGAATTTTAAATAAATGTGTTTAAGGCTTTTAAATAAGAAAGTGAATGAATAATATGAAATGCGTAAGATTTAAAATTGTGAAACAAAAATAGCCAGAAAGGAACTTTTTTTAAAAATTTATTTATTTATTTATTTGGCTGCGTCATGTCTTATTTGCGGCACATAGGATCTTTGTTGCGGCATGCAGGATCCTTTGTTGCGGTGTGCAGGCTTCTCTCTAGTTGCAGCGTGGGCTCTAGAGCAAGTGGACTCAGTAGTTGCGGCATGCAGGCTTTGTTGCCCCACGGCAAGTGGGATCTTAGTTCCCCAACCAAAAATTGAACCTGCGTCCCCTGCATTGGAAGGTGGATTCTTTTTTTTTTTTTTTTTTTTAATTTTATTTATTTATTTATTTATTTATTTATTTATTTATGGCTGTGTTGGGTCTTCGTTTCTGTGCGAGGGCTTTCTCTAGTTGCGGCAAGTGGGGGCCACTCTTCATCGCAGTGCGCGGGCCTTTCACTGTCGCGGCCTCTCTTGTTGCAGAGCACAGGCTCCAGACGCGCAGGCTCAGTAGTTGTGGCTCACGGGCCTAGTCGCTCCGTGGCATGTGGGATCTTCCCAGACCAGGGCTCGAGCCCGTGTCCCCTGCATTGGCAGGCAGATTCTCAACCACTGCGCCACCAGGGAAGCCCTGAAAGGTGGATTCTTAACCACTGGACCACCAGGGAAGTCCCACTCCCCCAGCTACTTCCAGTTTCTTCTGGATCCTTCCATAGATATTCAAAAACATATACAAGCATATAGATATAGGCTTAGGAAGGTGCATAACAATGTTTGTAGTATGCTACCCTTGGCATAAAAAAGTTATAAGGAACATATACAAGTTTCAATTAATAATATATGTTGAAGATTTTCCTTCTTTTTTTTTTGTTTTAAATGGCTGCTTGGTGTTAATTGTGAAACTTTAGAAGCATTCCATTAAAATCAGAAATAAGACAGGAATGCCCACTTCCAACCAACTAACTATTCAATATTTTACTGGAGCTCCTTGCCGAAACAATGAGCAGTATAATAATTGGAAGGAAAAAGACAAAACTCTTTTTATTTGCAGGTAGAATGATCATCTGTGTAGAAACCCCAAGAAAATCCACTGTCAAATTATTAGAATGTATAAATGAGTTTAACAAGTTTGCTTCATGCAGTCAACATTTTAAAAACGAATTTTTTTATAAAGACCAATAACTAATTCAAAATTTTAATTGGAAAACAAAATCTCATTCATAGCACCCTGGGTCAGATCACCATGAGAAACAAAGAGAAAAGAATATGGTGCTGGCAGGCTCCAATTGGGAAAATGCCAATAAAGGATTTTTTATCGGGTTTCTTCATGTACCCGTGCCTTGGCCAACGATGTTGGCGGTGGGGCGATTGGGGGAAGATGGGGTCTGTGATTGACAGTCTATGGTATATTACACATGGCTGAGGCAAGGAAGAAGCAATTCTCTCAAAATGGATGGGAAGCTTCAGTACCAAAAGCATTTTTTATCTGCCACCCATCTGTATCCCCAGCAAACTGAGCTCCTTAAGGGCAAAGGAAATGTTTTATTGTTCCTGCAGTTCCTGAGCTTAGTGCTGTGCCTTACATGTCACAGAGCTTCAGTAAATGACCAAAGAATGAGCGAGTGAGTGAGTGGAAGCCAGGACCTGCCAGTCTGAAGCATCTTCTCCTCTCCCCAAGGCCACTTGGAATCCCACAGTTTGAGACAGAAGTCCCTCCCCAACCAGGCCCCAAATGAGTGAATGGGAAAGGAGAGAAGTAGCAGTTGACTACTTTCCTCATCGATGGGACCCCTTTGGAGGACAAATGTGACCATCACCTAAAGCACCGTGCAGGGGGGTCACTGCTCAGAACTCTGCTCCCATTGAGCTTGGCCGCCTCCAGCAAGGCTACTGGTTTCTGGGAGTGTAGGGCCCTGTGCTCTTGGGAAATAAGGACAATCTTTCCTCCTGCCCAGCAATTTTTGGGGAGAGAGGGGGAACTGATTCTCTTTCATTTTGTGGCCTGGGGGAATAAGTGATCCAGCTTTTTAGTGCCCCTCAGTCCTGTGCTCTTTTTTTTTTTTTTTTTTTTTATTGGAGTATAGTTGATTAACAATGTTGTGTTAGTTTCAAGTGTACAGCAAAGTGATTCAGTTATACATATACATGTATCTGTTCTTTTTCAAATTCTTTTCCTATTTAGGTTATTACAGAGTATTGAGCAGAGTTCCCTGTGCTATATAGTATGTCAGCTATCACTAGGTAGGCACACATGAGAAAGAAGGAAAGAAAGAAAGAAAGAAAGAAAGAAAGAAAGAAAGAAAGAAAGAAAGAAAGAAAGGAAGGAAGGAAGGAAGGAAGGAAGGAAGGAAGGAAGGAAGGAAGGAAGGAAGGAAGGAAGGAAGGAAAAGGAGACAAAAATTAACATTTGAATATGCCAAATTGGAGGAATCTTTTCGGAGCAGGGAATGCTAACGTGTTTGCCCCAGCCATCCCTCTGCCTTAACACCTCATTGTCTTCTTCCAATGCCTGTGCTCCCTGGAGAAGCCTTCCAAGACTATCCGCTCTAGACTCTGAACTCCTATAGCACTGTCATGAATATCTGATTCTTTTTTTCTGCCCCACATTTTTTCCTTTTGGGGACTTTCCTTCCTTCCAGCACTTTGGGATTCTGATGCGCTGTCAAAGGAGGGCCAGGATTCCCCCACTACATGAATGGACATAAAACTCAGGCTGACCAATCAGAGTGCCCTGTTCATGGGACACAGTGATTGGTCCAGGGGTGGGCAAAGGACCAATATGGGTCCTAGGAGAGAGAGGGTCTCCCTCCTTCTGAAGGACCTTGGCTGGAGCTGATGGACATTCCCTTTTCTATGACATGGAAAAACAGTGCCAGAAAATGAGGCCACACAGAAGAAAACAAATCTGAGAGCTGCCCAGAGAAAGTCCTGATGATATCACAAGAGTGCCCTGGATTCAGCCGTACCTGAAGCCAAATGACTACATGACTCTAGCACTTGGGCCAGTAAATTTCCCTTTTGCTTGAACTACTTCGAATTTGGGTTCCTGTCACTTAAACCAAGGGTCCAACCAACTCAGCCTCTAATTTTCAGGACAAGTCGTGTGGCACATATCATGGCAACCAGCAAGGCTGGTTCCTCTGAATGTCCCACATCTTCTCTAGAAAGCCTTGGTTCATGTCTGCTCTGTGTCGGGGCAATCAGGCCAGGATCGTGGTTTCTTTCAGCATAAGCCTCTCTTTTTTGGCAGTTTTTTTTTCCATATAGTCAATCGGACTTTGATGCTAAAATAATTTAAAGGCACATCAAATTGCTGAAGGTCACTTATGCAGAATTTCCAGTGCTTGCTGGCTTTGTCTGTAGCCTTTCCCTACATTGATATACATTTGTCAACACTGTCTCCTTCCTTACCTCTCCATCTAGGCCACAGGTGTGCACAGCCTCACCACCTCTTTCCCTGAATGCCTCCCTCTCAGCCTGATGCCTCATGTGAAGACAGCTCTTGCAGGTTCAGGAGCCCTGCTTGCAAACTCTGTGTAAGGTCCCAGGGGCCCCCAGATTTAAGGCACCACTGGGTGTTCTCTGAAGCTGGAGGTGTTACCTCTTGTCTGCGGTCATAGTTCAAGGAGTTGGGGAACAGGGGTCTCCACCTTACTTAATCACCCCTTTTATCATGCGAGCACTCACTCCAGAGCCCGCCATGGTTCCCTAGTGCTACCCATAGAAACTGCCCCAATTAGGCTAACTTCCTTCCTGCATATTCTCTCTCCACACTCCAGACTGGGTGGCTGACCCACTCCCCGCCTCGTAAAAATGCCAAACTCATTCTCCTCTTAAGGCTTCTGTACCTGATGCTCTCCCTGTCTAAAATACCCTTCTTTCTTCTTCCTCCCACCTCCAATCCTATAAAGCCCACTTTAAGTTCCACCTCTTCCATACAGCCCTCCCTGATTCTTTCTGAGTCTCCTTACCTACAATTTACCCTTTTTCTGTATAATAGTTGTTCCATAATCAGAACTACACAGCTATCATCTAATTGTGGCACGTTGCGGGATTTGACTCCATCCATCCTGCCTCCTAACTGGATTATATGCTCCCTGACGGTAAGGACCATCACTTGCCCGTCTTTTATTTCCCTCCCTCCATCTCAGCATCCGGCAGGAGATAGTTTCTTATACTTACCTGATCATAAGCATCACTTTGGGAATCTGTTTTAGAAATACAGCTACCATGACTTGTCTCCCGGAGACACTGACTTAATAGGCTTGGGGTAAGATGTTGGGATCTGGATTTTCAAAAGTACCATGATATAGGCTTTCATTGAGGCAAGTTTAGAAAACAAGGCATTAGAGTGAGCATATTGCCAACACCCAGATCAAGACATATCTGACAAACTCAAGTGTTTTTATGAAAACAAAGTACAGGATATTTGAAATGTATGTGCGTTTGGAAATCCCAGGGCGTGAGGTTCTCCTGCACGTGGTGATGTCACCCCACTTTGGAGGTTATACAGTGTGCTGGCTGAGAGAATGGGCTTGGCGGTGACAAAGGTTTGAATCTGCCTCAGCCACTCATAATGAGACTTCGGACAATATATCTAACCTCTCTGAGTCTGTTTCCTCATCTGTTCATTGAAAAGAACAATGAAAGCCACTTCCCAGGATTTCTGTGAGAATGAAACAAGGTCTTAGGCGAAAAGAACTCAGCTCCATGCCTGGCACAGAGTAAATATTTGTTACGTATTTGTAGCAAGTACAAGTACTGAAGCTGGGACATCTGCCAGGCTGGAGGCGGTTGCAGGAAACACTTTGTTGGTGGGGCACATTCTCCACTCCTTTTTTTGTTTGTTTTCGTGGGGGAACTCTTAGTCCTAATACCAGTGCTTTACCCCCTACTAGAGGGGGTGCAGGGAGCCGCAACAGCATGAAGTGACGGAAAGGAAGACTGAGAAGTTGTACTCTATTTATTTTGCAACAGTATCATACATACGCAATAGTAATATTATGCTCCCAGCTTTGTATCCTTGCTGAGTTAGAGAACCTTTTCCTTCCTCAATCCATATTTATGCAGCATCACAACTGGAAAGAATTGCTCGTCTTTGGGCACTGTGTGTCCCCTTGGCCTACCTTTGATCACAGGAGATTAGGAGGCAGCTATGGCTAGAGGACAGAAAGCCTGATCTTCTCTGCTCCTGATGCCAGAGGAAAAACTATGACCAAGACCTGGCCCGGGCCAGGCTAGTCAGGCTACCAGGTGGCATCATTTAAGACAGAAAAACTGGGCTTCCCTGGTGGCGCAGTGGTTGAGAATCTGCCTGCCAATGCAGGGGACACGGGTTCGAGGCCTGGTCTGGGAAGATCCCACATGCCGCGGAGCCACTAGGCCCGTGAGCCACAATTACTGAGCCTGTGCGTCTGGAGCCTGTGCTCCGCAACAAGAGAGGCCGCGATGGTGAGAGGCCCGCGCACCGCGATGAAGAGTGGCCCCCGCTTGCCGCAACTAGAGAAAGCCCTCGCACAGAAATGAAGACCCAACACAGCCATAAAATAAATAAATAAATAAATAAATAACCCCCCAAAAAAGTAAAAAAAAAAAAAAAAAACATGCTCTCAAGACAGAAAAACTCAGGCTGTGAAAACGTACTGACTGTGTCTTATACGAGGCAGGGGGACAAGACTGCATCCCAGTGTGTAGGACGGGGTTTCTCTTCCAAGCAATAGGTTAATTGGTCAGTGGATCCATGAGTCAATGGATCAATGGGCTTTTTCCTACAAGCAATAGTTTACCAATCATTTTGGGCCAGGAAAAGGACACGGTCTTAGCCTAGAGAGCAGGAAACTTTCCTCTTCTCTTAGGAGCCAAAGGGCAGTCAGACCTATACGGTGATGGGAGAAGACACCTGGGAAGTGATATTCTGAGGGAAGTTCACGGAGCCATTTTGGGAACAGGAGTGCCATGGTCCCATGTCACCTGGAGTTCTGCCAAGGAGGTGGGGATGCCGAGCTCAGGCAGTGGTCATAAAGCCCTCTCTGGTTTATGACTCTGTTGCCCTAAAGCTCAACAAAACCTTACAAGAAGAATTTGGTGGTGGGAAAAATTTAGCAGAGAATTATCCCCTCTTATTCTAGGGGTCTTAGCAGCAGCCACCAACAGAGAAGCTGGTGGGGGGAACCAAAGAGGCCTTCCTGGAGGAGGTGGTACTGGGCTGGCTTGTCAATCAGCTTATGTCACTGAGCCAAATGCTTGTAATTGGCTTTGGAGGTCACCATTGACCCCACAGTCCATCTCATGATCCTCAGAATTGACCTCCCAGTGCCTCACCAGGATAATTTCAGGGTCCAGAGATTCTGACTCCCAACCCCCTCATATCTGCTGTTGACTGGATCTCCCTGCCCTCCTCATGCAGGGCCATTTCCCTGGCCTTGGCTTCCCCTTTGGCAAAACTGCATTCTCCCTCCACAAGCCCTGACACACGCTCAGAAAAGACAGGGTTCTTGTGGGTCCAGCCTGCCAGGGGCAAGGTTTGCCAGAGCTATACTGGAGCCAAGCGGTGACCCGTGAGTGAGCAATGGGACTGCACTGGACCCAGTTCCAGGCTGGAAGGTGAGGCAGCCTCCCAGCGATTTCCTCTAACCTCAGAAGCGAGTCAGTAGCTGGCAGTTCACATGAGGTCCCCCTGACATCTCTGGTCAGGAATGCAGCTTGCTGGGGATTCTGAAGGAAAGAGCAGGGGGGGAAGTGATTAGCAGGCAGGACCATCAGCGTGCGCCCAGGGACCTCGGTCTGCCTTAGCGAGTGAAGGCTCTGCCCTCGGCCGGCTCTCAGCTGAGCATCCTGGGGCTCATGTACGGGTGGACATGGGCCATCCAGGACCCTTTGACCACCTGAGTCCTGGCAGAGCGAGGCTCTGGCACCCCAACTTTGTTTTTAACTTCATAAGTCCTTGAATCTGACAATAGGGGGAGGAAATGGTGACTGAAGGCAGATCCATACTTGCAGTTTTGCTGGCTGTGCCAACATTTATAGTTTGCAAACATTTGGTAAAAGGATCCAAGGATGGGATAGGGGAGGGGTGGCTTGGCTCAATTTGCACGGGGCGCTCTGGATTTTGATCATGTACTGGCTGGGAATATATTCATCCCGCTGGGGGCTTGAGGGCACAAGAATAGTACTTCTTAAACTTTAATGTGCCTAGGAATTACCAGGGCTCTTGTTAAAATGCAATTGTGTTTCAGTGTTTGGGTGGATCCCAAGTTTCTGCATTTCCAGGAAGCCCCAGCATCAGCGGGACCGCACATTGAGAAGGAAAGGGACAGAAGGCTCTGCAGCTATTGCTATGGGGTCAGGACTTGGAATTTCCAGGAACAGGGTTCCCAATAGCACCCTCATTATAATGAGCAGCTGACTCTCTGCCTGGACCACTTAGCCCCCACCAGCAGAACCCCTCCCCAAGCTTGGGTACCCAATCCCTTGAGAGACACATAAGATAAATGTTTGGATGGGGTCTTCGGGGTCATTATTCCCCTTTACCCACTCTGATTTGTCCTCTAAGTGTTAGATTCTCCTCTGCAGCTTCCAGGGCTGACCAAACTGGACCAAACTGGACCGAACTGAAAAGAGTAATTGCCTCTTCTAGGCCACTACTCTGACCTAGATCATATAAGCATGATATGTGTCACAGTGTGATTGTGATGATACATCTATGTAACTGTCACTTCTGCGATCCTTGAGGGTGGGAATAATAAGGCAGTGCCTGGTGCAGATCATATATTTGTTGAATCAGTTATGCGTTATTCTCAATCTCTCTTTCTCAGGAGGCCCCAACCTCACTTCCTCGGAGACATTTCTAGGTTAAATAGCACCAATTTTCTCCAACCTCCACCCTCCCTGTTCAGGGGAGTTGAAGACATTGACTGTCAACCTTGGCTCTGTTTTAGAATTAATGGAGGTGTTTTAAAAATACTGACTCTGGGGCTTCCCTGGCGCTGCATTGGTTAAGAATCCGCCTGCCAATGTAGGGCACACGGGTTCCAGCCCTGGTCCAGGAAGATCCCACATGCCGCAGAGCAACTAAGCCTGTGCGCCACAACTACTGAGCCTGCGCTCTAGAGCCCACGTGCTGCAACTACTGAAGCCCACGCACCTAGAGCCCGTGCTCCGCAACAAGAGAAGCCACTGTAATGAGAAGCCCGTGCACCGCAACGAAGAGTAGCCCCCGCTCGCCACAACCAGAGAGAGCCCGCGCACAGGAACAAAGACCCAATGCAGGCAAAAATAAACAAATTAATTAATTAATTTTAAAAAAATACTGACTCTAATCCTCAGAGAGTCTGACTTATTTGGTCTGGGCCTGGGCTTCAGGATTTTTAAAAACTCCCCTATGATCCTCACGTGTGGACAAGTTTGAAAACCACCGGAGGCAGGAATTGTAGGTTAACACCCAGCACTTCAGCCTCAAGTGAGAACTGCCATCAGGCCCCTTCTAATCATGGGTCCCCCAGTGCCGGAGAGCAGGCTCTTTCTTACCTTGGGCTTGAAACTAAGCTCCTTCTGATGAAGGGAGGCCTTAGGACTACATAGATCAGGAACTAGTGGCTGGCATAAGACCAACCTGGGTTCAAATCCCAGCTCCACCATTTAACTAGAGGTTTGACTTGAGGCCATCTTCTCAGTCTCTCTGAGCCTTGGTTTCCTAACCAATAAAATGGGATAATGGTCTATTAGTTTCTACTGGGCAATAAACCATCCCCAAAACTTAGTTGCTGAAAGCACAACGTTTAAGCTTTCTCGCAACTCTGTGGGATGGCTGGTCTCTCTTCTGGTCTGGACTGGCTCTGCCAGGGCTGGATGGCCTAGGATGGCCACCCCAGATGTCTGGCAGTTGGCTTGATGTCAGCTGGGGTGATAGAGGTGACTCGGCTGGTGTCTGCATCCCCCATCATCCAGCAGGCTAGCTAGCCCAGGCTGGTTCGCATGATGGCAGTCATGGGGTTCTGGAAGCTGCAAGGGAAGGAACCACAATGTACTTTTCATGCCTCTGTTTGCTAATGTTCCGTTGGTCAAGGCTAGGCAAGGCCAGTCCGGAGTCAGTGTGGGAGAAATACCAACATAGCTCACCTTGCTATACCTATGTACATAAAATAAAATAAAATGAAATGAAATATAAAATAAAATAAAAGCCCCATTGGCGCTTCAGCCCCAGCAACTAGGACCTTCCTGGTCTTTTCCTTAGTACTCATGTGCTCATAATGATAATAAAGGTCACAATAAATTTTGAGCCCCAGGAGTTAAGTCACTGACAAAAATTTCTTTGATGCGCAGGCCATCATTTTTGTGGCAAATGTTTCCTTGTGGGTTAGGTCATTAATTCATCCCAGTGAAAATTTTAAAATGAGTGCAAATGCCTCCCGCCTTTCTTCCCAGGAGCTTTATCATTCACTGGGAGAGGCATGCAGGTAAATGGAACCCAGAAGTCCACTTGAACTTCAGGTTTATGTCTGTCTGCATGTGTTTTCTCTGCTTTTGCCTGTGTCAACCTGCACACAGAAAACCTTCCCCTTCAAAGTTCCACATCAGACAAATGTGTTTGTGAGCAATGGTGATTTTACTGGAGGCTTCACTGAGGAAACCAAAAAAGGAGCACCTGGTACCCATCACAGTCATCAGCTTAAACAGCCCATCTGGATGTTTCTGTTCTTCAAAGCTCCTCCTCTTTTGCTCACTTCCAGGAGAGTTTTATCCTCTTACCTCCCTAACACTTCCCTGGAGCAGCTGCAGCCTCACTAGCTCCCTTCCCCTCTTCCCAGATTTTCTTGAAGAATTGCCATTCCTCTTTGTCATGCAGAGTAACACAGCTCTCTCTCAGCTCTCCCACATCAAAATATTTCTTCTTCTTCTATTTGCAAAATTAGACCCACCCACCTTAGAAGTCAGGATAGGAACCATCCTGTGCTACTCAACCATGCACTTCCAGATCTTATCCCTTACCTCATCCCAAAGGACTTACTGAGTTATTTATTCTGGTGTTTTCCCCAAGGAGACTTTTATGAGTAAAAATTTTCTCCATCTTCTTACAACCACTTCTAATATCAAGCATTTTGAACTTTGTGCAAGAGCAACAGGAAAGAGTGATACTTTCTAATGAAAGCATGAAGGAAGGCTTCCTGGAGGAGGTGACATTTGAACCAAGCTCTAATGAAACTCCTTCGAGAAAGATAGTTAGTAATTTTAAAACTAATGATTTTAAGATGTGTTCATCCTTCTGATTACTTAGTCTAATTCCTCAGGCCCCTGTTACATCCCTTCATGCAATCCCCCACCCCATCCTGATATTCACTCTTAATTAGAGACTGGACTAAAGGAGTTAACATGAGTTCCTTTTTTAGATAGTTATCAGGAGGGGACAAGAGGCCCAAGTTCTCCCTATTCATGTCATATGAAACATGGAAAAGAATCTTGGCCCTATAGTTTCAATTGCTCCCTTCAAATTGTCTATGTGTCATGGTTACTTTGGTTTTTGTTTGGCAGGGATTTATTGGTGTTTTACACATGCTTTGGATCTAGACTAATCTTGGCACTTAGATGTCCCCCTGGCCTCACAGAATAAGATGCCTGGAATTGGTCATCAGAACAAGCCAAGGACTGCAAAGAAATTCCTCAGTAATTACTACATTATTTGGTTCTTTGTGTCAAAAATGAATTAGGTGAAAGAATTCATTCATCTCTTACTACACTGAGCGACAGAGGCAATTTTCCTCATAGGACTCAGGGCTAAAGTAGATTGTCTCCTAGACTTCCCTGCCACATTTAGCTGAAACTGAAATTCAGAGGGAAAAGATCTTCCTTTTGAGAATATCATCTCCTGAAACAAAAACATGAGTTTAACAGTCCACTTGGAAGATGCAAAACTTTAATTTCACAAGGCATTTTGACAGGTGTGTGTGCACGCGTGTGTTTTTAGGTCTCTTTCAGTTGCAAGATCAAACAACCCAACTGAAAATGGGGGTTTCAGTTGTTCACATAACAGAAAAGTCCGTGGTAGATTACCCTTCAGTCATGGCTAGATCCAGATGATGTTGCATGAGTTTTTTTCCCTCTTGATCACTCAGCTCTACTCTTCTTGTCAGACAAGCTCTTCCCACACAGTGTCATTATGACCGCCAGCAGCTTCAGACTTAATTCTGCCAGCTTCAAAACCCTGGAGAAATAGACGTGCTTTGTTACCAATAGTCTTTGCAAAAGTCTCAGCCTTCTGTCTCAATAGCCTAAAGGGATATGTCCACCCCTACACCAGTTTTGGTGACTCTGATTGGCCAGGCCTTGATCACACACTCCTCAAGCAAGGTGAGCGAGGCAAACCCCAACCAAACTACAGGGACTAAACTTTGGGGGAGGACTGATTCTCCAAAGAAAAAGTAGATGATATTCCCAGAAAGGGCAATGATTGGGCAAAACCAAGAGATGTGCATTACAATAAAATGCCTACTTAATGGTGAAATCACTAGAACGGGGAAAAAGGAAGGCAGCTGGTAGGGTGCAGGCAAAGGGCAATGGATAGGTCTGTACTAAGCAAATTTAGGTTGGCAGGCCTGATTTTCAAACCAGTTGCATTGACTATTAGTAAAAATGATAATGTCTCAACACCTAGACATTTCTTTCTAAATTTCATCTGAGTGTCCAGTAATGGCTGCCGTTTATGAAGGTCACTGTCAACCGGGGCTGCTGGTCGATGACAGGCAGCCCGGTAAGCAGGCAGCTGCCCATCAAGACTGAAGGAAAGAGATTCAAAAGCCAAGGCGGAGAGAAGTCGGGGGCTTGGCCTGTGCAGTGCACCATGAGGGAAGGAGAGGAGGGGAGAAACCTCGGCAATTTGTTTTTACTATTTTGCTTGTTCTGGATACCGGGAAAGCTGCATATATTGGCTTCTGACTAATGAAAACAGAGGGGAAGCCAGGCTGGAAACCTGGCCCTGTTTCCGTGCACAATTAGGTTTGTTTGTTTAGGTCTCTTTTTATTTGTTTTCAGATGACTCAGATAGGAATACTGCAGGCCTTTCAAAGCAAAGTGTTCTTATGTGTATTTTGGGTCCAGGGCTTCGCCAAGTGCAGAAAGCCTTGGCTCCCTGAGGTTATTTTCCTATCCAAGGGTTTTTCAAACTTTCAAGTGGAGCTGGGAGAAGGCTGTTGCAAACCAGGTTATTTTTCTTAGCAGACCCCAGCCTGGGGTTTCAGGGGGCACAGGGATCGCTAACATATAAACACAAAGTTCCCCAAACAGCACACAGGGCACCCATTGTGTGGATCTCCGGCGTGGCCTCCGCTGACAGCTTTACCATCTGCACGCTTGGTCCTCTCTGGAAACCTCTTTGTGAGTCTGCCGCCTTCTCTCCAGACGACCGAGTCCGGCGATGGACTCTTCCTTTGGAATCTCTCTCTGCCTATAAACTGTTCAGCTTTCAAGCCTTCCCACTTTCACTGCCGCGGGTTGGGGTCTGACACCTCCAACGAAATGCAGAGATATTTACCATCTGGGAAGCTGCCGAGCACCTGGCTGGGTTCCTCTGCGTAAGGCGAGCGACTCCGCGGAGACGGATTGCTCCTGGTCAGTTGAACCCACATCCAAGGCATTGGGAAGAGCCTTTGGAGGCGCTGGGCAGTAGCCTTTCCCCTCCCCTTTGAGCAAGATGCAAACCAGACGACGGCGAGGACCACTCCAGGGTCCCTTCTTGGAGGCTTCTTCCCAGTAGCCCTGCCTCTGTGGGATAAGTCAGAGGACAGGGACAGCCCAAGGAGTCCTGGTTGTTTTCAAATACTAAGAGTTTATGTAGGTGGCAGAAGCAGGTTTCCTAAACTCCTTGGAAGCTAGATTCCAGCCTAAGAACCTGAGAGGCAGTCTCCCCTGCTCGGCTCGCCCGTGTTAAATGGAGGAGACCGGCCGGCGGGCCGGCCAGAGAGGCACTTTATACTGAGTCACTGCAGCGAAACTTCTGTTAACCACGATTTGGTTTTTCAATGCTCCTCTCCCTCTGAATGAGTCTGTAAACTCTTCCGCTTTTAAGACTCTCCTCCTTCAGTGTTTGAAGTTTGAAACCTCGCGAAGCTTTTAGGAGAAAGATTTGTTCTATCGAAATTCACGCATCTCAGGAATTTCTTTTCAAACCACTGTCTTCTAGAGCTGTATCCCGGGGCCAAACGAAATTCTGCCCCATCTCCTGCACCTGCTACTGCTCTACTGCTGGGCCATGACAGGAGGCGCTGGGCCAATGGCCCTGTGTCTTAGAAGATGGGGGTGCAAGTAGTTTAGCAGAGAGGTGAGCCCAGGAAGCATGTGAGGGAGAGAGGAGGTGACCCTGGGCAGCTGGAGCTCAGTCCTGCCGGGCACCCTGTGACAGACTGTGTGCAATATGACTCCGATCGTCTCACTGACGGGCAAGGAAGTTGCCGCTGGTGTTGGGGTCTGCTCCTGGTGTGCTAGCTCCCTGGAGCAGAGTGCAAGCCACTCTTGGAGCCAGAGGATGTCCTCAGGAGGAGAGAGACATGAAGCCCCAGGCCAGCGTGGAACTCTCTGGAGATCACTTCCGGGGTAGGGTGAGGGGCTATGGAAGGGGCACCAGCCGTGTCTACAGCATCTGCTGTACCCTAAGGTGACATAAGGAAGGGCACAGTCATCAGAAAGAGACGGGACTATTCTCCCTGGACTGTGTTTACTAAGGCAGGGAAGTGGGCGAATATGAATACCTGTTAACACTAGGAGAAACAACAAGGGCTGAAAAGCAAAAGGCTTTGATTCCACTCTCAGTTTGCTGTTCATCCATTTACTTAGCAGATATTTACAGCTGGCCCACCTGTGTCAGGCTGTGTGCTTGGTGCTGGGGTTCAGTGGGGAGCAAGCCAAGCTCTGGCTCTGCCTTGGAAGACCGCAGTCTAGTGGCGGGAGCAGACAAGCAAGGCGTTAATGCAAGTGAGTGTGGCAGCAGGCCGGAGGGGCCCCTCGTCTAGGCTGGTAGGGTCAGGTGTCCCTTCCTTGAGAAGGGAGGGGAAGAGTATTCCAGCGAGAAGGAGCAGAGTGTGAGAATGCCTGGAGGCACCAGTGCACATGTACAGAGTCGGGGCTGTTCTCTAGTCGGTGGTGAGTGGCAGTGATACGTGATAAAGATGGACGCCAACAAAGACCTGATCATACAAGACCTTGGCGGCCACCTCACAGCGTTTACGCTGTATACCAGAGCAATGGGGAATGGCCTGGTATTATTGTTATTGTTATTATTCAATTAACATTTATCAATACTTATCTGTTTCATTGCCTCTTGAATCCCACCTCTTCCTTCTGCGTTCAATTCCTTTCTTCCTGAAGACCGTCTTTTAGTAGCTCTTCACTGACGACTGTGAGTGGTGAACTCACTCAGTCAAGGGTGGATCCAGTTTTCTTGGAGCCTGGAGCTTATGCAGTTTGGGGTCCTTCTTTAAGAGAAACAATGGCAACTATAAATACAAAGCTAAGGGGCTTCCCTGGTGGTGCAGTGGTTGAGAATCTGCCTACCAATGCAGGGGACGCGGGTTCGAGCCCTGGTCCGGGAAGATCCCACATGCCGCAGAGCAACTAAGCCCATGCGCCACAACTACTGAGCCTGTGCTCTAGAGCCCGCGAGCCACAACTACTGAGCCCGCGTGCCACAGCTACTGAAGCCCGAGCACCTAGAGCCCGTGCTCCGCAACAAGAGAAGCCACCGCAATGAGAAGCCCGCGCACCGCAACGAAGAGTAGCCCCCGTTCGCCGCAACTAGAGAAAGCCCGTGTGCAGCAACGAAGACCCAATGCAGCCAAAAATAAAAATTAATTAATAAAAACAAAAAAAGGAAGAAAAGAACCTACTGAATAGCACAGGGAACTCTATTCAGTACTCTGTAATGACCTATATGGGAATAGAATCTAAAAAAGAGTGGAAATATGTCTATGTATAACTGACTCACTTTGCTGTACAGCAGAAACTAACACAACATTGTAAATCAACTATACTGCAATAAAAAAAATTTTTTTAAGAAGCACACTTAAAAAAAAAGAAAGTAAATATTGACAAGAAAAGAAATCTCCACAGAGTTTAGAAAGCTGACAAATAAGACAAACAGTACAAAATCCAGAAAAATAACTTTTTTATTAATTACCTATAATATTTTCTAACTTCTCCTCATGATGGTGGCATTGGAAAGACCATAAGCCTTTTGGGGTTTGAGTAGGAAGAAGATGAGTTCGCCTACATTTATTTTGGGTTTCATGGGATATGTTAGGTGGTTTGAAGTCATTTCCGTGTATAATTTAGTTATTACGGGGCGTACAGATTTTGGAATGTCTTCCAGAAATACTCCTACCATCCAAATGCTGCCTTGCCTGGCACACAGTGTCAGAGGTTGGATGGAGATGCAAAAAATCCTACAATGCCCGGCACCAAAAATATGTGGATGGCTGAGAAACAAGGTTTAAGATGTATAGAGCCATATATAATTTTCTAGTCTGTGGAAAATTCTCCTGACATCAGAAATGTAGAGGATTCATTCTTATCCAATATCTAATCAAAATGGAAGTTTTCTTCCATTAAGAATATATTTGATAATACAGTGTATACAATTATAAATATACTACATATTTACACCCCGTATGTGAAAGAAATTTTGTAGAGGTTTTCCCAAAGTTGACAACAATCCTAAATATTTACGTGACACTACCAAAAAAAGAGTTGTAAAGCTGAAAGAAAAAAATTTAAATTATCAATAATGGAAAACAAATTTGGTTAATCATGTTAGAGGGGAAAATGTATTGTCTTTCTGGTCTATCTATAGAAAATGATATTACAAAGTCACACATGAAGAGGTGATTAAAGACTATGTAGCTAAAAATGGAATAAATCTACATGCAATATGGTATCCTGGATTGGATCCTGGAAAAGAGAAAGGACGTAAATAGAAAAACTGGTGAAATAGGTGAGTAAATGGGTGGATACAATCACATGATTATTGATGATGCACAAATTCCAGGATGCCAGGATGCCAATGAAGCAGGTATTTGAATATTTGGATTTCCAAGGGCCAAAGCTAAAGCCAGAGCTGAAGAGCAGATATTAGCCAAACATGGAGGCCAAAGTTGCACTTTGTTGCATCTCTTGATAAAACCCAGCCCCTTACCATGAGGGTCCATTCAAGGTCAAATGATCACTCCCAGGACAGCCACGGCATCAACTCATGCGCCAACCACATGCACTAACCACTCATGTGCTAGCTGCCCTCGTTTTCAGTGTCCCTTTTTGGTTTGGACAGGAGGACATTTATCTTTCTTTCTTATCAACTCAGTTATGTATTTAAATTTCTAGGTGTTTTTACATATATATATGGATTTCCAAGTTAGTTTAGCTCATCAGTTTGCTGGGCTGATTTTCAGCAGGAGAGTGGCACGGTCAACTGGATGATTTATCAGTAGAAGGTAATTCTGGCTACAGTGTGGAGAATGGATTTCAGGTTTCAGGTGTGGGGTAAAACAAAGACAGAAAGAGCTGATTCAATTCCATTGCAGAGATGATAAATGGCAATTTGAATAAGAGGAATCAGAGCAGAGAAGGAGAGAAGTGGATGTATTGAGACATTTAGAGGCAAAGGAACAGAACTTGGCGGTAAAGTAGCTTTGAAGGCGGCGGGGGAAGGATGGGGAGTCTAAGATGCGCCCGGTGTGTGTGGGGAGCGGGGAGCAGCTGGGTGGATGGTGCTGCTGTTTCTTGAAGTAGAAACAGAAGAGGAGGAGGAGGAGAAGCCCTGGGAGGAAGACAAGGAGTTCAACGGTGAACGTGCCAAGTTTTAGATGCCTGTGTAGCATCCAAGTGGACATCACCAATTCGCAGAATGAAATACAGGTCGGAAGCTCAGGAGAGAGATCTGATTGACCTGGACGTGTGGATTTGGGACTTGCAGTGGACGTTAACTGTATACAAAGTGTTTAGAAGGTAGCCTGGTACACAGCAAGCACTGTGTGACGCTGACCTGTCACTAACGGTCACTGGAGTAGAGGAGACAGGCGTCGATGAAACCAATACAAATGTACAACTGTGCTGAGCTGATGCAGAGAAATACATGATGTCAGGAAGCCTGTAACGGGGGAATCTGACATAATCAGGAGAGTCGGGGAGGGCTTCCTTGAGGAAGTGGCACTTGACCAGAGACCTGAAGGATGAATAGAAGACATTAGGTAACAAGGGGAAGAATGAACGTTCCAGGCTGAGGGAACAGCATGTGCAAAGCTCTGTGGAGAAGGGATTGCAGGCACATGTAAGAAGTTAACTCTCATTACGGCTGAGGAACACCAGGGAAGCCTGTGTCTCAGGAAAGGCCTGTCACCTCTCTGGGAGAATAGACTAAGCAATTTACAGGGTCCTCCTTTTACATAGTCTCACATTCTGGAGTTTGGTGATACTCTTCTTTTCTTTTTTTTTTTTAATTTTCAAGATAATACTGGTGGTGACATGTTCAGAGGAACTTCTCTAATAATAAACTGTAGAAATGATCCCTGAAAATATAGTCTTTGTGACCCTTTTAACTTCTCATTTTTGTAAAAAGAATTCTATAGAAAAATTGCAAGAATAGAATAATGAACTCCTATAAATCTCCACTAGGATTCACCAATTATTAAAATTTTGCCATATTTGCTTTCTCTATCATCCACCTACCTATTAATCAATACATTGTACATACATATATAATATCCATATCTAATTATAATACATATTATTGCCGAGCCATTTAAGAGTAAGTTACAGACAACACAACCTTCATCCTTAAACACTTCAGCATGCATTTCCTAAGAATGAGAGCATTCTCTTACATGACCATAGTACAATGATCAAATTCAGGACTGGCTCTGCAATCCAGAGTCCTATGCTCTCCTTAAGTGTCAAGGGCCTTCAACAGCAAACCTATACTGAGCACCTGTTGTGTGCAAGGTGCCATCCTCTGTACTGAGTGTTCAGACTGGTATGAGAAGCAAATCAATAGGCAGAGATCTACACTGAAACTTGGAAAGAGCAATGGCAGATGCAAGCAGGAGTGCCAGGGGAACGTAGAGAAAGGAAATCTGGGCAGAGACATCTAGCTGTCTATCCCATATCCAGCTTCCTCTTCTTCCTCACTAACTGGGCCTTTGTACTACTAGGGTTTCCAATGTACCCAACTCAAAAACTACATTCTCCAATTCCTCTTTTGAGAGACCAAAGATGTATAAGCAGAAGTCATTGGTTAGAGCTTCTGGGAAAACTTATTAAAACAGCCTAGCCACCTGGGAGGCACACACTTTGGCTCTTGACCCTTCTTCCTTCCTGCTGCTAGGAATATCATTGTGATAACTAGAGCTGCAGCAGCCATCTTGCAGCCATGAGGAGGTATTAAATAGGGAAGTGAACGTTAGGAATGATGGAGCAGAAAGACACAAGGATCCTGGGTCGTTGGTGATAAAGTGGAGCCACCATACCAACCCTGAATTGCCTACTCCAAACTCTTTAAGAGGGAGGAATTAACTATCTCATTTAAGCCATTAATTGGGGTGTCTGTTACATATTATAGCTGCGTGTAGTCCTAGCTAATAAATCACCTGATACACTCTTGGAGATCCAGGGACAATTTGCTGCAGATTATGAAGAATAAGTAGGAAAGAATTGGGTAAAAGGGTAGGAGGAGGCTCCAGAGTACAGATTTTAGCTTAAGAGTAGCAGAGGCCACTGGAAAGATTTGAGGAGAGTCTCGGTATTGAGTTTTAGCTTTAGGAAGCAATTTAGGTTTTGATAGCCTCACTTAAAGGAGGGGAAAGAATGGAGTCAGGAAAACTAGTATGAGAGTTGATG
This sequence comes from Balaenoptera musculus, assembly GCF_009873245.2. Classification (NCBI taxonomy): domain Eukaryota; kingdom Metazoa; phylum Chordata; class Mammalia; order Artiodactyla; family Balaenopteridae; genus Balaenoptera; species Balaenoptera musculus. Next base: position 88,013,695 of record NC_045789.1, on the reverse strand, counting down.
TGACAGTCTCTGCAAGGAATGAAATGATCCTGAAATAATGCAGTACAACAGTGCTAAAAAAAAAATAGCAAGTGCTCTACTCTCAGCAAGACTTGGGGTCCCATCTGGGCTTTGCAACTTATTAGCTATATGACCCTGAGCAAATGACTTCTCAATGCCTCAGTCCCTTCCTATCTCCATGAGACTGTTAAGAGAATTCAATGAGGCCATGCATGCACAATGCTTAGAGCAGTACCTGGCACCCACTAAATTGTTGCTGAGTCTGTGGCAGTGAAAGACAGATTCTAGGCAATAATGTAGAAGAAGATGGAATCAACAGAGTGCTGACACCAGTTGGATGGTAGGAGGGGTGAGTAAGAGAGAGAAAGGAATTAAAAAGACTTCTGTGGAAGAACCAATCTGGGGAGAAAGACAATGATTCCAGTTTCGGATCTGCAGAGTTGGTGTTCTCTCTGGCTGTCCACATGGAGATGACCAGTGTTCACCTGCGTGGGTAGGAGGTGTGGAGCCAGGCAAGGATCTGAGCTGGAGCCGGGATGGGGGATGAGATCACAGCCCACAGGTGAGTGGGTAGAATGAAAAGAGAAGAAGGCCAAGAGGGAGGAGCCCTGTGGCTGGTGCTGGTGGACAAAAAGGAGTCATCAAGGAAACTGAAGAAGACTGGGTTCAAGGTCACAGGAAAAGCAGAAGGAGTGTCCCAGGAAATTCAAAGGAGAGAAAATTTGCACAAAGAAGCGTCAGTAGTCCTAAGTGTGGCAGAGCTATCAAATAAGGTCTGAGAATTGGGCTTGGGGTTGAGCAGCAAAGAAGTCACTGGGGCCCCAGGGTTGTTAACTGAGGGTCAGCAGGGCCATCAGAACTCAGGGTGATGATGGGGCTGGAAGGCAGAGTGTGGTCAGTGGAGCTGTAAAGGAGAGTGAACGATCGGGGAGAGGGTTTGCGTGAAGGTGAGGAAAGAGTTATGCTGTAGTAGGAACTAATAAAGAGAAGAAAATGCAAGGAAAGTAAGATGCTAGAAAGAGCCTTAGGAAGATGAGAAGTGCGGGCTTGATGTCTGTGAGAGGACCCAAAGCTGGGCCAGGGTCTTTGCCCCACGCCCAGAGGGTGGAAAATGGCCCACCGCGGGGCTGGGAAGCCCGAGTGCCCCGCAGGGATGGGCTGGGAGATTGTGGGGAGAATCTCCAGTCTGAGCTTCTGTGGACAGAGAAGGGCAGAGAGAGAGGGGTGCAGGGAGACGGAGAAGAAGGTGGACGCTAGTGACCTGAACTTCCCCTGTGGGGGGACCGGTGCCAAGAGCCCCTTGACAAGCATCCTCCCTGGGACCCTGTTCCGCCCGGGGAGCACCTGAGATTCAGGGACTCAAGGACCGCCTGGGGCCCGGACGCGCGTGTGAGCCCACGGTGGCACCTTCATCACCAAGTTCCACCGTGCGACGCACAAGACAGTGGAGCCGCCACAGAAGACACGGGGATGCGGCCCGGGACGGAGGAGGGACTGAAGTGATTTCGAAGGCAGATGCGTTAGAGGGGCCGGGCTTGAGCAGCGGAGTCGGACACCAGGGAGGGAATCGCCGCGGGAAGCGGCCCGCAGGCCACGCCCCAGCCCTGAGGTTCCCGGCGGCGAAGCAGCTCCCGCGGCGCCCGGGGCCTGCGAGCGCACCCGGGAGGGGGCAGCAGCGCCTCGCGAAAGCCGAGCTCCCAGGCCGGCGGGCTGGGGAGGAAAGCCGCTGCTCCCCGCAGGTGGACGGGGGCAACGGTGGACCGGGCCAGGCCGGGGCAGCGCCCCTCGGCACCCCCAGACGCCCCCCGCCGGCCGGCCCGCTGCCTCTGCTGCGCCCGCACGGGCCTGAGCATTCCTCCTGGGCCTCTGCCCCTTGGGGGCAACCTGCCGAAGCTGTACCCCTGACTGTGCGCAGAGCGCTCAGCAATCAGGGTCACCAGTGTCGACCTTCTTCTGCATCTCTCCCCCAGCTCCCTCTCTGTCCACGGAAGCTCAGACTGGAGATTCTCCCCACAATCTCCCAGCCCATCCCCGCGGGGCACTCCGGCTTCCCAGCCCCGCGGTGGGCCATTTTCCACCCTCTGGGCGTGGGGCAAAGACCCTGGCCCAGCTTTGGGTCCTCTCACGGACATCGAGTCTGCACTTCTCATCTTCCTAAGGCTCCTTCCTGCATCTTACTTCCCTTCTGTTTTCTTCTCCTTATTAGCGCCCACTACTGCATAGCTCCCTCCTCCCCTCCCGCGGGGCCAGCCCCAGTCCCAGTCCTGGTTCCCACCTTGTGAAGCAGAGACCCCACCTCTTGCTTGGGCCACTCTCCGCCAGGCCCTGCTGTTCTGTGTGCTGTGAGCCAGGTGGCCTGCAGCTGTGCCAGGAAGGCCCATGCAGAGCCCACCATGTAAGAGGGGCCTGGGCTGGTCCTCAAGGCTTGCTGCCTACTCGCCAGGCCTGGGAGCCCAGACTAGCCCTGACGTCCTGAGACTCAGAGTAGCCACTTGCACAAATACAACTCACCACATATCGGATGTGAAGGGAAAACAGAGTAGCATTATTTTGCTTAGAACTAATCTGGTCTTTTTCCTCTGAGCCACACCCACTAGTTAGTGGGATGGGGAGGAAAAACTAAATGTCAATCCAGTTAAACTTTGAGCTGATATTTTAAACCCTTCGGATAGTGTTTGGCCTTTAGGAAAAACACTCTGTGTCTTTGATAGCCCCTGCTCCCTCTGCCTCCCCACACTAGAGGCCCCAGAGTATGGAGGGAGGGGGGCTTTCTCCCCTCATGGCACCAGGGGCAGTGAGTTCTTTGTTCTCATGAAGGCCCCTGGATGTGTGCTGTCTATTGGTCTTTGCGGAGACTTTTTTTTTTTTTTTTTTGGGTTGGGTCCTATTTGACCTCCTGGCCCCCAGTACTCAAGGTGTGACCCGTTCTTCCAGCCCAGGTAGCGCTCCCAATGATGATTTGGTGTCTCGGTCTCAGTTGGGCTGCAGGCCCAGCTCTTTCCATGGGCTCTCCACTCTAGTTAGCTGAGAGGTCACCTTGTCTCCAAACAGAAGGCCCCCTCGGTGGGCCCACTGGCTTCCAGCTCTGCATCTGCCCCCCATGAGACTGAGGGTGGTCCAGGGAAACTGAACTTCAGGCCTCACTCATGCTGACCATGCAGAGCTCCTTTTCAGTGACTGTTCCCTGGGTTCTAATGGGGGGGCATATGCAGTGGCTTCCTCCCAAAGTCCCAAGGGTGACACTCACTTCTCTAACACCCTCCCTCTGCAGGCCCAGAGGTGGGGACGGGCAGGATGGCCTGGCTCTTCTCGGTCTGTTTACCTCTTCCTCTTTTTTTAAGATTTTCAGGTAGAGAAAAAGAGTGGGCTCGTCTAATACTTTTGTCTCCTCCTTTCTGACTCCCACGAGGCCTAAATGACTGGCGTTGGCATCTCACTGTGTATATGGGAGAACGCCAAGCTTCAGGCTTCCTTTCTTTTTTTTTTTTTCTTTCAGCTATACATATACATATATTCATTCTTTTTTAGATCATTTTCTCATGTAGGTTATCACAGAATACTGAATAGAATCCCCTGTGCTATACAGTAGGTCCTTGGTGGTTATCTATCTTATATATAATAGGCTTTCTCCTGATGTACTAAGAGAGGAGGAAGAAGAATCTGGAAAATCCCTTCTTGAGGTAATGGTCTGTTTCCTAAGGCTGGAACTTTCTGCATAATCCTATTCTGAATGACCAAAGACCCAGTACCTGGGTATCTCTCTGGAATTCCTTCTGTAATCAGTAAGAATCTGCACACAGATTTCCCTCCCCACCCCTATGTCCTCTCCCCCCCTCCTCCTCCCCCCTCCTTACTGCACACACAGTCCTCCCTCCTCCTATAAGCAAATGGATATCTAGGGTGAACCCGGGAGAGTGGGAAACGGAAGAGAAACGCCGTGTTAGTGCCTTAAAATGGTATCCCTCTTCCCCTCTCTTGTAGCCTAAAGAACTCTGCTCTCATTGGGTCCCAGTTACTTAGCTTTTTTCTTGCTCTTACTGTCCTGTTAAACCCCCAGGCCTCTGTCCCTTCTGCTCACTTCCCCCAAGGGGCTTGTCAGCAGCAGCTCTCCTCCCAGATACCAGCTGGAGATGCTTTAGTTTCCTATCTGCCCTCATCACCCAGAAGCATGCCCCAGTTCCCCCCGCAGCCTCACCTACCATCCTGCACCTGTAGGTAAAGCCCAGAGCTTGGCAGACTTACCATTTGCATGTTACCATTCCTCGGATACACAGGATGCACTTTCCCACCTCCGTGCCATTGCACGTGCTGGGCCCCCGGCCCTAGCTGTCCATCATCTAGCCTTTTGCCAAGGCTCATCTCAATATCATTTCCTGTGTGAAGTCTTTCCTGACTCTGCGAAGTCAGTGCGAGAGTTCTGCCTCCTTTGAGGGCCTGAACTGCTTCGAACCCCTCGTGTCCTGCCCTGTATTTATAGCTAAGTTTATATTTCTCTCCCAACTACACTGAAATCTCTCTGAAGGCAGGAACTGTCTGTCACTCAGTCATGTATCTTCCTCGGGGCTCTGGGTTAAATTAAAAGAAGCATGATTATTGATGAGAATAGCCCTAGACCAAATTTTAAAGTAGGTCCAAAGCATATCAACTCACACAAATAATTTAATTTCTTTAATCTCAGTTTCCTCGTTTGTTAAATAATTGAGTTGGTTTCCATGATGTCTTAAATCATTTTCATCTCCGACAAGCTGTAATTCTGCCCATGCTCTCCTGTGACCTCTGTGTGCGTGTAAGGGTGCTCGTGTGTGTGTGTGTGTGTGTGTGTGTGTGTGTGTGTGTGTGTGTGGTGGTGGGCAGGCATCACTACCTGGGGAGGCCAGGTGGAGCACTGGAAGAGCACAGGTTTTAGATTAGGACAAACCTGGGTCTAAATCCAGGCTCAGGCGCTCGGCTGCTGGGTGACCTCGGGTGGGCCGGCTTCTCCGAGTTCAATGGAAAATGAGAAGGATCACTCATCCCCTCAGTGCTGAGCGCCGCGTTGGGTTGGCAGCTGGGAATATGGAGTAAATACAGCATATCCCCTCTCTGCAGGAGGCATGAGTCCATTAGAAGGAGCAAATCCTGAAAACAAGTAAACATAATCAAGTGTGGAAGTTCTCTACAGGAAAATGTCCAGGACACAGCAGGGGCACAAAGGAGGGAGAGATAGATAAGCAGATTCCAGGGATGATCGGGCTGGGAGTGGGACAAGGAAGGCTTCCCTGAGGACGTGAGACAGAAGGGAACGCTCCTGGAACTTTTGGGTGGAGAGAGAGAGAAGCAAGGGGTGCCAGATCCATTACTGTCATCGTGAGCCTTCTCTGACCCAGATCGGTGAGGCCTAGGAAGCTTGGATCCCGAGTGCATTTCCCGAGAGGTGGTCACAGCTGACATTTAGACCACTAGGCTGGGCCCGGATTCTACTGGTCTCACTCCAAGCCCCAGTCCCTTTCTCTGTGGTCGATGAGTCATTCCCAGTACCTGAGGTGGCCTCTGAGCCACGGCTTCTCCTCAGTGACCTTTGCCCAGCTAATCTCTTTCAGGGAAGAGCAGTGCCTGAGAAAAGGCAACTAGTTCCATAAGAAGTGACCCCTCCTTAAACTGCCCCCTTTACTGGGTCCAGGGCAGATGCTTTCTGCACAGAATCCACAGGAGTTTCTACCAAGGGACAGTCTGATAAACAGCATTAGCCTGAAGAAGCTGTTCAAACGCCATGCATTTTGACACTTGGCAGGATTAGCAAAGCACCTCTGCCCTCGGAGGGTGGGAAAGTTTCCAGAATTAGTCTGCCTGCAGAAAGGGAGGTCGAGCAAACAGGCATATTGTTTTCTCATAGCTGTCTCTCTTGGTAATGTTGGGTTCGGCCAGCCGTGCATTTTTGGAGTGTTACACAGGCTTACGTTTAGCCTTCATCAGAGAACAATTAGGATGAGTGTGGGGAGAAGCCAAAGGGTCAGGGACAGCAGATGGGCCTCCACTTAAGCAGTTTAGAAGTTCGGTTGCCCCAAGGGAAGAAGACCCATTTTGGCTGGAGGAGCTAGGAGCTGGGTAGAAAGAAGCAGAATGGAAAGAAGGCAGAGGGCCTCTCCTTTCTGAAATATCCCTTTGGGACAAGTCTCTGTATCTTAGGCAGTTGATTTAGTTTTCCACAAAGAAGCATCGGCAGCCCTGGCAGAATCAAGAAGCCAGAGGCCTGGTGCCATACTAAAATAGCAGCATTGCTGCGTTTTCCAGCTGAGGGATTACTCCTTGGTGAGCCAGAGACATTTGGAACATCATTTGGAAGCAAAACCACATTTTTTTTCCAAAAAGAAAAAATTTAAAGGAAACTTTGCATGCAGTGAAGTCAGAGCTTAACTCTTAAGGGGAAGCAGGACAGGGGCAGCCATTGGACCTTTGCTGATGGAACCCATGCTTCTGGGTGCAGGATGAGTTTCCCTTTGGTGAAAGGTCAGCTGAGGTGCCTGTGAGGGGCAGAGGGCACTGTCTTCCAGAAGGAGTGGTTGACAGAATGAAAGTGCTAGTAAGTTGGTAGAAAAGTACAAAAGGTAGAAAGAGAATTGTGTGACTTAGCCTTTGCTGAGTAACATTCCATCCCCAAACTCAGTGGTTGAAAACAACCACCATTTTATTTGTGCATGGCTCTGGGGGTCAGCAGTTTGATTAGGCTCAGCAGTGTGGTTCTTCTAGTCATCTCACCTGGGGTCATCTGGCTCCTACCATTTGGCAGCTCATAATGGGGTTGGGTAGTCTAAGATGGCCTTCCTCACTTTTCTAGGCATGGATGCTGGCTCTTAGCTGGGCTGTGTGTCTCCAGAAACCAACCTTGGCTTCTTCGTACGGTGGCTAGGTTCCAAAAGCAGCAGGAGAGAGGGGAAGACTCAACTCACAATCATTTTCCAGTCTCCGCTTGTGTTACATTTGCTGTCCCATTAGCAAAAGCGAGTCACATGGCCAAGCCCTGAGTCCATGTGGGAGGAGACGACACCAGGGTGTGGATACAGGGCGGGAGTCCTGGCTCCGCTGGGAGCCATTAATGTGACTGTCTACCCGCAAGAAGGAAGTAGATCCGAAACGGAATCGAACACCCTAACCTCAGCGGGATGCAAACCACGCGAGTCAGAGTCCAGATGAGCTCAAGCTGAGGGAAGAAAGACCAGAGAATGGTCTTGTTGGGTTTTTGGAGCAAGACTGCTATTTCCTGGGGATGTTGGAGTAGGGAGACGCTTGTCTTAGTAAGAATCGAGTAACTCAAGTGAGGGTCATTTTTAGCATCTCATAACATTTTATAACATCCTCTTCCTCCATATTTACATATATATCCAAATAGATACAACTTGAGATTCCAGCCTATGGGAAAGATGACGGTGTAGCTATAGACTCTAAGCAGGAAAACAGACACACCACTCTTGGTTTCCACAGCGAATGGAATTGGTTATACTCATGATGAAGGAGGAGAGAGCCAAACAAGGGTCAATGAGGCACCCTGGGGATGATCAATAGCAGGGGGGCTTAGAATCTCATAAAAATAACTCAGCTGGTGTGTTCCGGAAGCCCCTCCTCAAACTCACATCTCTGGGACCAGGTCAGGCAACAATGTCCAAGGCTGACTCTCCCATCCCCACTTAGGAACACCTGACAAAACTGTCCCCTTATTCTCCTTCTACCCAAATATCTTCCCACAAGCCCACTCCTGGAAGTTCACCCACTTCTTTACCAGACACAGCCAGTCTTACATGGATGAATCCAGATAGGTTCAGGCCAGGACCACACCCGCACACACACACCTGCACACACAAGCACAAGCACTGCTCACGCTGTACTACCCCAGCCTCTGCAAGAGTGCTCAAGGAATAATAAAAGTATCTTTTATTAAGCACCCTTAATGTGTCATATACGCTATACTTCATTTCTTTACTCATGTGACAACCCTGCAAGCAGGCCCTGTTTTCATTTCCAAGTAAGAAAATTGCCGTATGCAGAGCTTTTGTCTCTGGCTGCAGCTTGCACAGAAAATAAGCAATAAGGTCAGGATGTCAATATTATGACATAGTATGAGTGTGTTTCATGTTTGGTAATTGCAATCATTGTTGCTTTTGTTGTGGTCATCCATGTACAATGCTTGGTGTCAGTCAATTTATCTCTTGTAAAAATAAAATACAGTGTGTGTGTGTGTAAAAAAAATAAATAAATAAGGTCAGGATGGTAAGTCAGGTCCATCTAACACCAAAGCCCATGCCCTTCTCCTACCATGTTGCCTCTCAACATATATAAATGACATTTCATTCTTGTCTTGGCACCATGTTTTATTTTCCCTAAGAGACTTGAACAAGTGGTTATTTACTTCCAAGGTTCCTAGTACCTTTGAGGACCAAAGAGTGCCACCTCATGTTGAGTGGTCCCAAGATTGAGTTTATCTAAAAATCATCACAACCAGTGTGCTATTTTATGCTCCTGTATGGTCTTCCAAGGACTGCTGTTGTTGTAAGATGAGTGTACTGGAGGATTGACCCTGGAGGTGATATAGCCCAGGATCTGGAGGCCATTTAGCATTGTGGTTGAGAACACAAACTTTGGCACTGGGCACAGCCCTGGGAAAGGAATTTTCCATGGGCACGCACAGCTGCGTCGTAGCTGGGAGTTTGGGTGATGTCAACACGAGACTCAGCCCAGGCAGGCCAACCCTGTAGAATCTTAGCAGCAATATGGATCTGAAGAGCGGGGGCGGGGGGCAGGCTGGGGTGGACACAAATGTTCAAACTATAGCACATACCATCACAACGCAGAATAAAAACCAAAGTCTTCACCATAACCCTCAGCCCTCCACATCTGGCCCCGCACCTGGACCTTGTCTCCTGCTTTCCTCCCAGCTTACTCTATGCTTACATTGGCCTTGCTGTCGACTAGCCCTCAAATGCTATGCTTCTACCCCAGGACCTTTGAACTTGCTAATTTCTCTGCTTGGAATGTTCTTTCCAGAGATATCTGCCCTTTCAACTCTTTCTGGTGTTTGTTCAAATACGAGGCCTTCCCTGACTACCCCAGTGAAAAGTGCAGCCCGGTCGCCTGCACTGCCTGTTTCTCTTGCTTGCCTTATGTTTCTCTGCAAAATCTACTCTATCATTTACCTAATTACTTTTGTACTGTGGGCCTCACCCCATGAGACTCCTGAGGACAGAGATTTTTTTTATCCTTTTTTGTCCACTGCTATCTACCCAGTGCCAAGAACAGTGTCCGACACATAATATTTGTTGAATGAATTCATCTGGGATCTAGCATCTGAGAAACAGTCTCGCCCACGCGCCATGAGAAAGCAGAGCATGATGGTGAAGTGCACAGGCCACCTCTGTGCTTCCATTGTTTGTTCATCACACAGTAATCCAGCTGTTCCCAGCTGTCACAGGGCACAACGGTGAGCTACTTGAGGGTGAAGGCTGTGTTTTATCATTCTCACACTGTTTTTTCCAGCTTTACCAAGATATGATTGACAAATAAAATTGTAATAGATTTAAAGTGTACAATGTGGTGACTTTCAACATATACCGCTTCTTACCTCACAGCACAGGGCCTGGAGCCTAGGAGTTGCTCATTAAATATTTGTTCAATTTATTAAAAAGCAAAAAAGAAGAGCTGAACATAGAATCTGGAAGCACCCATGATCAACTTTATCTGTTTCCCAGTTTCGCCTTGGGACAGCTGTATACGAAATTTGTTCACTTATTTACTTACTCAGTCAACAAATGTAGCTTTGCAAAATCATGGGATTGCTATTATTATAAACAGTGTTCTTGAGAAATGCAAAGGCCGATTCCACTCATGCTTTTCCTAGAAGTGTTTTTCTTCCAAATAGAAACCTCAGTGCCCCCATCCAATCAGCACAGATCTCAAAGGCTCTATGTCTGGCCAAGCACAGGGCATTTTTTTGCTCCCCAGTCCCTGCTCCAGAATTTTGGAGAGCATTTCCCTGCCGAAAGCCCTTCCCACCCCTTAAGTGCATTGACGGCCGCTCACCACCATAGCAGATGTGTGGTCACAGGCAATTAAGTGGGTACAGGCTGTTAGCGGACAGACAGCATAAAGTATGCACGAGCGAGCCAACAAGCAAACAGTGGAAACCAGAGTGGTGAGATGGCTGTGCCCGCCCAGCCACTTGGAGAAGAGGGAACTTGCTTGCTTTCTTCACTTCCCAGCACTTCCTCATTGCAGCACTAACCGTCCTACTGGCCATAATCCTTGTTTGATACGTGACATTCCAAGAGATGGAGAGATTTGCTCATCCTGCCCGTGGGTCAGGGCACCGCCCCTCACAGTCACTCCTGCCTTCTTTTCAGTTGTCGACTCCTGAGTGTGGCTACGTTCTGGGAAGTTCAGTAACCGTAGATATTTTAGGTGAAACCTCCCATTTGGATTGAGAGCAGTTGACTACCATATTTCAAGTCTCTGTCTGGAAGAAAAAATGCTTTCAGAGGAAAATGAAACTTCTATCTCCATACCAGCTCATTCCTCAACCCAGAGAGGCCTATTCCAACTGTGGTTTGGGTCTGTGTTCGGTTCTTTCCAGTTCCTTCTGCATGGTCCTATTTTGCACAGACAGTATGTGGTAGTAGTTACGATTATCTAAGTAAAAAGGATGGAAACTTACATACAACAGCACACGTGATCTCAAATGCATTATTCTAGGTCAGAGGTCCTCAACCAGGGGTGATTTTGACCCCCAGGGGACATCTGGCAATATCTGAAGACATTTTTGATGGGGACAGTCTAGGAGGGAGATGCTGTTGGCATCTAGTGGGTGGAGGCCAGGGATACTACTAAACATCCTACAGTGCGCAGGACAGCCCCACAGCAAAGTGTGATCTGGCCCCAGTGTCAACAGCGCTGAGGTGGAGAAAGCCTGTGCAAAGTGACAGAAGTAGACTCCAAGGGCTCCGTACTGTATAATTCCATTTATATGACATTTTGGAAAAGGCAAAACTGTAGGGAAAAAGAATACATCAGAGGCTGCCAGGAGCTGGGGCTGAGGAAAGGGGATTGACTTCTAAGGGGCACAAGGGAATCTGGGGGAGGATGGAAATGCTTTCTATCTTTTTTTTTTTTAACAGTCCAGGTCTTTTAATTTTCTTTACACCCATCATGCCATGAATTCATAGGGAATCGGCTCCAACAGTTCAGGCTCCTTTCCATTGGTTCTCAAGAGGTGTGCTTCTCTGGGTGGAGCAGGCTGGAGCTTCAGGTGAACCCAAGTACCTTTATCTTTGGCTTCCTTCTTTTTCTGATCATTTTCCTTCACCCGTTTCAGGAAGCTATCTCGGCTGTCAGAGTGCTTAATATGCTCGATACGCACATTAATTCTCTTGGCAAGAATCTTGCCCTTACCTTGTTTGTTTACAATGATGCCAACAGCATGCTGGGTAACATTGTAGACTCTCCCAGTTTTGCCATGGTAACATTTGTGGGGCATTCCTTTATGAACAGTGCCCATTCTCTTGATATCTACAATATCACCTTTCTTGTAGATTCACATGTATGTGGCCAAAGAAACAACTCCATGTTTTCTAAAAGGCCTAGAGAACATGTAGCGGGTGCCCCTCCTCTTTCCCTTTGTGTTGGTCATTTTGGTGAATTACGGGAAGATGGTGGTTACCGCCGAAAGGCTGCTTTCTATCTTGATTGTGGTGGTGGTTACACACATGTATGTGTTTGTCAAAACACACAGGACTGTACACTAAAAAGGGTAAATTTGACCTCTGTAAATTACACCTGAAACAAACAAACAAAAAACTCAGCTTTATTTGAACCAAAGCCATTCTGGAGAAGAAAGTACAGGGGGAAAAGTGGCCACCAAAAAAATGAGAAACAGAGGTCTAAGGGGTAGAAACACAGAGGGACAGGTTTTTTGTTTGTCATTTATAACTAAATTATTGACTTCTCAGCAAATGACACCTTATCAAAAGTTACTTTGTAGTTATTGACCAAAAATTCTATAAAACAGCTTTATTGTGGTATAATTATCATGCAATGAGCTTTACAAATTTAAAGTGTATAATTTGGTGTTTTGACTTGTATATATATCTATATACCAGTTAAACAATTGTTACAATCACAATGAAAATATCCATCATCCCCCATATCTCCTGTTGTCCCTTTATAATCTTTCCCTCCCTGAAAAATCATAACAGTACTTATCTCATAGGGTTATTGGGAAAATTTAAATGAGATCTGATCATAGAGAGGGCCTGTTGTACACCTTGCTTGCTTTCTTTAGTAAGAGGAAGCTATTGTACAGTGGAAACAACCTAATAGCAGAATAACTGTATTCCATGCCCGGATTTACTGCTTATTCTTGGTATTGGGCTGGAACAGAGGTGAAGATTGAATAAATGAATAATCAATGCAAGTGTGCTCAATAAATGCTTCTTGAATGAATGAATGAGCAAATGAATGAATGAATGAATGCACCAGATCTGTGTGCTTAAAAATCTAGCTTTAGAGACGAGAACAGCACAGTGAAAGAAATGGAGACCAAGGACATTACATAATCACATGGCACTAAATACAAGTGTATTTTAAACTTATACAGGTCTTAAATCAAATGTGTATTCTTCCCCACAAAACACACTCTTCTTCCTGAAATCCTTAAGTTAGTGGCTCTTCCCACTGTCCACTCGGTCCCCCAAGCCAGAAGGCTTGGATGCATCCTCAGCTTCCCATGATCCCTCAGCTTCACGCTTAATTCTATGGACATATGTTCCTGTCAATTCAGCTTCATCTCGTGATGCTCCCACCTCCTCTTCATCTCCATGGCAAGTTCCAGCTCTCATCAAACCTGATACAGAGGCTACTGTAGGAGCCTCTTCCTTAGCCTTTCACCTCTTCAGAGCCTTTTCAGCTTCTGAAAGCTAAAACTTTCCTAAAATACCTTGGTTCTTGCCTGCTTCAAACCTCTGCTAACTTTCCATTACACCTGATGTAAAGTCCCACCTCCTTAGGTACAAAACTTCATTAACTGGATTAAATTTAGCCGGTCAGTCTCTAACCCACACCTAAAGTTTTGGTCATACCTATGCGTTCACCATTCTCCAAAAGCATCTCAATTATCTCTCTCCCCACATCCTTCTTCTCGTTAATTTTTTTAAATTGTGGTAAAATAGACATATCATGACATTTACCATTTTAGCCATTTTTAGGTGTACAGTTTAGTAACATTACGTACATTCATATTGTTGTGCAACCATCACCACCATACATCTCCAGAACTTTTCCATCATCACAAACTGAAACTCTGAACCTCTTAAACAATAAATCCCCATTCTCCCTTCCTGCAGCCCCTGGCAACCACCATTCTACTTTCTGACTCTATGAATTTGACTACTCTAGGTACTTTATATAAATACAATTCTACAGTATTTGTCTGTTTATGTCTGGCTTTTTTCACTTAGCATAATGGCTTCAAGTTTCATCCATGCTGTAACATGTGTCAGAATTTCGTTCCTTCTTAAGGCTGAAAAATATTCCGTTGTATGTATATACCACATTCTGTTTATTCATTCATCGTCAGTGGACATTGGGTTGTGTCCATCTTTTAGCAATTTTGAGTAATGCTGCTCTGAGTATTGGTGTACAAGTATCTGTTCAAGTCCCTGCTTTCAGTCCTTGTTCTCCCCATGTCTTTTAATATTACATGTTCCTTTGGTCTAGAGAGTCAGCCCAGAGGCATCTTCTGCACCTCTTTCTGGAGAACTCATATTCATCCATCAACACCCATTTCAAAAGTTCCTTTCCTGGTTTAATCAAGAAGAGGTGGCCATGCACTCCTCGGCACTCCTTCAGCCACAGAGACTATGCTCTCTTATAGTTCTTCCTTCATTGAATCACAATATTTTTGTGTCATTGTCTTCCTTGCCTTACTAAACTATACTTCAGTAAAAAGGGAGCTTACCTTGCTCAACTTTCTCCTCCATATATCATGCTTAGCCCACTGTCAGAGCTACATAAATATTAAGAACAAATATTTTAAGGACTGCCTCTGGGTTCTTCAGGCCCAGCTTCTGTGGATACTCAAGAAATATTAGTCACTGTTGACTTTTATTGTCCATTTGCTCCAGGAAAAGATCCAACATAAAGATCTGACCTTAGAAGGACTTTCTGGCTGCCACAGGGTCCTTACATCCTTGGGGTCTCTGAGGAGGTGACACCATGCTTAAACACTCTGAAATGCAACCTCCTTTGACCCTATAACTCATCTACCTACGTAGCCCTGATGGGAAGGCTCAAATCAGCTGAACTTTCCTCTACACCTTCAACATTGCAACTCATACCATTTCACTTGTGCTCAAGGCTGAGGACCTGGGAAGAGTTGAAGGGAGCTCTCAACTTCAGAATTAAAAAACATTTTCTCAGCTCTTTGAAGAACTACTCTTCTCCCATAAGCAAAGAATATAGTAGTCATAGGAGAGCCATGGGAAACCTAAACGACAGCTCTTAGCTCCCTAGCCACCCTCCACTTCCCCTTTTCCTGGCTCTAACCCCTCCCCATCAGCTCTACCTTTCCTTCCCAAATATCCTAGTGTGCACTCTTGGCCTTTTCCTTGCCTATGATCTTGACTCTCAGAAAGGAGACAGCATCACACCTGTGTTGAGTGATGATGTGTCCAACACATCACAGTGCATGGCATTCACTTCTTCATCCATTCGTTCATTTCCTTAGCCTTTTGCCTCCATGCTGGCGGAATCCACACATCCGCTCACCTGTGAGAAGGGGAGCGTAAGGACACGCTGCCTCCCTAACCAGGGAAGCACATGCAAACATGTGTGTATCCACCTTTGAAGAAAGTTCATTCACTTCCGAATAAAGTTCAAGGGCTATAGTCCAGCCCACTTCTGGTCCAGAGTGTGTTGAGGAGTTTTGAGTGGGCTCCTTGGATAACTTAACTCCTCTCCATGTCATATTAACGTTTAAAATATAGGGGCAACCCCACAGTCACCCTCCAGCCCTCAAAGAGTACCTAAGAAGTTCTTCCTTGGGTCCTATCTCAACTCCTTTCGAGCCCCTTTGCTTTTAGTTTCCTCTTCCCGCCCTTCCCACTCCACTCCACTATGTGCCCCTCCTTAGGTGTCAGCCACTATCCACTTCACCAGCCCAACGTCTTGTCAGGGGACAGAAGGGACTTGAGGTCTCGCAGGTGGAGGAGGAGGAATAAAATTTTAAGATGGAAGTCCGTTCTGACATTGGGATGCCTTAAAGAACATTCCAGGTGTGTCTTGTGGTATACAAGTAAATTGGCTAGCAGAGTCTCAGCACCTATGTGTGGCATAGAGGGTCTCCTTGAGTTGCATTACAGCAATGTTCAATTCCCTTAGCCGTGGATGCAGCAACTCCAGAAAGTAGGCAGGAAGAGGAGCAAGGGGTGAAGAAAAACCCATACCCTCCACAGTGAAGATAAAGTAGAGGGAGACAGGTCACCTAGGAGACCACTGCAGTAACTGTGAGACTCTGAATTAAGGCAGCGGCTCTTGGCTTCAAGCCTAGATAATTGGGTGGTTGGATAAGAAAAACTAGTGCAAGTCTTAAGAAAAGATAATGACCAGTTTGGGCTATGCTGAGTTTGGGATGGCACCATCAACCCTTACCTGTTCCCTACCTACATGTGCATGCCCATCTGCTTTTTTCCCTCAGGCCTGTTTTCTGCATTGTAGTCGGAGTGACTGTCTTGAGGGCAAACTGAAGAGATCTGATCAGGGACTTCTCTGTCCTCTTAGGTATAGTCCAAAGTCCTCAATGTGACCTTCCGTACCTCGCATGCATTGCCCCTGCCTACTCTCCAGTCTATTTCTTTACAGTCTATATCTCCCCTCATAGATTGTGAGCTCCATGAGGGCAGGGAGTACATGTGCCTTGTTCTTAACTTCATCCGCAATGCCTGTCACACAGTTGGTTCTAGAGAGACAGCTTAGGAGAGAGAAAGAGAGTGGAAGAATGAATACCATCCAACTGGAGATCCTAGCAGATAGTTTGAGCCATAAATTTGGGACCATTAGTATAAAGAAAGTAGATGGAGAAATGTAAGTAAACGAATTTACACATAATGAGAATAATGGTGGCTGGGAACAAAACCTTGGGGAAACATTGACATTTCAGGTGGCCATATGAATGAGGAAGGATAAGTAACTTGAAAGGAGGCTGGCTGAGAAGGAGCTGCCAATGACATAGGCAGGGAACCAGCAGAGAGCTCAAGGCAACAGGAAGGAATGTCAGATGCTATCAAGAGAAATAGCGCTAGAAGGACAGAAAAGAGGCCATGTTTCCAGGCACTACAGGGGATAGAAGAACAAGTTAAATGACATGAAGTGGAGATGGCCAGGCCCCTGCAGACCATGGGACACTCAATAAGATGGTCGAGATGGTTTCTTTAAAAAAATCAATATCATTATTTTTAATTGTTGAGGAAGTTCTAGATTAAAAGAGGCTAAAGAGACTCAACAACAACCATGCATTTGATTGGATCGTGGTTCAGGAAAACATTTTTTAAAACTCTAAAGTTAGCTGTGTGAATATCTGGAATTAGAGTCTTCCAAGGAGAGGAAACAGTCAATGCAACGGCCCCAGAGCGGAGCCCTGCCTGGCTTTTTTTTTTTTTTTTTTTTTTTTTACAGTTGTACACTTTATTGAATGCTTGTTATGTACTAACTACTTTCATGCCTTTTTTTTTTTTTGGCTGCGTTGGGTCTTAGTAGCGGCACGCAAGGTCTTCGTTGAGGCCTGAGGGATCTTTCGTTGTGGCGCGGCTGTTCGTTGTGGTGCACGGGCTTCTCTCTAGTTGTGGCGCACGGGCTCCAGGGCACGTGGGCTCTGTAGTTTACGGCACACAGGCTCCCTCGCTGAGGCGTGCAAGCTCAGTAGTTGCGGCACGCGGGCTTAGTTGCCCCGTGGCCTGTGGGATCTTAGTTCCCCGAGCAGGGATCAAACCCACGTCCCCCTGCATTGGAAGGCAGAGTCTTTACCAATGGACTGCCAGAGAAGTCCCCTGCTTGGCCTTTTCGAGGAACAGCAAGGAGCCCAGTGTTGCTAGAGGAAGGTGAAAAAGTCGTAAGAGTGGTAGAATGTGTAGACTCGTTGTAAAGATTTTGGACTTGAATCGGTTTTCCGCATATTAAGTTTAAAATGTCTATTTGATATCCAAGTGGAGATGTTGAGTAGGCAGTTGGGTACACAAGTCTGAAATCCAGGAGGGAAGCTGGGAAAAGGAGATTAAAATGCAGGAGTCATCAGCATATTAGATAATTTCAAAACCAGGAGACTGAATGAGGTCACCAAGGGAATGAGCCTAAAGAGAAGGTGCAAAGAGTGTGCACCGGGGTGCCCGGATGTAAGAGGGCAGGGAAAAAGGAGGGGCCAGCCAAGGCGGCTCTGAAGCACTTGCCAGCGTGGAGGAAAACCCAGAGAAAGTAGTGGGGTGAAGCCAAGCGAGGACAGTGTCTTCTCCAGCAGGAGGTGCTGGACCCCTACGACTTGTGGGTCAAAGATGAGGCCTGAGACTTGGGTTTATCACATACAGACAGAGGGACCACTGACCTTGACCAGTTTGGGCAGAGTGACATAGGCAAACAGCAGACCTGCCGGGGCTCAGGAGAGACTGGGAAGGGAGTGATTGGACACAGCGAGTACAGACAGCTGAACAGAAGATGGGGTCACAGCCAAAGGGGAAGGGGTCAAAGACATTTTTGGCTTTGGGGTTTTTTTTCTGTTTTTGCTTTAAGATTGGCGACAAAGCTGTATGCTGACGGGACTGAGGGAGTGAATGAGCAAGTATGTGAGCTGGTGCAGATGCAAGGCCAAGCGAGGGTTCTTGCCATAGGGGAGAGGTCTGAGCAGGCTTAGAAACTGAGTCCCAGGTGATGGGTGACGCCCCCAGGAGACGAGAACACAGAGAGGCTGGGCTGCTGGGGAACAGCCTCTCTGCCTCTACTGGTCGTGTCCTCCCCTCCTGCTGACACCAGAATCTGGCTTTTCTAACAGCCGCTTTGCCTGGAGCCCAATTAAGGCAAAGATACAAATTCGCTGGCCATGGCCCCATGAAGTCTGGCCTCAGGGCTGCAGCCCATTTGGAAAACGTTTTTAATTTCATTTGTGTGTTTTTTCAATTTGATTATTAAGTGCTGTTTGCACATGGACGGGGGGAAGGCCTGTTTTTATTCCCTGATTCCCCTTCCTCCCTGGCCTGCGTGCTTCCCTCGTGAGTAATGGGGAGGCTGCTTTTCTGGAACGCAAGGGAAAACTTCCAGCAAATTGCAAAAGCATGTTCCTTTCTTGAAAAATCCTTTCACACTTGTTTTTTACTCCGTTTGTAAAGTTCATGAAAAGCCTCCATAAATGTACTTTAAAAGGCCTTAACTTTCTTTGTTCTCCTTGTGGAACTTTCTCTCTCTCTCTTAAGGGGGTATGTAATTTAAAGGGATAATAAACAAGACATAAAGCCAGAGGGGTGAGTGGTGTGACGAAGGGAATGAAACAAACTTTAGAAATGTCAGGGGTTTGCAGGGAGGGGGAAATTCCATCTGCATATTCAGGAGGTAACAGCCTAGCGCTTCCCCACGACTCCTTAGATTTGTTTCTAAAGTTATTAACATTTAACACAGGACTAGGGCAGCAGGGTAGACAGAAAGAGCAAAGTAATAAAGGCTCAGGAAGAACGACAAATCCTTTTAGACACATTTCAGTGGGCTGAAATATAAGGGGAGAAGGAGGTGTAAAAATTAAAAAAACAGTGTTGTCAAGAATTTGCAAAGAAGGTTCTCGCCTGGACGCTAGAGCAGTGCGGCGTCCAGACAGAGAAATACAGATGGTTCTTAAAGGGGATCGAGGCCATATAAGGAGTTCCCTCTGCAGAGAGAGACATCATTCTGGTTTGGGTCCTTGTCAGCCTGGGAAGCTTTCTGAATATGGGCAGGAGGAGGAAGGGGCAGAGAGGTGGGGCTTCGCAAGCCTCAGTGCCCGCCCTGGTGGCCACCCAGGGGCCGGGCAGCGGAAGTGCTGTGGACGGTTTGGTGGGCGGCTTGGCGGGCAGGACTCAGGGACCGGGGCCTGTGCCTTAGCCAGCTACTGTGCTGTTGGTCTGTTCCCAGTATCTGAGTTCATCTAGGGCGCCATGTCTGATGTATCTGCCATTAGCCTCTTGGCTCCAAAGTTGGCAAAGTGAAGATGGAGGCTCGCCCCTCCCCACTCCCATTTCTCTCTCTGTAGCACCTGCTTTCCTCCTGGATGCCCTTCACCTCATTTCCCTCTCTCACCCACCAGCTGGGCTCCTGAGAAGAGATCAAGAATAAGCAGGAAGCTGCCTCGTGACAAAGGCCTGAGATAGAAAAATTCCAGCTCCGGGACAGCGACCCAGCCTCAATTAGTGGTGTCTGCCTGGGGTTCTGGGAGGTTCCAGTGGGGCTGGTGGCCACGGCCATGTAAGTGACAGGCAGCAAGAGCCTTAAAGCTCCCCGAGCCTCGGGAGAACCAGCAGTGGCCCTCGTCGCCATCCCTTCCCTCGGTGGCTGGGTGGGACCCACAGGCCCGTAGCTCCTGCTCCTGGGGAAGCTTCGCAGACCCTGCTGCCCGCCTGGCCACTGTCCGCCTCTTCTCCCCAGCTGGCCAGCTGCCTCCTCTCTGTTCCGCCTTGTGCTCGCCCCCTCTCTTTCTCTTCCTCTTTCTGCTCCTCTGACCTTCGAAGTCCGCCTCTCCTTCCCACTCCCTTTGGCAGAGAACCAGGGAGTAGTGGGGACTTGACGTCGGGGGCCTCAGGCTCAGAACTGGTTGCCTGCTAAGCCATGGTTTCCCCAAAGGCCCCTCACCACTCTGCACTGGGGGCATTTTCCCCCTGAAACACCCTCATGGGCACTCAGAGGAGGGAGGAACAATGACTGTGTCTTTCTTTGTGCTGGCCCCATGTGTAACCCCAGCCTGGCACCCTGCTGTCTCCAAGACCTGCTTTTGTATCCCTATTTCCATTTTGCAAATGGGAAACTAAGGCTCAGAGAGAGCTCTAGAGCTTCTGAGGCCGTCGTTGTACCTAACTAAGGAAACACTTGCTAAATGTATCTAATTCCACCTTCTTCTTAGGAAAGGTCTGGTCCACAGGGTTGCATCGGGGCTATTAACCTTCAGTTCTCTGATGTGCTCGCCTTCTGCCTCCTTTCATGGAGACACCCAGCTTCCTCCTGCTTCCACTGTCCCTTCCTCCACCCCAATTTAGCATAAGCTTCATGCACGCTGTGGCTCTTTTCATAGTCCAGGCTCCACCAGAACCCAGAACCTATTGAGAGCGAACAAGATTGTGTTTTGACACGGCTCCCGGCTTCCCACGTTTTTCGCCTCCGCCACTTGGACGTGCACAGAGCGTTTGTATGTGCCTGCAACAGAATCGGTTCAGCTTGACAAACCCAAGACCGTCAGCCCCTTTGCAGCGAATCTGCTCCCTTAATTAACCTGGGGGATGGGGAAACTCATAAAGAAGTTTTATTAAATGCAGAGAAAATCGTCCCTTTCAAACACCCCCATGGAGAAGTCTGAGCCAGATTCCTGTGATGATTCATCCGCACTAACTAACTGGTCCTTTACCGGGAGATGAGTTAAGAGCAGAGTTTGTTCAAGCAGCCAGGAGAAGCCGCCCCCGCTTGGCCCCTAGAAGGCTCTCTTTAGGGCACGCTGGTCTGTACACACGCTGATAGCTGTTTCATATCTGCACTGATGGGCTTAACCGAGCAGTTGCCACACAGCCAGCACGCGCGCACAGCGTGGCCGGGAGGGGGTGTTTATGGGACTTGCCGCTAATGACTCCCATTTACGGAGCATGTGTGGAGCAGCTGAGCGGGCCAGCTAAGACAGGACATCAGTAAGGCCTGGGTTTTGCAGGCCGGCTGCATGCACAGGCTTTCCTAAGCAGCTGTGGGGATGGTTCTAGTATGAGCTTCTGGGGGAATCCAAGGCTCCTCGGAATTCAGGCTTTTCAGTGTGAACAATGCCCTGACGAAGATAGTTTTGCTAGGGAAGCTGCTGGCCAGACTGATTGGACAAGGCCAGTAGTAAAAATTATTGCAGTTAGAAGAATAAAAGCTAACATTTATTGTTCACTCGCCTCGTGCCAGACATAGTGGAAAGCACACGTGTATTTTTTTTTCTTTCATGTAATCCTCAAACAAACCTATGAGGTTGGTACTACTTTTTTGTTTGTTTGCTTAATTTTCGTGGTACAGAGGAAGGAACGGGCCTAGAGAGATGAAGCATCTTGCCCACAGCTGCAGAACTGGGATTTTAACCCTGGTGTTCTAACTCCAGAGCCTGGTTACGTAAGTGCAGAAAAGTGAATTCTAGAAGTTGAATCATCATTTTAAATCACAGTTACGGCAGGATGGCATAGCAGTTAAAAATATGCATTTTGGTATTAGAAAGACCTAGATTTGAGCTTCAGCTTTTTCCAGTTACAAGTTACATAAACTATTTAAGCCTCGGTTTCCCCTATAAAAGTGGGAATGGTTGTAACACCTACCAGTAGGATACGGAAAGCCTCAGTGCCCCCGCATAGAATAAGCCTCCAGTGAATATGTAACAACACACACCCCCCAACGCTCACTAAGCTCAGTGGCACCATGAATCTGAGTGTGGACCCAGAGAAGCTAGAGCATGGCTTCTGTGACGTGCCAGCTGTGAGCCCTTAGGGAAGTCACAGCCACCTGAGCCTTCGTTTCCTGCAGTGGAATGGGGCAGTGATAGGATTGCTAACAACAGACCTGATTCAATCAGGGTGTCGGGACCACACAGAGTGGGTGTGAGGAACCTATTCTGCATCTTCCAAGGCACTGGAAATGCTGCTTGTTGTCTTTGGAAACCCTGGTTGGATTTCTCCCTTTTGAGCACAGCGGCCCGCACATCGCACATGGTTATGAGCAGCGAAGGAAACAGAAACCCGACCTTCAAAGTTCTTATGTGCTCCAGGGGGAAGATGGGACCAACAAAAATAAAGCATTCATTAAAAACAAAATGACATGTCCATATACACACATACTTGTAGATAATGACTTGCAGCCGTGCGGAGACCCAGGCAGGGGCTGTGGGATTTTGCTGGAGTGCTTGGGAAGACATCTGGGAAGCTTTCTGGGAGGAGGGGCATTTGGGGAAGAGGAGGGAGGTCCACCCTAGATTGGGAGCTCAGGTTCATTTCCTTCTCATCTCGTGTTTCCTGCACCCAGCACGCAGTAGGTGCTCAATGCATGCTTGCTAAGTGAGAACAGGAAGTGGAGAGAGTGGGTTCCAAGCAGGGGAAGTGAGCAAACAGTGCAGTGGTGAGTCAGAGGGAGGGCAGGCGCTCCACTAACTGCTGAAGGCATGAGTTTATTTTTCTTTAGTGTTTTCTGCCAGGGCTTGGTCCATGATAAGCCTGGAATCAGAGAGAGGGGGAGAGAGAGAGAGAGAGAAAGGAGGCATCCTTCTATTTATGTGGTGTTATAGCCCACATTCACGTGTACTTGACACTCACACCACTCCTGACATTGGATCCCAGCATGACGCAGCTGAAAAATGCCCCTTGGAGCACAGACACTTTTGGTTGCCTCCCCCAGAGTTGTTCCCTCTTCTTCTCTGCTTATAACACCTCAATTTTGTTCAAGATCCATTCCTCGGTGGCAGTTACTCTGGTGATTTGTACTGTGTCAGCTGGGCTAGCCTGAAATTGGCTTCCCCCGAGTCCCGCTTCCAGGTGGGCCAGGAGAGAGATCTTTGCCTGAGATCTGGAGGCAGATGTCAAGCCCAAATGGTTGGCGGGTGGAAGTGGGGGTCATCAGACTCACTTCATTGTCAAAGAGTGGTGGCCAAGCCTGCAGCTGCTCCACCTTTGCCTCATTCCTTCTTTGGCTTCTCCGGTGCCTTGGCCAGATCTCAGCAACAAAGGGCACCAGCTTCTCCTGCAGGGCGTCCAGGTCGGGGGCCATGAGAACCCATGACATGGGTTCCAGCACATCCTTGCGGGGTCCCGCTTGTCCTTGCCCTCTCCCACAATACATCCGTCTTCCCTCCCCCACTTCCTGCCCTGTGGGCTTTGAAGCTGCACATCAGATGCAGACTACAGCCCATAGAGATGGGCTGGAGCTCTCACAACTGCAGAAGTTCCAATCCCTGCAACAAATTCAATTCCATGTTTACATGGAACCCCTGAAAGGTGGTTCTAGTGCTTCTAGATTGAACCCTGACTGATAAAGATAGCGTATCCCCAGCTCCAGAGTGAACTCTAGTTGGTCTGAGCCAATCATAGTGTCCCTAGTCCCCATGCTGGTAATAAGTTTAGGTGTGGGCAGGTGACCCAGTTCTAGCCTGTGGCAGGAACTCCAGTCAGAGGCTTCTGGCAAAGGCTCCCTTGATCTGAAAAAGAGACACACAAAAAAGATGGTGCTCTTCTTCTGCTGGACGTTATCTGGATATCATGGTTGGAATTGAGGCAGTCGTTGTAACCATGTTGGGGCATTATCCAAAGAACCAAGCTGAGGATCAAGATAGAAAAGATAAAAAGAACCTGTGTCCTTAACGATATAGTTGAGCTGATGAATTAACCTTCCTCGAAGCTGCCTACACCTGGAGTTCCAGATATGTGAGATGATATATTTTCTTATGGTTAAGTCACTTGAGGCAGGGTTTCTGTTTCTTGCAGGCAAAAACACCCTAGTCCAATTCCCACCCCCAAAAGAAGCCCCAGATTTTCTTCTTGCAATGGATCCCAAAGTTTCCGTCCACCAGGAGCTTTTCCAAAAGGGATGAGGGAAGCTCGGAGTGAACCTGGTATCTGACCTCCCCATGCTGGGTCTTCTCATCAGAGAAAATGAACAGGAACACATCAGCAATCCACAGAGGATTTAAAAGTAAACAATAGAATTCAGAATTACCAAAATGATTTCCAGATTATAGTCCAAGGAAGGATAGGTTAAGGTTAGAATTATGGTAATCATGATAATCAGGTCTACCAGTAGGATGCAAGTAACAGAAAGCCCAATTCGAATTGGCTGTACCATCATGCCTGCTTTTTACCTTTCTTCTCTCATCCCTCAGCTCACCCTTTTGCTTTGTGATGCTGGAATGGTACCCTGCAATCCACTTTTCACAGACTCTGGTGAGGTTCTGCCAATAGGATGCACTAGAGGTATATTGGGAGGTGAGAGAAAAGAAGGACTTCATTTCTGTCTTTCAATTCCTGGTAGTGTCTCTCCAGCAAGAGTAGACAGTGGGCTCCACTTCCCAGCTCCTTTTGACACTCCCAGAGCTCCCTCACCATGTCCCTGTAGAGGGACCAGAGCCTACCATCAGCCATGGCCTGGGGAGGGGCTTCCTCATCCACGGGGCCATGTGCTCTGGGGCATCAGAGCAACCCCTCGTACCTCCTTGGGGATGTGAGCACCTATCCAATCTTTCCCTCTCCTCAGTGGTCTGAGAACTTCAAGGGACTGAGCGTGAGCAATGCAGCTTCCCCCCAGGAGCCCAGCACCAGTTTCATGAGACCCCCTTCCAAGGTCCTAAGCTCTGGTAACCAGCCTCCCCCCCCTTTTTTCCACTGACCTCAGGCGTTATTAATCTCTGGGTTACCTCAGCATCCTCTCTTTAATGTCCCACTTGGGTAACAAATTCTTTTACTAAGTCCCTGTGTTTTGAAATATCTGGTGTGGTTTCTCTTTTCCTGATTAGACCCCAGCTGATAGAGTAAATTTATTGGCTCCTGTAACCCCAAAGTCCAGATTGAGGGCAGTCAGCAGGCACAATTTGTTCCAGAGGATCTGACTCTTATCAGGGCTCTTTTCTGTTTTCTAACATTTTCTCAGCGCTGATCTCTTCTGTGTGTGGAATGTTTTGAGGATGGCTACCTACCAGGTAGCAAAAATGGCTGTAGCCCCTTCGTTCCTCATAGAGATAAGCCATGCTGCCTGTGAGGAAAAGAGAATGCCTTTGTCCCCAGTTTCTAAATTAGAGCCCTGAACTTCACTTTGCTTGCACTGGCTTTGGCCATCTGCCCAACACTGAACCAATCACTGTGGCCAAGGCCTGGGTCCACTGATTAGCTAGATCACATGTTCTCTTCCTAAAGCCAGGTAGTGTCAACTTCTGTGGAGATACAGGGCCCACCAATGGAAATCCGGGCTCCTGGGAAGTGATGGACTGATGCTGGTGACATCATCTGACGCCTGTCCCCGGCACCTCATCTCTGATTGTCCAGGACAGCCCCAATTTCATATTTCTCCTGCTGCTTTTGTAAATAAGATACCTTTTAAAATATTAAACCAAATATATAGATATAGATATGATACCAAAGGGATGCTCCATGAAAGAAATAATTGATAAGCTGAAATCCATTAAATTTAAAAACTACTCTATGAAAGACACTGAATGAGAAGACGAGTCACAGGCTGCAAGAAAATACTTGCAAGGGCACGTGTGAAAAATACTACTATGCAAAATTTATAAAGAACTCCTAAAACTCAACAATAAGAAAACAAACAACCCAATCAAATAAATGGATTAAAGACCTTAACAGACACTTCACCAAAGAAGATATGCAGATGGCAAACAAGCATACGAAAAGATGCTCCGCATCATATCATGTCACTATCAGAGAAATGCAAATTAAAACAACAATGAATACCCCTACACACCAATGAGAATGATCAAAATCCAGAACACTGACACCAAATGCTGGTGAGGATGTGGAGTATCAGGAATTCGCATTCTTTGCAGGTGGGAATGCAAAACGGTACAGCCACTTTGGAAGATAATTCGGCAGTTTCTTACAAAGCTAAACATACTCTTACCATAAAATCCAGCAGCTCTGCTCATTGGTATTCACCCAAAGGAGTTGAAAACTTACGTTCACACAAAAACCTGCACACGAGTGTTTATAGCAGCTTTATTCATAATTGCCAAAACTTAGAAGACACCCAGATGCCCTTCAGTAGGTGAATGAATAAACTGTGGTACATCCAGGCAATGGAATATTATTTAGCACTAAAAAGAAATAAGTTATCAAGCCATGAAAAGTCATGGAGGAACCTTCAATGCATATTACTAAGTGAAGAAGCCAACCTAAAAAGACTACACACTGTGTGATTCCAACTTTATGACATTCTGAAAAAGACAAAACTATGAGGACAGTAAAAAGATGAGTGGTTGCCAGGGATAGGAGGGGAGGGATGAAAGGGTAGAGCACAGAGGATTTTCAGGGCACTGAAAATACTCCTATGATAGTATAATGGTGGGTACATGTCTTCAAACATTTGTCCAAACCCGTAGAATGTACAACAGCAAGAGTTAGCCCTAAGGTAAAGCATGGATTTTGGACTTTGGACTTTGGGTGATAATTCACCAGTGTAGGTTCGTCAGCTGTAACAAGTGTACCATTATGGTGGGGCATGTTGATAATGGGGAGGCCATGCAGGTGTGGGAGCAGGGAGTATACAGAAAATCTCTACCTCCCTCTCAAATTTGCTGTGAACCTAAAACTGCTCTGAAAAATTAGTCTTTAAAATAAATAAAATAAAATATGTATATCCACACATAACTGATTTCTATTCCTTTTTCAAATATCTTCACAAATGAGAAATAACCCTTTGGTTAGCCTGTGTCCCAGTTTAGGTTTCAAAAGTGAGGTTCCGAAGGGCCATGAGGCAAACACGGACCAAGGAGTTCTGAGCCCCAGATAAGTTGTCTCCACTCCTTTGTGGTCAGAGAAGTGATAAGAAAGATGATGATCAACCAGAGTTTCCAGGAAACACTTCTCTATTTTTAACTTACACGAATTCACGTTCATTGGAAACATAACCTGAAAGGGCTCATTTCTACCTCATCTACAACAAGCTTACCCCAGGCACTCAGGAGTTTTAAAGATAACAAATGAACCACCATCCTCCAGGGTCAGCTTAAAACATCCCCTAACATTGCTTAGACTCTCCGGTCCTCCTTAGGGACCAAGTTGTTCTGTGAAATAAGACTTTATTGTGTTCTTTTCTTTGTTTTCCTTCTCTCTCTCTCTTTTATTTCTGATAAAAGAATTAAGGCCCAGGGAGATCAATTGGTTTACCCAAGATCACACAGCAAGTTCACGACTCTGCCTAACTTCAAACATAACATCATTGGCTCCTAATGTCCCAACACAAGGCCATCTTGTTTCCAGATGACCTTCATTCTCTCTGCAGACCCCCAGGAGCTTGGGTATCCTTTCAAGGACAGCATTTAATCATCACAAAATGCCCTACCAGGGAGTGACATTAACAAACACTTATACAGCGCTTAACATGTGCAGTTTTCTGAGCCTTTTACAGTTGTTACTTCATTCAATCCTCAAACGGCCCTGTGAAGTGGATGCTATCAGTATCATCATCCAAAGTGTGATGGATGAGGACACGCCGGCACAGAGAGGCTCAGTAACTGGCCCACGATTTCTCCGCCAACAAGAGTGACACCTCTGGGATAGGAACCCTGGCAGCGGGCTGTGCTCCTGCAAAGCTACATCGTCTCTGAGACATAAAGGGGAGAAAACCACAGTTGTCAGAGGAAAAACAAAGTAAGCTAAGGGAAGGATGGAGGCAGGCAGGGGAGAGGGGGAGAGGGGGGAGGGGGAGAGGAAACCCCCCATCATAGTATTCTTGTCCTTACTGCCTCAGAAGTACATTTTCCACCCAAAAGTTATGCTCCAATATTCTCATTCCCTCTTCAGTCCTAGACTACTCCTGGCCACTCCTAGGGTAGCCAGTCAGAAGGCCCAGGTCGCAGGGAAGGGCACAAAGGCAGCGTCCCTGTTTCTCAAGAGAAGATGACAACGTTAGGGAAAATCAGTCACTGAGGGTGGGCCCTCCAGACTCTCATGACCAGCTGGAGTTGTAGCACCTACGCCGAGCAAGACGAATCCTTCTGGGGTCACAGCCGCAGTGAATCTACTGCAGGTGCCGCTGTCACGTCCAGGTAGCAATAAGAGCCCCAGAGCCACAACGTCTACCCCAGGGACACATTCACTGTGTGTCACCAGTACGTCCAACTCATCTGTGATGACTGAAGTAAAGAACAACCTTTTCCCTTCCCCTGATCCAATCTCACTCTCAGGGAAGATGCTGGAACACAGAATGCTTCCTTCTACATTCTGTGCCACACCATCGATTGAGCTCCTGCTGTGTGCTGCACTGTGGTGAGTAGCAGACCTTCTAAAATGCATGAAACATGGTCCCTGGCCTGCAGGAACCTGTGCCCTGGAGACAGCCCCCCACCAGTTATAACACAGGTGATACGAGCTGTGATAGAGCAGTGGCTTCCAAACTCCTGGATCTTGCGTTTCTATCATTTAACATTTTCCAGCACATGAGCCAGCCAGGAACACCGCACACCCACCTGGCCATCACTCCTGTTCTTGGATGGACCCCCTGACCTGGTGAAAGGGCCCCCATCTCACCAGGTTGCGTGTTCCCCGAGGAGGCTGGGTCCTGAACACAGCTTCCAGTGTCCTGCCATTGTCAACAGCCGCGGGCACTCCCCGTGACTTCCAGCTGCCCCAGGACAAAGCCCTGCTCAGCGTGGGTGCCGGGAAGGCCGGGCTTTGGGCCCCAGAAACCAGATGAGTGTGCCCATTCATTGCTTCTTTCTTCTCGCTTTACCGCGGCTGGGAGGGAGAGCGTGGGGTCACAAGCTTGATCACTGACACACATTTATTCCACTCGGCTCAGCTGGGCCCGAGCCCTGCTCTCAGGGACGTGTTCCTGGCCTCCGTGCACATGCACAGGCCGGTCCCTGAGCCCCAAAACCTTCCGCCTGCTGGACCCACGTCCTCATCCTGCAGGGTCCTGGCCCAAATATTAGCTTCCCCAAAAGCCTCGGCGGCAGCCGCCTTCAGCAGAGCGCCCTTCAAGAGATGATCAGCTGGGACTTCCCTGGTGGCACAGTGGTTAAGAATCCGCCTGACAATGCAGGGGACACGGGCTTGAGCCCTGGTCTGGGAAGATCCCACATGCCGCAGAGCAACTAAGCCCGTGCGCCTCAACTACTGAGCCTTCGCTCTACAGCCCGGGAGCCACAACTACTGAGCCCACGTGCCACAACTACTGAAGCCCACGTGCCTAGAGCCCGCGCTCTGCAACAAGAGAAGCCACTGCAATCAGAAGCCCACACACTGCAACGAAGAGTAGACCCTGAGAAAGCCCGTGCGCAGCAATGAAGACCCAACGCAGCCATAAATAAATAAATAAAAGAGATGATCAGCTTTCGTAAGAACGTTATCAACAATTTTCAGTGACAATTCTTGGTAAGGTAAAAACAAGTCAAAGTAGCACATCTGTGGGATAGCCTTGATGAATATTTACAGTTATATTCCAAACATGAAATTAGTTT
The DNA here is from genome assembly GCF_009873245.2 of Balaenoptera musculus. Lineage (NCBI taxonomy): Eukaryota > Metazoa > Chordata > Mammalia > Artiodactyla > Balaenopteridae > Balaenoptera > Balaenoptera musculus. Next base: position 87,984,276 of record NC_045789.1, on the reverse strand, counting down.
TTTTTAATCACAACAATTTTTTAAAATTAATTAATTTATTTATTTATTGCTGTGTTGGGTCTTCGTTTCTGTGCGACGGCTTTCTCTAGTTGTGGCAAGCGGGGGCCACTCTTCATCGCGGTGCGCGGGCCTCTCACTGTCGTGGACTCTCTTGTTGCTGAACGCAGGCTCAGTAGTTGTGGTGCACGGGCCCAGTTGCTCTGCGGCATGCGGGATCCTCCCAGACCAGCACTCGAACCCGTGTTCCCTGCATCGGCAGGCAGATTCTCAACCACTGCACCACCAGGGAAGCCTCACAACAATGTTTTAAATGTTGTTCAGAAAGAACAGTTGTTTAAATGCTCATGCTCATGACCCGATACCAGGCTTCCCTTTGCTGTGAATCCTGGGACGTTCAGAGCTCTCTGTGCTTGGCTCCAGAGCTTTCTTCAGCCTGAGCTGGAAGAGGAAGTGTGCCCTCTTGGTCTCAGCTTTTTTGGTGAGAGCTTCTGAGGGCAGCGGAGCAGAGGGGTGGAGAGAGCCAGCTCCGGGTCAGGCTCCCACTCCTTCACTCACTAGGGATGTGACTTTGACTAGGGCTGGAAAGACCTTGAGACAAAGATGTGAGGGCACGTAATTCGTCTGCTTTGGGATGGCACGAAGCACCAGGAGGGGAGGAGAGATGTGAGAAAGGGAAAGGAAGGAAGCCACCCCGGGATGCCGTAAGGAGCAGATTACCTCAGAGACCACCTGGATTAATCCCAGCTGGGTCGCTGGGGAGACTGTGTAGCACTGGCCTGAGAGGTGTCCTACCCAAGGCGTGTGGAGCCACGAGCTCCTGTCAGACACAGGTCCCATCAGGCTGCGACCAGGGCCACAACTCCTCAACCTTCCTGGCAAGGCTGCGCTAGCGCCTGTGGCCAACGAAAGCCCTCAGGAAGGGCCCTCCCCAGCGTTTATAATAAGAAGCCATGAGGATGGCAGTGCCCAGGGCCTAAGGGAAGAGCTAGGACAGTGCCTGCGACAGGGCATTAAAGGAGACAGTAAGAGCAGTCATAAAAACGTGAATGCTGACTTCATTGTTTGCTGGAGAACTCAATGAACTAAGATGTGTGAATGGAAAAGCATCACACAAATGTTCCATTGGATGCTTTTGACAGCGATTATGATGACGAAAACAGTGACTCAGGGCTCGTTCACTTGCTCCATCTCCCCCATAGGAACCTCTGACCAGACTGGGTCCCTGCATAGAGTTTAAGTCTTTCCTTGGTACCTTTCCAAGGTATCTGGAAGTGACATTTCCTCAGTGTGGTGGGTGTTCTCTTGGAGTGAAAAATGAAACCCACCCCAAATCTCACAACTTTCAACAAATAGACAGGGGTGTCTTTTATTTTACTGCTAACGTTTTAAAATTCCGTCTGTGAACAGGTCCTATATTTGCATGGGGCAAAATTTTGAAAGATAGATCAAGAGGTATACAGTGAAACCATCCCTGGCTCCCATTCACTTTGTTTCCTCCCTCCCATAGACCACCATATAGTTTCCTGTGTGTTTCCTTGCACTCATTTGTCCCTTTTCAGGTAAAGTCACACTAAATGACTGAAAGTGGAAGAAGAATGGTTCTCTAAAGAATTTTTGCTAGAATTTCGGGGGGAGGAAAAAGTCCTTTCCTCTGTAGTTGCTTAGTGTCAGAATGTAAACCTAGAGATGAGGAAGCCTCTGCACTGGAAGAGCAACTGAGGGTGAAACCAACACAGGGGAAAACAGAACACAGAGAGCAATTCCAATTGAAACTTTTTGAGCACCTGGATCCAGCTGTGCCTGAAGCAGTTTACACCTGGAGTTTTACAGTGCAAGAGGCATTAAATTATTATTATTATCTTTTTTGTGGGATATACATAGTGATTGAGAATCAGGTTGCCTAGATTTGAATCTTGGAACTGCCACTTACTAGCTATATAACCTTGGGCAAGACACTTAACCTCTCTGGGCCTCAACATCCTCATCTATAAAATGGGATAATAATAGCATCTATCTCATAGGGTTGTTATGAAGATTAAATGAGTTAACATATGAGAAGAATTTAGAACAGTACCTGGCATATTAGTTGCAATTAAAAAAAATTATTTGTATCAGTCAGTATGTTTCAGTAACAAACAGCCCCAAAGTCTTAATGGCTTAAAACAACAATTTTTCTTTTTTGCACATACTAGTATCCACTGTGGATCAGCAAGCACTGTACTTATTGTACTTAGTCAGGAATCCAAGCTAAAAGAGCAGCTGCCATCTCTAATGCTGCTGGTCACCATGTCAGAGGGAAACAACTTAAAAAAGGATACCCTGGCTTTTGCCCAGGAGGGGTATATAATGTTCTACTAACGTTTCACTGGCCAAACCAAGTCAAGGGGCCGCACCTAGCTTCAAAGGGGAGGGAAAGGCAGTCCTGCCATGTTCCCAGAAGGGACAGCCCTATTGACCACCACATGACTATTGTTATGTCATAACTGGTTGAGTACTGGACACCTGCAACTGAAAGATTCACAAGTAAATAAGAAATCATAAGTTTTCCTGGTTTTATACTCAGCAGGGGCCAGGTGCCACAACGAAGCCATGCTCTTATTAACCCCCTTCTCCCTAATTCACTCCAACCATTTTGAAGTCTATCAGTCCTGGCCATCCATCTTCCAGGTGTCAGGACCATGTCACTGATATTTTCAGCAATCACTTGCTGGCTAAATCCCAGAAAAGTGAAAAGAAGTTGTATGATTGGCCCAGAGTCACAGGTCAACCAAAGAAAGTACTGAGGGAAAAAGGAGGGAAAGGTCTCCCTGGGAGAGGTGGTGTCTTCGGTCAGGTTCACTGGAAGCACAGTTGAGACGAGGTTTCAGGTGATGTGATTAACTGAGGGAGCCTCTCAGGAGAGAAGGGGAGTGAGGAAAGCTGGACAGGGCAGGGGCAGGAGCTAAATAAGGATGTGGAGTCAGCCTGATCTCATGGGCAGCTGTGGAGTGTGAGTTCCCCCATAGAGGGGGTCCTGCCTTGAGGCAAGGGACTGGTCTTTTTTAGCCAATTGCCATCAGTCCCTGGCAGCAGGCTATCCCAAAAGGGGAGAGTCAACCTTCTGGGCTGGGCAGCTCCTGTTGGGTTTGTCAAGGGTGATTTCTAGAGAAGGGGGCAGCTGTGAGCTGCCAGGATGCAACACTCATGGCAGCTGGGGGATGGGTGCAGCAGCCCACTCGAGGCGATTTGGATGGGGCACCAACAGCATCTACTACAGGCCGTCAGGAAAGCACTAATAGGAACCATCTGCCCCTTTCCTCCTACTAGTAAAACTACACTTCGGAAGCATGGGGAATATTGACATCAGTGGGATAAGAAGTGGAATTCAGTGGTTCCCCATTTATCTCCTAGATTAAGTGTAAATTTTACCATCAACTCTTATTTCCAGGCTTATGTCCCAAGACTCTCACAAACCTAGCCTATATGAAAAGTCACCTGGAAACTGCTATTTTATGAATAACCTCCATGTCTTTGCTCCGACTCTTTTCCTCTTCTGCCCAGAGTGCCCTCTCCACCCCCAGACCTGTGAAATTCTATCCACAATCCAAGGCCCTCTTGAATACTGACTACTTCATAAAGCCTTTCCTAATCACTCAACAGGATGTGAGCTTTTCCTTCTTTGAAACCTCAAAGCCCTTACTTTCAGCAGTGGGTTTCATTCTAAGAACTTGAGTCATTTGATAAGTGTTATTCCCCAAATCTTTTATGAACTCTTTAGGAAGAGTTCAGTCTTTTTCTCTTTTGCAGTATCTGGCAAACACCCTGAATAATAAAGGCACTTAATTAATATGCATGTAATTGAATATCTACTTCGATGAGATTAAATGTCCATGCATGATCAAAGTCTTTGTCTTCTGTGCATCACCCAGAGCTGACATTTGCTGAGCACTTGCTATGTGCTGTGCATAAAGTATTTTCTTTGCATTAATTATCTTCACCCCATAGATAAGAAACTGAAGCTCAGAGAGGTCAAGCAACTAACCCAAAGCTACACCAGTGGCAGGTGGTAGATTGGATGGGGTCCTAGGTTTGTCTGAATTCAGAGCCCACATTCCTTTTTTATAATTGGGGTATAGTTGTTTTACAATGTTGTGTTAGTTTCTACTGTACAGCGAAGTAGAGTTCCCTGTGCCATACAGCAGGTTCTCATTAGTTATCCATTTTATACATATTAGTGTATATATGTCAATCCCAATCTCCCAATTCAGCCCACCCCCCTTTGCCCCCCCCTTGGCGTCCATATGTTTGTTCTCTACATCTGTGTCTCTATTTCTGCCTTGCAAACCGGTTCATCTGTACCATTTTTCTAGATTCCACATATATGCGTTAATACATGATATTTGTTTTTCTCTGACTTACTTCACTCTGTATGACAGTCTCTAGGTCCATCCACATCTCTACAAATGACCCAATTTTTTTATGGCTGAGTAATATTCCATTGTATATATGTACCGCATCTTCTTCATCCATTCATCTATCGATGGGCATTTAGGTTGCTTCCATGACCTGGCTATTGTAAATAGTGCTGCAGTGAACAATGGGGTGCACGTGTCTTTTTGAATTATGGTTTACTCTGGGTATATGCCCAGTAGAGCTCACACTCTTAACCTCTGTGAGGCAGCTGCCGTAGGGACAAACACAGACTTGCTATCAGAAGGCATGACTTCATGTGCAGGCTCTGTCACTCACCTTGGGCACAACACTGAACAAACCTGGAAAAGACTAGGAAGTTGCTCACCCAACCCCTCCCCTTTTCTTCCTGGGCAAAGAGCTAGACCGGTGCTTCTCTGGTTTCAATGTGCATGCGACTCACCTGGGGCTCACTGAGAAGGGGGAGATCAGCAGAAAACACACACACACACCCCATGTAACACAATGTGAGAACTTCTATGATAGAAACGTGCCCTCACTGGGAAGAAGAAGGTGAGAACCCAGCAGGGGTGGAGATGAAAGTAAGGAAAAATACCCCAGAAAAGCTTACCCCAGAGTTGAGTCTTAAGGATGAGAGGGCTGGCCAGCTAAAGAAAAGAAAGGGAAGAAAGAGCATTTCAGGTGGTGGGTTCAGCACGTGCGAAGTTAAGGAGGTGAGAGGGTCCCAGGGGCATTTGGGGAACTGCCAGTGGCTGGACAGAGCCAGAGAGCAGAGTGAAGGGCCACTGGCAAGAGCTTGGGCTGAAGGTGAAGAGGACAAATCCAAGAGGCATTGTCATTACATACCAAGGATAAGGGAAACCACGGAGGGCCTCAAGGTGAGTGACAGTGTCACCCTACCTCCAGAAGGTTCCCTCCTGCTGCTCTTAGGGAGACTGTATCAGAGGGGGTGGACTCAGGGGCTGTCAGGTCATTTTAGATGAGGAGGCTTCTAGGTCCCAAGAAGCCTCACTGCCTGGGACCCCAGAGCAGACGGTTGTCCCTAGGATTCAGATTGTGTATCCAGGGCATTTCCAGAGTCAGGGAGGCACAGAGACACACAGATGTACCAAGCCAGCGCCCGTGGGGAACAACCCCAGGATAAGGAGTAGAAGAGAGGGAGTACAAATCAAAGGGAAGTGTGCCAAGACAGTCTCACCCCAACATTGCTCCCCTGGGATCAGTCTTAGTATCTCTTTATTAGACCACCAGTTCTCAATCTTTTTTCCAGATGAGACATACAAGGCACTTGACCTTCACCAGCCAGACCCATGTGCTTGATATACCCAGGGTTCTACACACTTCCTGGAGCCACCGGACCTGCGATTGAAAGTGACATTCACAGAAGGAGAACCATGAACTCACTCTAATTTACAAAGGAGGTAAATCTCACAGAATCCTTGATACCTTTCCCATGGCTGGGAGTAGATTACGAGCTTGGATGTCAAGCAATCTCAGGTTCCTATTCTGACTCCCTCACTTACAGGATGTGTGGCCTTGGGTAAGGTACTTAAACTCTTTGAGCCTTAGCTTTCTCATCTGCAGAATGAGTATAATAATAAAATCCTACCATGGAGGGTTTGTCATCAGGACTGGATCTACCTATGCAATCTAAATGCTTGGCTATGTGCCTGATGCATGGTGAATACTCAATAGATAATAACTAGCTTACTATTAATATTTTCTTATTCTTTTAACAATATGCCAGATTGGTATACACCAATGTGTAATGATTCTGTGTTGCAAATTAATGTATTAGAGAAAGAAAACCCATTTTGTACATATGTATGACGTCTAATTGACTTAACTTTATTCTTGAAAGTCATCACACTTTTTCTTTCGAAACATACTGTAATTCAAAATTTGAACTAATTCACCACCCTTCCCCTCTGCTCCCAATCAGCAAGACTTTTAAGAATTGGGTTGTTTGACATACATACACTAATATGTATAAAAGAGATAACTAATAAGAACCTGCTGTATAAAAAAATAAATAAAATAAAATTCAAAAAATAAAAACAAAACAAAAGAAATGGGTTGTGGGGACTTCCCTGGTGGCACAGTGTTTAAGAATCCGCCTGCCAATGCAAGGACACGGGTTCGAGCCCTGGTCCAGGAAGATCCCACATGCTGCAGAGCAACTAAGCCCGTGCGCCACAACCACTGGGCCTGTGCTCTACAGCCCGCGAGCCACAACTACTGAGCCTGCATGGGACAACTACTGAAGCCCACACACCTAGACCCATGCTCCGCAACAAGAGAAGCCACCACAATGAGAAGCACGTGCACCGCAGTGAAGAGGAGCCCCCGCTTGCCACAACTAGAGAAAACCCTGCGTGCAGCAACGAAGACCCAACGCAGCCAAAAATAAATAAATAAAAAATAAATTTATTAAAAAAATTTGTTTTAAGTTAAAAAAAAAATACTGGGTTGTTCATAGATTCTCCACTGAAACTCAGTCTTAATTTCCTATTATAGACCTATCATTCTCAAGATCTGCTAAGTGAAAACCACGTCAGTGGTGAGGCAGAAGGAGCTAGAAATGACTTCTTGAGCATTGCCAAAGGGAGTGTTCAGTCCTGAAACAATCTCTCAGCAGCCCACACACCTGGTCTCCATGTGGCCTGTAGTCTCTGCCTTCCCAAGAATTTGTTTCTCTACACTACCAGTGTAGTGGAGAGAAATACCCGGATTAGGATCTCTTCTAAAGGTCTCCCCATCTGAAAAAATGGGAATGCTGCCCGCTCATCCCTCAGAGGATTTAATTAGTTCGGTTGTTGGCAGGTCCTCCAAAGATGAAAAGAGCAAGAGATTCCACTGCCCGATCAGAGCCAGTGTCACCTCCAACCAGGACTGAGGCAATAGGCTTCTAACTCATCCCGCTGAGCCCACTCTGATCCTCCAGCTTGTTCTCTCTACAACAGAGAGATTGCCACGACAACACAGTCTGGCCCATCACTCCCCAGGTCAAGAATTCTCAATATTGAGTCTTGTGGCTCTAAGGCCAGAATCCTCACCAATCCACAAGGCCAATGTGTCTGGCTCCTTCCTGCTGATCATGGCTCTGTACAGGACTCTTTTCCGCCCTCTGGGCTCAGTCACGCCAGCCTGCTGGTGGTCCTTCCAATGTGTGGCTCCCCCCACAACCTTTGCATGTGTTGGTGTCTCTGTTGGGGTCTTTCTGTCCCCCTGTCCCACCGCTACTCACCCTCAGCTCTCACTGCTAAAGTCACTTCCTCAAGGAGGTCATCTTTGACCCCCAAATAGCTCAGGGCTATTTAAATAATATAATCTCAGGGCTCCTTGTTTTAATCCTCTGTCAGCCTTATCACTGCCTCCCCAGTGGAATATCAGCTTCATGAGGGCAGGGACTCTGTTTGGCTTCCTTCCCTTTCCCCAGCACCTACTGACTATAGTCCCTGAGTGACATCTAATAGAGAACCAATAAGCACTTCTTTAAAATACCATTCTTATATTAATATTGGAGATCTCAGATGAAGAGCTCTGTTTTTATCAAGAGAAATAGGCTAGAAGAGTTAGTTATTTCATTGATTCGATTGTTGTAGACTGAATTATTCTAACGACAAATGCAGATCTCCTTATTCCTTTAAAATATTATGCTGTTAAGAGTGACTCCCCTTAATCCTAATGTCCCCTTCATGTCTCTCACTCTTCCTTAGGAGCAGCTGTTCATTGTTTCTTCACCCATGAAGTCTCAGGTCTTTCTGGTGGTAATTATGTCACAAAGAGGAATCTTGGTCGAAATCAAATGGAATGGAGGCAATCGAGGGAAAAGATTTTATCTCTCACCTAATTACCATCATACACCTCTCCTGGGTCTAGGAGTAGGGCTGGGTGTGGGGAAGAGAAGGAGACGCCCTAAGTCATGCTACTCAAAATATTACCAGCCCATGTCAAATACAGAAATGTTAAGTACAAAACATTACCAGCTTATATTAAGTCTAGAAACTTTTAGGGTAATTTGATGTTGCCATGACATTCAAGAACATGATCAATGGGCCTGTCTCAGTGAACAGGGCAGTAGGGACCACTTTGGGTGCTGTTGAACTTGGATGGTGGGTCACACACAGTAGGACAACAGGTTCTTCCTCAATATTTTGGAAATTTTCAAAAACTGGCCCTTCACGACAGATAGTTTGAAAAACATGTTATAAAAGATGATGTAGCTCTAGTCATGTTGTAAGGAAAAGTCAAGTCTTCAAGAAATACCTAAAAACTAAGAAACATCTAAAGGCGGGAATGGAAGAGAAAGCAAGAGAATGGTCACTATAGGTTGCAGTGAATCACAGAAAAAGTCCTTGGAGATGAACCTTGAGTTGGGTCTTGAAAGAAATTATTGACAAATATTGAGGGACAAGGGGTAGGAGTGCATTTCAGGAAAGAAGTACACTAGCTAAGGCATGGAGGCTATGCAGGATATGAGAAGGACATGTAAGCTAAGGCATGGGGGCTATGCAGGACATGAGAACCACACAAAAACTAAAGTGTAGAGCAGGGGTCCCGAACCCCTTAGCTGGGGACCGGTACTGATCTGCAGCCTGTTAGGAACTGGGCTGCACAGTAAGAGGTGAGCAGCAAGTGAGTGAAGCTCCATCTGCTGCACCCCATCACTCCCCATCACTGGCATTACTGCCTGAACCATCCCCACCCCCGCCACCACCCCATCCCCAGTTAGTGGAAAACTTGTCTTCCATGAAACCGGTCCCTGGTGCCAAAAAGGTTGGGGACCGCTGACCTAGAGGCTACGCAGGACATGAGAAGGACATGTAGACGAAGGCATGGAGGCTATGTAGGGCATGAGAAGGACATGTAAGCTAAGACATGGAGGTTACGCAGGACATGAGAAAAATATGTAAGTTATGGCATGGAGGCAACACAGGACGTGTCCTCATGCATTAAACTGAAATAGTTAAGTCAAGAGACTGGGTTCTGCCATTTGGCAATCATCACAATGATCATCGATTTCTGTGAAAACACCAGGATGGTAAGAATAGTGGGCAAGTTTGAGAAACAACAGAATATTTATATAGTCTCATAGTGACTGCCCTCCAGATTCTTAGTAATGACAAAGCAAACATTTCAACTCTACAGTGGAGAAACCTAACAGGCACCACCTCAACTAAATGAGCAAGGTTAACATTATAAGTTATGAGAAAAATCTACCTCATGTGCCTCCTGATATGATGCACTGGGAAGAACACAGCATCACATTTGTGTTATTCCCACCAAAAATGTATAACTGAATCTGCTCAGGAGGAAACAGCAGACAAACCCCCGTTGAAATCATTCTATAAAATAGCTGAACTGTATTCTTCAAAATATCAATAACATGAAAGACAAAGACTAAGGAACTGTTGCAAATTCAAGGAGGCTGAAGAGATGTGACCACGGAATACAATGTATGATCTGGAATTTTCTTTTGCTTTAAAGGATATTATTGAGACAACTGGTAAAATCTGGATAAGGTCTGTACATTAGATAATGATATTGTATGAATGTTAACTTCCTGAATTTGATGATCACACTATGGTTAATAAAGAAAAAGTTCTTATTTTTAGGAAATACACACTGATATATGTAAAGGGGCGTTGCATTTCAAACAGTTTGAAAAATATATAGTAGGTATGAGGATACAGACATAAATAGAGATAGAAATAGGGGATAAAGCAAAGTGGTAAAATGTTAACATTTAGGAAAGACTGGTGAAAGGTATATGGACATTCTTTGTACTGTTCTTGTAACTTTTCTGTGAGTCTGAAATTATATTAAAAAAAACAAAACAAAACAGTGAAAAGGAGAGAAGAGAGCCATTAGGCTTTAGCCTCCACTTGGTCCTGAGTGAGCTGTCTCCCCACCCCTCTGGATTTCTTCCTGCCTCATTCAGCCCTTCCAGTTGGAGGCCTCATGGCTTGGCCTTGGTGGTTCCAGATCCTCCCAGCTAATATCTGGATTTACGCCTTCTCTCCTTTTCCTGTCTAATGTTTCTTGCAGACTGCACCCTGAGAGCTGATCTCTTTGGCTGAACGTCCCTTGAGATCTGGGGCAGCATTGCAAGGTTCTGCCCGTGTCCTGTACTTGCTCACTTTGCCAATCCCTGCTTATGCCCCAGACAGATCAAGATAATTAACATTTATCGAAGGCCTACTATGTGCCTGGCACTGTCATCATCCTAATAACCTGAAAGGTAACTTCTCCACTGAGTGTAGTTCAGTCTCACCATCATCTCCACCTAAATTTCAATGGCTCCAAAGCCCTGCTTTTTTGACCATAGGAAGTGCAATATTTAAAGGGTTTTCCTACCCATATAATTCTGGGAAGACTCAGGACCATTTAGGTGTCCCATGGATCCCACTTGGTTGTCTACCAGAGCTAGAATTTGCGGCCTCAGGTCCTCACTGTTCCATGGAGGAGCCACTCCAAGCTGGCAGTCCCATCTCTGTCTCTACTGCCTGGGTACCATCAGCGCTGCAAATACCTGTACCTCAATGCCAGAGATGCTGCACCCCTGAAATAAATAGGAGAAGGTTCCTTTTGTATTACATTCAGTTGTAGTGGGAGTCAGGAGTTCCCACAATCAGCTACTCAAGCTCTAGTGCTATGGCATGTATGCTAAAGATTTTTAATCTCTGGTGGGGTTGAATTCTAATAACACCTGCAATACAGTACTGAGGCCACATCTCTTTACCAATTCCCAGGCCTGGTTCCTGGACCCATCTCGCTGCATGAGATCACTGCCCTTAGTGTGAGTTCTTTCCTAGCTCTTGTTGACCCTTCCTACAAACTGAATTTTGTAAATATCTGAGATACAGATCATGCATATAAATGGATATGGGAAGGGTATTGCCTATGGCCACTGGTTGAAACACCTGAGGGCCAGATCCTGCCCCATCAAGACACCCTATTTACGCCTGCAGCTCAGAGAAGTTATTCGGGGTCTAGCACAGGTTCCCACAAGTAGGTGTCAAGATTTGCACCCAGATCTGCAGGACTCTTTCTAGTCCATCCCCTTGTCTTCTCTGCAAAGTGGAGCTTGGCCAACAATCTGGTAAATGGAGGTCCTCCTACTGGAAGGATTGTTAGCTAAATGTAGCTTCCCTGGATCAGCCTGGGGTTCCAGAAATATTTGGGGCAACTGTTCAATATGCTGTTGGTGCTGCCACTGATCCCATGCTTGGCTTATCCAGGCCACTTATTTTTCTTTCTTCCTAGTATCTCTTTCCTCGCAAGCACTTTATTTACCCAAAAGAAGGTAACATCAAGCATGGCCCATTTTTATGTAGTTCTGGAAAATGCTTGAGGGAGGTGGGAGGAAAGGTCGAGACTACTGGCAATGTGGTTTTACAGAAAAAGCGTGGGTCTCAGAATCAGACAGGCTGGGTTCAAATCTGCGTTTGTTACTTATCATTTGAGTAAATGTTCAGAAGTTCAAGGCCCTCGTCTGTAAAACAGAGATAATGCCATCTAACTCACAAGGATAAATGAGAAAATTTATTTTAAATTGTCAGTCCCAAAGAGGGGCTCAGTGAACCTTAGTTTCCCTCTCCTTGACTGACCTTTTTTGGATCATATGAGAATTTTAGCTATCTCTATTTTTCTGTTCATTCCTCTTATGGGCAACCCTAAAGTCAGTTCAGAAGTAGGTCTTGTTTCCATGGAGATGTGTGTAAGGTAAACAAATTTGAAAAGGGGAAGCACAGACGCCCATCCCCTACGCCTACTCACAACCAATGCACAGCCTCAGCAGAAATGTTTCCAAAAAAGTGTTTCACAAAACTTTCGGGGAAGGCACCAAGTCCTCTTTCAAAGTTTACATGCTTTTACATTGTGTGGCTCTTGAACAATAATTTGAAACAGATAGTAATGAACTTTACACAGCAATGGATCAAAAGTGGAATTATTGAGCTCATCATTGTCTAATATAATTAGGCTGACATGCTTTTGACTCTAAATGGATGGGTTTTTTCTCTCTTTTTTATGTGCACATTTATTTATTAAATATGACAAGATTTCTGGACCCCACATGGCTTCAGTTCTAATCCAAACAACTTACTTTCTTCTGAAACTCTGATTTTCCTTTCTTTTTTTCTTTTTTGGCAACGTTATTTTGTAACTTTCAAAGGCGAATTGCTTCCCTGAGTGTGCATGGAAATATAAGCACATAAATCACACACCAAATTTACTTAACATGGAGGACTAATTCCACTGTCACTTCCCACTGAACAATGCCTTCTTAGGGAAAAACGCTGCAAATCCTTTAGAAGGCCAAAGTGCATCCAATCAAATGACTTTTAAAAATTCCGCAAAATAATTTCTCTGTCTGAAATAATAAGTTTAAATAGCTTAGGAAACATAGCAGCTACTAGATAATAGATATTTCTTAATTAGATCTAACTTTAGATCTCTCTTCAATCATGGCAGAAATCAGACTAGCTTTATAGGGATGTAAACATTCATTTGAAAACCTAATAACAGAGTGGTTTCCTCTACTCTCCCTTTAACACAAGGGCCAGCTCCTGATGAGTGAAAATCAACTCATGTCTTACCCAAAACATCTGTCCTCAAGATGTGACACCTTAAAATGATATGGCAGAAACATGTCACCAAAGGCAACAACTCATAAAATTATGGCTAACAGTGGTAGACAGTCTTGTTGCCATCAACCACATAAAAGAAAGAGAAAAGGCATCTAATAAAGCCTTTAGTAGTTGCTAGCACTTGTCTTGAATTTTCCAAAGGCTCTAACAGAAGACTTGATGTGGCCCATGGTGTAAAACCACAGGCAGAAGATTCTGCACTATGGAGAATAAACACAGTGGGAGGGAGAGAGATGAGCAGAACAATTTTCCCCAAACCAGAACGTCTAGATGTCCTAGTGGACAAGTTAAACCACTATCTATCTTCCAGGTGGGCTCTGAGTCTTAAGATAGTGCGCTCTAAGGCACTACAGTCACTATGGAGGGGAGAGCCGGCCAGGCCACTGATTATTAGCTTCACTACCTCCATCCTTCAACATGAGACCCAGAGCAGAGAATGAAGAGGAAACTTAGGGAGTCCTTCCCTTCCTCATATAAACAAATCTGTTGAATGAGATGTGAGAAGAGTTGAGCAGCCACAAAGCCATACAATCGCTGAACATTGGAGCTGGAAAACTTGTAGAAGAGGAAACTGCAGCTGACGGTGTTGAAATGACTTGCCCAAGGTCACAGAGAAACCACCACCACCCTTTACCACTTGTGACTTGAATGGAAATAGTCTTCTTCTGACATGAAAAAAAAGAAAGAAAGAGTGAGCATGCTATGTGTCAGCAAAAGTTATGCCACACGCAGCTAGATCATTGCCCAACAAAGGAAATGTGGATTCACAGAACTAGCTTCCTACTTCGAACACTATTTTTCCTGTAATTGGGTGAGGCTGGGGGCGAACATTGGTTAAACACCACAAAGATAAAGAGAACCTCCATGGTCTTAGATGCATAAACTGTAGGCCTAATTAAGACTTCTCAACCATTTATCAATGCAGTTTTGCTTGAGTCATGCACAATGTGGGCTAGGCATTCTGGAAAATACAGAAAAAAATCATACAACAATGGTCTTTTCCCTCAAGAAAAAATTGAACAACTGTAGGAGATCATCAGAGACCAAGTGCAATGATTCTCAACAGGAGTTCAGACATGGGAGAAATCACAGGGTATTGGGCAAATAGTCAAGGATGGCTTGATTGACCTGACTTCCATGGTACCTTGAAGGCTGGGTTGGGTAGGGGAGGGGGAGACAAGTTGGGAGTATCTAAGCGGGAACAAAGTTTCTGAAGTAGGAATTAATGTGGTTCCAGAAAGTCTGGTGAAGAGACCCAGCTAAGTGGCCTAGAAGTTGGGTTTAAGGACACAATGGAAAATAACACTGAATCCAGAGGGAAAAGCATGATAAACAACTCATCTGACTGAAGCAACACAAAACAAAGCACCAGAGTCTAGACCCATTTCCTTGGAGACCCTTGTCTCACTGGTGTGTTAAGAAAAATCAAATTTGCAATTTTTAGATTTACATATGCCAGAATCATCAAAAGGTTATATTCTTCATATTGTGATCAACATCTTGACCTCTGTATTCAACAGAATACAAAGTTGGTGTGAGCCATATGAGGGATCGTTGCTCCTTCACACCACCACTCTCCAAGAGGAAATAGACCAGATAGTTTTAGAAGCCATTTCTAGACCCACAAGGTTCTGACTCAACAAAATAAGGTTTCGCCAACACTATTAAATATCCAAGAAGCTATCCAAATGGCTTTCTGTGACTTTGAACATTCCTTCTCTTTGACCTTAAAGGCTTTCTTAAACTTATCAAGTCCTCCATCTGAAGGCCTGCCCGTAGCCTTTCTATTATTACCTCCAACCTCTGGGGTAGGGAGGTAAACTGAGATGCGGAGGAATTATGGAGTCATCTAAATAAGAGACTATTTCAATGTTAAAACATGGCACACCCAAACGCCTGCTGTACACAAAGGCTATTTATAATAAGTCTGATTTTCAACTTGGATTTACAATGAAATTTGAAACAGAAAGAGCAAAATTCCAGATTGAAGAAAAATTACAGCTGGAAAAATAATTTTAGAATAAAAAAACCAAGAGAGCCTTCCAAGTAGTTACTCAATTTAAGGAAGGTGGAGGTTTGCGTCCAAGAGGAAACTGCTTTGGGGACATAGAGGAATGGAAATTCCTGCCTTAGCCTATTTTTGTAGCCCTGTCTTCAGCCCATACACACATCTGAATTAGAGAAGGCATTCCTCTCCACTGCTTCCAATAAGGCACACGCCAGCAGAGGCCTCTGGTCAAACTCTGCAAGAGCGCATTCAAAAGCTTCCAGCGGTGAGAGTCTGTGGGAGAAGGGTTATTAATTTGCCCCTGGCTGTTGGCCCCAAGCAAATATGTGCCCTTCCTGCCTGCCTGCTTATGCCTCCAATGTACACAAAGCATGTGGCTCCAGGTCACTCAGGAGTTAAATGTTTGGACGGGGTCTGTGATACAAACGATGGACAGAAATTCTCTCCCTCTTCCCTTCTTCCCTTATCTTAAGCGGGAAGAAGCTTTGGGTTCATGGTTAATAGCCGCTCAGCATAGTCATTTGCTGCCTGGAGGTTGCAGAGTTTAACTACAGGATGGCAGACACATGGGATCAGTGCTGCCACCCCTTATTCACCTACCTGTGGCAGACGTCACTGATCAAGCAGAGCACCCTTCTGTTTTCAGCAAAGACTCAACTTCAGAATCCTTCTCAACCCAACAGCCCGGGATGCCATCACCAATTAGAGTTGGCAAGTGGTTCGAAACTTATTTGCTAGCCCCAGAGTAGAGAGAAAGAAAGAGAAATGGAGAGAAGGAAGAAAGAGGAAAGTAACATTTACTAAGCACCAACTATGTATCAAGTAGGGGCATGTTGGAGGGTGGGGAAATCTGCCCCGAGGAGAGGGGTATTTTATCACTGGCATTGTAGAGTGATAATAAAAACCAGACTTTCATTGGCTTTATATTGTGCTTAAGTTCTCCACAATCACCCCTATTGTCTGCACCCTAGTGCTCCCACTGTTTCCCCTTGCCCTCCTCTCTGCACTTCTGGGACCAAGAACTGCCAGTGGCCTTTGCACACAGCTCGCCTCTGAGAACGACCTGGTGAGGCTGCAAGGAATTGGAGTCAGAAGAGCCATCCTTTCATCCCTGCTCCATGCATAGTTGTGGGCAAACTGCATTTCAGTTTCCTCATTTGTAAAGTGCAGACGGCAACGCTGTCCCTTTCTTAGAGCACTGTAACGAGGGTTAGTGCTTATGCAATTGTGAAGGAACACAGAGCCAGCATATAGGAAGAGGTTTTACATATCAGGTTTTTTTCCTGAAGTTATCAGCTGAACTGAACTGCCCTTACCTGAGTCTTAGGTCATTACAGTAATAATTAGAACAATTCATAATATACCAAATAAAGCTGTCAGATTTAGAAAAAAAATACAGGATGCCCAGTTAAATTTGAATTTCAGATAAAAAATGAATATTTTCAATATAAGTATTTCCCAAATATTGCATAGGACATGCTAACACTAAAAAAATTATTCCCTTTCTAAAATCTGAAATTCAAATTTAACTTGCCGTCCTACATTTTATCTGTCAACGCTAACATCAAATCTGGAGCTGTGGAATGAGTAGAGGAATAACTCTTCCGAGATAAAAAATGTCATACTGGCAGGCGTGTTTCTCAAAATGGATGATTTTCAAACTTTCTTCAGCTACATTCCACGGTAAGAAATACATTTTGCATCACAATTCAATGCACACGTACATATGTCAATTAACAGAAATAAACATTTCATGAAACTTGTTCTGTGTACAGTACAGGTTGGCATTTTCTATCTTCTTCATTCTACCAGATTCCATTTCTTTTTCTAAAAAAAGTCCTGGGACTTCCCTGGTGGCACAGTGGTTAAGAATCCACCTGCCAATGCAGGGAACATGGGTTCGAGCCCTGGTCCGGGAAGATCCCACATGCCACAGAGCAACTAAGCCCGTGCACCACAACTACTGAGCCTGCGCTCTAGAGCCCACGAGCCACAACTACTGAAGCCCGCGTGCCTAGAGCCCGTGCTCTGCAACAAGAGAAGCCACCACAATGAGAAGCCCACACACCTCAACGAAGAGTAGCCCCTGCTCACTGCAACTAGAGAAAGCCCGCAAGCAGCAACAAAGAACCAACACAGCCAAAGGTAAATAAGTAAGTAAATAAATTTATTTTAAAAGTCCTGATCCAACCTCACTTAATTCATTTCCTGACCCCCTAATATGAAGGTCAGCGAACTACAGCCTAAGGGCCACATCCACCCAGCCACCTGTTCTGTATATGGCCAGTGAGCAAAGAATGGTTTTTACATTTTTAAATGGCTGGAAAAGATCAAAGAAGAATGATATTTTATGACATGCAAAAATTATATGAAATTAAAATTTCAGCATCCATAAGTAAAGTTTTATTGGAACCCAGCCACGCTCATTCATTTATACATTGCCTATGATCGCTTTCACACTATTATAGCAAAGTCAAGAGCTGCATGTTGAGTATGACCCACAAAGCCTAAAATACTATTTGTCCCTTTACAAAAAGGTTTGCCAGCTCCTGTGCTAACGTCCTAATGGTTTGCAACGTGTAGTTTGAAATGCTCTGCTGTAAACAGTTTTGCCTTGAAAGCATCTATTTCTTGTGTGTGAATCTCAGGTCAACCTTATTCTTCTCGGTTCCTCATAAGATAAACCCAGATGAACAGACTCTGGCCAGGAAATTTATTTTTGGCTGACCTTAGAGTATGGGTTGGACTCGGTCAAGGCCCAGACATAGGAGGAGTTGAGAGGACATTGTTTACCATTATGTCCAGTCACTTGAGGTATCGATTGCTCCCAGAGAAAGGAAGGATTATGAAGAGCATGGAAAACAGAACAAGTTCTTGATCTGAAGCCACATAGCCTCTTGACTCTTATTACAGAGTTTAGAGCTTCCAGTGCAAAGGTTTGTGATTTGCAGAGCTAAATGTGATGGAATCTAAAGGCTAACCCCCTAGAAAGCATGACATAAAGTTTATACTACACACAAGAGAATGGAAAGAGAGGAGAGGATAGTTGCTCTGGCTAGAGAGAGAGGCGAAGGGAGCCTAGAGGCTGACGAATCCCTGAGGGGCCCTTTCCCTTGACTCCTCTCCCACCTTGTGATTTTGGGGGTGGTGAATAATAAATCCCTGAGATAGATTTAGGGGGGCACCAAGACCTGAGAGGGTTTGTGCCTTGCTCTCTGGGAGATGCCTGCAGTTAGGGGGGGATAACCTCAATAAAGTTTTATTGACACAGAGCCATGCTCACTCATTCACAAAGTGTCTGTGGCTGCTTTTGTGTGACAACGGCAGAGTTGAGTGAGGACTTGCCTAAAATGTTTACCACCTGGTCTTTAGAGAACGTAGTTTGCCAACCCATATTCTATATGCTACTAAATAATAGAGAAGACAGAGCAACAGGGCCACACAGGCAGAGGGGCCCTGAGAAAGCCCTCTGATTGTCCCACAACCGGAAACATGTAGGAGCATCTAAAAGTTTTCCTTGCTCCCCACCCTCCCCCAAATGGGCACAAAATGGCTAACAGGATCAGCAGACTTGAACAGGGCTTGGAGTTGGGATAAGGAGGATACATTTGACATGGAAGACTTTTTAACAACCGAACCCAGGATGCCAAGGATGGCCGTTGGGTGCCAGTATGAATAGATGCCAATGGCCAAAGACCAGGCCTGCATAAGACTAAAGATGCCCATGGACTGACAAGCCCCATCCCTTCCTCACCCACCCCAGCACCAAGTTTCTACACCTGAACAATCCTAAGCTTCCAGGATCTTAGCTGCAACCCCAAGAAGAGGGAAAGGGAATGAAATGTTGAATTAAGCCACTGAAACCAGGAAAAAAATGAGTAAACACCAAGGTGAGAGATTTTACTCTGGAATTCCCTAGATATTAAGTTTCTGCCACTAGCAGAACCGGGCTTAAACTAGAGATTAGGTTACAGCAAAATGAAGAAAGTCACCCTCTGTATACACAATCGGAAGAACAGGAAACTGACTTTGCCGCTGCAGGAAACTGGAAGTTCATTCACAGCAATTCAGGAGACCGCAGCAGTTCAAGTCCGATGGCTCATGACTCAGTGACTCCATACTGAATTCTTTTTCTTTCTACTTCTTCCTAGAATAAAACAATTTAAAACGGTCCAATTCTCCCAGTGATTTCCCTCATTCTACCTTCAACTTTAGAGAACACTCCTGTGCAAGCTTATATTTTCACCAGTAGGTGGCGCTGACATAGAGAGTGCTGGTCTTCATTTTCTGGTGATGAATTAGCCAGACACTAATTAACGTTCCCTTCACTGACTCTTTCCTCTACCACACATTCGCTCTGGTCTAACTGAACCTTGTTATTAAGTAGGCCCTGAGTGGTCTCACATCAGGCTAACTCTCCCTCTCTGGAGTGCTATTATGGGAAGAATTCCAGAGTCAGGAAACACCAGACATGAATTTTGGCTGTCCCACTAATTAGATGAATTGACCAAGTCACTTAATCTTTCTAAATCTTAGTATCTTCATCTTTAAAATACATGAGTTGGACTTGAGTTGAATCCTTGTTTTCCAGGTCTGAAAATCAATTCGACAACCACAGTGAGACAGAAGTGTTTTTCACCCATCAAATTAATAGATTTTAAGAAAAACTCAAGACTTCGAGAAAAAGGCACTTTGACACAGTGCTGTGGGGAATGTAAACTGGTACAGACTTTCTGGAGGGCAATTCAGGAGCGTTTAAAGGCCCTATAAATGTACATACGCTTTGTCCACCAGATCCACATCTAGGAATTAATCTTAAATAATCACTGACAGGTGCAAAGACATACCTAAAAGGATGTTCAATAAAGCAGGGCATTTTTTGCTTCTCCTGGGGCTTAGTGTATCTTTGTTAACTCGTTTTTTTAGTTTTTTTTTTTTTGGTCCATGCGGCATCTTAGTTCCCCAACCAGGGATGGAACCCCTGCCCTCTGCATTGGAGTGTGGAGTCTTAACCACTGGACCACCAGGGAATTCCCTTGTTAACTAGTTTCTGAAACTTTATATCATCCTTAGCACTATATTACAATACACATATAAGACAAAAAAGCAAACCATTACTTAACCATATAAAGAGAGGGAGAAGTAGAGCCTAGGGTTTCTTGAATATTTTTTCATGTGCCAGCTACCATACTAAAAAGTTTTCTTAAGTTCTTTCTTTAAGTCTTCTTAATAACCCTGTGCAAAAGGTATTATTAATCCTATTTTACAGATAGAGAGTCTGAGGCTCAGACAAGTTAATCTTCTTCCAAGCCACGCAGTGCTGGTACATGGAAGAAGAAATGTCCCTTCCACTTCAAAAAGACCAAGTTCCCTGTGGGCTGGAGGAAAAGGAAGGGGAATTCAGTACATATGTGGACTTTGATTCTGTCTGAGAATTTGATCTAGGCTCTGAAGAGCCTTTAAGGAAGGATTGTAATTTCGAAGCTTCTGCCAGTTCTTTGTGCTGCTAAAAATGGAAACCCAAATTGGTCTGTGAGGGCCAAGGCTTTCTTGTAGGGAAAAAGCCCTTAATTGGGCTTTTATCTGTACAAAAGGAAATTCCATTCTGGACCGGGAAAGCCTAGACAAGGAGACTCAAGTTCTGTGTATACCAAAGGAAAAGAGTGGAGAGTTGTTCTGATATGAATGGATTTGGGGCTTCCTCTTGTGGGATGGAGGGAAGAGGATATTGGGGCTCACCACTGGGGATGAAAGACACAGTCAAAGTGAACCCCTGTGTGGAGGTGAGGCAGGAACAAGGCTGTACTCAGCAGTATGTTGGGAGCCTAAAGGTCAGGGAAAGCCAGTAGGGACTGCATGGCATAGGATATGGCCCAGAATCTTGGGTGTAGTGATGGCCAGCTCTGAGCTTAAATGTCCCTTCTGTGCACTGAAATTCCTTCAAACTTTAAGTCAAGCCAGAAAGCAATGCCTTGGGGATAAAGGAAGGCACTGCGTATATTTTGGGGTCAGGGACACCATTCAGAAGGAGAATAAGTAACCACTAAGACTATGTCTACAGTCCTTGGAAGAGCCCTGGATTTCCTGGAGTCTTACGGTTTGGAAGCTGGAGTTATTTTATTTGCATATTTTTTTTAAAGGATGACCCTGGAGGTTGTAATAACCTCAGGGACACATGAGTTCTATGTAGTTATTATGTTTCAGGGAATGAGACTTAAGCTGGTCTACAGGACAGCTGAAACCATGTAGCAGGATGCCTTTTAACAGGGTTCACCTGTTGTGAGGCCTCAGCCTGACCACAAGCAGTTGGCTGCCGGCTGCAGACTAGGTGATTACAGCATTAGGTCATGCTCATAATGGGAAAAAGGCTTCTCCTCTCTGGCTGACTAATCAGCTTGCCATTTTTATTGCACGATCAGTATATAGAGACAGCGATTCTGAACTCTGTCAGGGTCTCGGGTGTACACTGGCGTGACAGAAAGAAGAGCTATATTAGCAAAGAGAACAGGTGGAGGGATTTGCAAACTTGCTAAGAAGGTCAAGACAGCTTGGTCTCTGGAGGTACAGGAAAAGCCTGCTGGCTCCCATTTAAACAAGAATAGCTACTAGAAGAGAGTTCCCATATGCCAAGTCCTCTACAGGCGCTGTGCATTTGCCTTTTTCGTCTTATTTTAACGTCAAAAGTACTTCATGCTCACTATCAATCTGTATTATTTTCCTAGGGCTGCCATACAAATTATTCCAAACTTGGTGGCTCAGAACAGCAGAATATTATTCCCTCACTGTTCTGGGGGTCAAACGACCAAAATCAAGGTGTCAGCAGGGCTGTGCGCCCTCTGGAGACTCTCGGGAAGAATTCTTCCTTACCTCTTCCAGCTCCTGTGACTCCAAGGAAATCCTTGGTGTTCCTTGGCTTGTAGTTGCATCACTCCAATCACTGTCTCCATCTTCACATGGCCTTCCGCTCTTCTTCCTCTGTGCGTCTCATATAAGGACACCTGTCATTGGATTTAGGGCTCACCTGCCCAATCCAAGATGATCACATCTTGAGATCCTTTACTTAATTACATCTGCGATTACCCTTTTACAGATAAGGTCACATTCAAAGGTACCAGGGATTAGGGTGCAGACATATCTTTTGGGGGGCCACCATTCAATCCACTACAATTATTAATAAAAGAATTCAAAATGGATATAAAGAAGGGATACTGTTTAGGAAAATCTTGCCAATGTATTTTCCACTTTCGATGGTCTCCTGTCTCTTCCTGCAGCCCTTCCACATTTTTTGCCTCAGGAAAAGGAGGGCAAATAACATAAAGCAGAATAAAAGGAGGATAAAGGGGTAACGGGATAAAAGCAGGACAGAAGGACAGAAAGGCAAGAGAGAGAGAGCTCTCCCACTCCCAGGAGAGGTAAGAAGGAATGAAAGGAGGAAGAAGCCCAGAGGACAGATGGGGGGCTCTGTCTGGATCCCCATCTTAAGGTAGGTGGAGAGGAAGTGAGAGGAGTTAGAAAACCCAGACCTACTGGGAACCCCAAGTGCAAGGGGTCTGCTGCTCATCCCTCAGGCTACAGCTCGAGACAACTGGAAATCCCGTGAAGAAGTCCCGTGTTTTTCATGGTGCCCAAGCGAAAGGTGCTGCCCAGGTGATGGTTTAAAGAAGGCTGACAGAAGTGGATACATGCACAGAGGGAGGAAGCACCCAGTTCCCGCAGCTTGCTGCACTGCAGTTTCTGTGTGACTTCATGGAGGGGATGTGGATATACAGACAGACCAGAAGAGGCCCGGAGATATCGGCACCAGGAGGCCTCTGAGTGCAGGAATCTCAATAATGAGGGAAGACAGAGGTCCGTGGACTTCTGCAGTGGGAAGTCCCCAAATCAAGAAACGAGATGATTGAGCTACATCCCAACAAGCATTTGTGCCAGATGCCCAGGGATGGGATAGGACCAGGAAAGATCACCTCCATTCTGTCCCACCTGGAGGTCACTGGGGGAAGGAGTGAGGGCAGAGGAAGCTCCTGAGAGGGGAGAAAAAGAACAATAATGAGCTTACACTCTGGACTGATGGAGTTTTAAGAAAAGGCTTCTTTTAAATAAAAGAAGCTGTTACATTTGACTGTCAAGATATGGGACTGTAGACTGGAAAGCAAAGTGGCATGAAAAAGCAATGGGTTGATTAAGATAATGAACAAAACTAGCTTTGAGTGTATATGTGTGTGGAGGTTGGAGGAGTGGTATATGCGCCCCACTACGGGTGTTCTCTTTTTAAAAGTTCATCACCTTCCCTTGAGGGAACAACCTTTATTGGTTGGCTGTGTGTCTTTTCACTGCTTTCTCCATGCTCACAGAAACATACATACACCCACAAGCACGGATATATGTTTATTTTTTTTAATGGGAGTAGATTATGCCCAGCTACTTTTCTTCTTACTACACTATGGACTGTACATTATAGTGAATGTGTAGGTATAGGTGCATACACACACACACACGCACACACACACGCACACACACACACACTTAGCCTCCTTTAATTCCAATCTATAGTATGCAATATCCACACATCACCCCCACAATTTACTGTTTCTCACCACCACCACCCTGCCCAGTTTTTTAACCATCCTACAGTGTTTCAATAGACATCTACACTTGTCTTCTCATCTAATCCTCACAAGATTCCTCCAAGGTGAAAGTCTTTCTGAGACTCATGGCGCAGTGACAGGTCTGGTTATGACCTAATGCCAAGGTCCATGTGCTTTTCTCTGCACCACATCGAAGCTCCCAGAAACATCATTCCCCATGACTGTCCACGTGTCTGGAAATCCCACCTTCTGGGATGTATCAGTTTCCTAGGGCTGCCATAACAAATTTCCACAAACTGGGTGGCTTAAGACAGCAGAAATTCATTCTCTCCCCATTCTGGAGGTCAGAAGTATAAAATCAAGATGTCAGCAGGACCACACCCCCTCTGAAGGCCCTAGGGGAGAATCCTTCCTTGCCTCCTGCTAGCTTATGCTGGTTGCCAGCAATTTTTGACCAGCTTTGGCTTGTAGACTCATCACTCCAAATTCGGCCTCTGTCATCACACGGTGTTCTCCCTGTGTACCTGTGTCCAAATTTTCCTCTTCTTAGACGTACACCAGTCATGGGATTAGGGCTCACACTAATTCAGTATGACCGAACCTGATTACATCTGCAAAGACCCTTCTTCAAATAAGGTCGCATATGCTGGTTCTGGGTGGACATAAATTTGGGGGTGGGGCTACCATTCAACCCAGTACAGTGGGATGGTCTTTTGAGTCAAAGTGCAATTTCTGAAAAATGCATGTTCAAGTTCTAAAGTGCAAATGGCCGTGTGTACAGAGCCCTGCTAATATGTCCAGTGTCACGTGAATGTGGATGACAGGGTAGGTGCAGTGCCGGGGCTGGAATGTTGACAGAAACCTCAGGATCAGTCCAGATTCTTCCTTCCTCCCCGCTCAGCTCATACTAGTCACCAATCGCTGTGTTTGTGTCCCCTCTCCTCAGCATCACGAGATCACTTCCTCTTCTCCAAAGATCAGGCCACCGAACTCCTCACCCAAGAAGCAGCAGCAATATCCTCTGAGAGGAATTTCTTCACCTCTGATCTGTTCTCTAAACTTCAGCCCAAGTGATCTTTCTAAGTTAAAATTAAGTCCATGCAAAGCCTACTCATGGCCTGCAGGGCATAGTCCAAGGCTGCTGGCCAGCACACCAGGTCCTCTGTGACCAGCTCCTTGCTTCCCAGCCCAGTTTCAGCTCTCATCACCTGCCCCCAACCCTGTATCCTGTCGTCCTTGCCATTCTCATAACCCAGAATGCCCTGCAACACCTCCTTGCCTTACATACTCTGCTCCTTCTGTATGAAAACTCCTTCCTTCCCTTCTTAACGTGGTATAGTGGGTTGAATAGCGAACCCCAGAAAGATATGTCCATGTCCTAACTTCCAGGACCTAAGAATGTGACCTTTTTTGGAAATAGGGTCTTTCAGCTATAATTAACTTCAGGATCTCAAGATGAGATCATCCTGGATTACCTGGGTGGGCCTGAATCCAATAGCAGTTGTCCTTAGAAGAGAAAGGCAGAGGAAGATTTGACACAAAGACACAGAGGAGAAGGCCATTTGAAGACAGAGGCAGAGACTAGAGTGATGTAGCCACAAGCCAAGGAATGTGTGGCGCCACCAGGAGCTGGAAGAGGCAGGGAAGGATTCTCTCCTAGGGCCTCTAGAGGGAGGGTGGCCCTGGCAACACCTTAATTTTGGGCACCTGGCCTCCAGAACCGTGAGAGAACACATTTCTACTTATTTCAAGCCACCCAGTTTGTGACAATTTGTTACAGCAGCCCTAGGAAACTGATACACACGGGTTCCCCTCAAGGGCTCCTGGAAGGCTGCACAGGTTGCTGACATCACAAGGGAACCTAGCTGAGAGGGTGAGTATGTCTTAAATCCAGCTCACACTTGGCCCGCCAAGCTGTGTGCCCTGCAAGAGATACCTCTTGGCAGAAGAGGTGCTGTTCTCTTGTTCACCCAAAGGTGCTTGCTGAGCCAGCAGCAGCCCTAATTCCTGGGTGTTCTTCAGGGTTCTGCCCCCAGGTTGTTCCTCCAGAAAGCCTTCCCTGGCCCACACACCCTCCCTCAGACCAGCTTGGACCCTTCACCTGATCCAACAGCACCTGATCATACGTTTATCCTGCCATAAGACAACTGTTCACATTTTTGTGCCCTCCTCTACATCTTGGAAGTGAAGTTGTTCTTATTCTTCTCTTTCCCCTAAACCTAGGACATAATAGGTGCTCAAAAGAGATGTATGGCATAAGTGAGCTGGAGTACTCAGTGGGGCTTTAGTGAGCTTGAGGCAGCAAAAAGGCACACTCAGCAGGGGCAAGGGTGGGATGCTGTCCCCAAAGGGTGCTGAATAAAGGCAGTTCCATGCACACCACAACTTTGCCTAAACTAGCCATTAAACAGAACCGAAAAATAGACTTAAAAAGAGAGCATCACCAGGACATTAACGTTTTACAGATGCCATATCTCATCTTGTGCCTTTATCTTTTCCCTAATTGAGGCATCAGTGCCTAAGGATGTTTCCATCTGGGCCAAAAACATGCTCCACACGTCCAATGGGACCCAGTACTGCATTCCATGCAGACACACACATGAGCTCATGCAAGTCCCAGGGTGCTCATCTGGTCCAGATTTGAAGGAAACTATTTAGCTGATGGAGAAAAACACATCATGTATCAACTTAATACCAAACAGATTTTATGACATACTGAAACTGCTTTTGACAATCTACTAATATATCAGAAGGGCTAATGAACTAAAAACGAACCAGCTAATCGTAGTATCTTTGAGGCCTGTACAATGTTTGTGTGGGCTGCAGGGATGACAGAAAGACAAAAAGATGCAGGGAAATTTAGGGGAAGTTATCCAAAAGGCCCCCCCCGAGAAGCAATCTTGTCCCCTGTAGCAAGAGGTGTATTTTGCCAATTTATGAGCATAGGCAATTTTTTTTTTTTTCTGGCTCACAATCAGGGTGGACTTTTCCAGAGATGAAGAAGAAGGACCATGGTTTGGCTGTTCTCATCCCTGCTAAGCATGTCAGCCATGGATGCTGTTGAGGGAGGGGTCAGTGCTTGGTCATCTCACTCGGGGAGATCTCAACCCGCTGGTGGTTTCCTCATCAGCATGAGTACCTTCCTCAACAACCACTTAATCACAACAGGAAAATGGGGAAAATGGGGATTAAAGTGATAAATTAGCTAAGAATTTTTGGCTGCTAGCAAAAACCAGTTGTGGTTGGCATAAGAAAAAGGATAATTGCAGGGAAGGATATTGGAGAGATTAATCCAATGAAATGGAGAGTCAACACACCTTGGGAAAGGCAAGGACTATGACAATTCAGTGTCCTCAGCAGGAGGAGCCACCATTCACGGACAGCTTCAAGTTCTGAGTGATCAGTTCTGGGAGGAGAGACGCTGATTGGTCAAGCTTGGATTGGACTGGGATGGATTACTCAGTGAAGGGCAAGGGCAGGTGGTCCTCAGGAAGGGTGATCTCTGCAAGCCAGTGACCAGTAGAATTGGTGTCTACCATAATTCTTCTTCATACATGGTGAGAAGGTTTAAAGCATATGGAAATTTAATAGAAAGTTTTTGTTTGCTTGCATTCTTTAGTGCAGAATGTTCAAATGAGTGTTTGGGGGGAATGTGGTACTGTCCCTGGGATGGAGGATGGCATTTGGAAATTTGTGGAATTCTATTGGGCTGTCTCAATATCTGGGGAAGGGAAGGGAGGAGAGAGGAGGGCTCTTAGAAGGCGAGGACTCAGCAAGCTCAACCCACTGAGAAGCACTGCATTAAAGTAATCCCAGGCTGTTCCTGGCTGAATCTGTATGAAGCTCAGTCCTTCTACATAATGAGGAGAAGGGATGTTACTATTTGTATTTGCTTTTGTTTTGAGATAGGTTGTTGCTGTTCGGGAGTGTTTTTATTTTATCATTTTTTTTTTTTACATAACCAAATCTTTTTGTTGGCATTGTATAAATAGACATGTTTTCTAAAGGGCCAAGAAAAGATTGGAGGACATTTTTCAGAGTAAAACCAGGCTTTCAGATGCCATACACACCTCAGGAACTCCAAGAGAACAGGAGGTCTTCTCTATTTGGCATCCTACAGAAGATATTATGTAGGGATTCTCAGCTACCAGCCAAGCCCAAAGGCTACACTGCATCAGTACTTCACGCACATAGACAGTAAGGAGGAATTTGGGACAAAAGACCAAGGCAGAGCCTTTTCCTCTCTATTACTGGACAAAAGCAGTAACCCTTTTAACAAAGGGATCATGTGAGCCTTTTAAAAATAAGAATCAAGTCAGAAGTCAAGACTGCCTCGGCAGGAAATTCCAGGGAAACGCAAGGAATTAAAAAGGAGAAGGAGAAGGAGAAAAAGGCAACTGGGGCAGACACATTGGCGGGGATTAAGGTGCAAACGTGATTAACCTCCTTTTATTTTTATACAGGAAACCAGAGGGATAGCTAAGAAACAAGCTCATTATTTCTGGTTCTTGGCTGGTTCTAGCTCTTAGGGGACACTCCCTTCCTCAATCAGAGAGCTGTTTTTACGACAAGGGACTCACATGCATTCTCATTGCTACATTTTCTTTGAATCATGGTGAGCAATTAGGCATTCAAATTTGACTATTTACCTCTGGGACTCCTCTGGATATATGAAAGAATTCCCCCATCTGTTTTGCTCAGGATGTGGGCAGAGGAAGAAGTAGTAACTGATAGATATTGCCTCTACTTGGCTGGAGCTGGGAAAGAACCATTGCAATCAGCCAAGGAAACATTCACCAGTGCTGATACAGCAAATAGAAGCGTATCCTTGGATCTTTGACCATCTCCAGGTCAGAGGGAGTGCGAGTGGGAAATCCCACCTTTCAAAGGTTAAAGATAACCTGTGACTTAGAGAACTGTAGAACTTGGCAAAAGAATGGAAGGTTGTGACATAAAGTAAAAAAAGAAAGAAGAAGGAATTCGAGTCAACAAATATTTATTAAGCATTAGATGCTGTACTGATGACTCATCATCATCATAACAATAATAAGAATAGTTCATGTTTGCTATCTTTCTTTCAGGTGCTAGGCACTGTTTTAAGTATATTATGTGTATTAACTCACTTAATCTTCATAACGAACCTGTAGTGTTTCTACCTGTTTTTACCATCCCCACTTAAAGGATGCAGAAACAAGACAGCAAAAGGCTAAGTGCCTCCCCAGAATTATCCAGGTAGTAAGTGGTAGAGCTGGGATGTAAACTCAGACAATAAGTCCTCAGAGTCTGGGCTTTAAATCACTATATTATAGTGTCTCTTAAGACACAATTCTTTTTTTTCTCAAGAAGGTTACAGGGAGATGGACTCACAAACAGATAATATCAATATTGTTTGCACAGAAGATAATAGATATGTGCAGGGTGTTTGGGAAGCCCTTAGTCCAGTCCAGGGTCGAGGACTGCCTGGAGGAGGTGGTTTCTAACCAGAACCTTGAGGAGTGGGTAGGAAAAAGTTAGGTAGGCAAAAAAGCAGAGGAAGACCAACCGAGAGGGCAGGAATGAAAAGGGTGTATGCCCAAGGAGCCGTAGCAGTTTGGGAGTAGGAATGGTATAAAGCATGAGGAGGGGGGAGGGGAGAGGTATAGCTGAAAACCTAACATGTTAAAGGCATGTCATATACATCTGTTGAATGAACACATGAGAGTCCAGCCAAGCATGGCTTTGTGGGCCAATTTAAGGATTTGGTGTCCATGGGGGCCGGGGGGCGGTTAAGCAAAGGAGTACTATAATATTAGTAAGATCACTTTAGCAATACTGTTGAAGGTATGTTGTTCTTGTTGTTGGGAAGAGGGCGAGTTTATCTGTCTTCTCTAGTAGCTCTTTATAGGGATGCCTTATGTCAGAAACTGGTTGGACAGTGGACCACAAGGTTTATCTCTGTGTGAGAGTTTTCTTTTTGCTAAGTCAGTCTATGAGTTCAAACATAGTATTTTCAGTTTTTTCCTTCCACAAATTAAACTATGACATCATCAACCTAAGGAGTTTTAATATATGACTGACTAGGTTTCTTTTATTTCTTTTTCTTTCTTCCTTAATTCCTTTCTTCCTCCTCCTTCTTCTCTTCTCTTACCTATTTCATCAAGTGGCTAAATTGTCCCTAAACCAAACCTTGACTTTACCAGAGGAGTTAAAATGATAACGTGGAGACCATGTAGGAAGATACTGCAATGCGCCGGACAAGAGGATCTTGCCTGATAAAGACCTAAACTGGAGTAATATTAGAAACGGAGAAGAAGGGGGCATATTTGAAAAAGAACTAAGGATTAAAACTGGTCAGCTCTGTGTTCATGGGGAGCTGGGGTGGTAACAGTATTAGAGGAACCAGGATGAATTCTGGTTTCTGGCTTGGTTGGTGGTCATTTACTGAATTATAGAGAATAAGATGAGAAATACATCTAGGAAGGAAGGTGATGAGTTTAGTTTTAAGGCATATGTATTTGAGGTGCATGTGGAAACATCCAACAGGAAATAATGGGTCTGAAACCAAGGGAGTGATGACAGAGTTGGAAATATAAGTTTAGCATTTATTTGGCTAGAGGCTGTGACAGCTAGGTTCAAAGATGATCACCATCAATGTCTTCCCTCCCTGTATGCATGCCACTGCCCCATCCACCAGAGGAGTTTGCTTTCCCCTCCCATTGAATCTCATCTAGACTTATAAATGCTTTGAGCAGTAGAATGTTGTGGAGGAGGCATTCTGGAACTTCTGAGCTCAAGCTATAAGAGGACAGGCAACTTTTTAGTTACTTCCCCTTGGAATACTCTTAGACCATAGCATGGGATGTAGTTGCCATGCTATGAGGAAGCCCAAGCTATAAACCCACAGAATCACGATGATAAATGGTTGTCGTTGTTGTTTTAAGCCACTAGCGTTAAATGGCTTAATACATAGTAATAGAAACAGAAATTTGTACCCAAAAGCGGAGTGCTGCTATAACAAAAACCTAATATATGTGACATTGGCTTTGGAATCTGGCAGCAGGCAGAAGCTGGGAAGGCTTTCAAAAGATATAAAGGCTGGAAAGGAAGTGGGGAAATTTCTATTGAAGATTTGAGAATAAGGGACATGAGTATGGATTGGTAGAATAATTAGTGAAATGTTGCCTATAGTAACATGAAAAATAGATAGAGTACCTAATAAATGCATGGATCTTGCTAAGAAGATTTCCAGGTAAAGTGGCAGCTTCTTTTAGCTGCCAATGATAAAGTGCAAGATGAGCAGAAGAAAGAACTCTTCACTTTTCAAGCAGAATAGAGAGACAGTATATCCAATGCAAGCCTTACTTGATGGGAAATTTAAAAATGATTTCATATTTGCAGCTTCTCTGGCAAACAAGAGATTCTCAAAGTAAGAAATGGGCACAGAGAAAAAAATCAAATCCAGTGGCTTCTAATAAAATATAGCCTCCCAGTAAAGATCAGATCAAAGGTGTGGTTGTAGGACCCTTTTCTGACATTTCAGAAAGATTGAAGTTTATGCCTCATAAACTTCTCAACTAGATAAAAGGGCTTCCTGATGGGGAGCTTCCTTAGACCCTCTCAGCCAGACAATAGAACATCTGAGAACCTTAAAGCTTTTGCCTCATTAGCACACTGACTTTGAGAGTCCTACCTCACAGAGATTTGTGGGATTGTTTTTGTCCTTGACATGGATTATAATTTGACACATAGGGGGCCCACAACTTTTTTAAAAGGAATTGTATCAGCTTAAACTCAGAGAGCTATTAATCAGAGGAGAAATATTTCTTTGGAGAAGGGAAATGCACAAAGTTTAAACTACAGATATAAAATGTACCTTAAGGGATGGGTAGTGGAAAATGAAAGGAGGTCCCTGGGCCCTAAACTTCCTATGAACAGGAAGCAGGCTAAGAAAGATACCCAGAGGTAAACATAGGGTATTCTTCTAAGAAATGAGGACAACTCAGAAGATGAAGCCAAGATTCCAGAGGGAGGAGCCAAGAGCCATGGAAAACCACTCACGAGGAGCAGAAATGAACTGTTAATCAGGGAATATTCTCTCCCACTGGAGTCAGAGAAAAAGGCCACATGTGTCCTATTGTATTTCAGAATTGCTAAGGATAGGAGTGACTATGTGCCTCCTTTTCTGTCCATTTTTTGAGTGGGAACATTTATTGCTTTATTCTGTCTCTTTTTCACAATTGTATGTTAGCTTGTAAGATAGCTTGCTTTTGTTTCATAAATCTCCACACCCAAGAAACCACAGCTGAAAAGCAAAATTCAAGGAGTAGATCAGAGGTGCTTTGTCTTCATTTATACCTGCTTTAAACGATGATATGCCAGACTTTGAGGCGATGCCATAATGGGATGAGAATTTTGAGGAACAGGTGAGTGCATTTTGCACACAGGAGTATTGTGAATTGTTGTGGCCAGAGAGTTAACCATAGCAAATAATCTCTAAATATGTCCACCATCCATTCCTTTCCTCCTTGAATGTACATGCCACTTGTCAAAGGAAAACTGGACAGTAGTTAGAGCAGTGAAAGCATTTTGTTCAGGACTACTGCCTTAGGGGGTATGGGACTCAGTGTAGAATCAGGCTCAGTTCTGAATATGGCATGGGCAAGTGGGAAGTCATAGCCGAGGAGCAGGGTGGGGTTGGTGGATTAAAAAATTGTGAAAAGGAAACATCAGGAGTGAGGGAGGATTCTGGCTAAACTGACCTAGCAGGAGTCTTGCTGAAGACAAGCCAGGATGACCAGACATCACCTGGGAGATGGTGGGAGATGAGGAACCGGATTAGGCATTGAGGGTGGTCAGATATAGAGGATGGGGGATTCTGGCTAAAC
The DNA here is from genome assembly GCF_009873245.2 of Balaenoptera musculus. NCBI lineage: Eukaryota > Metazoa > Chordata > Mammalia > Artiodactyla > Balaenopteridae > Balaenoptera > Balaenoptera musculus. The sequence continues at coordinate 87,951,755 of NC_045789.1, read as the reverse complement.
TGACCTAGCAACATTATTGCTAAACTTGAACAATGCAGATGTACGCAGAAGCCTGCAAGTCACGTCTAGTTGAAGAAGAGTTCAGGGAAGCCTGAGTAGAGTTTGGCCAATGAGACAATCTTTGTCATACTCTCCCATCAAGAGATGGAGCTTATTTCCCCTGGGTTGGCCTTGTGGCTGCTTTGGCTAATAAACGATGCAGCAGAATAGACATCTGGGACTTTTGAATCTCTGTTAGAAGAGAGCAGGCAGCTTCCAGATCCTTCCTTTTGGAACACAGCCACCATCTGTAAGGAAGCTCAACCTCCATGAGGCAAGGACTATACAGAAGAACACTCAGGCCCTCAATGGTCAGCCCTAGTCAGTGGCCAGCAGTCACTGTCAGCCATGTGAGTGAAACCACTGGGGGACTATCAGCCCCCTCAGCACCCTAGCCAACACTACAAAAAGCAGAGGAGTCACTCAGTTAACCCACAGAATCATGGAGATAATAATTTGTTGTTGTTTTAAACCACTAAGTTTCAGGTGGTTTGTTGTAGCAACACGTAACCAAAACAGATAAAGATTAAGATATTGAAGCTGGAGGAGCTATCTCCAAGAGACCATGTGAAATGATAAAACAAGAACAACTCTGGGAAGAACAAAGAAGTTGAGGTGGCCCCAAAAGGAGACTAAGAGGAAATGTTCAAAGAGACAGGAGGAGAGAAAGAAGAAGTGACATCACAGAAAACAAGGCAGAACTTCAAGATGTAGGAGGAGGCCAACAGTGTCAAATGTCACAGAAAGTTTTAGAAAGAAAAGGTGTGGAAATATGCCATCAGCTTTGGTGGTGTGAAGTCATTAGTGACCTTTGCCAAAGCAGCTTTAGCAAAGTGGTGGAAGCAGAAGCTGAATGGCAGGGGTTAAAGAGATTCCTAGCTAGGAAATTTTACTTAGTCACAGGCAGTAAAAACGAAAGCAAGCAACAGGTACAGATATCTCTTGTAACCAAGTGTCTGGAAAGGAAGTAAGAGTAACTGGACATTTGGTAAATGCGGTCATAAGGTCAACGGAAGTGTCACATTAACACATGTATGCTTTCCAATCAAGCTCTAGGTTGCCTCAGCTTTTTACAAATGGCCGTCTTCAGACTGATGTGCAGCTCCTACTACTATGTTTGTCCACATGGTTCTGTTTGAAAGCTGGGCTGAATCAAGCTTTAATGACAGGGGCATTGTGTGGTGTCAGGAGCACAGTGTCGGGAGGTCTGACACTTAGTCTGCACTAGCTTGGTGCAAGAAGTCAGCCTCCAGACTTCAGCTCCTCCTGCATTTGATACTTGAGTTAGACTAGAGGACCCTGAAGAGCCTTGCAGTGTTAACATTCTATAAAAGTGCTTTTATTCTCAAAAATTTCTACATGTAAATATTATGCTTTGTTCTAGTTGTTTCCTAGAAACCCAGCAAGCTTATATGGGCTAAATCACCTAACTTAGCAAGCAAAATATTGCAGCTCAATGCCTTCACCTGAAGTGCATACAATACTCTCATTTCTAGCCCATATCCTATGAGTTGCAGCCTGGATATAAGGTCCTCAACAAAGGGTTTGGTCCCTCCTGAGCCCCCAGAAGCCAAAGTCATCCAGAGTAGAGTGGCCCTTGGTCACCCCTAGGGCAGAGAGATCTATGGCCATGCCCAGGTATAAACCAGGCCACCAAGGAAAACGGAAAGGGGCAGGGAGAGTTACCAAATACAGCTTATTTCCTAAAAGGGTAAGTATTCCTCAATTTACATGGGCTGGGGAGACAGATCTCTATCACTCAAGGTGTTGCAGAGATAAGGAACACACCCGGAGCCCTTCAATATCCCTGCCTCCTGAGAGTCAATGCTGTCACGCATCTTTTTTCATAGTTAATGTCCTTTGGGGTATATTACTTCTGCATTCAGCTTCTTTCTTTTCTATTTTGAAGTTATACTGTCATCTTTACTTTATGGGGTGCCTTTGCTCCCAGGTGCAAAGACGTAGCCAGCTACAGTGGCAATCATATTACAATATATAAATGTATCAAATCAACATGTTGTACACCTTAAATTTACATGTTATATGTCAAATCTATTTCAATTTTTTTTTTTAAAGATGAAGCCAGAGAGGGTAAACAGTTTTTGTATAGTCAGGAAATGTATTTAATTGGTATTACCGTGCTTTCGTCTTGTGGAAGAAAAAAAAAAACTAGAAAGAGAAATCTTATTACATCTCTCACAACTGCCACCCCAAATCCTAATACTTTAATATCAATATTATTAGTGTGATAGGAAGAAAACTATATTTGTGGCAGTAAAAATAATTTCTTATTCTCCACTGTGTTCTAAACAAGAAGACCCTCTGAGCATCCGTGTTAAGTGGAATGATGAGTGTGAGTGTGCAAGCTGAGGGAAGGCTTTCGAGAGCAAGTTTGTATAGTTTAAGGAAAAGGAGGAAGGAAGAGACAGAGTGGAGGAGGGAGAAAAAGAGAATTCCGGAGAGGACAGACATGCTGGTGTCCATAAAACTTCAGGGTCTATTCGAGGGCGATGGGAGAACAACAGAGCAGCCATTAGCTGAAAAGAAATATTGCAGGAAGAACAGAGATGCTTAATGGGGATTTTTATTGTTGCACTTTGCGTGCATGATACAACATTCTCCACTATTTATTTCTCTCCTGTGCCTTCACCAGCTTTTCCCTTGCTGTGGTGGTTAAGAACACAGACCCTGGAGCCAGACACTGCATTTCAACTCCTGGGCCCACACACACCACTGGCTGTGTGTATCTGGGTGATTTAATCTAACATCTTCACACTCTGGTTTCCTTATCTGTAAAACAAAGATGATAATAGTGGGACTTCCCTGGTGGCGCAATGGTTGAGAATCTGCCTGCCAATGCTGGGGACATGGGTTCGAACCCTGGTCCAGGAAGATCCCACATGCCATGGAGCAACTAAGCCCGTGTGCCACAACTACTGAGCCTGCATGCCACAACTACTGAAGCCCGCCCGCCTAGAGCCTGTGCTCACAAAAAGAGAAGCCACCACAAGGAGAAGCTCGTGCACCGCAACCAAGAGTAGCCCCCGCTCACTGCAACTAGAGAAAGCCTGTGAGCAGCAATGAAGACCCAACACAGCCATAAATAAATAAATGTATTTTTTTTAAAAAAAGATAATAATAACACCTACTTCATAAAGTTTTTGTGAGAATTAAATGTATTAATACATGTAAAGGGCTTATAATTGGCCTGGCACATACTTTATTTTTACCTACTAAAACTTTCTGAAATTCAATATTTTTTTGCTTTTGGGAGGATGTGACAAAGAGCTAAATTCTATTTTATGGAAGTAAGATGAGAAAAAGACTGCTCCTAAGGACCAATCACATCTGATGTTTTCATAATTGTTATTACTATTGTTATTATAATTATTTTGGATCTCTTAATGTGCATCCATGCCCACACATTTTGTTTATTACCTTTGCATGTATAGCCATTCATTATTCCTTCATTCAAATGATCATTATTCCTTCATTCATTCAACATTTATTGAGCACTTACTACTTTCTGCATGTCAAGTGCTGTTCCAGGTGCTGGAAAATAATACAATCAAGATCCTTGCTTCCATGGTGTCTAAATTCTCAAGTAGAAAGTAGACTATTATCATGACAACAAATTAAACAAGTGAGATAATTTCTAATATTGATATCTGCTGTGAGGATTGTGGAATTGACTTGAGGACTTGAAATTTACTTGGGGAGAGTCACTCCTTCAGAGAGGGTGGTCAAGGAAGACCTTTCTGAGGACATGACATTTGAGCTGAGAAGTGAATAATACAGAAGAGACAGCCACATAAATGTGCTGGGCTGAATGTATCCAAACAAGGAAGGAAAAAGTCCAGGAATGTCAAGATAGAAATGAGCCTCGTATGTTTAAGCAACTGAAAGAAAACCAGGGGTCTAGAGCCCGTTGAGTGAGGACAAGAGTGGAAGAACATGAGGTCAGAGAAATGGAGAGGGGCTGTAAGTGCCAGGCGCCCAGGTTTCTTGGAAAAGAAGGGTAGGTTTAATCTAAGTGCAATGGAAAACCACTCCTTGAGAGTTTTAGGCAGAGGAGTTAAAGAATCTAACTTACTATGTGCAAGTAGACATTGATTGAACATCTATTTGCAGGGCCCAGTGCAGTAGCCTTGGTGGAGGGTATTAAGATGAATTGGAGAAAGCCAGACTATCCAGGCTGTTACATGGAGAATGGACTGTGGAAGGGCAAGAGAGGAAGCAGGACGTCCACTTGGGAGAATTCTAGAAGAGAGAAGCACGTGGCTTAGACTAGGGTGGTAACAGTGGAGCTGAAGGGAAGAGCACAGATTTTGACTATATTTTGGAGCTAGGGCCAAAAGATTCTTCTAATGACTTCTAATGGATTTTGGTAGGGTGAGTAGAGCAATATAGGAATTAATAAGAATACGGAATTTACAGAATTAGTTCAGAAAAGTCACAAAGTGAATACACAAATAATACCACAAGCAACAACAACAAAACTGGGGGATGGAAGAGAATCTGATCTCCAGAGTTACCACATTAATATTATTTTAAATGTCCAATTTCAACAAAAAATTACAAGACATGCAAGAAAGTATGGCTTACACACAGGAAAAAAAACAATAGAAATTGTCTCTGCAGAGCCCTGGTGTTGGACTTAACAAGACCAAGACATTAAATTGACTATTTTAAATATGTTCAAATAAACAAAGGAAATTATGTCTAAAGGACTAAATAAATGTGTAATAACAATGTCTCCCCAAATGGAGAATCCCAGTAAAGTGATAGAAATTATAAAAATATACTCTAAGCCCTTCACATTTATACAAAGTTTAAACAAATATATCAAATATTATCAAGGCTATGAGAATCACAACCAAATAGGTTTAGTGATGTACTGTTTTACAATTTACTATGAGTTGGAATTGTCCATTGAAGCTGTTTCTCTCTCTTTCTATCTGTATTTGTTATCTGTTATTACATAACAAATCGTCCCATACCTCAGTAGCTAAAAACAACAAATATTTATTATCTATCTCACAGTTTGTGTGGGTCATGATTCCAGGTCAGGCTTAACTGGGAACTTCTAACTCATGGTCTTTCACGGAATTGCAACCAAAGTGTCAGCTGAGGCTGAGGTCATCTGAAGGCTCGACTGGAGAAAGAGCCACTTCCAAACCCATTCATGTGATGGTTGACAGGCCACAGGTCCTTGCTGGCTGTTGACTAGAGATATTAGCTCCTCGCCCCCTAAGACTCTCCATAGGGCTACTCAATACATGGAAACTTACTTCCCCGAGACTGAGGGATCTAAGAAAGAGAGTGAGAGACTATTTACCCAAGAGGAAGCCACAGTCTTTTTATAACCTAATCTTTTCTTAATGACATCCAATCATTTCTACCATATTCTATTTGTTAGAAATGAGTTAGTAAGTCCACCCCACACTCAAGGGAAGGGGATTACATGAGGGTACAAATATCAGGAGGTCCCCTACCACTCAGTCCTGGACTCTCCTTGGTAACAAAAAAAAGCGGGAAAAGTAATAACAGTAAGTCACCACAATTGCTACAGAACTTAATAAAGTCACAAGAGGAATAGTTCCTGGTGTCCTCCATACAGGAAGATCACCACTGGAAAAATTAAGGCAATATGAATTCATCCACATTTGTCAAATTTATACCGCCTGTGACCAAGTCAGCAAGAAATGTATAAGGTCTTCATTACTCAAGAAGTTTCCAAGTGCACAGCCTCAAGTACAATTATTTGTATTTGCACCATAAGATCTTTATAATCTCACCCTTTGTTCAGGGCACAAATCTTCCTAAACTTTTCAGCAAACTTTTCCCAAAATGGCATTATTTGTCCACCCCTAATTACAGCCCCCTTCATTTGCATGTGACTTTTCTCATGATAATATTAATCCCATGAGGAGGCAGTACCAGGAATGCTCCATCTAGCTGAACTCCAACTGTGTTCTTGGCTCATCACACTCTTGCACAAGTAAGAATGTAAACATTCCACAGCCTCCTCCTTCTCTCGTCTGCTCTCCCACAATGTCTTGCTGTTTGGTGCAAGTTCCCCTGACTTCATGAGATTAACACATTCTGTATCTGTAATCTAAACTTTGTGCACTTTCTTTCTTTAATAAAACATTTCTCTTCTGATTAATAGTTCCCCAAACTGTGCCTGTTGACATCTTCTTCCCTGGAATGGGTACTTCAGAATCATAAATTTCCAACTTAAGTTAAAAGGTAAATATCACAAAGTTCAAATAAAGTCACAAAAGAGCAATGAAGTAATTTCAGGTTAAGTCAGATGATAACCAGAGAATTTTTTTTTTTCATTTATGTCTTGAATTCCCACAATATCACTCACCTACTTCACAGTACTACTTCATTGAAAAAGTTGGGCTCTTCCAGAGCCTGGATAATTAGAATTAAATTGTAAACTTCTAAACATTTTTTATCTGTGATCTCATTAATTATTTATTTTATACAAAGCATCAATAGTGTATATATGTCAATCCCGAAAAATGGCATAGATGATCTTATTTGCAAAACAGAAACAGAGACACAGACGTAGAGAACAAACGTATGGACATCATTTAACAACTATTGACTGAACACCTCCCTAGTAGAAGGCAAAAGGCTATAAGCTCTGCAGGATACAAAGGTGAGTTAGAAAGAGATAACGCCCTTAAGAAGCCTAGGATGTAGATTCAAATCAATAACCGTGGTTCAAGGTAGAAATGACAAAAACACCTTCAACCAGGTCACAGAGCAAACATTACCTCCTCCAAGAGGCCTTCCTGAGCGCTGCCTGTAATGTGGCCCTCATTCACTCCTCAGTGCGGTACCTAGTTTTAGTCTCTTATAGCACTTTCATTATCTGACATTATCATGGTTATTAGCTTAATTTACTAGATTTTGGTCAGTCTCTTCCTTGAACATGGGAGCACCATGAAAACAGAGGCTTCCTCTGTCCTATTCATCACTGGAAAACGATGCTTCATAAATCCCTGTAGAAGAGCAAATGAGAGGTTCAAAAATAGAAGCTCAAAGAATGCAGAAGTCCTCAAGTCCATTCTCTACGTCTGCATCTTTATTCCTGTCCTGCACCTAGGTTCTTCAGAACCATTTTTTTTTTTTTTTTTTAGATTCTGTATATATGTGTTAGCATTGAGGACACGGGGAGGGGGAAGGGTAAGCTGGGACGAAGTAAGACAGTAGCATGGACATATATACACTACCAAATGTAAAATCGATAGCTAGTGGGAAGCAGCCACATAGCACAGGGAGATCAGCTCGGTGCTGTGTGACCGCCTAGAGGGGTGGGATAGGGAGAGTGGGAGGGAGACGCAAGAGGGAGGAGATATGGGGATGTATGTATACGTATAGCTGATTTACTTTGTTATACAGCAGAAACTAACACAACATTGCAAAGCAATTATATTCCAATAAAGATGTTAAAAAAAAAAAAAAGAATGCAGAAGTGAGGGATTATTTCTGTGTGTAAAAGTACTTGGTAAAACACTACCAATTTTCCCAATAGGAAAATACTGGTTTGTGAGTTTTATGTCTCAAGGGGATGTGCCCGCCCAGGACTGAGCTTGGGGAAGAGACATAATTGAGTAAGTCTGGAGGAGACAGAGGAGTCTATCTTCCAACCAGCCCCTGAAAGTAATGATCCCCGATTCTCACTTTTGGTATGGAATGACTGACTTATGGCATCTTCCTTGAGAAGAAAGAAAGGAAATCAATTCTGTCAGATGAAGCAGCCCTTTCACACTACTCTTGGTGGGTTATTTAACACAACTGGATTTCACACGTCAATGTCTTATATGAACAAACATAAAAACTTGTATCAGAGAGCCTTTAGGGGCTTCCCTGGTGGCACAGTGGTTGAGAATCCGCCTGCCAATGCAGGGGACATGGGTTCGAACCCTGGTCCGGGAATATCCCACATGCCGAGGAGCAACTAAGCCCGTGCGCCACAACTACTGAGCCTACACTCTACAACCCCTGAGCCACAACTACTGAACCCGCGTGCCACAACTACTGAAGCCTGCACAACTAGAGCCCGTGCTCCGCAACAAGAGAAGCCACCGCAATGAGAAGCCCGCGCACCGCAACAAAGAGTAGCTGCCGCTCGCCACAACTAGAGAAAACCCGCGCGCAGCAACGAAGGCCCAGTGTCTGGCTCCAGGGTCTGTGTTTTTTTTTTTAAAAAAGACAGAGCCTTTAACCTTTAGAATATTAAAACCAATATATGAAGTACCAATAGGATAACTACCATTCAAAACAGGAAAAAAAAAAGAAAGAAAGAAATCCTGCAAATGCTCTAAGGTAATTTTTTAATATGATTAGACAAAGTTTAAACAACCCAGGAAATATTCATGTTTTGTCTGAAAAGACTATATTTAAATGCCTAATAAAAAGAAAATGACCTATAATTCCCACCATTTCTTCTCTTACTTACAGTCCTTGCAAGATCAATAATAAAATGCAAGTTTTTACAACCTCATTATAGTTAAACTGCATTTGCTAACAATTGCCTCCTTCTTCATTAAAATAACATTTCAAAAAACAACAACAACAACAACAAAAACACATTTCATTCAATAACTACTGCAAGTGTCAAGTCAATTTACCCAGGGCTCCTCGATTTCCATACTGCTTTGTGCTCACCACACGGGACACAGCTATTCACGTTTGTAACCTCAACAGGACTTCTCTCCACCGAATGACAGTGAAAGGATGCTCTTCCTTTCACTCTCCTCTGGGGGGTGGGGGGGAAATAAAGAAATTGTCATCTTTTGTGTTTCAGCATAGGACATGATTTTGCGGTAGTCTAAAAATAAATCCGTTCTTGATGTTTGACATAAACCAGGGACTCAATGAATAGTCTTCAGTTGTTGAAATTCCTCTGGAGTAAGGGTGAGTGATGACATTAACAGCCTTTCCAGAAAGAGAATTCACATTTATAAAATCCCTCCTGTATGCTAAGTACTCTACATACAATGTATTGTTTAATCTAGTGCCGAAAACATCTAACAACTATGTGTTATTTACCACCATGTGTCTTAGACTGCTTCACTTTGGGGGAGTGAAGAAGTGAGAACCTACCCTGAAAGGCCACATATTCAGTTTTCATAACAACCTTTTGGGGTGGGTGACTACTATTCCCATTTTATATACAGTGTAGTTTCCAACTTGGACTTAAGTTATGTCCATCTTGCTGTGCCCAGTAGATTAAGCCATCAGATGTCTATCTACATGAAGGAGTGAAGAACTTTGAGAGATAACTCACACCAAGGGAAGGTGAACCCAACGATCTTGAACTAGTTACAAATACCCTATCGAAAGGGCCAATAGAATGTGGTATTTACCACTGATATCCTTGAGCCAACTCAGAAGGATTTGTGTCTGGGCGCTAAGAAGATAAAAGGGTATAAATACAAAACACGAAAACAAAAACAACATAAAGAATCATTTCTCTAAAAACTGTGTATGCCCATGGGCCATAAGCAGCAGGTTTTAGTGCCACCCCTCCCCCTCCTTGGCCCAGACTAGGGGGTCCTCTGCTCAACACTTATTTTCCTTCTTTATTCTTTCCTAACATAATCTCAAATTTGTCCAGTAATCCACTCTTTCACCTTGAAGAGGAAGCTTACCCTGGGGAAACTAGCCCCACCCCCAGTCTGAAGGTGGCTTTGACTGGTGTAGATGTGATCCCTTCCCCCTTGCCATTGATTGGCTCAAAAGCGAGCAGGGACTCAATTCAGCTTTGCTAGGGTCTTGTGGGAAAATTCTCTCACGTTCCTTTAGGAGAATGTCCAGAAGCAACCTCCTCTCTCTAGACATTGTTGTGGTGGGCATGTTCTGGAACTGTTTCAGTTGTTTTGTTACCAGATTCAAATGAAGCCAAAACACTGAGTGGATCAAAGCCAACAGAATCATAAGAAAACAGAGTTGAAGCCCCTGGAGTTCATCAACCTGAAGGTGTTTTGGCAGAAACTTTCCTCCTGTATTTATTCTCCCCATCTTCCATGTTTTAGAGCCCCTGTTAAAGCTGGACACATGGCCATCCAGAATAAAGACATCATTTCCCTGCAGTTTTGGTGTCGCCATGTGACTAAGCTCTGGCTGATGGAATATAAGCAAAAATGTCACGTAACAGCTTCTAGGAACCTTCCTTACAAGACAGCTGGTTCGTGGACATCTTCATCCTTTTCTCCTCCCTGCTGCTGGGAGCATGAATACAATGAGTGGAGGTCTAACCACTATCTTGCACTATGACAACGGTGCTGACCCCTTTAGGAAATGACAGAGTAGTGAGCTGGAAGGAGCTTGGAAGAAGATGAAAGTTTCTGCAGATGTTGTTGAGCAGAGTTACGCTAGAAGCTGTGGCCTTCCTATCTCTGACTTTGTCTCTGTGTAGGAGAAACAAAGCTTGTTTAAGCCACTGTTAGTTTGGTTTTCTGTTCCTCACAGCCTAAACTGATCTTCACTGGTACATATGCTTTCCAACCTTTGGACTTCTACTTTATTGTCTAACAGACAATGAATTCCACTTGTTTGATCCAGATTGGGTTGAGTTTTCTATTAACCTGCAACCTAAAACATCCTAAGTAGTACATGAAGTAAGGCAGCCTCAACCCCACTTGTCTATGAACCACCTTATAGCTTTGACACCTCATAGAGTGTACTGTTGGCTACACCAGGATAAATCTGGCATTAGAGAGGTGGTGCCCATCAGGAGACATTACTGCACAACAGTAGCCAGAAGATATGACAATGCCCATCAGAAGGGGAAAAACTAAAGAGAAAGATGCACTTCACATGGCAGTCAATGTGACAGCTAAGTGGATTTGACTGGGAGTTAATGCAAGACATCCTGAGACTCTCAGAAATATTTGAGTATTCCATTAACTAGATAGAATAAGAATTAGTTGAATATGCTTTATGACCTTTAAATTGAGCCCTTTTTAGCCAACAGGTTGATGAGAACAGAAAAAGTTGAACTCCGTATAGATGAGAAAATAAGCTCAGAAAAGTTTAATAACTTGCCCAAGTTCAAGTAACTAGCCCCACAATTTGAATCAACACCAAATTCTTATGAAGGGCTATTTTAATGTCATGTTTTTCCCCTAATATTAGTTATTGCTTTTCTCTAAACACATGTATCTTTGTTGTTTGCCAAGGATTTTCTAACATTGGCTTAGAAACTAAATCATATTTACAGTAACACCCACTGACCCAAGACAACTGAAGATAACCTAACAGGAATGTTGGTACTTGGAAGTTCCCTTCTAAATGTAAGCTCTCTGATTCCATGACCCAATCACTGTAAATGTTAAATTATATTTTTGAGACTCAATCTATATAATTTTTAATAATGCACATATTCCTTCATAAACTTAAATAAAAAATAAGATTTAGTTTGGAATTGGAATAATCCAAATAATTTTCACTTTTGGATTGTTCAGCTGTTAAAAAATCTTCTTTCCAGTTTCAACCAGTTGACCTCAGCTTTGGAACACCTGTAAATTAGTAAACCTGGCAGAGAGAAAAGACATTTTTCCAAGGATTGGCCAGAAAATGTGTGATTTTTTTTTCCTGCAGGCTGTTGGCTTAGCAATTGCAAAGGGTGAATCTCAAGAGATTCAGAAGCTTAATTTGAATAAACAAGCAAAAGATTGGATGCTTATCAAAACTCTGGCAAAACTAGGCCAGAAATGGACCTGATTTTCTAGTGAGGTTTCCAGTATTTCCTGTTTCCAGTAGGACTGGACTATCTTAAGAAGAGTCTACTAATGACTGGAACCAGCTGGACATAACTGGAGAACACTCAAAGATTGAAAAAACAAGAGAAAAGATAGTGTGCGCTGTTTCAAGAGGCAAAAGAGATGGAGATAATTAAAACATGGTGCTGAAAATAAGTATCAACTGCTTCACTTGTTGCTTCTTTTATTTCCCTTGGAAAAAAAATCTGAAGCATTTTGTCCTTTCTGCTTTTGGTACTGTTCCAGGAAAGAGATCTACCTGGTGGACCTCATGCCATCTGTAGTGCGGACTGCAAACAAACGTATGCAATGACTTAGGGCCGTGGAGGGAAGGGGGCTATTTATCTACCCTTAGCCATGACTAAATTACTGTGCGCCAACAAGCTGGAAGAGGCTGCAATGCAATCTATGATAAATAACAGTCTGATAATGAGTCATCCTTCCCTGAGCCAAATAGGACTATCCTCAGTCATTCCAAAGAGGTGGGCAATAAATCTATCTGGAGAAAGATTCTGAAGAGCCATTGAAAAGTGAGGTTAACCCTCTGTGGTAAACACAGTTCTTCAAAGCACAGCATCCTTTCCAACTTCCTTCTGGTGTGCCAGCTGGTACAGAAGAGGTCACAAAGCTAAACAGTGTTTCCCAGGCTTCTTTGCAGCTAGCGTTCTAAATGTCATTTGGATTCCACTCATTGGAATCACTAGTGTAAGATTTGAGGTAGATAGTGGGATGGAGGCTACACTTCTGCTTCTGCTACTTCTGCAGGCAAACACCATCGTAGCAGAATTAGTACAGTCCCAGTAAACTGGCGTCAGCTTCGTGTGAGTCTAGTGGCAGGTTGTAAGCCATCCATTTTGCAAGCATGGAGTTTAAAGCTGGCAAGTAGCAGGAGCTCACTGATTACGGCATACTCTTGATGGTGTTGGTATCCTGACTGTGTGCCCTAATTGCACTGGATTCCTGACTGTGGTCATGGTGGGTGGTTCTGGAACCAGCAGCTGTAACAGCAGCTTCCAAATTTGGTGAGTAGATTCCTAATTATGGAAGATTTAGTAGCTAACTTGGTGTCCCTTTTCTGTAGTATGACTTTGAAAGTCGTTCCTATAAACTCAATCTTCCCATAATCCTATATACCATCGAATACTCCTTAATAAACCCCTTTCTGTTTTAAACTGACTAGAGTGTGTTTAAAACCACTGCACCCTAACCAGTGCACCTCATTCAGAGGGTGCATGTACAGAAATCCCAAATTCTTCCCAGTTTTTGCACATGGACCTGGGATAAACTGAATAAGAAGTGAGGGTGGAGTAGAAAACAGAAGAGGTGTTTCCAGGAGCTGACTGAGCTAGGGAGATTGTTACCCAGGAGACCACTTCTGAATTGATGAGTTGTGAAGGAGAGAGAAACTCAGAAGCCAGGAAATGGAGCCAAGGCCAGAAAGTCTATGTTAAATGGGAGTGGCTGAGATGAAGACAGAGACCAGGGATGAATTGAAAGATCTGTAGCAAAGTTAACAGTGTGGAGCAAGGGGAGAGATGCAACTCGGGGTGACCTCAAGTTCTTCATGTTGTTGTGATCAATTGGTCCTTAAGAATTAGGTAGAAATGGGCTCGAACGCCAATCCTACACATCCTAGTAAATCAGGCATTCCTCCCAGCACACCAAAGTGCCTACCTAGGAAAGGAGAAGTGACTCCTGTTGCTTCTAACTCTCTCAGGTCCTCACTTCCATCGTTTTCTCTATCTCTGCTTCCACCCTCCAGAAGAGCTACTCCATTCCCCAAGGTCACCACTTTAAACCCTTCATCTCCCAAAGTGCCACCAGTCGCAGACTTCACTCAAGGGTTAGGGTATTACATCACAGCTTGTTACAGAAAACCACAAAGTTGAATGGGAGTCCCTTTCTTAAAAGTCCTTTGGCCAATTTGGCCCTCAAAAATTCTCTTTGGTTCTTTCTTTTATTTGAGTTCCTGTCTCCTCTCATTGTCTTGTGGTCAAGACCCTCCTCTTCCCTGCAGCAAATTCTTATTTATTTCTTCTGCTGAGCAGTTTAAATTTTTTCCCCTTCCTCATCCAGCCTGGTCTGCCTAGATGATCCTTTCTCCAGGCAAAATGGCCCATTAAGACAGTGTGTCTCCTAAGAAGTCCTCCACCACTAACTCTTAAATCAGGGTAGAGAATGGATTTGAAGACATAGTAGAGAGGGTTTATATGAAGCAAAGTCCCAAAGGAGAGATGAGAGATAGCATCCAAGCTCAGGTGGAAGGGGTGATTCACCTCGAACCCCTCCCCCTGAGATGGAGGAAAACAGGAGCAATGGAGGGGGCAGAAGAAGGAAGACTGTTCCTGCTCTTATTCCTGTAAGGCTGGGAAGCCAGTGGACAGGTCCTTTTTCCTTTTGACTCAGCTTTGGTGCACCCCATGGTGGTAGAACATGGTGGTAAAGAGTGCCCTGCAGCGCTAGCCTGCCTGAATATAAATATTTGCCCCAGTACTCACCAGCTGTGTGGCTTTCAGGCAAGTTTGCCTGACACTCTGCATTTGTGAAATGAGGATAACAACAGCACCTATCTTGCAGAGCTGAGAGGAGGATTAAATGAAAAAATGTATGAAGTGCATAGAACAGTGACTGAAATACCTTCAGTGCTCAATAAAAGCCAGCTGTTATTAATGCTAAAAGGAGTGCCCTCTTACAGGAACCAGAGTGTCATGGACACATCTAAGACCCAACACATTCAGTTGGGCAGTGGAACAAGATTAAGTAATAGAGCTCCCACTCGACTATTTAAAGCTTGTGACACTGCACAAACTGCTTAACCTGTCGAAGGCTCAGTTTTCTCATCCATAAAGTAGGGGGTGACTATAGTTACCTCATGGGGCTCTCTAAGGATAAAGGACAATGACGTTTACAAAGAGGGTAGCACAATTGCACTATTCAGTCCCTTCTTGTCCAGGAAGTTGTCTCCACTGCCAAGCTGATCTCTCATTCTTGATCTTCCCCAACCAACCTTTGAAGATTAAAAACACCAGCAACAATAAGCCGTAAATGTCTCTCTTGCCTTCCTCTTTTTTTCTACATTTCCTCCTGTATTCTCAGTAGACTTTACGAACCAAAGAAAGTGGAATTAAATAAAATTGAAGCAACAATAAATATACCGTCATAATAATGATGCACATCACCAGCATAAACCAGACTTGCCAGAGGGCAGACAGAATCCATTTTATTCTTTCTCTCATTACCCATTCAACGTGCTCTTTGGCCCTCTTCTTCCCTACTCTGGGGTGAAATCTCCGATTTGGTGCCATAGCTTTCTCCATCATTCTTAGATACTAAAAAGTCCTTAGGTCATTTTCAACCATTAGAGAGACCAATCCAATGCAATAGACAAATAATCAAAACTATATGCTTTCACAAAGTGAATGGCCCTTGAGGACATGATGCCAAGTGAAGTAAGTCAGACAGAAAAAGACAAGTATTGTATGATCTCACTTATATGTGGAAGCTAAAAAAGCTAAACTCAGAGATATAGAGTACAGTGGTGGTTACCAGGGGTTGGAGGGGTAGAGGACATGGGGAGATACTGGTCAAAGGGTACAAACTTCCAATTACGAGATTAACAAGATTGGGGACCTAATGTACAGCATGATATTATATCTAATAACACTGTATCATATATTTGAAAGTTGCTAAGAGAGTAGATCTTAAAATGTTCTCACCGCAAAACAGAAATTGGTACCTATGTGATGGAATGGAAGTGGTAGCTAATACTATGGTGATAATAGCTTTGCAATTAATAAATGTATCAAATAAACACCTTGTACACCTTAAACATATGCAATACGTATGCAATGTGTCAATTATATATTTTATTTATTTATTTATTTATTTATTTATGGCTGTGTTGGGTCTTCGTTTCTGTGCGAGGGCTTTCTTCTAGTTGTGGCAAGCGCGGGCCACTCTTCATCGCGGTGCGCGGGCCTCTCACTACCGCGGCCTCTCTTGCTGCGGAGCACAGGCTCCAGACGTGCAGGCTCAGTAGTTGTGGCTCACGGGCCCAGTTGCTCCGTGGCATGTGGGATCTTCCCATACCAGGGCTCGAACGCGTGTCCCCTGCATTGGCAGGCAGACTCTCAACCACTGCGCCACCAGGGAAGCCCTCAATTATATCTTAATAAACCTGGGGGTAGGGGGAAACTGCAAGTTTTCACTTGGTTACAACTTTGCCCATCCCCCCTCACAGGCTTGCAGCAGGCAAGGGATTGTGGTCAATTTCTCAGTACGGCTTACTCCACCTCTTCCCAACTCACTAGTTGCTGATTATGAACCTTTGGGGTCCAGTACAGGGCGACAGGAGGAGGAGGTGATGGAAGAAAAGACTTACTTAAGTGGAACAGTTGAAAAAGGACACTGGTGCCCTATGGCCTGGCAGATGTCCACAGCTAACTGATGATCTCCTGGAACTGTTGCTATCTCTTTGGAAAACTTCTTGCTAAGCACCTCCAAATCCAGCTCTTTCATTATAGGCAATGCCTGACCTCCAGTTGGCTGCTTAGAACTCTCCCCGCAATGTTGATTTCCAGGAGCCAACCCTGCCATCAAGGTGAGTGGACAACTGTCATTTACACACCCACTCACATTTTTATTTTTACATTTCCCCACAGTACGAATCCCAGCTTCCCGGGGAAGAAGCCACAGCACAACAATGCCCAGTTCCCTTGGTGCTAGGGCATGGACACGTGACAAAGATTCTGCTGATCAGAGGCACCACGTGAGGCTTTCATGCTGGAGTTAGTCATGGGAGGGAGCAGGCAGGTGGCATGGCTTCCCTGGCACTGACGTGGGTGACGACAGGGGCAGCTCGGTCCTGGAGTCAGCTGAGGCCCGGCAGCAGCTCTCTTCCTGGGGTGAGGTTCTGAGACTTCTTCCCAGGAGGCCAGACTTAAAGCTTGTCCCAAATAGCCTGCCAGTTGCTAATGTTCCCTCCTAAATCCCTCCCTACTTACACTGACCGGAGGGGGTTCTGTCGTCTGAAACTAAGAACTCCCACAAGATAAGAGCCTCTAAAGGCCATTGGTCGGGCTTCCCTGGTGGCACAGTGGTTAAGAATCCACCTGCCAATTCAGAGGACATGAGTTCGAGCCCCGGTCCGGGAAGATCCCACATGCCGCGGAGCAACTAAGCCTATGCGCCACACTACTGAGCCTGTGCTCTAGAGCCCGCGAGCCACAACTACTGAGCCCGAGTGCCACAACTACTGAAGCCCATGAGCCTAGAGCCCGTGCTCCACAACAAGAGATGCCACCGCAATGAGAGGCCCAAACTCCACAATGAAGAGTAGCCCCCGCTCAACGCAACTAGAGAAAGCCTGTGTCCAGCAACGAAGACCCAACGCAGCCATAAATTAATTAATTAAAGGTCATTGGCCCAGATCTCTGTGGAGATGACCCCAGACCAGCTTCCTTCCAACTTCCTTCCAGGGGCCACATCCCAAGGATTCACGATCACTAATGGGGCAGCTTGCTCAGATACCACCACCTGCCCTCCACTTTGCTGCCAGAGAGAAGGCCCACCCTGTGGCCCTCCGACTCTTCCTGTGGGAGTCAGACACCAGTCCCTGTACCCTCAAGCCCCAGGAGACTCTTACCATCTCTGCAAGCATCTTTCCAAAACCTCCTGCCTTGGCTTAAGGTGAAGGGAAGGCACTCCTTTCCTCACATAGAGTTGGGCACTGAAATGCCCAGAATCCCACGATGCACCCCATGGGATTCTTTTTCTCCACTGGCCTCCTCACCTCTTTCTTCTCTTCTTCTATAACCCAGGCAAGGCTCTTGGGCTACAGCTGACAGAACAAGCTTTGTCATTTCTTAGCATGCTGCACATAGGGGTCTAGCCCCTTGCTACAGATGAGGCAGTACTGGGCAACTCTTATACTGTTCTCAGCTTTCGAGACTTCTAAAAAACCCTAAGATAGAGAGAGTCCCTTTTGAACATCCTGTTAAAAATAAGCAAACACCATGAATTGAATTTTTCAAAATAAAACCATCCCCGAATTAACATTTAGTTCCAAGAGTCCAAATTTTCATCAGGTTCTCATTCAATAATATTAACCAAGCCAACATTTCCTGTTTGTGCTATCAGCGCTGAAAACACACAGCCATTCATGTTGACAGCCTCTAACAGACTGACTCACGTGGAAGCATCAACAGGCCACACTGAGCTGACAGGTTGTCAAACCGATAAATAGACAAGGATGATGTCAGAAAACTGTTCCAATTGCTGCCTGTGGCTGGTGTTCATTATATGGAATGTCAGGTATGCTGTGAAAGGCTAGAAAAAGAAAACCTTTCCTGTTCTTAATCTGCATGTAAGTCAAGTCTCTCAGGGAGCACTGGCCTGGGGCGACTAGGTTTACACACTATTTCTGTCATCTTTTTTCCAGCCTGCTATTGCAGGACCCTTAGCCTTCTCCAACTTCAAGGTCCTCCCAACTGTTTCTGGGGTCCCTTGGAGACATCAGGTGTGTACTCATTGGACCATCCTCTCAGCTACCCTGGGCATACACCAACTTTTTCCTCTATAGCCCTTGATTCCTAGAAAGAACTAGAGCAGAAGATTCTCATGCCCATAAAGGTGCATTGAACAAACTGCAAAGGTATGATCAATCCACACAGGGTTCCATAAAGCCACTGTATGCCTGACTTTCTGCTATTGCCAATGCCACCCTTTCCCCGTGGCCACTGCCACTGAAGTCACAGGCTGCCAGACCTGCCCAAAACAACCCAAAATGGCACCAAAGCACTTCACCTTCTCCATCACTAGGGAGAATCTTCTGTCCCTCCTGGGGTGGCACTCTGCAATGTAGGTCCCAGTGCTGATGTGACTTGGGCTCCCAAGTCTCACATAGGTTCTAGATAAACTGCTCTCGAATAGACTTGCCGTGTCCTCTGGCTGAACCAGAGGGAAATCTGAGAGGCAGGCTGCTAGATTCTGACTCCAAGACACCTGCTGTGGACCACTTGTGGGGCCTGTGTTCTCTTCTCTGACGATGAGTTCTGCCCCAGGACATGCCAGGAGAATGCACTACAAAGATACATTTGTATAAGCCCAGGCCTGGGTACACCCTATGCTGAAAATACTTTCATTTCTAACTAAGAACGGTCTCCCAAGGATTGAACACCACAACCATTTTTCAGAGGAAAAGTCATGTATTCTCAGAGGAAAAATCAAAGAGTCAAAATTAACTAGTGAATTTGCAACACCCACTTAATGTCACTTGAGGCAGAAAAGTTGATTTCTTGAAGTGGAAGTCTGTTAACATTGCTCTACAGAACGAAGTGGGCTTCCAAACTGGAGAGAGCCAGCAGTGAAATTCAGCCCTTGGCACTCCTGCCCCATCCTCTCAAATGTCTTCAATGATCACAAAACAGAGGATGCAGATCCCCAGAGCCCCACCATCCCGCTCTGGTTTTTCTGGCCCCAGATATCTTACTTTACCTCCCCTTGAGTCCCCTCAAATTCTGACCATCTTCCCAATGTGATCTGAACTCTCACTATACCTAAAAAGACCAGGTCTGCTACATTCTATACTGTGTAATATACATATACATAATATGAAATGTTACAAGCCATGTTGGCCAAGTTGGAAAAGATAACTTAACTCAACATTGCACACACACACTGACCACTTGCCAGACGACAAGTATTAAATAATGGAGATGAATCAGACTGACTTCAGAATTTACCATCTATTCCAAAAGGGCATAGATTCTGGGAAAAAAAGCTGGGCTCCTCTAATTAATTAATATTGTAACCCTTAGACAAAAGAATTAACTTTCCTGTATACACTTATTCATCCTTAAAAATGGAGATAAGAAGAGTATCTAATGTTTGGTATTGCTATGAAGAAGTAACAAGTCAATATACATTTAACACCCAGAAAAGCACCCAGCATTATTAGCATTTATAACAATTATTAGGGAAGATAGACATAACTGCCTATGATATAATAGAATAAATTATTTAGTAGTGTAGTAAAAGTACAAACAACAACTATACACAATTCTATATTGTTATTTGAGACAAAGCTGTGTCCACAGCTAAGATTTAAATGTACATTCATATGTAAATATATATGTACATATATATTAACTGATATCCTACAATGTGTCAGACACTGTGCTGGACTGGGAAGACAGAGTGATAAGCAGGGCTCATAAGGACTCAGCCCTGCCCTTAAAACACTGACCGTTTAGTGGTGAGACAGTTCTGGAGGATTAGAGACACGGGTCGACTAGATGTTTATTTGTGTGAAGAATTGAGGAAATGCTTATGAAAAAAGTTTATCTTTCAACATTAATCATGGCGGGGCATAGGTTACTGGTCAATCCATGGTTTGGTTACTCCCCAACCAGCTGTGGCCAAGTGGGTGGGATCAATGGTGCGAAACAAGGCTACCACCTCCTCCCTAGGGCTGTAGCCAAGGCTCTCCTCTAGAAGAGTGGCTGGAGTGGGCCCACGTATACATTGTTTAACATCAGCAGGCAGGTGTGGAAGATCACTCAGGGTTGTAGAGCAATGTGGCCAAGGTACAGGGAACAGAGTGGTCATTCACGCCAGTCCAAATACAGGAGAAGAGATGGGGTCCTTCGATTCGATTGATCTACTTTTGTAACAGTAGTTTCTGACCTCTTTATGTCCTCTAATTTCCACTGCTGCTTAGGTTGACTCATATATTTTTATCTTAAGGAAAGGTCAAAATAAGCTCATAACCTTATTCATCTTCCACAATTTCCTTTTGAACTCCCAACTCCCAAGACAAAGGTACTCCTTTATCTGACTTTTGTCCACAGCACTCCCCATCACCCACTCCTGAAAACTTGACAGTCCCTTTGACACCACTCTTTTTCTTGCCCCTTTCATTAAGTCAATTGCCAATGACTTTGGGAAGCAGTCCAGAGTAGTCAAAAAAGCAAGACTTTTGGAGTCTTCCAGACTTGAGTACAGATCCTAGCTCTATCATGCACCAACATGAGCTCTTTAACAAGTTACTGCATTGATCTGAGTCTCCGTTTCATGATCTGTAAAATCAGACTAATAACACCTACCTTATACCATGGTTACATTAAATAAAATATTGTAAGGAAAGCCCCTCACATGGGCTGCAAATAGTGAACTCTCAGTAACCATAAGTTCATATTTGCTACCTCTGACAGGTATTTCACATCTATTGTCTCATCTTGTTTGCTCTGACACACTCTAGCATGACAATAATAACTTTGTTGTTTTCCATTGTTTCCCTCCCCAACCCATTATACATACACCCAGTCAGAAGACTCTTCCTAAAAACAACTCCAATCCCTTCACTGCCCAGATTGGAAATTTTTAATGACTCCTCCAATGTCAACCCAATAAAGTTTAGACTCTCTAGCTTGGCATTTAAATTTTTCAGATTTAGCTCCCTTTGCTCCCTCCCAAGAAAGCCTCTGACCTACTCAGACTGGATAAGTCACCAATTCCCCCCTAATTTTCCATGCCTGTCCTTTCTTAACACTGTTCTCCCTGCCTAGAATGCACTGTCCTTTTTATTCCTTTCAATCAAAATTCTATCCATCCTTCAGTGCTCCAGTTTACTTTGCCTCACCCGTGAAGCCTTTCTGAATCACCAGTTTTAAATCAATTTTCTGTCTGAATTTCCACAGAACATTTAAGCACCTTGCATAATATAGGTCATCTTCCATTTTACAGTGGTACTATCAGTGTACCAGCCTCAACTCTTTGCGGTACAAAGTAGAGATTAAATAAATATATTCAAGTATTAGACATGGTATGAACCCTTAAAATGCCTGAAAGTTACATAGACCCCTTTCTTCATAACTTTTGTATAAAACACCATGTTTTGGATACTAAAAGACACAACCACCCTGGCTACAAATGATTGAATAGGGCTTTGTGCCTGAGCCAAAGGAATCTGTTTTATAGGCAGGTTCTCCTTCTAGGAAAGTTTGAATTTGAGCCACATAGAAAGAGAATAGTTGGAAGAACCAGGCTTTGAGAGAATCCAAGAAGCCACGAGTGATGCCAGTAAGCAGGCATCATGCAGCAGAAGCTGAGAGTGAACAAGAAGCATGAAGTTGAGCAGAAAGTAAAGGAAGCAAGAAGTCAGCAGGAGTAGTAGATGCAGACTCAGCCCAGTAGAAGTAACAAAAGGAAAACTGGGTTACAGGAGAGATGAACCACTAGGTTGCTGCTGGGACCTGGAATGATTTGATGTCCTAAGCAACCTTCCAGATCTCCACTGGGTGGGCTCTTCAGGTGATGCTGACTTTCTGTGCTTTCTTACTAGCTCAACACCCATACAGCAAACCCCCATCACCTTGGGCAACTGAGTAAATATTTGTTCTTAACAGTTTAGAAGAACTTCCCATAGTACACCAGACATGAAATAGTTCTCGGTGCCTCTGTTTCCTTTTCAGAGACAGATTTAGTTCTCTCTGTCTTGCCACGTAACACATTAGTGAAATGCATAAATGCTTCTGGCTTTTCAGACTGTTTGAACAGTAAATGTCTTAAGTTTCTAAGACCTGATTGCTTTCATCCTGGCCTTGGCATCTTATTGCTTGATACCATCTTGTTTGAAAATTCTGGCTCAGCCCTTTCTCTCCTAATGGCCATATGTGAGCTTCTTAACCCAATAGGTTACTTAAGACCATTATCTTAACTTTATAGATGAGGTAGCTGGGGCATAGATGATTGAAGTCTGGCAAGGGTACTGTGGTTTAAAAGCAAGAATGTAATTTAGAATTCCTGAGATGCCTTAGCTATTATTCTCCCCTAGTCCCTATGTGATTAGACTGAAATGAATGAACATGAATTAAAAAAAAAAAAAAAGAAAAGAGAAGGAAAAAAAACAACCTAACATCTTCAAAAGTGGATAGTGATTGAAGCAGCAATTTAACAAAATGATTGACTTCCTCCTGGGAGCCTTTCAAAACCTCCAGAAAAATGATAGATTTCAACACTTACCTGAAGCATCAAGCTCTGTAGGCACAAGCAAAGATTTAATCTGATAATGCATGGATCTGAAGCCAGTTGGCTGCCCTGCTTTTTTCACCTCTGAATTTTACTTCATCAACAAATTTTCTCTTGCCAAATGCTTCTCTGTGGACTGTCAATAATGTAAGAGCCAAATTGGCAGAGACAGGTTTGTGCCCAAATAACTGAAAGCCCAGAATGGAACCAACTGTCAGGAAAGAGAATCCTCAAAACAAGCATAAGAGGTCAATCCTATCGTCCTGATTTTAGAGAAGAGTAAACCGAGTCTCAAAGACACTAAATAAGTTGTCACGACCACCCAAAAAATAGAAGATCAGAGCTTCAAATCCACGTTATCTAACTCCTTATACCAGGGGTCCCCAAACCCCGGGCCTCGGACCAGTGCCGGTCCTCGGCCCGTTAGGAACCAGGCCACACAGCAGGAGGTGAGTGGCAGGCAAGAGCAAAGATTTATCTGCAGCTCCCCATCGTTCGTAAGGCCACTTGAACCATCCCCACCCTGCCCCATCCGTGGAACAATTGTCTTCCACGAAACTGGTCCTTGGTGCCAAAAAGGTTGGGGACCGCTGTCTTATACCACCCTTTGTCTACCACTGCAAGATTCTGCCTTTTACATCCTGCTATTTGGAGAAATTTTGTTGTTGCCTACATTTCAGTTTTCAACCAGACATTTAAACTCTGAATATATAGCCTTGGCTAAAATTAATTAAAATAAAATAAAAGAATTATTCAGAGTTCACATAGGCATTGTGATGTGCTGAGCTTGGTATAGTAATTTTTAAAATAATCAATTAGCCTCCAAATCAGACAATAGAGCTGCACATTACCCTTCAAATAAATGTAACATCACACACCCAGAAGCAATCAAGACTGCATACTGAGATACTTAAGTTGCCTGGAATGAGCAGCAATTGTTTTTTTTTGTTATCTCCCAGGCTCCCTTTTTTCTCTTCTAGGTAATAAAACCAGTCTTTCTTGACAGAAATCCATTCTGTTGTTGACCTTAAGCCTTCTCATCTGGCTAATCAAATCATTCCCTTCCTCTAGACACAATGACTGGTTCAGGCATAAACTTTGACTCAAGCAAAGCCAGTCAGAACTGTCTCTGAAATTTGTTATGTGGATATATTTATGGACTATTAGCCAGAAGGATGCAAGCTCTAGCCTTCCAGCAGCCATATTTTCAGAGCACAAATGGCCCATTTAAACAGATTATTATAGATAAGCAGGGCCAAGAGATGAAAAGAAAGAGAGAGCCAATAAATTACCCCCATTAAGTCAAATTTTGGCTACAAGCAATCAAAATGATCCTTCCAGATACAATACCAGATTCAGGATTTTTGTAAGAGCTGGCAAGTGGCTCAACTGTTTCTGACAGGGGAGAGAGTGACAATAAAAATGTGGGTTTTGCAGGTTCATATAGGGTGATGTCTAGAGTAAATTCATTCATTTCATGCAGAGCTTTTTTTTTTTGAGAAGGATTTAGTAATCAAATGAGAGAAACATAAGAAGACAGTAAAATATCCTGAGGTAGTCATCATTAATATTTTGGTATACATTTGAATTAATAGGATACAGCAGGGGCTGTAAAGGTCCAGACAGTGAATATTTTAAGCCTTGTGAGCCATATGGTCCCTATTGCACCCTGCCACTGTAGCCATAGACAACACCAAAATGAATGGAGATGGCTTTGTCCCAATAAAACTTTATTTATAAAAACAGGTGATGGGCCAGATTTGACCTGCAAGCCATAGTTTCCTGACCCCTGGGATATAGGATCAGCTGCTCTAGCAAAATTCCAAAATGATAGTAATAAAAATAAACTAAAAATTCATTCTTCTCTCAGGAACAGTTCTGACATAAACAATTCAGGGGCACAATGGCAACTGCAATGTGTCAGAGACCCAGACTCTTTCTGTCTTGTTGCTCTGCCACCGCTAGGATGTTGCCCTCATATACATTGTCTGAGATGACCTACTATCATGTCCATGACCCAGCCAGTAGGGAAAGGAGAAGGGAAGAAAGGAAAAGGGAAAAGGAAAAGCACATTCTTTCCCTTTAACGGTGCCAGGCAGAAATTGCATATATAACTTCCACTCATATCCCATTGGCCAAAACTTAGTCATATGACCACATCTAACTGCAAAGGAGGCTGGGAAATGTAGGCTATATTCTGGGCTGCATGTAGTAGCTAAACACTAGGGTTTGTTTGTTTGTTTTTCCTATAGAAAAGAAAGAGAACAGATATTAGGAGAAAAACAGCTGCCTCTGCCACAGTTTTCCTCCTTTCTCTTTAATGCACATATGCATGTTAGGACAGTCTTCTCATCCCCCTGCCCCCATCCCACAGCCTAGGAAGAAACCCAGGAAAAAGGAGTGACTGGAACAGGTGGCTTCATTGTCAAATTAGTAAAATAGGTTTGTGATATAACCCAGAGTCGGAAGGTGGATAAATGCCCTTTAAGGATGGTAAATTAAAGTTATATTACCAGGAGTGACATGACTATCTTGTCTAAACTTGAGGTTTTTCAGCAAGAGACTAGTTTTAGTGGTGAAAGATATATATGTTTTTGATTTTGATGCTTGGAACAAAGTCAAGTGTCATTAGGATGGGAAACACTCCCAACGCTTCTTCTCAGGTCTAAGTTCAAGTTTATCCACCAGCACCAGAAATGATAACCTAGACTATGCCTTTGACTTGCAAGCAGGTTTTAGAAGCTGGACAACTACAAGATACAAAAGAGGATATGGGACTTGGTGAATAATACTGAGAGAAGCACAGAATGTCCCAGAAAATGGGGTTGGGTAAGCAAGCCAGGACTTAGTTTGAGAGGGAAGAGTTAAGTAGAGAGAGAATAAAGAAAGATAGAAAAGGGAGCATTAGGACCAGACAGAGCATCTGTAGGGTGGCACAATCTGGAGCCCCATGTGAGGAATCCTGAGATCTGGGCAGTCAATGCCCCTCACCCACTTTGGTGGGAAGGGGATGGATCCAGCCTGGGGGCACAGTGGTTGATTTTTCTACACCCACGGCTCAGGAAAGTTTTAATGTATCCCTGCAATCTCTGAATAAAATGCTATTTAAACTTTCCCTGGAAGACAGGTTTTCATGCGATTGTTTTGAAGAGGGCAGCCAAAGTTGTAACTGGAACAGGGAGAAAAATAATCCCTCCTCCTTCGTTACCAGCAAGCACCCTCTTGGTGGATTAAAGGGCGATTGAGGATTCCACCCATGACAGCAACACAACTAGAGGAGCAAAATGACAGAACTCCATGTGCCCTCGCCCAGTGCAAGGATAGAGACATACCTGTTTGCTATGGTATGTCTCACACAGTACGTGTGTATATAGATAGATCACTGCCTGTAAACTCCAATCTCGCTTCTAGGTTTTAAAGCCTGTAAAGAATCAGTGTTTTGTGTATCCATCTTTACATTCCCGAAGAAGCAAGCACCAGCCTTTCCATATGTGTTGGCTCTTTGAATGAAAGAGATCATCTAATGTGCAATTTCTTAAAAAACGTCTATTAAACACCTATGGAGAACCAGTCACTGGACATCTGAGATACAAAGATGGAAATTCAATGTCCCTGTCATAAACACTTTTAGCCTAGGGAGGAGATGGACGCTGAAATGGACATCTGTTGTTTTTTGGCTTCCAGCCCCCGACCCCAACTTCCTCTTAGCATATCACTCCCTCTTTTGGGAAATCCCCGATACTGTGTGCTTGGGATGGGCCATACTCTCACACCACAGAAGCCAAAGTTGCTAGATGCTCTTTTCCTTCTCCCCTTTCCATTCTTGGTGCAGCCATGGGGCGGACACATGAATTGGCCCAGCCAATCAGATGCTCTCCCAGGACATGGAATCTCGATAGTGTTGTAAGAACCTTGGTTATGGCAGGAGGTCATAGTCAACATGATGTTGGTGGCAGATCTTCTAGTTCTTGCCCATTTTCCAACCCTGGTCTTAGAGTCTTTCTTTGACTTTGAGAACCTCCAATACCATTCCAGTAAGTTTATTTCTTTCCCTTGAGATTTCCAGAGTTGGTTTCATGGCCAAGAGTCAAACCCCTTGTTGATGTAGAAATGTTAATCTTTTGAATACAAAGATGAGAAACCTACCCAAACCATCTCAAAAAAGTGAAGAATGTATTGTAAGAACACAGCGAGCAATACGGGAAATGGAGATACTGAAATGTAAAGTCGGACATCATTACGGGAGAGTCTGCCTGAAGCCTGAGTTTAAAGGATACTTCTGGGTTTAATCAATTATCAATCACCCTGGTCCAAGCTCTTAAGAAACTTATAGTCCAGTGAAAGAAATATATGACAGTAAACTGATAAGCAAAATATTGCAGTTTATGATAAAAATTATGAAGATGTAGTTGCTAGAGACCCAAGATGATTCTAGGACCCTCGGCCCAAGAGCTGCTATTGACATGACTACTGTCTCCAGCACGTCAGCCTCTTTCAGCCGCACCACCAAGTGAATTCTGGAGTCCCTATAACAACACATCATTTCTCTACCTTATAGCTTCTGCTCCTTCAGAGTTTCTGATGCCTCATAATTTAAGCTTTTACATCATAGCTTCTCCAGTGTCACAGGTTGGGTTCCCTGGGAAGCAGGCCCTGAGATGGAGATCAGCAGACCAGAGGTTTATTCAGGAGTGCTCCTGGGATGCCCACCTGCGGAAGGGAAAAGAAGTGGATGGAACTGGATGAAGAGAGAAGTTGAACTGCAGTGCAGTCTTGACTTGTATAACCAACTTGTCCCAGTTTGCCAGGGACTTTCCAAGTTTTAGCCCTGAAAGGTCCATGTCCCTAGAACTCTCTCTATACAGGCAAACTAGCACAATTGGTCACCCTAGTATTTTTTTTTTTTTTTTTTTTTGGCTGTGTTGGGTCTTCATTTCTGTGTGAGGGCTTTCTCTAGTTGTGGCAAGTGGGAGCCACTCTTCATCGCGGTGCGTGGGCCTTTCACTGTCACGGCCTCTCTTGTTGCCGGGCATAAGCTCCAGACGCGCAGGCTCAGTAGTTGTGGCTCACGGGCCTAGTTGCTCCGTGGCATGTGGGATCTTCCCAGACCAGGGCTCGAACCTGTGTCCCCTGCATTGGCAGGCAGATTCTCAACCACTGCGCCACCAGGGAAGCCCCGGTCACCCTAGTATTGACGAAGGCCTCAGCCAACTATACAGGTCACTCTGAAGCTGAGATGGTACTTCAAAACTTTCCCAAGAGGTTGACCCTGCTTCTGTGTCAACTATACATCGGATATGGGCTTCCCTGGGAAGGGTGCAGGACCTTGGGAGGGGGACTCTACAAGAGAGACAATTCCCAAAGAGAGCTGACAATTGAGAGACGTCTGCTGGCAGCGCTCCCAGCAGCTGGGGGAATAAACCCTTCATGTCCGAATGGGATCTGAGCAGCACAGCACAGCGTCCACTCCATGAGGTTCTCTGCATGTCATGACCTTTCAGCTTCAGTTCCGACTGCTCATTGCTGGAATCTCTCCCAATTCAAATCCCTGGCAGAATCTGATCCCACCTGGCCCACATCACAGGTCACTAACCATCTGGAGACTGGCTCCCCTTGTCCACTTCGCTATGATTGGAAGCAGGATCATAAGGTAGAAACATGCCCTTCTAGACTTACCCCTTTGACAGGGTCTGTGGGCAGGGCTGGAGGAAATCCTGTTGGTGGGCATCCCAATGGCATGACCATATACCAGCAGACAACTCTAATGTGCTATAGTGGATGGAGCATGTAAGTATATAAGATAAAGTATGTAAGTCTCTAGTGGGTGAAAGATATATATATAAGTACCGTTCGTGTACTGCCCAAACACCTAGGTCTGCCTAGTGGAGCCCAGAAAGGTTCCCCACAGTTGAATTAGGACTTGAAGGATGAGCTAGGAGCAGGGTTTTGCCCAGCAGGTAGGTAGAGGAAGACATTCCAAGCAGAGAGAGCCATAGGTACACAGGCACAGAAGTGTGAGAGAAATTTGAGTGGCCCCTGAGGGGTTGCCTTTCATCCACCCCTGTACTCACTGCCTTTTAAGCAGGTGCCTGGGAGGCATTTTTGGCAGCTGCTCCCAGGGAAACATGCCACTCATTGAATCATCTGGGGCACTCCCTGTTCCCACCTTTCATGAGCTGGTGCCAGTGAGTTCCTGGGCCAAGTCATGCCCCACCCTGATCCTGTTTGACTTGTGTGCTCTGCCAGGATCCCCGCAAGGGATGGCCTGGCCTGGGGCCCCTGCTGCCCTTTAGACAACGGCAGCAACCAGGTCGATGCAAATACTGGTCAACGCAAATCCGCATACCGTGAGGCTCCCACTGATGGCAGCTGGGCCTTGGGAAGGGGGCCAACAGGTGGGTTTAGTTGCCAGTTTGGCTCTGGAAGACATCTGCTGCTCTTATTTCAGCACTAAGAATGAAAGGATTCCCAGGAGAGGTGTAAAGGTTCCATCTATGGTTTTCAGAAGCACTAATGTTTGCTGATTTCTAAAGCATCACACAAGTACAACAGTGAAGAAGACATTTACAACAATGAAAAAGATATCACCATCAGCAAGTTGGCAAGATAATAATAATAGCTAACATTTATTGAGCACTTAAGTGCCAAACAATAGTTTATAGGAATTAATCCATATAGTCCCCATAAAAACCCTATAAGCTGTATGCTACCCTTGTCCCTATTTCTCATGAGGAAATAGAGGCACAGAAGGGATTAAGTAGCTCTGCCTGAAATTACCCATCTTGTAAGAGCCCGAGTACACCCTGCATCTCAATCATACTATTGGCCAGTGTTCTGGTGATTTAACTGACATCTTATGGAGTGATGGCTGAAAATGCTCTACGATTTATTAACACAAAGTTCTTTCATGTGCATTGTCTCAATTCATCTTCATATTAGTCCAATGAGGGAGTCATCCCATTTTACAGATGAAGAAAGGGAGGCTCAGAGAAAATAAAGTGAATACAAAACCAATGAGTGGCTGCATTAGGACCTCAAATAAGTGTCTTCCTTCCCAGTTTACCCTGTTGTGAGTCATTTCAAAGGGGCCTAGGAATATTTGTATCCAAATATACATAATGAATGTATGTACCCTAAATGTACTCAGAATGACTACACATTGGTTTTGTGCTTGTATTTTACATAGTGGGCATGTCCTAAAGAATAAGCATTAAGTAACATGGGAGTAAAGATTATGTGCAAAGAGATCTGAGTTTGGGGTCAGGACTCCTGGGTTCCAGTCTGCTCCATCATGAATGCTGGTGACCTCGATTAACTTACCTTCTGGGGCCTCATTTTTCTCTTCTGAAAAACCAGCAGGTTGGGTTTTATGAACTCATGTTTCCTTCCAACTGTTTCAGATATGCTGATGGCATTGTAAGACTGGGTTACCTAGAAATACTCAAATCAGCATAGTCTCGAAATGGAGCTGATGAGGAAACCAGCATCTGTGTAGTGACAACCTACCCGTTCACTCCCAGGTGTTTCCCACCTGGCCACAAGATGGTCTAATTGACATGGAGTGTTTCTACTTGGGCATCACATGAAATTTTTTTTTCTTTAACAGCGGAGGCAGAAGAACTCTTTTAAAAGAATCAAAGTAAATCTACACTTCCACCTTCTTGAACAGGTAAGTTAGGCCCCAGGTATCTCACCTCATTAGATGAAAACAGGTGTTGTGTGCTTGCTGCCTGTCCTTCCTAGGGAGTGGTTAAATCTTCTAACTACAAGTAATTGGAGGCAAAGTCTCCCTGTTGGTCTGTTTTTGTGTCATCCTCCTATTTGGAAGACATACTTGTCCACCTAGATTTGTCATCTTCTGTTGGTAGGGTCATCTCTAGATATTCTAGAAGGGTGCTGGCTGAAGCTGTTCCTCAAGTTTTCCCTGCCTTGATTCAATCCTGATTTTTCAAGCTTAAGGTCCTGCTGCTGTTCCTTTTCTTTTTTTCACCATTTTTATCTCTGTACTTTCACATTCATTTCTCTCATTACATTTCCTGTAGTAGACTAGTATTTCTTAAACGTGTATGATGTGCTACTCAATTTATCAGAAGAAAAACATTCTTGTGCCTTTCCCCACCACCACCACTCTGCTAAAATTGACTTAAATTGTTTTTCTTTTTATATCACCTGGACATGCGCAAACCTAAAAATGGTTTTTTTTAAATCCTTAGGTTTACAGCCTTCATATGATACATAAGACCAAAACAACCTTACAAATGAAGTACAAATAACACTATAAAATCTTAACTAACAGTATTAATTTACTGTGGCGGACAATGCTGTTTTAAACTGCTGAAATGAAATGTCTGCACAGGATGTGACTGTGGTATGGGCTGTCACAGCGTGGGCTTTTTAGCGTTTGGCATGCCTGCGCCATTATGGGCCACTCAATCCTGCCATCTTTTTCTGCCATCCAAACTACTGGCAAGTCTTCATTTGTTCAACACACCAACTGGCTTTTGCTTATCATAAATGCATCGTTTCTATATTTTTAAATAAAGCTGTATATATTTAAGGTGTATAACATAGTGGTTTGATACACACACAGTGAAATGATTACTAGTCAAGCTACTTAACATATCTTCTCACATAGTGACCTTGCTGTGTGTGTGATGAGAGTATCTGAAATCTACTGTCAGCAAATTTCCAGTATTCAATACAGTATTTTTAGTGACAGTCATCACGCTGTACATTAGACCTCTAGGCCTATTCATCCTACTTAACTCTAACCTTGTATCTTTAACCGACACGTCTTTGTTTCCCACACACCCCCACCCTTGGTAACCACCATTCTCCTCTCTGCTTCTATACATCCGACTTTTGTAAATTCCACATGTAAGTGAGATCATGCCATTTTTTCTTCCTGTGTATGGCCTACTTGGCTTAGCATAATGTCTTCCAGGTTCATCCATGTTGTTGCAAATGGCAGGATCTCCTTTTTCAAGGCTGAATAATGTTCCATTGTGTATATATACACCATAATTTCTTTATTCATTCATCCATCAATGGACACTTAGGTTGTTTCCATATCCTGGCTATTGTGACTAATGATGCAATGAATACAGGAGCACAGACATCTCTTTGAGGAGTACTGATTTTACTTCCTTTCAGTATATACTCAGAACAGGAATTGCTGGATCATATGATAGTTCTATTTTTTTGAGAATCCTTCATCCTATTTTCCCTAATGGCAATACCAATTTATATTCCTGTTAACAGTGTTCAAGAGCTCCCTTTTCTTCACATCGTCACCAATACTTATCTTTTTTTTTTTTGATAATAGCAATCCTAACAGGTGAGGTGATACCTCATTGTAGTTTTAATTTGCGTTTCTCTGATGATTAGTAATATTGAGCATCTTCTCATATAACTGCTGGTCATTTGTATGTCTTCTTTGGAAAAATGTCAAGTCCTCTGCCCATTCCTTAATCACGTTACTTTGTTGTCTTTTGTTTGTTTGTTTGTTTTTGTGTTTGTTCTTGTTTTTGCTATTGAGCTGCATGAGTTCCTTATATGTTTTGGCTATTAACCCTTTTTCTGATATACAGTGTACAAATATTTTCTCCCAATCCATAAGTTGCCTGTTCATTTTGTTGATTGCTTCCTTTGCTGGGCAGAAGCTTCTTAGCTTGATGTAGTCCCACTTTTTTATTTTTGCTTTTGTTGTCTGAACTTTTGGTGTCATCCAAAAAATTATTGTGAAGGCCAATGTCAAGGAGATTTTACCCTATGTTTTCTTCTATCAGCTTTACAGTTTCAAGTCCAGTCTTTTTTTTCAATCTTTTTTTAAATTAATTTATTTTATTTTATTTTACTTTATTTTTGTCTGCATTGAGTCTTCACTGCTGCACGTGGGCTTTCTCTAGTTGCAGCAAGCAGGGGCTACTCTTCGTTGTGGTGCACGGGCATCTCATTGCGGTGGCTTCTCTTGTTTCAGGGAACAGGCTCTAGGCACACGGGCTCAGTAGTTGTGGCTTGCGGGCTCTAGAGCACAGGCTCAGTAGTTGTGGCGCATGGGCTTAGTTGCTCCATGGCATGTGGGATCTTCCTGGACCAGGGATCTAATCCACGTCCCCTGCATTGGCAGGCGATTCTTAACCACTGCACCACCAGGGAAGTCCCAGGTCCAGTCTATAATCCCTTGTGAGTTGAGTTTTTGTGCCTGAAGTCAAGCATTTGATTTCATTATTTTACACGTGGGTATCCAGTTGTCCCAGCACCATTTATTAAATGATACTCTATCCAAGATTATCCTTTCCCTATTATGTATTCTTGGCACTCTTGTCAAAAATTCTACATTATTTACATATTAAAGTTCTCTCTATTCATTTCTCATTAGCCTGCAAAAATTTGGGTTTAGTGCCATTGTCATAAAGACACAATTACAGGCAGTGGAAACCGTGGCACTTCTAGGTTACTGGGTTATAACATGGTTGTGATGCTTTTTAAACTAAATCACAACCTAATAGTAGGTCGTGAAATCAGTATAGTGGGTGCAACAAGCATTTTTTAAAAAATAATGTAGACAAAACCATAATGAGACATCACCTCACACCTATCAGAATGGCTATTACCAAAAACACAACAAAAAACAAGTGTTGGTGAGGATGTGGAGAAAAGGAAACCCTCGTGCACTGTTGGTGGGAATGTAAATTGGTGCCGCCACAGTCTGGAGTTTCCTCATAAAATTAAAAATAGGACTACAATATGATCCAGTAATTCCGATTCTGGGTATTTATCCAAAGAAAGTGAAAACTCTAACTCAAAAAGATATTTGCACCCCAATGCTCATTGCAGCATTATTTACAATAGCCAAAATATAGAAGCAATCAAAGTGCCCATCAATAGATTAATGGATAAAGAAGATGTATTTTATATGAATATTACTCAGCCATAAAAAAGAATGAAATCTTGCCATTTGCATGACAACATGGATGAACCTAGAGAGTATTATGCTAAGTGAAATAAGTCAGACAGATAAAGACAAATACTGTATTATTTCAGTGATTTGTAGAATCTAAAAACAAAACAAATGAACAAACACAACTAGACACAGAGTCCTAGATACAGAGAACCAACAGCTGGTGGCCACAGGGGAGAGGGGTGCGGGGAAGAGAGAAATAGGTGACGGCAATTAAGAGGTACAAACTTTCAGTTACAAAATAAATGAGTCAGGTATGAAATGTACAGTGTGTTATATATAGTGAATAATTACATAATATCTTGGTATGGTGACAGATGATGACTAGATTTATCATGGTGATCATTTTGAAACGTATAGAAATATTGAATCACTATGCTGTGTAACATGAACTAACATAGTGTTGTAGGTCAATTATACTTCAAAAACAGACAAACAGGGCTTCCCTGGTGGCACAGTGGTTAAGAATCCGCCTGCCAACACAGGGGACACGGGTTCAAGCCCTGGTCAGGGAAGATCCCACACGTCGCAGAGCAACTAAGCCCGTGCGCCACAACTACTGAGCCCGTGTGACTAGAGCCCGTGCTCCACAACAAGAGAAGCTACTGCAATGAGAAGCCCGTGCACCTCAACACCCACGCATGGCAACAGAGTAGTGCCTGCTCACGGCAACTAGAGAAAGCCCACGCACAGCAACGAAGACCCAACACAGCCAAAAATAATAAATAAATAAAAATAAAACAAACAAACCCCTAGATAAAGAGATCAGATTTGTGGTTACTATAGGCAGGGCGTTCAGGGAGGGTACAAAGGCAGTCAAAAGATACAAACTTCCAGGCAGGAATAAATAAGTACTAGGAAGATAATGGACAACATGATAAATATAATGAACACACTGTACGTTATATATGAAAGAGAGTAAATCCTCTCATGGGTGAGCTCTCATCACAAGGAAAAAAATTCTTTCTGTTTCTTTAATTTTGCATATATATGAGATGATGGACGTTCACTAAACTTACTGTGGTCATCATTTCATGATGTATGTAAGTCAGACCATCGTGCTGTACAACTTAAACTTACACAGTGCTATATGTCAATTATATATCAATAAAACTGGAAGAAAAATAAATAAGTAAATAAAATTAGATTAGATTAAAAACTGACTATTTTTTTAAACGATAGAAAAGAAAAAACATCAAAGTGTATCACATGGTGTCAGAATAAGTATTGTATACAGGAAATTGTTTCAAACACACACACACACACACACACACACACACACACACACACACAGGGGTGACCAATCCAAAGAGATACTACATCACCTCTGGAGCAGGGCCCTGCAAGCCCACTGTTGTTGCCTAATCATGGCTCCTGACAATATCAGGTCCTGATCCCTGGAATCTGTAAATGTTACTTTACAAGGAAAAGGGGCTTTTGCAGAAGTGATTAAGTTAAGGACCTGAGATGGATAGATTATCCTGGATTATCTGTGTGGGCCACACTTGCACAATCCTGAGTGTTCTTAAAAAAGAAAGACAGAGGGAGATTTGACACAGATAGAAGCACAGCCCTGCTAGCACCTTGGTTTTGATCCCGTGAAACTGATTTCAGACTTTTGGCATCAAGAACTGTAGGAGAATAAATATCTGCTATTTTAACCCAGTTTGTGGTTATTTGTTACAGCAGTAACAGGAAGCTACTACACTTGCCCTCTCCCCTCACCTCTGCTGGTTCTTGCATCCTGGGGTGGTTCAGGGGCGATCCCAGAGGAGGCACCAAGACTATCAGGAAGGTGGGGATGGTGACACTTAGGAGACTCATAGCTGTTTACCAATTGGCTTGCAGTATTTTCATATTTTCACAAGTGGTACAGCTGCCCTGGTCTGGATGGGCTGCTTGTCAGCCCTATTTATGCGTGCGTGAATATCAGTGTATGGGAAACTGGGTCACCAGTAAAATGGATTCCTTCTCTGGGTGGATGTCAAAAAAAAAAACGATTGAAGGCCACTAATCCAGATGACACAGAATATGCTTAGACTGAGTAACTTTCTTTTTCAGGTCGCCGTCAATATGAAAATACAAAATTTATTTATTTATTTATTTAAAATCACTGAGGTTTTAAAATTATTTATTTATTTATTTGGTTGCACCGGATCTTAGTTGCAACAGGCGGGCTACTTAGTTGCGGCTCACCGGCTCCTTAGTTGAGGCACGTGGGCTCCCTATACTTGCAGCTCACAGGCTCCTTAGTTGTGGCATGCGAACTCTTAGTTGTAGCAGCATGTGGGATCTAGTTCCCTGAAGAGGGATTGAACCCAGGGCCCCCGCATTGGGAGCGTGGAGTACTATCCACTGCGCCACCAGGGAAGTCCCCAAAATACAAAATTTAAATATCCTCATAGAGAATCTGTGGACTCCCAAGACTCATCTGCAGGCTCTGAATGACCCTCGGACCCCAGTTTGAGAAACTCAGTAAAATCAACTTCCCTGTAGCATCAGGCAAGTATTTATCTTTTTACATCTCTCGAACCTTAAGCCTAATTTATGTGGGCTCATCCACCCACAGGCTGTACCCACCTGCTCTCCCTTCTTAATCTGCTCCTGGCACCTGCACCTCAATGTGGCACTTTTACATGGGCCAGCTGCCCACTAGGGCAGGTCTCAGGCCTCAGTGGACCTGCCCTTGGCTGTGCAGGCTGGGAGCCACTCTGACCTTCTGGCCTCACCTGTCCTCCACCTGGCTCAGCCTCAGGACCTCAGAGTCTTTTTGTTCCCGCGAGCCCTGGGCTCTTTGCTGTCTGTAGTCTCAGGGCACTGACTTATCTTAGCCCCATGGTCTTAGAAGCAAAGATTTTGAATAAAATGTTGCTTTCAAAGCAAAACAAAATAAAAACACTACCTCTGAGGTATAACAAACTTCTTTTTCTGGGGCTTGTTTTCTGCTTCTCCTTGACTCTCAAACCACTATCCCTCATGCCTGGCTCTGACACAAGATTAGGGTCCTTACTAATCTTGGTAAGAGGTGGGGTCCTTACCTAACAAGCAAAAACTGTGCTCGCACCCCAAACACCCCCCAAACACCTCTATCTCAACTGAAGAGCCTGTTTCTGCCCTCCTGAGTCCTCTGTGTCCTGCCCCATCATAGGGGGTTTTACTAGTAGTAATAGTAGTACTAGTAGTAGTAGCAGTATTGGTAGTTCTGCTTTCCTTTGTAGCAGAAAAGTTTTGAGCAACCAGTACATGGAGTTCCCATCCCTATGGCACCCGACCCTCCCCCTCCCACCTCTTTCCCACCCCAGGTCACCTCAGGCTCCAGTTCCACCTTAGGGACACCAGAGGTCCTGCCCTGAGGTGAAACCTCCCTCTGCATGACCCAGGTGTCCTTCTCTCTTGCCAAACCATTTCCTTATTCACGCACCAACCAACCGTATGAGTCTTGAAAGTTACTAGAGCTTGTATTGACCTTGACATACTATTTTCACGTACATTTGGCCATCTGACCCTCACCACAAACTTGGATATTGGTTGTGTTTGCATCACTTCATTTTACAAATGAAAAAACTGGGACTTCAAATTCAAGAGACCCATTACTCTATGCTATTCATCTAGTAAGTGACAAAGCTGGCCCATCTTTTGGCTCTTGCTCCTGTCCACTGCCCACTGCACCTCTTTACCTTATCCTCTGTGTGTAGTAAAGCTAAAATTCGGGAAAGGGAAGAGAGGAATTCTTCACCCTCTCCCTCCAACAGGGGCTGCCAGCCTGGAATTACACAGAATCTTCCCTACCTTGAAGTTGAATGAGTTTAAACATTGGTCTTACCCTTATAAGTAGTAGCACAGATGAAAACCTACCTGGTATAGTGTGAGATGCCTGGGGAAGGCCCTCCCCTCACCCTGAAACCTGACAACGTGGCTGAAATCGGAACTGCACTATTAGAGTCCATTCTTTTTGAGTCTCAAAGTCATGGTGTAGCAGAACTTTGGGTCAGACACATTAGGATTCCATACCCATTTCCACTCCTTAGTTGTGTGGCCTTGGGCAAGTCTATCCTTTCTGCAGTTCTCATCTGCATAGTGGACAGGACCCACTACATAATTTGTGAAGCCCAATGCAAATGAAAATTCAGGGCCTCCTCAGATGGCGTCAGCAAGAGCATTAAACCAAAGGTGGGGCCCTTCTAAGCATGGGAGTTTCCATCCATGAAGCCAGCCCTGAGAGTGGAGGATTGTTTTTAAGAGTGTTAGGAGAATTTAGTTCTTAATGAAATGTTCCATTCCTTTCCAATCAGGCTATGGTTGTCCAGCTATGGATGGAGCCCATCTGGGGGGCTCTCTGCAAATGCAGGTTTCCAGTGCTTTCCTAGCCTATTCTGATTCCGGGGTAGGCCCCAGACATGTGTGTTTTAACAAGGATCTCCAGAGATTCTAATGAAAATGTCAACCTCTCTTTGAAGAAGTTAGACAGTTAGTGCTTTAACTAGCAGTTAACTCCCTGAAAATGATGGTTTTATAAACCCCAGTATATAGCTGACCCAGAGGCCCTGGTCCCCTATGTGTGCCCTGGAGGAAAGAGCCACTGGTCTGTGAACTGAAAGAGCCAGCCACCAGGAGATTTAACATTTGGGATCCCTGGTGTGCTATGGCGTGAAGCATCCTCAGCTGAACAAAACTCCCTGTGAGGAACAGCAACCCAAACAGTGGCTGGCCTTGGGACAGCCTTTGTCTGCCTCATTCCTCGCTGCCTTTCCACCTGAGATCCTCAAGCACTCCTCCTGCTTCTTGAATTCTGCCCCCAGGAGCCACGCGGGTGCTGCAGAAGTACGTGCTCTCCCCTCAGTACCCTCATTGTGCCCCACAGGTAGACCCCAGTTTACATCTAAGCCCCTCTCAATTCCCAAAGGAAAATGGGGCTTCTTCCCTAACATGGGATATGAAAGCACCTTGGAGTTTAGACATCCTGATAGCCTCCTTGAGGTGAGCAATTTGTATCCCTCACTTCATTTAAGCCTTACCACAACCCTCTGAGGGAGGTCTGTAACCCCATTTTACAGATGAGGAAGCTGAGGACAATTTGTGGCCTTCCTTCATAGGACGTGGTAGACATGGGATTTAAACACAACAACCCTGCAAGACAGATAACACATATATTAGCAATTCTTATTTTAGAGCTAAGGAAACTGAGGCCCAAATGGGTTAGGCAGTTCTCCAAACATAAATGCTACAAGCAGAAGAGCTGAGATTTGAACCCACATGACTTGACCTCAGGCCCCAGGCTCTTTCCAGCTCACTTTCTCTGTGCTTTTCCAAATTTTCTTCCTTCCATCCTTGTCTTAGTCTGTTTGGACTGTTAGAATACCATAGACTGGGTGGCTTATAAACAACAGAAAGTTATTTCTCATAGTTCTGGAGGCTGGGAAGTCCAAGATCAAGGTGCCAACAGATATAGTGTCTAGTGAAGGCCTGCTTTCTGGTTCATAGAGCCTTTCCCTGTGTCCTCACATAGCAGAAAGGGCAAGGGCAATCTCTAGGGTCTCTTTCAAAAGGACACTAATCCCATTTGTGAGGGCTCCACCCTCATGCCTTAGTCACCTCTCAAAGGCCTC
Source organism: Balaenoptera musculus (assembly GCF_009873245.2). Taxonomy (NCBI): domain Eukaryota; kingdom Metazoa; phylum Chordata; class Mammalia; order Artiodactyla; family Balaenopteridae; genus Balaenoptera; species Balaenoptera musculus. Next base: position 87,912,333 of record NC_045789.1, on the reverse strand, counting down.
ACCTCCAAACCATCACACTGGTGATCAGGTTTCAAAGTATGAATTTTGGGAGGGGGACACATTGAGTTTATAGCAGTCCTCTTCGTCAGAAACCTAAGAGGCCCTGCTGCTTACTTAAGAAGGAGGCACTGAATTCAGCTGGAAGGAGGGAGCCTCAGCCTAGTGAGGCTCATGGCATCCTGACCTTGGCAGCCCACACACAAAGGTTGCATCAGCCTCTGTTGGAGAAGCACCTCTGGCAAGAAATGGGACCTAAGGAGGTTGATCCCAGGTGTGGTGGGTGTCTGGCTTCCAGGGCCATACCTGTCAGCTCTATTTGGGGAGGAAGGTCAGATGTGGATCCAGCTTCACAATCCAGGAAGCTGAAAGGATCCCTTCTTTCTGAAGATGCCATAACCAGGCCTCCTGCTCCTCTTCTCACCTCTATTCCTGCAGACCAACCACACCCACTGCCACACAGTCTGTCCCACAAGTCCTTCCTTGTTGACTCCAATACCCCCAGCCCCCACACCTGCTGCCATGGATAGGAAATTGGAGGGCAGTCCCCCTCGAGTGACCCAGAAGCAAAGAGTTGCAGCGGAAGTAACAGACCCAGATGGTGGCAGACATTGCAGGAAAACAGCCTGCTGTTGGAGCCCCAGGGCATGCTTCCACCCTAGATTGCCACTGGCAGCATTCTGCGGTACTCAGGCCTGTCAAAAATTTAGATGACGTAGATGGGAAAAAAAAAATCCGTCATAATGGGCACTTAGAAACATCATAATCATCACCCTCATCGTCATTATTGGTAACTTTATTTTTACCACTTTTTTTTTGTGCCAGTCATTACTCTTTGCATAGTAATCTATTCATTGAGCATTTAGCATGTCTAATTTCTTTACTTGTCTTGTCCCAGTGACCCTAAGGGGCTGGGACTATTATTCACTTGTTTTATAGATGAGAAAGTTCAAGCTTGGAAATCTAAAGTCATTTGCTCAGGGTCACACAGTAAGTGGTGGACCTCAAACTCAAATCCAAGTACTCCTGGCCCTGAAGCCGGTATTCATGATCTCTGTATTATGTAAATATCTTCCAGAGTCACTTCTAGAACCAGACAAAACAGATGAAACATGGCTTAAGCATACTGAAACTCTTAGAAGTAGTATAGCTTCCAAAAAAGGTAGCAGCGATTCAGTATAAGGGTCACCAAAAGAGGGATGCAGAGGTAATAAAGGGAAACAACAAGGTGGATGCAACTGCCAAAAGAGTGGCCCTAGAACCAGTAACTTGACAACTACCCCTCATACCTCGAAGGCCAAATCCAGCCACTTATTCCCCAATCTACACAAAGGTAGAATTAGACAAAACCCGAAAATGGGTCTTCAATAGGGATTTGGGAGGCCAGGAGTGGCTAGTTAATGAACATGGATGACAGTTCTTTCCCCAAACTGTAGCTTGTCAAACCTTCAGGCAGACCCATCAAGAGACTAACTATGGGAGGGAAGCCCTATATAATTGGCTGGTTGAAAACATGGTGACCCTGGGAATGAAAAACATAAGTGGCTGGGTAGTTGAGGACTGCCCCGTATGCACAACAAATAACCCCAACACCAGACCCCCCAGAGGTCCCCAGATAAGGCCCATTCAGACCAGGGGACATATCCTGGAGAAAGTTGGCAGACTGATTTCACTGTCATGCCAAGAGTACCAAGTAATTTTAGGTATCTCTTGGTGCTAGTAGACACATTTTCGGGGTAGATAGAAGCATTCCCCACTAGAACTAGAAGGGCAGCTGAAGTGGTTAAGGCATTACTAAAAGAAATAATCCCCAGGTTTGGGCTCCCAGGATCCTTACAAAATGATAACGGTCCAGCATTTGCATCTCAAGTGACAGAGGGAATAACGAGTGCCCTGGGCATAAAACAGACCTTGCACTCAGCCTGGAGACCCCAATGGGGGAAAGTAGAGAGATCCAATCAGACCCTGAAACAGCCTTAGCTAAACTATGTCAGTCAACTCCAATTGCCCTGCTCCGCATGCAGGTAGCCCCAAGGGATAAGTTCAAGTTAAGTGCATTTGAACACTTGTATGGTAGACCCATTCCCCAAGCCCCAGAGGAGGGACATGTTAACCTCCTTGAAATGGAACAACTCAACTGTGTCCTCCAGGTAGGAGAAACGATGGAAGCTCTCAGGAAATATGGTAACCACATGCTGCCCCCACCCAGCGACTGGCTCTCCACCCACTGCCGGCCAAGAAACCGGTGCGCCTAAAAACCTGGAGAACTGGCAACTCACAAGATCAGCTCCCTCCTAAGTGGAGCACACTCTGCCTGGTGATCCTAACCACTCATTCTGCCCTGCAGTTGCAGGGCATCACTCCGTGGGCACGTCACACTCCAGTGAAAGACCCCCAGCCCAAACCTCTGGAGAGAAAACCTGGGGCAACAGACCCCCCTGACTACTCCTGTGAACCTCTCCCTAGATTACCAGGGAGGGCTCTGTGCTCTGGCCAATACATTGTGTTGTTTTTATGTCATTGCAAGTGGCCCCACTGCAGAAGTGCAGACAGGCTACTGGAAAAAGCAACTTGACTAACAGGAGGCCTTCAGCCTCATTGGGCCGAACAAATGCGGAACGGGGTAAAACAGGCCCCCCCAGTATCACTTGGTTTCTCCTTTCCTGGGCCCTTTCACAACCATTGTTCTCTTGCTGATATGTGGGCCACATATCTTAAATTGTCTGATGTCCTTTGCCTCCAAAAGGTTAGAATCTATAAAATGTCAAATGCTGGTCGCTTAGAGCTACAAACAGTTAGGGCTGAGGCCTGGGGACAGCAAACAGATCTAAAGGCAGCAGTGAAGAAGTTCTGCTACGCTCCCCGGGGTTATGACAGTGATACCCAAACTCAGCAGGCCATCAGCATCCCTCAAAAATGAGAAGCAAACACCAGTCAGAATGGCCATCATCAAAAAATCTACAAACAATAAATGCTGGAGAGGGTGTGGAGAAAAGGGAACCCTCCTGCACTGTTGGTGGGAATGTAAATTGATACAGCCACTATGGAGAACAGTATGGACGTTCCTTAAAAAACTAAAATTAGAACTACCATATGACCCAGCAATCCCACTACTGGGCCTATACCCTGAGAAAACCATAATTCAAAAAGAGTCATGTACCACAATGTTCATTGCAGCACTATTCACAGTAGCCAGGACATGGAAGCAACCTAAGTGTCCATCGACAGATGAATAGATAAAGAAGATGTGGCACATATATACAATGGAATATTACTCAGTCATAAAAAGAAACGAAATTGAGTTATTTGTAGTGAGGTGGATGGACCTAGAGTCTGTCATACAGAGTGAAGTAAGTCAGAAAGAGAAAAACAAATACCATATGCTAACACATATATATGGAATCTAAAAAAAAAAAAAAAAAAAAAAGGTCATGAAGAACCTAGGGTCAGGACAGGAATAAAGACACAGACCTACTAGAGACTGGACTTGAGGACACGGGGAGGGGGAAGGGTAAGCTGGGACAAAGTGAGAGAGTGGCATGGACATATATACACTACCAAATGTAAAATAGATAGCTAGTGGGAAGCAGCCGCATAGCACAGGGAGATCAGCTCGGTGCTTTGTGACCACCTAGAGGGGTGGGATAGGGAGGGTGGGAGGGAGAGAGGCGCAAGAGGGAGGAGATATGGGGATATATGTATATGTATAGCTGATTCACTTTGTTATAAAGCAGCAACTAACACACCATTGTAAAGCGATTATACTCCAATAAAGATGTTTAAAAAAAAAAAAATGAGAAGCAAGAAGAAAGACAGAGGAGGGATTTGTCACCAGCAAAACCCCCTGGGCTCCCCAGGGAAAAATAAGACGGAATCCAGGTAATAAGATAAGGTCTAACCTCTTCCTTTGTGCTTACTCTAGTTTCGCCTGCCTGTAGGGGGCCGTGTGCAGAGGTGTCCCATTGGGTTAGATTTCCCAGTGCTGAACTGCCGCGCTGACACACTGCAGCTCAGCCGGCCGTGTGCAGAAGCGCTGCACATGCACGTCAACCCAAGATGGCAGCAGCAGTGGGCCGCATGCAGAGAGGCTGTGCCCGCACTTAACTCTGTCCCCTCCCCCCCAGCCCAGACCCCTATAAAGCAGCCCCGTCCACCGCCTGTCAGGGTAAGTGTGTGGTATAGAGTGTGAGCTCGCACCTTTCCATTCTCTGATCCAAGAATGAAGCTTTCCTTTGCTTCTGAACCAAACTCTGCTTCATTCTATTGGTGCAAGCAATACCAGGCAGGAGGACCCTTATTGGGGCCCAACTCAAAAGGGTCAGTAACAGGAACTAAAGAAGACATGATATCTTCCTTCAGAGAGTGTGAGGTATGACACTTCATAGCTATTGGCTAGCATGAAGCAAGAGCCTGGAACGGCCAGGGGACCACCAGGTGAAATCTAAGGATAGACTCCATGCTGTGGGATGCAGAAGGAGAGAAATGGAGCACTGGTGCCCTTCATTGCTGGAGCAAACCTTACCTGATATCATCCCAACCACCAGACTTTTTATTCTTCTAACTAAACGAATGTCTTCCACTATTTAAGCCAGTTGGAGTTGGATTTTCTGTTAATCACAACAGAGTACTCTGCTATATTAGTCCTCTTGCTGTTCTCGTTCCTTGTCCATTGCTGGAGGCCTCTTTCTCACAGGGGAAAAAAGAGGAGAGAAGAAAAGAAGAAAGGATTTGAAAGCCAAGTCTGGAAATTTGACTTCTTGGTAGCTGCTCTGGAAAGAGGTCCGACAGGGGACACTCAGAGTTGTTGGCCAGAATAAATTCCAAAATTATTTGGAAATGTCAATGTCCATCCTCTCCCTTCTCCCACAGATAATCAAGAGTTGGCTAAGAGTGATAATCCCCACCAAGTACAGCCAAGGAAATATCACCGCTCTGGAATCCTGAGTCTTTCCAGAGGTACAAACCATCATGTTCAGAGTGAGTTCCAGGGCTGGGGGCAGAGGCCACCTCGTGTTAGTGACCCATCTGGGACACCTCAAGCCATTTCATAGACACTGGGAGGGCTGCCTGTAAGCAGTCCTGCTGGCTCCTCCTCCTCTGCACTTCTATCCTGACCCAGAGGACAAGATGAGATGAGGCCTGAGGGCCAATCTCACGACCAGTGAGAGCCAGTACAAGAGCTCAAGGTCACAACACAGCCCCTCCTGGTAGCAGGATTTGAGACAAGGCATGAGGCTTAGTGGCTCCTTGACGTGCCAGGCAAGAAGCTGGAGACAACTAGGACCACCTGAGATTGCTCTGCACCCAAGATGGGGGCGGGAGGTGGGCCTGGGGATGTCCACAAGCCAGGACATCCAATGGGCTGGGCCAGCTCAGGGGCAAGTCAGGTGACTGCCAGCACCTGAAGTTCCAAGAGAAGGGAACACATCACAGCAGCAGGGTTTTAGGGAGACGGTCCCTCCCCAAGGGGTGAGTCCACGAGGGGTAGAGTCCCAACCCCCAGTCTCTAGCTCCAACACGTACTAGCTGTGTTCCCTCAAAGAATCTCTTAGAGGTTCAGTTTCCTCACCTGGAAAACAGGAATAACAATAATTCCCCCCTTATAAGATTGTTGTGATGAATAAATGCATGTTAAATGCTTAGGACAATGCCTGGCACACAGTTGAACTCAACACAAGGCAGTTCCTTGGCTACTGGGGCGAAGGGGGGCTAAGATTCAATGGGGAAGCGGCAGTGAGCAAAGCAGGAGCCCAACGCTCACCCGTCTCCAATCGCTCAACACTTTGCATCTACGGTGGGCCAGGCTCCCAGCTGCAGATGCAGAGGCGGACGAGAGCCAGAGCTCACCCTCCAGCTCCGAGAGCCTCAGGGAAGCCGAGTCCCCACAGGGGCTGGACCAAGGCCTTCCCTCCAGCCTTAAGTGAGGCCCCTCTGAAATGGGGATGGGCAGGCCTCACTGGGGAGCGCCCAGTGGGCTGCCTCTGGGGTCTAGGAAGGGCAGAGCCTGGAGAAACAGGCAGGAACAGACAGAGGTAAATGGGGCCTGGAGAGCAGGGGCACTGCACAGAGTTGGCCAAGTGGGTGCCTGTCCGTGGCCCCCTGTTTCCTGTTCCTCTTGGGGTCATGGGTCGATCAGCAAGTCCGAGGGAAAACCAAAGGGATGAGAGTCTTTGTCTCTACTTGTGTGGTTCAGAATTTCCTTAACCAATGCCCTTGAATTTTCACCCATGTTTCTGTATTTCATTGTTAAAAGTTAAAGAAAATAATTCTTTTTTTAAAAAGACTCTATTCCACAAGAATATTCCTGTGTCCCATGAATGCACTTGGAGCCTCCGCTCCCTCAATGGAGGTCAGGATAGGTGGTGGGGCAGAATGCGGAGGGCACGCCCAGAGCAAGGTGGCTGCATTTGGAACCCAGCACCACTACACTCCCAGTTTGAGAGCTGTGTGATCTTGGACATGTTCTCTAACCTCTCTGTGCCTTTGGTTTCCATCTTTTTAAAAAATGGTGATAATGGTAACTTAAATTGGCTAATATGTATAAAAGCACTCAAAACAGTACTTGGTGCTTGGTAAAAGCTTGGTAAAGTATTTGCTAATACTGTTCCCATGGCCTTAATCCATATTTCCCCCAAGCCCTGCAGCTCTCCCCAAGCCTCTGAGCTCCCAGCTGAGACCCAGGGGCTTTTTTAGTTTTTTTGTAAATATTTTATGTATTTATTTATTTATTTGGTTGCACTGGATCTTAGTTGCGGCAGGTGGGCTCCTTAGTTGTGGCATGCAAACTCTCAGCTGCGGCATGCATGTGGGATCTAGTTCCCTGACCAGGGATCGAACCTGGGCCCCCTGCATTGGGAATGCAGAGACTTAACCACTGTGCCACCAGGGAAATCTCCAAGGGCCTTTTTAATTGCCCAGTTACAGCCCAGAGTGTGGCACCAACCACAAATTTACAGGTTTAATGTAGCCACTGGGATTCCTTTGGTTACAAGTAGCAGTAAACCTGCCCCAAACTCAGAGCTGGAGCACCAAATCTCACCAAAAATGAGATTTTATGAGTGCATATAACTGAAGAGTGCGTGGCTTGGTTCAGATGCTCAAAGAGTGACGTCAGGCTCTACTGTCACTCTGTCAACTTTCTCTGCTTGATGTGTTAACTCCATTCTCAGACTGATCTCTACTCATGCTCACAAAATGGCTGCCAATAGCGACAGGAGCTGCCTCCTCCCTGGCTCAAAATTAGTGAGAAAAGAATGGAACTACTTCCCTACAGGCTCAAACAAAAGCCCTCAATCCAATCTCCTTGCTATGTAATAGTCACCAGTGTTTTGATTAGCAGGGTCTGTGTCAAGGGCCACCCCCAGAGGCAGAAATAGAGCCATGTAGAGAAATGGACGTCCAAACAGAAGTTGTCCACTACTCCTCTCCACAAAAAAAAAAAAAAAGTTTGCAATATTTGAGGATGGCAGAAGAGGATGATCCTATAGGTAGGAAAATGTCTGCTTTCTTTTTCCTTAACATGTCTAAGCAGTTCATCGCCTTTTTCCATTCCAAAAATGAGAGTCAGGGCAAGTTGTAGCTTGACGGCGAAGAATCCATGCTTGGGAATGCGACCGCCTGGAGCAAATTCCGGCTTTGTGGCTGACCGCCTCTGTGACCCAGGACAACTGACTGTTCCGCCTTGGGCCTCAGTCTGCTTGCCTATAAAACAAGAGCAATAATCCTACCTACGTCACAGCGTTGTTGTAAGAATTAAATAAAAGAATAGTGCCTGTCTGGCCCACAGTAAATAATGAATTTGTACTTGTAGTTGTTATTAGTGTGTGGGTGTTCCTACCCAACTCTGCTCTGTCTCACTCAGCGCTGGGCTCTGGGCCCACAGCCTTCAGGGGAGAGAAGGGGGCAGGGAGGGCCCTCCTTGAGTGACCGGCTCCCCTCTGAGAGCGAGGGCAAGAAGTATAGGACCCAGGAAGGCCAGGCTGGAGCACAGGCCCGAGGGTGGGAACCGGCCAGCACCAAGGAATTCCTAGCAAGTGCTCCCTACCCCTGAGTTCAGAAGAAAAACACAGCATCTCTTTTTGCCTTCCTAGCCCTCTCTGCTGAGGGAAGCAGTGAAAAACTCGATCCAAACAAGACCCAAATCTATGCCAGCATTTGCATACAGAGAGTTTATATAGATTAGGACCTCTCTGTTGACTCTCAGCTTAAACCTCCCAGGCTTTGTAGTTCAGGAAAGTTTAATGTTCTGTTTCATGAAGTTCCTTGCCATCCTAAGTGGCTCTGTCAGCTCTTAGAAGGGAAACTTCCCCCTTCAGGGTACATTTCCCCTGCCCTGAGCCAGAGAGCCCCGTTGCTAAGGGCATCTGTTCTGTTTGCTTATGAGAAGTACAGATGTGAATAGTCTCCAAGTTGCATCTTTTGTTCTGCTCATCTGGCAGCCGGGGCAGCCGGCTGATGTAACAGCTGCAGAACACTGGGGCTCCCCGAAGGGGGAAAGAGAGAAAAGAAAAAAGGCAACCGTAGCCCAGGAGAATATGCCAGCGCTCAGAGGCTTCCAAGAATTGGATCTATTCTTAGGAATCTCACTCCATATCACTCCAACCTTCATGGAGGCTGATGGGAGGCAATTTAGTTCAACCCATTTCTGTTGAGCCCTCACGGGGCAGCTGTGAGGGGAAGATGGTGACTCAAAAGGATCATGTAGATATAGTTTCTGCCCACTGTGGGAGTACACTCCTGGCTGGGGAAGAGCTGGCTTTACCTTGAAAGGGGTTAAATTACAAAGTGTTCACTAGTGTCACATCCCTACCAGAAGAGAGGACCAGTGGATTTCTGAGCAGGTGCTCAAATATTATCTGAGCTAAGCTAAATGTCAAAACGACAGATACTTCTTGAGTAACCAGTGGGTTTCCCACACTGTGAAAGCACAAGATGAAGACCAGACGGTCAAGAAATATTTGTCTAGTTGATGACTACCTCAAACTTACACCCAAGTTAACTTCACATAGCACAATAATTCCATGAAAGAGGTAGGAGAAAGCATAGATGAATACTAATCCAAATCCAATCACATCTGATCACCTCCCCTTGCTGCCTCATTTGTCCAAGCCATCATGGTCTCTCACCTGGGTTATGGCAATTGCTTCCTAACTGGTCCCCCTTCTTCCACCTTTGCTAGCCCACCCCTTTTTGAGGTTATTCTCAACACAGCAGCCAAGGTAATCCTGTGAACACTAAGTTATATCATGTCGCTCTTGTGCTCAAAAGCCTCCAGTTTTGGACTTCCCTCGTGGCACAGCGGTTAAGAATCCACCTGCCAACGCAGGGGACACAGGTTCGAGCCCTGGCCCAGGAAGATCCCACATGCCACGGAGCAACTAAGCCCGTGCACCACAACTACTGAGCCTGCGCTCTAGAGCCCACGAACCACAATTACTGAAGGCGGCACACCTAGAGCCCATGCTCTGCAGCAAGAGAAGCCACCACAATGAGAAGCCCGCGCACCGCAACGAAGAGTAGCCCCCGCTCACCGCAACTAGAGAAAGCCCGCGTGCAGCAACAAAGACCTAACACGGCCAAAAATAAATAAATAAATAAATAAAATAAAATAATTGGAAACAGGAAGCATGGTTCCCTGAGGTTACCTAGGGGATGGTTAAAAAAAAAAAAAAAAAAAAAAAAGCCTCCAGTTTTTTCCCATCTCACAAAGGGCAAAAGCCAAAGTTCTTCCAATGAATGGCTTTCAGGGCCCTCGGTGGTGTGTGGCCCCATGTGAGTGGAGCCACCTTGAAAGTGGCTGCCAGGGCCTCCATATCTGACATCACGTGCAGCAGAGACGAGTTTTTCCTTGCAGAGCCTCTAGAATTTGCAGAATCATGAAGGATAAACAGTCGTAACTTTTGTGAGCCACTAAGTTTAAAATGCTTTGTTACGCAGCAATAGATAGTCATTAAGATTTCACACATTTTTTTAAAGTTCACTGCTGAAAAGATTCAAAAACCACTATTATAGAAAAATATTTAATGAAAAGATAAATGCTTCATTACGCATTAAATTTCAAAAGGTTACAAAATAGTATGTGTAAAATTAAAAAAACATTTTTAGTATACAAAGTATCTATAAAGTTCTCACGTAGCTTGAATTTTTAATAAATTCACCTCTATAATCGGTATAAAAGACTTGCAAAATGCAACTCAAGATTTTAACAAAACTGCCAGTGATTTGTTTGCTCTAATTTCTTTATAGAGGGAAAGTGAGCAAGAGGGAAAGAAAACAAATTTTCATTTAGTTCTAAACCCCTTACTGTGTAAACTAGACATTGTCCTCAAAATCCCAGGAAGGGAAAGGCAAAAAGAAATGGAATAAGTTAATTCTTAGGATGAGCTACCAAGGACCCAGTTCCTGATGACTTGGGAAATTTGGACAAGTTTTGGGTGTTTTTATTTTTATTTTTTTAATTAATTAATTTATTTATTTATTTAATTTTTGGCTGCGTTGGGTCTTCGTTGCTGCACGCGGGCTTTCTCTAGTTGCGGTGAGCGGGGGGCTACTCTTCATTGCAGTGCGCAGGCTTCTCATTGCAGTGGCTTCTCTTGCTGCAGAGTACGGGCTCTAGGCACGTGGGCTTCAGTAGTTGTGGCATGCGGGCTCAGTAGTTGTGTCACGCAGGCTCAGTAGTTGTGGCTCGCAGGCTCTAGAGCACAGGCTCAGTAGTTGTGGTGCATGGGCTTAGTCACTCCGTGGCATGTGGGATCTTCTTGGGCCAGGGCTCGAACCTGTGTCCCCTGCATTGGCAGTCAGGTTCTTAACCACCGTGCCACCAGGGAAGCCCTCCTTGGGTGTTTTTAAATATGCTTTGTTTCATGTAGTTGCTGGCGGCAGTGGTGGCAGTGGTGCCTTTGACCCAGCGCCAAGCTAGATGCAGTTCCATTGTATTGCTGGAGAGACCAGCCTGGATACTGGGCAGGTGAAATTGATTCCCTGTGTTTCTTCCCTGTGATTCCTTAACTCTTCCCTAGTGTCTCTAGTCCAGTGTGTGTCACTGCTCCTTGCAAATAGAATAGGCCTAAGTCAATACAACCACACTGAGTTTTCAGGCAGCTAAAATTTCATTCCGTTTATGAAGCCTCCCTCACCCTGGCATTGATTTTTTTTTTTTTTGAAACAAAGTGCAGTCGTTTACATTTTTCAGAGTTTTATTTCATCTTCTTGTTTTCAACAGTGCTTCCAGCCTGTCAAGTCCAATTGAACCTTAGCTGGATCAACACTTATACAAGCTGCTCCTCTCTGGGACTTCCCTGGTGGCACAGTGGTTAAGAATCTGCCTGCCAATGCAGGGGACACGGGTTCGAGCCCCGGTCCAGGAAGATCCCACATGCCACAGAGCAACTAAGCCTGTGTGCCACAACTACTGAGCCTGCACTCCAGAGCCCCAGAGTCACAACTACTGAGCCCACGTGCCACAACTACTGAAGCCGCGCGCCTAGAACCCGTGCTCCACAAGAGAAGCCCACGCGCCACAACGAAGAGTAGTCACCCCTCGCCGCAACTAGAGAAAGCCCGCGTGCAGCAACAAAGACCCAACGCAGCCAAAAATAAATAAATAAATTTATAAAACAAAAACAAACAAGCTGCTCCTCTCTGCCTTAGGTCTTTTGGAAATTTTACAAATGTGTCTTGGGTGTCTTCATTGAGAAAAATGAACTTTTAAACTCTGTTGGCGTGGGTGGAGTCTTCCTGCAGAATTTCATAGTCATTTAGTGTTTAAAAATCTCACAGCCACCGCCAGAAGATTAAAATAGTGTCAGACACCATGTTTATCTCTAAACTGTGTTGTTTTTGAGGTCGTGCTGCTGTGCACAGAAATGTGTCCAGCAAGGTCCTGCGTATGATCCAGATGAAAAGCACGGTAGCCTTGCGAGTTAACTACTGCTCTGATTTATTGTTTACACTGGAAGTTTTTTTTCCCCATGCGATGTAAGTCAAACTTAGTGTTTGTCACTAATAAATGGTAATACTAAAAAAAAAAAACACAAAAAAAACTAGTGTCAGACAAAAAGGTGGGAACTATCCCAGCAGGGATTAGGTGACTTTAAGATGAAGTGTCCACAGCCCCACCCAAAGTAAATATGAAACTCCCCTGAGAATCCCTTCATTTCACTGACTGTTCCATAAATGTACTAACCTTTTTTGAGGTCCAATGCAAATATCTGTTCTGTGTTTATTATTCTAATATGTCAACGTCCTCTTCCTATTTGCCGATGTAAGTTCTTTTGAGGCAGGGACAATTGTTGTTATTTGGTTAAACAGAATAGAGGATTAGGGGCTTCTCAAATGCTGGATGGGGAAAAAATGGGATGAGTCACAGTAACATTCAGGATGTTTCTATAAAAAGGCCTTTTAACCATTTAATAAACATAACAAATCAATGGAGAAGGAAAGGATTATTCAATAAACAATGGCAGGATATTCATTAGACATCTTGAAGAGGAGGAAAAACTCTATTTCAGCCTTAAATTCATGCCATGAATCAAAATAAATTCTAGAAAGATTAAAGAGACATATGATGCAAGAGCAGATCACTAAACAGACATGTAAGATTGAGGGTCCAGAAATAAATTCTTATGTTTATTGTTACGTTTATGGTCAATTGATTTTCAACAAAGGTACCAACACAATTCACTGGTGAAAGGATAGCCTTTGTAACAATTAGTGCTGGGACAGCTGGATAATCAGAGGCAAAAAGACCCTTACCCCCATGTTATACACAAACTTTAAATCAAATTGGATTGTAGACTTACATGTAAGAGCTAAAACAATAACACATTTAGAAGATAACATAGGAGAAAAATATTCAAGACATTGTGTTAGGCAAAGATTTCATCAATATGACACCACAAGTACGACCCATAAAAGAACAAATTGATAAATTGGACTTCATCAAACAACTTTTGTGCTTCACAAGACACAAGTAAGAAAATGAAAAGACAAGCAGCAGTCTGGGAGAAAATATTTGCAAACAGGACTCCTGCTCTCACAGACTTTATCTTCTTTAGAGGGCATGGGCGGGGGAGTGGGGCACACAGAAACAAATTAACAAATAACAAAATATCAAATCATGATTAGTGCTCTGCAGAAGACAAAATGCCTGTGATATGTTGGATATTGGCCATGTTAGATTGTCTACTTAGGAAATAGTTCTCTGCTGGGAAGTCATTTATACTGAGCAATCTGAGCTCTGAGTAACAAGCAAAAAGTCAATCATGAGAAGAGACAAAGGGAGTACCACCAGGCAGAAGCAGCAGCATGTGCAAAAGCCCTACGGTGGATTCAAGATTGGCATGTTTGAGTCAATGAATGATGGTAGGTGAGGCTCTGTCAATGTGGGCAAGGAGGAGAGTGATACCAGATGGGGTGGGAGCCTTAGGAGGATGCCTGGTCCCAGAGGGCTTTCTGAACGAAGGTGAGAAGTGTGTGTGTGGGCGGCGGTCTGTCCTCAAATGTGATTGAATCAGATCAGAATATGATCTCTACTCGACAGAGAATGGATTCCAAAAGTGTGTATCACTCAGTGTTCTTAGTTCCAAATAACAAAGCTGACTCTGGCTGGTTTAGCAAAAAGAAACTTATTTTAATTTTTTTTTTTAAGGATTTTATTTTAAAAGAATATTGGGCAACTCGTAGATTTTTTTTGGAGGACCTGAAAAACAAGACTCAGGATAGAGCATCCAGGGACAATTCCTAAAGCCACAAGGAGGGAGCCCCCACTGCTGATGCCCCATTGGTAATACTTCTGTGTGTTGAACTTAACTCTGGCATCCTTGCTGCCCCCAAAGTTGTCGCCTTTGCTGTTTCAAAACAAAAAACAAAAAAAAGTTCTGCACAGACTTTCCTTTTTCAAGCTGCTCACTGCTGAATCAATGTGTCTTAAGCATGCTGATTGGCAGAGCCTGGTCACCAGGTTACATCCTCGTGGGAAGCTAGGAATTTGAGGTTTCTAGGTTCTAAATTCAGGGATTAAAACTTGCAAGGTGGGAATTTTCCCAAATATAAGAAGGATGCTTTGAAAATTACTAGGAGGGGGCTTCCCTAGTGGCGCAGTGGTTAAGAATCTGCCTGCCAATGCAGGGGACACGGGTTCGAGCCCTGGCCCAGGAAGATCCCACATGCCGCAGAGCAACTAAGCCCGTGCGCCACAACTACTGAGCCTGAGTGCTAGAGCCCGCGAGCCACAACCACTGAGCCCATGTGCCACAACTACTGAAGCCCATGCGCCTAGAGTCCGTGCTCCACAACAAGAGAAGCCACCGCAATGAGAAGCCCGTGCACCGCAACGAAGAGTAGCCCCCGCTCGCCGCAACCAGAGAAAGCCTGCGCACAGCGAAGACCCAACGCAGCCAAAGATATAAATACATAAATTTATTTTTAAAAAATTACTAGGAAGTCAGAAAACAATAAAATCCATTAAATGGAATGAGAATAAAAATATGAATCCAAATGAGGGGGCTGGTGCAGTATTTCCAGTGAGGGATAATGGGAGACTTGATAGGCTGATACTATGTTATAGGACAGTGGTTCTCAAAGTAGGGCCCATGACCCGCCGCATCAGCATCTTCTGAAGACTTTGTTAGAAATGCAAATTTCAGGCCCCACCCCAAACTTACTAAATCCGAAACTGAGGGTGAGTGAGGCTCAGCAATTCGGTTGTAACAAACCACCCGGATGATTATGATGCCTGCTAAGGTTTGAGAACCATATACTCCCATTGCATTGGGCTTAGAGCTTCAGTGTATGAATTGGGGAGGGGGACATGATTCAGTCCACAGTAGACATGTAATATTAAGAAGATACTTTTCTTTGCTCATGTGAGTGTAGGGTACATGAATCTGTGACATTGCTACATTAGTACTTTCAATCCCTTCTCCTCAACTCCCATGCCTTCCACCCCTCCCCTCATCAGAGTCTCATCATACAGACAAACAGCGTCCTCACCTGTCCCCAGACCTCCGATTTTGCCACCCTGCCTCCAGTGCGTTTTCCACGCACCAGACTGAGTTCATGAAAAGGCAGTTCTCCCCATTCCACTCCTTTGCCCCAAACCCCGTAGCTCGGCACTGTTTCCAAAATGTTCCTGGTTCTAAGAATCATCAGGGTGCTTGTTAAATCAAGCCCTTCCTTACAGTTCTGGAGTGAGTCTGGGGCATCCAAAATTTTATCATGTCAATCAAGTGATGCATATCACCCAGTTTGAGAAACCCTGCCCCTCATGATAAATTTCAAGATCCTTAGCAAAGCACAAATATGGCTTAGTAAACTGGCCTTGTCTTTTCTCTCCAGCTTCCTGCCACTCCCTCTCCCCCTGCCCCCCATTCCCCACCCACCCCCCAGCACTCCAACTCCAGCCGTGGGGAATTATTTATGGCTCCTGAGTACCCCATTCTCTCTTGTGCCCCCCTGACTTGGCATATGCCCCTCTGTATGAAAGGATGCCCTCTCTTATCCTGGGCCGCCTGACCAACTCCACATCTGTCACCTCCCAGCTCAAACCTCCTTCTTCCATGAAGGCCTCCCACCTCCTCACCCCTTGTTAACACTCTTTACGCTTCTGCTGCACGCTGTGTGTTTCCACTGCAATAACCATTTCAGTTTTCTATTTGCTTATTTGCATGTTCGCCTCCCCACCAGATCCCCTTATTTCTGGCAGTGAGGATGGAAAATGTGGAGGTTTCTATCTAAGACATGGTTGGGTTTCTGAACTTCTTCCCCTGACTGCGATCTTGGGACAAACCATCTTCCAGAAGATGGGTTGGAGCCTTAACCCCTGGTCTGCTTCCAGAGGCCAGGCTGCTCTGAGGGAGAGTGGTGAGAAGACCCTTCCCCAATCTCACCAGCCAGAGAAAGTCACTTCTCTCTCTAGGGGGGAGGAAAGAAGAGTGAAGAGCGGCAGATGGGCTTCCCCCTCACACTTCTCTCCTGGGAGTGGAGGGAAAGTGGAAGCACGGGGAGGGGGGGGCGCACTCCCCTCACTGACCCCCATGAGGAAGTGCTTCAAGAAGGGCTGATATTTGTAGAGTCGGGTTTAAGAAGGAAGTGAGCAGCAGTTTTTCCAAAGTCAGAAGGGAAATGGAAAAGTTCATATCGTGTGAATCTGTGGAAGGCTGAGAAGGATCCTGTATGAGACTCAGAATCCAAAGTTCAAATACTCCCCAACTTCAGCAAGGTTGTGAGAAGGTGGGGAAGTGGCTTAATCTCTCTAGACCTCCCTTCAGCCATCCATCAAACATCTGTCATGACCCTGGTAGGGTGAGAAGATGGCAGAAGGGCTGGGTGGACTCAATATTACCTATTATCTTGGGTAACAGTAATAACCAGTGTCCCACTCAAGAAATGGGTGACTGGGGAATCCACACCTCTGCCGCTCTGGTGGCTGGTCCTCCCTCATCGACTCCCTTCCCCACTTTCCTGCTACATCTACCCACCTCACCAACCTCCTCCAGCATCAACGCTGCCCCAGGACCCCAAGAGACTGAACTTACGTTTCCTGGCCCCTCAAATGCTATTGCAGTTAACATTTAAGAATTCTCCCACACTAACGGTACACTCTACGCCCTTAAACCATGCTTCTGACGCTATCACCGCCTCTGATTCTGAGGTTCTAGGAATTCACATGTCTCAGAAATGAGCCCCCCCTTTTTAAAATTTTTATTGGAGTATAGTTGATTTACAATGTTGTGTTAGTTTCAGGTGTACAGCAAAGTGAATCCATTATACATATACATAGAGCCACTCTTTTTTAGATTGTTTTCCCATATAGGTCATTACAGAGTATTGAGTACAGTTCCCTATGCTATACAGTAGGTCCTTATTAGTTATCTATTTTATATATAGTAGTGTGTATATGAGCCCCCTTTTTATCAGATGCAGCTCTGAATTCAGCAGAGAAAAATCTCCCACAGCACAAACAAGCCTGCACCCCAGAGCTCTTCCTAAAAGTTAGATGTTGATGACAAATTCTCTAGCCATATTTTCTACAACCGCACTTAACTGTCATGTGTTACGCAACCTGGACAAGGTCTGCCCAGTCATCAAATGCATCCTACAGATGAGGACCACAGGTTCTGCAGGGACTCACATGGCCAAGATCTCACTGCAAGAGAGAGGCTAAGGAGGTGGCGTCCTAGGAAGTTTCTTCCCACCTGCTGAGACTAGGGTAGGGAAAGCATGCCTCTGGCCCCCAGCTGGTGCAGATGTGTCAAGCCCCTTGAAGTCTGGCTTGGTCTCAGACTCTGCATATTTGCGTATAAACACTTGTAGAGCACCTTCTATGTGCCAGGTACAGTATGAAACTCTTTACAGACATTACCTTATTTACTCTTCATAACAGTCTGAGGTGTTCAACCTGAGGGAATCTACTTAACCTCCCTGTGTCTCAATTTCTCCATTTGAAAAGGGGGATTCCAAAAATAGGGTTTGGTGTGACAGCCTCCTGAGTTAACACACTTCAAGCACTTAGAACAGTACCTGGCACAGAGCAAGTGCTACTTGATTAAGTATTTGTGGTGTAAATAATGGGACAAGGACGGTGATAGATGCAGGAACACGGAGGAAGAAGACGGACCCCTACCCCAGTCTTAGCAGGTGAGAAAAAATTTCCTAGGAAGCCACCTACCTGGCAAAGAGCTAAGCCACCTTCATGCTAAGGGACTAGAGGGGACATTTGCTCTAGTCCCCTCCAATGGTCAAATACGAAACACAGCTTCAGATGAGAGTAAATACTCCTTCCAAGACATAAAGATGATTTTGCTAGTTCTGATTTACAGGCGTACTAACACTGGACAACTCATGTTCCATCTGACCAACCCTGTGAACAATGCCAAAGGTTTCCTGTAATGAAAGGGACTAAAAATACTTTTTGATGATGGAGAGAGTGGAAGTTGAGCAACACCAACTGGGTGAAATACGGAAACGATACCAAATGGCCCAAGCAGCCAAGCAAGCAGCCCACCTGGCCTTTGATCTCAGTCTTGCCCCAAGACTTGGTATATCTTGCTTTGTTCCAGGAGGCCATGCTGTGTCTCTGTGTTTGCACGCTCCACCTAATTTTCTAGAGAAAAAGTTAGTCAACCAGGACTAATGCTGAATTAGAGAGTCAGATGATTGTCAGCAATTGAACACCTAAATAATATAACTTTCCCTTCTTTGCAACCCTTTGAAAGAGCTTTAAGAACTGGGAATTTGTTCGGTGCTTTTGGAACTCAACAACCACCTTCATGTTTATTACCAAATTATTTTTATAATCAGGTATATTTCATACATGGCTGTATTTTTTGTTAAATTTAACTTTTTTGTTAAATTTAACTATTTTGTTAAACCATGGTGGAATGGTTTTTATAGTTCGTAAGACTCGTCATATATATTATTTCCTTTTCCTCTCATCCCCTCTCATCTCAATGAGAGATAGTCAGTATCCCCACCACAACCACCCCTTTTTACAGATGAAGAAACTGAGGCACAAAGAAGTGAGGAGCTTGTCTGAGATCACATTGCCAGCAGATGACAGCCTTCTGATGGTACATCAGCCCTTCCTTCCACTCCTCCCTGCCGATCCCCTGGAATTCCATTTTACTCTCTGTTTGGGGCGTCTTCATTGTTATAAATCTTCTCTGTTTATTATGGCTGATCTCCAAAACAGGCCTCAGCCCAGCCAAGAGGAACCTTCTCTTTCTCTTTGCAAGTAAATTTTTCCTCTTCTGTCTGGAAAAGGTGGCTCGGCGGCCAATTCAGTGAGCAATTCAGTGATTTAGGAACAAATATGTGGTACAGCTGAGTCTCTCCAGATGTTGAGCTAAATAAGGCACAACTGGACTTTCTGGGTCTGACACCTCTTTAAGCCAAACAGGGGGGAAAGGGAGCCCCAAGTGCACTTGGGAGAGTAGTGATAATATTCTTATTCAAGATTGCTTACTATGTGCAGACACTCTACCGAGAGCTGGAACTCAGGATGACTAGCTGGTAAATTACATGATTATATGATAAACAATTACAATTTTCTTCCTTTCAGTTTCCCCCCCTTGCAGGAGGATTTTCCAGCCTTGCACTCCTGAACTCAGGAGTGGCTGTATGACTTGTGTTAGCCAACAAAAAAGTACACAGAGGCGACACACGTCTCCTAACTCGTGTTGGGCTTCTCCCTTCCACGTGCCACATAGACAGGCAATGTTCCAGATAGGGGCTGCCCTGGGTCCTAGAGAGGGGTGGAGAAGCCAAGCTTCAGCTGGTCCATAACAGCCACGTAGTGTGACCAAGCCCTGTTTCTCTGCTGTGTGGTAAACCACTGATGTTTCCAGATTGTTGTTACAGCAGCAGGATCTAGTCTCTCCCAACTGGTAAATTTGCATGAGATCCCACAGCTAGTACATGATTGACCCCAAATGGTTCTCCAGCATTGAATGAATGCTTACTAAGTTGGATTAACTATGCTAAGTGCTTGCCATATATTATCTTAATTAATCCTTGCAATGACCCCATAACCTGTATATATAGTTCTTATCCAAATATTTCAATCAAGGACATTTTGGCTCACACAGCTTGTAAGGACTATATCTGGGACTTGAACCCAGATTGCTCTGAATTCATGTTCTAGTTTCATAATTACTAATTCGTGCCTTATCCTTGTTCACTTCTTCAGGACACAGAGCTTGAGAAATTGAAAAGAGTAGAATGAATGTGCTGACCACTGTCAGACTGTCAGATTGGTACTCGTGCACTTATTAAGTCAAGAGAGTAATGTGAACTGCCCCAACTTATGAACAATTACCAAAGGAACACCTTGTGGGTGAAGAAAGGAGGTGGAAGTATTCAGCACTTCCTTGACACTCCTCCATTCCTGCTTAACTCCTTCCTCAGTTCAGAAATCCTGCTCAGCTACTGACCCAGAGTTCATACCTTCTCTCTTGTTAGTGCACAAAAAATATAAGAGCTACCGTCCACTCTGACAATAGACCAACCGTGCATGGGGAACAGAAACAACAAACACTTTGGAAGAAAACAGATCAGAGTTCAAGTTCTGACTTTGCTGCTTACCGGATTTGGGACCTTAGGCAAGTTGTTTGGATAAGTCTGCACCTGTAAAATGGAATAAATGCGATAGTTATGCCTACCTCACTGGACTATTGGGAGGAGAAAATGGGGTCATTTGACAAGTACCTTGGGCGGGACCTGGCATATCACAGGTACTTGATGGATGTTAGTTCCCTTAGGAATTTACCCAAAAAGCATTGTGTGGACCCTCTGTTTTCCTGTCTGCCCTTTGCCCCTTGCCCTTAACCACACCCACAGCACACCACTTCCAGCTGAATCCAAAGGAGCTGCTGGTTCCCAGATGGGTGTGTTTCCTGATTTGATTTGGACCTGAACACACGTCTTTGCCCTGAGAATGTGGTTTGGAAATGGAGCCTGGATGTCTTGAAAAGTGGGCTGAGCTTAAAGAACATTGAGTTAAACCACAGACAGGTTTGGAAACTAATTATTTTGTGGAATATCATTTACAGGGGAAAATGCAAACCATGTTCCAAATACCTCCCAGCAAACATGGATCATAATCCATTGGAAATGAGAGATAAATACATATGCGTGTATGTATTTGTACCAATCATTTCCTCAAAAGTATTTATTCCAATCATTAAACAAAAATTATACATTTTGACCATTTTCAACTAACTCCTACAGTTACCAAACAGTGACCAATAAAATACCATTCCCATTTTTTCCTCAGCCCTTCAGCCCTCAAGCTGAGGTGCGGAGCAGGGGACCCAAAAGTCAACCTGAGGCCCATGCCCTCTGAGTCATTGAGCTCCTCACCTTTTTTTTAAGAGGGTCAGAGTAAGGAACGCTTTTTAAGCATGTAACTCCTTCCATAGTGAAGGTTGAAGGTCAGGGCTGGAAAGCCCAGAGGTTTCTTCAGTGAAGGTGCAGAGGAAAGAAGTTCCATTTGACCTTTGGCACACTGACATTTTCTCTCCATTCACAAAATTGACCAAATTGAAAAGACAGTATGGTGGGTGTTTCTTCACCATGTCATCCATGTAATTCAGGGTCTCTCCTGGACACAGACAAATATTACTGAGAGGCCAAGAAGGGCAGAGACAGGGTCCAAGGACTCAGATAGACCCGAGTTCAAATCCTGTTTCTGATATGAACAACTTCTGTAATGGAAGCAGGAGGTAAGCCTGTGGGCTGCAGTTCCTCAGCCATAAAATGGGAATAAGAATTCCTACTTCACAGAGCATTGTGAGAATTAAAGATATTGTACAAAAGCATCTGTGCACAGTAAGTATTCAAGGAATGACTACTGTCGTCTTTAATAGAATCTAAGGTCAAGTTGGCAATCTGGTGTTAGGAATATCAGGTGAAAAAGAATTGCTTTTCAAAAACGCATGAGAATGAGTTGCAAACATCAGACTAAGGATTTATCCAGTCTCTTTTACTATTCCCACATTTCAGATTTACTCAGAAAATTATGGAGTTGGGATTTCTGATCAAAACTAAATCTTCCTATAGATTAAATTTATTACTTTAAGAAGCCTATTTTACTTTTTAAGTAAAAAAAATGAAAAGATTTTTTAAATTAATTATGCTGCTTTAGGGAGTATGTAGAGGCCAATATAAAGTGGAGTGGATTGCAAAAAGTGGCCATAAGTGTCTGCAATCCCTGTATGCATTCTTCATTGTAATACGATTTTGCTCCTCCTCCCATCATGAGATAAGAATTTATTTCTTGACTCCTTTGCCTTTAGGCTTAGCTGTGTGATTCACTTTGACCAATAGGTCAATAGCAAATGTGGTGTAGACAGAGGCACACTGGGGTCTGCCCTCTCTTGCTTCCCTGAGACCACCAGGTGAAGCAGCTCAGAGTAGCCTACTAGACAATGAGAAGTCACATGGAATAACAGTAGGCTTTCCCTGCTGGTAACAAACACTAACTTCCGGACATGTGAGTGAAACCATTTTGGACTATCCCGCCTCAGGTAAGCTACCAGATACCTGCAGCCATGAGATTGACCCCAAGTGAAACCAACAGATGAACCACCCAGCTGAGCCCAGTCCAAATTGCTGACCCACGGAATCAAGGGCAAGTAAAATAGTTGTTGTTTTAAACAGTTTTGAGACAGTTTGTTACGCACAAAAGATAACGCATGCACAAAGTCTTTCACAGGCAGTTCTGTGGGTGGCTGCAAGGTTCACAGTAAATCCTCAATCTCTAGGCACTATCCCCTAAGTCACATTGCCTTGGTCATAGTTTCTTGATCAAGAGTAAATCCTGTCTGAGATTGGACCTATCACATTCCCTCTCACATCACAGCAGTGTTTTAGATGGCTAGCCCCACAACTGTCATTGCTGAGGGTCTGGGGTTGCCTTGGTTCTGCTCTTTTCAAAGCCTGGTTTTTCTAGTTCCTTAGATTTGATGAACTTCCCTTGTATCCTTCAGATAAATTCCATTTCTCCTCAACATAGCTAGCTTTGGTTTCTGTTGCCTGTACACCCTCCCCCAAATTCTTTTTTTTTTTTAATAAATTTATTTATTTATTTTTGGCTGCATTGGGTCTCCGTTGCTGGGCACGGGCTTTCTCTAGTTGCGGTGAGCGGGGGCTACTCTTCGTTGCGGTGCGTGGGCTTCTCATTGTGCTGGCTTCTCTTGTTGCGGAGCACAGGCTCTAGGCTCATGGGTTTCAGTAGTTGTGGCACACAGGCTCAGTAGCTGTGGCTCGCGGGCTCTAGAGCGCAGGCTCAGTAGTTGTGGCGCATGGGCTTAGTTGCTCCACGGCAATGTGAGATCTTCCCAGACCAGGGCTCGAACCCCTGTCCCCTGCATTGCCAGGCGGCTTCTTAACCACTGCACCACCAGGGAAGTACCCTCCCCCAAATTTTTTAAAAAAATTTTATTGAAATATAATTTATGTACAATATCATATTAGTTTCAGGTGTACAGCATAGTGATTCAATATTTTTACAGATTATAACCCATTAAAAGTTATTACAAGATAATGGACATAATTCCCTGTGCTATACAGTATATCCTTGTTGCTTGTCTATTTTATACATAGTAGTTTGTATCTCTTAATCCTACAACCCCAAAATTCTTAAAATAAAAGTCCCCTTTGAAGAGTTTGACCCTCCATATTCCCGAGGAAAAGGTAGTCGGTGAGGATGTTTGAGTGTTCCTTGTACACAGAACACCATGCTGGCCTCTGCAGAGGAGGAAAGAGTGAGGAGGAGGCACCAACCTCACCCTCATGGAGTCTCCAATGTAAGAGTCCTCCTGGCTTAACTTGCTGCCTCCATTTTCCCTTGATTTGTAGACTGGTAACTAAAGAGAATTCTGCCAAGTCAATACACTTTGAATTATTCCTAATTAACTTGAATTCTAAGACCATGTGTCATCCTTGGCTTTACCAGGAAAACCCACAAGCAGATCTGATTCTTCACTACTTGCCTAAGGTCATTCATATCCTTGAAAGATGAGGAACTAAAAGTCACTTCTCTTTCTGAGTATCCTACAGCCCAAAAGGAATCTAATGCTTTTCCTTGTGACTTTTAAGACTTACTTATTCATTCTCTTTCTCTCTCTCTCTCTCTCTCTCTCTCTCTTTAACCCCTTTTAGAATTCAGGTAATATAAGAAAAAACATTCGTCTTACTGATCGTGT
Source organism: Balaenoptera musculus (assembly GCF_009873245.2). Lineage (NCBI taxonomy): Eukaryota > Metazoa > Chordata > Mammalia > Artiodactyla > Balaenopteridae > Balaenoptera > Balaenoptera musculus. The sequence continues at coordinate 87,888,631 of NC_045789.1, read as the reverse complement.
CTTTCACTTTCACTTTTACTTTTACTTGGGAGGGGAGGGTTTACAGGAGACCTGAGAGTGAACTTCTTTTTTAGAAGGATTATGAGACCCTGAAAGAAACTTCATGGAAAAGCAGAGGGGAATAGGAAGAGGGATAGAGACACTTGTATGCCAGGTGTTTTTAAATTCAGGATTCAAACAACCCTGTGAAGTAGACATAGGTATTCTTATTTTACAAATGAGGACACAGAGGCCTGGAGAGGTGAAGGAGGATGCCCAAGGTCACAGAGCCTTAATTCCAGTCCAGGCTTGTTGTCATTCACTCTCCTGCTTTTTCTACTACCTGCCTGCTTTTCCAAGAAGAAAGCAATGGAAGCTGAGTTGAGGGGTTGGGGGTGGGTGGTGTCATGCCCCTTATTTACAGTCATTAGAAATGATAACTCCATGGTCTTCCATGGCTACCAAGATGAGCCTATTTCAATACATCCCCCAAAGCAAATGTATTTTAAAGCTGTCTCTGTGATATCAATAAATGTTCCACAAAAAAGGAGGCATTCCCTCAGTAAATAAGATTTGAACTAGTTTCTTTACTACTGGACATCTCTGAATCTTTAGTATATTTAAAATGAATCTCCAAGGGGAAGATACAGTGTGATATTAGTTATGGTCCTAGGCTGCCATAACAAAGAGACTCTAAAATACAAGGGCCAAAATAGAAGTTAATGTCTCTTTGATTTATCAATACAGAGAGTGGCCCAAGTCTCTTCCAGTCTCAACACATGGCTTCCAAGATGGCACCAGTGGTTACCATTTCTCAGGCAGGGGAAATCGAAATAGAGAGTTCAGGGCAAGAGGTTTTCCCTTTAAGGAGGTAACATGGAATTACACCATCATTTGTGCTTACATCCCACTGGCCTGAACTCAGCCATATGGACACAGATATAAAGGAAGCTAAGAGATGCAGTCTCTGGTTAGGTACTCAAGCATCAGGCCAAAACTCAGAACGTTCTATCACCAAAATGCAGAAAGAGAATAAACACCAAAGGAAAATTAACAGTTTCTCCTCGTCCCCAAATTTATTTACTCACAAAAGTCTTTTTTTTATGCAATGTTCCTCAGGACTCGTACTTCATTAAATACTTTGTCTGTCAGGATAGGATAGTTAATGATGCAGGAAAAACCAACCTCAAACCTCAGGAGTTTCAAAGAACATCGGTTTAGTTCTCACTCGACTATGTGTCCGTAGTGGGTTTAGGGATAGGAAGAGAGGGTCTGTTCTTCTCTGTGAGAAGGTTGCTGGAGGCGCTGTCATCTAGAACAGTCCTGATTGCTGGGGCAGAAGGGCAAAGAGTGCGGATGAATCGTACACCACCACATCTAAACCTGAGGAAATCGATGTAGCGCCTGATGGTATTTCATAGCGTTCCTCACATGCGTCTCTCTCAAGCCAGGCCTTTACTCCTAGAGTTGAGGAGGCTTAGACAGATACACCTGGTTCCCCCGCAGTGTTCCTGAGTCTACTGAGGAGAAAAGGGTCCCCTTCTGTCTCCCTTACCCTGATCTTCCACCATGCTGTGCCAGTTGGAGCACCAAATACAAGCTCTGGATGATTGTGGTAGTTGGCAAAAATGTCTCCATATACTACTCTTCCTATATCTACACTCACACTCTCAAGAGGCAGAGACTATTTCTCCAGCCCTTGAATCTGGTCTGGGCTTGTGACTTGCTTTGACCAATGGAATGAGGCAGAAGTGACACCATGCCAGTTCTGGGCCTCAGGAGCCCTTGTACACTTCCACTCCCTTTCCCTCGGAAGGCTGCCCTCACTATGGGATCAATATATGATCACTATGTGATCAAGTCCCTGGAGGAGTCACCTGCTGGAGGATGACAGGTCACATGGAGTAGAAACGAGCCATCCCAGCTGAGGTCACTCCAGATAGGCCCATTCCAGCCACCCCAGCAGCTGGCTGCAGATACATGGCTGAGCCCAGCTGAGCCAAGTCCAGATTGATGACCCACAGCTAGATAAATGGTTATTGCTTTACATCACTAAGTTTGGGGTAGCGTGGGGCATATGAAAGCTAACTGGCATAGTGATTTAAGCAGAAAAGGAATGGATCAAAAGGTTGTATCCCCTGAAAAATCAGGGCACTGTGAGGCTTAAAGGCTGTGCCCAGAATGACACAGTAGAACTGGGCTGGCACAGAACCACTGTACCTGCTGCTGTGGACACCAGCACTGAGACCATACCGTGACCCAGGACCGGGGACCCTGGTAGCGGCCACTGGGACCACAGTCCTCAGGAAAGTGGATGGAGCTCTTATTGCTGCCACCCTTCCCCAGAATTAGCTCACATACAGGCAAGATATTCTATAAAATATATAACACACAAAGGAAAGGGCAGTGAACCAACAAAGCAAGAGACCTGGACCTAGAGTCCAGGAAGCCCCCAGTACTGCTAGACATTAACCCTTTAGTAGCTGAAAGGGAGAGGTTTAGCACAGAAATCCTGGGGCAGGAGCCAGGGCACTTGGGCAACATCTCTTTACCGACCATTACAAAGCATTCGAAGTTTCAACAACTAGTAATACCATACCAGTGCGTACCGTGTGCCCCTGCTAACTCAGTCTCTGGCAAGGAGACTAGAATTGCATGCTTGGCTTAAATTAATCAAGATCCACCCCCATCTTGGAGAACTGGGGTTACAGTCACCTTTTCTGGGCCACTCAGTAGGTGTACAAAAGGATGAAATCAGGACTCTGCCAACAAGAAAGGAGGTGAGAAGGGAAGCTGAATTGGCAAAAACGATTATTAGTGTCTGTGACACACCACAATCCACTCCTCATTGATAAGGTGGAGTGACAGATGCAGGACAGGGCAGCTCAAGGCCCAAGAGCTGGATCGTTAGTGTACCCTGGAACATAGCAAGGGTCACAGAGGCTCAGGGTAACCACTGTCCCAGTCTACCTGTAGCAGGGGTTTCCCAAGATGTGGGACCTTCCGTGCTAAAGCCGACAAAGCCTGGGACAGGTTGGTCACCCGATGGCAAGGGCCACTGGTCCAAGATCTGCATGATGTTACTTAAGCAGAGTTAGAAAGGACCAGAGAGGTCGAGTGTCTTGACCAAGATCACACCGCTAATTCATTCATTCTTTTTCTTCCGTTAGTCACACGCTCAATGTCAATTACGTTTTACAATTCTGGGATTGTTTTTCTTACACTTCTATGGTTAAGGCTCTGTCTAGGATTGGGGAATCCAATTCACCCAACGATTTCAATTCAACAGAAAGAACTGAGGTCAGGAATACCAAGGCAGCTCTGAAACATGAAAGAACATCAGATTAACCTAAAGCAGCTGTAGCATCACTTCTCTCCTTTTTCCCTTTGGTAATTTGTTTTGCAGGTTGCATTTACATATAAAAATCAGGCTTCAGATTTCAGGATAAGCCCAGGAAAAACAACTAGGAAAGATGATTTCTTGTTTGCCTTTACAGCGATCCTCTATAATCAAAGCACTTCCGAACCCTCCACCCCTTAAAAAAAAAAAAAAAAAAAAAAAAGCTTGTGTCTGCATTTTTCCCCTAAGACAGAATGTTGACTTTCTTCTCTTTGTTTTGACACTTTCACTTCCTTTGCTGCAAGGTGAAGCGGGTACCAGATTCAGGGTGCACAAGGCTCTCTCTGCAGTGTTTCATTTCACTCAAGCCTCCAAGAAGAACCCGTATTAAGAGTTTCTCTTTAACATGATTGGTCTGCTCTACCCAGCGTTGTTGAGGTGAGTGAATCCTCTAATGAATTCTTGATGTCACATTGGCCATAAAAATATGTAATATGGTTTAGTTCGTGATTTATGAATCAGTAAATTGCTTTTTGCCACTGCCACTTCAAGACGTGATAAACTAACCATCTCTTCTGCCAGTTCAGTCTCCACACAGGAGTGTTCTGGTCACATTGCCTCCTCTCTGATGCGGCCTTAAATTACTCAGCAGAGACTGAGGCAGGCTTCAAAGGACAAAGTTTCTATGCTCTTCCTGCCTTCGAGCCAACAGCACTGCTTCGTAGGCCCTGTCCCATCTCCTCGTGATTTTCTAACTCCATAATTTCTTCCACTTACCCAGCAGAGAAACACAAGTTTTCTGGAATCAAAGACATCTCTGTTCCCTCTAGGTAGTCTGAATTTTAGATGTTTCCTTTTTAATAAGGTCCTTCAGAAATGCATCTGTTGGTAGGTGATACTAATCAAGTTCCTGGTTTATTTGAAAGCAGGCAGCTTTCTCTCAGTACAAGGTTGGGTTCTGCTGACGATACAGAAGGGCCTGCAATGTACTTGCTATCCTCAAAGTTGTAATCTAATTAAGAGACAAGAGTAGCATTCATTCCTACATACATTCAGGACACAGCAATTGAGTGCCTACTGTATACTGCGTATTTGGGAAACTATTCAAGGGGGTTCCAAGCTCTGAGCTCTCCCCCCAGGGCAGGGGTTGGGGATGGAGTTATGACAAAAGGGTCACAAATCCACAGATACCACAAGCGTTGTCTGCATATTTTCATTCTCTTCTTATCCATGCCTTTATCTGACAAATATCTACTGAGTGCTCATATACATGCCTGGTGGAATAATGACTCAGATATGTCTGTGTATTTTCCAAAAGCATTTGGATGTAGTTGTAATCAATTAAATATAAACCCATTTAAAGGGTTTTCTGAATTTGTAATATCCTTTTGTCATTGAGTATTTTCTCAGTCAGTGGTTGCCAGAAGTTCATTATCATCGTGGAACTGCACAGAAAGAGTTAACATTTAAAAAATATTTCCTTATACCAAAAGAGGTGGGGACTTCTGAAAGAGAAGGCTAACACAGGATACATAGTAATACCAGGTGTGGGGTTTGTAGGAGATCAGCCAAGAGTCTACAGGCAAAAAACCAGGGAGATGTGGGGAGAAGCAGAGGAGGCATCAATCCTCTGTTTAAACAACCCTGAACCATGTCAGTCTATGGCCTGAAAAGGACAGTACTCTAAATAATGTATATAAAGTCCTTGTAAAATGATTTAATGACATACCAAATTATTTTATGTAATTAGTATATAATACACATAACTAATAAATAAACCCAGAACATCCAAATCTTTGCCTCACTGAACAATCCTGATTATTTAGCTCCATTTCTACAGTTTAAGTTTTTCAAAAGCAAAATATACTCTAATTCTCTATGCCCATGGTTCTTTATACTTTTCCAAGTGCTTTCCCTACATATTGTTTGATGGAATATCATCAAGTCTGTGAAATGCGGACAGGACAGAAATCATTATTCTCATTCCTTTGTTTTTCCTTCCAGTTTTATTGAGATATAACTGACATGTAGCACTGTATGAGTTTACACTGTACAGCCTGATGATTTGACTCACATACGTCATGAAATGATTATCACAATAAGTTTAGTGATCATCCATCATCTCATTCAGATGCCACGTTAAAGAAATAGAAAAAAATGTTTCTCCTTGTGATGAGATCTCTGGGGGTCTACTCTCTTAACAACTTTCATACCTAACATACAGCAATGTTGACCGTATTTATCATGTTGTACGTTACATCCCTAGGACTCATTTATCTTCTCACTGGAAGTTTGCAGCTTTTGACTGCCTTCATCCAGTTCCCCCTCCCCACCCCACTTCCCACCTTTAGTAACCACAAACCTAATCTCTTTTTCTATGAGTTTGCTTGTTTGTTTGTTTTTGAAGTTTAACTGACCTACAGCACTATGTTAGTTCCTATTGTACAACATAGTGATTAGATACTTCTATACATTTCAAAATGATCACCATAATTAGTCTAGTTACCATCTGTCACCATACAAGGATGTAACATAATTATTGACCATATTCCCCACACTGTACACATTATCCGCATTTCATAGATGAAGTTAGAGTGTTTAAGAATAGACAGTGAGTTATGTAGATACAAAATGGGCAAGGGTTAGCTAGGTAAAATGTCAGGAAAATAGATTACGAATAAACTTAAAATGATCTTGGGACAGGGACTTCCCTGGTGGCACAGTGGTTGAGAATCCTCCTGCCAGTGCAGGGGACACGGGTTTGAGCCCTGGTCCGGGAAGATCCCACATGCTGCAGAGCAACTAAGGCCGTGCGCCACAACTACTGAGCCTGCCCTCTAGAGCCCGCTAGCCACAACTACTAAGCTCGTGTGCCACAACTACTGAAGCCTGCGCGCCTAGAGCCCGAGCTCTGCAACAAGAGAAGGCACAGCAATGAGAAGCCTGCACACTGCAATGAAGAGTAGCCCCCTCTCGCCGCAACTAGAGAAAGCCCGTGTGCAGCAACGAAGACCCAATGCAGCCAAAAATAAATAAATAAATTTATAAAAGAAAAAAAATGATCTCGGGACATGTAATCCAGAATTTGGGAAGGAGGGGGCAAACTAAAATCTCATTCTCCTACTCGTCATCATCCGAGTTCTAATTAAGAACGCCACGCTCACTTTAAATGTCAATCTCTTAAAATTAGAGACACTTTAAGAGGATGCAGGAAAAAAAGTAACAAAAAATATTTTTGAAAAAATGGGAAAAAAATCTAGAAAAGAAAGCCCAAGAAGCAGAGTGATATACGACACGAAAAAGCAAGGGCAACTGAGTGAGATTCCAGCTGGTTTAATGGGATTCAATCAGCTTGTCATTTCTGTTAACTGTACTTTCAGGGAACCATAATTCATGTGGCCTTAAAAAAAATCCTGAAGATTAAACTATATTGGGTCTCATTTTAGGCAATGCGTATTTAAGTGAAAGGCAGCACTGTCAAAAGAATGGGTTTAGGTTTGAATTTTGCTTTCAGCGCACATTAGCCAGCAGGCAGTTACTTAATACTTGATCTCTCTGAACTTCAATTTTTTTCATCTCTCAAATGAGTGTGATAATACTTCAATTGCATAGCTGTTTCAAGGATTCGAGATGTAGTATGCAAAGCACCTAGCAGTGTACCCAGGACACAGCAGAAACTCAAGCAGGGGGAGCTGGTGTGTCAGCTGGTGGTGCTGCCTTAAATTAATATGAGTTCTCGTGGCCTGAGTACTAGACTCTGAGAAAAGACCTGGGTTTGGGTCCTGACTCTTTCACTTAGTAATTGTAAGATGAAATATTTTTCAAGGAATTTAGCTTTATTCATCCTGAATCTCTTCACTTATAAATATTTAAATTCTTTTTTTTTTTTTAATATTTATTTATTTATTTGGCTGCGCCGGGTTTTAGTTGCTGCATGCAGGATCTAGTTCCCTGACCAGGGATCGAACCCAGGCCCTCTGCATTGGGAGCGTGCAGTCTTAACCACTGGACCACTGGGGAAGTCCCTCATAAAAATGAGTATAATTTCTCTTCTTATTTTTAGTCTGAGGTTCAAATGAAATGATACATGTGAAATAGTTTTTAAATATAAATGTCATATAAAAATAGAATTTCATTGCTATCAAGTCTTCGAAAACTCATCATCCAGGTTAAAACAGACATGTCACTGTGTGTATAACAAAGGTATCACCATAAAATAGGAATACAGATAGAATTCTACCTATGTTTTTAGAAGTCCAAATAACAACGACAACCAAAAAAAAAAAAAAAAGAAAACACTCAAATCACAAGAAATTTTTATTAGCATAAAGGGAAATTTCTCAGTTTTAAGGATAAGGAAACATTTGAACAGGCGTACATGGGTCACCATGGACTGTCCAGCCCTAGGGTGGCATCACAAAGGATGAACAGCCATCTGTCCTGGGTAATTTATCAGAGAATCAAAGAGTCCTAAAGCTCAGGGGAGACCAGAGATAATTCAGCCCACCCTCCTTGTTTGACTGAAGAGGAAACTGAGACCCAGCGAAGTGAAGTTACTCAAGCAACTGGACATCACTGAGGGGGCCCGAGGGGGTCAGCCTGCCACCTGCCTCTGCACTCAGCTTCCGCTCAGTGTTCTCCAGGACTACATTGTGGCTTCTGTTCAGATGCCTACCCCACTGGCTTTAAAATCTCCGCATCTGGTAAACGGGAAGGACCGAGAAGCAAATTTCAAGCTGTCTCCTAAGCTAGAGGAGAAAATCGCCCTAGGATGTCCCAGTGTAGGGCAATGAGGGGCTGGAAATCAACATCTTGAAGTTCCTCCCATCCGTATGCATTTATGATATCATCCAGGAAACATTTAAACAACATAGATGGAACGAAATATCTTGCCAGGTGGTAGCTTGTGATATATAAAGACAGCCCCTGACTCACAAAGAAAGACTACAGAGATCCCATACATACAAACAGCTGCTGCCACCCGCCTGGTCCCCACCACCTTGCAGCTGCCACGGGCTGTGTGAAAAAATTAAAAAAGAAAGAAAGGGGATAGAAAAAAACTTGGACCACTTGCAGATTCGGCACATTCAGAGGCAGAGGAAGGGAAGAAGCTGTGGAAACAGGAACCACATAAGGGAATGGACTCTCAGGATGAATTTTCAGCCATGGGTGATCTAGCAGCAGTCCCTGCTCCCTTTGCCCTGAAAAATCTCCTCCCGGGAATGACTGTCCTCTCCCATCCGTGCTGTCAGAAATTTTATCAATGTAGCATTTTTGTCTCAAAGCCTTTTTGGAAGAAGGAAGGCAGGGAATAAATAATAATTAATTTACCATTAAATTCTCTTTCAAGAATCACTTGCCTTTAAAACAGTTAATAATAAAAGTATCTACCTCATGGGATTGCTGCAAAGATAAAGTCAATCAATGAACTAAAAGTCCTTAGCACTGTGACATAACACTAAATGTTTTTAAAGTATTAGCTCTCAGGAATTCCCTGGCGGTCCAGTGATAGGACTCCACACTTTCACTGCGGAGGGCGCTGGTTCAATCCCTGGTTAAGGAACTAAAATTCCCACAAGCCGCCTGGCACGGCCAAAAAAACCAAAAGAACAACAAAAAAAAAAACCCAGGGACTTCCCTGGTGGCACAATGGTTAAGAATCCGCCTGCCAATGCAGGGGACACGGGTTCAAGCCCTGGTCCGGGAAGATTCCACGTACCGAGGAGCAACTAATCCTGTGCGCCACAACTACTGAGCCTGCGCTCTAGATCCCGTGTGCCACAACTACTGAAGCCTGCACACCTAGAGCCGGTGCTCCGCAACAAGAGAAGCCACCGCAATGAGAAGCCTGCACACCGCAACGAAGAGTAGCCCCCGCTCGCCGCAACTAGAGAAAGCCCGCGCTCAGCAACAAAGACCCAGCGCGCCAAAAATAAATAAATAAAATTTTAAAAACTGTTTAAAAACAAAAAACAAAGTATTAGCTCTCTTTATAACTACAGTTATTCCCATTTTGCAGATGAGACAACTGAGGCTTAGAGAAATTAAATTACTTTCCCTAGGCCACATAACTTAGAAGTAGAATCAGTATTCAAACCTAGATCTGTCTCCAAATCCTATAATTTTAACTACTGTGCTATAAACTGTCACGTGCTTAGCACTGGGGGTGGGGGTGAGGTGGTGGTGGAGGGATATTAGAGGCTATCATTCACAGATTAGCAATAATTGAGTTAATTTCTGCTAATCTGTGAATTTCCTCCTGGACATCAACTGTGCTCTGCTGCATTCAGGAAACAGGAATTTTGATCGGCAAGGGGGTCAAGTAGGTTATTTGGGGAAAGAACAGGGAAGACTTGGGCAAGGGACCACAGCTTGATATTGAGTAGGAAGCCTAGAGACAGTGATGACCATAGATGGTAGATATAGTAAAAAAGAGCAGTTTGTGGGGAGTCAAAGATGAACTATGACCCATGTGAAATTTCATCTAGGTCTGACCCAGGAAAGAGAGAGAAAGATTTCTATCTATCTCCGCGTCCACCTCTCGCCCCACCCACGGCTACGCATAACTTATTAGTACTCTTGGTAGACTAGGAGAAAGGTTAAATAAACTCATGTGGGCTAGTTGGAAACACAAGGCTTCCACTCCCATTTGTAATGCATTTCTTTAGGGAAATGTGTGCTGAGTTCCAAACAAATGACTCGTAATTTAATACAACACGTGTACACTTCGGGTCTTCGCGGGCTGGGCGCTGTGCTGGGTGCTGGGAATACCAAAGGAAATACAAGGCAAGGCCCCTGGCTTTGAGTAACCTGGAGCCCTGTAGGGGAGAGACGTGTAAGCAACTAAGGGCCAACGTGCTGAGTGTAATAGGAGAGGTGTGTACAAAGCGCCTTGGAGCACAGAGCAAGGCGACAGCAAAATTGCTTTTAAATCAACTTTTAGAATCCAACCCCTCTGCAAGTTGGGAACTGCATGCAATACGTTAGAAGTTATGGGAAGGACGCTCTTACCATTTCATTCTGAATGAACTCTTTCTTCAACAGAACTGTTGCCTGCTGTTTTCCTGGCAAGTGGTGGTATCAATACCTGTTGTTTTGTTTTGTTTTGTTTTTCCTAAGAGGTTAGAAGGGGGGGGGGGGGCGTTGCATGGACTCTGAACTCAGACTGCTCTGGTTTAAATCTGACTTTCACTTACCAGCGATATGACCTTGACTTTACCTCTCTCAGTCTCAGTTTCCTTATCTATAAAATGGGGCCAATAAAAACACCCTCTTTATAGAGTTCCTGGGAGGACTAATGAGCTAATACGTGCAAAGTGCGTGTCCCAGAACGGAGTAAACGTCTCACTAAATCTGCCTATTGTTAACTGGGTGATAGATAGGAATTTCTGGCTTCAAATAACTTCATGAAGTTATTCAAGAACTGTGTTTCTGAAAGAGTTTTAAATGATACACAGATGAGCATTTTAAATTTTTAATAGCATATGTTTATCTTCATATGTTAAGGGGGAAATATATATAGCACATCAAATCCTACATTTAAAGATATTCTTTCTTAGGATGAATTAAAAATTTTAGAAAGTTTATTAAGTTAAAGAAAACTATTTAGTAAGTAATAGTCAATTGTTACATCATCTCTTCCAAAATAAAAATAACAAGCTGACTGATCCTTAAGTAGAGACTAGAGATAGAGGTCTCCCTTCAAATTTTTCTTTTCCTTTTCCTTTTTTTTTTTTTTTTTTTTTCCTTTTTGCACTGGGCATGGCTTGAATTAATTTTATTTTTCTTAACTTTAAATAATATATGTTAAAGTGTTTTCTAAATTTTAAAAGGAGGGATGGGGAAAATGTGGCAGAGATTAGGACCTCTCTTCGTGTGTTTTTTCACTGTAATGAAATTCAAAACTTTCATCTGGGACTCTGGGTAAAGGCAGCCTTTTCTAGTGCCCAAACTAAAGAGAAAGCACATCTGAATAGTAGAAAGAATGCCTTCTGCATGCCCACACTTTCTTGGCCCCGATTTCAATCCTGGTGGAAAAATTCCCTGAAGCCGACGACAGCTGAGCTCCTCACCCGGAATTCGGATGATCAGAAAAGGAAAATGACACCCTGAGCTTCTGGGGGCACTGGAGCAGCCCGTGATGCACACAAAGGCCAGAGTGTGACCTGCCACCTGTCCATCTCCACCCCACGAGCCGGGGGAGCTGAAGTCAGAGGGGATTCGAGTTTGGTGGGTGGGGAGCCACAGAAAGGGGCAGAAGGACGGGCCACTGTCAGCTCGTACCCCGGGTTTCCCCCGAGTCACAGTAAGGCCCCTGGGGCGCCCAGTCCCCTTTACCCCTTCTTTGTAAAAATCACCTCCAGGAAAGTCCCTCTGTCTAACACAACAGCTGGCCTTTGAAGCCTATGAATGGTCATGCCTAGCTGGGGTTTCCCTGGGGTCAGCATCCCCATCTGGGCCCCTCATGGCCCCAAGGTGTCACCTCCTCTGACAGGCTTGCAGAGAGCAAGCAGAGCGTGTTAAAGGCACACAGGACCAAGGAACACTATTTGCTAGAGGTTTAGCTCATGCCAGCCTGCATGTCTTCCCTCCTCTCTTACTCTTCCCGTGGAGACGTCCCCCTCTAACTGAGCATCCTCACCTTTCTCCCACCAACCTGGTCACACAGTCTTTATTTCCCCTGCCATGAAAACGGGAAGCAACTAATCATGCAGCCCTCCCTGGGAGAGGAAGGTACAGAGGAAAGAGTACTCATTGGGTCATGGTCAGGGGCTTTCAGATAAATCCCTCTATTTCGGCCACAAGAATAGGGTTGTCAGGTACAATGCAGGACACCCAGTTAATTGGAAGGTCAGATAATAAACAAATAATTTTTTAGTGATTAGTATGTCCTGTGCAATATTTAGGACATACTAATAATACTAAGAAAATATTTGTTGTTTGTCTGACGTTGCAATTTAACTGGGTGCCTATATTTTCATTTGCTAAATTTAGCAACCCTACTCAAAAACAACCCCATGAGGCTGGCATTATTATTCTTATTTTAAATGTGGGGAAAAATAAGCCTTCGAGAGACTAAGCAACTTGCCCAAAGCCACAGTGCTTGCAAGGTGACAAGAGTAGAGATGAGATTTCAACCCAGACCCATCAATTTCAGGACCCTTGCTGGTTCCACACCACGCAGGGATCCAGGCCTTAAACGAAAAGGATAGATGGGATGCTAAAGCAGGAAACTGAGGCTTCTCTAAGGAGTCTGGGGGATTCGTGGATGCCTGGCTCAAAATGTAGACAGTCACTCAATAAACAGTGGGTGGATATAATGAACTGAATTATTGCCATGCTTGGCAGCTAAAAGACTTGGCTCCTTTCCTAAAAATCCTCCTAAGACTTGTTCCTGAGTCCCAGCTCAAGTCCTTCAACATTACCCTTCAGCGCCTGGAGGGAGCACTTCACCGCATGTGCACAGGCAGTGGTAGATGAGGTCATGGGACACAGCTCCAAGAGGAGCTTTGAGTCGTGTTACATCCATTTCACACATGGAGGAAACCCACAGGCCCGAAGGAATTGCCTGGCCCAAGGAATAAACCAGTCGCCTCTTGGCCGGACAACCTTGAAAGCTCAGCATGTGCAGTCCAGTAGCCTTGCTTGAACCAGGCTGCCCCACCCGAACTTGAAAATATGTCTGCATGTCCCTCAGGGTTGTTTTAAGGAAGCAGAGGCTGTGGGGATAAGAAGAGGGAAGGGGGGTCCTGCTAGAACTCTTTCTCACCCGAAGATGAGATCGATCGGCCGATTCAAAGTTCCTTCAGGCTCGTTTCTTTCTTAAATTAGTAAAGCTCTATGAATCTGCAGACAGGAATCCAGACAGAATGCATGTAGCTCATAGGTGCCCACAAACCTCCGGGTCGCCAGGGAAATTGCTGTGGCTCTGCGCACAGGGGCACGTCTCACCCTTCTCATCTTAAACCCCAGCCTTTTCCTCCAGATCCTCACTGGAGGAGCTTTAGGAGGACAGAGGGTAGTAAGTAACAAAAAAAAAATGGTATTGAAAGAAAACTTGGACGCAAATCTGCAGCCACCAGGGAAGTTGACTACCTTATAATCATTTCATTTTCTGACAATCAAAGCAATAAATGCTCATCATGGAAACATTTGAAGATGTTGAAAAGGATAAATAAGCAACAAAAACTACCCATAATTCCATCATGCAGAGCTATAACCTGTCCTAAAATTATGGTGTATTTCCTAAGGATCTCTGTCCATATAATAAATGTAATTGGTCTCATACTTCATATATGACTTTATTTCCACTTTTTTTAACCTGACAAATCATAGACATTTCTCTCAACATTGTTAAAGACTCTCCAAAGAGTCTTTGTAACTTTTGATGAATCCTTAATGGACGCATTGAAAATGGCCATAGGTAATTTAATTATTCTCCTCTTGCTAAACATTTAGAGTGTTTCTAGTGTTGTCCCTAATAGAAATAGCATAGCAGTCAACAACTTCACATACTCTTTTTTTTTTAATTTTTATTGGAGTATAGTTAATTTACAATGTTGTGTTAGTTTCTGGTGTACAGCAAAGCGATTCAGTTATATAGCTATATGTATATATATTCTTTTTCAGATTCTTTTCCATTATAGGTTATTACACAATATTGAGTATAGTTCCCTGTTCTAGACAGTAGGTCCCTGTTGGTTTCACATACGTTTTTATCAGACTCTTGGCACCTGTTCCCTCTTGTCTAGACTCTACTGTAAAATGGCATCCGATCTGACCCAAAGATATGTGTCTTATCATGTTTTCTGCTTTACCATGCTCTACAAAGAGTACTATGTCTTCCAGAGGCCCCACCAGCTGAACTCGTTGGAGAACCACTGTGGTCAATTACAGAATAAGAATGACCCAGTCCCTTGTCAAATGAAAGGGGTTCCTACACAGCAGGGAGGCTCAGCTCTCCCCACCCCCGCCTCCCTTAAACTCAGGCCATGGTTTACAAGAGAAAGGCAGAGAGACAGAAAGAGAGCAAGAGACAGACAGAGGAAGAGACAGAGAGAGAGAGGGAAAGAATCCCAAGGACAATTTTCAGACAAACTACCACACGATGTAATTCCACCAGGAACATGACGATAAAAGTCCTCAGAACTGTGCCACTTGGTGTTTTTACAGAACCGTTGCTTGCTGATTCAGTTAATGATAATGTTGGGTTCCAAATTTCCTCTAAAAGGGTCTTAAGTGTTCTCAATTTGGACAGGGCTGGCTTAAAAATAAACAAATAAGTTATATAAGTCCAAATGTTGGAGGATGAGGTTTTGGAAGTCAAGACCCTGGTGTAGGATTAAAGGGCCCCGCCTCGCATCCTGTGGTTGGGCCTCACGTGCAGCCTGCAGGGTGGAGCAGCGAGGAAGCATTCCAGCCGTCCCCGAAATCCAGCTTCTAATCTGAGCACCGGCACCCACAGGAACTCATGCAGAATGCACCCCATGGCTCCTAAGAGACACTCACGGTGCTTAAAGACAGTGAAGAGAAACAAAAAAGCAAGCACAACCACTGGTAGATGATGACAAACCTCTTTTCCTTTACTGTCTTCCAATGTTAGATGTTTTGAAAGCCTTCTTTGTGCTATTCGGGAGCTGTCATCTTCCGCTTGAGAGTTGGCTGCTTATGGGTGGGAAGTGAAGTGGTTACCATGTATTGCCTTTTGAAAGTTTTTAAGGCTCCTCCTGGAAGAAAGATGTCAGATTCCCCAAAGTTACCAGTGTGGATGGAGCCCCGCTTTGAGTCCAGCTATGGGAGCCACTGCAAGGGACAAAAGAAGCCCAGTGCTCTGGTGGGGTCCAGAATCCTCCTTGCACTCCTAGAGTGATGTGAATATGTGAGATGTCACAACTGAGTTCATTCATTCACATATTTATGTCATGTAATTATTAAGAGCTAAGTAAGTGGGAGGCACTGAGAGTCTAAGGGTTAAAAGATAAAGTAGAATAGGCCCTGCCCTCAAATTTCCTATTCCAGTTGAGGAGAATAAATGTGTTCACAAATAGCCAGAAAATGCTACACACACATTACCAGTAATGATGGAGACCAGGGATCTACATGGGCCAGGAATACAATGTAAAAGCACTACTCAGTTCTAGCCAGTAACTGGCTTCCTGGAACCCAGGCCCAGTGTGGCTGGAACTTCAGATATTCCAAAGCAGGAGAATGTGACTTTTCTGGAAAATATCCTGATTTTTTTTAAGTTGGCTAAATTTTTTAAACTATGCAAACTAAACAAAACGTACCTATAGGCTAGATCAGCACAAGCCACCAAGGTGAAACTCATGCAGACTACGTTTGCTAATATGGACATATACCTACCTTTATGAAAAAAAGCACTTTATACAAGTAATATATTAATATGATCACATTTTTTGTTTTAAAACCATGCATTTACACATAGAAAAAAGATGGAAGGTGATATATTAAATGTTAAGAGTAGATATTCTGGATGGCAAGATTATAAGTGATTTTTCCCTTTGTTTTTCTATTTTTAGTGAAATTTTTGCAATCAGCATGCATGACTTCAATAATCAAAATTTCAACAAAATTTAAAAAATTTTTAAAAGGCCCAAGCGCTTTTAGATTAGTACAGATAAAATATTATGAAAGCTTTAAAAAATAAGAAAAAGAATTAAATAAGAATTAATGAAAAATATTACGAATAATAAAACCTGTGTAATAAGGCAATAAATTATGTACATTGGACATTTACAATGCTGCAGGAGGAGGGATACTCACAATGGGCTTTACAGGCATTATCTTATTCTTCACAACTTCTATGTAATGGTACTATCGGTGTTCCCATGCACAGGGGAAAGGATGAGGCTTAGAGAGGTTAAGTAACTTGCCCAAGGTCACAAAGCATCAGTAGCAGAGGGAGAATTCAAAACCCAGGTCATCTGCCTCCAGAGGCTTTGTTCACCTAACCTTAAGTAAGAGATCCCTAGAAGCAAAGTGAATGAGGAAGGCCAGGAAGATAGTGGTATTTGGTCTGGGCCTTAAAGACCCAGAAATAGTTCAACCCCTAGGTATAGAAAGGAAACAATATCACCAAAAAAGGAGAGATGATACCAGGGTGTAAAAAGCTTTTAGTCCTAATCAAGTGAGTTTAGTAGGCTAGAGACAGTCAGGAGAGTCCTAAATATTATACTAAATGCTGGGCTAAGGAATTAGACCTTATTTATAGTCAGTGGGAGCCACTGACATTTCTAGTACAGGAACAAGACGGGTGCCATGCCAGGGCTGCCATTAACAAAATTGCACAGACTGGGTGGCTTATGCAACAGAAATTAAATTTCTCACAGTTCTGGAGGCTGAAGTCCAAGATCAAGGTGTCAGCAGGTTTGGTTTCTCCTGAGGCCTCTCGCCTTGGTTTGCAGGTGGCCACCTTCTCACTGTGTCCTCATATGACCTTTCCTCTGGTGTCTTACCTTCCTCTTCTTACAAGGACATCAGTCAGATTGGATTAGAGCCCACCCTAACAGCCTCATTTAAACTTATTTCCTCTGTAAAGGCCCTGTCTCCAAACAAAGTCACATTTTGAGGCACGGGAGGTTGGAACTTCAACTCATGAATTTGGTAGGGGGAGGGACCCAATTCAGCCCATAACAAATGGTGTTGCAGAAAAATGCACTGGACTTGGAGAGTCAGAAGTCCTGAGTCTGAATGCTGCCAACACCACTTATTAGGTGTGGGACCTTAGACAACACATTAAAGCACTTTGCCCCTCCTTCATAAAAAAAGCAGCTGATGTAGCTTATCTACACTATGGGGTTTTGGTAAGGTTCAAATGAAATAGTTAATGTACTTTTCATGTTTTCCACTGCCCATTTGAAACATTTAGGGCCCCTACTGCAACAAAAATACGTTTACATTTGAATTTTAATCTGTAATTCTGAATTAATGAACATTTGTTGAATATCTGTAATGTGGAACAAGCTGGAATGGATGTGTTTCCCAGATCTCATTTAATTCTCAAAACTACACTGGTCTGGAAACAGACCACCACCTAATACAATCACCCTGAGGGTTAGGATGTAACATATGAATTGCAGCGGGGTGGGGTGCAGGGGGGTTACATATTCAGACCATAGCAATGATGTCACCTATTTTCCCCCCATTTTCTTCAGAACAAAAACAGCCCAACATGAGCAGTAACCATCCCTGCTCTGGAACCCTAAAAACTTATCAGTGGAAAATGTGTTATTAATTGTTGCTGATTCCTCTCCTGATTTTACTGCAGCTCTAACTCCATGTGGCCAATACAATATCAGCAGAAGGACATATCCAAAGAAGCACAGTCAAAATAGCCATAGGAAATTTTTTAAGTATATTTTTAACCTCTGATTTGCATCTTTCAAAACAAAATTAAAGAAGATCCAATTCCTAACCCCCCGGCAACTCTGATAATTCCTAAATTCTCCCAAACCCAGTGCTGCTGCTTCCATGCTTTTCTTTATACCCTTAGACCACAAAGATGATCTTCTCTTCCGACACCTCCTCAGTCTCCCAATTTTTTTATTATTTAATTCCTTTTTACAGGACAGTGGACAGGGAAGAATGAGGGCACAGGGTCATATTAATAACCGTCTATCCCATCACACACAGATGTCTCTACAGCACTGCATATAGAGCCTGACCCTGGCATAGCTCTTTTCAAAGCAATGCTAATTTTTCACTTCAGTTCTATCTCCTCATGCTCCCAACAACTCAGACAACCAGAAGGCAGTTTAATCTTTGCAGGGAAAAAATAAATGAGGCTTTGGGAAATTTTTCTAACAGATTTAAGGCTGGTAGGTAGCGGTAGGCACTGGCTGATCCTGGCATCCTTCTTACCAGGACTCATAGCCCATGATGCTTTATCCCCATAACAAGCTGGAGTGGGGATTGGCTCACAGCTCTGCAGTGCCCTATATAATATTAAGGATATTAAAATGTCCCAGAGATGCCCCAAAGTAATTTTCGCTTGCTGGGTATCTATTGGTAATAGATACCAATCTATCTCCAAATGTAGGACTTTTTTTTTAAGATAGTTATATTGTCTGGGGGAGAGGAGGGATTGGTTTTTTTCAGGAGAGGGTTGTATTTTTAAAGCGGTTTTCCTTTTGCAAAGTGGCAAACTTCTTAAGGTGTTTTTCACCCTCAAAGTTCTGGCAATCTTTTTTGACCCCTGTGCCTATGTCAAGTGGCAAACCCCATGGAAGTCATTTGGAAGGCGGGGCAGATGGCAGAAAAGCGATTTCTCCCCTCAACTGCTCTGCCAGGGTAATTTGTTTTCCTCACTGATGTAAAGGAAACTGTAAGAGGGCTTTGCCCACTCCAAGCCTCTGAAACTGGAGATACGAGGTCGTATGGAGGAGGCCAGGAAAAATAGTTTTGGGGGATGGTTTGATACATTCTGAGGCCTTTTACTAGTGACCTGCAATACTAATTACCCAGCCTTTCTGTCTGAATAAGACATTTATATGATGATTCACAGTTGTGGAAGCCAGCGTCAGTGAACAGGCCATTGAAATTCAACTCTGTTGCATCTCACAACTGGATTCTTTGGATCCTCACAGGCAAATCGAGCGTACCTGTAATCCAGACAAGTGCTGGGTATAGAAAAAAGAGCATGAAGTACCAGGCATGTTGGGGAGAAAGGAGTCTGATGGTATCCACCCTGGATACAGAGAATAGAATCATTTCTTTCTGCTCCCTTAAAAAAAATCAATGTATAAGAAGTCCTGGCTCCACCATTCACTGGCTGTGTGACCTTTAGCAAGTTATTTAATCTCTCTGTGCCTCAGTTTCCTCATCAATAATATGGGGATAATCACAATACCTACCTAATAGGGTTTTTACAAGGCTTAAATGAGCTAAGCAATTAGAATAGTGCCTGGTACATAGTGAGTACTATCTGTGTTTCATAAATACACTTGGAGAAAATTGTCGTATTTAACCAAATCAAGTGAAGTAATCTGAAGGGCGATGCTGGCTGACTGTGCCCTGCAGATCTGACCCTCTCTTTCCTGCTGAATGAGCCTGAGTGGGACACACTGAGGTCAGGGCTGAACAGCCCTTCAAAAGCAAACCAAGAAGTGGGCCACTGGGAGACACGGGTCCAAGCGTGGCCATTTGCTTTCACAGACCTGCTAACGTCCACTCAGAAATTGTCAGCAGACTTCAAATTTTTTCACTCTAATACTCCCAAAAAATGAATTTTGAAAACTACACCTCTGCACACATTCTTAACTTACCTAATTTTAATTTATCATTTCAGTTTAAGATTAAATGATTGCCAAAAATCCCTATAGTATATTATAAAAATGGATGTCTGAAAAGAAAACAGTTATATCACTATGTTAAACGAATCCCTTGGAGTTATCACCCCAGCAATACCCTAGCAATTTGCTGTGCTATCACCCATTTAAAAAGGCACAAACAAGCTTTTCTTTCACATTCAGAAATTCTACATTGTTCTTTTACCTCCTTGAACTGCTATTTCTATTTCTCTTCCTTCTCAGAATTTTATCTTAATGTATTTTTTATAAGTTATGTTGTGCATCTACAACACATATATGAATATTTTTTCCTCTAGCCACCAAGCTCTAAAAAATTTTTTTCTAATCCTTCCAGATTTAAGCGTTACAAGTTGTTAGTAGTATACAATTGATCAAAACATCAATAGATTTTAACTTTTGGTATATAATTATAATATTAAAAGTAATTTTTAATGCATCTCAGTGAGATGAGTGGCGATATTTTCCCCCACTAGCTCATATATTCAGGAATGATGATTACTTACAATTAGAGAGAGACAGAGTTTAGAATCATTTCTATTCCTGTTTTTCTGTTTCATAGATGTGACCACTGAGAACTTTTATTCACATAAAAAAGGAGATGGGAAGGGAAGGAAGTCTTCCCAAAGCACTAACGTTCAATTCTTTGAACTCCCTCTGAATTGCACACCCAAAACACAGTGTAATAATTCTTAAGCATCTATCACTTTGATTAGGTCCTCCTTCAATTTCGTTGAAAGTAAATAATTGGAAACCATCTGACTTGAGAAAGGATTTATTATTCAGTCATTAATGTCTCATTCTGTGTCGTATACCAAAAAGGGCAAGACTTTTAAATTACTATTATTTTACCTGTTATCCTTTCCCTCAGAGGTACTTTGTTAAATTTCTCTCAGTAAGAGTTGAGAAAAGCAAAATATTTATTTCCATACATCTTTTAGAATGGAACCACTTTAATGCTTTTATCTTGCTGTGTGCCTGAGATAAAATTTTGTCAAAATCTTGGAGCTTCAGATTTGGCTCATTCAACTGATGAAAAATGTTCCATCATAAAAGCCTAACTGTCAAACCGATCAGCCGGATTCGATGTATTTCTTGTCTTTAGAAGTGTGACTTTATTTTTCAACTAAACTGTCTTAATTTTCGTTTTAGAGAATATTATAAAAACTACTGAGAAATAAATTATGGAATTCATCATATACAATAGATTCCTAAAAAGCAGCCAAGTTTACATTGATGTAGATTAGATATACTTAATTTTACAACAAGTGTAAAACAGGATAATAATGCTGTTTCTCATTACTTTATTTGCAATAAAATGACATACTATTTTGCTAAAATTATGTTATTTATGGAGCCAGAAATATGATAGAAGGTATAGCATCCTTTCCTGAAGCAGTGTGAATGTGTACATCTGACTCTGATGTGTGGTTTAGGGAATAATTAAATAACAATTATGTTTAAAAATCAGAAGTAATTTCATTAATTTAATTAGCTCTCATGCTCAAACTTTTCTGCTTAATGAAATTATTTAATAGGAAAACTATACGTATCTGTATACTACTAAAACTAATCAGGTCAGCATGTATCACAATCCTAAGTGTTCATATGAGGTAGGAAATTCATATATGATTTTATAAAATCAGTTCTATCTACCTCATGGAATAGCACACACAATATCTGAAAAACACAACCTAAAATTCCTATCTGCAGGTTTTATGCAATATATCATGGAAATCTTAGTAGTTCCAGAAAATATTCCAGTTACATCTATTAAGAGTTAGCATGATTAACTGGCCTGGACTGCTCACCTGTTGTCAGGCACTCTCTTTTCCAGCTAATGACAAGTCCTAGGGATGAGAAATCAGACTTTTCTTAAACACACGAATTCTCCCAACACACACACACACACACACACACACACACACACAGATGTTGACAATAATAATTAAATTCAACCACAGTAAAAAAAAAAGGATTATAGAATACCCATCCGTTAGATAGTAATGGCCACTATTTTAATGAGCACTAACTATGTGCCAGTCACTATTCAAAGTTATTGACATATACTAGCACTTAATTGGTCCTTACAACAGCTTTGTGAGTTGGGTCTGATTAACACTCCCATTACCAGATGAGGAAGTGGATACTCAGAGCCCACAGGAGTGGCAGTTGGGGGAGGCAGTGTGCAAACTCAAGATGCCTGTCCCTAGAGCTCAGGTTATCCGTCACACACACTGCCTCTCTGGCACATGAGTCCATTTCTCATTACTTCCATTCCATAACTAACCACAGTGGTAGGCAGAATAACAGCTCCCCAATGATGTCCATGCCCTAGGCTCCAGAAGCCATGAATAGGTGGCAGAAGGGACTCTGCAGATGTGATTAAGTTAAGGATCCTGGGATGACAAGAATACCCCAGATTATCCAGGTGGGCAAAACATCATCACAAGGGGCCTTATAAGTGAAAAGGAGAGGCAGAAGAGAGTCAGAGGAGATGTGACGGTGGAATCAGAGGTCAGAGTGATGTGACTGCTGGCTTTGAAAATGCAGGAAAGGGCCACGAGCCAAGGAATGCAGGCACCCCCTAGAAACTGGAAAAGGCAAGAAAGCATTCTCCTCTAGAGCGCTCAGAGAGGAACACAGCCCTGCCAACATTTTGATTTTACCTACATGAGACCCAGCAGACTTCTGAACTCTTGAACGGTAAAATTAAAACTTTGTGTTGTTCTAAGCCTCTAAATTTGTGGTAAGTTATTACAGTAGCAACAGGAGACTGATACAATCACCAACACACTATTAAAAGGCACTGATAAGAGGAGGGTGTGAACATTCAAAAACCATTTTATACAAGCCGATTGCAGCAACATGCTTGCTGCCCAGATAAAACCAGGAAATACATTTGAGCAGCTAAGAAGCAACAAACAAGTTCTTGCTTCCGTATTGAAAATGAAGGTACCCCTTATCTCAGTTTTGGAATAAGTGGAGATTATCCACGGAGACGCTTTCTCATTTTTACTTTTACAAAATTGACTCTGGTAGTTCTTTGAAATTTTCCCCCTTTTCTTTGTTTCAGTGTCAATTTTTCACTTGAAGTTTTTTTTAAACTTTCCCTTCCTGAGCATTTTTCCACTGGGTTTGAGCCCTAACTCTGCTATTTAAATCGCTCCAGAACACTGGCATTATTATAATTGCTAGTACAATCAATCATGTAACTATTACCCTGTGTTCAAAGTAAGCACCTTTTTAGCTCTTACATAATTGTTATTTCTGCCGTCAGATGGTCCTCCTGGAGCTCGGCTCCACACAGCAGCCAGAGGGAGCTTTTTACTCCAGAAATATGACAGTGTCATTCCTGTCCTCAAATTCTTTCCCTGATCCCTATAACGCTCAGAATGGAGAGCAGACTGCTAAGTCTTATATCCAGAGTCCCTTGTGACACATCCACCCCTCCCCGCCCCATTGCCCCACGACCTCACCTGGCATCTCTCTCCTACACTCTCCTGTGCTCCAGCCCTACCAAGCTGTTCAGTGCTCCGAAACCCGAAACCCGGCAGCTTCTCTCAAGCCTCTGTACCCTGCACCTTCTGCTTCCTTTACCTATGTCAATAGTCGCTCCCTTTTCCATCGCACGAATTCTGTCCTCTCCTTCTCCAGCTCAATGAAACCTCCAATTGTCCCCGCGTCACCTGCAAAGACACAGGTAGCAGCACTTGATAGACACACACGGGTGTGGGTCCAGAACATCTTTCCTGCTTATTTTTGAGCTGTGGTTTCCTATGTCATCTATCTCGAATTTCCTGGCTACGTACTGACCTACTAACCTGCTTTCTGGTTTTCTGAACTTGGCCTTCCCCACTGGACAGCTGACACTATGATACTCACTCCCATGAACCAGCTACCATTTGCAGCCCCAGGTAAGAGGTGCTCCCAGAGGTTTCAGCTTCAGCTTATAACCATCCCCCACTACACACACATGCACACACACACACACACACACACATTTACTCCAGATGAGGAAACACTAAGGGAGACTGATATAATGACAATAAATGATACTACTGAGCACATCCAGCATACCTGGCATTATGTTAAGCACTTTGTTTCTTTAATTAAAAAAAAAAAAATCACCTGTAAAGCAGGTACTATTTTGTCCCCATTGACAGATGAGGAAACTAAGTCCATTAAGATGAAACGACTTATCCAAAGCCAGACAGCCTTTTGGTGATGGAGCTGCTAGGGCACATAACTTCAAAGAGCTCAGTCGATCAGTCAACCCCAGGACATTTTTTCTGATCCTTCTGGACTCCCAGCCACCACCACCACACTTCAGAATACTTCTCTGAGTAACCAAAGTTATCTTTGCACTTAGTTCACTGGATTCTAACTGTGTGGACCTATGTGTCTCCCTAAGAGACGTGAGCTCCTCAGAGTCGGGCGCATGTCTTTCAAACTTGAGAACACAAAAGAAGCACTTATTGAAGAGAACGTCTTTTCTCCATTATGTATTCTTGCCTCCTTTATCAAAGATAAGGTGACCATAGGTGTGTGGGTTTATCTCTGGGCTTTCTATCTTGTTCCATTGATCTATATTTCTGTTTTTGTGCCAGTACCATAGTGTCTTGATTACTGTAGCTTTGTAGTATAGTCTGAAGTCTGGGAGCCTGATTCCTCCAGCTCCGTTTTTCTTTCTCATGATTGCTTTGGCTATTCGGGGTCTTTTGTGTTTCCACACAAATTGTAAAATTTTTTGTTCTAGTTCTGTGAAAAATGCCATTGGTAGTTTGATAGGGATTGTATTGAATCTGTAGATGGTTTTGGGTAGTATAGTCATATTCACAAGGTTGACTCTTCCAATCCAAGAACATGGTATATCTCTCCATCTGTTTGTATCATCTTTAATTTCTTTCATCAGTGTCTTATAGTTTTCTGCATACACCTCTTTTGTCTCCTTAGGTAGGTTTTTATTCCTCGGTATTTTATTCTTTTTGTTGCAATGGTAAATGGGAGTGTTTCCTTAATTTCTCTTTCAGATTTTTCAACATTAGTGTATAGGAATGCAAGAGATTTTTGTGCATTAATTTTGTATCCTGCTACTTTACCAAGTTCATTGACTAGCTCTAGTAGCTTTCTGGTAGCATCTTTAGGATTCTCTATGTATAGTATCATGTCATCTGCAAACAGTGGCAGTTTTACTTCTTCTTTTCCTATTTGGATTCCTTTTATTTCTTTTTCTTCTCTGATGGCTCGGCTAAAACTTCCAAAACTATGCTGAATAATAGTGGTGAGAGTGGGCAACCTTGTCTTGTTCCTGATCTTAGAGGAAATGGTTTCAGTTTTTCACCATTGAGAACGATGTTGGCTGTGGGTTTGTCATATATGGCCTTTATTATGTTGAGGTAAGTTCCCTCTACGCCTACTTTCTGGAGGGTTTTTATCATAAATGGGTGTTGAATTTTGTCGAAAATGAGCTCTTTCTGAACTGATTAACTGTCCTATCAGGTCAATATTGTAAGTCACCTCAAAATCTCTTGGGAAATAGAAGTGGGTTTTATTTATAAATGAATGCATGTGTAAGTGAGAGTTTAATAAAATCCCAGAAAAGTAAAGTTTTCAAGCTAAACTAGTTCATGGAGGTCAGCTGGTTCTCTTCTCCCTTTTTGCAGATAAAAGAAATAAGGTCTAACCAATCTTGAAACCTGGTCCTTAATATGTTCTGTGTTTGGCCCACATTATTTTTTTAAGTTGAGTCAATATTTTTAAATTGTATGCTTACACATACACACAGACACACACAGAAAGGGTTCTGTTGGTTCTAGTTCTGTTGAAGTACTGAAATATCTGACAGCCTCTAGGTACATACCAAGAGAAATGAAAACATCTGTCTATAGAAAAACTTGTACATGAATGGTCATAGCAACGTTATTCATAATAGCCCCAAAGTAGAAACAGTCCAAAATTCCATCAACTAATGAATGGATAAATGAAATGTGGTAGATCTACACAATGGAATACTATTCAGCAATAAAAAGGAATGCAGTACTGATACAAGCTGCAACGTGGATGAACCTTGAAACATTATACCAAGTGAATGAAGCAGGTCACAAAAGACCCAATATTGTACGATTCTATTCATATGAAATGTCCAGAATAGGCAAATCTATAGAGACAGAAAGTAGATTAGTAGCTTCGTAGGACTGGGGGAAAGCAGGAATGGGGAGTGGCTGCTAATGGGTATGGGGTTTCTTTTTAGAGTGATGAAAATGTTCTAGAATTGAGTGTGGCAATGGTTGGCACAACTCTGTGAATATACTAAAAAACAACCCACAGAATTGTTTAAAATATACGTAGACATATATGCACGTGTTGATAGAGATATAGATCTATAGCAATAGTGGATTTTATTGGCTTGTTCTAAGTAGCAGATGCCCCTTTAATGAATCATGATTCCTCCAGTTCTCCACAATCTCCACCTCTCCCCATGCCCAGCTCCAAGCTTGCCCAATTCCCTCAGTGATGTTTTCTGCCTGGCCCAGGAATTGGAGTTTTCAGCTTCTGGTCAAGACCATCATGGAATCTCCAAGTTGGAAAAGATGTCACCAGTCTGACCTCCCCACAAAACAGGACAAAAGGAGTCCTCATTCACACCCCAGGTGTCCTCTTCTTGACTGTCACCCTGCATTTGAACTCTTTCAGTGAGGAGCATTCACAACTTAGTAAGGCAACTCGCTATTGTTGTTGCTATTGTCATGACCACTAATGACATTTATGACATGATCCAGAATTTACAAAATGCTTTATCTTGCTTGATCACCATAACAAACCTGAGAATTACTGTCATCCACATTTTACAGGTAAGCACATTGAGAAATTGGGGGACCTGTCCAAGGACATGGAATTTGAGCTCAGATTTTCTGACTTCAAATTCCATGCCTTTTTAGTATGAAATATTTCAAAATACATAAAAGTAGTAAATCATACAGCAGACATCCAGGTACCCACGCCTGAGATTCTGCACTGGCTTCAGAGCTCCCCAGCTCTCTCCACTGTGTCACTGATGTCACAGTGTTCTCTATCCTGTACAAGGATCTACTATCCTGGAGAGGACCAGATCACCCCACTGAGGTGTGTAGAATTAAGTACAATCCCTCTATCATGGAGAGCCCTTTTTCCTTCATTTTATGTTAATGTTTATGGGGATTTCATTGGTTCAAACTAATTGTTTGGAAGAGAAAGAGGACCCCAAGGGAAGAATGATATAGAAATATTTGATGAATGTTCTTATCTTAACATCTGCCATCAGTAACAGTCTCTCCCTCTCTCTGTTTTTCTAACAAGTGGTAATCTTCCTTTCAAAAACTCCACGAAATTGACCCAATTGTTTTGCTATACTGCAGTACAGCTGCGTCAAATAAGTGGACTTAACCAAGGTGGGTATGGGCAAGGTTGTGGTGAAACCAATGGTTTGGATGTGCTAGAATCTACTAACAGTTGGGGAAGCAGCATGATGGGGGGGGCGAGGAATCAGGGGAAGCTTTCCTGACTCCACTGTCCATCAGCTGTCGCACATACAAGGGGTTGGTGACCCCGGGCCTCCTTTCCATCATCTGTAAAATGGAGACAGGAACGCAGGCTGGACCCCTTTTACTCCTGCCCCAGCCTGGTCCGGGTGTGCTCCACCAGCCAGCACAGTTAAGGAAGAATCACCCCATGCCTGGAAATTCGACTCATTACGTGAGTTGAATGCAATCAGAGGGCTGAGGTGTCAGCTCAAGATGAGTCATTTGGCTCAAGAGATAATTGTCAGTGGTCCTAGCAACACCCTCCACCGCCAATAGCCGTTTCATTTGATCTCCGCGTTGATGCTCAAGCCACAGATTTCCTGGGCCTGCAGCCTCCGAGGAAATGGAAGCCAAACAGCAGATGATTCATATTTCCTCTGACGTAGCAAGAGAGAAACTACCTGGTGCAGAAATTGCTACCAACCTTTCAAGGCCCTGGCCTGAGCTGCTCCCTCCACTTCCTCGGCTGATGGGTCCGGAGGCTGCCTGGCTTTAACTGGCTTCTCTCCAAAGAGCGAGAGAGAGAGAAAGACGAGAGGAGAAGAGAGAGGACTTAACGTTTATTAAGTGCCCATCATGCGCCAGGTCTCGCCCCATCAGCCACCTTACATATACAGTCTCATGTAATTGCGCTCATACTGTGAGGCAGACATTAGATGCTCCCTGCTATACTGTACATTTACTTACTCATTGTCTGTTTCCCTCACTAAATAATAAGCTCCAGGAAGGCAAAGACTTTATTTGGTTCATGGCTACATGTCCAGATTCAAGAACTAGGACATAATAACATATAATAATTATAGGTAACACTTACACCAGATACTGTTCTAAGTGCTTTCACACAACTGAAGCAAAGAGTAATAATAATAATAATAGTAATAGCTACCACTTATCTTGTGCCAAACACTTCTATTTTCCTACATTAACTCAATTATTTCTCATAACAACCCTGTGATGGAAAAACTACTCTCTCCACTTTCCAGATGATGAAACTGACACAGAGGGGAAAAAAAATTGTCTTGCCTGTTTCCCTACAGCTAAAGAGCTGTGGAACCGGAAATACATAAATAAGTAAATAAATAAATAAATAAATAAATTTTTAAAATTAAAAACAAAAAGAGCTATGGAACCAGGATTCAAATCCAGGCCACCAGCCTTTGATTTTAACCATGATGCTATTCTGCCTCTCTCCTGATGGATATTCAATAAATATTTGTTGAATGAATGATCATACCCATTTTACAGATGCATAAACTCAGCCTCTTACTAAAGTCCCACAACTTGTAGAACCAGTTAGGTTTCAAACCGAGAACTGTCTGATCACAAACTACTACAACCATAGCCTGTAAAATTCTTTTTTTTAAAAATTATGGTAAAATATACATAACATAAAATTGCATTGTATTGTAACCATTTTTAAGTTACAGGTCTGTGGCATTAAGTATATTCACATTGTAGTGTGACCATCATCACCATCCATCTCCAGAACTTTTGCATCTTCCCCAGCTGAAACTCTGTACCCATTAAACATGAACTCCCCTTTCCTATAAAGTTCTTCACAGGGGAGGAATTCGGCCAGGGTTAGACGCTGGACTGGGAAATCAGCTGTGTGGAATGATTAGAGAGGAACAGAAAAGAATTCCTACCTTGAAATTTGCTTTCCTGTTAGCAATTATAAATTTGAACATTCTACCACTAAGGAGTCATTTGTTCTTGCAGTTTTTAAAGATTTTGAGGCCTTTGAGAGCACAGAGAGGGGGTTAGGCCATCGAGCTGCTCTCAACAGAAGTACGTGGAGGGATCCAGGGAAGGCTCAAAGGGAAGATTGGAAGACTGGCACCAAGAAACTGTCTTCCCCCCTAGCTTCTCTGGGCCTGCCTTCTTTCATTCACTCATCAAGTATGGAGGAGTACCCGCCAGGTTCCAAGCGCTGCTGAAGCCCCGGGGATACGCCGGTGAGCATTATCGTGGGGGCCACTGAAGAGTAAGCAGTGTGACCCTCCATGCTCTGGAAGAAGAGGTGCTCGAACTCTGGGAACACACAAGAGGCGTTCAAGCCTTTCTAGGAGAAACAGCATCCAAGCAGAGACCTCAAGTCTGAGTAAGGCTTAGCTGGATGAAGGAGGCTGGGGGAAAGTGGAGAGAGGGCAGGGAGAGTGTTCCAGGGAAAAGGGAACAGTATGCGTAAGACCAGAATGCCAGATACCTACGTGAGGAAGTGCCCAGTGATGAAGGAGGTGGGGTGAGGTATGACGTGGGAAGAGCATAGAGAGAAAGAAGGCTCAGGTGGTGGGCAGGGCCTTGTAATCCCAATGAAGGAATATGGACTTTGTCCTGACAGCAACTTGGAGCTGCAGAAGGATTTTAAGCTGGAAGGTGGCATAATCAGGTTTGCATGTCAGAAAATGTGGAAGACAGAAAGGGAGGAGGGACAGAACTGAGAATAGGGAGACCCAGGTAGGAGGTGATTGTGTAAATCAGGCCAGAGATGAGTGTTCTCTGAACCAGGAGAGTGACCACGGCAGAGATGCAGATGGTGGGCAGGTTCAAGAGGAACTGTGGGAACAGAATTATCAGGACTCAGAGCTTGCAGGGAGATGGGGAGAGAGAGAGAGGTGTCACAAATGATGCCTGGGTTTCTAGTGCGGATAACTGAATGGGTGGTGGTTACTTGCAGCCATTCACTGAGATAAAGGGGCTGGTTTGGGGGGGAAGTTAATCAGTTCCATTTTGGACAAGTTCAATTGAGAGTCTTGTGAAACACTCAAGGGAAGATGTCAAGGAGTACCAGGGAAAGGAACCAAGAGGTCCTGCTGGTGTGATTCGCCCCTCCTGTGTACGCCAGGGTCAGACAGGGTGAGGAAGGATGCTAAAAGCACAGGTCAGCTGCTAACTAACAGGTACCCACTAACACACACGCACACACATACACGCGTGCACACACTCCCTATATATATACTTGTATATATAATATACACACAGTCAGAATGGAACACCAGACAGTGTTGCTGTGAGACAATTCATCTAGGTCAGTTTGAAGGTCTAGAGTGAATCTTCAGGGGATGAGGAGGCAGGACGAAGAAAATCCCTGGAATGAGCTCTATAGTTTCAATCTGCTGATGTTTATACATTTCTTGATCACAGATACTTTATTTCTGCGTTAGCAACTCTGGCACAGATTCGAACCATTCAAAAACCCGGCAAGTGGTTTCTCTTTGGGGTGATGAAAATCTTCTGGAATCAGATAGTGGTGATGATCACACAACCTTGGGAACATACTAAAAACCACTGAAATGTACACTTTTAAAGGTGTATTTTATGGTATATGAATGATAGCTCAATAAAAAGAATTCTTCATATTAAAAAAAAAACACACACACAAATCCTGGCCAGTATCATTCAGTCACAGTGACTGTGCTCTTTTCTTTTGTAAGTGTCTCTGGTTGGGCGAGTGCCCTGTGATTTATTCTTTCAATGACTGAGGGCGGTGCCAGCCACCCTCCAGTAGCCTTTCCACCTCAAGTCCTGATGGATCTCATTTCCCCTCCTCCGCCTCAAGGACAGAGCCTGGAGACCTGGCAGTAGGTGCATTTGCTATTGAGGAATTTAAAACATTGTAAGGAAAGTAGGGTGTTGAATGAAGTTAGTAAAGCTCTTAGAAATATATTTTTACATTCAAAGCTATGAAACAAGATTTCAAATGAAGAAGATATTATTGACATTTTACTCAACTTATCTCCGTAGCTATTTTTAGGTGCTGTACTTAATGCTTTACAGATGTACTTGAATCATCATAGCAACTCCTTGAAATAGGTAGTATGGGGACTTCCCTGGCGGTCCAGTGGTTAGGACTCCACGCTTCCACTGCAGGGGACACAGCTTCAATTCCTGGTTGGGGAACTAAGATCCTGCATGCTGCGTGGCATGGCCAAAAAAAATAAAATAAAATAAAATAAAATTTTTAAAAATAAAGTTAAATTAAAAGAAAAAGGTAGTATATCATACCATGAGGAAACTGAGGCATAGACAAATGACTAGCTTCACCAAGCTCCACAGCTAATGGCAGAGCCCAGATTTGAACCCAGGCAGTGGATTCCAGTGCCCATTGTACTGTTTCCTCTCATATGATAGGCACCCAGAAATCACTTCATTCTCCTCATCTTCGGATCTCAGCTTAGACCTTGTTTCATCTCAGAAGGTTCCTTGACCCCTTGATTAAGTGCCCCTCCTCTATGGCTCTCTAGTGCCTGTATTTCTCCACTTGCATTATTGATCACCCTAGGCCATAATTGCCTATTTACTCAGCTGTACCAATTGTAAGTGGTGTGAGGGCAGGAATCACATCCACCTTGTTCTCTGATCTATCCCCAGGGCCTGGCATATGGATGGTTTTCCAAAGTGAAATTGAATGAGTGAATGAATTCCATTTACCCTCTTTTACTCTTAAGAGACTGTTCAGGATCTCCCTACTCTGTAATTTCCAAAAACTTTGGAAATTCATTTTTATTTGTTATGGATAATGCACATAATGTAAAGCTCCTCTCCCCCAATGGGTTCTCTTTCCAAATGTTCGATGCTTTTTATATTTTGTAACTCAGACTTGTTGACTATTTTTTGCCTCTGGGGTCTGTCCTCCTGGTTTTAATTGTGATCCCAAACTTGTGATGTAATTGGGATGTTGGAGATAGAAAAAAGATGGTGTAACTTTTACTTAGCTGGGTGACATACCTGAGTAGGTATTTCTTAATTCCCTCTCTGGTACTCAAGGTTAAAGAGCTTTAGCTCTGTTATGAGAGCTTTGTGCCAAAAAACATGTCATGGACCTCCCATTACAGGTGCCTCCATCCCCCTCCCCAAGAGGGCATCAGTGTGACTCCAAGGACCACGTGGGCTTTGCCCTCATTTTCCATGTATTACTCCCACAGCTTCATTGCAAAACCTCCACCCTTCCCTGCCTTTACCTCTGCCTCGTATTTCCACCCCCAACAGGCATGACTCACAACTCATGGTCTCTGGGAACAAAACGGACATTGAAGTAAATCTCAAAGCAACAGGTGTAGATGGTTCTGTGACACCCTGGAGTACAAAAAAATGCCACATTTCTTTAATGTTCTCAACCAGATTAAACCTTTATCATGCCCTCCATTCAAAAAGATCATGAGTTGCCAAATCCCAGCAATTTTCCATGATTTATCCTTGCCCCCTACACCACATAAGAAACTCGGGGCTTACTCAGAACAGAAATTTAGGGAAGGTCCCTGGTCCTCCATCCATCTTTTCAATGATACCCAGGAGCTGCTAGTACAAAATGTCATGGTAATTTTTTCAGTCTTCATCTTACAGCATTTGACATGGTTTATTTCTGCCTCTTCCCAAAAAACTTTCTCTCTTTCCCCTTCTCTGGCAGTGACTTTGTGGGCTCCTCCTCCTCTCCTCTAACTCTAAAATTGGGGTACCATCTTTAGACTCCTTCTCTCTTCACTCCTTGTCTAAATGAGTTCCTCTAGCCCCATGGTTCTAAATATCATCATTCTGCACTGATCATTTCCAAAGTGACCTTCAACTCCAACTGTCCCATCAACTCTAGACCCCTATAGCTGACTGCCTACTTGACATCTCCACTTAGTTGCCAATGGCCAAATTTAACATGGCCAAACCCTGATCACCCCATCCCCCGCAATTCGGCTCCATCCTCATTCTTTCTTACCTCGGTAAAGACAACTTCGTACTGTTTGCTCAGGCTAAAAACTTTGCAGTCATTCTTGACTCCCTCACCTCTAGATAGATAGATAGATAGACTGATTCAATCCCATCAGCAAATGTGACTGTCATATAGTTTCTCACCTCCTCCACTTCTACCAACCTAGTCTAAGTCACCAGCATACTTTTGCCTGGATTATTGCCATAAAGTGTCTACCTGCTTCACGCCCATCCTTATCCCCTAAATCTGTTCTTCACAGAGCAGCCAAAGTAATCTTAAAACAGCGGTCCCCAACCTTTTTGGCACCAGGGACCAGTTTCATGGAAGACAATTTTTCCACGGACCAGGGTGGGGGGTGGTTTTGGGATGATTCAAGCTCATTACTTTTATTGTGCACTTTATTTCTATTATTATTACATTGTAATATATAGTGAAATAATTATACAACTCACCATAATGCAGAATCAGTGGGAGCCCTGAGCTTGTTTTCACTTGCCACTCACTGATAGGGTTTTGATATGAGTCTGCAAGCAATTGATTTATTATGGTCTCTGTGCAGTCAAACCTCTCTGCTAATGATAATCTGTATTTGCAGACGCTCCCCAGCGCTAGCATCACCTCCTCAGCTCCACCTCAGATCATCAGGCATTAGATTCTCATAAGGAATTCACAATCTAGATCCCTCCCATGTGCAGTTCACAGTAGGGTTCGCCCTCCTATAAGAATCTAATGCCACCGCTGATCTGACAGGAGGCAGAGCTCGGGCGGTAATGCGAGCAATGGGGAGCAATGGGGAGCGGCAGATGAAGCTTTGCTCGCCCGCCCGCCACTCACCTCCTGCTCTGCTGCCCGGTTCCTAACAGGCCACGTACCGGTACCGGTCCATGGCCCAGGGGTTGGGGACCCCTGCTTTAAAGTTAAAAGTCAGATTATATCACTTCTATCCTCAAAACTTTCCAATAGTTTCTCATCACTATCAGAGGAAAATCCAAAGACTTTACAATGATCTGCAAGTTCTTACATGATGTGGTTCTGTCTGCTGGGAATACCTTTTCCCAAATACTCACCCAGCTCATTCCCTCACCTCCTTTATGTCTGTATTGAAATGCAACCTTCTAAGTGGAGCCTTCCCTGACCAGCCTGTATATGCATCCCCTACCCCTGTCTCTCTTTGTCCCCTTACCAGCTTTATTCTTCTTCATAGCCCTTAGCATGATTTGTCACAGATGTATTTAACTCTGAATTGTCTTTCTCCGTCCTCTAAAATGTAAGCTCATTGAGAGAAGGGACTTTTGTCTGTTTTCTTCACCTCTCTATGCTCCACTCTTGCACACGATCTGGCTCAGACTAAAGGCTCAGTGTGTTGAGCTGAGTAAATGATTGGCCACTGCTGCGGCCACCGGTGGAACCCTTGTGAAGGGGATGGCTGCCAGCAGCTTCTCCCTCTCTGATCTTTGCCAAGGTTCCCACATTCACTGCCCTTCGTGCTCAGCCCTCAGAGCTTTCCAGACAGCCATCTTCAGGTAACCCTGTGCCTTAGGGGTTCAGCATTGGCACGGGGCGTAGTTCTCTGCCCCGCCACACCTCCTCCCTGTCTTGCAGACTAATATAACTTCACCACCACCTTTCAAATACACACACAAACTGCTTACTTTTCTCCTGGAGAAAAGGAGAACCCTGAGAGGCAGTACATATCGCATAATACTTAATAGACTTTGGAGACCAACTTCTTTTATCCAAATCCTGGTCACTTAACAGTTGTGTGGCTTGGGGCAAGTTTCTTAACCTCTCTGTGACTTACTTTCCTTACCTGCAAAATCGAGATAATAATGAGTCTCTCCCTTGTAAGTTTGTTGTACGGATTAAATTAGTTAACTCATGTTAAGTGCTTGGAGTCATGATACATGTTCACTACTATTTTCGTAAAATGTTGGTCCCTTTCATAAGAGAGGTGAGCTATGGAGGGAGAGATGGGTTTTTTTCTTCCTTAGGGATTTTTTTGGCAGAAGAGGGGCGTAGAGGGAGGGAGGGGGAGAAGGCCCCTGTTATGCAGGTGGAGTAAAATTGCACATCAAAGGAATTCATGATTGGAGAGAGGTGGGCTGTACAAATCTTAGAGCTCCCGTCAGTTGCAGATGAGATAATGGTAGGATTGCTGTGAGGAATAAATTCATTCCTTCGTCAAATATTCACTAATGCTTGCCATGTGCCAGGACAGAAAACACGAAATAACAGAAAGTTCATATGACCAAGCACAATTTCAAGCTAGAAGTCCATGCTTAATGAGTGCTATCTATTACTCTTGATGTAAAGTCCTTTTAGCCTGGGAAGAGTAGGGGGGGACTAAAATCAATAGTATTCATTGAATTATTTCCTAAATACATGCCCATTCAAACCTGTCAAGGTTTCTGCACACAATCCTACTTCTTCCAGCGACCTGCCCTACCAGAAGTCGGCTCGGTCCAGGCCTGAGGACGCTGGAGAAGGTGGCCCGGCCAGGCAAAGGGCTGCCTGATCCCTGTGGCCGAGGTGACTTTGAGAGCGCGCAGTCAACACTGGGGCTCCGCGGCACAGCTCCCTGGGGACTCCTGCTTCCCGTCGCCGCCAGCGCACCGCCCTGGGGGCCGCTGTGGCCTCCTGGAGGGCGCACAAAGCATCCGGGGCTCCATCGAGATAAGCAGGGCCCGGGGCCAGACAGGCAAGGAGCCCTGCGGGGAGCGCTCCCGCGCTGCGGCGAACGGTTTCCGCCCCGGTGTGTTTGCGGACCGGCGAGTCTGGCGAGGCCACACGACGGGGGCGCTCGGAGAGGGGCTGCGGGAGACCTGTGCCCAGATCAGGCCCGCGGCTGTGTGTCCGCGGGGTCCTGTGGGAAGACGCTTCACCCGACCGGGAAGACGCTTTGATGTATTTTTCCTCTAAGGCACAGCCCGGGGTTATCTCTCCATCACAAGCATCGCTGACCGAGCGCGCGCTAAGGAGTAGGTTGGAGTGAGGGAGGTGACATGCACCAGGGATGAGACCACTGAGGCTGACCTGTCGGTGATTGCTTCACGGCCCCTCTTCTCTTCCCCAGTGTAGCTGAATAGGTCAATTCAGGTCAACCAGAGGAGGATTTATTGCGCGTGACAGTCAGGAGCCAGAGGTTCTTCTGGTCCTGAGGCTGCCTCTCCTGCTGCGGGACCTCAGCCATGCTGTCGAACCTCACTGGGCCTCCATCCACCTCCTTAAAATGACAGAACTGGGCAGGTGGTCTCTAAGGATCCTTTCTAACCCTAAGAGTCAGTGATTTTTTTTTTTTTTTTAATTTGGAAGAAATGGAAGACACAGTTCTTGCACTCAGGGAATACTGAATCTAGCTGAGCAAATTGTTCTCATACCAGTGAAAGAAGTGATAATCTTTGAAGACAGGACATAAGGAAGGGTTCTCTGAGTGCTCTGTTCAGTAAGGCTGTGAGAGTTCTGGAAATGATTCACAGGCTGGCCGGGTCCTTGGGGCAGGTAGGTGCAGCTCCGCCATCGCCATCTGTGTGGTCACCCAATGTATTTATGAGTGAGGGCAACTGGTGGGGACCCTCGTAGATGTGGCTTTGCAAAGAGGTAGCACAGTGGGGCAAAATGACCTGTGTGTTAGTCCAAGTTAGAAGTGCCATGGCTCCGCAAGGAGACAGCCCCAGAGGAAATCCCAGCACTGTTGCTAGCCGTGAGATGCCCAGCCTCAAGCTTCTCATCTGGAAAATAGTGCTACTCTCATAAAATGGTTGTTACAACTCAATAAAAAAGTGTGCAAAGTGCTTAGCACAATGCGTGGTAGACAGTAAGGGCTCAGTAAACGTTCACAGTAGCCTTCCTTGTTTTATGATTGTTAGTCTATGGCCAGCACAACCTCCCTGAGTTGGGCTGAAAATAATCCCACCCCCCCTGCACTCATGTCAGCCTAGACACAGGTCAGAAAACTGTGAGAATCTGGCAAGTGCAGAATTGGCCACCTTTCCAAAGGGACATGCCAAGGTCCCGGCCTTGGTGCCAGGGGCCACGTGGCTGAAAGGAGATGTCTCTGGTAGCAGAGTTACATGGGGGGGTGGGGCTTAGGAGGACCAAGGGCGCCCATTGGCCACTAGGAGCACAGGGCGGGCTCAGCCAGCAGGTCCTCAAGAGGGGGCACGCAGCTCTTGGCTCAGTCTTTCCCAGGCAGTGGCAGGCTTGCACTCATCTTTCACTAGGAGCAGGGACACGGTGGCAGCTCCAGCCTTGTGCCACTTTTCATTGCCAACTTTTCGTGTAAAGGACACTGCCCCACGCTCTTCACAGTGCAGGAGAACCCAGAGCAGACCAACCACGCAGGGCAAAAGAGGCTGGCAGACTCAGGAGTGATATGCCGGATTCCTTTTTAACTTTTCTTATTGCTCCTCTTTTCACAGTCAGGCATTGCTCTACTTATTACACTTAAAGTGAAAATCCAGACCAAAGTTACAAAGAATAAGGATAAATAACCCAAACCAATCTGCTGAGTTGAGTAAAATCAATATATGCGTAATTTCTTTATAAATATGTGCATAAGTAAACATGTGGCATAAAGTCTCATGCCCAAAATAAATTGCTAATACAATAGTCTAAAATAAAACACTAAAACCTTTACTACTTCCCTCCTTAAACATCCCAGCCAACACCACTCTCCCCCTCAACCCAAAATGGAAAGATTTAAGACATTCTAAAGTAGACAGCTCCATCGTGTCTGCAGTATGATTATTTTCTTTCAAAGCAATGGTTTTCACTTACCAACACTGATTTATTTTTGTTTAGTTTGGGGTTTTTCCCTTCTCAGTGTAATGAGTCTAAGTGAAAAATTTAGCAGTGAGAGAGAATGCGGCCATCCTCTGGGAATTCAAAGTTGCCCTAGGTTATCTCCTTTCTCCAAAAGTTGAGATTTCTTCCTCTGTCCCTCCCAGAAGCTCACCGTGGTGGCTGCTTTCTGAGAGTTTATGTGTAACTTCCTTCACTGCTGAGGCCAGGCTCTAGGTTAACTTCTGGAAGTATCTTTGGAAACTAATGCTCAGGCAAACTCCAAGAAAAAGAGGCACATGGTGAGGAACTGACATAATTTTTTAACACCACAACCAGCATATTTCTGGAGGCAGCTGCAGCCAAAAAGAGTTGCCAAGACCAATATTGATCTAGTTCTTCATCCAATCAACAAATGCCATTGTTTATAAGATATAATTTTTCTTGGTTAAAGTTCAAAGTTAAACTCCAAGGATTTTCAAATCTATAAAAATGAGAGGCTTTCATACCCTCAAAAAAAAAAAAATTCCTGGCCAGTTTTCCTCCTTCATGGGTTTTCACAGTCACTATAAGAAAGATAGCCAAGAAAACATTTTTGGGTCTTTTTTTCTCTGAACTCTGGTAGCTTTTAAAAGGACGATAGTGCTAAATATCTACATAAAATCCCTTAAACCTTTGTGCCTCTCCTGAAAATCATGGCATATCAGCTGCACAGGTGACTAAGGTTTGCTTTTCTGCTCCAGGGCTACCCACCTGCAGAATTCCATAAATCAATTCAGCTTTTTCCAGGTTTAGATTCAAGCAGCCCTCTCCCTTCCCACCCATCTTTTTTAATGTGGAAATGACAGAGTCTCTTCTAAGCCCCTTGGAGAAGGCAAAGGGTTCTGTGGCTCACGTCTGATCCTGAAATGGAAAACCTTAGCGAGTAAATGGTAAGCAGATGGTGTTAGAAACCAGTTCCTCGTGGTTATTCTAGATGCAGACGAGTGTCCATTTCTGGGAGCTGGTGTCAGCGACAAGCAGGTCAGCTTTAGGATGTGGAACTAGGGTGGGGTAATAGATAGATCTGTGAGATCTCAAATTGGGCATCTTCTTCATCTGAAAAAAGAGTTTTAACAGAGGCTGTACCTTCCCCTCCATGCCTGCCTTCCCCCAAAGGACGCAGCAGAGAGGCTTGTACACACATACAGCTGAAA
The DNA here is from genome assembly GCF_009873245.2 of Balaenoptera musculus. Taxonomy (NCBI): domain Eukaryota; kingdom Metazoa; phylum Chordata; class Mammalia; order Artiodactyla; family Balaenopteridae; genus Balaenoptera; species Balaenoptera musculus. Next base: position 87,849,749 of record NC_045789.1, on the reverse strand, counting down.
ATCAGCTGACTGATGGACTGAGTGATTCCTTTGTGGATACCTAGAGGATACTGATTCCTTTCTATGGAGACGCCTCTCAGTTCACTTTTCTGGTTTGGAGAAACGTGAGCTGAGAACAGAGAACATCCATTCCTGCCACAAACGTGTATTGAGTGCCTATCACGTACCAGACTCTTGTCCAGACTGTTGGGGTCCAGCCAGGAATAAAACAGACAAGCAAGCCCTGCCCTCAGGGAGCTGATGCTCTAATGGGAGGGGAGCATGTAGATTATGAACAATGAACTAATCTTTTAGGGCAGACACTTTGAGTACATTTACATGATACTTTGACAAAACACAGGAAGAGGAAACAATTGAAAGCCAGCAAGCCATGACTCTGTGCTCTGGGACACAGCGATGGGATTCTGGAAACCATGACAGCACACCAAACACACCAAGCCATCACGAGGCCGAGAACCCAGGGGCTAATTCTGAGCACAGATATCTCCCACCAGCCCCAACAGCTCGTATTTGTCCAGAACGTTCCAGTCTGCCAAGAGCTTTCACATATACTACTTACTGTAGTCCTCACAATACCCCTGCAGGGTGGACAGAAATGATCATTCCCGTCCTATAGATGAGGAAACCCCAGTTTCAAGACCAAGAGTGACTTGCACAAGGCACAAAACCCACATGGCAGGGCTGGGCTTCAAGCTCAGAAGAATAATATCGATAATAATAAATATAATGCTTACTACATGCTCAGCACTGTTCTAAGTTCTTTATATGAGTTAACCCATTTTAATTCTCAAAACACCTCAATGAGATAAACGTGTGTATTTTCCCCATCTTACAGATGAGATCATTGAGGCACAGAGAGGTTGAATCATTTGCCTAAGGTCACACAGCTAAAAAGTGACAGAGGTTGGATTCAAGCTCTGGTCATTCAAACTTAAGCAGCCTCCTCAAACGGTAGCTGCAGCTCTGGGCCTAAGGGCAGTGTACTCTCTCAAGTGCAGAAAAGAAGTTTGGCCCATTGACCAACTGCCCAGGAATACATGAATAGCCACACACCAGAGGTGTCACCATCTATTACAAAGCACAATAGTCTCTGTGTTAATAATATATTTCAAGAATGATCGTTATATTAAGTAAGAGGGAGAGAAACTCAAAGGATTTTTTTAAATTGTCTGAAGATCCCTTTGCTGCAAGCCAAACATCCCATTAGGATGAAGCTGGTTTATCTGTTACTGCTTTGAATTAACAGAGGACCGTGATTTGCATGGTTTTTTTGCTTATTTTAACCACCCTGTGATCTTCCTCTTCTCTGAACTCTTGCAGCACCCAATTTTTACAAGACAGTATTACATGTAATTATACTTTGTACTCTTACATAATTATTCCATGTATGCCCATCCTGTCTCCCCACACAATTTATAAGATACTCAAAGACTGAGATCTGTACTGGATGCTTTCATTGTCCCTTCAGGATTAACCTAGGTACTCAATTAATGTTTGCTGCCTGCTTGAATGACTATCTTTAAGATGAATTCCAAGTTGCCTCTTCAGAAGTATTTGTGCTTGTTCCAAATGGTTGGCTAGAGGTATTTGTTTTTCTTTGTTTTCTTGCAGTTAAAATGGTAACTACTCACGTATAAAGACAGTGTGCTGGTAAATGTTTAGCAGCCAGTTCTCCAGGAAAAAAAGGCCTTGGTCGCTAACATTTCCCGTGATAAATACTCTCACGGTGGCCTATTTCATGTTACCAGCATGATGTCAACGAGCTTGCAAAATTCCTGAATATTTAACAAGGGATTCTATTAAGCTGGTACAAGTGGCTCTCCCCAAAAATATGATCTTTGCTGGATATGGTGACTTTGGTTTTCCATCTCAACAAAGGCTTTTGGTTCGAATATATGCTAATTTGAAATACCAGCCTTAGCAATGTAGCAATCACTCACCTAGTCATTCCAGAGCCAGGTTGTGGAAAAGGGTCTGTATTTAAATTGATGGACCTAAAAAATGAAAATCTTTTATCTTAAGCCAACCAAACAACCAAGCTCCATTCTGTCTCCGGCCTTCTTTCCTCCCTCCGTTCCTTCTTCCATCACTTCACCTCCCTAACTTCTCATGCCATTTTCATTTTGAGTGGTAGGTTTTGCTGTTGATTTAACGATGACGTTGGTGGGATAGGAAAACACTTTTGAGGCCAGTGATCTTGCCAACCTAAACCCATGTGATAACCGCTGTAGAACTTAAAACAACTGTTGGATTGGTTTTCCTTCTGGCCAATTTTCCAGAAACTCTTTCTTCTAATTCAGCTCTTTATTTGGGGTTCCTAAAGTGTTCTTAATGAGATATGTACTGGCCACAGTCATTTCAGAGGCAAAGAGATAACCCTCAACACAGTTGGGAGGGTTTTACAACATTTTACAGTTGGGAATGTTGTCTTCTCTGAATTTATAAAGGTTCTAACTGCCAGTTTTCTCCCCTCCTCCACTAGCCCACCCCCTCCTCTTTATTAAACGTCTTGTTATGAGAATTTCTATTTGGCCTGTGAGTGGAGGGAGGGAGAGTTAGGCATATCCACGTGGAGAAAGTGGCTCTGCGACAGCTTGGCTGATGGGCCTGTCCGGGCGCAGAGAGCAGCAGAATGTGATTACATTGCTTCACAATTATTCTCATTGCATCAAAAAACATTGTTAATATCTTTTTTTTAAATAGATGCTATATGACATTAACAGGGTTTTAAAGGAAAGTAAGAAAAATCCCTTTTATTTCAATTATCAGTAAGACTTTTGTTAAACTTATTGTGTCAACCCCATTTTTATTGGTGACACTGGTTCTCAAACCCTGAAGCAAGCTTGCATTCTCTTTCTTTTTTCTACATATGCCTGGTTCTTTTGTCAGTGCGCCAAAGGAAAGCCTAGCCATGGGTGCTTTCAACCCAAGAGCCTGCATGAAACCTTTCTCCACGTGGTTTTGGATTATATGGATTTTTTCCTCTCCAAGTTGACCATAAACTCCCTGTAAACAGTGGCAAAGTATTCTACTTTCTACCTAGAGCGCCTGTGCATTGCAGAGCACAGGTGTGTGCAATCCCATAATTTTCAGAGCTAAAAGGGTCTTTGGTGAGATCCTCTAACCTAAGCATTATTACTTCAGTCCACAGAAGCAGTCTTACTTAAGGTGTCCATGAACTCTCTGAAGTTATATAAAAAGTATTGTACGCAGCCGCTGTCTGCAGATATACATGCATGTGTCTGTTGGCATTTTACTGGGGAGACATGTTCATCAGATTCTCAAAAAGGTTAATGTCATTAAACCTCCAAGGAATTAGGACGTATGACGGAGAGAGAAAGTGAGTCCCAGAAAGAATAGATATTTATACAATGCATAATCATTTCACCTATACATTGATGAGGAAATTTTTTCTGAGATATACTTCACATACCGTAGATTCACCCCTTTAAAGTGTACAATGCAGTGGTTTTTAGTATAAACAGAGTTGTGCGACTGTTCCCACTATATAGTAAGGATTACTTATTGAGAACCTTCGTGCTAAGCACTGTTCTTAGTACAATGGGTACAGCAGTGGGAACAAGATGAAGGACATCTCTGCCCTCAAGAAACTTCTATTGGAGCAGACAATAAATAAGTAATCAAACAAGTGAACAATTCTGTTATGGGTTGAGTTGTGTCCCCCCCCCCCACACACACACACAAATTCATATGTTGAAGTCCTAACCCTCAGCATTTCAGAATGGGACTTTATTTGAAAATAGGGTTACTGCAGATGTAATTAGTTAAAATGAGGTCATACTGGAATAGGGTGGGCCCCTTAGCCCCTTTATAAAAAAGGGGAAATTTGGAAACAGATACATCCACAGAGAGAACACCATGTGAAGTTGAAGGCAGAGATCAGGGTGATGGCAGCAGAAGCCAAGGGACACCGGCAATTGCCAGCAGACTACCAGAAGCTGGGGGAGGGGCAAGGAACAGATTCTCTTCCACTGTCCTCAGAAGGAACCAACCCTGCCAACATCTTGATCTCATCTAGGCACCCAGTATGTGGTACTCTGTTACATCAGCCCTAGCAAACGAATTCCATCGTTTAGCTTGTAGCCTGCCTACAGAGGAAATTATAAGGGTGCCATGGGATAGTTGCAGAAGGGGGCTACTTTTTACTTTGTACAGTGGGTCGTACTGGAAGCCCTCTTTGAGAAGAAGCCTGGCGTGGGAAAATGAAGAGCTACTCTTACGAAAATCGTAAAAGAGCGTTCCCACAGAGGATACAGAAAATGCAAATGCCCTGAGGTAGGAAAGCGATTAGACTGTTGGAAGGACTGAAGGATGATGGGTGAGGCTGTGGCATGGTGGTCCGAGGTGAGAGCTGTACCAGATGAGAATGGAAAGGTAGGCGGGGGCTAGATCCACAGTGGCTCAGGAGGCCGTGGTAGTAAGTTTGGATTTTTTCTAAATGCAGTGAAAAGCAGTTGAAAGATTTCAATCAGGGGATTGTGGAGATCAGATTTATGTTTGGAAAGGTGACTCTGGCTACTGGGTAGAGACTACGTGGTAAGAGAGCAAGCGAGCCTGCTGTGAATCCGTGGGGAGGCCGTTGTGGAAGTCCAGGAGTGAGAGGATGGTGGCTTGAACTAGAGGGGAGGTTTGGAGGAGGTGAGAGGCAGAGTACCAGGAGGTGTGTTCTGAACATGGAGTTAACAGCTCTGGCTGGTGGAGGTGAGGGCAAGAGGGAAAATAAGGTGTCGCTCAAGTCTGGGGCGTGCACAGCTAAGGGGAGGGTGGTGCCATTTACCAAGACAAGAGGCCTGAAAAGGTACAGATTTCAGGGGAAAAATCAAGAGTCTGCTCAACTCATGTAAAGTTTGAAGAGACTCATAGCTACTCAAATATACTTGCTAATTAATTGAAATATGTTTCAAATAAACAACTACCTATTAAAAGTGAATGAAACTCATTTTGCCGAGAGAACATTTCTGAGATTTTGCAGCACCTCCTGAGGTAACAGGAGGTACATTGGAGTGTTGCGTAAATAAGACTGCAAACCACACACTCCAGGGCCCCTCATCTAAGAGCAGAGTGACCCCCTGTATGGGAGGCGTATCCGGAAATTACTACCTGTTAGCACCTCTCAGCACATCTCCCCACCCCGACTCTCCCCAGACCCTCTCATCTCCCTGCCAGTCTCCTGGACTCAGTTCATTCAAGAAATTGTTTGGGGCCCTCAGTGCTGGGCAGTGTGTTGAGTGTGAGCGGTACAGCCGGGTATGTGTTTCCTCGGACTGTCACAACAAATTACCACCAACTGGGTGGCTTAAAACAACAGAAATTCATTCTCTGATACTGGAGGCCAGAAGTCTGAAACCAACCAGCAAGGCTGCCTTCCCTCCTAAGGCCCGAGGGGAGAATCCTTCCTTGCTGCTTCCAGCTTCTGGGGGCTCCAAGTGCTTCTTGCCTTGTGGCTGCATCACTCATTCCCTGCCTCCATCTACACATGCCCTTCACTTTGTGGGTCTCCAATCTCCCTCTGCCTTTCTTTGATAAGGTCACTTATCATTGGATTTAAGTCCTACTCACATGATCCGAGACGATCTCATCTCCAGATCCTTAATTACATCTGCAAGGACCCTTTTTCCAAACAAGGTTACAGTCACAGGCACTAGATGGACATATCTTGGGAGTGGGGTACGGTGGGGAGGGCGTATCATTCAACCAACTGTAAGCAATGAATGAGAGACTTGCTCCACCCTCCCACAGGATATTAACTGAGACCTGAATGTGAACATGAACTAGCTGAGTGAAGGAGAGAGAGAAAGCATCCAGGCAGGGGACCTGGCAGGTTTGAAGACCTTGAAGAGAGAGCGTGGAGCATCTTAAGGACATGAACCAAGTTAGAAATGGTGCGGGACGAGGTCAGAGGAGTTAGGCAGGGCCAGATCATTAAGGGCCTGCTAAGCTCTGGGAAAATGTTTGGACTTGGAGGCAACGGGGAACGGCTGAGATTTTAAGCAAGGGAGGGTCACGGCCGGGTGTGCATTTGAGGAAAATAAGTCTTGTGGCTCGTGGAGAATGGATGTGGGCTAGGAGAGAGGCAGAAGAATTTTAGGGTAGAAAGGGTAGGTCAGAACCACCAAATTTTACTGGACCCTGTCTCTCCCCACCAGAGCTTTGATTGGTCACATTGAGGAAGGCAATATGTAAAGACCGTGCCTTATTGTGGCCTGGCAAAACCATTTAAAAAGGGAGTCAACCTTTATAAATTAATTTTAAAGGCTTGAGGAAGACATTCTTAGGAGGACAAATGAAAGCTTATAATGGTGCTGAACTCACCATTTTCACCCTGAAAATATCCCTTCTTTTTCCATTCAGCTGTGCACTCTTGTGCCCTTGAAGAGCAATACTGGTGTAATTGGGAGCTTTTATAGCCTCTGCCTGGAACACGTGGATGTGTGGTTTGCTACAAGTACTTTCATGCTGGTATTTTTATGGCCTGAGATATTTTAGCCAGCATCCCAGTGCCAAGAGGACCCAAGCAGACCCCAGAAGCCCAATTATTGTCTCCAGGAATCTAGTGCCCTGTAACTCGAAAGGCTGTGAGAAGCAGCTGCCCCAGCATTCAGGGTTGTGCACCCTCCCTCCACTCAGAACCGTGCTGTGGGCCTCCTGACTTGAAAGGAGAACATCCTTCCACTCTTGGCAGCATCGCTTGCAATCAATGTAAAACCAGAAGTAGATGGAAAATTTGCCCAGTTGGAAAAAAAACCAACAAAAATACGAACCGGTATATGGTATTTTCACCCAATTCCTTCCACTCTGACACAAAACTTCTAAATTCCCCCCTAAGACCCAGCCTACTCTGTAGCTGGGGCTGTTCTCAAGGTCGACTTGGGTTTGCACGGTCCTTGTCTCATGATTGGCCCTGTCTGTCTCTGCAGTCCTCCATGGGGACAAAGCCCAAGTCTTTGGATCTTTGTGGCTCCTACAGGTCTCACAAGTGCTGGGCACATAGACGTGCTCAGGAGATCCTCACGGAGGGGTAGACCTGTGCTCTTGGAAAGAGGGAAGAATAAAACCAAAGAGAACAGGGCACTTCCACCTTATTAAAGCACAGTAAGATCATCTTGGCCGAAGCAGTGTTGATTTACCACCAGCTCTGCGCAGAGAATGAGAAGACTCAGGTCCACTCAGGGTCTTTCTAGTTGTATGACCTTGAGCAAGCCCGGAGCCCTGTGCGGGACTCAGTTTCACCTTGGTTCCAGTGAGGAGTTGGGTTAGGAGACCCCGGGCAATGGTAATCCCGCCCCACGGCATCCGCATCCCCCCAGCTGTGGCCTGTGGCCACGGGCATCCACGGCCTCTCTGCTGCTGAGAGGGAAGGGAGTGCAGACAGCTTTTCAGTGATGTAACCAAGGCAACCAAGCAGATGACTCTAATGACAGACGTGAAAGTTCATCCCAGAACCGTGGCTGCCTGAGGAAATTCCCCTTGAAGCACCCAGGCGGACCTGAGGGCAGAAATGTTTGGTTCTGCTCCCATCCAGTCCTCTCTCCCCACAGAAGGATGCTCCATTCGAAAAGCACTGAAGTATAAGCACTCCTACCAGGGCGAGCTCATGGGTTCAAACAGGGCCACCACTCTGGGACCCGACAGCCTACTGGTTCATAGATGGCCCTCTGACCACGCTGCTGCGTCTGTGCCAGAAGTGCAAACCCCTGAGAGCAGGCCCTCGCCTTTGGTTTCTGCCACGGCCCCTCCCCTTCCCCACCGGGGTCTCCAGCCCCATCTCTGCACACAGCAGGCACTCAATACCACTTGTTGATTAACCCTAAAAATAAGCCGTGTCAGGATGCTGAGAGCCGGAAAGAGTATGCCTGGTGTGGGGCGGTGGGGGGAGGGCAGGAAGCCACATGGAGCTGCGTGGAGTCGGAGCTCTAACGAGAAACAGGCCTTAGCACCGAGGAGAAATGGATTAGCCTGCCTCTCCCCTCCAGCCTCTCTCCAGAGCCAGCCACAGAGAGCTTCAGACCCGGCACTGAAGCCAAGGCCGGGCCGAGGCCCCTTTCAGGGCCAACCCTCAACCCCTAGATGCCAAGGATTTTTTAAAAATGTAAATGATACCATTAATGAAGTAAAATTAACAGAAAACCAAGTCAAGGACAAATAAGAATAGGATTATCTAATGAAGAAATTCAGGTTTGGGGGTCAGGCTGAGAGAGGGCTGGTTTTTAAGAAGACCCTCCGGGACTTCCAGTGGTTAAGACTTCGCCTTCCAATGCAGGGGGTGTGGGTTCGATCCCTGGTCGGGGAGCTAAGATCCCACACGCCTCGTGGCCAAAAAACCAAAACGTAAAACAAATTCAGTAAAGACTTTAAAAATGGTCCACATCAAAAAAAAGAAAAGAAGACCCTCCAGATACCCTGATATGTCACCAGATGAGAGTCTGCCCGTCCAGCCTGCAAGATTATTGAGGAAAGCAGGATTACCCGGGGCAGATGATGTAGGTGTTTTCTTTTATTATTATTAATTAATTAATTTATTTATTTATTTATTTTTGGGTCTGTTGGGTCTTCGTTTCTGTGCGAGGGCTTTCTCTAGTTGCAGCGAGCGGGGGCCACTCTTCATCGCAGTGCACGGGCCTCTCACTGTCGTGGCCTCTCTTGTTGCGGAGCACAGGCTCCAGACGCGCAGGCTCAGTAGTTGTGGCCCACGGGCCCAGTTGCTCCGCGGCATGTGGAATCCTCCCAGACCAGGGCTCGAACCCGTGTCCCCTGCATCGGCAGGCAGATTCTCAACCACTGCGCCACCAGGGAAGCCCTGTATGTGTTTTCTTGACCGCAGGCAGGGTGATTGTGACCAGAATCAGAGCAGAGCACTTGGCAAATATGGATCAAGACAAAAACACTTTGTGAGTCAAGGAGTCTGTGTTGGTACTGCCTGTGGTCGCTGGGGAGAGAGATGGGCAAGCCCGTGGGTGCTGGGGTAGACCCACCAGAGTTCAAGTGCTGCTTCTGCAGCTGACTGGTGGCTCCTGGCCTTCGTTTTTAACTTTCCAAGACTTTGGCTATAAAAGGGCTGTGGTGAGCCTCCAAAATCCCCAGGAATAAAAAGTGAGCATGTACTTTCACAGAGCAGGTGCTGCTCCACACATTTACACAGCTGAATCCCTTTAATGCTCTGGAAAAACCCTAGAAGGTAGGTAGGTGCGGTTATCATGCATGTTCTGCAGACAAGGATGCAGAAGGCTAAGAAACTTGATGAAGGGCACACTGGCTGGTATCTGGCAGAGCCAGGGTTTAAATCCAGGCACCCTGCTTCAGAGTTTGTGCTCTCAGCCACTACTTTACACACTTTACGTGCTCCATAAATGATACATGCAGACCTAGAAAATATGCTGATGAGTTGCAATAATATCTAATTGAATAACCAGAGGGTAGGCGTTTATATTCCACCTGCAAAGGTGTGCGTTTTAAACTTGGAAAGATTCCACCTCATTGCCCCTCAAAAGGCTGTACCAGTAGTCACTCTCAGTAACAGTTTTTGAGACCTAGGTTTCAAAGGCACTGAAATACATCTTCATATTGCTATAGGAACTTTTTTTAAAAATCAACCAATGTTTAGTAAGTTCTTACAATATTTAGTGAGTGTCCAGCCACTGTTGCAGACACTTAGGATAGATCAGTGAGCAAAAGAGACAAAAATTTCTGCCCTGACAGAGCTTATATGCTGGTGGGTTTCAATTATTTTGTTGTGACACAGACCTTGAACTCTGGTCCCAGTATTTTCTACCTCTCACTGGGTCCCACACATAAAGAATTCAGAACCGAAGGGTTCAGATTGAACAACCATTCCCTGAGCTCCAAAGGACCAGTCATCTGTTATGTCCTAGAGCCCCTGAGTGCCTCAGAGAGGAGGATTGCTGGTATAAACAGCCCCATATTAGAGACGACAAACTAGAGGATCAAAAGGAGTTAAGGTGCTTATTCCAGATGCCCCACCTCCCACCAGTGCTAAGCACCAGAGCCAGGAGCTGAAGTCTCCTGGCCCCAGGTCCAGGGTTGATTTCACTGCACTACAGTAGTTACATCACTCTGAGGAAATTCATCTGGGGGCCAAACACATATTTTGGCCCTTAATCCTATAGCATCTACTGATTGTATCATTCATTTGGAACTTAGAATATTTTTGCATGGATCCTTACTTTTTAATTTGTATATATACACATTAACCTGTAACAAGGACCAATATTACTAATGTATTATTTTTCTTTTTGTTCAAGGTTGATGTTAAATATATTTATTTATTTGTTTTTTATCGAAGTATAGTTGATTTATAATATTATATTAGTTACAGGTGTAAAACATAGTGATTCAACATTTTTATAGATTATGCTCCATTTAAAGTTATTGCAAAATAATGGATATAATTCCCTGTGCTGTACTTTATATCCTTGTTGCTTATTTATTTTAGACATAGTAGCTTGTATCTCTTAATCCCCTACCCCTATCTTGCCCCTCCCTGCTTCCCTCTCCCCACTGGTAACCATCAGTTTGTTCTATACATCTGTTTTGTTATATACTTTCATTTGTTTTGTGTTTTATAGTCCACATATAAGTGAAAACAGAGAGTATTTGTCTTTCTCTGTCTGACTTATTTCACTAAGCATAATACCGTCTAGGGCCATTCATGTTATTGCAAATGGCAGGACTTCATTCTTTTTAATAGCTGAGTAATATTCCATTGTACATATATATATACTACATCTTCTTTATACATTCACCTGTTGATGGATACTTTTACGTTTATACATTCATCTGTTGATAGATACTTAGGTTGCTTCCATATCTTGGCTATTGTAAATAATGCTGCTATGAACATTTGGGTCCATGTATCTTTTTGAATTAGTCTTTTCATTTGCTTTGGATATATACTCATGAGTGGAACTGCTGGATCATATGGTAGTTCTATTTTTTTAGTTTTTTGAGGAACCTCCATACTGTTTTCCACAGTGGCTGCACCAATTTACATTCCCACCACTAATTTTCATAATCTTTCCCCTTCCTTTTAGATAGATTCCCCTTCCATTTGAAAGGAGCAAGGATTCTAGTTTTCTGGGTCAGTTTCTAGGCTATGATTTTTCAAGAGGAATCTTGTTAATGGACCAACAGAGAAAATAAAGAGGCCAGAAAGGTTTAGCTGATCTTCAGAATAAAGACAAGAGGGAGTATGAGAGGAAAGGGATAGCAAAGCCCTTGCATTAGATGTCTGGAGGGAATTTTGAGATTTGAAAAGTGAGAATAGAGGAGAGAGAGCATTTTGGAGGAAACAGTGCCAAGAAGAGTACCTGGCACCTAATAGGTTCTCAATAAATGTTTCCTGATTGAATAGATGAACAAACAAGTGAATGAATGAATGAATGAATGAGGAGCTGCCATGTCTATGGAGGCAACTGAAAGTGGCAGAGACAAGGAGGCAAGTTTTCTAAAGGCTTTACAGTGCATGAAACATACAATTCCAGCAACTAAGCCCATGTGCTGCAACTACTGAGCCTGCGCTCTAGAGCCCGTGAGCCACAACTATTGAGCCCGCGTGTCACAAGTACTGAAGCCTGCGCACCTAGAGCTCGTGCTCCGCAACAAGAGAAGCCACCGCAGTGAGAAGCCTGCGCACCACAACAAAGAGTGGCCCCCGCTAGCCGCAGCTAGAGAAAGCCTGCATGCAGCAACGAAGACCCAACGCAGCCAAAAATTAATTAATTAATTAATTAATTAGAAAAAAAAATCAGTTGGCAAACTCGGTACCTAGGATCCAATCAAGGTCTTTAACCACGCAATCACAAGGCAGTTTAGTAAAGTAATTCAATTACCATTTTGGAACAAAATCTAAATGGCATAATGAATACCAGTGGCACATGTAATCAAGGACTCTATATGAAATCAGAATGTGAGATAAAAACTCTATTTTCAAGTGGTAGAAGGAACTTCAACTGAGAAAATAAAGGAAGTACTACTGCTAAAATGAATATAACCAGCAATAAAAACAAAAATTCTTCTTATATGGAAAAAAAAAAAATACAATCCTTGGAAGTTTCCTCGAGCAACTGAGTAAGAATTATAATACTTTCATTAATTGTTGATGGTGAATATGCTTCTTTGAAGGGCACTCCATGAGATGGGGGACCACAGCACTTGCTTGTTCTTATATGAGTTACACGTTGAGAGACAACCATGTGATAGGTTCCATGAAAGGCTGAGCACACAGAGATGAATAAGACACATTCTCTGACACTGAGGAGGTCACAGACAAGTAAACAGATAGCAATGTACATCCCACTTTGCCATGGGCTATAACAGAGATATGAATAGATGTATGGATGCTTGGAGAATGGAATTACCGACTTTGCCTAGGAATCTGGGGAAAATCTTCACAAAGGAGGTTATGGCTGAGAGTGGTCTTGAAATATAAGTAGTAGGAGCTTTCCAAGTAATAAAGGAGAGGAAAGGCATTCCAGAAAGATAAGGAGCAGAGACAGAGTCCTAATATGGCAAGACAGAGGCAGAGAAGAGTCAAGACTCAGGGAGGCTGAAGTGAGGGCAAAAGAGGAGCCAGAACTAAAGGATGGTAAAGGGCCTTGGACCAGGTGGTAAAGGGCTTTGTGCTCCCAGCTTTGCCCCTAGGAAGCAAAGCCATCAGAAAAGGAGAGACAGGAGCAGAATTTTTCTTAGGGATATAGCAAGAGTGGCATCAGGGGACAGATTGGGGCCAGGAGAGACTCAGCGCTGAGAAACTCTCTTTAATCCCCCACTTTAGCCCAGTACTGGGGGCAATTGCCCAAGTTGAAATCCATGCTCTACAACTTACTAATTCTCTGAACTTTGGGCAGTTACTTGATTTCTCTGTGCTTTAGTTTCCTAAATGGGAATAATATTACCCACCTCATAGAGTTGTTATAAGAATTTAATGAGTCTAGGAGAATCTCGGCCATTCTCAATAGATATTAATCATTAATATTTTTTGTATTAATATTGGTTAATTATCTTGACTTGCTCTCCATTATTTTCTGACTCAGAGAGTATGTCTCGGACACCAAGTACCACCATCCTGTCCCTTCCCCCTGATGTTTCATCCACAGCAGTGAGGATAGAACATTCTTGACAACAGAATCCAAGTGACATATGCTTCTCCTGAAGCCCAGTGCTAGCATGTAGCAGTTGCTTAATACAAGCTTGCTAAATTTATGCCAAGCAGGGCAGTCCAATTTCCCAGAGGCAGTCCAGGAGGGCTGGAGTTAGAAGTCTAGCTACATCTCCAATGGAACTCCAACAGTCAAATGAGTTCCTGCCCCGCCTGATCTGCCTCTGCTTACCCAGCCCCAAAGAGAGCCCTAGAAACTAGAGCCAAGACAAAGAATCCAATAAAGCAAGAAGTAAAAAAACAGGGACACATAGAGTTAAGTCTAAACAATTGATGACAATGGAGTAGTGAGGCTTCGTACATTAAGAAAATATTTGTCCAATATAAGAGGTATAATATAAAAAAAATTTAATACCTATCTGGAACCAAAATTTCAACAAAACCTGTGTTGGAGGTAGCTGATATGAAGGAAAACAGAAGTAAGATTTTGCATTGCTTTGTGGTAGGAAAGCAGAGTAGATACTGATTCTTTATTTTGGCAGAAAAATGTAGGTTTACATGTTTGTTAAAAAAAGAAAAATTAAAGGCAATGAAAAGACATGGAGAAGACTTAATCGCATACAGCTAAGTGAAAGACGCCAGTATGAAAAGGCTATAACTGCTTGGTTCCTGCTACGTGACATGGAAAAGCCAAAACTATAGTGACAGTAAAAAGATCAGCGTTTGCCAGGGATTTGGAGGGGAGCACAGGGGATTTTTATAACAATGAAACTATTTTGTATGATGCTGGAATAGTGGATACATGTCATTATACCTTGGTCAAAACCTATAGAACATACAGCAGCAAGAGGGAAGCCAAATGCAAACTATGGACTTTAGTTAATAATAATGTATTGTTGTAGGTTTATCGATTATAACAAATGTACAACACCAATGCAAAATGTTTTTTTGTTTTTTTTTTGTTTTTTTTTTTTTCTGTCTTATAGTTAGTTTATTTTTGAACTTGTTTCGTATTCCCCTGAAAGACTGCAGTCACTTTTAAGGTAGAGATCATTTCTTTCTCTGTTTTTTTTTTTTTTTTTTATTCACACACACACACACTGTATTTTATTTTTACAAGACATAAATAGACTGACACCAAGCATTGTACATGGATGACCACAACAAAAGCAACAATGATTGCAATTACCAAACATGAAACACACTCATACTATGTCATAATATTGACATTCAGTCCAGTAATCCTCCACTGTAACAGCTCCTTTACTTTGCAGTGAAAATTGATTTGTATATTCTTTGCCTCTGAGTCCTTGTGGGATTTTTTTTTTTTTTAAATTCAGACAGAAAGTCACAAAAATTATACTCATCCTCATCAGTTCACTCAGTCCCATGTAATTAATTTTTTTTTCATCTTGATCTTTTGTTAGCACTTTTATGAGTTCATCAGTTTTTCATTAGAGTTCTGAAAATGCTTATTCATTCAGTTCAGCAGTACAGTCAGTCAAAATGTTAATAGCAGGAGAAACTGGGGATTGGGGAGAGGATATATGGGAACTCTGTAGTTTCTGATCAACTTTTCTATAAACCTATAACAGCTGTAAAAAATAAGCCTATTCATTTTTTTTTTAAATCAAGGGCAAACAGTAGTGAAATAGAAGTAGGATATATGCAACTGCCACGCCACTAAAGGAGGGGAAAAAAATAAAAATTGCGGTCAATCCAATGAAAATAGGGGATGGGGGAACAATTAAAGGAGCTAACCACCAAAATTCTACAATTCTGAAATGGGAAAACTGAGGCTCTGATTAACTTCGTCTACCCGAGTGGGGTTAGACAGGACCCAATCTGACACTTCTAGGACCCTATGGGCATAGAATTCCTGAAATTGCCTTGAAAAGACTGCCAACATGCTCTGTCTGTGGTTAACTCCATTTTTCTGGAATGTCAGAGGCACAGAGTGGCCTGGTTAATTTCATATTCTGTTTAAGTGAAGGTTGCCGTGGATACCATACATAGCCATCCTATTTTCTCAGAATTAGAATGCGTGCAATAAAACTGGTTTAAGGGGAAAAGTAGGCCAAACGAAATTTAAATTTATTCAGTGATGAGTCCTTAGTGATAAGGAAGGCACTCCAGAATCCAGCAGGGCCTCACTGTGTCATTCCAAATGTCACTTCTTTTTTCAGAACTGCAGAGACATAGGGGCTGGGAGAGGTGGACGAATCCTCACTGACCATGAGGAAGAGCCCTGGAAGTAGCTCTTTTGCATAACTCCCAGATACTCCCCTGTGTCTCTGTCTCAGGAAAGCAGAGTAGAGAATGTTTATGCAGCAACATTAGAAGAATAAAAAAATCTCTCATTTGAGTCATCTGATGGTTGGAGCCTGCGTGACTGGCAGCCACGTAATTAGGTTTGAATCCTTTCCTGTAACCTTTGCCGTTGTAAAGACCTGGGTAATTTCTCAGCTGAGCTCAGGACCTCAGTCCTTCAAGCAGCGTGGTTAGCTGACTCTGGAGTGAGCAGGACCTGCTGTTTAGACCTCAGTTCTGCCTTGTCCTGGCTATGGCGACTTGGCTAGTTACCCAACAACTATGTAAAACGCAGATGGATGTTAATGATGGCCACCTCGTAGGGCAGCTGTGAAAAGTCAATAAGAAAATCCAAATAATGAGCTTGGCACAGTAAGCAATAATAAATATTAGCAATGATCATTTTTAATATTCATCTAGTTCATGGAAAGGGCCCACGATGAGACTCTACATTGGGATCTAAGTGAATTAATACCATCCCTCCCACCTCCCCCAGTGGAGTGGAGTTTTGCACCATCTTGTATTCATTTATTCTTTCTCACTTGGAGTTGCTGCCGTTTCAGAACATCCGAGGCAGCAGGCCCAGGGTGCATGACCATATGTCCACCTCATTCCAAGAACGCTCTCCCAGAATCTGCCGCTTGTGATGTGGAAATCCAGAAACACACAGCAGCCTTCGCTTCAGTCACCGATCGTCTGGGTGCTGCTGATAGATGTCAGATGTCAGCACATTTGCTCCACGTCTTTCTGCCGGCCTATTCCTTTTCCTGCTGCTTTTACGTTCTCATTCCCAAAGCTTCTTTTTTTTTAGAAATTCACGTTCTTTTATTTATTTATTTATGACTGTGTTGAGTCTTCGTTTCTGTGCGAGGGCTTTCTCTAGTTGCGGCAAGTGGGGACCACTCTTCATCGCGGTGCGCGGGCCTCTCACCATCGCGGCCTCTCTTGTTGCGGAGCACAGGCTCCAGACGCGCAGGCTCAGCAGTTGTGGCTCACGGGCCTAGTTGCTCCGTGGCATGTGGGATCTTCCCAGACCAGGGCTCGAACCCGTGTCCCCTGCATTGGCAGGCAGATTCTTAACCACTGCGCCACCAGGGAAGCCCACCCAAAGCTTCTTAACATCTCTGCTCTCTGCGTTTCCTGAACTGCTACTTGTCTCCAGGCCTCCCCAGCAGGTCTCACCTCTGTGTCGATCCCACCGTGACGAGCGGGCCACTGGGGCCACTCAGGGCTGCCCCGATTCTGCAGCCAGCTTCACCCCTCTTCCTCCTCTTAGCCCTCGGCCTCTCATCTGGAAGGAGGGATCTGGACATTGCCTCGCAGGTACCCTTGTGAAAGCGACTCTGCCACAGAGGTTTAGCCACGGGTTTATTTGTTCGAGCTTATTTGCTTTTTGCTTTTCAGAGGCAATCTGGTTGTAATTTCAGCAGCAGACTCTTGGTTTGGCTACTTTATCCATCCCTCCTCATTTTGCCATTTTCCCCGGTTGCTGCTTTGCAGACCGCCTCTGTTTGGGTTATTCCTTCTAAAACATATACTCATACACACAATTACACGCATGCGCACACTCGAGCTCACACCCACATGTGGGCATACTGTCCAGGGGAAGAATTCTAGTGAGGCACCTGTCTAGATTTCATTGCCACAGGATTTGTCATTAATAGTGATGTTTTGTCCTGATAGCCATGATTTATATCGCTTTCAGTTCCCCTTCCAATTCGTATTTTGTTCCCCGTTTCGCATTTTGCAAGGTTCTTTAATTCGAGCCTATGTTTTGTGACTTGCACCTGCAAGTCTCTGCAATTCCCCTCTTTTGCAAAGCAGGGGAAGAAAAACAACACCCAAGAACACATGTGACTAATCAACAAAATTCTAGGTAAAACTCAAATTTTTCAATGAAATTGGACAAAATGGAAGGAACTCTCCCATCGGGAAGAATCTCGAGCTGGCTAGGAGCGGAGGCGGTGAGTAACAGGTCTTTTCCCTCTTGCTGGGTCTCTATGAATAGTTCGACCAGCTGGATGTGGAACAGCCGCTCCCCTTTCATTCATATAGTACTTGGCCCTGCAGGGCTGGGTACAGAAACTCTCTGTTACCTTGATATTTTCAATACCGCATCTGAATGGTGCCTTGTTTTAGCCCTGACTTTTTTTTTCCCACCGCCATTAAGTCAGCTCCACAGGCAGAATCAGCACTTAATAAAACAGCTATTGGCAGATGGTTCAAGTCACGGGAGGCTTTAGGGCTCTTCTTGGCTTTGTTTTTCTAAAAAGTACCCATGACTATAGCCAAGCAAATCAGCATATACCCATGGGCTTCCTTGGGAGAAATTAAAACAAGTTAGGCTGCGGGGTGGAGAATCAGGCAGGGAGACTAAAAGAAATTTAATAAACTCTGTGCCTTTCTTCTCTTTTTTCAGGGGGTATGTTTTCCAGAATAGGGCGGAAAGTTCTATGGGTGTGGTGAACCAAATCACCTCTTCAGTTGAGTTGGGCTGCAGTTAAAAAACCAAAGGTTGTGACTCCCCTGGTGGACCAATGGTTAAGACTCCGTGCTGCCAATGCAGGGGGCCTGGGTTTGATCCCTGGCTGGGGAACTAAGATCCCACATAACGTGTGGTGCATTTAAAAATTTAAAAAACAAAACCGAAGGTAGCTGAGGGAAATGAGAGGAACCCCTCAGGGGTGGATCGGTGTGCTTGGACCTCTAGGGCTGAACCTTGGCACAATTAAGGAATGAGTGACGAGTTCCAGAGCTGGCCTCTATTTCTGTGTCTTCTTCCTTCTGTTGGGCACTCAAGAGCACCCACTGGCCCGGACTGCTCTGAACTTGGCTACTTGAAGAAACTGCACCCCATCCCCAGTGTCTCTTCCTATCTGGAAGTATTTGCCCTCTTAACTTTTCCATCTCACTCCACTGCAGCAAAAAGTTCCCCTCACTGGGAGCAGGATAAAGTAATCATGAAGGGCACAAGCTTAGGTGTAGCTAGATCTGGGTTCAGATCCCACCTCTGCCACTTACTAGCTGTGTGTCCTTGTTCAGAGGGACCTCACCACTCTAAGCTTCCATTTCCTTCAACTATAAAATGTGGATTAATAATAGTGCCAATAATGTATGGACATTATTATAAGATAATAATAGTAGTATAAGACCAGTAGGATAATAGTAGGAAAAGAACAATAGGATAAAATGAGATAACACATGTAAACAACCGAGCCAGGATTAGAAGGCAGGGTAGTCTGAGTGAAGAGACCACGTGCTTGATGACTGTGCTATACCACTACCTGTAAAATGGATTTTAAAAAGTCAATGTGGTTCATGTTCGTTGCAGCGCTATTCACAGTAGCCAAAAGGTGGAAACACCCAGGCTGACTGGCTTTTTGCCTCATTCTTACATTATTAGGTACCATAATTTAGGCAAACTTACATTTTTATTATAACTCATACAAATGTACCAATAATAATAATAGTAACAATAATAATAACATTTAACACTTATGCAGTATATAGCAAGTAAGTGGCAGTCAGCATTTGAATCTGAAAGATTCATTCAGATAAGTCCTTGTTCTAACCTCTAGACCTACTCCCCACAAATAATTGGTCTGTTATAAAGGTTCTTTTGTTTCTCTAGATGCTCTTTGTTTCTGATGCAACTGATGTTTCATTTTCATGTCCTTGCAAATAAGTTCAGTTCATTTCTCTTCTATTTTTTTTCCTCAAATAGTCATTAGCTTTCCACTTTTGTCCTAACATCAGAATGGCCCACAAAATATATTCATAATAAAATAAAAATGACAAGCATAGCTTTTGCATTCTGCCACCTTGTAATGAAGTCTGATAAAATATCTCCACTGATACATTTTGACACCTTGAGGAAAGTGCTCCACTTGACTGTCATTTTTATCACCTCACTGAGATCGTGGCAAGAATAAATCCCTCCCCCAGGCTCTCCGACAACATCCAACAAGGAAACATGTAAGTGGGCTTTATACACATCAGCACAAGTGATGGATTCTGAACATAAAAATGTGTAGGTGGCAAGACTGACCATTTCAGTGATGTGACCTGTTTACAGATTAATTGATTGAAGGAATGAGATCGATATTTTAACTCCATTTTATACCCCCAAAGAACCACAAAACTATAGGAATAAGGCTGGAGCCTCACTGAACTGACAGGTTGATTATTTTAAATAAAATGAAACCATTTAGTCAAGCAATTAGCTTGAACTGCTATTTTCATTTAACCGAGCCTTTTTCTTTTTTTTTTTTTTTTCTGAGATGAGCAGTCAGTTCAGCCCAATTGTAAATCTATGGCATGCGGTCCAAAAGGAAAAGTTGTACATGATCCAATTATTTTTTAAGTGTCTGCTGTTATCAGTTCTGATTTTCTTCTCACCTGAATGAGTATGGGAGTCTCAGGAAAGCAATCACTTTGAATCTGCTTAGGTAAGAAATATTGCATCTTCTCCCTATGACAACAATAATAGCCATTTATTGAGCACTGACTATGTGCTTTACATCCATCATTAGAGAGATATTTCAGAGTGGCAGTTGAGTACGTGGTCTCTGCAGCCAGTTTCACCATTGCATGGCTGCAAGCAAATGGTTTGGATCTTTCTGCGCTTGGTTTTCACATCCGTAATTCATGATACCTATGTCATAGGATTGTTATTAGGATTAAATACATTCATACACGTAAAGTGTTTGACAGCATGCCTGGAACCTTGTCTAAGTTGGCTATTGTTTTCATGTTCCTAAGCACCATCTAAGTTTTGTATTCTTATCCCTATATTACAGTTAAAGGAAGTGAAGTTCAGAATGGTAAATAATTTGCCCAAGGTCTCACATACAGAGCGAGCAGCTGTCTTTCCCTCTCCAGATGTGCAAGTAGTATCATATGCACTGTAGAAAGAATTAAGGCAGTCCCTTTTTTTCTATATCTGACATCCTGAAATGATTAAGATTCGGGACAGTTGGTGCTTGATTGGATGTTTATTACCCCAGATGTTGAGTAAAGCATTACTGAATACATCTGAGGACTGACTGAAAGAATATGTGCTAGAAATTGAAATACTGGGAAAGTTCACTGCAGCACTATTTACAATAGCCAGGTCATGGAAGCAACCTAAATGCCTACCAACAGACGAACGGATAAAGAAGATGTGGTACATATATACAATGGAATATTACTCAGCCATAAAAGGGAACAAAATTGGGTCATTTGTAGAGACATGGATGGATCTAGAGACTGTCATACAGGGTGAAGTAAATCAGAAAGAGAAAAACAAGTATCGTATATTAATGCATATATATGGATAGAAAAATGGTACAGATGAACCAGTTTGCAGGGCAGAAATAGATACACAGATGTAGAAAACAAACATATGGACACCAAGGGGGGAAAGTAGCAGGGGGTTGGGGTGGTGTGATGAATTGGGAGATTGGGATTGACATATATACACGAATATGTATAAAATGGATAACGAATAAGAACCTGCTGTATAAAAAAAATAAATAAAATAAAATTCAAAAAAAGAAATACTGGGGAAAAAACCCTGAATGATTGCATCCATATTATCCTAATATTCTTTCTTAGAGGCATTTACATGACCACAGGTGTCAAAGTAGCAAGCTCTTCTTGACACATTTGACTTTATTACCTACCACCATCTGATCTGTCTCTTACAATGAGTTTGTCTTCCCCATTTGGGTTTTTAACCAGTTTATCCTTTAGAGAATTATACCCCCTGACTCCCCAGTCCCTTTCAGCTTCGTTAGGATGTTCCCTTGTCTCCATTTCCTATGTATAATGTTAGCTCATTACTCAGCTGCTGACTCTGTCTTCTGACTTTGGTTTTCTGTTAAATTTTCCCCAACACCATTACTGTTGGCGTCATTGGGATCTTCAACATTGTTATAATTCTTTGCATTTTCAATTTGTCGTTTCGAAACAAAATCAAGAGCGAATAAAACAAGCACAGGTTATGTACCTTTGAGGAAAGCACTGAATCAAAAAGGTCAGGGTCTCATTGATATGAAAACTGAGAATCTTGTTCAAAAAAAAATTGGAAAGAGTTTCTGTGAAGTGTCTCTTTTTGCAAAAATCAAAGAGGAACATGTAAGTTACCAGCCATGTATGGTTCTGTCCTTATGAATTCAAGATACCTTAATATTTAGGTGGCATAGAATATTATTAAGAATAACAGGATGTCTCTAGCTTAGGCAGGAAATCATTTTCAAAAAATGTCAGAGCTCATTTTACAAAAAGATTATAATTACAAAACAGTAATGGTGGATTCCAGTTTGGGGTTTGGAGGTGAATAAAGACAGCTTAGAGATTACAGAGGCTTCCTGTTTTGAATTTAGGAGAAGCCAAGACTTTCACAAATCTTTTTAGATGTAATGTTTATGGAAGGCAAAGGATACCAACCCAGAATGTTGGACAGTGCAGTTAAATGTTGGTTTGGACATTGTAAGTAATTTAGACTATTGGACAGAGTACTGAACTACTGTAGTTTTCCCTTCATTTCTTGCCTAAAAAGGGCAATAGTGAGAAAATGACTTTAACCAAAATATTCAACAAGCATTTATTAAAAGCCTGCGGTACAAATAACATTCTGCAGAAGGCACTTACATTAGACCCAAGGAAGCAGATGAAACACACGCTCCTGAGGATTTACTAGGGGACAGAAGAATAATAAAATTGCAAGCATGAAGGAACCCAAGAGTAATTCCCTAGTAACATATAAGTTAGTGGCATGCTCTTCCCCTAGATAGCCACATGGCTTACTTCCTTACCTCCTTCAAGTTTTGCCCAAATGTCACCTTTTCAGTAAGAACTTCCCTAACCAATCTCTATATAAATTGCACTACCCACCCCACAAACCCTGTTTCTATTCCTTTTTCCTGTTTTATTTTTCTCAGTCACCTTTTAGCTTATTACATAATTTATCATCTATCCTACAATGTCCCGACCTCTAAGTGTAACCTTCATAACAGCATGAGGGGCTGCATTTTGTTCATTGCCAAATCCCTAGCAGGTAACAGAATACCTGGCACAGAGTAAGTGTTCAAAAAACTTGCCTAATAAAGTGTTTAATAGTGTATGTCAGACTACATATTAGTGCTAAAATTTTTCAAAATAAGTGATGACCGTTGGCAGTGTTAATGAGGAGAGGTTTCTTGGAAGAAGTAATGTGTGCCCCTCAGCCCAAAACAAATTGATTTAATTAAACATAGTGATTACAACACAGGTTTTTAGGTTCTAGACCAAACTCTGTGACCTAAACCAAGACACTTAATTTTGGTTTTTGTGTATCTGTGAAGATAAATATCTTCTACCTGGGGCCGAAGACTTGGAAACAAAACAAACAAAAAACTTTGAAGACAGAATCACTGCATTCTTTTCCTAGCCTCTCCTGACTGAAACTGAAGCAGCAGATATTCAAGTGATGCTTTGCACAACAATCGTCTTCATTGATTTGACTTGCCTAGGGCAGGCCTTAAGTCAATTTGTGAAGAAAAGTTCCCTCCCGCTTACAGTGGCTTCTCTGGGCTCTTCTGATGCCCTCTAGGTGTTCCAAAAGCTTCCTGGGGCACCCATCCAAGCTTGCCTGCTCCCGAAGTAAACCATACTCAAAAATTATGTCTTCCTGTCCTCTGCTCTCCAAGCGAAAAGTCTGCCTCCTCAGTCTGCTGCCAGTTAGGACTGGATCCTGATGAGCTAATTCCCTCTAGGGTGGGAATGACAGATTGTTGGCTGGGCTAACCTTTTTTCCTCACCACCAAAGTGAGGCCTGATGCTAAAGGAGGAATTGGAAGGGAAGGAAACTTAAAATATCCAGTGCCTAGACTCTGCCTGAGCTTTCAGGATATTAAATTATTTCATCTGCAACCAGGTAAATGATATTACTCTCTGAGGACCTAAAGTTCATGAGAGGTAAAGAATGGACAGAATCCAAAATTTTCTGTGTTATCACATCACTGCACTGAATAAACGAGCCTAGTAATAGAATTTTGGATTCTGTAGCAGACTTCTGGGGCAATATTTTGGGGTGTGAGGGGAAGAGTCCTTTGCTCCATCCCACCTCAGCTATATAAACTCTGGCTGTGACCTTGAGTAAGTCCTGTGACCTTGAGTAAGTAACTTAACCTCTCTTATACTTTCCATTCCCTCAACTGAAAAATGGGGGACAGTAAAAGTACCTGTTATTAGTTATTTTCTGCTTATGACAAATCACTCCAAAACGTAGTTGCCTAAAACAACAATAGTCATCCCTATGGGTCAGAAATTTGGGAGTGGCTCAGGGTGTCTCATGAGGTTGCAGTCAGATGTCAACTGGGGGTTGCAGTCATCTGAAAGTCTGACTGGGGATGGAAAATTCATTTCCAAAAAGACTTACTCACATTGCTGGCAAGTTGGTTCCTCTCCATATGGGCCTCTCCACAGTGTGGCTTTAGTGTCTTCACCAAATGGCAGCTGGATTCACCCAGAGCAAGCAATCCAAGAGACCAAGATGGAAGTTGCAGTGACGTTATACCTTTATGACTTGGAAGTCACATATCACAACCTCTGCCATGTTCTATTGGTCACCCAAGGCAGCCCCTAATTCAGTGTGGGAGGGGACCATACAGGGTCATCTTGGAGGCTTCTACACCAGTATCTTACCCCATAGGTTATGAGGAGGATTAAACCCAGTACATAATAAACACTGAATAAATGGTAGCTATTACTACAAAATGTCTAAATTGCTAAACGCCAACTTACAGTAAGCCTCGTGCTGACTCTAAACTCTGCCCTGAGTTTAATTTTATTGGATTTTAACAAGAGGCTACCTTGTGAGATGTTTGATCCCACATTAGAACCCAGTGGGAAGAACCCAGAAAGCCACAGAACTCAGGCAAAACAGCAGCAACAACAAATATCAGTTCAATGAATGAATAAAGCAAGTGGCACCTGGGTGCCAGGCTCCTGAGGACCAGGGGTAGCTGGTTAGCCCCGGCAGGCTCAACAGGCTGGGAAGAACCCGAAGTACCTTGTCGTTACCACCTAAACAGCAACAGCAACAACTAATGAATCTCTAGCTACATCCTTATTTTGCAGGTGTTATCACTTAAACAGCGTAGTGCGGTGTTTTCCAAACTTGTATTCAGGGAAGCATTACTGCAAAAAAACGTCAATAGGTAGATCTCAAAAAAAGCTTCATGGTCCAATACATTTGAAAAGGCTGCCTATGAAATCCTTTTTTGGAGACTTAGAGTGTGCATTCTGTGCAATGTTCAAAACCCTAGGAAGTCCTACGGTTAAACAATTTAAACATTAAAAGGAAAAAAAAACAAAATCCAAAAACCTTGTTAGTTAGATTTGACCCAGCATTTTGCAAACTCATTAGACCAAAACACGCATTTTCTTTTTTTCCCCACTGCAGGTGTAAGCCTCCTATTTGGAAGTATTGCCTGCTTCCTAGAGGCATGATCATGGATGAGCCACTAAAATTTTTTGGCCTTCAGGTGCCCCATCAGTATAATGTGGATAATACACACTTCGTAGGGCTATTGAGAAAATTAAATAATAAAGGTACCGCGCCTGATATTTGGGTCCCAGTAAGGGCTTGACCCTTTGGGTTCCAAACCGAGCTCCACCATGAAGGCACTATTTGACCTTGACCAAGTTCTTTTACTTCTCTATCAGCTTTCTGGTGTGTAAAACAAGGTGAATAATTGCACCTAACTCATAGCTTTACAGGGGGAGAAAATAAAAGGGAGCATGTGACCTGCTGGGCGCTTGCTTGGCACACTGCGAGAGCGCGCTGTCTAGGTATCATCATGACTGTGTGGTCGCAGGTCACAGAGCTGGCAAGGGACAAAAATCAGTTAATGAACCCTAGCCCACCTGCCTCAGAGTGCATGTGCTTTGCCCTCTGTTGGGGCATACAATCAACAGAAATGAGACACGGTCATTTTCAGGGTGGCTCCGGGAGAGGATTGTGTGGGCGGTTAGAAACAAGTGGGTGGCAATGATTCCAGAGAGCTTCCAGAAGCGGTGGGGCTGCAGGAAGATATTTAAAGGAGGCAGGTGGCTGGGCAGATGGGGATGGCAGGGTTTACACACTCAGGACAGCCGGGACAACAGCTCAGAGGAGTAAGTGGCAGCGGCTGCCAGACGCCAGCTTTGTCGGAACAAAGCAGCAGGTGAGGGCCACAGAGAGTCCACACTCCAGGCACCCAGGGAGGGCCGAGGCCAAATAAAACCCTTGGCAGGGAGACGGCAGCCCCATTTGCCTTTTTCAATCAATCAGCCAACAATTGAGGGACCAGCCCTGAATCAAAGCCCCGTCTCCCTCCCTGCCCCCATGCAGGCCCCCAAGCATTGGCCGCACATATCATAGTTGAACTTCTGAGAGCTCCTCCTCCCTCCCGAAGCCACTATCAGTTGTACAGAAATTTATTTTTATTATTGAGCTCCTATTTCTGCTTTTGCCATCACGGCAGATCAGTTTGGGTTTTGTCTCCCAGCCAAGGGCTTTTCATATTTTCCAGATCACTCAAAAGTCTGTATGTGCTGCCGGGAGCAGGTTTAAGGAACAATCTGAGATTTCTTTCTGAATAAGCAGTTATTTGTACTTTGTTTTGCTTTTCTTGGTTACTGAAGAGAAACAGTAACATAAAGAAAGCACTGGTAACACTTAGCTTTGAGCAGCACAAATGTCAATGGTAGTGACTTTCAAATAAATAGTTACATTGTCAGGCGCACAAGAGTCTCATTGAGGAAATCTGTGCGGTGACTGCTAACAGGGTTAACACTTTAGGCACAATGTAATCAAGGAAAAAACTGTAAACTTTGCACAGAGTGACCTCAGAAGGTACTGAAAGGAAATGCCAACCTAAGATCCCGGGGTACGTTTCCAGACCAGGCACAGCGCGTTGGAGAGATAGAGAGAGAGGGAGAGAAGAGCCTGATAGAATGAAAGTTTGTTTATGGGGAAATGGGGAATGTTCCTTAATTACTTCAGTTATTACGGTAAATCCAGCTACACTCTTTCATTCGCCATTTTAATCCTTTTAATCGTGGTTCTACTCAAAGCCAAGAGATTTTTTTAACAGGATGTAAAACGCATTTTACCACTTCGCAATATTTTTCTTGTAAAGGATGTTATTATACAGAAAATAGAATCCTTTTAGCAGAAATTTAAGTAACTAAATACTTAGGACTCCCAGCATCCCCTTCCCAGAGCCTTTGGCAGATGATAACGTGGGCAAAATTTGTCTGTCCTGCCTCCCTGTTTAGGATTGCCAAATATAGCAAATAAAAATACAGGATGCCTAGTTAAATATGAATTTCAGATAAACTACGAACAATCGTTTAGTATAAGTATGTTCCGAACATTGCTCAGGACCTACTATAAAATTATTTGTTGTTTGTCCGACATTCAGATTTAACTGGGGATCCTGTATTTCATTTGACCACACCATTCCATTTGACTATAGATGTATGGGTTTACTTCTGGACTCTCAATTCCGTTCTCTTGATCTCTGTATCTATCTTCACACCCATACTACACAGTCCAGGGATTACTATAGCTTTGTAATAAGTTTTGAAATGGGCAAGTCTGAGTCTTCCAAATTTGTTGTTCTTGTTAAAGATTGTTTTGGTTATTCTGGGCCCTTTCTCTTTCTTCATGAATTTTAGGACCGGCTTGTCAATTTCCACAGAAAAGTCAGTTGTCATATTCATAGAGATTGCATTGAATCTGTGGATCAACTTGAAGAGTACTACCATCTTAATCGTATTAAATGTTCCAGTTCATGAACATAGGCTTTTTATTAATTTAGGTCTTCATTTATTTCATGATTTGTAGTTTCCAGTGTACAAGTCTTATACTTCTTTTGTTAAACATATTCCTAAGTATTTTATTCTTTTCAATGCTATTGTAAATAGAATTTTTTTAATTTCATTTTCAGATTTTCATTTCTAGTATATAGAAATAAAATTGATTTTGGTATACTGATTGCTATAATATTTAAGAGTGTTTAAGTTTGAAAACCGGCTGTTCTAGTGAGATATAATTTGCATTCTGATTGCATGCTACCAGGACATTAACTTTTCTGGGAATTTCATTAGCTTGGCTCTTTGGGAAAATGCTGCTGGCATTGGCTAAGGGACCATAAACATGCAACCTGTCAGACTGTGGGCTCAGGTGCACCCATGGAAGTGGAAGAGGCAAGAAGCCTACAGGCAGATATTCTGTCCTTCAGGATTGTAACTGCCAGGTTCTCTCACTGGACTTCAAACTCTCTGAGAGCGGTAACAGGGTCTTCTGCACAATTTTCTCTCTAAAGCTCAGTCTGGTGCCTGCTTGGAGTGTTTTGCCTGATTCACTGACTAAGTGGAGGGGGAAAAAATGGAACTACTCAGGGGACAGAGCTTAATGGGATCTTATCTTGCTGAGGGGCCTCACAGCCTATTGTCAGATGTGGCTCATTTATAATCACCCTGTTCATAAAAAGAAAGGTCTGTAGAGCTGTAAAAGTATTATCTATAGGACATACTGTAATATTTTTACTGCAGTCACTTTATAGTATCTTTTTAAAATATGTGGTATAGCAAACTGTCCTTTATTGTTCTTGTTCAAGATTCTCTTGACAATTTTTGAATTTTTATTTTTTAATATCCTTTTCGTTACTGGGTCCTTAGTGGGAGTTTGACTGGATTCAATCAATAACATTTTTATATTAACTTGGAAAAGATTTTATTTTCATGATTTTTTTTCTAATCCAAGATTTTGGTATGTCTCTCCATTTATTTAAGACATGCTTTATTTCCTTCAATTAAATTTTATTACTTTATATAGGATCTAGACTTCCCTTGTTAAATTTATTTATGACACTATTTTTAAAGAATTTATTTTGTAATTTCTATATATAATTCATTATTACTAACATACAGAAAAGTTATTTGTTTTAATAATATTTATCCTAGCAGCCACTATGGAAAAGAGTATGGAGGTTCCTTAAAAAACTAAACTAGAGCTACCATATGATCCAGCAATCCCACTCCTGGGTATATATGTATAAAAACAACAACTCTAATTCAAAAAGATACATGTACCCTAATGTTCATAGCAGCACTATTTACAATAGCCAAGACATGGAAACCACCCAAGTGCCCATTAACAGATGATTGGCTTAAGAAGATGTGATATATATATCCAATGGAATATTACTTGGTCTTAGAATAAAAAGAAATATTGCCATTTGCAGCAACATGGATGGACCTAGAGAATATTATGCTTAGTGAAGTAAGTCAAACAGAGAAAGATAAAAACTACATGATAGCACTTAAATGTGGAATCTAAAAAATAATATAAATGAGTCTATATACAAAACAGAAACAGACTCACAGACATAGAAAACAAACTTATGGTTACCAAAAGGGGGTAGGGGGGGAACAAATTTGGAGTATGAGCTTAAAAGATATAAGCTACTATACATAAAATAGATAAGCAGCAAGGATTTACTGTATAGCACAGTGAGTTATATTCAATATCTTGTAATAACCTATAATAGAATATAATCTGAAAAAAAATAACTAAATCACTATGTGGTACACCTGAAACTAATGCAATATTGTAAATCAACTATACTGTAATTTTTTTTTTAAGTGTATTTTTTTTTTTAATTTATTTATGGCTGTGTTGGGTCTTCGTTTCTGTGCAAGGGCTTTCTCTAGTTGTGGCAAGCGGGGGCCACTCTTCATCACGGTGCATGGGCCTCTCACTGTCGTGGCATCTCTTGTTGCAGAGCACAGGCTCCAGACGCGCAGGCTCAGTAATTGTGGCTTGCGGGCCTAGTTACTCCGCGGCATGTGGGATCTTCCCAGACCAGGGCTCGAACCCGTGTCCCCTGCATTGGCAGGCAGATTCTCAACCACTGTGCCACCAGGGAAGCCCTATACTGCAATTTTTTAAAATTTATCTTATATGCAGTCACTATACTAATTATCTTATTGGTTTTAATATTTTTAAATGGGTCATTTGGGATTTCTAGGCATAAAAGTATATTACATGCAAACAGAAATACCTTTGCCTTTTCTTTTTCTATATCTGAAATTCTCATTTACTTTTCCTGTCTTATTACATAGTAGATCCTCCCAAATAATACTCAGTAATAGTGATGACATTTGTTAACCTATTACTGAAGTCAAGAGTATTTGCTTTTGAAAATTCCGCAGCCAATATGAGCTTTAATACCAAACAGGAAAGTAAACTATATCATTTTGGGGATATAACAACAACTATATATGTAATGTAGATATGAATATAATATATTAATATAATAATATATAAAAATATATAAGGATATATAATAGTGAATAATTCCCTGAATGCAGAGTAAGCTTGAGTCTCCATGGGATACAAATAGAGACTTGGAGGAATTTTTCATCCCTTAAATTCTTAAAAGAATTGAGGGGAGAGAGGAGCCAGGAAGAATCTGATATATCCAAGATGGCAGGGTAAGAGTTCAAAGATTAGGAACAGCTGGGGAGAACAAGAGACCAGAGATCAGAAAGCAGGATTTTCTTGGGCAAAAGCCAAAAACACCAGCTGGGAGGTGACCACTAAGTCAAAACAGTTTAATACAGAAGCCAAAGAGGGAATATGAAGCTCTGATTGGAAAGAATCTTAAAGATTAATAGAAAGTCTTGACAAGCAGCTTCTAGAACAGAGTTTTTCAAGCTTTCTAAATGTAACCTGTCATCTTCCTATTGGTGTAGTAGAGTTCTTTGCCTAGCACAATGCCTTGTATACAGTTGGTCATCAAAAAAATTTTTGTTGTTGTTGAATTAATAGACAAGGAGAGAGAAAAACAATAGCACTTCAAAAGCCAAAGAAAAAGCGTCAATACCTAATACCAAGAGAGATGACTTTTTTTTGAGAGATGACTTTTGAAAGGTCCTTTTTTAAGTAAGCATTTTATTAAACTATAGCATGCATAAAGAAAAGTGTACAAATTATATAGCTCAATAAATTATTACGTCCAACTAACCACCAATTAAAACAAGAAATAGAGCATCACCACTTCCTCAGAGGTTCCCTTAAGCCCCCTCCTAGCCACTACCCACTCCAAGGGTAATCACAAAAAGCATAGATTTATTTTAGCTGTTTTTAAACTTTGTATAAATAAAATCATACAGTATGTACTTTTGTGTGTGTGTGTGTATGTGTGTGTGAACGTAAGTACTATGTACTTTTTTGTATCTGGCTTCTTTTGTTCAACATTGTATTTTTGAGATTCCTCCATGTTATTGTGATATGTAGCAATAATTTCTTTATTCTCGCTGGTGTATAATAATTCTTTATATGAATATATCACAGCTTATTTATCCAATTTGTTGTTGATGGGCATTTAGGACGTTTCCAGATTGGAAGTATTAAGAATAGTGCTGCAGCAAACACTTTACTGTATGTCTTTGTATGAACATATATGATTTTCTGTAGAGTGTTCACCAGGGAATGGAATTGCCTGCTCACAGACAGTTGTATTTTCAGCTCTAATAGATATTATTAACTAGTTTTCAAAGTGGTTATACCAATTTATGTTCCTACTAACAATATAAAGGAGTTCCAGTTGCTCTATATCCTCACCAACCCTGGTTTTCTCTTACATTTTAAACATTCTGGTGGATATGTAATGGTATTGCATTGTAGTTTTAATTTGCAATTTCCTGTTAACCAATGAGGTTAAGAGATGATTTTTTGGTTGCGAAATTAAATCATGTCCACAGTAAAATATCTAACAATACAATATAAAAGTATAAAAAATAAAGCTGGTGATATCGGTTTCCTAGTCTCATAAACTGAGACTATAGAATGTAAACACAGCTTTCTCAAAGTGGAGTTCGTGGAACCCTATGTTTCCACAGACATACTCTTCTAAGTCCACACATTTTATTTATGAAATGAAATTTTGTGCTTACGTTTGTGAGATAAACTAAAATATAGTTGTATGCATTATTTGGATCATCTGAATGACCAGTTTCTAGCCAAGTATTGCCAACCAATGTCGGTACCCTTGTTTACTATTATATTTATGATTGCCATGATGCTGAGTCAAGAACTAACAGAAAAAGAATAGAGGCAAACCTAATAAATTCGCTCTAATTGCAGACTCAGTGACATCAGGTGCACTATAGGAATGGCAATATTTGCCAATGCTATTATAGGATACAAAACTACAAACAAAACAAAGTAAAAACTCTTAAAGTCTAATTAATTGAATTTTTATCAACTTCTCCTGGTTAGTTAAATTTTTTAAAGCAGGTATTTTAACCCTCAACACTGAAAATATTTCCGAAGTCTGCCAATCCACTTTTTTTTTTTAAGTCTTTTATTGAATTTGTTACAATATTGCTTGTGTTTTATGTTTTGGTTTTTTGGCCACGAGGCATGTGGGATCTTAGCTTCCCGACCAGGGATCGAACCCGCACCCCCTGCATTGGAAGGCGAAGTCTTAACCACTGGACAGCCAGGGAAGTCCCTGCCAATCCACTTTGATACAGTAAAATTTTGTGGATTTGCCTCAGTATCGCTGGTCAGACTGAAATCATTGACATGTGAATGTCTATGTGGGTATAAATGTATAAGGCATACATGAAATTGAGCTAAATCTACATTGACTTCAAATCATAAACTGGAAGTTTATGTCTCTATTTATGAAAATCTTGACACCTGTTTGCTTTCTTGTGATGGATTATTTTTATTCTATAATTGGAATATAATGGGGGGGAAGATTCTTGTCCCTCTGAGTTTAGATATGGTAATCATATTTGAAATAGTTACATGGTCTAAAACAATATTGGTGCAAAATGATGGTAATCTTGTTTAAAGGTTTTGGAATTTTGCTTCACTTATAAATTCCATTTCCCCCCTTATTAGTAAAAAGAACATTGAGTAACAGGGTTGGGGGACATGCCTAATTGTGTCTTCTCTGAGCATCAGAATCTGTCTACTTCTCTCCACTTCTACTGCAACCATCTTGGTGCACATCATACTGCACCCAGACAAGAGCAATAGCATCCTAGCTGGTTTCCTTGCTTCCACTCCAGCCCCTTCCAATCCACTCTCCATACAATATGTCAGATTAGCCTTTCTTAACTACAAAATCAAATCATGTCACTACCTGCTTAAGACTCTCCTGATCTGTCCCAGGCTTCCTTCTGTCACCTCTACTCATACCACTACTCTCCTTGCTCACTGTGCTGCAGCTTCATGGGCTTTCTTTCTTCAAATCCTCCAAAGGCATTCCCACTTTAGGGGCTTAACACTCCCTGACTTTGGCACTACCTCATTTGAACGTCAGCTGTCCCTTCTCTACACTAGAGACCGATAATAATCCAGAACTTGCATGTTTGCTATAAAGATTATATTTAACATATTTAAAGTATTGGGGGGGTGAGAGAGAGAGAGAGAGGAAGAAGAAGGAGGAGGAAGGGGGGTGGGGGAGAAGGAGAAGAGAGAAGAAAGGGAAGTTCTCTGCCTAGTCCTTTGCCTAGAATGCTCTGTTCCACAATCTTTGCACAGTTCCTTCCTTCTCTAAGTCCTCAGAGAAGTCTTCCCTCCCCATGCATGCCATCACCCCGTGTCCAACGTCCTCTTTTATTTTCTTTAAAGCACTCAACACTCTGATTTCATCTTTACCATTTATTGGGTAACTAGATTATGCTATAGCATTTCTCCCCATAGAATGTAAGCTGCAGGAGTGCCTTGTCACTCAATGCCTAATATGACGTCTATACATAGAAGTCTTCAATAACGTTGCTTGAATCAATGAATGAATGAATGAATGAATACCCAGCTTCAGAAATCACCAAGTTCTAGTCCTGGCTTCTGAGAAATGGAGTAACCTCTGGCAAGTACTGAACCTCTTTGAACCTCGGTTTCCCCTATGAATAATTAGTAAGCTGCACTAGATGATCATTAAGGGCACTTCTTGTTTTATATTTCCATGGTTCATATTCAAATATTATTTCCCCCTTCCCTTTCTTTTCTTCTCTCTCCTCCTCCTCCTTCTCCTTCTCTTTCCTCTTTCCTCTCTCTCCCTCCTTCCACCCCTCCCTCCCTCTGTCAGCAGCACTCCTTGGATTCATGGATAGTTCTAAACCAGTTGGAGATATTTTATGCATAAACACAGACATCTCAAGGACGTATGGTCTCTAGACAGTGAATTGTCATCACAATTGTTGTAGTGTTCATTTTCCCTTGCCTAGCCAATCCCATCAAAACCACACCTCCACTGCCAAGCCACAGCCCCACCCTGCCTTTGAAAATAAAAATGGAATTTCAAGGATCCCCAGCTTCTGAAAAAAACAAAAACAAAAAAAATGCTGCACAAATTTTAACTAGTATGGTGTTTCTGGAGAAATCAGGGTGCAACTGACAGGATTGATTACAACTTTATAAACTTTTTAATGTAATAAACTTCATGAAGATAATAGGAGACCGATATCAGATTTTAGATATTGCCAGAGACAATTCCTAAATTACTTTTTCTAGGCCATACCTAATTACAGTGACTATCCTTGTACATGCTTAACTTTTAGCCACTTAGTTACAATGTGCTAGAAATATACATTAAAAAACAATATAGTGATGATTAGATAGCAATGATATACACTAGAACTTACACCATTCCTTCTTTCAGATCCTGTGAAAAATGATCTCAGGAAATGAAAAAGCGAATTTCTTCCATGCCTAGAACTGAAGTCAGTATCAGCTGCAAAGACAGATGTTCATATGCTTGTAAATGCATACCTACAAACCAAGTTTTTAAAATTTAAAACCACATGAAGGCTTAGAATCACAGCATTTATGAACCGGAAGAACATTGCGACCTTCATTTAACACATGAGGAGATTGAAACTCAGAGAGCTCAAATGACTAGGCCAAGGTCATAGACCCCATTAGGGCTGGAGCTGGAACAAAACCTCTGATCTCCGGGTTCCACGCTTTTCTCATCACACGAAGCTGTAGTGACTTGCAAAGTTCAATCATATGTGCCAGCCCCTCACAGAACATGGTGGATTGGAATATAAAATTATCAGTCCATTAACTGCAAAACCAGTTGAGGAGTTACAGTATTCATTGTTATACTGTTGTTATAGTACTTGCTAATATTCGTTTGAGTTTATGTGTCAGGTACTCTACTATGTGCTACTTGTATTATCCTTTTCTTTTTTTCTAAGTTTTTTTTTTAAATTTATTTCTGGCTGCGTTGGATCTTCGTTGCTGCATGCAGGCTTTCTCTCTAGTTGCGGCGAGCGGGGGCTACTCTTCGTTGTGGTGAGCAGGCTTCTCATTGCGGTGGCTTCTCTTGCTGTGGAGCACAGGCTCTAGGCGCGCGGGCCTCAGCAGTTGTGGCTCACAGGCTCTAGGCGCACAGGCTCAGTAGCTGTTGCACATGGGCTTAGCTGCTCTGCGGCATGTGGGATCTTCCCGGGCCAGGGCTCAAACCCGTGTCCTCTGCGTTAGCAGGCGGATTCTTAACCACTGCGCCACCAGGGAAGTCCCTGTATTATCTGATTTAATCCCCAACTAGCCCTATGGGTGGGAGTTAGAGGGGGAATAGTCACTTTTCTAAGCCTTTTACATCTAATAAATCATTTAATCCTCTAAATTATAAAGTAGTAGTATTACTCCTATTTTATAGGTGAAGAAACTGAGTCTTAAAGTGGTTGAGTCATGCTCAAGTTCAAACATACCCTTAAACCAATACATATGCAACCTCTCTATGCTATACCACCTACTCATTAGTTTCTACTTTCCCATCACCAAACATTAGAAGAAATAACACGTATTGGGTTGGCCAAAAAAGTTCATTTGGGTTTTTCTGTAAGATGTTACAGAAAAACCTGAACAAACTTTTTGGCCAACCCAATAGCTTAACTTGAGCTGCTTCTCCCTGCATTCACCTAGCTTCTCAATATTAGCTGGTGGTAGAGACATTTAAAGATAGAGGAGCCAAAAAAGAGAGAAGACCATTTGCAACCTGAATAAGTTGGACAATCCAGGATTTTATTATGGTATCAGCAATGCTTAAACTTCAACAGGTATAGATATGGCCCATGAAAGTATGTTTTCTGCACATGGTGGCCTGGTATAAAAACATAATTTATAAATTACTAAGTGAGCTAGATTCTTTCTGCAAGAAGGAGCAGAGACAGGCTCTTGTTATGTCAGTTAGTGGGGAAATTTGTGGTAAGAACACATAGAAAGGTGAGAAAGCACAGGAAACAGTCTCAGTGGCTGCAGTCAGGCCTCAGGGAACATCATTCAGTTTTCTTCAGGTTGCAGTAGTAGCTCTAGTCATTCAACAGCAGTTCTAGTTGTCCACCACATTCATGACTTACTTCACTTCTCTGCTGGTCTCCTATCTCTCAACCTACTCACTACCGATTGACTTTCCTGTGTTCACTTCTCCTACCTCTCTCTCCTGTCTCTCTCTGCTCTGATCTCTCTTCTTTATTTATTTATTTTTAATTATTACTTCTTTATTTATCATCCATTTTTTTTCCTGTAGGGCTCACAATCAAACTCCATGAGAAAGAGAGAATCTGAGCAGGTACATGAGTAGATCTACTGGTGCATCTAGGAGATGGTACTCCCATCGGGTAGAGTGCTCACACCAAGCCATCTCAAAGTCTATAGATGGCTGCCTTCCCACTCACCACCCCTCCTCCCCAGAGAAACATCTTTGTGTCCATTAGTTGCAGCCAAAGTAGCAGGATCATATAGAACAAAGCATGACCTATACGTTTAGAAGGGAACTTTGAGCATGGCAAACAATTTGTATGGCTTGTCTGGTACAAATACAAATCCTCTTTCATGTACTGATGGTGCTAATCAGGACAAAAGCTTTTGCTGAAAAAAAATGATTATTAAACTTAAGGGTAGAAACCAAAAAATAAAGGGTCATTGCTAACAATTCTCTCATTGTAGATTTCAGCTATAGCTCCATTATTAGCTGTGGCACACTCAGAATTGGACACCATAAACTCTCTTAATGCTCTTCATCCTCAACTCTCTTACCTGCTGAATCTATAGTGAAATATTTTAGTTGACTCAGGATACAAAAAAGCAGCTGTTAACTGTCTTCTTCTTTTGTAACCCAGAGGCTCTGATAAATCTGACATTTTTAAATGGCCAAATAATGGAGGTTTCTGAACTTGTTTTGTTGATGGTGTTGACCTACAAGGGGATGGAAATAATAGTACCTTGAATTTGCAGACCATTTTGTATTTTTGAAGTGTTCCTCATTGACATGCTACTCTCTTACTCCTTTGTACTTCCCTGGGGCCTTGACTTTGCCAAACCATAAAATGAAAATCCTTCACAGTCCCATTCAAGGATCCTCTCCTTTTCCATGAGCCCATCCTGGTTTCCAGAATCCACCTGATCCCTCTTTTCTCTGACCTCACTAGTACTCGTTGGCTATGCTGTTCAGGCATGACATATGTCACTATAATTAGTTTTAGAAAACCATAAATTTTTACTTTTTTATAGTAAATTCCTTGAAGGTAGAGAAAATGAGCCACCTAAAACAGTATCTTGCATATGCAAGGTATGAAAAACAGCAGAAACTAACACAACATTGTAAATCGACTATACTCCAATAAAAATTAATTTTAAAAAAGGTATCAAAAAATAAATGAGGGGAATACATGGGAAAGGCATGATTATGCCCACTTTATAGATGAGGAAGAAAAAACACACCATTTGGGAACTGAGGAAAATATTGCACTGACTCATGGTGGCCCTAAACCAAGGTGCAGAAGCAAAGAAAGAGACAATTTAAAAGTAGAAGTAGAGGAGACTGGCAAAGACTAAAATGAGGAAGAAGAGAAAGAATGAGAAGAGACAGGAAAGGAAGAGATGCATCACTAGAGGGCTGAGATGAATGGACAAGCAGCAAAGAGGAGATTTTTATTTTTTTTTTTAAGTGAAGTGGGAGATAAAGGCAGAAGAAAAAGGCAGAAAAGCATTTTTATAATCTCCTTAGGAAAATGCTTTATGTCAACCAGAAGAGCTAATTTGGGCTTTGGGAAGTAGGAAAAAAATGAGGAAGGCTCTATCCCTTGGTCAAAGGTAAGAGAACTGAGAAAAGTAAATAGAGGATAAAGGGGAAGAAGAGAGGGAAGTGGTTGGTCCTTTTTTTGGTTATTAAAATTATTCCACACAAAATCAGTTTTTGACAACTTTGCAAAATCAAAGGGAAAAAAGAAAACCACAACGAAAGGAACTTAAGTCTAGATTATACTTTACTTGTTACAATGGAATATTTTACTATTCTTTTAAAGTTACTTCCACCTTCTGCTTTAATCTGACGATGATGTAGACCCAAACAGCACCCTGAGATATTGAATGATTTATCAGGACCACAAATGTGACCAAGTTTGTGATGCTTTGAGTCAGAAATTCTGTGCAGTTTGGATAACTGTAGGTAAAACTTCTAAAACATATGTTTAAATTCTTTGTCATCAAATAAGAACTTTTCAACCATTTTAAACCAGAACTTTCAAATGACTGTCTAATCTAGCATGTCTTATGACCATCCTAAGTTTGACACCAGAATCCTGCCCATTATGCAAAGTATCAGAGAAAACTTAGTTCTAATTTTGTTTAAATTAGAAACTAAAGATGGATGTGTAATATCGTCTCTGTTGGCTTTTAGGATAGCTTTCTCATCAGCTTTCCTCTTTCCACTCTGACCGCTTCTCTTGAGTTTTCATTGAAGCCTTCTCTTCTATTATAGATTCCTCCCTTATGTTGGCATTCCTTGAGAGTCCATCTTTGACTCTCTGCTTTTCTAACATTACACAATCTCCTTGGAACATCTGCTCTATTTCCATTGTTTCAATTATTATTCAGAAACAGATGACACCCTCAACATACTCTATCCGCTACCTAATCCCCCTCTACGAAGCTTCAGGACCATAATTCAAATAGTCTGGACACCTCTAGTGTGGTCCTCAGGCACTGCAAACTTCACATGTCCAAAAATGATCTTATTTTCCCCCTCAAACATGTTCTTCCTGTATGCTCTTATGCCAGCACAATCATCTGTCAAGTTTCCCAAAGCAAAATACTGGATGTTATCTTTAATTTCTCCTTCAGCTACACATCCAGTTATCTGGTCCCATGGAGTCTACCTGTTGAGTATTTCTTGAACGGTCAGCTCCATCCATCTCAGTTAACTCCTACTCATCCTCAGAACTCTACAATGAAATCTTCCTGACTTTCCTTTGCTAGATTGTCAGGTCTTCCAATTTTACTCTTTCATTTTACTCTGTGCCTCTCTCTTACAATAGATATTAGTTTATGGTAGACTAAGCTGGTATACCAAATAGACCCAAATAAGTAATTGCTCAATCATCAGGAACTATTTTCCTACTCACGTAACACTCCTGGCCTAGTATTCAGGTTGTCAGTGTAACTTTCCTCCACACATTTAGCGGGTCTGGCTCCTCTCTGTTTATTTCTCTACCACACTCCATCACTTCTGCTTAGATGTCATTGTCTAGACTTCAGTCACATGACCATACCCCACTACAAGGGAGGCTGGGAAATGTAGTTAGCTGTCTACCCGGGCAAAGAAGCAAACAACAGATTTGGGGGGAAAGCAGTCTCTGCCACAATATCACCTATCACAGTTGCCATTTTATATTTATTTGTACAATTACATCATTAATGTCTATTTCTTCCACCAGATTTTTAACCTATGTTAGGGCAGATGCATTTTTGTTCACAACCCAGTCTCAATAAGCCTCTAAAAATGTGTTGAGTTAATCAGTAAATTCTTGTTAATCTAGATCTAGCACAGGGGTCCCCAACCCCCGGCCGCTGACCGGTACCGGTCTGCAGCCTGTTAGGAACCGGGCCACACAGCAGGAGGTGAGCTGTGGGCAAGGGAAGCTTCATCTGCCGCTCCCCATCGCTCGCATGACCGCCTGAACTATTCCCTCCGCCACTCCATCTGTGGAAAAATTGTCTTCCATGAAACCAGTCCCGGGTACCAAAAAGGATGGGATCGCTGCTCTAGCATATTAGCCTGGAGCACTACAGCAGCCTCTTAACTGACCTCCCTGTCTCCCTTCCTAGCCCCTCCATAGCAGAGTCCCTCCATAGGGATCTTCCTAAACTGTACACTTGATCCTGCCATTTCCTCTACTTTAAAACTCTTCAATAGTCCTTCATTGCCCTCAGAACGCTTTATTTTGCCATGTAAATTCCCTTCCTGTTCATCTTCCCAACCTTCCTTCTCACCATTGCTCTCTTTCCACATTCCTTCCCATCACAGATGCACACACCCTCACTCACACTCTCACACACATACTCACTCCCTTTCCAATCTAGCCACACTCAAACACTGACACTTCCCCCCAAAGCACCGTGCCCCTCCCCTGGCTAACTGCTCATTGCCCTCAAGTCTCAGCTTAGTCTGTCACTTTGTTGAGGGTATCCCTTAGCTCTCAAGATGGTGTTGGTGCCCTTACCCTGTGCTCCCATGGCCCTCTACCTACTGTAGGGGTTATTTTATGATTTGCCTGAAGTTATCAAGTGCTTCTCCCCCAGCAGACTGCCCTGCCACATCTTATTCCCTGTGGTGCTCCCAGCACTTAACACATTGCTTAGCACATAGTCTACATCCTGGAAATAGAGGATGGATGGATGGATGGATAGATGGATGACATTTAGGAGGAGCCATTGAGCCACTGAGTTCAACTTTAAACAAGATCAGGTAGGGACTTCCCTGGTGGCCCAGTGGTTAAGACTCTGCCCTTCCACTGCAGGGGGTGCGGGTTTGATCCCTGGCCGGGGTAACTAAGGTCCCGCATGCTGCATGGTCAAAAAAAAACAAAAACAAAAACCTTCAGTGGTGGAAACTCCACAATTCCTAGGTAAAATTGTACTAAAGGTAGAAACATTAATAATCAAAAATGTTTTCCAAATTTCTTTCCAAAATCTGAACCTCTTAATCATCGTCTTATTGCAAAAGTTCCAAAGAGGTGTTTTTCTTCTCTTTCATACATTAACTTTTAAAACCCAAATGGTCTTAAACTTGCACTTTCTGATGATGCAAATGGTTAATAAGTTGTCTTTCCTCTTGATTTCAAGATAGAGTAGGACATGGGGTTACACAGAAGCCTAACATTTACTCTACCTGTTTTTCCTGGGGCTCATGGAGCATGATGGATCTCTAAATGGGTAAATATAAGAGGACCTGAGGGACTTCCCTGGTGGCACAGTGGTTAAGAATCCACCTGACAATGCAGGGGACATGGGTTCTATCCCTGGTCTGGGAAGATCCCACATGCCGCGGAGCAACTAAGCCCGTGCGCCACAACTACTGAGCCCATGTGCCACAACTACTGAAGCTGTGCGCCTAGAGCCCGTGCTCCACAAGAGAAGCCACTGCAATGAGAAGCCCGGGCACAGCAACTAAGACCCAACGCAGCCAAAAATAAATTTATTTAAAAAAAATTAGACAAGTTATCTGTAGCTAAGTAATTTAAAAAAAAAAAAAAAAAAAGAGGACCCGATTTTCCCCAAGTATATTTGGTTGTGTGTGCTCCAGAGTCTTGGAGACTGGAGGGGTGGGGCTTGGAGATAGGACAAAGCTTGTCTTGGGTCCCGCCTCCCAGTGTATAGCAACTCAGCAGCCAGAATAACAAACTCCCAATTTAGGAATTTGCCATGGACGCTGCCCAAAGATCATTCCTGGGTTCCTCTGTGTGTATTGGACTAACTTAAAAAAAAAAAAAAAAAAACGAAAAAGAAGAAACAACTCGTATTCGTATGTAAATATCAGCAGTCTATCATCACCTGAGCAAGAATAGATTTCTCTTTTTTTTTAATTTTATTTATTTATTTATGGCTAAGTTGGGTCTTTGTTGCTGCGCGCGGGCTTTCTCTACTTGTGGCTAGCGGGGGCTACTCTTCGTTGCGGTGCGCGGGCTGGCTTCTCATTTCGGTGGCTTCTCTTGTTGCGGAGCACGGGCTTTAGGCACGCAGGCTTCAGTAGTTGTGGCTCGTGGGCTCTAGAGCGCAGGCTCAGTAGTTGTGGCGCACGGGCTTCGTTGCTCCGCATGTGGGAATCTTCCCAGATGAAGGCTCGAACCCGTGTTCCCTGCATTGGCAGGTGGACTCCCAAACACTGCGCCACCAGGGAAGCCCGAAGACAATAGATTTCTAAGTGCAGGTTATTGCTAGAGGCAAAGGAATGAATTTAATGAGGCATTCACAGGGCAGGAAACGTTACAATTTCATTTTAAGAGCAACAGCTACTTGCAGGAGGTGGAAAAAAAAGATCTTCCTACTTAATTTACCTGCCCAATTACATCTGACATTCCTGTGAAAATTAAAAATGAGTGAAAAAAAAATAAGAGTAAACTTCTAAACAAGTGCTTCTATTCCAAGAATTTTACTGATCTAAATTTCCTAAAACTTAGTTAAGTCTGTAAACTGTTTTGATTTTTATACAGAGGGAAGAAGGAAAAGTACAGCACATGCTCTGACTTAGCGTCAACTTCCCTCTGTTTTATTTTCAGCCCAGTCAGAAAACCATGCTCTTTGCTTGCCTCACTCCTTTGTTTTTCCAAAAAAGTATTCTCTTTTGTGTAAGGTTCTGGTCCAAAATAATCAGCATTGGAAGTTGCGCTGTTTTTGCTTCATGTCTGTGGCCTGAGTCATTCTCTCCAAAACCAGGATGCCCTCAGGGAAGATACAGAGGAAATGATGTAATTCTCTCTGGTCTCTTTCACGCTTTGGGCTTTTTCTTTGGACCTGAGCCTTAATGAATCTGTTTTCTAATTAGCTAGCAAGGAGTACAGTGAAAAAAAAAAAAAAAAATGTGCTTCTTCTGTCTCTCCCTTCTCCTCACTAGAGGCACACACACTATTTGCTCCTTCAGGGATCTCAGGTGATTTTGACAGTATTAGTGCATAAATCTTCTCAGTGTCATTGTCAAGCAGCTGGAAGCAAAGCTATTTTGTTCTGCCTACTTTATGAGTTGGAAACCAAACAGAAAAAAACAGAAAGTGTCATATCCAAGGTCAAGCATTGCCCGAAGGAGAGGGAGGGGCAGTGGAGTGAGTTGGAGGGACGGGCGGGGGTAAATATAATCTCCCAATTCCTCTGCTTCATCCCCGAAGCAAAACCCTTTCTATGCAAATGAAGAAAGCAAAAATCTAAATTTAGAAAACCTGTTTAGAACAGACTTCATATATTAACTTGATAAACGTGTGCTCAATTCCTGGGCACTTTGGATACCATATCATTTTCTAATTATAACTTTGAATTAATTTTGCTCTTTTTCTCTGATATTTGGCTTCTTGGGTTATTCGCCTGGTAAAAATCAGCAATTGGCAAATGCATGTGCTTTAATTTGATGGGGGGAGGAACTGGGAAGCTTGGACCCCTACCCAGACTCCAGCTACTGGAAAACCATAGCACTTGGGGCCGTTCAAAGCATTTTCTCAAATACCCTTCCCTCTGAGCCCCAGGACTTGCTGTTATTTTAACACGTGGCTCTCTCCCTGTGGAAATGATCTGTTCAATCTGTCTGTCTCCTCAACCAGACTTCAGCTTCTTAATTCATTCTGATAACCCCAGCACCTTAAACTTTAGAGGAAACTCATGAAATGGCTTCTGGAACTAAACTAAGGAAAAGGAGGACTAGGTGAGGGGTGAGGAGAATTCAAGGGAGGGAAGTGAAGCGGGAGAGAAGGGAGGGGAGTGCCTGGGGGAAAGAAGAGCAGAGAGTTCAAGCTGGCATCCCAAATTACTTTGAGGCAGCAAATATCTATTTTTAAGAAGGATCTAGGCCCTCAGAAGGAAGCAACACTTACTAAAGAGTTAAGGGAAAGATTGCGTGGAAACAGACTCTGGCTCATAAAGTCAACGGGTGTTCCTCAACCAGTGAAATTGTTGGTCTGGTAGTTTAAAAAACCTATTCCTGGCTCCACCCTGGACTAGGAACACAGAATTCTTGGGGGTGGGAACTCGGAGATTTTTTAACAAGTACCCAGGGTACTAGAGTTTGAAAAGCATTGATGTGGTGTTTCCTGAAAGCATTTCATTCCCCTCCGTCCCACCGAGGTCCTATTAGTGTGGAGTGTTTTTCATTGAAGACCTAGCCTTCTATGGGAAAGCCAGGTTTGTCAATGTGGAGAGACCAGGAGACTCCAGAATATAAACTATGATGGCCTTTCATTCATTCTGCCCAGTATCTCTCTCTCTCTCTCTCTCTCATACACACACACACACAAACACACACAGACATGCATGCATGCAGTGTGCACACGCGCTTCCAATAGATTCCAGATCTCTTCAGGGCCAGTGCCTGGGGTCACTTACCTCATCCCTTTAAAGGCCTTCTGTCCAGGACAGCCCTAACTAAAAGTCTGAAAGTTAGGTAGGGGAAAAAAGAGCTGTTTAGGGCGAAACCTCTTTGGACAAAGTTCCTTGTATTGCAGACCTTTGGCTTCTGCGTCTAGATAAAACCAAAAGATATTTGCAAGGAAAGAGAAAATGAAAAAAAGGCTAATTCTGTTTTCTAAAACTCACTACAGATTTGGTGACAGATGAACTTGCATTTTGCCTTCATTTTTTCCAAAGTGATTCATTCTTCTTGGTTCCTGAACACCTGCTTAAAAACATGGCTTTCTTCTCTCTGTCCTTAGGGAGTGCCAACCAGGTCTGAAACCATGAGGTAGGTCTAATACCAGGGGAGGGGTAGTGGGGTGGAGGAAAGTCCGACTTGATCTACATAGTGTATTCATTGTTTAAAATCATACATTGTGCAGAAAGCGTTGGTGAGATTTGTGGTGTGAAAGAGGGAACTTGGAGCAAGCTCTTGGAGCCAGAGTTTCCATGCCCAAGGTGAATGTTGACATTACCGAGGCTGGAATCCCTGTTAATGCCTTAGGTTTTCCTTCCACGAGGACGGCATTAAGTTTGGGGTTTTCTTTCCTCCCAAGTTTTTCAGAGCAACCCACAATAAAAAAGGAAGTTTCGCCCAGCAGAATTTACTTGCAATGACCACTGACCTGTGTTTCCCAAGTTTACTCATTTGTCCAACTTCCCTTCTTCTCGGTCGCCTGTCTCTTTATTTGCAGCTCCTTGTCAGTTAATTCACATTTCCTGATTTGGCAAACAGTGCTCCCCCCACCTCCTTTTTCTTGGGTAAAACTTCCTGAGTTGACATTAAAGAGAACTGTTACCTCACCCGAGAGCTTTAGCAGGAAAATGGCATTTAGGTTTAATTACCTAAAGCCTCGCAGTAGTTACCACTTTATAAAATTCAAGTGACTTTTTTCCAAGCTCCCTGTTTTCCAAAGCTGGCTGGCTGGCGACCTCCGGGAGGGTGGGATGCCACACCAGTCCCCTGGCCTTGGCA
Organism: Balaenoptera musculus; assembly: GCF_009873245.2. Classification (NCBI taxonomy): domain Eukaryota; kingdom Metazoa; phylum Chordata; class Mammalia; order Artiodactyla; family Balaenopteridae; genus Balaenoptera; species Balaenoptera musculus. The sequence goes on along the minus strand of NC_045789.1, from coordinate 87,804,851 downwards.
GGCAGCAAGGGTGAAAACTTTTCCAGAGCTCGCCGGCTGAAAGGCTGGCAGCAGAGAGGGCTGTAGACCTCCAGAGCCGTTCTGGAACCCAAGACATGGAGGGCGCACATGACAAGACCAGGGAAGAACCACTCCATTGACTCTTTTTACTCAAAGATGCACCTCCTCCTTCAGAAAAGCCTAAAAGACCTGGGCCAGGGAGCTGGTCACACAGTTGCCTCTATCCCCTCATCAGCTTTCAGGGAGAAGTGGGGAAGTGGGCTGTCGTTGTCATCCGCGGTGACCACAGCCTTCCCCGGAGCCCTTTGCAGCCACTCTTGCATGTCTGAGTCCCAGAGCTCAGGACTCCAGATGTTCTTCCCTCTTCTTAAAAGTTTGAACGGTCAAAACTCAGTCATCTCCATCGGCACCTTCCTGGGAATCTGTTCAGGACCATGTTTGCTTCTCCTGGTGGTATCTGTGTCATCTCTGGTTTGGAGGAAAAGAGTTTAATTTTGATCCACTCCCCTGCGGCTACGGGTCTTTGCTCAGATGTGGCCTTTCCAGACCACAGGTGTAGCCCCCCACCCCAAGGGAGCCTTTGCTGCCCTCTTCTCTGCTTTATTTTCCTACATCACACTTGTCACCTCCTAACATGCTTTGTCCATGCATTCCATTTTACTTCTTTTTTTAAAAAATGTATTATTTATTTATAAATTTATTTATTTTATTGATTTATTTTTGGCTGCGTTGGGTCTTCGTTGCTGGGCGCGGGCTTTCTCTAGTTGCAGCGAGCGGGGGCTACCCTCCGTTGCAGTGCGTGGGCTTCTCATTGCGGTGGCGTCTCTTGCTGCGGAGCACGGGCTCTATGCATGCGGGCTTCAGTAGTTGTGGCGCACGGGCTTAGTTGCTCCGTGGCATGTGGGAACTTCCCGGACCAGGGCTCGAACCCGTGTGCCCTACATTGGCAGGCGGATTCTTAACCACTGTGCTACCAGAGAAGCCCCATTTTACTTCTTTATTTTTTTGTTATCTTCTGACACCTGCTCCACTGCCCACCCCACCCCACCCGCTCCACCCTCAGCCTCTGGGATGGAAACTCTGGGGCGCAGGAATTTGGGCTACTTTGTTCACTGCTCCACCCCCAGCACCTAGAATAGCGCTGGGTACATAGTAGGTGCTTAATAAGTATTTGTTGAAGAGTGAATGAATTTGAGGAATTTCTGAAACCAGAAAGAAGATACGGGAAGGTATAATTTTGGATCGGGGAGAATCTAAAATACCAAGGCAGGAGGGCCAGCATGAGATGGCATGGAGGAAGATAGCATTTAAGTGAAGGAGAGGTGCCTGCTTTGTCCTTGATGTTTACAATAACTACTAGTGGTTAGGTGTCATTGTTGATAAGACACAAATGAAGAAGTGGAGGCACAGAAAGTTTCCATGCTTACCCAAGGTGACAGCAAGAGAAAGTGGCAGGGGTGTCTGACTCTATAGGGTGCTCTTTCCCATGTGCTGCCATTGGTTCCCTGACTCCAGTTCAGGGCAAAGGCTGGTAATTTGGCATTGTAAGCAGATTCAGTTAAAATGCACCACGATGAGATTTCAAATCCCACCTCGGTAGCTTTAGGCAAGGCTCTGAATCTCTGTGTGTACCTGTTTCCCTATAAATTAAAAAAAAAAGGTGGGACCTGGCATTTTATAATTCTGTTTACACCTCCCAAAAGCCCGGTGGGATAGGAAGAAGAAATTAAAAGCCAGGAAGACTACGTGACTCACTGTGTGGTTAAGTAACATGTCAAGTCAGTGGTCTGAAGAAAAACCACCGGGGCAGGAGGTGTCTTGACAAGTCACAATTGTCGCCTCTTCTCCAAACCACAAAGTTTTATTGGCTCAAGAGAGATTAAGAATGACATGCTAACTCTGAAGCTGTAGTGAATTTAAAGTCCTACTTGCAAAGCTCTTTCCATAAGGTGACTAAAGCGAAGCTTTGGAAATTGTAGCATGCTAGATGAGCTCTTGGGGCTGAGGGATCTTGCTTGGGCGAGGAAGGCTGGGTATGAGCGTGGATGCTACATGTTCTGGTGAATCCACAGAAGTCAATTAACATGCAATCTATGGAAAAGCTAAAGTGGCCTCGGGCTCCAGGCTTGTACTTGCTTTGTTGTTAACACATTGGAATGCTTGACTCTGTTGATTACTTTTCCATTTTCCTGGGTTTGCTGGTTAAATGCTGTATGTGAAACCCTTTGAATCATTTAAATGGGAGAGAAAAATACAAACAAGTCTTTACTTCACCAGGATACCAGACCTAGAGTAGTGGCTTTAATTGTTTGATGTTCAATTGAGTACATACTGTGTTAAAGAAAAAACTTTAAACAGGCAAACTTCAAGTGTTAGGTTTAGTGTCCCTGTATCTTTGGAGAAGACTGTTTAGCAAAGAAATCTTTCTGTGTCCCTTGCGGCAAGGGCAGGGTCAAATAATATCTTCCTTCTTCAACCTGTGAAGTCGGTTTTGAAATTATTTTGTTTTCTTTTGGCTAGATGGTATTCCATATCTTGGTTGGAACAGAATCATTGGGCCACATGATTTTCTCTAAGTAAAAAAGACAAACTTGTGAAAATTGGGCTCTGATCCCCCTCTGTAACACTAGCACTCATGAAAAATCCAATGTTTACGGAATTCCTTAGTTAATGATTTAGGAATCTCCGCTCTACCCCCTGCAACACCAGATAGGAGCCTCTCCTCTCTTGGGTCTGGAACTAGGTTACAAGTCCGAGGGCCATGGAGGATTGGATTCTCCAATGCATGGCCCTTGTGGGTTACCTTTGTAAGTCGTGTAGGTGAGTGCCAGTCTGGCCGAGCTGTAGGTGTCCAAGAAAGCAGGGGCAGAACTACAGAAAATCTGATCCATGAGAGACATGATGTGATGGGCACATAGCCTTACAGGGGTGGAGGGCACCAGTTCATCTCTTTTGCAGGATTTAAAACTATCTAGGGTGGTAGTGATGGTGGAAAAGATGGCAAATGTTAGCAGAAGGGAGACTTGGCTTGTATGTGCGGGTTCACATTTTTCCCTGAGAGAAATGTTCTCTTGACCCTCTCTAGCCACAAAGGCCCAGAGGAAGCATTTTGCTGGCAGGATTAGGGTTTTTAAATGTATTCATTTCCCCATAGGCTTCTGTCATGCTATTAAAAATTGGACTCAGCGTCCATGTCATCTTTACAAGTTATTTGTACGTGATATCTTCATGTTCTTTTTCCTAGTTGCTGCTTATTTCCTATATATGCGCTTATTTCCTATATATATTTCCTATACATATATATATATCTTGTTTTCCAAGCTAGCTTCTTTGCTGAATATTTCTTGAGCACCTACTATGTACTAAGCAGTGTATATAGCATTGTGATCGAGAATGCCAAGATTTTGACATTCTGATTAGGACCTCTTCAGTGATTTGCCCCTTTATCCTCTCTTTGCTGCCTTTGCTTTCTAGTTACTTTATCATATGTGCTTCATATTCATCTCCAATTTTTGTCTAAAGATAAGGCGCTAAAATATAATTTTCAAAAAGATAAAACCATGACTCCCATACAAATATAAAATGAATACGTGCTAAAGACTTTAACTCATTAATTCATTCATAAGGGAACCAGAAAGATGTTAAAACCAGTTCAAAGGACAATCTGAAGAACAAATATATGTAGGTGATCTGGAATGCCAAGAGGAATTTAGAAATAGATGCAAAATCTCCTGGGACACAGTAGGTACTCAATAAATGTTAACTCTTTGTGGTGAACATCTGTCCTACCTGGTAGTTCTTAATAAACTTCACTAAATTAAACCTGATTGAATAGAAGGGCAGGTGGGGTAGAGGAGGATGGTGGTCTGAGCCTAGCCATAAACAGAGGGGCCACTTGCAGAAGACAAGTCTTGCATAGCAGGCTGTTCTGCAAAAGATATTTGAAATGTTTATACCAATTCCTGGAGTTGCTTAGACTTGCTTTTAATTTAGGATGATTCTAAGACCAGCTGTGATGAATTTCAGTAAAACCTCCCAAGAAGATAGCAGGTTTTTGCATGCCACAACTGAACTTCTCATTTTCAAGTACAGAGAGGTGAAAGGCTTCTGAGGAATGGAGTTGTAATTGTCTTTCAAGGACTAGAATCATAAAGAGATTGTTCCTCCTCGGGAATGGAAGGGTAGAAGAGAAAAATCAGCACTGCTGGGGAGCCAGGAGAGCACCATTCTTGCCCTGGTTTAACCATCGATAGTGGCAAACCAGACCAGTTTGTCCAGACCAGTTCTGTCCAGACCAGTTCATCTGGACCAGTCTGTCCAGACCCGTTCATCCTCTGCGCCTCAAACTGAGTGGACCATACTTTTTAAACTGTTCTGTGAAGAAAGTGCTTTAGTAGCTTTGCAAACATTTGATTCAAATTTCATTTTTCACTGTTTAAAAATTGGTTATTAAAAGCAAATGGTATGATTAATGCCAGACAAGGCATTTTCCCGAGGCCCAGCTCACTGCTTCAGCCTCCCTGTAGTCAAGAGAGTGTGGTCAGAGTCGCCCCACAGTCCGGGTAGAGTCCCCCTGGAGGGTTCTGCTCTGGACCAGCTGTCATACACGGGTGGTGCAGGGAGGGGAAGGGGATGAAAAACCCACGCGAGGAGTTCCTGGTCTTATGGTCTTAATATTTCCAATGCTCGGCAAACAGCTCTTTCCCATTAATGATGTGAATTAGATGACTGATAATTCACCCATCTTCCTAATGTGAATCTTCCTAAAAGAAGGCAACAGAATAAATTAATTTAACAAATGAACTGGAAAACCTTTACAAAAGAAAAAGCAAATGGTTTTAAATAATGAAAAAGTTCTGGAAATGGATAGTGGTAATGGTTGCACAACTTGTGAATATTCTTAAAGCCACTGAATTATACACTTAATGATTAAAATGGTAAATTTTATGTTATATATATTTTATTACAATTAAAGAAATTTTAAAACAAATGGACACTCAGATTAGTTATATACTAAATTTTCATAAAATATGGACTTCCCATATGCTTTCCAGTTTTTAGGTAGACTTTGAATAAAGCCTTTCCTTCCATCTTTATTTGAAGAATATCCTGAGGTCAAAGGTAACTTTATTAAAATTGTTGCCGTTTGTAACTACATCTATATCCAAATTAGAATTTTTTTGATATTTATTGACTAGCTAAGACTAAACACAGAAACACATTGGATGATGAGGCTATAACGATTTTCCATTAGGTCCTATTTCTGTTTATGTTAAACAAAAACAGCTTCTTGGAATGAGATTATAATGAGGAGTTTTAATTTTAGCATACAAAAAAAATTTATGCTAAAAATGCCATTTTAATATATTGTATTTTAAAATACTTTTGAGAGTCCCATTGCTTAAAAAAAAAATTTTGGAACCACTCTACTGCATCATCTTTAAAATTCTCTCTGACTTGTTTATTGTTACAATTGTAAAACATTTAGTGTTTGAAAAAGACATACTGTGTGAGTTGCTTTTAGCAGGCAATGAAAACATAATATAAGTAAGATGTATACTTACCTTCAGAACAGGCAAATCCCAAAGATGGAAATATCCAGTAAGTCTATTCCCATCTTCAACTGGCTACATGTAAATAATAGACACTAGACTTCTAATTCCTTAATGTCTGAACAAAAAGAGTTATGCTAATTTAACAGTTCTTAGTCTTGGTCTTATAAAGTTATTTCTTAAAATCCTTTTGTTTTAATTTAATCCTCCTTTTCTGAGTTACAGAGCTCTTTCAAAGAAAGTGCTTCATCTTTCCAAATTATTTAGATCAGGGAGGACCGTCCCCACACGCAATTTTCATGCGAACATGACGTATACGTGTTTATCTAGGGAGAAGGTCAAAGTTTTATCAAATTCTCAAGGGATTTATGAGACGTAAATAATTGCCTTCATCCTTAATCCTCCTTTTCTTTTTGCTAATGTAAATCTTGCCTATGAATCATCTAAAAAAGAATTCTGCTATGGACAGTAGGTCCATATCCTGATGGTTACCAGGATAAATAAATCCTTGAAAAAACATGTCCATGTCCCATGCGTTTCTTTCTTTTGGGATAAATTGCCAACACCATGTTAAAATCCCATGCTACTATGAGATTGCGCTTGAATTTTAATTTCCAGTTTCGAATTAAGTATGAAAACGTGAACTGAAATCACCTGACAAAAACAAATAAATAAATAAACTGGTGCAAGAGAGTTGAATGATAGATTTCATATTCAAATAAGCATCTAAGAAATTTAAATGAGAACATATCAAATGAGCTTGATCTATTTCTTAATAGTTTGATATAATAAAAGGAAATACTTAGTTGAGACCACGAAAATATCGCTCCTTTGTTTTTTAAATGTAGACTCTGAGTTTTAAAATAAAGATATCTTATAGGATTTTCTAAAGCAAAAAGGGTCAGAAGCTATTTTCTCTTCTTTCCTACTGAGTGCATGTAAATAAGCTTTTAAATACAGTGCTTTATTTATTTTTTTTTTTTTGGTGCGCCTCCACTCCCCAGCAGGGTCCTGGGACACTGTACAAGACGGGGGAGGTACTTTTTAAATTTTTTTGTAGAGGCAGTCGCTGTCCTCCAGGAGCTTACAATCTAGCCGGGGAGACACAACTAATGCACACTTATACAGTCACTACAATTAGAGATTACCACAGTATTGACCACAATTGCATGAGACCTGGGGGATGCAAGATCAGTGAGGGGCTGGGGGCTTGGAGAAGAAGTTTTGGTAAAGATGGGATTCGTTTTCTTGTTCAATAGGTCCAAACTGAGTGACATATTTCTTCAGGTGAGAGTGGGGGGAAAGAGGGATTGAGGGACCAAAGGCAGTAAGGCTGGAATGCACGTGCCGTAGGCAAGGGACAGTGAGAGGGCCCCGCTCAAATACAGTGATTTTTGTGGTTTGCTAAGATGTCCAGAAGATTCAAGTTAGAGGCAAATGATATTGAGCAGGTCACCTAACCCCAAGTCTTCATTTTCTCATAATATCCAAATTAATCAATATATCTAAATTACAGGATTAAATATGGTAATAATTATTAAAAGCACCTCTCAAACTGGGAAGTTCTTTTTAACAGTACTTATTTTACTGTGATATATTATGCTACCTACAAAATCCCAAAGTGAGAAACAAGGGTTGAAGAGAAAAAAGGTTACAAAACACAGGGCTACTGACTTCACACTCATTCATCAGGACAAACCATAATGTATTCCTTAGTAGTTGTGTTGCTGGGTTTGTAAAGGTTGTCTTCCGCTTACTAACCCCTTACTGTAATTAAGATTTTTCAGCAAAAAAAAAAAAAAAAAAGATTTTTCAGCCCTCAACTTCATACTTAGTGGAACTAAATTTCGGTTCTGCAACTGAGTAACAACTATTTGGTTAGAAACTGACATTACCAAGTTGAGAGTACCCCAGAGCATCATATCTGCTTCATATCAACTCATTTTTTCTCTTTTGTTTGGGATGGCAAAGCCTATTGTGTGACCTTTATCCCTAGAACAAGTTAAGCTTAAATCTTCCTTCATTCCCTGGTCTGGGAAGATCCCACATGCCGCGGAGCAACTAAGCCCATGCGCCACGACTACTGAGCCTGCGCTCTAGAGCCCATGTGCCACAACTACTGAAGCCCGTGCACCTAGAGCCCATGCTCAGCAACAAGAGAAGCCACCGCAATGAGAAGTGCGCACCACAACGAAGAGTAGCCCCATCTCGCCGCAACTAGGGAAAGCCTGCGCGCAGCAACAAAGACCCAATGCAGCCAAAAATAAATTAAATTAAATTAAAAATAAACTTTAAAAATGCTGTGAATTCAGAACACAGTGATAAAAAAAAAATTATATATACAAAAAAAGAGAACAGAAAAGAAAAGGACTTCCCTAGTGGCGCAGTGGTTAAGAATCCGCCTGCAAATGCAGGGAACACGTGTTTGATCCCTGGGAAGGGATCTGGTCTGGGAAGATCCCACATGCCGCGGAGCAGCTAAGCCCGTGCGCCACAACTACTGAGCCTGCGCTCTAGAGCCTGCGAGCCACAACTACTGAGCCCACGTGCTGCAACTACTGAAGCCTGCGCTCCTAGAAGCCTGTGCTCCGCAACAAGAGAAGCCTCCGCAATGCGAAGCCTGTGCACCACAACGAAGGGTAGGCCCTGCTCGCCGCAACTAGAGAAAGCCCGCACGCAGCAATGAAGACCCAATGCAGCCATAAATAAATAAATAAATAAATAAATAAATAAATAACAATTAAATTAAAAAAAGAAAAGAAAAGCTGACATAAAATAGAAGAAGAAAAGAGAAGGGTCTAGCCCCAATTTTGCCATTCATTTAAATGTCCTTGAACGTCTCATTTTACCTCTCTGCTTCAATTTTCCTTCTGCAAAATTAGAGAACTGCACCACATGGCTCTGAAGTGATTTCCAATACAATGATCTAAGGTGCTGGGGCACTAAGAATTTCCTTGAATAAAAACATCTGGGAAGAGCCAGGTCTCCTATTGGTCCTCAGCAGTGTTCTCCGAGGATGGGTACATAACTGTAGACATTTTATTAGTTATCTGTTGCTGTATAACAAACTACCCACAAATTTAGGGACTTTAAGCAAGAATACATATTTATTCTCTTACTGATTTTCTGAGGGCCAGGAACCCAGGAGTGGCTTAGCTGTGTGGTCCTGACTTAGAATCCCTCAGGAGTTTGTAGTTAAGCTGTTTGGGGGTACAGTTTTCTGAAAACTTGACTGGGGCCAGAGGGTGTGTTTCCATGATGGAGCACTCAACTGGCTGTTGGCAAGAGACTTAATTTGCTCATCACATGGACCTCCCTGTCGGGGTGCTTGAGTGTTGGCTTCACTCGTAATGAGTGATCTAAGCATGAGAGCAAGGAGAAGGCATTATGCTTTTAATGACCTGGTCTCACAAGTCACACTGTCACGTCTGCCACATTCTATCGGCTAGAAACAAGTTACTAAATACAGCCCATGCTCTTAGGGGAGAGAAATGAGGCTCGACCTCTTAAAAGGAAGAGTATCAACAAATTTGTGCATTTGTTTATGAATTCGTGAACTTCTTTTAAAACCCGCATGAACATCATGTGCTGGTTAAAGTAGAGTGGGTCAACACGCAAGACAGAGTATGGAAATTTCAACAACGAACGTTTCTACAGTGACTCACTGTTTGTAAAGCATCTCCCCATGTTTTCTCATTTGTTTGTCACAACGACCTAGTGGATTGACAACATTAATATCCCCATTTAAAAATGAGGAAATGGAGGCCAGGTGACTTTTGTAAGGTTATTCAGCAAGTGAGTTTTATAGCCGGGGATTAAAACCAAGTTTTCTGACACAAAACACAAAGATCTCTTCACTCCCTTTCAAATGGGAAAATTGACAAAAAGGCCTTTGCACAGACAAGTCATTGGCAAGTCTGACTATTCCTTACTGCCTACTAATTTTTTTTACCCATCTTATTAATTTTGATATCTATTGTCAACTTACATACTTCTAAAATTACTTGAGGTGGTTTACAAAGAAAATATTTAGGAAGAAAGCAGGAGGAGTAAATACCTCTAGGCACCAGAGTTGATCAGACTATAACACTTGGCAATAAATTTGGTTCATATATTTCTGAGAGCGAAGGTGAAAAGAGAAACGTGATAGGCTACAGGGGTTTCACTTTCTGACAGGCGCAAGCATACAAGTTATCACTGCCTGAGACTAAATTCAAGAAGGAATTTATTACATGGATCTGTGTAGAGACAGTGCCACTTGACACCGTGGTCAATATCTCCAATTGTGCTTGTGCGGAAGATGTTCTCATTTCAACCCTGTATATATTCACAGAGAACATACCTCACCCTTAATTTGGTGAATATATTTGAGCAAGAGGCTAAGGAAAATGTGGCCCAGGCTCATTGCCCTCTAATTACTTTATTAAATTAAGAAATGTAATGTGGAGAATATACATAAATAGAGGGTTAATCTGTCTGCTGGACTGTCTTACGTATCCGGAATTCTAAGTGAGAGTGCTTGAATGACTTGCCTAATCTTATTTCTTTGCCTTGACATCCTCTACCAGGCACCTATAGTACAAATGTTCTATATTGTCAATTAAATTAAGGGCTTCAGCTACCTGCTATAAGGGAGCAAGGAATGCTAACATAATGTTATAGAAGAATGTAAAATAAGTAAGTTGGACCACATGAACTCCAAAGTCACTTCTGGGGCCAAATTGCTATGATTCTGTGACTTTAAGGGTGAGATACCATTACACATTCCTGTCCCCATAGAGAGCCAGCCCACTTTGGCCTGGGTGTGAGAAGCAATGCTGCCAAAAGCCTTGGCCAATTTTTTTCCCCCAAAAGGAATTTCAAGTATATCCAAGCTCCTGTGTTAGTGACTGATTGAAACCAAAGCTTTATACCGCATGACATAGGTTCCTGGAATAGATAACTTTAGCCTGAAAAAAAAGTTAAGGCAGGTGCAAGCAGCTGTCCAGTCCTGCCATAAAAGAACTCAAGTTTAGCTTCAGTAATGTGCCTTCTTCCAAGTACTCTGGTTCTGTCAGGAACTCTCCAGTGAGCTGAAGTATACACCCTAAATATTAACCCCAAAGTAAATGACTTAGTGTACTTTTATTTAGATATTATAATACTTATAAATGTTTCTATTTATTAATGGGAATCCTCCTTCCAGAATAGAATTGTGAATGAAATACATAAAAATTAATAGCCTTTATTTCTGTTCTAAACCAGTTGGTCTTCCTTCAAGGAAGTAGATAGATAATAAAGTAAATAATCCTTCATTTAAAAAATAAAAAGCATTCTCCCTGAACACTGTTTATGTGCCCTGAGTAAATAGATATTCACTTGTAAGGTTTTGCTTTCTCTTTATCAACTATATTTCTATAATACTTGTTTGAGAAGTGTTGTAAAGAGAAAAAAATTAATGTACATGGGAAGAGTAGAGAGAAATGAGTGTTACTCTTTGTGCAATGATCCAGAGCCCAGAAAAGGAGGCGATCAGAGCAGAGAAGCTACCTGTCAGAATGACTAGTATATTTAGATGCTCTTCTGGTCCATTGGTTAACATCTGCATTAGCCTTAACAATGCATCAGATGCATTGCTTTTCCAATTCAACAGGCCATTGTTCAGCATAATCTTTTTTTTTTCTAATCAAATAGAATTGTAAGTATTAATTTTCAGGGCATGTAGAAAACTTCAAAAGTTGGAAAACTACTGGAAGATATTATTACAAAGTTGTCATTTAGAGTAAAAGAATAGGCTTAACAATTGTACAAACTTCAGAGCAAGGGGGAAAATTAAGGTATTAAAATGCGGTGGGAGCTGGAACTTCCCTGGCGGTCCAGCGGTTAAGACTCTGCGCTTACACTGCAGAAGGTGAGGGTTCAATCCCTGGTCAGGGAACTAAGATCCTGCATGCTGTGTGGTGTGGCCAAAACATTAAAAAAAAAAAAAAAAAAGAAATTGTGGTGGGGGAAATCTATTGGGGAATTGTGTGAACTGAATCAATATTTACCAGGAAGAAAAGCTAGTGAAAGTCCTTCTAAGTAGAGAAGAAGAATGGCAGGGCAAGTCTGTATTCCTGCATTGAGGAAGGAAAGACATTTGAAAATAGCTGGAGCACAGGACTCAGGGAAGGGAGTGAGAGTGAAGGGAAAGGCTGGAGAGGGGGCAGAAGCCACACCCTATACAGCCTCAGAGGCCAGTTAGGGGTCCTCTGTTGCTCAGCCTAGACCCCTCCTCAGGCCCAAGTCAGCTCTCAGCAGCCTCCTTTCTTCCTTGACTGCAGGTCCCCAGGGCTCTGCTAGCTTTCCTCCCTTTGGTGGCCATCACCACCCACCCTTTCTCCTGCCCCTGGAAGGTGGTGCCCTCAGTTCCCAGCTTCTTTGTTTCCTGTAAGACAGGACACAGCTTTGTTGTTCAAGGATTTTCAATGCTAATGACGATGACAAAATGCTTGAGGAATAACAAAAATGATAGCCTTGTATACGGAAAGTTTTAAATTTGAAAGTAACATGATCCATGATTTACATTTTTAAGAGATCACTCCAGATTTCCTGCAGAGAATGGATTGTAGGGGATAGAGTAGAAGTAGAGAGAAGGTGGGAAGGTAATGCGGGTACCTAGAGAGAGGTGATGGTACCCTGGACTAGGATGTAATGGGGAGACGGTAAAAATTATTAGACGTGGAGCAGAGTTTGAGGATAGAACCACCAGGACTTGCCAATGGATTGGATAGGGTTGATGATGAAAAGAGAGGAATCAAGGATGAATCATTGAGTACCTAGTTGAGTGTTGCCCTGTTTGGACCAAGTAGCTTTGGGCTTGGGGATGAAGCGCTGTAAATAATTGAAAATATTTAAATATTTAAAATATTTTTAAATATTAGGAAAATGACAAGATGGAATGCAGGACTAGAACACTGAGGAGATGGGAGTGAGAGGAAAATGCTGATAGCAGTAGGAGAGGTAAAAGAAGGATAGTGATTCCAAAGGCCCACTTTACCCTACTACACCCAATTCTCAGAATCAGTCCCGTGAAAAAAGCAAGTTTGCTGGAGGTCCCTTCCATCCTTGTTGGCCATGCTGCACCAAAGAATCAATCACAGGGCTGATTTGGAGCTCAAAGGAATGGCAATGGTGGTGAATCTTCACCACCTTGGTCCCTGCTCGCCCAGTAATGATTAATTCAAGGATCTCTGAAGGGAAAGGAGCCTCCTAAGGAATTCCCTGCCTCCACAATCTGAGCCCTTCCGCTGGGTTCACATTCAGATTGTGATGCTGTCGAGCTACCCCAGGGGTAAAATTAGAGGAATTGTGTAATTGTATAACCATAGTAAATCACTTCACTCCTGATGATCTTGTGGAGACAGCAGTAGGTGATGGCTTGAAGGGAGATCTCGGTTCCCTGTCGAGGAACTGGACCTGGGTAGCCTGGATGAGAACCAGAAATCCTAGCCGCTAGACCAGCAAGGGCTAGAGACTAGAAACAAAGTTCCCCTGGCCCTTGCCCTGTTTGAAAGCAAGAATATTTCAAGGAGGCAAAAACTGTAAAAATAGGTACAAAGTTTATTATTAGAGACACAGCACAACATGTGGGAAAGCACACAGATAAACTGTTTATTTAAGACAGAAGCAAGGCAGAGATACACACCTGGAGAGAAAGGGTGTGGGCATCCTCCCTAACGAGGAGTGTGGTAAAGAGGCAGTTAAAGTTCCAGATCTTTGTTTACCTTTGGGCAATTATCTCACTTCTTTTTCCACACCTGACCTGTCCTAGGTCCCTACCCGACATGCGTGTGCATCTTTTAGCCAAGATGGATTCCAGCGCAGAGGCCAATGGGAAGGTTGACAACACCCATTATGGGGTGGCACCCTCTCCCTTATGACCCCTAAAGAGCCCTTCTGAGCATGTGTAGTCGGGGAGGTCTCCTTGACCTCAAGAATGAGAAATATGTGGTCTCTTTATCTTTTATCTGGACAGGACTCAGCTACTCTCTGCCCCTGCCATTACTGTTACCTTAAAGTGTCCACCGGAGGCAAAGTCCAGCTTTTTACCCTGTTCCTGTTGTTATTTCTATCTGGAAGTGTAAACAGGAGGCTGGCTGTAAATGTCCAACCTGGAGCCCATCTATTTCTTGCCTCAAGAAATATAAACAGGAGGCTAGTTGTAAATGTCTAGCCTGGAGTTCATCTATCTCCTGCCTCACTGTGATGCTTATTTGATATCAGTAATTGCGAAAACAGATTCTTCCCATTTAGAACTGCTATGATAGCTCCTGAATTAATGAGCCCAAACAAGTCCATCAGGGTGCAGTGGAGTGAAAGTGTTCCCTCTGCCTCCACTGAAGAGCCTTCCTTTGAATCTGTCTTAAGTGGAATTTAGAGGAACTAATTTGACTCCCTGAAATGGCAGTTTCTGTCATCACCACTAGTAGTATCACTTCCTGTAGTCATTGCTTCTGTAGAATAGAAAAGTTGCAAACATTTAGCACAGTGATCTCCCACTATGATTACAGGGACACAAGACTATTAGTCACATCCCTACTTACCCCACTTCTAACAATGCCTACGTAGCTGGGAGTAGAACTGGACCTAAAATTCTGCTGTTGAATGTAGCTGCTAAATTTAAAGTGGCGGACGGTGTCCCTGTGTTAGGGCAATATTCATCAGGCTCAATATCAGTCTATCAGCTTAGGGAAGAAAGGCAATACTTAGGGCATTTATTTACTCATTTGTTCTTCACTCTATTTCATAAGTGTTCTAAGGAAGCTGCTAAATATGAACGGTTAATTTTTTTCTTTTTTTAATAAGTTTATTTATCTATTTTTGGCTGCGTTGGGTCTTTGTTGCTGCACTCGGGCTTTCTCTAGTTGCGGCGAGCGGGGGCTACTCTTCGTTGTGGTGTGCGGGCTTCTCATTGTGGTGACTTCTCTTGTTGCAGAGCACAGGCTCTAGGCGCGCGGGCTTCAGTAGTTGTAGCACACAGGCTCAATAGTTGTGGCTTGCGGGCTTCGTTGCTCTGCGGCATGTGGGATCTTCCCGGACCAGGGCTGCGAACTCGTGTCCCCTGCATTGGCAGGCGGATTCTTAACAACTGCACCGCCAGAGAAGCCCTGAACGGTTAATATCGTATTCTTTACCTTGATGAACAACAAATGATTTTACTTTAGCCTGTGACTTAATGTTTCTATCCTATTTTCTCTTAAGTAGAATATTTTCCTTTGTACCTAATATAAGCTTTATACTTGCAGTTGGCTACCTACCTCACCCTCTCTGAAGATCAAGGTCAACAATGAAAGAGCTTAATACAGAGGTTATAATTCATTCTGCATTCTGTTAACAAGCAACATCCATCTAAAATAGCAACAGAGCTTTCAAGGTCCTGCTGTTATTCAGGCAGGGACTCAAAGTGATCACTTCATTGGATCACTTTCTTGGCATAGGTCGGAGCCCAAATGTAAGATGTGTTCTGTGGGCAACTGTCTGCTTATTTTCTTTTCTAGACAAGTGGTTAACCCATGTTGCATATCCTGTGTTTATAGAATTCCAGAAAGGTTATGTCATAGAAATCACTGGCATATGTGTGTGTGTGTGTGTGTGTGTGTGTGTGTGTGTGTGTGTGTGTGTGTGTGTGTGTAAGAGAGAGAGAGGGAGAGAGAGAGATTGATTTATAGAGAGAATGTAAGCTTAAACATCTTGAGGAGAAATCCATCAGTGTATAGTGACTGAGAATGTTTAAAGTGGATGCTGGCCTTAACTTACAAGTGTTCCTTATTGTGGGCAGTTTTCTGTTTTCTAAGCAGAGGAGTAAAAGGATATATTCAAGGCAAAAGAACCAGAGCACAAAACAACTAAAGTCAGACACACCGATTTATTAAGTCTATCATTTGTAAAGTTAGAAAACTTCCTGAAGTCGTAATCAGATGCAAAAAGCCTTAATTTACATTAAAAAAAACCCAATTCATTTTGTCAAAAAAATCTATGAGGGTCCTTTAATGAGAATCAGCTTCTAAAATAAACAAAGAATAAGAGGGGAAGAAACAGCATTTATTAGAAGGAAAAAGTCCCAGAGGAGCTTTTATATTTTTAACATTGCCTTAAATTGAAAAAAAAAAAAAAAAAAAAGCTATTATACTGTTTATCCTGATGAATTTAACTACTTTTTTGGGGGAGGGGTACTATTTTAAATTCAAGGTTTTGTTTCTGATTTTAAAATCACAATTAGCACAATCACTAAAGAAAATGTTTCTCCTGATGTACATAAAACAGCTTAATGTTTTAATTTACCTAAACCACCAACTGAATAGTGTAGACCACTTTCAAACACTAATCCTTGGAAAAAACATACCTTCTCTCATTTTCTATTCAATGTTTGCTATTGTTGTAATCTAAGTAAGGCCTCTTTGAAAAAATGCAAAAATTAAGTTTAACCCACAATTGAGTCTTACATCCTGTGGTCTTGGAATTTTAAAATTTCATTCAAAACACATATTATAAACAAAGTCTCCCAAATGACCATCTAGAGAGGAATGTGGCAAAAATCCAGAAACTATTGTAATATTTAGAACTAGGATAAGCACAAATAATCAGTGTATTTTTTCAAGAGGGGATTATGGGTTACAGTTTTACAAACCCTACAGGGGATTTACACGAGATGGACAAAGCTAAATTCCAGACTAGTTGTGTGCCTCCAAAAGAAACCAAACACTTTAGAGTGAATGAAGAGGAAGAAGAGGCATTAAAAGGATCTTCTTAATAACTAATATTTGTTCAATATAACCATAATTTGAGGAAACAGCCTGGCTTATAAATTCCTATAAAACTCAAGTTCAAGGCAGTATGCTTGACAGGCCTGTTCTTATTAGTTAGGTGATTATTAATCGTGGAGACTGATTCAGGGTGGGAGGGCATTGCGGGGAGAACACTGGGCCACACCAAAACTGATGTCACCAAGTCAGGAAAATCCACATTTTAGAGGCAGGAAGACCAGTGAAGTTACTGAAATGCAAAAAGTAAAAACAGAAAGCACTTTTAAGAAGTAAATCTGTCAAGTGTATTTAAGTAGAATTAAGACTAACCATTTTAGAGGCATTTAAAATCTAGACTTCTAAGGGGAAAGGTAAGACAGAGAAAGCTGTATTATTATCTCAAAATATGCAACCTGTCCTTTAGAAACATCACATTTCCCTCCAGCTCCAAAAAAATGAAAGAAAAGAACTCCAACATAGGAATGAGGCTATGAAATAAATACTTTATACCTCAAAAGAGAAACTATTTAGGGACAGGGCAGGGGAGGGAGAGTCAACTACGAAGCTGGAAACCAGTCACATTTCAAAATGATTCTTATCTTCTTAGCAAAGTTTAATATAACATCTTAAGTGTGTCCAATTGTGCACCTCAGTTAACTGTAAGGGTCTACTAATTTATCAACTCTTCTATAACTGTTTAGAAGAATCCTTATCTAGAGGATTCACCCTAAATTTCATGCTATTTTCAACATCATTATTAACACATAGTGTAGATCTGCAGATACTGATGGTATCTAATTTTTTTTTGCTCATAGATAATTGAATGTGAGTAGATTTTACCACCTCCATAATGTTTCAGTTTCAGTTTTAATACACCATTCTGAGAAATTCTGGTGAACTAATATAGCATTTTAGGTTGTTTTGCTTTTAATCATCATAAAAAGGCATCATTTCACTGGATGGAACAAAGGAAAAAGGTTTTCTTCATATAAACCTTGCTAATTTTACAATATACAAACAGGACTTGCATTACCCTGGCAAACAACAAGCTGCTTCTCAGAAAAGGTAGTTAAAAGATAGAAAAGATAGTTAAGACTGCTTTTAAAAAAGTATAGTAATCACTCCCCTTACAAATGGATAATTATTTCTGAATATTAGCTCTGATAATATGTGACTTAACAGAAAAAAATGAAATGGGAAGTTATATATTGTGATTTTTTTTTTAACGATGCTGAAACACTTATGCCAAATCTCAACATACCCCAACTCCCTTCACAGTAATTTTTTTAAATGAAAACCTCTTAATGAAGTAGCAAGGTTTTGGAGGGAATGGCAAATTATAGGTTACCTGGTATGAGTAAAAGGGTTCTTGACTTGGAGGCAGAAAGACGGCATCAAATCTGGTCTGTCCACTTCTGACCTGGGTGTCCTTGGTCAAATCACTTGAACTTTGGGAGCTTCACTTCCTGCACCTATAAAATAAACATAAAAACATCTAACTCCCAGCACTGGGTGGGAGGTTGGGATAGGGGTATGGGGAGGTGGATTATAAACGTGAATAGCTAAGAGGCTATTAGCTAATAGGTAAGAGGCTTCGTCCATTTATAATTGGCACTCAGAATTTGAATGCTAATCACTTTCCTTTTCCTATGTAAACTTTACCAAAGAAAGGTAGAAATATCCAAGTCTATACTTTTGAAAGACCTCGGTATCTACATCCTGCTAGAGTCTAAAGAGTAAACTTAAAATTGTAAAGGTTGTTGCTCTCCACTTGTATTTTTTGAAAATCTTTTTAAAAGAATTACACAATTAAAGTACTTCCGAGCAGTTTAAGCACAATGAAAGGAATTTACCATTAAGAGGGCAGTTGATCTAAATAAAATCAGCTTCCTTCTCCTCTTAGCGTTTTTCACTCCTGTTTAATTTTCGCCTAGCTTTCATCATTATTTAAAATGGTCTTACTTATTTGTTTACCCTTTATTATCTATGTCTCTATCTTTGAACACAAGTCCCCTGAGGGCAGTGATCTTGTCTTACTGGCTCACACCTGTCTCCCCTGTGCTTACAAGAGTGCCCAGCTCAGAGTGGGTGTTCAGTAAATATTGCTTTTTCAATCAATGGATGACAGAGGGATAGATTCAATAAGGTGAAAGTAGGATAGGATAAATTGAGCCATCAGGGCCCTGAATGGTATTTGATGGAATAGAGGCTATAAGGAGGCAACTGAGTTAGTTACTTGATTGCAAATTTAGAAGGTTATACTGAGACACCCTCGGTTAATCTGGCCTGTATTTCCATTCAGGGGCCTTCAAGTTGAACTTCTTAAGAAAGTTACAGATGAGTATCCTAAAACACCCAAACAGGGAGGGGACTCTGCTGATCTGACGCCTACCTTGTTATGACAGGCATTTTGCATGTATGTTGTATGTATATTATTCACTACAAACATATGAGGTGATTATTAATATTTACCTCCTTGGGCTTCCCTGGTGGCGCAGTGGTTGAGAGTCTGCCTGCCGGTGCAGGGGACACGGGTTCGAGCCCTGGTCTGGGAGGATCCCACATGCCGCGGAGCAACTGGGCCCGTGAGCCACAATTACTGAGCCTGCGCGTCTGGAGCCTGTGCCCCGCAACGGGAGGGGCCGCGATGGTGAGAGGCCCGCGCACCGCGATGAAGAGTGGCCCCCGCTTGCCGCAGCTAGAGAAAGCCCTCGCAGAGAGGCGAGGACCCAACACAGCCAAAAATAAATAAATAAACAAAGTAAACAATGCCTTAAAAAAAAAAAATTTCTAAAAAAAAAAAAAAAAAATTTACCTCCTTTTGTAAAGGATCCTAGAAGTTAAGGAACATACCCAGTTGGTATGAACTAAAATCCCTCCTCTGTGCATTGCATGGCCTGCATTAAGTTCCTTTAGTAACTGTTATGAGTCCAAATTAAAAATACGGACATCATTATATTGTTTAGATCCTTTTTTTTCAGATTCTATTTTGTGCTGAGGCTTGATAAAGTGACTCCTGTAAAAGAAAGTTGCTTATGGAATATCCCTGGAAGGATTCTCAAGAAACTGGTGATAGGATTTTCTTTGGAGAGGGCAACTGGGTCCCTGGGAGACCCCAGCCAAAGGGAGTCTTACATTTCTCTGCATTTAGTGTTGCCAGCTAAGATACAGGACGCCCACTTAAATTTGAATTTCAGATAAATAACAAATAATTTTTAGATAAGTATGTCCCAAATACTACATGGGACAAACTTATACGAAAATTTTGTTGCTGTTGTTTATCTGATATTCAGCTGTAATTGGGTGTCCTGTATTTTTATTTGCTAGATCTGGCAACCCTATGTGCATTCCTTTCTGTGAATTTAAAATTTTGTTTCATGTGTACATAAGACCCATTCTAAAAATAATAAAATAATAAAATTATTTTATTTAATAAGGCAGTTTTTGCTGTTTGTCACATATTTAAAGGCAATTTTAGCTAAGGACTGGAAGTGGACGTCGTTATCGATTGAAGTTAAATATGAGACTTAAGGATAATTTTTTTAAATAAGTACAAAAAGACTAAGTTTGCAAAGATGATTTTGATGGCATGCATTTTGCCAGAATAGTGCAGCTAAGGGGGAAAAAAGCCTGAAAACACACTTCCTGATGAAATTGTAAACATTGGAACCGTAAAGGAAACACCTTCTCAATCATGGATCCTGGGATAAGACTAAGTCAGGAGAGGAAGAAATAGTTATCTGAATTCCAATTACCTTCAGCTCCACAAAGGTGGAATCTTAAATTGATTGAGCTTTAGAGCTGGAAGGAAACTTTGTGGTTTTCTTTTCAATTTCTTCATCACTTCCTCCACATTTGAAAATAAGGAATTTCCATTTCCAACTCCTCTACATCCCACCCCCACCCTCCAACTCCCCATCACCAGCTCTCAGGAGTAGCCTAGAGGTGGTGTCCCAATCCTTAGGTCTTCAAGGTAACATTAGTATACCTATCATGTATTACCCTACAAGTCCCAGGACTTTGGGTTCTTAATTCATCAAAGGTAAGGAGGGAGAAAGTGACCCAGTAGGTCCAGCATAGGGCAAATGACAGGAAACGTTCATATTCTGCTATATCTGTAACTGTGAGCTAAGGAAATTTAGTTAATTTCTCTGGGCCATAGCTTCCTTAGCTATTAAAAGGGGGAGGAGTCCTATTCAGGGGTGTAAGAGCATCAAATGAGATCCTGGACATGAAGTCCCTTGGATTAAGTTGGTACTCAACAATTGCAGCTATTAATTTTATCTTAAAACAAGGTCAGTTCACTTCCGAAATGTTAAGAAATCTCATCCTTGCCAGAAATATAATCTCAAACTTACTATGATGCTAGAGGGTAAATCAATTGACATAGTGATGACGATTCTCTAATTTTCTATGGAGCTTATTATTTATTTGTCCACACATGAACATTTATACCAGCATATGGCTAAGGTAAAGGTTAAGATCATATTGACTTTTAAAGCATCTAAATGAATAAAGTTAAATTTTAATTTTTTTCTGCTTTTTTTGTTAACAGCTTTACTGGGATATACTTCACATACCATATAATTCACCCTTCAAAGTGTACATTCAATGGTTTTTAGTATATTCACGAAGTTGTGCAACAATCACCACAATCAAGTTTGGAACATTTTCATCGTTCCAGAAGAAGTCCTATACCCTTTAGCGGTCACTCACAACATGCCCCTCCCAATACTCCCTAGCCCTAGGCAACCGTTAATTTACTTTCTATCTTTATAATTTTGTCTATTCTAGATATTTCATATACACAGAGCGCCTTTTGTGACTTGTTTCTTTCATATAGCATGTTTTCAAGGTTTATTCATGTTATAGTATATATCAGTACTTCATTTCTTTTTGTGGCCTAATAGTATTCCATTTTATAGATATACTACATTTTATTTATCCATTCGTCAGTTAATGGACATTTGGTTTGTTTCTACTTTTTAGCTGTTACAAACAATGCTTCCATGACTGTTCATGTACAAGTTTTTGTTTGGACGTATGTTTTCAGTTCTCTTTGGTATATACCTAGGAGAATTGCTGGGTCGTATGGTAACTCTATTTTAACCTTTTGAGGAGCTGTCAGACTGTCTTTCAAAATGGCTTCATCGTGTTACATCCCCACCAACAGCGTACAAGTGTTTTAACTTTTCTACATCCTTGACAACGTGTCGTTATCAGTCTTTTTTTTTTTTTTTTTTAAGATTTATTTATTGATTGATTGATTGATTGCTATGTTGGGTCTTCGTTTCTGTGCGAGGGCTTTCCCTAGCTGCGGCGAGTGGGGGCCACTCTTCATCGCAGTGCGCGGGCCTCTCACCATCGCGGCCTCTCTTGTTGCGGAGCACAGGCTCCAGGCGCGCAGGCTCAGCAGTTGTGGCTCACGGGCCTAGCCGCTCCGCGGCATGTGGGATCCTCCCAGACCAGGGCGCGAACCCGTGTCCCCTGCATTGGCAGGCAGATTCTCAACCACTGCGCCACCAGGGAAGCCCTATCTGTCTTCTTGATTGTTGCCATCATAGTGGGTATGAAATGGTATCTCCTTGTGGTTTTGATTTGCATTTTCCTGATGCTTAATGATGTTGCATATTTTTCCCAGTGTTTATTGGCCATTTGCATGTCTTATTTGGAGAAATGTCTATTTAGCGCCTTTACTCATTTTTAAATTGGATTATTTCCCTTTTTTTAATTTAGTTTTTTAAAAATTGAAGTATAGTTGATTTACAATGTTGTGCCATCTCTGCTGTGCAGCAAAGTGACTCAGTTTTATACATATATACATTCTTTTTTTTAATATTCTTTTCCATTATGGTTTATCCTACTATTCAGTTTTAAGAATTCTTTATATATTTTAGATATTAGATCCTTATCAGATATACGATTTGCAAATATTTTCTCCCATTCTGTGGGTTGTCTTTTTCACTTTCTTCAGAGTGTGTTTGAAGCACAAAAGTTTAATTTTAATTAAGTCCAATTTATTTATTTTTTCTTTTGTTGCTTGGGCTTTTGGTGTCATATCTAAGAAACCATTGCTAATCCAAGTTCATGAAGATCTATGCTTTCCTCTAAGAGTTTTATGGTTTTAGTTTTTACATTTAGGTCTATGATCCATTTTAAGGTAATTTTAATATATGTTGTGAAGTTTGGGGCCCAAGTTCATTATTTTCCATGTGGATATCCAGTTGTCCCAGCACCATTTATGAAGACTATTTTTTCCCCATTGATTTGGTTTTGCACTCTTGATGGAAATCAATTGACCATAAATGTGACGGTTATGTCTGGACTCTCAATTCTACACCATTGAACTATACGTCTACCTCATGCATGCACCACACAGTCTTGATTACTGAAGGCTTATAGTGAGTTTTGAAAAGGGGAAGTGTAACTGCTCCAGCTTTGTTTTTTTTTTTTTTCAAGATTGTTTTGGCTATTCTGGGTTCCTTAAATCTTCATATGAATTTTTGGAACAACTTGTCCATTTCTGCCAAGTGGACAGTTGAAATTTTGATAGTGATTGTGTTGATTCTGTAGGTCAATTTGAGGAGCGTTGCCATCTTATCAGTACTTTTCAATCCATGAACATGAATGTCTTTTCATTTATTTATTTAGATCTTTAAAAATTTCTTTCAACAACATTTCGTAGTTTTCAGAGTATAAGAACTGCATTCATTTGTTAAATTTATTCCAAAGTTTATTCTTTTTGATGCTAATGGAATTGTTGTCTCAATTTTATTTTTGGATTGTCCCTTGCAAATATGTAGAAATACAATTGATTTTTGAATATTGACCTTGTATCCTGCAAACTTGCTGAACTTGTGTATTAGTTCTAATACATTTTTAGTGGAGTCCTTAGAATTTTGTATATATAAAGTCCTATCATCTGAAAATAGAGACACTTTTGTTCTTCTTTTCCAATCTGAATGCCTTTATTTAATTTTCTTGCCAAATTGCTTGGGTAGCACCTCCAGTGTAATGTTGAATAGAAATGGTCCAAATGGAAATCTTTGCCTTCTTCCTGATGTTAGTGGGAAAGCATCAGTCTTTTATGTTTAAAAATGACACTGATTCTGGATTTTTCATAGATGCTTTTATCAGGTTGAGGAAGTTCCCTTCCTAGTTTGTTCAGTGTTTGCTGGAATTTTGTTGAGAATTTTTGTGTTTATATTTATTGGTCTGTAGGTTTCTTTTCTTGTAATGTCTTTGGTGAATTATTTTTAAAAATAATAAACATGGGAAAAAATCCACAAGGGTATTAGGTCTTCTCCCTGCATTGGCTACCCATCCTTAGCCACTGTTACTAGTTCATACAATCGATTTATGTATATAAAATATTACCTGCTATTTAAAAATGAATCTTTTGCATTCTTAAGCATTTATATATTTTTTTATTTTTTATATATATATTTTTATTTTTGGCTGCGTTGGGTGTTTGTTGCTGTGCGTGGGCTTTTCTCTGGTTGCGGCGAGCGGGGTCTACTCTTTGTTGTGGTGCACGGGCTTCTCATTGCGGTGGCTTCTCTTGTTGTGGAGCACGGGCTCTAGGTGCGCGGGCTTCAGTAGTTGTGGCTCGTGGGCTCAGTAGTTGTGGCTCGCAGGCTGTAGAGCGCAGGTTCAGTAGTTGTGGCACACAGGCTTAGTTGCTCCGCGGCATGTGGGATCTTCCTGGACCAGGGCTCGAACCCGTGTCCCCTGCATTGGCAGGCGGATTCTTAATCACTGAACCACCAGGGAAGCCCAGCATTTATATTTTTGTAAATAATTTTTAAAATTATAATCTGATACTTTGAGTATATGACACAAGATATTCTCTATCAGGTTGTAATAATAAAATAACTTAAATTTCCATAGCAAAAATGTCCAAACAAACCTCACAAGCATAAATTCCACTTCCAGAACTATAACTTGTACAAGTCATGCTCTCTGAGCCTCAGCTACAACAGGAATAAAATTACCTACCTGCAGCTTTGTCCTGAGGACTGACTGAGATGATATTTGTGAGAAGGCTTGGGATGGTGTAGACTCGCTCATATATATTGTCATTTCACAAATTGCATATCACAGTATCCCTTTAAATAGAAAGGGGTTCTGTTGCATGTTAAATTGGCATACAACTTTAAAAAAACCCTCTGTTTCATAAAACTGAGTACTTCTGTATGTAATATGTTTTTCAGAAGTTATCTTTCAGTTCTTAAGTCCTTTTCTTTGGCTTAGATTCTGTGATTTGTTGCCTATTTTGGAAACTTGGAAAGTACCATGCAAATACAGATATAGCTTTGCTGGTTAAAAATAAAATACTTAGTGTTTGCTGGTGAAGGAAACTATGATGCTATGTAGGTAAAACTGCATGATGAAAATCAGATTCACATTTCATAAGAACATTTCGGGAGAACTTCAGACTTGAAAAGTAGGAGACAGTTGTTTCTCCCAAACAATAGTTTATAACTCTCACTGAAGTCAGAAGTAATTCTGAGGGTAGAATTTAAGCCAAGTGTTTTGAAAGCTGGGAGAAAGAAAAAAAAAAAAAAAGCATGCATAAATTTCCAAATCTTCCCAAAGTACTTAAGTGGGAGGAGATTTGCAGTTAAGATCTTGAGAAATGTTTTTTTCCACTAGTGGGATATTAGTAACAGCTTAATACAATTTATTTTACCTTCCACAGAATGCTAATCATGATAGAATTTTGTTAAATAACCATTTAAGAGAAAAAAAGGACATGTAGAACAATACCAGTTATAATATGTAACACCAAGTCTTTAAAGGTTCCTTTAAATAGAGAGTTTCTCTAGTGCATTTTACAAATTTAGTACATCATTACGGGACTGAGATGAAACTTTTCTGTTTTTCCTATTGCATTAAACTAAATCTGTACTCAATATTTATTGATAGCTTACTTAGAAATTATCTTATATATTTTTTCCTGCAGTAATTTCACAAGATTTCATTTTTAAACTCCTCTTGTTGACATAATGACAATTAAAAATTTTTTAATTAATTAAAATAAAAAATATTGACATCCTGACATCATGGTTGTTTTAAAAGTGACAATGTACAACTTTGATTATGATGTTCAGGGGGATTCTCCATTGTCTTTGACAGCTGCCCTTGACAGCTGTCCTTGACAGAGTTTGGTATTTCACAAGATAGGAATTGTTTGATATCTTTCACTATTTGTCAGTGGTTGAATAGACTGGTTCCAAAGTTGATCTTCTTAGTTCTTAGTCTATTTTGGACAAGGATGCTAGCCACAAAGGTCATATCTGCAAGTTGATGCTTATCATTACACTATCTCTGACACAAAACAACACAGATGCAAAGAGTAAAACCTTTCTGGTAGGCTTTCTTTGAAAAACTGATAAAGGTCATTTGCACCCCAGGTTAATAGCAACATGGGCCAGAGGAGAAAATTTAGGGATCTTTGTCTGTTCTATTGATTTGCTATAAAACCATACTCAAGTTTTTACAAATAAATGTGCCAACCAAAAATAAATACAATAAACTTATTTAAAGATAATTCTTGCCATTTAATTATCTACGTCATTATCTGATTTGATTTGTGTAACAAATCTCTAAGGCAGGGAATCTTTAGTCCATCTAATAGAAAAGAAAACTGAGCATTGGCATGGGTGGTAGAATTTCCTAAAGCAGCAGCATTTACTGAGTACTTACTATGTACCCAGTTATTTTATGTAATATCTCAAATAATTTTCAAAATGACCAAAAGCCATAGGTTTTACATTCCCCATTTGCACATGAGGACATATTAGCTTGCCCAAAGTTAGCCAGCTGGCTAGTGGTGGATGTAGGACTCAATGGGAGAGCTGGTCCAATGCTTTTTCCTTTATACCCCAGCTGTTTTGTTAATTATGAGTGTTCAACATTGACCCAACACAGAACCAAAAACCACAATATATGATACATGACAAAGGGGAACATTTAGAAAATCAAAACTCAAATATATTCTTTTATAAACAGATAACTGGAATTTTACAACTCATATGGTGTTTTCATTTACTGCATAGATAGTGTTCACTGGCTTTATCTTGTTTATGTCATAGAAAGAACAAGATGTATCAATCACACATGGAAACATTTTCTTTCAATTACATTAGCAACAACTTTTGACAGATTATTCACCTTGTACACATTCTCACCGAAGGTACATTTGATTCCATTTGCATTGCACATCATTAGAGTAAATGGCTCATTCTTTTTATTGTTTCACCTTTTTAAAAAAAAATATTTTGTTACGTTGCATATTTTTTAAAATTTTAATTTTATTTTATTTATTTATTTGGTTGCGCTGGGTCTTAGCTGTGGCAGGTGGGCTCCTTAGCTGCGGCTCCAGGGCTCCTTAGTTGCAGCTTGCCAGCTGCTTGTTGTGGTACGTGGGCTCCTTAGTTGTGGCATGCGAACTCTTAGTTGTGTCATGTATGCGGGATCTAGTTCCCTGACCACTGATCAAACCCGGGCCCCCTGCATTGGGAGCTCAGAGTCTTAGCCACTGCGCCACCAGGGAAGTCCCCTGTTTCACCTTCTTGAACTGCTGCACATGTTAAGCTTTGCTTTACTTGAACCTAAAAGAAAAAAGAAAGAAAAAAAAAAGAAAATAAATCAAATTCCCAGGGCCAAAGAATCCTGTTTAAAATCAAACGCAATTGGAAAGCAAAGGGTGAATATTTATTTTTGTTTCTCAAGTTCTCCTAAAGCCCACTCTGTGACTTACTTTCAATGTTCTCTTTCTTTCTTTTAATCCTAGAATTAGAGCTTATTTTCCTTATAGAATCACATAGTCTTTATGGAATCCTTCTTGACACTTTTTCAATCTTCTATACATTTTATTAACTTTAACACACAGTAGAAAATGATAGGGATACTTTTATTAAAAAAGGGAGGTATTAGGATGAATGAAAACCATGAGTTAAGAGACTTCTGTGGAGTAAAAGTCTCCTAATTTCTAACGTGAGTTATCAGTAAGGTTTTCTTAGGCACACAACCACCTCACAATCTGATCACATCAAGCCCTGCTCTTGTTGGCCATCTACAGCAGGTTCCCTAATCTTTTTGGACATGTGAACCTCTTAGAAATTAAATAATAATAATGATATTGCCATTTCTGAATGGGTATGATAAAGAAATGAATCAACATCAATCTGGATAAAATCATCACTATGTTTGGCTATTTTAACATTGTTGGAGCATTAAAGACATTTTGACATGCTTTGCAAGAATTTTCATGGGATGAAGGCAACTTATGGATTTATTAAATAAAAATAATAATGATAAAAATGAACACTACTATAGCAATTATGTTACAGGTATCATTCTATGTGCTTTAGACAGAATAAACAATTTGAATCCTCATGACAACCCTATGAATTAGCTGCTATTTTCTCCATTGTATACGTGAGGAAACAGGCACTGACAAGTTAAATAACTGGTCTAAGGTCTTACAGCTGGAACCATGCAATGTGGTGCTGGAACCCGTGTTCTCCATCATGGGGCTGCCTGGTATTCAATAAAATTTTCAATGTTTTAGTGTGTCTCATTAATATGAGTTGGTGTAACTTTAGAATGAAAGCAATGTTGAAACGTGCCGCTGTGTTTAAACCACCACAGCAAAACGTGATCCCATCACAAATGTGCTGATCTCATGGCCACTATCTGCTCCACATGTCTATTGGATATACACGTAGGGGCCTCCAAACTTATTCCTCTTAATAGTTAAATATTTCATTTACTGTTTTAACAAAGAAACTGTACACCATTGGTCCCTTTAATGTGAAACTCCTGAAGAAAGAGTACACCAAACTCCTACCACAAAGATTCAAAGCTTGGTTCATGGACAATTTGCATCAGAATCCCTGATCAGCCTGTTAGAAAAGCCTATTCCTGGGCTTCAGCCCAGATTCACTCATTTAAAGTCTTAGGGAGTGGGCCCACCAACTTTTGAGGACCACCTTTCTACCAGGTCCTTCTTGTGACCCTGCCTACGCTGCCTACCCCCGCTTCTACATGCACCACCTGGAGTTCCCCTGAATGCAAGATGCTGTTTCACACCTCAGAGCCTGAACATGCTGTTTCCTGTGCTTCTTATGCTTCCTCCTCTTATTGTCTTCTGAACTCCCACTCCACTAAGATTTAGTTCAAAAGTCATCTCTGCAAGGTTTCCCTGGGCCCATCAGGCAAGAGTTAGGTGCTTTTTCCACTGTACCCAATGCCATTAAACTCATGCCTCTACCCTAGAATTATCCTGCAACTGGTCTGTGTACTCTGCTGGCCGGGGGTTGGGGGGGGTCACCTGAGGTCTCTGCACTACCTATCCTTTGTAAACTACCAAAGATCATGCCTGACATAGAGTAGTAGGGACTCTGAACTTGCTGCTTGAATGGACTGAGTTCAGTGTTACCAAATGATTGGGGTGAAGTCCTGACAGTTCTGCAGTTTTTAATTCTATTGAGATGGTACATCAAGTACATGACTTCTATGAGAAAATAATTTTTTAGCAGGTGGGAAAAAGGAAACATTTTGGTCATTTTTTTCTTCTTGCACATTTATTCCTTTTCTTTCTTTCCCCCCTTTTAATTAAAATGTTTTATATTTTGAACAGGCAGTACATGTGCTTGGTACAAAATTCAAAGGATCCAAGATAAGCCACCTCTTCACCTACATCCTCCAACAATTGAGTCCCTTACAGTGAACCAGTCACTGCTACAGTTTCTCGTGTGTACTTCCATAACTCTTTTAGATACATATAGGCAAATAAGTATACATTTATCTATCACTATTTTGCACTTTTTAAAAAAAAAATTTATTTATTTGGTTGCACCGGGTCTTAGTTGCAGCACGTGGGCTCCTTAGTTGTGGCTTGTGAACTCTTAGTTGCGGCATGCGAACTCTTAGTTGCAGCATGCATGTGGGATCTAGTTCCCTGACCAGGGATCGAACCCAGGCCCCCTGCATTGGGAGTGTGGAGTCTTATCCGCTGCACCACCAGGGAAGTCCCTTGCACCTTGTTTTTTTAAACTTTGTGATCCTTCCACATAAGCACATAAAAAGCAGCCTCTGCTTATTAACAGATGCATACTATTCGATTCTATGAATATATCAGGGTGGTTTTCTTTTTTTAATTTAATTTAATTTATTTATTTATTTTTGGCTGCATTGGGTCTTCATTGCTGCATGAGGGCTTTTCTCTAGTTGCGGTGAGTGGGGGCTACTCTTCGTTGCGGTGCGCGGGCTTCTCACTGCGGTGGGTTCTCTTGTTGCAGAGCACAGGCTCTAGGCGCGTGGGCTTCAGTAGTTGTGGCTCACGGGCTCTAGAGCGCAGGCTCAGTAGTTGTGGTGCACAGGCTTAGCTACTCCGCGGCATGTGGGATCTTCCCGGACCAGGGCTCGAACCCGTGTCCCCTGCATTGGCAGGCGGATTCTTAACCACTGCGCCACCAGGGAAGCCTGGTGGTTTTCTTTTAATAAGACATCTCTTGATCGACATTTAGGTTGTTACCAGTATTCTCTACTATCAATAATGCTACAATATACGTACAGGTAGTTTCACACACTATGAGTTTATTTGTAGGATAGATGTCTAGAAACGGAATTGTAGGATTAACAGGTAGTGATAAGTTTTATCACAATGGTTTTCATAAAGATTATACATGTTTTCACTCCACTAGCAACACATGAGAATACCTGTTTCTTTATAACCTGCCAATAGTGTTTTGTTTCCTGAGGTTCTAGGATGGAGAGTAAAGGAAACCCTTCAAGTAAGTATAGGCTCATCTACTGGTCTAACCCAGGAGTAAGAATATTTTTTGCAAGAAGTCAACACAGGTGTTTGCTTTGTAGGCTCATTTCTCCTCTCCAGGCAAGCTGGCATTGGGGTATTCATTACTGGTCTAACGTCGGTATTGTTTTGAACCCTAGAAGGCTTAGTGAGTCTTCAGAATCATTTCTACTCTGTTCTAGAAGTGGAAGACATCCCATTCATTCTACAAATACTTACTGAGCATCTATCCTGTACCAGGCATTGTTCTGGTGGCTGAGGCGTGAACAATGAACAAAATAGACAGAAGTCCCTGCCCTCATTAAGATTACATTATAATGGGGGGAGGCAGAGAGTAAACACAATACACAGATATGATATATGGTATGTTAGTTTACGATAAGTGCCATGGGAAAAATGAAGGAGAGAATAGGGGGTATGAGGAGTTACTTTCGTGAAAGGTGGTCAGGGAAGGCCTTGCAGAGAAGGTGACATTTAAGCAAAGACCTGAAAGCAGTGAAGGAAGGATTTATAAGGCATCCGGGGGAAAGAGCAAAGGCAGGAGTTGAGGGTGTGCCTGGTATGTCCTAGGAACAGCAAGGAAGGCTGCTGGTTAGGGCTCAGTGAGCAAGGGGAAGAGGTGAGATCAAGGAGGTCAGGGGGTTTGGGCGGCAGGCCTCACAGGAAAATAGGAAAACCACTGGAGAGTTCTAGAGGGTTACTCTGAACGCTCTACTGAGAACCGACTGAGGGAAGGCAATAATGGATGAAGGCAGAATGAGTTAGGAGACTTCCTGGAAACCAGGTGAGAAATGAGATGGGTTAGGCTGGGCTGGTTGCCATGGAGGTGTGGATGTGTTTGGACTGTGGGTCAGTTTTGATGGTGGACCCAGCAAGATTTTGTTAGACTGGATGTTGGATGTGAGGGGGAAAGGAGGTGAGAATGATTCCAAGTTTCTTGGCTTAAATAAGTGGAAGAATGGAATTATTTACTGGGATGGGGAAAGAACGCAGGTAGAGCAGGTATTAGGGTGAAGGTGAGTTGTGATTTGACTTGTGGTTACCATGGCTCTCTGTGGCTGGGGCTCTCAGATGGCCATGGTTCCAGATCCGATTAATGGCCTAGACAAGGCCATGACTGAAATGCCTTCTTGGGATGAAGGCTCAAAGGAATGTGTGCCCATGGGCATCGTTCTCCTCCTGGTGCTAGCCTATTCCAAATCAGCCTTGCACTGAGATACTGCATTAAATGTTCTTGCATCTTCTTTTTCTTTGTGAAATACTTAATCAAAAGGATATGCAAATGCATGCACACACACACACAACTAACCTTGAAAACAACTAAAAAACTTGATTTCTTGTCCACTACATAACTAGCAGAACATGAACCCTTATTAAAGAACTCACTGTTCTCCGAAAATAAAAAACTCAATTCAACTCTACATTTGTGGGTCTACGATGTCATCAAGACACCAGTTCCTAGACAATGCCAGGCTAGGCTGGTTACAGAAACCACACCAAGGCAATCTGCAATGTGCCTGATTGAAGAATGCAAACCGGAATTCACTGGACAAATAAATAAACCAAAAAGAAGGAATGCACTTAAAACAGTTGTCACTAAAGCATCTGATGAAACAATACCTAAAATTTGGAATGAATATTTCAACAAACACATAAAAAAGTGAAGGAAAGCAAAACCAGTATTTTAAGTTAAATTAGGGGAAAGGAAAAACAAAACAAAACAGAAACTGATACATACGGATTACTTCAAAAGGCTAAAGAGATTACGGGGGAGAAATTTAAAAAATGTGTCCCTGAGTGGGAGGCGGAATCTATGCAAGTCTACAACGCAAGAGCGCACAGAGCAGAATTTTTTCCCTACCCAACTCGCGAGACGAGCGGGTACCTCAGAAAGAAAACAACCATTCGCTAGAAGAGAGTAGCTAAGGGAATCCAAACGTGTTTTAAAGCAAGTAAAGTGGTGGCCAGACTGGGTGACTCAGAGGCATGACTCAAACCCGACACTGGGGGCCGTCAGCTCCCGGAGGCCGGGGGCGCGGCGTCAAAAACATTTTAGGAAAGTACCAGGCGCGTGGAGGGCGACGGGAAACCTCCCCGGGGACCGGCCTGGGGCTCCTCCTGCCCTAGAGTCTGACCTCTTACCATCCACACCAGGAGGAGTTTCTAACCTCCAGGCTTCCCCTTCTTCTTTCAGAAGCTGCCTGTCCACCACCCCCATTTTCCTTCCACAAAGCGTCACGCAGCGTGTGTGTGCGAGACGTCGGGCCCCTCCCAGCCGCCCTCCGCCCCCAGCCTCGCTCCGCTCCGCGCTCCCCCCAGCCCGCCCCCGCGCCTCCTCCAGGAGCAGCTCCCTTCCCACCCCGCCCGCGCCCGCCGCCCGGGCACGCGCGGCACGAACAACACCGGGAGCTGCTGTAGACAAACACCTGTCCCTCCTGGGCTCCGCGAGATTTGGAGCGAAAGCATAGGCAACAGTAGGAGGGTTCTCGCGAGGTTTAAGAAATTTCCCACGGCCCGTGTTGTGTCTGAATCGAGTAGTGGAAGGCGGTGGGAAGGAGGTGTAGCGTGAGACTGGGCTGCCCGCATTGGGCACATGCGCAGTGCCGCTCGCTCGTGCCGCGCCAATCCTGCAGCGCCTTCAGCAGGTTTCGGGCTCTGGATTCCAGTTCTCCGGGTTTTGGGGCTCCCTGCGGGAGGCAGTGCTGAATCTGGGAATCTCTAGGAATTGAAAGGGCAAGGGTGGGGGGAAGAAAGGGGTGCTGCAGGTAGGGAGGAAGAGGTAGGGCTCGGGTGCTGCACCTTTCTAGTAAGTGCCCAGACGGGCCAAGTTTGCTCGGGGGCTTCCAGGTTTAGATAGTCTGAGATGCACTTCGGCCAACGAGCAGCGTCCTCGACTGTGCCAGGCCCACGGGAGGACCTTGTCAGTGTGTCCCCGTATACAAGTCTGGGGGCTGCGATGAGGTCCTAGGGAGATTTACACGACAGGCAGCTCTCTGCCCAAGCAAAACCTTTGGCTTGAGTGCGGGGTGGGGGAGTGGTGGCTTTCAATTACAACGCAGTTTTCACTTCTGGAGAAAGCTTCGCGGTGCTCTGGCGTGTGTATGCAGAGTGGACACAGTAGGGGTGTCTTTGCCAGAGGCCTTGGCCTGACCTCATTTCACACCCAAGGAGAAGAAAGCTAAGGCTCTAATAGAGCTCAACTGCAAAAGTTGTCCGTTTACAGAGTTCTGGAGGGTCGGACCACGTTGTAATATTGTCTGTCTCTCTGTTAGCAAGGGGGTCGAATGAACTAAGATAGTTCTTGGTTTGTCACTCGTCCGAACTCCAAGCATCTTTGTAGCGCCAGCACCTAACGCTGACATTACCATAATGGAGGCGTCCAATGAACGTTTGAATGAATGAAAAGGGCTGGGAACTAGAGTGAGCGGGAAGCCACTTGGAAAACACCCATTTGAGGAGGTGTTTCATCTAGGCCTGTGAAACGCGGCAGATTTTCCCAGGACCCCTCCGCTCTTCCCCTCGGCTCCGCCTCCTGACCCCTCCATTCTCCGTCCCCGTTGTAATCCCCTCCGGTTTTCCTCAGTCTCCACGTACGTCCCTCAGGGCGCGTCCCAAAACCCGGATAACCGGAGCGCTCCCCATGGACCAGATGGAGGGCTCGCCCGCGGAGGAGCCGCCTGCGCATGCTCCATCTCTTGGGTAGGTTTCCAGGGAAGGCAGTGAGCTGTATCCCTTACTCCGCTGGCGGCGCGAGGCGTCTGGCTCTTCGCGGCTGCTGCGAGGGGAAAGGGAGCGCGGGGGCTGGGTGGAATCGAGGAGTGAGGAAAAAGGGAAAGGGGCGGGGGAGAGGGACCAGGGAAGGCGTCAGGGAGAATCTCGCGAGGGTTGGAGTTTTGGCGAGAGTTTGTGGAAGATGGCGCCTGTTGTGACAGGGTAAGTCTGGGGGAATCGGAGCGCTGGGAACCGGGAAAGTTGCGGGCGTCTCGCAGCCCGCGGCGGGCGGCGGGTTCGAGGGCCGCGGCACGCTTGGCGTCCGGGGGCCGCGGGGGCGGTGTAGCGTGCGCCGAGCGCGGCGGCGGCGTGTGGCCGTGCGCTGCCCGCTCTGCGCTGCTGTGGCTCGGGCTCCGGCGCGTGAGGGCGGGCGGCGACGGCGGCGAGGCCGGCGGGTGCGGGCGTGAGTGCGGCCCGGCGCGCGGGGCCCGCGGGCTCCGTGCCCGCAGCGCGCCTTCCGCGCCGCCGTTCGCGGGCCCTGCCTCCCGGCCCCGCGCAGCTTTGTTCATTGAGGCCGTCGTCGCCTTCTCCCGGGCGGGTGCCCCCGGCCCCCGGCGCTTTGTCTCTCCCCGCTGCCCCCCGCGACTCTCTACCCCCGGCCCTTTGTTTCGCCGCCTTGGGCGCTTTGTCCGACCCGTCGCGCCCCGCATCCTTTCTCCATCTCCTCCCCTCATCTGTCCTTCCTCCCTTGCCCCTTTGTTGTGCCCCTCTCTATTCGGTAGCTCAGTGACCTGCCACAGCCCAGGTACCAGATTTCTGTTTTTCTTCTAATTTTTCTCCCATTATTTCTCTCTTGCGTTTCCCTCTCACCTTTCTGCTTGGTCCTTGATCACCCCCGGAGGCTTTGTCTCCCCCGTCCAGTGGTTTATTCGCTTGGTACCCCCTTCACCTCCCACCATCGGTTGATTTATCCACTACCCACGGTGTTTGTCGGCTGAACTGTCTCAGCCCCGGGACTCCATCTGGTGCTCCGAAGTACAGACAGACCCTAGGGTTTGTTGTTGTTTTTGTGCGTCTGAAAGATGCGCGGGGATACTTGGTTTCCTCCTCAGCGCTCCTCCTCTCCGCACCCTTTTCTCTCGGGATTGCGTGCACACCTCCCCACCACCCCTTTCTCTCGGGATTACAGTGTCTCCAGTTTTCTTCGCGGTCTCTTTGGGCCCCTGGTTGTTTTGCTTGGCAACAGTAGCCCTGGAAAAAGGTCTCTTGGTTATTCCCCCGCCCCCCCCAGTACCCGCCCTCCCGCCCCTTGGTTTCTGATGGCCTAGGCCAAGGGCAGCTGTCGTAGCTTTGCGTCTGGGTTACCTGAGGGTGTTGTAGAGACGAAAGGTGCTTTTTTTCTGTTGGTGTGCGAGAATAGTTTCAGTTGTTACGTTGGATATTCATTTGGTACGTGCATAGCAGTTGCGTATCTGGTGTTAAAAAACTTGTGAATGTTGGTTTGGGATGGAGAATTTCAGCATTTTCAAGAGTTCAGTTAGTTTACCAGTAACTGCTGCTTCGCAAGGAAAAAGGGAGGGCATCCTGCTTGGAAATTTGATATGAATATTTTACTTTTTCTTAATTTTTAGATAGTTTACAGTTATGTGCTTTTGCTCTGTAGATTTATGACAGCTCTTCTGCTCCATCTTCGAAGTTGAAATGAGGAAAGCGCTTAAGAGTGCAGTTTGGGTTGATGAATACTGCTTCTGGAATCTTTGTGGAATGCATTAATCAAATGCAATTAAAAGACATTTAAGTAATAGTCTTTAAGGTAAAGGCACTTCTAGTGTTAAAGGAGCTTTAATTTGTTCAGAGTGCTTATTGTTATGGAAATGTTAAAAGCTTGGAGTTTGGTGTGGGAGTTGGGGGAGGGTGGTATGGTGTGTTTAAATGGCCTGGATATTCTGGTGCTGGAATAAGAGGTATTAGATTTACCAGTATTACTAGGCTGAGTAGACTGTTCAGGAGGTCCCCCCCGCCCCAACTGACTGATCACTACTTTTAGAAGATATGTTATCCGTAAAATCACTTGGAGTGTCATTTCATTTGTAAACCACATGAAGTGCTACTAGTAGAGGATATACAAGTGTGAGGAATGTTGGTGGAGAGGAAAGCATTTTTTTTTTAAGGCTGTGATTAGAATTAGTATGAATTAGTTTGAATTTTAATTAATGGAAAATCATCTTTCATGATTGATATGTGAGGCTTCTGTGAAAATTTGCAGTCTGGGTTCCATGAGTGGATTCCACCGATAATCATTTGTCTTCCTTACTTGTACCTAGGACATAATCATTCTTTTTGAAGGTGAAATCTTGAGCACACACTGTTGTTTCTGACTGTAAGCAAATACCTTGTAATAATGGAAGGTATTTTGCTCTGACGAGTGCAGATAAGAATGATCACACAAACCTCATAAAAGCAACTTTTAAAAATCAAGTTGTGTTTTTCTGTTTCTAAATCATGTAAGACCTTTACTTCGTGACCAAATAAAACTACCTTTATTAAATTATATTAAATAGCAGCATATTTAGAAACATACAGCATTAGTTGTAATTGGGAAACTTTCATTTTCAGGAAAAAATATAAGAGGCTCACTTGGGGTATTTTCACTCCTATTCTAATATATGCTTCTTAAGTAGGTTTGTTTAAAACTTACCTGTTGTTCTATACCCACAGATTTCTATCAGTGTTTTAAGTGGCTAAGATAAAAAACGTTTTGGGGGTGGGAGGGAAGCTACTCTTGCCAGATGTAATTCATTAAATAATCTTTGGCGCTCTGGATGGATAAAGTATTAGGGAAAAAAATGGTGTGTTTGAAAGTTCTTACAAATCTTAATTCTAGTATTCGGTCATTTTTAAAAATATATTTAAAAAACCCAAGACTTGGCTTTAAAACATTATTTCACATTTTGTTTCCTTAATACTAAATTTCATGTTATTTCAACTAGGGGCAGTATTTTCTCATGGATTGGCTAAAAGTTGTTATTTTTGGCATCTGGCTTTGTGATTATTTCCAAGTTACTCTACTTCCCCTGGGCCAATTTCCTAACTATGTAGTAAAATGGGAATTGTAGTAACTTGCCACATCTGCACAGGATTGCTGTGCCTTAGGATTTGCAGAGAGCATCCTTGGATGAAAGGTGTGGTTAAAAAATCTAGGAATTGTTACTGAATTAAGCCAATGTGAAGTAGGTCATATTTTATAGGAAATTAAGTAGGAGGTTATGAACTAAGTTCTTGGCATATCACAGTGGTGATAGTGGGATGAAAAATCCCCAAATACGTATTATAGTTAGGGTAATAAAATTGATACTGTTTTTAAGAGGGAGAGGGATAAGTAAAACACATTACAGGGCGGTGTGTGTGTGTTTGTGTTGTGTAAGAGAGTGAAGATCTGTCAAACTCAAATGTAATAACACATTTTAAAATTGTGGGATGCCTTTCCTCTGTTGATTTGTTTTCTGCATGTGGTACTATTTTGTTTTAAATGGTAGCACAAAATGTTTTCACTAGACTCTAGGCCAAGTCTGTTAATAGTAGTGACTAATTTTCAATATGCCTTATATTTTTTAATGCTTTGTTATTTACTCTCAATATTTTCTAAGAACCAAGACCATAATTTCAGACTTGACCTTTGGCCTAGAAAAGTGTTTTGCATTTGGGAGACACTCTGTAGATATTTATTGAAAAAACAAAACCA
Organism: Balaenoptera musculus; assembly: GCF_009873245.2. NCBI lineage: Eukaryota > Metazoa > Chordata > Mammalia > Artiodactyla > Balaenopteridae > Balaenoptera > Balaenoptera musculus. Next base: position 87,767,258 of record NC_045789.1, on the reverse strand, counting down.
GTTGTTTCTCTATTCCTGGTAGATTATGTCATGTCCCAATAGTTCCCCAAGCCAGGTTTTCTCTCTCACACTAACTCTTTATGTTTAATCACTAAGAACTGATAATTTTCCCTCCTGAAAAACTCTTGAATCTGTCTCCTTCATCCTCACTGCCGCAGTTCATGCTCTCATCGTTTCTCACCTGGATTACTACAGACATTGGCAGCTTCCTCTTTCTGCTTCTAGACTCACCCCCTTTATCCAGCTTCCACATAGTCTTTCTAAAGAGCAAATCTGATCACTTCACTCCTTATTTTAAAAACCTTTCAATGGCTCCCCCTAGCAGCCTTCATTAAGAGAGGCAGCGGAGTGGAGAGTTTATGAGCTCACTTTTAGGATTTAATCTGAGCTGGATTCCAGTTCTGTCTCTGCCACTTAAAACCTCTATAAGACTGACAAACGATCTAACCTCTCCTTGCCTCCTCCATCAGTTGCAAGGTAATTATTCTTAGCTCAGTGGTTCTCTGTGAGGATTAAATGCAAGAACACATTTTAGGATGCCTGGCATATAGCAGGTGCTCAAAAAATGTTAGCTAGCACGGCATATAGGATCCTCTATAACTATTTCATTTACCTTTTCTCCAGCTGAACTGTTTTGCCTTTCTCTCCCTTCATATTCAGTTCTCCAGCCATATTCAAGAACTTGGAGTTCCTTGTATGGGCTCCGCAGTTTAATGTATCCCTGTGCTTGAAAAGTGCTGGTGTTAGGTAGGTTATTATTCAAGATTTTGGTCTGAGGATATTCTACCCTGATCCACCAGGCTGGGTTCAGTACCCCTCCCGTGTGTTCTTAAAGGACCAGGTATAATTCACTTGGAAGTGTCATACTGAATTGTAATTGTCTGTCATACCCAAAGGCTGTTGGTTACTTGATGACAGATAATGTTAAAAAAATATATATATATTCTTAGAAGAGTGTCTAGAACATGATGGGGACTCAGTAAAAAGTTTTTTGAACAAAGGACTCAGAGAACTTTGAAACCATGATGCAACATGGTTTGTGTAAGCAGAATTTGATGTGTACAGGGAATATATTGATTCTATAGGGTATTTAATTGCTGAATTACCCAAAGAAATTGATATTTTCAGTCAAAGACAGTCTTATAGCCCCTGACAACATTGTAGTAAAATTCTTAGGCAAAAGTTCCTTTGGATTTTTAGAAAATAGTGTATTGTTTGTACAAACTGACAAGCTTAAATATCATATATATATATTTTTTGTATGGTTGACTATTCAGTGTTTTTCAGAAGGTTTCATTATTTTTAAGTGTTTTAAGTACTTCTTAGATGCATAGGGACATGCATTAAACCTTAAGACACTGTAGGCTGCTTTTTTGGGGGATCCACACGATTGAACCAAATAAGTTTATAATCTTCAGGAAGGCTCAGGTTTTGTGGACAGATTACTTATAATTTCTTTAAGCTTCAGGTTCTACCTGTATAAAATAAGGAATGATAATTTTGTTGTGTTTATCTGCTGGACACATTGTGACTATCAAATAAGGTAAAATATGTGTCAAATAAAACAATGGATGTGTAAGTGATTTGTAAAGCACTGTATACAAATACTTTAATTTTAATGATCAGTTTCTTTTGGTAACCTTTCACCGGCAGGATTCAAGATGAGCTTTCTTATATTGCAACCTGTGGTTTGTGGATCATGTCTTAGGAAGGCAGCAGTGTATTTAGTGCAGAGGACTGCAGCCCTTTGAATATATGCCTTGGCATTTTGAGCAGACATATTTGATACATTACTGCTTGACCACACATGTTGTCATTGAGTCACCCCCAACTTTTTGGGGTCTGCTTCTTGCTGCTCTCTTCTCTGCTTGGACAGCCATAATGATGTAGGAATGTTGAATGCCCAGCTGCTACCATCTCTCAGGACACCTTGCCCATAGTTCTGGATGCCTGTTAGGCCTGGTACAACATCATGATGTCACTTATGTCTCATCAGGCCTGATTCTGCTTCAGGGAGTGAAATGATATCCTAATGGTGTGAAAAGGGTAATGCATTTCCTGAACACAACTTACTACTGGGGAAAAAGCAAGCATTGGAGTCACTCTGGCTTGGTTTGTATAATTGGTAGTAATTACTTATCTGTATAAATATTTGTGTAGGTTTGTTGTGTTGAGACAATGAAGAGTGATAAGCATGACAGCTTTTCAGTCACATTGGTAAGTTCATGGCAGTTTTGGGAATATTTAAATTATTTAAATTTACAAAAACAAAAAGAAACCGCTGCATCTTGGGTATCCTAAGTTGCAAAAGCCTTGCAATGAAAATGCTGTGCTGATTGGATGTGAGATGGAGTACACTAGAAAATCAAGTTGACCCTTTTTAATTCCCCTCCTGTGCTTTCTTTTCTATATTCAGTATTTTAATTAATGAATTGTGGCTGTGCCAGGTCTTAGTTGCGGCAGGCTGGATCTGTAGTTGTGGCGTGTGGACTCTTAGTTGCGGCATGCATGCAGGATCTAGTTCCCTGACCGGGGATCGAACCCTGGCCCCCTGCATTGGGAGCGCAGAGTCCTATCCATTGGACCACCAGGGAAGTCCCATCTATATTCCATATTTTTAATTTGGTCTTAGAACTAATGTTTTTTGTGCGTTTGTTAATTAGATGATAGAGTTGTAAATGAGTAAGAATAGTTTCTCATAAAAAGTTTATATAACTAGGGAAAGTGTTTATCGCTTTATGAAACCCTGTTATTTTTTACTAGTGTTGTAAAGATTGTGTTATATAACTGCAGTATCAGTTGCCTTATAAAATAGAGAATCAGTGTTACATATTTTTTCTTTAAACAACTTCTTCTGGAACAGTGGTATTCCGTTTTTGGAAAACTGCAGATCCACTAAGATCTTGCTTTTTTATCCAGAATACTTTTTTTTTGGCCGTGCCACACGGCTTGAAGGATCTTAGTTCCTCGGCCAGGGATCAAACCCGGGCCCCAGCAGTGAAAGCGCCGAGTCCTAGCAACTGGACCGCCAGGGAATTCCTTTTTTTTTTTTTAATTGGAACTTATTTTTTAGAGCAGTTTTAGTTTCACAGCTAAATTGAGGGGAAGGTACAGATATTTCCTGTGTACTCCTTGCCCCCCCCCACAAATAGCCTCCTGTATTACCACCATCCCCCAACAGAGTGGTACATTTGTTATAACTGATGAACTTAACTGACGCATTATTATCTCCCCAAGTCCATAGTTCACGTTAGGGTTCACTCTTGGTGTACATTCTGTGGGTTTGGACAAATGTATAACGTATCTACAAATGTATGTGCCATTGTAGTATCAAACAGAGTAGTTTCATTGCCCTAGAAAGTCCTCTGTGCTCTGCCTGTCCATTGCTCTCTCCTCCCTTATCCCATTCTGCAACCACTGAACTTTTTATTATCTCCATTGTTTCCAGCATACTTTTTCAAATCATTTAACTTTTGGTTTGAGTATGAGGGACTTTTTCATGGAAAAAATTATGTAGTTCTGTACAGAGCTCCTGATCCATACACCAAGTGGAAGAGGTGGAAACATTGAGATCCCCAGACATGAAGGAATGGTTAAGGGAAATGAAGAGTATAACCATGCTTTAGTGGTTCTTTATAATTGTTTTAATAATGTATTTATTAAAGTTATTGAACACTTAATAGGTATAAGACCGCTGTATAAAAACCTTTTAAAGATGGCTAAAAAATGGTCCAGTGAAGCTCATGATTTAGTGGAAAGTACACAGATAATAAGGGAGATTATATGTGTATAACAGATGTATAATGTTGGTGGGAACATGGGTGCAAATGATTATCTTTTAATTTGAGAGGAGAGATCATAGGGAGTGGTAGAAAATAAAGCTAGAAAAGTGGTTGGGGCCTCTTAGAGGACCTTGAGTGCTAAACCAAGGATTTGAATATCAAACAGGGATGGGGGGGCACTGACCGAGTTTTGAAGAGGTGAGGCTGGGTGTAGATACAGTTGACACTTGAATAACACAGGTTGGGGGGGTGGGTTGGGGCGAATAGCTTGTAGTAGGACCTTCAGGTACCTGAGGTTCCTCTGTACCCATGGTTCCCCATCCTCAGATTCAACGAGCCCGAGTCGCGTGGTATTTAGTATTCATTACTGAAAAAAATCTTCATGTAAGTGGACCAGTGCTGCTCGAGGGTCAGTTGTAGTGTAAAATAGATTGGAGTTGATGGAGAACATAAGAGAAATATATATGAGCAAAGTCTGATCTTGGAAAGCCTAGGAGTGGAAGGAACAAAGCACTTTTGGGGGCAGGGTGGGTGGTATAGGGAGCTTTGGAATCGATGCAGTAGATAAAATCTGTGGCTGTGAGCATGTCACTTAATCTAAGTCTTGCCCTTGTCTAAAAAGTGGGAGAAAATAATACTTCATGGTATCGATATGAGGATTAAATGAGATACAGGATATAAAATGCCTAACTCAGTTCTGGGAGTAGTAAGTGCTCAAAAAATAGGTTCTCCTCTTCCTTTCTGGAATAGAATTTAAAGGATATTAGATGGGGGTGGGGAGAAGAATGGAAGAGAAGGTGGGACGGGGTGGGGGGAAACTGAACGATTGAAACCTGGGTGATGACGTATTTACAGGTGGGAAAGTGAGTGAGGTGAACAGGTATAAGAGAGCCTACATAACTGTTTGTTTCTTTTAGCTTTTAAATAAATACTGAATATTTTTGCATGCTTCTGCTATAACGTTTAACATTTTTCTGCAATTGTGTAAATATACCTGTATTATCTTTTTTTTTCTTCTGTCTATATCCATTTATCTAATCTATCAGCGAGCTTCGTAAAGACTAGGCCAATATTTTACTTTTGTTGCATAATTGTGGAGCAACTGCTATTGGCCAGATTGTACTTGCTGGATGAACATGACTTGAATGGATTTAATAAAATACAATACTTGCCACTAGGTGGCACTTAGTCTAAGTGATAAAGCTGAAATTCAGCATAGATTGGTTTTTGTATGTAGAGCCCACTGATAAACTGACACCCTGGATTATTGTTTAGCTTTCTGCCAGTTCTGGACTATACTTTTTGAAGTGGGATATGAAACATATAGCAAATAGAAACCTCAGAGTGTTGAAAAACAGAAAAGTGTAATGGCATTAGAATATGTCCTGTAAAAAGGAACTGAAGTGAAGCTCAGTTAAAATTCACAATGACTAAATTACCCATCTCTGAGTGTATTTAAAGTGAAGCCAGGTGCTTAGATTTTAGGCCTTGTTTTTTCTTAAGACTTTGTGAATTGCTTTAAAGGAGAAGATTGGGAATTTGTTTGTTCCTGGATTTAATGAGAGATGATGATGAAGTGTGGTCTGTAGGGATACTGGACACAATTCTGTATTCTCTTATTTATATTCTGGTGTATTGTGCTCTCTCTGTTGTGGAGTAACAAACATACCATAGAAAGTAACTACATCCTGTGTGACAGATGTTATAGATTGTTAAATCCGTTAGATTCAGGAAACTTCAGACCTGGAAAAGACCTTGTTAATCATATGTTCTAAAGTAACCACTCATTTAAACATAGGCAGAGACAGAGTAAATAATTTACAATTAGCTAGTGGCTGAGACATGTTCAGTGCCTGAGCTGAGACTTGTTCTGGTTTGTTTTTTAAGGGGAGAGATTTATGCTGGGCTTTCACTCTTTTGTATTTATACCACTCAGCTGCCTTTTAATGTTACATGCACTTCGTTTTTTAAAATACTTTCTTCCCCCTATTTTTGTGGGCTTAGACCAAGAATACAAATTTCTCAGCCCCAAGCCCGGGAGTGCTGCTGCCAGTGTTGCTTAATAAGCGGTCAGCTCTGAGCCTGCCTGTTCTTTCTTCCTTTGCTGTTTTCCTGTTCTTGATGCTGCTTGCGTTCTTTATCTTGTACTGTACTTGTGACTGACCAGGGTGGCCACACACTTGTCCTCACTGCACACCTCCTCACCCAGCCTGCTTTAGTTGCCCCTATGCAAGAACTGCCTGGGTTCACTTACCCCTGGTTCACTCCACTCTCTGCTTCTTGTCTCTTTAGCTTCTTAGTTTTGCCACCTGCACTAAATTGCAGCTGGCTATTTCCAAAGCTTCTGGAAGAGAAAATGGACAGGAGGGGAGATTGAGAAAAAAGAAGACTGTCATACAGGGAAGGAGGCCACAACTTGAAATCATATACTGAAAGATGGGCTTGTTTATGAACCTGGTGATTTTCATACAGTGATATTTTTTAGTGTATTTATGTCAAAACAGTATGACACTCTTGATTATGGAATTCATTAAATCTGTTGTGTCTGTCATCTGTGCTTATCCAAATGTCAAGGAAGTGAATTAAATCCATTTCAGCATTCCAAAGATAGTAGTGATAGTCTTGGTTTGGTACTTTATTTACAGCTTACAGTAATGAGTGTCATTATTTGATTAAATGGATTGTACTGAACTAGTGGGGGTTGTTGCTTCACTGTTGTAATGTTAAAAAAACAAACCTGGAGAGCCATAGCTTTCAAAGATGATTTCATAATTATTGGTAAACAAGTATTTTTCATCCTGGCCTTCTCCTATGCTATAGTGTGATGGGTACGTTTTAATACAGAATTTAGTGGCATGTTATTCATTTAATCCTAGTTTCTTAGCTGTAAGTCCTGCAAGTTGTCAGTTGGTACATTAAATATCGTTTAAATTACATTACAGTTTAAATTCACATGGTAGCTTAGGTGTGCAGTTGATTTATTTTTTCATTGTATTTTATCTTGTTTATAAAATCATTTCAGGGAAGTGACTATCTTGAGTGGAAGTTTTCCTTAAGGGCTAGTTAATGTCATCTGTAAACACTCATCTTGATTATTTTTCTTGTTGGAAAAATAATGTTTGTTAAAAGAAACTCAAAAGTTATTTAAATATGTCATGTAAAGTGAGCCACTGTAGTCTTCCACCAGGAAATTAACTACTGTTATCAATTTGGGAGCATATTCTTCAACTTTTTTTGTTTTAAATGGAAATGCTAACATTCTATTTTATTGATATATTAAAGATGTCAGTAGTTTAGCAAACAGAATATTTAAGGGGATTAGGGAACTGACATTTTCTTGACTACTGAGTCCTCAACTACATTGTGAAGGGAGATAGTATCTCCATTTTATAGATGTCCGAGGGTCAGGGATTTAGTGATTTATCCCAAGTTCACGCAGCTTCCCTTCTGCCTTTGTCATTGCACTACCATGTACTCAGAGAGCTTTTGTTTATCTCTCCACCTAAATGTTAATCAGTTGAAAGCTTCCAAGCTCTCTACTAGGTGGCAAGACAGTCCCAGACATAGGTAAGCCTAACACAAGGCTTTAAGGAAAAGGAGATTATTATATTCTTCTCTATTACATTACTTTAAAAATAAATATATATTCTTGACTAGTGTTTGAACTCAGAAGGTTCTCTGAAGTAGCATCGTTTATCTTTAAGTAAAATTTTGTATCATTTAAAAAATAATCTTGTCAGGTACTACTGGGATGATGTTAAATCAGTTAATCCTCTTCTATTTGTGTTTTTAGTTTTTATCTATGTTATCTATCGTCTTATTCCTTTTCTGCCTAAAGACCAATTTTCAGGTGGTTTAATTATTTTGTATACACATTGTTTGGCTTTGGACAAGTTACCTAATTGTGTTGTAACTTAAGTTTCTCCATTTGTAGAGTGGGGAGCATATCTCAGAATTCTTGTGAGGATCAAATGTATGTATGCAAGGGGCTGCCAGACTAGGCTGTTCTGTAAGAATTGCTTACTGGTCATTTCCTTTCTTATTTCTCATTCAAGCCAGGGCCAGATCTCTTCTTTACCACTTACCTTTTCTGTTAAATGTTAAAATCTGGTTTTTCATCCCAGGCCATCAATAAATAACCCTTCAACTGGATCCCAAAATCTTGTTTAATTTTCCAGCCTCCTTTGTTTTTGTTGACCATGGTGTCTTTATTCATGAGTTGACCATGGTGTCTTTATTCATGACTAATAAGACACTATCTTTATCTCTTGGACATTCCATCTTTTCTACCTATTCCTCCTCTAGTCTTAAATATTGTGGTCTGCAATCTTTGTCTTTCTCTCTTTGTCTTATCTATTCTTTGACTTGATATGTGTATCATCACCTCAGATGTTTAGAACCATATTTCTAAAACTACTACTGGTTGTTCTGTAGGCCCACCAAACTTGTTTTTTCCAAAACAACATGTTTTTTCCACCAACTAGACCTGTTATACCATCTTATAAAATAGGCTTGATATCTGTTATTAATGCCATTGTTCATCCAGCAGGTAAAAATGAACTTCCGTATTTTCCTCATTTCCTCCTACTCTTGTATTTTCTTATTTTGTTGATGACCAAATCATTCCCTTTCTGCTTCCAGATTACTTGTCTCATATTCTGGGCTCTCCTCTCCTTGCTCACTGCCATTGCTTTATTCTCCAGGTCAGCTTCATCTCTTGGTTGGACCACTGTCATAGCCTTGTCAGTTCCTTCTTTAGTCTATGGCTGTTGGTGGTTTGCTAGTGTACAGTTGTTAGTATTTAGAGGTTTGGGGTTACTTGGCAACCTAATTTTGTTGTAAATGGTGTCCATAGATTTTGATTTTGTTGTCTAGGTGCTCTTTTATGTGGAGAGATTGAAAAACTATGCTGCTGCCACCACCATCCTAAAATCCTGTCTTGAGTTTTTTAAAAAGTAATTTAGACAAATACATGTTACTTGTAAACTGAAATCAGTATAAAGTGAATAAGATAGTTCCTCTTCACACCTAAATCTCAACCCCCAGAGATAATGCACTGCTTACAGTGGGGCGAGTATACTTCCAAACTTTAGGGCAAACTCTCTACTTGTGCCCTAGATCCCTTCCCTTCTCAGCTATTCTAGGACATTGGTTAGCCCACTAACCTTTCCTCTGGTCTCAATTTTTACCTTTCTAATGAAGCATTCTTTTTTTTATATATATAAATTTATTGATTTATGATTTTTATTTTTGGCTGCGTTGGGTCTTCACTGCTGTGCGCAGACTTTCTCTAGTTGCGGCAAGTGGGGGCTACTCTTTGTTGTGGTGCGCGGGCTTCTCGTTGCGGTGGCTTCTCTTGTTGTAGAGCATGGGCTCTAGGTGCACGGGCTTCAGTAGTTGTGGCTCGTGGGCTCTAGAGCGCAGGCTCAGTAGTTGTGGCGCACGGGCTTAGTTGCTTGGAGGCATGTGGGATCTTCCTGGACCAGGACTCGAACCTGTGTCCCCTGCATTGGCAGGCGGATTCCCACCAGGGAAGACCTAGTGAAGCATTCTTGACAATATACAAACATGCTGTTATTTCTTCTCTGGATTCTGCACTCCCCTCTAGTTCCTATTTCTCTATTCCTCTTTGCAACAAACTTCGTATGAAGAGTTCGTTCTATCTCCAGTTACTCTTACTCCATTCCCCCTAAACCTTTTCCAAACAGGCTTTTTGTCTGGACCACTTCAGCAAAACTGCTTTTCTCACGGTTACCAATTCCCTCCACACAGGTGAATGTAGTAGTTTTTTTTTTTTTCAAATGTTATTTGACTTGATCAGTGGCATTTGGTGTCTTGTTCAAACATTTTTTTGCCTTCTAGGATACCACACTTCTAGTTTCCCACCTCACTGGCACCTTTTTCTTGGTCTCCTTTCTAGTGCTTTCTGATTTTACTACATTTATCCTACTTTTTATCCCACATTATGTACTTCTTCCCTGTTTTATTTTTCTCACTGGCATGTGTCAGCTTCTAACAATATATGTTATTTGCCTTTTATTTATTTCTCTTCCCCACTAGAATATAGTGTTTGGCATGTAGTGGGTACTCAGTATGTATTTGTTGAATGAATGAGCAAAGTGTTCTAACAGCATCACTTTTTGAATGGTCTGTTGTTTTCTCCTTGATTTGAAGTCCTACTTTTACTACTATGTGTTATACTTATAAAATTTTATAAGCCCCCTGGTATTAATACAGATTCATCTAATGTGTTTTAAATATAATCTATTACCTGAATATGGTGTTCAGTAGCCTTGAGGTCTGTTGTTGCATTTAGCCCTTGCCATCCTCTAGTGAGGAAGATAGTGTTCCTCTGTTTTACAGAAACTTAATAAGCAAGCTCACCTGTTGGTTGGTGGGAGAGTTGAAATTCGAACTCATGTCTCTGGATTCCAATTCCATTGCCATGAACGTCTTCTAGTGATTGTGCAGTCTCATATGTGATAATGCTTCCCCATATGTAGTTAACACTTAGTCATCCATCAACACATGATTGCCTGTGCTCACTAACCAGAGGAGCCCCTTCCCTCATTCCAGGCAGAGAATAGATCTGAGGCAGGAGGGTAAAGTTGAATAGCGAATTGGTTTATGCAGGATTTTTTTTTAATAGACTTTTTTTAATAGATATTTTTTTAGAACAGTTTTATGTGGGATTTTTGCCTCTGAATTTTAGAATATGATTTTGGAAGGAAGGTTGTGGAAAGAACACAGGCTGGTGGTCATGAAATAGATTCTCTTCACCACTAATTTGGTAATATCCCTGCTTTGCTTATTTTCTGCGTAAATGATATCTTTGATCTAGGCTTTAAGTTAGAAATGATACTATATGTGCCAGAGAGCCTAGAGAGTAATTCTCACACCATGTAAATGAAAGGTATCACTATTAAAAATGACTCAAGAGTCTCATGTTTTTGGTACTCTAGATACATTCATTCTTTTTATTATACTGGAGTACTTTTAATTTTGTTTTATGTAAGTCTGTTTTATTTTAAAGTTTCTGCTGTCAAATTTTGTTGTTTTTCTAAGACAGCAGCTGTGGATGTGGCTTAAAAACTGATGAACTTCTACAATGATGAGCCTTTATGGAGCAATGAAAGGCTGCTTACAAATTGTAGCCACAGTTGCAATGAGTTCTGTGTTTGTTCCCTAAGGGTGAATGTGTTTTGAGGGGAGTGAGTTAGGATAGTACAAATTGAGAGAGTGTTTCTATCCTGGGAATCTTTGGAGCAGTCATTTCTGCTACTGCTCTTTATTTCTTATGACTTTGAAGGAATTTGGAATGTTTTGCTTGACTTTTTGATGATCTTTAAGTGTATTACTTGGATATGTGTAAAGGTAAATTGTAATTTTAGTTGTTTTATGGACATGGTTTATGTCATTAAATATTTTTGCCCTCAGCAATTACTGTGTATAATAGCACTTATGGATGATGCTTTACCTGTGTCTGCTGTTTAAATGTTGGATTGTTTGGAACTAAATATTTTCCATTTGGTATGATTAGCTCATACATATAGTTTTAGGCACAATGTGTATACCTGTTTTCATTTCAAAAGTATATGGTTTTAATACGTTATTGAGCAGATCCAAATAGTTAACTATAAATTATTAAAAGTAGTTTTACTCTGAGTTACTAAAGCTCACACCTGGAGCTGAGTTACAAGAAATAAGCTGAGCCTTGGTATTTTCTGTCAAAATATCTAGAAGATAAATTTCTCCAATGAAAAGAATTCTAGAAAGTATTTATTTCAAAAAAAGAAAAAAAAAGGGAAGGGTGGTAGAGCGATAGTTGAAACAAATGAGGCTCCCTGACCAAAAAAAACAAAAACCAAAAACCCCCATAACTGTATATGTGAGATTATAGTCAGTATTTAGGAAGTTATTAGAGTATATATTTGCAAATCTCTAAACTATTTATGTATTTATTTATTTTTATAAATTTATTTATTTTTGGATGCATTGTGTCTTCCTTGCCGCTTGCAGGCTTTCTCTAGTTGCAGCGAGCAGGGGCTCCTCTTCGTTGCGGTGCCCAGGCTTCTCATTGCAGTGGCTTCTTCTCTTGTTGCGGAGCACGGGCGCTGGCTCTAGGCATGCGGGCTCAGTAGTTGTGGCGCACGGGCTTAGTTGCTCCGTGGCATGTGGGATCCTCCCGGACCAGGGTTTGAACCCATATCCCCTGCATTGGCAGGCGGATTCTTAACCACTGTGCCACCAGGGAAGCCCAAATTGCTTAGTATTGAATATATTCTAAAAGTAGAGGTTGAATATACTGTTAAAGTGAACTTTTTTGTTGTTAAATTGCCTCATTTTCCCTCGTAGTTAGTAGAGTTTAAACCTTGACAGTAACTTCTGTTCTTTTATTGTGTGGGACAGCATTTTATGCACATTAAAAATAACAGTTTTTGTGAATTGTGGTTATTATCCACAGTTACTTTTAGATATAAAAGCATTCCCAGGGCCTGAGATGCACGTGGCTCCGGTGGGAGCAGAGCATGTCTTTTCGAGGCGGAGGTCGCGGAGGCAGCGGCGGCGGCGGCAGCCACCACTTCCGAGGTGGAGGCGGCGGTAATTTCAGAGGCGGCGGCGGCAGAGGAGTATTTGGACGAGGGGCGGCCGCGGAGGTTTTAACAAAGGCCAGGACCAAGGACCTCCAGAGCAAGTAGTTTTATTAGGAGAGTTCCTGCACCCCTGTGAAGATGACATAGTTTGTAAATGTTCCACAGATGAGAATAAGGTGCCTTATTTCAGTGCTCCAGTTTATTTAGAAAACAAAGAACAAATTGGAAAAGTGGATGAAATACTTGGACAGCTTAGAGATTTTTATTTTCAGTTAAATTGTCAGAGAACATGAAGGCATCTTCCTTTAAAAAACTACAGAAGTTTTATATAGATCCATGTAAGCCGCTGCCGTTGCAGAGGTTTCTACCTCAACCTCAGGTGAGAAGGGATCTCCAAGAGGCGGTGGCCGGGGAGGTCGAGGAGGAGGAGGAAGAGGAGGTGGCAGAGGTGCTAGAGGTGGTGGTTTCAGAGGTGGAAGAGGACATGAAGTGTAACAGTTGACAGAAACTTCGCCAGTTGACTTCTGCATTAACCTCATGATCTACTTCTATGATCAGAAACTTGTTTCTTGATCAAATCTTAAAGAACTGGTCATTTTATGACTGGAGCTAAAATGTCAATGTCAAGAAAAAACAAGTGCGGCAAAACAGGCAATTTTGCTCTAAAAGAGTATGAACAAGTGTTCTAATGTTTTGTACAAAGCTTGGAACTTGTGGGTGTTTAATAAAGGGGCAGCTTTCATTTGAAGCATATTCAAATTTTTAAAATAAAGTGTTTTATTCCTTTAAGTTAAAAAAAAAAGCATTCCCAGTGAGTTGCTTCTGATTCATAATCAGATTTTAGCAGAGCAGATGTGGGCTACTGAAGGAATAATTAGCCAAAAAATATTAGGGGGTTAGAGAGCCCTTTGTGTAACATTTAACTTTAGTTTCTTGGCTAGTTTATATGAATAATTAAAGTTTTGAGGCAGTTAAATTTTCTTTTTTTCTCTTGGGATCTTACAGTTGTCACTGGTAGCTATAATCACTAGGGAAATGGAAGTATTATTTCCATAAACAGATGGCTTTTCCAGCACTGGTCCCTAACAGTGCTACTGAGGTTCCTGTTTATGTTGGATGATTTCCTAATCACACCAACTTGGTGTACTTTTGAAAGATGACACCTGACAATAGAATATGATGTAGATATTAAAATGACTTAGTGAACTTGAGATTTTACCAAAGTTGAGAGTATATATAATTCCCACGTTCCTGGGGGAAGATAGTCTGTTCCTGTGAGAGGAATCACCTAGTAATGGATGCTGATGCCTCAGCTGTCCTCTCAGGGATTCCTTAGCTACCTCTTACACTTTTTGACTTTCATTAGCTCTGATATTTGTGCTGTTTTCATTTCTGCTTGGTCAGATGACTAGCCCATCCAGTGCTTTGAGGCATTGGTAGGTTTTTGTTAGGATTAAGGATAGGTTTCTGTGGTGTACAAGGAAGATTTTCAGAGAATACAGTGATACAGTTACTTGAAATGACAAAATCACATATTTTTTTCTGCTCTAATGTGAGCTTTTATTTGCTATTAATAGAATTATCTTCTCCCTTTTAATGTGTCTGTTTTCCTTTTTCTGTTGGACATTTTGTTTTGTTTTGTTTTCGGCCCTGCGGCGCTGTGTGGCTTGCGGGATCTTAGTTCCCTGACCAGGGATTGAACCCGTGCCCTTGACAGTGAAAGTGCAGGGTCCTAACCACTGGACCACCAGGGAATTCCCCTGTTGGACATTTTAAAACAAACCCATATTGGGGATCCACATGTATACTTATGCTCCTAAAATTTCAAAAACACGAGTCAACTATTAGGATTCTAAAAACTTTGCATTTGTAAGCTATATTTATTCTGCAGCAAGAATTATCTGTATTTTTGAAGTCATTTTTAAATATATGAAAGGAATCTAGTGACAAAATTTGTGAGGACAGGTTACCTTTTGAAAAGACAGGGTAGGGCTTTATTTCTTTAGTATAACTGGTTGGGGTAAGTTGTAAGAGTGAATAGAGTCTTGGTGGGTATATCTCGATTTTGGAGCTATTAAAAATTTGTCAAGGGACTTCCCTGGTGGTCCAGTGGGTAAGACTCTGAGTTCCCAATGCAGGGCGCCCGGGTTCGATCCCTGGTCGGAGAACTAGATCCCGCATGCATGCCACAACTAAGAAGTCCGCATGCTGCCACTAAGACCTGGCGCAGCCAAAATAAATAAATACTAAATAAATAAATAAATAAATAAATAAATAAATAAATAAATAAATAAATATTTAAAAAAATTGTCAAGAAGGAAAAAAACTCTGGTGCTTTACACATTTTGTTGGGGTGGGGGATGGTGGTGCCATTTGTTAAGATTAGATGGCACTGTGATAAATGGCATAGTAGAAGAGTAGAGTTAGTGTTGGTGGGGAGTTTTTGGTTTTGAACATGTTTTGTTTGAGGCCATTGTGAGAGTTAGATGAAGATATCCAGTGGCCAGTTACATATATAAATTATGTGTATGGTTCCTGGAGCTCAGGAGAGAGAGGTCAAGGTTGTACACACATACTTGAAGACTGTTAGATGTTAATTAAAACCTTGGGAGTGGGCAAAATCTCCTCAGGGAGAGGTGGAGTTAAGCAGAGACAAACCACTGGTGAGCATCAATACTTCAGGAGTGAGTAGAGGTATAAAAACTAGTAAAGGAAAACTAATAATAGAAGAGGTGGGACAAAAACCTAGACAGTGTAATATCACAAAAATGAAGAGAGTACTTCTAGGAGGAGGGAAACTTGTCAGTTGTGTCACATGCTACAAAGAGGGCAAATGGGATAAACACAAATGCTCACTAGTTTAGCACTTTAGGGCTTCAAGTTGGTAAGAACTGGTGGGAGCTAAAATGTGGTTTGACACAGGTTGAGGAAGTGGAGACAGCTCTTTCAAGAGCAGTGGTTCAGAACTTGGTGGGAATGGAACCTAGGTGTTGTGATGGAGGAATAGGCTTGACTTGTTTAGATGCTTATTGGAAGGAACACAAACAGGGAAGGGGATGAAATTTAAATTGAAACTCCTGTTGGCGCCTTTTCTGTAACATTGTGCAGCTTCTCATGTATTAATGGAAAGTCAACATTAAAGGGGGTTTTGTTGGGGAGAGGGGCACATATTCAGTAACGTGACAATGAAGACATTCATGAACTTGATTCTCTTAAGTTTTCAGAGTCTTTCCACATTGACTATCTAATTAGGGATTGAACCCGTGCCCCCCTGCAGTGGAAGCGTGGAGTCTTAGCCACTGGACCACCAGGGAAGTCCTGACTATCTCATTTTAATGAGGGAAAATATTCCGTATTGTTTTTCTCCTCAAGGGTTGATGTTTATTCGTTGATTCTTCCATATTTTTTTGCTTGGTGTCCCTAGTGACTGAGGTGGTGGATTTAATTAATTCATATGAAGCCAAAGAAGATTGCCTGTCTTTGGGGTCTTGATCCATATACTACAAGAGCTATGTGGCCTGTGCAGCACTTTGTTTTGCTTTGTACTATACTATAGTCTCTAGACTTTTGGTTGTTTACCTATATCAGTAGAAAGTTAACATGTACCCCAGTATATGTGATTGTGTATTAATAAATTATAATGAAGTGTTGTACTTTACTAATATACACATTGAAGTATCTATAGAAATTTCAAATGTTAAAAAATTTTGTGATAAAAATGAGATAAACAAAATTTTGAAGATACTTTGAATAGAATGGTAGAACCTCTTTTTATCTTCACAAGTATTTTTTGAGAGCAGTGTATTTAAGTTTACTTTGTTATTTTTTTAATTGTGGTATATATAATATGCATCATTATTTTTTTAAAATCTTGGTTAATACTTTGTGAGAGTCATTCAAAGGGCTAGTTTTAAGTTATTTCTATACAAATCAGGTGATTTTCATAGTTGAAAAGCCATTGTTTAAAATGCCATGCTTACCTTAAGTGTTTTTAATTTTACAGAAGTAACTGCTAGATCACATACTACAGGAAGCTGCATGTCTTCACAGGAAAAGTAATCAATTTGGGGACCTTTTTGTGTAAGAAAAATGAGTAACTCGTCAAGTTTCAAAACCTTTTAAGTGCTTTGCCACAAGATGAAGAGCAAACCTCTATGTGGTACAAAAGGTTTTCATGGTTACTCCCTGTTTCATGAAGATACAGTGTAACTAGCCATATCCATGACATCTGGTAGTACTTTGTGTCATTCTGTTGTCATTTTCTTTGCTTCCTAATTGAAAGATGAAATGAATGAGTTTCTTGTGTGATGGGATCTCAGTAAGCTTTTTATAGAAATCTTGTTTTATTTTGCTTAAAGCAGCCACTCTCATAGCAGATAATACTCTTAACTGATTTTCCATAAAAAGCTTTAATTAAAAGAGGTCAAAGAAGCTCCGTCCTGAAGACATCCTGTCTTTTTGTTCAGTTTTCTATCCCTTGTACCTATAAGAGTTCCTGTCATGTAAAAGACACTCTGTAAATATTTAACTGTAGAATGAATTTGCAGTTGAGAATATGTTTTCCTATAGATATTTTCTTAGAAAACTTTGCATTTCATTAAGAAGCCAGCAAATACTAAATAAACTGAGACATATCAGAAAAAACATAACTACCTACTGTATGACAAATTTCCCACACTATGTAGTTTTTTCTAATACCAATCCCCACCCCCCCCATAATCTTCAACAGTGTTTTCTGTGCATATTTATATAGTAATTTACTGACAGAAAAATACATTTTGGTTTATGTTCATGTTGTTCCCCAAGTCATACTTCAGCCTTTTCTACCATGACAGGAAGAATAAGTCATTCCCATGATATGTGGCTTCTTTTTTTTTTTGACCGCGGCACGCGGGATTTTAGTTCCCCAACCGGGGATCGAACCTGTGCCCTTTGAAGTGGAAGCGCGAAGTCTTAATCACTGGACCGACAGGGAAGTCCCTGTGGCTTTTTATCTTACACTGCTTTTATAAGAAGTCACAAAAGAGGCATGTAAACTCAATGACATTTTCTAAAGTACTGAATTGAAAATCATGACTTTAAGCCTTGCCAGAGAGAAAAAACTCACAACCTATAGAGACCTGTTATGTTTTAAGTACTTAAAATTTCAAGTATTTTACTAATTGTGATTGCACTGTCATTTGCTAGTATTTTGGGGCAAAATTTATATATACGGTGAAGTTACTGTTGATAATAGATGTAAATCTATATTTTAAAAAGTTATCTTGGTTATTTCTATCTTCTTTTTGAC
Source organism: Balaenoptera musculus (assembly GCF_009873245.2). Classification (NCBI taxonomy): domain Eukaryota; kingdom Metazoa; phylum Chordata; class Mammalia; order Artiodactyla; family Balaenopteridae; genus Balaenoptera; species Balaenoptera musculus. Next base: position 87,749,592 of record NC_045789.1, on the reverse strand, counting down.
TGTCTTGTTATATCTGATTAATCATTATTTTTACTTGGTAAAGAGGGAATACTAGGAGGAAGAGGTACCCTTCTGCCATTTATTTATTTAGTGTGCTTAAATTATTAGTACTATCTCCAATACCTCTTTTGTTGCAGAAATTATCTTAAGTCCCTCACCTGTTTTTTGAGGGCTCAGGTCATTAAACTAGGTAATTTGTGATGTGCTGAAACAGATCAGTCAGTGAGGGCACCATTATCAACCCTTCACATTGTGGAACACCTTTTATTCTCTCAGGTGGGATCATCTGACATAGACTGAGCCCTAGTGATGTATTCAGAGGATTTTGAGTGCCAACTATGTCCCAGACGCTAGGATATACCAGTGGACAAAACAGACCAAAATATATATGTAAAAATATGTATAATCTGCCAGTGTATAGAGGTTGCATTTTAGTGAGAGAGACGAAAACCAAATAAGTTAAATATTTACTGAGATAAAGGCTTCAGAAGAGAAAGAGTGTTGGAAATAGGATAAGGAGTATCAGAAAGAGGTTGCAACAAGATAAAGTGGGTCTCTGAGATGGTGACACTTGAGCAAAGGACCTTAAGGATAAGGTGAGAATGTGAGGCATGTTGTATGTGGGGACAGAACATTCCAGCAAGAAGGAACATCAAATGTAAAGACCCTGAGGCAAAGCGTGCCTAGATTAGATATGGTATGTGAAGTAAAGACAAGAATCAAAGCGAACCTCATGTTGTGGTCTGAGCAATGGTAATTACAGGGTCGCCATCATTTGATATGGGAAACAGGTTTTGGGTGTGAGATTGGGAGATGAGGATGTATGTACAGGAATAATTTGCTGGCATGGCTTCTGGATTTTGCATGGTGATGGATCAAAAAATGTCACTCAGGCAAGAAATGTGATTTTGAATAACTTTCTCTCTAAATTGATGACACTTAGGGAAGATAAACTAATTTATTTGCTCAAGCCAAAGGTAATTAATAAAGGAAGGGAACTTTCCTGGAGTAAATGAGTGTTTTACACAATAATTTTGGATTTCTTAAATGATTACTTGAAATTTTCTTGCTTTATTCTATTAAAATGCAAAACGTCTCTCCCAATCCTGTTCTTTTAAAAAAAATAATTAATTTATTGATTTAATTTATTTTTGGCTGCATTGGGTCTTCGTTGCTGCATGTGGGCTTTTCTCTAGTTGTGGCGAGTGGGGGCTACTCTTCATTGTGGTGTGTGGGCTTATTGCTGTGGCCTCTCTTGTTGCGGAGCATGGGCTCCAGGCGCGTGGGCTTCAGTAGTTGTGGCACGTGGGCTTAGTAGTTGTGGCTCATGGGCTGTAGAGTGCAGGCGCAGTAGTTGTGGCGCATGGGCTTAGTTGCTCTGTGGCATGTGGGATCTTCCCGGACCAGGGCTCGAACCCGTCTCCTGCATTGGCACGCGGGTTCTTAACCACTGCGCCACCAGGGAAGCCCCCAACCCTGTTGATTTAAACAATAAATGTGGTAATATTGTATAGATAAGTATGTAATCTCTGACATACGAGGATCATAATACTGAGACTGTTTAGATAGAAACAGGGAAATAGGGAGGTATAATATTAAGACTAATGGGAAGAAGAAACAAATTTTTTACCACTGTGATGTTGTGATTTATGAATCTGGTCATCAGATGACCAGAATATATTTCTCATACGTATTTGGCTTTGTCCACAGTTCCTGGCTCACAGCTCCTAAAACCCATGGAATTTCCTGAGTGATAAAGGTGTCTTTTGTTATGTTAATGAGGTAACCTGTGGCCCTTTCCCCATACCTAGCCCTTTGCATCTCTTCCAGTTGGCTATTCCTGAGTTATATCCTTTTATAAGAAACCGGTAATGTAGTAAGTGTGAGCCACTCTAGCAAATTAATCGAACCCAAGGAAGGGGTCATGGGAACCTCTGATCTATATAGCTGGCTGGTCAGAAACACATGTAATAAGTTGGGCTTGAGACTGGCTTCTGAAACCCAAGTTGGAGGTCATTGGAACCTCGGAGATCTATCTCCGGGTAGATAGTGTCAGAATTGAGTTGAATTGTAGGATACCTTTCTGCTGTCCAGGGAACTGCTTGTTGGTATGAGAAGTCCCCTTTCCATGTTGTAATTAGTACCAGAACCTGAACCTACATTTAACCACATACTTCAGTCTCCAGGCATCACTTGAATGATTTTTTTCTGAGAATGCTTTATGTTATAAACAATTCTGGGCAACTGTGTATCAAAATATCTGCATTATATGGCCTGTTTTCTATACAAACTATGTTTATCTTTCTACATGAGCTTTCTGTTTTAAATTTATTTATTTATTTTTGGCTGTGTTGGGTCTTCGTTTCTGTGCGAGGGCTTTCTCTAGTTGTGGCAAGCGGGGGCCACTCCTCATCGCGGTGCGCGGGCCTCTCACTATCGCGGCCTCTCTTGTTGCGGAGCACAGGCTCCAGACGCGCAGGCCCAGTAGTTGTGGCTCACGGGCCCAGTTGTTCCGCGGCACGTGGGATTCTCCCAGACCAGGGCTCGAACCCGTGTCCCCTGCGCTGGCAGGCGGATTCTCAACCACTGCGCCACCAGGGAAGCCCGAGCTTTCTGTTTTGATGCTGTATTTATAAATTTGGAAATACATGCATGCTGGGTAGACTCCATTGCCTTAGTTTATATAATAGATTATTCAATAGAATCACTCCCCATAGGATCATCTTCTCTAGTTGTTGCGTTAAGAAATGAAGTACATTAAGGACTGCTCTGGGGTGTGTGTGTGTGTGTGTGTGCGTGCGTGCCCCTCATGTCTACTTTGGGATCACAATTAGTTGACATTGATCTTTGTTTAAAGATCAACAACAGGGAATTCCCTGGTGGCGCAGTGGTTAAGACTCCGTGCTTCCAATTTAGGGGGCCCGGGTTCGATCCCTGGTCAGGGAACTAGATCCCACCTGCATGCCGCAACTAAGAGTTTGAGTGCCACAACTAAGGAACCCTTGAGCTGCAACTAAGGAGCCCACCTGCTGCAACTAAGACCCAGCACAACCAAATAAATAAGTAAATAAATATTTAAAAAAAAGATCAACAACAAATCATCAAAATATCATTAATCGCTACTACTGCATTTTTATCCTAATGGTAGCAGTTTTAACACACTTTTATTATTTTCTCTGTAGCATTGACGTTTACGTCACACTTTTAAAAGCCAGAACCAAAACCAAACAGAAAACTATCCATGGCATTTTGATAAATCCATGTACTAAAGATTCATAGGGATTGTTTTGTCTAATGCACATGGGAGTTTCTGCCATAATGCCATATACAGTTGCTCCTTTGTATCCATAGATTCTGCATCTGAGAAGTCAACCAACTGTGGTTTGAAAATATTTGGGGAGAAAAAAAATCCAGAAAGTTCCAAAAAGCAAAATTTGAATTTGCCACTTGCTGGCAACTATTTACATAGCATTTATGGAACATTTACATTGTATTAAGTATTATAAGTAATCTAGAGATGATTTAAAGTATATGGGAGGGGGGGACTTCCTTGGTGGTCCAGTGGTAAAGAATCCGCCTTCCAATGCAGGGGACGTGGGTTCAACCCCTGGTCAGGGAACTAAGATCCCACATACCGCAGGGCAACTAAGCCCACGTGCCACAACTACTGAGCCCATGTGCCTCAACTAGAGAGACTGTGTGCCACGAACTACAGAGGTCATGCGTGCCACAACTAAAGAGAGAAAACCTGCACACCACAACTAGAGAGAAGCCTGTGCGCCGCAATGAAAGATCCCGGATGCCACAACTAAGACCCAATGCAGCTGAAAAAGAAAAAGAAAAGAATAACAATAATAAAACTATATATACGGGAGGATGTGCACAGGTTATATGCAAATACTGTGTGATTTTATATAAGGGACTTGGGCATCTGCAGATTTTGGTATCCAAGGGGGTCCTGGAACCAATCACCTGCAAATACTGAGGGATGAATATGTACCTTGACAAAACTTGAGATTTGCAAAATTGTGCAGTGAAAGTAACAAGACTCATGGGGAAAAAAAGCTTGGGACAGACTAGTGAAATTCCATGAAACTGTGATCTTGGATACTAACTAAAAACAATAGCAATCCTAAAAAAACAAAGGACTAGCATTTGTATCTTGTATTACCATCAGTCTTTGGAATCTTGAACCTTGGATTCAGCCTCTTCTAGTTGTAGGTCCTGGAAGGGCATTGCTTCTAAGAGACTATTTTCATTAAAATTAAAAATCTAATCCTATGTGTAGCTTTTCTTCATTAATCCATTGTTTTTTTTTTTTTTTAAATATTTATTTATTTGGTTGTTCTGGGTCTTAGTTGCGTCTCGCCGGCTTCTTAGTTGCAGTACGCGGGCTCTTTAACTGTGGCGTGCGAATTCTTAGTTGCGGCCTGCATGTGGGCTCTAGTTCCCTGACCAGGGATTGAACCCGGGTCCCCTGCATTGGGCTCATGGAGTCTTAACCACTGCACCACCAGGGAAGTCCCAATCCATTGTTTTAATACAGGGGGGATTTTTTGCAGCTTCTTCATCTGCACAGGCAGCTTTGTCAAATAGATTAACCCAGCTAGCTGAAAGAGTAGCAATTCCTGAAGCCGCTAAACCAGCTACTACTCATAAGAAAGAAAAGTACTTTTGTAGATTTTCAGGGCTTTTTCCTTAAAATATTTATCTCTTACTAAGCTTTCATCTTTATGTGTGGAAAAGCTTTCCCCATTTGCCTCAAAACATTAACATGCTAGGAAGAATAGTGTATGAAGCAACATAACTTTCTTTTACACTAGCATCATTCCCCTATTTCTAGTTGCCTAAGAAGTAATTCACAGCAAAGAACACACATTATAGCAGAACAGACTTTACACTTGTTTTGATTTGATTTGTTAAATGCATAGGGTGAGTGGCAGGTGAGTTCAGCTGACGCTTGAACAACTTGGCAGTTAGGGACATCAGACCCCTGTGCAGTGGAAAATCCTCATATAGCATTACAGTCGGCCCTCTGTACCCACAGTTCCGCATCCTTGGATTCACCCAACCATGGATTGCATGGTATTATAGTATGTATTTATTGGGAAAAAAAAAAATCCGTGTGTAAGTGGACCTGCATAGTTTAAATCCGTCACGTGTAACTGGACCTGCATAGTTCAAATCCATGTTGTTCAAGGATCAACTGTATTAATTTTGGAATCAGGCTTTGAATTCTGGCTCTATCCCTTAAATGTCACTTTCTGCAAGTTACTTGACTTCTTTAAGCCTCAATTTGTGTATCTGTAAAATGGAATTAATTATACCTGTCCATAGAGTTTGGTAGTAAATAAAGGAGATAATACCTGACAATTTTTTTTACACACTGAATTTACTAATAGTAAGTGTTAGCTCTTAATTTACGGTTGTCATTTATAATTCATAGTACTCTTCAGAGCGTGGCATAACATATACCACTGTCAAGGAATATTTTCAGCAAGTTGAACATTTTTCAAATAATTTTTAGATGCTTATCAATTTTATTTAATAAAAAATATGAGAAGGCAGGATTTTGTTTTTACTGTCAAATATAGGTCACAAGGAAAACAGACGCAAAATGTGATAAATGAGATTTGTATTTTCATTTTTTTGGCAAAGTTTTATATAGGAAACTGGTAAAATAATCAGAAAATGAAGAAGCTGTAATTGTATTTAGGCTCGTGTGATGTAAGGGGATACAAACAGGTTTTTTCCTTTAGGTTGCAAAGGAGATGAACTTTTTTCTGTTTAAACGCTGTTAAAAGTTCTATACTGCTTTTGCCTATGACGTGTAGTGGTTTTTAAGGTTTACATTCTCTCTTCCAACTCAAAGCTTTCATTTAACCAAAAAAGTTGAACTGGAACTCCATTTAAAACTTCTCGTTGATCCTTCTTATTTGATTTGATATTTCCTATTGACATTTTTATTCTTAGTACCGTGCACTAAACTATTTTCAACAAATTCTATTGAGGAGTCATTTCTTGAAAACCTGTTACAGGCAAGATCTTTGAACACCTTAAGTTTTATAAAAGATGAGTTAAGACAGTTTGGTCTTTGGCTGTTTGTACCTTAGTGGGGAATCCAGCTATGCTCATAACTTTTACTGTAATACAAAGATGAACATAATGACTCCTATAATAGAGACATTTCACAAGTACAGAAGAAGAAGGAGTGATTAATTTGGACTGGGGATTTCAGCAAAGCCTTCATGAAGGATTTCTTATTCCTCTTCTTATTTTTAAACTTAAAAAAATTTTTGTTTTGGCTGTGCTGTGTGGCTTGTGGGATCTTAGTTCCCCGACCAGGGATTGAACCCGGGCCCTCAGCAGTGAAAGCACCAAGTCCTAACCACTGGACCACCAGGGAATTCCCCTTAAACTTTTAAATTGTGCTAGAGGAAGGTGAGTTCTGGAAATCTGGAGATGAGATTTTGTTCAGGAATACCTGGGTATATGGAATCTTTAAAAAAAAAAAAAAAGTGGTTCTGAAGAACCTAGGGGCAGGACAGGAATAAAGACACAGACATAGAGAATGGACTTGAGGACACAGGGAGGGGGAAGGGTAAGCTGGGATGAAGTGATAGAGTAGCATTGACATATATATACTACCAAATGTAAAATAGATAGCTAGTGGGAAGCAGCTGCATAGCACAGGGAGATCGTCTCAGTGCTTTGTGACCACCTAGAGGGGTGGGATAGGGAGGGTGGGAGGGAGACTCAAGAGTGAGGCGATATGGGGATGTATGTATATGTATAGCTGATTCACTTTGTTATACAGCAGAAACTAACACGCTATTGTAAAGCAGTTATACTTCAATAAAGATGTTAAAAAAAAAAAAAACAGGAATACCTGGGTACTCTCCGTCCTCTGTCCCTCCCAGTCAGGATGTTCTTGTAGGAGACAGATGAATTAATTAAAAAACCGTGAGTGCTCAGTTTGTAAACATTCCTTCAAGTGGAGGAAAACAAAGTCAGTTGAAGGGTAAGCCTGAGTAGTGGCCGAGTGAGAATGTGGCTGTTTTCTCCCTGGACCTGAGGCGTCTGTCACTGGCAGCTGTGAATGTCATTAGGGAGCCTGAGCCAAGATAAATCTGTGCCAAGACAGGCTGCTTGTGCTTCTGCTCTGTGTAGCCAGTGCCATTCAGTTAAGTTCTGTATCATTGGATAAATAGAGTAGGAGCTAGATCAGGCCAAATAGATCAGGAGTGAGAGAGATTGTCTGTATAAGCTCTTCCTGCCTGTTTGAAATGTTATGCAATTGATACAGGAATATATTCTTGTATCATTATTATGATAGTTTAGAAGCCTCCAGTTCTACTTCTTTCCCCAGAGGTAACCAGTTTTAAAATTTTGAGATATATTCTTCCAGACAATTTTCCACATACTTTGGGTTTTCTAGAGGGCAGATGGGCTCTTATTATTGTATTTGTATATTATATATTATGTTTACTTTAAAAAGTGAATCATTCTTGAGTTCTTAGCATACATTTAGAATTATTTTTCTTGGGAATTCCCTGGTGGTCCAGTGGTTAGGACTTGATGCTTTCCCTGCCATAGGCCTGGGTTCCATCCCTGGTCGGGGAACTAAGATGCTGCAAGTTGCGTGGCGCGGTCACCCCCCCTGCCCCCACACAAAAAAATAATTTTCTTTAAAAAAATCTGTGTAGTATTCCATATCCATAATATAGATGCAACAGAATTTATTAGCCAGTTTGCATTTGGCATACAACTACCTGTGTTTCTCTTTTAGGAACAACTCTGTGTAGTAGGCACATATCCGTGAGTATTTTTGTAGGACATACACTTAGAAGTGGAATTGCTGGTTGCAGGGATATGTACATTTGTAGTTTTGATAGATACTGCCAGCTCCAGAACCTTATATTAACTCACACCCGTATGTATAGCAGTGTGTGAGAGTTGGTGACTGGATTTCAATAGGAATTGAGAAGAAGGGATTTCTGTACAGATGGAGAAGTGTCAGAAAAAGCATGGAGGCAGGACAGCCTAGTAAATATGGTGAGACAAAAGGGAGTAAAGAATCTGATGTGTAGAGTATAGGAAGCAAGAGGGGCTTGTGGACAAGTCTAGAAAGGTAGGTTGGATCAAATAGCGAAGTATTTGTACTGTGTTGCTCAGAACTTTAAACTTGAATGGACAATGGGAGCCTTTGGAAAGGTTTTACACATGAGCTTTATTTCAAAAGCAGTAACTGTGAAGGCTAGGTTATTGAGATGGGAAATTGGCTATGAGACTGTTATAGTAATAAAATGCTGTAATGAAGTTCGTGACATTAAAAATTAAAGAATCAGATTCAAGCAGTGGTATAGAGTTAAAACCAGTTTGTAAGATTGGTGGCTTAGGATGAGAACAGAGAAACTGAATGTGGTGGCTATCTGAGTGGGTAGGCAGCACCATTTACAAAAACAAAACTAGAATGAGAAATAGGTTTGGGGTAAAATAAGGGAAACTTTATTAAAATATAAGGAAGAAGATAATTCACTATCTGCTGTTGATGTATTTCCATGATGTGTGTTCAGTTTTTTTATTGTAGCAAAATATATGTAATGTAAGATTTATTATTTTAACCGTTTTTAACTGTACTGTTCAGTGGTATTAGGTGCATTCATGCTGTTGTACAACTATCACCACCATCCATCTCCAGAACTTTTTCCATCTTCCTAACCTGAAACTCTGAACTCATTAAACAATAACTCTATTCCCCCTTACCCTGAGCCCTTGGTAACCACCATTCTACTTTCTATCTCTATGAATTTGACTGTTCTAGGTACCTCATGAGTGGAGTCATACAGTATTGTCCTTTTGTGACTGGCTAATTTCACTTAGCATAATGTCTTCAAGGTTCATCCGTGTTGTAGCATGTCAGAATTTCCTACCTTTTTAAGGTATAATAGTATTCCATTGTATGCATGTACCACATTTTAAAAATCTGTCCATCTCCTGGTGGACATTTGGGTTGCATTTGTTTGAGTTTTTTGTTTGTTTTTGTGTTTTTGTTTTTTGGTGGGAATCTTGGGTTTTTTGTTTGTTATTGGAGATTGCATATAATAAAATTGAGTTTGATAAAACTGTGCAAACCACTACAGTCTTGCAGAGACCCACTGTTCGAAAATAGTGTTTGCTGCCACAAGGAAGATTACAGAAGATCATATAAATACTTTGTACAACTCAAATATATTATGGCTTTTGGAAAAATGACCTAAAATGCTTAACCTACTAGTGGTAGACGCCACAATGGAGGTGTAGGATAAAGTTAACTGGACTTAGAAGACTTGAGGTTTTTAATATAATCATTGGATTATTGTGAGGATTCAGTAAAATGTACAAAATTATGTATACTTTGAAGTGCCCAAAACAGAGATGGTGTTGTAATACATGTTCTAGTCTCGTTGACTGAAGAACTGCTTGAAGAACTTGAACTATTAGATAGGTGAAATAAAACAGCCCCTGCATCTGATGAAAAAAGTTAAGTGATGAGGTTATCCTAAAATAGGGGTGAGTTGTCAAGTAAGTGTTACCTGTTAATTTTGAAAGTGTCTCTAAAATCTTGATACTTTGTGGCAGTAATTTTCTAATTGAAGTTAAGAGCAGTGAGGTGAGAATAAGTATATCAGAGAGGTTCCTTTCTCTTTTTATTCATTACTCCCTAGAAAACACATATTCACTTTCCAAGTTCTCTGCAGTTCATTTCTATTAAGCAGAGTTGTAATTCTAGGCCCACAGCCTGAAATTGTGACTTCTGTTAATACATTTCAACACAGTTCCATCTCAGGAACATGTGTTATGTTTTGGAACTCTTTAATATATCATTTTCCTTCATGTTCCTTTCCTATCATTTGGCGTTGGAAAATTGAAAAGCCTGAAAAGAACACAAAATCTAGATGAAGAATGGTGATGGAAAATTAAAGCAACAGATCAAAAGAAGTCCTTAGAGACTTTTAAACTAGTTCTTTCTAGTATGGCTAAAGTTATAGGACGGTTCTTTAGCTTTATTAATTTCTTTCAGCCTCTTTGTAATAGGTAAGCTAATAGAAGGTAGTTGGTAATTTAAATGAGATGCTTAGCATGTGGAAAGCACTTCATATGTGTTGTCTGTTAAATTTATTGTTTCTAATCTATGGGATTGAGACTGAGAAGCATTTTGGTGACTAGAGAGCATCAGGTAATAGGTTCCTGTTCTTATCTGAGATTGCCTTTATTATTTTACCTGTACAGTGTTTGAATATGGACTGTCTCCCTTAAATTAGTCTCTGTAATTAGAGATTTTCTTAAATATTTTTACCACATTATCGTTTATTTAACATTGACAGATATAGATGGCAGAGGATGCATAATTAAAATGCTAAGATTATTAGAACATTTGTTTAGTAAATAATACATTTACCTCATTTTTTAAAAATTGCAACTACAAGCAAGAACTAAATAGACTTAACTTGATTTGTCATATCTCCCTACTCTTTGCAGAAAGTTCTGATAAACTGTAATAAATTCTGTTAGAATATCTGAGCATATCCAATTTATTATATCCAAACTGAGCTACTGAAACCCCCTCTTTTTTTCCTAATGTATTTTTTCTTCCAGTTTTATTGAGATACGATTGACATACAGCATTGTATGTTTATGGTGTATAGCATAATGATAGCTTACATACATCACAATAAGTTTGGTGAACAACCACAATCTCATATAGATACAAAATTAAAGAAATGAACCTTCCCCGCCCCAGATCTTCTCCTTAAATTTTCCCCATCTCATTAAGTAACTTTATCCTTTGGGTTGCTTAGGCTAGAAACCTTGGAGTCACCATTGCTCTCTTCCTCTTTTTTCTTCAACTCCACGATCCAGAGTGTCATCAGATGTTGTTAGTTTTGTCTTTAAAATATGCCCATAGTTTCATCACCTGTGACACTTCCCACTGCTTCCACCCTGTGTGAGGCTTTGTCATCTTTAACCTACATAGTCACCATAGCCTCTTAACTGGTCTCTACTGCTTTTTCCCTTAATGCCTTTTCTCTTTCTCTGCTCAGCAGCCAAATTCATGTTGATCTTCCTCTTCTTAGATCTTGATCTTCCTTGACTCAAAATTTGGAGTAAAAAGCTCAAGACCTTTGTGATCTGTGGTGTCCCTTGAACAGGCACACCGCCACCACACCGCCACCCGTACTCACACAAACTCACATAACCTCTCGTCTCCTGATACGCCTCTCCTGTAGTCTCTGTTCCTCGCTGAAACACTCCTGCGTTAGGGCTCTTGGACCTGTTGTTTGTTCCCTTTGCATGACATCTTCCTCCTTTCATCACCTCCTTCAGATCTTTGCTCGAATATTACCTCACTGAGGGCTTATTTAAAATCGCACCTCACCTCCTGTCTTCCTTATCCTTTCCTTCTCTGTTTCTCTCCGTAGCATTTACCACTATCTGACATTATATTTACACTGTAAACTGTGCTCCAAGGGTTTTGGTCTTATCTGTACAGTGAGGTATCCTTACTACTTAAAAAAGGGCTGACACATTGTAGGTGTTCAAATATTTGTTGAACTAATGAATTTGTCAAGAGAAAGGAGAATGCTTGAAGGCATGAATTAAGAGGTACAGATTGGATCATCATCCACATAATTGAAATAAACATAAGTGTGAAAAATTTAAAACTTAAACATAAGTATTTCTTGAACATTAAATTAAAAAATTTTTAGGAAAATGTTTTATTTTGGCTTTAGAATTGTGACATTAGCAGTAACTGATTATCAGATTGTGCCTTCAAAGTCAGTAATTATTTATTCCTGGTGGGCAGTGTTCTAGGTACTTTCACATTTAAGCAGTATTTAAGCATTAATATTGTAGTTTATTATTCTCTTATTATCTACAGAGAAGTTGTGACTGGTCAGAAGTTACATATCCAGTGCGTTTCTAACCTATGACGCCTGACTCCCAAGCCCAGAACTTGATCAGCACATTCTTTATACTCATGACCACACAATTTTTCAAGCCACCAAAATTAACGTTTTATTTTAAACAAAAAGAGACCTAAGCAGTGAAACCAAAGGAGAAAGAAAATGATATGGAGAAACTGAATTCACTCATAACCATTTCTATAAATATATACATAAAAAAGAAAGTAGAGGTAAATTTGATTCAGACTCTTTAGCATTTCTTCCTTAGTTTCCTCTCAAATCCTAGAAAGGAAAGAAGCTTCTGTTGATTTGCTTGTTTTGAATAAATGTATAATAGTTTTTATGAGCTGATTTACTGTATTACTACTTTTCCCTTCTTAACATCCTTTACTCGGCACTTTTGAACAGTGTAGTTCTTCCATCGCCCTTTCCACGTTCCCCACCCTCCTAGCTTTGGTCAACTTGCTAACACTAATCTATTTGAAAAAGGATAGTTGTGTGTGTTTGTGTGTATATGTGTGTGTGTATGCATGTGTGTATTTATATTTAAATTATACCTGTCCATACTGTGTCATCTAGAATTCTAGCAAAAAATTCAGGCATATGCCAGTTGACACCCTGGATGTTTGCCGCTTTAAGAGCAGCAGCAGCATCAGGCACTTTGATAGTTTCTTTAACGCTGTTACTGAAAATTTTAGGATATACATTTTGAGAAAAGAGCTTCCCCAGTTGGAAGTTCCTCAAAAATAAAATTAGCTGAATGTTCCATCTTCCAGAATTGTTAGATGTCAAGCGTCTTTTAGTTAGTGGGTCTCATTGATCTTCAGTTTAGCCTCTTAGGTGCTTGACTTCCCCTTGCCCCCAGTGTTTAGTTGGAAAAGGAGTTACAGCTTTACTATTACGGTGCAATCAGAATAGTTTATGAGTCTCAGAAAGACAATTGCATAGGGTTTTAATACACATTAATTTTGCAATTAAAGGTATGTAGTTGGGGGACTGCCCTGGTGGCACAGTGGTTAAGAATCCGCCTGCCAATGCAGGGGACACGGGTTCGAGCCCTGGTCCGGGAAGATCCCACATGCCGTGGAGCAACTAAGCCTGTGCGCCCCAACTACTGAGCCTGCGCTCTAGAGCCCATGAGCCACAACTACTGAGCCCACGTGCCTAGAGCCCGTGCTTGGCAACAAGAGAAGCCACCACAATGAGAAGCCCGTGCACCGCAATGAAGAGTAGCTCCTGCTCACCATAACTAGAGAAAGCCCGCATGCAGCAGCGAGGACCCAACGCAGCCAAAAATAAATAAATAAAATAAATAAATTAAAAAAAAAGTAAATAATAAAATTTGGAAGACTATAAAACAAAATTAAAAATATATAACAGATTAAAGATTTTTCTGGAGTTTTTTTTTAATTTTTATTTTATACGGGAATATAGTTGATTTACCATGTTGTGTTAGTTTCAGGTGTACAGCAAAGTGGGTCAGTTATACATATACATGTATCCTTTTTCAGATTCTTTTCCCATTTAGGTTATTACAGAGCATTGAGTAGAGTTTCCTGTGCTATACAGCAGGTCCTTGTTGGTTATCTACTGTATACATAGTAGTGTGTATATGTTAATCCCAAACTTCTGATTTATCCCTCCCCTCCACCTTTCCCCAGTCTGGAGTATTTTCTGACCTTAGATTCTTTTTTTTTTTTTTTTTCATTTTATTTTTACTTATTTATTTATTTTACTTTTATTTTATATTGGAATATAGCCAATTAATAATGTTGTGATAGTTTCAGGTGCACAGCAAAATGACTCAGCCATACATATACACGTATCCATTCCCTCCCAGACTCCCCTCCCATCCAGGCTGCCACATAACATTGAGCAGAGTTCCTTGTTCTATACAGTAGGTCTTTGTTGGTTATCTATTGTATATATAGTAGTGTGTATATGTTAATCCTGAACTCCTAATTTATCCCTCCCCCGCACCTTTCCCCAACCTGGAGTATTTTCTGACCTTAGATTCTTGATATAATAGTGAATTTTTCTTGCTCCTTGTTGAGAAAAGTAAAGTTGCAGGATAAAAATAAAGGAGAAATTATTTGTGAGTCCATCATTTAGAAAGTGATTCACTAATTGTGAAATCCATTTATTGGGTTACAACCAGCATTTTAAGTAAATTCATGATATAAAATAGAATAGATTTTATCTACCTGAATGTGTGTGTGGCTGTTATGTTAAAACCTACTTTTAGTTGCGGTTAGCAAAGTTTGAAAAACCCTGTTTAATGTTTGCATATACCTACTAACATTTCTGTGTATGTTTTAAAAATAATGTCTATTCATTTACTTGGGTATTTGAGAATCTACTGTTTCTCCTCCCTACCCCCCTCCCACCCCCATTCATTGAGTCATCACTATGTGCCAGATACTGTTCTAAGCGATTTACATATATTAGATCACTTTTTCTCCTATTACATGAAATTTTTATCCCAATTTTTCAAAAGGAGAAACTAAGTTACCTAGTGATTAATTAACTTGCTCAGAGTTATATATTAGTAAGTTATGGATCTGGGATTCAAACCCAAGCCCATTCAGAGTCCATTCTTCTAACCACCAAGCTTTATTGCTGGCTCTGTGAAGTCACTGTGATAAATGCTGGCAATACATTTGAAATGGTTCTTGATCTCATGGAACTTAACATATTTATATTTATAAATATATTTATAATTTTCTATACTTTATATATACACACACACACAACGTGTAATGTGAGAAAACACCATTTATCTACCTGTTTATCTATCTATCTATCTATCTATCTATCTATCTATCTATCTATCTATCTATCTAATCTATCTGGCTGTGCCAGGTTTTAGTCTCCACACGTGGGATCTTCATTGCCACATGTGAGATCTTTTAGTTGTGGCATGCGGGATCTAGTTCCCTGATCTGGGGTCGGACCTGGGCCCCTTGCATTGGGAGCGCGGAGTCTTAACCACTGGACCACCAGGGAAGTCCCAACACTATATATAGTTAACTAACCATGTTTATAATTAGAATATTACCATGTTATAAATTTCAACATTACTGACTTATTGCCATCATATGGATGTGCCATGATTTAATTATTCCTGTGTTGTTGGAAATTCCCAGTCCTTGCTTGGTAGTATTGCAGTGAGCCTCGGAATGCATTCATTATTGTCATTTCAGCTTACTATGTGAGGCTGTTTATAAAAGCATAGAAGTTTGAAGTTACTGACATTTGTTTCTAATTACATTCCTGAAGCTTATGTTTTAGCGGTAGTGCTGATCTTATACCTTTATAATCATTGTGTATTATAAATTCAGTAGTCAAAAACAAAGCAAACAAAATTCAGTAGTCAAACAATGGTGTCCATGCTAAATCATCTTCTTTCAAAGTCTCTGTTGTCCTTGATATTGTTGCAGCATGTATAAGCCATTTCTAAATAATTTCTTCAAATCACTGGAATATTTGTGTGCCTAATATATTTTAGAGCACATGAGACAAGCACTCCATCACGAACGTTCTGTATTTAGCTGTCGATTGTGTGTCCCAAATGGGGTTTATAACATTTTCACATGCTTAAGTCATTAGTGCCAATTGTGTTCCAGGCTTTGGTGGTTAGATAATAGTTTTACAGAGATGAAAGACAAAAGCTACCCCCTTTGGACACAGCATAGTGAAGGAGGCCGTAACAACTGTCATGAAAATGTATTTCTGTCTCTTCCAAAAGAAGTGAAATGTTTTGTAGACAATTGCATAGGGTTTTAATACACATTAATTTTGCAATTAAAGGTATGTAGTTGGGGGACTGCCCTGGTGGCACAGTGGTTAAGACTCCGCCTGCCAATGCAGGGGACACGGGTTCCAGACCTGGTCCGGGAAGATCCAGCATGCTGCGGAGCAACTAAGCCCTTGCACCACAACTGCTGAGCCTGCGCTCAAAAGCCCGCGAGCCACAACTACAGAGCCCAGGACCACAACTACTTCTGAAGCCCGTGCGCCTAGAGCCCATGCTGCACAATAAGAGAAGCCACCTCAATGAGAAGCCTGCAAACCGCAACGAAGAGTAGCCCCTGCTCGCCGCAACTAGAGAAAGCCCGTGTGCAGCAATGAAGACCCAACGCAGCCAAAAATAAGTAAATAAAAAATAAATAAATTTATTAAAAAAAAGGTATATAGTTGGGCATCAGAATTTCTGGGTTTTATTTTTGGCTGCATTGGGTCTTTGTTGCTGCGCATGGGCTTTCTCTAGTTGCAGCGAGCAGGGGCTACTCTTCGTTTTGGCACTTCGGCTTCTCTTTGCGGTGGCTTCTCTTGTGGCGGAGCACGGGCTGTAGGCACGGGGCTTCAGTAGTTGTGGCGCGTGGGCTCAGTAATTGTGGCTCGCGGGCTCTGGCACTCAGGCTCAGTAGTGTGGTGCACGGGCTTAGTTGCTCCGCAGCATGTGGGATCTTCCCAGACCAGGGATCAAACCCCATGTCCCCTGCATTGTCAGGCGGATTCTTAACCACTGCGCCACCAGGGAAGTCCCTGATGAAGATTTGTTAAATAACTATTTAATTTCTTCCTGTAACAGTTTTGAACCCTTAAATATGGTAATTTTGCAAAATTTTGTTTCAGCAATTTAAAAAATGGTTTCTTTGGGTCATCTAACTTGTTACCGAAAACACTGGTGTAGTAGTTCTGTTGGTCACTTCTGCAGGCAGTTTTGGAATGCAACGTGAGTGCTGGTTTCTATTCAAATTTGAAGTTACTTAGGAGTTTCCTGTCCTTAATTTGGGGAATTTTTCCAGTGCTTTTTGTTACTCTTAGTTTAATCATGGTTTGAAGCATTGTAGAGAGCTGACCATCTACTCTCTCTCTCTCTCTTTTTTTTAATTAGTGATAATCTGACTGAATGGCCTCACCTCCCTCACCTAATAAATGGTTTGCTTCCTATGAGGCTAAGACTGGTAGCAGTCCATGGGGAAACATGGTAGTGCACCCTCTTAAGGAAAGTAACTTTTATGCTTATTTTTGTTTTGTCAACTAAAATTTATATTGGTAACTACCATGATTTACAAGTCAACTTTAAAAGATCTTCAAGTGCATAACGTCATGAAAAAACTGGATCTCATTTGTAGGAATCAAATGAACTTTCTGATTTGAGTTATTAAATATGATTCTAAACCTTCTTAGTGGCTTTATTGAATGTGCATATAGTCTCTTGTTAAACCATAGCTAAAAAATCTGTTTATATATACTGACTACATTTTGAGTAAACAGCATTTATAAAATTAGATTATTGCTAGATCAGCCAGGTTGAAAAATAAAACTTAAGTTTGGACTTGATTTCTTCTGATTGCTTCTGGGAGATAGATTGGCATAGCAACATGAGTGTGAATTTTAGAGTTGGACGTATGAGAGGGAATATCTGACCAACCTCTTTCAGTCTCAGATGCATTATGTTGAACAGATTAATGCTTAAATGTCCATGAGCCTCAATCTCCTCACCTGTAAAAGGAGGCAACTAGTCAGTCTTATGAGTAGTAAATCAGGATAAAATAAAATACCATTAAGTCCCTAGCATGATTCTTGGCATATTGTTAACAAATGTTAGCCCCAGTACCACCTCCTTCCTCCAGCAATATTTTACAAAAATGTTCCATAGAACAAGTGTTGAAATTCCAGCTAGAGGGTCTAGATTGAAGTCCTAGTTCTTTTCTCATATTGCGTGTTTTCTTTGGTCAGTCACTTGACCACAGAGTGTCAGTTTTCTCCTCTGTAAAATGGTGTTATGAAAAATTAAATGAGATAATGAGTAAGTGTTACAGACCTAGGCTTTTATTCTTTCCTTTATTATCTAATGTATTTATATCTTGCCTTGTTTCCCAGTGATTAACATCATTCTTTATGTGCAAGGGAGGAACTGTACTTCAGGAACATTAAGCTGATAGTCCAGAGTTTATTTGGAGGAACAGAGTGTAGGAAACAATGTGGGTTTCCTTCCAGGAGGTTGTAGCATATATAGAGCCTTTGAAAGGTTTTAAGCTGGAGGGGGAAGGGTCGGGGGTTGCACTAAAGCAGTAAAATGATCAGTTTTAAAGATGGTTGTGGCTACAGTGATTTCATTGGACCAGGGCCCTTGTTTCTGTTCTTCCTTAGTATTTTCCCACCTACCCTGGTAGAATTCTTTCTTGTATTCAATTATGCCACCATTACCAGCTTTCTGAAGAGTGACCTACATTTTGTAATCTGTATTCCCTACAACCTGCAATAAATCTAAATCTCAGGAATATGTAATTTTTCTGATAGTGGACCTAAAAAGTTTTCATCAGTTGAATCTACCCTTTCAAACAGGGAATAATTTCTCTTTCTCTTTAGCACGTACTTTTTAGCTCTAGCTGGGAAACTTTGTCGTCTTCCATTCCTTGTCTATTAACCTTTGCACGAGCTGTCCCACAAACCCAAAGTATAACAAACCTCTCCCAGCTACTTTCTTTCCTTGGAAGCCCCTTTTATTGCTTGCTTTTATTAAAAGTTTCCTATCAAGTCATCCTAAAGTAATGTTAACTGCTTTATGATATAAATGTATGTGTATTACTGATAATTTATCAGTTTTACTTCCTTTGTGTAGGTTGAGTATTCGTTCGTTCTTGTGACTATAGAGTGCCAAACTTGAAGCAGAAGTAGAGTGAATTCTTAGACTTAAAATGTGATACATAGACCTCTTACTGTATCATTTAAATAATGAAGTGTTTTTAATGTTTTTATGTAAGAAAGGTGGAGTGGGGTGAGGAGGAAGGAGGAATCAGGTAACCTGTCAAGGCAATCAGAGAGAAGCACTAAAACCTGATAGTTAGCCATGGATCTGTTCATTTATCTGCATGCTCTTCATAGAAGTAAGCTTTAGAAACTGTAACTTTTTACAGTTTAATGACTTCCATGGAATTAAAATGATTCAGTAATATTAACACCAGAAGGGGCATTGTTTGAAGGAATCCCTGTTGTGTCTATTAATGAGTTCCCTTTTATGCAGGTGTGTGGGTGGTTTCCAGCTCTCATTCAACAAAGAATAGAATAGTTGGTCAGAGGTGAACCTGGCACCTACCAAGTATTCAGACCTGTCTTTTAGGTTGTTTTCATTCCTTGAGAAGAAAACTGAAGAATCAGTTGGGGTAAAGAGATTTGTGGGCTTTGGATAGATCTCTATAAAGCAAGGGCTGTCACTCTGACCACTAAGCATGTACTCCTCCTCATTCACATGAGGGTCAGATTAAAAATGACAGTGTTAGTGGTAGTAGCAGTAGCTGCTTTGTTTTTCTTAGCTGTGGCAGCAGTTAACACAGTGCGCTCACTAGTGGCTTAACATACCAACACTTAAGTCCTTATTTTTTGTTTTTGTTTTTAAGTCATTGAAATTATGAAACTATCATTCAAATGGAAGCATTATAGTTCTTCGGAACCATTATGATCTCAAAAGGAAAGGAGAATGATACAGATACACTGGCTGAGGTGTTTTGAGGTGCATCGAAGTGTTCCAGCCTGTGGCTTACCTTAACATGTTCTTGAAGTACCATGGCGTGGATTAAAAGGTATGCTTTAGAAATCTTCCAGTGGCCCCAAGGTCATGCGTAGAGTGAACACTCATGGTTCTATATTTAATTATTGCATATTTTAAGATATTTTAATATTTAGATTGCAGATGTGGTTATGGATTTATGGCAAAAGTATTTTGTGTTGTAAAAAAAACATGTATCACAAGCTTGTTGAGTGATTTTTTTTCCCCCCCTTTTTGAGATATGGTTATAGGAGGCACTAGGGTAGATATTTTTGCTAGATTTTAATAGTAATGGGCTATAGTTTCTTTCACGAAATAGTTTAGGGATTATTCATATGTTAGTCTGTAATTATCTTTCTGGTTTACATCATAGACTAGTTTCTCTGTAGTGCTGTCATTTCATGGTAGCCTGAACAGGAAATAATTGGATACAGTTCTTCAGTTGGAGTATTAATTTGACCAAACGAAATAATTTTTACTTGGACCATCTATAGTTTGTGCTTGTTTTTGTCTTTTACAAAGAATTTTTACTGAGAGGAAAATGAGTGATTCTTTACTAATACTGTGATTGTTGTCTCTTCACCACCATATGTATACAGTTAATCTTTCATGTGTTTGTGGTATGTAGTCCCACTGTTACTTGTGGTTGCTAGTAGTGGTAATTCTAGGCTTCATATTACCCACTTAACCATCAAAAATCTTTAAGGTTTTTATGTTCATAACATTTTATTTGAGTGATGTAGTCAAAACCATTTCTTAATGATTGGAAACCTTGGAAACCTCCTAATTTTGTACTGTTTGCTTGCTACTGAATGTTTTCTTGGGGTAGTGGAAGTGAATCAGCCACTAGAATGTTGAGTTCATAATGTTACATCGGGTTCAAAATTCTTTATCTTTTAGGTAATGAAGGAAAATATGTTGGGAAGATAGATGTTTAAATCATGGATATATAAATGTAATAGAAATACGTTGGTGCGGCCTGTAATTTTTATCATTTAGTCTACCTTATGTTAAGATCCTTTTGATGTGTCAGCAGTTAAATTATTAATGGAATTTAGTTATTAAACCTAAGACAAAACTGCTTTTTATTAAATTCTGGTCTATAATGACAGTGAATCAAGTTTCGAGGTGAAGTCAGCTGCCTATTAACCAAGGTCAACCAGGTATTTTATGTCCAATATAACAGTGTCTACTCTCCAAAAAGATCTTTTCTTTGCTTGGAGATGCATTGGTATTTGATACATTGTTTATAAAATATATTTCTCCATAATATTTGCCACTTCAACTTAAAAAAAAAAATCTCTTTTTAGGGTAGTACTTGGGCATCTGTTTGTTTTGTTTTAATGCCACAGAGGATTCTTGATGCACAGCCAGATTTGGGAACTCCTTTCTCTTTGGAAGAGTTTATAACTTAGTGGTTAAGAGCTTAGATTCTGTGGCCAACTGATCTGTGTTTCAAATCTGGCACTACTTTTTTTGTTTTGACAGGTTGAAAGAATGATCTGGAAAAAGAATAAACTTGTGTATTAAAAATATAATACCGTAATTATATATTGCATTATATATGTGTGTGTATATGTATGTATATATACACACACACATATATGTAAATAAATTCCATACACATTTAGTGTAGGATTGAGCATGCAAGAAGCCAGTGTTAGATTAACAGTGATGATGATGATTTATTTTTTATTTTTTATTTTAAATTTATTTTATTTTATTTATTTTTGGCTGCGTTAGGTCTTTGTTGCTGCCCGCGGGCTTTCTCTAGTTGCGGCGAGCGACACTTCATTGTGGTGTGCGGGCTTCTCATTGAGGTGGCTTCTCGTTGCAGAGCACGGGCTCTAGGCGCGTGGGCTTCAGTAGTTGTGGCTCGCGGGCTCTAGAGCACAGGCTCAGTAGTTGTGACGCACAGGCTTAGTTGCTCCGCAGCATGTGGGATCTTCCTGGACCAGGGCTCGAACCCATGTCCCTTGCATTGGCAGGTGGATTCCCAACCACCGCACCACCAGGGAAGCCTGATGATGATTATTAAATGCCAGATCAGGAACCTCTTTTTTGTGGGGTGAGATGCTATTACATTATTTCTTTTCCTGAATCTTATACTTTCTTCTATGATCTTCCTAGAGTTAAATAAACAATCACTCTAATGTTTTCAATTCTTTGAGCTTTTTCTCATCAGTGAAAGAAGGTGGCCACTAGAGACTGGTAATTTATCTCTGGTCCTCTTATCCTGCTAGGTCGATTTGTGTGTCCTCTAAAGCTGTGTTTTTCAAATTGCAGGTTTCAACCCATTCATTAGTGGGTCAAGAACACGATTTAGTTGGTTAAGAACTCGATTTAGTGGGGGTTACGATCAGCATTAAGACATGTATTGTAATAGAAAATAAAATCAGTGCAGTGAATGTAGGAAAGAGCATTTTTTAAAAAAACTTGTTTCATTTTTTTAAAAAAGCTGAAATAAACAAGATACATGCACATTTATGTGTATGTTGCTTGGATCGTTTTGGTTCCACTAAGTGTATGCCTCCCATAGTCACAGATGTCCCTGAGATGTGGTATTAGGTTTATATTGTTTTTCCTTGCTGAGAAAAAGTGACCAGGATAGGTTCCAGTCTGTGGCTTCTAATGGTATGACATACTCTCTATATCATCTTCAAGGATCTCCCTACCATGCTTTGCATTTGAAGTGAAGTTTATTTCAGGGGAATATCTAAGGAGCAGGGAGAAAAGGGGAACATAATATCAGCAGCTGTTGAGTGACATTAACTAAGGATATTTTATCAAGTAGAGTAATCTAGTAAACTGCCCCTTGGCATGCATTCTGTTAATGTGTTAATCAACTCATAGATCAGTGGTTTTCAAACTGCCAGTGGTAGCCCATTCTGGAGTCAGTTTAATAAGTTTCTGCCCTCCCCTACTCCCTCCCACCCTGCAAATTATATGAAGCAGAAAAGAACAGAATAGGAAATGTCATGAATGGATCATATGATATAGTTCTGTAAGACTCTTGTTTTGAGGGTATGTATGTGTACTGCATTGCAGACCTAAGTTCTGGTAATGATCAACTGGGAAACTGTATGGCACTCAGCCTTATAAATCTATATTGCCAAACTGACCTCAGCCAGAGAAGACTTCAGATACCTAAAACAGGATTGTTAGCTCAGTAGCTTTCTCTCTGACAGTAGGAAACAGTTAGCTATGAAACCTTGTTTTTGTTTTTTGTTGTGTTATTTGGGGTGTGTGTGTGTGTGTGTGTTTTCTTGCTTGCCCTCGTAAATATTTAAAGGCTCATAGGTAAGAAATTTATAATATTTCCTAGTTGTGAAGGAATTTACTTTCTTTGCATTGATGAAAATGACCCATGCAATTAAAAAAGTACAAAAAAACTGATGATACATACTAAAATCCACCCACTTCATTTTCCCATTCCTTATATCTTAGGACTTTTTCATATACCAGGTGCTTCTTTACTTCAGAAGGTAAATATAAAAGTTTAATGTTGCAAAAAAAAATTAACCTTAAATTAGATATGTCACAAATATTTAAGGTAGTCGAATGTTAGAACTTCTGTTTTTGTGAGGATTTTGATAATATTTAAAATTTTATTTTTCTTGGATTAGTGCCTCTGCCTATTCCAGTGTCCTTATAACAGCAGAGATTTGCTTTACAGATATATTGAAGATGATCACAGAGCTTCTGGTGAATATTTTTAAAAAAATAAAGCTTCAGAGTAGGACAGTATCAGCATATTCATGTTTTAAGATTGTGTTTGAAATACAGTTTCCTCCTTCCTAGAAAACAATACGAGAATGAAGATTTCTGGTAAATTGTTTCACAACAATGGAATTTGTACATTAGTTTTCTACACTTGGGAGTTGAACAATGGATAAAATCTTTGCCAAAATAAGAGGCCAAAAGATAATAAGTACAATTCATGTTTCTCTGCAAGTTCTTGGAAATTGAGTCAAAAACATATATAGTTCCTGCTCTGAATTGGGTATGATGTATTAAACCTAGAAATTATCTTTTGGAATTACAGAAGGTAGGTAAAGAAATCCCACCTCCCTCCCGCCCCGTGGGTTAACTGCCTTCATGATGGTGGCTTGTCTTTGCGTCAGTGCGTAAAGACATACTGTTGCTAGTGATGCGGGCAGGGAGCAAGAGCCTGTGGATTCAGAGAATAGTAGAGTTGAATCCCTTTTTTCTATTACTGTTTCCCCAAGTGCCCCCCCCACCCCCACCCCAACCTGGTCTTCTCCCAGACTGTCCAACCTTTTCTCCTCTTATCAGTAGCACTGCTTAGCTTTTCATCATTATTTCAGTTATATTTACTTCCAGCGTCATCACTTTCTGCCTCATGCTGCTTATCCTGTTGAGTGCAAGGTTTTGTGTTGTCATCTTGTGGCATTTGTTTGTGCACAACTGTGTTCCTTTTACTTTGGTTATCATAACACACAAGAGCAGCTTGTCATCTTTTTCTTTCAAAGATTTTTCCTCCTAAAGCGTAGTTTATTTTTTTATTTTAAAAAATATTTATTGATTTATTTGGCTGTGCCGGGTCTTAGTTGTGGCAGGCGGGATCTTAGTTGTTGCTAGTGGGATCTTTTGTTAGTTGCAGCATGCGGGATCTTTAGTTGCGGCACATGGGATCTAGTTCCCTGACCAGGGATTGAACCTGGGCCCCCTGCACTGGGAGCACGGAGTCTTAGCCACTGGACCACCAGGGAAGTTCCTGAAGTGTAGTTTAGGAAGAAACTAAACTACCTTCTAGTTTAGTTGACCAAGAACTGAGAGTACTGACCGGAGGCAACACCCCAACCGCACATCTACAATTAGAAGAAAGAGCATGTTATAAATTACTGGGTCAGCTATTAGATATGGCTCCAGTATACTTTTGGTTACTGAAAACAAGTCAAAAACACCCTCTAAGAATGAAGATTAGATTATTTGAGAGTATTTTAAAAGATGTTTTAGATTCTGAAGATAACAAAGTTTAAAAAATCTTTTACGTATATGGTAGTATTGTTAGAATTAGGCACTTTCTCAAACTAATTTTTATTTCATTACTTTGAAAAATAATACTGTTTTGCATTTTTATGGGATCTGGGATATCTATTAAAAGAATACTTTAGAACCCATCTCCAGTATGAACCTAATTGAAAAGTGGTATATGCTGTGTCAGTAATTGTCATGAAAATCAGGGAATCTCTTTCTTTTGAAAAATACAGTGAAGTCAGTTGATCTTGTACTATTGAATTGTTAGGGACTTATGAGGAGTGTAGGTAGTTGAGCAGGAAAATGTGCATGCATTCTTTCTTTGAAATGCCAAACTTGTCACTTCAATGAGAAGTACAGCTTTCATTATGGAGACCATATCTTCTGTAGCCAGGTTCCTACACCTCAGAATGAGTGAGCTCTGTGAGGCTCTGATAGCTGATGAAGAGGGAACGGCAGTTAAAATCATGCATCTTTAACAGACCTCCACAAGTTTTTGGGTGTTGCTTTAACAATTATCAGATCAACATACAATCTTGAAAGATAATGACTGAAAATGTGCTAGTTTAGCAGACAGTGGTCAGGAAGGGCAACTGCCTCCTTCCCCCTGCCCCTTAATTATTTGTTATAAGGAATCCTGGGGTTTCCTGGGGTGGGGAGATAGGACAGAAAACACTTTCAAAGCATTTACTTTGATTGAGTGCTTTTGTGTTTTATCACAGCAATGGGTGGGTGAAGGTGATTAATAATGTACATACAAGTGCTGGTGATAGCAGCTAGATTAATTGTGTGCATGAAATTTAACTTTATTAGAATTCCTTTATTGTTGAAATTCCTGTGGAAAAAGTACTCTGTGAGACATTCCAGCCTAGGGGCAGGGATAGGGCAGAGGCAGGTAACATAAATATATAAAACAGGTGTGACTTGGAACAGGTAGAATCCACTGAAAGCATTCACTTTTGAAATAAAAGCTGTAGCTTCCTCTGCAGGGAGCCAGTTTCCAATCCTACCCCTCCCCAACCCCCCACCCCTCTACATTATACAGATTTTTATTTTGTTGACTCCTGTATCCCCAGCCTCAGGACAGTGACTAGTCATAGCAGGTACTCAGTAAATATTTCTCCAGTTGCGGCGAGTGGGGGCTACTCTTCGTTGTGGTGCGTGGGCTTCTCATTGCGGTGGCTTCTCTTGTTGCAGAGCATAGGCTCTAGGTGCGCGGGCTCAGTAGTTGTGGCACGCGGGCCCAGCAGTTGTGGCTCACGGGCTCTAGAGCGCAGGCTCAGTAGTTGTGGTGTACGGGCTTAGTTGCTCCACAGCATGTGGGATCTTCCCGGACCAGGGTTCGAACCCGTGTCCCCTGCATTGGCAGGCGGATTCTTAACCACTGTGCCACCAGGGAAGTCCCTAGATTTTTAAGACATGCATCTGTCCTGTCATGGCAGAACATGCCATTCTTTTATTAACTAACCTCTTAATTTACAAATAGAATGAGTGGATATGTAAGGAGGTAGTCTTACTTTTTAAAAATTTTTATTTATTTATTATTTTATTTTTAAAAATTTTATTTATATATTTTTGGCTGCGTTGGGTCTTCTTTGCTGCGCGGGCTTTCTCTAGCTGTGGTGACGGGGGCTTCTTTTGTTGCGGAGCATGGGCTCTAGGTGCGTGGGCTTCAGTAGTTGTGGCTCGTGAGCTCTAGAGCACAGGCTCCGTAGTTGTGGTGCACGGTCTTAGTTGCTCCGTGGCATGTGGGATCTTTCTGGACCAGGGATTGAACCCGTGTCCCCTGCATTGGCAGGTGGACTCTTAACCACTGTGCCACCAGGGAAGTCCCTAGTCTTACCTTAATTGTACAGTTTTGTCGTCAGTTAGCTCTTTTGTGAGTTGGGGTTTGTAAGTCTAAAGGCTGAGAAAATCTGAGTGCATAATAGCTAACATTTAGTGGGTATTGCACTTACAAAATGCCCCTTTTCAAGTGTTTTACAGGTATTAACTCGATCTTCACACAGCTCTCCAAGTTGTTACAGTTAACTTTCCTATTTTACAGACGTGGAGACTGAAGAAACTCTAGAATAACTATGAAAGGGCTGGAGTGTTTTCTTTGTTAGAAAGTCCTGAACTTTGGGGGAGTAAAACTTGGAAATAGTTTACACAATAATTCAACATATTTTTCTCACAGTGGTAGATATCCAAGTGTGAGATTTTTTTATAGGGAAAGACGTTTGTGATCTGTGCTCATATCCCACAGAAGAAAAGCTCTGTATTTGAACGAAAACATTTCCATATTTGGTATTGACCAGATTTGGTTTGTTAGGAGGTGGACCGTTGCCCTTTTATGGCCAGTAGACACTCCATTGCTCTCTTTGTCTCTTCAACTTGGTGGCCTCTGACACTTCCTCAAGCAATCTTTTTTTCCTCTTCCATCTTTTTTGCTGCTCTCTTACACTGCAGTGTTCTCTCTTCTTTCTTCTTTCCTACCTCTCAGCCCTCTCTCTCCCTCATTTACATGCAACCTAAATGAATAAGAACATTAGCTCTACATTCTTACTGTTTAGAGTAATATGTGAATGTGCTTTTTTTTTTAACATCTTTATTGGAGTACAATTGCTTTACAATGATGTGTTAGTTTCTGCTGTATAACAAAATGAATCAGCTGTACATATACATATATCCCCATATCTCCTCCCTTTTGCGTCTCCCTCCCACACTCCTTATCCCACCCCTCTAGGTGGACACAGAGCACCGAGCTAATCTCCCTGTGCTATGCGGCTGCTTCCCACTAGCTGTTTATTTTACATTTGGTAATGTATATATGTCCATGCTACTCTCTCACTTCATCTTAGCTTACCCTTCCCCCTCCCTGTGTCCTCAAGTCCAGTGAATGTGCTTTTGAGTCCGAGAACCTGGCAAGCCAAGTGAGAAATGAGGATGCTATGAAAACAGCATAGAATGTAGGTCCTAGGAAGTTGTCCAAAAGTGAAGAGGGCCGACTCAGGACAAAATAATATTCCTCTTTCAGAATAAACAGTCGTTGAGTATAATGGCCAGACAAGTAGGATTAATTTCTTGAGAGGAATACTGGAAACAAACCAAGGCATTGATGGATATCCAGGAAAACAGTCAGCAATTAGAATGACCCCCCTTTGACTTTGATTTTCATTCCAGAGTTCAAATTTATTCTTAGAATTAAGGATTTAACTTCAGTCTTAAACTATCCTTCATACCTAAGAGCTACTACCATTTTAAAAGCTCAGGAAGTTAATTTGTTAATGGCATCATTATTATTGTCTTACACATAATGGATCTTATATTAGTACTTACTTATTGTTATTGTAGTAAAAAATTGCCTGCGTGAAATTGCTGAAGACTTACACCTGGTGTATGCAAGTTTTCCTCTCAATTAGTTTTAGACTCAACAAAATTACATGAAAAAACATAAACTTCTAAGGACCTCTTTTCAGCTGTATTGTTTGTAGCCCCATTTAGATCTTGATACCACTTCCTAATAGAATCTGTCAACAACATGGATTATCACTTTTTTGAAGTGTCAGCATGCCACATTAAACTACATTGCTGTTGTAGAGTGAGTAACAGTAATTACCTATAGCATGGTATCTCTGCAGGGCATTCTCTATGGGAAAAGGAGACAGTTTCATTAGGGTGAGGAAATTAATCATCATTTTAGCTCTTTGGACTTGGTAAAATAGTTAATTCCTTTTTCTCCTCATTATAAAATTTGTGAAGATAGTATGAACTCGTTTGGTGGACCATTTATAATTTTCTCCTCCACTGTAGAAAATAACTTTTTAGACAATTCAGATCAGTTTGTTCATAATCATTTGTTAATTCAAAATAGTTGGTCTAAATAATATTATAGTTTAAGAGCTACGATTTCATGACAGTTCTTTGTTTTGTTATCCTTTTTTTAACAGATGACTTGCTATTGTTATGGTTCATTCATTTAGTGAGCACACACTGTGTACAGAATTGCATTTGAAAACTTAATATTTTATGCAGTTGAGTCAACTTTAATTATGAACAGTACATGCTTATAGCGTTGGGCATATTTCTCTAATGTACACTTCTGCCATTAAAAAAAAAAATTTGTCCAGCATAAAAGTTACGGCCTAAAAAATCCCCTGTGCATCTTCAGTTTATTATGGAAACAGGTTGGCATTTTCTTCATTACTGGGATACTTACAATTCTTTAAAGGCTCTAGATTTGACTAATTCCTAGAGCTGTTAACACAGTCAGATTTTCCTGGTTTATTTAAATGTGGCATCGTTCTGTATTCTCTAGTTGGATTACTACAGCGTTTCATCCTGGAGAATCAGCAGTTTTGGTTTGCTGAGAAATAGTTTACAGGTTAAGAAGTGATTTTTCTGAAACATTTAAATAAATTTTCATATGATAGGTGGTTTGTTTAATGGAAAAAAGCAAATAGAAATTAATTTATAAGTGAATTGGGGAAAAAACAATTGTTTTGCGAAGGCAAAGAAAAGTGGTTTAAAGACTAGACTATGGCTTCCTTATATATTTATATGTAATCTTCAACCTTAGTATGATCAGTGTGTAATCAGAAACAGGGGAAAGTCCTATCTTGTGACTTTTTGAGCTTCAGTTTTCCCTTCTAAGTTTGAAATAATGCCTATCAGAATTGTTAATGAGAGTTAAATGAGAGCATATATAAGCAGATATATTCTGTTTGTTTTTATGTGCTTGTCTGTTTTACTGCATGAGGCCCGTTTAGGATCCTATGGATATAAAAGTTGTAATAAGAGCTTCATCTAACCTTATGGAATCAGGGAGTGGAGATGTAGAAGATAATTTGGGAATGCAGTTGATAGCATTTGTCAATGAATTGCTTGTGATGGAAGGCAAGAATGAGGGGAAGAGGTCAATAATACTAGTACTGTAGAGAAGAGAGACCACCATGTCTTTAGGGAACATGCATGTGTAGAAGTTGGTAAGAAAGGAATGTTAAGAATTAGCTGCTGCAATGGAGCAGCTCATCTTTAAAGAAAAACTGTGCCCTCCTATTTTCTAGTTAGACAGCGCATGTTAGGGCAGTTGACTAGCCAGTTAACTAGTAAATTTGTAACACAACAGCTTTGCAGTTTGCATAATTTGAATTCATAGCACAGCAAAATAACCAAGTAAATATATAGCATGAATGTCCCAAACTGTGACAGTTAAGTCTACACCTGCTAAGAGTATAGACTTGTTTTCCTCATTGCTGCTATCAAATCCCAAGGCTTTTTGCCTCCTGTTCTAGTGTTTTACTACTATAATTTACTCATGGTCTATACTTTCAGTCACTTTATGGTGATTCTCAATTCAGAATCTTTCTTTTGCCTGTGCCGAGCCAAGGCTCCTCAGATGGTTGTTGAAGTATTAGGCTGCCTGTTGTACCACCCAAGGCAAAGCAGTATGCTGTCAGATTTTGTACCATCAACCTCCGTGCCCCGTGTTGTGTATTCCCCTTGCAGAGCCCCATGGCCTCCTTGTGAGGCTTGCGTGAGCAGATGCTAGCTGCTGGGCCTGTCTTTTTGGTCCTAGCAGTGTATGAAAGCATGACAGGTTAATGGCTCAGATAAGGTTTGGCAGAAAAGCCATTCTTTAAGCTTTGAATTGTGGTTAAGACCACTTCTTCAGAGTGGTTTTTGGCTTTACCACAAATGTAGGTTTGATCGTTATAACATGACGTGATAACAGAAAGTTAAGATACGGTTCAAAAGAAATGTATTGTTTTGGGTATAAACACTCAAGCAGAAAGGCATTTCCTTATTCATGCAGTGGTGTTATAAAAAACGTTCTGGAAATCTTTTCTTCCCTATTCTGAATATACGAATTTTGACCATTTTATTATTTTTGTTTATTGAATAGTCTCCCTTCACTGTCCTATTTTGCATGTTTTAAAATGATAATTGCCATCTTTTATTTTTTTCCCTTAGGGACAGGCTTCTTTGAAAAGGTTTAACTCCTTGTAAACCTGAATCGTAGCCTTTCCTTTATGAATTAGACCTTATTTTGGCTACACATCCATAAATGTTCTGGTCTGTGTTATTTAAAAGGGAAATAAAAGGCAGATGCACTGCAGAATTCAAATACTTTAGAATACCAAACTGTATCCTAGAGGTTTGGCTGTTTAAGAAATTGGCCAAAAAATGGTTTGATAGAGGTTGGGCTGGTACCGTCTTTATAATTTTTAGAAAATTGAAGATGTCTATGTATTCTTGGTCCTTTTCAACTCAGAAAAAAATGTACTTTGCGAAATTATGATTAATAGTGTAGACACTATCACATGAACAATATAACATACTGTCTGTGCAGGGAATATGAAAGAGTAATCATCAAAAATTTGACATACAGGTATGTGTGAACATGCGTGTCTGTTTATGCAATAGCTAAGGTATGGCTCCCACAGCAGATGTCTTTAGATTTCCTGAATTTTATGCATTTATAGCTTTAGAAAAGATTTTTTCACTTTCTAGTAATCAAAGAAAAAATTATCCTTTACACTTATAAAATGTAGTCAGTAGCGGAAGTATTGGGAGCGTAATGAAAGAAGGTTTCCTTTCAGGTTTTTTGTTGACCCCTCACTGAAGCAAAACAGGTCTATACTATAGCATAGAAACTTTTAGGGTCAGTTAGTACATTTTACAGTCTTTTCATAATTTTTATATTCATACCTCTTCATATGTTAGTATCCAGAATTGAACTGTAATTAAATTCTATCTTACTGCAGAGTATATGGAAAATCATGGACATTATACTCTAGTTACATTTTTGTTTGAATTTTATTTTATTTTTTTATACAGTAGGTTCTTATTAGTCATCCATTTTATACACATCAGTGTATACATGTCAATCCCAATCTCCCAGTTCATCACACCACCACCCCCCACCCCCCACTGCTTTCCCCCCTTGGTGTCCATACGTTTGTTCTTTACATCTGTGTTTCTATTTCTGCCCTGCAAACTGGTTCATCTGTACCATTTTTCTAGCTTCCACATATATGCGTTAATATACGATATTTGTTTTTCTTTTCCCGACTTACTTCACTCTGTATGACAGTCTCTAGATTCATCCAGGTCTCTACAAATGACCCAATTTCGTTCCTTTTTATGGCTGAGTAATATTCCATTGTATATATGTACCACATCTTCTTTATCCATTCGTCTGTCGATGGGCATTTAGGTTGCTTCCATGACCTGGCTATTGTAAATAGCGCTGCAGTGAACATTGGGGTGCATGTGTCTTTTGTTTTTTTTTGTTTGTTTTTTTTTGCATGTGTCTTTTTGAATTATGGTTTTCTCTGGGTATATGCCCAGTAGTGGGATTGCTGGGTCATATGGTAATTCTATTTTTCGTGTTTTAAGGAACTTCCATACTGTTCTCCGTAGTGGTTATATCAATTTACATTTCCAACAACAGTGCAAGAGGGTTCCCTTTTCTCCACACCCTCTCCAGCATTTGTTGTTTGTAGATTTTCTGATGATGCCCATTCTAACTTGTGTGAGGTGATACCTCATTGTAGTTTTGATTTGTATTTCTCTAATAATTAGTGATGTTGAGCAGCTTTTCACGTGCTTCTTGGCCATCTATATGTCCTCTTTGGAGAAATGTCTGTTTAGGTTTTCTGCCCATTTTTTGATTGGGTTGTTTGTTTTTTTAATATTGAGCTGCATGAGCTGTTTATATATTTTGGAGATTAACCCTTTGTCTGTTGATTCATTTGCAAATATTTTCTCCCATTCTGAGGGTTGTCTTTTCATCTTGTTTGTAGTTTCCTTTGCTGTGCAAAAGCTTTTAAGTTTCATTAGGTCCCATTTGTTTATTTTTGTTTGTATTTCCATTACTCTAGGACGTGGATCAAAGAAGATCTTGCTGTTACTTATGTCGAAGAGTGTTCTTCCTATGTTTTCCTCTAAGAGTTTTATAGTGTCTGGTCTTACATTTAGGTCTCTAATCCATTTTGAGTTTATTTTCGTGTACGGTGTTAGGGAGTGTTCTAATTTCATTCTTTTACATGTAGCTGTCCAGTTTTCCCAGCACCACTTATTGAAGAGACTGTCTTTTCTCCATTGTATATCCTTGCCTCCTTTGTCATAGATTAGTTGACCATAGGTGCATGGATTTATCTCTGGGCTTTCTATCCTATTCCATTGATCTATATTTCTGTTTTTGTGGCAGTACCATACTGTCTTGATTACTGTAGCTTTGTAGTATAGTCTGATGTCAGGGAGTCTGATTCCTCCAGCTCCGTTTTTTTCCCTCAAGACTGCTTTGACTATTCGGGGTCTTTTGTGTCTCCATACAAATTTTAAGATTTTTTGTTCTAGTCCTGTAAAAAATGCCATTGGTAATTTGATAGGGATTGCATTGAATCTGTAGATTGCTTTTGGTAGTATAGTCATTTTCACAATATTGATTCTTCCAATCCAAGAACATGGTATATCTCTCCAACTGTTGGTATCATCTTTAATTTCTTTCAACAGTATCTTACAGTTTTCTGCCTACAGGTCTTTTGCCTCCCTAAGTAGGTTTATTCCTAGGTATTTTATTCTTTTTGTTGCAGTGGTAAATGGGAGTGTTTCCTTAATTTCTCTTTCAGATTTTTCATCAGTAGTGTATAGGAATGCAAGAGATTTCTGTGCATTAATTTTGTATCCTGCCACTTTACCAAATTCATTGATTAGTTCTAGTAGTGTTCTGGTGGCATTTTTAGGATTCTGTATGTGTAGTATCATGTCATCTGCAAACAGTGACAGTTTTACTTCTCCTTTTCCAATTGTATTCCTTTTATTTCTTTTTCTTCTCTGATTGCCATGACTAGGACTTCCAAAACTATGTTGAATAATAGTGGTGAGAGTGGACGTCCTTGTCTTGTTCCTGATCTTAGAGGAAATGCTTTCAGTTTTTCACCATTGAGAATGATGTTTGCTGTGGGTTTGTCATATATGGCCTTTATTATGTTGAGGTAGCTTCCCTCTATGCCCACTTTCTGGACAGTTTTTATCATAAATGGGTGTTGAATTTTGTCAAAAGCTTTTTCTGCATCTGTTGAGATGATCATATGGTTTTTCTTCTTCAATTTGTTAATATGGTGTATCACATTGATTGATTTGCGTATATTGAAGAATCCTTGCATCCCTGAGATAAATCCCACTTGATCATGGTGTATGATCCTTTTAATGTGTTGTTGGATTCTGTTTGCTAGTATTTTGTTGAGGATTTTTGCATCTATATTCATCAGTGATATTGGTCTGTGATTTTCTTTTTTTTTTGTAGTATCTTTGTCTGGTTTTGGTATCAGGGTGATGGTGGCCTCATAGAATGAGTTTGGGAGTTTTCCTTCCTCTGCAATTGTTTGGAAGAGTTTGAGAAGGATGGGTGTTAGCTCTTCTCTAAATGTGTGATAGAATTCACCTGTGAAGCCATCTGGTCCTGGACTTTTGTTTGTTGGAAGATTTTTAATCACAGTTTCAATTTCATTACTTGTGATTGGTCTGTTCATATTTTCTGTTTCTTTCTGGTTCAGTCTTGGAAGGTTATACCTTTCTAAGAATTCATCCATTTCTTCCAGGTTGTCCATTTTATTGGCATATAGTTGTTTGTAGTAGTCTCTTATGATGCTTTGTATTTCTGCAGTGTCCGTTGTAACTTCTCCCTTTTCATTTCTAATTTTATTGATTTGAGTCCTCTCTCTCTTTTTCTTGATGAGTCTGGCTAATGGTTTATCAATTTTGTTTATCTTCTCAAAGAACCAGTTTTTAGTTTTATTGATCTTTGCTATTGTTTTCTTTGTTTCTATTTCATTTATTTCTGCTCTGATCTTTATGATTTCTTCTGCTAACTTTGGGTTTTGTTTGTTCTTCTTTTTCTAGTTCCTTTAAGTGTAACGTTAGATTGTTTATTTGAGATTTTTCTTGTTTCTTGAGGTAGGCTTGTATAGCTATAAGCTTCCTTCTTAGAACTGCTTTTGCTGCATCCCATAGGTTTTGGATCGTCGTGTTTTCATTGTCATTTGTCTCTAGGTATTTTTTGATTTCCTCTTGGATTTCTTCAGTGTTCTCTTGGTTATTTAGTAACATATTGTTTAGCCTCCTTGTGTTTGTGCTTTTTACATTTTTTTCCCTGTAATTGATTTCTAATCTCATAGCGTTGTGGTCAGAAAAGATGCTTGGTATGATTTCAATTTTCTTAAATTTACTGAGGCTTGATTTGTGACCCAAGACGTGATCTATCCTGGAGAATGTTCCGTGCACACTTGAGAAGAAAGTGTAATCTGCTGTTTTGGGATGGAATGTTCTATAAATATCAATTAAATCTATCTGGTCTATTGTGTCATTTAAAGCTTGTGTTCCTTATGAATTTTCTGTCTGGATGATCTGTCCATTGGTGTAAGTGAGGTGTTAAAGTCCCCCACTATTAGTGTGTTACTGTCGATTTCCTCTTTTATAGCTGTTAGCAGTTGGCTTATGTATTGAGGTGCTCCTATGTTGGGTGCATATATATTTATACTTGCTATATCTTCTTCTTGGATTGATCCCTTGATCATTATGTAGTGTCCTTCCTTGTCTCTTATAACATTTTTTATTTTAAAGTCTACTTTATATGATATGAGTATTGCTACTCCAGCCTTCTTTTGATCTCCATTTGCATGGACTATCTTTTTCCATCCCTTCACTTTCAGTCTGTATGTGTCTCTAGGTCTGAAGTGGGTCTCTTGTAGACAGCATATATATGTGTCTTGTTTTTGTATCCATTCAGCAAGCCTGTGTCTTTTGGTTGGAGCATTTAATCCATTCACGTTTAAGGTAATTATCGATGTGTATGTTCCTATTACCATTTTCTTAGTTGTTTTGGGTTTGTTTTTATAGGTCCTTTTCTTTTCTTGTGTTTCCCACTTAGAGAAGTTCCTTTAGCATGTGTTGTAGAGCTGGTTTGATGATGCTGAATTCTCTTAGCTTTTGCTTGTCTTTAAAGCTTTTGATTTCTCCATCAAATCTGAATGAAATCTTTGATGCGTAGAGTAATCTTGGTTGTAGGTTTTTCCCTTTCATCACTTTAAGTATATCATGCCACTCCCTTCTGGCTTGTAGATTTTCTGCTGAGAAATCAGCTGTTAACCTTACGGGAGTTCCCTTGTATTTTATTTGTCATTTTTCCCTTGCTGCTTTCAATAATTTTTCTTTGTCTTTAATTTTTGCCAGTTTGATTACTGTGTGTCTCGGCATGTTTCTCCTTGGGTTTATCCTGTATGGGACTCTCTGCACTTCCTGGACTTTGGTGGCTATTTCCTTTCCCATGTTAGGGAAGTTTTCAACTATCATCTCTTCACATATTTTCTCGGGTCCTTTCTCTCTCTCTTCTCCTTCTGGTGCCCCTGTAATGTGAATGTTGTTGTGTTTAATGTTGTCCCAGAGGTCTCTTAGGCTGTCTTCATTTCTTTTCATTCTTTTTTCTTTATTCTGTTCTGCAGCAGTGAATTCCACCATTCTGCCTTCCAGGTCACTTATCCGTTCTTTTGCCTCAGTTAGTCTGCTATTGATTCCTTGTAGTGTATTTTTCATTTCAGTTATTGTGTTGTTCATCTCTGTTTGTTTGTTCTTTAATTCTTCTAGGTCTTTGTTAAACATTTCTTGCGTCTTCTGGATCTTTGCCTCCATTCTTTTTCCGAGGTCCTGGATCATCTTCACTATCATTATTCTGAATTCTCTTTCTGGAAGGTTGCCTATGTCCACTTCATTTAGTTGTTTTTCTGGGGTTTTATCTTGTTCCTTCATCTGGTACATAGCCCTCTGCCTTTTCATCTTGTCTATCTTTCTGTGAATGTGGTTTTTGTTCCACAGGCTGCAGGATTGTAGTTCTTCTTGCTTCTGCTGTCTGCCCTGTGGTGGATGAGGCTATCTCTCTAGTTACGTTTTAAACCAAATTTAACATTGTGTCAATTTGGGCAAGTTAGTTTCTAAGCTGATCTGTGTAATGAGGATAATAGCACCTACCTTAATAAGGTTGACGTGTGTGTGTAAAGTGAGATATGCATGCACAGTGCATAGCCTGATGCTGCTGTTGTAGTGTATTCTGTATGCATAGGGACCATGTTTCTTACTTGCTGTTGTACGTTCCAAGTGTCTACTACAGTGCCTAACATACAGTAGGCACTTTAATATGTGTTAAATGTTAATGAAAGAACAAAGGAGTGAGACTGTAGGAAAACAATTAATTATGCCACTTTCTCTGTCCTTCTCCTTCATCTTGGTTTTAGTTGAGGGAGGCATAGGAAGCCAGTTTAAAAATTAACAGTAGGAAGATTCTAATCCTAGTACACATTCAGCCTTTTTCTGTGACACTGAATAATTAGTGATTTTTTTAAAAAAATGCATACTCTGGAATAGATTTGCCCCAACAGAGGACCATAGTTGATCCTGATTTTTTGCCTACTAATTAGGAGAGGAGATTGTAAATTCTGATCTGCAGTTTGGATGGAGAGAAGAAGACCAATTTTGTCAGGACTTATACCCTTATACTAACCTTTCTTGATATGAAATACATACCTTCTGGAATGGTATAGCCAAGGACTAGAAATCACCGGCTTCTAAATTTTGATGTTAAAATAAAATCCGAAGACAATAGGAATAAAGTCTAGGAAAGAACTTTTTTTCAAAACCATCCATTCATTCAAGAAACTTAGATATTTATATATCTAGAAATGTATTTATCAATTAAAGTAATATACCTACAGAAAAGCAAAGCACACAAATCATAAATGTACAATAAAGTAAATTTTCACAAAGTGAATATACATGGGTGACCATCACACAGATGGAGTTACAGAATATTACTAGCTCTTCAGGGACCCTTCTTATAGCTCCTCCTAGTGTCTGTACCTTCCTCTCAAAGGTAACCTGTATTCTTGTGAGCACAGTAGATTTAGTTTTGCTTTTTTTTTTTTTTTGAATTTCATATAAATAGAATCATACAATTTTTGTACCTTTTTGAGCCTGACTTCTTTTTCTAGTAATCAACATTATTGCATATGTAATGATAATTTGTTCACTTTCATTACTGAATAGCACTCTATTGTATGATTATTCTATAATTTATCTGATCCTTTGACAGTGGTCATTTGAGTTTCTGATTGGGGTTATTATGTCTGATGATGCTGTGGACATTGTTGTAGATGTCTTTTGGTACCCATGTATACACATTTGTGGGGGTATAGCATTCTGACTACTTTTGAACATGTGCAGTAATATCTCAAGTCAACAAGCATGTATTTTAAACTGTTGTCAGTGGTTTATCAGTATCACTATATTCTCAGGTGTACTTTCATTAAGGAAAAGTCTTGGGCCTTCATGTACCACCTAATTGCATGATGTTGCTTCTGAGGCTATTCCATTCCACAGGCTGAATCAATTAATTTAGAGAGAGGTCCACTGGACCTAACTTTTACAGGGAAATATTTTTTTCTACTCATATTTTCCTTGTGATGGGAGCTAAGTAGTACAATTCTGGTCTCTCTCTACCAAGTTTAATCCTTTGATTCCTCAACAGTTACTTGGAAATTTTTATTTCTAGGGTGTTAGGAATCAATATAGAGCCCAGCTTTAAAATTGCAAAGTCTATTGGCTTAGTAGCTTTCTTTTTTAACTGAAAATCACCTATTTTTCCATAGATTGTTAATTCCATGGGGACAAGAACTTACTTTGAGAGGCCTCCTGAAATGTAACTTATTCATCTTCCTCATATCCTTCCCCACTAAAAATCTCTTTGGCCCTCTCTGCTATAGTCAAGCTTCCCTACCAGAAACCATTGATGGTCACTTCTTGGGGATCTGATCTCTCAGTGCCAAACACCTGTCCTGAACAGTGGTTAGCATATAGGTCACTGGACCCCTTCCTAGATAAATGAACTACACACTAAATGTTGCATACCCTTTCAAGAATAGGACCCAAGGAGAACAGGTGAAGACATCCTATTATGGATAGTTATAATCTGTGGCTTTTTAAGTTTCATTTTAGATAAGGGGATAAGGGGGGGAAAAGTCCCATTTACTTTTATTGGCTTTTTTTTTCTTTCTTCTTTTTTTTTAAAGTCTCACTAGGATTGGAAAGAGCACTTCAAAAGATGAGAGAAAATTAATAACTTCTGATTAATATCAGATTTCTTTCTTCCTGCAAAGAATTTTCAAATGACCTCAGAGAACTGACAACCTTAACATCTTTGGCAGAAGTTTTGTGGAGAAAAAAGATCTTCACTGCTTATAATTTGAGTTGGGGGTGAGAAGTAATGGGGGGGTGCAATGGCAAAAACTGTGTGATTTCATCTCATGTACAAGCTGCTTTCCATGATCACTTGGCATTTTCCATGGGAGATGTTCAGCCCCAAACAGTCTTTGATGGATTGTTTGCATGCTTTCTGGGCTGCCCTACCTTGGGAAGTGTAGATTCTAGGACAGATTTCTCTCTTTCCTTTTGTATCTTTGCCTTGATGGTAGTAGGAACCATTTTTATATATATACATATACTTCTCATGTTTTTCTTTTGTTTGTTGTGGCACCCACTTGTTTGTTTTTTCTAAGTTACTGGGCAGCTGCCGCCACCTAGCCTGGCGGTAACATAGGATACCCCTCAAAGCTGAGCTATTATCCCTCACTAAGCCATAGTTTAAGCAAAACTAAATGTACTACTTGAGGGGTAGAATATATATAAAACATAAAATTTACCATTTTAAACATTTTTAAATGTACAGTTCAGTTGCATTAAGTACATTCATATTATTGCACAACCACCATCACCATCCATCTCCAAAACTTTTTCATCTTCCCAAACTGTACCCATTAGACAATAACTCTCCATGCTCCCTTACCCTCACCCCTGGCATCAGTCCCTGGAAACCACCATTCTACTGAATTTGAATACTCTAGGTCCCTCATATAAGTGGAATCATAGGATATTTGTCCTTTTGTGTCTGTCTTATTTTATTTAGCATAATATATTCAAGGTTCATCCATGTTGTACGTAGCATATGTCAGAATTTTTTTTAAGGTGGAATAATATTTAATTGTATGTGTATACCACACCTATCCATCCATCGGTGGGCATTTGGGTTATTTCCACCTTTTGCCTATTGTGAATAATGCTGCTCTGAACATTGGTGTACAAGTATCTATTTGAAGTTCTGCTTTTAATTCTTTTGGGTATATACCCAGAAGTGGAATTGGTAGATCATGTAGTAATTGTACATTTAATTTTGGAGATATTGCCATACTGTTTTCCACAGTGGCTGCACCATTTTATATTTCCACCAGCAACATACAAGGGTTCAAATTTTCCCACATCCTCACCAACACTTGTTATTTTTTGTTTTTTTGATAATAGGCATCCTAATGGGTGTGAAGTGGTATCATTACGGTTTTGATTTGCATTTCCCTAATGATTAGTAATGTTGAGCTTCTTTTATGTGCTTATTGGCTATTTGTATATCTTCTTGGAGATACATATCTTCTTATCTCTTCAAGTCCTTTGCCTGTTTGTAAATCAGGTGTTTTATTGTTGAGTTATAGTTCTTTATGTATTCTGGATATTAATCTCTTTGTGAGATGTATGATTAATTATATATATTTTAAAGCAATATGAATATGTATTTGTTTTGAAGGGCCTATTTCAGTTTTACCATATTTGTTAGGGTAAATATTCAGTAATCCACTCTTGAAGCAGTAGTGGTGTTTTATCCATATTTGTTAGGGCAGATATTCAGTAATCCACTCTTGAAGCAGTAGTGGTGTTTTGTCTAGTGCTTACTCAGTGCCTAGAACTCTTTTTGGTGCTGTACACTTAGGAACTTTTTAAATTCTTGCAAGAATCCTATATGGACATATTTCATCTGTGTTTTCAGTTGAGAAAAAAGAGACACAGAGAGTTTAAATAACTTCCACTAGTTTGCTTTAAAGGTGGAATATGAGCTTAAACAATCTACCTTCTGAGTCTGTGACCTTACCACAGTATGTGGCTACCTCTCCCATGACTTGCATTGGTGACAAACTGTGTGTGTGCTCTCATCAGATGACACTTTTCACCTCTTAAACATTGTCTTAAAAGGCAATGCATAAGATCAAGTGAGGTGTCTGAAGAAGTTCTTAGCAAAAATTAAACAGACGGTTAAGATTGGAACCTCTTTAAAATTCTTTAAGTTGCATTATGTTTTCCTTTTTTGGAAGTATGTTTTCCATAAAGGTGTGTTCTTTATTTGCGTCTGGCATACTTTTTTTCTAAAATGTTTCCCCTAGTGAAATTTGCTTACTGAGACCATTTTGGGGGTAAAATTTTTTTTTTTTTAACATCTTTATTGGAGTATAATAGCTTTACAATGGTGTATTAGTTTCTGCTTTATAACAAAGTTAATCAGTTATACATGTACATACGTCCCCATGGGGGTAAATTTTTAACCTACATGTTTTTCTCTGTTTTTATTTTAAGCCACTTGTATTCTAGACTTGGTGTATGAGTGGCTTTAACTGATGTCTAGAGACTGAAATTTTATTTTGCTGTTTACCTAAGCCGCACTTAATTAGTAATGAGTAAAACATCTGTCAAATTGTATAATACATTCTAGAGCAAAATGGAATTTTTGCTGCTGCCCACCA
This sequence comes from Balaenoptera musculus, assembly GCF_009873245.2. Classification (NCBI taxonomy): domain Eukaryota; kingdom Metazoa; phylum Chordata; class Mammalia; order Artiodactyla; family Balaenopteridae; genus Balaenoptera; species Balaenoptera musculus. Next base: position 87,708,430 of record NC_045789.1, on the reverse strand, counting down.
TTATCACTAATACTGGGCATGGGGGAGGGTGTATGTATTTGTGTGTTGTTTTATATATGCACTTGGGGAAAGGGGATGAAAATGTAGATCTCATTTCCTCATTCAAAATTAATGTTACTGGGAATTCCCTGGTGATCCAGTAGTAAGGACTCCTTGCTTCCACTGCAGGGGGCACAGGTTCGATCCTTGGTCGGGGAACTAAGATCCCGCATGCCGCACGGCATGGCGGGGGGTGGGGGGAGAAAAAGATTAATGCTACTAATTGGATAGCTTTTTTCCCCCTTTTCTTTCTCTCCTTGTGTGTGTGTGTGTGTGTGTGTGTGTGTGTGTGTGTGTGCACGACTGGGAGGTGCTATGTGTAACCAGCAATCTATTCCTAATTGTACACATGGATTAAAAATTTTTTTTGTTAATAGAAATGATGCTTTTTTAAAAATAAATTTATTTTATTTATTTTTGGCTGCTTTGGGTCTTCATTGCTGCGCACAGGCTTTCTCTAGTTGCGGTGAGCGGGGGCTACTCTTCGTTGTGGTGCAGGGGCTTCTTGCGGTGGCTTCTCTTGTTGAGGAGCACGGGCTCTAGGAGCGCGGGCTTCAGTAGTTGTGGCATGCGGGCTCAGTAGTTGTGGCTCGCGGGCTCTAGAGTGCAGGCTCAGTAGTTGTGGCGCACGGGCCTAGTTGCTCCGCGGCATGTGGGATCTTCCCAGACCAGGGCTCGAACCCATGTCCCCTGCATTGGCAGGCGGATTCTCAACCACTGCACCACCAGGGCAGCCACAAATGATGTTTTATTTTATATGTTCGTATACAAATTTTTGCATAGTCACAGTTGTGTACCTATATAATAAATTTCCAGTATAGAAATGGCTAGGAATTCAAAGAAATGCACATCTTGAATTATAATAGACACTGCCAAATGCCTTCCAAAAAGATTGCACAAATTTAAACTCCCAACAGTGCATGAGAATTCCTGTTTCTCTACTTGTACGTCAACGATGGGTATTATCAAACTTTAAATCTACAGCAATGATTCTTTTTTTCAATATAAATTTACTTATTTATTTCTTTTTGGCTGTGTTGGGTCTTCGTTGCTGCGCGTGGGCTTTCTCTAGTTGCGGTGAGCGGGGGCTACTCTTCGTTGCAGTGCATGGGCTTCTCATTGTGGTGGCTTCTCTTGTTGCGGAGCATAGGCTCTAGGCGCGTGGGCTTCAGTAGTTGTGGCTGGCACGTGGGCTCAGTAGTTGTGGCGCATGGCCTTAGTTGCTTCACGGCATGTGGGATCTTCCCAGACCAGAGATCGAACCCGTGTCCTCTGCATGGGCAGGCGGACTCTTAACCATTGCGCCACCAGGGAAGTCCCAACAGTTCTTAAATGATTGTCGTAAGAACATAAGAGCTATGCCAGGAAGCTGGCCGTAGAGTGTCTTATGTGTCGCCTCCATTGAATGTTTTTTGATAGGTTTGTCACCACCAGGTTCTGTGGCAGTTAGGGTCAGACCAGCAACTTGATCAGGAGATTAGTGCTTCTCTGATTGTGGCCTTTTTTGTTTTGATATAATTTCAATTTACAGAAGAATTGCAAGAATATTACAAAGAAGTTCAGCCAGATACTTCAGTCATTAAGATTTTACCACATTTGCATTATCCTTCTGTGTATCTATACACAAACGTGCGCACGCACACACACACACACACACACATATATATATATACACACATACTTATTTTCCCTGAACCCTTTGAAGGTAATTAGGCATCATGCCCTTTTCTCCCTAAACACTACAGTGAGTGTTTCTAAAAAATAAGGACATTCTCTTATTGAACCCCTGTACAGCTGTCAAAACCAGAAATTAAAATTGATATCCTATTTTCTAATCTACCATTTTATGCAGATTTTGTTAGTTGTCTAAATAATGTCCTTTTATAGCAGAGTAAATTCTGGATAGTCTTGTTGTATTCAGTGATCATGTATCTTTAGTCCCTTCTAATCTGGGCCAGTTTCTCAGTTTTTTGCTTGTTTTTCACAACCTTGATGCTCTTAAAAGTATAGTCCACTTATTTTGTTGATGGTTCCACAATTTAGGTATGTTATGTTTCCTCATGTTTAGATTCAAGTTCTGTGTTTTTTTGTCAGTGATATCACAGAAGTGATATTGTGCTCTTATGCATCATGTTAGGAGGCATTTGATGTCAATTTGTCCTATTCAGTCTCTTGACATGAAATTGGAGTAGTTTGCTCAGTGTCTCATTGCTCCCTCTTGTTGAGCCATAGGTTTTGAGACATATACTTTTCATATAAGACCTTTATATGTGATGTTAATGGATGCCAGTGTTCTCATAACTCAGTTGTGCTAACTGGGTGGTGAGGCTTATGACTGTTGCAGATTTAGTTGGGGGAAATCCCTCCTCAGGTATGGATTTTAGGAAAGACATCTTTACCCTAACCTGGTAATAATAATATTGGAGATACCTAAAAAGCCAGATGCTGAGAATAGCTGGAAATGATGGTCCCAGTCACTCATTCTTTGTATCTTTCCACTCTTCCTGCTTCTTTACACAAACTGCTGACAGACTGTTACAAAGTTAAGTTTGTTGCTGTTGTTGTTTTAATTGAAAAAGAAAAGGTAGAATAAAGGGACTTTAAAAATTAAGGAAGCAGTGCTTTTCAAATGTTCTACCCAGTATACTAGTAAGAAGGGGAGCGTGTTTCTCCACCTGATGGGGTCAACTGCAAGCGTGGCATGTCTTTGAAGTCTACCCCATAGGATATTTGTTCTAATAGAAACATGCTTAATAAATGTGGTGGTTCCGGAGACTACATCATGCCTTGATTGTCTTTGTTACAGTATCCAAGACCACTAGTTACACCCTGACAGGTTTTGAGCATTATTGCCACTAAATATGGTTCTTAAAGTAAGACTAGTTTCAAAGCTAGAAATTGAAATGCGACAAAGGGTGACATGTCTTGCTCAAAGTTATGTGACTTAATACGTAGGCTGTTTTCTGCCATAGGTATAGAATGAATAAGCTTTTAGAAGTAAAAATGTTACTTTAAATATATTTACTTTAAATATATTTTTTAGATTAGTCAAATATTAATCTTTTAAATCATATTCAATGAGTATAATATTTAAGTTGTTTCTTACATTTTTGTTTTTATAAACTATATAGATAATATTTTTGAACATATGCCATTGTCCATTTGTCTTAGTAGCATGTAAGTTCCATAAGGACATGGATTTTGTGTCTCTTTTGTTCACTGATGTATACCAAGTACCTATATTTGGTACATACTAGGTGAGTGAATGAATCTAGAGACAAAGATGGTATGTTATGTGTAGTCCTTTCTAATTAGCCTCTTCTATTTTTGTGAGTAAATTACTAAACAGCTTCCTAGTACCACTTGCTTTGTTTTCATATTATATTTTAGCATAGACTATGGTGATAGTGTATATCACCTATTTGTTTCTTTCTCCTGGTGGAATGATCAGGTATGGATTCTTGAGTGTATGAATCAGGTTTCCTAATTTTCCCATCAGATGTTGTTTAATTTCAGTATCTTGAATCATGTTTCAAGAATTCTAGTACTTTTTTGAACTGTATACTGTTTACAGCAGATTTGGTGCAAAGTTTGGCTTAATTATGAGTTTGAATTGTTCATGCTTTCTTTTCTGCGTTTTTCCTGCAAATACCGCACCAGTGTTTCTTGAGTTAATTTATTGTAATCTCGTTTCTGCATGAAGCAAAAAATTTGTGAAATACAAAAAAAATAGAGGAAATTACTTTTAGTTCTACACCCAAGGGCAGAATAGTTTCCCACACGACTTGAGCTTGCTTTTCCATCTAGTTCTATGTTTTTAAACTCGGAAGTTCTAATATCATTACTAGACAGTAGTCTAGCAGTGTAATTACTAAGTTGTTCTATATTCAAAAAAGTTTTTTCTTATCCTTCCACACCCGCCTTTTGCTTTTTGACTTGGTTTTTCTCGTGTGAATCATCTGTAATCTAGAAAAGGTGTTAAGACGGTGAAGTTTTGATATTATCATGTTTGTCCTCAATACATTTGGGGTCATATACTTCCTTAACAGATTGGTTAATATAGAAGGAAATGTATCTGTTGTGGGGAAAACAATATTACATCTCCACCATGAGCAAAAATGAAGTGAAAGAAGTGTGTAAAGTGTATGCAGGTTTTTTACTTATTTGAAAATTCTAATGGATTGGAGGATATCTGGGAACCTCAATACTATTTATAGGTAGGAAGTGCTATGTTTAGTGATTGATGGCAAAATTTAAAAAATCCTCACACTGCCAGGTATATGAAAATAGATTTAGCTATAATAATATTTTCCCTAGCTCACTCTATTTTGAATAAAAGATCATTGTTATCTTAGAAAGGGAAAGCTAGTGAAGTTAAAGTAAAATGAGTTTGCTAGCCTAAAATTATACTTACAACATAGATACTTTGGACAATGTAAGTTTTCTTGAGCCATAGTATTATATGAGCATGACTAAGTAATGATGGCTCATAGATTTTCTGTTTTTTTGTTTTTTTTCAAATTTATGTTTGGCTGCGTTGGGTCTTTGTTGCTGCGCACGGGCTTTCTCTAGTTGTGGTGAGCGGGGGCCACTCTTTGTTGTGGTATGCGGGCTTCTCATTGCAGTGGCTTCTCTTGTTGCGGACACGGGCTCTAGGCACACGGGCTTCAGTAGTTGTGGCACGTGGGCTCAGTAGTTGGGGCTCGCGGGCTCTAGAGCATAGGCTCAGTAGTTGTGGCACACGGGCTTAGTTGCTCCGCGGCATGTGGGATCTTCGCGGACCAGGGCTGGAACCCATGTCCCCTGCATTGGCAGGTGGATTCTTAACCACTGCACCACCAGGGAAGTCTAGCACACAGGTTTTTGTGTTTTGTTCACCAATCCCAATCTGAGGGAAAAGCATACATAATAGAAGAAGAAAAGGGTGTAATCACTTTTATATAAGCTAACCTTTGCTTGATACTTAAAAAAAGTCCAGAATTACAACTTTTTTCTTTTAAATATATAACAGGGTTGATTATCACATTTAATCAAAAGTATGCTTTATATAGTGTGCAAAAAATTTGAGAAACCTACTCATGCAAATGAGATATTGACAACCTATAATATCAAAAAGATAAATTGGATAACAGTGATTCTTTGTTACAGTGAGGAATTAAGTCAGTACTTCATAAAAATCAAAGTTGTCCCTAGGGTACTTAAGGATTTAGATTTTTTTGTTTTTGCATTGTTAAATATACCGTACACCTGTTATGAAAAGTGTCTTACGGAATAGTGGTCTGAACTTGGTTGATCCAATTTATTTCTGGTTTTCAGTTGTCAACACATCAATAGATATCTTGTTTTAAATATAGATTACAAGGGACTTCCCTGGTGGCTCAGTGGTTAAGAATCCGCCTGCCAATGCAGTGGACACGGGTTCAAGCCCTGGCCCGGGAAGATCCCATGTACCGCGGAGCAACTAAGCCGGTGCACCACAACTACTGAGCCTGTGCTCTAGAGCCCACGAGTCACAACTACTGAAGCCCGTGCACCTAGAGCCTGTGCTTCGCAACAAGAGAAGCCACCGCAATGAGAAGCCCACACACCACAACGAAGAGTAGCCCCTGCTCGCCGCAACTAGAGAAAGCCCGAGTGCAGCAACGAAGACCCAACACAGCCAAAAATAAATAAATAAATAAATAAATAAATTTTCAAAAAAATAGATTACAAATAAAGATAAAAAATTTGTACCAGCCTGTCTCACCATTCGCTACTGCAAAAGGGAGGGATAGAACTTAATCTTTAAATCATAATCAGTCTCTGAGTAATTGTTAGCTGACTTGTCATTTCTGCTGAAAACTGGTTATTTTGATTGCATAATGTAAATACTACATCATGAATTTTCTTGAGTCACTCATGTTTAAAGATGGGCCTTCTTTCTGTAGTAGATAATTCCTGAAATTTTGTATATTCTATCGATACATCAGATTAGTAGAGGAAAATGGATCTTGATAAGTATGGGATGCATATAGTATCTTGGTATAACAACAGTTATTTATTTATTTATTTATTTATTTATTTATTTATTTATTTATTTATTTATTTATTTATGGCTGTGTTGGGTCTTCGTTTCTGTGCGAGGGCTTTGTCCAGTTGCGGCAAGCGGGGGCCACTCTTCATCGCGGTGCACGGGCCTCTCACTATCGCGGCCTCTCCTGTTGCGGAGCACAAGCTCCAGACGCGCAGGCTCAGTAGTTGTGGCTCACGGGCCTAGTCGCTCCGCGGCATGTGGGATCTTCCCAGACCAGGGCTTGAACCCGTGTCCCCTGCATTGGCAGGCAGATTCTCAACCACTGCGCCACCAGGGAAGCCCATAACAACAGTTTTAAATACGTAGACCTATGAATTTTATTGAATAATTAGAATTTAGTTCAATTGTGAGCTTCAGAATTATGCATTGTGAACCTACTAAACACTTTTATGAATTTTCTTAGAAACCTCATTTTCTTATCCTTCCCCCATTCTAATAGATACAGTAACCATTAGGTTTTCTTTTTTTAATTTTTTATTGGCGTATAGTTGATTTACAGTGTTGTGTTAGTTTCAGGTGTACAGCAGAGTGAATCGGTTATACATATACATATATCCGCTCTTTTTTTGTTTTGTTTTGTTTTTAAGATTCTTTTCCCATGTAGGCCATTACAGAGTATTGAGTAGAGTTCCTTGTGCTATACAGCAGATTCTTATTAGTTATCTATTTTATATATATATAGTAGTGTGTATATGTCAATCCCAATCTCCCAATTTATCCCTCCCCCTTTATCCCCTCCCTGGTAACCATAAGTTTGTTTTCTACATCTGTGACTCTACTTCTGTTTTGTAAATAAGTTCATTTGTACCCTTTTATTTTAGATTCCACATATAAGCGATATCATATGATATTTGCAGTAACCATTAGTTTTTAATGGGATAGATAGGAATGTGATGCCATATGCATTAAAGAGAGGATTGAGATTGCACACAATTGGAGATGCTTTATTATATACTGAAGAACCAGTTGAATCTTATTAACATTTATAAGCTTTCTAGCCTTAGGATAGCACCTAGATAGAACACTGCATCATTTTGAAATGCTGTTCAGGCTCAGCAGGCAAATTGCTGAGTTCTCTTGCTCATGTTTTCTATTGGGGCAGGAGTGATATTATTGCACAAGCATGCTATGTGATTGTTGACTTCATCTAATGGGTAGCTCCAAAAAAGAATGTTAGACACACATTTTAATCAACATTCAGTTGTTAATCTAATTTTGTAAGCATTTCAGAGCACCAAGAAACAAAATTTGCATTTGAATTTTGAGTGCAGTGGATCTCTTACTAGCCATATAATAAACTTATGTTAAATTCTGTGTTAGATCCCAAAGGATGCTTGATGGTTGGAGTTATTAGCTAGTTGGAAGGGTTAGTGGCATCGTGATTCTCACTGAAAAGTTTTATTTCATTTGTTAACTGTGTCTCTCTCTAAAATTTTCACCATTTTAAGCCCTTAGCTAGATTCTGGCCACACCTCACTTTGCTTCTCTTTATAAAGTATAACTGCTCTTAAATACATATGTGAAGAAGTAATTTAAAGATTGTCTTAAACTTCCTGGTTTTTGTAAAATATTCTAGTGAGGCAGTTTTATTTTAATCATATGCTGCAGTGGTACATTTAATCAATCTCAAAGGTTCAAAAAAAGTCTTTCCTGTGGAAAAAGATTCAGGAGTAGAGTTTTGCCTTTAACTCCATAATTGGGGTTCACATCATAGATTAGCCAATAGTTCAGTGTTTTAAAACCTATGGTCTTCAGCAGCCTTGCTGATATTACTACTAAATCATTGTGTTTAAAATTGAATATCCTATAGGATAAAATCAATGAGAATTACTTGTTATTAATTCTTCTGACAAAAACTTGGATTATTTGCTCATTTTTAGTGCTATTTCAATTAAAGTCACTTTTCAATATTTTAGAGTTAACTAAAATACCAAAATATTCAAAGTCACAGATGCCCATTGTTTATAAATGGAGTTCACAAACAATGTCATATAGCATTAAATTACTCAACAAAAGGAAGTACATGAGATTCTAAGACTTTTGTCATCAAAGTTAATAATTATGTAAAATACCACAAATATAGTAGAGAAATCTTAAGTCAAATTAGGCTTCACAAACCTATAACTGTGATTATGAACAAGTTACTTAAACTATTTATAACTGCAGTCTTTCTTTAAAAAGAAAACAAAATTCTATTGATCATTTTTCTTCAAGTGCTGTGTGCTTCCACCATGTCTTTCAGAAGACCTCATTTCTTATTTCGGAGGAAATATAGGAGGTCATCACATAAGGATTAGTTTCTTCCTCTTATACTTATTTATCTTTATTAATATCACACTTAATATCTTTAGTTATTTTGGCTTAACCATTTATAACTAAAAAACAGTAATAATTACTAACATTTATTGGTCATTTACTGCATTCCAGACATTGTTCTATATGTCTTCTATATGTTAATTAGCACATTTAATCCCTTTAGCAACTCCTTGAGGTCAGTACAACCACTGTGTCCTTTTTTACAGATGAAGGAAACTAAGGTGTAGACAGTCAAATAATTTCAGGGCTGCACAGGAAGTAAATATTGGGTTGGCCAAAAGGTTCGTTCAGTTTTTTCCGTAAGATGGCTCTAGTAGCACTTAGTTGTCTGAAACTTCATTTGAGACAATTTTGTTAGATTGTATGTGACAGCTGTCATATCAGCATGCATTTAAAAAAAGACTTATCAAAATTGGTGAATTTTTGTTTAGCCATTTTAATATTGAAGATGGAAGAAAAACAACAGTTTCAGCATATCATGCTTTATTATTTCAAGAAAGGCAAAAATGTAACTGAAATGCAAAAAAAGATTTGGGCAGTGTATGGAGAAGGTGCTGTGACTGATCGAACACGTCAAAAGTGGTTTGTGTAGTTTTGTGCTGGAGATTCCTCGCTGGACGATGCTCCACGGTTGGGTAGACCAGTTGAAGTTGATAGCGATCAAATCGAGACATTAACTGAGAACAATCAATGTTATACCACGTGGGAGACAGCAGACATACTCAAAATATCTGAATCAAGCCCTGAAAATCGTTTGTACCAGCTTGGTTATGTTAATCGCTTTCATGTTTGGGTTCCACGTAACGCGATAAAAACCTTCTTGACTGTATTTCCGCATGCGATTCTCTACTGAAATGTAGTGAAAACGTTCCGCTTTTAAAACAAATTATGACAGGCGATGAAGAGTGGATACTGTACAATAATGTGGAACAGAAGGGATCATGGGGCAAGCGAAATGAACCACCACCAACCACACCAAAGGCCGGTCTTCATCCAAAGAAGGTGATGTCGTGTAATGGTGGGATTGGAAGAGAGTCCTCTGTTATGAGGTCCTTCCGGAAAACCAAACGATTAATTCCAACAAGTACTGCTCCCAATTAGACCAACTGATAGCAACACTGGACAAAAAGCGTCCAGAATTAGTCAATGGAAAACGCATAATCTTCCACCAGGATAACGCAAGGCTGCACGTTTCTCTGATGACCAGGCAAAAACTGTTACAGATTGGCTGGGAAGTTCTGATTCATTCGTGTATTCACCAGACATTGCACCTTTGGTTTTCCATTTATTTTGGTCTTTACAAAATTCTCTTAACCGAAAAAATTTCACTTCCCTGGAAGCCTGTAAAAGGACCTGGAACAGTTCTTTGCTTGAAAAGATAAAAAGTTTTGGGAAGACGGAATTACGAAGTTGCCTGAAAAATGGCAGAAGGTAGTAGAACAAAACGGTGAATATGTTCAATAAAGTTCTTGGTGAAAATGAAAAATGTGTCTTTTATTTCTACTTGAAAAACAAAGGTACTTTTTGGCCAACCCAATACCAAATCATAGATTTGAATTCAGCTAATCTCACTCTGAGTCTTTCTCTTAACCTGCATGGTGTATGTATTTCTAATTCCAACCTAAATTGTGCTTATCCTTGCTCATGCTTTTCTCTTTGCCCTCTCCCAAACAACTGAAATGCTTCTATGCTAGTACATTTAGCATATTTATTTTTGAAGGGCCATATGCTATAAACTAATTAAGTAGTCAACATCTAGGTTTAAATCTTAACTCTGTTTGTCACTTAATTTACTATGTGACATTGGGCAACTTGCTTTCTACATCTTTAAAATGGGCCAATATGTACCTTCCAGAATTATTTTATAATGATTAAAAAGGGTAAAAAAGATGTATAACATAGTGCCTGGCACATGGTAAACACTTGTGAGCTCTACACCACCTCTTGGGCTGTGAGGATTTTTCTGAGTGCTCCAGATTATGTGAGACTGGGGCAGGGGGGTCTTTGGTTAGATGTTTTTTAGCAAGGTGTCTCTGGAAGGTACCTGTCATCCTCATCTAATCAGCATGGTACATGCTCAGAGTGGATGTGTCAGGCCTAGTTAGGGTGTGTTGTTTTGTTTAGGAATGGTTTTAAAGAATGTATTTTGTTATAACTGGGTATAGGTGTTTACTAGAGGATTTCTTTTTACACCAGACTTTAGTAGGGTTGAAGTATAAGTCATAAAGGAGATTTCATGGTGCCTAAAAAGCTTACTGTGGAGCGTGTCATACAGCCTATTTAATTTTTTTTTCTTATTTTTTCTCTAGAAAATTTGGTGAGCGGCCTCCACCTAAACGACTTACTAGGTAAGCATTATATTAGTCTTTCACCCAAACATTTCATAAAAGTGTTAGATCCTGTCATTTTGGAAACGATATTAGGTGTTCTTTACAAGAAGTTATTCACATAATGGTATCTAGATCATAAGCGCATTTCCATCCTCCCTTCCCCACATCTCCCCTTTTTCTCCCTTCAAAAAACAGGGTAAGAGGATACAGTTCAAAGGGAAAAATGAAACCTTTCAAGAATTAATATTGAGTATTATATAGTTAATATAACAAGGGCTACAATGTAAAGATAGTTTCGTATATCTAGCTTCATTAGCCAGTCACAATTTGTTGATCACAACTGGAACTTGAAAGATACTTAAATGCTTTTTTTTTTCTTTTTAAAAAGAGCTTTATTGATATATAATTCACATGTCATACAATTTTTTTGTTTTAATATGAGTCCATTTATATGAAATGTCCAGAAAAGGAAAAGTTACAGAGTCAGGGAGCCAATTAGTAGTTGCTCAGGGCTGGAGGTGATGAGGGATAGGAGGTAACAGCTAAAGGGTACAGGGTTTCTTTTTATATATATATATATATATATATATATATATATATGTATTTATTTATTTATTTATTTATGGCTGTGTTGGGTCTTCGTTTCTGTGAGAGGGCTTTCTCTAGTTGCGGCAAGCGGGGGCCACTCTTCATCGCGGCTTAAATGCTTTTAGAAAAGAATTTTAAAACAAAATATATTATCCATTTTTAATGAGACTATAAATATTATATTCTAATTATGTAATATTTTACAGTATGCATTTTAATTACACATGTTAAATTTAAGAGTGTTAGTCTTGAAAATGATTTTTAAAATTTCTAACAATCAGTGACTGTAAAATAAAAATAAGACATTCAGTTCCACAGTTACAGTCCTAGAGTTAATGCTACCCTGTGTCGTTAGTATCTTTCAAGAAAATCGTATGCGTGTATAAACATATACCTGTCTTTTTTCTTTTTAAAGTCTGGCATCATACTCTACCATTGTTCTGTTAACTGTAGATCTTCTGCCTTGTTCTCCTTAGTGTCTCCATAGCTTTTCCTTGTCTTCCCACTGCTCCTTATTTAATTCACACTGATGGCCATTTGGGTTATTTCCGCATTATTACTGTTATTAAAAAAGCTGTTTCACTCAAAGAATGGCAGGGGCATGCCAGAAGTACACACAAATGGAGCCAGTTTGAAGAGGCTTCTTTTAGCCAAATCATGGACACTTTGGTCATCAAAATAAATAATGATAGTAATAGATTAAAACCCATAAAATAAAATGACAGTTTAGAAGTCTACACTGAGTTAAATAAATAATTCGATAAATGGAGGAGAGGAGATAGCTTTTCTTTACAGAAGAATTCCACCTAATAAGCGTAGAAGGAATCATGGAACCAGGAAAGCCCATTTTGGCAACCATTACAGTGATAATCGTTTCAGGCCAACATCATCAGTGAATGCTTAAACTACTGGTTTAAAGTCTGATGAGAAACAAAGTGTTTTTATAGTGTCTAAGCATATCTTCACAAAGTATGGTTAATTATAAAGTGAAAAATAGTAACATGACAGTGAAGAAACCTGGCAGACGCCACCTTAATTAAGCGTTCTAAATTAACATCACCAATAATGGACAAATAAGTATCATATGCATCCTGAGGACATACTATCACTTTTGTAGTCGTTCTTGCCAAAAATGCATAAGCTAAATCTAAGCATAAGGAAACATCAGACAGACACAGATGGAAGGGCATTTCTATAAAATAAACAGCACCTACTCTTCAAAATTTTCAAAATCACAAAAAACGAAGACTGAGGAGTACCAGAGTAAAGGAGACCAGTAAAGACATGACAGCTAAGTTAAACATGACGAATTCAACTGAACCTGGACCAGGAACAAATTTTTCTTGTGCTCTAAAGCTGGAGTTGGCAAACATTTTCTGTAATAGGCCAGATAATAAAAGTGTTAGGCTTTTTGGGGCACACTGAGTTTGTTTTGACTTTTCAGCTCTGTTCTTGCATCCCCAAATCAGCCGTAGACAATATGTAAATGAATGGTGTGTCTGTGTTCCAGCTCAGATTAATTAAAAAAACAAACAAACTGGAGGCTATTCTGATTTGGCCTGAGGACAGCTATTTCTCAATACTGCTCCATACTCCCACCCCCAATAAAAGACATTAGAGGGACAGTTGGAAACATATGAATAAAATCTATAGCTTAAAGTATTGTATCAGTGATAATTGCATTGTGATTGTATAAGAGACTGTCTTTTTAGGAAATAAACACAAGTATTTTGGGTAAAGGGACTTTATGTCTATAATGTGCTCTTAAACGGTTTTAAAAACATAATATACAAATATGGTAAAATATTAACACTCGAGAGTCTGGGGGAAATGGGGACCAGGAACTGTTTGTGCTTTCGTAACTTTTCTGTATGCCTGAAATTCAAAATAAAAAAAGAAATTTTAAGGTGTATTTCAGATCAAGTGGGCTGGGAAAATATAACTTATCTGACAGGTCCATGTAAATGTTTTTTCAATTACTTATTTTTATATATCTTGGAATTCTAACTGGAATTGCTTAATTCACATATATAGGCATTTTGAAATTTAAAATTTAACAGATAAATATTTTAATTTCATTACCAGCAGCAATAGGTTCAAGTGACTCCTAATGATAAAATATTTATTCATTCATTCATTCATTCATTCAGGCTGTGTCGGGTCTTAGTTGTGGCACGTGGGATCTTCGTTGAGGCATGCGGGATCTTTTGTTGTGGCGCACGGGCTTCTCTCTAGTTCTGGCGTGCAGGTCTTCTCTTTTCTAGTTGTGGCGCACAGGCTCCAGGGCGCATGCGCTCTGTAGTTGTGGCGCACGTGTTCTAGAGCACGTGGGCTCTGTAGTTTGTGGCACACAGGCTCTCTGGTTGAGGCGCGTGAGCTCAGTAGTTGTGGCACGTGGGCTTAGTTGCCCCGCGGCATGTGGGATCCTAGTTCCCTGACCAGGGATTGAACCCATGTCCCCTGCATGGAAGGTGGATTCTTTTTTTTCTTTTTTTTTTTGCTTTACAATGGTGTGTTAGTTTCTGCTTTATAACAAAGTGAATCAGTTATACATATACATATGTTCCCATATCGCTTTCCTCTTGCATCTCCCTCCCTCCCACCCTCCCTATCCCACCCCTCTAGGTGGTCACAAAGCACCAAGCTGATCTCCCTGTGCTATGCGGCTACTTCCCACTAGCTATCTAGTTTACATTTGGTAGTGTATATATGTCCATGCCACTGTCTCACTTTGTCACAGCTTACCCTTCCCCCTCCCCATATCCTCAAGTCCATTCTCTAGTAGGTCTGTCTCTTTATTCCCGTCTTGCGCCTAGGTTCTTCATGAACTTTGTTTTCTTAGATTCCATATATATGTGTTAGCATATGGTATTTGTTTTTCTGTTTCTGACTTACTTCACTCTGTATGACAGACTCTTTGGAAGGTGGATTCTTTACCACTGGATCACCAGGGAAGTCCCCGATAAAATATATTTTGATGAATAGTTACTTGCATATGTAAGGAAAATTTCCTTTCCTTTCCTTAAATATATACAATAATATAGTTAGGTCCCATCTACTTTATCATGATTTTCCATTTACCCTTTAAGCAATTTTCCCTGTTTGGAAAATTTGAGTAGCTTTTAGGACTTCTGCTTCTAGCCAAGATGGAGTAACAGGGACTGGAATTACTCTTCGTCCTAAAACAACTAAAAACCTGGACAAAATATATGAAACAGTGGTTTTCAAGATATTGGATGGCAGGCAAGAAAGGACAGTGATCCTTGAGAGACTGGAGACAAATGAGGTGAGCCCTACAATTGCCTCAGCTTAGTGCCTGGAGAAAGTTTCCAGTACATGATGTAGGGAAGGGGAATCCAGGTGGAGCCTAGTAAGCACCTTGAGTTGTGGAGGTAGAGCTGGGACTATAAGGAGGCTAAGGTGGCCAGAACTCTTAGGGCAGAGAACTGGAGAGGAAAGAGGTATGCAGAGTTCCAGAGATCTACAGAGGGGTCCTCTCTGGTCTTAAGCGGAGTATTGATTACCACCTGTGTGAGGAGACTACCCAAGGTTGGGAGGAAAAACAACCTAAACAATTAGAGGAAAGAATTCCTAGAGCTCCCTCAGTACTATGAATTGTTCCTGTTCCCAATAGCCAAAGTGGAAAAAAATCTCATGATTCACAGTACATCAACAAGAGTACTCAGAAGGGTTTTGTTTCAGTAGTGGTACAAAATTAGGCCTAGACTAAATGCTGCTCTGATTTCACCTAACAAAACTTAAAAGCAAGATTGAAAGGATAAAACTTTTTCTAAGTAACTGTGTCCTAAAACAAAGCTCAAGAATATTTAAAGGAATAGAAAAATATGCAGCACTCAAAAAGGTGGTGAAATTCATTGTGTCTTAACATCTAATCAAAATAACCAGTCATAAAAAGAAGTAGGGAAAATATAATTCATAGTAAGAAAAGTCAGTCAATTAAAACCAACCCAGAAATGACACGGATGATAGAATTAGACAAAGACATTAAAACAGTTATTACATTTGTCTTCTTTATGTTTAAGAAGCTAAGATCACCTACAGACTGTCATACAGAGTGAAGTAAGAGAGAGAAAAACAAATACCGTATGCTAACACATATATATGGAATCTAAAAAAAAAAAAGTGGTTCTGAAGAACCTAGGGGCAGGACAGGAATAAAGACGCAGACGTAGAGAATGGACTTGAGGACATGGGAAGGGGGAAGGGTAAGCTGGGACGAAGTGAGAGAGTGGCATTGACATATATACACTACCAAATGTAAAATAGATAGCTAGTGGGAAGCAGATGCAGAGCACAGGGAGATCAGCTTGGTGCTTTGTGACCACCTAGAGGGGTGGGGTAGGGAAGGTGGGAGCGAGACGCAAGAGGGAGGAGATATGGGGATATATATATATATATATAGCTGATTCACTTTGTTACACAGCAGAAACTAACACACCATTGTAAAACAATTATACTCCAATAAAGATGTTTAAAAAAAAGGCTAAGATCAGGAGTGTATAAAATTTTTGTTAAAGGGTAAAATGGTAGGTATTTTTGTTTTTGTGGCCCAAACAGCCTCTGTTGTAGCTACTCAACTCTGTTGTAGCACAAAAGCAACCTCAGACAATGTGTAAACCAATGGACATTTCTGGTATACTGGAGTATAACTTTATTTCTAAAATAGGCGGTGGGTTGAATTCGACCTGCAGGCTGTAATTGCAGATCCCTGAGCTAGAGGAGAGGTTGAACAACTTAAATAGAGGACATGGAAGATAAAAAACAGAAGATCCAAAGCAAATTCTAGAGATGAAAACTAAATTATTTAAATGAAAAAATACACTTGGTGGGATTAATCACAGATATACACTGTTGAAGAAGAGATTAGCAAACTTGAAGGCATACCAATAGAAACTATCCAAAATGAAGCACACAGAGAAAATATCTGGAAAAAAAAATGATCATTAATGAGCTGTGGTTTATTTTCAAATACACCAATGTACGTGTAATTGGAGTCATTGAAGGGGAAGGTATGACTAAAAGAATATATGAAGGCATAATGGCTGAAAATTTTCTAAATTTGGTGAAAACTATAAAACCACAGTTCCAAGAAACTCAGTGAACCCCAAGTGCAAAAACTATCATTTTTTTTAAACCACATCATCATCAAATTGCTTGACGTCAGTGATAAAGAGAAAATGTTAAATGCAACAGAGAAAAAAAGATAAATTATATACAGAGGAAAAAAGATATAGATAAGGATGACAGAGGTTTCTCATCTGAAACCTTGCTAGGGAGAAGACAGTGGAACAAGAGCTTTAATAGTACTCAAGGGGGAAAAATATGGCAACCTAGAATTCTGTACCTAGCAAAGGCAAAATAAAGACATTTTTAGACGTAAGAAACGGAAAAGGAATTAATCATAAACAGGCCTGAGCTACAAAAAATGTTAAAGAAATCCTTCATGCTGAAGGATAATCATATCAGATAGA
Organism: Balaenoptera musculus; assembly: GCF_009873245.2. Lineage (NCBI taxonomy): Eukaryota > Metazoa > Chordata > Mammalia > Artiodactyla > Balaenopteridae > Balaenoptera > Balaenoptera musculus. Next base: position 87,691,592 of record NC_045789.1, on the reverse strand, counting down.
AATCTGTTTCTGTATAAATTACTAGCATCAAGAATGAGAAAGGTAATATCACTATAGATTCTACAGATATTTAAAGGATAACAAGCAAATATTAGAAATAACTTTCTGCCAATAAATTCAACAACTTTTGAAGAGATACACAACTTCCTTGAAACTGGCAAGCTACCAAAGCTTACTCAAAAAGAAACAGATAGATAACCTGAATAACCCTATATCTAAAGAAATTGAACTTGTAATTCTAAACCTTCCACATAGAAAGTTCCAGGCTTAGATGATTTTGCTATTGAATTCTACCAGACATTTAAGAAATACATCATGCCAGTTCTATACATACTCTTCCAGAAAACTGGAAAGCAGGACATATTTCCCAGTTCATTCTGTTAGGATGGTGATGCCCTGTTACTAAAAGCAGGCAAAGGGGCTTCCCTGGTGGCGCAGTGGTTGAGAATCTGCCTGCCAGTGCAGGGGACATGGGTTCGAGCCCTGGTCTGGGAAGATCCCACATGCCGCGGAGCAACTAGGCCTGTGAGCCACAACTACTGAGCCTGCGCATCTAGAGCTTGTGCTCCGCAACAAGAGAGGCCGCGACAGTGAGAGGCCCGCGCACTGCGATGAAGAGTGGTCCCCGCTCGACCCAACACAGCCATAAATAAATAAATAAATAAATAAATTTATATTAAAAAAAAGCAGGCAAAGACATTAAAATAAAATAAAATTGTGGACTGATATCCCTTATGAACACAGATATAAAAAGTCTTAACAGTTTTTCAAAATGAATCCAACAGTATTTTTATTTTTTTTAGATCTGTTTATTTCTTTTTTTAAATTTTATTTTTATTTTTGGCTGCATTGAGTCTTCGTTGCTGTGCGCAGGCTTTCCCTAATTTTGGCGAGCGGGGGCTACTGTTCGTTGCGGTGCGTGGGCTTCTCATTGCAGTGGCTTCTCTTGTTGTGGAGCAGGAACTCTAGGCGCGCGGGCTTCAGTAGTTGTGGCTCACAGTCTCTAGAGCGCAGGTTCAGTAGTTGTGGCGCATGGGCTTAGTTGCTCCGTGGCATGTGGGATCTTCCTGGACCAGGGCTCGAACCCGTGTCCCCTGCATTGGCAGGCAGATTCTTAACCACTGCACCACCAGGGAAGTCCCCCAACAATATATTAAAAGGATAATATATCGTGATCTAATGAGATTTATCTCAGAAATGGAAATCAATCAGTGTCATTTTAATACATTAACAACAAAAAAGGAAAATCATTTGGTCATCTCAGGGATTTAGAAAAAGCTTTTGACATTTCATTCTTCATCATAATTTTCATCAAACTAGGAATAGAAAGGAATTTCCTCATTCTGATAAAGGTTACCTATAAACAAACTACATTTAACACCATACTTGTGAAAGACTGAATGTTTTCCCTCAAGATCAGGAACAATGCAGGGGTGTCCACTTTTAACCACTACCATTTAACATTGTACTTGAGGTTCTAATTCGTACGGGGAAGGCCAGAAAAAGAAAGGAATCTAAATTGGAAAGAAGTAAAACTGACTTTATTTGTAGACATCACTATTATCTCTGTGGAATCTTCAAAAAAAAAAAAAGTTATTAGAACTAATAGGTGAGTTTAACAAGGTGGTAGGCTACGCAGTCAACATATAAAGCATACAAAAATGAATTGTGTTTTTTATAGTAGTAATGAACAGTGGGAAATTGAAATTTAATAAAACAATAGCATCAAAAAATATGTGATTCTTAGGGGAAAAAATCTGACACATGGTGTGCGAAAACTATATACTGAAAACTACAAAACATTGCTGAGAAGTCCTAAATAAATGTTCTTTGGGCAGAAGACTCAGTAGTGTCAGTTCTTCCCAAATTCATCTGTGGATTCAACGTAATCCCAATCAAAATCCCAGTGGACTTTTTTATAGCAGTTGACAAGCTGTTTCTAAAATTTTTAATGCAAATGCAAATGTGTTAGACTAGCCAGAACAACCTTGAAAAAGGGCAGTAAGAACTTAACACTACCTGATTTCAAAACTTGTTAGATAGCTACAGTAATCAAGGATGGCACTGGTTTAAAGATAGCAAGTAGATCATTGCGACAGAATAGTGGCCAGAAATTGTTCTTGAGATAAGTTTTTCAGTCAAGGTACAAAGGCAGTTTAGTCAGCTAAAGGATTTTTAACAAAGGATTCTGGAACAGTTGGATAACCATATGCACCCACCACTTACATAACATACACAGAATAACTATGATTCATACCTGGAACCATATACAAAAATTAGATCAAAATAGACCTAAATGTAAAATTTCAAATTATGCAGCTTTTAGACGAAAACAAGCAAGACACACAAATTTTCTAGAGGCACCCTGTGGAGGGACTTCAGTCACATCAATGTAGAACTCAGTCTCCTTGGAAAGAAAAAGAAGAGACTCTGGCTTCACAAATGGTGGGGCAATAGAAAGGAACTGGCGACTCTTTGCACTGTCTGTAGTCATATACAGAACATGATCAAGGGTGTTACACTGGGCTTCTGTTATAAGATGAGGTCTGTATATGCTCATTTCCCCATCAATGTTGATATTCAAGAGAATGGTTCTCTTATTGAAATCCAAAATTTTGGGGGTGAAAAACACATCCGCAGGGTTTGGATGAGGCCAGGCGTTGCTTGTTCAGTATCTCAGGCCCAGAAAGATGAGTTGATTCTTGAAGGAAACGACATTGAACTTGTGTCAAATTTAGCTGCTTTGATTCAGCAAGCCACAACAGTTAAAAACAAGGATATCAGAAAATTTTTGGATGGTATCTATGTTTCTGAAAAAAGAAACAGTTCAGCAGGCTGATGAATAAGATTTGAGTGGTCTGGCTACAGAAACAGCAAGATGCCAGATGATTCTTCGGACTCATTTGTGATATTTTAAAGATGCAATAAAAGCTCTTTTGATTTGGGGGGAAAAAAGTCACAAATATTTTTGCATGTAAAAGTTATGTTTGCGCTATAATGTAATAGCATTATGTCTAATGCAATAGCATTATGTCTGGGGAAAAAAAGTACTTACCTTAATTAAAAAATAATGCTGTTGGGAAAATGGTGCTGACACACTTGCTTGATGCAGGGTTGCCACAGACCTCCAATTTGTTAAAAAAAAAAAGACAATATCTGTGAAGTGCAATAAAGTGAAGCACAATAAAATGGTACTTAAGAAGTTAAAACTCTCCTACCGTATGGCCTAGCCATTTCATTCTTACATACTCAGTTACGAAAAATGGAAACGTATTAATACAAAGACCTGAATACAGATGTTTGTGGAAGTGTTAGTTATAATAGCCATATAGGCATAACTCAAATACCCACCAACAGGTGAATGGACCAACAAATCGTGGTATATTCTCCAATGGCTTTCTATTTAGCAATGAAAAGGAATGAACTATTGATACACGCAACAACATAGATGAATCTTAGGATAATTATGTCCAATTTTCTAAAGTCAGGAAAAAGTACAATTTTATATAAAATTGTAGAAAATGCAAACTAATCTATAATAACAGCAGATCAGTGGTTTCTTGGGGTTGGGGAGAGACAGAAACTTGGGAATGATGACTGTCTGTCTTTCTGGATTGTGCTGATGGTGTATACATATGCCAAAACCTAGCAAACTATACACTTGAAAATAAATGCATTTTTCTGTATTTCAATTAAACCTTAGTAAAGCTGTAAAAAATTTTAGTAGCATTTTACCCTTTAAAAATACCTTAAAAGAAATTAGTGTGTCTTCTAGGGGAGAATTTAGGTAAGCTTTATTTCTGTTTAAATGTCTTAAAGAGGGCAAACTTACAGATTTTTTACTCTTTATTATCAAAGCTAGTATAAGGCAATTTAGTAAAACAGTTTGTATAAAACAGGAAATTGGAATGTAAAATCAATTTCCAATTCTGTGATAAAAATTTAACCTTAATCTCAAAAATCAGGACATTTTCCCTTCTGGCAGTATAGCAAGTTTAGGTCCCATCTGGCTCTTTTTCACTATATTTTCTCATTTCTCCTTTAAAGAGTTTTCCATTTTAGGAAAATTTTAGTGTCTTGTATTTGATCAAAAATAATTTAGGGCTTCCCTGGTGGCGCAGTGGTTAAGAATCCACCTGCCAGTGCAGGGGACATGGGTTCGAGCCCTGGTCCGAGAAGATCCCACATGCCGCGGAGCAACTAAGCCCGTGCGCCACAACTGCTGAGCCTGCGCTCCAGAGCCCACGAGCCACAACTCCTGAAGCCTCAGCACCTAGAGCCCATGCTCTGTGACGGGAGAGACCACCACGATGAGAGGCCCGCACACCACAGTGGAGAGTGGCCCCCACTGTCCGCAACTAGAGAAGGCCCGCGCACAGCAGCAAAGACCCAACACAGCCATAAATGAATGAATGAATGAATGAATAAATAAATAAGGAATTTTATATCGCTTTTCATTGGGGTGTATGGAGGTTGGACACTTCAATTCAGAGAGGGTTTCTTTCCCTTGTAAAAAATCTCTTAAACCTACCCTATTCTATCCTAACCCCCATCTTCCAACTTAAACAACAGTGAAAAAGTGTGTTGTTATTTAGAGGATGATCTTTTAGGTAGTGTTCTAAAAGCACAGTTTTGCTGACACAGAGTTAAAAAAATTTTTTTTAATTAATTAATTTATTTAATTGCGGCTGTTTTGGGTCTTCGTTGCTGTGCGCGGGCTTTCTCTAGTTGCGGCGAGCAGGGGTTACTCTTTGTTGCGGTGTGCGGACTTCTCATTGCGGTGGCTTCTCTTTGTTGTGGAGCATGGGCTCTAGGTGCGTGGGCTTCAGGAGTTGTGGCTCGCAGGCTCAGTAGCTGTGGCACACGGGCTTAATTGCCCTGCAGCATGTGGGATCTTCCTGGACCAGGGATCAAACCTGTGTCCCCTGCATTGGCAGGCGGATCCTTAACCACTGCACCACCGGGGAAATTCCAGTTTTGCAACTTTTCTTTTAAAATCATTTTATTTTTTACTGCTTATGCAAGGGTCAGCAAATGTTTTCTGTAAAGAGCCAAGTAGTACATATTTTAGACTTTGAGGTCTGCATACTATCTCTGTTGCATAGACTTCTGTTCTTTTCTACAACCCTTTAAAAATGTAAAAGGCATTCTTAGCTCCTAGAGAGTACAAAAACAGGCTGCTGGTGTGGTTTGCTGACCTGTGGCCTGTAGTAGTATTTCTCAAAGTATACTCTGCAGCTTTCTAAAATGTTTGCAGGTACAGAGTGTGTGTATGGAATTACTTTGGGCACACTTGGTACAACAAAACTACGTTTCTTTACCAGAAGACAGTTCACATTGGAACCTTTATTATTTGGATTTCACAAGTGACAGAAATCCACTTTGAGTAGTACAGGGACTGATCCTATCGGTAAGGATGGCTGTCTGGACTTTCCAACTTTGTGGGCCACTTCATTCCTTGAGTAGTTGGGACTGGCTATGGTTAGCTCCCAGCTCAAATGCTTTCCCCCCAGCCCCCAACGTGGGTACGCACATGTACATCTGGTTTAAATCACTTATGTGCCCCTTGGCCTAATCATGGCGCCGTATATGAATGTGGTGAGGAAGTAAGGGTTCTATTTTCAGAAGAATAAGGGTTAACACTGTTAAGGACGTTCTTTTTTGTGAATTTTGTTTGCGATATTAAAAAAAAAAAAAAGTAGACGTTTATAAAGGAAAAAAGAGCCAAAAGTTTGACGAAGATGGTGATAGTTTAAACATGTCAAACTAGAATGGCATTTGCCATGCTTTCATGTTAGTAAAAATACTGGTAAAAATTTGATTTTCTAAACGTTTAAGCTAATGTGTTTTAAGTGAGTAAACTCTTTCAAAAATAGTTGCTCCATGGTGTTCTTCAAATAATTGTTAATTGGCTTTCATTCAGAATGAATATTTTATAAGAAATTATTAAATGAAATAACAAAGAATACATAAGCTTCAAAATTTGTTAGATAGTAACTGTTATAACAAATTATGAGTTTTAGCTTTGTTGTTACTGTTTTTTAACAATTCAGTAATACAAAGTAGTAATTCTACTGGTAACGTTCTTACAGCACCTATATTATGTTTTCAAATGACAAAATTTCCCATATTCTTTCTTAAAAAGACATTGAGTGATTTTCTCATCTTACTGTTGGAACATTTTTGGTTTCCTTTAATCCACTGGTTTTCAACCCAGGTGACCTCCCCCCTTACCCCCCTGACGTTTGGCAATATCTGGAGACATTTTTGGTTGTCACAACTGTAGGAAAGGTGCTATTGGCTTCTAATGGGTAGAAGTTAGAGATGTTGCTAAACACCTTCCAATGCACAGCACAGCTCCCTCACAACAAAGAATTGTTTAGCCCAGGATGTCAACAGTGCTGAAATTGAAACCCTATTCAATTAACCAAACCCTAGACTAAATGAAGAGCACATGGGCTGTCATTCCATGGTCTTTACTTTTTAATTGTGTTTCTTTTGGGTATATTGCCTATATCTTTTTTAACGGCTCCTTATGGTGCACAACAAAACTGTCAACCTTTAACTGCCAGATAACATAATTTTAATGTTTGATATTCTATTAACAAAGCAAAATTTTTTCTTGTTGAAAGAAGCTCTTTGGCAAATTACTACTACAGGACAACTATTATTAATGGTTACTTAAGGTTCTAGTTGCTTTTTTCAAGAATTTGTATTATAAATATGAAGGGAAAAGACAAGGAAAACTAGAGCTGTCATCTTGCATTCATCATAAATACCTTGAGATCTGTAATCTTTTGTTGTAATGATTATTGTGAACAGTTCAGCTAGCACGATAACCAGTGCCTGGGATGTAATAGGTTCTCAATAAATCTTTAATGGGAAGATGGATAAAAGTGCAGCTTACCTATTATGCTTGCAAAAACTTGTGCCTTGCAAGTCAGGTGAGACACCTGATCATTTACATCCAGATCCTTTTCAAGTTTGCCCTCAAACTTCAGTGTAAGTCTTCCGACCTCCACCTCCATCTCCCCCTCCCTCCTACCATTGTTCTCAGAAAATAATAATAATAGGTGGAGTTTACTGACACTTGATATTTGTCAGTTTGTGGGGGTACTTAATTTAAAATATTTTTCACAATATGAGCTATTACTGTCTTTTTTTTTTTAAACAGGTGAGAAAACTCAGGCTTAGTAATTGACAGGCGTCAAGATTCAGACCCCTCCCTGTTTGTTTCATACCAAAGCTGTGCTCATAATACCAGTGCAAAAAGATCTGATAGTATTAATTTTGTCCTCCAAAGCCAGACTGCCTAAATTTGAATCCTGGGACTTAAGTATCATCTTGGGAAAGTTACTTAACCCCTCCTCCATTTCTAAAATGTACCTAATAGTGTGTCTTAAAGGCTTTGCATACTATTTGGGAAGACAAGGAAAAAAGGCATGAAATCTGACAAACATATCAAGTGATTGCTAAATGATAAAATAGAGACTGTAAATGCAAATAGAATTCAGCGTGGGGAAATATATTTAAAATGGTTTCTTAAAAAAATTTTTTTTTCAAGTATATAGCAACTTTTCACTTTTTATGCCAGTGACTGGGCTTCTGTGCCAGTTTTGTCAAGATATTGACCTTCTCCTGGCTTAGCTTTTGTTTTCTTATCTACCTTGAACGCTATGGTCAGTCATGTGACTTAGTAACACCTCAAATCCCTTATTAATTGTTATCCTCTCCACGCTGCACCTCTTGTCCAGCACCCAGCAGGTTTGAGAATGTGCTGTCTCTATTCCCTTGGAATGTTAGTGGGACTTGACACTATCATTTATGGATTTCAACATTAGCCAGTCCTTCAATACCGATTTTCAATCATTTACTTGTACTTGTCAGCTTCTTTCTCCATTCCCTAGAGGGTATTTCCAAATAGTACCTATGGCTCTTTTACTTGTTAGGCATCACAATGGCCTCTCATTTTACAAATAACTTGTGAGGCTTTAGCTGGTGGGTGTTAGACTTCTTGCTAAAATTAAAGTGACCTTCACCTCTCTAGCATCTTACCTTTTGATTGTTCCCCTCTTTTGAGGTTGTCTCCTTCCATAGCATCTAATAGACAGTTTCAGTTCTACCCCTACTGGTTCTTCATTTCCTTTTATACATTTTCTTCTTGCTCTCCTATCACTGTGTTTTCTTTCTGAGAGACTTCATTGACTACCATGGCTTTATTTGTGAACTGTGTACCAATGAACCCTACTTTTCCATCCCAGATCCCTCTCTGGAACTACAGATGGTTGTTTCTAACAACCTATTAAATACTTCCAGCTTGGAGTTCTGGGGCACTTCAGAGTTGACATTTGTCCAATAGAACCTATTAAACACTTGCTTCTCCTAAAACAAAAGACCTAAAGCCTGTCTTCTCCTGTACTGTCTTCTATTACCTCTTTCTTGGTGTGTCAGCCTTTTTTCAAGTTTGTCTTTTCTTTATGCTTTCTAAAACCCCTTCTCTATTTCACCACTAGAATTAAATAAAAAGGAAAATTAACTGTATGTTTAAAAGAAACCTCAAGATCTTGCATTGCCTTTTGTGTAGATTGAAAATCCACTTTCCACAGCATGGTGTTTTTCTATAATGGAGTGGAGATAAAATTAAATGATCTTTTCCTAATTCTCAAAGAGATGGTTTTTTTTTTTAAAGATTTTAAGTTTTTTCTAGGTGTCTTAAAATTTTTATTACCTGCTACCACTTTTATCATCATCTTATCATAGGGTGATATTTGAATTAGCTTAAACTTTTATACTTAGTATTTAAGTTTACAAGTATCAGATTTTCAAGGGATTTGATAGGCTTTTCACAATTTGACTCTACCCAACTTCTCAATTTTATTCACTGCCATGGCTCACTTTAGAATTTTAGAGAATTTGTTTCAGTTTCCTGGCTACCATTTATTAATTGCAAGACATTCAGCATGGTCTTAACAATACTTACCTTTTGGATTATGAGGATTAAATGAAATAATGCATTTATTCAGGGCCTGGCACATAGTAAACACTGAAGAAATCTTAGCTACTGTTGTTTTCTGTGGCTGGTTTACTCCTCAGCCTGAATCTCTTACTGTACCCAAATTTGCAGGGTCATTCCTGCTCGTCCATACGTCTCTCCCTGGCCCTGAAATGCCTTACTCTTTCTTCCTCCCACTTACTGTGACTATTCCTTTTCCTTCAGAAGTTAGCTCTACTAAGAAAATTTTCCTAGGAATGGTCCTTTATCACCTCTCCCCTCCTTTACATAGGCACTCCCTATTGGAGCTCTTCAGTCATACCTCTATTTGGAACATGAATCTCATTACAATTTGTTTTCCAAACATTTTTTGCTGTCTTTACTGGACTTTGAGCTTTGTTTCAGTGGTAAGGAATAATTCGCAATCTGTTGGATTCCAGTGTTACCATTCCTGCCTTGAGCCAAAATGTTTTCAGTCAGTAAACATAAACGCTGTCATCTCATTTAATCCCCACAACCACTCTATGTTATGTCAGCATTATTGTTATTATCAGATACAGAAACCCGAAGCTAGATGAGGTTAAGAGATTTGCTCCAGGCCACTTAGTTTCAAAGTGCCAGAAGTCTAGAATTCCCCACGTTTAATAACTTACTACTATTCTATAGCTATCCCCTTATACATTTGTCTTTTACTTATAAATAAAAATAGCATTCAATTTATTAAAAGTGTTTCTTGATGATTGCCTTTGAAGCACTTTTGCTTTATTTTGTAATGTGTTAAACATCTCAAGAACTGGGATTCTACTGATTCAGAAATGTAAAGTTTGATCTGTGTAGACCTTGTATTCTTTATACTCTATTATATTGCTTAGCAAAATAATTGGGTGAATAAATATTTTTAAGACATTGAATTTTTTATACAACATTTGCATAATAAATAGATAGTTGGAGTATTTTGTGCTTGAAATAATTAACCTTGTATTTTTTCCAAAATTTAATTGTTTTTCACTAATTTGCATTAGCTTTTATTAACTTTATGTGTTTAGTAACATCCTTGAGAGTAATTATGTATCTGTATATAAATGGTAGCCATTTCTTAGTCCTTTTGTAGGGTTGTTACTTTAAGAACATGTAATAATAAATTTGTATGACCTAAGGATTTCTTATGGCTTTGTATTCAGTAAAAAATACTCATTCTAATAGCTGGAGGAGAGGGGCTAGTGGTGGTAGTGAATCAGATTATTAAATACAAAAGTATTGCATGTCATTAATTTTATAAAGGGTTTAAAGCCTAATTAGCAGTATACATAGTGATTCTAGTTATTCTCTAAGTTGTAATTGTGGTTTAATTGAGTTGTATCATAAATTCCAAGAGTGAGGGACAGCTTCTTTCAAAGAACGAAGAATAGAGTTGAAGATGAGCAGTATATATTTCCCCATTGTATAATATCCTTTAAATTTAGTTCATGGGTTTGTTTTGCTTTATTGTTTTCATTTTTGGAGTTGCTTGTTTGAAACATATTCTTAAGTATTCTCATTACAGAGCATAGTAATACTCTAAATCTTACCCCTGTAATGGTGATATTTATATTTTATTTTAGGGAAGCTATGCGAAATTATTTAAAAGAGCGAGGGGATCAAACAGTACTTATTCTTCATGCAAAAGTTGCACAGAAGTCATATGGAAATGAAAAAAGGTAAGATTATTGTTTTTCTGGTAGATAGATAATTAATGGCTAATAATAGCTATCATGAATTTGCAAGTGATGTATTAATATACAAGTAAGAGGATGGTTTCTATTGGGTTAATTTGCAAGTACAAAATGAAAAGTACAGGATTTGTCTCTATTTAAGAGGGAGAAACAAAGTAAATTGTGGCTTATTTAGTAAAGATCCTCTGGTTAAATCTGTGATTTCACAAAATGAAATAATCCATAGTTTTTATTTGGGGCTGCATGGTGTTCTCTGAGTATTTCCGTGATACATTAGCTCATTCAAAAAGTAGCTTTCCTTTCGGTGGAAAATGTAGTTTTATAAAGAAATGTGACCCCTAAAGTACCATTTTAAAAAGAAAAAGGCTTAAACAAACCCCCAAATTGAATTATGGAGTGATTGTGAAGAAAAGTACTCCCAGCCCTCTCCACCCTGACCCTGTGCCTATTCAGGTTAAAAAAAAACAGCAAAGCTGAGCTGGTACTCATACCACATGAATGAGGCACTACAGAAATGACTTATAAATCAGATTAGCCAAAATTAAATTATAATAGGGATTTTAATATTTAGTGTTTGTCTTAGTATTTTTTAAATTTCAGCATTTTTGGTATATAATTGTGGATTTTTGTTATTTGTTTTTTCACTTGGTTCCTGGAATTTTCTTGTTAATAGTTTCTCAAGTCTTTGTCTTTCAGACAGCATTTTTGTGTTAAGCATTTTGTGGACAAAGGCTGCTTATGGGGGAAGATGAAAGATTTTTTTGGATTGGCTAGAAAGGCACCAAAACTGAATTGGGAAAAGGAATGAAAACTCAGGTTTGGGTGTTGGATTGAAAGGAATGAGCGGAATCTTAGAGTTTGTGAGATAAAGGAGATCTTAGCATATGCATAAGAGAAGGGAAAGGTAGTATATTAATTTACAGGCTGGAAGAATTTTAAATAGTCTCTTTCTCAAAGTCCTCTAAATCTGAGCTGAAAAAAAGGTGAAACTATTTAGTTGATAATGTTATCCTCAAAGAGGATGAAGAGCTGAAAACAGCATTTAGGACTCAGTACTGCCATGTGTTCTTTTTTAGTTATTCAAGTTTACTAAATTTCTGATTACTTTACTAATGAAACTTAAATTATCTGATTTAGAGTTAAATATGTGAAGAAGTTGGTACCTACAGTTTGGGACATAGAAACCAAATCGAGATAGTGACCCCTTTTGGCATGAAGTTGGTACTGGAAATTCAGGTGTTCTGCCCGCTCTTCCCCCCCTACCCCCGCCAATAATGAAATCACGTGTATATAGGAGATTGTCTCCTTCCCCTGCACCAAGCAAAACAGCTTAAGTCAGTACCCTCATTACTTGAGGTGGGTCTAAAGGGTCAGCCTTGTATTTCATAGTGAATCTGAAGAAGGAACAGCTTCCCTTTATCCAGTCATGAGCTAGGCATTGTTCTGGAAATGCCTTACAAATGTCTTTAAATTTTAATCCTCAGAATAATCTTGTAAAGTAGGCATGCTTTAATCCCCATTCTGTGAGTGAGGAGACTAAAGATCAGAGACTTTAAATATGCCCAGATTCACTTTAGTTAGGAGTTGATAAGAGCCAGGGTTGGAACTCCTGGGTCTGTAATTCCAAATTTCATATTTTTTTCATTTCCCTAATTTTCATAGCCTTGCATTTTGTGTTTGAGTGTTAATTATCTACAGCAAGGCCTGAAGATGGAAAAGGCACCTGAAGAACCTAAAGATGTCTAAAAAACACAAACTTTGTAAACTTCACTTTGTCTGGGATTCTCTTTTTACCATTAGCAGAGTGAGATTGGGCTGAATCTAATGAAGATAGGAAAACATGTTCATTGTATAATCTGCCAACCTGGGCAGTGTTGCTCAGTTTAGTACAATTGGATTCATTTATTAACTCATTTATTCTTTATTTCTCACAACCTGTTAGGTTCCAGGTACTGTGCAAAAGCATCTTGGATGGGAATTTTAAAGGTCACTATGTCATTTAATACTTCAGTGGATAACTGAGGCCCAGTGCAGATAACAGAAGGGGAAGAGCTACTCAAAAAATTAGAGTCCAGATAAAGTTCCTGTTTGTTAGTCACTGTTAAAAATACAAAGCTATAGTTGTTTATCAAGTTAAAATAGGTGATTTAATGGTTAACTGTTATTATGGTTGCCCTTATTTTCAATTTCTTTCTATTATTTGGGATATAGCCTGGTGGGTCTAAAACCCCAGTCAAAGGAAAGCTCAAAGAATCTAAGCTTCTGACTCCAAAGAATGAAAAAAAAAAAAAAAGGTGAAAAAGCCAGAGTAACTACTTTCCTATGTTTATTGTATTATTAAAATTTCCAGAAGAGACATGCACTAGTTTTACAGTAAAGGTAAAAACCTATTAAAATTACTTGATTTTAAAAAGGTATTAGTCGTCAGGGGCTGCTAACACAGGTCAGCCTCCTGGGTGACTGGCAGGGCTTCTTACTGGAAGAGGTCTTGTCCCTTACTCCTTAGTGGAGTGCAGCGGAAAGAGGAAGATCTGCTTTCTTTCTTGCATTAGGCATGAGGTAACCTGGGGACATGACCACAGTCCTCTTGGCTTACAAAATAACTCCAGTGAATGATGCTAGAAATATTTGGGTAGGAAGTTTTATCCTAAAATTTTAAATCGTTCTCAGGATTCACTTTTGTGCCTAATGATGAGTCTTTATTTGCGTAACATATTTGGTATCCCACTTAGTATGTTAGTGGCTAGTTTTACTTTTTCATCAAAGGTCTTTTCAAATTGAAAAATAAAGAAAAAATTATTTTGTCTAGAGGCAAATTTCTGTTAAAGATATGGAAATGCCATTAGACATGTTAACATTTCTTCAACTTTGTGTTAGGGGAAGTATGAATAATCATCAAAGGGTAATGAATCTGCCAAAATAAAAAATGTAAATGATGTGTTTGGATTTTGTCTAATCTTATATATTGGGCTGAATAAAAAGGCTTCTTTGAATCTGTAAGGTATTTTCCAGATCTCATCTCAGGATTTGAGGAAAAAGTTGTTGAATCATTCTCTGAAAATAAAGACTGACTGTTGAACTAGGAAATGAATGAAATCATAAATGTGTGCATATCGCCACCAAGTGGCAAATAAAAGCATTGTTTGTCATAGTTGCTTAGATCAGAAAATAAAGGCACATTGTTTCATGAAGTGTCCTTTTATAGCAGCTGTTAAACTCCAAAAGCTAGCCACTTGGTCAAACTTTTCACTGAATGTTTGGTACATATTGACCAGCTGTCCAAATTCAAAGAATCATCGATTCACATGCCATTATAAAGGTGTATGTTAATTTTTCTTTTGTTAATTAGGTGGCATTTTTTCCTTACCCTCCTCCCTTTAATTTCCTTTCATTTGTCTGTAAATTTTTTTGTATTGATGCTTATCTTCTATTTGATTATTATATTACTACTGAAGTTTCTGGAAATGAAATTTGGTTTGATTCATTAGCTGATTTTTAGGGGGTGACAATATTGGGATGTTTAAAATATGATTTCATCATCACATGGTAGAAATAATCTTAATGTTTATATTGGACTTGCTATTTTCTTGCATCACAGCTTTCTTGAATAGTTGTAGAGTTGATATAAAGATAAGGCTAGTTCAGAGGCAGTTGAAGAATCTTCATTTTTCTTAATTTATTACGATTGGAAAGCACTTTCAATATAGAACCTAGGTCAGTGTTTTGTGGTAAAGAGTTTCTTGTCAACCTGTCTGATTTTTATGCCCTGTTGGTTTCATGCCATTTTATCACAGTACTCTTGAGAAAACCAGCACTACATTTGGTACACTATAGTAAAACATAGCTTTTCGAATTTTATAGCTGATATACCAACTTACTAAGGAGGCTTAACATCTGTCAATAAAATACTAATAGTAGACAAGCTTCCAAAATTGATGCCTTCTCAACTTCCTGATAGTGTGCCAGCTAGATATTTGAATCTGTGCCATGGTAAGTATTGGGTGGTTCCCAGCATTAGAGGCCAGAAAGATCCGTGGTGCAGACTTGAACTGAGCCAACTCCTGAACTAGCCCAGCTAATCCAGGCATCCCTCCAAACTTGGAGTGACCTGGAACTGAGCCCACTGCCTCGGCTGTGACCTCTCTGTCCATGGTGACAGAGAGTATACAGGAACAAAAGCTGCTCTGATTCCTTTCTATGGTTTAGATACATATGAGAAGACCTCAGAAGATTTTCCTCCTAACTCAGCCTGATCCCTTCGACCTACTAGGTCTACTTCCCCATTACCCCGGCTTCATCTCCTGTTGTTCTCGTCTCTGCTCCAGCCACGCTGGTCTGTTGTTTGTCCGCTGTCCATTATAGTCCTTTCTACTTTGGAGCCTTTGCACTTGCTATTCCCTCTTCTGAAATGCTCTTACCCTAGATACCCATGGCTTTAGGTCATGACTTAAGGTCATCTTCTTAAATAGGCTTTCTCTGGCCACCCAGGTCTTACACATTTTTAAGTACCCCTTCCCTGCTTTATTTTTTCCCTCAGTACTTACCATCAGCTAACAGAGTATATATGTTATTTTAGTCATCTAGCCTTTTAAAATTGTCTTTCTTATTAGACTATGAGTTCCATTAGGACAAAAATTTTTGTTTGTTTTAACTGCTAATATATTCCCAGTGTCTAGTACAGACTAGGGGTGTAATAAATTTTTGTGAATTATTGAAAATTAAATAAACCCAGCTCACTTCCTGTAAATTGTATGTAGATTGCCTCTAAAGTAGTCTTTGGTAGAGTTGAGCAAAAAGTAGGTACCATATATTTTGATTCTATTCAGTCAATATTGTAGTAGGTGCTGAGGGGGAAGCAAACAAGTAGACACTACTCTACTACCTTTATTTATTTTTTTATTAATTTTCATTGGAGTATAGTTGCTTTACAGTGTTGTTAGTTTCTACTGTACAGTGCAGTGAATCAGTTATACGTATACATATATCCACTCTTTCTTAGATTTCCTTCCCATTTAGGTAACCACAGGTCACTAAGTAGAAGAGTTCCCTGTGCTACACAGTAGGTTCTCGTTAGTATACATAGTAGTGTATATATGTCAACCCCAACCTCCCAATCTACTACCTTTAGGGTGGCCTGAAAGCTAAATCCAGCATGATGGTATCTGTGTGTGTGTACGTACACACACATGCCTGTGTACAGTTCTTTAGTTTTTTATTTTTTGAAGTCTGTACGCTGTTGGCCTAAAAAGCATAAATTATTTGCCAAATTTTAAAATTAGAAATTTCATGTAAAACTTGATTTCAGGCAGCTATTGGGAAGCTGGAGGATGTGGCCAGCACTAGGCCTCCACGCCCATAGTGCAGCCCTGGGAGCGGGTGGGTGAGTGTATACTCACATGCTTGCTGTTCCCAATTGTTTCCTTGTCATCAGAGCCACACAGCATTGGCTGATGCTCTTTGCAGTTAAGCCCTTTTTTTTTCTTTTTCTTACAGTGGGCTTAAAAGATTAAGAAAGAAATTTCTATGCTTATAACTATACAAAAAGTGGGAATTACCATGAGGGCTGTATGCTTCAAGAAAGAAGGGAGGGAACCTACTTCTTTGGGTAATTAAGGGATATTTCTACTTATTTATTGTACAGCTGGTCCACCCATTTATATTACTTACCTGGCTGCTATTTGAATTTACTTGGCTACTATTTGAGTAGGTATTTGAGTTTTCAGGCCCCTTGACGAGACATGACATAAATGTTTTTTAATCTTTATTTATTTATTTTTTAAATTTTTAGCTGCATTGGTTCTTTGTTGCTGCGCACGGGCTTTCCCTAGTTGCGGCGAGCGGGGGCTACTCTTTGTTGCGGTGCGAGGGCTTCTCATTGCAGATGGCTTCTCTTTGTTGTGGAGCATGGGCTCTAGGTGCACGGGCTTCGCACGGGCTTAATTGTTACACGGCATGTGGGATCTTCCTGGACCAGGGATCAAACCCGTGTCCCCTGCATTGGCAGGTGGATTCTTAACCACTGCGCCACTAGGGAAGTCCTGTCATAAATGTTTTAAAGTATGTGTAAGTCAGTGTGTGTAATTGAGCAAAGGAATTACACCCTACATAAGGACTGGATTGATGGTCTGAACTATGTAAAATGTGGGGCCTGAGCTAGGCTTTGAAATAGATATTTTGTGATTACTAAGAGAAGATTATAAGGAAATTATTCTAGGTGGGAAGAATTTGTGAGGGCGGGTTTTTGGCAACTAGCAAAACAAATCTCTTGGTTGTCTCTGAGTTGAAAGGATACAGTATATTGTTCTTTCAGTCATCCACATACAGCAGGTGTTCAGGATGTAAGATATATAGTAATCCAATGATCCATTTTGCTTTTAATTCTTTTACTTAGTTGTATTAGTATTTAGAAATTTTCTACTTTGGGCATTGCTCTAATTCTGTTTTCCAGGTTAATTACCAAATGAAGTTAAGAGTAATATCCATACCAAGAATGTCATTAATTAATGATACATCATTTTGAGTAGACATTAATCAGTAACTTCAGATTCTGTGGTGGTATACCATGTTTTGTATATGTTAGAGTACTTTGGATTTGTTGAACTGCAGTAGTTCAAAACTCTGAGCTATGTGAAAAGAGATGTTCCCTGCTCTAAAAAGTATCTATCTGGGCTAAGTGAATGCGTAACATCAATATAGATGAACCTTACCTGAACAAATGGAAGTGGAAGTCTTGATTTCTGTGCTGTGGATATGATTATTTGCATTACAGAAGACTTCACCAAAATGTTTCGTTAGGAGCTAACTTTGTGCAGTTCAACATGATTTTGTATTCATGTGTTTAAGAAAAGGAAATGCTTTCTTGAATGTAATTGCATTGTGTTTTTTCCCCCTCATTATTTCAGGTTTTTTTGCCCTCCTCCTTGTGTATATCTTATGGGCAGTGGATGGAAGAAAAAAAAAGAACAAATGGAACGTGATGGTTGTTCTGAACAAGAGTCTCAACCATGTGCATTTATTGGAATAGGAAATAGTGACCAAGAAATGCAGCAGCTGAACTTGGAAGGAAAGGTAAAGAGAACCATGGTACCAGAATGCAGTTTTCTTACTTGTTTTTGTAGTGGTGATTTTTTTTTCCCTTTTATGGCAATTGGTAGCACTTTTTTGAATATATAAATCAGAACCAGAAATAAACTTCTCAAGGAGCTGTGGTTTAGTCATGATTCATGGAGCTTGAGCTGTTGACATCTAAAGGTGGCACACAATAAGCTTCCTTAGCTTGCTAGCAGTTTTAGCAGGCTGTGAATCAGATTTCTGTTGGGCCAGTATAGGAGGCTAATTGCTCATCCGTCTGACAGGGGCATGATAGTCAAACAACAATGAAAATACATAGTTCAATAATGTTTTATTCTACTCATTTAATCTTAGTCTTATACTAGGAACAAAGTATTATGGGTTATAAACATCATAAATGTTTTACTTAGCTTCAGTGTGGAACGGAACTATGCTGTGTAGACAAGAACAGCCATGATTACCTTTACTCAGACTTTTAGGGATTTTCTTTGATTACTTTACTAGGGAATAAAATTTATGAGTTAGTTTTACTAATTGTATTTTATGGATTTAGAAAGCAGTTATTTCAGTCTGTACCTTTAGTTTTCAAAAGTAGTTCTTCACTGACTTAGCATTAACTATTACTTTGTTTTCTCTTGATATTAAAATTTGAAAAATGGTTATTTCTGATTTCAGTGACCACATGCATGTCTTTTAAAGTACTGCATAAATAGCTGTTTTCTCATTCAGTAAGTCTTTGTTGAATGTCTTAGTGTTTGCTGTATTGTAGCTGACATTAAGGATGGGAGTTTGGAGGGCAAGGTTGAGGGTGGTGAGCTAGCGGGTTTGTACTCTCATTCCATTTTAGTCATTTTACAGATAATGAGCACTGAGAATAAGGAGCCTTAATATCAACCTCCTTCAAATTTGCGTATGTTTATGTCATTTGTATCTTTATATTTTTAGCATTAAGGCTTGTCAACTATGTATTTTAAATTAGGTTTGGGATAAAACTTACTACAATAAAGGTTGTTTCATCTTAAAATAGAGCAGTGTAAAATATTTCTGAATTATGACCCTTGAGCCAAGGTAAAACATATATTTAAGTAGTGGGTTGAACAAATAGGCCTTAGTCATGTCTCATCTATTTTTCTGTTATATAGAAAGTCTTAGTGATGTGTCTCCAAGCTGTACATCTAGACATTTGGAACTGTGAATGATAATTAGATTAGATAGGTAGCAAGAAGCCAAGGATTCTAGCTACCATTGTATATAATTGTGTTAATTGAACTTCATTGCTTGCTTTAACACTTCCAGCTTCCAGCAATTTTAAGGGAGGTAATAACAAACAAACAGCATCCCCACTTGCTTTTCTCAGCATAATGGCTTAGTACATCTTTCTTCAACTTCTGCCATTATATCCTTTCCCCAAGTCCTAGAAATTTGCAGAAGAGAATACCTGAGAGCTTGAGCATTAAATAGTGCTTAAAACACCTATTTACAGGGTAGTACAGTGTCTGTATGCCAAAATTATGTGTTAATATTTAGTTATAATGAAAAATGCTATTAGAGAAGTCTATAGAGAATAAGACTGGTTGAGAGTCAGCAGAAGTCATTCCAGGCAGAAAGAACAACATAATCATATGCTGGGACCGTCAAGGTACAGGAACAAGGTAAGTTTGGGTCCAGGTAGGCAAAGATGGACCAAGCAGTGGGATAGATGCTGAGCTTCAGAAAGAGGCACTTTGGTCCTATCTCACTTAACCTCCATTCATTTAAGGTAATATTATTTTCTTTCAACAGTCTGTTCATTGAATGGTACAATTAGTCATTATTGAAAAAGGAGGGATTTTATTTTGCATTATTGGGTGTTTGTCCTTATTTTAATCTTCATTACAACAAAGTTCTAATATATGCAGCCCTTATTTTTATGGTCATGACATTTGACTATATGTTGGTAATATTTTGGATCTGATGTTTTTAATTTGTTAACTATTCATTTCCTCAGTTTTTGTCTTTACATAGTTGGAGCTAGGTAATCTATGCAACATGAATTACTTCCCTAATTAGCACACTTGTATTTTTATTTTAAAGAATTACATCCCCTACACCTATGTTGCTAGTATTGTTTTGTCTATATAATTCAAATTCTACAATTCAAATATTTCTATAAACTTTTGTAGCATTATATTTGGTATTTCTTTTTTATTTCAGGGCAGATTTTTTTTCTTGCCTGAAGATCTTGTATTCGGAAAGTTGTTTTTTAAGTTAAACTGTTCATTGTTTATAGACAGATTTATTATATCCCATTTTCTATTTTCGAATTTTATTAGCTAATTTAGCCTTTTGGTATGATGAAGCAAATGTAACTTCACTTTTTATTTACTTAGTGTCTTAAAGCCGTAATACTTTTTCTGAATCAGTGACTTGTCCTTTTTTTTTTTTTTCTTGTGAAATTTGAGTAGTTTGTGGTCAGTAGCTTTATAGCTTTTAAAAAATAATAAATTGTATCTGAGATAGCTTTATTAGAATTTTTTTGTGGATTCAGACTACTCACTTTTGTAATTAGGGGTATATTTCCTTTCCTTCCAAGGAGATATATATATATGTTTGCTTTTTCCAAACAAAATAAAGCCCTTTGAGTGTCTGTGTTATGACCCAATTTTCTCTGCTCTTTTTTCCTTTCCTGTTTGCCAGTCTACCTTATCATTTATGCTAGATTTCAGTATTTTCTCGTTTCTGATATAGATCATATCCCCTAATGTTAACACTCAAATTAAGTGATCTCATCATTTTTAAGTTTTGCCATTAGAATTTAATTGCTTTCATTTAGATACACATTTTATTTTTGTTCCATGGGAGTACTCTGCTTTAGTGTATCAGTACCCATTTTCCTAGACTTTGTCTTACGTTGTAGAATGATTCCATAGTTCAGGCTTTATTTGACTTTCAGAGCTTTTTAAAGTAGGGCAGGGCCATGGTTCAGCATCCCTGAGCACTTAGAGATCCTTGAGTGAAAGGAGCTGAGTGAGTGCAAAGGCTGTTGTCTTAATTTTTCTTATTACTATTATGAGCTTTATCTTAACTTTGCCTTGTGCAGAACAAAGCCTCTCAAAGCTTTTATCACCCTTTTGAATTTATAAAAACTTAATTGAGTAAAATATTCAAGATGGTACCTAAATTTTCTTATATAACTTTGCTGTTGAGAAATGAAATAGAGTATGGCATGATTTTTGTTCTGCTATGGCATGATTTTTGTTCTGGTACTAAAATTGGCTGTGAGTAATATTTTAAAGATTAAAAACCTAGAGCCCATTAGTTATTTTCTAAATGAGTGGCATTTGCACTACTTTTTAAACGGAACGCACAGCAGAGGTAGTCAAGAAACTTGTTTAGCCTAATTTTAAAGTAGAGCAATGATTTTTAAAATATATATATATATATTTCAGATTTTTAAATACTTAAGCCATACTTGAGCATTATTTACCCAGTCTGGAAAAGGAGATCAATAATTTAGCCTCTTCCCTCATTCACAGGGATCAGGGGAATAGGAAGGATTTTAGAATTGTCATATATAATTGAAATAGTAGCATTTCAGAGTATCTTTGTTGTTTTACAAGTGCTATAACTCCTTAATACTATCCTTTCAGTTACCAGAATTTAATTTCTGGTAAACTGACATATTACTTTGCTGCGTTTGTTTTCTCTAGTACCTTTAAATTTAGTTCTTTTGGTGTTGCAATAGGAATTATCCCATTGGGCAAAGTTAGCTATTTCAAAAAATATTGTTTTCCTCAGACTCATGGGTGGTTGCTCTAGTGTTCGGCTATATAAGAAAAAACATTGTATGTACTATTTTGAGAAGAATCAGTGCTAAAATCTTTTACATAATTTAATTGAGTTCTGATAGCCTTCTTTATATCTTATTTGCAGAAAGACAGTCATGGAATTTTTTAACTGTAAAATTTTATTTTAAAAAATTACTGCTATAACATTGGTAATTCTGTGAAATAGATGTAGAGCTGTATAAAACAAGAAAAGACTATTTTTTAAAAGCCTTTTTGAGAGGGGAAAACAGAACACAGTGTTAGTATTTCGTAGACTTGATAAGGAAGGCTTTGTACTTTGTTTTCAGAGATCAGTACTTTTCACAGTTGGTTTTATCAGCTCTTCTTTGGAATTACTGCCTTTAAGTCTGATCAAACTTAGACTTGGCCATACTGAGTTGTAGGTACAGCTGACAGGGTTTTGGTGCTATTAAAACTTGCCTTTTCTTTCACAGAACTATTGCACGGCCAAAACATTGTATATATCTGATTCAGACAAGAGAAAGCACTTCATGCTCTCTGTAAAGATGTTCTATGGCAATAGTGATGACATTGGTGTGTTCCTCAGCAAGCGGATAAAAGTCATCTCCAAACCTTCCAAAAAGAAGCAGTCATTGAAAAATGCTGACTGTATGTATACTTGTTTTCTTTTTTGTCCTCAACTCCCAGCACGAACTAATAAGACAAATTCAACTGGTTTTTAAATTAAAAATTGCTTTTCAGTAGCCAATTCATTTTTTGCAAATATTTTTGTGGTCTTCACTTTATCTGAAAAAGTCATATTCAGTTTTTACTGCTGCTTTATTGTCCTTTTCTTTAATTAAAAATGGGCAATACCTGGTGTAGGGAAGTGGTTTTTAAACAGAATTGGTTCATCACTGCCACCCAGAGGCATTTGGAGAAATGGGAGTTTCCTTTTGCTGTCCCAGTGACTGGAGGGAGTAATGTTCGCATTAGGGTGTCTAAACGTCCTGCAGTGCCCGAGAAGGTTCCCATTCCACGAAGAACTGATTCGCTTAGAATATCAAAAGCACCCCTTTGAGAAACACTGTTACATCAAATGGGCTTTGGAAGGCTGTTCTGAGAACCTGAACAAAAATTTTAACGTAGTTGCACTGGCAGAGACTGCTGCCTCATCAGCACATTTTTAGGCTATAGCAGATAAATGCTGTTTGAATTATACACTTCAGCCTCTGTACCCAGTTTTCTTTATTTTAACTTTTTATTACGAAAACTTTCAAACTTACATAAAAGGGAGAAAGTAGTATAAGGTGACCACCTGGCCTCAACAGGTTTTACCAATTCTGTTTTATCATCTCTATCACCACCAACCCCTTCCTCCTCCAACTGCTGGAATTTTTTAATGTAAATCTCAGACATCCTATCCTTTCAACCATTTCTGCAGTAGTGACTCTCTAACAGATAATTTTCTTTTAAACATCATTATACCCAACAACAGTTGATGGTAGTTCGTTAATGCCATCTAATGGCCAATCCGTGTGCAGATTTATCACATTGTCTCAGAAATATCTTTTTACAGGTGTAGCGTTGTTGTTGTTTTTAACAGTTGGCTTGTTCAAACTTGGATCCAAACAAGGTTCATACATTTTAATCTGTAATAGTTTCTTCTCTTTCCACCAGCCTGTTTTTCCTTCTGTGTTATTTGTTGAAACTGGGTCATTTTTCCTGTGGAATTTCCATATTCTGGATCTGGCTGATTACGTGTTCCTCTGTCTCTCGTATTTTCTACAAACTGTTGGTTAAACTTTTATTTTAGAATTAGCTGATCCTATGTATGTTCATTTCTATCAGATCAGAAGTCATGTAATATCTGGTTATCCCACTTCTTGTTATATTAAGATTGGTTATAGTAATTTGAGCTGTTGTTAGTCTAATCCACCAGTTATAAAGTTCCTCAACAACCTTTAACCTAATGATTTTAGTAGCCCTTCATGATGGCTGCTTAAATCTAGTATTTCATTAAGGGCTGCAAAATGATGATTTTTCTCATTCTTTTATTCTTAACTTTTGCATTTGTTAGCTGTTTGCTTTAAGTATAGTCTATGTAGAAAAGCAAGGATAAGTTCTTACTTACTAATTTGCAGAATAACAATAGTATTCTTTGAAGGTGACCAGTGAGGTTTTAGGATTTTGGTTTATTTGCTTGTTTTTTTTTTTGTTTTGTTTTATTATGAACTTAATGGGATTTTATATAGTGGATGGTTTTTAGTCTGCTCAGTCATTATTATCATCATCATTTACTTTATATTATGGAAATTTTCAAACATACTAAAGTAGACAGTTGCATAATGACATGAAACCTCTTGTGTTCATCCTCTAACTTACAGCAGTGATCTTAACTTCAAGCCAGTCTTGATTTATCTTCACCTGTAACCCTACCCCACCCACACTTTCCTCTGCCCTCATTTTAGTTTGATGCAAATCCAAGACATTATATCATCTGTAAATATTTCTGTGTATCTCTGAAAGATAGGGTCTCTTGTTTTCTAATATAATTACAATACCATGATCACATAAAAACAAACATAAAACAACTATAAAAAGAAATAATTTCTTAGTATCATTAAATACCTAGCTAGTGCTCAAATTTAAAATTATCTAAAATGTGGGGGGTTTTTTTAGCCCTTTGGTTGAATCAAAATTCAAATAAGATCCACCAGATATTATTCTATATATTGTGTTGACATGTCCTTGAGTTTGTTTTTAATCTGTGGATTTTCTCTTCATCTCTCTCTTTCTCTCTCTCTTCTTGTAGTTTATTTATTCAAGAGACTGAGTCCGTTGACCATGAGAGATTTCCACATACTGGAATTTGCTAATTGTATTTCCTTGGTGTAGTTTAATGTATTTTCTGTAAATTGTAGTGTCAAAGAGGAACAGAGCTGGACACTAAAGGTGGTTAGAAACAGATTTTATTCACTACTGTTGCAGTAGGGAAAAGAGATTTCAGTAAAGTACTGAGCTCAACTCCAAATACTACAAGGAGAAGTGGGGATTTATAGCCAAGGAACAGAGTTGAGGGGGTCAGTGGATGAAAAGTTACTAAGAGGAGAGAGACATCAAGGGTAGGGGGATTCTTGACAAACTAGCTTACCAGAATTTTTATAAAGACAGGCCTAGATGATCAGATATAAAGGTGGAGGGGAGGAACTTGATCAGATATCAAGGATGGGAGGATGGTTTAGCAGGATTCTTGGCAATAACTGGGCTAGGCAGGCCAATGCCAGAGCCCAAGGAAGAGTCCCGGTGGAAAAAAGGGCTCAGAGGAGCCTGTCTAAAGTTTGGTCAAGGAGAGAGTCTTTGTCAGGAAATTTAGAAACTTGATCAGATTTAAGGTTGTTGTTCTTTGGTTCTTTTTTGTTGTTTGTTACTGGAGGGCAAGCCTACTTCACAGCGATGTAGTGTTCTTGCATCAGGAGGTATAATGTCATGTATTTAGGCTGTTTCCAATTCAAATTACAGGATTTTATTTAACCTCTTTAATTTTGTATTTCTACTGACTCTAAGTTACTTGATGGCAGAGAACATATTTCATTTTCAGAGTATTTTCTTGCTTACATAGATGTGGTTGTGTTTTCAAGAAATTTCATGCAATGCTATACTTTAAGGTATTTAGAAGGAAACAAAATCTCTAAAATCACAGTGTCCAGAGGCAGTTGCCATCAGCTTTGGTAAACATCCTTCCACACCCCTCTCTATGAATGTATTCCATAGAATTAGATGTGAGCACATGGAGACACATGCTGTCACATAAAAATGTATATGTTTACCTAATGAAACCACAGTATAAAGAGTGTGCTTTCCATTCAGTGATATATCAGGGAGATATTTTCTTACCAATGCATTTAAATACACATTATTCAAATAGGTGAATGATATTATAATTTATTTAATCAATTTCCTACTGTTGGACACTTATTATTTTAAAAGTAACTTCCTTTTAAAAAACAGCACCGCATTAAACATACTGTGTAACTCTCATGTAAAAAAGATTTTTATGGACGTATTATATATCTTTAGCTTGACATTATTGATAGAGTTACCTTGATTTTTGGGGGGGTTATCATCTGTATTTTCTTAGAGGGTTAAAAAAATTGTAAGCAGAATCCATTAATTATTAAATGATAGTAAAGCATAGTCCTGACTCACCGGGTACTGGTCCCTTCTTGCTCTCCACTCTTGCCCCGCCCCCAAACCCCACTCACATAAATAGGAGCTGTGTTTTCTTTGCAGTATGCATTGCCTCAGGAACAAAGGTGGCTCTGTTTAATCGACTTCGATCCCAGACAGTTAGTACCAGATACTTGCATGTAGAAGGAGGTAATTTCCATGCCAGTTCTCAGCAGTGGGGAGCATTTTATATTCATCTCTGTGAGTATAAAAATATGCACTTGATTTTTTTCGTGTGAAATTGTTAAATTCTTTTTACTAATAAGACATACAGATATATTAAGTTTTGTCATTTTTATAAGCAGATTAATAAGTTCTAAAAGATGATAATTTGATCTGTTTCCATTGCACTGCAGTGGATGACGATGAATCAGAAGGAGAAGAATTCACAGTCCGCGATGGATACATCCATTATGGACAAACAGTCAAACTTGTGTGTTCAGTTACTGGCATGGCACTCCCAAGATTGGTATGGCCTTAATGACTTCATGACTGTTTCTAATAAACGTTGGTGGCCTTTTCCCTTTTTGGTTGTATATCTGGATATGTTCAATAGAGGGCACTATAAAGTTACATTAAGATTCATTTTCTTAACTAATGTAGATACATTATTCATTCTTTGTGGTACCTGCTGCATCCCAACACAGGACCAAGTTTTCAAAAGCATAGAATTTTAAATTTCTTTAAAAATATAAGCATAATTTTTATTATTTTATTCTCCCAAAGGAAGATGGATTTAAAAATTAAATAAAATTGGTATTTCTTACTCTGGTAGAGAGGCATAGTGTTTGGGGCTTTTTGAAACTGTAAAAAACTGCTTTTCTTAGCAGAATGAAGCAAAAGCCCCTCATATACCCTTTGTCATCTTCCCCCTCCTTTTCTGAAACAGAACACAATTTAGTTATATTAAAGATGGAGGGGGTTTATGAGTAAGTTTGATTCAAGGTCAGGTTGGGGGAGGGGGTTAAGTGAATGGAAGAACTTTTAGTATTCCTTTCCTGAATATGCTTTGTATCTCTTTGATGAAATATTTCATTGGCTGATATTTTCTGGGACTATTTCAGCAGGAGCTGGGTTGATCTATAACTAAGTAAATGCATCATTTTATTGTTTTTGTTTTGTTATATTATTCTGTGTCATGGTTGTACAAGGTGATTTTATTTCCCATTTCAACTTCATAAGCCAAAATATGTGAAACATAGTAATATAAATTTACAAAACCTTGAACCTGAGGCAAATTATAAAAAGGGGAAAGGTAGGGAAAGAAGGGTGCATAAATTAGAAAGACACACCAAAAAACAAGCTGAATCAACATTTACTCAAGTTCTTCTCTTTTCATTCATTATGTGTCACTGTATTCCAAGGATAATGTTTATTTGCTTTGGTATTAAATGCTTGTGCTACAGAATCACTATTCAGAGGCCTATGCCTCTGATCAGCAACAGCTTATATATGGGCCACTTAGAAGACAGACTCAAATCTTAAAGTAGTGTTTTCACTTAGTTTCATGTAAAGTACCAGTCTGCCTTGCTTGAAGGTCATCTTTTTTTTTTTTTTAATAAATTTATTTATTTTATTTATTTAATTTTGGCTGTGTTGGGTCTTCGCTGCTGCGCGCGGACTTTCTCTAGTTGCGGTGAGCAGGGGCTACTCTTTGTTGCAGTGAGCGGGCTTCTCATTGTGGTGGCTTCTCTCATTGTGGAGCACGGGCTCTAGGCGCGCGGGCTTCAGTAGTTGCGGCACATGGGCTCAGTAGTTGTGGCTCACGGGCTCTAGAGCACGGGCTCAGTAGTTGTGGCGCACGGGTTTAGTTGCTTTACAGCATGTGGGATCTTTCTGGAGCAGGGATCGAACCCGTGTCCCCTGCATTGGCAGGCGGATTCCCAACCACCACGCCACCAGGGAAGCCCCTTGAATGTCATTTTTAATGGAATATTTTCAACATTCAAAAGTATGTGGCTCTGATTATAAAAATGTTGCAATAAAAAACCTGATCCAGAGAATGCCTTAGGAAAAGTTGCAGTACCATCGTTAACAATGTACCGATAAATACCTCTTTCTAGAGATTGTGTGACTGAGGAGTTAGATTCCTCAGAGTCATAGCTAGGCTTTATATGGTCTGCACTACTTCCTGCCCTCCTTTACCTCCACTTAACGTGCTGTTTTCAACAAAGGCACGTTTTTCAGAGGAGGCATTCTACAGCTTTCATGTGCTTTCAAGAAGGATGACACTGTCTTAATATCTGAACATTGCATGCTATGCTTCCTAGAATATTAGCCTTATTGGAGATCTTTGCTTGGAAAACACTCTCCCTCCAAGACCAAGTTTCAATGGGATGAATGTCCTAGTGAGAAATCCTGTTTTTTAGGGTACTTTAAAAACAGGCACGGTCTATGTAGGTCTAGCCAACTAACAAGAAACACTGGTTAGTATTTATCCCACGTCCTCAAGGCTGTCAGATGCCCCAGAGGTTTGGGACATCTAAAATCTGTTAGATAAACTAATCAGCGACATGAATTCAGCCTGGGCATTTACCAGGTATAGTGCTAGGAATATGAATAAGATATGTTTTCTGTCCTTAAGAGCTATATCCTGTTTACCTCAGAAATATAGAAAATACTGTACCAATAACCTACAAAGCCAGCGTAGAAGAGAGAGAGAGCTAGTTGGAGTAACCTCTGGTGTCTTATGAATGTAGAATTCATCACACATAGCTTGTTAGAACATTCGTATTATCTGGTTTCTCAGATTTCTTTCCTATCCTTAAGAATTAGAAATGATCACAGCAAGTTTGATACCAAATAGTAGGGGACATCTCTGGTTTCTTTATTGGTGAGACTAGGTCATTCAGCAGCGTCTATGTCCAGAGAACTATTATGGGAAATAAAATTGAACCAAACATGGCCCATGTTCTCAATATGCTTATTATTACTAGGTAGTGGAGAAACAGTGGATTACAGAAATGACAGTGTCCTAGGCAAATGTTGACTCTTACGTGGTGAAGTCATAGGTGAGTGCGGTAGACTTACAGTAAGCTTTAAACTTACATCATTCAAAATTCACTTATTTCCCTAAAATCCAAACGTCATTAAATTTAAATACACCTTTAAGACTAGCATTGAATGGAAGCATTTTGCTTGAGTTTAATTAGTCTCACAGAATATCTTAGAAGCTGTAATTGCTAAAAGTGTAGTGTCTCCCTTTAAACTTAAAAATTAGTGGTGATGTGAGTAGAATGGCAAATATTCTGACTAATAAACTGCAGAGCTAAAAATGTGTAAATATGAAGAATGTTGACTTTAAAAGATTGGGATTTTTAATAGTTGTGGCTTAAGTAAAGGAAAATCATCTTGGAATATGTCAGGTGTGAATCAAGTAATAAAAACCCAATAATATTGCATAATATTAATAGCACTGTTCTGAATACTTTTACATATATTGTTTCATTTAGTCCTCACAATATTCTGTGAGTACTGTTAAGGATGTTCATTGTGGAGCAAAGTATTACAGTCCTACATGCATACGTGCATTCTACAAATAGCCCTGAACCCATGGGCCAGGCACTGTCTAGATGCTGGAGATACATTGGTGAACAAGGTAGACTTTCTTTCCTTTTGGAGCTTACATTTTGGTTTTTTTAAATTAATTTTATTTTATTATTTATTTTTGGCCGCATTGGGTCTTTGTTGCTACGTGTCGGCTTTCTCTAGTTCCGGCGAGCGGGGGCTACTGTTCGTTGCGGTGCGCAGGCTTCTCATTGCGGTGGCTTCTCTTGTTGCAGAGCACAGGCTCTAGGCACGTGGACTTAAGTAGTTGTGGCATGCGGGCTCAGTAGTTGTGGCTCGCGGGCTCTAGAGCACAGGCTCAGTAGTTGTGGCACACAGGCTTAGTTGCTCCGTGGCATGCGGGATCTTCCCGGACCAGGGCTCGAACCTGTGTCCCCTGCATTGGCAGGCAGATTCTTAACTACTGTGCCACCAGGGAAGCCCGGAGCTTACATTTTGGAAGGGAGGTCGACAAAAACCAGCTAAAGCAATACCCATAGAATGTATTAAAAGGTTAATGTAAGTGATAAGACATTAAAACAGGATAAAGGATTAGGGAAATGGGAGTGCTTAGAGTGGTCAGAGAAGTCTTTTTGAAGTGGGGCTATTTGAACAGAGACCAGAATGAAGTTGGGAAAGCAGAAACTGGGTGAGGAGCATTTCAGGCTGACAGAATGAGGACAAAAAGAACTTAAGACAGGAATGTGTGAGGACTAGCAAGGAAGCCATTGTAGCTAGAGCCAAGTCGGTGGGGGGGCGGGGTGGGGGGAAGTGCCAGGAAGTGATTCTGCAAGGTTAGCCATGGGCAACATCTTGTCAAGTCCCTCTCTCTATCTACAGTACGGACTTTCTGTTATCCATGTAAGATAGGAGGCCACTGGAGGGTTTTTTTGTGTGTTTTGTTTTTTTTGTTTTTTTGGCTGTATTGGGTCTTCGTTGCTGTGCACGGGCTTTCTCTAGTTGTGGCGAGCGGGGGCTACTCTTTGTTGCGGTGCGCGGGCTTCTCATTACAGTGGCTTCTCTTGTTGCGGAGCACAGGCTCTAGGTGCACGGGCTTCAGTAGTTGCAGCACGCGGGCTCAGTAGTTGAGGCACACAGGCCCTAGAGTGCGTGGGCTCAGTAGTTGTGGTGTGGGCTTCAGTAGTTGTGGCACGTGGGCTCAGTAGTTGTGGCGCACGGGCTTAGTTGATCCGCAGCATGTGGCATCTTCCTGGGCCAGGGATCAAACCCGTGTCCTCTGCATTGGCAGGCGGATTCTTAACCACTGCGCCACCAGGCAAGTCCCCACTGGAGAATTTTAAACAGGGAATTATGGCTGGTTTATGTTTGGAAGAATAATTCTGGCTGCTTTGTGGATAAGAGAGCATAGGGACATAGCTGTGGAAACAGAGAAAGGCGGTTGGGCTTTTGTCAAAATTAGGGCAAGAAGTTGATGATGGTACCTTAGACTACGATGGTACTGGTAAGGTGATGAGAGGTGACCGATTTGTTTGAAGGTAGACCTAACAGAATTTGTTGACAGCTTGGGTGTAAGAGAAAGCAAGGAGTCAAGGATGACTCCACGGTTTTAGGATTGAGTGAACGTGGTGTCATTTATTGAGCTATGAGCTGAGGGAGGATCACATTTAGGAAGAAATAAAAAATTCTGTTTTTGATTAAGATTGAGATGCCTATTAATAGACATTTTCAGTGTAACTGTTGAATAGGTAGTTAAATATACACGTTGAGTGCCTGAGCAAGGCTATGGCTGGAGATACAAATTTAGGAGTTGCCAACTTCTAAATAGTATAGAAAGTATAGAGTATGGAGAGAGGAGAAGAGATCTGGGGACTCGGCTCTGGAGACTAAAGGCCGGTTAGAGCAGGTGTATCCCCGAAGGAAGAATGTGTGGGTTGGATGCCTCTGAGAAAGCTAATAAGATGAGGACAGAGAAGTGCTCATGGGACTCAACTGTCTTGAAGTCCTTAGTGGCCTCACCAAGAGCAATTTTGAGACAAAAGGCTGGAGAGATTTCAGTAGTTGGGGTGGTGAGGAAGAGGAGTTTTGCTGTAAAGGAGAGCAGAGAAACAGGGTGGTGAGAGGGAAGGACAGGGATGTGTAGTCAAGGAAGGGGTTTCTTCTGATTTTAGATGAGAAATAGTTCTAACATGTTTGTATGCTGTTGGGAGTGATTTTCATAGTCCTCAAACACTTAGTGATTACCTTCCATGTGATAAGTAACATCTAAGGTTTGATAGGATTATCTTTCAGATATCCATATGTGTTTTGTGGAATATTTGGATTATAAGGTCATAGTGTGTAATGGAAAGAGTTCAGGCTGGACAGGCAGCCTGCCTTGGAATCATATTCTGGTCCTTCAGCTACTGACCAAGTGATTTTGAGGAACTTAACCTGACCTCTGAGCCTGTTTCCTAATCTGCAAAATGATAACCTCTTTTAGGTTAAAATAAAAACAACATATAAGTATGATACTGGACTTAGGTGCCAACTAGCACACCCATAGTGGTCTTTAGAGATAATTTCCCCTTTGATGTTGGAATATTTGTCGTTGTATAGTATTGGAAAGGTCAGGATTAACATCAGCTGGAAATTTGCTAGAATGCAGAATATCAGGCCCCGTATGTGATCTGTGGGATCAGAACAGATGTGTGTTTAACAGGAACCCCAGATGATTTGTATGGACATTAAAGTTTGAAACCACTGATCTAGAAAACAGGTGCCAGTCTGCCCTATTTTTTTAGGAGTTCAAGGAAAAGGTAACATCTCTACATTCTTAACATGCTTGCATCTAAAAGTATTCTTATACCTAGCTTTATTGTTTGTAATGCTTTTGTGTATGTAGGTATGTGACAAATACCTGTGATGTATTGTTATATGGCAGATTCTTTCTGTGTACTCTTGACAGTGTACGAAATGAAAACTCTCCAGATGTGATGATCTTTCTTTTTTAATTGTTGAAATACAGATAATTAGGAAAGTTGATAAGCAGACCGCATTACTGGATGCAGATGATCCTGTGTCACAGCTCCATAAATGTGCATTTTACCTTAAGGATACAGAAAGAATGTACTTGTGCCTTTCTCAAGAAAGAATAATTCAGTTTCAGGTATGTTTTTAAATTACTGGTAAAATCTAAAATGTGCAAACTATTAGGTTAGCAGCATTTAGAAACATGAAACTCTCGCTTAATGTTAATTGTATCCAAATACACGAAGCTGTGTGTTCAGATATTTATCTCAAGTTCAAGGGTCCTTAACCCACATGTTCCTCAGATATAGTAGTCATCCTACGTCAAGGAAGAACTCAAAACTATGAAAATGTTCTAAAAGAAGCAGTTAACATCTAGTTCTGAGGAACAAAGAGCCCCTCAGATTATCCAAAAGTAGATGTTGAGTATTCAGTAAATCACCTGAAATTATGTGCAGACAACATTGTATATGATGCATGCCTATTTTGGAGGAGCGTTCATAATTCTCATCAGATTTATATTGGGGTCTTCTAAGATAGTAATGATGACACATTTCAAAAGCTAATTTTTAACTATTTACTCAGAAGGCTTTCATGAGGACATTTATGACATGAACAGATGATTTAATAGAATAGTTATACTTTCGAATGAAACTCATTTCTGAACATCTGGAGACTTTCCAGAGAGATGGCCACACACAGCCAGTCTCCTCAACCCAGCACTGATGGTCTGGCCTAGGTGTTTCGAGGTAGGGGTAGGGGATTGTCAGTCAACATTTTGGTTGCTTCCAACTGAAAGTACGTAAGTTTCTAGCTGTTCTCTGAGCAGGAGGGGGCTCCCATTCTCTCTCTCTCAGGGATCCCTAAAGAGTTTTAAACAGCTATTTACATCACAGATACTGATCTTTTATTAAAGAAAGTATACAGGTACTGGTATACTCTTACTTAAATGGTTATTCTGAAGGTATTATTAGTTTTTAGTATGTCACTGAAATATTTTGTATTAAAATAAAACCTGCCATATGTGAGGTTTCCATGTTAATATTCTGTTTGTTTAGGGATTGGCAAAGCATTGTGCTTGGGAAGTTTATAAATTTGTACTAAATTCTCTTCATGTTAATGCCAGTCTATGAGTGTTACTTTGTTAAAGTGTCGTATACTGCAGTGTATATAAAACTCAATTTCTAACCATTTTTTTTCATAAGGCCACTCCATGCCCAAAAGAACCAAATAAAGAGATGATAAATGATGGCGCTTCCTGGACAATCATTAGTACGGATAAGGCAGAGTATACATTTTACGAGGGGATGGGCCCTGTCCTTTGCCCAGTCACACCGGTGCTGTTGTAGAAAGTCTTCAGGTGAGACCACTTACAAGTGACTTTAGCTCTTTGCAGCTGCTCTCAGCTATGACATGGCATAATTTTATTTCACAAATGTGATTTTTCTCCAAATCTGTGATTTGGAGGTTTTGCTACACAATCATTTGTTGATTTAAAAAAAAAAAAAGAAGAAAATGAGAGGAGCATAATTTTATGCAAGAAAATTTAAATGTAAATCAGTTTGTGTATTATCTTGAGATATTTTTAGTTCACTTTGTCTTTATAATCATGTCATTTAAAGGAAGCTTTTTATTTATCCGTTTTTTTTTGCACATGGTAGTCGAATGAGAAACTGTACTGTAATGAAAAATGAAAAGTTTTCTCAACATTGTTCTGATTTTCTGTGCATTGCAGTTGAATGGCGGTGGGGACGTAGCAATGCTTGAACTTACAGGACAGAATTTCACTCCAAATTTACGAGTGTGGTTTGGGGATGTAGAAGCTGAAACTATGTACAGGTACTTAATATAATTTTTTACATCATCCAGAGTTTTTGATGGGGGTGTGGGTACATGAGACTCTTTCCTGATATTGATTGTCCTGTATTTAAGCAACCTTGTTTTAAGTTTGAGTTCTAAAATTTTTTGTGCTTTTAAGTGATTTCTATTTCCTCCTCAGATGTGGAGAGAGTATGCTCTGTGTTGTCCCAGACATTTCTGCATTCCGAGAAGGTTGGAGATGGGTCCGGCAGCCAGTGCAGGTTCCAGTAACTTTGGTCCGTAATGATGGAATCATTTATTCCACCAGCCTTACCTTTACCTACACCCCAGAACCGGGGCCACGGCCACATTGCAGTGCGGCGGGAGCAATCCTTCGAGCCAACTCCAGCCAAGTGCCCCCTAATGAGTCAAACACAAACAGCGAGGGGAGTTACACAAATGTCAGCACAAATTCAACCAATGTCACGTCATCTACAGCAACAGTTGTGTCCTAACTACCGTCTTTTTGCTAGGACTTACACTGACTTGAGTGCGGCAAAATGTTGACAAAAAAAAGAAAGAAAAAATGAACAATCTTTTGTGGTTTCTTGGGAAAACTTTTCATACCCGGTGATACTATTCAAAAACCCCATTACCTGCAAGTGCTGATTTGAAGTGCAGAAGCCACAGTAAAACAAACAAAAAAACATCAAAATGTGCAAACTTTTGGAAATTGATTTTTTTCAGCTGTTATTTTTGTTTGGTTGGCTTTTGTTTGGTTTTGTTTAAATGGGCAAGAAATAGAGATGTGGCTGGAGTAAAAGGTAATCAAACTAGAAGATGAAAATCTAACATAGTTTTTATGGACCAAGGAACTTGTATAAGCTTTAGTAAAAGGTACATTTTCACCATACCTTTTTATATCACAGTATATATAGTACACCTTTGTTACCAAATAGGTTGTTCTCCTCCCCACCCCCTTTGAGCTTTTGCTCTTAAGTACATTCAGGTTCCAAGCCTGACCATGCTTGTTTAATCTAATTACCATACTCCTCCAGGTCTTTTTGGTCTAAGGCTGGAACTGTTCTTTTTATTTTATTATTTTCTTTAAAAGCTGAAGTCTTATGACTTTTCATGAGTGGAAGGTGTTTTGATTTCAGCAAGTCAAATCTTGTAAAGGCCTGCATATTTCTTTTAAGATTATTTGAAGTCTGTGCAAAAGCTTTAAAAAAAATGCCTCTGCCTTGCCTGCAATACATGCAACGTACGTTGACTTAGTCTCTGTTCTCAGACACCGTTGATAGTTATTTCCGTGTGTTCCTTTTTTTAAAAAAATGTATTTATAGTTGTAATCCAAGAGGTTCTAACATTTACCTGGAATTAAATGTGGCCATTTAGTCATTAATGAGTTAATGGCGTGGAACATGTTGGTTTTTACAGTGTTCCCTTCCCTTTTCCTGTGCAGAAATGTATCTACGCGGTCCAGGATTTGTTCAGGTTTTCCCTCCTCCTAATCTTGTACATAACTTGTATTATGTGTAAGTTAAACATTTTATTTTGAAGTTAGAATATTCCCAGTGATTTCATTCAGCAGGGTGTTTTTCTGCCTTGTTGGCATATGGCAAAAAAATATCATCAGAAGTATTTGCTACCGGTTGGTAGATGGTGCCCTTATTGTATAATGAGGAAAATCTCAGCAAAAGCACGTTTTTATTTACTTTTTTGTGTGGGGGGTAGCCTAGGCCAAAACATCATTGTAACCTTGAAACAAGATGCTTTTACTAGATGACCAACTAAAATAGCTGGAAGACAGTACTTTAGGAACAGATAGCTGTAAGATTATAAAAATGCAAATGTACTTTATCTTTCCATTTCTCTCCCTGCCTTTTTTTGTTTTCTCTTCCCCAGTACTGAGCATCTTCACAAATGTCTCCTACTTGGAAAGCATTTCTTCTCCATTCAGTTAAGATTTGGTTGCATTCGGGGTTGTGTGCTGTCTGTGTGTGCTGGGCTCACCAGTTTTACGTTGGTTTTGTTCCTGCACTTCGGGCACGCCTGTGTTCGGTTTCTTAGAAATTGCAGTAGACTCATTGGGCTACGTTTTCTACAGGAACTATGTGTGTAATGTTACAGGACATGGTCTAGTAATACAATCATCTTTCTTTGAGTAAAAACTACCTCTAGATTGTGGTAAGCTTTTACTGTCCCACAAAACAGGAGCCACAAGTACCTTAAGAATGCAAAACTGTAACTTCCTGCAGTTTCCATACAGAAATTGTCTTTCTGGTGTCCTGGGCTATTTTGAAAAGTTTCCGTCAGTAGACTTTTTAAAACATCATTGTTAGTAGCTTCCCCCGACTCCCCTCCACCCCCAGCTTTGATATCTTCATTAGTCATTCTTTTGCTCAGACTCTGCCATTGTAAATACAATTCCTAACGTCTTTACATCACTTTTTCCTCAGTTTTCAAGGGGGAAGTCATTTGTAAAACATGTTAGTGGTTAAATAAAAGTTATTGTGGTCTTCTCTTTACTGCAAGCCTTTTTAATTACTCACAGGCTGCATTATACTATATATAGCCTTTCTCTCTTTAAGTCTGCTCCCGTCACTAGCTTCTCTTGTAAGCTAATCCTGCCTCACACTTTAAATCTGTTTCAGTGACCAAGGGCAGAATTCATTGTGGCCTTATCTTTCTTTGTTTTAACTGTTTACTGGCTTTTTCTTGCAAACTTGCTTATTTCTGAGTAGTATTTATTCTTCTCTCTGTTGAGTCTGGAAGTAGTCTTTACACAGTGCTTTTTGTTCAGAGCTCCGAAATGTTTTCAGTGCTGCCTTACTTTGAATGGGCCACAAGTTTCCTCCACTTCCCAGGTTTGGTATTTAGTTACCAAATTATACTAAATTAACTGATAACAGATGAGATGCTTTTGAAGAACAAACTATTCCTACCCAGCATTGCAACTCAAAATAATTTTTTCAAGTTTATGGCTTTATTAAAATGAACTTTTGCTTTTTTACTGTTTAACTATATCTAATTTTGGCTCTTTGTTTATTTTAATAAGATAATTGAAATATTAGACTGTAAACCCTTTTCCTCTTTTTTTTTTTTGAAAAGTCCAAGAATATACAGGCATTCTCCCCCCATTATTTTATGACATTCTACATACCACAAACTGAAGACTGAAATGATTTGTCTGTTGTGGCTTATTGTTTACTAGTAGTTCTTTTGTCAGCTGATTAAAAATTTTTTTGTGAATTATTTTCAGTGTTTAATTTACAGGAGCCTTGTCGTCTGGTTATGGTAGAACATGGCCCCTCCTCCAATGGTGGCATTATTAGAGATGCTGGTCATTTTCCCTTATAAAGACTCTCAGAATGGTAACCACTTCAGTTAAAGTATAGTACATTCAAGCTTTTTTTTTTTTTTAAGTTCTGTATTAGAAGTGTAGCCTATGCTCTTATGATTCTATGCAGTTTCTGAAAATAGGCATAGAAGCTGAGTCTGTTATCCAATATGTTTTTATTCTGTTGAATTTGATCACATAGATTGGGATGGCAAGCTAAAGGCTTTAAATATAAAATGCCCTTTTTATTTTGAATGATTTCAGAGTTGAACACTAGTATAAAATTTACCCTGCTGCTGACTTTTCTTAAACTGTGGCAACTAAAGGCATCCTCATATATGTATTAATTAGTGAAATATTTGTCACTCGTACTGCACAGACTTATTTGCAGTTGTAACTGGTTAGGTTTTTGTTTTATGGGTTTGTTTTTTTTTTTTTTTTTTTAATGAAACTAGTACCATCTGTGCCCTCAATTTCCAACACAGTTTTTAAGAACTAAACTAACTAGTCATGTTTAATCAGATAATCCATGCAGGGGGTGGGGGGGGTTCCTTTTTGAAACAAAATGTTATTCAATTATTAACCAAGTTACTTATTTTTGATTTCAAAAGCAGCTGTGTTTCTGATGAGTACTGAACAAATGTGTGTAATTTTCTGTGCCAGACTTTCGACTTTGTTTTCAAGCACTGTAATGTGGGATGATGGTTAGAAACAATAATATATTAGGGTTTCTATTTAACCCTTTCAGGACTGAACTGTATTTCCTTTTATTAATTTTTCCATGTGTTGTGATAAATGTTTGCCAGCATTCAGTACTGTGTTGGTCCAGATGTAGGTTTATATGCTCATTTTTAGCTTATTTCTTGTACCTTGCAGCATGCTCTACGCATTCAGTCCTTAAGGGGTTTATTTTACAAACTGTGCACCTGTAAGGTTTATTAGCAATAAGATAGAAAATTGAGCAAGTTTATACCATAATTTTGTAGAAAAAAGAATCTGCTCAGTTCCATATTTCATCCGTGAGAAACCTGCAATATGGGCAGTTTCAAGAAATAAATAAAAAGGAAATGTAAACCATTGTAAAAGTCTTCTGTTGGATGTGCCTGATGCATGTATTATCGTCTTTGATTTCAGAATACTTCATAGAGATAAAATTAAATTCCATACTACAGTTGGTATATTTACAGTCTTACCTTGCTATCTAATCTACATCACATCAAAGTGATGGCTGTGCTGATTTTTTTTTTTTTAATGTTTTAAACTACACCGTGCTTTAAAAAGAGAAAGTTTTTTTTGCGGGGGG
Organism: Balaenoptera musculus; assembly: GCF_009873245.2. Classification (NCBI taxonomy): domain Eukaryota; kingdom Metazoa; phylum Chordata; class Mammalia; order Artiodactyla; family Balaenopteridae; genus Balaenoptera; species Balaenoptera musculus. The sequence continues at coordinate 87,652,861 of NC_045789.1, read as the reverse complement.
GGGGGTGGTTCTTCCTTCTTCACGGGGAAATGGGCTTCGCCCCTCAAGGGTTGTCTCCTAATTCAGGAACTTTTCAAGCTAATCTCAACAAGATTGGAGAGCATTATTTAACAGTAGCTTGCTTTTCCAGTGTAAGGTTGTCATTTGGTTTGGTGTATGAAAGAACATAGAATGTTTTTTCCTTTTTGGTGTGAGCTCCTCATTGGAGAGAAAGCGTACTTTGTTTAATAGGGAAACAGAAAGTAAAGGGGGGAAGTTGTTACATATTTTTTCAATCATAACAAGTTCATTTATCTGACCTCCCCCAAAAGAAAAAAATATAAGCAAAGTTATCAGGATTTTTGCTAAATACATCTAAAAATAGTGATTGTTAAATAATTTAGAAACAATATAGTTGGAATTTGAGTTGTGAGGCTTTAATGGCTAGGATTGGTAATAGCTTCTTTTTTTAAAAAACTATTTATTTTACAGTAGGTCTTTGTTGGTTATCTATTTTAAATATAGCTGTGTGTGCATGTCAGTTCCAAACTCCCAGTCTATGTATAGATTGGGTAATAGCTTCTTGGTTTAGAATTTAGATGGGAATAATATGTTTCTACCCCTTGTTATAAATAGTATATGATCACTTTCTAAGCAACCTAATGAAAGGTCCATTAAGTGTATATATGTGTATATATTTTGTCCTTGAACCCGTAGATGGTTGCCAGTTAAAAACATGCAGAGGGCAAGCTACATCAGGTGCTAGTGGTGAGGGATCACAGAAGCAAGTCCTCTCCTCAAACAAACAAAAATCTAGAAAGACACAGTACAAAAAACCCTGAAAAACCCTAGTTTAGTGCTAGACAGAGCAATGAGGACAACAAATTAAGTTGATGTATGTAAAGTACAAATGGGGTGCTTCATCTTGACCTACAGGTTAGACCCTAAAGCTTACGGCTGGGGGATAGAACTGGTGCCACAGCTCCCGTAGGACCTGCAAGACTGGACAGTTATACACAGTTCTTTGTGTTAAGGATAAGATTTTTTGTGTGCCTGGCACACAGGTGTTCAATAAATAGTGTAAGGTGTCATGCACACGTATGTAAGAAATCATGACTCATCTTGGTTTAAAGAAAAGGCAGGTAAGTATTATCTAATACAGAAAAGGAACAAGGTTTTAACTCTATAACAAGAAACGTTCATGATGAACACAGCTAGGTTGTTTTATAACGGAATTTATAGAATGTTTTGCTTTGCGGGAGTAGCACTTTATTTTTTAAATTTTTATTCTTATTGTTTTTTCACATTGGGCCACTTGTTTTACTGGATGTTTGCTGGTGGACCACTTTCTTACACCCGGGGGACTTAGGCCTTTGAGGGACAAGACTGGGCCGCAAATGCAGCCTCGTGTCAGTGCCCTTCAGGTCTTTTTACCCATGTGCCCGAGCCAAAACTCCCCTCAAGTCTCGACTGCCCAGGGGAGAGCCACATCCTTTTATTGACACGGTGAAATCTGAAGGCACCTAGAACCAAGCATGCGGGAAGGACAAGCCTGCGAAGGCCGAAGAGGGAGGGTGCTCCCTTTCCTGCGGGATGGAAACAGGCCGGGCGGGTCCAGCACGATGGACGGGGTTGGGGGGTCGGCCAGGTGGTTCGTGGTCAGGGGCTGGCTCCGCACCAGCCGCAGCATCTCGCGTCCTCCAGCCCGGTTTTGGGGGTCCCAGTCCCAAGGCTCCAGATCACGTGGAACAGCCACTGCCTCAACTCGGCCAGCTCCACACGAGGACGCGTGTCAGGCTCGTGGCCGTGAGGCGCGTCTCCAGTTGGATGAGGGTCTGGTTGTGTGCCTCGACGCGGGCCAGGTCCAGGTCCAGGGGGCCAAAGAGGAGCTCCTCCTGGTCCTCTTCTATGTAAAATTCCAAAGGGAAGGTAAAGTTTTCAGGCACCAGCCACCACGGCTTGATCTCCATGTCCTGCTGCCCCCAGCCAATTCTGAATAGGGCCAAGTCCAGGAACTTATGCCAACAGGACCTAGAGAAATCTTGGAAGTAGCACTTTAAAATGTGGAATTCTATGACAAGTTTTTTAAAAGGTAAGTATGAGGTTTAGGTGTGTATCAGGTTCTTTCTGGCAGGATTGATTGTAGTCCCGGCTTTTCACCTCCTTGTATTCTACTACCCTGCTCATTGAGTACGGTCAACATGCGGGTCCATCATTTCTGGCACCTCTGCCTGGTCGATCATTTCCACTGGTGCTGAAATCCCAAACTCTCAATCCAGAACGCCGCCCCCGCCCCATCTTCTTCATATAAAGGAGTAAAGAGTGTGACGAGATCATTCCCAGCAGCCTCTTGAGCCGTCTTTGGCAGCTGTTCTTTTATCCTGAAACGAAGTTTTCTCCCCACAAGGCTGCTCTTTGTCCTTGCTCACAACACAACACAAAGTCAGTGATTGTGGTTTTCTCCTGCTCCTTAAACCTTCACAACTAAGTTCTTAATTCACATACTTTGATGATATAATGAAAAGTTTTGGAAAATGATTGTGATTCGAAGATAGTCATCGTGACTTTAATCACCGATTGTCCCAGGGAGTAGCTCTAACAGTTGTCCGCTGAGAATTTTCGTGTAGCTGGTAAGATTCCAAAGGTGCAAATGGTGTGATCTTTGAGAAGACCCTCAGGTGAAGGATAATGGAATATGCATCCCTTTGCTGAGAAGCATAAATATCTATCCCTATTACTTCTGGGTAGTGCCAGAGGCTGGAATTAGTTAAGACACAACCAGGAATTTTTAAATGGCCAGTAATGTTCTAGGCTCTGAGCTCATTCAGGGTGTGGCCATTTCTTAAAAATTTTCACTAAGGGCTTGTCTTAGTCTGCTCGGGCTGCCGTAATAAAATACTGTGTGGCTTTAAACAACAGGAATTGCTTTTTCTTATGGTTCTGAGGGCTGGAAGTCTGAGATCCAGGTGCCAACGTGGTCAGGTTCTGGTGAGGACACTTAACTGGTTTGCAGATGGCTACCTTCTTGCTCTGTGCTCACATGGCACAGAGAGAGACATCTCTGTCTCTTCTTAAGCCCACAGCCCTTAGGACCCCACCCCGTCTTTATGACCTCATTTAACTTAAATTACCTCCTAAAGGCCCATCTCCAGATACAGTCACATTGGGAGTTAGGGCTTCAGCATGAAATTTGGGGGAGAACAGTTCAGTCCATAGCAGGGCCCTTCCTAAAAACTTTCTGGGTTACAGTTTCAGTATACTGGATACCAATCTATAGGATGGTATTTAGGTTTCCTGCATTTTTAAGTTCTGGTTGGGGATTCTCAACAGTTAGCCAAGACAGTGAACAGACTTGGGCTGAGGGACAAGGGGAGAGGCAAGATTGAGGGAGAAGTCACTTTGGCCACTTGTGAATTGTTTTATGGCCATTATTTAATCCTCACCCCAGCCCTATGAGGTAATATGCTTGTTTTAGAGGTGAAGACACAGGCTCAGGACTTGCCCAAAGTCATACGTTAAGTTTAGCAGAGCTGGGATTCAGATGCGGGCCCAGGTGACTCAGTCACGCTCAAGTGCCACGCGAGACGTCTCAGTCACAAAGGCACAGGGACTAGGGTTTCTAGGAGCTGGTTCTGTGACAAGTTCTGTCTTCTTAAGGAACTTTATAGGGAACAACCATTCTATTTCAGTCCTCACATTTTACAGTTGAGAAAAACAGAGCCCTAGAGAAGTTGAAAACCCAAACGTGATTATGGATTGAAGATGCTTTATTCACTTGAAAGTGCTATCCAGTTGCCGGGTGTTCATTTGTTTTTATTATTATTTTAGTATCATGACCTCTTGGTTAATGTTCTTAGTCCCCCTGGCCAAGCCTTACACATAAATATGTGCTAAATTATACAACCCTAGAGAGAATTCGAAATCTATGAACCTATTCAAGTTCACTGAAGCACTGAAGGGAAATGATAAAAATAATGATAAAAACAACTTCAAAACCTTTCCATCTTCCAGGTGAAGATAATGGATCTTCATCTCTGAATAAATCTAACAGTTAATTCAAACTTCAGTGAGTTTCTGAACCTCATATGAGTAAGACCAGAACTCAGAGACCAGAGTGTGGAACAATGACCTGAGTGATTGGTGTTCAAATCATAAATGTCCTCGGGGTGGCAGATGAGCTTGCCACTGTTCATTCGTCTCATTCATAGTTGGGGGGTAAATGACACACAGCACTTGGGAGGAAGCACACATGAAGAGCCCTCAGCCATTGTCCTGTATTTACCTCAGAGCCCGGGTATCTGCTGTGGTTGCTCTCCATCCAGCTCAGGAGGCCGCTTGGCCTGGGTCTTCCAGGACCTTCGTGAGCTTAGCCCTCAGGCTTTTTGCTGCTCATTCAAGAAAACAGTGATATGGTGGTTTTGCATTTAATACTTCAAAGATTTGAAAATAGACACCTTCAATATGATAGCCATTATTAGCGTTACAAGAGTTAAGCAGAAATCAAACCTGGTTAACTTGGGGAAAGGGGATTTTGTAAGAAGAGCAGAAGCTCAAGGATTGAAGGCCAGCCTGGATCACGTTTTGAAATACAAGGAAGGCAGCTCCTGTGAGTTAAGGAACCCTGGATCGCAGGAGTGGTCTGCTCAGGGCGCCACTGCTGTGAGCGTTCCCCCTTTTCTTTTATCCTTAAGTCAGCTGCTTCAGATTCAATTTCGCAGATGAGAGCCACCGGCCATGTGAACCTAGGTCACTTGCCTGTTCCTGTGCACTTAGAGGAAGGGTCAGTTAAGAGGAACCTCTAGGGGCTCTTTGGTTTGTGTGATCACAGGCCTAGATTTAGAACCAACAGGGGAAGAGATAATTCCCCAAAAAAGGAATTTGAGGTTGCTGGGTTTGGGGAATAGGTGCCAGGGAGCTCCTCTAGAGGGCTACAGACAATAAATTCTGTAGTCAAATGTATTAAGTGTATTCTCTGTGTTCAGGGCTTTACATGAAATATTTCTTATTCCTCAAACTTCTGAGTCAATTTAATAGGCAGTTTTGAAAAGGATGTTCAGGTGATGAGCCATATCATCAAAACCCCTCCCACCTCCTCTACCTTCCAGCCTTCCCGAGAAACGCCCCTTCCGCAGGATGGTCTCTCGGGAACTCTGACCTGCTTTTCTCACCCCCACGGCAGCTGATAGAACCACTGGAGAGACTTCCTCATGCTTTCTGCAGGTGATTGGGCAAGAAGCAAACAGGAGATCTCAGGGGCCTTGTTTTGACATGTCAACATTGACATGTCAACCGAGAAGCAAAGAACTGGTTTGCAGGGAGAAGAATGAAGCAGACATCCGAAGAAAGGTGGGAGCATTCCCGGTTCCCGCCCCTTTCTGAGGCTCAGCTGTATTCCTGCCCTTGAGTTCCAAGAGATAACCCATTATTTTTATCATTTCCCTTCGGTGCTTCAATTAACTTGAATAGGTTCATATTACTTGCAACTGGTGTCCTAATAGGGAAGTCTTGCCTTTATTACCGTAATTTCATCGATGAAGAAATTAAGAAAAAGGCAAGGGTCGTTTTTAGGGTTCTGCAGCCTCAAGTGGCAAAGCTGTGATTCAAGCCCAGGCCCTCTGGACCTGAGTGAGTTAGGGAAGGTAAGGGTTTGGAGGCAGTACCAACATCTAGGGGAGCATCGAGATGGGAGCATCTGAACAGTGTCTCAAAGAGTGAGGCAGTCCAGGATTTCAACAGGGAGGAGTGGATGGGCTGACGGAAGGCAAGGAGTGTAGTCCAGGCAGGTTCCCTAGCGTAATGGAACCATGCGAGCAGTAGGAATTGATTGTTTCATGACTGTGTATAAATTTAACAGGTTACCAGGGTCCGATAGGTAGAATCTCCTGCCATGTCTATTAGGGGGAATGGTTCTCTGCACCACATGTCTTTCCCTGTGGGAGGGACCTACCATTTGGTAAGATTCCTGGCCTCTGCCCTTTACTCAGTATTAATAACTTTGCTGAATGAGTTAATTTAGTTCTTCTCCAGCCAGGAACTGAAGATATGTAATAAAATCCTGCTTCATGGGGCTCTCCTTCTAGTGGGGAGAGACAGGCAAAAGTAAACACAGGTATATGTCTATGCATGTTTACGTATTAAAGGGCTCCTACTGAAAATGTCACCATCTCAAGCCCAGAGATAATGGAATCTGACCATCAAGAGCCCTCCGCAGCATCCAGGGGCATCTGTGGGTGAGAATTACTGTGTCCTAGAAGTACTGAGTAGGTAACATTCAATATAAAAACCTGTTGCCTCTAACGAGTACTTCGCCGACCATTTCAGCGGAGGTGCTGTACACACGTCACAGTCGTGCGCAGCCCGCTGAGGGACTTAGGCTTGTCCTTGTTGTCTTTCTTGGGGTCCCTTTCAGTCACCTTGCAGTAAACCCTGGGCACACGTACACAGGGCAGGGTGAGGGGCTGTGAGCTGTGGGCGGTCGAGAGATGACTACAGGACAGTTTCTGCCCGGGAAAGCCCATCTGGAAGCAGGCTGTGAATGGGATGCTCATGTGCCAGGAGGACTCGACTTACGTGGGCTCTGGGAAGCTTCCAGAGAGAGCCCCTCCTCAGAGAAGAGCCAACCCTGGTGGAGGCCGGGATAGAGGAGCAAGGCTGAGGGGTGGCGGGAGCCCTGCAGGGGCCCTGGTGCCCACACCACAGTTTTCTGCCATCTCTGCTGGTTCGATTAAAGGGTGGCCTCTCCCTACCCGGGGATGCAGCTGGAGGGAGGTTGCAGAGGGAGGAAGGCAAGAGTTAGAGTCACGTAGGCTCATTCTGAGACACCTATTAGACTTCAAGTTAGAAAGGCAAGTAAGCAGGTAGATCTCCAGATCGGGATCTCAGGGCGCTCTGTGCTGGAGATACACGTTTGGGAGTCAATCACATGTAGACGGAGTTTAAAGCCATCAGCCTGATGAGATCTCGGGGGAGGAGAATAGGTAGAAAAGAGGTCCAAGACCCACCCCACCCCAATAGTCGCTGTTTGAACAGTGTTTCTCAAACTTTTTTGTGCTAGACTCCCCCAGGGGAGAGTGTTGAAATTTGAGTCTGACTCTGTAGGTCAGTGCGCATGGGTCTTGAGATCCTGCATTTCTAATGATGCTGCATTGGTAATGCAGGTCTAGAGACCCCACCTGGGGTAGCGAGGCCCTCACTTACGCCCAGACAGAAATGGGAATGATTGACTAAAAGAGTAACATGCCTCTTTGATTCGTAAAAGTGATCGTTTCTAGCTAACATCATTGTTTTCCAAGTCAGCATTAACTCACTAATCATGGTTTTAGAATTAGCCTTATTGTTTTTGAAGCACAGAATCAAGATTTCTCTCTACCCTTGAGAAGACCTTCTGTTACCACATCGCAAATGGGCTCATCACATTCTCCTTACAGGGCTGATAATGCGGCCTGTCTAAAGATCGAAGTGCTCATGTGCAATCATAGTCACGAGGCACAGAGGCCTGCGTTACGTAACCATGTGTCATAAACTCCAGAGCCTTAGCGCATCCAAGACGAAAGTTAGAGGGATGCTGAAGGGCACCTGAGTTTTAAAACTCTTTGGTTTGGGGGGGAAAAAAAACCCCTCATTTTTAATTGGGTTCCCTTACTCCTGAGTGCAATTCTACAAATTCGGAGAGACTAAATTATCATAAAAACCTAAAACCCAAATGAGTGGCATCTGGGTGCTAATGAGATTTCAGACAGACAACCCTCAGAGCTGAGAGAGGCAGACCCTTCACTTAAGCTTCTCCGCAGAGAGACTTTCTGTGGCCTGGCTCTAAGAAGGCCATGTTTTCTTCCCCTCCCTGTGATTTTAGATCCAAATGGAGCAAATAATACACAGGTTCTTTCCAGGGATGGGATATAGACGCCAGGTGAGCAGAGAAGCAAAATAGAGTGAGAGATCCTCAGAAATGTTACGGGCCCAAAGGTGCGCGTGCGCGCACACAAACACACACACACACACTCCTGCTCTGATAATATTTCAACCAAACCTAGGAGTCTTTTTTTGGAATGTGATGTTTAACGTTTTCTGTCTGTCATGTGATTTCAACACTAGCCAAGTGTGTGTAAAGAGCAAAGCTTTGGGCACGTTTACTGGAGTTTGGTTCACCGAGGACAAGTAGAGAAAGATTTGGCTTTGTGTGCTGGTGTTGGAGCCCAGGGCAACCTGAAGTTTTGCTTTTGTATTTTTTCCTTTTTAACCTTTGTCACAAATGTGGAGGTATTCTAAAAGGTGGAAAGCAGCATGTTAAAGCATATGAAATACTTTGCTTTCTGAGCTGTTAGAGAAACATGTTTGCAAGCCCGCATTTTATTAGCTAAATGTGAGTGGTTTTTTACAGCGTGGCTTTGAAGCGTTGTCCATCCCTTTTACTCACTTGACACGGCTGATTACCCCCCCTCAGCTCTGAGACTCTCTTTTCTCTTGGCCTCCAGGACACCAAGCTTTCTGGCTGTTCGTTCTCAGCCTGCCTTGCTGGTTGCTTCTCAGCTCCCCAGCCTGCAAACCTCGGATGGTCCCAGAGCGAAGACTGATCCCCTCCGCCTCCCCTACTGTATGCTCCCCGCCGTGGTCTCTCCCGTCTCAGATCTTTATGGGGGTGACTCCCCAGGGCATATTTCCTGACTTCTCACCTGAACTCCAGAATTGTAGATATAGCTGCTTGCTTGGCACCTGAAGGCTCATAGGCATCTCAGGCTTCGATCTGAAACCAGCTCCTGTTTCCTCCCCTCCCCCGCCTCCAGCTGCTCCTCCTCACCCAGCCGTTCTTCCCCTTTCCCTACACGGAGCCTCCTCCGCGGTTCCAATTGCTCAGGGAAAGAAGCTCGAAGGCAAGGCTGACTGTTTCTCGCTCTCGTGCCCCACCTCCAGGCCATCAGGAAAGCCAGCCAGTGGCTCCTTCAAAATATGTTCAAACTCTGACCACTTCTCACCACTTCCACCACCGAGAGCCACGCCGCCATCGGCTCTCACGGGGCGTATTACAGCCGCTTTCTGACGGCACCTCCACCTTCCTACCTGGCCCTCTTGCAGTCTACTCTCCACAGCGGCCAGAGTGGGTCTTTGAAAATGTGTCCCTCTGCTGCCTAAAGACCTCCACTGGCTTCCCATCTTGCTCAGAGTAAAATCCACAGTCCTCCTGGTGCCCCTCACCTTCTGCCTTGCTGCCTCTCGGTCCTCATTCTCTGTTTCTTGACTTGTAAATTTAAACATTATCTGTCAACTTCCCTGCGGTGGCAGCTGAGAATTTTGCTTGCCTCCACCCTGATTCCCATTCCTCTCTTACTTTCCTTCCTCCAAATATAATACAGTTTTTATTTAAATCATTGGTCAGTGCTTACATTATTATGGTTGTTTAATTATTCACTCTTGAGAGTATACAGTAATATAGATAGGACACTATAATTATGTTTCCTCTTTAGTATAACTTTTTGTTCTTTCTGAAGTTAATACAAGCGACATTTTTCTCCCCCACTACCCCTACTCAGTTTTCTATACACCTACTCTCTCTTTATTTCCAAATGTTCCATAAGATTCATTAAGTCTAAATTTTCACTATGTGCCAGGCACTGTTCTTGGCACTGAAGATCAGCAGTGAGCAAACTAATTAAATCCCTGCCTTCGTGGAGCTTATATTTGTTTAAATAAACATCATTGTTATTTTCCAAATATGCAAACATGTCAGATAATCATTAAAACTATTATTTTTTCTTAGAAAGTCATCCTTCCAGAGACCTCTAACTGCTGTTTGTCCTATGGGCCTTTTCCTTTTTAAACTGTCTTTCCTTACAGTTGATTTGTGTGGTTCTATTTATTTCTTTGTTTTCCCCCTCTCTGGAAGATTTTAGGATTTTTTTCAATCCTTGGTTTGTAAAATTGTACACTGACATACATGTGTTGCTGTACACTTTCTTTTTCAGACACATGTTAGACATTCAGTGGTTGCTTTCAAAATAGATATTTATGATGCTGCGGAGCAACGAAGCCCGTGCACCACAACTACTGAGCCTGCGCTCTAGAGCCCGCGAGCCACAACTACTGAAGCCCGCACGCCTAGAGCTCGTGCTCCACAACTACTGAGCCTGCGCTCTAGAGCCCGCGAGCCACAACTGCTGAGCCCGCGTGCCACAACTGTTGAAGCCCCCACGCCTAGAGCTCGTGCTCCACAACAACAGAAGCCACCGCAATGAGAAGCCCGCGCACCGCAAGGAAGAGTAGCCCCCGCCCGCTGCAACTAGAGAAAGCCTGCGCGCAGCAACGAAGACCCAACCCAGCCAAAAATAAATAAATAAATAAGAGATATTTATGAACTTTGCTGGAGTTTTCTTGTGTTATGTCTTTGAAAGTTTGTTCTCCTCCATTATCTCTGTTCTCTCTTTCTGGAATTCCTACCAGTCAGATGACCCTCTCAAACCACCACCCTGATTGCTTCTTTAATTTTCTTATCTTTATCCTGTTTTCCATTTCTTTGTCTTTTTATTTCATTTTTCAGAGAGATTTCCTCTAGTTTTCCTTTCAGCCCTTCTTTGTATTTTTTCATTTTGGCTCTCTTTTTTTTTTAATGTTTTCAAAAACTCTTTCTTGTTCTTTTTTTCATAACATTCTGTTCTTGGTGTATTTTATGGATACAATATTTTCAAATGAAGTATTTATTGTAAGATCCATTTTAAGAGAGTTTCTTTTTTTTTTTTTTAATATTTATTTATTTGGCTGCACCGGGTCTTAGTTGCAGCACACGGGATCTTCTTTGTGGCATGCAGGATCTTTAGTTGTGGCACGCGGGATCTTTCTAGTTGCAGCATGCAAACTCTTTGTTGCGGCATGTGGGCTCTAGTTCCCTGATCAGGGATCGAACCTGGGCCCCCTGCATTGGGAGCATGGAGTCTTAGCCACTGGACCACCAGGGAAGTCCCTAAGAGAGTTTCTGACTCAAGAGATCTGGGTTGGAGCCCAAGAAATTGCATTTCTAACAAGTTTCTAGATGATGCTGACCCAGGGATCTCACATGGGTCAAGGAGTGTTGACCCACATCTGCTTTTCCTTTACAACTTTTCCTCAACTGTGATTTGGTACAAAACAAAAACAGAAACTACTCCCCATCCCCCATCCCCACACCGGACAACCTGGAATGCAGCTAAGAAGTTCAAAGGGCAAGATATAAACATTCCTTTCTTCCAAAAGTCAGTTTTGAAGAACTTGAACCTGTACTTGAAAGAGCATGAACATGGACTGAGTTTTTCACTAACACATTGTCTGACCACAGGAAGTTCATCTAAACTCTCTGGCCTCTATCTCCTCATCTGTAAAGTGAGGGGACTGTAAAACATGGTCTTAAAGGTGCTTCTAGCTGGAAGATTCTATGATCTGACTCTACCATCAAAAGCTTGAATGCTGTTACTAGAAAATAGAAGTTGGTGCTACTTGCTGAACATTTATGTGCCAGGAATATTCTACATAGTTTACCTGCTTGATCCCATTTTTAAAGCTCTCAAGAACACTGGGGAGCAGGACTTACTATTCCTATTTCTAGACAAGGACACTGAGGCTCAGAGAGGCTGAGTAACTTGTTCAAAGTCACATTGTGAATTATGTCAGAGTTGGAGAAGGCAGCATGGACAGGGAAAGACCATGAGCATTAGAGACACAGAGACGTGGGCTTAAGTTCAGGTTTCCTCTTTCACTACTAGCTAGCTTTGAGGTCTTGGACACCTCACTTTATTTCTCTAAAGCTCAGTTTCCTCATCTGTAAAATGAAGGGAAGGATATCTGCTTCACTGAGGTTATTGATAAACATAAAAATGCAATTAAATATGTAAAGTGGTTGGCATAAAGTAGGCATTCATGTAATGCTGAGTTTGATTTGGGTCCCATGGAAACCCAGCTACACATTTAAGTGGGAGCCAGTGGCTTGGAAGAGAAGAGGCAGACCTGTCATATGCTTGAAGCCACCTGCATTTTCACCTCACTGAGATCTCATCTGTGGGAAACCTGAGGGCGGTTTCACCTGTGTCTGAGCAGTCATTTGAATTCTCTAGTAAGAAGGGTGAATGCTCCCTGTTCTCAGCCTCCCAGGAACCATGTTTGTCACTGTGAATAGGACTGCACAAAATTCAGGAGGCCCCTGGAGTAGCAGAGAATAGAAAAGTTGAACTGGGAGGAAATTAGGCAGATTTCTCCATCTCTGCTGTAGCAGCGGACTCTCTGTTAGGATTTTGAATTCTGGTAAAAAAAAAAAAAAAACCCAGGCATTTCAACCCATAGAAGGCTAGAAAGGGTTTTTTTGTTTTTTTGTTTTTAATGGAGGGAATGAATCCTGGAGGGAACTATACTCTGTGCAGCAGTGACAGTTAGTGTTGCAGTACAGCCGAAGGTCAAGGACACAGAATTCAACCGGGAGGTGGAGACTGAACCCGGGCTCCGCAGCCCCCCAGCAAGAGCCTTCTCCCCCTGCAGGCTAGGAGGCAGCCTTCCCTGGGGAGCAGGTGAGGTCACCAGCAAGCGTTTTTTCTAAACAACTCCATTGGCGCTTTCATCTCAGGAAGTTTGAAGGTGTCCTAGTCAGCGCGAGATAAGCAGGTGGGTGAGGGTCACACAGGTGTGCAGGATCTCACAGGGGCGGAGCGTCTTAGAATAGAAGGGCCCAGCATCCGGGTGTTCCCACACTGGGCAAGGACAAGCAGAGGCAAACAATGAAAAAATAAATAAATGAAAAGGGTTCAAAAGCAAATGTAGATGTTAAACAGAAGACTCCTTTGAACCCACAGGAGGACATGTGTAGCCAAACACAAGCCAGGCTCGGCCGGGGAGCCCGAGGGGATTAGCAAGATCGACTGTTCATTTCTTTTTGGAGATAACGCAGTTACAGGTTGATGATAAAATTGCATCCCAGGGGGGTCCCATCAGCCCGTCTGGGTCGGTGCGCCCTGGTCCCGGGGGGTGTGGGGTGGCAGAGGGACTCACAGCCGCGGCACCGGGTGTCTGGCTTCCGAGCCTGCCCGGGACTCACGTGCCAGGGACACTGATGGGAAGAGAAACTGCCACGTCTGAAGCTGGAGCCTGGCGCTCGAGGAAGCTGCCCGGGGAAATGAGATGCAGTCCCTGACCCTGCTGGGGCTCTTCCTCTCCAAGAGCGCATTTATATAAATGCTCTTGACTCTCCAAGTGCAGGGGCCTGGGACCAGGGGGCGGGGGACACGCAGGCCCCAGGGCACAGCCGCTTAGAGGTGGACAGAGCGGGACAGGCCACTGCTTTGTTTTGAAGCGCCTCCTGTGTCACCAAGTAGGGGAATGACGCCCTCATTCCGCACGCAGGAGAAAGGAGAGCGTGGGTCAGTGCAAAGACCTGCAGGTGTTCAGAGCAGGGGTATTTATACTGTCTCCAAACTGGAAACAACCCAGATGCTCATCGGCTAGTGAGAGAAGAGACAAACTGTGATCTATCCATATGTAATAGGGTGCATGGCAGCCCCCAGAGGTCATATTTGTGTGCTGATCCTTGAACCGGTGAAGGTGACCTTTTTTGGAAAAAGGGTCTTTGCAGATGTAATTAAGGATCTTGAGATGAGATCACCCTGGATTATCAAGTGGTCCCTAAATCCAAGGACAAGAAGGAAAGAGGAGAAGGCCATGTGAGGACGGAGGCAGAGACTGCAGTGATGCAGCTACCAGCCACGGGACCCCTGGCGCCTCCAGAAGCTGGAGAAGATAAGGACATGAACCTCCCAGAGCGCCTCTGGAGGGGTCGCAAGCCTGGCCTCCAGAATTGCGAGAGAATAAATTTCTGTAAATAAATTTACAAAAAATAAACAAGTTCATGGTACTACATCATACAGTGAACTGCTACTTAGCAGCAAAAAGCAACAAACCATTGATATGTGCAAAATTAGATTGATCTCACGTGCACGTGCTGAGTGAAAGAAGCCAGGCACAAAAGTCTCCATGCTCTGTGATTCCATCAGAAGACCTCAAAAAGGCAAGACCCTGGCGACTGACATCACACCAGTGGTTGCCAGGGAATGGGGGGAAGGGAGAGGATTGAATACAAAAGGGGATCCAGGGAAATTTTGGGGGTGAGGAAAATATTCCATATTTTGACTGTGGTCACACTTACACAACTATAGATATTCGTCAAACCCATAGAATTATGCACATAAAAAGACTGAATTTTACTGGAGGTAAATGGTACCCCAGTAAATCTAATTTTTTTCAGGTGAAGAAATGCCAAAAGAGGGTTCTCAAAATTGTGGCATATTGAATCAATCAACACTATTGACACACCCAGAATAAAAACAATGACAGCATCTGCCCTAGGCGGAGGTCACGTTCAAAGTTCTAAATTTGTGGACTGTGTGAAGATGTTGACCTAATTTATCATCCAGAGTAGCATTCAAACATTTTGATTATATTTGGAAACAGTTTGTAGTTTTGATTTTCTCCCTTGGCTAGGATTTGGGGGTATGCCTGATGATTGCCAAGAAACTGTGACCATTTGCAAATTCAATGTATTAATTATACATGTAGCTAGAAAATTTGAAAGGCAAAATGATTAAAATATTTTCAATTTTAAAAAACCCTACAAAACCATGTTTGATGTGAGCTGTGGGTATTTTATATGAATGTGGGGCATGGCCTCCAAGGACAAGTGTCTAGGGCCCATGGAGTCTTACGATTGTCCTGGATGAGAGGGGTGAGTAGAAAACACATTTCTGAATCCGCTTTGGTCCCAGAGCTGTCTTGTTGACTTGTGTCCTAAACATTTCTTGACTCTGTCCATGCTACCTCTTTCCACAGTCATCAGTCTCGTCCAAACGTCCATCATCTCCTCTGTGGATTCCTCCAATAGCCTCTTAATGGTTCTCCCCTTATCCATTCTGGTTTTCCCCACAATAGCCAGTGGGACTTTCTAACATAGAAACTGAATCACAGCTCTTTCTCATAAACCCATACCCAGGACTAGATTTCCAGTGTCCTCTAGTTAAAGACAAAATTCCCAACAAATCCTACGAAGTCCTGCAGAGTCAGGCCCCTCCTGCCTCTCCGGCCCCATCTCTCCTTCCTCCCCTGATCTCTGCAACACCCGCACTGCCTCTGTCAGTCCTTCTTCACTACCTTGGCCCTGACTCTTCCTTCTGCCTGACTGCCTTTTGCCTCAACCCACTTCACCTTGAACTCCCCCTTGCTCTGCTGAGCTCAGCTCAAATATCACTTCTTCTGGGAGCTGTTTGCTGTCACTCCCTCCTCCACTGCCAGCCCTACCTCTGCCAGCTGCCTCGTCACATGCTCTCTTAGCTCCTGGTCCTTTCAGTGATGTGTGTGATTATTTGGTTAATGCTTGATCCCCCGAGAGTCTCAGCTTCATAGGAGAATGAGCAGGTGTCTTTTGGGAGGAGGGTATCAGGAAGGAATCTTGGTCTTCCTCTTTTTAATGCCCCAGCAACTGAAAGAGTGATTAGAACTTGGTTAGTGTTCAAGTAAGTATCGGTAAAAGGATGGATAAGGGAGTGAGTGAGTGAGTGAATGCTGTATGTATTACTCCCATCCTTTGGTGGTCCACTTCAGACCCTAGCACAGGGCCTATTTAGAGAAGAAGCACCAACCTGCAGAGCTGTGAATTCTAAGCTGGACCCCACAGACACCCTGGCCAGGGGAGGGGCTGGCTCCAGACCACGGGCTTTCTCTGTCCCCACCATCCCCAGGATCCAGGGCCATTACCTGGGCTCTGTCGGGAAGATGCCTGCTTAGATCTACGAGTCTGCAGCACGTGGAACCCCGCAGCCCCTGTCCACTGGCAAATAGCTTAGAGATGGTCTCTGAAGGAAGCTTTCCCAGAAGAGCAGAGATGAGAATTGGTATCAAGACCACCCAGAAAAATCATTTCTGGAAGTGCTGCCCAGGGTAAAAATGTAAGGTGGATGAAAGAATAAGAATCCTCCCTAAGGTGGGGTGGAGAGGATATTTCTTCCAATCACGACTGCTTCTTCATTTTCTCCTAAAAATAAAAATTGTTAGCACCCACTATGGACCTCCAGCTTAGGAGGATATAGAAGCAGTATAAAGTATTTTCCCAGAAATCAAGTCACTTGCAGTCTGAGGATGTCAAATGCACATGGGTGAGACCAGGGCACCATTTATTCATTTGACAAATAGCGTCTATTATGGGTCAGGGCTCTGCTTGGCACTGGGTATCAGCTGAAATGCTGCCCACTAATTTGTCCCCTTTCTGGGCTTTCTCAGCAGTTTTTTACATAGGCTGTGGTTGAGTGCATGGACTTCGTAGCTGGATGCCTGGGTCTGATTCCTGGTTCTGCCATTTTATAGCTGTGTGAACTTGGGCAAGTTAATTAACCTCTCTAAGCTGCTTGCTCTGTGAAGTAAGGACTATTGATACCACCTACCCATCACATTGTTACCAGTATTGCATTAACACTTGTAAAGTGCTTAGAATGGAACCCAGTAGAAGTTAGCCCTCTATAAATGTTTGTCATTATAATTGCTATTATTTCCATCTCTCTGTCTCTGATGGTACAGATCATTTGTATTTCTACCCAATATAAGGTGCTCATAGGGGATCTTCCTCTCCCTCTCTGCTCATCCTTGAGGTCAGTGTGGGGCTGTCATTCAGGAATCTGGGGTGAAGCACATGACCCAGATTGAGGCCAATCAAGACACTGCATTTCGCTGCCCATGACGATTGGCTCAGGGCTGGTAATATGATGTAAGCTGGTCCAATCAGAGTGATTCCCAGGACCCTGTCTTTCTCTTGGGAGGTTGGGTGGGGACTGAAGCTGCTGCAACCATCTTACCTGAGAATGAAACAAATATAGTGAAAGGCTGAGCTCAGACCTGGCAAACTCAGAGTTCTGGGTTCACCATAGGAGCCCCGTGTCCATTGGGTGAAAAGCCCAATCTAGTTCCCATTTTTTTCATTACCAGGTTAAGAAATTTTCTTTCTTTTGGAAACCAGAAAATTTCTGCCCCTTGCAGCAGAAGGTCCCAATAGACATATCACACGTCCATATTACACCTATTTATTGAGTGCCTTCTACCTGCCAGGACCTGTGCTAGGTGCTGAGGGGCTGGGGGTTGGTGTGTGACATAGCCAACACTGCTCTTCTCAGGAAACTTGGATTCTAGGATGAGACAGTAAGACCCAGGCACTACCCTCCCCCCAAGGGCTACGATCTCTCAGGGCATTTAGGAAAGAAAGCCTTTGTCTTACATTCGCAGCCAGCTTAGCTGCAGACCACAGGGCTCTCTCTGTTCTCCCTCTGGACCCTCAAAACCACCTGCCTTGACCATCTCACCTGCCCAGGGGAGGCAGGGGTGTGGGTACTCCACTCTCCCATGACAACGTCCCGTGCAGCTGCACAAACCCTCGGACTTCACAGAGGGACCGGGTCGTTAGGACGTGTGGGTCTAAGTGGAGAGAAATTTAAAATGACACGCTTAGTGTAACTGTCCCTGTAGTCGTACAAGAGAAAACACACATACACACACACACACAAACACACTTCACTGGGAACCCCATAGGCACACCCTAGGTGTTCCTTTTCCTTTCCTGTCCACTGATACACCCTCTTCTAAAAGGTTCTCTTCTACAAGTCTCCCCAGGAGGAAAGGAAAGCACCCTTTATTCCCAAAGACTGGTTTGGTCCTGGGTTCTATCTTCCACCCCTACTCACCACCCACACCCCTCAGCTCTTCCAGGTAATACCTGGCACTTGTTTCTTCTCATATCAATTCAAATTCTTTAAGAGCTTGGGTTCTACAGCCAGATACCTGGGTTCCTTGCCTAGCTCCGCCATTTGCCGGCTGGATGACCTTGGACAAGGTACTTAACCTCTCTGAGCCTCAGTTTCGTCATCTGTAAAATGGGGATAATAATAGCACTTATTTCTTAGGGTCTTTGGAAAGATTATTTGAGGTTATGTATGTGACGTGCATTTTTTTTTTTTTTTTTTTTTTTTGGTTCCTTGAACATACCAAGAGATTCCCACCTCTGGGCTTTTGAACCTACTGTTCCTTCTGCCTAGATCACTCTTCCCGGAGCTCCCCATGGCTGTCTCCCTCACTTCATTCAGGTGTCTGCTTTTTGAGAAAAAGATGGCCATCCTAATAAGTCTCTCTCCTCCAGCTCCCCAGCTCATTCACTCTTCATCTCATTCCCTGTTTTATTTTCTGTGTAGCGTTTACTGCTCCTGAGTTTCTGCACTTGTGTATTGCCTTTCTCTCCTGCTAGAAGGCAAGAGCCAAGAGAAGGGAAGCACTGTTTGCCTTGTTCAATGCTGTGTCCCCAGAGCCTAGAACAGTGTCTGTAAAGGCTCCATAAATATTTATTGGATGAGTTTGAGTCCATCTTCCCAGCTCCATAAATATTTATTGGATGAGTACCACACTCTGTGACGGTTGCCTGGCAGGTCACTGGGCAAGGGGGACGTTGGTGAGCCCTGCCAGTGAGAAGCTGTGCAAGAGGCAACTCTTAGCTCACACACACACACACACCACTCTTCTGTTCTCAAGGACAAACAATTCTCAGAGACACTAAATCTGTTTTCAAGGAAGGGAAATGTTTCCTGGACTACAGTGTAGTCTCCCTGCCTGCCCCTGGCCAGAGGCGTCTTTCTGTGGTCCTGTGGGGCACTGGTGGCTCGGAGCAGTCTAAAGAATCACCAGCCAGGGGCTTCCCTGGTGTCGCAGTGCCAATGCAGGGGACACGGGTTCGAGCCTTGGTCCAGGAAGATCTCACATGCCACAGAGCAACTAAGCCCATGCGCCACAACTACTGAGCCTGTGCTCTAGAGCCCGCGTGCCACAACTACTGAAGCCCGCATGCCACAACTACTGAAGCCCGTGAGCCACAACTACTAAAGCCCGCGTGCCACAGCTACTGAAGCCTGCGAGCCTAGAGCCTGTGCTCCGCAACAAGAGAAGCCACCACAATGAGAAGCCCGTGCACCACAACGAAGAGTAGTCCCCACTCGGCGCAACTAGAGAAAGCCCGCGCACAGCAACAAAGACCCAACACAGACATAAATAAATAAATAAATAAATTTATTAAAAAAAAAAAAGAAAATCACCAGCCAGACTTTGGATCCCATTCCAGAACCATCAGCTTCTCAATGGCCAGTCTTGAGCCGCATTGAGTCTCAGAAAAATCTTTGAAATTAGAGGTGTGTGTGTGTGTGTGTGTGTGTGTTTTCTTTCTGGGAGAGTTTTACTTATGGACCCGACTTACCTTTCATATGCAGCAGGGAACAGTGTGAGATCTATTGTTCTCCAATGCTTGCAGTTCAGATATTTTAAAAGTATATCAAACACACACACACACACACACACACACACACACACTTTCTTGGAGGGGAGTCAGGAAGATGGACTTCCTAGTAGTATCTTCTACTGAGTGGGCAGCTGTACCTGCTGGACTTTTCTGAATGTGTACATTCTGGGCCTGAGTAACTTCAGGAGACATTCTCTGACTTTCAGACTCAATATGCTTTTTCCCAAACTCACAGACTATGAAGGAGGAGCCATAAAACCCAGAAAAACAATATATCCATCCATTGAGGGTATAACATAATTTATTGATTCGAAATTTCACTGTGCTCTAATTTATCATCTCAGATTTTAAAACACTTAATCCAAAACAGTTTATGTTTATTCTTCTGAAATGGGATATTACTGCCAGATCCTTATAATAGATCATGTTCCCATAACTTTCTGAAAATGTTTTAAGTTACACATGGGCTTAGTTAAAA
This sequence comes from Balaenoptera musculus, assembly GCF_009873245.2. Classification (NCBI taxonomy): domain Eukaryota; kingdom Metazoa; phylum Chordata; class Mammalia; order Artiodactyla; family Balaenopteridae; genus Balaenoptera; species Balaenoptera musculus. The sequence goes on along the minus strand of NC_045789.1, from coordinate 87,633,089 downwards.
TTTAAATGTACGCAGGTAAATATAATGTCAAGGGTTGGCCAGTAGATGGCAGCAAGTTTGAACTTGGCCTGGGAAAGATTTTCTCGAGTTTGCTGGAACAGGATATGAAAGTCAGCCTGAGCACAGTAAAGATTTGAAAGCTAACAGCTCTGGATAAAAATGCGAGCCCAATGTGCCCTCCAGTCCTCACCTTGATGAGCAACTTTGTAAAGTCCATTTACATCTCTATGCTTTTTGGCATTTATTAAGAAATATACATCGAAACCCCACTTTGTGCCAGGTGGAGCCGTCATGGCAGACAGGATCACCGCCATTCTGAAGTTATGTTTTAGCACCATCATTTGGGTTACCGTCCCAACAGAGATGGTCTCTAAACAACGTTTAAAGCAGGTGCGCTGAGGTGCAAAACAAGGAGTTACAAGGTGGTGTGGAAGGCATTCTTATTTCAACTCCCTGAAAACCCCAAATGAGTACAGTCACCAAGACTGAACAACAGGTTCCACACCTCACTAAAGTGAGTTCTGCAGCAACTAAGAAGAAAATTTAGTTTCTGGAAGGTCTGATCACATCCTAAAAATGAAGAAACCAATTTTTGTGACACCCTAAGATCAGAGTTGATTAATGAGCAATTAGCATAGACAGGCCTGGAAAATGTTTGACAGGCGAGTAAGAATTGGTCCTCTCTTTTACCTCTGTCTTTAGGGTTTGTTGATATGGTTGATGATTCACAGATAAGGCCGCTTCCCACAGTTACACAGAATCCCGTTCCGTTCTGTTTCCTAAGGTACAGCAGGTGAGCCAGGAGGATTGCAAAGGAGAGAAGGCACCTCTCACAGGGCGCTGTGACACTGGTGAGTGAGCCAGGCTCTGGCTCTTCTTTTGCGCAATGCTACTGGACCCTCCTGAGCCCAGCTGATTGGTCCAGTGTGGACATCCAGTGGGCTGGCTGTCAATCTACTGGGGGCCCAGCTAGGGTTGGCAGGTATCTGAGTCATGGCAGCCAGGAAACGGACTAGCAGCAATGTTTGGAAGCCCAGGCAGCAAGCACCAGAGTAGTGGGCTGGGGTCCATGTGTTTGGAGCAGTATGAAGGCTATAGACCCTTGGACTTGAGCAGGCTTCATCTATCTCGACTTTCTCTTTGATGATAAGAATCATCTGGGATGGAGAGGGGTGCTTATTAAATACACAAATAAGCAGTCCTCTCTTCTAGAAAGTCTAATTCAGTAGGTCTGGGGTAGGGCCTGAGCTTATTTATTTCTAGCAAGTTCCCATGGAATTCTGATGGGCTAGTCCTTGGACCACACTTCAGGTAACAAGGGCTTAGAGACCCTTTCAACTCTAGATTCTACAGTGGGTTCACGTCACTAGAACAACTCTGATTTTGTATGTAGTGGGGAAAGAAATTTGGACACCAGCATTTCTGTAGGACCTATCCGATGGCGACCTTGCTCTTGACTCTTTACAAAAGCTATTTCATTTAACCCTCTCAATACCCAACCTGGTGATTGTCTCATTATCCTCATTGTACAGAAAAGGAAAATGAGAATCAGAGAAGTTAAGTAAATTGCCCAAGGTTGAACAGTTAACAGGTGAAGGATTTGGAATTCAAACCAACGTCAGATTGGTCCAGTGCTCACTAATTAATTAGTCAACATGTTCATTGATCCAAAAAAGAATTATTAAATATATCTATGAATTAAGTACTGTATGAGGTATTAGGCCATAAGGTTAGAAAAACAGATGATGCGCAAGCCCTCGTGGAGCTTTAGCAGGAAAGGTGGCTTTTGAATGAGAAATAACACCACAGAGTGGAAACAGATCCCAAAGCTTTTCACTGCGTCCAGAGCTGCCACTCTGGTTCTAGAGGACTGCGCTGGTCTCCTTGTCCAACTGAGGAGGACACTTTTCCCCAGATCTTGACATGGCTGGTCCCTTCCTATCACCCAGACTTCGGCTCCACCGTCACCTGCTCCGTGAGGCAGTATGTCGCATAGCAGGTGAGAGTGCGGACTGCGGCACAGCACCTGGGCCTGCATCCGGCTCCTCCACGTACTGGCTGTGTGATACAGAGCAGGTTACCTCACTTCTCTCTGCATCAGTTTCTTCATCTGTTAAAGGGCAGTAACAGTACCTACCCCATACAGTTGCTGTGAACATTAAATGAGTTAATATACACAAAGTACTTAAAATAGCGTCTGTCAAAGGGTAAGCAGCATGGAAACTTCCACTTCTGGTAGTCCCTGAGCACCCTACCTAATCGTGATGTACCCCCTTTTATTCGCACATATCCCATCACCCTGTTCTTTCTTCCTAGTCCTTGTGACCAAAGCACTCTGTGTTTACTCGTGCGTGCTCTGTGTCTCCACCTCCAGAGTCTAAACAGGGGACCTGGGCATTGTCTACACTCCATGTGCCTCCAGGCCCTGCGGCCAGGCCTGGCACCCAGCAGGTTCTCCATAACTCTTTTTTTTTTAAAGATTTATTGATTGATTGATTGATTGATTGATTGCTATGTTGGGTCTTCGTTTCTGTGCTAGGGCTTTCTCCAGCTGTGGCAAGTGGGGGCCACTCTTCATCGCGGTGCGCAGGCCTCTCACTATCGCGGCCTCTCCTGTTGTGGAGCACAGGATCCAGACGCGCAGCCTAAGCAGTTGTGGTTCACGGGCCCAGTTGCTCCACGGCATGTGGGATCCTCCCAGACCAGGGCTCGAACCTGTGTCCCCTGCATTAGCAGGCAGATTCCCAACCACTGCGCCACCAGGGAAGCCCCCTCTTTTTTTTTTTTTAAAGGTATATATATATATATTAAATTTATTTACTTTATTTATTTATTTTTGGCTGCTTTGGGTCTTTGTTGCTGTGCGCGGGCTTTCTCTAGTTGCAGAGAGCGGGGGCTACTCTTCGTTGCGGTGTGCAGGCTTCTCATTGCAGTGGCTTCTCTTGTTGCAGAGCACGGGCTGTAGGCACTCGGGCTTCAGTAGTTGTGGCGCACGGGCTTAGTTGCTCTGTGGCATGTGGGATCTTCCCGGACCAGGGCTCAAACCCGTGTCCCCTGCATTGGCAGGTGGATTCTTAACCACTGCGCCACCAGGGAAGCCCTATAACTCTTTATTAAAGGAGTGGACGAGTGAACATGAAGTCTGGGTTCCATGGAGAACAGAGCTGTGTTCTCTAGCCCAGGCCAAGCAGTCAGGAACAGCTGCCTTCCACGGAAAGTAACTTAGAGTCAACTACGTACTATACCCCAACATGAAAGCCATAGCCTCTGCCATTAAGAACAGGTGATGGAAAGAAATAGATGGGCTTTGTTGGCCTCCACTGACTTCTCTGGTGAGTTGTTTGAGGCTCCCTGGAAAATCTTTAGAGGTTTTAAGCCCACAGCCAGAACATGAAGAACATCTCTTTGTTGAAGATTAGAGGCAGCAGTCTGTCTTAGCTAATGCTGGTCTGTGTCGTACTTTGACATTATATTTAAACATGGATTTTTATGTTTAATAAATAAAAGTTCCCTGAGATAGTCTCCAGAGCCTCCTGCTAACGTTAATCATCTTCCTGAACACATGCTGCCATGTGCACTGGGGAGCTGGCCAAACTTTAATGGAGGGGTGGGCAGCTAGAATCGCCAACCCATGTTGTCACTTCTTGTGAGCAAATGATAGAATGAAGCAGATGTGTGGCTTCTGTTGAGCCCTTCTTTCAGTATTTTGAGCCTTCTTGAAAAATCAGCTATTTGATGGGGTGTGCCTCACCCTGGCTACTAGGAGTGTGAAATCAGGAGACATAAAAGAGCGTGCCCAGTCTGTAAATGCCTTTTTCGCCTGCTTGCTGATTCCTGAAATCCTAATAGCAAAGTCTTTCTTTTTGCAAACAGACAATGACTTGGAAAGCATATATATATTTGGGAGGGGAAAGTCTATAATTAAAATTTAGTTTCAGTGATAAGAAGTTGACCTCAGGCCTTTTAGGTTGGAATATTTTGATAGATATATGTGTATGTATAACCAATTTACTTTGCTGTACACCTGAAACTGACACAACATTGTAAATCAACTATACTCCAAAAAAAATGTTAAAAAAAGAAATATTCTGATTGGGAGAAGACATAGGAGAAAGGATAGGAGACACATAGAGTGAGGTGGTAGGAAACAGGGAAAGGGCAATGCATCAGTCAGGTATTGCTACAGTAATGCTGCATAACAAATCATCCAAAACCTCAGTGATATATAATAAGGGTTTATTTCTTGCTCAAGGTGTCCATTGGTCAACTTGGGTTCAGCTGATCTGTGCTAGGCTGGGCTCGGTTCCAAGCTGTGGGTAGAGTCCAGATCTGCTCCATGTGTCTCTCATCCTTCTTGGACCAGCTGCAAACTGAGGAATAAATGGAAAGCCTCAACGCTTCTTCAGTCACAGGCTCAAAACTTGCTCACTGTCACTACCCTGTCCGCAAATTCTTTTGGCCAAAGCAAGTCACATGGCCAATCCCAATATCCGTGGGGCAGGGATATGCCTCCTGCAGAGGAGGTGGCAGTGTCAAGAGAAAGAATATTGGCTGAACAGTAATCTTTCACAGGCCTGGGTATCAAAGGCCACTTTTACCAACCTCGCAGTGAGCCTCCCATTGCACTAAGCCTTCTCATGTTTATTGGGTCCTCACAGAATTAGGACAGTGAATTGCAAATGGGCCTCAGGGTCTTTAAGTCATGTTACCCTCTCATGCACCCTAATTTTATTCTGCAAAGGACTCCCCTCTCCTCAGCGCTCCTCCCCTTGCCACCCCTCACTCCAGACTCCAGGACCGCATGCTCCACTGACTCTACTTTTTGGGCTCAAATTGATCAGATTCCATTTCCCTCTCTGGGCCTTTTTATTCTTGTTTCAGATCCTAGGGGGCCAACACTACCACCCTCCCCAATAAAAACCAGCCATTGTCCAGTATACCTGAATTTCTCAAAATGCCCCTTTGTAAAAACAAGAGGTAAGGGGACCAGGAGCTACAGTTTCAGACTCACCTTAAAGAGATTAGCTTTCCCACAGGAAATTCACTTATAACATTATTTTCATAGTTAATAAGTGTACGTTGTTAGTGCTGTGCTAAAAGTAAGAAACTGACAGATCAAGACTGACAACGGCCGACCTAAACCAATGTTTCTGGTTGCCCTGCAGTGCGCATGCACGGAGCCTCTCCCCTTTGGCTTTGATCTCATAGCAGCTGGCAGCTCGGTACCCACTTAGGTAAAGGGGAGGAAGGGGACCAGCCAGGGCGGCGAGCAGCAGCGTTTTTCTTCCTCTGGAGGTGCTGGTTCCTGACCACAGCGGGCAGGAGCAGTGTGCCTCCTGCCGTCCCAGACCCTAGGGAATCAGCAAGACCCAGTTCACACCCAGTGGGAGAGATGGATGGCCCGGAAACCTGCCCAGCCCAATGCCCAGCAGGGGCCAGGGGCCAGGGGCTCACTCCCCCCACCCTTTGCTCCCCTCCCCACCTCCTCCCCTTTCAGTGAAACACTGAAGATTCAAATTAGATATTTAAATGAAGTGGCCCCATATTTAAATTGAGCTAATTTGAAGTATATTTTTTCCAGTACTTGACATTTTTATAATCTGAACCCATATACAATGGCAGCCCACTGTCTGGATCCACTCTGGTACCACTTGGGGGTTGGATGAGAAAGGAGGGGGAGGTCACAGGTGTTCATCAGTAAAGACATCAGGATAGTGAAGTAGCCTCAGAATGAAGAATTAGCCACAAGACTTTCCAGTTCCATGAGCAATGAAGCCCTGGCGAGTCCGTTTTTAAAGTGTGAGCAGAAGGACTAGGGAAGATGATATAGCTGTCATGGGATCCATCTCCAGCTGGGCTTCTGTTTGTTGGTACCTATCTTGGGCAAACCCTGTGTGAGGATCCTGGAGAAGATCAAAGGACACTGCCCTCCCTGTGCTTCGGATCTGGGGGTGGATACAGGAGCAGCATGCAAGCAGGCAAGGCTTACAAACGCACACGTAACTGATATTTATTGAGCATCTAGTATGTGCCCCTTTCCTCTTTATGGACTTGCCAGAAGCCAAAGTAACAATTCCAACCAAGACTCATGGGTTAATAATTTTAGCTAACGCTTTTGAGCGCCTTTGATATGGTAAGTGCTTTTTAAAAGGATAACCTCCTTCCTTCTCTGTAATTTCCTTAGAGGCAGACACTGGGCTCCTCCCCCCATTTCACAGACAATAGCACTGAGGCACAGAGAGGTTGTTCACCTGCCCTAGGAAGAATCCACAGCTAACACAGGGAAGAATCCAGAATGAACGCAGGTGGTCTGACTCTGGAGTCTTGCTTTTAGTTGCTGCACCATGCCCCCTTTCTCCTACTTCCCACAAGAATGTCTCTGCATTAGCTCGGATGGGGCCTCAGCTCGTGGGGCGTCTCACCAACCACCCCCGCCATTACTTTGCAGTTCTTTTGGTCTAGCAGGGGGCCTCATGGGTGCAGCCTGAAAGGGAGAATCGGAGAGTGGAGCTGGGAGAGCAAGGTGACACTGTGCACGTCCGTGTCACCACTCTCTCTGGCAGTGCCACAATCCTTCTGTATTCCATCACGGAAAAGAAGACCACCCCTGCTTCCTGGCTCGGACCACTTGACTTCTTGGTCAGTCCCAGCCTGTGACTCAGTTGCCCCCCAAGTGGCTCATGGCAGGGGGGCTGTGGTGAGATCTGTTGCCCCATAAATCCTTATTTTGGGGAACAGGGACTCAAACCTTCTAAAGAATAGAAAGTTGCAGAACAAAGATTCTGAAAGTGCATCTCAGAACCACCTGTGTAAATACCACCCGGGGAGCTTGTTAATAATGCATATTCCTGAGCTCCACACCAGATTCTAAGGATGCGACCCAGGATCTGAGGTTTTGGGGTTTTTTGTTTTTGAATTTTATTTTATTTATTTTTTTATACAGCAGGTTCTTATTAGTCATCCATTTTATACACATCAGTGTATACATGTCAATCCCAATCGCCCAATTCATCATCCCCCCCCCAACACTTTCCACCTTGGTGTGCATACGTTTGTTCTCTACATCTGTGTCTCTATTTCTGCCCTGCACACCCATTCATCCATACCATTTTTCGAGGTTCCACATATAGCATTAATATACGATATTTGTTTTTCTCTTTCTGACTTACTTCACTCTGTATGACAGTCTCTAGATCCATCCACGTCTCTACAAATGACCCAATTTCGTTCCTTTTTATGGCTGAGTAATATTCCATTGTATATATGTACCAAATCTTCTTTACCCATTCGTCTGTCAATGGGCATTTAGGTTGGAGGATCCTGGCTATTGTAAATACAATACAACCTTTTCAAAGAACCAGCTTTTAGTTTTTTTGATCTTTGCTATTGTTTTCTTTGTTTCTATTTCATTTATTTATGCTCTGATCTTTATGATTTCTTTCCTTCTACTAACTTTGGGTTTTGTTTGTTCTTCTTTCTCTAGTTCCTTTAGGTGTAAGGTTAGATTATTTATTTGAGATTTTTCTTGTTTCTTGAGGTAGGCTTGTATAGCTATAAACTTCCCTCTTAAACTGCTTTAGCTGCATCCCATAGGTTTTGGATCGTCGTGTTTTCATTGTCATTTGTCTCTAGGTATTTTTTGATTTCCTCTTGGATTTCTCTTCAGTGATCTCTTGGTTATTTAGTAACGTATTATTTAGGCTCCATGTGTTTGTGTTTTTTACGTTTTTTCCCCTGTAATTGATTTCTAATCTCATAGCTTTGTGGTCAGAAAAGATGCTTGATATGATTTCAATTTTCTTAAATTTAGTGAGGCTTGATTTGTGACCCAAGACATGATCTATCCTGGAGAATGTTCCGTGTGCACTTGAGAAGAAAGTGTAATCTGCTGTTTTGGGATGGAATGTTCTATAAATATCAATTAAATCTATCTGGTCTATTGTGTCATTTAAAGCTTGTGTTCCTTATGAATTTTCTGTCTGGATGATCTGTCCATTGGTGTAAATGAGGTGTTAAAGTCCCCCACTATTAGTGTGTTACTGTTGATTTCCTCTTTTATAGCTGTTAGCAGTTGGCTTATGTATTGAGGTGCTCCTATGTTGGGTGCATATATATTTATACTTGCTATATCTTCTTCTTGGATTGATCCCTTGATCATTATGTAGTGTCCTTCCTTGTCTCTTATAACATTTTTTATTTTAAAGTCTATTTTATATGATATGAGTATTGCTACTCCAGCTTTCTTTTGATCTCCATTTGCATGGCATATCTTTTTCCATCCCTTCACTTTCAGTCTGTATGTGTCTCTAGGTCTGAAGTGGGTCTCTTGTAGACAGCATATATATGGGTCTTGTTTTTGTATCCATTCAGCAAGCCTGTGTCTTTTGGTTGGAGCATTTAATCCATTCATGTTTAAGGTAATTATCGATATTGTATGTTCCTATTACCATTTTCTTAATTGTTATGGGTCTGTTTTTGTAGGTCCTTTTCTTCTCTTCTGTTTCCCACTTAGAGAAGTTCCTTTAGCATTTGTTGTAGAACTGGTTTGGTGGTGCTGAATTCCCTTAGCTTTTGTTTGTCTGTAAAGCTTTTGATTTCTCCATTGAATCTGAATGAGATGCTTGCCAGGTAGAGTAATCTTGGTTGTAGTTTCTTCCCTTTCATCACTTTGAATATATCATGCCAGTCCCTTTTGGCTTGTAGATTTTCTGCTGAGAAATCAGCTGTTAACCTTATGGGAGTTCCCTTGTATGTTATTTGTTGTTTTTCCCTTGTTGCTTTCAATAATTTTTCTTTGTCTTTAATTTTTTTAAAAAAAATTATTTATTTATTTATTATTTTTGGCTGTGTTGGGTCTTCGTTTCTGTGTTAGGGCTTTCTCTAGTTGTGGCAAGCGGGGGCCACTCTTCATCGTGGTGCACAGGCCCCTCACTATCGCGGCCTCTCTTGTTGCAGAGCACAGGCTCCAGACGCGCAGGCTCAGTAATTGTGGCTCATGGGCCTAGTCGCTCCGCGGCATGTGGGATCCTCCCGGACCAGGGCTCGAACTCATGTCCCCTGCATTGGCAGGCAGACTCTCAACCACTGCGCCACCACGGAAGCCCTGTCTTTAATTTTTGTCTATTTGATTACTATGTGTCTTGGCGTGTGTCTCCTTGGGTTTATCCTGTATGGGACTCTCTGCGCTTCCTGGACTTGGGTGGCTACTTCCTTTCCCATGTTAGGGAATTTTTCAACTATAATCTCCTCAAATATTTTCTCGGGTCCTTTCTCTCTCTCTTCTCCTTCTGGGACCCCCATAATGTGAATGTTGTTGCATTTAATGTTGTCCCAGAAGTCTCTTAGGCTGTTTTCATTTATTTTCATTCTTTTTTCTTTATTCTGTTCTGCGGCAGTGAATTCCACCATTCTGTCTTCCAGGTCACTTATCCATTCTTCTGCCTCAGTTATTCTGCTATTGATACAGAATACACTTGAGTGCATTTTTCTTTTCAGTTATTGTATTGTTCATCTCTGATTGTTTGTTCTTTAATTCTTCTAGGTCTTTGTTAAACATTTCTTGTATCTTCTAAATCCTTGCCTCCATTCTTTTTCCGAGGTCTGGATCATCTTCACTATCGTTATTCTGAATTCTTTTTCTGGAAGGTTGCCTATCTCCACTTCATTTAGTTGTTTTTCTGGGGTTTTATCTTGTTCCTTCATCTGCCAGAAAGTCCTCTGCCTTTTCATTGTGTCTATCTTTCTGTGAATGTGGTTTTCCTTCCACAGGCTGCAGAATTGTAGTTCTTCTTGCTTCTACTGTCTGCCCTCTGGTGGATGAGGCTATCTAAGAGGCCTGTGCAAACTTCCTGATGGGAGGGACTGGTGGTGGGTAGAGCTGGGTGTTGCTCTGGTGGGCAGAGCCCAGTAAAACTTTAATCTGCCTGGAATTCCCAGGTGGCACAGTGGTTAAGAATCCACCTGCCAATTCAGGGTTCAAGCTCTTGTCTGGGAAGATCCCACATGCCGTGGAGCAACTAAGCCTGTGTGCCACGACTACGGAGCCTGTGCTCTAGAGCCCATGAGCCACAACTACTGAGCCCATGTGCCACAACTACTGAAGCCCATGTGCCTAGAGCCCGTGCTCCACAACAAGAGAAGTCACTGCAATGAGAAGCCTGAACACTGCAATGAAGAGTAGCCCCCACTCGCTGCAACTAGAGAAAGCCCGCGTGCAGCAACAACGGCCCAATGCAGCCAAAAATAAAATAAATTAAAAAAAAAAACCCTCCAAAAAACCCTTTAATCTGCTTGTCTGCTGATGGGTGGGGCTGGGTTCCCTCCCTGTTGATTGTGTGGCCTGAGGCGACCCAACACTGTAGCCTACCTGGCTCTTTGGTGGGGCTAATGGGAGACTCTGGGAGTGCTCACGCCAAGGAGTACTAGCCTTCAAAGTCTGATTCTCTAGGAATTCCTCCTCCCGTTGCCAGACCCCTAGGTTGGGAAGCCTGACGTGGGGCTCAGACCCTTCACTCCAGTGGGTGGACTTCTGTGGTATAAGTGTTTTCCAGTTTGTGAGTCACCCACCCAGCTGTTACGGGATTTGATTTTACTGTGATTGCACCCCTCCTGCCATCTCATTGTGGCTTCTCCTTTGTCTTTGGATGTGGGGTATCTTTTTTGGTGAATTCCAGTGTCTTCCTGTTGATGATTGTTCAGCAGTTAATTGTGATTCCAGTGCTCTCGCAAGAGGGAGTGAGAGCACATCCTTCTACTCCACCATCTTGAACCATATCTGAGTTTTTACTAAACTCTTCCCATGTCCTCCTGAAACGAATGTCTGGACCACTATTTCTCCTCTCTCTACTTTTACCAGGGGATTCCTGTAATGCTGCTCTGGGCTGGGGAAGGGGAACTGTTTATCTAGTTATAAGGATTTACCTTTTCAAAGGGCAGGGTGGAGTGGCCTCTGGGAGCTTAGAATGGGGAATGCCAAGCCGTTGTGTCTGTGTGGTGTGACCCAAGACTGCAGGCATAGATACCTCTGTTGTTGGAAGCTGACCTCCCCCTACCCTCATGCTTCCCACAGCTCAACCTACAGTGAATTATTCCCTGGCTGGTAGCACTTTTTGAACCTCAAGGAATTTGCCAGATGATTCCAGACCCAGACATCTGCTCAGTTCTCTACTGGGGACTCAGTTTTCTATTGGGGATAACCCTTGGTAAGCCCTAGTCCTCACTCACTTGTCCCTCTTTTGAAAGGGCCAGTGGAAGTGAGGGTCCCAAAGTGTGACTTCCTGCTCTGCCCTCATGAGTGATGTGGTTCTGGCAGCTTTCTCAAACTCTTAGTCTTGTTTATAAAATGAGATTAATGATACCCACCTCAAGGAACCGTGAGGATAAGGAAGAGACATGCACATCTGAAACTGCATTCTGCCACGAGCTGAGGAAGCAGAGGGATTAAGCATTTAATGGAAACACACTGAGGGAGATGGGTGAATACTTCATGGGTAGACTTACTTATGCCCATTTCACTGAGAGCTGTGGAATTAGGAGACTTGAAGTCTCTAAGTCACTGTTACAGGTTGAATTGTGTCCCCTCCCAAATTCATGTGCTGAAGTCCTAACCCTCTCCCCAGTACCTCAGAATGTGACCTTATTTGGAAACAGGGTCACTACAGTTGTTATTAGTTAATGAGGTCATTAGGGTGGAGCCCTAATCCAATATGGCTGGTGTCATTATTAAAAGGGAAATTTGGACACAGAGGCACGACCACAGAAGAACACCAGGTGAAGATGAAGGCAGAGATGGGGTGATGTATCTACAAGCCAAAGAATGACAGACATCCCAGCCAACCACCAGAAGCTAGGAGAGAGGCATGGACCACACTTTTCTTCACAGGACTCAGAAAGAACCGTCCTTGCTGACACCTTGCTTTTGGACTTCTAGCCTCTAGAACTGTAAGAAAATACATTTCTGTTGTTTAAGCCTCCATGTTTGAGGTCTTTTGTTACAGCAGCCTTAGCAAAGGAGCACAGCCACTAAGATTCTGAAGGGTCAGAGCCTGGGTCACCAAGGGTCTACACGTGGAGCTGTTGCTAAGATGGTGCAGGGCTCAGGCTACCCCAGGGCTGCGACCTTGAGAGAAAGCATACTGTGCTCTCTCCACCCAAACCAAGGGAGACCTGGTTGAAAGCAATATTTAAGGCAGCCTTAGGGTGTCAGAAATGTCCCCACAGGGTAGACTGGGGAGTATATTCAGGAGGTCAGAACTGAGTGTGTCTACTCATTTTAGTTTCAGATCTACATTCTGTCTCCTTCCCTCTGCCCTTCATGTCCATGCCTGAGTCTCAACTCCTAGCACTCAACACCTTGAGTTTTGAGCACCATCCTTGTATATATCTAGGAGCCATGAATCCTGGCCAAAGCCTGTTTTTTCCTAATAGCAGGCTTGACAAGATGGCAGAAGCCACAGGGGAGAAACACTGGCAGATAGAATAATGGCCCTGCAAAGATATCCATGTCCTAATCTCCAGAGCCTGTGGGTATGTATGTTATCATGATCCAGGTGGACCAACGTAATCACAAGGGTCCTTATATGTTGAAGACAGGTAGATCAAAGTCAAAGAAGGAGAGGGATGATGGAAGCATAGAGGTGGCAAGGAGAGAAAGGAAATGGAGAGTGGTCGGGGGAGGACAGAGGGAGAGAGAGAGAGAGAGAGAATTGAAGGTGCTATGCTGCTGCCTTCAAGATGAGAAGGCCATGTGCTGGAAAAGGTAAGAAATGGGTTCTCCCCTAAAATTTCCAGAAGGAACGTTGTCCTCCTGACACCTTGGATTTAGCCTAGTGAGACCCGTTTCAGATTTCTGACCTCCAGGGCTATAAGATAATAAGGTTGTGTTATTTTAAGCCACTAGGTTTGTGATAGATTGTTACAGCAGCAACAGAAAATGAATACAACTGGGATGCTTTGACTTGACTCCAAATGAGGGGCTGCAGGCTGGGATGGTGACAGTCTCCAGCCCCACCTGCCCCGGCCAGAGCCACATCACCCAGAAGCACTCCTTTCCTTCTTCTCAAATTGGTTCAGAACCTATGATGTGCCAGTCTCTGCCGTGTCCTCCATCTGTGCTGCACGTGATCATATTTAATTTCTTCCCTCTCGGTTTCCTGACATTCTTTCTCTGCCCCAGCACCTGAGAGCCCCTGGATGCAGTTGCCAGATATAGCTGATAAATACAACATTGCCCAGGACATGCTTATACTAAAACATTATTCATTGCTTGTCTGAAATCAAAATTAAATGGTGTCTTGTATTTTATCTGGCAACCCTCCACCTGGAAGGCGCCCAGGGAAACACCTGCTGAGTTAGGTCCTGGGATCCATTGGCTCCACCTGGGGAGTTTTTCAGCTGGGTTGAACCTGCTCAGCCACTACTCCTGTTCTCACTTGCCCAGCTCATTTATTTGCCCCACCCCCCAGCCAGCTGTTTCCTTATTGCAGCTGCTGCTTCTGTGCTTGAGGGATGTAACTGAAATTAGGGCCCAAGAGGGAAAGACAGAGCAGTTGAGGGAGAAGAGACCTAGGGGCAAGTGTGAGGACTTAGCTCAAACTCTCAGAGGTTCTGGTGGTGCCACATAAGGGGCATTTCTGAGGCTCCGTCCTCTCTGAACAGTTTGGACTGGTTTTGGGCCTTAGGAATGAGAGTGGCCTTCTGAGCCCTGCACCTTTGGTTGGGGGAGGTGTATTAGTCAGCTAGGGCTGCATAACAAAATACCACAGACTGGGAGGCTTAAGCAACAGACATTTATTTTCTCACAGTTCTGGAGGCTGGAAGTCCAAGATGAGCAGAGTTGGTTTCCTCTGAGGCCCCTCCTTGGCTTGCAGCTGGGCTCTTGCTGCCTCTTCACATGGTCGTCTCTCTGTGCACGTGCAGCCCAGGTGTCTCTCTATGTGTCCAATTTCTTCTTATAAGGACACCAGTCAGATTGGATTATGGCCCACCCTCACAGCCTCATTTTAATTACCTCTTAAAGGTCCTGTCTCCAAATACAGTCACATTCTGTGGTACTGGGGGTTAGGACCTCAACATATGAATTTTAGGGGGACACAGTTTAGCTCACAACAGGAGGCATGTTGGACCGGGATCTCCTCTCAGCTAAATGCTGTGGTGTGTTGAGTGGTCTGCTCACTCGACAAAGCCAAGGGCACAGCAAGTCTGGAAATCAAGACACTGAACTTGTGAGGCCAAGCTTAACTGCAATCACTGGCTAGTCCTGACGGAAGACAGGCTGATATTGCAGGTCCCAGAATCACAGGTTCTTAGTCTTGAAATCGAGTCAAATTAGTGGTTTTCAAACCCCAAGGGGTTCCACTAAGATTTCAAGGAAGTGTCTCAAGACCCTCAATCCTTCATCTCTTTCCCATTGGGGTTTCCATACAGAATTGCTTGGGGAGGTGGGGAGGAAAGAGGTTCCTCTGTGTTAAAATTTTAAATCCACTAATCTAGACCCAATACTTTATTTTATAGGTGAGGGATTCATTCATCAAACATGTTTTGAATACCTTCATGTATGATCCTCTGTGCTAGATTTGGGGTTGTTCATTAATGAAGCACAAGGCAACAAAAATTGACCAATAAACCCAGAAACCCCAAGCAGACTTGTCCTTACTTTTCACTGGTGTCTTAGTCTGTTTGGCTGCTATAACAACATACCACAGACTGGGTGGTTCAAACAACAAACATTTATTTCACACAGTTCTGGAGGCTGGGAAGTCCAAGATCAAAGCACTGGCAGATTTGGTGTCTGGTGAGAGCCTGCTTCCCGGTTCATAGATGGCCATCTTTTTGCTGTGACTTCACGTGGTGGGAGGGGTGAAGGATCTCTCTGAGGTCTCTTTTATTATTTATTTATTTATTTAATTTTTACTGGAGTATCGTTGCTTCACACTGTTGTGTTAGCCTCCACTGTACAACAGAATGAGTCAGCCGTACACATACAGATATCCCCTCCGTTTTGGACTTCCCTCTCATTTAGGTCACCACAGTGCATTAGGTAGAGTTCCCTGTGCTATACAGTATGTTCCCATCAGTCTATTTTATACATAGTATCAATAATGTATATGTGTCAATCCCCATCTCCCAATTCCTTCCCCCCCCCCCCCCCACCGCCTTCCCCCTTAGTATCCATACATTTGTTTGAGGTCTTTTTTATAAGAGCACTAGTCACATTCATGAGGGCTCCACCTACATAACCTAATCACCTCTCAAAGACCCTACCTCTTAATACTATCACATTGGGGGGTAGATTTCAACCTATGAACTTTGAGGGACACAGACATTCTGTCTATAGCTGGGATGGCATCTAGTCCCTCTTTTCAAATGTGGGACAACTTGCCAGCCCTGTCCACAGCCACAATCTGAGTCTGTGAAAGTCTGCTTTAATATCCTTTAATGTCATTTTAAATTTCATATCATCAATATCCTTTAATATTATTTAATATCATTTAATTCTCCCAAAAATCCTCTGAGATAAGTACTACAGATGAGGTCTCTAAGACTTGGGAGCTGAGAAATTGCCTGCTATCCCCCAGCTGGTAAATGCTGGGTCTGGGATGAGAATCCAGGTCTTTCTGACTCCAAAGTTCAAGTTCTCCATGACTTCCTGATACCACCTTTTAAAAGATGAGTCAGATTTTGAGCCTGAGAATCTGAGCAAGTGGAGGTGCCATTAGCAAGCAGACAGAATCAGGAGAGGTGGTTTGAGATATGACAGATCATTCCATTTGGGATGATGAATTTGGGGTGGGGACATCTTAGTGACGGTCTGTAGATAATAATAATCTGTAGATTTAACTGGGGAAAGGGGATTTGGTAGAAAGGTAGCAGGTGAAGGGACAGACCAGGAAGCTTCACATGGCAGGCTGACAGATAAATTGGCCTATATTTGTCTCCTCTCTGATTTTTCTGAGAAAATAGACCTACCTTAATAATGCTGATAATTTGCCCACGAGGTGAAAGCTCATTGACTGATAGCATCTCTCGGCTTCCCCGTGATATGGCAAAGAGTATTATCTTCCCTTTAAAAATAAACATAGAGATAGAAGCATCCAAGACACATGTGCAAAATGCCAGCTTTCAAATCCTCCACATTCAGGGAGCTCAGAGCAAGGCCATTGGTGAGTGAGTTTGGGGGGGGGGGTGGGACACAGACGGGATTTCTCATCCTTAGGCTTGTGTAGCACCAGGACTAGGAACCGTGAAGCATTATAGGAAATGAAGTCATCAGCTATTAATTACTTAGGTTACTGAATGTCACCTAATCCCGACAGCAGCTTGGTGGCATTAGAATGGGCCTGATCTGTCTCTGCTGTTTACTAGCTGTCGGACATTGTACACATGGTCACTCCCCTGAGGCTCAACTTACTCACCTGTGAATTGTGGAAAATGATGCTTCACACGTTGTTTTGAGATTTAAGTAAGAAACCAGATGCTGCTTTGCAAGCAACCTTCTCGGGGCCTTCCAGGGTAAAATCTGAAACCGGCTTCCTTGGTAGAGGGCAGGGAGAGACTGAAGACAGAGGCAGCCCTCCAGACTGGTCGTGGCAGGTGTAATAAGCCAGGGGACTTTCTTGGGTGGCAGCAAGATGAGTAGATCTCCACGCGTGCCCACCAGACTCTTAGAAGTTTACTCAGAGGCCTTCTCTGCACAGTCCAGGAGTCTCAGCACCACATTTCTATCTCAAGGCTGTATCCTTGGAGCAGCTTCTGGGAACAGGGAAGGCAAGTGGAAAGCATATTCCAAGGACAGGGGAGAGGAAAGGGAGCCTCCAGCTCAAGGGTCAACTGGCGGTAGCATCTTTTTTGACGGCCTCCTTTAACCCCATATGTACCAGACATTCATTCATCCTTCCATGAGTGTGTATTGTTACCCGCTGTCACCAGTGACTTCACAATGCATAAAGCAGGCTTTAACGAATGTTCGTACTTCTTTCATCTAGGAAAAATTTGGTTTGGGCGTGGATTTTTCTGCCTACGTTTCAGTGGGAATGTGGCTCGGGTTCCATGGACCAGCCTCACACAAGTTGCTCTGGGCAGCTGTGACCTAGAAGGGGCTGAGAGCTTGCACATTCCTCTTTGAGACTTTTTCTTTCTCACCCTGGCCGCCTTCTTTCAGAGGTGCCCTGGAGATCAAGCCTTCCTCAGAGGTGATTATGTGCTTGGTGTCAGGGAGATTTTCTGATTGCAAAGACAACGGGAAGCCAATGAAATTAAGGGAGGGTATGGAATAATAAAAGCACATAGCAAATTCCGACCCACTGAATCCCACAGTACCAAAATGGAGCGACACCCGTCATTTTGCAGGAAGGAATTGATACCCAGAGAGGGTGTGTGACCTGCCTGGAGCCACACAGCAAGTTAGGGACAAGGCTAAGTTTGGGACACAGAGTTTCTGGACTTGGGGTCCAAAGTATATCCTCTTTACCCACAGAGGACGTTGTTTATGGTCAGCGAACTCGAAAGCAGTTTTGCTGTACTTCATGTTCAGCGTGGAGGATTGGAAACAGAATGAAGCTGCCCAGGCAGCTTTACCTCTTGTCAAGCACTACCTACTGCACACTCTGGGCAAGATGTCTCTGGTTAGGATGGTGCCGTCCGCAAAGCAGCCCAGAAAGGCCCCCGACATTGAGGAAGGGACTCCATTCAAATGTGTTCATCCATCACTCATTCATTCACCCCCCCCCAGACACTTACTGAGCACCTGTTATGTGTATATGTACAAGGGTGGCTGCTGGACAATTCATATTTGTCTTATCTCTCTTCTTGAGCAAGAAAGAGGACCTGAAATTCTTCCCTGGCTGGGCTGCTCAGAGCCAGGGTGTGGGGTGGAATTATGGGGCTGGTACTCAGCTGTGGCAACAGGTTTAGGAAATGTGGAATCTATGTTCCACTTGAGGTGACCAGGAAGCGGAGGGGCCATAGAGATCTGAATAAAGGAAGCACCTTGGCTGGAGCGGAGAGCCAGCCACAGGGCTCAGAGGTAGGGTTGGGGCGGGGAGGATGGCCCAGGAAGATGCCCAGAGGTACCCAGAGGAGTCCTGCAGGAGAGCAAATAGATGGGAGGTAAGAGCTAAGGGCGCCAAGTGGGCTTTGATAATACTTATCAGCCCTAACGAGTGAGTGTAGTCCTTAAACATGGATTAGGAACACAGTGATGGTTATTTTTACTGTTCTCCTTAAAGAGAATGAGGGTGGGAAGGAGCAAAACCAAGGGATACTATAGACCAGTGCTTCCCAACCCCCTTCCGCCTTTTTTATTTTGCTAAAAAACACATTAACTTTAAATTACCATCTTAACCATTTTTAAGGGCACAGTTCAGTAGTTTTAAGTATACTTACATAGCTGGGCAAGAGACCCTAGAACTCTTTCATTTTGCAACACTGAAACTCTACACTGGCTAAACACTAAATCCTCAGCCCTTGGTAATCACTTTTCTATGTTCTGTTTCTATGATTTTTGACTACTTTAGATACCTCATGTGAATAGAATCTTACAGTATTTGTCCTTTTTCCCAGCCCTTTAAAAAAATCTGTGTCCTGGCACTGTTCACAAGCGTGACAGCATCCCATTGGTAACATCTCCAATTATACACACACACACACACACACACACACACACACACACGGGGGAGAGCAAAAGAGAGGGAGAGATGGCAGCAAATGCTCACACAGCCAAGTCTTGGGTAGGGATACACGCAGAGTTGGAAAAAGCCCTCTAGAAATTCTTATACTCCCCAAGAATATGCCCCCCTTGTTGAGACTCACTGTTGTGGACAGAAAAAGAGTTCTCCAAAGCATCGGAGGCAGAGCAGGAGTCAGTCACAATATTTATTGAGCACTCAAGGTGTACAGAGTACTGGGCAAAGCACTGGAAGGAAATACAGCGGAGATTCAACAGCTACTGTCGCTCGCCTCATGATTACATTTTACATGAATGGAGAAGATACACACATGAACGTGTACAACTAACATCTAGACACATGCATTTCTTATTCACCACTGCAAGTTATCATGAGAGTTTACCGAAGTAACTAGGGCATGAGAAGCCATTGGGACACATGGGCTAAGTAAAAATCAAAGATACATTTCAGTGCTTAGGTTCAAACTTACCACTCTGGTGATGAGTGGAAGCTACCAGAAGACACTAGAAAATACCAGAAACTTGGTGAATCTATTTTCTTAACTCTATTGGTCATTTTATTTCAAATTTAAGAATTCAGTTTACCATGAAATAAAGGCAATTGACTCAACAAAGTACTAGAATAGCTTTATGTTAAAAACATTTTTTTTTAAAGTAAAATCAGCCTATTGATAGTACCATTTCCAAAGGTCAGGCACAGACTCTGAAAGTTAATAGCATTTTTCTTCTTTTTAAAAAAAGCTTCCATTATGTGAAAGACTTTCCAATAAATTTAGTGAACAGAGGCATTTTATTGCTCTATATTATATTTGGGAAAACTTGTTTATATTCTTACATGCTTTTAAAGTTATTTTAAAGTAGGGTTGCCAGATAAACTATAAGATATATTTTGGTGCATGGGACATACTCATACTAAAAAAAATTATTGTTTATTTGAAATTAAAATTTAACTGGACATCCTGTATTTTATTTGCTACATCTGGCAACCTTATTTTTAGGTTAACATACCTTTGGAATTTCCAAAGGTTTCCAATAAGGTGTGGGGAGCAAAGAGGCTAATTTAGCTTCATTTATATGCTAACACTGTTAGAGGGGAAGGTTTATTCTTCTGGCAGGAAAATGGTAGGTTTTGTAGGATTTACTCAAATATTGGAGACATCTTCATTTCTTACACCTTTTATCATTACTATTTTAGCAGTGCACATTTTAGTCAATTGAATTTTTACCTTGAAATTTTTGACAGAGATGACTGGTTAGAATTATTTAAATAAGATTGTAGTCTGAGGAATAGAAAAACTAACATCTGGCTTGAAAAGTCCCCTATAACATATGTTCACATCCTCAATAATTCTTCTCTGTTAACACTTTATCCCCCCAACCCGCAAAAAGACAACAAATGTCAACACTCACATCCTGTTAAATTATACAACGTCCCTTCCCCTATTCATGATCACTTCCTGCCACTCTCTGCCCCTCCCCTTTCCATATTGATTTTTTTGATAATTGAAATCACTAGCCCTTGTGCACCACAAAGAGTGTCTGTCAGGCATGGATCCATGGGTGGTCATGGACCCAAGAAAACAGCAAAAAGAAAAGCTCACCTCTCAGATGCTTGGAGGCATGAAACTATGAAAGAAAGGGTGGGGAGGGAGGGAGGAGGGCTGGTAGACTGGATTGACACATTCTGTTCTAGAAATGCACTTCCTTGTATCTAAATGTACAGCTCATGCCTTATTTTAAGTTGAGATTCTACATTGGAGGAGAGAGCTTTCAACACCAATTTTGCAAGGAAAGAAGTTCATGAAACTCCAACTATTGTAGAGGAATGTAGAATGATAACACTTTCTGAATTCCAACCTCCATTCACTATTCTTTTTTTAAACACACCGAAGAGTATATCTATATGTAAAGAATGTACTTCTCTGTTCATATTCCACATACACATAAAATTACTATGAACATTAACAAACACATAGATTGTATTTAAAGGCATATACAGCCTTTGAGTTTCAAAAGCTACTCGTTAATTGAGTCCAAGTATGGCAGTTTTTATTCTGGGCTTGACTCCACCTGTTTCCAGCTTGGCCAGGTGCACATAGGTTACAGCTCTCCTTTGTACCTGGAGGTCTTTCCAGAAAAGAGGATGAGTATGAGAAATTAAGTTGAGGCAAAGAAGCCACGGGGTTTCGTATCACCATATAAAGGTGGAGTTAAGCAATATATATTATTAAAGTAGAAAAATATTTCTCTGCCCCCTCTGGCATTTAACATTCCCTATGCTAAGACAGCATTCCATCCAGCTACTTGCCACATACTCTTTTCTTTTCAGAAATGTAAGTTACAAATTCCATCGTTTAGACAACTTTCCATATGCTGTTCTGATGACGACATAAACTTAGGTCTCTGACTGCCCCTGACCGACCTCAAGAACAAGTCAGGCTGTTCTTTTACTACAGAAAACGGCCGGAAGAGGGTTTGCTTGTGTTCCCATTTGTGTCATGATGAGGTGGGTGGCTACAGAATGTACGTGAAAGAGTGATGGACTCCCCAGGGGCCAAAGTAGCCCCCCAAATTTTGCATCAGCAGAAGCAGCAGTGCACAGAAGGGGTGTCCCTATGGGGAGTGAGAGCCCATTCTAAAGCCCACTTCTAAGCTCATTAGGGTCCGCGTCCCAGTTTGAACACGTGCTTGGCAATTGCATGTGCAGGAGGAGTCCTGCTGGACTCCTGTTACTGGCCTGCTGAGGTTTTTCTAATGGTGACTGGTATGGAAACTGCCTGCCTGGAGCTGCCCGGAAACCCAGTCCCGGTCCCGCCCTAGTAGTGTTCCCCTGGCACCCGGACGAAGGATGCCAAGCAGACAAGGAATAGTTCCCACTGGGGATGGCGCCTTCCTTCTCCTTCACTTCCTGCCTCCTCTTCCTCCTGCTTTCTTCTTTTCCTCCTTCTCTGCTGCCCCGCTCGGTCCCCGCTCCATCCTTTGGCGCTCGCGGCCAGGGCACAGCTCACGGGGGCGGGGCGGAGGCGCTCGCGTGGCTGTAGGAGCACCTGGACAGAGAGGCCCGGGTGGTCCTGCTCTCCACCTCCTCCCCCGCCTCCCCTCTCGCTCCTGGGGGCCCAGAATTGGGGCAGCAGGGGAACGTGGCCATGAAGCCGAGGCGGAATCGCTGGTTCATGAAGCAGTAGATGATGGGGTTGACGCAGGAGGAGGTGTAGGAGAGCAGGAGGATGAAGGAGATGGGGGGTCCCGGAGAGGCGGCGCTCGGCAGAGGCGGTGTCAAAGGCCCGCCAGGCGTTGGCGCTGAAGATGGGCATCCAGCAGAGGAAGAAGAGAACCACGATGACCATGAGCATGCGGATCACCCGCTTCTTGGCCATCAGGTTGGCGGCGGGGCTGCTGCTCCGGATGCGGCTGAGCCTGCCGCTGCTGCTGGTGGACAAGCTGCTGCAGCTCCAGCTTCCCCTGGGGGCTTGGGCCGCTGCAGGTAGCACCCATCGCTGTCCTCGTATCTGCCGCCGCTGCCGGGGCGCGGTTTCCTTTCTGGGTGGGCAAGGGACAGCACTTACTTTTCGGGATGGGTCATGCCAGAAAGAAGGCATGGAACCCCTGCCCCCTGCATCAAGGGGCTAAACCACACTTGAACTGTACTGTTGGCGACCTTGGGCCTGCCCTGACATGGGTGGGTATTGTTTACACTAGTCCTTTCCTTCAAATGAAAAGCTACTTAAAACTACTAAAATAATGGATAGTATCTGATGTACATAATTTATAATAGTAAAATCATATTTTACATATGTAGATTATAAGGATAAAAAACTGTTAAAGAATGAATAGGCACACTCGTCTTCCAGCTCAGGGGAGGAGAGAGGGTGGCGCCTGGAATTACAGTTTGCTTTGGTTGCAGAAGGGGGTCCATCTGAATGCAACAGCACAGAGAGCCTGGGACCCATGGGCCCTCAGCTTGTAACTGGGCGATGTGTGTATTATGTCATCTTATTCCACTCAGCACCCTTTTGAGAGGAATAATTTCCTCATTTTACAGATGAGGAATAGAGACACTGGGTCTCATGACTGTGCCTTATGACACAGAGTCTCCTAAGAAGACTTTTGAAAACCTCTAATATACTCTATACATACTCTGGGTACATCTACTTAAGTTACAGAAAATAAGCTTTTGTAATCCTTTGGCGTAAACATACAGGTAAGAGATAGTTACCTCTAGCAGACTTCTTCTGACTAGCATCGAACTTTATTCCCTGGTAAAGTTCCAGAGAGATTAATCCATACGCCACCATCATCACAATTCCAGGAATGAGAAAGAGGATGAGTAACAGGAAGGTGTGCCTAATAAAATAAAAAGCAATCCAATAACCAGCATCTCTAGCATTTCAAACTCAGATGGGATGGAATAAGCAGGTTCATCTCCATTTTAATGAGTCTGAGGAACACATTAATTACTAGTATTTAATATCTTTGGAAATTCCCCATCTGGAGGGTCAGTCATTAGAAGTTGCTACTGCTTTTCTTCAGATAAAGTCTCTTATGAAGGACTAGTTAAATTGGAAAAGTTTGCTGTAAGTCTGTGCCCGAAGCAAGTCTACATTTAAAACAAATGAGAGCTTAAAAAAGAAAAAGAAAAACAAACCAATGAGAGTAGGTGAATACCTCAATAAAACGGTTTCTGAAATAATAATAATAATAAGAGCTTACATTTCATTGATGACTATTCAATTTCCATATAGTATATATATATACTATGTCTATTCCCATAATAACTTTTGAGGTAGGTACTATTAACATAATACCCATTTTACAAATGAGGAAACAGACTTAGAGACAATAAATAATTTGTCCAAAGTTACACAGCTCGTGGCAAAGGTGAGATCTGAACCCAAGCAATATGATTCTAGGACTCATGATCTTAAGCATCACAATATACCATTTGTTGACTTTATAGCAACAGAATCATCTAATGCATAGGTAGCAATGATGGAAAACCTCTTTGGTTTTGCAAAATAAGCATTCTGGCTGTTCTGACCCACTGGCACAGTGGCAAGCTCATTCTAGTGCCTGGCAGGCCAGAGCTATGCTTTCTCTAAACATGTTTGATCCCTGAAGAATTGCAGCCCTCCTTCTTTATGAGTCTGGCCCCTAATCACTTTTGCAGTCTGGCATGTGTAAGGTTACACGATTAGGCCATAAAATTGTCAGAGGCTCACGGTTGGCTAAGCCATTTCTCATTTCCATTGGACATGTTTTGATAAGAGTTCTTTTCGAGTCTTGGAAAAGTCCCTCATTTGCAACATAACTCTTTTTGTGTTGTACGTGTTACTTGGTTGAAATGAAAAAAAGGAAGGCAAAGAAAGCAGAGATTATCTCAGTTTTGAGCCATTTTTGAATGTCTAGCTCCCTGTTTCTAAAACATGCTGGGAACTGTTAAACATAATGTCCTGCATTTGTGCAGCCTTTTTAAAGATATTTAATGACATTTTCATAAACATGCTCTCATTTGAATCTCACATCCATCTAAGGAGGTAGATAAAAAAATATCTTTATTCTTAAATCTTTGTGTAGATAAAGAACTTGAACGTCAGGGAGGCTATATGAACTTGTCCAATATCACCCACTAGTAAGCAAAGAAACAGGTACTAGTATCTTGCCTTTTTATTTCCAGTACAGTGTTCCGTGCAAGTACCACAGCTGCAGCCCTAAGAAAAACCACATGGGATTTGGGACTCATCTTCGGCTTTACCTCCAGTTCTTGGAAAATCAGAGCTCTTCCAGAAGCACACTGCATAGTGGTTAAGACCAGATGCTCTCTTATCTCTTCTAGGTTTGGGACCTTGAGCAACTTGCTTAACCTCTCCATGTCTCAGTTTCCTCTGTAAAATGGGGACAATAATAGTACCCACCCTATAGGGTTTTGAAAGGATTCGTTGAATTTATATATGTATATATATATATGGCATTTAAAACACAGCACTCTGTTTGCTGTCACTGTTACGCTAGAAAGAGGTTAGAGCGAACCTTCTCGATAAGGCTCCAGGAGACTGATCCCCCAGACACTGGACGATACATTCCAGTTTTTATTAAAACTGCAAAATTATATCAAGTTGTATTAAACAAATAAACCCATGCAGCCTTACCAGGACTGCTGCATGACATCATTTGGCAGTAGAAAGCGGCACATGTTCGCGGTCTGATTGTTACTTTTGGTAAAAGGCACCAAGTTGCTATAAATCGGGTACGGAGTCATGAGGGTAAAGGAGAGGCACCAGGTAGCGGCAATCACCTTCAAAGCGTGGGATTTTTGTCTGCCAGACGCGGGACTGTAAGGGTTTGCAAATTGCACCATATCTCTCCAGCGATATGGCTACCAGATTAAAGGTGGAGACACTCACAGAGGTGCCTGGAAAAGGAACAAAGAAGCTGGTTATGCAGGCTCTGAAATCCAAAGTTTATTTGCACAATGAGCTTAAGCATACCTGATCTGCGCAGGTTTGATAGATAGCAGAGGAAAACGCTCAGAGGGTAAGAATATTGTGTATGTATATCTAAAAAAAATGATTTATTCCCAGCTTTGTTCCCAAAACGATTTGAGGCAGGTAAAGAAATGTGTTTGCAAATACATCTTATTGCCAATTTTTAGATAAGTTATTGAACTTTGATTACAACCAACGTCCTTCCTAGGC
Organism: Balaenoptera musculus; assembly: GCF_009873245.2. Lineage (NCBI taxonomy): Eukaryota > Metazoa > Chordata > Mammalia > Artiodactyla > Balaenopteridae > Balaenoptera > Balaenoptera musculus. The sequence continues at coordinate 87,607,715 of NC_045789.1, read as the reverse complement.
TGAAGGCGCTCATTAATTAATAACCAAGTGGATGAATATGTTTCCTATCCCACAGAAGAGTTTCTGAGTGACCTGTAGAATAGCTTTAGTTTTGAGCATGATCTGCATAGTTAAGTTGACCTTTTAACCCAACATTCTCAAGGACTGTGACCCTGAAAATTCAGTGGGGTCTGAGCTGGGAGCATTAAAATTCTTCCTAAAAATTTCTAGTACAGACTTTTTTTAAAAGATTTTTTTGATGTGGACCATTTTTAAAGTCTTTATTGAATTTGTTACACTGTTGCTTCTGTTTCATGTTTTGGTTTTTTGGCCACAAGGCATGTGGGATCTTAGCTCCCTGACCCGGGATCAAACCCCACACCCCCTGCACTGGAAGGTGAAAGTCTTAACCACTGGACCGCCAGGGAAGTCCCCAAACTGTTTTTAAGAGTGAAACATTCTAAATTTCAAAATGGAGTGTTGAAAAAATACCTAGTGAAAAAGGAAGAAGGGGAAACTCTCCATATATAACTAACGTTTTTCTCTGGGTGGAAGGACTAGGGCCTTCTTTCTCATTCTTTTTGCTTTCTGTATTTGTAAAAGGAACATGCATCATCAGGGAGAAAGACCGTCAAAACACCTCATTCAAAAGGATATACTTACGCATAGTCAAAAAAGATTAATTTTCCTTATTCTTTGTATTTTGTGTGTGTACATACTTATTATAATCTCTTATCCCCTTAAAATTCCCTTTTATTCTTCATCCATATATTCAACTGATTCCTCTCTTACTCTCTTACCATGATGGAGGAGTTTCTTAGCCCGGGGCCTTTTGTGAAACTATGTATAAAAATATTCTTTTTCTAGGGAGAATATCCATAGTATTCCTGAGAGACTTAAGGAATCTACAACCCTGAAACCATTCTATAAGAACTTATGTTCTGAGACAGGATTTGCTGTGGTTTTAGAGGGATTTACTCTAAGGAGTTGATGACATTTGAATTAGAGAGTAACAGCCCAAACTCCTCAGAGTCAAGTCTATACAGTGGGTCCACTGTAATTATAAACCCCCAACAGGCAAGCACTCTTTTTTTTGGCTATGTATTAGGAGTTTAATGAGTGTTAAACTATTAGAAACAGTATTGAGGAGAACATAAAATTAAGGGAAGAATTGAAATCACTGGAATCAGAAATCCAACCAAACCATTATGGTATTGCAAACACTTTCAGAATCATCTTGCTTTTCATTTTCTAGAACAGTCTGTCCTAGAAATTTTTCAGGAAGAGTTTTAAGGCTCCTTGCTCAGACCCCAGCTATTTTAAAACATTTTTGGTTGAGGTGAAATTTACATAACATAAACTTAATCATTTTAAGTGAACAGTTCTGTGGCATTTAGCACATTACACATGTTGTGCAACTACACAAGCACTCTTTTAAATCTCCTTCCACAAACCCTGGTTAAGATTATTAAATATTATCATAAGATATACAGACAGGTCTTGAAGCCTAAAGCACACTACGAGATGTTGGTTATTATTATTGCGTCATTGTTTACAATGATCCTTTCATTTGTGAGTCGGTTTTCTTTTCAGAGGACTGGACCCAGATTGACACTTTCTTGGTATTATTTGTCCGTGTCACGCAGATCAGTTATTCATCATCATTTTGTCACTGCTGGACCGCTTCCCTCAATTGGGAGAAAATAAGGCTTTAAAGCTTTCCGGTCATTGAAGGCTGCCCTAGCCCAACTCAGCTCTGCATATTTTGCCCAGCTTAGGTCAGAACAAACAACAACTCCTTCCTCATTCCCCGCCTCTCCTCCTCCTCTCCCAACTAATTCTCAGAATGGGCAAGGGACAAAGCATTTTGGCAGACAGAGGGGACAAAGAGACATATTTTGTTTCAGCCTTAGAAGAGCCAAAGCAGTTGGCAAAGCGATGCCATATACTCACCACTGTGGTGGCTACCGATCTGGGTTCAAGTCAGCTCTGTAGCTTACCACCTGTGTGTCCTTGGGCACATTATTAACCTCTCTGTGCCTCTTTTCCCTCCTCAGTGAAACAGGGAAGGATAACTGTATATTCTTTATAGGGTGGTTGGGAGATAAAATATGATCATGGAAGTAAAAACTTAAAGCAATTAGGAGAATATCTGGTGCTCAAAAAAATGCATTCAAAAATATTAGCTCTTGTGATTTTTCTTATCATCACCATCATTTTGATTGGCAAAGGCAGAGAGCTGCATATCTCAGCCAACCAGTGTCAGCTTAGCGACCCACAGGCTCTAGGAGCAAATTCAATTCCTCGGCTAGTGGCAGAGGTCTCTCTCTCTCTCTCTCTCTTTCTGTGCCTGAGATGGTCCCAGACCCTGGGAAAACAGTCTGGGAAGTGAATCCTGAGAAGGGAATCTAGAACTCTGATGAAACTGGTTTTCAAGTAGCCCCTGTTCCCTAGGAAAGCCAGAGCAACGGCAGAAAGAGCCCTCTTCCAGCACCCTGGCCACCCCAAAAGCCATACCTTGGGTTGGGTAGAGCTCAGAATACAATCAACGACCTCCAGGAAGGAACAGAACAGCTTGCATCTGTCTTACTTTCTAACAGAATCAAGCAAAACCAGCCTCTTCTGTGGCTTCTTACCAACTTATTCCACTTTGAGAAACTGACCCCTAAAACTGGGGACTGACTTCTGGGGAGTTATGAGGATTGACCCCCCCCCCATAAAGCCAGCTCCTCTGTCCTTACACCTAGCCCCACACAGCCAGATGTTTTGTTTTGGCTCTTAGGAGTTGGGGAAGGTCTGGGGCTGAGTGGGGTCTGGGGCGAGCTCCAGAAATAGGCACCAGCAGCAACTCACCCATGAAATAGGTGGTGGTCTTGCAGACAGCACTCCCAAAGATGAAATCCTTGAGCAGGTTGGGGATGAGGTTGAATGGCATGCAGAAGAGGCAGAGCATGAGGTCACTGACAGCCAGGGAGAGCAGGAAGATGTTGGTGACCGTTCTCATCCTCTTGTTCCGAATCAGCACCGTAATGACCAGCGTGTTTCCCAGCACACTGAGCAGGAATATCAAGGAGTACAAGAGAATCTGCACGGCTGGCTGCCACTCTGCGAGGAGGAACGCGGACGAGGGATGGAGGTTATGAGAGCAGAATGTTAAAACCTAGCACGCGCAGCAAACACTTATTTCCTGCCGATTTTTCTTTTCAGGGGCGGACATCATTGAACCCAGCTCTCCCTGTACTTACAATATTTTGCAGAAACAAAGTGAGGAGAGCACAGAGTGATTCAGTTGCTTCTAAAAGGTTGGTCTGTTAAAGGATCACTCACTCGGGGAACCACTTTTTCTTAAGAACAAAGCTCCTCTAGTGAATAGTGATTGCTTTCTTTCCTAGCTGCTGAGCATTATTTCGCTATAATCACTTCTTCACACTGATTTCCCCCAAGAAAAGGCGACAGCTAGATTGTGACAGCACCTTTTCTGTGATGCTTGTAAGTTCAAGCTTTTACACTTGTACTCCCTTCTGGCTCCACTTCAGCTCCTCCTCCCACTGCTTTTGTGCCCCCAAGTCCTGTACATTAATCCCAACTCTCCCCTGGGGAACAATAAGAGCATTGGACTCAATTCTGCTTTTTGATCTCTTATCCAAACTTCTGAACAGATGACTTTATCCAGCCTTGTCTCACGAGGACTTTGTTATATATTCGCAGTCAGCCTCGCCTTTGCTGATTTCTTCCCCCAACTTAATAGTTTTCTGAATTAAAGTATCAGCCTCTGACACCTACCTTTGGAAGCATGGGGCTGATCCAAGCAGAAAAGCGTCTCGTTTTCGATCCCCAGTTCGCAGGGAGCTGTCATGTTGCTTCCATTCAAGAGAAGGCTGTCCACATCCATCCTTGCTTGCTGCTTTCCACCAAGCGCTGGCGAGCTGATGAACGGCTCACTCTCGGCTCATTCCTCTAATGACCGACTGGAGAGTTTCCCAAATGCAACCTGCCGTGGAGGGGCAGGGGGGTTGGGGGAGTGATTGCCAGGTGTGGGCTTCTGAAGCCATTCTTAAAGGCGACTGGAGTTCCACACGCTCAGGCCAGCTGGGCAAGCATTTGCACTCCTGTCTTGGAAAGAGCAGCTGATGCCAGCCAAGCCCGCTCCACCTTCCAGGCCCACCCCATTCCTGGGCCAGCCATGGGGCCCTGAGCACAGACAGCCTGATTGTAAGTTAACCCTTCCTGGAGTGTCGCTGCTTTTCCACACACATGCACACAGGTGTGGACACACACATACATGGACACATTACCTCTCTTCTCTGTATAGGAACCTGTCACCGTCCCAGACCTAGACAGAATAAAGCCCCAACTGGCCAAACCTGTCACCATCGCAGACCTAGGCAGAATAAAGCCCAGACTGGCCGTGTGAGACAGGAACAATTAACACCGTAACAGATACCATAATGCAGAGCATCAGGACCAAAGGACACGGAGGGACTGTTTCTACCTCCTTATATAAAAGCAGTTAGTGCCTTTTTAGCTTTGGACCCATGCCCAGCAATGTGTGTGGATATAACTGCCGGTTGTTAAGTTCTTACCAACCACAGGGTTATTTCTCTGCCCTTGGAAACTGAAAGAAGGGGGGGTACTTTGACTATAGGTGCCTGGATTCTTATTACAGAAACACTTTAGTAAGATTTTCCATTCGTTCATTTATTCACTCGTCCATTCATTCAGCACATGTTCATTGAGAGTCAGCCGTTTGCCAGGTACTTTTCTAAACACATAAGCAGATAATGAATAAGATTATTTCAGATGTGTAAAGCACCACAGAAGAAGTCAAGCAGGAAGGCGTAATGGAGAGGGATGGATGGGGGGGTGCTAATTTAGGCAGGGAGGTCAGGAAGGGCCTCCCACAGGAGGCGGCTATGATCAGAAAGCTAGATGACAAGGAGGAGGACAGCTTGTGCCGATCTGGAGAAAGCTGCTTCTAGGCAGGAGGAGCGGTCTTCTTGGCAGCGGTCACAGAAAGAGCGAAGGCCCTGAGGTGGGAATGAACTTGACCTGTTTGAGTTCAGTTAGAAGTAAGGATGAGGTGGGAGATTAGGATAGAGAGGGGGACCTGGCCGGGAGCTCTGGGTTTTCTGTGAGGCTTTGTGGTGCTGGAAAACTCCTCCAGCCCTATCGTACACATGCTCTCCTCAGTTGAGACCTTTGGGACAGCAGGTGACAGCAGAGGGCCCTGTGTTTCTCACATGTTGCTTGGCCCAGCTGAGACCTGGTCTAGACGCCTCTGGGACCCCTTGTGTTTTGACAGCAATCTCAGTTGACAGAGCTACGTGTTATATATTTGCTGAATCCCTGCCGGACACAGATGAACTAATGGACATTTTCACCATCCAGGCTCAGGATGTGGAGCTGGGAAGAGAGTGGTACCTCTTTTCTTTGAAACCATGAACAGCTCACGTTGAGGCACTTAGTCATAAGAACTAGAAATTCGAGGAATGTTGGAGAAGCTAACAGTAATTATTAAGAAGACAAACTTTGGCATCAGACAGACCCAGGATCAAATCCTGGCTTCACTGGTTACCTGCTGGGAAATACTGGGCAGGTTTCTTAACCTAAGGCTCATTTCCTTCTTCTGTCAAATGGGGACCAAAATGACCTTGTAGATATTTGTTATGGAGATTGATTGCCTCAGGACAGTGCCTGACACAGAAAACGTGTTAATAAATCACAGATAATAATAACTATTATTTTTAATTTCCTTTTACACACAAGGAAATTGACCTAGAGTGGCCATGTGATTTGCTGGCGAGAACCAGCTGTGGATACCCCCTCACTGACCGGCGGCCCCATCCTTACTCCTCTTCCTGCAGCACAGAGCTTTCTTCATCGTTCTAGTGTCCTGTAGCCCGTTTGGAGCCAGAACCCGTGTCTCTGCCTGTCATTCCTGCCTCGGTTCCTGTTTGAAACTTCTCAGTCTGCAGACTGATACGGACCCTGCCCACTAGGAGGGGACCCAGTGCAATACTGTCCTGATTTGGAAAGGGATAAACATTCAGATTTTGAGCACTGAGTATAGCTAAATTTCACTGCACTGCTGTTCCCAGCAGCTGACTGCTTCAGCTGCTTTAAGTGGGCTGATAGCACCGTCCACAGAGGTGCTTCCTAAGGAGGTTCCTCAGGCCCATCGGCTGCGGCTCCAGCCCCGGCAGGGATCCTGCTGCTGAGGGTCCAAGAGCAGAGGAGCACAGGGCTGCTGTCCACCTGCCCTGAACGGAAATGGAGCCCAATTTGGAGGTGAGCCTCCCCCTCCTCCCCCCTTCCTTCCTCCCTTTTTTCCTTCTCTCTTCCTCCTCCTTCCCTCCCTCCCTCCTTCTTCTTCCTTTCCCTTCTTCCTTCCTTCCTTCCTTTTTTCCTTTTATCCTTTCTTCCTCCCTTCCTGCCTTTCTATTCTGTTCTGTTCATCCGTTGGCAGGAAGAAAGGGTGGAGGGCAGGAGAGTGGGTCCTAGAAGTTTTGTAAACTCACAAGGAGTAAGTGTGGCACATTTGAGTGCTGTGCTTTACAAACTTCGGTGCAAATCTGATCACTGGGCTTAGTGGTTAAAAAATGGGGATTCCCAGGCTCCCTTCCCAGGGATTCTGATCCTTCAGCCCCAAGCCTGGGAATCTGCACTTTTATCCAGCATTCCTGGTGATTTGGAGGCCAGTGATCACAGGATTACCTCTCAGGAAGCTCCCTGGAAGCTGGTAAGTGTGTGAGAACAGGTGTCAGATGGTGGGAACTTAAGCCTGAACTTCACCCCAGTTGTGAACACGAACAAATTACTTGACTTTTCTGAGTCTCAGCTTGTTCGTCTGTAAAACAGGCATAATATAGCACTACCTCTAAACAAAGCAACACATGGAAAGCACCTCGAAAAATGCCTAGAACATATATCTGGACTCTAATTGTTATTATCAGTGGATAAGAGTAATCCTGGGAATGCTCTATTTATCCCCATTATCATGGCCAGGTTAAGGGTTTGTGTCTCCAGTACACCAGCACAGTGCCTGGCATACAGTATGTGCTTGGGGAATGGGAATTAATAAGGAGTGAAAAATCAGGAGAGCCAATATCGCATTGCTTATTCTATCCTTCTATATCTCTATTACATCGGCTTTTTTCCTGGCCAACTCTGGATTTTTCAGTCTGACTTTCTGAGCCAGTGTTACCACAGAGTTAAATTAAAAAAGACAGAATTCCAGCAAGAGACATTAGGGCTTTCAAGGGGAGAGCTGATGCATTTTTCAGGGTGTTAGCCCTTACTTCATTCCTCAGCACACATTTATCGAATGCCTTCTAAGTGCCAGGCAAGGTGCCAGGTGCTGGGGATAAGCCATGAAGCAAGTGGATGGAATCCTGCCCTTGGGAAATTCTCCATGTACTGTGAGAGGCAGGCGATAAATAGTTGGGGCAAAATAAAAGTAGCCTTCTTGCCTCGGAGCCCTACATTCTGATTGAGCACAGGCCCAGGAGAGTTGATAAAAATTTACTAAACTGAGTTGAAATGGTTTAAGTGCCTCCTCTCTCTCCGAGCCTCAGACTTTGGGTGTCTCCTGCAGTCCCCAAAGCCCTGTGGGTACTGAGGACTCTTTTCTGGCAAATGCTCCCCTAGGAAGACAGAACATGAGCAATCCTGATGGGGCCCTGGATAAAGAAATTGGTAGCTGTTCCCCAAACCATTCTCCATCTTAAGAAACAATTGTTCTAAAACACATAAAAGATTTATTTGGATTTTTTTCCTCATTATAACATGAATCATATGTTCATGATTCATGTTATGGAAATTTTTTTAAATAAAGAAAAATAAATAAGTAAAAATATTATACAAATACATTTCAGAGCCCCACATGATTTATCCTCAGAGAAACACAGTCCAGAAGCCAGAGGTAGTTAACAGGTAATGGCATGTTGCAGGATTCCCAATTCTTAGGGCAGCCTGACATTTCTTCAAATGCTCTTGCCTCCCCGCTGCAATTTTCCCCCTCTCTGCTGCTCAGAATGTCACTCTCTAAATTCCTTATTCCTCATTCTCTTTCCAAACTCACCCAGACTGCTGCCTGCTAGGGTTTTTCTCTTTTCCTCCCTGTAACCATCTCAGATTTCTGGAAGAGCCTGACTGGGACTCCCCTCCCCCCTCACCCTGCACTGGCCACGTATGGGTTCCTCAGGAGGGTAGATGCGCTGAGCCCTGCTGCCCTCAGAGGCTTGTGTGCAACCCCCTCTGAAGTCCTTCTCCCACTGGCTGCCCTTCTTGAGAAATCATATTGGATCCTTTCTGACAAGTGAAAAACCCCTCCTTGCTACAGAGGAGGGCAGACACCATGTCTGTGTCTGATGAGGCTGTCACTTAGCGAGTCACGGCTGAGTTTGGGCAGGTAGCTTTGCCTCAGTCTCCATTTCCTCACCTGTAAAATGGGTTAACAGAGGTAACACCTACCTCAGAGGGCTGCTGGGATATTACATGTCACAGTGTGTGTAAAGCACACAGCAGAGTGTTTGGCATGTCATAAGGGCTCAGTAAATAACAATAATGATAGCAATATTAATAGCAATAATAGTATACCATGTTTCATGTTGATAGGAACATTAAAATCATCCTTAATACCACTGCCTCAAGATAGACGTTTGTTTGTTTGCTTGTTTTTAAACATCTTTATTGGAGTATAATTGCTTTACAATGGTGTGTTAGTTTCTGCTTTATAACAAAGTGAATCAGTTTTACATATACATATGTTCCCATATCTCTTCCCTCTTGCATCTCCCTCCCTCTTACCCTCCCCATCCCACCCCTCTAGGTGGTCACAAAGCACCGAGCTGATCTCCCTGTGCTGTGTGGCTGCTTCCCACATCTGAGAGAGTGGCATGGACATATATACACTACCAAAGATAGACATTTGTTAAAGACTTGGTAGCTATCCTTCCAGCCTTTACCTCTAAACACAGTTTTTAAAAAGCAAATTTGAACTCCTACTTTATATACAGTAGTCATCCTACTTACCACTTTTTGAAAATGTATTTTTAAGATAGAATTTTCTCTCAAAATGTGAAATATGGCTTTTGTAGGGTTCTGGAAAATGTATTTATTTTTTTAAAATTTAGACAAGAAAATAAAAAAAAATTACAACTCCATCACCCAGAGAGTTTGAAAAGTGCTTTACACATATACTATTTTGTATATTCATTATTTTCACTTAGTATTTTTTCATCATCCTGTTTCGGTACTTCTCTGTGGTATTATTTTTAGGGATGGCTATTATTTCATTAAGAACACGTACTCCAAATGACTAAAGTATTTCCATACAGTTGGGTACTTAGTTATTATTTGTAGCCTTCTGCTTTTATAAGTGACACTGTAGTGAACACTTGTGCATATATAAATTTTGAGGCATTTGATGTACACTGGCAACCTCGGGGCTGCCACCAGCACCACTCCAAGGGCAGTGCTCACGTTGAAGGCACTGTCACTGCCACTTCTTAGAGCTGCCAATGAACGACGCCTGGCACTGGTGGCCTGAGGCCTGGGCAACTAGCTTTCTAAAGGATCAGACTCGTTTATAAGGCTGCTGTTTATTAGTACTGGTTTATTATCCTTTTATCAGCATTTGATATTATGAGTTCACATTTTCATTTTGCTAATTTAATCATTGAAAAAAAGCACCTCGTGGTTGCTTTAATTTGCAGTTTTTCTTTTAATTGAAGTATAGTTGATTTACAATACTACATTAATTTCAGGTGTACTACACAGTGAGGCAATATTTTTATAGATTATAATCCCTTTATACTTATTTTAAAATATTGGTTATATGCCCTGTGTTGTACATTACATCTTTGTATCATATTTATTTTCTACCTAGTAGTTTGTACCTCTTAATCCCCTACCCCTATCTTGTTCCTCCCCCTATCCTTTTCCCCTCTGGTAACCACTAGTTTGTTCTCTGTATCTGTGAGTCTGTTTCTGTTTTGTTATATTCATTTGTTTGTTTTATTTTTTCAGATTCCACATGTAAGTGAAAACCTGCAGTGTTTGTCTTTGTCTGACTTATTTCACTTAGTATAATGCCCTCCAGGTCCATCCATGTTGTTGTAAATGGCAAAATTTCATTCTTTTTTATGGCTGAGTACTATAATTTGCATGTCTTTTATTACCAAAGATACTCCATATTTTCCATGGGTTTGTTTGCTAGTTGTATTTCTTCTGTCACTTATGTAAACCCAGGATAAGCCAGAGCATTTTTTATGAATTGTTTACGTGTTTTGTCCATTTCTTTGTTCAATCGCCAAATATTTATTGAACACCTAGTACATGGCAGGAACTGATGTAGGTACTGTTCACAGCAGTGAATAAAACAAAGTCCCTCCCTTTACTGAGCTCCCATCCTTGTGAGGGACGCACAGTAAACATAGAAATAAACAGAGCACATGATATCAGATAGTGATAAGTGCTATGCAGGGAAACAAAGCCAGATTAGGGGATGGAGAGTGATGGATGACCAGAGAAGGCCTTCCTGAGGAGGTGACATTTGAGCAGAGATCAAAATGAATTGAGGGAATGAGTCTCATGACTATCTGGGAAAAGAACATTCCAGACGGGGTATTATTTGTCATCTAAAAAGTTTTTCTCATCACTTGACAGGAATCCTACCTAAAGAGATGACAGTGATATTTAATTTACAATTTACTGTCATAAACTGCTGTGTGTAGCACAGACTGCTTCCCTTCCCCCCCTTCTTATATAGTAATTGAAGCCCCAATTTTTAATTGGGTGCGTGGCTGCCTAGAATTAATGTTATATATTTCCATTCTCCTTTGCAGCTAGATGTGGCTGTATGCCAAGGTCTGGCCAATGAGAAGTAGGCAGAAATGAATATACAGCTCCTGAGAAGTATCTTTACAGAGAAGGAGCATACCATTTTCTTTCCTTTTCATCCTTCCTCTAACTAGAATGAAGATGTGAGCACTGGAGCTGGAGCAGCCATCTTGTACCCCGAGGTGGGTGCCAAGAATTGAATGTAGCAGAAACTTGGATACTAATAGAAACCTAGATTCCTGATGGTCTTAAAATTTATATGCTAGCCAGACCTGGACAGCTTACCTCCCCACTTCATTTATGTGAGAAAGAAAAATAAATTTATTTTATTAAGCCAGTGTTATTTTGGGTTTTCTGCCACTTGCAACCTAATCCTAACTGAAACAGTGTGAACTAGAGTCTGCATATTTAATTTCTGATCTAGTCTCACACGATTCCTCAGTTGCACTCAGGATGCATCATGGTAGCGGTCACCTCACCGACTGGGCTTGCCAGCATGTCTGACTCCTTTCCACCTAATCAGGGTTTACCATTCTTCAGGGCCCAACTTCATCCCATCTCCAAGCAGCCTTCTCCAGTTTACAGCCCTCATGACTCTGCCTTTTCATTTCACTTCCACAGCCTTTCCCACTGATCCCACCCATTGGGACTTAATCAAATTGCCTTATTCTTTCTCAGGTTGAAGATAAATTTGTGTCCCATTATTTCACATCTCTCCATCTCCACTGCTCTACCCCAGTCCATGTGACCCGTAACTGATGTTCCTACTTTCCCTATGACTTCTCCTATCCCTTCTCCACGCAACAACCTGAGCTGTGGTTTCAAAACATAGACCAGAATGTCATTGCCTACCTAAAATGCTCCAGCCCAATCCAGAATAGATGGTCTCTGCCTCCCTCCATGGCTTCATCTTACACTATTCCCCACCCGCTCCCCGGCTCTGTGTGTGCCGACACACTTTCTTCTCCCTCCTGTGCCACGCTCCTGGTCCACTCTCTTCCCCACAGTGTTTGCCCACATTGTTCTCCTGCCCGGGCTTTTCTGCCTGCCTGTTATCTCACCCTCACTTACCCCTACCCACTGATGCCACCTTCACAGGGAATTCTCCCCTGGACCCAGACTAGGACAAGTTTCCCTGTTGGATGTTCATACAGCCCGCAAGACTCTTCTTTCACTTACTATGTACTTACATAGCACTTACTGTAGTTTTGAATGTTCCATTTGTGTGATTGTGTGATCATCATCTGTCTCCCCATTAGCCTGAAGCTCTGTGAAGACCAGGGCTGTGTCTGTTTTGCACATCACTATAGTAACTCCCCAGTCGAAGTGTCCAGCACCATTCCTCGTAAAGACTCTAGGAAGTAATAATTATCTATTACTGTAATTTCCTTTTGCAGATGAGGAAGATAAGCCACAAAGAGATTGGAAATGCAACATCAGTGTTCAGCCCCAAGTAGGATTGGGGCCAACATCTACACTTGTTTTATTACACGACTACAGTATAAATACCACCTAACAATTCTCAGAGTCTTATGGGAAAAGAGACCAACAACTGACTGACTCCCACCCCGTCTGGTCCTCAGCACTGTTGTGGATGGGCTGTGAGTCTTTAAGACCCAAGGACATGACTCTCAGAATGGAATTTCACAGTGATGACAGACACTGGGCGAGACACGTGGGGGCAGAGGATCTGGTAACTTGAGAGTCACCAGGAAGACGGAATTAACTTAGAACTTTCCCACTCTTTCTTAAGGTCTCCAAGGACCACTCAGAGCAGGACATCAAGGGATGAACATGCCAGGACCCTTCCATGTGTCTTTACTGTGCCATCGCCATGATCTGGCCTCAGTTGGGCTCCACCCTTGATCTTCACGACTCTGAATATCCAGATCCTCATTCATAAAGTACTGATTATAATAGGAAGCTCACAGGGTCCTATGAAGATCCCGTGGGATGGGGCACGTGTGTGGAAGTTCTGTCTGAACTCTAGAGAAATGTGTGAGTGATACAAGCACCACTTACTGAGCATGAACCCTCTTTTGGGTGCTTTATTCTGCCATTTCTATTCCTCACCCAACCTTGCGAGGTGGCTTTAATTATCCCATTTTACCAATGAGGGACTCAGAGTTCCAGGAAATAGAGCTGCTGCCCCACCACGGAGCGTCCTCCAGTTATGTGTGGGAGTCCTCAAAGCAGGGCTCAAGGGCACCTACACACCATTCTCTTAGCTACCATTCCCTCCTGATGTCTATCATTTTATCTCCCACCCTGGATCTCACCATGGACATGTACTACCCTTGCAGCCACAGGCTATGGAAAAGACACTGTCTCCATATATTCCCATAGTGGCCAGTCCTTGTGCAGAGGTGGGGACCGAGCACCCAAATGGCTATTTGGGCCAGAACCTCAGAAAGCCTCCTGTGAAAAGGGTTCCATCAGCCCCAGTCCCCGAATCCCGTCCAAAGACCACCCTGACCCTCCATCTCCCCATCTCCCGCTCTCTTGCTCTGCTCCACCACCCAAAAGCCTTTCTCCCCCCCTGCGTTAAAAGACCACAGCCCCCAGGGACTTGCCTGGTGGTCCAGTGGGTAAGACTCCACGCTCCCAATGCAGGGCGCCCAGGTTCGATCCCTGGTCAGGGAACTAGATGGCGCATGCATGCCACAACTAAGAGTCTGCATACTGCAACTAAGAAGCGCTCACGCTGCAGCGAAAATCTCGCGTGCCGCAACTAAGACCCAGCACAGCCAAAATAAATAAATAAATATTAAAAACAATGAAGTCAGTCCCAAGGTTGGTTGTTTTTTGTTTTTTGTTTTGTTTTGTTTTTTTAAAAAAAGGACCACAGCCCCCAGAGATATCAGTGGCTGTGAAGAGCTGGATGTGCCTCCTGGGTGGTGGAGGGTCTGTGTCCCAACTCTGCCAGCCAAATGTCCTATTCCATTATTATTATCATCATTCAGTAAGATGTTCCAGTTACGCCAGAATAAGGCTGCTGCACACCATGAGGTCACTAAAAACTCCAGGTTCACGTGGCTCAGGGGTGTGCGGAGCCGTCAACACTGCTCTTACAGGAACCTCTTAGAGAGTTGTGCCTGCTGGCATCTGATCCACCCACGTGTCCACTTGCTATCTGGGGACTGGAACAGCTACTGAATCCATTAACTGGACTAAAAATGAAAGCAGTTGGAAGCACAAGTGGCTTGAAATGTTTAAGCACCATAATGCTGATCTGGCTTCATTACTGCCAAAAGTAGGGTCAGAACAGAACTCTTGCTCTCAGCCCCCTTCGTGGCCCAATATATTAAAGGAGAAATGTCAGATTTAAGGACTAAAAAACATGATTTCTATGCCTGTCAATAATAAAAGCTTGGATTTGAAATTCGGTTATCTTAGAAAGGTACTAACAGGTCACAGAGCGCTTACAGCACCTAAGCGCCCAGGCTCAGAGCTTATAATTCACCTTCCTTCCGGCTCCACGAGGTGGAGGGGGGAGGGGGTCCGGGCTCCTTGAGGGCAGGGCTCTGTCGGCCACTTTTGCTGCAATTTTATCTCCAGCTGTTCCTGCAATATCTAGTGCATTGTAAGCGTTCACTAAATGTTTGCTGGGTAAATGCATGAACAGATGGGAGGATTGATGTCATTTTATCATTCTTATAGACAGAAGAAAATTTTGGAGTCTGAAACTGTGAGATTTTCCCGACTGGATGGGATCATCTTTCTTATTTTACTTTTGATATAATTGTTTAGAGAACTCAAGTCTCTTGAATGAAGGGCTTTTTCGAAGCCATTAATAATATAGCAGCAACAATGAAAGTAATAATAATACCTAACATTGATTGACTTCTGTTTCATGAGCTTCATAAACATTGACTCTTATAATCCTCATATAACCCCTGAGGGAGGAACTACTATGACCCCCATTTTCTGGAGAGGCTGAGTAACTTTCCCTAAGACCACAACAGAAAAGGAACATGTTCCACTAGGGTCATTCATGACTTTCTTTGGGTCATAAATCCTCCTTAGGAATCCGACATTATGAGTTTCCACCTAAGGAAAAATGTGCACTCCTCAAAACATACACTGTCGTGCACAGTTTCAGCAAGTGCATGAACATGCCAAAATCTATTCATAAACCATAGGTTAATAACCAGTGTGACAATATCCTTAGGTTTTGGAATAAGACACACCTGGTTTCTTTCTCTTTTTTAAAAGTAATAATTGTTAATTAAGAACTAATACTGGGGACTTCCCTGGTGCAGTGGTTAAGAATCTGCCTGCCAATGGAGGGGACACGGGTTCGAGCCCTGGTCTGGGAAGATCCCACATGCCGTGGAGCAACTAAGCCCGCGAGCCACAACTACTGAGGCCATGTGCCACAACTACTGAAGCCCGCACACCTAGAGCCCGTGCTCTGCAACAAGAGAAGCCACCGCAATGAGAAGCCCACGCACCGCAGTGAAGAGTAGCCCTCGCTCACCGCAACTAGAGAAAGCCCGCGCACAGCAAAGAAGACCCAACGCAGCCAAAAAAAAAAAAAAAAAACAACTAATACTGAAGTACGTATTCTTTAGTGAAAATCCAAACATTAGAGGTAATATCTAAATTCCCTTTGACCAGTTAATTCCAGGACCCTTCTTAGAAGCAACCATTCTTATCAGTTCACTTTATATCCATTTTCTATACATTAAATACCTATCTATGTACCCATGGAAATTACTTCGTATGGTTGCATGTTACTGGGGAGTTTACAAAAATGATATTGTATTGCATATTTTTTCCTAACTTGCTTTTTTTCACTTAAGAATCATCTTAGAGTTTTTCAGCCTATATAGATCTGTCGTATCCTTTAAGCGACTGCATAGTACTCCACAGTGTGGACACATTACACTATTACCATTTTCTTATTAAGTGACTTTAGACTGTTTCTAGATATTTTCCTCTTGCAGACAAAGCTACGGTGAACACTTTTATACATACTTCTCAAGCATGTGAGCAGTTGTTTGTCTTGAAGAACACCAAAAGTCTGGGATTGCTGGGTCATAGAATATGTGCATTTTTAAAATATAAACAAAACCACCAAATTTCCCTGGAAAATGGTGCTGCCAATTTGTACCCTCTCCAACAATGTACACAATCCATTATTTATCCACATTCAACCATTACTTTTACCAATCAGTCCAGCTTTCCCTAATCTGATAGGGGAAAAAAGGTATTTTGTTTTATCTTGCATTTTTGATTACTAGTGGTGTTGAACATCGTTTTGTATTCTACTGATCGTTTGTATTTTTTCTTTTGTGAATTACCTGCTCATTTCTCTTGCTCATTTTTCTATGCATTTTCGTCTTGACATTGATTTATGAGCTCTCTTTCATATTCTGATACTAAACATTTATTAACTAATGTTACAAATATTTTCTCTCCATCTATTTCTTGTGCTTGTAATTTACACACCTGGATTAAAATCCCAGCACTAACACTGACTTCTGGATGACTTGAATAAATACTTACTGCTATGAGCCTGAGAGTCCTCATCTGTGAAATAGAAGTAGCATTTACCTTTAGGGTTGTTGTTAGGATTAAATGAGATAATGACTATAAAATGCTTGACTCAGTACCTGGCACAGAATAAGTGCTCAAAGGTAATTAATGTTATTATTATTATTCATTGCTAATCTTTAAAAGATTCCCCCATGTTTGAGCTAAAATAATGCTTACCTTCAACTTTTACCCAGTGGTTTCAGACCTACAGGAAAACAAAAATGAAAGTTTGAAAGATCTTTTAGGATGAATGGTAGAAAAAACATCACATCTGACTTTAGTTTATAACTTCTATTATAGCTCTGTTTTATTTTCACTTCCAGCCAATGTTGAAGAAATCAAATTGTTAGCACAGCAAGGGAAAACCTAAACAGAAGTAAAAATTGAAAAAAATGTTTCAAGCAAATTTATAAAAACACTTTTCATAACAGCTTGGAAAGATGCACAGACATCCTGTCTTCTTCCTGCTATGATATTACCTACAACATCATTGTTCTTAAGACCACCCATTTGTTCCTAAAGATCAAACAGCTCCTTCTGAATCTGAAGAATCATAAGACTTTTTATATAACTTTGCTCTACAGGTCACAGACCGTCTCATGAACTTGATTCCCCCGTAAGCTTCTAGAATAGGTAAGACAGGAAGAACTCTGCCCCTCCAAACTTCCACATAAGGAAACAGAGGCTCTGAGGCAAAGTCATCTCTGACTTTCCCAGTCTGACTTGGAGTCCCCTCCTAGGCACCTCCATCCCACCATGTACCTACCTCTATCAAACCACCTTCAAGTCAGGTATATATGTCTTGGTTTCCTTCACTAAATGAGTTCCTCGTGAGCAGAAACTCTACCTTCTGTCTGTGCATCCTTAATCCCTGCCTAGCATGAATGCATAGATGGATGGATGAACAGATGGATGAATTGATGGATGGATGAATGTATGTCATACCTGCTAAAAAGTGGTGCCCAGGTCTCCATAAGCCATGCAGAGCATTTCTTTTTTAGATGTATTAACAAAATTTTTTAATGTCTTAAATGATCATACAGTACAGTAGACTTTGGGGGGAGTGTGTATATAGAGTTCTATGAATTTTAGGACATGTATAGATTCACATACTCACTGCCACAATCAAGTGACAGAACTGTTCGATTGCCACTAAAAACTCCCTTGTATCACCCTTTATAGTCACACCCTCCCCAACCCCTGGCAACCACTGGTCTATTCTCTATCACTAGCATTTTGTCTTTCCAGAATGTTGTATAAATGGAATCATACAGTATGAACCTTTTGATACTCTTTTCTTTCATTCAGTATAATGCATTGGAGGCCCATTTTCCTTATGCTGAGAAATACTCCTTTGTGTGGCTGAACCACAGAGCCTTTATCCATTTGCCTATAGAAGACCATTTAGGTTGCTTCCAGTTTGGGGCAATTATGAGTAAAGCTGCTATGAACACCGAAGTCCAGGTTTTAATGTGAACCTAAGTTTCCATTTCTCTAGGGCAAATTCCCAGGAATGGTATTTGCTGAGTCTTATGGTAAGTGTGTGTTTAACTTTTTAAGAAATTGCCAAACTGTCTCCCAGAATGACTGTATCAAGCATTCTCACCTTTGTACCATAAAAACTTAAAAAAAAAATAACGCTCCTTTTTTTTCCTCTCTTGGGGTAGGATCCCTTTCCCAGGCTCCCCTCAACTAATTTCCCCTCCCTGCACCCTTCAGAATGCTGGGTGCCTCCCTGAACTCCAGGACCAACGAGGCAGCCGCCACAAGGGACATCAATCGGGAGATGAACCCCCTCAAAGCCTCTCCCTCGTGGAAGAGCACCAGATTCTGTCTTTCATCCTTGTTAAAAAGCAGATGGTCAGGATTGGGACACGATGGCCTCTTATCAGACTTATTTTTCTTAGAACGAACCACATTCATGGTTTTCCCGAGTATGGACTTGGTACAGGAAGTAGAAAAACGTTGGTGGGCGGGGTAACTGGAGGGACTTAGGGGAAGGTAGAGGGTTCCCAGCGCTGTTTGTCTGTCAACCCTGTTTGTGTGAGGCAGCTTTGCTGACTTACACTCTGACTCTTAGCAATGGGTCAGGGTGACCCACGCCCCACCCCTTCTTTTCCCTATAATCTTCTACCAGTTCTCCCCTCTCGTTTCACCATGATGAACACAGGGCAACTGGTTCCTTGCACTCAACCTTTCATATTGTGTGATTAGCACAGAGACCCAAGCTAGACACTTTTAGATTAAGGGATTATCAAGTCCCAAGGACAATGGTGTCTCACATCATGGCTTCTTTCTACAGGTCTAATCACGTATCCCTCCGAATTTGACACCAAGATGGTGGTAGGGAGGCAGCGGAATCCTGATATCACACAGGCTACAAGATGGAAGAAGGTCCTGCCCCCCAAAACTTTGCAAGAGGCACCACGGCCTCTTAGAATAATCTACGTGTCATATTTCAAGCCTCATGCTCTTTATTTTATCTGTGATTTTAAACACTGCCCGGCAATGCGATATGATGATGTCAGACCTCACAGCCACAAATCATGATGTTATGTGAGTTGCTTTATTCTTGACAAACTTCACAAACACAGGGGATGGAAAGAAGAGGCTCTTCTTGTCTTTCTCTCTTTGTGAAATCTTGACACCATGCAGACCCACATTCTTCTAATGGGCCTTTGGCCATCATGGCGGTGGTGCCATCTGGCAGTGGAGCCCACACTGGCACTGGTCTCTGTGAAGCCGGAGGGCTACGTGGGCCCAGGGCCTGCTGGTGCTTGCTCGCTGGAGGTGGTGCTTCAGATAGATCTGCCCCACCGATCCCGCTGACCCTCCTGCCCTGCTGGCTGCCTCCCTGACTGGCCTGCTGGGCTTTTCTCATTTCAGGAAGCAAATTGTTAATAGGCTTCGTTGCTCAGCATCCTGCATGCTGCGGCCCCTCCTACACTGATGGGGTAACGGGCACACCAGAAGCTCCTTTGTGTCCAGCTGGGCCTCACTACCTTGTCTCTGGGGCTCATAGGCTAGACAGCAGTGAGGAGGGAGGACCAGTGTGTGGGGTGAAGGTGTTTCCGAGGGTGGTGAGTCTGATGGGGTCACAACACAAAGATCCCATAGTGGGAGGGTGAGGAGAAAGCGGATGGAAGCTATAGAATCTACTATATGCTCTTTTTTTTTTTTTTAATGAATTTATTTATTTAATTTATTTTTATTTTTGGCTGTGTTGGGTCTTCATTGCTGTGCGCGGGCTTTCTCTAGTTGCGGCGAGCAGGGGCTACTCTTCGTTGTGGTGCAAGGGCTTCTCATTGTGGTGGCTTCTCTTGTTGTGGAGCACAGGCTCTAGGTGCACGGGCTTCAGTGGTTGTGGCACGTGGGCTCAGTAGTTTTGGCACACAGGCTTAGTTGCTCCGTGGCATGTGGGATCTTCCCAGACCAGGGCTCGAACCCATGTCCCCTGCATTGGCAGGAGGATTCTTAACCACTGCACCACCAGGGAAACCCCTACTATATGCTCTTAATCCCCACCCATTCTGAATGACCTTGACAATGAGGACCAGGGAAATGGCCCACGCCTTTCGCTGCTGGGCCCTTCCTTCATCAGTGAAGCTAACTGCTTAATGAGGGGGAAAGGTGACACTTAAAATGTGTTCTCCAAACAAGCTAAAGCAGAGATCAGCAAACTTTTTCAGTGAAGGGGCAGATAGTAAATATTTCTGGCTTTGTGAGCCAAGTGTTCTCTGTTGCAACTACTCAACTCTACCTGGAACGTGAGGGAAGCCAAGACAATATATAAATGGGCATCGCTGTGTTCCAACAAATCTTTACTGACGCAAACAGACAATGGACTGGCTTTTGCCCATGAGTGGGTCATGATTTACTGACCCCTGCTCTAAGGGATGGCAAATAAGCCAGAGAAAGATTCCAGGTTCCTATTCTATCAGTTCTGGATTACTTACATTTAGTCTGTTGGGTGAGAGAGAAATGAATATCTTTCTTGTTTAGGCAGCTGTTTTGTGGGTCTCTTTCTTACAGCAGCCTATCTGGTCCTTGCTTGGCTCATGCCCTTACTTTATTTAAAACTTGTACGTGAATGGCACCTTCACAGAGATATGCTCTCTGACAACGTCATCTGAAATAGCACTTTCTAACATCTCTAGCCCCTTGAACTGCTTGATTTTTTAATTGTATCTGTTACTATATATTTTAAATACTTTTTTTTTTTACTGCTTATAAATCCCAGTAAGTTCTAGGAGGGCAAGGGAATTTCCAATTTTAATGTTGTATTCACACACCTGGACAGAGGATAGCACGTAGTAGACACTGAATGAGTATTTGATGAGTGAATGAGTGAAACAATGAATAACCTTAAAGGATCTGGAAAGCTCAAAATATGAGAGACTAAAACAAGTTTCCAAACTTTTTTCATCTATCCCCCATCAGCCAATATTTTTTGAGCATGTACCCCCACTATAGGACTATTTATTTATTTCTCAGTTATGTCAAAAATTTTAAAGGATGAGATGAAATGAAGAAATAGAACTTCCTAGGTATCAATGAAGTGTCTCATGCATCCACTTTGGAGTCCACTGAATTAAAGATGGTGGTAAGAGGAGAAGGCCTAGATCGAAGTTGACATTGGGGATGGAGAAAGAATACAGGTACCAGTGCAAATACAGCAGTGATTTATTGGATCCCACAAAAGATCTCTGAGGGCATTGTCTTTCCTCAAATCTTTGCCGTTGCTCCCTCTGACCCTGGTGAATGGTTCAAGGAGTTGACCCTTCTGAACAACCAATGTAGAATCTGGGAGATGACCCCAGCCATAAAATAACAAAAGCATATGCACAGGTTTTAGAACTGGAAAACTGTATACTTTCCTTTTTTTAAAAAATTTATTTATTTTTGGCTGCGTCGGGTCTTCGTTGCTGCACGCGGGCTTTCCCTAGTTGTGGCGAGCGGGGGCTATTCTTCGTTGTGGTGCGCGGGCTTCTAATGTGGTGGCTTCTCTTGTTGCGGAGCACCGGCTCTAGGTGCGCAGGCTTCAGTAGTTGTGGCACGTGGGCTCAGTAGTTGTGGCTTGCACGCTCTAGAGTGCAGGCTCAGTAGTTGTGGAGCACGGGCTTAGTTGCCCCGCGGCATGTGGGATCTTCCCAGACCAGGGCTCGAACCTGTGTCCCCTGCATTGGCAGGCGGATTCTTAACCACTGCACCACCAGGGAAGTCCTGTATACTCTTCTATAGTGCAGGAGCTTGGGGGTGGGGATGGTCTCTTCTGTCCTTTAATTTCCAAATTGTCTAGAGTGCACGTGTGTACTTTTAAATAAACTAGCTCTCAACTCATTTATTTTTAAAATATTTATTTATTTATTTATTGGCTGCATCAGGTCTTAGTTGCGGCATGCGGGAGCTTTCATTGCGGCGCATGGGCTCTTCATTGCAGTGCACGGGCTCCAGAGCGTGTGGACTCATTAGTTGCAGCACGCGGGCTCTCTAGTGGTGGTGCATGGGCTCCAGAGCTCGTGGGCTCTGTAGTTATGGCATGGGGGCTCCAGAGCGCATCAGCTCTCTAGTTGTGGCACATGGGTTCAGTAGTTGCAGCGCTCGGGCTTAGTTGCCACAAGGCATGTGGGATCTTAGTTCCCCGACCAGGGATTGAACTGGCGTCCCCTGCATTGCAAGACAGATTCTTAACCACTGGACCACCAGGGAAGTCCCTCAATTCATTTATTAAACACAGTCCACATGTCAGGCACCTTGCGAAGCTGGGAGTTGAAAGCAAAAACAAGGTTCTCAAAACCTAAGAAACACCACCTCCCTTTACAATGAGAAAAAAAAAGCAGGAGGAAAACACACATATGGAATGATCTTTGCTGCTTACAGACCATAGAGAGCATGCTCTGTAAGACACTGAATATTCTAGAGCCTAACTTTGGTGTTAGCACTGCAGGGAGAGGTGAGCAGCTGCTCCCTCAAATATTTACCTTGCTATCCCCTTGGCCGCCTCCTGCTCCTGGCAATTTGCCTCTCTTGCAGGAACTGACTTTTCGGCCCATCTCAGCCTGCTCTGACTTCTGGCTGCATTGAGTCTCTCATGTTTTGAGCTTTCCAGAGCCATTGAGGGGCTTTATTTATGATTAACATTTTCCACACTGTGTCTGTGCCCTGGATGTCTCTCTTCTTTGCTTTATTAAAACTGGATATGTTAACACTAGGTGTTTTCATCTTTATTAATATATTGAAAAACAGCTTGTTTGTTATAATTGCATCTTCCCAGGACTCAGGGGTGAGTCCCTGGGGGCTGGGTCAGAGGGCAGACAATGGAAGTGACTATGGGATCTCATGTTGTGTTCAAATCCTCCCTCCACGCTAACCCTGCTGAGCTTGGATCACACCTGCGTACTTGACTCTACCCTGGGACAAGAGTTTTCCCAGGAGGATTTTCTATTCCTCATGTTGATAGGGTCTTGATATGATTCTCTCCACTACTCTTCCAGATGCAACTGAATCCTGGAGTAAAAGCCCATAGGAGTCCCTGCAAATATACTGGCACACAAGAGTGTTACACAGTTTTGTTGAAATAGCACAGGCTTTGCTGTCAGCTGGAGCTGGAATTGAAAGTGATTTTATCATGTGCTCAGTGTGTGACCTTGGCCAAAGTACTCAACCTTTCTGAGCCTTGGGTCCCTTATCTTCATGTGACAGAGAAAGAAGGAAAGATGTTAGATTATGACTATTTGCACTCCCCCACCCCGCCCCACACACTCCACAATACAACGCACCTGAAATGAGCAAGGATTCTTTGCCTGCTATTGGGCTCTGGATTGGTTCCACCAGGGTGAGAGGTGGAGAGGAGAATTAAAGAAACCAGAGGCCAGATTGCATTGTTTAAGAAAGATTTGAAGGGGCAGTGGTGAGCCAGAAGGGAGCAAGTGGGAGCCTTTTTCATGGCCAACTACAAGGACATGGGAGCTTAGGAGCTGGGGCTTAGACATGTCATTTTTCATCTTCTGAGAAGCAGATGTCAAGATGGAATTAGAAGTACAGAGATTTATTAGGGAAAATGCCTGTAAAGTAAAAGAGAGAGGAAGCAGGACGAGCAGGAGGGAAGTTTGACACCTGTGAAGAAAGAGTGGGAAGGAAGGAGGATTGAATAAGAGCTTCAGTCTGCAGTACAGCTCTGAGGGAGTCTTGGCCAGGCTGATGGGAGCCCCAGACCAAAGACTGCCCAGTAGAGGAGCCCCCTGTTGGGCAGGAATGGCCAAGTTCAGGTACCCCCACCACCCACATTGGCTGGGAGCAGCCCAGGGAGGGCAGTGGTGGGTCCAAAGCCTTACTGACGCTATGGTGGGTCCAAAGGTGCTGCAGCACGAGGCTGTCAGCTACAACAGGTTCTCTCTTGAAGGGAGATCAGAGAGGCATGCTCCAATGTCTGCCATAGACCGTGGTGTAAAGATGGCCCTACCCCATATACCCTCGTGGCTGCAGGGTTGATGGTCACAGCTGCTGTGTTACCATTGCTGCTCTTGACAATTACCAAAAACTTAGTGGCTTGAAACAACACACGTTTATTATCTTATAGGTCTGTAGGTTTGAAGTCCAAGAAGAGTCTCCCTGGGCTAAAGGCCAGTGTTGGCAGGGCTGTGTTTCCTTCTGGAGGATCTAGGGGAGAATGCGTTTCCTGGTCTTTCCCAGGTCCAAAGGCTCACAGTCTGCTTCCTCCATCTTCAAAGCCAGCAGCAGCAGATGGGCGCTTCTTACATCCCATCACTCTGACCTTTTTTCTGTACTCACATCTTCCTCCGTCTCCTCTTCTGCCTCCCTCTTCAACTTTTATGGACCCGTGTAATTACACTGGGGCCACCCAGATAATTCTAGAAAATCTCCCCATCTCAAGGTCCTTAACTTAGTCATATCTGCAAAGTCCTGTTGGCTATGCAGAGCAGCATATTCATAGGTTCCAGGGGTTGGGACGTGGACATCATTATTCTGCCTCTCATGGTGGCTGTGAGTTTTCAGTTTGGATTCTGTGTCGCATCAGAAACACAGTCTGTGGAGCCAGCCATTGACAGAGAGGGAAGCAGGCGGGTTGTGTGGCAAATAGATGAACTCCAAAGTTGGATTTTTATCAAGAATTATGCGAGAAGTTAATGATGGATATTTCTTACAAGCCATGTACCAAAAATAGTTTTGTTCAGGCAAAAATGGGAAGGGGATGATCAATTTGAGGGCAGAGGTAACGCTAACAAAATTTCGTCTACAAAAGAAAAATACAAGTGTAACAAGTTTGTGGGATGCTTTCACCTGAAGTTGGTTCTTTTTGCCCAGTAGCCTTTTCCCACAAGGAGAATACCTAAATATCCTCCACATAATCAAAATTTCAAAAGAAACATATTCACAGTAAAGCACATATCTGTTTAAGAAGAAGAATCTTGAAATGTAGTGAATTTGAAACAGATTAAATTCTTTTGCTTAAAAAGAGTAAGTTCATACTGTGGGGAGTGCATTGAGAATAAGGATTATGGGAAGGCCTTCATCAATGTTCAAAATCTTATCAACGCCACGGAATTCATAATGGAATAAAAATCTGTGAATAAAATGAATGTAGGGAGATTTTTAGCCATGGCTGTCATCTTACTCAACATCAAGGACTATACGCTATAGATATAATAAATGCAAGAAGGCTTTTAGCCGATGCTCAATGTTTACTCTCTATTGGAGAATTCATATTGTGGATAAAGCCTATGAATGTAATGGGCATAGAAAAGCTTTTAGCAAGTTCTCAGACCTTACTAGGCACCAAAGAATTAATAATGAAGTTGAAACCTATGAGTTTCATTACTCTAAGGCCGGAGTAATGACTGTGAGAAAACAAGACCTTCAGCCATGCCTCCAGCCTTGCCTAAAGTGAGAGAATTCATGTTGGAGAAAAGCCCTACAAATGTAATGATTGTAGGAAGTCCTTTAGACAGAGCTCAAACACTGAGCAACATTTCAGAATTCTCATGTGAGTAGTGAATGCAAAGAAGACTTTAATAGATACTGGCAATTCATGCATTGAACAAACCCTATAAATACAAAGAATGTGGGGACACCTTTAGTCTGTGTCACTCCTTACTCATATCAGAGAATTCATATTGGGGAATGAAGGTGGAGCTTCTCTTAGTTATAAATTTCATTGATTTAACATAAAAAAAGTCACAGCAATGAGAAACGTCTGAATTTGGCCATATGTCTTTTGTCATAGCTCAATCTTATTGACAAGCAGAGAATTCTGATCTGGGAGAAATCCAAATCACAGAGCAAGTGAGTAATTTGAATACACAGGTAAAGCATGAGAAATGTGAAAAGATCCATTTGTCTGTGTAAGTACTTGGTTTTCATTTTCATTTCACAGAAAATATTGGTAAATAAAGCCAAAGAGCAAGGATATTGAGGACTTTTGTCTTAGAGTCAAAATCAATAGAGGTAGCGGCTGCAGACAGAAGGCAATTTCTCTGTTATAAGGAAAGCCTAGCACATTTGTTTTTAAAAGCCTTGTCTTTTGGGACTTCACTAGTGGTGCACTGGTTAAGAATCGGCTTTCCAGTGCCGGGGACATGGGTTCGAGCCCTGGTCCAGGAAGATCCCACATGCTGCGGAGCAACTAAGCCCGTGCGCCACAACTACTGAGCCTGCACTCTAGAGCCCGCGAGCCACAACTACTGAGCCCTCGTGCCACAATTACTGAAGCCCATGTGCCTAGAGCCCCCGCTAAGCAACAAGAGAAGCCACCGCAGTGAGAAGCCCGCGCACCACAACAAAGAGTAGCCCCCACTCGCTGCAACTAGAGAAAGCCCACACGCGGCAACAAAGACCCAACACAGCCAAAAATAAATAAATAAATATTTTAAAAATTAATTAGTTAATAAAAATAGATAAATAAAAGCCTTGGCTTTTAATAATGTGTATTGTAGGAATCATGAATGAACTCATTTTTTAATGGATAAAGTTTTTTGGTTTTTTTAAACATCTTTATTGGAGTATAATTGCTTTACAGTGTTGTGTTAGTTTCTGCTGTATAACAAAGTGAATCAGCTATGCATATATGTACATCCCCATATCTCCTCCCTCTTGCGTCTCCCTCCCACGCTCCCTATCCCACCCCTCTAGGTGGACAAAAAGCACCAAGCTGATCTCCCTGTGCTATGCGGCTGCTTCCCACTAGCTCTCTATTTTACATTTGGTAGTGTATATATGTCCATGCCACTCTCTCACTTTGTCTAATGGATAAAGTTTTGAATCTATTCCAAATGGCTCTGAGGAGACAGTGAAGAACGAATCATCCAGAACGAAAAGCTTCCAAGTGAAAGGTCTTGATACACAGGAGGAGCCACCCTTTTGTGATGATGGGTGTAAAAAGGAAGATGTAGGAGCAGAATGGGGGAACCTAGTGATTTTAGAGGAAACAGTAGACTCACAGTGGTGGTGAGCATTGACTCATGGGGAGAAAAAACAAGGACAAACTTCAGGATGGAGATCTGTGGAATCTGAGGGAACTATTTTCTTTGCTATCAGAAACCACGTAGAGAAGCAAGTATGACCAAGGCAAATGGGAATGAAGGGCCAAGGTCCTCGGGGGAGACTGCGGCAGGACTATTTAATCCACAGTGAACATGATCATTGGGGATTACGTTATTGTTTCACTTGAAAGTAATTTAATATATTGTATAAATGAAAAGACTTTTATTTTGGAAAAAAAAGAAGAGTAATATTGGACTACCACAGTGGGGAAAAGATTTGCAAATGGAGAGAAGAGAGGGCTGGGGAACACCAGGTGGCTGAGAAAGCAGGGCCCTGTGGAGAGGGAGAAGAGGGGAGGAGATATGCAGATCCTTGAGGAACAGGTTTTAATTACGGAGAGCAATGTAATCCCTTCTTTACTTCCCCATCCTGCTCCCACCCTAATACAACCTTCAGTAACGTTCACATTGCTTTCAGTGCCAGCAGATCAGATTCGTGCTTCTTTTAAGGTGGGCTTGTTTTATTTGGGTTGTGTGTAAAAGCACGATTAGCATCTACCTTTTGGTTATAAGGGATATATAAAGGGAAGCACATGGAATTGCTTGACACATAGCATACTGAGCATCTAAGATGTACCTGTCACTATTCTATGTGCTAGGAATGGAGCGATAGACAGGACGGTCTTGCCCTTGTGGGTCTTCATAAGTGGTCATTTTTCTTATCTTCCTTCTCAGGAAACATTCACTTTAGGAGATAATGCAACCAAAAGGACATTTAGGATCTCTTTGATTTCACACCTGCATAGACAGGCAATCCCCTTGAGGGGTATGATATTGACTAGTTATGTTAATAATCTTGGCTAATATTTGTTGCTTGAACTTGAGGAGTTTTTATGTGTGAAATGTGTTGAATCCTCACATCATGCTCATAAAGCAAGTATCTGTGTTACCCCCATTCTAAAGATAAGGACGATGGAGCACAGAGGTCTTGAAGCACTTAGCAGGGATTTGGCAGAGGTGAGATTTAAACCAGATGTTGGCCTTCAAAGCTGCCACTCTATGGAGACACCATTCTGCCACTGGAGTGAAAAGACCTATTCCCTCCGGAGAAGTAAGCATTATCTAATGACCCTACCCATGCAGCCCTTAATGAGTTAACTGCTGGACAAATGTTTGCTTTTCATAAAACAAACTTTAATGCCTTTATCTTTCCAAGTGTGTGTAGTGCCGACAAGGCCATTCAGGGAGCCAGGGAACAGAAGCAGGCCGAGTAGGCCTTTATTTACATTTTGAGAAGACAGTTCAGCATTTTTCTTGTCTACAGAAGCACCCTAATATCTGTCCGCAGAGCTCGTTCTGGGTTCCCGCCACTGTTTGCTACTGAAGCTCCCCATCCCCGCTGCCAAGATAGAGTGTCCCCTTCATCCTCAGGATGCTGAGACTGCCCTTGCTCCCAGTTCCACACAGATATTTTCTGTGCCAATGCCAGGAATAATTCTTCAGCAGATTGCTGTATTAGTCCTTCATGTGTGGCCCAGGTTAATTTTTTTTTCCCACTGCCATATTCATTTCTCCTGTGAATGACATACCTTTTTCTGGATTCATTTCTGTCTACTTTTTTCCTCTTTCGTTTAGTTTTTTCTTCCTGTTATTCAAGGTTAATAGTGATATTAATATCTTCTATTTGCACAGTGCTCTTTGAATTACAAATGCTTTCGTTTACTTACTTTAATCCTCTCGATAGATTTGTGAGATTGGCATTTTACACCCATTATAGAGATGAGAAAACTGAGACTCAGGTATTTTTGGTGATTTGTCCAATGTGATTGTAGTGGACATTTGTTGTTTGCCTAGCATCTGTTTCCGCTTTTTCTAACGCCGTTCCAATTTTTATTGCAGTTGACTTCCCCAGTCTTAGGACGTGAGGTCCTTGTGAAGCTGAGTCAGCTAATGGTTCCACAAATGGCTATTAGAGTATTATACCACCTGAGCATCATTGAAAATTGGTCAGTGACCTCCATAGAGGCGACAAAAGGTCATCCTGGGAGTGATCTGGAGAAGGGCCTTCTTTTTTACTGAACATGAATCTTTGAGGACCCACAGGAGAAAAGAGACGACTGAAAATGGAGTTGATGCAGAAGGACACAGAACTGAAGACAGTCAGCGTCTTTCTAAGCTGGATCCTGCTATAGAAGTTCCGGTTGAGAGAGCCAACACCCACCCCTTCTGACTTAAGCCAGGTGAGTTAGGTTTCTGTGGCCGAGTCCTGATCACACCCCACATGCTCAAAGCAGAAAGCTGATGTGACCCAGCTCACCTGACTCCACACCTAGTGTGTTTGCCCCTGCTCAGAGTCACCTTCAAAGGACCAGTGACCCACCCATCTGAGTGTGAGTGGAGAG
The DNA here is from genome assembly GCF_009873245.2 of Balaenoptera musculus. Taxonomy (NCBI): domain Eukaryota; kingdom Metazoa; phylum Chordata; class Mammalia; order Artiodactyla; family Balaenopteridae; genus Balaenoptera; species Balaenoptera musculus. Next base: position 87,578,452 of record NC_045789.1, on the reverse strand, counting down.
CATAAGGGGCCACTTCATTACAGTGTCACCCCCTTCGTGCACACCCCCAGAACTTCATCTTTATCCCGGCAGCTGCATTTCTACTTAAGGATCTTCTCTAAGATCTTTAGAGGTCTTAGTGATTAAAAACAGAGTTAAAAATGTCCAGCCTGTAAACCCAAGGTCACTCTTTTTTCATTTTGAGTGGAAGGGTGATCCTCCTCATTTTCTGAGTTTCCTTTATCCTTCTGAAGAACTACAAAATAATAGTTAATAGATTTGCAGTAATATCTTCCCATTCCCTGAATTCCTTAGAATAAATGCCGTCAAGCTTGGCTAATTGGAGTGTGTTCAGCTTCTAAATATTCTGTCATTCTTTCATTTGCAGAGACAGAGATTAAAGAGAAAACAGTTAAGGGCTGCCAACTTTGGTAATGCTATTTTTTGTCTATCTCTTTTTTTTTATTTTATTTTTATTTTTTTTTATTTATTTATGGCTGTGTTGGGTCCTCGTCTCTGTGCGAGGGCTTCCTCCAATTGTGGCAAGCGAGGGCCACTCTTCATCGCGGTGCGCGGGCCTCCCACCATCGCGGCCTCTCCTGTTGCGGAGCACAGGCTCCAGACGCGCAGGCTCAGTAGTTGTGGCTCACGGGCCAAGCTGCTCCGCGGCATGCGGGATCCTCCCAGACCAGGGCTCGAACCCGTGCCCCCTGCATTGGCAGGCAGACTCTCAACCACTGCGCCACCAGGGAAGCCCTGTCTATCTCTTTTACATTTTGTTTTGTTTTTCTCTGATTTTTATTACAAAATTAATACATGCTTCCTGCAAAAATTTAAAATAAAGAACGTAATATTAAAACCATACTCCCACTCTCCATTAGCCCACCCTTCCCAGTTCAACTCTCAAGAAATAATCACAGAACAGGGAATCAAAAAACGTAACAAATTATATTTGAATCTTTCCTAATTTTTTTTAATGCATTTCAAACGTATTCTTTGGGAAAAAAAGCACATATATGTATAGAAAATACTCCTTTTCTCCATTCTCAAATTTCACTCCCTTAGGGTAGCAATTGGATATTTTATACTGTTCTGTGGTAATTTTGGTTTTTACTTAAGAATATATGATGGACACTTTCCAGATCAACATACATAGTTCTACCTTATTCTTCCCAAAGGCCGCATGATCATTCACAGTCTATTTATACTATAATTTATTTAACCATTCTCCAACTGATGAGCACTTAAATTGTGTCTATTTTCTATGATTATGAACAATAAAGCAATAAATATCCTCATACATGTATCTTTATACACACTGACACAAGTATTTCTGAAGGCTCAATTTCTGAAAGTGGAATTTCTGGGTCGTAGATGAAATATATATATATATATATATATCCTTTTTTAGATGTTGTCAAGTAATGCTCCAAAAAGGCTTTAGCAGTTTCTATTGCCATCAAAGTATATAAAAGTGCCTGTTTCTCAACATGCTTGCCAATACCAGAGGTAATCAATTTTTTACATTTTGCCAGACAACAGGTAGAAAAAGGAATCTTGTGGCTGTTTTAAATACTCTTCTTTTACTATTAGGAGGAGTTTGCTCCTTTTTAATATGTACTTACCATTAATATTTCTTCAGTGAATTTCCTTAATATACCATTTGACCATATTTCTATTGAGTTGTTTGACTTTTTCTTATTGATTTTGTAGGAACTCTTTATATTATTTATTTGTTTGTCCTTTTGTCTCACATCCCCTGAAAGCTTTCAGCTTATTGGATTATTTATATTGTGATCCATGGTGACTCAGTTTACTCTAATTTTCCAGATAGACGATTTCCCCCTTTTTTATGTACTCAAATTTATCTGTTTTTCCTAATATAGTAGTCTTCTCAGTTTCATTTCATTATTAGGAAAATCTACTGCAATTAATAATTGATTTTTCTCCAATATATTTGTTAACCTTTCTTAGTTTATTTTTATTTTATTTGGTGTGAAGTAGGAACTTCATTTAAGTTTAACAAACTGGTTGTCAATTATTCCAACACACTCTATTGAATAATTCACATAGTTTCTTCTGATTTGAAATACCACCTTTATCATATTTCCTAAACCTGTCTTTATTCTAATTCTGGACTCCCTGTTCTGTTCTAGCAATATATGTGTGTATTCTGAACAAGTGTTGCAGTATATCTATGCTCTAAGTTATCCATCACATGTACTACAGAGTTAAAAGCACAGGCTCTGGAATCAGACTGCCTGGCTTCAAATCCCGGCTACACCACTTATTAGCTGTGTGACTTCGGGGCCGGGTACTAAATCTTTCTTGCCTTTGCTTTCCTCATCTGGAAAATGTGACCAATAATAGTATCAGTCCCACGATGTTGTTGTGATGCTTAAATGAGATAAGATATGCCGAGCATTTAGTTGAATGCCTAGCCCATTAAAAGTAGTACATTCCTAGGGAACTTCAAGTCTGAGACCCACCAAGTGCTGTGTGCTCCTTTTACAGATATGTTTTTTAATCTCCACTTAAAAAATAGTGATAAGTAAGATTTAGAAATTTTAAGAAACTTGCCTGATGTATGATGTGGTGGAACCCTGATTCTAAACTATGTCTCATTGTAAGACATGTGCCCTTTCCACTGTATTATTCTCCTTTTAAACAACAGGCACTTTGCAATAGTGGTAATTTGTGACTCACCTCCTTCCTTTCTCTTTTGAATTTAATTTAATTTAATTTTTTTATATAGCAGGTTCTTATTAGTTATCTATTTTATACATATTAGTATATATATATGTCAATCCCAATCTCCCAATTCATCCCACCACCACCACCCCCAACCCGCTTTCCCTCCTTGGTGTCCATATGTTTGTTCTCTACATCTGTGTCTCTATTTCTGCCTTGGAAACCGGTTCATCTGTACCATTTTTCATATTCATTTATATCATAGTCTTATTGCTAGTCCCATTAGCCTGAAATCGGCTTTCTGAAAAACCACTGTTTTTTACCCTCTCTTGACTCCCTGGCTTCCATGCTGAGGAAGGATGCCAGTGTTAAAGTTAGTTCTCCTAAGGGACTTCCCATGCACTAAGAATTGGGGACAACAAACGAGGCCTAAAACATAGTAATACATTTTCTCTTCTGGTGTTTTTCATAGCTATGTTACCCAAAAGAATATTCAACATAGGCTGTTGGCCAAAGCTTAAAATTATTTTAATTCCTCTGACTTTTTTTTTTTTAAGATTGATTGATTGATTGATTGATTGCTATGTTGGGTCTTCGTTTCTGTGCTAGGGCTTTCTCTAGTTGCGGCAAGCGGGGGCCACTCTTCATTGCGGTGCGCGGGCCTCTCACTATAGCGGCCTCTCTTGTTGCGGAGCACAAGCTCCAGATGCGCAGGCTCAGTAGTTGTGGCTCACGGGCCTAGTTGCTCCGTGGCATGTGGGATCTTCCCAGACCAGGGCGTGAACCCATGTCCCCTGCATTAGCAGGCAGATTCTCAACCACTGCGCCACCAGGGAAGCCCCCAATTCCACTGACTTTTAAAAATGATATTCCTAGTAATAGGTTTGGTCATGGTGCTCTTGGTGTGCCCTCTGCTCTGAGTCTCCAGGACATCCTACGCCCTGCTGCCCTCTACTCTCTTTGACAGTTTGTTGAGCATCCCCCTCACTTGGTTCCAGTGCTTCTAGGATCGTTCTTTCCTAGATCAGGGATCCTTTATGTTGAAAACCGACTGCAGCAGAGACCAGCTAGATATTCACCAATCCAGTTTCCTCTTCTTAGACGCATGGGACAATTATATTCCCTGCCTTCCCTTATGGGTAGAGCTGGGCCTTAGGATGAATTATGGCCAGTGAAATGTGGTCAGAAGTGCTACACACTACTTCCAGGTCTGACAAGAGTAGACTGTGTGTGATGGTTAATCTTATGGGTCAACTTGATCAGGCCACAGTTCCCAGATATGTGATCAAACATTATTCTGGATGTTTCTGTAAGGGTATTTTCGGATGAGATTAACATTTAAATTGATGGACTTTGAGCAAAGCAGATTGCCCTCCATAATGTGGGTGGGCTTCATCCAATCAGTGGAAGGCCTTAATAAAACAAAAGACTGGCCTCCCCCAAGCAAGAAGAAGTTCTGCCAGCAGATGGCCTGCAGCACCAACTCTTCCCTGGTCTCCAGCCCACCCACCCTACAGATTTTGGAATTGTCAGACTCTATAATTACATGAGCTAATTCCTTAAAATAAATCTTGTTTTCCTCTCTCTACACACACATTCTATTGGTTCTGTTTCTCTGGAGAACTCTAATTAATACACTGTGCCATTCTCCATGCTATTTTGTTCCCCAGCTGTGTGGCTAGAAGTAAAGTCCTCCAAGATGAGGGAGCCACGTGACAGAAGGAGCTTGGATCCATCCCTGCCTGAGTCACCATAAAAGGCATTCTGCCCGATAACATCATCTGGCTGTATCAGGCTTTGTATGAGCTGGAAATAAATGCTTTTTTTGTTTTGTTTTGTTAAGTCACTGAGATGTGTTACAGCAGCTGGAGTTACTTGTCCTAACTAATATACACACTTATATCATTGTTGTCTAGAAAATCCAATGAAAATGTCTGACTTTTCTGAAGCCCTTTCTTGAAACTAGGAATTTTGCTTGGAAGCTATCCTGACCCTGGGGTTCTATCATACTTGAGTGATAATCCTGGTGCTCAACTATGTGATCCTAATAATTTTTTTCTTCCAGTTTTATTGAGATATAATTGACATACAGCCCTGGATAAATTTAAGGTATACAGCATAATGATTTGATTTACATACATCATGAAGTGATTATCACAATAAATTTAATGAACATCCATCATTTCACATAGGTACAAAATTAAAGAAATAGAAAAAAAATTTTTTTCTTGTGATGAGTGATCCTAATAATTTTGTCATATTTTCTATAGTAGACTAATTAAATTATCTACAAACATTATTTTATTAATTTATTCAAGAAATATCTATAGAGTGCCTATCAAGCTCTAGGCATTGTTAGTGTTAAGGACACAGTGGTGAATAAGATATGTATGATGCCTATCCCATAGAATATACAATCTAGTGGGGGATTTATGTCTCTCAGAACCTTGCAAGGTTCACATTATCATCTCTACAGATGAGCAAAAGGAAGCACACAGAAGTTAGGTGGCTCTATTAAGCTCTTTCTGGGTAAGGAGATCTCTCTCATTGACTCACTAAGCCACCCTAGATGTGGGCTTCCAGTGAGCAGTACCTATTTCTGGTTTCAGCTTCCAGTAGCATTTGATTCAGGAGGAAAGCATTGTTTACCACTTCTCTTGCACGCTTATTCCTGAGCTCCTCCACTTTCCATACAAAATTTAGTGTCCAGCGGGCCAAGGAAACCATAGGCTTCATCTCTACTGGTGTGCACATCCAAATGTATCGTCAAGGCTTGTGACCGCAAGCAACAGAAGCTAAGTTTGGTTAACTAGGGCAGAAAAGAGAATCATTAGAAGGATATTCTATTTCCAACAGAAATGATGGAAGATTTAGAGAGCAAGTTGAAAAAAAGTTGCAGGAACCCAGGTTAGCAGAAATATAGCCATGACCATGTCTCAGGAACTTTCTGGCAAGGCTACCATTGCCACTGTGGCCACTGGATTAAAAACTGCCATTTTTGCTTTGAATACTATTTCTGCATCTTTGTGTCATCGTCTGGATGGGATAATTGAGTTTCAAAATCTGGGCCAGGAATCCATGCTAAAGTAGCCAGGGATCAGGGAGAAGGATCCCTTTGAATAGAAATGGTGTGGTGAACAGATTCTGGGTAGCCAAAAGTAATGAATGCCCACTCCATCAAGACAGTCCCAGGTGAGACTGGGGTACAGAGGAAAGCCATGACCATAAGAAACTCTCAGCATTGGTAACCCCAGAAGCCAGGCATTGGCAGGGTTTTAAGTCTGGGGTAGAGGGGATCCATCAAGTGTGAAGCAGTAGTAATCAAAATTCTGAGTTTCAGGAAATAAAAACAAACTCTTTTACCTTAAGCAAAAAGGGGAATTTATTGCCCAATGACATGAAAACGTACAAGAATATTTTGGCTTTAAATATGTCTTGGTCCAAAGATTCAAATGATGTCACTAGAATCCAGTCTTGCCATCTCTAAGCAAACTCTCCTGTATGTTTACTCTATTCTCAGGCTCTACTTTGTGGCAAGATGGCTACCAGCAGCCCCAGGCCCACATTCTCCCAGGTTCATAATCAGCAGAAAACAGTGTGTGCCCCTCTCCAGAAAGTTCCAGTAGAAGCCTAATTATGTCTTGTTGGTTTCTACCGGTGACATGCCCATCCATTAAATCATCAGTATGGTCAGGGAAAGATGATATCTGATTGGCTAATCCCAAGTCACATGCCCACCCTACAGCTAGAATAGAGTTAAGTCTATTTGGCACAAGTACAGAAAATGGGGGAGGAACTGGCTCTTCAGAGAAAAACCAGAAGAGGGCAAATGCATGTTAATAGCAAAAGCAAGATGTCCACTTTGAAGTAGGACCCCAGACAGTGGTGGAACATACAGGCTAGAAGGCCTAAATTGGTAGATAAATAGGGGGTTCGTCCAAGTGGGGAACCCTAATGAAAACCAAGGAGGTGACACAGAAGGGACCTGGGAATTGAGCAAACACAGAGACGGCTTATGGACCAGAAGCTGGCCTGGTGGGCCAGAGCTTCCTCAGGCAAAACATATACTTGTCCTGCAAAACACATTTTAGAATCCAGCTGCTGGTCAGTGTGAGCTGATCGTCTGGTAAGAATCAACCCAGGGACTGTAAGAGAATGAGAGACTGGGCCCCTGTGGAGCCAGAGAGGCTGGAGCCCAACCCAGTTTACTCAGGAAGCAGGAGGGCAGTGTAGGTATCTGCATCAGTAGCACTAGCCCAACCTCCCTTGGTCCTTTGCTTATGTTCATACTTCTCCAAGTATCCCTGCCCTTCCACTTAATCTTGCTGACATCCTCATTTCTCCCTCTTACCCTATTCCTCTGTGATGAGCTGGGTTTCTTGCTCCCCTCACTTAGCCATCTGGCTCTGACTCATAGCTTGTTTTGGCTGCCAGGCAACCAGATGAGAACTCAGGAATCAGGCACTGACCTCAGCCAGACTCTAGTCTTTGATGTCTCCTTGCTCCTTGTAATGGATTGAATGTGCCATCCCCCCAGTCATGTCCACCTGGAACCCCAGAATGTGATCTTATTTGGAAATGGAGTCTTGACAGATTCAAGTAAGTTAAGGCTCTCAGAGTGAGATCATCTTGGATTTAGGGTGGGTCTTACATCCAGTGACAGACATCCTTATAAGAAATGCAGAGGATGCAGAGACACACATCAAAGAAGGTGATGTGAAGATGGAGGCGGAGACTGGAGTGATGAGTCTGCAAGCTGAGGAAAGCCAAGGATTACAGGCTGCCACGGGAAGCTAGGAGACAGGCCTGGAACAGATTCTCCCTTTGAACCTCCGGAAGGAACCAACCCTGCCAACACCTTGATTTCAGATTTCTGACCTCCAGAACTGTGAGAGAACAAATGTTTGCTGTTTCAAGCCACCCAGTTTGTGGTAATTTGTTATGGCAGCCCTAGGAAATTAACACACCCCTTCAGGCCCTGCTGTGGCTGTTTTTCTGTATACATTGCCTGCTGCTCAACATTAAACAGCCGGTTAGTGGTTGACTAGAGTTTGAAGCTGGTCCTTATGATACCTGAATTAAAACTCTTGCCTCTACCTCTTGAGGCTTTAGGAAGCACCTGATTAATGTGGAAGATGAGGCAGCAGGGAGCAAAAAGCCCCTGATATCATCAACCCTGACCACTATCAACTTCATCACGGACTTTCTGGTTCAGTATACTTGTTGCCTAATTTCCAACCTTCCTCCAAGGTGAAGAGAGACAGCGGTCTGCACAACCTGTTCAACACAATGAAAGGCAAAAATTCTGTTCACCACCCCGGTTTTTATTTTCTAGTTCCAAACAGCTAAATAACAGGATTCTCTAACTGCCATCAGGATGTGTTTGCTTGGCCCAGGTATGGACAGGCTCAGATGTCTCCATAGTTGGCTTTGTTGGAGGAAAAAAATTAGAACGGTGACTCAATGCAAAAATCACATTACTTTAAATGATATGAATAGCAGTCAAGGCAAGAATACAATTATCTGCAGGTGGAATCAGAAAGCAGAGGTTCACTGTCACAGTCCAGAAGGAGGTTTGTGGTCGTCTGAGTTCCTTCCTCTTCCAGACAATTTCATTGACTGTTGATCAATCAAACACAGACGAGAACACAGAAACTGACCCCAGTGTATCTAAGAAAATAAGATGGTGTCTTGGTCTGTGTGGGCTGCTGTAACAGAATACCATGGACAAAGTGGCTTATGAGCAACAGAAATTTATTTCTCACAGTTTTGGAGGCTGGGAAGTCCAGGATCAACGGGCCAGCAGATTCAGTGTCTGGTGAGACTCCACTTCCTGGTTCATAGACAGTTGTTTTCTCCATGTCCTCACATGGATGAAGGGGCCAGGGAGTTCTCCTGGATCTCTTTTTAAGGGCACTAATCCTATTCATTAGGGCTCCACCCTCATGACCTAAGTACTTCCCAAAGAGCCCACCTCCAAATATCATCACATTGGGGATTGGGATTTCAACATATAAGTTTTGGGGGGACATAAACATTCAGTCTATAGCAGATGACATTTCAAGTTAGTTGAGGGAAAACAGATTATTCTTATCATTCAACAATTCATATAGGAGCAACTGATTATTTGAAAAAAGTTAAGTTCTATTCTTACTGCACAGCGTACTTGAAATAGTCGGTGTACTTAGATGCAGGCAATAGAATCCTCTCTAGTTAGTTTAAGTAGAAAAGGAAATGATTAAATTATTGAAGGATATTAAGTGGCCCTGAGACTCTCTTAAGAAGGCCAGGAATCAGGCCTGAGGACCATGTGGCCAGGGAATAACCCAAATTACAACACAGCCCAGCTCGAATGGAAATCCTATTGCTCCCCTCCTAAGTATGGACCTCCAGACTTCACCACTGTAGCTGCCCAAAAGTTGGTGACCCCAGAACCTCTGCCATCGCTGCCTCTGAGATCTGGGGGCCTGTGCCACCACCCTGCTCAGAGTGGATCTTTAGAGGCCTCTATTCCGATCATCACTGGTTTCTAAGTTGAAATTTCACATGGATTGGTAAAGCATTGCTTGTGCCCTATTTGCAAAGGCAGCTGAACAGCAAGCTTCTGGCTTCTACCATGTGGGAAGTACGAACAGATAAGGTGAGAACAGCCCCTAAACACACACACACTGGAAGGAGTGTGTCCAAATTACTGGCTAGCCAAAAACATGATAAACATTCACTATAATACTTCAGAATAATTCTAGGAATTACAGAGTTAACTGTAAAGAAGGGAGCCCTAAAAAGACTGGGAGAAGATACAGGCAAATATTGAACTGATCTTGAGACAAGGAAGGACTTCCTGAGCATGAAAGCAATAGAAGAAATCACAAAGGAACAGATCAATAGATTCAGCTATGTAAAAATCTAATCCTTCTTACATCAAGCAAACCATGAACTATTTGACTGATCACCCCATGTGGCATTTGCCTCCTTTAAAATACACACATGTAAGGCCAAAGTCAACTGAATAAAATATATTTGGAAAGTCATCAGAGATCACACAATTTGAGTCCAAATGAAACTATTTCAGTCCTCTCAGATTGCCTAAAAACCAGCTCTGTTCTACTCCAGAGGATTATTTATATTTCTAAAGAAGAAGCTTTTGTTTTTCCCAGTCTCTTAAGAATTGCTCTTATATATTAGGAAAGTTTGTTTATTTTTATTGTCCAAATTACTTTCTGCCTTTTAGAGGAATTTAAGTTAATCCATGTCTAGACTTATGAGATTCTTTTAATTAGAAAGAGAAATGACTTGGTTACAATGTCGATTTTTCCTGCAGTTCCCTCAGCTCTGTTTATAAGGTTATTGCTGAATGTATTATTGCTAAAGTGGAGACTGATGTGGGGCGGTTAAAAGGAATCTTCTTTATTCCTTTTCTTTACAGCTACTGGAGAATGCTGGGACTCGGCTTTTGTGGCTAGCTGGGCTCTGACAAGCGCTTTTTACTGACAATATAAAATATATGTTTTTTGATTCCTTGTCAGATTTCAAATGTATCATTCAGATGGTAATAAACTTAATCTGCAAGGAAAATGAGGAAAGAAGAGCAAATCAGGGTCTTGACACAGAGATGTGCTGATGTATGTGAGGCTGGTGGTCTGAGTCTAGAGAAGTGCAGATGTGGGGGGACACATCCCACACGCTGACCCACTCACTCTGCGATAGGTGAGGGGATAAACAATATCCCACAGATGTGGAGGACATAAAGAAGGGCTATCTGATCAATGTGATCTTAATTGTTTTGGAGTTTGTGATCTACGATTAAGCAAAAAAGGGTACTTGTAAGCAGATATGAAAACCAGGGTCTATTCCCAGCCAGTAGTTTCCATCCTGTGCATTTCTACCCCTGTAAGCCTACCAATACCCATTTCATTGCAAAACACAGAAAAAGTCAGAAAACTTTATTCTGGCATCTATATGCCAAGCACTTTGAATAGGTAACAGGAAAATAATTTTGCTGTTGACAACACTTTTTTCAAGATGACAGGTGTGGTGGATTAAAGATGGTGCAAATTCTAATCTGAGTTGGCTCTAGCTTTGACCAATAGAAGGTAGTAGAAGTTTTTACCTTAGAACATCCAAGGCTGAGCTTTAAGAGAGCTGCAGCTTCTGCTTTCAAGTGTTGGGAATGTTCCCTCTTGGAACCCAATTGCCATACTATGAGAAGCCCAAGCAAGTGGAGAGGCCACATGGAGGGGAGCTGGGTGGCTCCAGTTCAGCTCCCAGCAGAGACACAGCACCAACTGCCAACCATGTGAGTAAACCATCTTGGACATTTCATCCTCCTGACGCCGGTAAGGCCAGCTGACCCCATGTGGAGCAGGGGAGCCACATGGCTGAGCCCAGCCAACCCACAGAACCGTGACAGAGATAATAAATACTTGTGGTTATGTTAAGCCAGTGAGTTTTGGGGTGGTTTATGCAGCAATAGGTAATCAAAATAGCAAGTCCCGATAAAATGACTGGAGGACACTTTGTTTGCTGAGCAGTGTGTCAAGTTTACATGTGTTAGTGTAAAATTCAGACCTGGCTTAGAGCCAAAGTCATATGGTAAGAAAAGTTTGATAGAATTGCTTAGGGTGAAAGATCCTGGAGGGAGAGGAGTAGAGGCAAAAAAAGAAAAAAAAAAAAAAAGAGAAAGAGAATGAGAAAGGAAGAGAAAGATAGATGGATAGAGAGAGATAGAGAAGGTCTCCCCCCATCCCTTCTGGTGGCAGGTTAGCAGAGAAGGGAGTTGGAGAAGAAACACTAGGTCATTCACTATGGTGGGTAATATGCAAAGCTCTTCTTCATTGCCCCTACACAATATTCATTAAAGTCTACATTACTTGCAAATGCTTCTGCGCAAGTGCAACAGTCAGACACAGTGGCTGCCTACAGTTACTCCAGAGCCACAGGACAAGAAGGCAGAGTGCAGGGCACAGGCAATAGGCAACATCTCATCTCGTCAGCCGTCCTGTGAGATAGGTATCATTCAACTCATCGGCAGATGAGCAAATCGATGCTTTGAGATGTGATGTTTCCAGAGTAGTGCAGCGTAAAAGTGACAGCAGCGGGATGATTCACCTCTAATACCATTCTCTCTAATACCATTGCTTGAATTCTTTCCACCTCACCTTGTTTTCTGTGCCTCCTCTCATCTTTTACTGTTCAGATAAGCAATCTTCAAGACTTAAACAAGGGTTTCATATGCCTTTTATCCCTTGGTTTCTCAAGCCTTTTATTCTCTATAAATGCAACTCCCTAGTAGTATTTAAATGTTGTTTGAGAGGCTATTAGCCTAATGGCCACATGCATAGATTCTGGAGCCAGACTACCTTGGTTCACAGCTCACATCTATCACTTACTGACTTTGTGATATTCAGCAAGTTCCGTAAACTTTCTTGTGCCTCTGTTTCCTCATCTGTAAAATGGGGATGATATTTTTTAACCTCTTCAGGTTGTTGAACATTTTCAATGAGTTAATGCCTAAAGTTCTTATGGCAGTACCTAGCACACAGTAAATGCTACGCAAGTATTAGCTATTGTTATTACGCTACCCACACTGTATCAGCACCTTCTGGAAGATGGGAAACTAAATTTTTCCAGTCATTCTGATGTTTATTGCTGGTATTCTTGGTTTGTATTGGAGATGAGAGGAGGCAGGATGCCCTCTCCTTGTTGTGAGCTGCACTGCCTGCTGAAGTGGTCAGCTTGTCCCCAGCGAGTGGACAGTGAATTCTGTCACAGGACAGCAACTGAGGACCAATGAAGAAGTCCATTTAAAACTTCCTTTTTCTTTGTGGGAAGAAAAGAAATAAGCTCCTCTATAATTTAAGGAGACATCAGAAGAGCAAACAAACAAGCTTATTAAGCAAAAGCTCTAAACAAATTTCTGCATGACACTAATTTTCCTTCATTAAAGGAAAAGAGACAGTGACTTTGGTTGGCATATCTCATCTGTTTCCATGTGAAGGAAACAGCATTACAAGGTCATGTCAAAGATCTCAGATGTGATTTGGGGATTTGTCTCCAGGATTCCCCCATGAGAGAAAATGTAAAAACAGTTCAGGAAGACTATTTATCAAAATACTAAAGGTGAGAAATTTGAAACTTTCTAAGATCAGGTAAAAGATGTCCCCTCACACAACTCATTTTCAACATCATACCGGAAGTTCCAGCTAATACAATAAAGCAAGCAAAGAGAATAAAAGATATACAGATTGGGAAGGAAGAAATAAAACTATCTTTGTTTCCAGATGACATGATATGGAAAGTGTGAGAAAAAACTCCTGGAACGAATAAGTGAATATAGCAAGGTTGCAAGATACAAAGTTGTTATACAAAAGTCAATTACTTTTCCACATACCAACAATGAACAAGTGGAATTTGAAATTAAAAACACAGTATCATTTACATTAGCATCCAAAAAATTCAACTTAGGTGTAAATCTAACAAAATATGTGCAAAATCTATATGAAGACAACTACAAAACTCTAAGTAAAATCAAAAAAGAATGAAATGAATGGAGAGATATCCATGTTTATGGATAGGAAGACCAAATATTGTCAAGATGTGAGTTCTTCCCAACTTGATCTATGGAGTCAATGCAATCCCAATGAACATTCCAGCAGGTTATTTTGTGGATATCAACAAACGAATTCTAAAGTTTATATAGAGAGGCAAAAGACCCAGAATAGCTAACACAATATTGAAGGAGAAGAACAAAGTTGGGGGACTGACACTACCTGACTTCAAGACTTATTATAAAGCTGTAGTAATCAAGACAGTATAGTATTGGCAAAAGAATAAACAAAGAGAACAATGGAACAAAATAGACCCCTGCACCATAACTCATGCCTGAATGACTCTTATTTATTTATTTATTTATTTATTTATGGCTGTGTTGGGTCTTCATTGCTGCGTGCGGGCCTTCTCTAATTGTGGTGAGCGGGGGCCACTCCTCGTTGTGGTGCATGGGCTTCTCATTGTGGTGGCTTCTCTTGCTGCGGAGCACAGGCTCTAGGCACGCAGGCTTCAGTAGTTGCAGCTCGCGGGTTCTAGAGCGCAGGCTCAGTAGTCGTGGCGCACGGGCTTAGTTGCTCCGCTGCATGTGGGATCTTCCTGGACCAGGGCTCGAACCCATGTCCCCTGCATTGGCAGACGGATTCCTAACCACTGCGCCACCCCGGAAGTCCATGCCTGAATGACTCTTATCTCACACATGTATTTTCTCTACAGGGCGTAGCACAGCCTTCTTGCACTTAGGGACACGAGACATCACTTCACCGTTACACATGGGGATTATTCTAAACAGACATCACCAAAAAAAGCAGAAAAATGCAAAAATCTTGGCACTAAATAGACTGCAAAAGGCGATAGGTTACAGTATGAGAGCTGAAACGAGGCAGAGCATTGCCTGGTTCAACCTCAGCTGGAAACGTGATCATTGAGTTCCTCCTTAGTTTAAAGAGACAAATACATAGCAGAGGAGCAAATAAACATTTAGCTAAAAAAGAACTCCTTTATATTATTTCTCAATTAGCCCAGAACTTACTGGGCCCTGGCATGTACCCCAACACACAGTAGGAGCTTAATCAAAATCCCTGGAATCTGAAACAGTTGAAATTTTCATCTCTGATTCCTGAAATTGTCTGAGCTACACCTTTGTCAAACACATAGAGTTTTTCAGAGAAAGGAGATGCTTTTTACAGCAAACTGTTATAGAAGCCACCTAGCAAGTCACAGTAAACCTTCAGGCCTGGCTTGCAATTTCATTGCATTAACTACATATGCAGGGGCTGGCTTTAACACATCAGGACCACCCATTTCACTGTCCTTGGCACACAGACTTAACAGGGCTCCCTGCTTCTATCAGGACTAAATGATATTCAAACACCGACCAGGAACCGGGTTGGCCATTGCAAGCTGGATATATTTTCTTCGTTTTGTTTCAGAGCATATTGTCAGTCTCCCCAGGGCACTTTATATTCAGAAAAGATCTTCCCTGGGAGCAGTAGGTAGCTTTTACAATTTGGCAATGTGTATACAGTACTGGGTTTGAGGTGGCTGAAATGAAGTAAAATCTAAATGTCACTTTCATTCCAAGCTCTTAGTTTACCTTAAATCAGCAGCAGGCTGCCTACGAAATAAGAGCATTTAATCCAGAGGAACATGAAAGGGAAAGACCAGGTTAGATTTTCTAGCAAATTCATTCTCTTGTTAGGGTCCCTTTTGAAAGCTTTTTGTTAATTTCAAACGTAAGTCTAAAACCATATTTATTTATTTATTAACACTTTAGAAGCAGTTTAGACATCTCTGTTCTAGAATAGAATGATGGCGGGAGATCTTTCTTGTTGAACATTTAGTTTGTCTGAGCACAGTCTTAGGCACTTTCACAGATAATATTCCATTTAACCTCCACAATGACTCTGTAAATTGCATATTATTACCCCATTTTACTGGTAAAGACACCAAGGTTTAAACCTGTAATGTAATTTGTCCACAGCAGCTCAGTTAGTAATGGGAGAAATGGAAGGAGAATCAAAGTTTCTAAGACCAGGAGTAGGATGAGAATTTTTTTTTGGATCCAGAGTCAAAAGCATCACAAATTTGACTACATTAAACAAACAAACAACAACAAAAACCTTTTACAAAAACACTATAAGCAAAGCAATATGTCAAGAGCCCCTACATTTCAAAGTGAGGTGCTGGATCAAATATGCAGGACTTGCAAAAGGTATTTAGAAAAAATTATTTTGTGACCCCAAAGTGAATGATCTGGAGAGTCAGCGTTGGGGAGAGAGTTGCATGTGCTGTGCATTCTGTCTTCCTTTGATGAGGGCGGGGAGGAGAGCGCTGTCTTTCCACCATAAGCCACATTCTGCAGGTTGCAAGAGAGCATGGCATGTGTCCCCTGGAGTTGAAGGCGCACAGGGATTTGTATTTGACCCAATTCTGAAATATTTACAGACAAGTGCTGGGTGATGCCGCTTGAGGCAACTGAATAGAAAGGTCCACACTGGGAGTGAACTACAGTTCACTGATGGGGAGCACAGATGCTTCCTGGGGGACCAGCTGGGGGACAAATTGGAAGGTTCCAGCTTGGAGTCATCTTGGACTCCACCTGAGAGAACCTTCCAGAGGCATAATGTGACTCCAACAGAGGGAGTGGACAGCCAGATGCCCACAGGCTTAGGAGGAATTATAAGTAGCCAGTGAAAGGAGGGAATTCTCTACATTAAGGAAGCTGTGATCACATGCGGCATCTCTGGAAATCCATGAAAGCATCCCATGAGAGAAAGAATCAGCTCTGGGAATCTCCATACAGTAGAGACAGTGCTATGCATTCCAACTCCCGGGTACCCAGACCACATTTCCCAGCTGCACTTGCAGTTTGGTGGGATCATGTGACTGAGTTACAGCCAATGGAGTGTGAGCAGGAGTGGTACCACAGACACCTTCCCAACTAAAATACATCCACAGGATCTTCTGTGCTTTTTCTCTTTTCCACCAATAGCAGAGCAGGATAATGCCCTAGAAAATGGAGACGCCACAGACTGAAAGAAGTGGGGCTTTGAGTACTACCAAATATTGGTCCTCTTCTGGCTTGTAACGTCCCTGTACCTCACTCTTATAAGGACACTAGTCATTGGATTTAGGGCCCTTCTGGATAATTTAAGATGATCTCTTCATCTCAAGATTTTCAACCTAACTATATCTGCAAAGACCCTTTTCCCAAATAAGTTAACATTCACAGGTTCCAGGGATTAGGATGGAGGCATGTCTCTTTGCGAGCCACCATTCACCTCACTACAAGTTGATTAAAACTTTAAAAAATCTTTACTAACCTTATAGATGAAAAAATATGTTCTAGGTATTTTTGCTGAAATCATGTTTGCCACAAGCATTTTTGTCACCTAAAAAATGCTATTTTTCTTACATCTGTGGGCTCACACCTATGCTCTTCCTCTCCAACATATTTAGTTCTCTTTGGTGCCTCTTCCTTTCTATTCAAGCATACACACCTCCATCCTCTCTTGAAATCAAACACATAAGAGCATCCTCATTTAACCCTGTAACCTCCTCTGGCTGAGATTCTATTTTTCTCCTTTTTATTGCTAAATTTCTGGACTAAGTGGGCATCAAATGGTCCCTCTGTTGCTTGAATAATTGCACCTTCATTGCCATATTTTGTCATAAAAGATAAAATAATGGAACTTAAAAGAGGGACATTAAAAAGGACATAATGAAGCAAGAAAAACGAATAACAAAATTAAAAAGGCTTCCTTGCAAAATACAAAATATCTGAATACATTTAAAATGTGTGCAGATTCATGGCAATACTGTGCAAATAACTGCTTGTATTTTGTGGTTCATACCTAAGCCCTTGTCTTCCAAGTCTTTTGTTCATAGTATTTTATACTTTTTTTTTCCTGCTTATTGATTTGTGCCCTTGTTTGGCATCACACTTTTTATTTTTTGCTAAAATTTCTTCCTTCATTAAGAGAGGTATTGGTTTCCACTACTGAGTCAGAATCAGCATTTTAACAAGATCCCCGTGTGTCAGACGAGTATGAAAGTTTGAAGAAGCACCTGTCATATTCTACTCTCCTTACTAAAAATAAAATATGTGTTTTCTCATTTAAAAAAAGAGAGGTATCAGTTTCCACATGAGAGGATGCATGTGTGTAACTGAGCTTTGTGTTGCACTGTGAAAGCCTACACTGTTGCTTGTTCTTGGCATATTGTCACGTGTCCATTGATAGATGTTCCAAAGTTGTATGGGAAAAAGGGTTCAACTCCATGCCTTTGAGGCCCTTGGCCTCTTTCTCCTTCAGTGTAGTGTGTTTCAAAATAAGAAACCCACCACTGGGGCAAATCATCGTCATCTATCAGCTCAATAAAGCCATCAGTAATGTTACTAACTGGAGGAAATGCTAGCATATTTCAACCAGTTGAAACCAAACTGTCAACCCATTATTTATCTTTCATGGAAAAATTGCCTTAGGCCAATTAGCTAAGTGGCAAAAATGCTTGTGGTAAAAGTGTTTATGGCAAAGAAACTTAAGTGAAAATACCAGACAGACAAAAAAAAAAATTATCTCTATATACTTCTCCCTTCTTAAAATGCCCTTGTTCCTTGATGTGTGCAACATCCCTCTCTTGAGTCCTTTTCTGGCTGTTCCTTTTCAGTCACATTTGCTGGTCTCCCCTCATTTCCTCCTTTATCTCCCCAGGAGATACTCTTTAAAGCTCCTGTCTCCTCTATCTTCATGCTTTTCCTCCATCTGACCTCAACCAGTCCCATGGTTTGAAATACCACCTTTCTGTGCCCACGCTCCTACAGTTATATGTCTTGCTCCAATTTTTCTCTGTACCCTAGTCTATGCTGAGACTCGACATTTCCACCTGGATGTGGTGCCCCGACAAGCATATTGGCGCCTAAGGCAAAAGGAAACAGATGAGCCCCTATATATGTTTATCAAAATATACGCTAGTATTTTGAACCAAGTGAAAAAAATGTTAAAAGTTCTACATTTAAAAAAATGAGTATCTGTGGGACCTCCCTGGTGGTCGACTCCATGCTTCCACTGCAGGGGGCACAGGTTCAATCCCTGGTCAGGGAGCTAAGATCCCACATGCTGCAAGGCATGGCAAAAAAACACAAAGATTATTTGTAAAGCTTTGTGTTGCATCATCTGTTCAAATGCCATTGTCAACCCTTGCAGAGTTGGGTAAGGTGTTCCCTGAGGAACCACAGGCTGATGGAAATGATCACTCCTGTTGAATAATAGTGCAGGGTCTTAAAGCAAACAAATAACAACAGCCTACCTTCGTTTAACATTTCGTTATTTTGTTCAACATCAAGTTTTGCATTAATTTTCATTTTAAAATACCATATTAAAATATTATTTATACTGATTGTTGAGTTTTTTGGTGCCCCTTAAATTTTCTGCCCAAGGCAAGTGCCACCTTTGTTTCCCCCTGATCCTGGTCCAGCTTGATATGTGAAACCAAACTCTGTATTCACCGACCCATCCCCTTCCACCCCACCGCAATCTCAAACTTGTTCCTTGTTCATCTCTGTAAATGTTGCCTGATTCTCCTGAAGTTCCTTGAGTCATCCTTGAGGCCTATCCTCCATATCTAATCCATCAGTAAATCTTGTCAGTCCTACCTCCAAAATTACCCACAGTCTGAGCATTTCCCTGGACTTCCAACACTACCCACTTAGTCTAAGCCACCACGGTCTCTCAACTGTATCACTGCAAAAGCCTCCCAAACGGTCTTTCTGTCATTACCTTCTAGCGACTTCCAGGCTAACACAGAACAAGATCCAAAGCCATTTTATGTCTTAGTAGACCCTTACATGATCCAGGCACCCACACTCCCACTCTACCAACTCTCTGACTTCATCTCCTCCTCCTTCCTTCTCCTATCCCCTGCCCCCAGGCTCCAGCCACATTGGCCTTCTTACTATTTCTCAAATATGGCAAGCTACTCCTGCCTCAGAGCCTTTGCACTTGCTGTCTCTCTGCCTAAGAAACATCCCTATAGTACTCCAATAAGACCTCTGCTCAAATATCACTTCAAAACAGTCTTCTTGACTATTATTTCTAAAATAATACAATCCCCCCACCTTCTACCCCCATTATTCTCTACCCTATCACCTGCTTTTATTTTCTTCATAATGACCAATAACCACCCAATATCATATATATATTCATATGTTTATTTATTTCTTTTGTTGCCCGTCACCTCTCACTAGATTTGAATCCATGAACGTGGGGAATTTCTATTATTCAGTCATATATCTCCTGTGCCTAGAACAGGATCTGACTTGGAGTAATTTCTTGGAGCAAATATGCTCAAACTTGGCTCTCACCCTAAAAGCAGTTAAATATATTATTCTTTGTCTTATTTCTAGCTACCTACGTGGCCTACTGAAGTTTATATATTCTGGATGTCTCTCTTTCTGTAAGCAAGATCAGATCTGTCTGGTGTTTCTCTCTCTCTCTCTCTCTCTCTCTCTCTCCTCCTTAGCACTCCTTTAGGAAGTTAATAAAAATCTGATGATGATAATGATTTTCTCATTACATCAAGAAGATGAAGTACTGGTAGACTAAGAGCTGGCTGAAAGTCACCCTGGAGAATCACGCTGATTTGTACCTCGTGAGTTAGAGGTCAAAATGATTTAGTTCTTATTATGTGAATGAAAACATTTCAAGGCTTGTTTATATTGCTTATTGATTACTCCACTGAGTCTTGTTGTTAACACATTGGGGAAAATAAATGTAATTCAAAGTCACCTTTACCAAAGAGAAAATGATCCATCAAAAATAAAAATAAACTCCAAAGGGAACAAGTGAGATGTTTTTGGGGGAAAACAAATGGCAGTGAGTCAGGTTGTGAAAGACTTGATTGTACAAAGGACAGATGGAGGCTTGGCATCTTAGTGCAACTCACACTGGACCCAACCCTCTAGCAAGAGAGCAGCCGGCAGTAGTTGGGTACTTTTTAAGAGACGGGCACAGTGGAATCCTATAAGATAGGTAATATTATCACTCCCATTTAACTGACAAGAAAACTGAGGTTCACAGAGGTTAGTAAGTTCTCCCAGGTCACAAGGCTATAAAGGGCCCACCCAGCCTGGAACTGAATATATGCCCAAGGGAATCACAAGCAAACCGAGGAAGCTCTTCTTATTTTGAGTTAGAGCTTTGGGTCCAAATTTATTCTATTTTAGACAGAATTTGACACAACCTGAGAAGGAGCCAAAAAAAAAAAAATGGCTCAAAGGAATGGAAATGTGTGAAGAAAGCATAAAAAGCAATCTATTCGTGGTAAAGGAAGGGAAGAGTTGAAAGGATGTTTCCTAAACATTCTTGCTCTAAAATGATTTCTTACCTTGCAACTGAGAAAAAGGCGTGCTGACTGGCTACTTTGAACTTATGAATGGTCAGACAATAGAATAGGAAAGGGTAATTGAAAGATTGTAAAAATTGCACTGCTTTTTAAAGTAAATTGTCCACCTGCACATTTGGGGTAGTCAGAGGACAGAGGCAAATACCATTTAAATACTAGTTCTCCATGAATTTTAAATGACAAGATGAGATTGGAATTATAATGTAGTGGTAGAATTACTGTATCCTGTATATAATTTTGTCATTGCTCTTGCCATACTTTGTTGTAGCTATTTGTTGAGTGTTTCTTCTGTTAATTGTGAGCATCATAATAACAGCACCCACTTCTTTTTTATCTCATAGTTCCTGTGCTATACGGTTTGTTGATTTCACTTATAATAAATAATTGGCACCAATTTTCATATTAATTAAAGAAAAATTAGACACTCTCCCCGCCAAAAAAATCTGTGAATTGTGGTTGAGCCAACCTGTATTAGTCAGGACTCTGTCAGTTGTTAGGGGCAGAATTTTAACTCAATTTGGCTGAAGTTAATCATGGATCCTACAATAGGTGGTTCACGAAATTAAAGCGAGCCTTGTAGAAATCATGGCAGCTCCAGGGACATCTGGGATTGGAACTAGACCCCAAAGCCCCAGGACTCTACATCATCTGCCCATCATATTTCCAGTCTCTCTTTACTCTCACCTATTGAAGATGAGCTTTCTCCATGTGGAAGGGAAGAGGGCCACCAGCAGCTCCAGCTCCACATTTTTTACCTCCTGTACTTTCAACTGCAAATGGAAAAATCCCAGAGAAAGGCCATGTTTGGCCCAGCCTGGTCACTTTCTTACCTTGGAACCATTCTCTGTGGCCAGGGGAATGAGAGACTGTGGCCTTCCACAGAGGAATGGCTGAGGGACTGGGGAAGGGGGTAAGGGAGGGGCATCGCTCAACTGGAGAAGGAAGGTTCATTCCTCTACTTGGAGGAGGTGTCCTACATGAACAAAAACAATAGATAATCACCTCAGAAATGTCTTATTATTTGGAATAAATCTTACATCAATAGATACTTACTGAGTTTCCAAAGGTTGACACTGAAGGTTGGGAACAGCAAAAGTTTGAGACACAATGTCAAGGAGCTGGGGGGCCCAAAGCACATGCTGATTTCACCAACTCATCCTTCAGACATCAGCTCAAATGTCAGTTTCCTCAATCTCTAAAATGAGGCCTGTTCCTTTGTTATGTACTCTTGTAGAGTTGTGTCCCTTTCCTTAAGGTAACTTGCATTGATACATTTCCTCTTTGGCTCTTCTGAATAAGTTGGTGCCCTCTAGAGTGTAAGCCCCATGATAGGAGGCAGGGCCACATTGGTTTAAACTCCATTGTATCCCCAGCACTGAGCACACAGTACTTAGAATAAAGGATGGATACAATTGCTGAAGATGACAACATGAATAACCTATTTGAGGAAGTGTGAAGAGATAGCAAAGCTAAGAGCCAAGGACTGAGCTTGGAGAGGGCCTAAATTAATTTGAGTAAGAGGAAGAAGAGACGAATGGTGAGCCAGACAGAGATGAGCTGGAGAAGGGAGATTTGGCTTACCAAGCCAAGATAGGATAGACTTTCATTGAAGATGGAGAGGTGGCAATGTTTACTGCAGTGAATCAGAAAAGGATAAAGACAATTTTAAGTCACAGCCTCCAGGTTTGTTCTGGAAGAGAGAGATGAGACTCAGCTCACCACCACGGTCCCTCTTGACCCAAATCAGAACTGTTCCCCCATGGATGAAGGAAAGCTCTCCCACTTAGAAAAAGCCTGAGCACTTGGCCTCGAGCCCAGCCTATGAATTTGATCTGGGGTCTTTGCAGCCTTTAAGAAAAATGAATAATTTCAAAGCTTCTGCTTGTTATTTGTTTTGTTAAAGGTCATCAGTTGGGATTCACTTCTAGTGAAAGAAAGGAGAGATCAAATCTCTATGCAAAAAAGAACTCAAACTCATACTGGAATTGAGAAGCTGAAATAGTGGGCAGGGAAGCTGGGACTTCTTTACTCTGGCTGCACATTAAACCACATGGGGAGCTTTTAAAACATAACCATATCCTGACCCTGATTCAGAATCATGTGAATCAGAATCTCTGCAGGCACAGTCCAATCACTGGCATTTTTAAAAAGTCCCAGGTGACTCTAGTGTGTAATCAGGATCGGGCTAAACTTAACTAAACTGTTTTATGTTTGTATGAGCTTTTGGAAGTTTACCTTCCTCTGCCTGGGGCTAGAGGTGGGGAGCTAGAACTTGGGAGAGAGAGAAGATAAGAGGGGGCCTTTTATCTGATTGAGGAGGGGACCTTCAGCATCACCGTGACTGGCCTTGGACTAAGGAAGTAGACAGCCTATATTGGATGTCCCCCCAGTCCCCTCTCCACCCTTGCCCCCCATGAAAGGGCCAGTCGGTAAACTTTAGGATTTGTGATTTGTAACTTATGACTGATATATAGTTAATTCTTTTGTCTTCTGTGATAATTCCTCACAGTAAACTTGTGTTAGCAGGGCCTTGGGGAATGAGAGAAGGGGCTGTGTCCACACCTGGGCAAGAGTGGCAAGGTGGCAAGAGGTACCCACCAGAACAGCCTGGTACAACCATCTTGAGGGTGGTGACAAGCATCTTTCATCAGTAATCTTCAGCTAGATCTGGCAAGACACTGGATTTCTCATAATACTGCAGAACGAGGGCAAAAGATTTTATCTGAATATAGTTTTTAAAACTAGTCCAAAAGAGCAATAAATTTGATTGGGGACAAGGAGATCAAGGACCAAGGAAGGATTTTTAGATTTGGCCTTAAGATCTGTGGGAACATCCAAACCATCAGTTTCAGAGGAATGGAGTCATATTTGTAGGGTCTTACCAACAGGGTCTGTGTGTGCACGCACTTGCTGGGGATGGTGGTGAGGACAAAAAAAAAAGCAATGAAGGTGCAATTATTCAAGCAACAGAGGCACCATTTAATGCCCACTTGGTCCAGGAATTTGGCAATAAAAAGGAGAAAAATAGAATGTTAGCCAGAGGAGGTTAAAGCATCAAATGAGGATGCTCTTATGTGTTTGATTTCAAGACTGGATGGGGGTATGCATGCTTGGAAAGAAAGGAAGAGGCACCAAGGGGAACTAAAGATGTTGGAGGGGGAGGGCATAGGTGTGAGAAAAATAGGCTTTTTTTAGGTGCGTGGTCTTGAAACTTCTGATTGTGCCATTCCTATCAATATAATATGTTTGAGGGTTTACTTTGAATTCAACTATGTTTATTTACTTATGAGTTGCTTATGTGACATTATTATTTTATATTATATTATATATTAATAAAATTGGCAAATGGGTATTTTCAAATGATGATATAAAATAAAATATTTTAAAATAGTTTTAATTATTTATGATATTACATAAATCTTTTGTTTTCAAAATATTATTTATATCCATGACTACATATTATTAATAGTAAAAATATTTTTAATCACAGCAAAGTAATCAAATATGCTTCACTATTTTTGAAAATCTTGATTTAACTTTTTGTATTATGTAATTCCAAGGTCTGGTTCTAATTTCAGCTTATTTTGATACTTGATTTTATGTCTGTGAGAGCCAAAAAAGATACCTCACAAAGATACATAGATCTGACTGGAAGTAGTGTATCATTTGCTTTGCTTGTCAATTCGTGATACTCATTTTTTATTGCCACCCATCAGTTATGCAAGGATTGTTCTTGAAATTCAGCTAGGAAATTTTCATCTTCCCTGATGTCAATTATTTGTTCTTGTAAACTAATTGTAAGGCATTCTGTCTCTATTTTTAACAAATGGGTTTAAAATCCACTGAAATTATTTGTTTAGGGAAAAACTTCTGTTTTACTGAGTGATAACACACATGGTAAAATACACTGATCTTAACCTCAATAGAGAATTTTTAAGCAGTAGAAAATTCAGTTTCCAAGTTTTTCAAGTGTGCAAATATGGCTGCTTTTACAGGTAACAAACATAAATCGTTTGGAGCAGCGACATGAAATAATTGTGGGAAACTCCCAATACCAGTTTCCAAACTGATCCCTCCATAGCAGCAATACATTTTAAAAAACAATGACTTTTTTTTTCTCATCATTAAAAATCTCCCTTGCTTTAAAGGGACAGATTAAAAAGATTTACTTGTTTCAAAAATATTTGCTAGGTAGCATTCTACTGACATTTACTTGTCATCACAGAAAAGGTCAGTAGATTTGTAATATTTATTTTTTTTTGTAAAAGAAAAATAAGTATCATCTTTAAGTTTGACAGTGATTTTGCTTTGAGATAACTGCTTTGTATGTGGGGTACCAAATTAGTCTACTGTTGCTGCAATGATGCTGAGTTACAAACAACCACAGGACCTCAGTGGTCTAAGGCATAAGCAGTGTTTCTTGCTCACATGTCTGGGGAGACCCTGGTCCTGGTAGTGTGTGACTGAGCTTGGCTCTGGGCCGCTTCATGTGTCTTATTCGGAACTCAGGCTGCCAGGAAACAGCAATTTAGGGCATAGTCTTCTCATGGCTGTAGAAGTGAGCAGGGCTTGCATCTTAAGCCTCTGCTCATGTGACAGCCTCTAACACCGTATTGGCCAAAGCGAGTCACACACTAAACCCAAAATCAAGAGTGGAAAGAATACTCCGTCCATTATGAGTCTAAGTCAAGTGTATTGCAAGATTTTTGTGGTCATTTCTCATCTCTTTAAAACATATTATACAAACACTACCACAGGGAGTGCTGTATTTGTAATCTTTCCATAGAATGTGTTTACATATTCCTATCAATGCTCTGGCCCCATCAGTAGTTTGCACTTACACAGCTTTAACTAAAACATCTCTTTCTCTCTCTCTTTGTTTTTGAATGGAAGGCATTCCTTTTTTTTTTTCCAAAGCAAACAACTTTTTATTGAAGTGTAGACGATTTACAATGTCGTGTTAGTTTCAGGTGTACAGCAAAGTGATTTAGTACACATAATATATATTCTTTTTCAGATTATTTTCCATTATAGGTTATTACAAGACATTGAATATAGTTCTCTGTGCCATACAGTAGGTCCATGTTGTTTATCTATTTTATATATAGTAGTGTGTATTTGTTAATCCCAAACTCCTAATTTATCCCTCCCCCAAGGCATTTCCCATTGAATTCACTCTTGAATTCTTCTGCTGGATGCCTTTCCTTAGAGGTTCTCACACACACACAAAAGTAGTCAGTCCTTCCTCTGTTCTTTACTGAAACAGAAAACCCCCAAAATATTGTCAAGTGAAGCGTGCTGGCGTGACTGTGTTTTCCTTCGACAGAGCAACAAACTTCCCATACTGCTTAACTTGAACTAATACTAATTTATTCAATTTTGCAGCAGTTTTTGGTTATATATTTCAACAATATTTTCTGACAGATGAGTATGTATTGTTTGTAATCCTATTGCTTTCAACATATCATTTCAGCCATTTCACCACCACGGGAAGAACAAGTGTTTCCACCTATGGTGTGTAGCTTGTTTGTTTTCAATCTAAACATTTCAAATGAGCATTCTAAATATTTATCATTCAATTTAACAAAATGTCATAAAGTACTAAATTGATATCACATGATTTTAACTATTGCTGAAAATTAGTAGGGGTCTTCCATGTTTTGCCTGCTTGATTTTTTTATGTGACTTGGTGTACCATCAAAGGAGAATATCCACTATATCTGGTAAGGATACTAAAACAATCCTCCCTTTTCCAGTTACATATCTGTGTGACACTGGATTTTTTTCGTCAACCGAAAACAATGTAGCACCAAAGATTGAACACCATAGCAGATTGAAGAATCCAGCTGTCTTCTGTTAAGTCAGACATCAAAGAACTGTGCAGAAATCTAAATGACTCTTTTCTCACTAATTTTTGTTTCTGAAAATACATTTCTTTTAAATAAAAATATGTAGGTTAATATATAACAGTTTGTTATTGTTATTTTTAAATGAATTAATAAGCAATTTTTTATTGTGGTAAAGTGTACATAACAAAATTTACCATCTTAACCATTTTAAAATGTACAATTCAGTGCTATTAATAAACATTCATATTTTTGTGCAACTATCACCACCATCCATCTCCAGAACTCTTTTTTCATCTTGCAAAACCAAAACTCTATACCCATTAAACAAAAACTGCCTTCCCCTCTCTCACCAGTTCCTGGCATCCACCATTCTACTCTGTCTCTATGATTCTGACTGCTCTAAAGTACCTCATGTAAGTGGAATCATATAGCATTTGCCTTTTTTGTGCCAAGCTTATTTTACTTAGTATAATGTCTTTAAGGTTCATCCATATTGTTGCATATGTCAGAATTTCCTTCCTTTTTAAGACTGAATAATATTCCATTTTATGTATATACCACATTTTGTTTATTCTTTTATCTGTCAATGGGTACTTGGGTTGCTTCAATTGTTTAACTATGTTAACAATTCTTCTATGAATGTGGATGTAGAAGTACCTCCTCAAGACCTTGCTTTCAATACTTTAGGGTATACCCAGAAGTAGAATTACTGGGTCATATAATAGATCTCATTCTTGGGCTGGCATCTTCCAGTAAAGTGAGATATTTCCAGTATAATTCCCAAGATTTAAAAGCTTCTTTTTCCTTCTTTTTCAAGGTCATGTTATCTTTGTGACCTAAACAAAATAATCTGTACAGTACAATTTAGAAGTTTCTTGAATTTTTTGTGTTTGGCTACAATTTGTACCTTTGAAAATGGGCTCTGACTTTTCTTTGCTGTTTACGGCAGAACTATCTATTTTGCTAATTTCAGCTCCGGCCAAGTCGAGAAAGTCATTTAAAATTAGTCATTTTCTCCTTCCTGGGCTTAATAGACACCTATTTATGCAAAGACAGAGAATGGATCTTTGCATTTCCAGGAAATAGGGACAATTATGAGACTGTGCAAATAGTGGTCCCAGACAACACAGTGGTCCCAGTGGCTAACAGAATTTTATGCCATTCAGGAAATAGGAAAGCAACATGAGCAAGGTAGAGAGCAAATTATGGATAGATTTCTTTTCCTAACAAAGTGTCCAAAGAATTAGACAAGGAACATTAAGCCCCATAAGGAGAATGAAGAACAATTTGACATAATAGACCCTGAATTATCGGGAAATGAGGAAAGTTTATCTTTAGCCATCCAGCCTCCTCCTTTTATTAATGACTATCTCTAATATCTTTACAGCACTTTACAATTTACATAGAGCTTTTCTTGTTGGTGGCACCCTCCTCCTCATGTTTTCCCCTGGTCCCCCTGGGCTTTCTCCAAATCTGATCTCAGAAATGCAATTGCACGACTCATCCCCAGAAAGCAGCTTCAAATCCTTTACGCAACAAGACAGGGTAATATTGGAAAAAAAAAATTCATTCAAACAAAGGTAAAAATGACTGATAATGTTTAATATGTGACCTTTCCAGAGGCATTTGTATTTTACCCGAAGATAAGGTCTTAAGTTAAACAGATGATTCTGTAATTCTATAGGTCAGGCAGCAGGAGAGATTTTCTGGGGAAGGGAGGGCATAGGATTTGAAGTGTCTTTTTTGATATCTCTAAAATGAAACTATTTAGGAAGCCATTTTGCTCTCTGGCAGAGTATTTCTCTGTCTAGTTCTGTAAAACTGATGGTGTACATTTCTTAGATTAGTTGAATTTAATTGATTAGAATCCAGATTTTCAAACCATCCAAAAATATAGACTCAGAATTTTAGAGATTGGGACTACAAACAGCAAATGCTGGAGAGGGTGTGGAGAAAAGGGAACCCTCTTGCACTGTTGATGGGAATGTAAATTGATACAGCCACTATGGAGAACAGTATGGAGGTTCCTTAAATAACTAAAAATAGAACTACCATACGACCCAGCAATCCCACTCCTGGGCATATACCCAGAGAAAACCATAATTCAAAAAGAGACATGCACCCCAATGTTCATTGCAGCACTGTTTACGATAGCCAGGTCATGGAAGCAACCTACATGCCCATCGACAGACGAATGGATAAAGAAGATGTGGTACATATATACAATGGAATATTACTCAGCCATAAAAAGGAATGAAATTGGGTCATTTGTAGAGACGTGGGTGGATCTAGAGACTGTCATACAGAGTGAAGTAAGTCAGAAAGAGAAAAACAAGTATCGTATATTAACGCACATATGTGGAACCTAGAAAAGTGGTACAGATGAACCGGTTTGCAGAGCAGAAATTGAGACACAGATGTAGAGAACAGACGTATGGACACCAAAGGGGGAAAGTGGCGGGGGGGGGGGCGGGGGGGGGGTGGCGGTGTGATGGATTTGGAGATTGGGATTGACATATATACACTAATATGTATAAAATGGGTAACTAATAAGAAACTGCTGTATAAAAAATAAATAAAATAAAATTCAAAAAAAAGAGGAAATATTCCAACATGCTTTCAAAAAAAAAAAAGAATTTTAGAGACTGGGAGAATCTTACAGCTATTTTGAACAAACCCCTTATTTTATAAATAAGAACATTGAGAGCAAGAAAGTCTAAATCTGATTAGAGCCACAAGATCCAAATGCTTTAATAATCAAAGAAGCCAATAATGTAAAGACTAAACCTCAAATTTGAAGAAAACCCCAGAGGCCAGGTTTTGTATGTTTGGTTGTGGTTGTGGTTCCATAAATCCAACTGAAGTGCATCTGAGCTGTAGGTGTCATGGTTCTAGTGCTATCGAGGTGTTGCTTTGATCGAGCACAATCATTACCTTTTGTCCCTAGATTAATCATTATTACTTACATTAATCTTTTACTCTCTCTACATATTTATGAAATTTAACATATAGCAGGATACTAGAGAAGTCAACAGATCCTCTTGAATACTGAGTTCTTTCATCACATTACCAAAAATGTCCTTCCTTAAAATACAGTATTGTAGACCTGCTGGATTCCTTGCTGGCTTTACACCGTTATAGATTTTTGATGGAAGATCTTTAAAGATCATCTTGTTTAGACACATGTGGCTAAACAGATGAGACACTGAGACCCACAGAGCTGCATGCCTACCTAATTTGTAAAAGAACCAGAATTGAAAGTTTGGATGCCCTGTATCTGCATCCGGGTCTCTGTCCGTCGTACCACGTGGCACCATTTTCAACAAGCCCAGAGGCCTCTGGTGGCTCCAGAGAGACACTTATCCTATATACTTCAAAACTGGGGAATGTTGACCGGCATGATCCCTTTGGAGTAAATCCAGTTCTGGAAGAGGAGAGAAGACTAAGGTATTCTTTTGCCAGGCTTTATGAGATCACTGGAAATGTTCTCAGATGATGTGTTCGTCTCTAAGAATTTGATTTTTTTCCATTTAGCTCCTTCTTGTTTTGCTTGGCCTAACAAGGAAGGAGAACACTTAACTGGGTGATAAAACCAATAACATCTAAATTGGCTGCTTGTTTTATGTTTTCCTCATTCAGTATTTCCATTTGTGTTTAAAATTCAGAAGTTCATCTTAAAGAGCAAAGGTTACATTCAAGACTAATGTCAAAGAATTACTAAAATAACTGACTGAACTACCAAGATCCTGGTCCTTGGAGGAGCTGTGTTTTCCAAGAAAAGCCTGATGACTTGTGTTGGTTGTAGGAGTTTGTAATTTGCCATGAAAATTGAGCATTTAAGATTTAAAGTTTTCCTTGGCTACATCTACCCTGAATTATCTGGAGGAAAATTGGAAAAAAAACACAAACCAAACGGTCAATTGTCTGGGTATTTGGGCTACATAATGACAAACATATAGCTGTTCTGCAAGTATCATATGACCGCCTGAATTTTTTATCACCCAGATTTACAGTCATGCACACATTTGAATTCAAACCTGCATTACCATCAAGGAACAATTTGTTTCTACCTGGCATATAATTGGAAATTTAAGGCACAGATTTTGATGATTACTAGCTTAATGAATGAACATAGCTTAGTTGAATATGAAACAGCACGACTCATAGAATCAAAAATTAGTTGAAAGAAAAATATTATGTCAGAGAAAGGATTGAAGCAATCCAGCTGCAACTTATAATCAGAGCCAGCGTATTGTCCACATAATGAGGTGTATTTTAAACCTAAATGTTTATTAAGACAATCATTTGAAAAATTTCAATATAAAGGCAGGGTCTCTGGAACCTAAGCCCTGAGTTCTACTGATTACTAACAGGAAGGAACATCCACACGTAACTTGCAGGTCAAGGGTTCACACTCATCTGTCTAAGAGTTCAGCCAAGGAATCCCTGGTGCCCAGAAAACAGGGGAGAAAAAACACACAAAAACAGGAAATTGTACTAAATGAGAAAGGTCTGTTCTGAACCACATCTATTCATCGGTCTTCAGAGGCTTTACTCCTCATAGTTACCAAACTTCTAACCACTAGCAGCTTGGGCTTTGTTTCTTTTGTTTTTCCATTTGTTCATCCAAGCTAATACCTTTAATTTTGTATCATATTAATTATTTGGATGACGAATACAATTTGATGTTGATGACTAAGTAACCTGGGTCAGCCTTGTCAAATATCACTGCTTAGAGATCACTGATTAGAGATGCCTTCCCTAATCACCCAATCTACATATCAGACACCTCTACCCATCACAGTGTTTTATTTTCTTCAAAGCAACCATGTTTATCTAAAATTGTCTTTTAAAAAAAATTGGTTATGCATTTACAGTCCATTTTCTAGAGTGGAACTGTAAGATCAGGGTCCTGGATGGTCCAGTTCATTGCTGGGTATCTAGTGTCCAGGACCTAACCTGGTACATGAAAGACACTCAATAAATATCTGTTTAATAAATATCTGCCTAAGGCACATGGCCTTAATTAGATCTCTTTCTTTCCTTTGGAAGGGAAAAAACCCTCTAAGACAAACTGAGAAATTGGAAAAAAGTTAGGAATAAGTAAAAACAAGACTGAATAAAACAAGCAGAGCCAGGTGATTGAAAAATAAATAAAATTCAATGATTATTAATTATTATTCAATGATTAGGAAATAATTTATTTAAGTGATTTTATAGGTAAAAATTCAAAAGATAGTAAAAAGGTTAAAAAGTAGAAGTAAATTTGGCCAAAAAAATAAATAAATAAAGATAAGATATTGGGTGGAAGGTTGAAATGCAGGCTTGGCATATTCCCTGCAGGGATCCTCGGAAATTAGAATCCTGGATGGGCCAGAAGCGCGGAGGATCTGGATCTTCCTGGCACTGTAAATAAGATCCCAGTCATTGGAAGCAACCCAGATTCAAATCCTGGAAAGTGTAGATAATTCTGAGATGAACCTTAAGTGAGATAAACCTGTATAGGTCTTAGCACTATACCTGCTTATTAGCGAGTATTCAAAACTGCCAGTTCTTATGATTTTTTTTAAATCAATAAACAGGCTGTGACGAGCAGAGATGTTGGACCTCCCTGCCTGCCTGCATCCCATCAGCCACCAGGTTGCTCCCAAGGTTGAAGGAGTGGAGATTTGTCCAGAACATCAACGACATCTCTCAGGCAACATTTTGTGCTATCCCCTTTCCTCACTATTGGGTACTTGAGTTTCCCAAGAACTGTACATCTGGAATGGAAAAAAATTCACAAGAAAGGTTCCACTTATCAGTTCTTATTCAGACACATGTAACTGATCATGAAAGGCTTCCCCACCTCCTGTGCTATATTTTCTCTATAATCTCTCCCTGCTTCTGTTATGGCACTTAGCACCTGCAGCTGTGTTTATAACCGTTTCTCCTAGAGCAAATCCCTCCAGGACAGAAACATGTGTTACTCATTGTTATGGACTGAATTATGTCTCCCTGCTCCCAAATTCATATGTTGAAGCCCTAACTCCCCGTGTGACTGTATTTGAAGATAGAACCTCCAAAGAGGTCATTAAGGTTAAATGAGGTCATAAAAATGAGGCCCTAATCCAATAGGACTGACTTCCTTATAAGAAGAGATGCCAAGGATGGTCACGTGTACAGACGAAAGGCCATGTGAGGACACAGTGAGAAGCAGCCACATGGAGCCAAGGACAGAAGGCTCAGGAGAAAACCAAAACTGCCAGTCCCTTGATCTTGAACTTTCTGCCTCCAGACTGCGAGAAATAGATTTTTGTTGGTTAAGCCATGCAGTCTGTGGTATTTTATTCTGGCAGCCTCGGCCGACTAATACCTCCATCTATGGTGGAAGTGGTAGATTGGCACTCAGCATCCCTTGCAACCTCCTTCCAGTGTGTCCTCCTGTACTGTAGAGGAAGAGAGCTCGAAGTGTTCTCTTTCAGTCTTGAATGTAAATGAGTTTCCTCAATCAGAGGCCCTTACTGGAGATTTGGAAGGTGGAAGCGAGGCAGGGGCCGTCTTCTGGCGGCTGAGGATGTCGCTGGGACAAGCACAGTCAGGAAGATGCTGAGTTGTTCTGCCATAGCATTCTAGTATCCGGAACTTAGCTTCGAGGGCATTGAGAGATAGCTGTTGGCAGTGGTTGAGATAGCCTCTTGATTGCTAGATGGCCACTAAGGCAGTGTATCCTCAAACTCAGCTGTTCCTGAGGGCGATCTGATTCCCCCTCCCCTGGCTGCGGCAGAGGCTGCAGCTGCCTTGGTGGGTCCCCTTGACAATGTTGTTCTGAGAATCATTTCTGGAGCCCTGGTTAGAACTTGCTTCTCAAGGCTTTCCTATTTCCCAAGTATTTAATGGTCTGGATAAAATCTCCCCCTGCTTAAGAAAGCTAGAGGGGTTTCTGTTCTTTGCAACTGAATCCAGACAGATGCATTCTCCTCTGTGTCTTTGGCCTTGAGCACAATGCCTGGCATGTGTAAAAGGTGAACACATGTTTATTGTTGTAGTCTAAACTAACGGTTCTTAATCTTTGATGTGTATCATCAACACCTGGAAGGCTAATAAAGAACACGAAGTCCCAGGCTCATTGAGGTAGAATAGAGCCCTCATTTTAATATTTTTATCAAGTTCCTTAGGAGATTTTAATACTCACCAAAGTTTGAGAAGCTCTGGTTGAAACATTCTCTGAGGCCTCCCAGGGACCAGGGCATGCTTCTAAGCACTTAATACTCAGTGACTCATTGAAGTCTCGTAATAGCATTAACAGTTGGAAGTAGTATTATCCCCATTTTACAGATGTGAAAACTGAGGCATAAAGAGCTTAGAAAAGTCTCCCAAATGACACAGCAAGTGGTAGATCCTAGCATCTAACCCCAAGCATCAAGGAGCTTAGACCATGAGCCCAAGCTCATGACCACTATAGTCTTCTCTTTGCAGAGCCTAAAGATGAATCTCATTTAAATTTACATCATATTCCTCCAAGTAATTTTTAAAAAACTTAACAATATCTCTGTCTCTCTGACCAGGTCCTTCAGTTACTAAAGAAAAATATTGAGCTAACAAAAATCTTTCCAGCAAAACAATAGTCTCTCGGATAAATGCCAACATATTTCAAAGTCTAATAAAACCCATTTAAATCAAGGAATAGCTTGAAGGAATAATTGCCCTCAGATACAAAACTAATAATTCCCTGAATTTTATTATCTTTGAAGTGAAGAATAACAAAACTGACCCTTAGGTCCAACCATTTATTAGAGAAAGCATTTATACATTTTCAAGAAGAATATATCAATATAGTATTATTTAGCTACAGAGTCTCACACTCCTTTTTCCTTACTAATCATGTTCCTTACATTCTCAAGATTGCATCTCTAAGATTTAATAAAATCTGATTATTTCTCTAATGCCTAGAAATTAATAATGTCAAAAAAGATATTAGACGATGTCTAGAGGAACTTCTTATAGAGATGTGCACAATGAATAAAAGGAAATATTCTCCCCTCACATACTTTGTAACCTCTTGGTCAAGAGAAGTTCTCACATTTAAATTTTATCATTATTAAAAGGGAGGATTTCTGAAAACTTTTGAAATTTTCATTCCTATCACTAGTGGGGATTGTAAGACAAAAGTGGGACCTGAATATTTCTGAGGCAAAAATTACCCTCATTTTTCCCAGAGAGGAAATGTGAGGCCCAACAAGCTGGGTTCAAATCCCAGCTCTGTTATTATGAACTTTATTGTGACTTTTGACAAGTTACCTAAGATTCAAGTTTTAGTTTCTATAAAACTTAGGGAGGGACTTCCCTGGTGGCGCAGTGGTTAAGAATCTGCCTGCCAATGCAGGGGACACGGGTTCGAGCCCTGGTCTGGGAAGATCCCACATGCCACGGAGCAACTGGGCCTGTGAGCCACAACTACTGAGCCCGCGCGCCTAGAGCCTGTGCTCCGCAACAAGAGAAGCCACGGCAGTGAGAAGCCCGTGCACCACAACGAAGAGTAGCCCCCGCTCGCCGCAACTAGAGAAAGCCTGCGTGCAGCAACGAAGACCCAACGCAGCCATAAATAAATAAGTAAATTTATATATATTTTTTAAAAACTTAGGGAAAATAACCCAGACCTTATGAGGTGTTACAAGGGTTAAGTGAGATGATATTAGTTTATTTCCCTCCATGTTGAATCTCTGCAGCTCTGAAGCAAAAGAAGGAAGGAAGGAAGGAAAGAAGGGAGGGAAGGAGGGAGGGAGAGAGGGAGGGTGGAAGCAATGGAAGAAAAGGAAAGAAAAAAGATAATGACAACAACAAACCCCACTCACCAAAATAAAAACTCCGGAATCATGGGAATGCATGGGGTAGATTGTCAGAAAACTCGGGTGTAAATTTGGAGCTCTGCCTCCATCTTCTTATGTGACTTGAAGCAGTTCTTTAACTTTACTCTTGGAAAGAGCAAATTTTCACTCTTGTCAAAAGGAAATGAAATTTTTGACCTCCCAGCTTTGTTCTAATTCTGACAATCTGTGCTGCAGAAACATAAAAAGAAATCCTTAAAATTTATTTTAAAATTTCCACCTTTACTCATATCCTGAAAACCTTAAAATGTGCTTTTCAACCATCCACATTTCCTGTTCCTTTTCTTTATTTGTACTGTCAAGGGAAGTTGTTCCAGCAAATGAGTCAGTTGAGATGGAAACATTTATTTTTCTGATATAACATGTCAGTGATGCTCTTTTAAAGTGTTTCCTGTATGTTTTGACATTAAGTAACATCACACACACACACACACACACACACGGTCTGACTAAAATACTAATGGTAAATCAGAGCCACTGTTCCCTTCTCCTTAGGGACTCCAGTTTGATTTTGCCACCTTCCCTTTCTCTTAAAAAAAAGTGCTGTTTGACATACATTTCACGTTTAGTTCTATAAATTAAACTTTGTTTTGCTTTGGGACTCTCATACAGTACTTGGGACCCAGCAAAATGGACCATTGGGCCCAGATGCCCAGTCTTGGAAAGGGCTGTGGACCCAGCTCAAGAGGTCAGTCCCCAAAAGTGCAGTCCAATTCAGCAGGGACACACCAAGAACAAAAGAACAATGCAGCAGGGTAAAGCGCCACAGACTCCCACAAAACAGAAAATCAGAATGGAAATTCTATAGAGAGAGTCAGGATGTTAGGGAGACAATGAGGGGTCAAAGTATAATGAGACTTCATGGAGGGAGGTATGTACAACAAGGGCTGTTAAAGACCTATGTTAAGAACATGAATACCTCTTGTGTTGGTTAATTTTATGTGTCACCCTGGCTAGGCATGTCCTAACACTAATTTGGTCAAACACTAATCTAGAAGTTGCTGTGAAGGTCTTTGGTAGATGTGGTTAGTATCTACAATCTGTTGACTTTAAGTAAAGCAGGTTGCCCTCTATAATGTGGGTGGGCCTCATTCAATCCGTTGTAGACCTTAAGAGCAAAAACTGAGGTTTCCTGGAGAAGAAGCAATTCTGCCCCAAGACTATAACCTAGAAATTTTGCTTGAGTTTCCAGACTGTTGCCCTGTGGATTTTGGACTCACGATTACCATATCAACTCTTACTTGAATTTCCAGCCTGCTGACCTGCTCTACAGATTTCAGACTTTCCGAGCCCCACAATCATATGAGCCAATTTCTTAAAATCAATCTATCTGTATCTGTATCTGTGAGTATAGATCTCTATCTCTATGTCTATGGGTTCTCTTCCTCTAGAAAATCCTGACTGATAAGATCTCTGTTGTCATTGTTCTTCTCTAATACAAGGATATACAGTTTGGAAGACTCTTCTGGCCTGAAAGTTTGGGTTTAAAGCTGCAAGACTCCAGCCAAGCAGCCCCGCCTGGAGAGAATTGGAAATGGTCATTTTTTTTCTTTGACCAGCCCTTAAGAAATGTCTGCTACCTTCCAGGAACCGTATTTGGTGCCGGACTTATTTTGGTTCTCCCCAAAGCAGACTCTGAAATAAGAATTTGAGTGTAAATAGTGTGGGGAAGTAGGGAAGTGAGACAGGATAGGAAGACAAAACAGGGTATGTTAGTAAGTAGGGTACAGTTGCAGGCTAAAGTGCAATGCCACAGAGACTTCTAGGACACT
Source organism: Balaenoptera musculus (assembly GCF_009873245.2). Classification (NCBI taxonomy): domain Eukaryota; kingdom Metazoa; phylum Chordata; class Mammalia; order Artiodactyla; family Balaenopteridae; genus Balaenoptera; species Balaenoptera musculus. The sequence goes on along the minus strand of NC_045789.1, from coordinate 87,541,345 downwards.
GTGTGCTCTGGGGGCATACAGCTGTGTATCAAGGATACAAAGGTTGCATTAATTTTCTAGATGTTGCACTATTTAAAATATTTTTATATTAAAATAAACAGAGGCATATTTTGGAATACCTACACAGTCTTGTGAATTTTTGAGATAAAGCATGAAAACTCAAAGGTATTTTGAGCTATTTGAGAACCACTCTTTTAGTTCAGTCTTTGTCTTTTCCCCTCTTTATCAAACATGTAACTTGGTTTCCCATTTGAAGGCTTCTCCTTGCTGTGACATCCACTTTGTTCCAGGGTTCATGGCCTCGCTCCTTCCACTGCATAGAGCTTATCTCAGGCTTAAGTCCTGGTAACAGACCTGTCAGCCCCTTCCCCAGGACCCCTTCTTGTTAACAGCCTCTGCAGTGGGCCTACTGGTTATTCACTAGAGAGCCGTGCTCTGCCCCTCACTGGCTCTGCTCCCAGGTGACTGGGTCTCTGACATATGTTTTTTTATATTCTTCCTAGGTCTATAACTTGATCCTAATTCCTCATCTGCATCCATAGGGACAACTTGTTCCCTTCCACAGTGGATAGAGACAGGCCCTACTACGATCTTCAATTGGATCTCTAGGACTTAATATTGTAGCTGTCTTATTCTGATATATATGCTTGTCTTGTATATGTCACTATGCCTTCAAGAAAACTGCAAAAACAACAACAACAAAAAGATGGCAAGGAGGTGCTTCAGGGAAGGCCACATAAAATGGAAAAGAAGCAGAGCTGTAATCATAGAAATGAAGAGAAAACGAGCTGGGTAGATCCTGCTCTACTCAGTTACCTGAAACTTAGAGGAAGAGCCTGGAGAAACTAGGACATCAATTGGCAGCAGTAAATCTCTTTCTCCCCAAGCAGTGCAGCTTGTATTGAAGAATAGATTATTTCTAATGTTCACTTCTGCTTGTACCACCAGAAAGAATAACCTAGAATTTCAACAGAGTGATTTCTAGATACAGAGAGCCCTTCATCGAAAGTCATTTATGCACAGAAATATAGATCAATGGAACAGGATAGAAAGCCCAGAGATAAACACATGCACATATGGTCACCTTATCTTTGATAAAGGAGGCAAGAATATACAGTGGAGAAAAGACAGCCTCTTCGATAAGTGGTGCTGGGAAAATTGGACAGCTACATATAAAAGAAGGAAATTAGAACACTCCCTAACACCATACACAAAAATAAACTCAAAATGGATTAAAGACCTAAATGTAAGGCCAGACACTATCAAACTCTTAGAGGAAAACATAGGCAGAACACTCTATGACATAAATCACAGCAAGATCCTTTTTGACCCACCTCCTAGAGAAATGAAACTAAAAACAAAAATAAACAAATGGGACCTAATGAAACTTAAAAGCTTTTGCACAGCAAAGGAAACCATAAACAAGATGAAAAGACAACTTTCAGAATGGGAGAAAATATTTGCAAATGAAGCAAATGACAAAGCATTAATCTCCAAAATTTACAAGCAGCTCATGCAGCTCAATATCAAAAAAACAAACAACCCAATCCAGAAATGGGCAAAAGACCTAAATAGACATTTCTCCAAAGAAGATATACAGATGGCCAACAAACACATGAAAGGATGCTCAACATCACTAATCATTAGAGAAATGCAAATCAAAACTACAATGAGATATCATCTCACACCGGTCAGAATGGCCATCATCAAAAAATCTAGAAAGAATAAATGCTGGAAAGGGTATGGAGAAAAGGGAACCCTCTTGCACTGTTGGTGGGAATGTAAATTGATACAGCTACTATGGAGAACAGTATGGAGGTTCCTTAAAAAACTAAAAATAGAACTACCATATGACCCAGCAATCCCACTACTGGGCATATACCGTGAGAAAACCATAATTCAAAAAGAGTCATGTACCACAATGTTCATTGAAGCTCTATTTACAATAGCCAGGACATGGAAGCAACCTAAGTATCCATCAACAGATGAATGGATAAAGAAGATGTGGCACATATATGCAATGGAATATTACTCAGCCATAAAAAGAAACAAAATTGAGCTATTTATAGTGAGGTGGATGGACCTAGAGTCTGTCATACAGAGTGAAGCAAGTCAGAAAGAGAAAAACAAATACTGTATGCTAACACATATATATGGAATCTAAAAAAAAAGGTCATGAAGAACCTAGGGGCAAGACAGGAATAAAGTTGCAGACCTACTAGAGAATGGACTTGAGGATATGGGGAGGGGGAAGGGTAAGCTGTGACAAAGTGAGAGAGTGGCATGGACATATATACACTACCAAACGTAAAATAGATAGCTAGTGGGAAGCAGCTGCATAGCACAGGGAGATCAGCTTGGTGCTCTGTGACCACCTAGAGGGGTGGGATAGGGAGGGTGGGAGGGAGGGAGACGCAAGAGGGAAGACATATGGGGACATATGTATATGTATAACTGATTCACTTTGTTATAAAGCAGAAACTAACACACCATTGTAAAGCAATTATACTCCAATAAAGATGTTAAAAAAAAAGTCATTTATGCAGAAGCTGCTTTCTTCACGTCACCAATTTTTGTCTTCTTTTTTTTTTACAATAACATTTACAGATATTTTGCTCTTGCCACATAATCTTTTACTCATAGACCTTATTTTACAAGTGGGTCTTACTTGTTTTTAGCTTTTAAAATAGCATCATGATACTGAGAAATTGCTACATTGAGAAGTACTATAATTTAGATTCTGGGTCTTAAACTGCACACAATCAACTCTGTGTGAATGGTAAATGATCTGAATATTGCCTAACTTTAACGATTTTAATTTATTTGTAGTCTGACTGGCCCCAATATCAGTCAGGGAAGTTCATTTATAAGTGTTCATATCATAGTAAAATTTTGCACTGAAGTCATTTTGGACAATACAGCAGCATCAACAAGCAATCCTTCTCCTTCATCTTTCTCCCAGGATTGAGAATAAAGTACTGAATTACTTCTTGCCAGACTCTCTTGTAGCTAGAGGTGGTTTTGTGACAGAGCTTCAGGCAATAAGTAGCATGGAGTATTCTTCTTGGGGGCTTCTTGGAAAAAAATAATTTTTCCTCAAAAAAGAGAGACATACACAGTCATTGAGAACTCTGATTTCCTCCCTCCCTGCCTTTGTAGGCATCAGTAGGAGAACATGTTACTTGGAACTGCAGTAGACATCCTGAGACTGAAGCAATAAGCTAGATGGTGAAAGCCAGCATGCTAAAGATGGCAAAATGGAAAAGAAAAGAAGAGCTCAGATTCTTGATGATATTGTTGAGGCACTGAACCAAACTTGGGACACTCTTCCAGATTTGTTGTTAATAATAAGTATCCTATAATTTAAACCACTGTTACTTGGATTTTCTCCTGAGAGTTTTATAATTTCCAAGGAGTCAACACAGTTCCTGAGATTGCTCACAGAGCCAGTAGCCCAATCTTCCCGTTTCACACACAGTTGCCTGGGACCAGAGGAAGAAAAAAAAAATGGGGAGTGGAGGATAGCGCGGTCTGATTCTCAGCCTGGACTCAGAAATGAGGTATGGCCACCTTGTAAAGAGAGGTGGCAAACAGAATCAAAGGGGCTTTTTTCATGGGGGCTTTGGTGACCCTTGGGATTTAAGCACCTCTGGTATTTTGCAGCTTTGAGATCACCAAGAAGCAGCACCCTGGACTGTGGCTTGGGGGCCTCAGACATCACCCAAGCAAGCAGAGGAGGTAACGAGCAGAATTTTTCTTAAGCACACCTGTGTCGTTTCCTAACGACTCTCAGGAGTGATAGGAAGAGACTTTGAAGAGGAGCCTGAGGTCTTGTGCTAGCATGTGGGGCTACATATCCATGACAGGTAGTTGATATCTCTATGAGCTCATTTGTTCCCAAAGACAGAGAGATCTGTGACATTCGTGATACACACAACACACATAATAATTGTTATTTAAGTCAGCTCCTGCCGACATACAATTCAATCCATTCTGCAGACACAACATGCTAAAAGCAGTGTCTCCTTCTAAAACAACAGCTGAAAATCATTTTCATTGTAGATTGTAGAGTTTATGCAAGACACACTCATGTGAATAAAGTAAGGACATGTTCTGTCATACCCTGAAGCATGCCTTATTTTTGCGTTAGGCTAGCAGGGTGTTTTTTGTTTTTTTAAATTTTTAAATTTTTTATTTTTTTAATGCTATTCTTGTCTGCTTACATTCTTTTTATTTATGTATGTATGTATGTATGTATGTATGGCTTTGTTGGGTCTTCGTTTCTGTGCGAGGGCTTTCTCTAGTTGTGGCAAGCGGGGGCCACTCTTCATCGCGGTGCGCGGGCCTCTCATTATCGCGGCCTCTCTTGTTGCGGAGCACAGGCTCCAGACGCGCAGACTCAGCAATCGCGGCTCACGGGCCGAGTTGCTCCGCGGCATGTGGGATCCTCCCAGACCAGGGCTCGAACCCGTGTCCCCTGCATTGGCAGGCAGATTCCCAACCACTGCGCCACCAGGGAAGCCCTAGCACGGTGTTTTTGATGTGGTCCACACCCTTGCTTCTGTGAGGTTACTGGTCAGTGATTTTAAATGCATCCCCTCACCCACAGTGTAATCTGACACTACATTGTATGTAAAATAAATCAAAGCAGCGCAGGTCTGAGAAAGTCAAGATTGGGCACAGGGCCTTATACATGTTGGCCCAGAGTACCTCTGCTCTGAATTTGAGGCAATTTCAAGGAGACTTCTCTCTGCATCTAGTTTGCTGTTGTCTCCGTTTATACAGTTTTAACCATTCAGATTATTTGGACCCCTTTTGCTATCATTTGTTAGTCTGGGTCATGGTTCACTCTAACATGTCAGAAATAGAGTGTTTTCCCAATCCTCAACCACACTAGGTAGAGTAAGAATTTCCAAGGCAAAGTTCTCCCTTGAGGGATAAATATGGGAATCTGCACCTTCAATGACTTTAAAGTAATAAAATGTCCAGATACACAGGTGGGAGGGGCCTGTCTACCATTCCAGCTCTTTATGTGCTGGCCTCACCATCCCTTTGGGACTGAGAAGTCCTTGAGAGAAGGGACCATTTCTTACTTGTATTCCTTGCCATTCCTAGCACAGAGCAGGTGTTCTGAAAAGTTTGGCTAAATCGAATTGAAAAAAAAAGAGAACCGAGGGCATTCTAGAATTGAATTATACTCCAATACACGGGCTTCTATGTACGTGAGAAACACTTTTTTAATGTTAGAATTAAATTTTGCTTTTGCTTGGGCATGCCTTCAGAATCAAATCTGAACTTCTTAATTGCTGCTTTAAGACTGAAAATTGTTTTCTCCTTAAAAGAAAAGTTTTTAAAGCCTCTATCTGTGCAAAGAATTGTGCTGGGTACTTTCACATGTTTTGCTACATTTCTTTAGGTACTTTCTATCCCCTTGTCAATTGAACTGAGCATTGTTTTTGCCAAATTATCTCAATTTTAATATTTACTGATTTTTAATACTAGGTACACTATCCCCTCAGGTGGGTATTTTATCCTCTTGTTACAGATGAGAAAGCTGAAACTCTGATGACGGAAGGGACTCATGCAGTTCCAAGGGTACAGAGTAGGAGGGAAGCTAGACCATCTTCTGACTCTAGGCACCATGCCTCTTCTTTGGCTCCACGGTTTCATTTCTTCCCCTTCCATGCTTTATGACTCTTCTTAACCTAACATCCTTATCTCTTTAGTTATTAATCACTTCACCCTTTTCAATCTCAAAAGAACTTTCTCCACAGTTTTCTTTTTTTGTTCATAGTGATGTTTGTGCTGGAGATTCCTGAATGGGTGGGATGTTGGGGTGGGGGGACTGTAGAGAGTTGAAGAGATGTACTCATCTACGAGTTTGAGAAATTCTGAGTTGTGGGAGAATGTTTTGTAAAGTCTGTCATTAATTGCCTTAAGTACTTTTTTTTTCCCTTGCCTGCCTCATTCCAAAGGTGTTTTAATAAACAAACCTGACCAAACGGGTTATTTGGAATTTGTATTTACCATCACAATATTCTGAACAGTTGTGTTGTGAAGGCCAGGGTATTGTGCATAGATGCCAGAGGTCCGGTCCCTTTGAATTGTTATTGTTTACCCGGTTTAGTCCTTTGCTATTCAGAATATAGTCCTTGGGCCACCAGGGTCACCATCTCCTGGGAGCTTGCCAGAAATGCAGATTAGCAGGTCCCACCAGAGGCCTATTGAATCAAAAGGTCTCTCTTGATGCCTAAGCACATTAAAATTTAATGCAGTTAGACTAGTTTTTGCAGCAATCTTGGTCTGTTTTCTTGGAATCTACATCTCTGCTTAAAATATATGCACACACACATTTGAAATTAATTCTTGATTATTTTGGCGAGGTTATTCTAATACATATATTATTCCATAGGCCTTATATTAGCTGGCTTTTGGAATGCCATTCAACTAATTAAATCAGCTACTTCTAGTTCTCTTAAAAAATTTTGCTATGTTACTTTGATGTCAAGAACCATGTTTTATTTACCTTTGTGTCCACACAGCTTCTTGTATGTAAATGCTCAATAAGTTGAAAGCTGAATGAATTTTGAATTGATTTTTGATTGAACGAATGAGTGCATGGAAGAAGAGAAATCTAGATGGCACATTCCTTAAGGCTGGGACAATGTCTTAGCTATCCTGGAATTGCCAGTGCTTCACAGAAAACCTATCAATAAATGCTTCTTGGTTAAGTTGTAGCTGTTAGATAAGGAGATGCTGTCTATTTATTCCTGGCATAAGATCCCAGAAAATAGAAAGAGAACGGGGGAAAAAATGGAGTGCTTAGTACAGTGCTAGAACCCCTCACAATCGTTACCTCAGCTAATCATCAGAGCATCTTGTCAACTGGGTATTATTTTACTGAGGCGGAAACTGAGTTCTGAAATTTAAGCACCTCGCCCAAGTTCACACAGCTAGCATCAGAGCCTCATAATTTTTGGAAGTCATTTGCCATGTTGTGTGCACTGCCCTGTTTCTGTAGAGATTGGAAGGTTATTATTTTCCTTTATAATATTTTCCTATTATTTTTCTTTATAATAAAACACAAAATACACAACTTTCTGATTTCCCCTGGTGCATCAGAGGCGCTGTGGCTCTAGAGGAAAGAGCTCCTCTGCTTGCCTTTCAACAACAGACCAAGCAGGAACAATGGAATGAAAAGCTACTCCCCTCCCCCCACCCCGCAGGTCGTTTTCTGCCAGCGGAACGCAGGTGCTGGAGCCTTCAGGCATGGGGGGGACCAGAGAGGAACGGACACACGGCCCGGCAGTTGCCTGGTAACGCCCGCTGGAGGAGTCCCTGCGTAATAAGTTCCCCGAGAAGTGTCACTGGCCCTGAGTGGGACCTCGTACGTAGCCGGTTCTCTCCCCGCTAGCGGCCTGCCCCTGCTGCTTGGCGGGCTAGGACCAGGGAAATGTTGCAGGAGGAGTCGGATCTCGCTCTCATTATTGCCCAGATAGTCCAAAAGCTCAAGGGCTCCAATTTGTACGCTCAGTTGGAACGGCAGGCCTGGGTAAGTGAGGCTGAGTGGGAAGGGATGGAGACCAGCGGGGCCGTGGCGGTGCTTCGGCTCTTTCTGCACCCCGCTGACCTAAGCCGAAGCCCGCCTCGGGTCTCTCCAGCTCCGCTCCTGGGGAGGGAAAAACCTCCCTTCCAGGTGTAAGCTCCACTTGCTCAGCCTCGGGCGTGGAGGTAATAGATTTTTTTTTTTTAAAAGAAAGGTGGGTCACATCACGCCTTTCTTCAGGCCAGAGAACCGCTGAGGCTATTCATTCATATTGTAGTCCTTTACAGGGTCTAATTTTTTAAGCTGCTGGAGTCAGTGGAGGTAGGTTGGACTATACCTTCCTTCACTTTTTCCACCCTGTAGGTGGGTTTGAGCCCCCAGGTACATTTTGGCTTTCGCGTCTATTTATCACCTTTTTGCGCCCTACCCTCCCTGCAATGATTGCCCGTCTAACCGTCCACTGGGCGCTTATCGAGTATTTTCTAATACGCTAAGTTCTTTGGATGCAGAGATTGATCAGGAGATCTTTGCCTTTTTTTGGTGAATGTGATAAATGGAATCATACAGTATTTAAAATTTTGTGCCTGCTTTCTGTCATTTTGCATAATGCTTTTGAAATTCAGTCGTGTTGTTGGTATTTCAGTAGTTCTGTTCCTTTTTATTGTTGAGTAATATTTCATTGTTTGGATGTACTACGATTTGTTTATCCATTCATTGGTTGCTGGGCATTTTTGGTTATAGAGTTATGGGTTGTTTCTGTTTATAGAGATTATGAGTAAAGCCGATACATGCTTTCTGGTATAGGTTTTTTGTTTTGTTTTGTTTTTTAGTTTTCTTTTCTCTTGGATAGATATCTAGGAGTGGAATTGCTGAGTTGTATGGTAAGTGTATGTCTATAAGAATCTGCTAAACTTTTCCAAAGTGGCTGTATTATTTTGCATTTCCACCAGCAGTTATGAGGATTGTTCTGCATCCTTGCTAGTGCTTGATGTCAGTGTTTAATTAATTAATTTTTATTTATAATTACACTCCTCTAGTAGGAGCATAATAATATCCCATTGTGGCTTTAACTGCATTTGCCAAATGACTAAAGATATTGAGCATCTTATCAAATGCTTATATCTCCTTTGGTGAAGTAGTCTGTTCAAATCTTTTGCCTATTAAAAAAAATTGTGTTTGTTCTCATATTGTTGAATTGTAAGGATTCTTTATATATGGCATAAGTCCCTTATCGGATATGCAGCTTGCAAATATTTTCTCCCAGTCTGTGGTTTATCTTTTCGTTTTCTTAACTGGGTCTTTCAAAGAGCAGAAATTTAGAATTTTGAAGACATACATTTTTATCAATTTCTTTCATGATTTGTGCTTTTTGTGCCCTACCTAAGAATCTTTGCCTCCCCCAAGGTCTCAAAAAGTTTCTCCACAGTATGGAGGTTCCTTAAAAAACTAAAAATAGAACTACCATATGACCCAGCAGTCCCACTACTGCACATATACCCTGAGAAAACCATAATTCAAAAAGAGTCATGTACCACAATGTTCATTGCAGCTCTATTTACAATAGCCAGGACATGGAAGCAACCTAAGTGTCCATCAATAGATGAATGGATAAAGAAGATGTGGCACATATATACAATGGAATATTACTCAGCCATAAAAGAAATGAAATTGAGTTATTTGTAGTGAGGTGGATGGACCTAGAGTCTGTCATACAGAGTGAAGTAAGTCAGAAAGAGAAAAACAAATACCGTATGCTCACACATATATATGGAAACTAAGAAAAAAAAAAAAAAAGGTCATGAAGAATCTAGGGGCAAGACGGGAATAAGGACACAGACCTACTAGAGAATGAACTTGAGGATATGGGGAGGGGGAAGGGTAAGCTGTGACAAAGTGAGAGAGTGGCATGGACATATATGCACTACCAAACGTAAAATAGATAGCTAGTGGGAAGCAGCCGCATAGCACAGGGAGATCAGCTCGGTGCTTTGTGACCACCTAGAGGGGTGGGATAGGGAGGGTGGGAGGGAGACGCAAGAGGGAAGAGATATGGTAACATATGTATATGTATAACTGATTCACTTTGTTATAAAGCAGAAACTAACACACCATTGTAAAGCAATTATACTCCAATAAAAATGTAAAAAAAAAAAAAGGTATCATGTCAGGAGGGAAAACCAGAAAACAATAAATTCCATATGTTTAAAAAAAAAAAAGAAAAAAAAGTTTCTCCTATGTTTTGTTCTAGAAGTTTTATTAGTTTTAGCTTGGACATTTAGATCTATAATCCATTTTAAGTCAATTTTTGTATATGATGTAATGTAAAGCTTTTTGTTGTTGTTGTTTTTTGCATGTGTATGTCCAATACCATACCTATTTCTAGTACTTATTGGTTGACAAATCTATCCTTTCTCCACTAATTTTCTCGGCACCTTTGCTGAAAATTGATTTAGTATACACACACAGACACACACACACAGACACATACACGTGCACACGCGTGCGTGCACGAATATTTCTAACTCTCTATTCTGTTCCATTGATCTATTTGTCTATTATTATGCTAATACCACACTATTTTGATTTTTATAACTTTATAGTAAGTCCTGAAATCAGGTAATTAGTCGTCCAACTTTGCTTCTCTTTTTCAAAATTGTTTTGACTACTCTAGGTACTTTGCTTTGCCTACTCTAGGTACTTTGCTTTGCCATATGAATTTTAGAATCATCTTGTAAATTACTACAAAAAACTTACTGGGATTTGTATTGGGGTTATGTTGAATGTAGAGATCAATTTGGGGAGACTTGACATCTTAACAATATTGAATTTTCTGGCCAATGAACATGCTTTGTGTCTCCATTTATTCGTATCTTCATTTTCTCTCATCAGTGTTTTATAGTTAAGTACACAGATATTGCACATATTTTATTAAGATTTTCCCCAAGTATTTCATGTTTTTTTGATACTATTAACATGCTGGCTTTTTTTTCTTGTTTCAGTTTCCAATTACTTGTTGTTAGTATACAGAAATAAAATTGATATTTGTATATTTACCATGTATCCTGGGGACTTACTAAACTTACTTGTTAGATATAGTACCTTTTTTGTAGATTGCTTAGTATTTTCCAAGTATATGTGTCATTTGCGAATAAAGATGTTTTACTTCTTCCTTTCCAATCAGTGTGCCTTTTAGTTCTTTTTCTTGCCTTGTTACAGTGGCTAGTGACTCCAGTGCAATGTTGTATAGATGCTTTTTGTTAGGTTGAAGAAGCTCTCTTCTATTCCTGGTTTTCTGAGTGTTTTATTACTAATTGATGTTGAATTTTGTTAAATACTTTTCTTGTATCTGGAGAGATGCTCATGTGATTTTTTATATATGTTGATATGGTGAATAATACTAATTGGTTTTGAATGTTGAACCAATTTTGCATTCCTAAGATAAATTCTACTTGGCTATGATGCATTATCCTTCTTATATATTTCTTGATTCCATTTGCTAATACTTTGTTGAAGATTTTGTGAGTATTTTTATAAAGGATATTGGTTTATAGTTTTACTTTAACATCTTTGTCTAGATTTGATATCAGGTAATGCTGATCTCTTAAACTGAGTTGAGAAGTGTTCCCTTCTCTCCTGTTTTCTGGAAGAATTTGTATAGAATTGATATTATTTCCTCCTTAAATGTTTGGTAGAACTCCCAGTAACGTTATTGGGGCCTGGAGTTTTCTTTGCGGGAACATTTTTTAATAAAAATTTTAATTTTTAAAACATGTGCGAGGCCATTCAGGTTATCTTGTTGAATGTTCCACGTGCCCTTGGAAAGCATGAGCATTCTGCTGTTACTGTACTATACATGTCAATTAGGTCAAGTATATTGACAATTTTGTTCAAGTGTTCTATATCTTTACTGAGTATGGAGGCTTCAGTCAGTACAGTCAGGAGCCAAGCTAGGCTTGAGTTTTGTTATTACTGTCATTAGCTTCAGTGTACCACAAGCTTCAAATTCAGTGGGCTGCTGTAACTTTGTGCTTAGAAATAGTCCTGGGGTACTGGAGGGTTTTTCTCAGTGTCTGTGTCCTCAGTTTTCATTTGTCTCCTTTGCCTGTGCCACAGAGGGAGGTCTCTCTCCATGCTCTGATCCCTTCCTCAGCAGTAGTCTGTTGTTTGTTACTCAGTCCTAAGCTCAGGGTAGATACAGGTGTTTTCTGTCCTCCTGGTCCTGTCTCAGTCCAGGTGCCTTGGGAGTGGGTCTTTGACAATGTTCCTTTCTCTTCTGCTTTTGGCAGCCAAACTTTGCCTTGTGGCAAATAATGGGTGAAAGAGAGATTCCTGCCTCTTGCTAGTTCTGGCTTACCTCTGCTATGTAGTGGTACAGGATTTGGGGCCCATGAGAGTTTTCTTACGTTTCCATGAGGAAGACAGTTTTTGTATCTATCTCACCCCCAGAAGCAACAAATTATTGCCTCCCTCAGAGGTTTAAGGCCTCTTCCTCAAATGAGAGGAGAGTTTGGGCATGGTTGCATGCTTGTTTTGTAGTGATAGCCTATCCTTTCTTGCACACCTGTGCCACAGAAGGGGGCTCTCTGCAGTTCCTGCTCTGCCCTCAGTCCTGATGGAGACCTACGGAAAAGAGCATGCAAGTGAGTGTGAATTCCCCTTGGGTTTTGAGCTCCCAGTGTTTCTCAACTGACATGCTAGCCCACATCTAATCAATAACAGTTAACAATTTTAACTGAATTCTTCTTTCTTGCTTGTACGGTAGCCTCCTTTTCCTCCTGTGCTTTGCCAAATATGAAATAGTTTGGAGTCCCATCTGTCTTTAGAGGGGCTTGTTACTCTTTGGAATTTAGTTCACTTGATCGTCTTAAAACTTCAGTTTTATGGTGAGTTCAAAAGTTATGATTTTGTAGATTATACCACTTTTTCTCATTGTTAGGGTGGGAGTGATGTTTCTTATTCTGGCTGTCCACATCCTATGCATTAGCAGAAGTCCAATAGTAAGTGCTGAAGGATTGAATCTATGTCAGTGAGAAAGATTGGTCTGTAATTTTCCTTTCTTGTAATGTCTATGACAAGTTTTATATCAAGGTTATACTGGCCTGATAAAATGGTAGGGAAGTGTTCCCCCTTTTTTCTTTTCTATTTGATATAAAAATGTTATGAGACTGTGTTATTTCTTTCTTAAATGTTTGGAAGAATTCTCCATTGAAGCCTGTGTCTCAGATTTTCTTTTGAGAAGGTTTTTTATTTTGTTGTGTTTTGTTTTTAATTAGTGGACTTTATTTTTTAGAATGGTTTAAGGCTTACAGAAAAGTTGGGCAGAAGGTACAGAGTTCCCATACATCCCCTTTCCTTATATACTGTTTCCCTTATTATTAGCATCTTGCATTAGTGTGGTACATTTGTTACTATTGGTGGACCAATCGGTATTGATACATTATTATTAAAGTCCACAGTTTTCATCAGGGTTCACTGTTTGTGTTACACAGGTCTATGGGTTTTGACAAATGTATAATACCATGTACCTACTATTCCATTATCTTACAGAATAGTTTTACAGTCCTAAAAAAATCCCCTGTGCTCCACCTACACATCCCTCCCTCCTTCCAAGCCCCTGGCAACCACTTGGTTTTTTACTGTCTCTATAGTTTTCCCTTTGAGAATGTCCTATAGTTGTAATCATAACAGTATGTAGCTTCTTCAAATTGACTTCTTTCACTTGGCAATGTCCATTATGTTACTGTATGTCTTTTTGTTTCTTGATAGCTTTTTTTTTTCTGAATAATATTATATTGTGGGGATGTATCAGTTTGTTTATACATTCACTATCTGTTGAAGGACATCTTGGTTGCTTCCAAGATTGGCAGTTATGAATAAAACTGTTATAAACATTCCTGGGTAGATTTTTGTGTTGATATAAGTTTTCAACTAATTTGGGTAAATACCAAGAAGCATGATTTCTGGCTGGTATGGTAAAAATTTGGTAGAAACTGACAACTTGTCTTCCATTGTGGCTATACCATTTTTGCATTCCCGCCAGCACTGATTGAGAGTTCCTGTTGCTCTACATTCTCACCAGCATTTGGTGTTATCAGTGTTTTAGATTTTGGCCATTCTAATAGGTGTGTTGTGATATCTCACTGTTGTTTTAATTTGCAATTCCCTAGTGACATATGATATTGAATATCTTTTCATATGTTTATTTGCCATCTGTATGTCTTCTTTGGTGAGGTGTCCCTTCAGGTCTTTTGCCCATTTTTAATTGGGTGTTCTTATTGTTGAGTTTTAAGAGTCTGTTTTATGTTTTGGGTACAAGTCCTTTATCAGATATGTGCTTTGCAAATATCTTCTCCCAATTTGTGGCCAGTCTTTTCATTCTCCTGGCAGTATCTTTCTCAGAGAAGTTTTTAATTTTAATGAAGTCCAACTCATCAATTTTTTTCTTTTATGGATCATGCTTTTGGTGTTATGTCTAAGAATTAATCACCAAACCCAAGGTCACTTAGATTTTATCCTATGTTATCTTTTAGAAGTCTTATGGATCTGGGTTTTACATTTATGATCCTTTTTTTTTTTTTTTTGCATGTGGATGTCCAGTTGCTCCAGTACAATTTGTTGAAAAGACTGTCTTTGCTCCATTGAATTGCCTTTGCTCTTTTGTCAAAGATCAGTTGACTATATTTGTGTTGGTATTTCTGAGTCTCTATTCTATTCCATTGACCTACTTGTCTGTTTTTTTAACATTACCACATTGTCTTGATTTTGGTAGCTTTATAATAAGTTGAAGTTGTCAGTCCTCCAGTTTTGTTCTGCTTCAGCATTGTGTTGGAAAGATTTTAAAGAACAGATTCAATTTTTAATAGATATAGGAGTATTCAGATTTTCTATTCCTTCTATTGTCAGCTTTGATAAATTGTGTTTTTCAAAGAATTTGTTCATTTAAATGATATAAATAATTGGCTTAAAGTTGTCTTAATAAATTTTTATTTCTTTTTAATGTCTGAAAAGTCTGTCACAGTTTCGGATTATGAAAATTTGTGTGCATGTGTGTCTTTGAACAGTTTTGCTAGGTGTTTATCTATTTAATTGATCTCATCAAAGAACCAGTGTTGGGTTTGAAATTTTCTCTTAATTTTGGATCACATCTTTATTATTAATTTTCTCCTATTTTCTTTGGGATTGATTTGCTGTTCTATTTTTAGTTTCTTGAGATGGAAACTTAGATCATGGATTTCAAGACTTTTTTCTTTTCTAAAATACGCATTAAGGCTATGATTTTTCCCCTAAGCACTACTTTAACTGCATTCCACAGTTTTAACGAGTTATATTTTTACTATCCTTTTGTATAAAACATTTCCTAATATTTTTTTGTCATTTAAAAAATTTGGCCCAAGGGGTATCCTGAAGTATATTGCTTAATTTCCAAGCAATTAATATTTTCTTTTTTTTTTGTACTTTTTTCGAAGTATAGTTGCTGTACAATATTATATGTTATAGGTGTACAATATAGTGATTCACAATTTTTAAAAGTTGTACTCCACTTATAGTTATTATAAAATATTGACTATATTCACCATGCGGTACAATATATCCTTGTAGCTTATTTTATACCTAATAGCTTGTACCTCTTAATCCCCTACTCCTATATTGCCCCCTCTTCCCTCTCCCCACTGGTAACGACTAGTTTGTTCTCTATATCTGTGACTATGCTTCTTTTATGTTTACTCACTAGTTTAAAAAATTTTTAGATTCCACATATAAGTAATATCATATAGTGTTTGTCTTTCTGTATGACCTATTTCACTTAGCATAATGACCTCCAAGTCCATCCATGTTGCTGCAAATGGCAAAATTTTGTTCTTTTTTATGGCTGAGTAGTATTCCATTGCATGCACATATATATATATATATATGTGTGTGTGTGTGTATATATATATATATATATATATATATATACATATACACACATATATATATATAATCTCCCATCTTCTTTATCCATTCATCTAATGATGAACACTTAGGTGGCTTCCATATCTTGGCAATTGTAAATAATGCTGCTATGAACATTGAGGTGCATGTATCTTTTTGAATTAGTGTTTTTGGTTTTTTTGGATATGTACCCAGGAGTTGAATTGCTGGATCATATGGTAGTTCTATTTTTAGTTTTTTGAGAAACTGCCATACTGTTTTCCATAGTGGCTGTACCAATTTACATTCCCACTAACAGTGTAGGAGGGTTCCCTTTTCTCCACAACCTCGCCAACATTTGTTACTTGTGTTCTTCTTCATGATAACTATTCTGACAGGTATGAAGTTTCGATGTGCATTTCCCTGATGGTTAACAGTGTTGAGCATCTTTTCATGTGCCTTTTGGCTATCTGCATTTCCTCTTTCAAAAAATGTCTATTCAGTTCTTCTGCCCATTTTTTAATCAGGTAGTGTTTTTTTATATTGAGTTTTATGAGCTGTTTATATATGTTGCATATTAATCCCTTATGAGACATATCATTTGCAAATATTTTCTCCCATTCAGTAGGTTGTCTTTTTGCTTTGTCAGTGGTTTTCTTTGCTGTGCCAAAGCTTTTAATTAGACCACATTTGTTTATTTGCTTTTATTTCCTATGCTTTAGGAGATGGATCCAAAAAATTATTGCTGTGATTTATGTCAAAGAGTGTTCTGCTTATATTTTTCTCTAGGAGTTTTATAGTATCTGGTCTTACATTTAGGTCTTTAATTCATTTTGAGTTTAGTTTTGTATATGGTGTTAGAGAATGTTCAAATTTGTTTTTTTACATGTAGCTCTCCAGGTTTCCCAGTACCACTTATTGAAGAGACTGTTTTTTCTCTGTTGTATATTCTTGCCTCCTTTGTTGCAGGTTAATTGACCTTAAGTGTGTGGGTTTATTTCTGGGCTCTCTATCATGTTGCATTGATATATGTGTCTGTTTTTGTGCCAGTACCATACTGTTTTGATTACTGTAGCTTTGTACTATGAAGTCAGGGAGCATGATTCCTCAGCTCTGTTCTTTTTCTCAAGATTTTCTTGGCGTTTTGGGGTCTTTTGTATTTCCATACAAATTTTAAAATTATTTGTTCCAGTTCTGTGAAAAATGCCATTGGTATTTTGATAGGGATTGCACTGAATCTGTAGATTGCCTTGGGTAGTATGGTTATTTTGACAATATTGATTCTTCCAATTCAAGAACACGGTGTATCTTTCCATCTGTTTGTGTTGTCTTCAGTTTCTTTCATCAGTGTCTAGCAGTTTTCTGAGTATAGGTCTTTTACTTTCTTAGGTGGGTTTATTCCGATATATTTTATTGGTTTTGATGTGATGGTAAATGGGATTGTTTCCTTAATTTCTCTTTCTGATTGTTTGTTGTTAGTGTACAGAAATGCAATAGATTTCTGTATATTAATTTTGTATCCTTCAACTTTATTCTATTCATTGATGAGCTCTTGTTTTCTGGTGGCATCTTTAGGATTTTCTATGTATAGTATCATGTCAATGTTATTGATTTCCAGCTTAATGTCAGTGTTGTCAGAGAACATTCTCTGACTGATTAAATATTTTAAAATTTGTTGAGGCTTGCTTTACAATCTGGTATGTAATCAATTTTGCTGCATGTTCCACGTGCACTTGTAAATAACGTGTATCCGTCACTGTTGGGTCAGGTAGGCTATATATGTCACTGAAGTCCAGGTGTCAGTTATGCTGTTCAGCTTTTCTATAATCTTATTGAATTTTTTTCTGTTTGTTACCAGCTATTCAAAGAAATATGTTTAAATCTCCCATCATGCTTGTATATTTGTCTATTTCTTTTAATTCTCTAAATTTTTAAATTTTTTTAATTTTAAGGCTATTTCATTGGTTGTATATAGCTTTATATTGTGATAGCTTCCTGGTGGATTAACCCCTTAATCTTTATGAAATGTCCTTCTTTATCTCTAATAAGGTTCTCGCCTTAAAGTCTGTTTTGTCCAATGTTAGTATAGCCACAACAGCTTTTTTTGGTTAGTGGTTGCATGGCATGAGTTTTTCCATACTTTTATTTTCACCCTTTCTGCGTCAGCATCCTTGTATAGTTGTTTTTTAAATCCAGGCTGACAAACCTTTTTATTTTATTATTTAGTATATTTACATTTAATGAATTTACTGATATATTTGGTTTTATATTTCTGGTCTTAATATTTGGTTTTTTAATTTGATACATTTGCTTCACATTCTGCTTTCTCTCTTTTCTTGTATTCTTTTGGATTATTCAGATTTTATTCAAATATTTTTGTTGTTCTATTTTTGTCTCCATTAATGTGATAGTTACACATTATTTTACTGTTATTTATGTAGCTACCCTAGAGGCTACAGCATTTATTCTTGATTAATTGTAGTCTTGAATAAACTAATTTTTTTTTTTTACTATTTCCCTGTAATGTAATGCTAGAACTTAGAACACTTTACTTATTTACACCTCTTTTCCCTTGTGTTATTTTTGTTGTGCATTTTATTTTAAATTCCACAAGACATTGCTATTATTCTTCTGTAGCATAAGTATTTAGTCAGTATTTGCTGGGGGATTTTTTTGGGTTTTTTTTGTTTTGCATTTTAGTATTTTTAATGGTATTGCCAGAATCAGTGCATTCATTATGTGATTTTTCAGAAAGGAGTTGAAATCCTCTGACCTTGATTCTGATTGTTTCTGATTTGTAGCTGAACTGCCTGAATGGGAAAGTTAAGACTATCTTAAGAAAGAAAAAAAGTAATATTTACTCATTTTTAACCAATTTTTATCCTTTTTGTTTCTCATTATTCCCTCCTACTTTTCTATATTTACACTGGGATTATTTTTCTTCTGCTATAACAACTCTTTTTAGTATTTGTTTCAGTGCAAGTTTCCGGATGACAAGCTCCTCAGTTTTACTTGTCTGATGATATCTTTATTTCATCTTTATTTTTGGAGGATTTTTTTTTTTCTGTGCATAAATTTCAAAGTTGTCAGTAATTTTTTTGTCAGCCTGTTGAGACATTTCATTGCCTTCTGGCCTCTTTGTTTTCTGTTGTGAAGTCAGCCATCAGGCTTTTTGTTATCCACTGAATGTATGTCCCTCACCCTCACCCTGGCTGTTTTAACATTTTCTGTCTTTGATTTTCAGCAGTCTTGTTAAGATGTGCCTTGCTGTGTTATTATTGTTGTTTGCATTATTATTATTATTATAATCATTTAATTTATTCTGGTTTGAGTTTGTGGGGCTTCTTAAATCTGGGGTTGATATCTTTCTCCAGTTTTGAAAAATTCTTGGTCATTATCTGTTTGAATATTTGTTCTGCCACATTTTTCTCTCCTTTCTTTCTGAGACTCCAATTTGTACATCAATTAGATTTTTCACTGAGTCTTACTTATCTCTAGTACTCTTTTTCTTTACTTTACATATTTTTTTTCCTCTGTGCTTCAGTTTGGACATTTTCTTTTGACCTTCTTTCAATTCACCAATCCTGTTTTATGCTATTTTATATCTCTTGGTAAATCCATCTAATGAATTCTTATTTACATTTAGTGTATTTTTCAATTCTAAAATTTCCAAATGGTTCTCTTTTATTGATTCCAGTTCTCAGGTAAAATTACCTGCTTTTCATCTACTTTGTCCAGTTTTTCTCTTTTATAAAAATATAAGTCAATTGTTTTAAAGTCCTTGTCAGTTAACACCAAAATCTGGATCATATGTGGATCTCTGTCTATGGCGTTATTTTCTCTTATCTTTTATTCATCTGATTTTGTCTGCTGGCATGCCTAGTAACTTTTATTTGTTGCCAGACATTGTGTCCAAAAAACTGTAATGCCTCCTTTCTTGAGGGTTCAGTCTCCCCTCCACTGGGCAGATAGTCTTGTGACTGATTCCCTTAATCCAGTTAGGGAGTGTGCTGGGTTGAAGCTGAGTTTTACTTTCAGGCTCAATTTTCCTCTGGTTCTTTCCTGGCTCTCACAAGTTTTCAGCTAAGAATTTGATATACTCTAAGGGTCCTTTCCCCTTTGGGTCCCAGACTCTAACCTTTTTCTTGTCAGACTGCTAAGAAACTTTTTCCCAGGTTTCATGCTTAGGTTTGTAACCTTCTACCCCACAGAATTCTAGTATTCAAAAAATTTCTTGAGAAAACTGGCCATGTGCTTAAGATCTCCAAGTCTATGCCACACCTCTGCTTATTTCTCTGTCCAACCTTGGTAGCCCTCCACCAGGCTTTGTACTGGGTTTGTCCTGATTCTCAGCCTTCTGTTCATGCTCAGAGTAATGATCCCAGGGAAAATGTTGCTACAGAAGCCAGTTCGTCTCTCAAGATTTTTTCTCTTTCTGTTTCTCTAGTTCTTGTTCTCTCAACAACTCTTTTCTGTCTTCAGATAGTTGGATTTTTGTTTGTTTGGTTGGCTCTACTAGTTGTTCTACATAGGGATGCTGATCGGCCACCAGCTCCTACATACAACTTGGAAACATAAAGCCTATTTTGTGAGGATTAAACAAGATAATATGCCAGGCACATAGTAAGTACTCAATAAATAGAAGTCTGAGTTAAAAGTCCAAATGAAATATCACTCCTTTTTTAAAAACCCCTCAATGCTTTTCATTGCCCTTGGAAAAATGTACAGAGTCCTTGATTAGGCCTGCAAAGCTTGGTGGCACTGTTCTTCACGCTCTACTCTTCAGCCATAACTGTCTAAGCTTTATAGATTTTCCATAACCTTCCAGTTTAGTTTAGGTACTTCTTCTTTTGTGATCCATAGTACCTGGAACTTTATTTTTTGTAGTATTTAAACATCTGCCTTCCCCCCTAAAATCTGTTTCATGAAGGCAAAAAAAGACTGTGTGTCTCTTGTCCTGCTGTTTTTTACACCTAGCATAATGACTGGCCTGAGAAGGGTGCTCAACATGTCTTTATTAAATGGAAAAAATCCCAATTCTTCTTTTTTAATGTTCATTCTAACAGTATATATTAAGTACCTACTATGTGCCAGATACTTTACTAAGTGATAAAAGAATACGAAAAGCATCTTTACCTTAAGGAATTCAAAGTCTGCTGTGGCACTCTGCTTTTCTTTAAAAATGTTTTTCCTTTAAATATTTCTTTTTATTCTAATTTGGGATCTAATAAGTCAATAGCTGTTTCTCAATTTTGTAAGAAAGCCTGAAGTTTCAGAAAATAAGCAGTAATGACAAAACTTTTTTCGAAGATTTTTGTATTTCACAATTGCAAATAAGAGATTCATGACCTATATAAATTATAACTTCATTTGGAGATTACTGCCCTGAAGACATATTCTTGTTCCTTTCTGTTTTGAACTCCACTTCTATTAATTCAATGTGATTCTTTATTTTGATTATTCAACAAATATTTATTGAGTATTTACTATGTGTCAGGCACAATTCTAGGCCCAGGGGATAAAACAATGAATAAGATAAAGTTCTGCCCTCATGGCAAGATGATAGTATTACAAATACATACAGGTCCACAATCCCTTATCCAAAACCCGGGGGCAGATATGTTTTGGAATTCACATTTTTCAAATTTTAGAAAGGTAATTCATGCATATTTGTATGTTATTAAATATCCTTACCGTTGTCTTACAGCACCTTATAATTATACACATTAATATTAATGTAGCAAAATGTATGAATTTTTACACTAAGTGTGATAAATAAGGACTATAAATAGTCTCATGTCTATTCAGGTCAGATCAGATTTTGCTACCAAATGAGTTCAAGTCAGGACAGATTTTTGCCACTAATTCAGTTATGAAAAAACTTTGGTTTTCAAAGCTTCTCAGGTTTTGGAATTTCCAGTAAAGGATTATGTATCTATGTAACATCAGGCAGTTAATTGCCTTGAGGTAATAAAAAGTAGAGCAAGGAGGAAAGATAAAGGAGGGTAAGGAGATGGTTACATGGGAAACTCAAAAACACGTATTTGGCTGATTCTTAAGATAAAATAAGAGATCTATAACATTATAGATTCATACTTTAAAAGAATATAATTATAAATCCTTTAAAAGTAATGTAATATAGTCTTGGGCTTGAAAAAATATGTGATAACAATTTTGCCTTAGTTTATATCCAATAGCTCAGACATTTAATAGAAATCTGTTAACTCTTAAAAGGCAACTTTATAATCAGCTTTGATAATATACATTTAAACAACTGGCTGTTAATTTGTTACATGCCTTTAAAAATGTAATCAGGAGGGCATTTTCCTGCCACGAGCATTTTCTGTACTGCCTTCATTTTGTCTGAGTATATCCAGAAAGTGCTACAGCAGTGTTGGCCCAACTTAATTAGAAAAATAAAAATCACACAGAATACTTCAAAGACAAATATAAATGATTTCCAGATTTTTCCCTTGTCACTAGTGCTTCTTTTTTAGTATTAAACATTGACTTTATTTTAATGTATCCTTTTATATATTGAAGTTTAATTATTTAAGATCTTGGTATAATAACATGGAATTTTGTGTTTCTAGAAAAAGCTTATGGTTTTTGATTTCTGAGTTTTCCTAAATTATGAAGTCAACCTACATCTTAAAATTGAATTTGTTCACTCATCCTCTAGACATTAGAGTGATAGCCTAATTCCAAATTTGATCTCTAGCACCAGATCAACATTGTTATTTTGTATCATGCATTATTTGTGTTTAAAATGGATGTTGTGTAAAACCTCAAATGTTATTTCCATTCCATTAAGTGCTTAATAAGTCTGTGGCTCAGATTGTTATTATAAATAATAGAATTGTGAAAGGAAGGAATCTGAAAGAAGATAAGCTTTGGAGAGAGAAGGAATAATATAACTGATAGGATGTTGTCATGAGTCTAGGACCCCATAGCATCTTAATGCTGGTGTCCCTTACTAAAAAACTTATGAAATCGTATCTCAAATATCATTTGTTTATTATTCATTGTTATTAGAAATATGTACCATGTATAGAGAATTAAGAGATCGTAGAAATGAGAGTAGAAACTGACATTTATTTATTATTTATTTTAGGGAAATGAAAATTAAATAGATTTAACTAAATAGATTTTAATTAAATACATTTTCTGTAAGGCATGGATGGATAGAACATATATAAAGTCCTGTGCCATGATTAGAGCTTACTATCTTCTGTCTTTTTTTTCTCTCTAGGGTGGGATTGGTATATACTAGGGGAAGTTCCATACTGAACTACTGCATCTGTTATATAAATTAACAATTCAGTGACTCTGATTGTGTTTGATGTGAGCCAGGGAGTGGTATCATCCTTACCAATATCTACCTTGGCTACTGTCATGTCCTTTCATCTTGGAAAGTAAGACAGTGAAGAAATGAATTATGGTATACAGGATTTCAAAATAAGGAACCTCTTGTCTCCATAGAATTTAGGTACTTGAGGGATTAGATTACTATTAAAATGTGGATCTGCTTTGTGTAAGTAAGTACATCTCTTCATGTTTTATTTCAGTACTGAGGTGCTTAGAGAAGGTCATGTAGGGTTCTTGAATTAGGTAAGGCCAAGTCGAAGTGAGAGGGAAAAGTACAATATATTATGAAAGGAGGCTAAGAAGTAAAGATGTAGAGTAAGGGGCATAAGACAGTCAGTGCTGGCAAAGAAGGGGGTCAGCTTGGGGACATCAGCAAAAGAAAACCAGTGAAGGATCCATCCTTAGGTGAGAGAAACCAGAGCAGAGTTCGAATTATACAATACAGATTCAGTATTAAGGCATGGTCAGCTTGCACAGAGCCAAAATTTCCAATTTGAAACTAAAACTCATTCTTGGCTACAATGCACGTCCACTGGAACTACTGGACTTACAGAAACAAATCTGGTTTACAGTTTTAGAAAGAACCAAAAGTATTAGGAAGAAAAGGGGGTACCCAATTCAACATGTTTTAATTGAGCCTCTTTTCTGTGGTGGTGATGGGCTCTTGAGAAAAATTGGACGAAGTACAAAACAGTTATGTTAATGATAAGAATGTTTGCGTTTGATGTGGGAAAGGGCACTATTTCCTTTTTTTTTTTTTTCTTCTCCCGTAGCTTTTCGTTTACCTCACTAAATACGTTTTGAGTTCCACAAGAGTGAGGGAGGACTATGTGTTGGTTTTCTTTTTATACTGAGGAACTGGCATGTAGGACGTGTTCAGTTAATTATTGAAATAAGAATGCAAATGAATAGGCATATACTAGGGTATAGCTATACTAAAAGGAGACCCCTGGGATTGGAGAAGGCTTGGATGGCACTCAGGGTGGGAAGATGGGAGTGAATTCCCAATGTAGGAACAGTGAGAAGGCTAAGCAGAAGGTTTCTGTTGTAGGGCACTTCTAGAGAGATGAGATTATATAAATTGGGTGGGACAAGATTTTTAGAGGTTTGTAAATGCCAGAATGGGTTTGTCTTTATTTTATAGGCAGTGAAGTGGTCATTGAGGAGGGTGAAGACATAAAGATGGCTTTTTGGGACACTAGTCAGGCACTGGTGAGCAGGATAGATAGGAATGCAGATTGTTCCCCCTTGATCCTCCACTTTATTTCTTCCTACGTTCTATTGGAACTTTGACTATTCTACAAACTGATGGTGCACAAGAACATTCCCATGCCTCTGCTCAGTCTGTCCTCTCAACCTCTACGCCTTTGCTCCCCTTTTCCAGTTTCTTCAGTTAGAGTTAATTGTTTCTTTCTCTATGGATGATACCTCTGTTGTAACATATTTTCTTATAGCTATCTTCCTTTTTGGACTAAAAATTCCAAATATAAGGACAATGTCTTATTCATCGTGTTCCCCATGGTTTTGTTTTATGCACTTTTATTTGTAACCTTTTTTCCCTCCTATTTGGTTTTGTTGTTGTTGTTGTTTTTTGCTGTGCCGCGCAGCTTGTGGGATCTTAGTTCCCCAACAAGGAGTTGAACCTGGGCCACAGCAGTGAAAGCGCCAAGTCCTAACCCCTGGACCACCAGGGAATTCCCGTTCCATGGGGTTTTGTAGGTGTAGGCCTAAGGAATCTTTAGTGTAATGCATTCATTGAAAACATGTTTATGAAGTACTTACTATGTGATAAGTATTGTTTGGGTATAGAGATGAAAGACAAGTCCTCTAGAAACCTATAGTCCAGTGCAGTGGTTCTCAAAGTATGGTCTGTGGACCCCTGGTGGTCCCTAAGACCCTTTCAGGTCAAAACTATATTGTAAAATACAAAGGCCTTTTTAAAAAAAATTCACTGCACTGACATTTGCACTGATGGTACAAAAGCAATGGTGATGGGTTTAAATCCGGGAACTAGTACCAAACTGTACTAGTAGTCATTGTATTCTTCACTGATATACATTCACAGTTAAAAAAAAAAAAAGTTTAATTTGTGTGTACTTGATCAAACAGTAAACAATTATTTTATTAAATCTCATTTCTTGAATACACATCTTTTAAGTATCCTGTTTGAGGAAATGGAAATTATGCGTAAGGCACTACTGCTGTGTATTGAAATAAGATGATTATCTAGAGGAAAACCACTCTAGTGATTAACTAATTAACTGAGGTACAAGCTGAACTGCTTTTTTTTTTTTTTTTAAATGAAACATCTTTACTTATAAGAGTAAACTATTGACAAACTGTTATTCAGACTTGGATATTTGGAAGATATTTTCTTTAAAAATGAGCAAAGTGAGCCTATCACTTCAAGGAAAACTGTTATGTGTTGCCAGTGATAAAATCCAAGCTTTAAATAAAAATCAGATTCTGGAAAACTTGCATTATCACTGTGACTTTGATGGCTACTTAATACTTAAAGACTTTTCTGATGATATTGATGGTGATATTAACAAATGCTACTTTTTTTTTTAATAACTCACTTTTTTTTAAAATTAATTAATTAATTTTTGACTGTGTTGAGTCTTCGTTTCTGTGCGAGGACTTTCTCTAGTTGCGGCGAGCGGGGGCCACTCTTCATCGCAGTGCGCGGGCCTTTCACTGTTGCAGCCTCTCGTTGCGGAGCACAGGCTCCAGACGCGCAGGCTCAGTAGTTGTGGCTCAGGGGCCTAGTTGCTCTGCGGCATGTGGGATCTTCCCAGATCAGGGCTCGAACCCGTGTCCCCTGCATTGGCAGGCAGATTCTCAACCACTGTGCCACCAGGGAAGCCCGGCAAATTCTGCTTTTTGATATTGTTTAATGAAATGTGTCCACTGCATCACTTAGTATATTTGAAATGATCAGTACATAATGTTACAAAATCATGTGTAGGTAGAAGATTGATTCAAAGTGCAAGGCAGATTGCTACATGTTTTTCTAATAAAGTATGAAAAGTTTATTGATGTTCAGATTCCACATTGCAACTAATCTTTAGGAAACTACTACCTGTCAAATTTAGTGTACTATCAAAGGAGAGCATCCACAGTATCTGAAAAGGATATTAAAATATCCTTCCCTTTTCCAGTTGCATATCTGTGTGACACTGACTTTCATATACATCAATCAAGAGAGCATAGTGCCATAGATGAAGTATCACAGCAGATTGAAGACTCCAGTTGTCTTTTACTATCCAAACATCAAAGACATTTGCAAAAATGTAAAACAGTGCCTCTTTCGCACTAATTTTTGTTTCTGAAAATACAGTTCTTTTAAATAAAAATATTTAGGTTAATATACAATGGATTTACATTGTTATTTTAAGATGAATTGACAAATTTTTTTTTTTTTTGGCTGTGCAGGCTCTTTGTTGTGGCGCGCGGGCTTCTCTAGTTGCAGCACATGGGCTTAGTTGTGGTATGTGGGATCTTAGTTTCCTGACCAGGGATTGAACCCAAACCCGCTACATTAGTAGTGCAGAGTCTTAACTACTGGACCACCAGGGAGGTCCCAACAAATATTTTTATTGTGGTAAAATAAACATAAAATTTAGATTTTAACCATTTTTAACTGTACGGTTCAGTGGCATTAAGTACATTCACATTATTGTGCAACCATTATCACCATCCATCTCCAGAACTTTTTCATCATCCCAAACTGAAACTCTGTACCCGTTAAACACTAACTTCCCATTCCTTCCTCCTCACAGTCCCTGGCTATTACCATTTTACTTTCTGTCTCTATGAATTTGACTATTCTAGATAGCTCATATAAATGGAATCATACAGTATTTGTCTTTTTCTGACTGGCTTATTTTGCTTAGCATAATGTCCTCAAGGTTTATCCATGTTGTAGATGTGTCAGAATTGTCTTTCTTTTTTAAGGCTGAATAGTATTCCATTATATATACAACATTTTCTTTATCCATTCAGTTATCTGTGGACACTTGGGTTGTGTCCACATTTTAACTATTATGAATAATGCTGCTTTGAGCATGAGTGTACAAATATCTGTTCAAGTCCCTGCTTTCAGTTCTTTTGAGTATATATGTAGATTTGGAATTGTTGGACCATATGGAAATTCAATTTTTAATTTTTTGAGGAACTTCTATACTAATAAACAAATAGGTTTAATTTTTCTGTATTAATTTCTAATACTGTAAATATCAGTAGATCTAATCCACATAAACAAAAGTAATCTTGGATTCTCAGTAATTTTTTTTTTTAGCAACTTTATTGGAGTATAATTGCTTTACATTGTTGTGTTAGTTGCTGCTGTATAACAAAGTGAATCAGCTATACATATACATATAACCCCATATCCCCTCCCTCTTGCATCTCCCCCTCACCCTCCCTATCCCACCCCTCTAGGTGGTCACAAAGCACCGAGCTGATCTCCCTGTGCTATGTGCTGCTTCCCACAAGCTATCTATTTTACATTTGGTAGTGTATATATGTCAATGCCACTCTCTCACTTCGTCCCAGCTTACCCTTCCCCCTTCCTGTGTCCTCAAGTTCCTTCTCTACATCTGCATATTTATTCCTGTCCTGCCCCTAGGTTCTTCAGAACCATTTTTTTTTTTTTTAGATTTCATATATATATGTGTTAGCGTACGGTATTTGTTTTTCTCTTTCTGACTTACTTCACTCTGTATGACCGACTCTAGGTCCATCCACCTCACTACAAATAACTCAATTTCGTTTCTTTTTATGGCTGAGTAATATTCCATTGTATATATGTGCCACATCTTCTTTATCCATTCATCTGTCGACGGACACTTAGGTTGCTTCCATGTCCTGGATATTGTAAATAGTGCTGCAATGAACATTGTGGTACGTGACTTTTTTGAATTATGGTTTTCTCAGGGTATATGCCCAGTAGTGGGATTGCTGGGTCATATGGTAGTTCTATTTTTAGACTTTTAATGAACCTCCATACTGTTCTCCATAATGGCTGTATCAATTTACATTCCCACCAACAGTGCAAGAGGGTTCCCTTTTCTCCACACCCTCTCCAGCATTTATTGTTTGTAGATTTTTTGATGATGGCCATTCTGACCGTTATGAGGTGATACCTCATTGTGCTTTTGATTTGCATTTCTCTAATGATTAGTGATGTTGAGCATCCTTTTATGTGTTTGTTGCAAATCTGTATATCTTCTTTGGAGAAATGTCTGTTTAGGTCTTCTGCCCATTTTTGGATTGGGTTGTTTGTTTTTTTGATATTGAGCTGCATGAGCTGCTTATATATTTTGGAGATTAATCCTTTGTCATTTGCTTCATTTGCAAATATTTTCTCCCATTCTGAGGGTTGTCTTTTCATCTTATTTATGGTTTCTTTTGCTGTGCCAAAGCTTTTAAGTTTCATTAGGTCCCATTTGTTTGTTTTTATTTCCGTTTCTCTAGGAGGTGGGTCAAAAAGGATCTTGCTGTGATTTATATCATAGAGTGTTCTGCCTATGTTTTCCTCTAAGAGTTTGATAGTGTCTGGCCTTACACTTAGGTCTTTAATCCATTTTGAGTTTATTTTTGTGTATGGTGTTAGGGAGTGTTCTAATTTCCTTCTTTTATATGTAGCTGTCCAATTTTCCCAGCACCACTTACTGAAGAGGCTGTCTTTTCCCCACTGTATATTCTTGCCTCCTTTATCAAAGATAAGGTGACCATATGTGCGTTGGTTTATCTCTGGGCTTTCTATCTTGTTCCATTGATCTATATTTCTGTTTTTGTGCAAGTACCATACTCTCTTGATTACTGTAGCTTTGTGGTATAGTTTGAAGTCAGGTAGCCTGATTCCTCCAGTTCTGTTTTTCTTTCTCAAGATTGCTTTGGCTATTAGGGGTGTTTGTGTTTCCATACAAATTGTGAAATTTTTTGCTCTAATTCTGTGAAAAATGCCACTGGTAGTTTGACAGGGATTGCATTGAATCTGTGGATTGCTTTGGGTAGTACAGTCATTTTCACAATGTTAATTCTTCCAATCCAAGAACATGGTATATCTCTCCATCTGTTTGTATGATCTTTAATTTCTTTCATCAGTGTGTTATAGTTTTCTTCATACAGGTCTTTTGTCTCTTTAGATAGGTTTATTCCTAGGTATTTTATTCTTTTTGTTGAAATGGTAAATGGGAGTGTTTCCTTAATTTCTCTTTCAGATTTTTCATTATTAGTGTATAGGAATGCAAGAGATTTCTGTGCATTAATTTTGTATCCTACTACTTTACCAAATTCATTGATTAGCTCTAGTAGTTTTCTGGTGGCATCTTTAGGATTCTCTATGTATAGTACCGTGTCATCTGCAAACAGTGACAGTGTTACTTCTTCTTTTCCGATTTGGATTCCTTTTATTTCTTTTTTTTTTCTCTGATTGCTGTGGCTAAAACTTTCAAAACTATGTTGAATAAATGCAGTGAGAGTGGGCAACCTTGTCTTGTTCCTGATCTTAGTGGAAATGGTTTCAGTTCTTCACCATTGAGAATGATGTTGGCTGTGGGTTTGTCATATATGGCCTTTATTATGTTGAGGTAAGTTCCTTCTAGGCCTAGTTTCTGGAGAGTTTTTATCATAAATGGGTCTTGAATTTTTTTCTAAAGCTTTTTCTGCACCTATTGAGATGATCATATGGTTTTTATCCTTCAGTTTGTTAACATGGTGTATCACATTGATTGATTTGAGTAAATTGAAGAATCCTTGCATTCCTGGGATAAACCCCACTTGATCATGGTGTATGATCCTTTTAATGTGCTGCTGGATTCTTTTGCTAGTATTTTGTTGAGGATTTTTACATCTATGTCCATCAGTGATATTGGCCTGTAGTTTTCTTTTTTTGTAACATCTTTGTCTGGTTTTGGTATCAGAATGATGATGGTCTCAAAGAATGAGTTTGGGAATGTTCCTCCCTCTGCTATATTTTGGAAGAGTTTGAGAAGGATAGGCGTTAGCTCTTCTCTAAATGTTTGATAGAATTCACCAGTGAATCCGTCTGATCCTGGGCTTTTGTTTGTTGGAAGATTTTTTTTGTTTAATAAAATTATTTATTTATTTATTTATTTTTGGCTGTGTTGGGTCTTCGTTTCTGTACGAGGGCTTTCTCTAGTTGCGGTGAGCGGGGGCCACTCTTCATTGCGGTGCGTGGGCCTCTCACTATCGCGGCCTCTCTTGTTGCGGAGCACAAGCTCCAGACGCACAGGCTCAGTAGTTGTGGCTCATGGGCCCAGTTGCTCCATGGCATGTGAGATCTTCCCAGACCAGGGCTCGAACCCATGTCCCCTGCATTGGCAGGCAGATTCTCAACCACTGCACCACCTGGGAAGCCCCTGTTGGAAGATTTTTAATCACAGTTTCAATTCCAGTGCTTGTGATTGGTCTGTTTATATTTTCTGTTCCTTGCTGGTTCAGTCTCAGAAGGTTGTGCTTTTCTAAGAATTTGTCCATTTCTTCCAGGTTGCCCACTTTATTGGCATATAGTTGCTTGTAATAATCTCTCATGATCCTTTGTATTTCTGCAGTGTCAGTTGTTACTTCTCATTTTTCATTTCTAATTCTGTTGATTTGAGTCTTCTCCCTTTTTTTCTTGATGAGTCTCGCTAATGGTTTATCAATTTTGTTTATCTTCTCAAAGAACCAGCTTTTAGTTTTTTGATCTTTGCTATTGTTTTGTTCATTTCTTTTTCATTGATTTCTGATCGATCTTTATGATTTCTCTCCTTCTGCTAACTTTGGGGGTTTTTTGGTTCTTCTTTCTCTGATTGCTTTAGGTGTAAGTTTAGGTTGTTTATTTGAGATGTTTCTTGTTTCTTGAGGTAGGATTGTATTGTATAAAATTCCCTCTTAGAACAGTTTTTGCTGCATCCCATGGGTTTTGGGTCATCGTGTTTTCATTGTCATTTGTTTCTAGGTATGTTTTGATTACCTCTTTGATTTCTTCAGTGATCTCTTGATTATTTAGTAGCATATTGTTTAGCCTCCATGTGTTTGTATTTTTTACAGTTTTTTTTCCTGTAATTGGTATCTAGTCTCGTAGCGTTGTGGTTGGAAAGGATACTTGATACGATTTCAATTTTCTTAAATTTACCAAGGCTTGATTTGTGACCCAAGATATGATCTACCCTGGGGAATGTTCCATGAGCACTTGAGAAGAATGTGTATTCTGTTGTTTTTGGATAGAATGTCCTATAAATATCAGTTAAGTCCATCTTGTTTAATGTGTCATGTAAAGCTTGTGTTTCCTTATTTATTTTTATTTTGGATGATCTGTCCATTGGTGAAAGTGGGGTGTGAAAGTCCCCTACTATGATTGTGTTACTGTCAATTTCCCCTTTTATGGCTGTTAGCATTTGCCTTATATATTGAGGTGCTCCTATGTTTGCTGCATAAATATTTACAATTGTTATGTCTTCTTCTTGGATTGGTCCCTTGATCATTATGTAGTGTCCTTCTTTGTCTCTTGTCATATTCTTTATTTTAAAGTCTATTTTGTCTGATATGAGAATTGCTACTCCAGCTTTCTTTTGATTTCCTTTTGTGTGGAATATCTTTTTCCATCCCCTCACTTTCAGTCTGTATGTGTCCCTAGGTCTGAAGTGGGTCTCTTGTAGACAGCATATATATGGGTCTTGCTTTTGTATCCATTCAGCCAGTCTGTGGCTTTTGGTTGGAGCATTTAATCCATTTACATTTAAAGTAATTATTAATATGTATGTTTCTATTACCATTTTCTTAATTGTTTTGGGTTTGTTATTGTAGGTGTTTTCCTTCTCTTGTGTTTCCTGCCTAGAGAAGTTCCTTTAGCATTTATTGTAAAGCTGGTTTGGTGGTGCTGAATTGTCTTAGCTTTTGCTTGTCTGTAAAGGTTTTAATTTTCTGTTGAATCTGAATGAGATCCTTGCTGGGTAGAGTAATCTTGGTTGTAGTTTTTTCCCTTTCATCACTTTAAATATGTCCTGCCACTCCCTTCTGGCTTACTGAGTTTCTGCCAAAAGATAAACTGTTAACCTTATGGGGATTCCCTTGTATGCTATTTGTTGCTTTTCCCTTGCTGCTTTTAATATTTTTTCTTTGTATTTAATTTTGATAGTTTGTTTAATATGTCTTGGCATGTTTCTCCTTGGATTTAGCCTGTATGGGACTCTCTGCACTTCCTGGCCTTGACTGACTATTTCCTTTCCCATATTAAGGAAGTTTTCAACTATAATCTCTTCAAATATTTTCTCAGTCCCTTTCTTTTTCTCTTTTTCTTCTGGGACACCTATAATTCGAATGTTGGTGCATTTAATGTTGTCCCAGAGGTCTCTGAGACTGTCCTCAATTCTTTTCATTCTTTTTTCTTTATTCTGCTCTGTGGTAGTTATTTACACTATTTTATCTTCCAGGTCACTTATCCATTCTTCTGCCTCAGTTATTCTGGTATTGATTTCTTCTAGAGAATTTTTAATTTCATTTATTGTGTTGTTCATCATTGTTTGTTTGCTCTTTAGTTCTTCTGGGTCCTTGTTAAACATTTCTTGTATTTTCTCCATTCTATTTCCCAGATTTTGGATCATCTCCACTATCATTACTCTGAATTCTTTTTCAGGTAGACTGCCTATTTCCTCTTCATTTGTTTGGTCTGGTAGGTTTTTACCTTGCTCCTTCATCTGCTGTGTATTTCTCTGTCTTCTCATTTTGCTTAACTTACTGTGTTTGGGGTCTCCTTTTTGCAGGCTGCAGGTTCATAGTTCCTATTGTTTTTGGTGTCTTCCCCCAGTGGGTAAGGTTGCTTCAGTGGGTTGTGTAGGCTTCCTGGTGGAGGGGACTGGTGCTTGTGTTCTGGTGGATGAGGCTGGATCTTTTCTTTCTGGTGGGTAGGAATGCATCTGGTGATGGGTTTTGAGGTATCTGTGAACTTAGTATGATTTTAGGCAGCCTCTCTGCTTATGGGCGGGTTGTGTTCCTGTCTTGCTAGTTGTTTAGCATAGGGTGTCTATCACTGGAGCTTGGTAGTCGTTGAGTGGAGCTGGGTCTTAGTGTTGAGACAGAGATCTCTGTGAGAGCTCTTGCCGATTGATATTACGTGGGGCTGGGAGGTTTCTGGTGGTCTAGTGTCCTGAACTCAGCTCTCCCACCTCAGAGGCTGAGGCCTGACACCCGGCCTGAGCACCAAGACTGTGTCAGCCACACGGCCAGGTACGTGGGGAGTTTCTTGCCTTTTGGGAAGTGTGAGGTCTTCTGCCAGCGTTCAGTAGGTGTCCTCTAGGAGTTCTTCCACATGTAGGTGTATTTTTGATGTATTTGTGGGGAGGAAGGTGATCTCCACGTCTTACTCCTCTGCCATCTTGAAGGTCCTCCCAGATCCTCCGTAATTTTTAAGAGTGAGGGTCCTGAGACTTAAAAGTGAGAATCAGTGGTTTAGTGGAATGAGTGAAGTAGAGTGGTAGGTTAGGAAGTTACTACAGTAGAGGACAAGCTGGACTGGACTTTGCTCAGACAAGAATGGCCAGGGTGGTAAGGAGAATCTCTCATATGAAGAGATCTTGGAGAACCTAGAAATAAATGTATGTGACCTTGAGAAGCTTTCAGGGAAGACACAGTAGTTAAATTCGAATATTTGAAGATCTCTCACAGGAAAGTGATTCAGCATATTTTCTGTGACCTTGGGGTGGGTGGGGGGGCACACATGGTGGTGGCAGATGTTAAGGGGAATCAATTTTAGTTCATAATAAAGGATTTTCTAGCAGAATAGTTCAAAGATGGAATTGACCAAAGGTGGGGAAAGCTAGCTTAGAGTTTCTAAGAGAGAGTTTCTAAGCTAGAAAATCCCTTGGAGAGGAGAGTCAGTCATTAAATGGTTAGTCGACCTAGAAGAACTCTATAGTCCCTTCTAACCCTGAAATTCTGTGATTCTTCGGGCACAGATAAATGAAGCCCAGGATTGGCACAGTGGCATCATGAGAAGTGGAGAGGATGGGGCATCTTCAGAGAGAATCAGAGGGTTTTTGGAACCCTTTTTGTAAACCTTCCTCTGCCTTGGTTTGCACTTTATGAGTATTTAGCCTCAGTTTATCTCCTGGCTTTTTTGACCCCACCACAACTTCATCCACTTTGCTTCTCCAGTTTCCTTCAGTCACCAAGTTTAGAAATTTAAGATTGCCAGTGAGCAATGCTTTGGACTAAGCCTGTTCTGGTGGAAGTAGAAAGAAACTGGGTACGTATGTGTGCGCGTGTGTGAATGTGTGTGTGCTGGTGGGGTTGGGGTTGGAGTGGAGATGGCCAGGTGTTTTTAGAATGCAGAATGGTGGAGGATGTCAGAAATATCAACATAAATGAATTGGTAAATTGTATGCAGGGCCATGGCTAGGAATGTACTATACACTCTCTTGCTAATTATATTTTGAACATATTTTTTACCAGCTCTTTTAGTGAGCTAGAGGCATTTTGTATAAAAGAAGGCTTAACTTTTGTTATAGATATTTTAAAAACCTCTACCTCCAGTTAATCCTTCCCTGCCAACCTTCTACATTTAGTCCACTGCCATCTGGGCACATCTTATAACACAATTTTAACTTCTATTGGACTTCCCAGCCTAAAAATAACTTTGACAAATTATCTGATTGAGTCTCCTGATAACCTAGCTCAGGTATTATATTCCTCATTAAATAAAAAAGAAAATTGAGACAGAGAGGTTAACTTACTGGACCAAGGTAACAAATAAGGCCGAGAGATGTTTGCAGGTCCTCTGATGCCAAATCTCACTCTCATTTAGTCCCAAGTGGTTTTAGAACTATGCTCTGTTATAGCCAAGGATTCTGAAAACATTCTATTCACTTAAAAAGACTTAATTTAGGGCTTCCCTGGTGGCGCAGTGGTTGAGAGTCCGCCTGCCAATGCAGGGGACACGGGTTCGAGCCCTGGTCCGGGAAGATCCCACGTGCTGCGGAGCAACTAAGCCCGTGTGCTACAACTGCTGAGCCTGCGCTTCTGGAGCCTGTGCTCCGCAACAAGAGAGGCCGCGACGGTGAGAGGCCCTCACACCGCGATGAAGAGTGGCCCCCGCTTGCCACAACTAGAGAAAGCCCTCGCGCAGAAACGAAGACCCAACACAGCCATAAATAAATAAATAAACAAATACTTTAAAAAAAAAAAAAAAAAGAAGGGAAAAAAACATTAAAAAAATACTTAATTTAATCATTATATTAAGAAACAATGCTCTTTCAAATGCGTTGTTATATCAAGTACTCCATAATCCACTATTGTGATTTCACATTAACTTGTTTCTGCATCGATCCTAGAGGAAGAAAAACCAAAACCCTGTTTCTTTCATCTCTTCATATGTTTGGACGCTTAGAAATGTGTCATTGGTGAGGAAGGATGTAAATCTGCACTGGTCTTTCCAAATA
Organism: Balaenoptera musculus; assembly: GCF_009873245.2. NCBI lineage: Eukaryota > Metazoa > Chordata > Mammalia > Artiodactyla > Balaenopteridae > Balaenoptera > Balaenoptera musculus. The sequence continues at coordinate 87,506,074 of NC_045789.1, read as the reverse complement.
TTTGGGCTTGTACATGTCCACTCATGGTACATTGTACAAGTGAGGTAGTACTGCAGGGGGTATACAGTGACAGGCATGGGCCAGGCTGAGTGAAAGTGCATCTGCTCAACGCGAGCCCCCATCCTGGTGCACTGCTGAGATATGGGACAACATCTGATGTGAGAACACGTCACGTGGTAGTAATACTATGGGATGCATAGTTTCAGCAGTTCTAAGTATCAGAAGCCCTTTTCTGATTTTTGTATTTGTGATAAATACTTTTAGTGATTTGTCTTCAAAATAAAAAATTCCAACTGCAGCAGTTTTGATCTCCTGCAGCAGTTTGTTTGGGAGTGTGCTGAGGTTGCCAGGAGGGCTGTTAACAATGTAAACACCTATCTCTGTGAATCAGGATCTATTTTTTAATTGAACAAATAAAACAAAATACAAACATAAATTAGGTATTGAGACCATAGCAGAATAAAGCTGTACCTTTTTAATGTTAATCATACCTTAGTCAATGAGAAAAGACTCATTGTTTTCATTGTCTAGTAATATCACTTTCAATGTGTTTTATGTAATTGGGTTCCAATAGGGTTCAGATTTCATTTGAAAAAAAGGATTATGCTGCTAAAACATGTTTGAGAATTGCTGTGCCTTATCACGTTGTCCTCCTGTCACTGTCCTGCTTCTGAGTCTCAAATTTCTCAAGATTCTTATAATTCGCTTAGATGATTAATGAATTTTGAGTTGCCTTTGATATCAAAAAGTATATCTAGGAGGACTTCCCTGGTGACGCAGTGGTTAAGAATCCGCCTGCCAATGCAGGGGACACGGGTTTGAGCCCTGGTCTGGGAAGATCACACGTGCCACGGAGCAGCTAAGCCCGTGTGCCACAACTATTGAGCCTGCGCTCTAGAGCCCGTGGGCCACAACTACTGAGCCCGCATGCTGCAACTACTGAAGCCCGTGTGCCTAGAGCCCGTGCTCTGCAACAAGAGAAGCCACTGCAATGAGAAGCCCACGCACCGTAACGAAGAGTAGCCCCTGCTCGCCACAACTAGAGAAAGCCCATGCGCAGCAACGAAGACCCAACACAGCCAATAAATAAATAAATAAATAAATAAATTTATATTTAAAAAAAAATATATCTAGGAGATCTAGCAACTTGAAGTATTGAAAATGCTTAGGAGGAATAATCATTTTTTTCTCTTGAAATTCTTTAAATTTTGCTACTTCTGAGTCATTTCCAAATACAGACTTAGTAAAAAGAAAACCTATTTCCTTTTGCCTTGATACTCTTGAATAATAAGAAGGCTTTTGCACCTTTTAAAATCCTAGGAATTACAGACTGGAAACGAGTCTCTTCAGTTAAACATAAGTTTTATAAAGTTCCTTGTTTATTTGAGGGGAAATTAGTTGAAAAGGATAGAACATGGTTTGGTCAATATAATTTTGTCAAGCAACAGTTAATGCCAAGTAACACTTGGGATGCAGAAATGAAGACATGGTCTTGCCTTTGAATTTAAGAGTTAAAAAGAGAAATAGGTGAGCTGAAAATTACAGTGTAATTGGGTAAGTGCTCTCACAGAGGAAGAGCATGCACTGTCTTTGCAGGTAGCAGGTGGGGTAGTTGGGAAAGGAGGTGATATTTGAGGGATGTATGGAAGTGGAAGCTAGTAGGTATTTGCCAAGGTGTTGAGGGAGCTCTTCCATCTGAGGAAACAATATGAACAAAAGCCTGGAACCCTTAAAGTATTTGACATTTGGGGTATCAGTGATTATAGCTCACTGTGGCTAGAGTGTAGGGTGTCAGGAAGGAGGTGTGAGAAAAGAGAGGATGTTGTTGGCTTGGTGGAGCAGCAGCTGATGAATTTGGAGAGACAAGTTGGTCTACATTGTGAAGGTCCCAGTGTGTCCTGTTGAAAAGTTTAGACTTCTTATATATGCTGTGGAGATCCACAGCCGAGAAGGACTTAAGTTTTAGGAAGAAAATGCTGGAATATGGACTGGAAAAGGGAGAAATTGGTTCATTTATTCAATAAACATTTATTGAGCATCTGCTATGTGAAAATAACTATTCTAGGCACTTAGGATACAAAGGAGAACAACAAAAAAAGATATCTGCCCTGGTCGAGCTTACCACTTCTAGTGTAGGGAGATAGTATACCAATAAACATAGTAAATAAATCATACAGTATATTAAGAGGCATAAATGCTAAGAAAGAAGAAAAAGTAGAGTAAGGGGGTGTGAAAATGCCAGGTGGGGGGTAGTTGCAATTTAAATAAGGTGGCAGCACTACTATATATAAAATAGATAACTAATAAGGACGTACTGTATAGCACAGGGAACTCTACTCAAGACTCTGTAATGGCCCATGTGGGAAAAGAATCTAAAAAAGAGTGGAGATATGTATATGTATAACTGATTCCCTTTGTTGTACACCTGAAACTAACACAACATTGTAAATCAACTATACTCCAATTAAAAGAAAAAAAGAAGAAAGTACCAGATGGGGAGCTGGCCATGTTTCTTCCTCCTTGACCTATAAACAAAAAAATCAGGTTGCCTTAATAAAGTAGGACTTTAGAATGGAGAGAAGGAATAGATTGCGGGGATGTATTTTTCTTTTTTCTTTTTTTTGCCCTGTTTGTTGTAAAGTAAAACACAAACAGAAGCTACACAAAACAAATCTATAATGTAATGAATTATTATAAGATGAACGACCTTAAACAACCACCCTGGTAAAAAAGTGAAACGTTGCCAGCCACATCAGAAACCTCTCCATTTGTCTCACCCCAATCACAAGTCCCTCCCTCCCAGAGGACCTGATTTTTATGGTAATCACTTTCCTGCATTTCTTGATAGTTTCATTAACCAAATGTATATCCCTGGAGGCTCTGAGTTTTGCCAACTAAAAAAAAGATTCTTTGATATACCTTTTAAGTCTTTTAAAATCTACATGTTTTCTCTCCTTCCTCTCTTTTCCCCCCTTACAATTGATCAGCTGAAGAACTGGGCCGTTTGGCCTTTAGGATTTCTCACAACCTGGATTTTTCTGATTACACACTCATGGTGCAGCTTGTATGACTTGTAAGTTGACAGTTGGACCCAGAGGCTTTGATCAGGCTCAGGTGCCATCTCAACGACCACGACTATTGGCACTGGAGTCTTCTTTCATTGAGAAGCACATAATTGCTGGTTGTCTTTTTGCAAAGTTAATAGCTGTTTCTGCTCAATGCCTAGAATTGATTAGGGATTGCAAAACGGTGATATTCTAATTATATATCTGTTTTAGTTATTAGCTGGAATATTTTTATAAAGAGACATTTCTCCTTACCTATTATTTGGTTACCAAGTGGTACAGTTCCTGTAGGAAAGGCAGGCTAGATAAATGCCTTTTCATTTATTTATCAGTTTTCAAGGTAATAAGTTGGTTCCCTGTCATCCTCAATTTTTATTACTCTATCCAGTTTTTCTCCTCAGAAAGGGAGAAAGGGAGCCCTGACCGGTCAGTTTCAAGAATTCATAGGTGCTAGGCTGTGCCAGTGTCTTCAAACCTCATCTGCTATATTGGATTAGACAAAACCCCTCCCATTGTCAGCTCCTGTTCTAAAATTAGCTCATCATATGTTCCAGTGAATACTTGCTGGCTATTTTGGGGTTCTCCTCTTTTCATATCTATCAGATACCCCTCTGCTTTTTCCTGTGTAGATGCTAATACCATACAGGTCATGTGGCTGTTGGTTTGTCCACAACTGCTTATATTTTAGGTTTGTGAGGAATATCTTATCACCAAGTTTGGTTGTAAATGTTTTCCATGGAATTTTGGTTTTGCTGTCTAGTTGCTTGGTGTGTTTCTATGTGGAGATCAGGAAGATTACAAAAAAAAACCTCACTGCCACCAATGCCATCTTCCCAGAAAGGGGTTGAATCGTAGAAGAATTAGAGTAGAATTGAGAATAACTAAAGTTTCTGAGTTGGAAGATTTGGTGAATGGTAATTTCATGGATGAGGATTAAAAATAGAAGAGGAGAAAGGTAGTAAGTGGAAAATAAGATCAGTTTTTGATTTCTTAGATTTAAAATGCTTATGAGATACCCTAATAGAAATGCCTTCTTAAAAAATATGCTTCTAGAATTTGATAGAGGGAGCTAGGTGATGAAAGATGAACACTTTGAAGGTAACTGAAGCCATTATAAGTTGGAGAAATTAGTATTTTTGGTAAAAATTACAGTGTGAAAAACCAGTAGAATAGAAATCATGCAATTGAAGATGAAAGAGACACTAATAAGCATTTGTGAGTGAGTAGTTTCATGTATTTTCCATCAATATGTACAAAAAATGCAGGTTTACAGAGCAGCGATCCAAAGATGACACTGTTCAAAGCTCCAGTTATATGGACGCAACAGAGCTTTTGGTTATTAGGTGAATGTAGGTGCTATATATGCTAAGTATAATATTAAGAGAATGAATTTATAAAATCTGAGTATTTTTCCTATTAGAAAAATAGATGTTAAATGTTCATAAAAGTAAAATGCTTAGGTGAAGATGTTAACTATTCATAAGCTGCAAGATTCAATATTTTAAGTAGACTCTAGTATATTATCACAGGTCCTCTATTTCAAGAGTGGGTGAAAAAGTCTTCTCTCTTATGAGCTATTCCAGATACTCAGATGCTCTGACCTCAAAGGGGATTTTTTAAATCGTGTGCACATTTGGACATTCCTCTTTAAAACTTTCATTAGCATTAAATATCATCCCAAATGACTTACTTTTGACCTCTGTCTTTTCCTTTCTTCTTTTTCTTCTTCTTTCTAAAATTAGGCCAGTCTTCAGAGACCTGAGATTAAACTTGAATCACTAAAAGAAGATATTAAGGAATTCTTTAAAATATCAGGTTTGTAAGTTGCTTTTTTTCCCTTCTCTGATTCTTTAAGGCAAAATAAGGAAATGCTTTATTTTGAGGGAATGCTGTATCCACAGCCAATTACTCATCCAAAATTGTGAAACAGTGGCTGGATAGGTTTCTATTTGGGGAGAATTAGAACTTTCAGATATTTCTGCAGAAATGCTGCAAAAATTCAGGAACACTGTGGGAATGACTGCTTTACATTAATCAGTTTTAAATACTGTTTACCTTCCTGGTCAAAATACATCCCGAATGTATTAAGAATCTCCCTAGTTAAGTAACTTGTCTTTTACCTTTCATTTGTGGCTTTTTTCCTTCTCTGCTTCTTTTCTCTCCTATGTTTCTTTTGTCTCCTCTTTTCTACCCTTTCAAAGAAAACAGAAGAAAATCCCAACTTTTTTAGAGCAAGCTGTTGAGCAGCCCTTGCACATGGGAACTGAGATATTAAGTGGTTTACTTGCCCATATAAGTTCAAGTAGTTAGCAGCCAAGCGAACTGATCTGACTGATGGTGCCTCATAATAATCTACTTCTCTTGTTTAGGAGTTTAATGACTAGTTAATTGTCACGAATTACTTGTAATCTTTGTCAATGCCTGGCTGTTTCTTGCCCTTCCCTTGGCACATTTCTCACAGCTCTGGTAGTGCGATAGCCAAAGATTTTGGCATTCATTGAGTACCTTAACAGTGGAAGAAGGAAATATTCTTCTCATCTTAAGAAAATGGTGCCATAGTTTTATAATAATAAATCATGTTGATGACTTTGCTACTTAGTGTTAGCCAAGGGATATTGGTAAATATATAAGAAATAATTCCTGGTGGGTGACCAGAAACTGGAAAATAATTATATCACAAAAGTTCTCCCACAGGACTGAGAGTTCTGCCCCCACATCAGGCTCCCCAGCCCAGGGGTATGGCATCAGGAGGAGGAGTCCACAGAGCATTTGGATTTGAAGGGCAGCAGGGATTTTGTGCAGGAGCTCCACAGGACTGGGAGAAACAGAGACTCTACTCTTAGGGGGTGCACACAAGGTGTCACATACATGGGGACCCAGGGCAAAGCAGTGACTCCATAAGAGCCTGGGCCAGACCTATTGTAGAATAACTACAAGTAGAGTATAACCTTTAAAAATTGTGAATCACTATATTGTACACTTGTAACTTACATAATATTGTACATCAACTCTACTTCAATAAAAAATAAAAGGGCCACAAAAAAAAAAAAAGAAATAATTCCTTAGTATAACACTTTACACAGCAACTGGAAGTTGATAAAGTTCTTGCACAAATGAATGTGATGTTAAAGTTTTTGTGAGATAAATTTAATTATAATGTATGTTTATTTTTAAAACTAATATGTTTGTATATTTTATTCCTTTTTTTAAATAGGTTGGGAGAAGAAACTTCAGAATGCTGTGTATAGTGAACTGAGTGTGTGAGTTTTTCCTCCTTATTTTGAGATACTCTTATGTTTAGCTGTATTTGCTTTGTAAGTAACGAATATAGTATTGCTATGTGTACTCATTGTTATTATTTCTCATTAGTATTTATATGGCATTTCAAGTAAGTTAATACTATTAAAAATTACAGTCTTGCCTGAGAATTAATAGGTGGGGTTTTTTTATTGCCAAAATTTTTATACTAATTCATTTATCCAGTGTAATTAGGAAATATGATATTTCTTTATTTTTTTTTTTTTTTTTTTTTTTTTTTTTGATTCCCTACTCAGAACTTCGTCTCCTGCCCCATCACCAGCTAGTTTATTTATTTATTTTATTTTTTTTTATTTTTGGCTGTGTTGGGTCTTCGGTTCGTGCGAGGGCTTTCTCTAGTTACGGCAAGTGGGGGCCACTCTTCATCGCGGTGCGGGGACCACTCTTCATCGCGGTGCGCGGGCCTTTCACTATCGCGGCCCCTCCTGTTGTGGGGCACAGGCTCCAGACGCGCAGGCTCAGTAGTTGTGGCTCACGGGCCCAGCTGCTCCGCGGCACGTGGGATCTTCCCAGACCAGGGCTCGAACCCGTGTCCCCTGCATTAGCAGGCAGACTCTCAACCACTGCGCCACCAGGGAAGCCCCATGATATTTCTTATAAGTTAATATTTCAGATAATTTAAGCTTACCAATATTCTTTTTATTGTTGCCATTTTGGATATTATCCTTCTGTCTTTGTAAACTGATCATTTTAAACTCAATTAACTTTTTTTAAAAAATTGGTGTCATTATTAAGAACATTAATGTTGTTATTTATCTGGATTTGTTCTCAGAGTCTGCTGAAGTGTACAGAACTATCTGTCATTACAAAAAATATAGATCCCAAATGTTAGCTTTTGTAGTTTATTTACTGTTCCATTATTCATCAGTTATTTATTTCTAGCACTATGCCAGGCACTGGGAATATAGCATAGAACAATGAACACAATTTCTGCCTTCATGGAGTTTATAATCTAACAGAGTTCTTAACTCTTTTTTTCTTTTTTTTTCCTGCTATCAATGTGTCTCTAGCATTCTCTAGTTTCTCACACTCCCATTTCCAATTTGCTCCTTCTAATCTGCTGTTAACTGGAAAATGAGATAACCCAGTTTACCAGAATTGTCTCTAAAACAAAGAGCTCAGATGAATGCTTGTGGATTTGTGCTTAGACACACGTTTTTAAAATTAGTATTTGCTTCTTTGGTTATTGCTATTTTCTGAGTTGGTTTTTGACCTCTTAAATAACATCACATATAAAATGCCATCTATTAACTAAAGTTGATTGTGATCATGCCTTTGGTTCTAGTCACCAAAGGAAAAGACATTTATCATGACAAGTAAGGTTTTAAATTTCCCCAAATGTAATAGAAATACTACGGGTTGATAAAACTAATATGGACATGGTGATTTATCTCTCTGCCTGTTAAAGCTTGTAACTTCAGTGTCTTTGTCTCTGATATGGGCAGAATAAAAGCATCTGCTGTGTATAATTCCAAATATTAGATTCTCATCTGAGGAGATATTACTGATGATTGCTATTTTTGTGGCATAATGCATTCCTGAAAATTGTTCTATAAGACAGAGTGCCTTTTTACTTGCTGGCAGGGACAGTATTTCATTCATGTCATATCTTTGATATCCTACATAATAGATGTTAAATAAATATTTTATTTTGAATATTTTGAATAACTTGTTGAGATATTTGAAGGAGCCCAATAATAGTACCTTTTTCCTCACTTGGGTTCTGAACAAATTGAGAAAATAAAATAAAACATAAAGGCAAATGGGGGATCAAAATCATACTTTTATTTGTGGTAAAGACTGGGTAGGAGGACATAGCTTAGTGCAAGAACAAAGTAAGCTGTTTAACTGAACTCCAGGCTTAAATAGACTTAACCTTCTAGTTAAATAGCATTGGTGAGTGTGTTCCGCTTGTTCTTCCAAAATTTAAAAGTTGGAGAAGGCACTAAACCTCTTCTGTGGTGTAATGAGCAAAGCCCTGGAGAGAGGCCAAGAACGTTACAGTGAGGGAGCTCTTTTCATGTGGAAGGGCACGTCTGGAGTGGGGAAGAAGTGTTTCCTAACATAAGTCAGAAGAATAAAGTGGACTTAGCCTGTTCTGTTGCATTTTTCATTGGCAAAAACCACGATGGATAAGTAAAGAAAGCAAAAGTGAAGTAGAAATATTTATTGTTAAGTAATTGGAACTGAAAAAAAAATCCATACTCATTACTAATAGAAGTGTGGACAAGTGAGCTCTACAGATCACACATGGAATTTGCTCGTGTCATTTTACTTATTTTAGCAAACATTCCAAATATTTTAGTCAGATTTTTATTTAATAAATATAGCAGAAAAATTTCTGTATTGTGTTATTACATGAAACTTGTAACTGTAGCCCAGGTTAGTTCTTCCCACTTCAAAACTGCCTACTTTGTTTAACTATTACTGTGTTAATAACTACTTAATATTATGTTGATGATAATTTACATTGATTGAATGCTTATTTTATGTCCAACACTGTGGTAAGCACTTTATAGGTGTTGCCTTGTATTAGGTAGTCTTTATAACCACCCTATGAAATAGAATTTATAATTATCATCATTTTACAGAGGAGAAAAATGAGTCTTAGACCACTTAAATAACTTGCTGAAGATCGTATAGCTAGTAAATGGTAGTGCTAGGGTTTCACCTCTAGCTGTCTGATTCTAAAGCCATACATTTTATTACATCTCACATATACAGTAAATCCCCTACATATGAACCTTCAAGTTGAGAACTTTCAAAGATGCGAACGTGCCTTTGCGTGTTCAATCAAGTAAGTTAGTTCACGTGTCTGGCATACATTGTCACATGTGTGCATCCTCTACAAGTGGTTGTGCTTTTGTGTACTTTACTGTACAGTACTGTATAGAGTACAGTAGTACAGTATCTTTATTTCAAGCTAGATCTGCAAAAGGACAACTTCATTGAACTCCTTGCTGTGCAACAAGAGGAGCTTTCTAATGAAGACCTGATGGAATTGGAGGCCCAGGGAAAGGACGAAGAGAGACAAGAGGAAGAAGAAATAACTGAAAAACCGAAGAGATTGACGACATAGAAAATGGCAATAGGATTTTCTTTATTTGAGGAGGCACTGTTAGTTTTTGAGGCACAGGACCCAAACATAGAATGGTACACGAAGGTTACAGCAGCCGTTCAGAATGCAATCCAGTGCTACCGTGTCATCTTTGATGAGAAAAAAAGAGCTACTACCCAGACATCACTGGATCCTTTTTTCAAGAGGGTAGATAGAATTGAATCCAGCAAGGAACCAGAACCTGTGCCATCAATGTCAGGCATGAGTGAAATTGCACCTTGCCCTCCGTCTCCTATTGCTGATGATCCTTCAGCTCTACCATCTCCCACCTTCTCTCCCTCCTCCAGTCAGTAACTCTTCTTGCCTGTTCACTCGATGCCAGACCCTGTATGCCAGCTGTTGTACTGTACTACTGTACTTTTCAAGGTGCTGTACTGTTAAGATTAAAAATGTTTTCTTTATTTTTTATGTTTGTTTTTTATGTATTATTTGTATGAAAAGTATTATAAACCTATTACAATTCGGAACAATATAGCTGATTGTATTAGTTGGGTAGCTAGGCTAACTTTGTTGTTCTTACGGACAAATTGGACTTACGTACGCACTCTCGGAATGGAACTCGTTCGTATGTAGGGGACTTACTGTATTTACATCTTGTTTCTTACCTAGATTAAAAGTGTTCTGAAACAAGAATTATGTCTTACATTTCTTTGAGTATCTCCTATAGCATCAAATAAATGACGCTGAGTCAGCAAGTAGTTACTGAGCCACCCACCAATGCTGGCACAAAATAAATATTTGTTGAATTGAGGAAACTTAGTGTAACTGTTAATCCTAAACTTACTGTAAAGATTTAAGAAAGTCATTACATTGAAAAGGTACCGATTTCTTTCTGTGTCCTATTCTTTACTGTATTTTGTGTAGAGTATTTTATAAAGAATTAGAAGACCTATTGTTTTCCCTTAAGGAATATAAATTAAAGAAATATATAAACCTTTTTAAACCTTCCATATATGTATATATTATAGAAAAACATGTACTGTAGTCTACTGCTATAGTAGATATATGCACGTGTCTACCATACCTTGGAGAGGTATAAATGCTGAACTACAGTGGGCCCAAAATGGAAAGATTTTAGATAATGAGTACCTTACACTAGACCACAAGATTGGGTAAGTCTTTATAGACATTCACAGTGTTCTCTGGAAGAGTCCTCAGGTGGTAGACCTGGGCACCTCCAAAGTGTCCTAATCATGACTCTACTTTGCCCTCTTAGTTGTTTGTTTGTTTGTTTTTTATTTTTATTGGAGTATAATTGCTTCACAATACTGTGTTAGTTTCTGTTGTACACCAAAGTGAATCAGCCATATGCATACACATGCCCCCATATCCCCTCCCTCTTGAGCCTCCCTCCCGTCCTCCCTATCCCACCCATCTAGGTCGTTGCAAAGCACCGAGCTGATCTCCCTGTGCTATGCTGTTGCTTCCCACTAGCTAACTATTTTACATTCGGTAGTGTATATATGTCGATGCTACTCTCATTTCGCCACAGCTTCCCCCTCCCACCCTGTGTCCTCAAGTCCATTCTCTCTGTCTACCTCTTTATTCCTGCCCTGCAACTAGTTTCATCACTACCATTTTTTTTTTTTTTTAGATTCCATATATGTATGTGTTAGCACACGGTATTTGTTTTTCTCTTTCTGACTTACTTCACTCTGTATGACAGACTCTAGGTCCATCCACCTCACTACAAATAACTCAATTTCATTTCTTTTTATGGCTGAGTAATATTCCATTGTATACATGTGCCACATCCTCTCCATCCATTCATCTGTCGATGGACACAAAGGCTGCTTCCATGTCCTGGCTATTGCAAATAGAGCTGCAATGAACACTGTGGTACATGACTCTTTCCGAACTATGGTTTTCTCAGGGTATATGCCCAGTAGTGAGATTGCTGGGTCATATGGTAGTTCTGTTTTTAGTTTTTTAAGGAACCTCCATACTGTTTTCCATAGTGGTTGTAACAATTTACATTCCCACCAACAGTGCAAGAGGGTTCCCTTTTCACCACAACCCTTCTAGCATTTATTGTTCCTAGATTTTTTGATGATGGCCATTCTGACCGTTATGAAGTGATACCTCATTGTGCTTTTGATTTACACTTCTCTAATAATTAATGATGTTGAGCATCTTTTCATGTGCCTCTTGGCCATCTGTATGTCTTCCTTGGTGAGTCTAGTTAAGTCTTCCGCCCATTTTTTAATTGTATTGTTTGATTTTTGACATTGAGCTCCATGAGCTGTTTGTATATTTCGGAGATTAATCCTTGGTCTGTTGTTTCATTTGCAACTATTTTCTCCCATTCTGAGGGTTGTCTTTTTGTCTTACTTATGGTTTCCTTTGTCATGCAACAGCTTTTAAGTTCAATTAAGTCCCATTTGTTTATTTCTGTGTTTATTTCTGTTACTCTAGGAGGTGGGTCAAAAAGATCTTGTTGTGGTTTATGTCAAAGTGTGTTTTTCCTATGTTTTCCTCTAAGAGTTTTATAGTGTCTGGTCTTACATTTAGGTCTTTAATCCATTATGAGTTTATTTTTGTGTGTGGTGTTAGGTAGTGTTCTAATATCATTCTTTTACATGTAGCTGTCCAGTTTTCCCAGCACCACTTATTGAAGTGGCTGTCTTTTCTCCATTGTATGTTCTTTCCTCTTTCTCGTAAATTAGGTGACCATATGTGCGTGGGTTTATCTCTGGGCATTCTATCCTGTACCATTGACCTATATTTCTGTTTTTGTGCCAGTACCATACTGTCTTGACTACTGTAGCTTTGTGGTATTGTTTAAAGTCATGGAGCCTGATTCCTCCAACTCTGTTTTTCTTTCTCAAGATTGCTTTGGCTCTTCGGGGTCTTTTGTGTTTCCATATGAATTGTAAAATTTTTTGTTCTAATTCTGTGAAGAATGCCATTGGTAGTTTGATAGGGATTGCATTGAATCTGTAGATTGCTTTGGGTAGTATAGTCATTTTCAGAATATTGATTCTTCCAATCCAAGAGCATACTATATTTCTCCATCTGTTTATGTCATCTTTGATTTCTTTCATCAGTGTTTTATAGTTTTCTGAGTACAGGTCTTTGGCCTCCTTAGGTAGGTTTATTCCTAGGTATTTTATTCTTTGTGCTGCAATGGTAAATGGGATTGTTTCCTTAATTTCTCGTTCTGATTTTTCATCGTTGGTGTATAGTAATGTAAGAGATTTCTGTGCATTAATTTAGTATCCTGCAACCTTACTGAATTCATTGATTAGTTCTAGTAGTTTTCTGGTGGCATCCTTAGGATTTTCTCTGTACTGTATCATGTCATCTGCAAAGAGTGACAGTTTTACTTCTTCTTTTCCAATTTGTATTCCTTTTATTTCTTTTTTTTCTCTGATTGCCATGGCAAAACTATGTTGAATAAGAGTGGCGAGAGTGGACATCCTTGTCTTGTTCCTGATCTTAGTGGAAATGGTTTCAGTTTTTCACCATTGAGAACGATGTTGGCTGTGGGTTTGTAATATATGGACTTTATTATGTTGAGGTAGGTTCCCTCTATGCTCATTTTCTGGAGAGTTTTTATCAAATGGGTGTTGAATTTTGTCAAAAGCTTTTTCTTCATCTATTGAGATGATCATATGGTTTTTATTCCTAAATTTGTTAATGTGGTGTATCACATTGATTGATTTGCGTATACTGAAGAATCCTTGCATCCCTGGGATAAATCCCACTTGATCATGGTGTATGATCCTTTTAATGTGTTGTTGGATTCTGTTTGCTAGTATTTTGTTGAGGATTTTTGCGTCCATGTGCATCAGTGATATTGGCCTGTAATTTTCTTGTTTTGTGATATCTTTCTCTGGTTTTGATATCAGAGTGATGGTAGCCTCGTAAAATGAGCTTGGAAGTGTTCCTTCCTCTGCAATGTTTTGGAAGAATTTGAGAAGGATCAGTGTTAGCTCTTCTCTAAATGTTTGATAGAATTCTCCTGTGAAGCCATCTGGTCCTGGACTTTTGTTTGTTGGAAGATTTTTAATTACAGTTTCAATTTCATTGCTTGTGATAGGTCTGTATATATTTTCAAATTCTTCCTGGTTCAGTCTTGGAAAATTGTACCTTTTCAAGAATTTGTCCATTTCCTCGTGGTTGTGCATTTTTTTGGCATAAAGTTGTTTGTAGTACTCTCTTGAAATCCTTTGTGTTTCTGCGGTGTCAGTTGTGATTTCTCCTTTTTCCTTTCTAATTTTATTGATTTGCGTCCTCTCCCTTTTATTCTTGATGAGTCTGGCTAAGGGTTTATCAATTTTTATCTTCTCAAAGAACAAGCTTTTAGTGTTATTGATCTTTGCTATTGCTTTCTTCGTTTCTATTTCATTTATTTCTGCTCTGATCTTTATGATTTCTTTCCTTCTACTGACTTTGGGTTGTCTTTGTTCTTCTTTCTCTAGTTGTTTTAAGTGTAGGGTTAGATTGTTTACTTGAGATTTTTCTTATTTCTTGAGGTGAGATTGAATGGCTATAAACTTCCCTCTTAGAACTGCTTTTGCTGTGTCCCATAGGTTTTGTGTCATCGTGTTTTCATTGTCATTTGTTTCTATGTATTTTTAAATTTCTTCTTTGATTTCTTAGTGATCTCTTGGTTATTTAGTAGTGCACTATTTAGCCTCCATGTATTTGTCTTTCTTACAGTATTTTTTCCTGTAATAGATTTCCAATCTCATAGCATTGTGGTCAGAAAAGATGCTGGATACGATTTCAATTTCCTTAAATTTTCCGAGGCTGGATTTGTAACCCAAGATGTGATCTATCCTGGAGAATGTTCCATGTGCACTTGAGAAGAAAGTGTATTCTGCCACTTTTGGGGGGAATGGTCTATAAATATCAATTAAATCTATGTGGTCTATTGTGTCATTTAAAGCTTGTGTTTCCTTATTTATTTTCTGTTTGGATAATCTGTCCATTGGGGTAACAGGGGTGTTAAAGTCCCCTACTATTATTGTGTTACTGTCGATTTCTCCTTTCATGGTTGTTAGCATTTGCCTTATGTATTGAGGTGCTCCTCAATGTTTATTGGGTGCATAAACATTTATAATTGTTATATCTTCATCTTGGATTGATCCATTGATCATTATGTAGTGTCCCTCCTTATCTCTTGCAACACTATTTTAAAGTCTATTTTATCTGATATGAGTATTGCTACTCCAGCTTTCTTTTGATTTCCATTTGCATGGAATATCTTTTTCCATCCCTTCACTTTCAGTCTGTATGTGTCCCTAGGTCTGAAGTGGGTCTCTTGTAGGCAGCATATATATTATGGGTCTTGTTTTTGTATCCATTCAGTCAGTCTGTGCTTTTTCGTTGTAGCATTTAATCCATTTACATTCAAGGTTATTATCGACATGTATGTTCCTATTACCATTTTCTTAATTGTTTTGGGTTTGTTTTTGTGGGTCTTTTTCTTCTCTTGTGTTTCCCACCTAGAGAAGTTTCTTTAGCATTTGTTGTAAAGTTGGTTTGATGGTGCTGAATTCTCTTAGCTTTTGCTTGTCTGAAAAGGTTTTGACTTCTCCATCCAATCTGAAAGAGATCTTTGCTGGGTAGAGTAATCTTGGTTATAAGTTTTTCTCTTTCATCACTTTAAGTGTATCTTGCCACTCCCTTCTGTCTTGCAGAGTTTCTGCTGAAAAATCAGCTGATAACCTTATGGAGATTCCTTTGTATGTTATATTTTGTTTTTCCCTTGCTGCTTTTAATATTTTTTCTTTGAATTTAATTTTTGTTAGTTTGATTAATATGTGTCTTGGTGTGTTTTTCCTAAGGTTTATCCTGAATGGGACTCTCTGTGCTTCCTGGACTTGGGTGACTATTTCATTTCCCATGTTAGGGGAGTTTTTGACTATAATCTCTTCAAATATTTTCTCAGTCCCTTTCTTTTGCTCTTCTTCTTCTGGGACCCCTACATTCAAACGTCGGTGCGGTTAGTGTTGTCCCAGAGATCTCTGAGATTATCTTCAATTCTTTTCATTCTTTTTCTTTATTCTGCTCCTCAGCAGTTATTTCCACCATTTTGTCTTCCAGCTCATTTATTCGTTCTTCTGCCTCAGTTATTCTGTTATTGATTCCTTCTAGTGTATTTTTCATTTCAGTTATTGTGTTGTTCATCTCTGTTTGTTCTTTAGTTCTTCTAGATCTTTGTTAAACATTTCTTGTATTTTGTCAATCTGTGCCTCCATTCTATTTCTGAGATTGTGATTCATCTTTTTTTAAAATTTTATTAAAAAAATTTTTTTTAACATCTTTATTGGAGTATAATTGCTTTACAATGGTGTGTTAGTTTCTGCTTTATAGCAAAGTGAATCAGCTATACATATACATGTATCCCCATGTCTCCTCCCTTTTGCATCTCCCTCTCACCCTCCCTATCCCACCCCTCTAGGTGGTCACAAAGCACTGAGCTGATCTCCCTGTGCTATGCAGCTGCTTCCCACTAGCTATTTATTTTACATTTGGTAGTATATATAAGTCCATGCCACTCTCTCACTTCGTCCCAGCTTACCCTTCCCCCTCTGTGTGTCCTCAAGTCCATTCTCTATGTCTGCATCTTTATTCCTGTCCTGCCCCTAGGTTCTTCAGAACCATTTTGTTTTGTTTTGTTTTGTTTTTATATTACATATATATGTGTAAGCATATGGTATTTTTTTTTTCTCTTTCCAACCCACTCAACTCTGTATGACGGTCTCTAGGTCCATCCACCTCACTACAAATAACTCAATTTCATTTATTTTATGGCTGAGTAATGTTCCATTTTATACATATGCCACATCCTCTCCATCCATTCATCTGTCAATGGACACCCAGGCCGCTTCCATGTCCTGGATATTGCAAATAGAGCTTCAGTGAACATGGTGGTACATGACTCTTTCCGAACTATAGTTTTCTCAGGGTATATGCCCAGTAGTGGGATTGCTGGGTCGTATGGTAGTTCTATTTTTAGATTTTTAAGGAACCTCCATACTGATCTCCATAGTAGCTGTATCAATTTACATTCCCACCAACAGTGCAAGAGGGTTCCCTTTTCTCCACACCCTTTCCAGCATTTATTGTTTCTAGATTTTTTGATGATGGCCATTCTGACTGGTGTGAGGTGATACCTCATTGTAGTTTTGATTTGCATTTCTCTAATGATTAATGATGTTGAGCATCCTTTCATGTGTTTGTTGGCAAGCTGTATATCTTCTTTGGTGAAATGTCTATTTAGGTTTCTTGCCCATATTTGGATTGGGTTGTTTGTTTTTTTGATATTGAGCTGCATGAGCTGCTTGTAAATTTGGAGATTACTCCTTTGTCAGTTGCTTCATTTGCAAATACTTTCTCCCATTCTGACGGTTGTCTTTTCATCTTGTTTATGGTTTCCTTTGCTGTGCAAAAGCTTTTAAGTTTCATTAGGTCTCATTTGTTTATTTTTGTTTTTAGTTCCATTTCTCTAGGAGGTGGGACAAAAAGGATCTTGCTGTGATTTATGTCATAGAGTGTTCTGCCTATGTTTTCCTCTAAGAGTTTGATAGTGTCTGGCCTTACATTTAGGTCTTTAATCCATTTTGAGTTTATTTTTGTGTATGGTGTTAGGGAGTGTTCTAATTTCATTCTTTTACATGTAGCTGTGCAGTTTTCCCAGCACCACTTATGGAAGAGGCTGTCTCTTCTCCATTGTATATTCTTGCCTCCTTTATCAAAAATAAGGTGACCATATGTGCGTGGGTTTATCTCTGGGCTTTCTACCCTGTTCCATTGATCTATATTTCTGTTTTTGTGCCAGTACCATGCTCTCTTGATTACTATAGCTTTGTAGTATAGTCTGATGTCCAGGAGCCTGCTTTCTCCAGCTCTGTTTTTCTTTCTCAAGATTGCCTTGGCTATTCAGGGTCTTTTGTGTTTCCATACAAATTGTGAAAGTTTTTGTTCTAGTTCTTTGAAAAATGCCAGTGGTAGTTTGATAGGGATTGCATTGAATCTGTAGATTGCTTTTCGTAGTGTAGTCATTTTCACAATGTTGATTCTTCCAATCCAAGAACATGGTATATCTCTCCATCTGTTTGTATCATCTTTAATTCCTTTCTTCAGTGTCTTATAGTTTTCTGCATACAGATCTTTTGTCTCCTTAGATAGATTTATTCCTAGGTATTTTATTCTTTTTGTTGCAATGGTAAATGGGAGTGTTTCCTTAATTTCTCTTTCAGATTTTTCATCATTAGTGTATAGGAATGCAAGAGATTTCTGTGCATTAATTTTGTATCCTGCTACTTTACCAAATTCATTGATTAACTCTAGTAGTTTTCTGGTAGCATCTTTAGGATTCTCTATGTATAGTATCATGTCATCTGCAAACAGTGAAAGCTTTACTTCTTGTTTTCCGATTTGGTTTCTTTTTATTTGTTTTTGTTCTCTGATTGCTGTGGCTAAAACTTCCAAAACTATGTTGAATAATAGTGTTGAGAGTGGACAACCTTGTGTGTGATTCATCTCTACTGTTTTTTCTCTGAATTGTTTTTCAGGTAGATTGCCTATTTCCTCTTCATTTATTTGGTCTTGTAGGTTTTTACCTTGCTCCTTCATCTGTCACATATTTTTTTGCCATCTCTTTTTTTTTTTTTTTTTTTGAGTGGCATTGTGTTTCTGTCTTACTGGTTGTTTGGCCTGAGGCTTCCAACACTGGAGTTTTTAGGCTGTTGGGTAGAGTTGCGTCTTGGTGCTGAGATGAGGACCTCTGTGAGAACTCACTCTGATGAATATTCCCTGGGGTCTGAGATTTTCTGTTAGTCCAGTGGTTCGGACTCGGAGCTCCCACCGCAGGAGCTTGGGCCCAACGCCCGGCTCGTGAACCAAGATCCTGCAAGCCACATGGGGTGGCCAAAAAAAAAAAAAAAAAAGAGAGAGAACTATAACCAAGTTAAAAAAAAATTAGACTAGGAAACTAACAGATACATTAGAAAGAATTAAAAAATAGATGAATCAACAACCAGAAGGTACAACAGTACCACAATAATAAAAAAGAGGAGGAGGGAAAAGAAAAAAAAAGGGGCCGGTGGGGAAGGCCTTGACTCTGGAGGGCGGGACCTAAGCAAGGGCAAGTTTTGGGCAGTGGGCAGGGCCTATGCTTAGGACCCACAGGGCTGGAAAAGGCCCTGTGGGCTGTGGGAGGTGGGGCGTAGGCTCAACAGAACAGAAGGGGCCCAGTTACGCCCCCCACCCCTGGTCTCAGAGGGCGGTGGAACTCACCTGGGAGCCCAGCAGGCTTCCTAGGCCCAAGTGGGTGGGGCAAACACCCTCCTCTCCTCTCCTGTTCCTCCGGTTGCAGAGGGGCCCTCCCGCCTGCCTCTTCTTTTCTCCCCTCAGCCTCCTTCCTATGCCCCCAGGACCAATGTGGCCATGGGAAGTGGAGGCCCTTTGAGGGCAGGGGACTGGCTTTGGAGCTCAGCAGTCTCCCCGTGCCCAAGTCGGTGGGGCAAATGCCCTCAGCTCCTCCTCCACTCCTCCCTGAGGGCCCCTCCCACGTGCCTTTCCTGATCTCCCCAGCCTCAGGGGCGCTGATCCTGTCTGGCCTCCACTTTTCCTCCCCCCTCAGTCCCCCGACGTCCTACCAGTTCACTTGGGGGTTCCTCCCATCTCCTTGGGCATTAGGGTCCTCCACCAGCGGCTGGCAGGGAACCTAATTATGGGGAGATGCTAACTCGGCGTCTTTCCACACTGCCATCTTGACTCCACCCTGCCTTCTTAGTTTTAAATATTACTATGTGCTTGTTATGTGTTATGTACAGAGCTAGGTGCTGGGATAGTGAACAAGCTAGGCAGATAGTCTTTGCTTTTTATGGAGCTTACATCCCAGTGGGGCACAGAGAATTTAAAGAGGCAATTATAGTACAATATAGTAAGCGCTATAATAGGGTAAGTACAAGGAGTACATAGGGAAGGCACCTAACTCAGATTGGGGATGTCATGATGACTTATCACAGGAAATAATACTCAGACTGAGATCAAAAAGCTGAGCTGGATTTAGTCAGGGGAAGGGGTAGAGAAGAAAAGTGCTTTAGGCACGAGGGAACAACAGGTTCAGAGGTGTTTATAGGTGGAAAAGAATGCAGTATATTGGAGGAACAAAAGTCATACAGCAACAAAAGTTGGATGGTAGAGAGGAAAGGGGCATAGGAAAGGATTATGCTAGATCTGTAGGCAAGGATGTGCTTCTTACTCAAGGATTTGTAGACTGGATCCTAAAAGCATTTGGGTGCCATTTTAGGATTTTAAGCAAAGTAGTGACATAACCACATTTGCATTTTATTTATTCAACAATGTACTGGATATCTAGTATGTGCCAGGCCTTATGCTAGACACTGGAAATACAATCACCGGTGAATAAGGAAGACACTGCTCCTGACTAACCACCAGGGAAATTGGCAAATAGGTTGAAAATAGTGTGGAAGCAGGGGAGACTGCTTATGAATCTGTCAGATGAATGCAGGCGAGAAATGTTGGTTGCCACACAGTGTCAGTGGGGTAGAGAAGATGAGTGGCATTTATGGGGATTTAGGGAGACAGGAAGAGGGAGGAGTTAAGAGTGATATGCAGGTTTCTGCATTGTTCCTATCTACTCACCCTCATCTCTTTGTATTACTAAATGTAAAATACGGGAGGACAGAGATTTTATTTTATTTTGTTTTATTCTGTTCTATTGTATTCTATTTCATTTTATTTTATTTTTTGGCTGTGCGATGTGGCATATGAGATCTTCCCTGATGAGGGATCGAACCCGTGCCCCCTCCATTGGGAGCATGGAGTCTTAACCACTGGACCTCCAGGGAAGTCCCAAGGACAGAGATTTTAACATGTTTTGTTCACTGCTGTATCTCTATTACCTTGAACTCTTAGTAGGTTCTCATTAAATATTTACAATTGAATAAATATCTAACTTTATTTTGGTTTAATATGAATGATTTGGGGTTGTCACTTCTTACCTTTTTTTTATGGATAAATTTCTTTGAGCATTAAATAACCCTTAAGATCATCAGTAAGTGCTCTCAAGTTTCAATCCTAAATTTCTAAGTTTTATTAGGTTTAGAAATAATTACCATTAAAATGGAAGAATTTTTAAGAGTTATATTTAATTATAAATCACATGTCTCTTTACAAATGATGTAGTGAGTGGTGTAAAATATATAGCTTTTAAACTATCTTGCATATGAGAAGAAATACTGAGGTATCTAGAGATTATCAATTTTTTTTTCACTTGTGAGTGGGGAAAGGTGATTTGTTTAGGTACATGGAATGCAGATTTTAGTAGAAAAAAAACAATTAGCCAGAAATAATCAGTTAGTGAAACTGTCTGGTGTCCCCCTTTGGATGTCCCCCTTTGGATGTCCCCCTTTGGATGAGGAATTTCTTGAGAATTCAGTGTATGGTTCTTGATTGTTAGAACATGGTTGCTTTGCTGTAGGTACAAATTATATGATTAATTTCAATGGGAGCTATATGTTGTGAAAGAGATTGAAAACGCTAAGTAAATGTTAAATTGTTCTGTTCTCCTATTGCCTTCTCTATGATTTTATATCACTCTGTGCCTCAGTCATTACATTTCAACCATCCTGGCTTTTTCTGATTTTTAAACATTCCATATTTTCCCACCTCAGAGTCTTGTGCTTGCTGTCCTTTTACTTGGAATGTTCTTCCCCCAGATCTTTGAATGGTTGGCTCCTTTTCACTCATGTCTTGGTTCAAATATTAGCTTTTCTAGACACCT
Organism: Balaenoptera musculus; assembly: GCF_009873245.2. Classification (NCBI taxonomy): domain Eukaryota; kingdom Metazoa; phylum Chordata; class Mammalia; order Artiodactyla; family Balaenopteridae; genus Balaenoptera; species Balaenoptera musculus. Next base: position 87,484,806 of record NC_045789.1, on the reverse strand, counting down.
TCCCTGCCCTTCCAAATCACTTTTGACTCTATCCTGCTCTCATTTTCTTATGGCACTTATTACTATTTTATATTATTCTATTGATTTATTTGTTTTTAGAAATATTGACTCTTTCTTCACTAGAATATTAGGTACATAAGAACAGGAGATAACTTTCTTAATCCTACCATATACTTAGTACTTAGAATGGCTCAAATATTTGTTGAATAAATAAATCTGTTTTCTTAATAAAAAACAATACATTTTGAATATAAAATGTAATGTTACATAGAAAACATAATTTTTAAGACATTAAATTTTCAAAATTTTATTAAATTTGTGAATTAATGTAGTATGTAATATATTAATACTAAAACATGGCTATTATAAAAGAGAGTATTTTTACTATCATTTCAATCCTATGGAAAAGGAAATTGGGAGAAATGAGAAAAGTTGATATATTAGTAAGTTAATGGACTTTTTTAGACTTCAGACTTTAAAAAATTTCTCTAAGTGTTATAGTAGTTACATACTAAAATTAACAGTTGTGAAAATTTTCATATGAGCACTTACAGAGCTAAATAATTTTAAAATTACCTAAATTTATGAATTCACTTTAACTTTTAACGAGTCATTAAATTGTTAATTTAAAACTACAATACTAGTAGGATAAGAATTAAAGTTTTATTAGGTTGTTGTACCTTGTGTAAACACATAGAACTGCTAACAAATATCTATTTCACTTATATCATGGACTACAGAGGTAAGTAATTTCTAACCAGGCAAACTGATTAATTATTAAGAGTAATGTATATACTTTTCAACTCTTAGCATAAGGGAAAATTGTATCAAATACATAGCTCTGACTTCTTTTCCCCCTATATATGCTTTTGTGGTGCTTTTGTAGTTTTTCTTGCCTGCCTTCTGGTTTGTAAACCTTTTGAGGGCAGGGGCCTGTTTACCTGTGTATAACCAGTACATGGCAGTGGGCTCTCAGGTCTGTGGTTGTTGAGTGAATAAATAAAAACATGCATTCTTTGTTAAAAAAAAAAAAAAAAGAGTAATGTACTCAGCTCCCTCTTTTTGTCCCCAGGTTTCCTTTACCCAGTCATCCTGCTGCACCTCCTGAACATCTTAAAGAACCTTTGGTATACATGAGGAAAGCACAGGTTGGCTACTGTTCATTTTAATTTTATTCTTCCATACCAAGTTATATAATGCAGAGTGAAAGATCCTTATTAATATTAGGACTGTATTTATTATATGAAAGACTGGGTAAAGACCACTAAAGTGAGGTGAATAGTATTTGCATACTCTTTATTTTCAGTAACCAAGGATTGCACTTACTTAACTATAGTAATCTTGAAAATGTTGAGTAGAAGAAAAAAAAATCATGTACTATACTAGCCTAAAATTTAAAATATCATAAAAGTAAATATTATGAAACAATTTGTTCCTAATGTTCTGTGATATTAAAGGAATGAAATGGGAATGAACTGACTCACTCTTCCCTTAAAATTTTAGCTTTTGACACCAGTGTTACTGATACTATATTTGAAACATTTGTTTTCACAGCAGGTTATACATACTAATTGTATTCTGTTACAGAACCCAAATGAACCTTGTATCTAAAATGCACTGAAAACAACTAAAAGTCACTTTAAAAGCATAAAATAAAATAACTTTAACAGAAAAACTGTAAAAAGCTGTTAAAGTAGGAACTTAATAAGTTCTGTCACATGCCCCTAATTCTTTTAGCTGGCCTTTGCCTTGGCCCTGTGTGGTCTACCTGCCTGTGAGGTGGCACTATTCATGAGCCTTCCTCACAGTGCTGGGGACTCTCTAACTGCCACTGCTGAGGCATTTAATGGACCTCATAAGTCAACCTTCTTTCTCCATCATAGTCTCAGAAATTATTATGAAAATTTTCAGATACACCCCAAAGAACTCCAGTGAACCCGTCACCCAGCTTCAACAGTTATCATAGTAGCTCTGCTGCTCCTGAGAAGTGTTCTGCTTGCTCTGAGTTACCATGCTCCACAGTGGTAGATGTTAGGCAGGTTTTTCTTTTTCTGCTTTTATTTTCATTTTAAAAACCCTCAAAATTAGAGGGTGAAAGGAAGCAATATAAACAAAAAACATGGAGATATTTGAGGAAATATGTAATATGTTTCTATCTCTAGGTGGTACTTTAGGGCTAGCAATCAGACAGTATTTATTATCGATGTGTCATAAATCATAATCATCACATGATACACGTACGAAGTAATTGGTCTTTTGTTGTAAAGATATAAACTCAAGAAAATAAAACTAAATGCTTGGGTCTAAGTATTTTTTGGCAAAATTTGAAAATTTCTGAAAGTTTTAGAGAAAGTATCAGTTTTAGCGTAAGTATAAAAAACAAAACACAAAAGTTGGTTTCCTATTAAGACTGAAGAGGTACAGAGATAAATAACAGGTCTGTTCTTAAAGCCTACTGCTAGTTGCTGAGACTATATATGAATGGTAAATATATGTATTGTGTATATGTATGGTACTCCTCTCTTTTCTCTCCAGGCTTACCTGCTAGATCCAGAGTTGGCATGCTACAACCCATGGGCCAGATCTGCCCTGCCACCTGTTTTTGTATGGGTAGCAAGCTAGGAATTTTATTATTTTTTTTAACATTTTCAACTGGTTGAAAAATCAAAAGAAGAATAATATTTTGTGACCCATGAAACTTATAGGAATTAATAAAATACGTTTTATTGGAAAAATAGTCATGCTCCTTTATTTACATATTGGCTATGTCTGCTTTTGCACTATGTCAGACTTAAATAGTTGCTTTAGAGATGTTATGACCTGGAAAGCTTAAATTTTTTACTATCTGCCTTTTTATAGAAAGTTTGCAGAATCCTGCACTAAATTAGTCCCTTTAAGAGCGGGGACTGTGCTTTTAATCCTCAGCATCTAAGCATAGTACCTAGCACACAGAACACTCAGTAAATGTATGCTGAAATACAGTTGACTCTAGAACAACATGGGTTTGAACTGCATGAATCCACTAATATGTGGATCTTTTTCAATGCTAAATACTACAGTACTACACTGACCTGGGCTGGTTGAATTTGCAGATGCAGAACCACAGGAATGGAGGGCCAACTGTTCAGTTATACTCGAATTTTCCGCTGTGTGGAGTGTTAGCATCCCTAACCTCCGAGATATTCAAGGGTCAACTGTAATTGATTCTTTTTTGTTTGTTTGTTTGTTTGAAATTCAAGAATTTTTTATTATTTATCAAAGTAAGGGAAGTGACATTTTTACAGTCTTTTTATGTGGGTTTCTAAATCTGCAAGACTGAAGATTTTTGTTGTTGTAATTTTTTTTTTAAACATCTTTATTGGGGTATAATTGCTTTACAATGGTGTGTTAGTTTCTGCTTTATAACAAAGTGAATCAGTTATACATATACATATGTTCCCATATCTCTTCCCTCTTGCATCTCCCTCCCTCCCACCCTCCCTATCCCACCCCTCTGGGTGATCACAAAGCACCGAGCTGATCTCCCTGTGCTATGTGGCTGCTTCCCACTAGCTATCTATTTTACATTTGGTAGTGTATATGTGTCAGTGCTACTCTTTCACTTTGTCCCAGCTTACCCTTCCCTCTCCCTGTGTCCTCAAGTCCACTCTCTACGTCTGTGTCTTTATTCCTGTCCTGCCCCTAGGTCATCAGAACCTTTTTTTTTTTTTTTTTAGATTCCATATATATGTGTTAGAATACGGTATTTGTCTTTCTCTTTCTGACTTACTTCACTCTGTATGACAGACTCTAGGTCCATCCACCTTACTACAAATAACTCAATTTCATTTCTTTTTATGGCTGAGTAATATTCCATTGTGTACATGTGCCACATCCTCTCCATCCATTCATCTGTTGATGGACACAAAGGCTGCTTCCATGTCCTGGCTATTGCAAATAGAGCTGCAGTGAACATTATGGTACATGACTCTTTTTGAATTATGCTTTTCTAATGTTATATGCCCAGTAGTGGGATTGCTGGGTCATATGGTAGTTCTGTTTTTAGTCTTTTAAGGAACCTCCATACTGTTCTCCATAGTGGCTGTATCAATTTACATTCCCACCAACAGTGCAAAAGGGTTCCCTTTTCTCCACACCGTCTCCAGCATTTATTTATTTATTTATTTTATTTTATTTTATTTTATTTTTATATTTATTTTTGGCTGTGTTGGGTCTTCGTTTCTGTGCGAGGGCTTCCTCTGGTTGCGGCAAGCGGGGGCCACTCTTCATCGCAGTGCGCGGGCCTCTTCACTATCACGGCCTCTCGTTGCGGAGCACAGGCTCCAGATGCGCAGGCTCAGTAGTTGTGGCTCACGGACCTAGTTGCTCCGCGGCACGTGGGATCTTCCCAGACCAGGGCTCGAACCCGTGTCCCCTGCATTAGCAGGCAGATTCTCAACCACTGCGCCACCAGGGAAGCCCTCCAGCATTTATTGTTTGTAGATTTTTTGATGATGGCCGTTCTGACCGTTATGAGGTGATACCTCATTGTGCTTTTGATTTGCATTTCTCTAATGATTAGTGATGTTGAGCATCCTTTCATGTGTTTGTTGGCAATCTGTATATCTTCTTTGGTGAAATGTCTATTTAGGTCTCTTGCCCATTTTTGGACTGGGTTGTTTGTTTTTTTGATATTGAGCTGCATGAACTGCTTGTATATTTTGGAGATTAATCCTTTGTCAGTTGCTTCGTTTGCAAATATTCTCTCCCACTCTGAGGGTTGCCTTTTCGTCTTGTTTATGGTTACCTTTGCTGTGCAAGAGCTTTTAAGTTTCATTAGGTCCCATTTGTTTATTTTTGTTTTTATTTCCATTTCTCTAGGAGGTGGGTCAAAAAGAATCTTGCTGTGATTTATGTCATAGAGTGTTATGCCTATGTTTTCCTCTAAGAGTTATATAGTGTCTGGCCTTACATTTAGGTCTTTAATCCATTTTGCATTTATATTTGTATACGGTGTTAGCGAGTGTTCTAATTTCATTCTTTTACATGTAGCTGTCCTGTTTTCCCAGCAACACTTATTGAAGAGGCTGTCTTTTCTCCATTGTATAGTCTCGCCTCCTTTATCAAAGATAGGGTGAGCATATGTGCGTGGGTTTATCTCTGGGCTTTCTATCTTGTTCCATTGATCTATATTTCTGTTTTTGTGCCAGTACCATACTCTCTTGATTACTATAGCTTTGTAGTATAGTCTGATGTCCGGGAGCCTGATTCCTTCAGCTCTGTTTTTCTTTCTCAAGATTGCTTTGGCTATTCGGGGTCTTTGTGTTTCCATACAAACTGTGAAATTTTTTGTTCTAGTTCTGTGAAAAATGCCATTGGTAGTTTGACAGGGATTGCATTGAATCTGTAGATTGCTTTGGGTAGTAGAGTCATTTTCACAATGTTGATTCTTCCAGTCCAAGAACATGGTATATCTCTCCATCTGTTTGTATCATTTTTAATTTCTTTCATCAGTGTCTTATAGTTTTCTGCATACAGGTCTTTTGTCTCCTTAGGTAGGTTTATTCCTAGGTATTTTATTCTTTTTGTTGCAGTGGTAAATGGGAGTGTTTCCTTAATTTCTCTCTCAGATTTTTCATCATTAGTGTATAGGAATGCAAGAGATTGCTGTGCATTAATTCTGTATACTGCTACTTTACCACATTCATTGAGTAGCTCTGGTAGTTTTCTGGTAGCATCTTTAGGATTCTCTATGTATAGTATCATGTCATCTGCAAAGTGACAGTTTTAATTCTTCTTTTCTGATTTGGATTCCTTTTATTTCTTTTTCTTCTCTGATTGCTGTGGCTAAAACTTCCAAAACTATGTTGAATAAAAGTGGTGAGAGTGGGCAACCTTGTCTTGTTCCTGATCTTAGAGGAAATGGTTTCAGTTTTTCACCATTGAGAACGATGGGTTTGTCACATATGGCCTTTATTATTTTGAGATAGGTTCCCTCTATTCCTACTTTCTGGAGAGTTTTTATCATAAATGGGTGTTGAATTTGTCGAAAGGTTTTTCTGCATCTATTGAGATTATCATATGTTTTTTATCCTTCAGTTTGTTAATATGGTGTATCACACTGATTGATTTGTGTATATTGAAGAATCCTTGCATTCCTGGGATAAACCCCACTTGATCATGGTGTATGATCCTTTTAATGTGCTGTTGGATTCTGTTTGCTAGTTTTTTGTTGAGGTTTTTTGCATCTATGTTCATCAGTGATATTGGCCTGTAGTTTTCTTTTTTTGTGACATCTTTATCTGGTTTTGGTGTCAGCGTGATTGTGGCCTCCTAGAATGAGTTTGGGAGTGTTCTTCCCTCTGCTATATTTTGGAAGACTTTGAGAAGGATAGGTGTTAGCTCTTCTCTAAATGTATAATAGAATTCGCCTGTGAAGCCATCTGGTCCTGGGCTTTTGTTTCTTGGAAGATTTTTAATCACAGTTTCAATTTCAGTGCTGTGATTGGTCTGTTTATATTTTCTAATTCTTCCTGGTTCAGTCTTGGAAAATTGTACCTTTCCAAGAATTTGTCCATTTCCTTGTGGTTGTCCATTTTATTGGCATATGGTTGCTTGTTGTAATCTGTCATGGTCCTTTGTATTTCTGCAGTGTCAGTTGTTACTTCTCCTTTTTCATTTTCTTATTCTATTGATTTGAGTCTTCTCCCTTTTTTTCCTGTTGAGTCTGGCTAATGGTTTATCATTTTGTTTATCTTCTCAAAGAACCAGCTTTTAGTTTTATTGATCTTTGCTATTGTTTCCTTCATTTCTTTTTCATTGATTTCTGATCTGGTCTTTATGATTTCTTTCCTTCTGCTAACTTTGGGGGTTTTTTGTTCTTCTTTCTCTAATTGCTTTAGGTGTAAGTTTAGGTTGTTTACTTGAGATGTTTCTTGTTTCTTGAGGTAGGATTGTATTGCTATAAACTTCCCTCTTAAAACTGCTTTTGCTGCATCCCACTGGTTTTGGGTCGTCGTGTTTTCATTGTCATTTGTTTCTAGGTATTTTTTGATTTCCTCTTTGATTTCTTCAGTGATCTCTTGGTTATTTAGTAGCATATTGTTTAGCCTCCATGTGTTTCTATTTTTTACAGTTTTTTTTTTCCTGTAAGTGATATCTAGTCTCATAGAGTTGTGGTCGGAAAAGATACTTGATATGATTTCAATTTTCTTAAATTTACCAAGGCTTGATTTGTGACCCAAGATATGATCTATCCTTGGAAATGTTCCATGAGCACTTGAGAAGAATGTGTATTCTGTTGTTTTTGGATGGAATGTCTTATAAATATCAGTTAAGTCCATCTTGTTTAATGTGTCATGTAAAGCTTGTGTTTCCTTATTTATTTTCATTGTGGATGATCTGTCCATTGGTGAAAGTGGGGTGTGAAAGTCCCCTACTATGATTGTGTTACTGTCAATTTCCCCTTTTATGGCTGTTAGCATTTGCCTTATATATTGAGGTGCTCCTATGTTTGCTGCATAAATATTTACAATTGTTATATCTTCTTCTTGGATTGATCCCTTGATCATTATGTAGTGTCCTTCTTTGTCTCTTGTCATATTCTTTATTTTAAAGTCTATTTTGTCTGATATGAGAATTGCTACTCCAGCTTTCTTTTGATTTCCATTTGCATGGAATGTCTTTTTCCATCCTCTCACTTTCAATCTATATGTGTCCCTAGGTCTGAAGTGGGTCTCTTGTAGACAGCATATATACGGGTCTTGTTTTTGTATCCATTCAGCCAGTCTATGTCTTTTGGTTGGAGCATTTAATCTATTTACATTTAAGGTATTATCGATATGTATGTTCCTATTACCATTTTCTCAATTGTTTTGGGTTTGTTTTCGTAGGTCATTTCCTTCTCTTGTGTTTCCTGCCCAGAGAAGTTCCTTTAGGATTTGTTGTAAAGCTGGTTTGGTAGTGCTGAATTCTCTTTTGCTTGTCTGTAAAGGTTTTAATTTCTCTGTTGAATCTGAATGAGATCCTTGCTGGGTAGAGTAATCTTGGTTGTAGATTTTTCCCTTTCGTCACTTTAAATATGTCCTGCCACTCCCTTCTGGCTTGCAGAATTCCTGTTGGTTCGTAATTCCCATTGTTTTTGGTGTCTGCTCACAGTGGGTGAGGTTGGTTCAGTGAGTTGTGTAGGCTTCCTGGTGGAGGGGACTGGTGCCTGTGTTCTGGTGGATGAGGCTGGATCTTGTCTTTCTGGTGGGCAGGACTGTATCCAGTGGTGTGTTTTGGAGTGTCTGTGAACTTAGTATGATTTTAGGCAGCCTCTCTGCTAATGGGTGGGGTTGTGTTCCTGTCTTGTTAGTTGTTTGGCATGGGGCGTCCAGCACTGGAACTTGCTGGCCGTTGGGTGGAGCTGGGTCTTAGCATTGAGATGGAGATCTCTGGGAGAGCTCTCGCTGATTGATATTACATGGGGCCAGGAGGTCTCTTCTGGTCCAAAGTCCTGAACTCGGCTCTCCCACCTCAGAGGCTCAGGCCTGACATGGCCTGGAGCACCAAGACCCTGTCAGCCACACAGCTCAGAAGAAAAGGGAGGAAAAAAAGAAAGAAAAATAAATTTTTAAAAAATAAATAAGTAAAATTATTAAAATAAATAATAATTTAAAAAGAGAGTAACCAAACCAATAAACAAATCTACCAATGATAACAAGCACTAAAAACTAAACTAAGATAAACATAAAAATCAGAAACAAGTCAGTCGCAGACAGTAAACCCCAAGTCTACAGTTGCTCCCAAAGTCCACCACCTCAATTTTGGGATGTTGTCTATTCAGGCATTCCACAGATTCAGGGTACCTCAAGTTGATTGTGGGGATTTAATCCACTGCTCCTGAGGCTGCATGGAGAAATTTCCTTTTCTCTTCTTTGTTTGCAGAACTCCTGGGGTTCAGCTTTGGTTTTGGCCCCCTGTCTGTGTGTGGGTCGCCCTCAGGCATCTGTTCCTGCCCAGACAGGACAGGACAGGACAGGGTTAAAACAGTGGCTGATTAGGGGGCTCTGACTCATTCAGGCCTTTTGGGAAGTCTGAGGTCTTCTGCCAGTGTTCAGTAGGTGTTCTGTAGGAGTTGTTCCACATGTAGATGTATTTTTTTTTTAATTTTTTTTTTAAATTTTTATTTATTTATTTATTTATTTATGGCTGTGTTGGGTCTTCGTTTCTGTGCAAGGGCTTTCTCCAGTTGTGGCAAGCGGGGGCCACTCTTCATCGCGGTGCGCGGGCCTCTCACTATCGCGGCCTCTCTTGTTGCGGAGCACAGGCTCCAGACGTGCAGGCTCAGTAATTGTGGCTCACGAACCTAGTTGCTCCACGGCATGTGGGATCTTCCCGGACCAGGGCTCGAACCCGTGTCCCCTGCATTGGCAGGCAGATTCTCAACCACTGCGCCACCAGGGAAGCCCCATGTAGATGTATTTTTGATATATTTGTGGGGAGGAAGGTGATCTCCACATCTTACTCCCCCGCCATCTTGAAGGTCCCTCACTACTAACTTTTATAACTACCAACTTTCAATCTGTCTTTCTCCTTATGTACCCTCAATACTATTAACTTTAACCTCAAGCAGATGAACCCTTATAATGTATCTCACTGCCTTCTAACAAACCTTCAGTGATTGCCAATTGCCTAACAAATGAAGTTTCTACTCCACAGCCCACCATTTAAGAGTTTTTACTATCTGTCCCAAGCTGCTCCTTCCACTTTATCAGTCTCTGCTGTCTTATAACTGCCGTTTGTGCCCTTCCAAGTGAATCATTTTGCCTTTCCTCTTGCATCTTTAACACTTAGTTTTCCTGTCATGGAAAGCCCTCTGCCTGCTTTACATTATGTAAATCCCATCTATTTTGTGTCAACTCAGATGGCATCTCTTCTCTGACGTTGTTATTACCCCTGTTGAAAAGGATCTCTCCCTCTTTTGGACTCTTGTAGCACACTGTCATTTTATGGCCTTCATTCACAAATTGCATTCTATTATAGTAACTTCTGTATGCATCTTTCTATCTTTTCCTATAAGCCTCTGGAAAGCAGTAACAATTTTAAAAAGACTTTTGTGTAGCTGTTACCTCTAGTATACTGACCTTTATGTAGCAGGAATTTAGTAAGTTTATAATGAATCAATAAGTAAAGGCATTTACCATCCTTTTTAGCAATTATTACAATACTTATTTAAAAGATATTTACTGAATGCCTACGAGTGGAAGACCCTCTGCTATGTGCTGTGAAGATTCAGAAATAAATTAGATACAGATTCTGCCTTCAGGTAACTTCATGACTTAATAATTGAAATAAGACTTGGACATATGTACCTATAACATAAGGTAGAAAGTGCTGTGTGCTATAGGGAAGATGGCTAGGAAGCTTTCTGGGCTGATGAGGGGAAGAGGCTCCTTATACTGCATCAGCATTTTCCAGAGTGTTTTATGCTGAATCCTAGCCCTGAGAGATGCTCCATAAAAGGGGGTTCCAGGGACAAATAAGTTTGGGGATGGAAGCACACATTGCCTTCCTCTTGGTGAATCACAATTTATTATTTTTAGTGGACTTGATTTTTTACAAGAGTTTTAGATTTACAGAAAAATTGAGAAGACAGTACAGAGAGTTCCCATGGAACCCGTACCCAGTTTCCCTATTAACATCTTACATTACTATGGTACATTTGTTACACTTAGTGAACTAATATTAATATAGTATTAATAACTAAAGTTCATACTTTATTCAGATTTCCTTAGTTTTAACCTCATATCCTTTTTCTGTTTTAGGATTCCATCCAGGATACCACATTACATTTGGTTGTCATGTCTCCTTAGGCTCCTCTTGGCTATGACAGTTTCTCAGACTTTCCTTGTTTTTGATGACCTTGACAGTTTTGAGAAGTACTGGTCAGGTATTTTGTAGAATATCCCTCTCTTGGAATTTGTCTGATGTTTTTCTCATTATTAGACTAGGGTTGTGGGTTTTTTGGAGGAAGATCACAGATATAAAATGCCATTTATATTCATTAAATTATATCATGGTATATACTATCAATATGATATATCACTGTTGATGTTGACCTTGATTGCCTGATTGAGGTATTATTTGTGAGGTTTTTCCACTGTAAAGCTACTCTTCCCCCCTCCCCCCCCCCCTTGTATGTATACTGTACCCTCTGGAAGGAAGTCATGGTCCACACTTGAGGAGAAGTTACGTTCCACCTCCCTGGGTGGGGGGGGTATCTACAGAAATTATTTGGAATTCTTCTGCATGGAAGAGTTGTCTCCTCTCCCCCATTTATTTATTTATTCAATCATTTATTTTTATCAGTAGGGACTCATGGATATTTATTTTATACTTTTTTTAAATCTAATACTCCTTAATTTTGTTGCTTACAATTTCTTTTGGCATGTTAACAGCTCAGAGAGGTTCTGCAATAAAGAAACTGTTTAATTTTTATTTAATCTAGTGTTGTTCAAACTTATGTAATCTATTTCCATGTAAGATACTTTGGGAACTATTTTGCTACACCTTTCACAGAAAGCAATATTTGAAGAAACTTATATGCAGTGTGATAAATGTAAGTGCATAAGTTTTCTTGTGAAATAATAGTAGTAAGCACATAGAGCTCTAATTATGTGCCAGGTACCATTCTAGTGCTTTACAAGTATTCACTCATTTAATATTTATGCTGACTCTATGAAATGAGTTACTCTTACGGTCTTAGATAGAGCCAACTTTACCAAACTACTAAGTGGAAGACCTGGAATTTGAATCTGGACAGCCACTCCAGAATCTACACTACCTGATGATATTCAACCTATTTCTGTATCCAGTCCAGAAATGCTCAGACAAACTCAAGGTGTGCTGCGTGGTTGAATTTATCCTATTCACTGTCAATCCAGTAACCTTAGCAAAAATGAGAATTTTGCTAGTTTTATATTACTTCAATTCACATCCCCTTCCTAATTGGTCTTTCTGCCTTCTGTATTGTCACTCCATTTCCTAAAACTTCTAAGACTTTTAGGATAGAGCTCCAATTCCTTACTTTTGCTTAAAAGACTATAAATGATCTTGCCCCTTTTTACTGTTCAAGTCTCATCTTTTGCCTCCTCACACTGTCCCTCCCCCTACTGCCACTCCCATGCCCAATTCCACACACATGTACGTTCTCTCTCTCTAATCATACTGGATCTCCTCAGTTGTTCCCCAACAGGAGAACCTGTGCTCATGCTGTTGCTTCTACCCAAAACTGCCTACCCTCAAATCCCACATATTTTTGGCTAACTTCTGCATATTCTTCAGGTCCTGTGTTAGATGATAGTTTCTTTAGGAAGGACTTCTGACCCTTAGTTCTCAGATACTCAGATATTTATCCTGTTTCTCCAGTCTTCCACATGGGAGGCACCCTATACTTCCCACCACAATACTTGGGTTGTCTGTATCATCACTAGATTCTGTAGAGCAGGGCCAGTGTCTCTCTTTTCACAATTGTATCTGCAACATCTGGCATAGTGCCTAGCCCATGGTAGACGCTCAATAGATATTTTTTTAAAATAATGAATGATTGAATAATCAAAAACTGCAAAGTATTCCCTTTTAGAAAATATTCATACCCTTATCCCTAGTAATTTCATTTCTCAGACCCTAAAGGAAAGAATCAGAGAAACACAGAAATTCATGTTCATGATAATAGTAAAAAATTTTAAAGCATCTAAATGAACAGCAATAGGGCCTGCTTAAATATAACATGGAAACTCCAAAAGACAATGTTATGCAGGCATCAGAAATGACATTTTTGAAGAAATATAATGACATGGGAAATTGCATATGATATAATCTTAAATGGAAAAGCAAACTATAAAAACAAAATAATTCTACTTTAATTAAATGTATATATATGCGTATATATATTCATACACACATATACATCTCAATTGTACACATACATGCGTAGAAAAAAATGAAGAGAATAAAATGGTAACAGTGGTTATTTTGGCTGATTGAAATCTATGAGTGCTTATTTATTATTTTATTCTTTACATATTATTGTTTTTCCAACTATCTTGAATAAATGTGTTACTTTTATAATCAGAGAATTACTAAAACCTTTTTCCATTAGATAGCTGGATGATTATTATTTTGTTTTACTTTATTCTTTTCAGGGTGAAGAAAGTAATTTTAAACTTTATAATTTCATAGTTGTTTACATGTTATATATTTATTATATATTTTTTAATGACTTATTTATTTTCATTACTATGAAAAAGTAGCAAGGTGATAGTTAATACCCATTTAAAGATTTCAATACAGTTGCAGTTCTTTTGTGAATCTTTTGCCTCTCATGGCTTAGAAACTACTGTATTTATAAAACTCTTGAAATACTTTGAGTTAATACCATAGATACCAATTATTAGGGAAACTGATTAGAATGCAACAATAATTTCATTTAGAGAGGATATGGGTTTAGGTAAAAGGTAATATCTTCCTATTTAAACATTTTAAATGTAAAATGCCATTCATTTTCCTTTTAAACAACATTTTAGAAGATCTTTATTTTATAAGTCTTTGGAGTAGAAACTATTACTTTCTTCTTATTTTGTATTAATGCACTGTCATTTTTCAATAACTTATGTGCTACTTCTACTTTTTTTTGGTGCTAGGTACATACTGAAATTTTTACTTAAATAATAGCATAGAAATAACTATGATTTTTTTTGAGCATTTAGTTTTGAGACTTAGGGCTTATTTATTCACCTCCAGAAATAGGACCTGAGAAAAATTAAGTCTCTGTAAAACTGGAGCTAAAGTGGACCTTCACATTTATCCAGTCCAACCTCTAGAGTTCATCTCCTTTTGGTGGAGAACTTCTGGAAACAGGGAATTCACAATTTCACTGACTTAACCCGTTTTGATTAAGTCTTCTTACTTGTTGGAAAGTTTCTTTCTTGTGTTAAATGGTTACATGCTCCTTATAACATTTACTCACTGGTCTGAGCTTTGTGCTTTATAGATAGAAAGCATTCAGTACATGTTGGTCAGTGAGACAAAGGAATGAATGAATACCACTTACTCAAGATTAGAGTTCTTGAGGGAACCTAAAGGATGACCCAGCTTAAAAGCAGCCACTTGCTTCATCTTGGATTTCTCCTCATTGTCAGGAAATCTTATTACTATTTCTGATGTCTGAGTAAATGATTTCTCTGACCATCCAAGACTTCTATGAAATGACTTCTGACCATCTGACTGAAGTTCTTGCAAGGCGTACCTTGGAAAAATCCTGCCAACCTTGCCATAGATATGGAACAGGGAATAGGGAAGTGGCCAACCACTGGGGTCGCTTTTCTTTCATTATTTTTAGGATTTTCAAGGAAGTGGTATGTGTTCTGTTGTCAACTAGAAGTTTTGATATACCTGGCTTCCTATTGCTTGCTTATTGTTTTATGTTTTCTTTGGTTTATGACATACAGACTGGTGTAGCCCTTATGAACTTTTTGCAGCTTATATTATTTGTTTCTGTCTTATCCTCCCCACCCTCACTACAGGGATGCTGTTTCATTCATCTTTTAGTGATATGTGTTTAATAGGTGCACAATAAACATTTGTTGGATCTATGTCTTTTCATTATTTGAAAACTCAGCTGTTACCCCTCATTTCCCCCTTTTCTAGCCATAAAAATTTGATTTTTTTCTGAATTGAACATCCTTTTCCTCTTTCCTTCTCTCAGTTTTAAGTTGTTCTTCTCTTCTGGATCATTTCCAAGTTTCCTTTTTTTTTTTTGGCTGCATCAGATCTTAGTTGCGGCACGCGGGATCTTTCGTTGTTGTGCGTGGGCTCTTTGTTGAGGTGCATGGGCTTTTCTCTGGTTGTGGTGTGTGGGTTTTCTCTCTCTAGTTATGGTGTGCAGGCTCCAGAGCACATGGGCTCTGTAGTTGTGGCACGTGGGCTCCAGAGTGCATGGGCTCTGTAGTTTGTGGCACGCAGGCTCTCTCGTTGAGGCGGGCAAGCTCAGTAGTTGTGGTGCGCGGGCTTAGTTGCCACATGGCTTGTGGGATCTTAGTTCCCCAACCAGGGATCAAACCCGCATCCCCTGCATTGTAAGGCAGATTCTTTACCATTGGAAAACTGGGGAAGTCCCCATTTCCAAGTTTCTGCTTTAGTTGCGGAGCACAGAAAAACTGATAATTGAATAAAACTTTGTGCAGCATTGCTTCAGTTCTTAATATTCTTTTCCATTCTACTCTCAGGTGTTCTTTTAAAACGTTTCCTCATTTGTAAAATGAGGGTAATGATACGTATCTCACAGGATTAATAAAATAACATATGTAAACACATGAAAATCACATAGCTCTGTTTCCTAAATTATTTTCATTCAGAATGCTTTCTTCTAATATATAATTTCTTTTCTTTGTAACTTTTTTCTTAACTAGTTTCTCTCTATATTACATGTAACATTAAATTTAAATTTGGTAAGTTGAAATACTTGGTAAAGTGGGATATCCATTTAGGAGAACTATGATTAATCACTTAAAATTGTACTTTATTGAAAACACCTGAAGAGATGTTTTTGTTAGAAGAATTTTTTAAAGGATAAGATAAATATGTTTCAGAATATCTTATCAAGGTATAATTATAGAAAGTATCATTCTATTTTAAATGGACTTCATGTTTGAGTTTTTAGTAGGTTTTATGCTGTATTAAAATTGTGTATTGCAGTCTTCAAAATATGCACAGCGTATAAGCCACACATTGATGTCTGTTGTAACTTTAATTTTGTTTTTATATCTTAGAGTTATTTTCTTTTTATCAACTCAAGAGCCCTCTTATTAGTGGTTGAAAATGAGAATTTTTGGAATCATAATTCAATAGCTAGAAATTTAGTTCTTTATATAATAGGATAAGTAATACAAATTCAGGGATTGACTTCTTAATCTTTACGCAAATTTTATTTTTATAGTAATGACTGAATTAAAATTACAGTTTTTTAAATTAAACTTTCTCATACCTGCTCCCCCAACAATCTGGAGTTGGGGGAGTAAGTGACAGAAGGCTTATTAGAGGAAATTATTTTTAAGCTGAGATCTGAATGTTGAATAAAATTTATCTAGTTAAATTGGGGATAAGGATGTTGAGGGTGAAAGTGGGTTATATTTTAATAATTAAAGTTTGGTCATGAATAATGTACCCAAATGTATTTTAAGTCTTGGATCTAAAAAAAAAAAAAAGAAAAGAGAGAGAGTTGAAAATAAGCCAGTAAATGGAATTCGTTTTGGGGGTATTTCATGCAATTAAAAAAATTTTTTTATTAATTTTATTTATTTATTTGGCTGCGTTGGGTCTTCGTTGCTGCGCGCGGGCTTTCTCTAGTTGTGGTGAGCGGGGGCTACTCTTCGTTGTGCTGTGTGGGCTTCTCCCTGCAGTGGCTTCTCTTGTTGCGGAGCATGGGCTCCTGGAGTGTGGGCTTCAGTAGTTGTGGCTCACAGGCTTCAGTAGTTGTGGCTCACGGGCTCTAGAGCGCAGGCTCAGTAGTTGTGGTGCACGGGCTTAGTTGCTCTGTGGCATGTGGGATCTTCCTGGACCAGGGATTGAGCCCGTGTCCCCTGTACAGTGCGCTCCGGGTCTGCCGGTGGTGGGGGGATGGCCACTCAGGCCCTGGCAGGGCACCTGCGTTTCAAACTTCTCTGCAGCCAGGGGCCACAGCCGGGGCGGAGCCAGGTTGCCAGCCCTGGGTGGGAAGGGGGCGGGGTCACATGGTATGGGCAGTATTTCCTGCAATATATTAAGAGTATTCTTTTATTCTTGAAAACCTATTTCTACATATTTAGTAAATTAAGCCTTATGCATTTCACACAGCTCTGTATTCCTCCTATAGATGATTTTTTTCCTGTTCATTCGTTGCTTAGGCAGTTGTATCAGATTATTTTTAAATGCTTGCAACATAATTTAGGGTAAAATCTGTTCAATTATTGAAAATTTATTATGTGCCAGACAAAGTGTGATATGTGCTATGATAGGTGAAGGAAGAGGTGCTGTGAG
The DNA here is from genome assembly GCF_009873245.2 of Balaenoptera musculus. Classification (NCBI taxonomy): domain Eukaryota; kingdom Metazoa; phylum Chordata; class Mammalia; order Artiodactyla; family Balaenopteridae; genus Balaenoptera; species Balaenoptera musculus. The sequence goes on along the minus strand of NC_045789.1, from coordinate 87,467,769 downwards.
AACCCATAAGCAAAGGTACCGAATATTATCTGGGATGAGGGGCCAGGTAAGAGAAGGCTTAATAGAGGTAAAGACCTGAAAGCTGAATAAAATTTATTCAGATAATGTAGGAATGAGTATGTTGGGATGGGAGGAGGGCATGGAGGGTTTATTCCAGATAGAGAGTAATGTATTTAAATATGTGTATTAAAGAAGAAGCTCTGAATAATGATAGCTGTAGTAAAAGCTATCAATTATTGAATGATTATTATCATTATTGTGTCACAGTTCAAAGTACTTTAATCTTTATAACAATCACATAATGGAGCTATTATTATTATTCTACTTTTATTGTCTGGTTGTAACTGTCCTTTATGGATAATGTAATATATAGTTCTCTCCTTTTCTCTTCATTTGGTCTAAATTTTGGAGCTTTGGCCTTATTTTATTTTGGTTTTAGTGAGTCAGAAGTGGTCTGTAGGCATATTTTAATAAAAAGACCAAAAAATTATGGCGTTTTAGCTTGGCATTAAAAAGAATAGTTTACTAAAATATGGTATATATGGATAATCAATTTATGACTGACCATTAAAATTAACTTATTATTTCAAGTTTACAAGAAATGTAATAAATACTGTGAAAAAGTAGTAAGACCAATCCAGATTGTGACACATAAAAGACGAGTGGTCTGGACTCCTCAAAAAAGTCAATATGAAAAAGAAAAGGATGAAAGCACTCTAGATTAAGGTACAAGGAAAGAGACATAACAACCAAATGTAATGTAATGCATTCAATTTTAATGGATCCAGGATTTTTAAAAATATAAAGACATTTATGGGGATAATTGGAAATTTTTGAATATGGACTAAATATTAGATAATATGAAATATTATTGTTAGTGTTTTTAGGTGTGACAGTGGTAATATGGTTATGTAGGAGAAGGTTCTTATTCTTAGAAAATTCATGATGAAGTATTTAGGGTAAAATATCATGTTTGGAAAAATTATAATGTAACAATTTCTGTAAAATTTTATTTTACTAGGTCATTAATGGGATTCTTGAGTATCAAACATTTATAAAATGCTTAAATCTAACTTACCTTTTTATTATCTGCTGTTTTCCCTTGTAATGTTTATCACCATCTGATTGTTGATTTATTTTTTTTGTCTATCTTCATTCCCATCCTCCACTAGAATGTCAGTTCCATGAGGACGGAGACTTTCTGTTATTCACAGCTTACTTCACAGCACTAAGGATAGTATCTGGCACATAGTAGGCAGTAATCAATATTTGTTGAGTAAACTAATGAATAAAGATAACCAATCTCAACCAACTTCACCATTTCTATATAGCTCATAACATCTTTAATGTTTTAAAGTCAGTTTTGGTACTGTTAACCAGAAATAATAATAGATTGTTCCTTATGTTTCAGGGAAGTTGGGAAAAAAGAATTTTGAAGAGTTTAAATAGTATGTGCACTGAACTGAGTATCCCATTGGCACGAAAGGTACTTTTTTTTTTTTTAATTGGAGTATAGTTGCTTTACGACGAAGTGAATCAGCTATTATGTATACATATATCCCCTCCCTCTTGGACCTCCCTCCCACCCATCTAGGTCACCACAGAGCACGGAAAGTACTTTTAACATTTAAGTATTTTTTTGTGAATCAAGTACTAGGAAGTATCATGAAATAACTGTCAGGCAGATTTATCTTTTTTTATTACTAGTATATCAGTTTGTTTTGAAACAAAAATCTGTAAAAGGCCAATTATGTGGATGTAGTTTATATAGGTTTCTATTATGTATGCTGTAGTGCTTTTTGTAATAAACCTATATCTTGAGACTAAATATAGACTCTGCAGTATAGGTGATTTGGAGATTTGTCTTATAAATACACTTTAAAGATTTTAATTACCTTTAGTCTCCTTACTTGAATGATTTGTCATCTCTGCAGAACTATTTAGATCTAATACTCAACATTTATCTGTCACTCTGGGCTTCGAGAGGGGAGAGGTGAAAAAGGAGAGAAAAGCCCCTTGAGAAATATTCTGGATTCTTTATAGCTGCTCATGAGTAGGAGAGAACGTTTCTCTTCACTTCATTCTCCCAACCTGCTATTTGTTTCCTGCTGTTGGACAGGATATAGTGAATGTACTTTGGATAATATCCAAGCACAAGTCACTGAAGGCACCAGAAGGATGGTGTAAAAAAAAAGATAAATTTATAGAAAAACTGTCTAAGTATGTAGTATTGTATAATATACTGTCTTGCATATAGGAAGATGATGCTGCTGACTCAAGGTCACACTCCCTTGGCCAGCCCCCCTTGCAGTGCATTTCTGAGATTGCTGGATGGGGTAAGAGATGTAGTATGTGGCTGAGGAGCAGTTTTTCTTTGTGAAATTTTACTAGCCAGCACAGATCATTTGCCTTCTATTCTTGGACTCATTAGCACCACATCGTAACTGAGCCACTGAGACTACGTATAATGTAATAGTTAAATAATGTAATTTAAGTGTAATTCCCTAAAAAAGCTAACCGTATGTAATGAAATTATTTCTTCTTGTGTTATGGTAGCTTATTTAAGCTTTTAGATAAGGTATTGATTCTTATTTTTCGGCTGCATTGCTTAACTTCACAAAACGAAACCAATTTTAAAATTACCTTTTTTAGAGGCCAGTTGGAGAACAGAAAGAACTTCTCAATAAATGGAATGAAATGGGAACTGATGAGCCAGGTATATGTAAAACTCTTTTCAAAATGTGGTAGTGGGGAAAAAAAAATTGCCTCCTTAATTGTGAATCCAAAATAACAATATTAACAATTTTTTTGGAAAGATAGCAACTTTCCCTCTCCACTAATTTACTATCATCTGATTTTTTTTGCTTAAACTTCTACTTTGCAGTTTAAAATTCCTAACTTTGGTCAGTGTTCTCCATTATTTTGAGGATATTTAAATCAGTTATCTTTTTTTAAAGCAGCAGTTGAAAACATTTTTATAAAAGAGTAAATTAAATCATTCAGTGGATTTCATAGACAAATCTTTTTCAAACTTTAATTACATTGAGATGTTAAAGATGGATTAAATGTGGAAAAGTTTGTTTTTTTTTTTACTAGTCCTGCCAAAGCAAGGCCTCAAAAAATTTATTAAACACTCAGATTTGTTTCTCTCCACGAAAATCTTTAGTAAAAGGCAAGAGATTTATTTGATCTGAAGAGAAACCAGAGTATATGTGGAACAGTTTTAATACTTCTAAAATGTTTTTAAGAATTTATTTTGGTTCATTTTAATGTTTAAAACTGAGTCAATCAATTTTATAAACATATAATGAGTGAGAACTCTAACATTTACTATGATAAACAGATACATATATAAAATTGTTTAGGTAGACATGTACATAATTCCTCACCACTCCTTCTTAAAAAAAAGTTGAGGGGGGTGGGTACTGGGCAAGAAATTGTGCCATATTAAAGGGAGCAGTGTGTTACAGAAGTTCAAAAGGGAGAACAGTTCAATACAACTACAGGAATTCACTAAGAATGCATTGTTTGTATTCTAAGTACTTTGAGAATTCTCATATAGAATTCTCTCTTCTCATATAGAACTTTCATATTATACTGACATTGTTTTTCAATTCAACTACAAATAATCTATTACAAATTTATCAAAGGGGGGACTCTTTATTTCTGCTAGAGTATGTCATCTAGGCTGTCAAGGGAAGGGACTATCTTTTTATTTTTATTGGCCCAGTACTTAACACAATGTATGACAAATAACGGATATTCTGCAAATGTTTGAATTAATCTAGCTGAATAGCAACATATGAAAGAATCATTAAAATTTATTGTTAATAAGAATTTTTATGTTATAATTGAAATTTTGTTTTAATCTATCTTATTAATTCTAGATTTAAGCCTTTTCAGGCCTGTTTATGCACCTAAGGATTTTCTCGAGGTAGGTTCTATTGACTAAATATATATATATATATTAATGAGGTAAAAATGCAAAAGAAATGATGGTATAAGAACATCTCCAGGCAGAGGAATCACCATGTAAAAAGCCCCAGAGCCACTGAAGTGGTAGAATAACATGATTATATTATATTTGGAAATTGCTCTTGGAAAATACATTGGAGTGTGGAAAAATTAGAGGGAAGTAAATCAGGAAGATTTGATTAAAAAATAGTGACTGTAAATCATGTAGCCTGCTTCCTGGCACATATAGGTGCTCAGTGAATTGTTTCCTTTTTTACTTCCTCCCTGTTCTAGTAGTTCAGGCAAGGCATGATAAAGGTCTGAACTAAGAGAACAGCATTCAAAATGGAAAGAATTCAACAGACTTGAGAGATTTTAAGGAAGATTTGGGAACCGATTAGATCTAAGGAGTATGAGAAAAAAAGAAACAAACGTAAAGATAACCTTTAAGTGTCTAGAATGGGTAACTGGGCAGAGGTAACTTGCCCTTGAGATAGAGAATACAGGAGGAGAAACAGGTCCATTAGTGAAGATGATGAGCTTAATTAAGTTTGAGAAGCATATTGAGCATTCAAGTGGAACTTTTCAGTAGGCAGTTACAACTCACTAATTATTTTAATTCACCTGTCTTTGATTCCACTTTTTCTCTTGTACCTTACATGTAATCCATCAGCAAATCCTTTCAGCTTTACCTTTGAAGTATATCCAGAATCCATCCACTTCTTACTACGATCATTCCTATTTCACTGGTCCAAGCAGCCATCTCTTGTCTGGACTATTTCAGTAGCCTCTTAATTGCTCTTTCTGCTTCTAAGCTGCCCACCTAGAATCTGTTCTTAGCAGAGTTTCTAGAGGAAGACTTGTAAGTACAATTCTGAAGAAGCCACTCTTCTGGTATCCAGTGGCTTCCTATCTCCTTCTACTTAAAAACCAAAGTCATGACAGTGGCCTAAAACATCCTGCTTGGTCTGTTACACCACCACCTCTCTGAGTTCATCTCCTATTACTTTTTCTCCTGATTTGTTCTACTCCAGCTATTTTAGCCTCCTTGCTTTACCTTGGCTTCCGCCCATTTGTGAGGGCCTTTTGCTCCTTGTTTTCTCTGCCTGCAGTGCTTTTCCCCCAGATACTTGTGTGGACATTCCCCTCACTCCATATGTCTTTGCTTAAATGTCACATTCTCAACATAAAGAATATGGTCAATAATATTGTAATAACTTTATATGGGTACAGATGGTTACTAGACTTATTGTGGTGATCATTTCACAATGTATGCAAATGTCAGATCACTTTGTAGTACACCTGAAACTAACATAATATTGTACGTCAACTATATTTCAATTATTTTTTATTTCAATTAAAAAAAAGAACATTCATGGAAAAAATTCAAACACATACACACACACAAAAATGTCGCCTTCTCAGCAAAGCCTTCCCTGGCTCCCCTGGTTGGAACTCCTTATAGCCCTTTCCTACTTGGTTTTTCTCCATAGCATTTAGCATCATATAACATACTATTTTCCTATTTGGCTTATTGCCTGCCTTATCCTATTAGATGGAAGTTTTGTTCACTGCTGCAACAATTACAGAGTCAAGTCAGATAACTGAAAAGGCTCAACAAGACTTCACCCACAAGGATACACCCACATAAGGCTTTCCTTCAGCAAGAGAAAGAAAATACATGCAAATACAAAGAGATAGGAATTTCCAGACACATCTCCCAGGCCCCTTTCTCAGGTGCACAGGATGCACTTTGTCTTTGGGTTATGAATCTCCAAGGTACATGCAAGATACTTCGGTCTTGGGAGTCGAGGCACAAGTTTTCTGAGGGGCCTTTTATACCCCACTGGTAATTCAGATGTAAACCAGCAATCTGTACATCTTTTTCAATAAACAATGTAAATAAACTGATATGGAGTTCCTCCAGGGGACATTAAATAGCACATTATAAATGACTAGTTAGTGCATTTTACCCCATCTTGGCCAAGGGTTACTACTAGATGTCCAGGTATCCCTGAAGATAAGATAGAGCTACCATAAACCAGCTGCAGCTGCAAGCTGATCCTATCCTTAACTGTTCTCTCTCCAACAGGTAGAACAGTGCTTAGCACATCATGGCTCAGTAAATGTGTTGAGTGAATGAGTAAACGAATGATTGAATCTTTCACATTTTATTTTTATTTCTTTTCTGAACCTGTTGTCTCTGATACCAGTTTGCCAGCATAGAACATTGTTAGAAATTATTTCAGGCCTTTAGAATTGTAAGCAGTATCTTTTTAACTTTAAAGAAAAATTACTTTGGTTTGAAACTGCCTTTATGGTTCTAGCATTATTTCTCTTAGCTTATTAAAGATTTCTCCCAAATTCTTTCCTTTTCTAGCACTTAAATTTCATGTAATTTTTTTATGGTTGTCTTTAACTATGTTTTCTCCTTAATAATCATAGTGTTCTGTGGCCTTCAGGACTGTTGCTGAATTGATCCTTTTATTAGTCATGCTGAGATTCTTCTTTAACTCAAGCAAATTTTCTATAATGATTTCCTTAGTTACAGTTTCTGCTTTTCTAATATTTTCTCTTTTCTATTGCCCACATATTCGTAGTTTCTTTTTCTTTTCAATTCTGTGTTTTTGAGTTTCCCATGCAAGTATGATCCCTTATTTGTGTAATTAGACTAAAATTGTGTTATTCTATATTAGTCTGTATTTAACACTGTTGATTCTTTGCTAAATCTTTTTTCTTTTTTTTTTTTAAGCAAATACCTTTGATATTTTTAGTTTCAATTTAGTGTTTGCAATTTTAGGAAACTCTTTTGGCCTTATAGCATATTCCATTTTATCAGCCATTAGTTATCAGTTTATGAACGCCTTCTTCAGATATGATAGTGTTTCTGTCATTCTAATCTCCTTCCTTGGATTCTTGGTGGTTTCTTTCCCTCAACAGTTTCAATTTTTAAATATTTTTGAAATTATTATTATTCTCTCCCCAAAATGTGTGTTGTTAGAAAAATAAGAAAACACATGTAAGAAGAAAATTTAAAACAAAAATTACTCATAATGCCATCATACAGCAATAAATACTACTATACTGTAACTTTTTAATTTAATAAACATATTGTGATATTAATTGAGGCATATTACACTGTATTTTGTATGAATTAAACATAATTTATTTAGGTAATTTCCTCTAATGGAATGTTTAAGTTGTCTCATGTTTTTCTGTTTTATAAGAGAACAGTACTTCCTTGATGTTTTTTTCTGCACTATCTCTGCAAACAGCTTTAATTATTTCCATAATCATACTGAAAGAAGTGAGATTCCTAGAGTAAAGGCTGTGCAAATATCTAAGGTTTTTTTAATCTAGTTAATTTTGAAAAATATATAAATCCATCTTTCTTGTTAGCTTGGCTTCTGAAAAATGTTTTTTCCCTTTGGGTTTGGTTTAGCGGCAAAACCTTATGATGTTATTCACTGTCTTTCTGTAAACCTTGTCAGTATCTGTTTTGTTTTTTTTGTTTTTTTTTTAATTTATTTATTTTATTTATGGCTGTGTTGGGTCTTCGTTTCTCTGCGAGGGCTTTCTCTAGTTGTGGTAAGTGGGGGCCACTCTTCATCACGGTGCACGGGCCTCTCACTATCGCGGCCTCTTTTGTTGCGGAGCACAGGCTCCAGACGTGCAGGCTCAGTAATTGTGGCTCACGGGCCCAGTTGCTCCGTGGCATGTGGGATCTTCCCAGACCAGGGCTCGAACCCCTGTCCCCTGCATTGGCAGGCAGATTCTCAACCACTGCGCCACCAGGGAAGCCCCCAGTATCTGTTTTTGAAAGAGTTAGAGTTGGTTCTGAAATTTTCCCTGGCAAATATTACAATCAAGCAATTTAAATTTTTCTGTCATTTTCCCTGGTAAAATATTATAATCAAACAATTCTTTTTACCATTAGAACATTTTTCTTTCTAACTAAATTTTTAATTTTTTAGTTTTATATGGTAGATCATCTGTTGGAATATTAAATTAAAAACATATTTATAGTATTTTAACATTTTAATACAATTTTATAGTTTCAGAATGTAAAGTATATGCATAACCGAGATAGTTTTTAATCTTGTGATATATACTAAGATTATTACTGCCAATTTTATAAGTGTAAATAGTCAATAAAGAAACTAACCAATTATGTTGGATTTGTTTTTAAAGGTATTAATTAATCTTCGCAACCCAAATTATGAAAATGGTGATTCTCATAGTTTCAGGACTCATTTGGGTTTAATCCAAGTTCCTCTAAAAGTAAAAGACATCCCTGAATTGGTAAGTATAGGCATTTAAAAATAAATTAACATATTTTAGAGGGCAACTATTAGAAATATATTATAGTGCAGCATATATCTAAAGCAGTAGGACAATCTGCTCATTAAATAAATGAATAAAATGAAAAGTTTCTTTTTGTAAGTATGTTGTATAGAGAGTGAGTTGCTTTGCTAGTAGGATTAAAGATGAGCTTTCCTTGACCTATAAATGCTTTTGCTTATTTCTTATTTTAATAAACAGCATAGATTCATAAGACAGCCTTGTTGGAATTTGGGTGCCTGATGTCTGGCTATAAAACTGATTGAAACAAATTGTGAATTTTATAAAAAAATTTTTTAAAGAATGTACATTTCATTTAATTCACCCAACCTTTATTAAGCTCATAACATGGTGAGACACTGAGGGAGATAAAAGAACATAAGATGAGTTAAAGGCTGTCTTTGCTCTGGAGACTGTCACGTTTTGATAAGGACATTAGTTTTAAAATAGAGTAATTATAGAAAGGTGGGAAGATTTCCTGATAAAGGAGTTAAGAAATTACCATCACTCCTTCTTTTGTTAATTACCCCAAAATGATAAGGAGCACAGAAATGTAAATACTGTCTTTGATGAAAGTAAGAAACAACTTGTAACTCTAAGCTTTAAAGTATTAAGATAGAGAGCTGATGGGAGAATGAAGAATGACGCAAACATGAAGATGGTCAAGACTTAATGCCTCTAAAAGGTGGGAGGTATGGATGACAAGTGTGACAGTAATCAATTTATTATCTTTCAGCTCCAAATCTACCTTTTTAAAAAATTGAAGTATAGTTGATTTACAATATTGTATTAGTTTCAGGGGTACAACAAAGTGATTCAGTTATACACACACACACATATTCTTTTTCAGATTTTTTTCCATTATAAGTTATTACAAGATATTGAATATAGTTCCCTGTGCTATACAGTAAATCCTTGTTTTTTATCTATTTTATATATAGTAGTGTATATCTGTTAATCCCATACTCCTAATTTATCCCCCTTTGGTAACCATAAGTTTGTTTTCTATGTCTGTGAGTCTGTTTCTGTTTTGTGAATAAATTCATTTGTATTATTTTTTTAGATCCCACGTATAAGTGATATCATATAATATTTGTCTTTGTCTGGCTTACTTCACTTAGTATGATAATCTCTAGATCCATATCTATTGCTGCAAATGGTAATATTTCATTCTTTTTTATGGTAAGCAATATTCCATTATGTATATATATACCACATCTTCTTTATATATTCATCTGTTGATGGTCACTTAAGTTGCTTCCATGTCTTGACTATTATAAATAGTGCTGCTATGAACATTGGAATGCAAATATATTTTCGAATTAGAGTTTTTTTTTTCTTTTCCTGGTATATGCCCAGGAGTGGGATTGCTAGATCATATGGTAACTTTATTCTTAGTTTTTTAAGGAACCTCCATACTGTTTTCCACAACGGGTGCACCAATTTACATTCCTACAAACAGTGTAGGAGGGTTCCCTTGTCTCCACACCCTCTCCAGCATTTATTATTTATAGACTTTTTGATGATGACCATTCTGACCAGTGTGAAGTGTTACTTCATTGTAGTTTTGCAAATCTGCCTTTTTTGCTCTGTTTTATTATACTGGAGCTGGACCTTATAAACATTTCTTTTTTGCCAGCTAGCTTGATGTTAGGCTTTGTCAATAGAGGATTCTGGAGGGACATTGCAAGACAATAGCAGGACAAAGGGACTTTCCATGTACAGAAGCCAGCAGATCAGCAAACAGAAGACCCAGTAGCACTCACCTTGGCAGCCCTCAGGCAACCAGCTCCAGCCTGTACTCTCTGGCAAGGTTTTTCTTCACCTCTGGTCTGCACATTCCTGCGGCAGGCATACCCTCTCCTTAAAAGTCTGAATCTCAGTCTTGAGGGCGTTGGGGGACCCTTTCCTGAGTTCTTAGTTCCTTCTTGGTTCACCCTCCTGCTTAGAAGTCATAGTTCCTTTCTGCATTTGCTAATTTTGTTTTTCCCTGTTCACATTTCTGGTATGGTTTCTATTTCTTGATGGGACTCTGACTGATACAAAAAGCCAGATGATTTTTCTCCCTTGAACTTTGGAAAGGATCAAGAATTGGAGACACCACATGTTATAGAGTCGCTGAGGAGACATAGGGCTGAAAGTGGAGATTGTGTGAAAGTCTGTATCAGGAGGGGTTAGACCCCCAGACTCTTCTCATCCTGCATATTCCGGTGACTCCTCCTCCCTCACAGAAGACCAGAGGTGTGTTAATCACTACAGAAACAGAATCAGAAAGGCTATAAACTCAGTGACCTCAGACATAGAGCTGAACAGGAATGAGGCACGGTATTGAAAACAGAGGAATTAAGTGAAAGTTGACCGAATAGTGAACTAATACCCTTGTCCCCTGCCACCACCACTATGCCTGACCAGTCTCTCATTCTTCACCCTCCACCAACTTTAGAATGCCAGAGAAAAGGCTAACAGAGATTTGGAGAACCCTTACCGGCAGGGGGGGCAGGCGGGAAAGAAAAGAAAAATAGCTGGCTGGCTATAATTGCTTCACAGTGAAGTCCACCACACTCTGCCTAGTTCTCGCAGACAGAGCTTCCAGTCAGTCGTTAATCGCCTCAACCCTAAATATAACTGACCAGCCTAGGATCTCCAGATACTTGAAATCTTCCAATTTTAAAGGCATAGGTCAAAACTAAAACAAATAAACAAACAAACAAAAAAAAGAAGAAATAGCCAATTTAGGGAATGAGTGCTTATTATGGCCACCAATTGTTATTTCAGGCTTGAATTTACATCTACACTCACAAAATACAATAGGCCAAAACCTGGTGCGAGGTTCATCTAGATTTGCAAAATGATACAGGACAAAAAACATGGCATGTCAGTATATCACGTAGATCTTCACTGGAAGTCCTTGCAGCCAACCAGATGCTACTTCCTAGCCCCACAAGGAATGCATGCAGTTGGAAGTGCCAAGGCTACATAGGCACAGCATAGGAAAGTCTCATATGCAGTAGCAACTATTTCTTATAATGCACATGAGCATAGCTTCCAAGTCCTCTCAAGAGGCACACCAGGTAGCTAAGGCCTGTGTTTTCCATTAGATTTTTATAGTCCACTTACAGTCCTCCATTTCAGATGTAATTTACCAGTCAAGGGTCATATTTTTTCAGTAAATTATATTGCTTAGTAATATAGCTGGCTTTCCTCTCCACAGTTTTTTTGTGTGATCCAGTATGTTTTCAGGTCAACAGTGCTGGGAGAAGGTAAACCCAAGGTTATCTTCACATGGACAAAGAGGTTAGCCTGTTGTTAACCATTTCTCCCCAATAGAAGATGTAAAGCAAAGCATTAATATTCTCAGAGAGAAGATATTACTCATTAAACAAGAATAGAATTTCATTAAAACAACAAAACAAAACATTAGAAAATGAAAAAAGAGCTTATAGGACTCAAAAATATGATATGCCAAAAAAAAAAAAAAATCAGTAGAAAGCCCAGGAAATCTCTATCAGAAGACAGAGCAAAAGCAAAAAAGCCAAAGAGATGAAAAATAAAAGGGAAAAGTTTATTTTTTAAATTAGAGGATCAATCCAGAAGGGCTAAAACCTGACCAACAGGAGTTCTAGAAAGAGAAAACAGAGGTAAAGGAATGATTAAAAATTTTAAGAACTGAAAGACAGGAATCTTCATTGTGAAAAGGCCCACCCAGTACCCAATGCTGTGAATGAAAGAAGACCCAAGGCACCTGAATAGGAGAAGACTAAAAACTTTTTATGGAAGAAAAACAGAGTATATATAAAGTTTCAAGCATCTGACTGCTCAGCAGGAAGACTGGAAGCCAGAAGATTTTTAAGTAAAGCCTTTAAAAATCTGAATGATTTCAAGCCTAGAATTCTGTATGTAGCCAACAGTCAATCAAATGAGAATTTGAAATAGACATTTTCAGATGTATGTGATCTCAAATATTTACTCTTATTAAGGGAGCTATTGGTAGAAATGCTCCAAAACAAGATCAAAAACAAAAAGAGCAAAACAGAGGATCCAGGCAATGGGATTCCAACCTAAGAGAAGAACAGTTTCCAAAATGACAGTGAAGAGAGTTTCCAGGACAAAGTTTGTGCAACAGGACCAGAGCAGAGCGATTCCAGATTGGAGCAGAAGGTTGGAGGGTTCCAGGATGAGTGCCTGCAAGAAAAACACCAAAAGTAAAGATGATCTGACAGGTTTAACCACATGCAAAATTGTATTGTGGAGGGTCTTTTCAGAGTTGTTAAAGGGTAGAGGAAGGAGGTAAGTGATTACAGAAAGTTGCATAAGTAAAAAACTGGTTTAATTATAAACTGTATGAAAAAAAATACATATTTTAGGAAAGGAAACATATTAATAGCATACTCCTTGCCTCAGCAGTGAATAATTTTTAAATAGTAATAATAATGTAAACTCTTAATATGGATTTAATCAAGAATTGATATATACTGATAATGGAATGATGGAGGGAGGAAAAGAGAATGTACATGAGCTAAAAATCCTCATTTATTATAAAAAATCAGTAGATATTTGAAACTGATAAATTAAAAATAACAATATATACTTATTACTTGAAATATGGGTGTAAATACCAGAAAAAAGCTGAAAGTGGTTGTTCCTGAATAGTGGGCTAATTATGATTGCGTGTGTGTGTGTGTGTGTGTTGGGGAGGAGTGCATAAATAGAGAACTGCTGTTTTGTTGTCATTCTTAAGTCTTTTAGCTGATTTGACTTCTATTTATTGCCTGTAAAGATAGTATAGTGTGGTGGTTAGGTGATTAGATTCTGAAGCCAACTAACCTGGGTTTAAATTCTTGCTCTGCCACTCACTGGCTATGTGACCTTGGGCAGGTTTTTCTTAACCTTGAGCTTTAGTTTTCTTATTTAATATATGGACAATAGTATCTTTTTTTAATATAAATTTATTTATTTTTATTTTTATTTATTTTTGGCCGCATTGGATCCTTGTTGCTGAGTGCGGGCTTTCTCTAGTTGCGGCGAGCAGGGGCTACTCTTCGTTGCGGTGCGTGGGCTTCTCATTGAGGTGGCTTCTCTTGTTGTGGAGCATGGGCTCTAGGAGCGCAGGCTTCAGTAGTTGTGTCTCGCGGGCTCTAGAGCACAGGCTCAGTAGTTGTGGCGCATGGCCTTAGTTGCTCTGCGGCATATGAGATCTTCCCAGACCAGGGCTCAAACCCGTGTCCTCTGCATTGGCAGGTGGATTCTTAACCACTGCGCCACCAGGGAAGCCCTGGACAATAGTATCTCATAGAAGTGCTGTGCAGATCAGTAAGTTAAGATATAAGTTATGGGTTGAATTGTGTCCCCCCCAAAAGATATGTTGAATCTTGACATCCAGTACCTGTGAATGTGACCTCATTTGCAAATAGGGCCTTTGCAGATGCAATGAAATTAAGATGATGTCTTACTGGAGTAAGGTAGGCCCAAAATCCAGTATGACTGGTGTCCTTATAAGAAGAGGAGAAGAGACACAGAAGAGAGACACACAAGGAGAATGTCATATGACAGGCAGAGACTGGAGTGTTGCATCTATAAGCCAAGGAACACCAGAGATTGCCAGCAATACCAGAAGCTAAGAGAAAGACATGGAACAGATTCTCCCCTAGAGCCTTCAGGAAGAGCATGTTAATATCTTGATTTTGGACTTCTAGCCTCCAGAACTGTGAGAATGAGTTTCTATTGTTTAAAGCTACCCAGTTAGTGGTACTTTTTGTACCACTGGCAGCCCTAGGAAACTTATATATAAATATAAAGCATATAGATGGTCCTTGGAAAATAGTAAGCAGTATATAACTATTAAACATTACTACTACAACTTTCATTAAAAAATAATTTTTAAGAAGTTATTTTTAAAAGATGTTAGAAGCCCTATTAGTAGCTGTTTATACAAAGTGATATGGCTGTACAGAAGAGGAAGTGACAGATTCTTTTCCTAGAGGTGGTGGGAGGTCTTCTCAAAGGTACTGCCATGTGAAATAGTTTGAAGGAGTTTGCTAGATAAAGAAGCAGGGAAAGGATAATGTATGAAAAGCTTTAGCATGTGCGTAAGTGGGGCTAATTATGCCTTCTGTCTGTCTGGGGGGACCTGGAGCTGGTGTGGATTCATTCTTAGCTATTGGAGAACCAAAAGCCTGTGGCAAATTTTTAAAAAATTGTGAGTATACTTAATGTCTGCAGGCATGAAGGATAGTTGTCCCCATGTTTCCTCAACCATGTGACTTGGTGATAATGAGTCTGACCTGATGATGCATGGTTTATCTGTAACCCTGATCTGTCTGTGTGAATACTGAACTTGGTGAGACTCAGTGAGTCTCATATGATGCCTCAGTAGATGGCCCTCAAACCTAGTTCACAGTGTTAGGGTTAGACTTATCCATATCAAAAGGGACCCACTCAGCCTGGAGGTAGCTTTGGAGGGCAGGGGATCGGCACAGGGAGCCTGCTGAACTCCCAGGCCTGTTCCCTGCCCTCCAAGCCCCCCCCGCACCCTCCTTGGCCACACTGGTCTTTGGGGGCACAAGAGGGAGGCTGGGGAGATCAGGAGAGGCAGGTGGGAGGGGCCCTCCCAGACCAGAAGAGCAGAAGAGGAGAGGAGAGGAGGGCATTTGCCCCACCCACTCAAGCCAGGAAGCCTGCTGGGCTCACAGGTGAGGTCACCTGCTCTCTGAGACCAGGGGAAGGGCACACCTGGGCACCTTCTGTTCCTTGAGCCTAAGCCCCACGCCCCACAGCCCCCAGGGCCTTTTCCAGCCTTGTGGGTCCTAAGTATAGTCCCCGCCCACCACCCAAACCTTGCCCTTGCTTAGGCCCTGCACTCCACAGCCAAGACCTTTCCCCCCGTTTTTTTTTTCTTTTCCCTCTTTCACTATTGCAGTACTGATGTATCTTTTGGTTGTTGATTCATCTATATTTTTATTTTTGTATTTTTTCTAACATATCTTAATTTCCTAGTCTAATTTTATTTTTTACTTTGCTATTATTTTTTTTTTTATTTTTTATTTTTTGCCGCCCCACGCCGCTTGCGGGATCTTGGTTCATGAGCCAGGGGTCGGGCCAAAGCTCCTGCAGTGGGAGGTCCGAGTCCGAACCACTGGACTAACAGAGAACCTCAGACCCCAGGGAATATTCATCGGAGTGAGATCTCACAGAGGTCCTCATCTCAGCACCAAGACCCAGATCTACCCAATAGCCTACAAACTCAGTGTTGGAAGCCTTAGGCCAAACAACCAGTAAGACAGGAACACAATCCCACTCATTAAAAAAAGAAAAAAATGAGATGGCAAAAAAATATGTCACAATGAAGGAGCAAGGTAAAAACCTACAAGAACAAATAAACGAAGAGGAAATAGGCAATCTACCTGAAACGGAATTCAGAGTAATGACAGTAAAGATGATCCACAATCTCGGAAATAGAAATGGAGGCACGGATTGAGAAAATACAAGAAAAGTTTAACAAAGATCTAGAAGAACTAAAGAACAAACAAACAGAGATGAACAACACAATAACTGAAATGAAAAATACACTAGAAGGAATCAATAATGGAATAACTGAGGCAGAAGAACGAGTAAGTGAGCTGGAAGACAAAATGGTGGAAATAACTGCTGAGGAGCAGAATAAAGAAAAAAAGATTGAAAATAATTGAAGACAATCTCAGAGACCTCTGGGACAACACTAAATGAACCAACATTCAAATTATAGGGGTCCCAAAAGAAGAAGAGGAAAAGAAAGGGTCTGAGAAAATATTTGAAGAGATTATAGTTGAAAACTTCCCTAACGTGGGAAAGGAAATAGTCACCCAAGTCCAGGAAGCACAGAGAGTCCCATGCAGGATAAACCCTAGGAAAAACACACCAAGACACATATTAATCAAACTAACAAAAATTAAATTCAAAGAAAAAATATTAAAAGCAGCAAGGGAAAAACAAAATATAACATACAAAGGAATCCCCGTAAGGTTATCAGCTGAGTTTTCAGCAGAAACTCTGCAAGACAGAAGGGAGTGACAGGATACACTTAAAGTGATGAAAGAGAAAAACCTACAACCAAGATTACTCTACCCAGCAAAGATCTCATTCAGATTGGATGGAGAAGTCAAAAGCTTTTCAGACAAGCAAAAGCTAAGAGAATTCAGCACCATCAAACCAACTTTACAACAAATGCTAAAGAAACTTCTCTAGGCAGGAAACACAAGAGAAGAAAAAGACCCACAAAAACAAACCCAAAACAATTAAGAAAATGGTAATAGGAACATACATATCAATAATAACCTTGAATGTAAATGGATTAAATGCTACAACCAAAAGGCACAGACTGACTGAATGGATGCAAAAACAAGACCCATATATATGCTGCCTACAAGAGACCCACTTCAGACCTAGGGACATATACAGACTGAAAGTGAAGGGATGGAAAAACATATTCCATGCAAATGGAAATCAAAAGAAAGCTGGAGTAGCAATATTCATATCAGATAAAATAGACTTTAAAATAAAGACTGTTACAAGAGATAAGGAGGGACACTACATAATGATCAAAGGATCAATCCAAGAAAAAGTTATAACAATTATAAATGTTTATGCACCCAACATAGGAGCACCTCAATACATAAGGCATATGCTAACAACCATGAAAGGAGAAATCGACAGTAACACAATCATAGTAGCGGACTTTAACATCCCACTTACACCAATGGACAGATCAACCAAACAGAAAATAAATAAAGAAACATAAGCTTTAAATGACACAATAGACCACATAGATTTAATTGCTATTTATAGACCATTCCACCCAAAAGTGGCAGGATACACTTTCTTCTCAAGTGCACATGGAACATTCTCCAGGATAGATCACACCTTGGGTAACAAATCAAGCCTCGGAAAATTTAAGAAAATTGAAATCATATCCAGCATCTTTTCTGACCACAACGCTATGAGATTGGAAATCAATTACAGGAAAAAAACTGTAAAAAACACAAATACAAGGAGGCTAAATAGTGCACTACTAAATAACCAAGAGATCACTGAAGAAATCAAAGAAGAAATTTAAAAATACATAGAAATAAATGACAACGAAAACACGATGACCCAAAACCTCTGGGACACAGCAAAAGCAGTTCTAAGAGGGAAGTTTATAGCAATTCAATCTCACCTCAAGAAATAAGAAAAATCTCAAATAAACGATCTAACCCTACACTTAAAACAACTAGAGAAAGAAGAACAAAGAAAACCCAAAGTCAGTAGAAGGAAAGAAATCATAAAGATCAGCAAAGAAATAAATGAAGTAGAAATGAAGAAAACAATAGCAAAGATCAGTAAAACTAAAAGCTGGTTTTTGAGAAGATAAACAAAATTTATAAACCCTTAGCCAGACTCATCAAGAAAATAAGGGAGAAGACGCAAATCAATAAAATTAGAAATGAAAAAGGAGAAATCAAAACTGACACTGCAGAAAAACAAAGGATTATAAGAGACTACTACAAACAATTATATGCCAATAAAATGGACAACCACGAAGAAATGGACAAATCTTGGAAAGGTACAATTTTCTAAGACTGAACCAGGAAGAATTAGAAAATATAAACAGACCTATCGCAAGTAATGAAATTGAAACTGTAATTAAAAATCTTCCAACAAACAAAAGTCCAGGACCAGATGGCTTCACAGGCAAATTGTATCAAACATTTAGAGAAGAGCTAACACCGATCCTTCTCAAACTCTTCCAAGAAATTGCAGAGGGAGAAACATTCCCAAATTCATTCTACGAAGCCACCATCATCCTGATACCGAAACCAGAGAAAGATATCACAAAAAAATGAAAGTTATAGACCAGTATCACTGATGAAAATAGATGCAAAAATCCTCAACAAAATACTAGCAAACAGAATCCAACAGCACATTAAAAGGATCATACACCATGATCAAGTGGGATTTATCCCAAGGATGCAAGGATTCTTCAATATATGCATATCAATCAATGTGATACACCACATTAACAAATTAAGGAATAAAGACCATATGATCATCTCAATAGATGAAGAAAAAGCTTTTGACAAAATTCAACACCCATTTATGATAAAAACTCTCCAGAAAATGGGCATAGAGGGAACCTACCTCAACGTAATAAAGGCCATATATGACAAACCCACAGCAAGTAACATACTCAATGGTGAAAAACTGAAAGCATTTCCACTAAGATCAGGAGCAAGACAAGGATGTCCACTCTCACCACTCTTATTCAACATAGTTTTGGAAGTCTTAGCCACAACAATCAGAGAAGGAAAAAAAATAAAAGGAATCCAAATCGGAAAAGAAGAAGTAAAACTGTCACTGTTTGCAGATGACATGATACTATACGTAGAAAATCCTAAAGATGCCACCAGAAAACTTCTAGAGCTTATCAATGAATTTGGATACAAAATTAATGCACAGAAATCTCTGACACTCCTATACACCAACAACGAAAAATCAGAAAGAGAAATTAAGGAAACACTGTCATTTACCATAGCGACAAAAAGAAAAAAATACCTAGGAATAAACCTGCCTAAGGAGGCAAAAGACTTGTACTCAGAAAACTGTAAAACACTGATGAAGGGAATCAAAGATGACATAAACAGATGGAGAAATATACCATGTTCTTGGATTGGAAGAATCAATGCTCTGAAAATGACTATACTACCCAAAACAATCTACAGATTCCGTGCAATCCCTATCAAACTACCAATGGCATTCTTCACAGAATTAGAACAAAAAATTTTACAATTTGTGTGGAAACACAAAAGACCCCGAATAGCCAAAGGAATCTTGAGAAAGAAAAATGGAGTTGGAGGAATCAGGCTCCCTGACCTCAAACTATACCACAAAGCTATAGTAATCAAGACAGTATGGTACTGGCACAAAAACAGAAGTATAGATCAATGGTACAGGATAGAAAGCCCAGAGATAAACCCATGCCCCTATGGGCACCTAATTTACAACAAAGGAGGCAAGAACATAACAATGGGGAAAAGACAGCCTCTTCAATAAGTGGTCCTGGGAAAACTGGACAGCTACATGTAAAATACTGAAATTAGAACACTACCTAACACCATACACAAAAATAAACTCCAAATGGATTAAAGACTTAAATGTAAGACGAGACACTGTAAAACTCTTAGAGGAAAGTATAGGAAAAACTCTCTTTGACATAAACCGCAGCAAGATCATTTTTGACCCACCTCCTAGAGTAACAGAAGTAAAAACAAAACTAAACAAATGGGATTTAATTAAACGTGAAAGCTTTTGCACAGCAAAGGAAACCTTAAACCAGAGAAAAAGACAGCCTTCAGAATGGGAGAAAATATTTTCAAATGAAACAACAGACAAAGGATTAATCTCCACAATATACAAACAGCTCATGGAGCTCAATCTCAAAAACACAAACACTCCAGTTAAAAAAATGGGAGGAAGACCTAAACAGACATTTCACCAAGGAAGACATACAGATGGCCAAGAGGCACATGAAAAGGTGCTCAACATCACTAATTATTAGAGAAATGCAAATCAAAACTGCAATGCGGTATCATCTCACGCCAGTCAGAATGACCATTATCAAAAAATCTAGAAACAATAAATGCTGGAAAGGGTGTGGTGAAAAGGGAGCCCTCCTGCACTTTTGGTGGGAATGTAAATTGATACAACCACTATGGAAAACAGTACGAAGGTTCCTTAAAAAACTAAGAATAGAACTACCATATGACCCAGCAATCCCACTACTGGGCATATACCCTGAGAAAACCGTAATTCAAAAAGAGTCATGTACCACAGTGTTCATTGCAGCACTATTTACAGTAGCCAGGACATGGAACAAACCTAAATGTCCCTCGACAGATGAATGGATAAAGAAGGTGTGGCACATATATGCAATGGAATATTACTCAGCCATAAAAAGAAACAAAGTTGATTATTTGTAGTGAGGTAGATGGACCTAGAGTCTGTCATACAGAGTTAAGTAAGACAGAAAGAGAAAAACAAAAACACCGTATGCTAACGCATATATATGGAATCTAAAAAAAAAAAAAATGGTACTGATGAACCTAGTTGCAGGGCAGGAATAAAGAGGTAGACATAGAGAATGGACTTGAGGACACGGGGTGGGAGGGGGAAGCTGGGATGAAGTGAGAGTAGCATCGCCATATATACACTACCGAATGTAAAATAGTTGGCTGGTGGGGAGCAGTAGCATAGCACAGGGAGATTGGCTCTGTGCTTTGCGATGACCTAGAGGGGTGGGATAGGGAGGATGGGAGGGAGGCTCAAGAGGGAGAGGATATGGGGACATGTGTATGCATATGGCTGATTCACTTTGTTGTGCAACAGAAACTAACACAGTATTGTGAAGCAGTTATACTCCAATAAAGATCTATTAAAAAATAAATTAATAAAATAAAATAAAATACTGGCTATATCCCCTGTGTTGTACAATATATTCTTGTAGCTTATTTATTTTATATGTAGTAATCTATATCTCTTAACCCCCTATCCCTTTCTTGCTAAAAGGGAATTTCTTGAAACTGAAATTTATTAACTCTAAAGAGAAGTTGCTGACTAATTCCTGTTCACTAATTCAGTGTTGTAGAGACAGCAGGTGGGAACTAGAACTCAGTAGTGTGGTTCACTATTTACTGACTCCCCACTGTTATGTGTCACTTAGCACTGTGCTAAGAACGGGAGGTGCAAATGTGTGTAAGAGATAGTCTCTGTCTTCCAGGAGCTTCAGGCTAATGAGGAGATGGACAGTAAAAAGATAATTTCAATATGGTGTGATTATATGCGTTGATAGAGGTTGAAAAAGGGTAATACATGTTAATAGAGAAGGAAGTCTGAGATTAGGGCCCAGGTCTACTGACATAGAGTAAAAAATATCCAAAGCAGTGAATTTTTACCACTTGAGTCATTAAAAATTGGTAACATAAGTTGCAGTGCTTCTTAAAAGTATAGATTAAAATTAGTTTAGTTAAAAATTGAAATATAATGGCAGTTATTTAAAATTGATACAAAAATGAAATGTGTGTATGTTAGGCTGAATAACTGTCTTATGAGGGACACAAATAACTTAAATAATCATAGATAATTATGAAGGATTAAAACTAATTCCATTTTTTAAAGGAGAAGGAAGTTTGGTTTTAGCAATTAGAATAGTAACAAAACACTGAGGCAAATATTAATAGGAATATTTAATTACTTAGGGAATAAAAATAATGTGAATACTATGGGGTTGTTTTTTATATATTTATAAAACAACAGACAAACATGATTACTTTCCTTAGACATTAAGGAAGTAGTAGAGGAAGTCTGGAGAATAAATCTAATTTATTCTTATTTTAGCAGAGTACTTGATAGTCTAATTTTACTTAAAAATTAATTTAAGTTGTTTTGGATATTTGCAGTGTTTATTTGATTAAGAGCTGAGTGAAGTACAGTACCATAGAAAGCACAGATACAGAATTATATTGGTAATTTTAGACAATGAATTTAGAAAATAAAATTGCTAAGTGCTACATATGCTGTATGTGTACGTATGTTTCAGGAGAGATTTAAATTTTATTATTCTTTCCTCGGAATAATTATTCCTTACTTTTACTGATTAGTTTGTTACCTAAAAAGGGAAAATTTGGACTAAAGCATTACTATTTAAAAGTTCAATAATATTCTTTTCTTCTTTAGATATTTGAATGAAGCAAAGATTTATTTTACATTGTGATTTTCATTTAAGTTGATGTTTAGGTGAAGGTGATTTTTTAAAATAATGTGTAGCAAAGTCTGAGATGCATGGTAATTCTGTGTGTTATTTTTCAGAAAGAATTCTTTGTGGAACTTGGCTTAACTGCAGGACAACTTGGTGTAGATGACTCTACACAAGTGCCTCCTGGTTAGTATTTCTCCCATATGGCATATACTAAATGAAAATGAGAGTGAGGTTAAGGTTTATCTTGCCATTTCCAAATTAATCTAGTAACTTTTTCATATCTGACAACTAACATGCTTTTTGCCTCTCTTTGGTTGCTATTAATTATTGAATAGAATCTTGTATGTTACAATTATTAGAGTTCAACTAGATTTTGTCTCTTTATCTGAGGGTCTTTAAAATAATTTTGAAAACTCATTAGACATATGTAAGTCATTTTGTTGGCAAAATTCTAAGAGAATGGCTCAATAAATTTGCATGAATTGGACACATCTAATTAAATTACCACCCAGATAAATAAACTGAAGCCCCTTCCTGCCATCTTTCAATCTTTATCCCCTGTGTCAAGGATAACCACTATTTTTACTGTTCAAATCTCATCTCTTGCCTCCTCACACTGTCCCTCCCCCTCCTGCTACTCCCATCCCCACTTCCACACACATGTGTGTTCTCTCTCTAATCATACTTGAGAAACTGCTGCAAATTTTTCAAGTGTCCAGATTGATGGCTCTACCTCCTCTAAATCTTCTGCATCATGATCATCACCATCACCATCATCTTTAGAGGATTTCAGCAGATCTTCAAGTTCCTTATTGGTAAGGGTTTCTCTACACTCTTCTGTGTGTTCCTCAACATTGTCTTCGATCATGTCAGAGAAGCCTTCCCCACCAAACTTCCCTTGCAACATTCAAAATACTACTGACTTCTGCATCAGTAGTGGAGAAGCCCCTGAAATCACTGATCACCTCACTCCAGAACTGCCTCCAGCATGCATTGTTGCTCTCAGGCCTTAAGGCATCTACAGCCTCTGCAGGAAGCAAAACTGCACCTGCAGTTGTGAAGCTCTTTCGTAAATCGATAATGCTGCTCAGTCAGGTTTAGCATCAGGGGCAGCACGAAACCTCCTGAAGGCGAAGTAGGTGTTAATTCACCTCAGTGCGCTGCTGCGGGAGACAGGAACATCACGTCCACATGCTCGCCAGTGAAGCAGAGAACGTTGTCAGTTATGAGGAGGACCTTGAATGGCAGCCCCTTCTCTTCATCCCTTTACTTCAGGAATGAAGCACTGATGGAACCTCTCCAAGAACAAAATGGCCATCGCCCAAGCCTTCTTGTATTGCTAGAACATGGGCAGGCAATTTTTGTTTTTGTTCTTAAGGGCCTGGGGATTGCTTGCTCAGTAGATGAGGCCTGGCTTGATCAGGTGACCTGTTGCATTGCCACACAACACCAGCCTAAGGTGATCTTTCCAGGCCCTGAACCCTGGGGCCTGCTTTGCACTCTTATGGATATAAGTACGATTGGGCATCTCCTTCCAAAACAAGCCCATTTCATCACAACTGAAGATTTGCTCTGGAAGGTAGCCATTCTCTTCTGTAAGTTTTTTGAGCTCTTCTGAGAATGCTGAAGCTGCCTTGGCATCAGCCAATGCTGATTCTCCCATGATCTCTAAGTTCTTGAGGCTGTAGCACTTTACATAGTTAGCCAGCCATCCCTCACGAGCCTTAAACTCCTTCATTCTCCTCAACCCCGTCACAGTAGTATTCACAGAGGCTAAGTGCTTTTTCACACATCATTTTGCCATGAACAGGGATATGCTTCTGTGACATGTCCTCCAGCCACATACTTGACGCCTTTGCAAGCATTTTGTCATGAACGAGAGACCATTTTTGCTGTTGTAGGGGCAGCACAAACACTTCCACAAATTTCAGCTTCTTTCTGCTTTATTTTGCAAATGCGCAGTTTGTTCTTACTGACCTCATGGCCCACCTTGGCAAGAAATATGCCACTTTTCAAAAGATCTAAGATTTTAATTTTCTTGTTGAGAGATAGCACTTAACGCTCCCTCTTAGCCTTTGAGGGATTGTTTAGCTTTTTTAAAAATTATTATTATTATTATTTTTAACATCTTTATTGGAGTATAATTGCTTTACATAGCTTTTGAGGGATTGTTTTGACCACTTAATTGCTCTTTAGGAGCCATTTTTCCACAGAAACAAAGGGTGCACACAACGTAAGTGACAAATAAACGAGACACAAGGTGAACAATACTCAAACACAAGTGCTGGAGACTGAGGATCCATGAAATGGCGGGAGACTACAGCAGGGTGTGCCAGCACATCAGTGCATTCACACAGATTCAGTGTAGTGCTTGGCACACAGCACATTCAAGTTTTGCTTTTTGGAACTTTCTGGAATTTGTTTTCAAATGTTTTCAATCCATGGTTGGTTGAATCCACAGACATAGGGGGCTGACTATTATCAATAGTGCTTCTGTGAATATTCTTGTGTAAGTCTCCTGGTGCACATAGGTATACATTAAGATGTGCACCTGAGAGTGACATGCTGCTGTCATAGGGCGTGCATATATTCAGTGTTAGTAGATGTTGCCAAACAGTTTTCCAAGATGGCTGTACTGATTTACACTCCTACCACCTTTGTATGAGAAGCTCATTTGCTCCATTTCCTTTGCATTTAGAATTGTCAGTCTTTTTCATTTTAGCCATTGTGATGGGTGTGTATTTCATAATGGTTTTAATTGCATTTCTCTGGTGACTGATGTGGTTGGGCATCTTTTCATATGTTTATTGGTCCGTTGGATTATCTGTTTTGTAAAGAACCTGTTCACAGCTTCTGCCTATTTGTGTCAGATAGTTGTCTTTTTTAAATTGACTTACCGGGAGTGCTGTATATGTTCTAAGTACAAGTCCTTTGCTGGATATATGTATTGCAAATATAGTCTTCCACTCTGTGACTTACCTTTTCACTCTCAGTGGTATCTTTTGATGAACAGATGTTTCTTGGTTTTAATACGATCTAGTTTAGGAGGTTTTTTCCATTATGATTGGTACTTTAAAAACAAATCTTTGTTCTCATACAATCTTTTTAAATGGCATTCGTATAGTGGGATTACCTATATAGTATTAAGGCTTTTATTAGATTTGCTTTTTGGTAGAATAGAGTAGAAGTAGGGGTTTGCAAGTAAAGCTATCAATAAGTTTTGTTTTGTTTTGTTTTTAGGAAAAAAAGTTAAAGATGAATGGACAGAAACATTTGTGTTGTGAGAAGATATTCTGTATTATTTTAACAAAGGAAAATTAGTTTATCAATCTTTTCTTCTGATTAAATATACTTCCTTTTCATTTCTACAAACTTGAAATAACTTAGAAAAAAGATTTTTCTACGTATAAAGATAAATATTCTTATAGTTTCCTGGAGAGCCATTCAGCTTTGAAAATAATTAAAAGCATCAACACCAGAAAAAATTTACATAATATTGTTCTAAATGTGGCTGATTATATTTGTGTCTAATAATTTTATTTTATTTTATCATTTTTAGAACTTTTTGAAAATGAGCATGTACGTATTGGGCAAAAAGGTAAGCTTTTGATTATACTTATTTTAATTTCTGAAAATGAGATAGTCTCAAGTAAATGTCTGTATCGTATACCCTCAACTAAAACTTAATCTCTGAGAAGCTAAAGACCTAAAAAGGAATAAAATTTAACAATGTAGATAAAACAATGGGAATCTTTACAAAGAGGGGAAATGCATCCATTTGGCTTTATCAATAAATGTCAGATAAAGAAGTACACAGATGGTTCACTAAAAAGGAAATGATAAATGCAGGCACGCGTTTCTCAAGGATATTAGCTTAATCCATTCAACAGTAGAATTTCATTTTAAAATCAAAGAGCCAGATTCTCTCTTTGATGTGCCCACACCCTTCTCATTAGTGTTAATAGGAATATGCTCCTGCATCAGGAGAAAATAATAACTGTCACACTTCCCAGCGACTGTTCACCATGGTAGGGCTTAATAACTGAAGCAGCTGTTAGCGTTCTGGAGAATAAATTTTCCCCATCTTTTTAAGATTCTTTTCCTTATTTTTATAAATCCTGTTTTGTCTTTGAAATATGAAGTGCAGGTAAGTCTTTGTGTCAGAATAAATCTTCTATGGCAATTATATTATCATGTTCTAAACTCCCTATTCAATTTTTCAGAATCCTATTTATTTAGAAGGCTGCATTTGTATGATTTGATATTTTCATTAAATACAATTGCAAGTTATCATGTGGTCCCTTTGTTTCATTTTCATTTAGTGTAAGATTTTTTTCCTTTTTCTTTTAAGAAGAAAATATAAGAAAACAAAACTGTTTGACAAATATCAGCAGTTGTCTAGTATTTCTTCTTTTTTTATTTTTTTATTTTTTGGTTTTGTTTGATTGTTTTGGAGGGGGGCTTAATTTCCAGACTTAATAGCTAGTATTTTCATTAACATAAAGATGAAAACAAAAGGATAATATATTAATTTTGTGAACTTGACTGCTTATGAATAATTTTTGGCCTTTTTAAAAGGTTATCAGATCTTTTTTGTTTTTACTTCTTTAAAAATTCCTCTCTTCTGTTGATTTTGGCAGATAGCTAAAAAGTCATCTAATAGAATGGATATCTACATTCTGTAGAATTCTCAGTCATAATACTTCAAATAGCATACCACTTCCAAATACTAGAACATTCATGACTTAGTAGAATATGCATAAGAAATTTAGGGTTTCTGTAGCTATGACTTCATGTGATCATGAAATCCAAAAATTATTCTATATATGCATCACAAGTTTCACATCCATGGAGCTATAGTTAAAGCACAGTGAAATCAAGGTACCTACATTAAAAACTTTCACCTGGTTGGGTAGGAGGTGGAGGAGCTTACGGCTTGAAACTTACAGGGCTGTAAATAAGGCCACATCAAAAATCCGAGAGTAAAAGACGATTGTCAAGATATGATGCAATTATGTTAGACATAAAGATGAAATGTTAGCTTACCAAAAGATTTTTAAAGATTTCAATGTTATTTCTTACATTATGAATTTTCTAATGAGATTTTAATATACTTTTGACAGTTCTATCAGAACAAGATAGTGCTGCTGCCCAACAGTATATCAGACAAGGAAGTCCCACAGCACTGAGAGCTGAATTATGGGCTCTCATTTTGAATATTTCCAGCCAACCTGAGGTAAGAAGAAAAAGGACGGGCCAGATTTGATATTTGTTTTTCAAAGACCTGCATTCAAAGTAGAAATATTTTTTTCTTAGTCTAATATTTACTCCCTTTTTAATTTTCAAATTCACTGTAGTTTAGAGTTCTAAGATAAGATTCACATATAATTTAATCACTGTGTGCTTAACATAGACGTTTTTGTTATTAATAATTAGTTGGGGGGCTTCCCTGGTGGCGCAGTGGTTGAGAATCTGCCTGCTAATGCAGGGGACACGGGTTCTAGCCCTGGTCTGGGAGGATCCCACATGCCGCGGAGCAACTGGGCCCGTGAGCCACAATTGCTGAGCCTGCGCGTCTGGAGCCTGTGCTCCACAACTAAGAGAGGCCACGATAGTGAGAGGCCCGCGCATCGCGATGAAGGGTGGCCCCCGCTTGCTGCAACTAGAGAAAGCCCTCGCACAGAAACGAAGACCCAACACAGCCAAAAATAAATAATAAATAAATAATAAAATAAAAAAAATTAAAAAAAAAAAATAATTAGTTGGATAGTGTGAACCTATACATACAACAGAACAATAAGTAAAATGTTAAGAAGTGGAGTCCACCAATTTAAATCAGTGAAGATGTGTGGTAGAACTGGGAGTTATAATAGGGAGAAATGAAGATGGACAGCTCGATATATGTAAATGACTACTTTGTCCCTACAGTTACTTTCAAAATATGCACGATTTTTATGGTTTTAAAAATTGTCAGATTATGTGGGAATGTTATTTTTCTAAGTATAAGAACATTTTATTTTAGGAAATAAAATGAATATGAAGAGAAATCACCAACAGACAGGTAATAGATTCAGTAAAGAAGAAACTGTAAGACATTGATTCTTTTTGAAATATTTTGGAGAATTTTTTTTTTTTTTTTTTTTTTTTTTGCTGAAGCTCACTGATCCTATAAGTCATCTATTTAAAGATTTTAATAAATAGCAAACTAATAGTTCCTTAACCTAGCGGTTAAAAACATGGGTTTTGTTTAGAATCATATGACCTAGTTTCAACTCCTAGCTCCCTCAACTTATTTGAAATAAGTCATTGAGTGAGTTAAATATCTTCAGACTGCAACTTATCCATACTTAGATATAGGTAATAATTTTTATATCCCAGTGTGGTTGAAAGAATTAAATGAAATCTATGTGAGTCTTTTATTAACACAGTACTTGATGTAACAGGTCACCATTGATGGTAGCAATAATAATTACATATTACATGTAATTATGTTATAAATTAATTATAATTTATAATAATGCAGTTTTTAAGAAAATCAAACATTAACATATATTATAAAAACTACACTTGTAACCTTTGCAAACTATGTATGCATGCTTGTGTGTGTGTGTGTGTGTGTGTGTGAGTGTTTTAAATCTTGCACTCTGAACAGCACTATCAAAAATCACTTGCTTCCTTTTTGAAAGAATGAACCTTGTGATTTATTTTAGAGCAGTTTTAAACCAAATGATACTGCTGATGTTTTGAGGTGACACTTTAAAAGTAACAGTTTACAAAACAGTTTTGAGTGTACACTGGGCATTTTTTGTGAGTGTATCAACTCTTGTAGAAGAGGTAGTAATTCTTGTCCTGACCTAACTGTGTAGATGACCTACCAACTTCACTGATCAGGAGCTAAGTTAGCAAGTCCTGTCTCTGCAGAGGAACTACTACCATTTCAAAAATAGATTTAGAATTTTTCCAGAAGTATAGTTGTAGAATAAAAGTAGTATTCCCAGATAATGATTGTATAAAGTTCAAAGGCAGTTTTTACACTTGAATTCTTGAGTTAATAGTTATCTTGATTTTCTATATTCAAAATGACAAATCTGTAAATAGAAATTAGTATTATCAGAAGGCAATCTTGATTTTATTGAATAAAACATTTTCTATCACTTACACTTATTTTCACTGTAAAAGTGTGACCTGGACAAACTATAGCGGTCCCGAAATAATTGTTGTAGGTGGTACATTAGAGGGTGGAGGGGGAGAGAGTGAGAGACGGAGAGAGGGAGAATACTTACTTCTTATGAAGAGTACTTTATCAGAACTTTTTGTTCAATTACTTTTCAATCACTTAAAATAAGCTGCACATACAAATGCATCATAGTTGAGGAGTTAGAGAGATAAATGGAATATTTCAAATTTCACACTCATAAAGCTATTTTTAAACTCTTACATCAATAGAAAGACTTGGGATTTAATGCTTTAAGTTCCTAGCTGTTAATTTATTTAGTACTTTTACTAGAACATTATTTAACTTTGATTTTTTTCTCTTTTTAAGAACATATGTGATAAGTTTAAAAGAATTGCTTTTATATATTTTCTTTTCTACAGCTCTCTAGATCTCTGGATCAAAATATCCATATATAGTAAACATTCATATTTAAATTTTTTTGCTTAATTTCAGTTTGCTAATTAAAAGTAGAAAATTGTCTTATACTTTGCTCTAGGTTCTTGCTTACTGATAAGATAGCCAAGATGAGTATTAACATTTAAGATTTCCTTTAGTGATTTCACAATAAGGTTCTCCACAACCTGACCTAAAGGTCTGCAATAATGCCTGACCATCCTAGATCTTTCTGGTCAGCTCACCTAGTCTTCCCATTGACTGTTTCTGTCCTTCACTCTCCTCTGCCACTTATTTTCAGAGTCTTAGCAAAAGATCTCACCTTCTCCTAACCAGAGAAAACAGAAGTCATCAGAAGGAACTCATTCAAATTCCTTCCACCAAACATGTAAACTTACTTGCATCAGCACCTGTTCTTGCCTCTACTTTTACATCTAAACCTTGTGCAAGAAAAGTCTATGCTAGATGCTCCTACTTCCTTAACCCCATTAATCACTCAGTCTACCATAGTCTGGCATACACCCCACTACATGACTATAACTGTCCTAGCTAAAGTTACCAAGGAACAGTGGATACATTTTAGTCTTTACATCTACTGCATTTGATACTATTATCTACTCTGCCCTTGAAATATTCTTGGTCTTTAATTTAGTTCATCCTGTTTTCTTAGTTCTTCTTTCCCTCTTTTTCTTTTTTTTTTTTTCTTTTTTTTTAAGCCTGCATTTGGGTTCGCCTGCTAGACCTCAAGTGCTTGTATTTCTCAGAATTCAATTTTGATCCTCTTTTCACCCTGCACATTTTCCCTGGACTGTCTCATCCACAGTCACCTTTTCCATAATGGCTTCAACTCTGTTTTCAACCAAACTTTGTCTTAAGCCTAAAACTTTTATTTCCAGTTTCCTGTAGAACTCTAATACATGGTCTGAAAGTGTATCAGACTCATGATATCTAAAAGAAAAGGTATAATCTTTACCTCAATATGTTTGTGGTCATCCAAGAGATGCTGAATTGTCTCTCTTCCCACCATACTGTTCTCTCCCTGAAAAAAAAAACCTTGTCAGACTTTTATCTTCTTGGATATTCTACTTTTCTTTCATGTGCAGTTTATTCCATCACCTTTTCTGAGAAGGCTTCCTAACATCTCCTTTACCTTGTCTTCTCCCAACTCCATCACTGCTACTCTTAGATACTTCCTTCATTTTTCTCCCAGCATAACCAGTGCAGGAGCAAAGACCTAAAGACAGAGAAACATGTACCATACTTCTTACTTTATTTGGCTGCCTCCCTTTCTAGATTGAGTACCTGAGGACAGGGATTTTTTTCTTCTTCATCATCTGTAAAGTCAGTGTCTTGTACAGTGAGTGTCTGGAAATGGCCAGCTCATCTAAATGCTTAATGAACAATTAAGTATAAACTGTTAGGACTGTTCTGTGAGTTCTTTGACTTCCTGAGAGTATATTTCCTTTTTTCTTTAGTTAAAGAGATAGTGTAAGTCTGCATAAAATATAAAATAGATACATATACTAAAATTTAAATATTCTCTAATGCTAAAAATTTGGGCTATTTTGCTTTTCAAAGATTGCTTTTTATAATCATAATTTATTATTGTTAAATATCTATTTTGCCAAAGCTTATACAAAATACTCTTGAAATATCCTATTATATTATTGGTAATTGTTATATTTTATAAATTCTTGTTTTATAATGTCTTTGGTATTAGGGTAATGCTGGCCTCATAGAATGAATTAAGAAGTATGCCCTCTGCTTCTGTCCTCTGAAGGAGATTGTAGAAGACTGGCAGAATTTCTTCCTTAAATGTTTGATAGAATTCACCAATGAGCCCCTCTAGGCCTGGTACTGTCTGTTTTAGACAGCTATTAATTATTAAATCAATTACTTTAATAGATGTAGGCCTATTCCTATTGTCTGTTTCTTCTTGTGTGAGTTTCAGCAAATTCTGTCTTGTTCAAGTAATTGATCCATTTCATCTAGGTTATCAAATTTGTGGGCAGAGAAGTGTTCATAGTATTCCTTTATTATCCTTTTAATGTCCATAGGATCTGTAGTGATGTACCCTCTTTCATTTCTGATTTGGGTAATTTGTGTCCTTTCTCTTTTTTTTTTAGTTAGCCTGGCTAAAGGCTCATTAGTTTTATTGATCTTTTCAAAGAACTAGCTTTTTGTTTCAATTATTTTTCTCTGTTGATTTCCTGTTTTCAATTTCATTTATTTCTGCTCTAATTCTTATCATTTCTCTTCTTCTGCTTACTTTCAATTTAATTTGTTCTTCTTTTTCTAGTTTCCTAAGGTGGAAACTTAGATTATTGATTTTTAGATCTTTCTTGTTTTCTAATATATGCATGCATTCAAATCTATAAATTTCCATCTAAGCACTGCTTTTACTGCATCCCACAAATTTTGATAAGTTACCTTTTCATTTAGTTCAAAATATTTTTAACTTTCTCTTGAGATTTCTTCTTTGACCCATGTGTTATTTAGAAGTATGTTGTTTAATCTCCCTGTATTTGGGGATTTTCCAGTTATCTTTTTGTTATTGATTTCTAGTTTAATTCCACTGTGGTCTGAGAGCAGACATTGTATGATTTCTATTCTTTTAAATTTGTTAAGGCTATGTTTTATGACCCAGAATGTGGTCTATCTTGGTGAATGTTCCGTGTGAACTTGAGAAGCATGTGTATTCTGCTGTTATTGGATAAAGTAGTGTACAGGTGTCCATCATATCCAGTTGATTGATGATGTTGTTGAGTTCAACTTCGACCTTACTGATTTTCTGCCTGCTGAATCTATTTCTGATAGGGAGGTGTTGGAGTTTTATTTCAATTGGAAATGCATGGTTTATTTAATAAATGATGCTGAAAGCCATCCTTCTGAAAGAAAACTCAGACCTTTGGCTTACCATATATAAAAATAAATTCCAGGTAGGTTATAAACATTTAAATTAAAAATATCAATTTTAGAAAAAACTAGAAAAATATTTGTATAAACATGTGATGTAGGAGAGCCTTGCCTAAGGGAAGCAAGAAAATCCAAAGCCATAAAGAATTTTTAAAAATTTGTCAATGTATACCATAAACAAAAATCAAACACCACATATTAATTTGAAGAAAAAGTATTTGTAACACAAATGACAAAAGGTTAATCCTCATTATCAATAAAGAGCCTGACAAATTAATAAAATAAATGTAATCTAATAGAAAAATATGTAAGTCATTGAAGTGGAAATTCAAATGACCAGTAAGCATATGAAAGAATGTCAACTTTATTAGTATTTGGGAAAGTGCAAATTAATACAACAATAAGATAACCATTTTTCATCCATAGAAAAGTTAAAATGGTGAGGATATAGGTAAACTTTGTGCTCTCATGGGTTGCTGGTGGGAATTTGAATTGATACTTTTTTGGAAAGTAGCTAGGCAATTTGTAGTCCAACTAAAGATATATGTGTGTGTGTGTGTGTGTGTGTGTATGGCCTTCAGCCTACAATCCTACCTTTGCCAGTTTATCCCATAGATACAAAAGCGTATGTGCATGAGGATATTTATTGCAGTATTTGTAGTGACGAACAACTAGAAACAACCTGAGTAGCCATCTATAGGGGAATGGTTAAATAAATTGTGATACATCTGTAGCACAGCTTTAAAAATATTAAAGTGTATGTAGTTATTAAAAAGACATAGAGAGATGACCATGATATACACTAGAAACTGAAAAATAAGTATAGAATGATTCCATTTTATGTTAAAAAAAACAACTAAAACCCTTAAATATGATTATATATTTGTATAAGCATGGAGAAAAGTATGGAAGAATAAAAATTACAAATAATGTTACAAATACAATACAAATAACATTAGTTTCTTCAGTGTGGTGGGAGGGAAGAAGAAAAGATTATTAACTTTTTCTTTATCCAGCTTTATTGTTTCACTTATTTTAATGGTCATATATCAGTTTGTAATTTTAAACTCATTTTATTTTTAAAAAGAGACATAACTCTAAGCATCTTAGCTTTTCCACTGTGTTCCCTAGAAGACATTAAAGTATAATACTATGCCCTTTGCCAGTTGTCAAGGATTGGTATTTGAATTAGGTGCTGTTCCTGACTTTAAAAATGTTTTTTTGTTCTAGCCAGAGAGATGGATTTAATAAATACAATAGAAGGTAAATAAAATAGTAAAATAATTTTGCTTTAGGTAAGAAATCAAAACAACATGAATGAGAACAAAGTAAGGCTTTTTAATTAAATTAAAATGACTAAAAATAGCCAGTAAATCCCCAGATTATCTTTATGCAAAGAGCACTTTGCCTCAAATCAGAGAACTGTGTATTAAGCATCTTTCAAGACAAAGAAATCGTGTTTCAGGAAACATAGGGTTGGACACCACCCTGCCAAGGCAGCTGCATGCAACAGACATTCTTCTTTGTCCTAGACGAAACTGTCCTACAACTCTTATTTGAGGGAATGTCTTCAGAAAGAATCACGTAGACTGGGGTGTACTGATGGAGCCAAGCAGTATTTGGATATGGGTGGAGACCAGGGCTAAAATGCCCAAGAGATGGATGGAGGGATTCGGAGGAACACAGGGATCAGCTGAAGTAGTGAGATGGTATTTCCAGCTCTCTTTAACACAACCACTACCCATTTAGTCTTAACCTTTTTTTTTCAACCTTTATTATTTATTATGAACACCCCGACCAACTATTAGCCTGATGCTTAACTGGATTATGTCTTATGTCCCTCCTCCCTCTCTCCCTTCCCCTGTCTTTTCTTCTTTTTCCTTTCCTCCCCTTTTCTCTTCTTCCTATCTTTCCTCTCTTCCTTCTTATTTCTTATTCTCTATTAAATTAAACATTAGCCAAATCTTATCACTGTTTAGAGTTAGATTTTCTAATATAATACCATATTCTCTTATTTTTTTAAAACTGATTTTTTTGCTATTACAATTTTTTAAATTTTTATTTTATATTGGAGTATCATTGATTAACAGTGTGTTAGTTTCAGGTGTACAGCAAAGTGATTCAGTTATACCTATACATGTATCTATTCTTTTTCAAATTCTTTTCCCATTTAGGTTATTACAGAATATTGAGCAGAGTTCCCTGTGCTATAACTGATTTTTATTTACTTTTTTAAAAACCTGGACTCAGATGTAAAGAGAAGTACACTGCTGATTCTATTGATCAATGTCATTAAAAATCCTAAACCCTTATTATTGTCCATTAGCCAGATGAGATGAGAGCGTTTCTCATTATCTCTTGGAAACTTACATACCTTCTCAAGCTGTGCTTAAATCACGTACAGGTTAACTGCATAGGATTCTGTATAATTATAATCATTATATTTTGAACTAAAAAATGAGTAATAAAGGATTTTTCATCTAAAAAAAAAACCCTGATTTTTTTCGTATGCTCTATGATTACTTTTACTACCAGGGCTGATTTAGTATGTTTAAACTTTTTTATTTTATAATAATTTAGATATTAGAAAGGCAGTATAGTGTAGTCATTCTGGGTCTTTATATAGGTTTTGGGGCTTTTCCGGGATCAAATCTTACTACCTTTGTGGCCTTGGACAGCAAGTTACTTCTTTCTCTGGGCCTCAATTTCTCAAATGTAAATGGGAATAATAATCATTGTTGAACAGTTTTATTTTGTTGGTATGGGATTAAATAGATTAACTCATGTGTAAAACAGTTCCTGACACCTAGTAATTACTTAATAAATACTGCATTTGCTATATTTTTCTTTTTCTTTTTTTAATAAATTTATTTATTTTGGGCTGCGTTGGGTCTTCGTTGCTGCATGCGGGCATTCTCTAGTTGCAGTGAGTGGGGGCTACTCTTCGTTGCGGTGCGCGGGCTTCTCATTGCAGTGGCTTCTCTTGTTGCGGAGCACAGGCTCTAGGCACTCGGGCTTCAGTAGTTGTGGTACGCGGGCTCAGTTGCTCTGTGGCATGTGGGATCTTCCTGGACCAGGGCTCGAACCCGTGTCCCCTGCATTGGCAGGCGGATTCTTAACCACTGCACCACCAGGGAAGTCCTGCATTTGCTATTAAAGTTAAATTACAGTTAATCAATTTAGCAAACATTGATTAAATACCCACCAGGTACCAGATTTTATCCTAAGGGATGGGAATCGGTATATTTATTGATCATCTACTATTGGCCAGGCATGGAGACTGTAGTAGTGAATAAAAAAAAGTCCTGGGAACTTCCCTGGTGGGGCAGTGGTTAGGAATCCTCCTGCCAATGCAGGGGATAGAAGCTCGAGCCCTGGTCCGGGAAGATCCCACATGCTGCGGAGCAACTAAGCCCGTGCACCACAACTACTGAGTCTGTGCTCTAGAGCCCGCGAGCCACAACTACTGAAGCCCGCGCGCCTAGAGCCCATGCTCCGCAACAAGAGAAGCCACCGCAATGAGAAGCCCGTGAAGCCACCGCAGTGAGAAGCCCATGCACCGCAACGAAGAGTAGCCCCTGATGGCCGCAACTAGAGAGAGACGGCACGAAGCAACAAAGACCCAATGCAGCCAAAAATAAACAAATTTTTTTTTTAAAAGTCCTTATCCTCTTAGTGTTTATAATACTATTAATGATCGTTATTTATTAAAGGCATTATTTATTTGAGGCTGACTTTAAAATGTGATTGACTTTTAATGTTTTTGTTTGTTTAACTTTTAAATCTAGGATATCTTGTATTATGAGCAGCTTAAGACTAATGTGATACAACATGACCTTTTGGTGGACAGTTTAATTTATAAAGTAAGTAAATGTATACATAGTTTTTCCATTTCATTAATATCATTAAGCAATTATTGAGTCTTCAGCGTGTAGGGACTGCACTATGCATGATGATACATATTAACCTTGAAAAATAATTTTAAGTGATCATTATAGTTACAAAATTAAGTTTGACCTTCAAAATTTGCAGTTTCTATTCAGTGTTATCTTCCTTCCCTTTGAAACTGTCCTCATAATCCTTTCCTGACCCTCCCATTTATTGATTAAGAGAATGATAAACATTTCCTGTCCTTAATAAATTCAAGTTTTCCACACAAACTACATAAAAAAGAAACTAAAAGGAAAATGAGATTATGGATTTTTTATCTTATATGTCTCAGAATCTTTAGGGCCTGCTTATTTATTATATTGAAGTCATGTTTTACTTTTAATTTCTTTTAGTTTCTAGACATATAGTTAAGCACATCTCAAGTTTTATGATAAGGATTTATTGAGTTTTTGTTTCCAGGCATCTGATATTGAGACGAGATGCAGATGCTGAAAACGTGGTATAGGATATGACTGATTCTGGATTAATAATTGGGTTGTTTAAAAGACTTGGATTTTAGATTTAGAACTTGTAAGATAGAGGAGAAGGGCATATTATTCCAGATCTCAGAAACAGGGGAGAGAAGAACCTAAAGATTTGTCTGGGTAGAACATAACCAAAGTTAATAATAACAATGACTACTAGCATTTAATGATTGCTTAGTATGTGCCATACATTGTTCCAAACTCTTTATATAGATTGTCATCTGATCCTGTTAGTTACCTTGGGTGGTAGATACCAGCATTTGGGCTGTAAATGATAAATGCATTTTTTCCTGGAAAAAAACTTGTATTCTGCAAAATCATGCATTAAAAATAACAGCTTATAGGAAAAATAGCACTTTTGTAACTAAAGTGCTAACAGAAACAATAAGTGGGAGATGAATTGGACAACTCAGGCAGGCTGCCCCTGCAGGAGTTATTAAAAATGTACAAAAATAATAAAGTGTAAATGCTAAAATAACGCAGATGGAAGTGGTGCACAGTGCCACTGGGGCTGCTGTTCAGGTGGGCACAAGAGGAAGTGCAGAAGCTAAGAGATGTGCAAGGCTGGGGGTGTGCCTCTCTGGAGAGGGGGCCCCCGTGCAATAATTCATTTTCTGCTCTCCTGAAATACAGTTATAAGGGCTCATGCCTGTGGAAGACTTTGTCCTTTCCTGCTGAAGG
Organism: Balaenoptera musculus; assembly: GCF_009873245.2. Classification (NCBI taxonomy): domain Eukaryota; kingdom Metazoa; phylum Chordata; class Mammalia; order Artiodactyla; family Balaenopteridae; genus Balaenoptera; species Balaenoptera musculus. Next base: position 87,430,088 of record NC_045789.1, on the reverse strand, counting down.
TTATAATTCTACTTCTGCTGTTCTGGCTTCCCTTTTTTAAAGAAAAATTGCTTATGAACCAACACAATTTTCATGTTATACTGCCATCATCCCTTACTCACCAGCCACATATTGATACATGTGTTGTAGCAAAACAGGAAGTACTATCATTTTACCATTTTACAGATGAGGGAACTGAGGTAAAGAAAGAGTAAAGAAATTTGTTTAAATTCATATATTAAATAGCAAAGCCAAGATTTGAATCTAGGTAATCTGACTTCACAACTGTACCTTTAACCACTGCGCTCTACAGAGAGGGAAGATGAGGAAATTTAAGAGGATGCAGTCTTCTGATGAAAAGTCTTGACTCTCACAGAAGTTTTTACATAGATTTGGATCACAGGTACTACTATTAACTTTGAGGTCAAATGATTGTGCTCAGGGGATGATTTTAGCAACAGCCTAAGAGATCTTTTGAGCTTTAAGACCTTCAATCTCCTTTCTGTTCAAATGAGAGAAGACTCACAAGAGAAGTTGTTCAAAAAATCCAAGAGTGCTAGCAAGAGAGTTCTCTTTGCTACCAACAGTTAGAATTTCAGTTAGAATCAGTAAAAAAAAAAATCTGTCAGTTTCAGATTTCAGTTAGAATCAGTAAAAAAAAAAATCTGTCATGAGAAAGAGGTAAACAGTTTGTGTCTGAAGAATTGAAAATAAGTTCTGCTAGAATCAATCCTGACTGTCCACAACATGAGTGTTTTAAGGAAGATATCTGTCTCTGGTTGTTTCTGACTTGTGTTAGTTGAGCTCTGCTGATCTTATTGGAGCAACTCCAAACATTATTAAAGTCAGCCCTTGAGGAAATGAGCATTTTAAAATTGTTTGAAGTTTCATTACAAGTCCCTTTGGCAAAGACTCATTTTTAATTTAACTGAAAGTAAAGTAGAATTATTTTAGTGATTAAAGAAATTAATGAAACAAGGCAATGCTTATATACAGAACACCATCAAACCCTCCCTAAGCTAAAATATCTAATGGTTCTCTCTGGACTGTGTTTTTTTTCCACAAACTTGCCTTGAATCCACACCATCTACAGTTTTCCACCACTTGCTATGATGAACAGTTGATCTGTCAGTTTATATCAGGGTTTCTCAACCTTTTCTTCATTATTATCCCTAAAGAGAAAATTTTCTCTAATATAAAAAAATTAAATACCAAAGAATAAGATTTTGGTGGGTAAGGATAAGCTTTGGAGGTCCACAAACCATTGTACTATGTAAAAGTTTTTGATCCCCAGGAATGAAGTCTCACCCCTTAGAGGCAATATCATCCTCATTGAGATTGCGTGATCTCCACCTCTGCCCACGTTGTGACTTAGACTGGCTCCTTTCTTTTCTCTTAGTCTGCGTCTTTCAGCTTTCCCAAGCTTAGCACACATTCACTACCTCCAGAGTCATCCACAGCTCATTTCATCCTCCTGTAATTGCTGCTTTGATCAAAAGTCTGATTGAATTTTGTAGGTTGAGCAATATTATCATAGATTTCTGCAATATTTCTTTGTAACTGTTCCAATATTTCTACTATGTATGTTTTCTTGCTGGTGAGATTGAAGATAAACATTGTCTAGTTTGTTTGTTTGTTTGTTTGCTAACAAGCAATGACTTGCAAGTGAATAATCACAAAAACATGAAAGATTTTTGGTATTTTGAGGGAATGGCAAGAATGTGGGTTTGAATAGTGGAAGATGAGATTGGAACAGTAATTTGAGGCCAGATTGTTACGGTTGCTTTTGGATGTTGTGATTGCATCTCCTTTTCTAATTTTAAGACACCTAAATATTAGATTTAAAGGAGATAAAATTGAAATAAATAATAAAGAATTACTAATGGAACCAAAAAAAGTGTGAACAATTTGAAGTCAAATAATGTGTCACTTATACAAGCCAAGTAAATTTATAAGTTTACCTGTGATAATTCCAATGATAAAATCTAATTGAGAAGTTTATAATCATACATAAAAGTAAAATCATTGCAGTATTATTTCTAGATGTTGCATTTATGTCTTAGTACTATAGACATATTCATTTAGGTTCTCTTCAGTGCTCTCTACTTTTAATTATAGGATGTGAAATTGACAGCAAGCAATGATGATTATTATTTTGTATTTGAAGATTATTTATATCAGGTAAGTTGAAAAATTAAAATATGTAATGTTCTTGTTTTAAGTTCTCTAACTCAGGATACTTTAGAAGGTATCTCTTTTGTTAACTGAATCTTCCTGAAATCCACTATGTTTATTTTTTATCGAATTAAATGTTCTAAGTTTGGGATAAAGTTAATTTTTGTTCTTACATGGGACTAGGTAGGAGAATAAGAGCTACATATCTGCTCCAACCAGGAGAGGTATATGCACAGATTTTTATATATATATATATATATCAACTCTTTTGTAGATTCTATTCCCATACAGGTCATTTCAGAGTATGAGCAGAGTCCTCTGTGCTGTACAGTAGGTTATTATTAGTTATCTGTTTTATATATAGTAGTGTATATCTGTCAATCCCAGTCTCCCAATTTATCCCTCCCCCCCATAACCATAAGTTTGTTTTCTACATCTGTGACTCTATTTCTGTTTTGTAAATAGGTTCATTTGTACCTTATTTTTTTTTTTAGATTCCCCATATAAGCAATATCATATGATATTTGTCTTTGTCTGACTGACTTCACTCAGTATGACAATCTCTAGGTCCATCCATGTTGCTGCAAATGGCATTATTTCATTCTTTTTTATGGCTGAGTAATATTCCATTGTATATATGTACCACATCTTCTTTATCCTTTCCTCCATCAATGGACATTTAGGTTGCTTCCATGTCCTGGCTATTGTAAATAGTGCTGCAATGAACATTGGGGTACGTGTATCTTTTCGAATTATGGTTTTCTCCAGATATATGCCCAGGAGTGGGATTGCTGGATCATATGGTAACCCTATTTTTAGTTTCTTAAGGAACCTCCATACTGTTCTCCATAGTGGCTGTACCAATTTACATTCCCACCACAGTGTAGGAGGCTCCCCTTTTCTCTACACCCTCTCCAGCATTTATTGTTTGTAGAGTTTTTGATTAGGCACGGATTCTTAAATTGAATGTCCAGTTCATATTTCAGTCATCCCAGGATGTTCAGAGAAAGCATTTTACATGATAATTTTCTATTAAAGGCCTTGAATAAATAATTAAATGTTTTGAAATCAGTTTGAAGCATTGTGATTACTCTTTGATCATTTCATATGCTGATATTGTAGGTGTTTGGATTTACCTAGGTCTTTTTCATATCTACTAAAATAGAAACATCTTATCACAAATAGGAAATATGAAATTTATGTAGACTTGCTTAAATGATACACTTTTTTTTAAAGATCACACACACATAGATAGATAGATAGATTAATAATTTGATTTTGAGTGAATGTCAGCATGTGTCATGGAGAAAATATCTAGATTCCACATGACAATTTCTGCTTCATTAAATGTAAATCAGTCCCAGCTGTCTGGATTAGCAGGTTTCTAATTGGTAATAGTGGTGGTAGTTGTGTGTCTGTTTAAGAAGAGTTAAATAAGATTCTCTCAAGAAGGTTTAGTTAATCATATATTCCAAGAACTAAATTCCAACGATTTTATAAAATTTATTTATAAAGCTAAAATTTGAAATAACCCCGGAAACAATTTTAAGGAAGTTTCGGTGATTTCAAATCTGCCATTAATTTTTTTTAATTTTAAAAAACAGTAAAGATTTAAAATCCCATTCTTTAACATAATTAAAAGTTGGAAAATACAAAAATCTAAAAGTTTATTTACTTATCTAGCTAATATGTAGCCTGGTACCTAATTCTTAGTACTCAGTAAAATTTTGAATGTACAGTAAAGTTAATGCTTCATTTATATATTAATGTTTGTTTCCATACTTAAGAAATATTGAGTGGAAATGATTAGTTTTGGTATTGTATCACAAGGAGGTCCACAGAACCATCCCTAGCAGAAAAGTCAAAATCAGTGAAAATTATTTAAAAAACAAAAATATTTAAAGTATCTGGAAGCTGTGTTAAGGCCATACATGAAGACAGCAACAAAAACAAAAACAAAAACAAAAAACATTTATTCAAGAAAAGCTACTAAATCTCAGAACAGTCTGTAGCACTTGAGTCGTGATGCACTCTCTCCCTCCCCTCACCCCCAGATCATCATGATGGAAGCTTCAATTCAGCTGAGTGTGGCCAGGAAGATGGGGTTCCTTTTCCCTATAACTTCTAGTCAAGGGCTGCAGTATCTCTATATGAGGGTCAGGTAACCAGTATTTCTCATACTCCTCAGCTCTGTGTTGCAGATGCTAAATTCCAGAAGAATGCTGCCAAGAAGTCAGGGGTTCCCTGCCTCCAACTCATAGGGCAGACCTCTGTGGAGAGCAGGTTTGAGTAACCTCCATATTTGTTTTCCGTAGTGGCTGTACCAACTTGCATTCCCGCCAACAGTGCACTAGGGTTCCCTTTTCTCTGTACCCTCCCCAATACTTGTCTTTCTTTGTCTTGTCTTTTTGATGATAGCCATTTTAACAGGCCTGAGGTAATAACATATTGTGGTTTTGATTTGTATTTCCCTGATGATTATTGATGTTGAGTACCTTTTCATGTACCTGTTGGCCATTTGTATGTCTTCTTTAAAAAACTTCTATTCAGTTCCTCTGCCCATTTTTTAATTGGGTTTTTTTGTTTTTTTGCTATTGTGTTGTAAGAATTCTTAATATATTTTGGATATTAACCCCTTATCAGATATATGATTTGGAAATATTTTCTCCCATCCTGTAGGTTGCCTTTTCATTTTGTTGTTTGTTTCTTTTGCTTTATAGAAGCTTTTTAGTTTGATGTAGTCCCACTTATTTATTTTGCTTTTGTTGCTTGTGGTTTTACTGTCATATCCAGGAAATCTCTGTGAAGACCAGTGTCAAGGAGCTTTTTTTCTGTGTTTTCTTCTAGGAGTTTTATGGTACAGGTCTTACATTTAAGTCTTAAATCCATTTCACATTCATTTTTGTGAGTGGGGTAAGATACAAGTCTAATTTCATTCTTCTGCATGTGGTTATCCAGTTTTCCCAACCCTATTCATTATTGAAGATACTATCCTTTCTCCATTGAGTATTCATGGCTCCCTTGTTGACTATAGTTGACTATTTATGTGTGGTTTATTTCTGGGCTCTTGATTCTGTTCCGTTGGTTTCTGTGTCTATTTTTATGCCAGTGCTATACTATTTTGATTACTATAGCTTTGTAGTATAGCTTGAAATCAGGAAGTATGATGCTTTGTTATTCTTTCTTGAGATTGCTTTGGCTACTCAGGTTCTCTTGTGGCTCTATACAAATTTTAGGATTGTTTTTCTATTTCTGTGAAAAAAATGCCATTGGAATTTTAATAGGGATTGCATTGAATCTATAGATGGCTTTGGGTAGTATGGACATTTTAACAATGCTAATTCTTTGGATCCATGAACATTGGATATTGTTCCATTTGTTTGTGTCTTCTTCAGTTTCTTTCATCAAAGTCTTATACTTTTCAGTGTACAGATCTTTCACCTCCTTGGTTAAATTTATTCCATAGTATTTTATTGTTTTTGATGCTATAGTGAATGGAATTATTTATTTCTTTTTCAGATGTTTTGCTGTTAGTGTATAGAAACACAGCTGTTTTCTGTATGTTGATTTTGTATCCTGCAACTTTACTGAATTCATTGTTTAGTTCTAGCAGATTTTTGGTGGAATCCTTAGGATTTTCTACATATAAGATCATATCATTTGCAAATAAAGATAATTTTATTTCTTTCTTTCCTGTTTGGATGCCTTCTTTTCTTTTTCTTGCCTCATTGCTCAGAGTGGTCTTGTAAAAACACCAATCAATTCATGTTACTTGTGAGATTAAAACCAAAAAGACCAAAATCCTTCATGAAGCCTACATGACCCTGCGTGCACTGGTCCACCTGTTCAGCCTCATTGTTCACCTCTGCCCTGACACTCTGGCACAGTGTATTCCAACCACTTTGATCTTTTACTCCTCAAGTTCACGCTACTTCTTTCTACCTCAGGGCCATGAGACCTGCAATTCCTTTGATGTAAAAGACTGTTACCCTCCCCTCTTCCTCTAATAAATTCCTATTTTTCCTTCAGCTCTCACCTAAAATATCACTTACTCACAAATACCTTCCCTGACCCACTCCCTGCTTCCCAACACAAACACACACACAAAGTCATGGCCATCTGAAGTATGCTTTTAAAGTCCTATGTAGTATTTTTCATACTTTTTATTTATAGTACTTTTTATAGCTTATTTGATTATTTTATAATTTCCCCCCATAAATGTTTAGTATTATGACACTAAACATGAATACATAAATTATAATATCAACCAAAGGCCAATAATCATATGATTTATAGTGTGTTGACTATTCCACTTCAGTGTGTGGGTAGAAAAAGTGTAAATTTGACAATTTCATCCCCTTTGGTGACTGGAAAGAAGAGGATTATCAATTTTAAGTTACAACTACAAAGGCTTTTTGGTGGTAGTAAAAGGGATTTGCCAGGCAACAAATCTGCCTCATTTGATGAACAGGGTCAGTAAGGATATCATTTTAAATGAGAGTAGTAACAATTTCTCCAAATAGTGCCAGAATTGGCCCTTGAGGATATATTCATCTCTGTGTACCCCATAAACTTGGGAAACATAACTTATAAGTGAGTCTGACAAACAGAACCATTTATAAACAATGGATGCATTCTCTGAGAGAAAGCAGATTGATCATCAGTAAATATTTATTGATTCTTATATGTAAATGATACCACCTTTGATGGGCTTACATTCTAGCTAAGGAGGCAAAAATGTTTTGAAATTGTTTTAAAGTGTTTATGTAAAGCATTGGATATTAAATTAATTAATATCACAGATAGTAAGTACTATAGGAGTGTGCTTTAACCTTTATTTTCCATTTTTATCATATTTTAGTCCAAATTGTATTATTTTTAGATTTCACATAATTTTTTCAGTCATACATCTCCTGGCCTCTGCTACTCTTAGTACTTTGTAAAGCTTTAATGTGGATCTTTATCCTTATAACATAAAAAAAGGATAATTATAACACCTAAGTTCTGTCTTTGGGAATTATGCAGAATTAAATTTTCCTCATGTGGATACTTTCCATGATCATACCTTTTAATAATTAATTTTACAATTAGTCTGACTTATCAGAGAGAAGTTCATTTTAAGTAATAAAAATTATAATTGTATGTATTGAAAACAATATCATCAGAAATTGAGTTCTGATTTTTCAATGGGAAAAAAATTTTATCCCTATACGTGTGTTGTGCGTGCACACTTGTATGTGTATGTATGTATGAGATAAGAAAGAAGAAAGGCTTTTCTTGTCACTAATTATAGGCTTTCCTTTGGCAGAGCTGCCTAGCAACACAACTGCTCTGTGGGAAAATTGTTGATTGTAATGGAGTGAACTTAATGTTTCTGGCATGCTCTATGTCATAACCAATTTATTGGGTTTTGTGACTAGGCTACAAAATTAGATAGCACGTGGCATTGCTGTGTCCATATATAGATGAGAAAACCTCCAGTAATCCCTCCTGAAGGAAAATCTGGGCCTATGCTACAAGGATACACAGGCACTCTTCTGAGTGCCTCATGTTAGTTACCTAAATTTTATAAGCAACAACACTGAGCATTACAGAAATAATGTTTTGAGTAATAAGTCAACTTTTTTGTATTCCAAAGTTTAGTTTTTATTTTGCATGAAATTCTTAAAAATACTTCGTGTGCTGAAAGTTTTAAATTATGTCAGAGTTTTAAAATGTGTTCAAACAGAAGACAACCCTTATTCCATGGAAATATATTGGGTAGTTTGACAATATCATTTTCAGGTTCTAGTACTTAATAGCATCATGACAACCTATAAAAGTTAACTTATTGTCCAAAGTATATAAAATATTTATAGGGGAGAATTTTTATATAGTAAAGAGAAGACATGGGAATTAATCTTTCTGTTGGGTGACAAATTCTCTACCATACGCTTGGCTTATCTAGCATATGCTTAGTAGGAATACTGACATATTAGAATATGCCATAGTTATACATATTTTAATGCCATTGAATGGTGTTCAAGAAAGGCCCAGGTGCAATCAGATATCCTTTATTCATGTCAAATTATTGAGTGTCTGTTCTGATACAGGCACTGTGTAAGGTGCTGCATAAGATGTTTATTAAGCTCACATTTCAGTGAAAAATGAGGTAAAGGCAAATACATAGTTATAATTTGATAAATGCTCTGATAGACGTTTATGCAATGTCGCATGCAAATACAATTAAAGGAGAAATAAATTCTGGGAGTAGTTCAGCTTAGCGGTGGCTTCAGAATAGAAATGTTATCTGAAATGTCTGGTTCTTTTTCCTTTAATTTAAAAATTAAAAATTTTTTTTATCGAAGTATGGTTGATATACAATACTATATTATTTTCAGGTGTACAACATAGTGATTTGACATTTATATACATTACAAATTTATCACCGTGATAAGTCTAGTAACCATCTGTCACCATACAGAGTTATTCCAGTTATTATTGACTGTATTCCCTGCGCTGTACATTATATCCTCATGACTTCTTTGTTTTATAACTGGAAGTTTGTACTTCTTAATCCTCTTCACCTATTTCGCTCAACCGCCCCACCCACCTCCCCTCTGGCTACCATCAATTTGTTCTCTGTATCTATGAATCTATTTCTGTTTTATTTTGTTTGTCTGTTTGTGGTTATTTTTTTTTACGATTCAACATATAAATGAAATCATGGTATTTGTCTTTCTCTGAGGAAATGTCTGGTTCTTAAAGGCAAGGAATTAGGAGACTGAGAAAAACAAAAATAAACATGAGCCATGTGCATATGGTGATTAGTGAGGAGAGATTAGCTTTTCATGGCAGTGAACAACTCTGGCGGTTCAGGCTAAGCTTAATGAGCACTTGATATAGAGCAAGGTCTGTGTGAACAGAGAGAGAGGACAAATGTGAAAGACATGTCAATACCATGACCTATCATTACAATCACTTCCTCCTGAATACATGTTCAACTCCCTCACCCTTCTCCCAATTTCTAGTAGTAATTACCTGACAAAACCTTAATCCTGGTTAAGTACAACTCTCCACCAATTCTGTGGCTGCAGTGTGCATTTGAAAGTGGCTGGAGAAAATCATGCAACCATGATAACTGGTTTGATTTAAATTCATGACCTTTAACCTCAAGAGAGTCCTTACTTCTGCTCGGCATTTCTACTTCATTTCCCTACTCCAGTCATTCATCCATTCTCCTAGAGGACTTCTCATACCTCCTCTCTCTTCAGATCTCCACTTCTTCTCTCTCAGGTAATGACTTTGAGTCCTGTTTCTGAAAAAAATAGAAGTTCTGAGAACCGCCCTCCACCACACATATTCCACCTACCTGCCTCTGCACCCATATATTCAGCTTTCCCTTCCTCTCATTATGGATAAACTGCCCGGGCTTTTATTTATAACAAAACCAATCCCTGCATTTGGACACTGAAACTCATCTTCCCTCGGTACTCAAAGGCAGTGCAATTGTTAGTTTTTCCATCGTCAATTTTACCATTTCTATTGGATCACTCCTCTTAGTATACAAATGCGTGGTTATTTCTCTCAATCTGAAAAACAAAGCAAAATAAAGTGAAACAAAAATCTTCCTTATCCCTTCCAGCTACTGCCCCATTCCCCTGTTCCCTTATTTGGCAAAACTTCTTTTAAAAAAATCTGCAGGTATTGTTTCTAAGTCCTATCCTCCTATTCTCTCTTGAACCTTCCTTAATCAGTCTTTTTTTGCCCAGCTGTCCTACTGAAGATCACGAGTGACTTCATATTGCTGAATCCAATGGTCATTTCTCAGTTTTCACCTTACTTTATCTGTTTGGTCACTCAATCATGCCTTCTCTTTGATTCTGTTTCTTCAGTTGGCTTCTAGGATATCATGCTTTCTGGTTCCCTTCTATCTTACTGTCTGGCATTCTCATTCACCTTAGCTGATTTCTCTTCATCTCCCTGTCATACCCTGGAGTACGCCAAGGATAAGTCCTTGGACCTCTTTTTTCCCCCCATCTTTGCCATTGGTGATCTCATATATTCTCCTAAGTTTAAGTACCATCTGTACACTGACAACTTCCAAATTTATATTTATCTTTAATTTATATTTGTCTTTTTGGGCTTTCTGGACCTCTCCCTTCAACCTTAGGCTTATTTATCTGGTCCCAGTGACCTGTTCCAAAATCTTATTATCCCAGGCTTATTTCCTGACCACTTTTAGGTTCCTAATTAAAATACACATCAAACTTCTCCCAATATATATATACATGTGAGTATGCGTTATCCCTCTTGTCTGCATTATTTTTCTCTGTAGCACTTACCACCATATAACATACAATATATTTTGCTTCTTTCCCTCTGTCTTCCTTCACAAAAACATAAACACTATGAGGACAGGGATTTGTTGTTGTTGTTGTTTCATTCATGGCTGTATTCTCAGTCTTTAGAACAGTGCCTGCCACATAGTAGGAGTAAATACTTGTAGGTAGGTAACTAGGTAGGAAGGAAGGAAGAGAGGGAGGGAGGGAGGCAAGGAGGGAGGGAGGGAGGAGGAAGGAGAAAGGAGAAGGGAGGGAGGGAGGGAGGGAAGGAGGGAGGGAGAGAAAGAGGAAGAAGGAAGAAACTATCAGAGGTAGAATCAGGAGGATTTTGGTAATTGGCTAAATATGCAGGTTGAGAGAGAAGGAAGAATCAAGAATGACTTGAGTTTTCAGGCTTTGGATAGTTATAAGCATGGTGATAACAAGAGTTAAGATTAGAAAAACAGGAAGGATGTGTAAGGTTGGAAGTCAGGGGGATGGAGCAGAGAAAGATTTTTAAAGTATATTTTTCTCCATAAGAAGGTAACAAGAAGATGAGAGCCCATGCCCAAGCAAGAAGCTAGACCAGAAAAAGTCTTTGTTTTTTATTTTTCTCCCTGTATTCTCTAATGGTTGTAAGTGAGGTTATCAGCACTATCTGTGTCATTTATTTATGGAGTGCTTATTAGGTGCCAAGGTCTGCTCTAGACACTTTACGTACTTTACAGCTAATTCTTACAACACCCTGTAAGGTAGCTTTATTTCTGTTTTACAGATGAAGAAGCAGAGGCTCAGAGCCCAAACTCATACAGCTACCAGGACCCAGGCTAGGTCCATTCAGTTTCAAAGCCCTGTAAGCCACATTGCTCTTTGATTTATGAAAATTTAAGTCAGGGCAGAGTGCTTCAAAAAGTGATTCTTGAAATTTTATCGTTCAAAAATTCTCCAGATTAGTTTGGATAGAAATGCAAGAGCACCACAAATTTAAAAATTGTGTAATAGTTGTAAGTTAAAATGATTGCCCAATTGATACACATTGTTTCTTAATTGCTTTTTATTACATAAATAACTTATTTCTCAAAAACATTCATTATAAACATATTTTCAAAAGACTAAAGTAAGCTATAGGCCCATGTAAATCTTTTACAGCTGTACGTAGAAACGTTAGGTGTAATTCTGCTATATAAACTGTAGTTCAGACTTACACATCCAACTTGTGCTTCCACTTACAGCTTTTCAAAATAAAATAAATCATTACTATATATACCCTCATCCTCATAAAGTTCAATTTTTACTTAATCAGTGAGTAATCAAAGTTAAATTTTCTAGTTAATTTGATTGAGACTGTCATCTTCATATAGTCACATTTCTAGCAAATTTACAGTTGAACTATCACTTCATTACAGATACAAAATTGGAATCTCAGAAGTTAAAACAACAACTCAGGTTAGAACAGGAGTTGGTAGCTCGTTGCTTGCATGCTAGGGTTGCACATCAGTACATAATGTGTAACATCCCACCTCTGGCTTATTACACTATAGTCACCAAGGTTCTCTCAAGAACAGTCTCAGATATCTTGTCTGCTCTAAGGCAATAAGGACTTGAGAGGTATATATTTAAGCACAGAGCTTCTCCTAACATTACTATGTTCCCACCAGTTTCTAAGGGAAAGTTGATACAAACATTTTTTTAGGAATTGTTTTCCCTCTAGGCAATGGTAGAAGGATATTTGTAAGTATACTTTTCTTTTGCATTATTTTACTTTAATTGTATTAGCTTATTAGTAGCTGTATTAGTTTGTTATTATTATATTAATTGTATAACTTTTTTAGTTATATTAATTGTATTAGCTTATTATTGCTGCTATAACAAATTAACATAAATTTAGTGGCTTAAAACGAAACAAGTGTATTCTCCTACAGTTCTGTCTGAAGATCGGGAAGTCTTTTGAAATGGGCATTAGTGGGCTAAAATCAAGCTCTTGTCAGGGCTGTCTGTGTTCCTTCTGGAGGCTCTGGAGAAGAGTACATTCCCTTGCCTTTTCCATCTTGTTGGGTACATCTGCATTCCTTGGCTCATGATCCCTTTCTCCATCTTCAAAGCCAGCAGACAGCATCTTCAAATCTCTCTTTTTCTGACTATGCTGCCTCTCTTTTTCATTTATGAGGATTCTTGTGATTACACTGGGCCTAATGAGATAATCTAAAACAATCTGATTATCTAAAGACCTTCAGTTTAATCACATCTGCAAAATTCCTTTTGTCATGTAAGTTAGCATGTCCACAGGTTGTAGGGATTAAGGTGTAGGTATCCTTGGAGGCCACAGTGGTACTGGAAGGTTTGACAAGAGAAGAGACTAATATTATTTACTGGTTTGATAACATTTCATGGATTTAGAATTTTTTAGAACCTAATGATTTACTAAATTATTGGCAAATATTTATCACATTTATAGGTCTAAAAATAAAAATGATTATGATAATTTCACAATATATACAAATATTGAATCATTATTTTGTATACCTGAAACTAATATAATGTTATATGTCAATTACATCTCAATAAAAAAACTATATGATTATGTCAGTAGATGCCCCAAACATATTGAATAACATTTATTTTTTAAAATTGTGGTAAAAAAACCGCTTTATAAAATTTACTATTTTAACCATTTCTAAGTGTACAATTCAGCAGTGTTAAGTATATTCACATTTTTATGAAACCTAACATCCTTTTTTTGTACTAACTCTTTATACACTAGAATGGAAGTGTATTTTATTGACTTATGAATAATATTTTTGTGAAACCAACATTTGCCATCTTAATGTAAGTTAATGTTATTTAATGTTGAAATATTAGAGATGTTCCCACTAAAGCAAGGAAAGAACATGAGTCATTTTGGAATTTCTAGCCAATGAATAAGATAAGAAAAATAAAATGATAGATACCAGAAAGGATACAAAATTATTATCAAATATAGAAATTCAAAGGAATTAACTGAAAACCATTAGAACTATAATTCAATTAAATGCCTGTTTATGAAATAAAATATTGAAATCATTTACTCTTTTCAATATGAGAAGTAATCATTTGGAATATATAATGGAAAATAAAGAGCCAGGCAACATAAATCCTTTATTCCTGAAGAGGGATCTGGGTGGCACATCCCAGTGACCACTACATACTGCTACCATCTTAGTCCCAGCCACTGTCAATGGTCTTCTATAGGGCCTCCCTGCTTCTGCCCTTGTCCCCCATGGCCAATTCTCTTCACAGTGGCTAGAGTGATCCTTGTAAAATAAATTAGGTCATTTCACTCCTCTGCTGAAAACCCCGCAGTGGATCTCCATTTCACTTCCAATAAAAGCCAATATCCTGACAATGGCCCACAATGCCTTGCATAATTTGGCCTCTTTTTACCTCTCTCATATATCTCTTTCTACTCATCTGCTCCAGCCACACTTGTATCCATGCTGTTACTCCAGTACATCAGGCATACTCCTGCCTTAGCACCTTTGCAGTTATTGGTTCTTCTGCCTGGTGTGCCCTTCCTCCAGATATCTATGTTGACTTCCTCAAGTTCTTTCAAGTCTTTGATCAGATGTTACCTTCTCAGTGAAGCCCACCCTGACCATCCTCTTTAAAGTGGCAATCACCCTTCCCCATTTCGCCTTTGCTTTTTTCCCAATAGCACTTCCCACCTAATACATTATATGATATAAGTATTTATAATGTTTGCTATTTATTACCCCCCACCATAATTAAGCTCCACAAGAGAGGTTTTTTATTTATTTGTTTGTCTGTTTCCTTTGTTGTATCCCAAGCACCAAGCAGCTGTAACAGTACCTGGTACATAGTAGAAACAAAAAGAAAGAATTAGTATACTGATTAAAATAAAAGTCTGAGGAAGTTATCCAGAATGGAGCATAGAGGGATGAAAGTAATTAAGAGATATGGCAGGTTGAATAAGTGTCGGTCAATCTTACATCTACAGGAATCAGGTAGAAGTGAATAGAGAATGTGAGAGAGGCATCATTCAAAAAGATAGTGTCTGAGAATTTTCCAGAAATGAGGATAAACAAAATTTCAAGGTGAAGAAACATGATAATCTTAAACCATAGAAATAAAAACAAACCCAAAATTAAATATACTGGTGGGGGGGGGAGGAACTACAGAATATAGAATAAAATTTAATAGTAGTAGTGGTAGTAGTAATTGCAGCTAACATTGTAATAATACCATGTGCTAGGCACTGCTTTATGCACTTTATGTATATTAATTAATCCCCACAATAGACTTTGATGTAGGTATTATTATTGTGTGCAGAGAGGAAACTGAGACACCAAGAAGTCCAGGAACTTTCCCAGTGTCACACAACTAGTACATGGTAGGGCTAGAATTTGAATTCCAGCAGTCTAGTTTCAAAATAAATTCCAGATGGGTTAATGATTTTACCACAAAATGAATCTATCAAAAATGCTAGACAAAATTTCCTGTTTTAGTCAGGATGCACTAGATTATACTGTGGCAACATGTAAATCCAAAATCTCAGTGTCTTAAAACAGCAAAGGTTTATCTCCTGCTCATGGTTATGTCCATCCCAGATAGGATGGGGATGTAGCTCTGTGTCATCCTCACTCCAGGACCCAGGCTGATGTCATACCCACTATCTGGAACACCGGTGGTTTCCATGCAGGGGGAAAGAGGGAACCTGGTTAACTACTCTGGTTCTTGAAGCTTCTGTTCAGAAACTTTCAAGTGACATGTATCTCTTTCATTGAGTAAAGAGCAAATCACATGACCACACCTAACACCAAAGTGGCCAGAAAAGATAAGCTAACATATGTTCCCAAAGGGGAAGAACCAGAAATATTTGATGAAAAACAACAATGGCTTTCATAATTTAGGTGAATATATAGACAACATTATAAATGTGGGAAGGGACTTTCTAAGCATGAAAGTATTGGTAGATTTGAGCATATAAAAATGTAAAATATCTCTGTGTCAAAAATAATTAACAAATTATTGAGCAAAGCCATTTATAATATACAATTAGACCAAAGTTTAGCATCCTTAATATATAAAAATTTAAACAAATCAATAATTTAAAAAATGTTAATTTTAAAATGTACTAAGATGATAAACTGGAAAATAACAAAAGAAATGCAAATGGAAAGGTGTTCAATCTCATTAGTAATTAAAGCACTATGCCATTTTTTACCTATAAGATGATAATAAACCACTTTGATGAGAATAAGAGAAAATGTGCACTATCCTACTGCTGTCTATGTTAAAAACTAAAACAAAACCTTTCTGGAGGTTGAACTATCACTTCATTACAGATACAAAATTGGATCATGTATCAAAATTGGCAACATGTATCAAAAGTTTTACATTTAAAATACCCATCACTTTGACCAGACAGCTAGTCCAGTTTTTTTTTTTAATTAATTAATTAATTTATTTATTTATTTATGGCTGTGTTGGGTCTTCGTTTCTGTGCGAGGGCCTTCTCCAGTTGCGGCAAGCGGGGGCCACTCTTCATCGCGGTGCGCAGGCCTCTCACTATCGCGGCCCCTCCTGTTGGGGAGCACAGGCTCCAGACGCGCAGGCTCAGTAATTGTGGCTCACGGGCCCAGCCGCTCCGCGGCATGTGGGATCTTACCAGACCAGGGCTCGAACCCGTGTCCCCTGCACTGGCAGGCAGACCCTCAACCACAGCGCCACCAGGGAAGCCCGCTAGTCCAGTTTTAAGAATTTAAATAAAGGTGTACATAAATATTTAGCTGTAAGGAAGTTCACTGCAACATTGTTTATAGCTGGGGAAAAGTGGAAATAATTAAATGTTCAACAATAAAAAAACAGGTTAAATAAACTATTGTTCATCTGTATAGTGGATTATTCTGCAGCATTAAAAAATGTGGGTATAAAATACTTATTTTATAATTTTTTTTTACAGATTTATTTACTTTATTTATTTTTAAAATTTTGGCTGTGTTGGGTCTTTGTTGCTACGCATGGGCTTTCTCTAGTTGCGGCGAGCGGGGGCTACACTTCGTTGCGGTGTGCGGGCTTCTCATTGCAGTGGCTTCTCTTGTTGTGGAGCACAAGGCATGCGGTCTTCAGTAGTTGTGTCACGTGGGCTCAGTAGTTGTGGCTCATGGGCTCTAGAGCACAGGCTCAGTAGTTGTGGCACATGGGGTTAGTTGCTCCATAGCATGTGGGATCTTCCCGGACCAGGGATCGAACCTGTGTCCCCTGCATTGGCAGGTGGATTCTTAACCACTGTGCCACCAGGGAAATCCCTTATTTTATAATACTGAGAGAAAGTAGAGTAAAGAACAGTATGCATAATCCTATTTTGTTGGAAAAATTTATGTATGTATGTATAAGAACAGCCCGGAAGGATATACATCAAAATATTAACACTGGTGGGATTGTGGGTGTTCTTTCTCCATTTTTTAATTATCTCTATTTCTAATTTTTTTTCTAATTTTTATCATAAACATGTATTGCTTGCATAGTCTTTTAAAATATAAAAATAAATCAGAGCAATGGTTGGTACGCATCTCACCACTGCGCCTGACTGATGCCCAGTCTCCATATCTATCCTGTTTCTAAAGCTGGGCCCCTTTCTTGTGTCTTGAGCTCATGGTTCCCTCTCCATTCACTCCTGCTGCTAGTCCAGCCCTGATTTTGTTCCCCAGTTCTGTTAACTGGGCTTCTGCCTTTTTCTGTTATTTCTGAATTCTTTTCTCAGTAACATCTTTTGAATCCCAGGACTTCTAATACCAGGACCTAGATTTCCTGTCACTAATCACCTTCCTGGGGATTGGTTCCCTGCCTCCAGGCTGGTATCAACAATCCAGTTCCTCCTACTGGACATCTTTGATTTTGACTTTCTGCCCTACCTATTTTCCTCTCCAGGTAGAGTTGCCATATCTACCTGCTGGTCAGGACAACCAGCTTCTAACCTGTGTTGGGCTGCCACTTGTTCTACTGCTGCTAATCCCTTCTAGATACCATGAGTTGCCTTCCCTCCCACCCTGACGTGCCCACTGCCAGCTGCTGCATCCCAGCAATGAGCCTAGTTCCATTTTCCTGCACTTTTCAAACTGCTCTGTGCCATCGTAGTTACCTAGGTTCCCCCCCCTACATTTCTTATCTTATTAAATTTCTTCAAGTTGGTTCTTTTTTCCAGATTAAAAATACACTAAAAGAATCAACTGGTCAGCATCACTAATCATTAGAGAAATGCAAATCAAAACTACAGTGAGGTATCACCTCACACCAGTCAGAATGGCCATCATCAAAAAATCTACAAACAATAAATGCTGGAGAGGGTGTGGAGAAAAGGGAAACCCCTTGCACTGTTGATGGGAATGTAAATTGATACAGCCACTATGGAGAACAGTATGGAGGTTCCTTAAAAAACTAAAAATAGAACTACTATATGACCCAGCAATGCCACTACTGGGCATATACCCTGAGAAAACCATAATTCAAAAAGAGTCATGTACCACAATGTTCATTGCAGCTCTATTTACAATAGCCAGGACGTGGAAGCAACCTAAGTGTCCATCGACAGATGAATGGATAAAGAAGATGTGGCACATATATACAATGGAATATTACTCAACCATAAAGAGAAACGAAATTGAGTTATTTGTAGTGAGGTGGATGGACCTAGAGTCGGTCATACAGAGTGAAGTAAGTCAGAAAGAGAAAAACAAATACCGTATGCTAACACATATATATGGAATCTAAAAAAAAAAAAAAAATGGTAATGAAGAACCTAGGGGCAGGACAGGAATAAAGACACAGACGTAGAGAATGGACTTGAGGACATGGGGAGGGGGAAGGGTAAGCTGGGACGAAGTGAGAGAGTGGCATGGACTTAGATATACTACCAAATGTAAAATAGATAGCTAGTGGGAAGCAGCCTCATAGCACAGGGAGATCAGCTCAGTGCTTTGTGACCACCTAGAGGGGTGGGATAGGGAGGGAGGGAGGGAGGGAGACGCAAGAGGGAAGAGATATGGGAACATATGTATATGTATAACTGATTCACTTTGTTATAAAGCAGAAACTAACACACCATTGTAAAGCAATTATACTCCAATAAAGATGTTAAAAAAAAAAGAATCAACTGGTCGTTAGTAACTTGCATTTTCTGCTGTTGTTTAAGGTTTAGGTGACTAACAGTGAGAAATCTTTTGATGAACTTTGCCCATCACACTTGGTATCTACTGTAACACTTACCATAGGTGCACCAATAGAGGGCACTCTTCCCATTGAGAGGCACAGTACTGAACTTGAAAGATTCTACCTCAGTGCCTCTCAAGCAGAAGTAGCAATGAACTACCTGTTATAAAACAGTGCTTACATATATATGGAATCCAAAAAAAAAAAAGTGGTTCTGAAGAACCTAGGGGCAGGACAGGAGTAAAGACGCAGACATAGAGAATGGACTTGAGGACACAGGGAGGGGGAAGGGTAAGCTGGAACGAAGTGAGAGAGTGGCATGAACTTACATATACACTACCAAATGTAAAATAGATAGCTAGTGGGAAGCAGTTGCGTAGCACTGGGAGATCAGCTCTGTACTTTGTAACCATCTAGAGGGGTGGGATAGGGAGGGTGGGAGGGAGACGCAAGAGGGAAGGGATATGGGAATATATGTATATGTATAGCTGATTCACTTTGTTATACAGCAGAAACTAACACAACATTGTAAAGCAGTTATACTTCAATAAAGATGTTTTAAAAAAATAAAATAAAAACTACACAAGTTAACACAACATTGTAATTCAACCATATTTCAATAAAAAATAAATTAAAGGAAAAAAACCAGTGCTTAATTGTTTTTTCCAATGTTGTACCCAGGTATTACTTTGTTTCTCCCGAGATACATCTGTGTTGGGTCACTTTGCATACAGCAGTGCTTCACCACCGAAATCATATATAAGAGGTAAAATTTTAGTATATAAAGGAAGTATTCTTTAACACTTGGTAGATAGCAGTCATGCCAAGACTGCTTATTTTATAGCATATATTAGTTGTCAAAATTTGTGTTGTAAGTTATTTAATAAGATGTCTCTCAGGTTATTTTAACCATCTTTCACTCCCACTTAAATCAGTGCCCAAGCCACTTATCGCAGATCACAGGAAAATGGTTCCCAAAAACAACGTTTAAAATTACTTCTTTATTTTTCCTGTTTGCTCTCTCCTCTGTTGCTGTTTTTGCCATATCTGTTGACTTTTATTTACCCTTCTAACTATGAGTTTATCAGTTGAATTTGCTTTTTCTTTTTTTTTTTTTTTTGGCTTTCTTTATTCCTTCTCTCAAAATGTTACACCACACTTGAAGTTTGATATAATTTATATGCTATTAGCTTTCTTAATTCTATTTTAGTGCTTTCTTCTCTTTATCACTAGCTGCCTACAAGATAATGCTATTTCAGTATCCTGCTATCACCTGGCAATTGAACTAATTTCAGCTGGAAGCCTTTCCCCAATTTCTCCTTTTTATTAAGTAGTGAACACCCAGCACTGAAAGCTTATAAGCCTATTGTGTATGGTCATTCTGCTGTTCCCATAAAGAAAGATGCTGTTTGTCCTGTATCTCCTAAGTCCAACTGTCTGCCTGATTACTACAACCCCTGCCCTAAGACAGGCCCACATTCCCAGTGCTGGGATCAGGCTCCCCCCACTTGGGGACTCTCTTGGTTACATTGCTTCTATACTGAATTGATAGAGACATTTGGTTTACTTGTTTGTTTCTTTCACATCATCTGCTGAAAAACTGATTATAGAACTTACCTAATGGACTTACCTCTAAATTCAGCCAAATTTTAATTCAGCCCTCCATCAGTTGATCCTGTCTTAACCTAGCTAACTTTGATTCTCTGTTTATTCCACATTACCCCATTTTCATTCTAAGCCTCTATATATTCCCTAAACATGGAAGGATTCCCACTCCTCTGCCCCCAAAATCATAGGTTCTTGAAGAACTAGCCTATTTCTCACAGTATCAGAAAAACTCAGATTATTTCCTTCTATGTAGGGAAAAACCCAATTCTTTCCTACTGTGTTTTGCTCCTGTGTTTTTAAATTACTACTCACACAAAGCACTTCACTTCTGACACTTTTGGTCGCACATATGTGGGGACCAATAACCACAATAACAAGCTAGTCTTGACACCACCTGGGTATCCTACAGTTTAACTCAGTTCTAACACTGTCTACCTAGAGATGCTGTCAGATTCCCACAGGTTAAGGACTCAGTTCTCACATACACACACACACACACAGACACACACACTTCAGACACCAGTCACAAGTTTAGGTTATCACCTGTTCTGACCAACTGGCTTTAGATTGGAAGTTCCAACAACCCTCTCCTTGGGTTTGACTGATTTACTAGAGAGGCCCACAGAACTCAGGGAAACACGTACTTACATTCACCAGTTTGTTAAAGGATATGATAAAGAATACAAATGAACAACCAGATGAAGAGATACATAGGGCTACGTCTGGGAGGGTCACAAGCATAGAAGCTTCTGTCCCCATGGAGTTGGAGTGCATCTTCTTCCCAGTGTTGATGTGTTTGCCTACCTAGAAGCTCTTCAAACCCCCTACTTTTGGGGTTTTATGGAGTCTTCCTCACAGAGGCATGATCAATTATTAAACTCCATTTCCAGTCCCTCTGGAGTATGAGGGGGTGGGGCTTCTAATCAAGGCTTGGTCTTTCTGGTGACCAGCGCCCATTCAGAAGCCCACTCAGAGTCACCCCAATAGGATAAAAGATGCTCCTAATGCTCTTATCATTTAGGAATTTGCACGGGTTTCAGAAGCCTTGTGTCAGGGACAGCATCAAAGACCAATATTAGAATGAGAGATGCTCCTAATGCTCTTATCAGTTAGGAAAGTACAAGGGTTTCAGGAGCTCTGTGCCAGCAACCAGGGGCAGAGACCAATGCACATTTTCCATTGTCTCACACTCACCAAGTCCACCAACCCATCATCAATTTCCCTCTCCTCTAAACCTCTAAAGCACTTAAAGCCTGTGCCAGAAAATTTAGCAAACATATCTTAATGTTTCCTGTTTTAGTCTGGATTATAAGCCACATGGTTCAGACACCATATCTTATATCTACTCTGTTCACCTCTCAGCACCTAGCCCAGTATTGAGTACCCAGCAGGTATTCTCTATCATCCATCCGTCTACCTACCTACCCATCTATCATTTCATTCTCTTCTTACTCACAAGATCAATCCTTGTTGTCTCCACCCTAACCTAAACTGCTCATGCAGTTCTTCATTTCCTCTCTCCCACCATTCCCAACCAAAAAAAAATTTTTTAATTAAAAATCTTACCTTAGAGCCAAGTGCAAAAATGCATGTGACTTTTCAGTAGACTCAACAGTGTTAGAAAAACTGTCCAGATAAGAGCTACCTACTTTTTCCCACCTCAGTAGAAGGTGGGAAAAAACTCAGACCTTTAAAAGTTTTGAGGAAAAACTTTTTAAAACTCACTTAAACATTTAATTATGGTGAATATACTTTAATTTTCTGAGATAATCCTGATTTCAAATATTTAGCCTCATTCTCAGACCATATCAATTGTTTAGGAATTCAGAAAATATTACCACCATACAGTGAAAGACATTTAATTTTAACTTTTTAGCTCATTCCATAAAAATGTAAACTAATGAGGTGTTGCAAAGCTTAGGACTTACTTTAATGACTAGACTAGAATTACGTATAATTAACACAACAATTCTAGGCTTACAAATAGATGCTGCTCTTCTTAAGTGCTTAAGGAGCTTGAAAACGTTTGTTCTTTTAATTATTTTGTATCACTTACCTTGTAGTGCTTAAGTTTATATTATTGACTTTAATTGATGAAAGGATTTGCTAATACCAAAAGATTGGCTGGCATATTTTCAAATTAATTCCATATCATAAAATGAAATGAAAGGAGATTGTACTATAGTAGTTTTTTAAATTCCATTAATTTTTAGTATATTCACAAAATTAATTTTTAAAGTTTTTTCTATTTTATCTAATCATATTGGAACTCTCTCTGGTTTTCTCTTACAGGGAAACTAGGACTAGAAGAATATGCCGTCTTTTATCCACCAAATGGTAAGAGCAATGCTATTGCTTCCTCTAGTGGGAAATAGGAAAATTACAACTTTTATAATAGCACTGTGACTTTCTTATTCTCTATCTTTAAATGGATAATAATTTATCATCTAAAATAAACCTTCTATAGAATAACTATTCTAATTAATTTCATGTTTGTGGTAGGTTTTTGCTGAACTGTGCATATCCTTTCTGATTTTCCTTGAGACCAGTAGTAGCATTTGTGAGAAAGCTAAGAAGACTCAGGTGTCTAAGTCCAGGGTGCTTAGCTTTCCTCTGAAGGACATTAACTCGTCCGTCTAGGACCTTCCTTTTGGCTTTATTGGAGCAGTGCCTTAATGAGTGGATTGCCTTGTGTTGTACTTTATTGTTCTCATGATTTGACAAGTGTAATATTTATGAAATAAAAATATTTCAAGAAATACATCACTGAAAAAAGGATGTTTTGATTAAAGTGATCAAATGTATAGTGACCTCCTTGAATATTATTTCTTTGAGATTATCAGATAGTTTTAAGATATGCCTCTTGGAAAAGCAATATATAGCAGTCCTTATTATGATACTATAAAGTTGCATCCTGAAGAAGTTCTTTTACTCCAGCAGAGTTAAGAACATGGGCTTTGTAATCCTGCAGACCTGGGTTCAGATCCCAGTTCTGCCAGCTCACCCTATGACCTTGGGTAAGTTATACATCTTCGCTGAACTTCAGATTTGTCATCTATAGCACATGGGTAACAGATTAAAGGAGATAACACTGTATGAAACAGCACCAGATGTGTAGTGGGTGCTCACAAAATGCAGCTGATACAAGTTGCGTTTAGCTTCTTTACTGACCAGCGCATCTGAAACTCATCCTTGGCTTTCATGGCACTGTCCTCTCCTTGTACCTCTCAGTGTGCTGTCCCAGGTTCCCTCACAGGCTAGCCTCCTCTATCCCTCTTTAAGCACTGGCATGCCAATGTCCCACCCCACTCTTGTTCTGCTGCTCTTTTTTTTTTTTTCTGCTGCTCTTCTTTTCACACATTTTCCTAGGACTTCTTATCTGCTCTCTTGCTTCTATTTGTTAATTACTCTAAAACTGATATCTTCAATTCTGACTTCTACATTATTTAACTCAAATTTAACCTGAACTAATTAATCTTCATATGCCCACTATTTAAAAAAGAAAAAAACAAAAGCAAACTTAAATTTAAAAAACAAAACGACAACAACAAGAAAAACCAAACACTGTCCTCTTTCTCTCTCCCCTTAATTGTACTCTCATTTAACCAGTAATTCAAGGCCTAAAATCTGATAGTCATCCTTGATTCCTTTCAATCTTGGACCCCCTTCATCTAATAAATCACCAGGATCATCCAATTTTATCTTCAAACTACATCTGGAACCCTCTCCACCTCACCATAACTACTACCTTGCCCTCATTCAGGCTTTACTATCTCTAGTTTATTAATTGCAACTGACACCTAACTTGTCTCCCTTCCTCCAGTCTTTTCTAGCTTTTCTCTGTCTTTTACAATGCTGTCTCAGTTATACATCTAAAAGGAAAGTCTGAAAATTGCCATTTTTCTCCTTAAAGTTTTATTAATGGCTCCCCATTTCTTTATAAGCAATGTCCAAGCCTCTCAGCATGGCATAAGAGAACCTCTCTTGACTCTGGCCCCTATTCAGTCTAACTCCTAGCTTCATTTCTCACCATTTCACATTTCATTTTTTTTTTTAATCGCAACAATATCAAATTATTAATTCTTTACACAAACACAGCTACATACTCTCAAAAAAGCACTATGCTGCTTTCCTACCTCATGACTTCTGTTCCTATGCTTGTAATAGCGCATTCAACATTTCTTCACCTGGCTGCCCTCTGGTTCAGCTCAGGCGTGATCCTCTTCAGGAAACTTTCCTTGGAACCCCAGGTGAGGTTAAGGGCCCTTCCTCTAGGCTCCCATAGTACCCAGTGTGAATATCTTTGGTATCTCTTACTATATTATCTTGGCATTAATTGTTTATGCTTTATCTCCCCCTCTAGATTGCAAACCTCTTGAGGTTTAGAAGCATATCACTCATTTTTGCTCCTCCAGTATCTAGCTATAGTAGGACCTTAGTGAGTATTTATTTGAACTAAATTAGAGGCTTTTTAATCTTAACATTTATGTGTAAACTTTGTTACATCTGTCTCCCCAGAAACTTAATTTTCATATAACTTTTTATATTTATATAAGAATCGGAAAATAAGGAAAAATAAATACCTCTGAAAGGCCAAATGAGATGTCCATGGAGTCAAGTTTCTTTTCTCTATTCATATATAGGAGAGCTTTTCCAACTTAGTTTAGAATATATTCGCTTTTACTTAACACACATGCCTAACAAACTTGGTTTGCTGGTTTTTATGACCCCTGTAACAAAAGAAGTGTGGAAAGAAACTGATATACATAGGAAAAATGATTAACAACAGTAGAAGTGAAAATCAGAGACCTCACAAAGGAAAATAGAAAAGCTATAAAACAGCATATAAAAGCATTCCTGCAAATCAGTCTGGGACCATTTTATGTAAAAGCCAATAACCCTCCACCCTTTAAATAAGTATCATTGGGTTGTAACATATTATAGTAATTTAAGACTTTTATAGTGAGCTAAGGCACCAAGAAAAAAAATATTGCTATAACAATAATAGTAATAGTAGTCATAGCAGTAGCAGCTAACATTTTTCCATGCAGAACTATATACTAAGCAGTGTGCTAAGTACATCCCATGTATTAATTCATTTAATCCTTACAAGAACCTTCTGAGGCAGCTACTAGTATTATCCCTATTTATAGATAAAGAAGCTGAGGCACACAGTGTTAACTTGCCCAGCTGGTGAGTGGCAAAGCCAGGCTTTGAACCCAAGTTCTTTGACTTCAGAAAAGAAGTCAGACTTTTTTTTTTTTTTAACTTTCTTTTTAAAAAAAAAAATGTGTTTATCATTTATTTTAGGCTGCGTCGGGTCTTAGCTGCAGCATGCGGGATCTTCGTTAAGGCATGCAGGATCTTTCATTGCGGCACACAGGCTCTTTGTTGCAGTGCTCAGGCTTCTCTCTAGTCGTGGCGTGCGGGTTTTTCTCTTCTCTAGTTGTGGCACGCAGGCTCCAGAGCATGTGGGCTGTGTAGTTTGCGGCCCGCAGGCTCTAGTTGAGGCGCACGAGCTCAGTAGTTGTGGCATGCGGGCTTAGTTGCCCCGAGGCATGTGGGATCTTAGTTCCTGACCAGGGATCGAACCTGAGTCCCCTGCATTGTAAGGCAGGTTCTTTACCACTGGACCACCAGGGAAGTCCCAAGAAGCAGTATGCTTAATCACCATGCCCTACTACCTCAGAAAAATGTTACTGAGTTCATTGTAGTATCTTTTAGAAGAAAATTAAGTGGTTAATATATTGAAAAAGTTGATGTATGTAACAGGTTCTAGAAACAATTTCATCCAGAAAAAAAAATAGTTTAATGGGATAAACCCATTTATTATAAACTTATGAAAGAAAAATGCTACTGAATTTTGGAAAGAGCAGATTGTGGTATTTTAATTTACCCACCTTTTTTGATTCACAATCTATATTTCCCCCTCTGGCATGAGAAAGCTGCACCAGGAATGTGGGCAGTTGTCTTTATAGCCACCAAACTAGAGAGTGGGGGGTAATAGGTGGGTAAATTAAAAGCTGTTCATAAGCTGTTCATAATCTTAATACTTAAGTATCATTTCTTGTCTCAGGTAGTTTTAGAACCTTACCAGTATCAGAGGAGATTCTTCTCTGGGGATTGAGTCTGAAACTGCAGAACAAGAAGAGACAAAGAGCAGTCAGTCCACTGTCCCTTTGCTCTTTACTCAAGGCAATACCACGCAACATTTTTATATTACCTGCCCTGTTTTTCAACCTCTGCCAAAGATGGGATTACTTTGAAATCTCAAGGACACCTCTCCCACTGCCACCAAAAGTGGCCTGGCTTTCGTGGTCACAGGGGCTCACCCAGAGAGCTTTGCCTGCAGCTCACTGACACACTGTCCACCCCTGACCCAGCAACTGCTTAAATGGGGACAGAGGTTTGCTCACTCACTTCCCCACCTGTGATCTCCTTTCCTAGGATGGAAATAACAGGCCATCGTGGCATCGGACATTACCCTGTCACTTTATTTGAAGCCTTGTCAGTGGAAAGACTTTCTCTAGTAGATTTATTACACAACTGGTGAGCAAAAATTTCGGAGCTGAAGGAGACTCCTCACAGGAAATTTTTAAGCTTTTCTTGTTTTTATTCTTTGTTCAACATGTATAACTTTATTTATTCATTTAATAAATACTTATTAAAGGACACAGACAAAGTACCTGCTGCCAAGGAGCTTACATTCTAGTGAGGGAGACATACAATAAACAAGTACATAAGTAGCTACCATAAATAAATAACTCCAAAAATAATTTCAGAGAGTGATGATGTGAACAATTAAAGGGAACAGAAATTGATAGTAGGTGGGGAGGTGGGGGAAGGGCACAGCTGTTGTAGAGAAGGAAGTCAGAAAAGATGCCTCTGAGGAGGTAGAATGTGAACAGAGCCCAGAATGTGCAGAGTGAGCTGTGCAAAGGAGGAGGAGAGGAGCACTCCAGAGGGAATGCACAGCATGTTTAAAGTCCTAAGAGGAACATGCCTGATGAACTAAAGAATAACAGGATGGTCAGTGTGACTCATGAGAGTGAGCAAAGCATAAACTGGTACAAAGTGAGGTAAGAGAGGGAGACAGGGGCCAGACCAGTTAGGGGGACAGTTGATCTACAGTTTTGTCTAGTAAGTCCAATGTCTAGGCTCCCTTAGGGGCAGTTTCTATTAATTTCTTGTTTTGCTGTGAATAGACTATACTTATTTCTTTGCATGCATAGTAATTTTTTTGTTGTTGATAACTGGATATCTTGAGTATTACATTGTGGTAACTCTGAAAAATCAGATTTTCTCCCCTCCCCAGAACTTGCTGTTGCTTGTTGTGGGTTGTAGTTTTTTAGTGACTTTTCTAAACTGTTTTTGTAAAAATTATCTTTTTTTGTATTGAGTGCCCCCTGAAGTCTCTGTTCCATTAGCTTAGTGATCAATTAGTGATTTGACAGAGATTTCCTTAAATGTCTGAAGCCAAAATCAGTCTTTACTGATATACCCTATGTAGGGAGTACTCCTTCAAGGCTTAGCCAGGCCATTCACGGCTCTGCCTTAGCTTTCACTTCCTGCTTGCACACAGCCCAGAAATCAGGCAGAAACGAAGGCTGAAGTTCTTCTCAGGTCTTTTCTAGATTCCGCTCATTACAGAGGAGCTTTTCAAAGCCTTTATCCCTCCATATTTATGCTTCTCTAGTCTCTTCCTTCCGAGGCTTTTCAGTCTGCCTAGTCCTTGCCCCATCTGTTATCCCTTGCTACCCCAGGTGGCTAAGGCTAATACATTTGCTTTTATTTTAAAAAAATAAATAAATCTGATAAATATCACCTGGCTGGCCACTTCAGCCCAATCCCTCAGGTAGCTACTAGACAGGTCAAAACACACAACCTCAATTTTTTGATTCAAGATCTATATTGCCCCCTCTGGCATGAGAAAGCTGCACCAGGAATGTGGACAGTTGTCTTTATAAGCCACCAAACTAGAGAGTGGGGGGTAGTAGGTGGGTAAATTAAAATATCACAATCTTCTCTTTCCAAAATTCAGTAGCATCTTTCTTTATTAAGTATTTCCTTGGTTGTTGGAAGTTTTTTATTAGATTCCAGAATTCAAAAAAGTTGATTCTAACAGTTCTAGCCAGTTTAACCATTGCTATAGCGGAGGGATGGAGTTTTAGAGTTTTCTACTTCACTCTTCTCAGTGACATCTCTCCTCCAGTTCCTGATGAATATTTTTAAAAGATCATCCTGACTGCTATGTAGAATAAAAGTATAAGCTCCAAGAGAATAAGGACCTTAATAGTTTTGATGACCAACATTATCTAGCATCTAGAATCATGCATGGCATAAAGTCACTGATCAGGAAACATTATTGAATGAGTGAGCTAAGGAATGAGGGAATGAATGTAGAAGAATATAGAGGAATAAGAATAGAAGCAAGGAGGTGAGACTTATAGGAAAAATATACATAGATCTGACTGAGACTTAAAATAAACAAACATCATAATTTGCTAATACCATTTGTTTCCTACAAGACAAAATAAGTAATTGCTAGTGAACATTAAGGAGAGGAGTGTTAGGACTCCAGAGCAGTGGTTCTCCAGTAAGGGCAATTCCGTCCCCTTACCCTCCAGGGACATTTGGCAATGTCTGAAGACATTCTGGTTGTCAGAGGGGAGGGATATACTACCAGTATCTCCTGGTTAAAGGCCAGGGTTGCTGCTAAACATCCTACAGTGTGCAGGACAACGCCTCACAACAAAGATTAGGAAAGGCTCTTGGAAGAAATAACAAAAATATATCATTTTAAATCTGCCTGCAAGTGTCAGGTTGATAAATAGCAGTGTACTTTGTTATCTAAATTAATTAAATAAATTTAAAACATCTCATAATCCAAAATTCATTTCATGTGTAACTTTGGACATAAATTGAAAAACTAATTATTTAAAGTATCATTTCTAGATTGATATTTAAACATGGTTATGTTCTGATGTTTTGGGAACTTTTAACTACTAAAATAAAGTAACAAAGTCATATTCTGAAGTTCCAATTCAGAAAGATAGCAGAAATAGCTAGAAAACAATTTGACCATTGTCCTAATCCCTATGTTTACTGACCTGTAGGCTACATGTGAAATGAGAATAAACAGAGGAAATGATTATTTCAACATTGAATTAAATAAACTGTACTAAGTAATCCCAAATGAAAGAATGTAAAAATTTGCTTTCACCTGGAATGATGTTAAAGTGAATCAGATATGAGAGTTATGGTACAACTATAAACACTAAGTATTAATAGAGACAGTGAGGAAATGAAGGGAAAATATTTAGTAAGTGCAAAGCTTGTTAATATTTGAGGTGTTTTCTGAGTCATATTTACTATTTATATCTCATCTAGTTCAAGATTTATTTTTGTTGATGATGTTTACCATTCTGGACTATGTCAAAGGTCCATTAAATCATTACTTTATAAAGTTATTTCTGTTGAATGGAGTAGGCAGTTAATATTTTAGACTTTCTTCAGTTAGATAGAGGTAGGCTAAGATCTTAAAATAATTACTCATAGCAGACTTGTAGAACTCTGAGGCCAGATTAGCGATGGTGTCCCAAGCATCCCAATGCCTGTTAAAAGTACACTCTTGGATGAAGGCCAGGGATGAAACTTGACCCTTGAAAGACTGAAGTGGTGAGAGGGAAAGGAAAGGATTTTGAAAAACTGGTCAAGAACATGACAGCCTCTGAGATCAAAGAAATGTTTTAGGTGGTATGTGCCCTAGAGTGTTAATGAATTCACTGCTTCTTATGCCTCCTACTTTTGTTTGCCAGAATCTGACTTTGTCCTTCTTCAACACAGCAAACTATGTACCCTCTTCTGGAATCTTAAGCCCTGGTTAATCTTGATTAAGCAGAAGTGAACCTTTATTTAATACTGACAAAATTTTTTTTTCCTTAGGTTTAAGCTGATACTTAAATGTGGTACTCTCCCTTCTGAGAGCATAAAATAGCTCTAGTTAGTGAGCATCTGCTGTGTACTAAATACTATACTGGTATGCTTTAAATACGTTAACTCGTTGGTGCTTTAGTACAACCCAGTGAAGTTAGTATTATTTATCTCCATTTTCAAAAATGAAAATAGAGACTCAGAGAGTGTTGGTAACTTTCCTGGAGACACACAAGACTCGAATGCATGTCTGTATGACTTTGTGGGCCATTTATAATTTCAACACTGAGTTATTGAGAGCCTCCTGTCCTATATGTTAATTGCTTATTCATAAATGAATCTAATACTTTAGTATCTTATTTATAAGCTGTGATTATACTTATAAATGCTTGAATTTCCATCATTAACAACATATATTGAACATCTCACTTGTAGAAAATACTATGCTGGGTGCTGAAGACGATACACAGTATGAATTGTGGCCCTTGCCTCAAATAGCTTATAACCTAGCTGCTTATAGAGCAGCTATAGATTTCAGGACTTGGGGGAAATATGGTGAAAGTGTGATTAACCATG
The DNA here is from genome assembly GCF_009873245.2 of Balaenoptera musculus. Taxonomy (NCBI): domain Eukaryota; kingdom Metazoa; phylum Chordata; class Mammalia; order Artiodactyla; family Balaenopteridae; genus Balaenoptera; species Balaenoptera musculus. The sequence goes on along the minus strand of NC_045789.1, from coordinate 87,399,309 downwards.
GGTCATCTTAATACATGCATCCCTTTTGCTTCTTGGCAGTTCACTAATTCATTCACTCTAACCTTCCTAACGAAAAGCGCTCTGTCCTGATTAAGGTATTCCTATACTTAGGACATCTTTCATTAATATTTGTAGAAGATGAAAATAATAATAGTAAGGTCTTCATTTCTGACTACTTTAACATGCTTGTTTAAAGGTTTCTGCAGTACTTAATAGAGGAAGGAAAAAGTGTTTTTGCAGTAAGAATATAGGGGTTTTGTATAATAGCAACCTGCTTTGATATTTAGTATTTAGAAAGATATAATGTATACTTATATTTTTGTAAGATATCAAAATATGCCTTCTATTTATGAACTTATTTTTCTGTCTTAGTTTTTCTTTCACATGTCAACATGATTAGGCGAAGATGAATTTTAAAATTATTTGTTAAAAGTTTATAATCAATAAAGGAAATAAAATGAAGCTGAAATTAGGGAAGATAGAAAAAGATGGGTGTTCACAAGAAGAAAAGGAGACTCAACCAAAGATATAAACAAAGAGAGAAATTAAAGAAGAAAGATGGTCTTTGGGCCCTCCTAAGTATTCCATTGAACTAGAGCTGGTGGCTATAGTGTCATTAGGAATATTGACTTTCAGTGTGTGTATCTAATCTGGTTTTGAACTTTTTGTTTTTAGAAAGCAAAAAACTTTTAAGTTGGTAAAGAATCTTAACCATTGGAAGATTCTCATATGTCCAGTTTTCTTCAAGTCTCACAAATTTTTCTGTATTTGCCCTAGACATAATTGTTGAACATAGAACTCTAGAGTTAGATGATATTTCAGAGACAATCTTAGTCCCTTTTAATGACAACCAATTACTGAAGCTCAGGAGGTTTGATGACTTTCCTACGGTAACCCAGCTGGTTTCTGATAAGCCCACAGTGGAATCCTGATCTCCCGCCTAGAGACCAATAAATTTCTTGTTCCTTCTCTATTCATCATTAACTTACCCATCTACCCATTCATTCATTCAGCAAAACTATATTCATTATCAACTATGTGGCATCATAAAATGCATACAAAAATGAATAAAACATATTTCCCGTCCTCTGGAGCAATCTGTTAAACAGCTAATGACAACACAAAATACAGTGAAATTATAGTGATGGAAATGTGAACAAAGTGCCATGAGAATGCAGAAGAATGAGCATTTAATTGTGATTAAGAGATTTGGTATGTTTCTCTGAGGTGTGACTTGTCCTTAGCAAGGTTTTGTTAGACATTAAAGCAATTCATGGTACAGAATTACCAAGTTCAAAGCTACCAAAGTATGAAAGTGCATGATGAGTTCTGGTGATGATGAATAATCTAGTGTGACTGTACCACAGTCGGTATAGAGTCAGGATGACAAAGGGGAGGTAGATATATCTCAGGTTGCCATCATGAATGGTTAAGATCAGGTCAAGGTTTTGAATTTCACTCTGTAGACACTTAGCCTATATTATAAGGCTAGAATGTGAATTCCATAAATATAGAGAAAATGTTATATTCATTTTAATCTCTCCAGAGGCTACAGAGTAGGTTTTTAAACGTTGATTAATTGTGTGAGTAGGAACTCAGCAAATACTTGGTGGATGGATGAATGGTCAGAGGAAAATCCTCGATAGATGTAGAGGTCTTTTTCATGCTCTCATCAACCTTTTTAGAAGATAGCCTGAACCATTACAAAAGTTTGTTGAAGGGCAGAGAGTTTTGGTAAAGGGATACTAATTAGGAGGCTCTTGCAGGACCATAGGTAAGAGTTCGTCAGAGCCTGAACTCAGCCCTGGCAGTAGGAAGGAAGTGAACAGTTGAAAAATGGTAGAGGTAGATTCTCTAGGACTGCATATATTCATTCCACAAACATTTAATGAGTACCTTTTATATTCGGGGCAATAAGCTTGCCTCTGGGGATAGAGATAAATAAGGAATAGTTTTTATACTCAGGTAATTTATTTCATTGGAAGAGAGAAAAACTAAAATGATTGTATGATAAGAGAATGAAAACATCATTTGTTAAGTACTGACTTTGCATCAAGCGTTGTGCTAGGCATGTAACATACATCATCTTATTTAATTTTCACAACTTCATTGGTATTGTCCTCATTTTGCAGCTGAAGGAAAGTCTGTTCCTAATTTTTGCAGGGTCCAGGGCAGGAGTACAATTGGAAGCCCACCTACTATAAGTCTAGATTTTTAGAAGTTATAAATCAGACTAATAAACTGATAAGTAAAGTCTACTTTGTTTTCTTGTCTTGAAAAATATACCTTTGTAACAGTCTGGAAGGCCAGTTTCAGATTCAGAATTCGTAGACTCCTCAGAAGTCCCTAGCTTGTGGTATCCCTCACCCACTTCTTATCTATGACTCTACCCCACACCTGGACAGACTTCATGCATGTGGACCCACTAGCCTGTAGGTCCAAGCTCTGTTCACATCTTCCTCAAATAACCATCCTTTGCCCACCTCTCCATCCTGAGGAGAGCACCCATCAAGGAGGTAGCTTCACCTAAGAGGCTGTGCAGACCCTGGAAGCCGGCTAGGAGCCTTTGGGCTGCGAATTTCAGTCTTGGGTGTCTGGGTTGTGGTCTGAAAGGAGGGACATGAACTCTGGGTGAGGGGTATAGTCAGAGGAGGGCCAGAGCAGGGCCCTTACTCCAAGCCCGCCTGCCTTGGTCTAAGAGCAGTACTGGATGAGGAAACAGGTTAAGTAAGCTACCTAAGTGTACACAGATGGAAAGTGGAACCAGAATTGCTCAGGGCTGTCTAGGCTCACAGAGGAGAAAGGGTACCTCAACCAGTCAGGGCAAATCAGCTGATACAAGAGTACTGATTAATGAATGATTGGGGGGTGGAGAGTCAGGGGCTGTCAGGGAGATCTTTCTAGGAGGAGTATTGTTTAAAATCTCGAAGGGGGCTTCCCGGTGGCGCAGTGGTTAAGAATCCGCCTGCCAATGCAGGGGACACAGGTTCGAGCCCTGGCCCGGGAAGATCCCACATGCTGTGGAGCAACTAAGCCCGTGCACCACAACTACTGAGCCCGCGTGCCACAACTACTGAAGCCCACATGCCTAGAGCCCGTGCTCTGCAACAAGAGAAGCCACTGCAATGAGAAGCCTGCGCACCACACTGAAGAGTAACCCCTGATCGCCACAACTAGAGAAAGCCACGCACAGCAACGAAGAACCAAAGCAGCCAAAAAGAAATAAATTAAATAAATAAATTTATTTTTAAATAAATAAATAAATAAAATAAAATCTCGAAGGGGTGGGCCTGGGGCACAGCTAGAGGTGTAGGAGAGCATGGCCTACAGCGCTTGTCCTTAAGCCCCAGAGGCTGAAGCGTTGGCAGTCAGTTTGGCAGGGTTAGAGTTGTGCTTGCGGGGTAGGGAAGAAAAACGAAGCTGGTGATGTTAGACTGTGGCTGAATCCTGAAGAGTTAAGCATTCTTTATCTTAAAGGGACAGGAAAGGAACACAATCACATTTAGGTATAAGGGCTGAGGGAGGACTAGAAAGCAAAGATGACTCAAAGCTTTCTTCCTTGAAGCCTAGGGAGTTAAGGAGTTGTTTACAGAACTAGGTAGTCCAGAAGGAGGCGCAGGAAACTGGGTTTTTACTGTTTGAATTACAAGTTAACAATGAGAATACTGGTGGAAGGAGAGGGAAAACAAGTATGACAGAGTCTTGGAAAGTAGCTATATTTAAGGAGTATGCAGAAGAGAGAACTAGTCCAAAAGACAACAAAACAAAAACAGCAACTGAGCAGCAGAAGTTTCTGAGGCAGGGAGCCTGATCTGCACAGCGTCGTCAGTGCCTGGTGGGCTCAAGGTTGAGAAGGAACGTTCGGTTGGTAGGGGGCCAGGACACACACAGAGGGGAGATGCCTGGATTCAGCCATCAGGAGTTGGGGTGAGGGGGTGGGAACCAGTTTAAGGAACTGGGGATATATATAATGTGGAAATAAAGGAAGTTACTTTGAACAGTTTTTTAAAAGTTAAGCTTGGCTTCAAGGAAAGAGAGATTAGAGATTTGTTTGATGGGAAAGTAAGGTTCAGGGAAGAAAATGGACAAGTCCCCCTCCTCCTCTTCTTTGGTGTCATTATTATTAGCAAGGGTATTTGTAATATCTTTGGCTGAAAGGTTGCAGTGAAACAGGAGAGACTGGAGAGAGGAGTACTTTGATAGGACCTACCCACGCCTTGCCTCTGCTCCCCCACTAGTAGGGGTGAGAGCTGATGTCACCACTCTCCGCCTTCAGGCCATAGACCTCAGGAAGCTTATCCCGGTTCACAGCAATCACCACGCGAAGCCCAGGGCCTCTGGTCACCTCTTACCAGGTGACTCTCGTCTACTTAGCTTCAATGGCTCTTTTATCAGTAAGACCTCCTCCCTCCCCCAGCCTTTTCCTCTCTCTCCCCCTTCCCTCCATTATTTCTCTTTGTGGCACTTATCACTGTCTGACATATATTCACTTATTTTATCATGACTTTCCTGTCCCTAATAAAAAGTAGGCTCCAGACCTCAGAACAGTGTCTGGCACATAGTCGAGGCTCAATTCCTATTTGTTGAATGATGCACACAAAAGGGTGAGGAGGAAAATTGATGGGGCAGGATTCCAAAGCAGAGGTTGGCAAACTTTTCTGTAAAGGGCCAGATAGTAAATATTTTAAATTTTGCTGGCCGCAAACAGTCTCTGCCACATATTCCTCTTTGTTGTTTTTTAAAATAATCTTTCAAAAATGTAAAATCCATTCTTAGCTCACGGGCCAAACATAGACAAGCCACAGATCTGACCATAGCTTCTATGAGAGAAAGTGAAGGAACCAGGGATTAAGAACACAGGTGAAGATGGTAGCTCTGAAAAAGAAAAAGGAAGAACATCTTCCTCCGAAGACCTCCCTAAAGGGAAGTGAGAAAACAGATGAAATGTGTGAATACATTTGAGGTAAAGAACAGACAAGTGAGAATTTATGTCAGTGGCATCAGCCTTCTAGAGAGGGGGGAAGTGAGTTCTGCAATGAGTGTGAAGCATTTGAAGAGCAGGAAGGTTCTGAAAGAACAGGGTAGCTAATCAAACAGAGATAAATGGGAAATGATAAACAACACAGAATTCAGACACAGTTGGACAACATGAATCAATCTGTGTGTGTTCTAGAAGACTAGGGAAAAATGGGAAAAAGTGGGATCCTGAGAATTACAGCTTGTGAAGTTTAAGAGTGATGCAGCACAAAATTCTAAAGGTGGTTGACCTGGCATACTAGTTCAGAATAATATTGGATTTTCCTTGTACTTTTTTTGATAAAATTACTTCTAGGATCATCAAAGAAATATGAGCTAATTGTGAATAATAATATCAATAATTAACTTTTATTGAGTCTAAATTATTTATTTATTAATGGCTGAGCTACAGTCATTATCTCATTTAATCATTTATGTAGTTCTAGCATTGTCTCTGATTTATGAGATGAGAAACTGAAGGTTAGGGGAATTAAGGAACTTACCTAAAGGGCACCAAAGTTCTTAAACAACAGAGCTAGATGAACCCAACCAAGTCTGTCTGACATCTGGTCTGTGTTCTTAACTTACCACAATAGGGTGCTGATCAATGAATTACTATCAGTATGGAAGGAGGGTCTCTAGTGACAATCCTGTCCTCACTCTGTCTTGTTCAACATTTTTATAATGCTCTAGATGAGGACATAGATAGTGCATTTATCAAACTTCCAGTAATGTGGACCCAGGAAGAAGAGGGAATACATTAGATAACAGGATGAGAATCCAGGATTATCTCATATTGGAGAACGGTTCACCAAAGAGGAAATAATAAGAGAGATAAGAATACAGTCCCTTTACTTAGGTCAGAAACAGCTTGCACAAGCACGCTGTGCTTTAGCTGTGGGGTGTGTAGGGAGGAAAAGACTTAGAGGCTTCATCACCTCACTTTAAGGACTGTGGTAAACTACAGCTTGTCCAAGGAGAATAGAAATAGAGAAGGTATTCAGGACCACTTCATCTGAGGAACTGTTAAAGAGAAACTATTAAAGTCTCAGAGCAAAAAAAACAAAAAACAAAACAAAAAACCCAACCTGGTGGTGATGGTTATAGGGGTGTGGGGAGAGAACAATGTCCTCCAGTATTTCTGAAAGTTTTCAATAGAAGATAAGTTAGGTGTGTTCCATGTGACCCTTGTGGTCAGAACCTAGGAAACATAAGTGGGGATTACAAGGAACCAGAGTCTCACTCCGTATGAGAAATAACCTCCCCCCAAATTAAACCTGTTCAATTGTAATTGGTTGTATTGTGAATGAATGTGCCCCCTATTGCTGGATGTTTTAGACTGAGACTGAACTATCATTTGTTAGAACTTACCCTAGGTGACCTCTGAAGGCTCTGCCAACACTAAGTTTTTGCCTCTGAACATGTCTGATGAATGAAGCATTTCTGTGCTATTTTTCAAAAAGTAAACTTCTCATCTTTCTTTTGTGTTTGCAGCCTGATTTAGTACTGTGTTAGATATATGGTGGTGTATACATTACAGAACTTCCATTTTGAACCTAAGCTGTACAAGTTCTAATTTTTCACTTAGAGTGTGACAAGATGTTTAGCATACCAAGTTAGGCTTCGAGTGTTTTCTTTTAAATGGATGTGCACTTTACTTGTGTATAATTCTTGCCAAAGATTACACTGAATTTGTACCATATTCCTGCCAATATTTTTTCTAAACCACATCCTGTGATGTAATTTGTGGTAAGTTTATAAGGGAATGCATCTATACAAGAGGTGCCTTGAAATGCTCACTTATTTTTTAACAGATGGGACTCCAATATACAGGATGAAGTTGCTTCAAGAAGGACTTATCTATTGACTTTCTGAGACCATTGTAGTTAGTTCTTAAACTTAGTTCTGTGATCTGCCTTGTTCTGTTTTTTGTAACACATATTCACAGTCTTAATTTTCAACTTTATCAATAGAAAGTTAACTGGATATATATTGAAAACCTCTAGATTGCTTTTCTAAAGGAATTAAAAAGCCTATCGTTTTGTTGGTGACCCATCACTAAGTCTTTCTGACATGCATGAACAAAGTTGAAGCAAAAATAGGAAACCTCACTATTTTTGGATTTAATCCTCTAAAGTTTACCTAATAATTCAGTGGGTATACTAATTGAAAAGAAATACTTTTTTATTTTTTTAGGTGTAATCCCTTTTCATGGATTTTCAATGTATGGTAAGTTGGGCTTTAAAATATTCACTGTTTTTATTACACTTTAGAAAATTAAACATGAAAATCAGACTTTATATTACATCACCCACACACTTAACAATGTTATTGTGAACATTTTTAAACATTGGATTTGATATCTGTTTATATGTCCAATTAAAAATTTTTTCAAATAAAGGGGCATCATAATTGCTCAGATGGTGATTGCTTGTCAAATTAGAATTGAACATACCAGGAAAATGGTTCTGTGGTTTACCATTTTCTAATTCAATGGAAATTGAGCTACACATTGATGTTTAGTTCTAATAGATGTAAAATGAGATTGCTTAAATTCCTAAACTAATTCTCATTAAGTCTTTAAAAAAAATAATAGGTCAGAAAGAATGCAAAGGGAGGGACAACACTGAGTGTGAGTCCATGATTTCTCCAGACTGGCTGGTGTGCACAGCAACAACGACACTGAAGCATCCAGTCATCCTGAGGCACACATGACAAACGCACGTGCAGGTTTGAGAGCCCTGTGCACCTTTGTGGCCTCACATATCATTGAATGAGGAATGCAGGAAGCGTAACAAAGATTAGCAAGAGGAAGAATGCTCTATGCCTTAAGTGCCACTTAATTTTTAAATTTTCAAGCATTACATATGACCTTGTTGAAGATTGTTGTCCCAACTATTCCTATTCCCCAACCTTTAGACTAAACAGAAATATATATTAATGTTTACTTTTGTAAAAAGAATCAGCAATAAATTAACACTTTTCTTTGTAAAAAAAACCCCTCAAGTGTTCAGCATCAGACAGTCATCATGAATGACATAATATAAAACTTTTAAAACCAGCATACAATGAAAAGGATTCAAAGTGCCTAGGAATTTTGCATTATGCTGCCCTTGGCTTTATTCTCTTGAGCAACCAAAATTTCATAATGTAACACATAATGTTATAGTGAGGTTCCAGCATATTTCTCTTTTATAAATATGTGAGGAATTTAAAATAGAAAACCTAAAAAGGTTAAGAATATAAATTTTTACCTTTAATAATAAAAAATGTTATTAACCCTTTTATTCTTTTATTTTAATAATTCCAACTGCAAGCATTTTTCAAGTAATTAGTTTTTAAAAGGTGTACTTGAGCGATTTGGAGAACAGTTAATAATGTCAGGAAAGTTTAAATCTTCTAACAACTCTCAGGGTACAAAATACATCTTTGACTCCTGCCTATTCACATTTCTGGTCGTTTTAATAGGTTAAAGTTTATACACGCAAGGGGGAAACGTTCGCTAAGGAAATAGGTGATGCAAAATGTTTGATATACAGTTTATACTATTTTAGAAAAATATGTTAAGAATCCACAAATAGTTTAGAGCAGCGACCACTTATTTAGAACCAGTATACTAGCATAATCGCAACTTATCCCCAGGAACTCTACATAGTACTAGGCCATTTTAGTTTTAGTTAATGTATTTCTTTAAAATTATAATACTTACCTCTTTTAAAAATTTATTCAAAACTTTTCTCTAATTTAAACTGGCGTTCTCCTTTCCCGCATATGTAGATTAATGAAGTTTTTTATTGTAAGTGTAGTATATTATGATTTCATAAATAAATTCCTATAGTGCAGTACTTAATTGGTTAAAAAGATGATGAGCTAATTCATTTTTATGGAAAAACCAAATAGGGAAAGATGCTTAAAATGGAAAATAAAGTCATGTAGAAGATTTTTTACATATTATATGTAATGGACTAAAACTTTTCCATTTCATAGCTGTATAAGGGAATTCAACATCAACAATTGTGGCATCTTGAATAATAACTGATTATAACGTTTTCTATATTATATATGTTTATAGAAGAGTGCTGATTTTAAAATTCTCTTTCATTCCTTCACTGGAAATGATCATTAATGATTGCTGAATCTTTAAAATCTTTAGATTCAAATTACAAGTTTTTAAATGTCAGTAACTTAAGAAGTTGGAGGGGAGAATATGCATCATCACAAAAAGTAAATGAATTCCAAACCTTCATTTTGAATTTGTAATAATACCATGTATTTGTGCCACATTGCTTTTTCTTAGGTTGTTGCAATTAGAATGTGAGTTATTCTTTTTAAATATATAGAATACCTCAGTTAGGGCTATTTAAATAAGTAGGAATTTATTTTGATAGTAAAATAATTTTTTAAAATTAGTTTTGAAGTGAAAGGACATGGCTGTTAGTTTTTAAACATATATATATATAAAACATAAAGGTCTTTTCCTATACATATATATAAAAGGAATTTTTTTTTGGATGTATTTAGATATTTACCACCCTAAAATTGATTTGTTTCTCTTTTGCCCTTCAAAAAGTGAAATTTCTCAGCTGCAATGCTAGTTTTTGATAATTTATTCATCAGTAATACTGTGCACCGCCATTTATCCCAGATAATCGAATTTTTGTTTTGTCAGAATTTAAAATTTTTTATCATTTTTTCCTTTCACATTGTCAGAAGGAAGTGAGCTGAGTTGGCTCATTGGTTTCCCTGCTTACTTAATGCCTACTGCCCTCAGGGCATCACTGACATTATAGAGCCCAAGACCTTCTTACCTGTCTGATCTATATCATAGATGAAATTACCCAATAAGTAAGTCACTTTTATTAAAATTAATATTTAGGTAATGCAGTTTTATATATCTGCATTATAAGTGTATTTATGCTGCCTAAAATTCTTGAGTCTTGAAAGGATGAAAAGCATGACCACATTCGCAAGTACAGAATAATCAGACTGTCAGGTCAGCATCTGATTTTAAAATCTGACTTTCTGACAGTCAGCTATGAGCTGTCTGGTTGAGTTGACCCACCTGTGCTTAATTGCCATGAACTGGGTACAAAAGAAAACTTAATTCAAATTCATTAGAGAAATAATTCTTAGAGTTGTTTTATTTTAAACCTATGAAAACTGTCTAGATACATATTGATATGCCAATATAGACCAATAGCCTAAACTGTTAATCAAAATTTTAATTTTCAAATTCAGTTAGTTGAAGACCATCATTCTAAAAGCTAGTCGTAAATCATCTTATATTTTACTTACCTGACTTCAAAAATTAAAAATTTCAAAAGATCCTTTGTGGGACAAAGTAAAAATGAATTACCTGATTGTCACTTTCTTATTATTGCAATTGAAAAAAAGAGAGACTTGACTTTATGTAGTTTTTAAAAGTTACTTTGAATTTTCAATATCCCTATATAGTTCCATTGTGTCATTCTTATTCTACTGTTGAGATTATAATATTTTATAATTTACTTCCTTCTTTTTAATTTTTAATGACTCAGTTTTTTACGTGTGCATATATTCCCTTTTCAACATGAAAAAAGAATATATATATGATTCTAAACTTTTCTATGAATGAATATTATTACTAGAAAATATTCTTTCATGTTTTGTGAACTTATTTTTTAAATTTTAGTAGTTCTGCAATATTATTAATTAATTTTTTTGTTCTTTCAGTTGCACCACTTTGTTTTCTGTACCATGAACCTTCCAAATTGTATCAGATATTCCGTGAGATGTATGTGCGTTTTTTCTTCAGACTTCATTCCATCTCTTCTCATCCTTCTGTAAGTTCATTAAAAAAAAAATGGATCAAACCAGACTCTAATCTGTTTTTTCTTTCCTTAAGAAAAACAAATGTTAATTTGTGAGGTCAAGCAACACTTTTCTATAGAATAAATGAAAGAGAAGAAGAAATTGATATTTAAATAGTTTTAGTAATAATTAGAGAGGAAAAAACCTTTTATCAATTGCATTTAAATTATCTTTTATATGTTGAAAGAAAAAACATAGCAATGTCTGTATTGTTTTCTTTGACAAAGGTGGCTAACTTCTTTGAATGCTGGTTTCCTCATCTCTGAAACTCATTTCAGAGTTAATAATGAGTTTCTGTGGTGCTGTAGAGCAGTGTACAAAGCACCTGGGTAGCACCTGGCTCGTGGCAGATGTTCAGTAAATAGATGGCTGCTGTTTTTATTTTTGTCGTTACGATTATCATCATCATCATCCTCTTTTCTTTGTTAATGAAAAATAAACATCTATTTGTCCCTTATTTTTCAATTTGGCTAATTATCAGTTATCAAACTAGATATCTCCTTTGTGTTTATTCAATAGATGGCTCCCTGGCCTTAACATGAAATTCAAAGAGAAGCATACTGGGAGTTGAGTATTTGTATCTGTTTTATTTTGTCCAGTCCTTTATCATATCTTCCTTCCCCCACCCCCACCCTCCTTAGCCTGAGTAAAAGCAGTGTTTATTTTATTTCAGTTATACTTTTTCTGTCTTTGAGCCTGCTTTGGTCTGCTTGTGGGTAACTTGACTGACTCTCCAGAAAAAACATTAAAAATTGGAATGTGTCAGGGCTACCAAGTTTCCCAAAAGAGGAAACTGTCACTGCCACCCAACTAAACTGCAGCTCATTATCCTCCCCGCGCCATTCCTGTGTATCCCTATTCAGCCTTCCTGTCTCCAGTGCTGCTCTCATACATTGCTAGTGAGAGCGGGCAAATAACAGAAACCCAGGATGTCACAGATGAGCAAATGAAGTACCACCAATTATCTTGGGTTTCTTCTCTCTGAGACAACTTGATTTAGTGCCTATATTGCATGCATATTTAATCTAGAATAACCAAGAATATATTAATAATTCTTTTTTCTTAGAACTCATCCTTAGCCTCAGATTTCTTACTCGCATATTCTGTACCATTTTATGCTTCAGAGTTTCAAAAAAATGTTTTTAACTGGCTGCCCAGTAGATACCCGTGATGTTTTCCCTGTGCAGACCGCTGATGCTTGCCACTGAGCAACTCTGGATATGCCTTCTGTATATCCGCGCTGACCCTAAGGTGTCCTTTTTCAGCTGATTGATTGGGACAGCCCTGCCTCTGCCCGTTCTTTATTCAGTGAAATAAAGACTTACAGGCAGTCATCTTTTCTGGCTTGCAGCCAGACTTAACTATTTGGAACCATGACAGCCTTATTTCTTTAGAAATTCAAAAAGAGGATTAGAACTTCCTTACAAAGATCAACCCTGAGGAATGCTGAGCTGCAAGAAAGACTTTATTCAGAGCTGTCAAGTAATAAATGCACTTGAAAAACCATCTACTTTGTACTCTACAGATAATGCCCTTTTAAAAAAGTGGATTTCAGTTTTTAAAAAAGTTATCCTTATACTAAGTAATCAAACATTCTTGTTTGATAACTTCCTGGTGCAAATTTCAAACAGTTAGTCTTTCCCTGGGGATGGATTTCAATGAAAGAGTTAAAAAAGCAGGAAATATTTTCCCTGATGGATGAGACAGCTGGAAGGGAAGGGACATATGGAGGAGAAAGTGAAGGGTGTGGCTATAGCACCAGAGAAATACCTGGAAACTGGAATGCATCCAGAAAAAACTAATTTTGCTGGGCCTACGTGATACTATATGACTTACAGAGTAGCAGGTTTTTCTATAAAATGACGTTTTCCTTGAATTCCTAACATTACTACATGCCAGGTTATGTGGGGAGCCTATCGTTGTTAAAAAGGAAAAAATATTTATATTGATAATCTTTTTCTCATTTCCATTTGAATAATTTAATGGCAGAGTTCATTTTTAAATACTAAATTATGCATTTCTCTTGTGATTTATTATTGTATCCAGGGTATTGTGTCACTCTGTCTGCTGTTTGAAACTCTTCTTCAAACTTATCTCCCCCAACTCTTTTATCATCTACGAGAAATTGGGGCTCAACCGTGAGTATTTTTCTCTCCTAATTGAAGAATAAATTGATATCAGAAGGCTCTTTTTCATCATCAAAGATACAGTAATTTTCCAGAGACATTAAACTAACCGTTTCCCCAATAAAACAACAATTATCAAGTAGTAAATTATAACTCAACATTGTGCCAGAAATTCTTGAGACTTACCAAAATCCTAATAAATTCTTATTTGCTTGGATTTTTGTGCTTGGTACAAGAATCACCAAAAGAACTAATTTCTATTCATACTGAAAGGTGTTGGCCAAACTGAGGCAAAAATTTGTGGAAACAAATACTACCTGAGAAATGTGATAATACTAAAATTAAGTCAGTTTAGGCCAAACTTATCAGAAAACAACTTATGAAAGACAGAAAGGTTAAAGTTTGCTGGCTTTCATTAAAGGAATCTAGATTGATTATTTACCAATGGTTGTACACTGTGATTTTTTTCTTCTAAAAGCTTGAATTTTTGTTCATTTATCTCAGTATGAGTTATCAGTGAATATATAGGGTACCTGTGGACCTCATTATTATTGGTTCTCTTTTCTCTTTTTTAATTAACAGTGTCTTAAGGCAACAGAAATTTCCAAATGATTTATCAGTGTTTTGTTACTGGCTTCCTTTCTGTGTAACCATTTTCTCCTATATAAGGGCATATTTGAAAGGAGCACTAACTCTTTGAGACCACAAAAGTAGTTAACGGGAAATAGAATCCATAGCCGATGGATGGATAGATGGATGGATGAGTGGGTGGGTGGGTTTAAGAGACAGACCCAGATTCAAATTCTATCTCTACTAAACTATATAATCCTGATAAAGTTATCTAATTTACCTAAGCCTCAATTTCTTTCATTAAATCAAGATAATTTAATTTATTCATCTTTAAAATCAAGAGAATTCCTACCTCATTCCTACCTATGGAATTGTTTAAAGATTGAATATGTATATGTGTATATATTGATATATATATGTATATATATATACATATATATCTCCATTCTAAAATCACCATCGAATTTCAGACATTTTAGATCTTAGAAATGCCATTTATAAAACAACACCTCATATCATCCGTTGATAACACCTAGGTGACACTCTTTCTTTGTAGACATTAAAAAACAGGATTTCATTAATAATTAATATTATAAAACAAGAATATGGCAGAAATATTTTATATTACATACAAGTCATTTTTTCTTGTGGTAAACTGACCTTTATTTTACTACCGTGAAATGAATATTTGAATATAACTATGCTTTTCCTTACTAGAGTGAAGACATTTAGTTTATTGCTAGAAACTAAAATCCTGAGTTTTTTCTAGTCTATTTATACACTTTAATCATTAAAAGGAACAAATTTATTTCAGTGAATTATGATAAACATTAAAATTCTGATGCAAGAGAAAATATAAAAATTTAATTATCGGGCTAGAAATCAATTATTAAAAGGCTTTCATGAATTAAAACTAATGCTATGGGAAGGTTTTTAATTTAGAATTTAATTTTTTTACTAGATATAGGACTCTTCAGGATATCTCCTTCTTCTTGACTACTTAGTGCATTTTATCTAAGTTATCATATTTATGGACATAAATTATTCATAATATTCCATAATAATTCTTAATTAGCCTTTTAATATCTATAGAATCAGAGTGACATTACCTCTCTCATTCCTGAGATTGATATTTGTATCTTGTTTCTCTTTCTTGATTATTCTGGCCAGAGGTTTATTAATTTTATTCTTCTTTGAAAGAATCAGTTTTTGGTTTCATTGATTTTGTTTTTCTATTTTCAGTTTCATTGAGTTATGCTCTTTTATTTGTTATTTCCTTCTGTATGCTTGCTTTAGTTTTGTTTTGGTCTTGTCTTTCTACTTGTTTAAGATGAGGTTTAGATAATTAACTTGAGACATTTCTTCTTTTCTAATATAAGCAATAATGTTATAAATTGCCCTCAAAGCACTGCTTTACCTCCACTCAACAAATTTTGATGTGTTATGTTTTCACTTTCATTCAATTCAAAATGTTTCTTAATTTCTCTTGTGACTTCCTCTTTGACCATAGTTTATATAAAACTGCATTGTTTAATTTCTAAATATTTGGAAAGATATTATATCTTTCTGTTATTGATTTCTATTCTAATTCTGTTACAGTTAGACAATGTGCTTCATAAGATTTTAGTTCTTTTAAATGTGTTGCAGTTTGTTTTATGACCCAGAATATGATCTCTTTATGAATCTTCCATGTACACTTGAAAAGAATTCGTATGCTGCTAGTGTTGAGCAGAATGTTCTGTAAGTGGTAATCAAGTCAAGTTTGTTGATAATGTTCAAGACTTCTATACACTTGTTAATTTTCTGTCTACTTTTTCTATTGATTATTGAGAAAGAAGTGTTAGAGTCTCCAATTATAATTGTGAATTTGTCTTTTTATTTCTGCATTGCTATATATATTTTTACTTCATGTAGTTGACTCTGTTTTTAGGAGAATTGATCTTTTTATCATTATTTAATGTCTTTTCCTAGCAATAAATCTACTATGTCTGATATAGCCATTCCAGCTTTCTTTTTATTACAATTTGTATAGTGTATTCTTTTCTGTCTTTTTACTTTTAATGTATTGATTATCAATGTCTTTACTTTTCAGGTGGCTTTCTTGTCAAAAGTATATTTGGTTCTTTCAGTGTGGCAGTTTGTCTTTTAATTGGTGTGTTTATTCCATTTACCTTTAATGTAATTGATATTATTGTATTAAAATAATATCAATTGATATTATTTACTATCTTGATAGACATTTTTTTGTTTGTGCCATGTGCTCTTTATTCTTTTTTTCCTCTTTTCCTGCCTACTTTTTTTTTTTTTATTTATTTATTTATTTTTGGCCACATTGGGTCTTAGTTGTGGCGCATGGGATCTTTCATTGCAGCATGCAGGCTTCTCTCTAGTTGTGGCGTGGGGATTTAGTTGCCCCGTGGCATGTGAGATCTTAGCTCCCCGACCAGGGATCAAACCCACGTCCCCTACATTGAAAGGCGGATTCTCAACTACTAGACCACCAAGGAAGTCCCTCCTGCCTACTTTTGTTTGTTTGTTTTTATTTTATTTATTATTTATTTATTTATTTTATTTATTTTTGGCTGCATTGGGTCTTAGTTGCGGCACACGGGATCTTCGTCAAGGCATACAGGATCTTTCGTTGCAGCATGCAGGCTTCTCTCTAGTCGTGGCGTGTGGGTTTTCTCTTCTCTAGTTGTGGCGCGCAGGCTCCAGGGCAGGTGGGCTCTGTAGTTGTGGCACGCAGGTTCCAGAGCATGTGGGCTCTGTAGTTTGTGGCACGTGGGCTCTAGTTGAGGCGCATGAGCTCAGTAGTTGTAGCACGTGGACTTAGTTGCCCCACAGCATGTGGGATCTTAGTTCCTTGACCAGGGATCAAACCTGTGTCCCGTGCATTGTAAGGTGGATTCTTTACCACTGGACCACCAGGGAAGTTCCCCTCCTGCCTACTTTTGAATTGAATAATTTTTCACTCCATTTTATCTCCAGTATTGGTTTATTATTTATACCTTTCTAAAAATATTTTTTGATAAGTGTCTGTCTTAGTTCAGTCTGCTATAACAAATTACCGTAAACTGTATGGCTTATAAAGAACAGAAATTTATTTCTCACAGTTTTGGAGACTGGAAGTCTAAGATCAGGTTGCTAGAATGGTTGAGTTCCAGAGAGGACCTTCTTCTAAGTTGCAGACTGCTTCTCATTGTATCCTCACATGATGGAGAGCAGAGAGGAAAAAGAAGCTCTCACATGACTCTTATGAAGGCACTAATCCCAAACATGAGGACCTACCTTCATAACTTTATCTAATCCTAATTAACTTCCAAAGGCCACACACCTCTTTCCTAATACCATCACATTGGGGGTAATTTCAATATATGAATTTGGGGGTGGGAGTGGGGACACAAGCATTCAGTCTATAACAGTGCCCTAGGATTTACAGTATACATCTTTAATTTATCACCTTCTACTTTCAAATAAACTCCAGGCCTGGAGGGTTTCATGGGCAAATTCTACAAAACATGTCAGGAAGAAATAATATCAATTATTGTTTTTCTGTGGCTGCTGTCAAGATCTTTGTCTTTAGATCTTAGCAGTTTGATTATGATGTATCTGGACATGGATTTCTTGGGTTTATCCTGTTTAGGGTTTGCTTAACATCTTGAATTTGAGGCTTATTTCTTTTGCCAAATTTAGGAAGTTTTCAACCATTATTTCTTCAAATATTTTTTTCTGCACCACACTCATTATCCTTTTCTTCTGGGACACAAATATTAAAACTTTTAGTCTTATCTCACAGCTTCCTGAAGCTCTGTTCATTTTGTTTTCAATCCTTTTTACTCTGTAGTTCAGATTGGACACTTTCTATTGATTTATATTTAAATTCACTGGCTCTCTCAATGGTTATTTCCATTTTGCTGTTGGATCCATCCAGTGAGGGTTGTTTTCTTGTTGTTGTTATTGTTTTTGTTGTTTTTGTATTTATCAGTTCTAAAATTTCCATTTGGTTCTTAACAAAACTCAGAATTGTGCATTAATAAGGGCTAATTCTACTATACATAAATTATACCTCAATAAACTTTATTTCTAAGAAATTGAATCTATATACTAGGGAGCAGGAGGCATGATGTGTGGTGCTGTTGTTCTAATAAGACACTGAGAGATCCAGTAAAATGAAACTAGTTGAAGTTAATAATTTAGACTTAAAAGTTAGTGAATTATTTAAATTTAAAATAATCGGTGGCTAAAAGTTTCTTTGGCATCTATAAACAGATATTCTAAAACCAAACAAAAATCTTGATTTATCAATACTACTGCCTACATGTACTTTGTTATATTAGAACAATAGTTATCTAGTATTGAGGAATTTCTGAAACTTGGGGGTCCTTTTTCAGTCTTAAGAAAATTAATATGACACCAACAAAGGCAATCTCTCAATCCCATTTTCTCTTTTAAGAAAAAGTACGGGTATTTATGTATATAACAATTTTAACAAAGAATTTGGCTAGAACCTCTCAGGGGCAGTCAAGTGATGTTTAATTGCCAATAGATAGTACAGAAACTGAGAGACTATTTTATCTCTTCAGGTACCAAAGCCAAAGAGTTTGTTTCCTGATTCTAGAGATAAATTGTTATTGTAACATAACCTATTTATGAAACAGTAAGATCTCATACTTCTTAGGACTTTTTTTTTTTTTTTTGCAAAATGGAATTTAATTGAATTTTCTGGTTGATTTTTCAGAGTTCTGATGACCTCTTCTATAAAACTAAGGGTTTCAAATCAGAGATCTATTTCCAAGGTCCCTTATAGCTTTTTTTTTGAAGATTTAATTTAATTTTTTATTTTTAGCTGCGTTGGATCTTTGTTGCTGTGCACAGGCTTTCTCTAGTTGCGGCGAGCAGGAGCTACTCTTCGTTGCGGTGCGCGGGCTTCTCCTTGTGGTGGCTTCTCTTGTTGCAGAGCACGGGCTCTAGGTGCATGGGCTCAATAGTTGTGGTTCGCGGGCTCTAAAGCGCAGGCTCAGTGGTTTGACGCATGGACTTAGCTGCTCCATGGCATGTGGGATCTTCCCAGACCAGGGATCGAACCTGTGTCCCCTGCATTGGCAGGCAGATTCTTACCCACTGTGCCACCATGGAAGTCCCCCTATAGCTTAAAAACTAGTTTTCTTTGTCTTTTTTCATCCTTTGTAGCCATTTGAGTGAAATGTAGGAATATAATTTATTGAATTGGAAAAATATGCAGCTATCAAGCTCTTTCAAGTATCTTGAATAAAAATTCAAATGTTCTTGGCTTGCCTGGAACTGTTAAGATCCAATATAAGATCACCTCATTGATAGCTAATTAGTACACACCCTGAAAAACAGAATGTAGAAGTGAGTTTTCTAAAGAATGAACTATAACATAAAGTAGGACCCAGGAATATAATTCTTTCTCTTAATGCTTTTGAGACCACTAATTTGAGGACTCATGGTTTCTCACCATTGCACTTTTTACAGCTTTTAATAGAGTACTTGAGGTTTTTCTTAATTTATTTTATTGAAGTATAGTTGATTTACAATGTTGTGTTAATCACAGCAGTGTTTCAGTTATACATATATATACATTCTTTTTCATATTCTTTCCATTATGGTTTATCACAGGATATTGAATATAGTTCCCTGCAGGAACAGTAGGACCTACAACAGTAGGACCTTGTTGTTTATCCATTCAATACCATAATAGTTTGCATCTGCTAATCCCAAACTCCCCATCTATCCCTCCCCCCTCCCCCTTGGCAACCACAAGTCTGTTTTCTATGTCTGTGAGCCTGTTTCTGTTTCATAGATAAGTTTATTTGTGTCATATTTTAGATTCCACATGTAAGTGATTTCATGTGGTATTTGTCTTTCTCTTTCTGACTTCCTTCACTTAGTATGATAACCTCTAGGTCCATCCATGTTGCTGCAAATGGCATTATTTCATTCTTTTTTATGGCTGAGTAGTATTCCATTGTATATATGTAGAGTGCTTGAGTTTTAAATGCCCATGTGATTTTTCAGACCCACAAAGGAGTTACCTAATAATGGAACTGGTTGAGTTCTTCTGATATTGCTTTTTGACGAGAAAAAATTCCACTGGTAAAATTTCTTTTTTTTCTTTGCCTACAGACTTCGCATATCATTTAAATGGATGGTTCGAGCTTTCTCTGGATACTTAGCTACAGATCAACTCTTACTTTTGTGGGATAGAATCCTAGGGTACAACTCTCTGGAAATTCTTGCTGGTAAGAGTAAGTGCTTGTTTGTAAAACACATGCTCTTTCTATAGTAAAGCCCCTTTCCTTTCTAACATTCACCATCTGTAATTGGAATTTGAGTCTACAGTTGTCTGTCATTTCTAATTCATGAACATTTAGTAGATTTATCTGCCTTGGAAGACAAGCACTGAGATTCTGCAATCTAAATACGTCTGCATAACTGCCCATCACGTCTATTCCTAGTCTTTTTTCGTCGCTTTTAGGAATGTCCAGCTCCCCTCCCCTGCTTTTAGTCCAGCCAGGGCTTACGGTCTCAGCACCTGTGAGGTTTGCACAGCAGAGTGTAGGTATACTTCTGTTCTTTTCCTGACTCCTCTGACTACCTTAGTGTTCTGTTCTGTGCCCTTTCTCAACTACTACCTAAAATCCAAACTGAGACTGAGCCTCCCTGCATAGTTGAAATCTCAGCTCTTCTGGACTTCAGTTTATACTGAACTCAAAACCTTTTCCTTATTGCTAACAGTCTCTGACTCCTGCCCTGGTAACTGAGTTTCCCCTTTTACATATTCTCTTAAGCCAAAAAGAAATTCATCTTTTTTTCAGAGAGCCACAAATCCATCTCTTATTTAATAATTAAGTTCTTACAACAGATATACACAGAGGGCAACTGTGTGATAACACATAGGGCACAGATTTCTTATTATATTATTTTGCTCCTCTGTGTGTAAAATAGACTCAATTATTTTTATCATTGAAATTATCAGGGAATTCAAATAAGTATTACAGGGTTTTCACATGGATGGAGAGCAGAGAAGTTGGCAGAGTGCTGGTTCCAACCTTCTCCAGTTTTGTGATATTGAACAAATTATTTAATCTTTACCCAGTGATAGCATTGTAAAGACACCTCTCTGGGCCATTTGGAAATAATGCTTAATTGATGACCCTTTTCTTGCAGAAGATTCTCTAGGTACCATATTAACATATTTTTGAATGCTGAGAGTTCGAGTAATTAGGTGGCATTTTGAAAAGGAAAATTGAGGTAATAATAAAGTGCCGTGAAGATAAATGTTGCCCCTGGTATAATGAGAGATATCATTTACTGGGGTTTTTAACAACTCCCAGTATCTTTCTATCTCAGTTGTTTTTAAAGCCCATACAAATATGAGTTAGGAAGAAATGGTCTGCCATCACCTCTTTTGGCTGAATGGCAGTGATACATACAATCTAGAGACGGACGGGAATCCTAGAGGTCATCAGGTATAACTTCTTTTAAATATTTCTGACAGGCAGTCCTTATCCTGTGTTTGAACATTCATTGTTGGATAATCCCTGTCTTACCAAGTAGCCCATTTCATTTCTGGATAATATAACTTTTTTCCTTTTTTTGCCACGTTGCATGGCGTGTGGGATCTTAGTTCCCCCACCACGGATCAAACCTGCACCCCCTGCAGTGGAAGCGCGGAGTCTTAACCAGTAGACCGCCAGGGAAGTCCCTGGATAATATAACTTGTTAAAATGTACTACTGTTAAACCAGGATCATCATCATGTTTTTTCTACTCTCTCACCCCCTCCTTTCCTCAAAGTCTTCTATTTTCCAGGCTAAGTAGTCTTGTTTTTTGCTACCATTTCTCAGGTAACAGGATTTTAGATTTTCTACCAAATAACTCTTCTGGGTAGGGAATAAATTTTGAAGAGTATTGTATGTAGCTTTTTGTATCATTTCAAAAAACATTAGAGCATGTTAAAGAAATGGGCTCAGTATTAGAAAGTACTTTCTAATAATTAGGACTTTCCAAAAGTAGAATGGGCTTTTCAACTGTCATCTAAAGGGTTAAGAGGTTTTCTATCATGAAAGAAATGTTGAATTGGAAGACCTTCAAAGCGTCTTCCAATTTAAAGTCTCCCATTCTGTGACTTATCACCCCTCAGCAAACTGAAGTGAAAGAGAAATGAATGCTGAATGCTGCATTTGCTCTAAGCCACGTACTCTGCTGTAAGCTTAATACATTAATTAAAAAGTTATTGATGTATAGGTAGAAATGCAGTTCACACTATTGCATCCATTCACTTTCTCTGAGTGTTTTTAAAAAATCAACAGAGAAGAAGTGTAGAACATCTAGAAATGGAATTAGACTAATGGGAATTCCTACCATGGAATTCAGATAAAGAGCCATAGGTAGGTAATTGCATGTAGATGGGTATATAAGTTAGTTTTGATTATTTTATACATTTTTTGGTCTGAATATTTTGCGACCACCTTTTTTGCTCAAGTGAGCTTATATAGTCTTTAGAAATATTTTAGTAAATATTACTGGTTTCAGTTGTGAACTAATTAGGGCCTTTTGAAGAACAGTTTAAAGCATAGGTATCTTAATGTTCATGATAGAGTTGCTTAAAATTAATGAAAACAGTTTAAAAGACCAAAAGTAAATATTTGAGTTTCTATATTTCATATGAAGCATGACTTCAGTTGAAAATATCCCAGGACTTCCCTGGTGGTGCAGTGGTTAAGAATCCACCTGCCAATGCAGTGGACACGGGTTCAAGCCCTGGTCCGGGAAGATCCCACATGCCGCGGAGCAACTAAGCCCGTGGGCCACAACTACTGAGTCTGCATTCTAGAGCCCGCGAGCCACAACTACTGAAGCCCGCGTGCCTAGAGCCCATGCTCCGCAACAAGAGAAGCCAACACAATGAGAAGCCTGAGCACTGCAACAAAGAGTAGCCCCAGCTCGCCGCAACTAGAGAAAGCCCACGCTCAGCAATGAAGACCCAACACAGCCAAAAATAAAAAAAAATTTTTTTAATTAAAAAAAAAAGAAAAAAAAAAAAAAGAAAATATCCCAAAGTATAGACCTTTTCTCCTTGGCAAATAAACCTGCTCTGAGGAAGGACTGGGCAAAGCAATCATGAAGCAGACGGAAAGGAACTTCTGTGATGTGACACCAAGATAAATAAAGGTTGTGAGCACATAAGCATTTTGGATGCTGAAGTCAATTAGTAACTACTCTTTTATTCCCCCTCTTATCTACCTTTGGAAAAACTGTATATTTCCCACCATGTAAAACTCTTTCCTGCTACAGCGGAAAATTTGACCATCCTGTCAAGCTTTCACCAACTCCATTAAATTATACTCAAAAAAGGAAATAGTGACCACAACCCTTAATGGAGACATTTCCTAAAATGTCTCCATTTTCAAATATGATTCCAGATATTAGAAAACTATAAAGAAGTTGTTGGTCCACAGAAATGGTTTTCTTTGATATTCTTGTAAAAATGGAAGCTGAGGGACTTTAGGTACTTAAGTTTTCTCCATTTCAGTTAAAGGGTAAATTCTTTGCCCCAGGTCTCTTATATCCCTTGTTACATATTAAATAATCCCAGCTGATGACTTTTTAGATTTTATTTTACCACTACCATCTTTTTTTCTCCCAGAATTTTCCTAACTAGTTCTAATGCTTTTTTTGACAAAATGTCCAAAGTCTGTTGTCCCCTCGAAAACTGCCTGTGCTTCCCAGTCACCCTGCCTCTATCTGGGGAAATTAAGAGACCTGGCTCCTGACTTCTGCTCCATAGGCATGACCCCTATCAGGTGGTCCAGAGCCCAGGACCACCATGCATCGTCCTTCAGGCCACCTCTGGAAAACCATTCTTGTTTTTTTTTTAATTGAAGTATAGTTGATTTACAATGTTGGGTTAATTTCTGCTGTACAACAAAGTGACTCAGTTATACATGTATATACAGTCTTTTTTATATTCTTTTCCATTATGGTTTATCCCAGGGGAAAACCATTCTGAGGGACAGAAGAGAAGGTGATTCTTAGGAAAGCACACAGATTTCTATATCAGGGATGAGTCATTAATGCTTACCTTCAATCTCAAAAATGTCATCACATAGTGGTTAAATGCTTGAGCTCTAGGGCCAGAGTTGAGTAGTCACTCTGCTATTTTCTACCTGTGTGACTCTGAATATGTCATCCAAACTCACAGTGCCTCAGTTTCTACATTAGTAAAATGGGGCTAACAATAGTACTTAACTCATTTTTGATATGAGAATTAACTGCTATTATCATTATTATTACTTCCATAGTAAAAATGTATTTTAAAAAAGCATTTGCATTATCTATGCAATATACTTAGGAACCAGTCTTCCAAATAATTTTAAAGATTCCTTACCATTCATTTCCTAAACTTTAAGGACTTGTTGGGTAGGGAATGTACTACCACTACTGGTGATGAAAAAAAATGGGGAAAAGTCAAGAGTCACCTCCAGGCAGTCCCATTTCCTTATCAGAGTTGCCTGAACCTATTACATGGTCCTTCCATTGTTCATGATGACTCATCCACTTTCACAAAGTTTTATGGTAGATTATATAATAAGACATAATGCATGTCAGTATTACTCTCTTTTCATATGCAGATGATTAATGGGAACAAAAATCCAAATGTTTTCTACTCAGTATATATTATTGACCTTCAAGATGTTCTATAATGGTTTGGTTTATTTTCTTTTCAAAGTTTCAACTTCTTTTTCTGTGGCCAACATTAATGTAAAAGTCAGGATCAATCCCACAGTAGCCCGCCCCACAGACGTATCCATTTATGACACTCTAAGAAAGTCAGTGCTGAGTATAAAAATATTTTTAAGGAAAGACTTTATTGCCACATTTTTATCAGGATACCTCCTTGGTACATATGAAACATCATCTGATATATTTAAAAATTCAGTCTGCTCATAACTTTTCAGAAGCCTGTCCATTGCATCAGTAAGAAACACCTGCATCAAAATACATCTTTATTTTTAAGATAGTCATTAGATCTTCATGCCATTTAAAAATTGTTACAATTAAAGTTATAGGTATGAAACAATTTATAAAATGGCTTTTTTAAAACCACTAAAATTTCCCTTTTTCCCAAAACTGTGCCGTCAAGCCACTGTTCTCCAGAGGAGACAATTTCCATTCATCACAAGGCCTTAACTCAGAATGCAGGATGCAGTTGTGAAGCACTAATTCTGAGCCCTCACAGTGGGTTGTGGGTATAGCAGTAAAATTGTCTGGCTGATGAGTAGACTAGCAGTTGAAATAGTGTGCATTCTTTTCCAGTCCTGGCAGCTGCTGTGTTTGCTTTCCGAGCAGTGAACCTGATGGAGGTGACATCACTGGCTGCAGCTGAAGTAAGGATAAGTTTCACTCAGATGGGATGGAAATAGCTCCTGAGAGATTGCCAGGCTCGGCCACTTTAGTGTCAGATGCATAGGACACACATTACTCGCAGCCTAATTTTTTAAGTTGGGTAAAACCCATAAGTTTTGAGCTAAGTAATATTAAGTATTCAGAATTCCTTAATTACTTGAAAACAATGTTCTTGTGAAGGAGTCATAAACAAGATTATTATGGGAAACCACTATAACCGTTACAGGAAACAAGATACCTAGTAGTTTTAATAGAAACTATTGGGGCTTATGTTGCATTTTCTTATAATTGTTCATATCCATGTGTTATGCTCCTAGAACAAAGACAAACTAGTTGAAAGAATTAAAGAGCATGTGTTTGGATGATATAGTAAAGATATGTGGGCTTTTTGGTTAGTTTTAGTTGTGAGTTAATTATTTAAAACTCGTTTCTTTTCAGTAGTATATCTTACACCTGAAGCATGGTTCAATTAAACAGTGGCTTACAATAATACTCTATTTGTTATCTCTCATAGAAATGTAAATTTTATCCTTAAAATAGCTGCCTACATTCTTTGTTTAAAGGGAAGAGGATGTTTAAGCATCTTGCAACTGAGTAAACATTAGTTCCATCTTAAAGTGATTTCCTAAAGTCAGTTACTCCTTAGTATAACGGGACTAGGATTCATAATGTACGTTTATTTATAGAAGCAAGTTGAAATGTTAGACCTCTTATAAACTCATGCTACCTTGTATATTTGAAGAAGGCTCAAGGCTAAAGTCCAGATTATTTTCTACTGCACATTTGAGTATTTTGCACGTGTTCTAACATTAAGATGTTCAGAAAAGAGAAAGAAGGTTGTAGCTTCAGTACAGAGATTTGGGACCAGTCTGAAGAACTTAGAGTGTGTTGATATCAGAATTACATTGTAAAGGTGTTTCTGTGTTTATTTCATAGGCTTCACTTTGCTGATCAGAATGCGGATATTAATCATTCCTTTTGTTTTTTTGTTTCAGGCAGTTCTTGCTGACCTTTCTACTTTAAAAGTCATGCCACTTCTTCAAATTTTTCTGTTTGCTACTGTCACCTGATCTTCTTCAAGGTCACTGACAACACATCTAGTTTTTCATTAGAAAGTAATCATGAACTATGCAAACTCTGCATAAAACCAAAATTAAACTTTGCATATAAGCCAATAAAGATCATGTTCCTCCTCAGTTAAACCTAAGTAGTTTTTCACTTTTTGAAACAATAACTCTGCACACCACATATTGCATTGCATGCTGCTGATTTTCAAGAGAGAAGCAATAGATATAACTTCTGCTAAATTGAGCATACATAGCATAGATAACCCTGGCTTGTAAAAGGCATGTAACAGTATATGCAATAAGAACTAAAGATACTGTAATAAACTTGAATAGGTAATGTAGCCTCTGGGACAGTTCTCTTATGTCAGTTTGTAAATTTATCTCTAGATAATGAATCATTTTGTCTTATAAATTGCTTTTCACTCAAAGCCAGGGGTGGGGTAGCATGTGGGAAGACTTGAAAAAGATAATGCTTTTAAGTAGGAATTCAAATGTACTTTGGTGTTTTTAACAACTTTTCTCTCATCAGAGATCTTCTAGATCCCTCTCCATTTTATCTCTCCCTCTATTGGGGAAGGTCAAATACAGTTGTCTCCACCTGACAGTGTTTTATTCATCACTTTCTGAAAAAAGAAAACAATAGAATGATCCCTTTAAATTTCTCAACCTTCCATCTCTTAGTTAGAAGACTTGACACTGCTGAGATCTGTTGCCAGATTCCATTACTTTGGAAGTATACAAAGAGGACACCAAAGGACTCAATGAAGGGAGTGAAAAATCAAAACCATATGCACTTTTACTGAAGCTTGGTTTAATGAGATTTACTTCTAGGGCAGAGCAGCTTAGCGAGACCAGAAGTAGGTATTATACATTCATTCTAGAACTGAAGACATTATGCAAGGCATCAATCTTATTTTGGTCCTTATTGTAAGTGGAGGGTCTTATTTAATGTTACTTCTTAGAGACCTAGCATTTCTATAATGCAGAATGATAGAATGTGAAAAAAAATCCAAAAATCATTGTCTCAATTTTATACTCAAATTCAAGATGCTGATCACTTCAATAAAATTCTGAATCAATAGATTGATAGTCTTACTGAATGCTTAGAATTGTATTAAGTTTTATCAAAATCTATTTCCCGAGTCTTTTATTTAGAGAGTATATTTTTAGGAAATGTATGAGGTTTAGCACAAGACTGCAAGTGTGGTGGAATTTTATATAACTACTAGTTATTAATTTGAAAATCTATATAAATGCTTTTATTCATCAGGTACTTGTTGACTTATTGAGGACTAAATAATCATTTATTCAGTGATTGATTCTTAATAAACTCCATGTTATTGCTTTTGAAGGCGATACAATTATAATCATACGCTTTGCCCTTCTGTGTATACAAATGCACATTCATCACAGGGATAAGCATATACCCATGACTGTTAGGAAGAGAGAGAGTTTTAAATGATTAAGGTCAAATGTGTTCAGATACACCCACCTTTGGCTTTTTTCTTTAGGAGAATATTCATAAGCTTTTTTAAAAGTAGCAATGTAGTAATCTAGTAGGAGAAACATTAAACTGGAGGAGTTCTTGTCCTAGCTTGAAGTCCCCACATAATCTAATCTCTCTTATCTGTAATTTGGGTGGGGTATGCGGAGGAGAGGACAGGCAGCAGGAAAGTTTTGTATTTGCTCTGTTTACCTTACAGGGTTGAGTAAGACCAAATGAGAAAATACATTTGAAAGTGATTTTTTTTTTTAACTACAAAGCACCAAGCAAATATAAGAGGTTGTCAGTAATTAATTTTATTTTGTTTTATTTATTTATTTTTTGGCTGCATTCGGTCTTCGTGGCTGAGCGTGGGCTTTCTCTAGTTGTGGTGCGCGGGCTTCTCATTGCGGTGGCTTCTCTTGTTGCGGAGCACGGGCTCTAGGTACGCAGGCTTCAGTAGTTGTGGCTCGCGGGCTGTAGAGCGCAGGCTCAGTAGTTGTGGTGCACAGGCTTAGTTGCTCCATGGCATGTGGGATCTTCCTGGACCAGGGCTCGAACCCGTGTCCCCTGCACTGGCAGGTGTATTCTTAACCAATGCGCCACCAGGGAGGTCCCAGTAATTAATTTTAAATATGACATTTTAAGATCAAGTGGTAGAAGATAATATGTGAAGAATGCCCAACTTCATTAGCATTTGCATGACTTTATTTGATAATTTGAGACTTCATCTATATCTATAAGAAAATGAATGGACCATGGCATAGCAGATCCTTTCATTTGGAACAGGTGGCTCTAGCCAGTCATTCTGAATCTGAATCCCAAAGCCAAACCTGGTAGGCTGCCACACATTTCGCCGCTGTCACAAACCCCTCTCAGCCATATGCTGCTCTTGGCTGCTTGTTAAAATACTGCACTGAGGGCAGTCAGGTTGCCTTGCCCACTCCATCTCTACCCTCCTCACACTACTTCTCTTGGCCTCCTCCCTCCAGCATTCTCCCACACCATCTCCTACCAACCCCTGGCAGCCCCTCACATAGGCTCTGCCAGTGATCACAATGATCTGGGTGACCAGTGATCATTATTCTACCTGTGGCATTCTTACTGATGGTGAAATAACCTAATAGACGAATGGCATTTGGCTCTTCTGGATTTCAATTCACTCACTATGTATGTATGTAATGTGTATGATCTTATATTGTGGAAGAGTTTATTGAACAATCTTTTAGATCAGAATGTTTTGGTAATGCAGCCTTCTGGCTAATTGAAATTTTCAGTGTATCTTAAATGCATAGCACTCCCTTACACTCTGCATGTACTCTCTCTGCCTATTTCATAGAGAAAATAGAGACCATTAGGCTTGAACTCTCTCAGGCTTCCACTTCACAACTTAGCTTTATTCCCCTATACTTATCTTCTTCCTTGTCTCAGGAAGTATCTGATCTGTTCTTACAGCTGTCTAAATACAGGTTCGATTGTGTCACTTACATTCTTAAAAAATAAACAATACCACATTGCTTAAAGGATAAAGTCCAGGCTCTGTAGCAGAGTGGGGGAAATTCACCACAGCTTGATCTTTCCACTCCTGTTCTGTCACACTGATCTGTGATCCTGTGCTTCATCCTCACCAGATTACGTGCTCATCCTCAACCAGCTATGGCCTTGTACTTTATCTCTGCCAGAAGGACCTCCATTGTTCAAGGCCCCACTAAAAAACTCTCCTCTACTGTAAGATACCCTGGAGCCTATAAATTAGAATTAATGACACCCTTCTCTTTGTTCTCATAAAACTGCTCATTTACTAATATGGTACTTAGAATATTGAGTGATAGTTTTTTGTATATGTATTGAGTCTCACATCACTTTGTTCTGAAGTCAATTTTCATTGACTAGTCCTAGGAATGGAAGATGAAAGAAGAAATTTGTCCATGTGTGTTTGTACCCCCGGACTTGTTCTAAAAATTGTTGGAATCTGTTCAACAATTATGTTTTTCTTAAAATATAATTCCTCCTAAGTATCTATAGTCTCCCTTCTTCTGCAAAGGCTCTAATTTTTATTTGGAGATCTACCCCACCTCCATGCACTTCAGATGAGACTGACTCTCACCTCCAGGACCTCTGGGTCCTGGCCAAACCATCATTATGTACCATCTCTCTGGCCACAAGGATTGTTTCAGGATCCGTGCAATACCTAAGACTGTGCAAAATCAATGAAACTTGATTATGAGGCTTTGGTTTAATCTTTCAAGGAAGCTGGATATGAACAAGAGAGGATATAGGGTCTGGAGCTGCTGCAGCCTAGGAATGCAAAAAGCGAGAAGCTGCTCTGTTGACCTTGTTAATTCCCAGGTCACACTCCATCAGTCTACCCCTGGACTGTTTTGTTACATGAGCCAAAAGATTCTCTTTGCAATAGAAAGGATCCTAACTGAAGTTATAGTTATTTTACCTTTTAGGTGATCCTCTACAACATGGATATCATTCTTTGGTACAGGACCCCTATCTACACACTGGTTAAACTAGCGGAATCTTTTAAAACTTTTTTTCAGTCAGGACACAAGGATGAAATCTGTGTTCCAGATATACTAAGCAACCAGCAGTACCTTAAACACATGGTATGTCTCTCTCTCCTTTGGCCCGTTGCCCATACAGCACCTTCTGCTTGGAATGCCTTTTCTTCCCTCTCTACCTAACTCTTACTTGTACCTCAAAACCCAACTCAGGTGTTGCATCATCAGGGAAGATCGCTTCTCTTATGAATTCTCCTCATACCCTAAATATACATAAGCAGTATCCTAATGATATGTTAGCTTGTCTTTGTCTTCCACTAGACAGATTCCTTAAGGGCAAAAATGGTTTCTTTTTCAGCTTTATACCTTTAGAACCTGGCATATTTCTTGCCCATAGTGAGCTTTAGTCAATGCTTATTGAATGAACAAATGAAGTCATCTAATTCACTCATTTTACTGATGAGGAAAATTGCTCAGTTCAGAGTAATAACTCACTTGTTCAGTGTCACTCAGCTATTTTATCTACTAAGTTGATTTGTGGAGTTGCCTGTTGAAGTCCAAAAAGGAAGAATATTTTGAGAGAAAAAAATGTACACGCTTCAGCTCACTCAAGTTATTTCACTTAAGTCAACTTTATTAAGATATAATTTATGTACAATAAAATATATTCATTTAAATTATACAGTTCTATAAAGTTTGACAAACGTATAAACCCACATCACCACCACCACAGTCAAGGTACGGAGCATTTCCATCACCTGAAACAATTCTCTTTATGCTCCTTCCAGTTTGATCTTCCATATGCACATTCATTCCAAACAACCATTGATCTGCTCTATCCCTAAATATTACATTGGTCTTTTCTGGAGTTTCATGGAAATGGAATCATACAGATGTACTCTTTTGTGTCTGACTTCTTTTGCTCAGCATGATGTTCTGAGATTCATCCATGTTGTGTGATTAGTTTTCCATTCCTTTTTATGACTTAGTAGTATTTCATACAGTTTGTTTATCCATCATTGTTAACGGGCATCCATGTTGTTCTCATGTTTTCGTGTATTATGGATACAGCCACTATAAACATTTGTGTGCAAGCCTTCATGTAGAATATCTTCATTTCTTTAGGGTAAATACCTAGGAGTAGAATTGCTGAGTCATATGTAAGCATAAATTTAACTTTCTAAGAAACCTCCAAACTCTTTTCTGAAGTGGTTCTACCAGTTTACATTCCCACTAGCAATTTGTAAGAGTTCCAGTTGCTCCAGATCCTCACCAACACTTGGTATTATCATGTTAGTCATTCTAATAGGTGGTTTTAAATTTGCATTTCCCTAGTTACTTATGATGTTGAGCATCTTTTTATGCTCATTTGCCATTTATACATATCCTTTTATAAAGTGTCTAAATCTTTTGCCCGTTTTTAATCAGTTACCTGAAGTTGTAAGAATTCTTTATTCTGGTTACACTTCTGGTTTGTAAAATTTTCTCTCAGCCTGTGGCTTGTCTTTTAATTTTTAACTATCTTTTAAAGAGCAAAAGTTTTAATTTTGTTGAATCAGTTTATCCATTTTTTTATGGTTCATACTTTTTGTCTCCTATCTAACAAATCTTTGTATAACTCAAGGTTACAAAAATTTTTTCCTATGTTTGTTTCTAGAAATTTTATAGTTTTAGTTCTTACATTTAGGCCTTTGATTCTTTTTTTTTTTTTTAGTTAATTTTTGTGTATGGTACCAATTAAGGGTTGAGGGTCACATTTTGCATATGGATGTACAATTGTTCCAGCACCATTTACTAAAAAGCTATCCTTTTATGTCAGCACCTCTGTATAGATTCAATTGATCATATATCTATGGGTTTATTTCTGGACTCTTTATTCTGCTCCATGGATTCATGTCTATACTTATTCCAATATCACACTGTCTTGATTTTTGTAGCTTTAGGGTAAATCTTGAAATCAAGTAGTATAAGCACTCTAATTTTGCTCACCTATGTCAAAACTATTTTGGCTGTTTTAAGTTATTTGCATTTCTAAATCTTAGAATCAGCTTTTCCATTTGTACCAAAAAAAAATAAAAACTGCTACAATTTTTATTTTTATTGAGGTAGCATTAAACCTATAAATAGGTTTGGGAACAGTTGATATCTTAACAATATTGAATCTACCAATCCATGAAATGGACTATCTCTTCATTTTCTTTAGGTTTTGTTTAGTTTCACTCAGCAATATTTTGTGGTTCTCCATGTAGAGTTCTTGTACATATTTTGTTAAAATTATCCCTAATTATTTCACTTTTTATGCTATTGTAAATGGTATTTTTAATTTCAATTTCCAATGGTTTGTTAATATATAGAAATACAGTTGCTTATTTTATATTGACCTTGTACCCTGAGATCTTGCTAAACCTACTACTTCTAGTATCCCTTTTTTGTAGCTGCCCTAGGATTTTCTACATATACAATGTGTCACCTATAAATAAAGACACTTTTATATTTTTTTCAAATCTATATGCCTTTTATTTCTTTTTCTTCCTTTATTCACTGACTGGAACCTGCAGTAGAATATAGAAGTGCTGCAGCTCACCTAATTTTAAATTAAATGTACTCCTTTCTTGAATAAGTGCAACAAATATTTTAAATATATGTCCATTTACTAGTTTGGCCAGTTTAGGGATAAAACAGTGGAAGGAAATGAGACAGATTCAGAATGAGGTGGGGAGACATATTGGTACAAAGTGAAGATAACTGTTAAGTTTTATTTTGCTGATGATCCAAATCGCTTCTTCAGATCATTTAATTAAACAATTGGCCTCAGGTATTAATGTCTTTGTTATGTTAATTAGGTGCTTATTTTATATTACTTCAACTATTCTTTACCCTTAAAACTTTTTTCTTAGATATGTGGTATGCATGTATTTATTCAACAAACACTAAATGCTTACTCTGAACAAGGTACTATTCTGGGTGCTCATGTTTATATGTATTTGTATGTTTGCTTTTTCAGTAATATATGTGGTAAGAGACATTACTTTTTCTGGAACTAGAATACTAACACCTCTTTTTTTGAAGTAATGGTGCTATCCCTTCTATGATAGGAAGAATAATGTTTCCCCAAAGATTTTCATGTCCCAATCCCTGAATCCTGTGAATGTGTTACCTTACATGACAAAAAGGCATGTTGTTTGTGTGATTAATATAAGGGATTTGAGATGGGGCTATTATCCTGGATTATCAGGTGGATTCAATGTAATGACAAGGGTCCTTATAAGGAAAAGAGGGAGGCAGGCAGGAGTATCAGAGTCAGAGAAGGGTTTGAAGATGCTATGGTATTGATTTTGAAAATGGAGGAAGGGGCCATGAGCCAAGGAATGCAGGAATGCATAAGGCAAGGAAATGGAGTCTCACCTAGGGCTTCTGGGAGGAACTTGGCCCTGCTGACACCTTGATTTTCAGACTTCTGACCTTAGAACTGTAACATAATCAATTTGTGTTATTTTAAGCCACTAAATATGTGGTAATTTATTACAGCAACAGCAGGAAACTAACCTACTTCCTCTCAGATAAATTGTGTTTACCATATCGACTGTAACCTATGACAATAAATTCGCATTGCTTCAGTTCTCTTACCTAAAAAATAGGTGATTCTACCTGTCGAGTTCCTCTCATGTGGTTTTTATAATATTCAAATAGGATAAAATTTGTGAAAGTATTTTGAAGACAACCTTCTATTGCTCTGGTGCTGACAGGGAAAAGACCCCAAAAGGCTGGGCTTTTATAAGGCAAGTGTAACGGAGGAAGAGACATGTTGGGGGAAATGCATTGCCAAGTCGTAATGTTTCTCTCCATGTGGAGGGAGTTCACTGGTGTAATGCTTCTCACTCTCTCCTCCCATAGAGAGGAGTGAATTATATTATTGTTGAGGTTGGGATCAATGAGTGGGCCTGTAAATAAAGCCAACCCCTTTCTCTCACCTTTCTTTTAGGGTCTAGCCTCCCAGAGCAAACATATGTTCTGTACTGTTGCTCTATGCCCTAGCTTTAGAAGTCTGGATCCTGTGGTATGGGGAGAAAGTGGGGTGAGGGGGTGGCTGCAGTTGTTCAGGTCATCACTGAGTACATAAGCCCAAGACACACTTTTGAAAAGCCTGTCCTTGCTGCAAAATTAAGTCACATTCCCGGGATTAACTTTATCAGTAGGAAAGAAGATACATCATCTTCATCTGCTTTTATTTACCTAGATTTTCATTTTACCTCTCAAGTACTCAGAACTCAGGCAGGAAGAAGGGTGCTGTTTATTGGACCTCCAAACTTCATTCAGTAGGGCAAAGAGGGCACTTCTCTGGCGGTCCAGTGATTAAGACTCCACCCTCCCAATGCCGGGGGACACTGGTTTGATCCCTGGTCGGAGAAATAAGATCCTGCATGCCGCAAGGCATGGCCAAAAAAAAGAAGGGCAAGGAAGTTAAGGGTTTGAAGGAAAAAACTATAACAATGGGTCATGGAATATAAACTAGAAAAGAAGAAATGAGGGATGAGGAGGGGTTGGTGATTGAGGGCTTTTATTCTCTTATATGAATAAAGAGAAGCGGATGGATTAAAGGTCACAACAAAAAAGTGAAAGCACTTTTGAAGAAAGGGTGCTTTAGCAGGTAGCTTGGAAGAATAATATCTGTAGCCAGGATGAGATATTTGCATTTGAAATTTTGGAGATTATGCCATTTTTGTTGATGTCGAGATCTAAGGCATGGTGGATAGCTATGGTAGGGTAGAAGAACACATCACTGAAAATATGAGGAAGTCAAGAAACCAGGAGTCTGTAGTATTGGATGAATCAATCATCAGCCTACATGTTGAAATCAGCAAGAAGGATGACAGGGGTAGAGATAAGAAGAAAACTGAATTGTGAGTTAGTTTTACTGAGAATGAGGAAGAAAGACCCAGAGGCTACTAATTAGTGACTGTAACATGGAGGAAGAAGAGTGGTACAATTGGATGCTGTGAGCCTCAAAGGAGCAGAAGGGGTTTGCAAGAGGGAAGTGGGGATAAAACTCCAACTGGCATTGAGGAGTAAGGCTGATGCTGAAGCACTTTGGGTCTGAGGGAAAAGAAAGAATCCATTTGAGAGGGCTACATAGAAACCATGTCCCCAGGATACAGCCACCGTCAGTTAAGAGGTGAATACAGTCTTCAGAGAAAGGGTTGAAAAATACAAGGGTTCATTGATTTCACATTGGGAATTAGGAATTTTAAGAGACAAAGGGGGAGGAATTTACTAGGGAGAGGAATGAAGGGTGGATGGGAATTAGGTCCGAATAAAGGAAGAAAGTTTAGGTTAGTAATTGATGACTGGGAAGCTTAGAATTCTGATGGAGAGAGGAATAAATGGAATCCTCTCAGAGATGATTGCTGTGCTCCAGACTGTTTTCTGTGGTGGAGCAGCTGCTCCCTCAGGGAGCCTGGGGTTGGTATGGTCTAATTATAGTCAGCTGCTTCTTCAGTCAGCAGGAGTTGTGGTTGTCTCTGTGCCAGTACTGCACTAGTTTGGTGACTTAACTATTTTTTTCCCCATCCAGTGAATTTGGTTCTCCTCTCCCTCTTTGGGCTTTTGCCTATTCATGTTTCAACTTATTCATGGCTTAGGGAGAGATTATTTTAATTACTCAGACAAAAGGATCCTTCCTTTATAAATGGAATCACTGCAAATTTTCATGAAATAGAAAGCAACAAATTATCTCTAATTACAATTTAATTTGCACCCATTGTACAAGTGATGGATTGACTCATTGAGAGACAATGTGTGTATGTGAGAGAGAGAGAAAAAATGAATGAATGAATGAATGAAAGGATGAGAATGTCAATGTTAAGACTGTATATGAAGAAACTCTCTCACCTTTCAAAGGACTGTGTGCCTTACCCTCAAAGAAGGGCATACTATTTTTTGTGTTGATGGGCTTCCTCCCCTTATTGTAGGAGAAAAGTGGCTGAATAATTAAACATCTCGTGTGTGAGAGCCTAAAGAAAATGGAAAGACCGGAATAAATGTATGGGAAGAAAGATTTAGATCTGCGGACAGGCCTCTAGGACCCCAACTCTGACAGGGCTCTGACATTGCCAGGCTGGTGGCCAAGTTCACAAATGTTGTAAGGGGACACTGTATGAGGGACAAGAACTCCCCTGGACAGAAGGCCAACCCAGGACTTCAGCCCTAGGACAAGGTCAGTGGCCTCACTTTATTTATTTTTGGCTGCATTGGGTCTTTGTTGCTGCGCGTGGGCTTTCTCTAGTTGTGACGAGCGGGGGCTACTCTTCGTTGCGGTGGCTTCTCATTCTGGTGGCTTCTCTTGTTGCGGAGCACAGGCTCTAGGCGCGTGGGCTTCAGTAGTTGTGTCACGTGGGCTCAGTAGTTGTGGCTCACGGGCTCTAGAGCGCAGGCTCAGTAGTTGTGGTGCACGGGCTTAGTTGCTCCATGGCATGTAGGATCTTCCCAGACCAGGGCTCAAACCCATGTCCCCTGCATTGACAGGAGGATTCTTAACCACTGTGCCACCAGGAAGCCCCCCATATTTTTTTATGCTCTGTTAGACATAAACTTTAAGCCCAGCTCCACCATTTGCTAGCTATGTGACCTTGGTGAAATTACCTAAACTTTATAAGCCTTAATTTCTTCATCTATAAAATGCTAATTAGAACCAAATAGGACTGATTACTCTGAAAATTAAATGAGACAATGCATATAAAACATTTCACATGACACTTTACCTACAAAGAAGAAAGGAAACTGTTCTTTTCCTCAAGAGGTATAGAATTAATAGGTACATAGTCACACCAAAAATAACAAGTCCTGAATAGAAGGGCCCACCAAAATCTCTGCCATTTTTAGGATTTCATGATCAATACATTTGGGAAATGTGTAGTACAATATCTTCCTTTTGGAGATTTACACTGCCATTAGAGACTCTGAGAACTCTTGCAATAAACAACCTGATTACTTAGCCCTTGGTTTTTCAACATCGTATGTACACAGACTATTAACATCTTGCAGATTTAGTCTTCCCCAAAGCACAGTTTGGGGAAACTTCCACTTCTGTCCAAGGTGGTTGTTATTGACTGTTTGTGTTGCCCCCAAATTCATATGTTGAAGCCCTAACACAGAATGGGATGGTATTAGGAGGTAGGACCTGTGGGAGGTAATTAGGTTTAGATGAAGTCATGAGGGTGGAGCCTCCTGATGGGATTAGTGTCTTTATAAGAGGAGGAAGAGACCAGAGCCCTCTCTCCAGCACAAGGAAGAAAAGGTCCTGTGGGCACACCAAGATATATTAGCCACCACAAGCCAAGGGAAGAGGCCTTAGAATGAAGTCTACCTTGCCAGAAACTTGATCTTGGACTTTCCAGCCTCTAGAACTGTGAGAAATAAATTTCTGTTGTTTAAGCCTCCCAGTCTATGGTATTTTGTTATAGCAGCCAGTTAATGAAATAATTGGAATCATATCTACTCTCTCCCTAAAACAACTAAAAAACAAACTAAAACAACAGGTCTCAAGACATGTGGGACATCAGACACTAAGGACAGTGAACCTTACATTGTCCCAACTTACTGCCTATAGAAAGGTCCCATGATGCAACATAGGAAGGGGAAACCCAGTAAGAATTTGATGGTCTCCCTGAGTTGAAGAAATGGAACTAGGAGGCCAAGGAGGCCAAGGCAACACGAGTTTGCAGGACAGAGTACTGGAGAGGAGAACGATGCACAGAGAAGTGAAACTAAGGATCTGCAAAAAAATCCTTTTCAACTATCCAGCTGAGAGCTTTCCTCAGAGCATGCATGTGAGGAAAGTACCCAAGGCCAAGGAAAACAAAAACTACCCAAAAGTATTAGAACAATCCCTTGAGCTCACACAGGGCCAGGATGGTGCCTGTTCCCACCAGTCAAAGTGTAAAACCTCATAATTCATGGGGCATTAGGCAGAGTATTCAAAAGGGGTTTGCCTCATTAGTGGAGAATATTAATCCTCAAACCAATGGTGCTCTGGTCCCACCTAACAAACCTTAACAGCAAAACTGAAGATCAAATGGTTTCCAAGTAACTTAACCCTATCCCAAAAGAGAGTTCAAGAATATCTATAGGAATACGAATATACCCAGCACCCAACAAGGTAAAATTTACAATATTTGGCATTTAATTTAAAAATTACCAGGCATGCAAAGAAGTAGAAAAATTCACTTCATAAGAGGCAAAAAACCAGTAAATCAAAACTGATTGAGGGGCTTCCCTGGTGGCACAGTGGTTAAGAATCCACCTGCCAATGCAGGGGACACGGGTTCGAGCCCTGGTCCAGGAGGATCCCACATGCTGCGGAGCAACTAAGCCTGTGTGCCGCAACTACTGAGCCCGTGCACCTAGAGCCTGCGAGTCACAACTACTGAGCCCACGCGCCACATCTACTGAAGCCCACACGCTCTAGAGCCTGTGCTCCGCAACAAGAGAAGCCTGCGCACTGCAACGAAGAGTAGCCCCCGCTCGCTGCAACTAGAGAAAGCCCGCCCACAGCAACGAGGACCCAACACAGCGAAAAATAATAAATAAATAGAAATAAATAAATTTATTTTAAAAAAAACTGATTGAAAAGACACAGATGATAGAATGTGTGAATAAGGACATTAAAACAGTTTTTTTATAACCGTGTCCTATATGTTCAAAAAGCTAAAGGAAAAACTAACCATGTTAAGTAGAGACATGGAAGATATTTAAAAGTTCCAAATCAATCTTCTGGAGAAAAATAAAAATACAGTGAGATGAAAAATTTCTGGATGTTTTAACATAAAATTAGACATTTCAGAAGAAAAGATTAGTGAAACATGAAGAAATTGCAATAGAAAGTATACAAAATGAAATACAAAGAAAAAAAAGACTGGAAGAAAAATGAAAAGATAAATGAGATATATGTCAGCTTCAGACAACCTAATATACTTGTAATTAGAATCCCTAAGGTGGGGGGTAGGGAGGATGATATTTGCAAAAATAAAGGTAAAAAATTTTCCAAATTTGATGAAAAATAACTTCATGTGCAAGAAGATCAACAAACCCCAAGCACAAGAAATATAAACAAACCACAACAAGACAAATCATAAATTTGGTTAAAAGTAGTGATAAAGAAAAAATCTTAAAAGCAGCTGAAGAACTCCCATTCTATGCAGAGAAATGAGGTTAAGGATGACAGCATATTACTTGCCAGAAACGTGCCACCTAGAAGACAGTGGAGTAATATCTTTAAAGTACTGAAAGAAAAAATATTGTCAATCTAGAATTTTTTACCCAGTAAAATTATCTTTCAAGAATGAATGGGAAGGGACTTCCCTGGTGGCACACTGGTTGAGAATCCGCCTGCCAATGCAGGGTACACGGGTTCGATCCCTGGTGCAGGAAGATCCCAAATGCTGCAGAGAAACTAAGCCGGTGCACCACAACTACTGAGCCCACACACCAGAACTATTGAAGCCCATGTCCCTAGAGCCCATGCTCCACAACAGGAAAAGCCACCGCAATGAGAAGCCCACGCATCGTAACAAAGAGTAGCCCCCGCTCACCACAGCTAGAGAAAACCCTCGCACAGCAACGAAGACCCAATGCAGCCAAAAATAAAATTAAAATTAAAAAAAAATCTTAACACTTAAAAAAAAGAAACTTAAAAAGAAAGAATGAATGGGAAATAAAAATAATTTTTTCACACATTCAAAAGCTGAAAGAATTTATCACCAGCAGACATGCCTTAAAAGAAATGGTAGGAGGCGGAGTCAAGATGGTGGTGTGGGAAGACGTGGAGTTAGCATCTCCCCACAACTAGACTGCCTGCCGGCTGCTGGTGGGGAACTCTGACGCCCAAGGAGACAGGAGGAACCCCAAAGTGAACCAGTAGGACATAGGGGGACAGAGCAGGGAGGAAAAGTGAAGCCAGACAGGATCAGCGACCCTGAGGCTGGGGACATCATGAAAGGCAGGCGGGAGGGACTCTCCAGGAAGAGCGGGAGAGGAGTGGAGGGCAATCACCTGGCCCATTCGGGCCAGGAAGCCTGCTGAGCTCCCAAGCCAGTAACCCCCCCAAAGCCCCATCCAGGCCATGTGGGTCCTAGGGGCATAGGAGAGAGGCTGGGGAGATCAGCAGAGGCAGGTGGGAGGGGCCCTCCCAGACCAGAGGAGCAGGAGAGGAGAGGAGGGCATGTGCCCTGCCCACTCGAGCCCGGGAAGCCTGCTGGGCTCCCAGGTGAGGTCCCCCGCCCTCTGAGACAAGGGGTGGGGGGCACACCTGGGCCCCTTCTGTTCCTTGAGCCTAAGCCCCACCCCCCACAGCCCCCAGGGCCTTTTCCAGCCCTGTGGGTCCTAAACATAGGCCCCGCCCACCATCCAAAGGTCACCTTTGCTTAGGCCCTGCCCTCCACAGCCAAGGCCTTTCCCCCCCTTTTTCTTTCTTTCTTTTCCCTCCTCCTCTTTTTTACTAATGTGGTACTGATGTACCTTCCTGTTGTTGATTCATCTGTATTTTTATTTTTATATTCTTTCTAACATATCTGTTAGTTTCCGAGTCTAATTTTATTTTTTACTTTGTTATTGTTCTCTTTTTCTTTTTTTTTTGCCACCCCACGTGGCTTGCGTGATCTTGGTTCACGAGCCGGGGGTCGGGCCGAAGCTCCTGTGGTGGGAGCTCCAAGTCCGAACCACTGGACTAACAGAGAACCACAGATGCCAGGAAATATTCATTGGAGTGAGGTCTCACAAAGTTCCTCATCTCAGCACCAAGACCCAGCTCTACGCAATAGCCTACAAACTCCAGTGAAGGAAGCCTCAGGCCAAACAACCAGTAAGACAGGAACACAATCCCACTCATTAAAAAAAGAAAAAAATGAGATGGCAGAAAAATATGTCACAGATGAAGGAGCAAGGTAAAAACCTACAAGACCAAATAAATAAAGAGGAAATAGGCAATCTACCTGAAAAAGAATTCAGAGTAGTGATAGTATAGATGTTCCACAATCTTGGAAGTAGAATGGAGGCACGGATTGAGAAAATACAAGAAAAGTTTAACAAAGATCTAGAAGAACTAAAGAACAAACAGAGAGATGAACAACACAATAACTGAAATGAAAAATACGCTAGAAGGAATCAATAACAGAATAACTGAGGCAGAAGAACGAATAAGTGAGCTGGAAGAGAAAATGGTGGAAATAACAGCTGAGGAGCAGAATAAAGGAAAAAGAATGAAAAGAATTGAAGACAATCTCAGAGACCTCTGGGACAACACTAAACGCACCAACATTCAAATTATAGGGGTCCCCAAAGAAGAAGAGAAAAAGAAAGGATCTGAGAAAATATTTGAAGAGATTATAGTTGAAAACTTCCCTAATGTGGGAAAGGAAATAGTCCAAGTCCAGGAAGCACAGAGAGTCCCATACAGGATAAACCCTAGGAAAAACACACCAAGACTCATATTAATCAAATTAACAAAAATTAAATTCAAAGAAAAAATATTAAAAGCAGCAAGGGCAAAACAAAAAATAACATACAAAGGAATCCCCGTAAGATTATCAGCTGATTTTTCAGTGGAAACTCTGCAGGCCAGAAGGGAGTGGCAGGATATACTTAAAGTGATGAAAGAGAAAAACCTACAACCAAGATTACTCTACCCAACAAGGATCTCATTCACATTTGATGGAGAAGTCAAAAGCTTTTCAGACAAACAAAAGGTAAGAGAATTCAGCACCACCAAACCAGCTTTACAACAAATGCTGAAGAAACTTCTCTAGGTGGGAAACACAAGAGAAGAAAAAGACCCACAAAAACAAACCCAAAACAATTAAGAAAATGGTAATAGGAACATACATATCAATAATAACCTTGAATGTAAATGGATTAAAGGCCCCAACCAAAAGACACAGACTGGCTGAATGGATACAAAAGCAAGAGCCATATATATGCTGTCTACAAGACACCCACTTCAGACCTAGGGACACATATGGACTGAAAGTGAGGGGATGGAAAAAAATATTCCATGCAAATGGAAATCAAAAGAAAGCTGGAGTAGCAATACTCGTATCAGATAAAATAGACTTTAAAATAAAGACTGTTACAAGAGATAAGGAGGGACACTAAGGATCAACCCAAGAAGAAGATATAACACTTATAAATGTTTATGCACCCAACATAGGAGCACCTCAATACATAAGGCAAATGCTAACAGCCATGAAAGGAGAAATTGACAGTAACACAGTAATAGTAGGGGACTTTAACACCCTACTTACACCAATGGACAGATCATCCAAACAGAAAATAAATAAGGAAACACAAGCTTTAAATGACACAATAGACCACATAGATTTAATTGATATTTATAGACCATTCCACCCAAAAGTGGCAGAATACACTTTCTTCTCAAGTGCACACAGAACATTCTCCAGAATAGATCACATCTTGGGTCACAAATCAAGCCTCGGAAAATTTTTAAAAATTGAAATCGTATCCAGCATCTTTTCTGACCACAATGCCATGATTTTGGAAATCAATTACAGGAAAACAACTGTAAAAAACACAAATACAAGGAGGCTAAACAGTGCACTACTAAATAACCAAGAGATCACTGAAGAAATTGAAGAAGAAATAAAAAAATACATAGAAACAGATGACAAGAAAAACATGACAACCCAAAACCTATGGGATGCAGCAAAAGCAGTTCTAAGAGGGCAGTTTATAGCAATTCAATCTCACCTTAAAAACAAGAAAAATCTCAAATAAACAATCTAACCCCACACATAAAACAACCAGAGAAAGAATAACAAAGAAAACCCAAAGTCAGTAGAAGGAAAGAAATCATAAAGATCAAAGCAGAAATAAATGAAATAAAAATGAAGAAAATAGCAAAGGTCAGTAAAACTAAAAGCTGTTTTTTGAGAAGATAAACAAAATTTATAAACCCTTAGCCAGACTCATCAAGAAAAGAAGGGAGAGGATGCAGACCAATAAAATTAGAAATGAAAAAGGAGAAATCACAACTGACACGGCAGAAATACAAATGATTATAAGAGACTACTACAAACAACTATATGCCTATAAAATGGACAACCACGAAGAAACGGACAAATTCTTGGAAAAGTACAATTTTCCAAGACTGAACCAGGAAGAATTAGAAAATATAAACAGACCTATCACAAATAATGAAATTGAAACTGTAATTAAAAATCTTCCAACAAACGAGAGCCCAGGACCAGATGGCTTCACAGGCGAATTCTATCAAACATTTAGAGAAGAGCTAACACCAATCCTTCTCAAACTTTTCCAAAAAATTGCAGAGGGAGAAACACTCCCAAATTCATCCTATGAAGTCACCATCACCCTGATATCAAAACCAGAAAAAGATATAACAAAAAAAGAAAATTATAGACCAATATCACTGATGAACATAGATGCAAAAATCCTGAACAAAATACTAGCAAACAGAATCCAACAGCACATTAAAAGGATCATACAACATGATCAAGTGGGATTTATCCCAGGGATGCAAGGATTCTTCAATATACACAAATGAATCAATGTGATACACCACATTAACAAATTAAGGAATAAAGTCCATATGATCATCTCAGTAGATGCAGAAAAACTTTTGACAAAATTCAACACCCATTTATTATAAAAAAGTCCCCAGAAAATGGGCATAGAGGGAACCTACTTCAACATAATAAAGGCCATATATGACAAACCGACAGCAAGCATCATACTCAATGGTGAAAAACTGAAAGCATTTCCGCTAAGACCAGGAACAAGACAAGGATGTCCACTCTTGCCACTCTTATTCAACATAGTTTTGGAAGTCTTAGCCACAGCAATCAGCGAAGAAAAAGAAATAAAAGGAATACAAATTGTAGAATGGGCATCATAAGAAAATCTACAAAGAACAAATGCTGGAGAGGGTGTGGAGAAAAGGGAACCCTCTTGCACTGTTGGTGGGAATGTAAATTGATACAGCCACTATGGAGAACAGTATGGAGGTTCCTTAAAAAATGAAAAATAGAATTACCATATGACCCAGCAATCCCACTACTGGACATACACCCTGAGAAAACCATAATTCAAAAAGAGACATGTACCACAATGTTCATCGCAGCACTGTTTACAATAGCCAGGACATGGAAGCAACCTTAGTGTCCATCGACAGATGAATGGATAAAGAAGATGTGGCACATGTATGCAATGGAATATTACTCAGCCATAAAAAGAAATGAAATTGAGTTATTTGTAGTGAGGTGGATGGACCTAGAGTCTGTCATACAGAGTGAAGGAAGTCAGAAAGAGAAAAGCAAATACCGTATGCTAACGCATATACATGGAATCCAGAAAAACAAAAATGGTACTGATGAACCTAGTTACAGGGCAGGAATAAACACGTAGACATAGAGAATCGACTTGAGGACATGGAGTGGGAGGGGGAAGCTGGGCGAAGTGAGAGTAGCATCAACATATATACACTACCGAATGTAAAATAGTTGGCTGG
Organism: Balaenoptera musculus; assembly: GCF_009873245.2. Taxonomy (NCBI): domain Eukaryota; kingdom Metazoa; phylum Chordata; class Mammalia; order Artiodactyla; family Balaenopteridae; genus Balaenoptera; species Balaenoptera musculus. The sequence continues at coordinate 87,354,719 of NC_045789.1, read as the reverse complement.
TGGGAAGCAGCAGCATAGCACAGGGAGATCGGCTCAGTGCTTTGCGATGACCTAGAGGGGTGGGATAAGGAGGATGGGAGGGAGGCTCAAGAGGGAGAGCATACGGGGGACATGTGTATGCATATGGCTGATTCACTTTGTTGTGCAACAGAAACTAACACAGTATTGTGAAGCAATTATACTCCAATAAAGATCTATTTAAAAAAACCATAATGAAAAAGAATATTATATATGTAAAATTGAGTCACTTTGCTGTACAGCAGAAATTAACACAACATTGTAAATCAACTATACTTCAATAAAGTTAATTTTAAAGAAATGGTAAAGGGAATCCTGCAAGCAGAAGGAAAATGACATTAGAAGGAAACCTGGATCTACACAAAGTAATGGAGAGCACTGGAAATAATAATTATGTAGGTAAATATAAAAACTTTTTTCTTATTATTTAAATCTATTTTTAAAATAAACCGTGTCAAGCAAAAATAATAAGAAATTATGAGGTTTATATAGAAGTAAAATGCATGGCAATAGCACAACAGCAAGTAGGGTAGAAATGTAGTATACATACGGTTTAAGGTTGTCCACATGAGTGGTATGAATATCACTGGAAGGTATACTATGATAAGTTTAAGATGTGTATAATAAATCCTAAGGCATCCACTAAAATAAAACAACAGTTATTATAATAAGCCAAAGGAGATAAAGTGGAATCATAAAAACATGCAGTTCAAAAGAAGGCAGAAAAAGGAGTAAAAAAGATACAAAATAGACATGGAGAAAATAGAAAATAGCAAAATATTGAGCCAAATCAATAATCACATTAAAATGTAAGATTTAAATGTAAACATTTCAATTAAAAGGCAGAGATTGTCAGATTAGATAAAAAACAAGACCTAACTATATACTCCTTTTAATTAACCCACATTATTATGAGGGTATATTTAGGTTAAAAGGATGAAAAAAGATATAGCATGCTAATACTAATCAAAAGTAACCTGGAGTGGCTGTATAACTATCAGACAAATTAGATTTCAAAGTAAAGAAAGGAACGTTACCATAATGATAAAAGGTGAAATCATCAAGAATATATAATAGCCCTAAATGTTTATACATACAAGAGTTTCTAAAATTATGAAGCAAAACTGATAGAGGTGCAAGGAAAAAGAGACAAATCTAAAATCATAGTGAGAGATTTTAGCACCCCTCTATCAATTATTTACAGAGAAATTAGGCAGACAAATCAGGATGTTGGTGTTGGTAGTTTTGTGCTGATCTTCTGAGGTTCGTTCTGTGCTCTTTCAACACATAATTTCAAACCTTTTTTTTTTTTAATTTCAAGAAAATTTTCTTGAAATATAGTGTTTAGTATTTGTTCTGTTTCCTTGTTTTTGGTTTTCTTCTACAGGAAACCCTGGGATAGTAGACCCCCTGATATCTTTACATAGCTCTATTAGATAAGCCTTCTTCACTTTTCAGTGAATGAAACTGATGATCAGAAAGATTATGCAATTTGTTCAAGCTTACACAGCTTGTAGGAATAGAACTAGAACTCTGGGCTGCTCAACTCTGAATCCCGAGGTCTTTCTCCCACACTACCCTGCTGCCTGGATCCAGAAATCGGCCTTTCACTGTGTTTGTTTCACTGCCTTTCCTTCCCATGGTCACTCTCATATGTCTTAAAACCTTGCTTCTCAAAGTAAGGTCCTTGGACCAGCAGCATTGGCATCACCTGGGAACTCATTAGAACTGCAGAATCTCCCTTGCTTCAGGACTTCTGAATGAGAATCCGAATTTTTACAAGACGGCCTGGTGATTCCTGTGCCGTTAAAATTTGAGAAGCACTGCTCTAGGAGAAATATCTGAAGGTGCTTCATGCAGCGGTTCTCAAACTTTTACTGCCCATTAGAATCACCTTGGAATCATTTAAAAATCCTGATACCCAGGCCACAATTCCTACCAAGTAAGTCAGAATCTCTTGGGATGGAGCCCATGCATCAGTATATTTTAAAACTCCCCAAAAGTACAGCCAAGTTTGGACACCAGTGCTTAAGGGAGAGCTTTTTAGTTCTTAATGTTCCTAGGAATCACCCGGGAGCATCTTAAACGACAGATACTGATTTAGTGGATCTGGGGCGGGGCCTGAGATTCTGCATTTCTAACAAGTTCCCAGATGACAGATGCTACTGGTCCGAGGAGTTTCTGGAGCAAAATGAAACTCCCTGGGGTTTCTTTCAACAATACCAATAAACGCAAATAGCACAGAATCAAGGCAAGCTTATCTAAGGCACAGTCCTGGCCTGCTCATCTCTGAGTGAGATGCAATAAGGAGCTCTGGGAGAAGGGAGCGGGCGCTTCAGGCTCTTCCGTGGCCTTCCCGCTTGCTTCACACCTGGTGCTGGGCCTGGCAGCCACACCAAGCCCGGGCTGATGGGCCAGCCAGCATCGGCTGCTGCACTGGGGCCCCAGGGCAGAGCTCTTGCAAGTACGCGCTTCTCCTTTCTGGCTGCCTGTGCCTTCACGGGCCATCTACCTTTTCTTCCCCTAGTTATTCTCTCACTTCTCCCTGGGCTCCTGCGTCTAGGCTTACCAGCAGGCCCTGGGACACTTGCTCGGCCCCGTGTGTGCTTACTCGGGCTTTAGACTAAGTCAAAACTGCAAAAGTTCAGGCCATAACACTGAGGAACTCAAGCCAGGAGAATAAGGGCCACAGGATGAGTGACAAAGAGACCCGGAGTGACGGAACTCGATTTGTTGTTCATCCCGGCTCCATGCATGGCAGGCAAGGTTCGGTCTGACGACTGGAGCTTGGCAGGACTTAACACACACTGTGCTCACTCCAGCTTCTAATTTACATATTTTTCTCCCTTGGCAAGACCCAAGCAACTGTCATCAGCAGGTTGCGTGGGACCTGCCGAGTGCGAGGCGGGCCTGTGTTGGGTCCAGAGTTTTGACTCAGATCCCCTGGCCTCCAGCAGGCAGGGCTGGGTTGGTTGGTTGTGACGCGAAGGCTGAGTAAGGGGTCCCTCTGGGCACACTGAGGCTGAGGAAGCCCCCTGGCCCTGTTTCTAAGAAGGCAGGACACTTACCCAAAATTCCAGTGGGCCCAAAATTAACCTATACAACAGAGCAAACTAATTCACTTTTCTCTAGGGTTGGCAGAAAAAAAAAGAAAAATGGGAAAGGAAGGGAAAACTGAGACCTTAAGATGTCTAGTGCACAGGCCGCCAAGTAGGGGATTCTTTCTAACTGGGATTATCCCATGTTTTTTATTTGGGGCTTGTTCACTGATGTTTCTAAGCCCTACTTACAAGGCATTTTACCACGTGCCACATAAAACTAGTCATCAGAACACAAACTGTTTACCCTCTGCAATAACACCTGCCCACCCCCCGCCCTTCCCACCCTCCAGATTCTTGAGACTCTCTTTAATTTCCTGCCAGTTTCCAAGGATTTAGAGAAAGCCACTCTGGGAACTAAAAGACTTAATGTAGCTCAAAGGCTGAGCAAGTTTCTCCTCTCTACTGATAGCATAATTAATCCTTATTGTTCCCCAAAGGATAGCCAAGGGAATGCTTCATTCCCCAGACGCGGGTGTTCAACAACCTCCCAGAGGCTCTGGTCCCAGCTACTAAGTGGCCAAGTACCCACAGCGCAATCAGTGGGTTGGACCCAGCCTCTCAGATGGGCCTCTGGTCTCCCATGGCCAGTCTAAGTAGATTTAGTTTCCTGTCTTCACTTCCCCAAGCCTAATAACACCCCCTCGGGGGGCACTATTTAAATGTAGGCATTTGAGGGTGGAAACAAAAGAAGAAATTATTTCCTGGCGAGTGAGTAATTGGCCTAGTGAAACCTCACCTGGGGGTAGCTAGTTAACCAGTAGAGAGCAGAGGCGGAAGCAGCTCTGGAGGGAAGTACCCGACAAGTGGAGAAACAGCCCAGTGTGTGGAGATTGTCTGTTTATGGGACTGGAAGTTTCAGCCTGGCCACTGGGGCCCTCTGACAGCCCTAAGCATCCAATAAATTAGAGGAACTTCTTAAGGGCTCTAAGACCCAGACCTTGAGCTGTCTGCCTTGGAAAGCCCGAGTTAAGGTCCTGCTCTCACCCACTTGTTCTTGGTGTGGTTGCTAAGGAGCAGCGTCCCCATCGCCTGGGGATTTGTTAGAAATGCACATTTTCAGGCACCGTCCCAGACCCGCTGAGTTCAAATCTCTGGTGGTGGCATCCAGCAATCTGTGACTTAACAAGCCCTCCAGGTGATTCTGGCACAGGCTCAAGTACGAGGACTACTGCTCATCGTTTATTCAGCCCCTTGATATCAGGCTGCTTTGGGACCATCCAGAGGTAATGGATGTGACTTTGGGTCACAAAGTGGGGCTTCCAAGTTAGATTGTCAGGTTCTGAATATTAGCTCTGCAACTTCCTAGTCATGTGACCTTGCAAATTGGTTCCCTCGGCTCTAAGATGGGGGAAATAACACTTCTTCCACAGGAGGTCATGAGCATATAATAGTTTCTGTCTCTTTCCCACTCCACTGTTTCTGATAGGAAATTTACAGAACAAGACCTACTGTCCTTAGAGTGAAAATCGGCAAGACAGGAAATGGCCACACATGTATAGGATGCTAATGTTAATATATTTTAATTAACATTTTTTAATGGTTCTAGGTTTAAGAGTTCAGTTCAGCCTTTGAATCCTGAGGATAAGGATTTTTTCTTTTAGCAGAAATATATTTCCTCATGCTGACTTTCATCCAAATAGTTTCAAAGATTAAATTAAAACTTTCCTAAAAAGTGAAACTTAACTTCATGCAATGATGCTTCCCTTTTTTTTTTTTTTTAATTTTAAAGATATATTTATTGGAATGTAATCTTGGGCCAAAGAATATGAACTCTCTCAAGGATTTTCATATACATGTATCGCCAAAGTACTTTCCATAATCTCTATGTGGCTCTGCAGTCATGCACCTCTTTCATTTAATAACTTTTCAGAATGAGGGAGTTGATTAACTCTCAGCTTCACTTCCTAATTGAATAGAACACAGGAGAGTGAAAGGTAAAAACACATAATAAATGTCCCATTTGGGGCTGAGATGTCAAGGAGCACAGGTGGGCAATGATGTCCCTGAAACAAGACTGTGCCCATAACCGTGATACCTAGTCATTCACTGTATTGTTTGCTGGGACTGCCATAACAAAATACCAGGTTGGGTGACTTAGACAACAGAATTTAATCTTCTCGCAGTTCTGGAGGCCAGAAGTCCAAGATCATGGTGTTGGCAGGCTCCTTCCGAAGTCTCTCTCCTTGGCTTGCAAACGGCTGCCCACTTGCTACCTCTTCACATGGTCTTCCTTCTGTGTGTGCATCCCAGGTTTCTCTTTGTGTGTCCAAATTTCCACTTCTTTTTTTTTTCAAATTGTTTTCTTTTCCTTTTTTTCTTTATTTTTGTATACAGCAGGTTCTTATTAGCTTTCTGTTTTATACGCATCAGTGTATACATGTCAATCCCATCTCCCAATTCATCCCACCACCACCCCCGCCACTTTCCCCACTTGGTGTCCATACGTTAGTCCTCTACATCTGTTTTTTTTTTTACTTTTTAAGAGAGAGAGGAAGCTTAATTTGGGCTTTTCGTATATATAATTCAGGATCAGGCCAAGTTAACAAAACTAATCAAAACAATGTGAGCATTTTCCTTCTCTCTTGAGGCACAACAATTTTGATTCTATATTGCATGCTACATTGTTTTTTACTTACATATTAAAAAGTATATCTTTATAGCAAGGATTTTAGAAAATACAGAGAACTATGAAGAGGAAAGAAAACACCCATATCCTACTGCTTAGAGATCATCACTCAAGTACTGTTAGGGTTTCAGTATATTTCTCTGTGGTTTGGTTTTCTGCTCACAGGTGTAACTATTAATATGTGTACATCTAGAAAAACTTTTTCATAGGAGCTCACTGTATTGTTGTGATCACCCCAACTCAAAATTTGGTTCAATGTCAAAACTGATGATGCCACACCTGCACCAGGAGGACATGAAAAGGTTTATTACTCACACTATGAGGTATTCTGGGGAATGCAGGGCAGGCTTCAAAGGAGGTCCAAAAATGACTCGAAAGAGTAGAGAAAGGAGACTGGCTTGGGGGTTTTAGTGTGGTCAGAAGGGGGCGCTGGGTGAGGGTTCCTGCACGGAGACTGGAGCCTTGCATGGTTTGAACTTCCTGCTGGTGCCAAAGGAGGTTGCACCTGGGCGGGCTCCTCAGCTTGCCCAGCCGTGGGCCAGACAGGGAAAGGGAGAGGGGCTTGAAGGTTGTCGGCAGACAAACCTCAAAACTGGAGTTAGACTCCATTACTTGCACGGTTTTGCATCTTTGTCTTAAATTTAGCGTTGCGCGTTGTACTACGGTTAATGGTGACCAAAAGCTTTATTGTCAGATTAAATTTCTTTTGACATTGGTGTCTTTGGCAATGCCTGTTTTCCCTGTAACTGATCGTTTATTTATTCATATTCCAGAAGGATGTGTAGGTTAAAAAACAACATTGATTTTTTTTCTTATAAAACAAATTTTTAAAGATCATGGAACATACACACACTGCTATATATAAAACATAAACAACAAGGACCTACTGTATAGCACAGGGAGCTATACTGAATATTTTGTAATAACCTATATGGGAAAAGAATCAGAAAAGGAATATATATATATATATATATATATATATATATATATATATATGTATAACTGACTCACTTTGCTGTACACCTGAAACTAACACAAGATTGTAAATCAACTATACTTCAATTAAAAAATAAAGTAATTAAAAATAAATAAAATAAAATACAAATTGAAACAACAGCAAACCATGGAAGAATAAAACATAGCATATATCCTGAAAACAAGGCATTAATAAGTTTTCCTTGAAAATAAATACAGATTGCTCAGGGAAGAGAATACAAATAGTTTTCCTGTTTGTGAGTATATTTGCATTTTTTATGATCACACATTCTACATTCTACAGAATGTGTGTCACATATCTAATCTGCTTTTAAATATTGGTCCTAAAGAATATAAGTACTTATAATCCTACAGCTGGAGTCCACACCTTGTGACAACAAAAGACAACTCAAGTCAGCTTCAAACAGGAATTATAACTAACCTCAGGGCTATTTTTTCCAACTGTAATAAAGAATGTTCCAACATCTTAAATGACTGAAGATAATCCTCTGTCGTCATGTTGTGCATCTAGGATATAAAAATATACGCACTGCTTTGAAGAAAGGTTCAGGTCTGCTGATGTCAAGTGAAGGTCAGATTATGGAAAACTGGCATTGTTTCAGCAAGAAATGAAGCCTGCTTATGTTTCTCTTGGTATTTTTTTTGTAACATCTTTATTGGAGTATAATTGCTTTACAATGGTGTGTTAGTTTCTGCTTTATAACAAAGTGAATCAGTTATACATATACATATGTTCCCATAACTCTTGGTATTTTTGAATAAAGAATCTCACTACGTAGGTTCCAACTTGAAGATTTAATTAAGGGCATGAGGAGTGATTGATTCTAGATGTTGATCAGGGGAGATGACTCGCGGTGTGTTAGAGAAGCACCTTCCATTGAAATGTATGAGGGAAACAAAATCTGGTTTCCGATTGAAGGTCTACTGAAAGACATCTTGAATAGACCAGAAGAGCAGAACAAATTGGAATATCTTATTCCAAGATAAAAAATCACTTTTTTAAAAAAGAAGCTATTTGGTAGAAGCCTTAGCCAATCCTATTTTTTTCCCTTTAATGCAAAAGAAATTGTCATCCCGAGAAATAAAGTAGGTATGCCTTTTGAGCTAAAGTGTAAAGATTGGCAATACAATGTCAAAATGCTAGCTAGATGGGGAGATATAAGATAGGAGGATGGAGGCGGGGTGAAAAAATTGAGAAGGAATGCTCTTCACGGTTTTTAATTTAGAGAAATAGGGGCTCCTCATAGTTCCCCTAATAGGTATGGTTCAGCCGTGGCAGAAATGTTCCTGGAGCACAACGTCTTCTGGTGATCGCCATCTCCAGGAAGCTTCCCCCGAGCTTCTATGCCGATCATCAATAATTCCAATAATGTATGCAGAGTGGTTAACACAATGTCTGTCACACAGTTTGCACTGAAAGATGTTAATGTGATGATGAGGGTGATGACGACATGGTTATTGCCCTCCAGGAGTTCACAGCCTAGGGGAGGGAGCGTTCAAGTAAACAGGTGATCATACAGTGCGGTGAGAACATTGCATGAAGTGTTATCAGGACTTGAGATAGGAGAACTCTACCGAGCCTGGGGGCAGGGGAGCGGGTGGGAACCACACCATTCAGTCAACACACGCGGGTGCTGCGTGGATGTGCATGGGTGGCTGACAGCCGCTTGTTTGTCCATCTGCTGTGCAAACAGGCACAGAGTTGGGTTCAGACAACGGCTGCTTTATTCATTTCCTTTTCCTTGTGCTGCATAGGACCAGGATCTCCAGGAGCTTTTTAAAATACCACTTTGGTTGCCGTTGGAGAGTAGGTTGGATTTGTATTCCAGTCATCAGAGCTTTCACTGTAATATAAAGGGACAGGCAGGATGGAAAGAAAAAGAATTATGGTTGTTTAGGAAACGGAGCACTGCTTCCTGTGATTACAATCTCAAGGCTAAAGTTCAATGCTCACTGCAGAATTTTCTTGACAGCATTGTATACCTGTCAAAAGGTTTTGAAAGAATATAAAACTCAGGTTCTTTGGGGTTCCAGGAGATGCTGGCTCAGGACTCTGGCAAGAGGCCCTTTGTCTGTTGACCTGTCTTGAATGGCCTTTCCTGGCCCTGGTCGCCTAAAGACTTGGCCTCCTGCCTCCTGGTCATCTGGGAACGTGGTTTTTATTGTCTCAGCCTGCCCATAAAAAGCAGGGTAAATATTCAGTCATCAACCAGCTGTCAATAAGTATCCAAAATGCCCAAAGTGCTGTGACAGGCTTCATGAGGGACACCTGATCCCTGTCCTTGGTGACTCCTATCTGGCTAGAACGGTAACGTCTACACTAGGAAAGAATTAGTACCACACTGGGCTACCATAGGAGCCTTACAGATACTGAGCGTCACAGGACATTGGAAGTGGAAGAGAACTGCTTTGCTGTATGTAGGTATTTGGGGAAGGAACAAGAGCGTGGTAGATGGTCAATTGAATGGATAGATGAGAGGGTAGAGGGGTGGGCAGACAGATGGGTGCCTGCACACATGCATGGGTGCTGCAGCATAACTCAGTGGCTTTTTCTTTTTTTGGTTTTTGGTTTTGGTTTTGGTTTTTTGGCTGCACTGGGTCTTCATTGCAGCGTGCGGGCTCTTCATTGCAGGCTTCTCTCTAGTTGTGTTGCGCAGGTTTAGTTGCCCCATGGCATGTGGGATCTTTGTTTCCGCGTCCCCTGCATTGGAAGGCGATTCTTTTCTTTTTTTTTTTTTTTTGGAAGGCGATTCTTAACCAGTGGACCACGAGGGAAGTCCCACAGTGGTTTTAAAGCCAACTGGGCAAGAGTTGCTGGTCTGTCATTTACTAGTGACATGATCTCAGGAGATTTAAATAACTCCTTCAAACCCAGTTTCTTCACCTATAAAATAAGATGATAATACTTGCCTTGCAAGATTGCTGAGAGAATCAAATGTGATAAGGTTTGTAAAACACCTCTTATATGGTAGGCACTCAGTAAAGAGTGACTTATTTATAATCGTCATGGTCTAGAAAAGTTTCCAGGTGGACATGAATTAAAGGCAGGCCTGGAGAAAGGATGGGATTGAGATGAATGGAAAGCAGGGAGAGGGTCCTCTGGCGGAAGAACAGCATGATGAGAGCGTGTGCCTAGAAAAGCTGGAAGCACATTCGGTGTCACTAAGGGGGGCTATCTGGAGCCATAGTTTCCTGAGGTGGCAAAGGCGAATTGAGGCCTGAGCTTAGAGGACTTGAAATGCTAAGGAGTTCCGGCTTTTCCCTAGAGGTCAGCAGGGAATACGGAAGGTTCAGAGGAAGCAGAAAGGCTCCCTCTGGGCCCCCTTTCTTCCTCAGCCCAACCTTGACAACATCCGGACTTCCTTTGAACTTGGAGGCTCTCATTTTTTACAGTATTTCTAGTTTCCCTTACCTTTTACAAGTAGCCCCTGGACTTCCTGTGCCCAGGACAGCTGCAGGACTGTGGCAGCCAGCCTTTCCTCCATTACAGAAACCCTCCTCTGACAGTGAAGAAGCAAATGCTTTTTAAAGATTAGCTGTCACAAAGGGAAACAAGGCCCCTTAAACCTCCTTTGTCAAACAAATGCTCCCTGTGAATCAGAAGAGCTTCTGCCGTGACTCACACTTTCACAAGGCTCGGTGGAGAAGGCTGTCTGCCAGCAGATCTGGGGGCGCGGTGCCAGGCAACCAGAGGCCTTGGCTCGTGGGGTGCGGCTGTGCTTAGCACAGCCAAGCGGACCTCCTGGAGGCTGACCCCGGAACCCAGAAGGTGCCTGGAGATTTCCTTCCATAGGAGGCAGCGAAAGCAGGGGGAGCGGCTCTTCACTGCTTTTGGAAAGCAAGAGCATTCAAGCTAAAAAATAACCAGAGTCAGCTGATCTTAACGAGGGCTTCAGGGATACCCCTCAGGAAGTCTGGCAGTCCTGCAAAGTCAGGTGGCTATGTGCATTTTGTGGGGAGAGGACCCCTAGTTTTAGTTAGATACTTTCGGTTTTCAAACCCCCCTGGATGTCTTGATCACATCTCAACTCCTCACGTTGCCCAGAGAACATGAGTGAGTGACTTCCCAAAGTTACTCCACCAGTGGGCAGCAGAGAAGAGAGAGGAAGCGAGGTCTCCAGGGCCCTTTCCACTGCCCTGGCCCCATGAGAGAGCCTAAAATAAGACGACAGCCCATGATGTTCTGAACAGGGCTCCCTAGACAGAAATTAGACCTGTCAAACGGACTACTGTGAAAGTCTTGATCCCGCCAGCCCCTCTCCGCCTTCCGGCGAAGCCCTCCCCCACAGCCCGCCCACCTGCCAGGCTGGCTTCCTGTTAAGAGAACAACGCGCTCTTAGTGACAGGCATCTGTGATGGGAGGATTGCTGAGGCTGGCTCCCTGATTATCAAGCACCTGGCAGGGAGGGGGAGGATGGGCATGGGATTGTTGCTGAGTTTATGGCCCTCTTGGCTGTACCCTCAGGGGAGACAGCAGATTGAGAGTGAGCAGAAAAATGGGAGCATTCTGGGGGTCTAGGAATCATTGTTGCTTTTTTTTTCATTTATGGGGGTGGCTGGTCATCACTTTGCCCTAACCTCCATGGAACATCATCACAGTTATAGTGATAAAGAGTCTGTACTCTGGGTACCGACAGCTTGGGTTTGCATCCTGGCTCCATCGCTTTTTACTGATATAACCTTAGGAAATTTCTTAACCTTCTAGCCCTTGGTCTTCTCATATGTAAAACAATATACTAGTGCCCGCCTTTGGCAAAGACAGATATGTGCGCACTGTTCACACACAGCCAGACTGTTCTTCCCAGCCCAGCCTCCCTTGCTGGTAGGTCTGCTATGGGATTGAATTCTCCAGCGAATGGAATCCAGCGAATGGAATGAGAAGGGAGTGATGTGCACTGATTCCACGCCTGGCTCATGGAAACTTCCTGGGTGATCCTCCACATTCTCACTTAACCCGTCTGCTAGACTAGGGTGCCTAAGAGGACTCTGAGGCCTTGGGGGTGAGGGAGCCACCAGATGGAAGGAGCCTGGGCCCCTGAGTCACCATGAAGAAGGCTGCCTGCCAAGCACCTGCATGAACTATTACTTGAGTGAAAACCAAACTTTTTAAAAAAATTATTTATTATTTTTGGCTGCGTTGGGTCTTCGTTGCTGCACGTGGGCTTTTTCTAGTTGCAGCGAGCGGGGGCTACTCTTGATTGCAGTGCGCGAGCTTCTCATAGCAGTGGCTTCTCTTATTGTGGAGCGCGGGCTCTAGGCGCACAGGCTTCAGTAGTTGTGGCTTGCGGGCTCTAGAGCTCAGGCTCAGTAGTTGTGGCACATGGGCTTAGTTGCTACACGGCATGTGGGATCTTCCCCGACAGGGCTCGAACCCGTGTCCCCTGCATTGGCAGGCGGATTCTTAACCACTGCACCACCAGGGAAACCCAAAACAAACTTTTATTGTGCTAAGAAGCTGAAAATCTAGAGTGGGTTTCTACAGCAGTTAGCCTACTTCATAAGGCAGTTGTAATAATTAAATGAAGTAACATATGCAAAGCTCAAAACAGTGCCTGGAATATATATATAAATGAGCTACATACATGATTGCTATTATCATGATAGGTGGATGGATGGATGGATAACTAGGTATTGAGAGAGAGAAAGTGAGAGACCGACAGAATTACCTTTAAGGATTGCAAAGGTATTGGCCCCAGAGTCTTTTCCCAGTTTTATGAGATGTAATTGACACACAGCACTGTATAAGTTTAAGGTCTACAGCATAATGGTTTGACTTACATATATTGTGAAATGATTACTATGATAAGTTTAGTTAACATCCATCACCTCATCTCGATATAAAAAAAAGAAAAAGAAAAAAATTTTTTCCTTTTTAGGAGAACTCGGGACCTACTCTGTTAACAGTTTTAAAATATACCATACATCAGTATTAAATATAGTCATCATGTTGTACATTACATCCCTAGGGCTTATTTATCTTATAACTGGAAGTTTGTACCTTCTGACCACCTTCATCCAATTCCCCCTCCCCCTCCTTCCCCTCTGGTAACCACAAATCTGATTCTTTTTCTGTAAGTTTGGTTCATTTTTGGATTTTGTTTTGTTTTGTGGTAGATGCTACATATAGGTGAGATCATACAGTATTTGTCTTTCTCTATCTACCTTATTTCACTTAGGCCCGAGTCTTATTTCTTAGATTGTTGCCAAGATAATATTAAAAATATATTTTTACCATACAGCTGTAGAGTTTGCATTTTGAGGTCAAAAGATGGCATTGTAGAAAAATACATTGAAGCATTTATTAGTACATTCCTACGTTTCTGGAAGAAAAACAAAAGTCTACCACTTTCCTCATAGAGATATAGTATGGATGAGACAATTAAATTTTTTTCCAATCAAATATGGTGTTTATGAAAAAATAATATTTTCACTTTTCCACTCAAATAATCATTATAATCATTTGCTTATTGGGAAATAAGAAGAAAGGAAGGAAGGTCATAACTGAACATGCGTCAGAGGAATCTCCCTCTCCAGATGTTGTGTTTTCCCTTGCAGTGCTGTCTTTCTGACCCAGTCACAAAGGCTTAAACCCCAAAGTCATCATTAGTTCTTTTCCTGACTATAAAAATGGCCTCCTGCTGGCCAACCTGCCCCCAGTTTCCTCCCCATGCCCCCCTGCCCAACCCCACAGCCATCCATCACACTCTCCCCAAGACAGTTGCCCCCAGATACTCCTTTGTCCCTTCTCTCTCTCCTGCTCTAAACCCTGCATGGCTCTTGGCCGCTTCCCACAGAGAAGCTCAAACTGTTCTAGAGAAGAGCCATAATGGAATAAGAGAACAAACTCTGTCACCGATTCTTTAATCATTGATTCAGTTCATTCCAATAACACTTTTGAGCACCTGTTATGAACCCAGGGTAGTGAAAAAACAGGCCAAAAAATCTCTGCCCTCGAGGAGCTTACACTAGAGTGCAGGAAGATAGAGGATAAATGAATAAGTTAAATCACAGTACATTAAATGGTGATAAGCAGAAGGAAAATAGTTAATTAGGGATGAGTAATAGTAGGTACCAGATGTGGGTGTAGGAAGATGCTATTTTAAATAGCACCTATTTTGAATAGGTGATCAGGGAAGGACTCACTGAAAAGTGATATTTAAGTCAAGACCTGAGAACATGAGGGAGCAAGGAATGTGCAGAGCTGAGGAAGAGCATTCCAGAAGAAAGAAATTTGAGCCAAGAGCAGGCCTGGTATGTTTGAGGAGCAGCAAGGAATCCAGCAGGACTGGCATGGAATGAGTAAGGAGAAAAGGCGCTAGATCAAGTGAAGACTTGAAAACCATCAGATGGAGTTTGGCTTTTCCCCTGAGTGAACTGGGAAGCCATCGGAGGGTTCAACAGAGGAATGAATGGCATGGTCTGACTTATGTACTAAAATGATAGCTCTGGTTGTTAGGTGAAAAATACCCTAAAGTGGGCAAAGGCAGAAGCCAGGAGATCAGTAAGGAGCTGAAGAGTATATGAGCAAGAGACGATTGATCATTGCAGCTTAGACCAGGGTGGCACCAGTAGAAATTCTGGATCTAGTTTGAACATAGAGCCAAGACAATTTTCTGATTGATTGGAAGTGGGGTATAAAAGAGGAATCAATCATGACTCCATTGTTTGAAGCCTAAAAATATCAAAGATGGAGTTGTCATTTAATGAGATGTAAGAAGAACAGGTTTACTGTGGGAAGACCAAAAGTTTCCTTTTTGGGTGTGTTAAGTATGAGATGTATATTAGACACAAGTAAGGATGTCAAGTATGCAGTTGGGATTCAGGGGAAAGGTCCAGGCTGGAGACAGCAGTTTGGAAGTTGTCAGCATGTAGACGGTATTTAAAGCTGTGAGACTGGCCGAGATCACCACACCAGACATGTGAATAGAACAGACAACAAAGGGCTGAGATCCAGAATGCTCCACCCCCTTGCCTCCCCCCACCTCCATGCAAAGTGGTCTGGGAAATAAGAGCCAGCAAAGGAGATGGAAAAGGAGTAGCCACTGTGAGAAAAGAGACCCTAGGGGAATGTGGGGTCCTGGGAGCCAACTGCAAAGAGTGCTTCCGGGAGGAGAGGCTGGTAAACTACATCAGATTCTGCAGCGGTCACAGAAGCTGAGGGCAGATAATTGACCACTGGATTTAGCAACATGGAAGCTACTAGGGACATGACAAGATCAAAGTGGGAGCAAAGCACTGCTAGGGTAGGTTCAAGAGAGACCAAGATGAAGAGAAGGAGAGACAGTAAATTTAGACATAGCCCTTTGAATGAGTTTTGCTATTAAGGGAGCCAATTAAAGGGGCTAGAGCTGGAGGAGAATATGGGGTCAGGAGAGGGCTTTCCTGAAGATGGGAGAAATTGCATCATAATTGTATGTCACCAGAAAATTGGGGGTGCATTGGCTGAAGCAGCCTGTCATAAGCATAAAACTTCCTTGACGTCTTAAAGATTCAGATCAATTTTCCCTTTTATTCTGAAGAATATGTACTAATTTACAAGCAACTTATCCTCTCAAAATCTTTGAGTAAAATTGACCCTCCAAAAAAAAAAAAAAAAAAAAAGCTATATTTGTCCTCTTTTCCTGCAAGTACTCAAAATATATACATGACCCATTCTGAGAAGCTGAGTTCAGATCAAGGTCTGTCTGTTTAGCCTGGCTTTCCAGGTCCTCTATACCTTGAACACAGCTCCTTTCCTGGCCTCCCTCTCTCTCTGCACCAACACACACACCCTGTTTGCAGCCTTCCTGCTTTTCCAGGCAAATAGGTCCCTTAAGGAGGTAGTTCTGTGACCAAAAAATTAAACAATTCTGCCTTTCTCCCAAGTCAAAACATTCAAACTCCTAGCCAGCTTTGAAATAAAGGATTTTTCTTTCCTGTTACCCTTAAAGAACACCAACATTTAACAGACAACCATAAGACTTGGGGAACCAAATAATGTAGAAGTTGCACGCTGAAGAGACCTACGAAGTGGGCCAAGAGGGATGCGACTAAGAAAGCCTAAAGTATAGGGGGTGACTCTGCCGGTGGTGACTTGACCCCTCTCTACCAAGAGATGTGCAGTGACCACACAATCTGTGTCTATTAGGATTCCTCGTATGGTGTGTGTCAGAAGTCCAATTCAAACTCACTAGACTAAAGTGGTAATTTACTTGCTTATATTACTAGAATGTTCAAAGGAGGCGAATCAGCTCAGACATGACATGATGTCATTAAGAATCCATTGCTTTGTCTCTGTGTTTCTCTGTGTTGACTTCAGTCTCAGGCTCTTTCTAGCGGCAACAAAGACAGCCGCCAGCAGCTCCAGACTCTTGCTTCATAGCATCTGAAATCTCAGAAGGACAGTCTCTCTCTTTCCCAACAGTTCTAGCAAGCCCTGGGAAGAGATCTGATTGGCTCATCTTGGGTCCTGAGCACATTCCTGGACCAATCATGTGGCCAGGTAGATGCAGAGCTCTGAATAGCTAGGTCTGAGTCATGTGCCTCTATCCTCGCTCGAGCTTGGCAGTGAGATCTCATTGCCTAAGGATAAGGGAGACATTGTCCCTAAAGGAAAATTGATGTTCTGTTGCCAAAAAGAAGGGGGATGCATATTACAGGAGCAAAAAGAAATATTGATGTTCATTCTACACTACTAATTTCAACTTATTTTTGAAGGAAAAAAATCCTAATTTAGTCAAGAATTATTGTCACTTAACTATTCACATTTTCCAGCCTACTTTGTTAATGCGCTGGAGCTTAAAATTAATTTTTCTAAATAAGAAAATAAGCCAAATGAACTAGGAAGATGAAATTAATGAGACAAAAATCTAACATTATTGAAATAGAAATCAACAAAATAATGAAAGGATAAATAAATCCAAAGTTGAATTACTTGCAAAGACTAATAAACAGATTTTATGAGCTTTATTAAGGATAAAAGAGAGAAAAATGTACATTTATAAGTAAAAAGGAAACACAACCACATATACAGAAGAGATTAAAAGTCACAAATGGATGTACAATGGAAAACATCAAGGAAATGTATGATTTTTAAAACAAAATACAAAATATCAAAATTAATCATAAAAGAACTAGAAAAGTCAAATATTAATTACCATAGAGGAGATGGAAAATGTGACTTTAAAACCACCATTGAAACAGACATTAGTATCAGATGGCATCACAGTTGAATTTCAACTTTTAAAAATGGATAATTAAATGTTACTTAAATAATTCTAAGCCATAGAAAAATGTAAAAAGTTCTGTAATTCAGTTAAAAGATAAAATAAACTAATTGATTAAACATAAATGTAAAACTTGAAAACAAATCAGTTAATACAATCCAGCAATGACTGAGAAGAATAATAGCTTCATGATTGAGTTTTTATTCCAATAATTCAAGGTTAATTTAGTTTCAGAAAATCTATCAACATAATTCATTACTACAACATTTTCCCAATTATCTATTAATACTTAACAAATGACCTCAAAACCTGTGGCTTCAATAAATGACAATGTAGTATTGCTTGTGATTCTGTAGTTTGGCTGGGCTCAGCAGGGCCGCTGTGTTCCACATGGTGTGGTTGAGTCCCATGTGATTGTCTTTGACTGGGAGTTCAGCTGGGCCCGGAGCATCCAAGATGGACTCTCATCACTCAGTAGTTGAGCCTAAGCTTTGTTACAGCATAGCACCTGGCTTCTAAGGGAGAGTGTTCCAAGAGGACCACTTCCATTGTGCAAGTGCTTATCAAGCTCTGATTGCAGCATGCTTGCTAATGTCCAATTGGCTGAAGTCACACAGGGGTGGGAATACTGGGAAGGGTATTCATTGGGGTCACCAATGTGACAGTTGACCACAGTATTAAAAGAGAAAAATCATAGGACCCTACCAACGAGTAGCAAAACAAATTTGATAAAATTTAGCAGCCATTTCTAATAAAAAAAACTAGGTAAAAGAGGTATGGAAACCAAGAACAAACATTTCTATTGAATCATGTGAAATCACCAATGTTCAACTCTTTTAGACCTATAAAACAATTGTGTATGGTTCAACCTAATATTGACCTAAATGCAAAGTGCTGAAACTATTTCCATTAAAAAAAGGAACTTGGAAGGAAAACTATAATCATCATTATTATTTAACAATGTCTTGGGTTCTAAAAAATGCATTCAGACAAGAATATGAAATAACTGGTATAAATGTTGAAAGAGTCTAAAAGATCTCTGTTTGCTGATGATATGGTTATATATCTAGAAAACCCAAGATAATCTTATAAAATGTTACAAGAATTAATTAAAAAAAACTGCAGTGAGGTATCACCTCACACCAGTTAGAATGGGCATCATCAGAAAATCTACAAACAATAAATGCTAGAGAGGGTGTGGAGAAAAGGGAACCCTCTTGCACTGTTGGTGGGAATGTAAATTGATACAGCCACTATGGAGAACAGTATGGAGGTTCCTTAAAAAACTAAAAATAGAATTACCATATGATCCAGCAATCCCACTACTGGGCATGTACCCAGAGAAAACCATAATTCAAAAAGACACATGCACCCCACTGTTCATTGCAGCACTATATACAATAGCCAGGTCATGGAAGCAACCTACATGCCCATTGACAGACGAATGGATAAAGAAGATGTGGCACATATATACAATGGAATATTACTCATCCATAAAAAGGAACGGAATTGGGTCATTTGTTGAGACGTGGATGGATCTAGAGACTGTCATACAGAGTGAAGTAAGTCAGAAAGAGAAAAACAAATATCGTATATTAACGCATATATGTGGAACCTAGAAAAATGGTACAGATGAACCGGTTTGCAGGGCAGAAATTGAGACACAGATGTAGAGAACAAACGTATGGACACCAAGGGGGGAAAGCCGTGGTAGGGGGGTGGTGGTGTGATGAATTGGGAGATTGGGAATGACATGTATACACTAATGTGTATAAAATTGATGACTAACAGGAACCTGCTGTATAAAAAAACAAATAAAATTAAATTTAAAAAAAAACTAATGTGTTCTTTCTTTGGGCAATAAGCACGTGAAAAACAAAATGGGGGAAAATGTTTCATTCACAATAAAGTCAAAACTTTTCTAGAAATAAATTTAATAACAAGGACACAACCATAAATCAAAGTATCTAAGCCAAAATCTTAACAAATAGAAAAATATTTCGTAGTCTTGGTTGAGAGGACAACGTAATTTAAAAATCCACTATCCCACAGGAATAAAGATTCAGACGTAGAGAATGGACTTGAGGACACAGAGAGGGGGAAGGGTAAGCTGGGACAAAGTGAGAGAGTGGCACTGACACATATACACTACCAAATGTAAAATAGATAGCCAGTGGGAAGCAGCTGCATAGCACAGTGAGATCAGCTTGGTGCTTCGTGACCACCTAGAGGGGTGGGATTGGGAGGGTGGGAGGGAGACGCAAGAGGGAGGGGTTATGGGGATATATGCATTTGTACAGCTGATTCACTTTGTTATACAGCAGAAACTAACACACCATTGTAAACCAATTATACTCCAATAAAGATGTAAAATAAATAAATAAAATTCTTAAAAAAAAAAGAAGAAAGAAACATCTATATAAAGCCAGCCCAGCCAGGCCCACAGCCGTCAATCTGCAGTGCAGGAATCAGCCTTAATCTGTCTAAGAGCACACATTTTTATCGCCATAAATTTCTATTAGTAAAAATAGAAAAATCAGCCCTCCTTTTCTTCTAAAGGACTGATAAAATTGGAGGAAGGAATTATATATCTGGTGAAACACTGTATTAAGCATAAAAATCCAGTCTCCCAAAACTAAGATATAAATCTAATGCGATTACAATTGGAATACCAGCAGTGTTAGGAAGGTGAGGATTGGCTAAAATTATCATAAAATTTCTACGGAAGGATAAGTGCCTGAGAATGGCTAACAGAAAACTTTGAATAGGCAAACATTTTAATTAAAGTTAAGGGAAAAATTATAGAGTGAAAACTTTTTTCCCATCCTTGTCCCACATCTGCCCAGGTCCACCTCACCGCCCCCCCACCATATCCTTCCAGAATTTCTTTGTATATGTATAAGCAGATACAAATATAGAATCTTGTTTTTTCCCCACTTTTTACATAAAGGGTTGCATATTATTCATTCTGAATCTTGTTTTTTTGTTTACTAAGTCTCCAAGGTATTTGTAGTATAAAAAGAGCTTTTCTGTCCTTTACTATATAGCTCATGTTCTGTTGCATAAATATACCGTAATTATTTAACTATTCCTCTGTTATTGAAAGTTGAGGTTGTTTCTAATATTTTGTTACTACAAACAATGTTGCAACTGTGTGTGTCACACCTTTTCTCCTTAATGAAAATGTGTCTGTAGAGTAATTTCCCAAAAGTACAGTTGCCGGGAATATGCATTTGACATATCGCCCGATTGCCTTACCTAGGGCTCATGCTCTTATCAGAAATGAATAAGATTGTGTTGCCCATAGCCTCACCAACACAGCAGACTTTTGGATTATTGCCAATTTAAGGGGTTAAAAATGGTATCTTGGCACAGTACATTAGGAGTGAGATTGAGCATCTTTTAAAAGACATTTGTATTTTCTTTTCAAAAACTCTTCGTATCCTTTGCTCATATTTCTACTGGGTTGAATGATAGACAAATAAATCAGTGGAACAAAGCAGGGTCCTGAATGGATCTAACCACATACTTATAGTTTCTGGTAGGACCAAAGTGAGTTTTCACCTATAGAAAAGGCATATTTATAAACACAGAAAGCAGATCTGTGGTTGCCTAGGCTGGAGGGTAAACAGGCATAAGAAAACTTGTTGGGGTGATGGAAATGTTCTGAAACTAGATTGTGATGATGGTTGCCAAACTCTCTAAACTTACTAAAAATCACTTAATGACGGGTGAATTTTATATGGTGTGTAAATTATACCTCAGTACAGCTGTTTTTAAAAGTCATTTTTCAATCCAGTAGGGAAGGATTAGATATTAAATAAGGTTGCTAAAACAACTGACTATCCAGCAAGAAGAAAATAAAAATGAACCCCTCTTTTATCCCATATGCAAAAATAAATTCTGGGTGGATTAAAGACCTAAATGTACAAAATTAAATAGGATAAATAATACTAGAACATCACATGTAAAATCAAGGATGGGTGAAAGCTTTTTAATCAAGACTGGAAACTCGGAAGCTATAAAAGGACATATATGCATATTTGATAAAACGAAAATCAGATATATTTGGAAAAGATACCATGAACTAAGTCAACAGATAAACACTAGATTGGGAAGCAGGGGAGGACTGGCAACCCAGAGATCAGACAGAGGGTAAATGGCTATAATATACAAAGAACTCTTACAAAACAAATAAATAAGACAGGGATAAACACCACAACAGAAAATTGAGCCAAGGATATAAATAGGCAATTCACAAAAAAGCAATTCCAGGTAGCCAACAGATACGTGAAAAGAGGCTCAAACTCACATGCAATCAAGGAGATGTGAATAAAGCCACAATGAGACATCAGTTTGCATGGGTCAGATGGAAAAATTAGACAGCAACAATCCTTATTGCTAAAGGGGATATGGGGACTTTCGTAGTACATTTCTGGTTGGAAATATGTATTAATGCAGTCTTTTTGGAGAGCAATATGGCAACATCTGTTATGATTAAAAATACATTCATCTTTGACCAGAAATCCCACTCCCGGGAATATGTCTCTTAGGAATGAAAGCTTCCAAACCGAAGGACATATTTACATGGAAGTGGACTGCATATGATAAAAACAAACAAAAACCGAAAACTGGAAACAAAGTGAGTATCGTCCATATGGGAACTGTTGAATAAATTATAGTTCTGTCACCCCATAAAGTTATATGTGGTCATTAAAAAGAATAAGTTGGAGCTAAACGGGGTGAAGAGAGATTCCATGAGGTGTTAGAGGTTTTTTAAAAAGCAAGATACAGAAAAATATAAAAATAATAAAACAATGGTAAACAACTTAAACTGTATAGATGTACGTGGATGTTTACAGATGATTATATGAACATGGAGAAAAAATAATGGAAGGATAAGGTCTTATTCAGCTAGGGCTGCTGTAACAAAATACCACAGCTTAATTATCAGACATTTACTTCTCACAGTCCTAAAGGCTAAAGTCCAAGATCAAGGTATCAAGAAATTCAATTCTTGGTAAGTGCCCTCATCTCACCCTAATTACCTCCCAAAGACTCCACCTCCTAATACCATCGCATTCGGAGTTAGGACTTCAACATATGGATTTGGAAGGACAGACACATCCAGTCCATAACAGATATGTCCTAAGTTGTCTATACAGGTTGCCTGGGGTACCAACAATGCATTGGGGGTGCTACAGTACAACTAAAAAAGAGAAGAATGGAAAAAGAAGAAAATAAATCACAAGATGTATCTGTTAAAATAAAGATTTATCTTGTTCCAACAGATTTCAGGGCACCTGACTAATAGTTGCAGCCCGTAAGATTTCTCCCTGTTTTCAACATGGAGAAATGCTGGCTCAGAGAGGATTATTTCCTGAGCCAGGGCCTCACAGCAAGGCAATTACTGAACCATAAATACCACCCAAGCCTCCTGACTTTCCCATGGCTTGAATCGGAACTATTCCCAGATAAATATAACCAAGTCATTAGCATGAAATCGATGAACACAAACATATAAATGACAAAGGCTTGGCTTCACAGCCTGGGAGTTTGGAATTGGCCCCGTGACTTCAGAGAGTATCCAGTGTCGCTTCGCGGGGTGGAGGTGAAAGTGGCCGCCTGTATGTGTTTCCGAAAGAAACAGAACAAATGCGGTTGTGGCTGGAGCCGCGTGAATCAGCTCTGTGGTCCCGCTCCCAGTTGTCTCCAGCCCATTTGTGGCAAACGGTGCATTTGGAGGGATTAACAGGGAGTAGGAGTGGGTGAACAGATGCAACAGATTAGAGAGGAAATCTGTTCCTGGGTGGCTCTTGGCAAGCTGGAGGGGGTTCTGGCAGAACAGCGGGGAGAGAGAGAGGTTGGGGAAAGGAGGAGATGGAAATGTCTCTTTCATTTTTGATTTTGCAGGGCCCTCTGAACAAGAATGTTTACTGCTTGCATGCCCTCAGTAAACTGCAGCTACATTATAAATAAAAGGGAAGGGGGGAGTTGATTTAGGAAGGGTGAATTTTCTGGAATTCAATGGATTCAAATGAATTCAGATGGAATTCAATGGGCAGCCTCAATTTCTCTTTCAGTGGACTTGTCTCAGAGGGCCCAGGGATCTAACGCCTACAAAGAAAAAAAAAAAAAAAAAAAAGCAAGCTGCCTTTTTCTGGGTTATTAAAAAGTTGACAACTGGTTATCTCTGCCATTAGATCACGGGCATTTACCCTGGCATCTGAAAGTCTACCTGGGACGTGACTCCCTCCCCAGCCTTTCACCTGGGGGTGGGGGGGTGGGGGCGGAGTTGGCGGACCTCAGCTAAACAAGAGCGCCCTGAAAGAGCAGGGAAGCAACCTCGTCCCACTGAAAGGGGAGCTGGCTCTGATCGGCCAAGACGACCAGGCACGGCCGCAGGACAGAGCCGGCTTTGCCTGAGCAGCTGTAGGAGAGGTCAGCCCAGGCTTGAGGGCCCCTCTGCCCTTCCTTGCGCGCAGCCATCCACTTCACTAGCACTTGCGCCGTGCGCGATAAACGGAGCTCTTAAATAAACGGGAAGCGCAGACACAGTCCAGAGGGCAAGGTTTATTTTTATTTAGAAACATTGAAGAGGAAAAATTTAAACCTGATTTAAATATTTACTCAGAGAGGCGGACAGCTGAAACATTCTAACCTAGACTCAGGACGAGAAGCTGAAGATTGCCTTTCTGCAGTCGGCCACCGGCCGCAGAGAAACCCCCTGGTTGAAAGAAAGAGGGCGTGAAGATTCAGGAGAGTCAGGAGATCAGTTTACAGTTTGAGGTCACGTGGTCCAGCTCCTCATCGCACAGATGCTTGATTGGACTTGCCATGAGACTCTGGGCGAATTACTTAGCTGCTCTCAGCCCTGGTGTTTGCATCTGTTATAGTTGGAGGGGGAAATACCTAGCTCATAGAGCTCTTATGAGATTACAAAAAAAGGGAATGTAAAGTGCTGGCACATAGGAAGTGCTTAATAAAAGTGAACTATTATTCCCTAACTCTACGTTAGGCCTAGGAAACTACAGTTTCCTGGACCCTCTTTTTTTTTTTTTTTAAACATCTTTATTGGAGTATAATTGCTTTACAATGGTGTGTTAGTTTCTGCTTTACAACAAAGTGAATCAGTTATACATATACATATGTTCCCATATCTCTTCCCTCTTGCGTCTCCCTCCCTCCCACCCTCCCTGTCCCACCCCTCTAGGTGGTCACAAAGCACCTAGCTGACCTCCCTGTGCTATGTGACTGCTTCCCACTAGCTATCTATTTGGTAGTGTATATATGTCCATGCCACTCTCTTACCCTGCCACATCTTACCCCTCCCCCTCTCCATATCCTCAAGTCCATTCTCTAGTAGGTCTGTGTCTTTATTCCCGTCTTGCCGCTAGGTTCTTCATGACCCTTTTTTTTTTCTTTTTTTTTCCCTCAGATTCCCTATATATGTGTTAGCATACTGTATTTGTTTTTGTCTTTCTGACTTACTTCACTCTGTATGACAGACTCTAACTCCATCCACCTCACTACAAATACCTCCATTTCATTTCTTTTTATGGCTGAGTAATATTCCATTGTATATATGTGCCACATCTTCTTTATCCATTCATCCAATGATGGACACTTAGGTTGCTTCCATGTCCTGGCTATTGTAAATAGAGCTGCAATGAACATTTTGGTACATGACTCTTTTTGAATTATGGTTTCTCAGGGTATATGCCCAGTAGTGGGATTGCTGGGTTGTATGGTAGTTGCATTTTTACTTTTTTAAGGAACCTCCATACTGTTTTCCATAGTGGCTGTATCAATTTACATTCGCACCAACAGTGCAAGAGTGTTCCCTTTTCTCCACACCCTCTCCAGCATTTATTGTTTCTAGATTTTTTGATGATGGCCATTCTGACCGGTGTGAGATGATATCTCATTGTAGTTTTGATTTGCATGTCTCTAATGATTAATGATGTTGAGCATTCTTTCATGTGTCTGTTGGCAATCTGTATATCTTCTTTGGAGAAATGTCTATTTAGGTCTTCTGCCCATTTTTGGATTGGGTTGTTTGTTGTTGACCCTCTTATATGAAGACTCAGTGGGTCTGAGAAAAGGCCCAGGGATCTGTATTTTGAATATGCTCTCCAAGGGTTTCTACTGGGCAACCAGGTTTGGAGACCAGGGTCTCACGACCTCATGCAGAAATGTCTCCAGCCCATACAGTGGATGCCAGTAAGATTCTCAACCCAGAGGTCCTCATTAGGATTCGATGAGGTGCCTAACAGACCAATGGATGCTTAACAGAAGTACAGAGCCGAGTACTTCCCCCCGACTGCTCCTACCTCGCCCGCACCTCCCAGATCGCAGCCTTAGCCACACAGTCGCTCAGGCCTCGAGCTTGTGCTCTCTCTCCCCTTCCCTGCCTCCTACCCCAACAAGTCCCGTCACAGCCTCTCCTCCTGACCTCCCCCTTACCTGATCCGTCTCCCGTCTTTCCCTTGTGCTCCACTGCTGATGCCCATGCACAGGCAGAGAGAGCTCTATAAAGATTAAATCAGGCCCCCGGGCCCCCTGCTCCCAAGGCCTGCATCTCTCCTCTCTCCTTGCTGCCTCGCTCTAGACTTCAGCCATAGCCTCCCCTCTCTCCCGTGCACATGCTAAACTTGTGCCTCACTCCCGGCCTTGGCACTGGCTCTTGCCTGTGCCTGGAACACCTGTGTTCCCCCCGACTCACCCCCCGGCCTTCCCGCAGCTGCTGCTTTCTCCTCATCCAAGTCTCTGCTTGCAGGCCATCTCTTCAGAGAGATTTGCTCTGACCGTCACAGCCAAAGGGACTAACTCTGTGAGGTTTGGCAGGTCACTCAGCTTTTCCGAACTCAGTTTCCTCATCTGTAAAATGGGGATAATATTAGCACCTGCCCCTTAGGGTCGCTATGAAGATTATATGAGTTTAAATGTAAAATTAGTTTAAATTATTTTCCTGTTTTTTTAAGATATAGTTGACATATAACATGGTATTAGTTTAAGGTGTACAACATAATGATTTGATATATGTATATATTGCAAAATGTTTACCACAGTAAGTTTAGTTCACATCCATCACCTCACATTGTTACAATTTTTTTCTTGTGATAAGAACTTTTACAGTGTACTCTCTCAGCAACTTTCAAATATACAATACAGTGTTGTTAACTATAGTCACCATGCTGTATATTCCCTCCCCAGAACTTATTTATCTTATAACTGGAACTTTATACCTTTTGACCACCTTTACCCATTCCCTCCACTCCCGCACACCCCACTGCTGGCAACCACCAATCTGTTCTCTGTAGTTATTTATTTATTTATTTATATTGAGGGATAGTTGATTTACAGTATTGTGTCAGTTTCAGGTATACAGCAGAATGATCCAGTTATACATATACATGTATCTATCTATATTCTTTTAAAAACTTCGTTTCCATTATACTTTATTACAAGATATTGAGGGCTTCCCTGGTGGCACAGTGGTTAAGAATCCGCCTGCCAATGCAGGAGACACAGGTTCGAGCCCTGGCCCGGGAAGATCCCACATGCCGTGGAGCAATTGGGCCCATGTGCCACAACTACTGAGCCTGCACTCTAGAGCCCACGAGCCACAGCTGCTGAGCCCGCGTGCCGCAACTACTGAGGCCCGTGTGCCTAGAGCCCGTGCTCCACAACAGGAGAGGCCACTGCAATGAGAAGCCCGCGCACTGCAGGGAAGAGTAGCCCCCACTCGCCGCAACTAGAGAAAACCCGCGTGCAGCAACGAAGACCCAACACAGCCAAAAATAAATAAAACAAAACAAAACAAAACAAAACAAGATATTGAATACAGTTCCCTGTGCTATACATAATAGATAAATCCTTGTTTATTTTATACATAGTAATGTGCATCTGTTAATCCCATACTCCCAATTTATCCCTCCCCCCCGCTTCCCCTTTGGTAACCATAATTATTTTCTATGTCTGTGAACCTCTTTCTGTCTTGTAAATAAGTTCATTTGTACTATTTTTTAGATTCCACGTATAAGTGAGATCATACAGTATTTGTCTGTCTCTGTCTGACTTATTTCATTTAGCATAATGCCTTCAAGTTCCATCTATGTTGTCAAAATGACAGGATTCTCCTCTTTTTTATGGCTCAATAATATTGTATATAATAATATAATATTTTATATAAATAAATAAAATAATATATAATAATATTTTATAGAAATATGTTATATAAATAAATATTATATATCTTACATTTTCTTTATCTATTCATCCATCTATGGAAAATGTACATTGTTTAAAACAGTGCCAGGCACTTAGTGCTCAAGGTGTTAGATCATATTTGTCTCATTGAATTACAATAATTTACTTATGTGCCTACTTCATCTGCAGATTGTGAGATTATGGGGGGATCTTACTCATCTTAATATTCAGGTCAACTGGCAGGGTGTCTGGCATAAAGAAGACATCTCTACTGGGTTGAATAATAGAGCCCAAAATTCATGTCCACACAGAACCTCAGAATGTGACCTTATTTGGAAACAGTCTTTGCAGGTGCAATTAGGTGAGGTCATACTGGATTAGGGCAGGCCCTAAAGCCAATGACTGGTGTCCTTATAAGAGGCCATGTGAAGACACATACAGGCACAGACACTGACACAGAGGGAAGAAAGCCATGTGATGACAGAGGCAGAGGTTGGACTGATGCAACTTGAAGCCAAGGAACACCAGAGATTGCCGGTAAGTTCCAGAAACCAGGACAAGGCAAGGAAGGATCGTCCCCCAGAGCCGTCGGAGAGAGCGTGGCCCTGCTGACACCTGGATTTCGGTCTTCTATCTTCCAGAATTGTGAGAGAAATTTCTGTTGTTTTAAGCCACCCAATTTGTACTTTGTTGTGGCAAAGTACAAACGAATACAACAGCCAGTAGCTGCTGTCAGAGAGAGAGAATAATTCAAAGACACGCTGTTCAGATCCTCCCAGCACACTGACTCCCACGGGAAGGCAAACGCTCCTCTTCTCCTTTTCCCTCTAACATTACCAGGGAGCTCTTCGCGGTGCTGGCAGACAGGGTCCCCTCGGGATATACAGCTGGGGACCCATAGTCCTTCCTACCTTCGATTTGGAGGTGGGGAGACCAGTAGCGGGCTTGCTTCAGCCAAGGTCAGCCTAACATAAACGGAGCCGCCATCTGTCATCAAGACAATGGCCTCTGTTCAAGGTGGGAGGACGGTCTTCCACAGCAAAAGCGGCTAAAACCCATCCATTGGTTCGGCGACACCGAGTGAGTACCCCCCCACACACCGACGCGTGCCAGGTACTGAGCCTGACTCTGGGCTCCCACAACCACTGCTCTGCCCTCTCTTGGGAAACCTCTCACTTCCTCTCTGAATCTTGGCTATTTATACACACTGAGCTGCCTCATTTTCCCAAGGGGGTCATTTGGCAAAGATAAAAATGGCTCGGCAAAACCGCAGACCAAAATACGTTTCTGATGAGAACCGCCCACCCATCAATGTGCCACTTGCGGGTTGAGTTCATTCTCTCCCATCCACGGGGGGACATTATCAGTTCACCCAGGACACAAGAGCACACAGCCCCGGTGGGTTTCTCTCTCTCTGGATCTTTGACCTTTTAAGGTCAATCCCTGTATTCTCTAGGCCAGGTCATAGGTTGAGACATAATTACACACTATATCAGGTTGATAGGACAATGGAGACTAATTAAAATAATGACAGCTGGTCCTACTGAGGGCTTACTCTGTACCAGGCACTGTGAACTCTATTTAATGTTCATCACACCCCACAGGGGTAAGGACTACTATTAAACCCTGCTTTGGTGATGGGGAAATTGAGGCATGAGGAGGTTGAATAACTTATCCCGAGTTACACAGTGAATAAGGGACAAGTGACAAGCCAGAGTGTGATGATGGTGGTCTGGCCCCAGAGCCCAGGCTCCCAGCCACTGCTGATATCAGAGCTGAAGGACCCATTTTTGCAAGAAGCATATTATGCTATCATTGAGGACCCAAAAATGATTTCTCTGAGGACTTACCTTGTTTGTGTTTCTAAAAATAACCAGTATCGACTTTCTTAGCAATAATCCACTAGAAACCTTTATTGAAGCATAGAAGAATATCGAATTTGGAGTCAGTGAGACATAGATTTCATTCCTGGCTCTGGCCTCACTAGACATGTAACCTTGAGCAAGTTACTCAGTGTCTCTGGATCCTGGTTTCTCCACCTGTAAAGTGATGGCATTTACAAGTTGCCTGGCACATGGTAGGTATTCAGCATTTTAGTTCTGTCAGCTCCCTCTGCCTAAGTAGATTTTACATGAAATTCCACAGTTAAGGAGGTATGATATACCCACTGTCTTAGTCCTTTCCAGCCTCTATAACAGAATACCATAGACTGAGTGGCTTAATAACAGCAGAAATTTATTTCTCACAGGAGGCTGGGAAGTTCATGATCAAGGTGCCGGCAGATTGGGTGTCTAGTGTGAGGCTGCTTCCTGGCCCTGTATCCTCACACAGCAGAAGGGAGAACCCCAGTCTCTTCAGACCCTTATAAGGGCACTATTCCCATTCTTGAGGGCTCTGCCCTCATGGCCTAATCACCTCCCAGAAGCCCCACCTCCTAACACCATCTCCTTAAGGGTTAGAATTTCAGCACATGAATTTGGTGGGGGGATGCAAACATCCCATCTATAGAACTACCTTAGGTCACATCTAATCTAAGTGAGATCATTATTAAACTAAGATATTTAAAGCTAAAAGGGACCTCCAGGAATCAAGAAGTTTGGTTACTGATTCTAAGCACCAACTAAACAATTATAGAAGTGTTTAGTAAACACTCAGAATGTGGTCATTGCTGAGCACCAATAACCTTATTTTCTGGGAGGACATAGTGTACTGGGGTGAATGCTGGACTTGGAAGCAAAAGAGAAGATTTAGATTCCTGGCTCAATAGGGAATGAGTATTGTACCTGCTCTGCCTAGCTGACCCAGTTATTTTGAGGCAAAAGGAATCTGGGGTCAATGTAAAGTAACTGTAACTATGAAGAGCTCACAAATATAAGGCATTGTTGGGTAAAGCTGTGTTTGTCATGAAATGAGTTTTCCAGCAGCATGGACGCTATTCTGAACAGTGCAGGTTACATGCTACATCCTGGTGGGATACAGGTTTGCTGGATGTTCTCTATTTGCCCCGCACCCGGACTGTGCCCTCCACTCTTCTCCTTGCTCTGTGCCCCTGGAGACCCTTCCTCTGGGACCTACCACATCACTGGGACTTCCTTGCCCTCTGGCTGGGGGACTGGGCAAGAGAGGGGACACAGAGCTTCTGCCTTCAGCTCCCTGCCTAGCAAGCAGGGCAGGGCTGCAATTCTCTACGGAAGACCACACTCCCCTTGGACAACCACTTTCCCTGGGCTCTAGCTCTCCGTGTCTCCCACCAAGAAGATTCTTGGGTTAAGAAGGACTGTTTAGGGGAGTAGGGAGATGGGCCAGGAAAGGGAAGGTGGCGATACAGGGAGAACTGTTGAGCTGCTCGGCTCAGACCTCGGCGAAACAGTGTCTACGCACCTCCGCGTTGTCCCGCCTGAAGGGTGGGGAGGCCAGGGTGGCCCTTCCGGTCCCGGAGCGCTAACCGGCTGCCCGTGGACACCGGCCTCGCCCGCCCACACCTCCGCCCACATCGTCCCTCCATGCAGTTCTCTTCGCTTACCCCCTGGGTGTGCCTTCTCTTCCCTGCCTGACTCCAAAACTCGCCCTGTTTTTCCAAATCGTTCTATCTGAATAACCAGAGGGCGCGGATGCTCGGGTCCCGCCCCCAACCTATCTCTCAGGTTCTGAGGACAGCTTCTTCGCACGCCTGCGGCTCTGCCTGCGGGCTTCTCAGGCTGCAGGCTCCGCTGGCGCTCGCGCCGGGAGCCACAGTGTCGCGAGCCAAAGCCCCTGGGAGCTGCCCTCCAGCAATGACGCGGGAGCCGATGGACAGTCCTCCCCCCGCCCCCACCGGCGTCCTCGCCCCTGGAGTGGAATAACTCCGAAGCTCGCTCCGCAGTTTTCCAGGGGTCTGAGCCGGGTTGCTCAGGGCGGTAACTGCTCATCGGGGCCGCCTTCCCTTTCCCGGCCCACTTTCCCAACCTTTAACAGTCTTTCTTGGGATCGTCGCCCAGCGAAGCTGCTGGCACTTGAACCTTTGCCTCAGAATCTGCTTCTGTGAGAACTCAACCTAGGACCCCAGGTAATCAGGGGTCCTGATTAATCCTGACCTCTGGCCTCCTCTGCCTCCTCTATCCAGGTCACTTACCAGCCACTGTGGACCGAACTGTCTAAATTCCATAGCGAGGGGCTTCCCTGGTGGCGCAGTGGTTGAGAATCTGCCTGCCAATGCAGGGGACACGGGTTCAATCCCTGGTCCGGGAAGATCCCACATGCCGCGGAGCAACTGGGCCCGTGAGCCACAACTACTGAGCCTGCGCGTCTGAAGCCTGTGCTCCACAACAAGAGAGGCCACGGTAGTGAGAGGCCCGCGTACCGCGATGAAGAGTGGCCCCCACTTGCCGCAACTAGAGAAAGCCCTCGCACAGAAACGAAGACCCAACACAGCCAAAAATAAATATAAATTAAAATAAATTTTTAAAAAAAAAGCATTTAAATAAATAAATAAATAAATAAATTCCATAGCGAGGTTGATAAGATCCTCTACGATCAGGCCCCTGTTGGCTGTCCAGCGTCACCTTTCCCCAGTCCTTTGTCCACCCCACCCCCCTGCGTGACTCCCACATACCAGCTACCGTCAGTTATGTGTGGCTCTTGGAATATATTCCAATCCTCAAGCCTCTGGCCCGGTGCCATGCTGGTCTCTCTGCCAGGGACATCCTTCGCCACCGTTCATTTGTCTCCCTCCCACTTGGCTGCGAGGTTGCCGGCTTCCTTGGCCACCCCGACAAGCAAGCACCCAAGCTGGGTGACCTGTCCCTCTTCCGTGCTCCCAGACCACTCCGTCCTCATATTGCCTGTTTTCTTTCACTAGACTGTAAGCTCCAGCACGCAGGAACTCTATCTTATGTATCTTCAAATTCTCAAGCCTAGCACCATACCTATGCAGAATAGGTTTTGAAAAAATGCTTGATGACTTAGTGGAGGAAAAAAGTACTAAATGAACAAAGTTTTTAATTTTGAAAAGGGAATAAGACAATTCTTCTAATACAAGGTGGGATATGGTGAGAATCATGAGGAAAGTCTAAACCACATTGTGGGCAGCCAGTGTAGAAACAAGGCAGCCATGACTTCCTTGTAAAAGAGATGCACTTTGGCTTCGAAAGTCATCAAGGATGGTGAGAGTTGGGCAGTGGAATTGAAGAGGAGGTGTCCTAGAGAGAGAAAACCGTGAGCACAAGTGTCCTGAGGAATGATCCAGGCCAGCAGAGTGCAGAGCACCCAGGAGAGCTTCTTGGGGGGGCAGTGAGGAGGGGCCGCTGGGGGTGCTTCCTCTGACCATGTAGACACCATCGCAAAACGTGTGACTTTACTTATTGTTTCATATACTGACCTTCCCCCAGCACTGCCATCTTTCCTTCCTTCCTTAGCTTCCTCTGTTAGTGGGTGAGGCTTCCTGTTAAGTTGTTCTGAGAACTGTGGTTTTCAGAGCTTCAGAGACCAGGAATGCCTGCCAGCAAAATTACCACTAAAGATCCCCACTGAATTCCAAGAAATGATTCATCACTCTGCTAACCTGGGCACTTCAGGGAGTGCCAACCATCCAGGGGGATAAGCTGTTCTCCTCACTGTGGGGTCCCATCCTTGACAGAGTATTCAAGGCCACTCAGGAAGAGTCCTGCACCACTCCACTTCTTGCCACAAAGCCAATTTGTAATGACCAGGCTGCTTGCTATTTAAAGGAATCCTGCTGTGAATCATTTCCAGGACAGAGACTCTCTTGTGAAGTGGATCACCATTCTCTTCTACTTTTTAATTAAAAATTTGAAAAACCTATATAA
This sequence comes from Balaenoptera musculus, assembly GCF_009873245.2. Lineage (NCBI taxonomy): Eukaryota > Metazoa > Chordata > Mammalia > Artiodactyla > Balaenopteridae > Balaenoptera > Balaenoptera musculus. Next base: position 87,321,757 of record NC_045789.1, on the reverse strand, counting down.
GGTAAATTTCCATTTTTCTAGAGTCCAGATAATATATGTATCTATAAATAACTACACAGTAAAAGAAAGACTATAAAGGACAATCAGCATTCATAATAATGACAAGAAAATGCTACCAACTCCTAGGATGACTTCTGAAAATTTAACTACTGGTTAATAATTTCCTACCAACGGTTCCAAAAATCATTTGATAGCAAAAATTGACCTGAACTAATGAGAAGTTATTTATATTCATTTATCTCACTTAAAGTAAATATTCATGCCTTTTGCTTCAAACACACGAATATATTTTATTACAGGGTGCTGCCCTAGACCCTGCTGGGGGCATTATATAATATATAGTTCATGAGAGTAAAAATATTCTCAATTCCGGAACACCTCTGGCCCAAAGGGTTTCAGATAAGGGATTATGAGCCTGAGCTCGTGTAAATTGTATTCATCTTTATTTTAGTGTTAGTGAGAAATGGAATATTTCCTGCCATATCAGTAAACAAAGGATGTCACAGTCATCAGCAATTGCAGCCAGTGGTGAGCTGGTGAGCCCTGAGGGAACTCAGGAAGGAAAGAATACCTGCCATCTAGCAACCATCAGATTGCAGCCACTCCCTTCAGTGAGGCCTAAGGAAACTCAGGATATGAAAACACAGGATACTGGCCCCAGATAGGTGAGGTGCATATCAAAGGAATGATTTCAGTGAGCCCGGACTCTTTCATCTTCCCATACATAGAAAAGCACTAAATTCCTTAACTTGGGATATCTGGTTTTCTTTAATTAACAATACTCCTTTGACATTCAGAATACCTGCCCTTTGTTGCAAAACTCCTATATAACCTGGCTTCCTCCCTCACCTCCTCTGAGCAGATGTCCTAGGGTTACTTGAGATGCTGCCTCCCAGGCTTGAAGTCCTAAAAACTCCTGCCAAATAAAACATAATTCTCAACTATTAGGTTGTGAATATGTTTTTAGTTGACATTAGACATTTTTTAGGGTATTTCAGCTTTGTGACGTTGAAGTGCTGGCTATTCCCTTTTCATTGCCTGCCGCCCTCCTGTCGCCTCCTGGATCCATACTCCCCTCCCCCCCCCCCCCCCCCCCCCCCCCCCCCCCGTCCCAGGTGGCCACCCATGTGGACGGCCTCATTCTGGCTGACCCTCTGGTAAGAGGGAAGTTGGGGTGTCTCCTCCCTACTGCACTCCCACTCCGCTTCAGTGCCCGTTGCTGGCACTACCTGCCTCCCTCCCCATGTCAGCTCCTGCCTGGCAGCCCAATTCACATTCACAGCTCCAACCACTAAACCCCTCCCTCCTTCAACTCTTAAGGGTAGTATCTGCTCCCCACTCTTGCAGGAGGTGGATGTACCCACCTCCGTGTTTGTTCTCTGTATCCTGCCCACACCTCGTAAGCGGCTCGTTTGTTAGAGTCTCTCCATTTGAACCATCTGGAGTGAATGCTGTTTCCTGCTGTACCCCAACCAATACGCTGACAAATCAGAGAGTCCCTGTAATGCCCTGTAAAATGCACTGAGCTTGAATCAAGAGGCTTGAGTTTCAGGATTGGCTGATTTTGGGCAAGTCATTTCACTCTTCTCCTCCTTAGTTTTCCTACCTTCAAAGAGGGCTGATATGCCTATTTCAGAGTGTGCCTTGATAATAAAACAAATCAATGTATGTAGAAATGTCCAGGAAACTACAGAAATACTAAGAATTCAAGAACGCTTAGAAAACTAGAATATTCAATTATTCCGAATAGCCTATTCTCCCAAATCTTCTGGAGAAGAATATTTGCTTTGTGTCTTAGTCAGTTCAGGCTGCTATAACAAAAACAACATGGGTGGCTTAACCAGCAAACATCTTGGGATGTCCAAGATCAAGTCTCAGGCAGATTTAGTGTCTGGTGAGGAGGCCCTTCCTGGTTTGCAGATGGAGATGGCCGTCTTCTCCTTGTATCCCCACCCGGTGGAAGAGAGATCCCGTGTCTCCTCCTCTTTCCATAAAGGCATTAATCCCAGCATGAGGGCCCCACCCTCATGATCTCATCTTACTCCAAGTATCCTCCAAGGCCCCACCACCTACTACCATCCCGTTGGGGTTAGGGTTTCAAAATATAAATTTTGGGGGGACTCAAACATTTAGTTCATGACACTTTGTTAAAGCAAAGTATACCTATGCTGAGACCAGAGGTGACTGGAAAAAGGAAAGCCCCCAGCCTGCCCTCTCTCTTTCCTAAGTGTCCACCTTCTTTGCTGCCTGAACTTAATTTTTGTCATCCAACTTCAGTGAGTGTCTTAGCCAGAAGCTTGTGTATTTTAACCTGACAGGGCTCAATCTACATTTTCTTTTCCATCTTCTGCCATTTTGTAATTGTTTGGGCTTCATTTTTATGATCTTCAATATTCTGTCCTGTTTTGAGGGCTTCTCTATCTGCTTTAAAGTCACATATTTCCATAGAGTGTAAAGTAATAATTTTTAGTAAGGACTCTATCATTCACTGAAATTCTCTTCACCGCCTCAAGCCAACACTATCTCAGAGAAGAATCTCCTGTGGATGGTTTTTATCAATAAGAAATTGTTGCTCTGGCTTTAGAAAAATCTAGATCAGTTTTCTTGTGTCGCCAAAATTCAACAGAAAGTTATTCTACTCTCTATTTTACTTTAATCATATAGATGTGGCCTAAAAATTTGATCTTTTCCAGTAGTTGGTCATTCCAACACTACATGGGTGTTCCCCATAAAAGGGAACAATCAACAAGATTAAGTTACTTTGAGTTCTTAATTGGTTTGCCAGAACTTCCTCTTCCTATCACAAAATGAAGCCCGAGCAGCACATTAAATTTTGCCTAATTCTGCCTGGAGCTTTAGCAAACAAGATGCATTCTGGAAATAAAAGAGACTTCACATGTAAATGACCAGTTGATACTTTTAACCTCCCAATAACCCTTATTATTTATCTTTACCAAATCTACCGCCAAAACAGCTTTGAGAATTGTTCAAATTCGTTTGATCCCTGGAGTTTTGTTGTACCAAATATTTGCTAGAAATAAAGAGGACATTCTTACAGGACCTGGCAATACTTTGATATGCAAAGATTTTGATCATGCTAATTATGATAATTGTATTTAATTGCTGTGACTTGGTATAATTTTCCTTCTTGATAATTTATAGTTATACTCAAAAAACAAAGAAACGAAAAACCAGAATTACTCTGTTTTAGGTAAGACATTGCATGACACCTCTGTAGTGTGTGTGGTAGCCCAAATGGGGAAGCCTTACACATTCCTAGGTTCTGGGGCAGCAATGCATGTGACTTGCTGTACCCCGATTCCCCCAGACCTGCTGTACCCCTCAGGGCCTACAGAGTAGATGAATGTTGCCTATGTATGACTTAAAGAAAAGTCCAGTTCAGCAGATCTCTCCCCACGGGCATTTTTATCAAGGGTCAGCAAACTTCTTCTATAAAGGCCAGGTAGTAAATATGGTAGGCTTTGAGGGCTATGCGGTCTCTGCTGCATCTTCTCAATTCTGCCATTACAGTGTGAAAGTAGTCAGAAATAATAGGCAAGCAAATGGGTATAGCTGTGTTCCAATAAAACATTATTTACAAAAATAGGTGTTCGGCTAGATTTGACCCAGGGGCTTGTAGCTTGCCATCCCCTGCTTTGCTTTACCTCAGAGCATTTGCTATATTGTACTGTAATTTCCTGAAACTTGTCTGTCTCCTCCATAAACCCATGCACTTCTAATGCAGATTCTCCCCTGTTAAACATTTTCAAAAATAAAGACCAGTTATTGGGCAACCCATCATAAAAATAATTGATTCAGGCAAGAGTCATCAGTGGATACTAAAACGAGTGAGAGAGTTTAATGAGAAACAAGATATTTACATAGTCTCTAAGTATCTCTCCACAACATACTTATTAATTACAAAGGAGAAAATAGTAATTTTACAGCTGAGAAACCGGGCAAAAACCCCCTCAATCAAGTGATCAAAGTTAAGATACCTGGTCATGGGGTAAATCAACACCATACGTCTCACTTCTGTGGGATCCCTGCCAAAAATAAATAATCCAAGTCCAGTTGTGTGAAAACATCAAAGAAACCCATACTGAGGGACATTCTGCACAATATTTGGACTATACTCTTCTAAATATCAGTGCCACGAAAGACAAAGACTGAGGAACTGGTCCAGATTGAAGAATCGAAAAGAAACATGACAAGTGAAGGCACCATATGATCCAGGATTTTCTTTTTATAAAGAAAAATTGGGCATTATTGGGAAGATTGACAAAATCTGAAAAAGGTCTGCAGATTGAATAGTATTTTGCATCAAAATTGATTTCCAGATTTTGATAATTGTACAGTGGTTATGTCTTTGATTTTCGTAAATATGCACACTGAAGTATTTACAGGTAAAAGGGCATCACAGCTGCAACTAGAGTGACCAGTTGTCCCAGTTTGCCTGGTACTCAAGGAGCTCTCAGATGTAGGGCTTTTAATATTAAAATCAGCAAAGGCCCAGGCAAGCTGGGAAGATTTGGTCACCCCAGCTGCAATTGACTCTCAAAAGGTTCAGAACAAAAATGTGTATGTGTGTGTGTCTTGGTGTCTGGTTGTGTCTATGTGTACGTGTCTGTGTGTATGTACATATGTAAGACAAATGTGGTAAATGTTAACATTTGGGGGATGTGAATGAAGAACCTTTGTACTATTCTTGCCACTTTTCTATGTCTGAAATTATAGCAAAATAAAAAAGTTGAAAGGAAATAAAGTTCAACTCAGTTTGAAGAAATGTCCTCCTAGGTAGATTCAAATGTGTCTTTTGTGTCATAGTAATAAGTACAGTGTCCCAATGTAGGAACCACAGTGATCTGAGTCTCTGGGTTGTGGGGTGTTACTCAAAGAGCGGCCCCCTTGACCTCAGGGGAGGGGAAGCCCTGCAGCACCCCAGCTGGATCACTGGAAGCCCGTGTTAGATACCATGCTTTTAGACCCAAGAGTTAGAGGCGAGTCGGAAAATAACTGTAAGTCAGTTATTGTTTCATCATCGATTCTACGCTGAGCACAATGTTACGGACTTTCTTACAGGTACACTCTCTCAGTCCGCAGAACAACCCTGGGGGAGACTGTTAGAAACCTCATTCTACAGACGAAGGGAACTTGATTAATGGAACACAGCTACAAGTGGCCAAGGAGGGATCCAAAATCAGGTCCAAATAATGGAAGACAACACAAATGCCTAACAGCGGGGGTGGCAGTTAAACACTGTATGCTGATCCCTACTGGGGAACAGGAAGTGGCTGTTTAAAAATATGGGTTATTGCTGCATATACTGATACATGTGTTATTGAGTCAGACTAGCCCAGCCGCATGCACTTTGTGTTATATGAATCCCTTTGTGCAGGCAGGAATGTGTTTAATCTGCGTGTGTGTGTGTGTGTTTGTGTAAAACTATACGTACACACGCACATTTTGTGTTAATAGGAAGGTCAAGGACAATAGACTTCTCAAATTTTAGAGTCGGTAAGAACCGCCTGATGAACTTGTTAAAATGTATGTAGCAGCACACTCCTGCTTCTACTAAAGAGGTGGGGACCCACGAGTCCGCATTTCCAACCAGCTCCTAGACTCTGGAAGGCCTCCAATCTAGCTGTTTCCAATGGTTTCACCTAGAGGTAAGAAGTTTTATTTTTTACTTTTAAAAATATTGTATTGTGTGAATATCTTTAAACAGGCATATACCACTTTTATACTTTTAAAATTTATTTTTCACCCCTGCCCGGATCCCAGTTCTCTTATCAAACCCCACGGCCGCCTGACAGCTACTGGACTCAAGACCAGCCCGTTACTGGAAGCTGAGACCCAGGCCCCAGGGGAAGCAGAGAGCTGTGAGGCCATCCTGTAAAAGTGAGTCTTTCCAGATGCCAGGCTTAAGGTAAGCCCAGAGGCTAGCTCATATGTAGAAAACTCATCTGAGCTTCTGGAAACAGCAGCTGTGGCATCTCCAGAGAAATGGATGCCAGGGAGGCCAACGCCCAACAAAGGCAGGCTGTGACCTCCCAGGGCAGCTGCTGGGAACAAGGATAAAAGAAATTCCCAGCGACTAACTGGTTCCTAGAAGAAAAGAGTAATGAGATTTTTTTTCTTTAGTGTTTGTGAGCAACTTGTTCTAAACTTGGGCATCTGTTTTCTCTCCCAGTGTAGCCGCCCGCGGAGGTTGTAGGAACCAGAGATGGTGCATGGAGATCGAGGTAGCTGGGATGGAATCTCTGTCACTGAAAATGACTGGGATGGAAGGGGTGCTGGGTCTTCTGGGTCACCTATTCCTGCTCTGTTTTGCTTCTGTTTCCCCTGAACAGAATGGGGAATGCTGGAGAGAGGAGGGAAGCAACCACACAGAGAAAAAGGAAAAATATAAAGTCTAAATGGATCCAGCGTCTTTATCATTTCTCATAATTTCCATCACACACACACTGGTCCAAGCCGCCCACGTCTCTCATCTAGATGACTGTGAGAGCCATAGACTTGGCCATAGCAACAGCAAAACTCATGATCGTCCTGCTTCTGCTTTAGTCACTTTCAGTCTGTGCTCAACACTGCAGCCATGGTCATCTTGTCAATAATATGTAAATCAGATTGTGGCACACTGTTGCCTCCAGTAGCTTCCCATCTCACTCAGAATAAAGTCTAAACTCCTTATGATGACTCATGAGGCCCTTCCCAGTCTGGTAGTCAGATGCCTCTCTGACCTTATCAAATACTAGTCCCTGCCTTGATTATGTCTCTGTAACTGTGCTGACCTCTTGCTCTTCCTCAAGCTACCCAAACATTTCATGCCTCTGGGCATCTGTGCTTGCTCTTTCCTCAGCCTGGAATGCTTTTCCTTCAGATATCTGCCTGACTTTCTTCTTCACCAATTTCAGCTCTTTGCTCAGATAACCCCTTCTCAATGAGGCCTTCTCTTGCCACTATGTCTGTCTAAAACTGCAACCTTCAGTACACTTCCTCTGCTTTACTTTCTCCTTAGCACTTACTGCCACCTAACATATTATACCTTTAACTTACGTGGTGATAGTCTTTGGCCCCGTTAGACTAAAAGTTCCATCAGTACAGGGACTTGTTTTCATGGCTGTATTCTGAGAGCCCAGAACATCTCCTGGAATATAGTAGAATATAGCACATAAACGTCTGTTGACTGGTTACTAAACAGACAGGAATCACTCTACTCAGGTTTTCGTATGCCCTGACCCTCGTGCTGAATTTGGTGTAGGGATGCATGGGTGTTAATGTGATGCATGGAACAGAGGACCTTTGGACTTAAGCATGCATGTGACTAAATACTCAGCAGCTTCAGACTGTTCGAAAGGTCTTCAAGTCCTAGCCACCCTTTCTCTTGAAGATCCCACATCTTGGAAAATCCTTACATCTTAGAAAATCTATTTAAACGCACCTACCTTTCACATTAAACATAATTTTAGCTTAAATTTTTTTAAACGACTGTTATAATTTTGCTTTTGAAATCATTTGGCAATGAGTGACAAAGTTAATTTACAACTGGCTCTGACTTTCAGCAGTCATGCACTTGGGAGTTCTTTGGAAGTGAAATCAAATCTAACTTTCAAATGGTCTCCAAATGTAATGAAATTTTTCTGAATAATCAATTCAACAGTTAATGAAATGGGGATAATGCTGTGCTTTGTGAGCATTTATGTAAGCACCTGTGAATTCAGGTTTTACAATGCTCCTTGTGTGTATGAGAACCCATCATTGTTTTCTTTATGGACTCAGCCATATTTATGGGCCCCTGGAATCTCATTGCACCAGGTCTTGGACCTAGAAAATCCAATGGATAAAATAGTCATGGCAGAAGTCAGAGATTAGAAAATGGAAGTGTCCCTTTACTGCCTGATAATGTAGGTCCTTGGCAATGAGAGATGTTCCATGAGTGTGGTGGGGAGCCCGGAACTGTGGCAGGGCTCGCTGTGGTTGGGCTATGAGTCTCTGTCCTAGGCTGCCGGCATGAATGAGCCGGGTACCCATTCTTGATGTGTGGTAGACCTCTGGTGGCCAGGCAGACCACTTCCCTTCATGACCTTCATCATCTCGTAGGCCCTAGCGAAGGAAATGTTTTCACTGACATTTTATGACACTTTTGCAGAATTCCGTTGACTCATGCAAGACAAGATGGGGGATTTTTCTGCAGCAGTTGCCACTTGGGAAAACAGATCCGTTAGTCACATCATACGCCAAGCCCGGCTACTGTCTATGCAGAGCATTTTTAATCATGTAACTTTCAAAGCTGTCCCTCAGCTACAATGACATTAGCCTGGGTGAATTTCTTCCCCAACTTAAGCTGTCAGTGGCTGAGCTTTTCTTGCTGCTCTCTCTGGCAGAAGCACATTTATTTATCACAGAAGAGCCTTGCTCTGAAAGGACCCATGCAAACTTCCTTCTGGAGCTGAAAAGAAAACATCTCATTCCTAGCCTGTGCAATCCACTGAAAACCTTTCCAAACCAAAAGCTAGTGACTGTCCTAGGGGACAGATGTCATCCAAAGCAGGCATGGATCATTTTGCTTGTTTTTCTTGCTAACCCTGCACGACTTTGAACCCACTCCGTAAATAAAAGAGACAGGAGCACAAAACTCCTTAACTTCCTGCTTTCCTCCCAGTGTGCTGACATTTCAAAGCCCCATATGTTTCCCTAAACAAAGTTTCATGAAAATATGTATTCAATAATAATATAATGGTTTTTAGGTTATTACAACCCAAGAGGAGTGACGCTGCCTGCCTGTGACTGTGTAGGGCAGTTTACAGGGTGCTCTGATCGCCTCTACCTCTCTTGGTAAACAGCAGGCGTGTTGGAAAGGCTTAAAATGGAGATACGGTTGAAGACCTGTGATATGTGTATGCTTCTTCATTTAGCCATGTAAGTTAGCAATATTCTGCAACTAAGCCGCAGGCAAGATATAGTTTTAATAAATATTTCCTGTTCAGAAATGGACACCTGGACAGTGTTTAAACACAACAGACTCCTAAAGAGTTGTTATAGACATTTGCTAGTCACCCCTCCAGCATGGATTCTTCCCTTTCCCATGTTGACATTCCTTGGGAATACACACCTCTTCCACCCTCACTGGTGGTCCAGATGGGATTGACCTTGGCCCCAGCTTCAGGAATGAACTATAATTGGCTCAAGCCAATCAGTGTATCCCATTCCTCAGGCCGTATGGATTGGTCAGGGATGAGTTCATGATTCAATTTAGGCCAATGATTCATAGCGATAAACACCTACATTAAGAAAAAAGGAAGAGCGCAAATAAACAACCAAATTTTACAACTCAAGGTACTAGAAAAAGGAGAACAAACTAAGCCCAAGTTAGTAGGAAAAAGGAAATAACAAAGATCAGAGCAGAAATTTTCAATGAAATAGAGACTAAAAAGGCAATAGAAAAAAAAGACAATAGAAAACATCAATGAAACTAAGAGCTGTTTTTTTGAAAAGACAAACAAAATAGACAAACCTTTAACTAGACTTACCAAGAAAAAAAGAAAGAGGACTCAAATAAATAAAATTAGATGTGAAAGAGGATTCCAACAAAGATTTAAAATTTTTAAATTTAAAAAAAAATGTGAAAGAGGAAACATTACAAGTAATACCACAGAAATACAAAGGATTATAACAGACTACTGTGAATAATCATATGCCAACAAATTGGACAACCTAGAAGAAATGGATAAATTCCTAAAAGCATAAAACCTACCAAAGGTGAATCATGAAGTAATAGAAAATCTGAACAGACTGATTACTAGTAAGGAGCTTGAATCAGTAATCAAAAACTCCACAACAAAAAAAATCCAGGACCAAATGACTTCATTGGTGAATTCTACCAAACGTTTAAAGAAGAATGAATACTAATCCTTCTCAAACTCTTTCCATTTGGGCCAGTGAGAGAGGTGACAATCACAGGATCGCTTGCTTGAAAAATACTAAAAGAGATTCTCTGTCCCTAGATCACACCTGGTGGGTGGTGAGGATGAGCAATTCGCTACCCTGGAGGGAGAGCCCAGAGTTGCCAGGAGCCTTTGTGTAGAATCTGGAGCTGAAACTGTCACCACTAGAAAGACTGAAAGAGCCAGATCCTTGGGTAGCTTAGCCTTACTGAAGCCAGCCCGGATTTTTCAGTTATGTAAACCAATAAATTCTCTTTGTTGTTTAATCCAAATCTAAGTGAATTCTCTGTCACTTGCAACCACAAGAAATCTAAATGATTCAAGGCTGCTAATGCTACTCCTAGCCATGCCTAGCCAGCCTCTAAAGAAACTGCAGTCTTGTGGTGAATGTGTCTTTGTTTTTGTGGCTTTTAACTTACCAGGTATTCCACTCCTCTTTTTTCACATGAAACCAACCCCACTGTCTCTTAGGGAAAACACCTTCCCCAACTCTCACTCCAGCCATCCTAGCTAACCACACCTCCTGGCTCCAGCACTGGGCATGTGACCCAGGCATAACCAATCATGGCATTCCATTCACAGAGCTGATAGGATCACAGACGGAAGGGTACACTATCCTCAGACGGCCAATGAAAATAAGATTCAGGACTTTTAAGTCTTATTGAAAAGGCAATTGGTGGATTTGCTGAGAGAGGAGGATATAAATAGATTTGTGGACACCTGTGCCACCACATGGAGAGAACATTCCTAAAAACGAAGCAATAGAAAGAAAAGAAAGACAAGAGATAAAGAGATGGTGAGAGGTCTGAGACCTGGTCCAACCATGCCTGAGGCATGTTCAGGAATAACTTCCTTCTTGTTAAGACAGTTTGATCTGGGTTTTCTGTCACTCAAAGTTTAGAATCTTGATTAATATAGACCTGCAATTTTTTCCACTTTAAAATAAATATTTTTATTTATTATAATATTCTTATTTTCCCCTAGTACAAAAGTAATACATGATTAATGAAGAAAATCTGGAAAACACAAAGAAAATATAGCAAAATTCACTTTTAGTACTACAACTCTGATGTTATGACTGCTAACCTCTTAGTGTATGTTCTTTGAGTCTTTTTCATATGCATATTTATGGACTTCTACAATATAATTTCCAAATTATGCAGGTGCATTGTAATTTCTTTAATTCCTCCTTTTTAACAAATGAAGTCATTTTCTTCTTTCTTTTCTTTTTCTTTCTTTTTCGTATTATTTACTATTTACTAGCATGAACATCTGTTTTGGTAAATCTTTGCTCACATCCATGTCCATTTCCTTAGAAAAAAATTGAATTGCCATATGCATAATAAATTTCTCATGAGGTTGCTCCCGTTTTTATTATAAATAATGTTTAAATAAACACATTTATGCATTCTTTTGTATAGAATTAATCCCTAAAAGTGGAATGGCCAGGTAGAGGGCATGCTTGTTGAAGGTTTTTTTAAATTTTTTTAAATCTATTTTTTTTTGGCTATGTTGGGTCCTCGTTACTGCGCGCGGGCTTTCTCTAGCTGTGGAGAGTGGGGGCTAATCTTCATTGCAGTGTGTGTGCTTCTCATTGCAGTGCCTTCTCTTTCTGTGGAGCATGGGCTATAGGAGCGCAGGCTTCAGTAGTTGTGGCATGTGGGCTCAGTAGTTGTGGCACATGGGCTTAGTTGCTCCGCAGCATGTGGGATCTTCCCAGACCAGGGATCGAACCCGTGTTCCCTGCATTGGCAGGCAGATTCTTAAACACTGCATCACCAGGGAAGTCCCCTTGTTGAAGGTTTTTGATACTCTGTCAAACTGCCCTGTGGAAGGTTATTTGACCCTGAACCTCTGCTTCTCCTCCCCATGATCATACACACTGTGTGTTACTATTACCACGTTACTATCAAGATGAACATTTTCTTCATATGTCATTTGGCTATTTGTATTGATTTTTTTTTAACTTTTTATTTTATATTGGAGTATAGTTGATTAACAATGTTGTGTTAGTTTTGGGTGTACAGAAAAGTGATTCATGTATAAGTGAGCAGAGTTTCCTGTGCTATACAGTAGGTCCTTGTTGGTTATCTATTTTAAATATAGCAGTGTGTACATGTCAATCCCAAACTCCCAATCTATTCCTCCCCCCGACCCTTCCCACCCTGGTAATCATAAGTTCTCTCTCTAAGTCTGGGAGTCTGTTTGTTTTGTAACTAAGTTCATGTATTGATGTTCGTGTATTGACTTGCCTCTTCAAAACCAAAAATTTGGAATTCTTTTACTTTTCTTTCAGGAATGATGTGTAGATAAGGCAACACCTCATTTTCAGTTATTTTAGTTATTTTTCCAATGACGTTTTCTGTAGGTGAAAGAAACAAAAACAAAAAAACAAAAAGCAAAAAACCCTCTAGGCTCTAATGGATGTATTTTGGTTAGAAACACCCATTGCCAATGGCTTCAAATTTTTGCTGACAATTTTCTGTATCACTGACCTGCCATGAGTTAAGTACAATGACTTGAGAATTAGTATTGTCTAGCCACACTACTTACGTAAAAGAGATTTGGAACCAGACTTTCTGGGTTCAAATCCTAGCCCTTTCACTTAGTGATTTTATGACATTGGAAACATTGCTCAAAATCTTTGTGCCACATTTCCCTTATCTATAAAACCAGGATAAAACTACCTACTTCATAAGATTGTTATTTCATTAAGGTAAGATGAGTAAAGTACTTGTAATAAAGCTTCCTGGTACAAGTTCAGCCGTTAATCAGTATTAACTATTAGTAATGGAATATAATAATAGCTTAACCATATTGAATGTTCACTGAGATACAAAAGACAAAAACATCCCACTTGATCTTCATCAACTCTCTGAATCAGCTTCTTTTGTTACGTTCATTTTATAAATGAACTAAGATACAGAGGAGTTAACTAACTTAGCCAAAATCTCCTTGTTAATATGTGGAACTGGGAATAAAGGCCATCTATATTGCCTCTGGAAGAATACAGAGGACAGATTGTTCACATTTAAAAATTGTTTTTTTTTTTTAAAACATCTTTTTTGGAGTATAACTGCTTTAAAATGTTGTATTAGTTTCTGCTGTATAACAAAGTGAATCAGCTATACGTATACATATATCCCCATATCCCCTCCCTCTTGCATCTCCCTCCCATCCTCCCTATCCCACCCCTCTAGGTGGTCACAAAGCACCAAGCTGATCTCCCTGTGCTATGCGGCTGCTTCTCACCAGCTATCTATTTTACATTTGGTAGTGTATATATGTTAATGCTACTCTCTCACTTTGTCCCAGCTTACCCTTCCCCCTCCCCATGTCCTCAAGTCCATTCTCTACGTCTGCGTCTTTACTCCTGTCCTGCCCCTAGGTTCATGAGAACCATTTTTGTTTTAGATTCCATATATATGTGCTAGCATATAGTATTTGTTTTTCTCTTTCTGACTTACTTTACTCTGTATGACAGACTCTAGGTCCATCCACCTCACTACAAATAACTCAGTTTCATTTCTTTTTATGGCTGAGTAATGTTCCATTGTATATATGTGCCACATCTTCTTTATCCATTCATCTGTCGATGGACACAGGTTGCTTCCATATCCTGGCTATTGTAAATAGTGCTGTAATGAACATTGTGGTACATGACTCTTTTTGAATTATGGTTTTCTCAGGGTATATGCCCAGTAGTGGGATTGTTGGGTCATATGGTAGTTCTATTTTTAGTTTTTTAAGGAACCTCCATACTGTTCTCCATTGTGGCTGTATTAATTTATTTTCCCACCAACAGTGCAAGAGGGTTCACTTTTCTCCACATCCTCTCCAGCATTTATTGTTTGTAGATCTTTTGATGATGGCCATTCTGACCGGCGTGAGGTGATACCTCATTGTGGTTTTGATTTGCATTTCTCTAATGATTAGTGATGTTGAGCATCTTTTCATGTATTTGAAGGCCATAATTTTGTTTAAAAAGTTTAATTGAATTCCCACTGTAGGTAGAACTTCACATTCTGTCTCCTATCACAAATCTAGCATTAGAGCATTTTTACCCAGCAACCTAATACATATTTAATGATGACAAGTATCACAAAAGGTAGGATATTTTAAAACAATTTAAAGTTGATATATATATCAGTGCCCTTACTGTCTGGTTATAGTAGATGAACATTTTTTAGAAAAAAATTTATGAATGACGTTACTACTAACCATGTATAAATGCTTAACAGACTCTCCTTATTAAGGTAGCAGGGCTGTTACAATCCTAAACACTTCTTGTGGCTCTTCAATATACCTTTGGGTGTCATTGTTTTAATTGATGTCCACATGTATTTTGTTAGTTTGGGTTTAAATAGATATTCAAGCACCCTAACCACAAAGTCCAATAAAGCTTGGCCCAATGACAGTTCAAGGATTATAACCCTGTTGGTAGGCAGAAAAGACGGTGCTGCTTTTACTTAATAAAGATTAGTGCTCCGATGTTGGGTAGATGTTTATATTGATTCAGGGTGTGGGTGGTGACGTAGATTGAGAGGACAGAGCAGAGAAAGTGGAGAGTAAAGTGTTATTAGCAATAAAAGATAAACCCTTCCGGAGAAATAATAATAGTTTTGAAATAGGAATGAACCTCCCAGTCAGGCAGTTCAACCCCCTACTGAGAAGTGGAGTCAGGCAAGTCTCTCCCCTAAACTGGTTACATAATATTTTTTTTTCCCCTTAGGAGGTTTCACAACCTCTTTTATAAACTGTTAATGTGCTTATTCAATCGTATCATGGGGAAAGGTAACTAATTTTTAACTTTAACCGGGATGGCTTGACCTTCCCATGCTAAGTCTGGTGAACAAATGCGGTCTGCTGTTCCATAACCTTTCTTTGACTCCTCATCACAAATTCCATCACAATAAATGATAAATACAAAGATTGAAAACGTTTTGTTTTCCCTTTCACTTGATGAAATACTCAGCTTTAAATGTATTACTATTTAAATGATCTCTCATCTTAGTCACCAAATCCATCATTTGGATCAAAAACATTAGGCTGGCACCCACCTATCCAGCCCTAAATCCAAGCAAATGTTTTTGAGGAAGGGACCATTTCACTGGGCTTTGAGATGGACAGAGGCCATCCAACAAATCCATATCGAAGATTCTTAAACAAAGAACTTTGAAATGGTTCCTCCAAGAACGAGTTTGGCAGATGTTTTGATGCCTATATGTTTAAAGGGTGGGATGGAAATTGACCAGCGCTGCAAGTCCGGATACCTCAGCTCTGGCTCTCATTGTGTGCTGTCCCAGGAGAAATGTCAAGTACTCTGAACCTCAGTCTCCTCTTCTCTAAAATAAGCTTGTCAGAGGATCCATGGGCTACATGTATGAACATAAGTGATGCCCATTATGATTATTACTTCTGGGTACACCCAATGTACGTCACCTGGGGAAATTAACTTCAGCCTACAAGACTGTAGCTTCAACTGCCTTAAATGGAAGGACCTGACCTGTGAACCCTAACTTGGTTTACTTTTTTTTAAAATTAATTAATTAATTTATTTATTTTTGGCTGTGTTGGGTCTTCGTTCCTGTGCGAGGGCTTTCTCTAGTTGCGGCAAGCGGGGGCCACTCTTCATCGCGGTGCGCAGGCCTCTCACTATCGCGGCCTCTCTTGTTGCAGAGCACAAGCTCCAGACACGCAGGCTCAGTAGCTGTGGCTCATGGGCTTAGTTGCTCCGCAGCATGTGGGATCTTCCCGGACCAGGGCTCGAACCCGTGTCCCCTGCATTAGCAGGCAGATTCTCAACCACTGCGCCACCAGGGAGCCCGGTTTACTTTTTTTAATTAAAAAAATTTTTTTTGCTTTTTATACCACTGTATTCCAACCTGAGCACCTCAATATAAAACTAAACCCTGGAGAAATGTTTTCCTTACTAATTTTGAATTACTGTGAATGTACGAGTTCTGCTAGCAGTTCAACACTTAAATAGATTAAATCATCTCTGACACATGGTAGATTTCATATAATGAAAATACCTAAAACAATTAGTGCAATATACTGACCTGATCAAAATAAAATGAACTTTGGAAAACAAGGCTGCAAGATTGTTACTAACATATCCAATACTTATGTTACAAATTACTGGTACATTGTTTATTATGGTTCTAGCCAGGTAGGAACAATTGAAGTCTCTTCCTTTCAAAGGGGGAGAGAAGGAAAAAATTAGCTGTTTTAGTAACTGTACATTTGGTATACTTTTAAGCAACTCTTGAATATTATAGAAAAGTAATAAACATATATGGAGACTGCAATGCAGTACCCTATTTACAGTACAGCTGAAGATCGAATTTAAAATAATCAAGTTTGAATGTACATAATTGTTAGTGTGTTGACTACGTTTATATCCAAAGGGCACAAAAGCCCCCTCCCTACTCCCAAACAACAAAAGCTATGTATTGGCCAGCAGTGATTGATTAAACAGAAATCACAGACACCTGGTTTGTTTCATTTTTGTTGAAGAACTTACATGTTTAAAGGGAACACTATCCTTTAAGATGCATTTTATTAGTTTTCATATTCCTAAAATAAGACAGGGTTACATTTGATTTTTTTTTTTTACCCTATTTAAAAAATAACAGGACTAGCTATAATTTAGATGCCACTAATGTTCATTTTTTTCCGCTGAAGATGTGGGACTGTTTCCTTGTGGCTAATTTGTTAAAATGTGGAATGTATACTTTAAATAAGGATACTAAGAGAAATTACAGGTTGCCTGAATATGGTAGCTAAGCAGAAATATCTTTAGAACCTCCTTCCAAAGAAAGAATTTTTTTGGAAAAGTCCAAATGAGTAAGTTCCAAATCTTTTTCACAGAACTGGCTGGTTACCTGTGGGTTCAGAGTCATTTGTTTATATCACTGGTGAAGAGAAGTGAGTCCCGCTAACCTTCCAAAGAAACAAGTGTACCCACAACTCTCATTTCCCCCTTCCACTGCTGAAACATTAGTCAGAGGGTCACATGCATGTTATTAAAAATTAAGTTCAAAACGCTTAAAATAATTCTGTATTAGAAACTTGGCTATTATTGTAAGTCTCTTCTTTTTGGAAGTCATACTGGGCTGGTTAAATGCTCCAATTCCACTGTTATTAACAATTAGGAAGGAGAAGAACATTCCAGTTAGTTTAAACTGGAGGTTTAGTTACTACAGCACTGACTCCTGGTTGGCTGCGTGGGTTCAGTAAGGTCTACTCTTCTTCCTCTGGCAGAATGTGCTCCTGGATTCTGTGGTTCATTCTTCGGCAACTTTTTAGCTATTGAAATGAATATTTCATTTACATTCATTGATGTTTTAGCTGATGTCTCCATAAATAATAAACTGTTGTCATCTGCATAGGACTGTGCTTCCTGGAAATTGACAGCTGTTTTATTTGCGAGGTCAGCCTTGTTTCCTGATAAAGCTATTACAGTGTTAGGATTGGCTTGCCTCTGAAGTTCTGTAACCCGGTTTTTGGCTCTGACAAAGGGCTCCTCGTTTGTAACATCATATACAACCATGGCTGCTTGCACTCCTCTGTAGTACATTGGTGCTAGGCTATGGTATTGTTCTTGACCAGCTGTATCCCATATTTCAAACTTTGTCATCAAGACACACAGTTTGGGCTAGAAAAGCAGCCCCCATGGTACTCTCTTGAAATCCATGAAAGTGGCCCTTCACAAAACGAAGCACTAGGCTCGATTTGCCAAAAGCAGGCTCTCCCAGAAGTACTAGTTTGAACTGGCATATTTTATTTCCAGTATTTGGCCTGTTGGGTCTTGTTGCTCCTCGATTAGCCATGTCCAAATTTGAAAGAAGTCTCTAATTTCAGTCTCTTAAATGAACTTCCAGGATGCAAGGTGTCAATTGTTTTCTTTCTGGAGGTAAAGAAACCTGAGACCGCAGCGCCTGGGGCCACGGCTCCGAAGCTTCCGGCTGCAGGTCCCGGGCGGAGCCCGAGAGGAGGCTGAGGCTGAGACTCCCTAACTTGGTTTAAAATAGACGCCTTCTGGCAGTTTTTTTCAGAATTCACTATGGGAGCAGAGATAAAAAGAAAGTACTGAAACATCTTTGGCTGTTCCATAAAATCTTGGAGCTGTTGCTTTTATGCTGATTATTATCAGCATAAAAGATTACTAAATGGAAAGATTATTAGATGGAAATCATTTTGTCATTCCAAATCATCTCTAGATTAGCCTTTGCTTGGATGATAAAATACTAGATGAAATGACATTTTAAAAACTTCTGTTATAAAACATTGTTTCCTGAATTCTTGCATGCCCGAGTATAATGCACTATGGTAAAGTAGTTGAGAGTCTGAGCTCTGGAGCCCTACCACCTTCAAATTTTGCTTTTGCCACTTATTAGCTGTGTGACCTTGGACAAGTTACTTAAGCTGTCTGTGCTTTAGTTTCCTCATTGTTAAATAGGGATAATAAAATTACCTACCTTATAGGACTGTAGGGAGAACTTGCTAAATTAACAAATGTAAGACTTGGAATATTGTGAGTGCTATGTTTAGTGTTAGCCCTTAGAACAGTGTTTGGCAATTAGGCACTGGGTAAATGTTACCTTTTACATCACTGTTTTAAATGATAGAGGCTGTGATGCAGGAGAGTGGGAAGAACTCAGGAAGGGAGATTAGGACAAATCCATTTAGTTTATATGCTTTAGTCATTGTATCTACAGTGTTTATCAAACCAATTATCTTTTTTTTTTTTTAACTGTTCTTTGTTTTTTGTTTTTTTTTTGGCTGTGTTGGGTCTTCGTTTCTGTGCGAGGGCTTTCTCTAGTTGCGGCGAGCGGGGGCCACTCTTCATTGCGGTGCGTGGGCCTCTCACTGTCGTGACCTCTCTTGTTGCGGAGCACAGGCTCCAGACATGCAGGCTCAGTAGTTGTGGCTCACGGGCCCAGTTGCTCCATGGCATGTGGGATCTTCCCAGAACAGGGCTCGAACCCGTGTCCCCTGCATTGGCAGGCAGATTCTCAACCACTGCGCCACCAGGGAAGCCCCCAATTATCTTTCTTGACAGCTACAGTTTCCTGGGCAGCTACAGATGCCCAGAACTCAAGATTGGAAGGAAACATGAAGCTCTAATAGCAGGTAATTAGAAGGAGCTCACTCTAAAAAATATGTTTGTTTTTTATTTTTAAAATAAATTTATTTATTTATGTATTTATTTATTTTTGTATTTATATATTTATGGCTATGTTGGGTCTTCCTTGCTGCGCGCGGGCTTTCTCTAGTTGCGGTGAGTGGGGGGATACCCTTCCTTGCGGTGCGCGGGCTTCTCATTGCGGTGGCTTCTTGCGGAGCACGGGCTCTAGGCGCGCAGGCTTCAGTAGTTGCGGTGCACAGGCTCGGTAGTTGTGGCACGCGGGCTCTAGAGCACAGGCTCAGTAGTTGTGGCGCACGGGCTTAGTTGCTCCGTGGCATGTGGGATCTTCCCGAACCAGGGCTCGAACCCACGTCCCCTGCATTGGCAGGTGGATTCTTAACCACTGTGCCACCAGGGAAGTCCCAAAATATGTTTGTTTTTTAATGGTGCTTTAAATGAGCTCATGGGAAGTTTATTGTAAAATGCTTGCCTGCACCAAATGCCTTAATGGGAAAAGCCTTATTGAAATTCTGTTGTTTAAGTAATATACAGGCCATGTCCCTCCTGGAACTCTGTTCCCTCTGTGGGAGTCAAAGATTCTTTGAATGTCCCAAGGTATTCCCAAGCAATCACAAAATCACATTTCAGAGCTAGAAGGGGATTTAGAAACCATCTCCTCCTAAGCTCTCTTTTTATAGCTGAAGAAACAAACCCAACAGGGTTAAAGGATTTGCCTGAGGCAACTCAGCAACCTTGAAGCTCAAGTCGACATCCAGTTTCTTTAACTCTTAGTCCAGCCCCTTGCTACTAACCTGTCCCCAATCTTAGAAAGAGAGGGAGAGGAAAGGAAAGAGGGAGGGCCAGAGGGGAAAGTGCCCTACTACTTGCAGGCTTGCAGATGGGGAGTGCCCCAGTTTTTTCCCTTTCACACTGAAAAAAGAATAAACTGATCACATACCTGTAGAAACAATTATAATTTAACAGAGAAAATGTCAAGGCTAAGCAATGAATCACCAAGCATTCAAGGCGAAAGTTTATTACCTTTCTTGTTTATTTTTACTTCATCAGGACTAAAACCTGTTGCTCTGTTGGGTCTGGGCAGCATTTTGCGATGCCTGCAGACAAACAGCGTGGCTAACTACCCAGGTGGTGAGGCTTTGCTCTCCTGGAATTATTCTAGCAAACAATGTAACCTGACACGGGTGTGACAGGGCTCTCTGGGTGGTTGTAGTTTATCTTTGGCAATTCCTTCTGCACCCCTTCCACACCCATAAAACCATACAGGAACCACCCATGAGCTGGACTTGGGGAACAGGTACTCTGTGATGTGGGCCATTCCATCCCAAGGAAGTTATGGCTCCCCAATCTAGGGTGCCCACCGTCCACAAAATAGATTTCTGTAAGAAGTGGACCCTACCAGAGGAGCACCCAATCACACATATTGAATTTGGAGGGAAGAACACATAACTGTTTACTCAACTTAGCAGGTACTTGCAAATCACCCGCTCTCTTCCGTTGGTGAATAAACAAAGCTTATAAGCAAATGATGAACACCAGTTTTGGCAAGGACTCCTGAGCAGTGTGGGTTGGCATGCCAGTGGAGACTTCACCGGAGGGTTCCTGGCTCCCATCTTTAACTTGGTGGGTTATCATTTAGTTATTCCAGTGACTTTTTTTTTTAATTTATTTCTTTTTAATTTTTTATTTTTGGCCGTGTTGGGTCTTCGTTGCTGTGCACGGGCTCTCTCTAGTTGCGGCGAGCTGGGGCTACTCTTGGTTGCGGTGCGCAGGCTTCTCATTGCGGTGGCCTCTCTCGTTGCGGAGCATGGGCTCTAGGTGTGCGGGCTTCAGTAGTTGCGGCACGAGGGCTCAGTAGTCGTGGCTCGCGGGCTCTAGAGCACAGGCTCAGTAGTTGTGGCGCACAGGCTTAGTTACTCCACAGCATGTGGGATTTTCCTGGACCAGGGCTCAAACCCGTGTCCCCTGCATTGGCAGGCAGATTCTTAACCACTGTGCCACCAGGGAAGCCCCTATTCCAGTTGCTTTAAGTGTATGTGACATCCTACCTCTGCAGAGATATTTCTGCAAACCTGACTTGCGCTGCATACTAATGGGTAGAAAAAACTGAAAGAGGTAAGAGATAGGTCCTTGCAATTAAGTGTGGGGCCCATATGGAACTCTCAGAGCTGTGCAGTGTTTGCATATTTCTGGGACATTTATCACCTCTGACCTCTGCAGTTGCCTTCTATTACCAGAGATTCCCTAACCACCAGATTGCAGCTTCTGCAATTCAGAGGCTCACAAAGGTTTTTGTTTGTACCTCAGATCATGTAGAGCCAGCATCCAAACACTAGTGTCTGCAGCCTAAATACCCTTTAAGGCTTTACTTTTATAAAACAAGAGCCTGCCTCTGAGGTGTGATTTTCCGTGGATGCTGGGACTGCCCAGCACCCTCCGCGTCCCCCTCCTCGGACCAGCTCCTGCCTGGAGTCCTGCCTGTAGAGACTCACCGGTCAGTAAAAGAGTAATTTACCTGGACTGCACAGGTAGGCTTCAGACCTCTGTGAACGCTTGAGATTATACGCAGAGTTTGAGTGCATTTGCCCATTTTTAGCCCTAAGGGAGGCTCTTTGGGCCTTTGCTGGTACCCAAAAGAGTCGGTAACCACCAAAAGTTTAAGAATGATTGCTTTTTCTCATAAGATGTTGTAAGTTATTTACTATTGAATGTGCCTGAAAACACATAAACACATGACCATACATTTTATGTCACAAAGAGGGCCAGCTGGAAACTTTGCCTAAGATATTTTCTAGGAAAACAAACAATAATTTTATTAGCTTTCTTCCTATTCTTTATTCAAAACAAAATATCTGTACTCTTGAGAGAGATGCTCACAACACAGATGCTACCTTTTCATTCTTCACTTCAAAAGTAAGGCCCGAGTGCAGGACTAATGGGGATTCTGAAACTGACTATGGAAGATGTTACCTCTTTTTTTTTTTTTTTTTTAATTAATTAATTTATTTATTTATTTTTGCTGTGCTGGGTCTTCGTTTCTGTGCGAGGGCTTTCTCTAGTTGCGGCAAGTGGGGGCCACTCTTCATCGCGGTGCGCGGGCCTCTCACTATCGCGGCCTCTCTTGTTGCGGAGCACAGGCTCCAGACGCGCAGGCTCAGTAGTTGTGGCTCACGGGCCCAGTCGCTCCGTGGCATGTGGGATCTTCCCAGACCAGGGCTCGAACCCATGTCCCCTGCATTAGCAGGCAGATTCTCAACCACTGCGCCACCAGGGAAGCCCGGAAGATGTTACCTCTTAGAGGAGAGATGGTCAAACTTCTGTAAAGAGTCAATAGTAAATATTTTCAGCTTTTTGGGCCATGTGGTCTCTGCTGCAACTCCACAGTTCTGCTGTTGTGTGGAAAGCAGCCATAGACAATATATAAACAAACGGAAGTGGTGATGTTTCAATAAAACTTTATTTACAA
Organism: Balaenoptera musculus; assembly: GCF_009873245.2. Lineage (NCBI taxonomy): Eukaryota > Metazoa > Chordata > Mammalia > Artiodactyla > Balaenopteridae > Balaenoptera > Balaenoptera musculus. The sequence continues at coordinate 87,299,193 of NC_045789.1, read as the reverse complement.
AAACAAGTGGCAGGCCAGATTGTCCCATAACAGCAGTTCGCATCCCTGTCTTAAAGGTTTAAAGATGCTATTGAATGAAAATAACAAGGCTCACATATTTGCCAGGTTTATGATGCATACCAACTTCAATCTACTTTGCAAAAAACGTAATGCCGGATTATATTATTCTGTTGATTGTTGTGTTGGAATGAAAGCATTGAATAATTTCAGCAAGTTATTCTACAGGCTGGGCAAGCTATGGGTGACATTAAATACCTGACAATTAAAATCAATAACTCCACATGCCACCATCAACAAAACGAAAAGAAAACCTACTGAATGGGAGAAAATATTTGCAAATGATATGACCAACAATGGGTTAATATCCAAAATATATAAACAATTCATACAACTCAATATAAAAAAGAAAAAGATTTAAAAATGGGCAAAGTGGGCTTCCCTGGTGGCACAGTGGTTAAGAATCCGCTTGCCAGTGCAGGGGACATGGGTTCGAACCCTGGTCTGGGAAGATCCCACATGCCACGGAGCAACTAAGCCCGTGTGCCACAACTACTAAGGCTGCACTCTAGAGCCTGTGAACCACAACTACTGAGCCCACGTGCCACAACTACTGAAGCCCATGTGCCTAGAGCCCATGTTCCTCAACAAGAGAAGCCACTGCACCACAACCAAGAGTAGCCCCTGCTCGCCGCAAATAGAGAAAGCCCGTACGCAGCAACGAAGACCCAACACAGCCAAAAATTTAAATTAAAAACTCAATAAATTTTTTTAAAAAAGGTCAAGAGACCTGAATAGACATTTTTCCAAGAAGAAATGCAGATGGCACAGGCACATGGAAAGATGCTCAACATCGTTAATCATCAGAGAAATGCAAATCAAAAACCACAATGAGATATCACCTCACACCTGCCAGAATGGCTATCATCAAAAAGAACATGAATAACAAATGTTGGTGAGGATGTGGAGAAAAGGGAACCCTCATACACTTTTGGTGGGAATGTAAACTGGTGCAGCCACTGTGGAAAACAGTATGGAAGTTCCTCAAAAAACTAAAAATAGAACTACAATATAACCCAACAATCCCACTCCTGGGTATATATCCAAAGAAAATAAAAACACTAATTCAAAAAGATACATGCACCCCAATGTTCATAGCATTATTTACAACTGCCAAGATATGGAAGCAACCTAAGTGTCCATCAACAAATGAAAGGATAAAGAGGATATACATACATACACACACAATGGAATATTACTCAGAAAAAAGAATGAGGGCTCCCCTGGTGGCGCAGTGGTTGAGAGTCTGCCTGCCAGTGCAGGGGACGCAGGTTCGAGCCCTGGTCTGGGAAGATCCCACATGCCGCGGAGCAACTGGGCCCATGAGCCACAACTACTGAGCCTGTGTGTCTGGAGCCTGTGCTCTGCAACAAGAGAGGCCGCGATAGTGAGAGGCCCACGCACCGCGATGAAGAGTGGCCCCCCACTCACCACAACTAGAGAAAGCCCTCGCACAGAAACGAAGACCCAACACAGCCAAAAAATAAATAAATTAATTAATTAAAAAAACCCAAAAAAACAAAAAACTACACTTCTGTAAATCCAACCTATTTCTCAAGGCCCTACTCAAATCCCATCTCCTCCCTAAAAACATCCTTACTTTCCCCTGAACAATATCTCCCTTAAACTCTTCAATCTGTAGCTCCTCTCTGATGTCACACCTTCCTTTCTATAAGCAGCTTGACAGTAGCAGTCATATGGCTTGTCCAGTATTTAAAAAAAAAAAAAAAAAAAAAAATGAAATTTTGCCATTTGCAACAAGGCAGATGGACCTGGAGGGTACTATGCTAAGTGAAATAAGTCAGACAGAGAACGACAAATACTGTATGATATCACCTATGTGTGGAATCTAACAAATAAAAGAAATGAATGAATATAACAAAACAGAAACAGACTTCCAGATATAGAAAACAAACTAATGGTTACCAGTGAGTGGGTAGTGGGAAGGGGGAAGGGGCAAGATAGGAGTAGGGGATTAAAAGGTACAAACTACTGTGTATAAAATAAATAAGCTACAAGGATATATTGTGTGGCACGGGGAATAGAGCCAATATTTTATTAAAACTTTAAATGGGACTTCCCTGGTGGCACAGTGGTTAAGAATCCGCCTGCCAGCACAGGGGACACGAGTTCAAGCCCTGGTCCGGGAAGATCCCACATGCTGCAGAGCAACTAGGCCTGTGCGCCACAACTACTGAGCCTGCGCTCTAGAGCCCATGTGCCACAACTACTACTGAGCCCGCGTGCCTAGAGCCCGTGCTCCACAACAAAGACAAGGCACCAAAATGAGAAGCCCGCGCACCGCAACAAAGACCCAGAGGAGCCAAAAATAAATAAATAAATTTATATTAAAAAAAAACTTTAAATGGAGTAGAATCTATAAAACTATTGAATCACCATGTTGGACACCTGAAACTAATATAATATTGTACCTCAACTATACTTCAGTAAAAAAATTAAATAAAATAAGTAAAAGACATAGCTTTAAAAAAGAACTCCACATGTCAGATTTTTCCAGGGCATAAGACAAAAATAAAACCGGATTATTTAAACCGATTTGTCTCCATGCAACTCAAGGAAATCATATTTTTGGCAAATGACAATGATAAAATAATCCTTTTACCCTCAGGCCTCACTCCGGGTGGGAAATCCCTTCCCAATTCTCCACAGGTAGACTTCTGTTTTTTCTAGAAACCTGATATGCTTTAGAATCACAGGCTTTTGGCAGCGCAAACACAAGCAGGCAGAACCTGCCAGGCTTCAGGATGCTGCTTGTCCAACTGGAGAGAAAAAGTCATCTTTGTGATGCTCCCAAAGTCTGCAGTTTCCTTCATTTCCAAGGAAGAATAAAGAAACTCTGTTCTTCTTTTTAGTTTCCACATTCGAAATAAGAGTCATTTTATCTTCCTGTTTAATATTTAGTTTTGCATGCTGTCTGGTTAGAACCTGCATATCCGCACAGTATCAGATAGCGAGGTTTGAACAAATGAACTAAGAGGAAAAGGGAAAGGGCTGGAATCGGCACCCTGTGACCCAGAGGCAAGTCAATCGAAAGATGATCAAAGAGCCCATCAAAATTGAAATCACTCCTCTGGAAAATAGCCACCCTCAGAATGAGTGAGTGCTGACTTACCTACAGGAAAAACAATCAAAATGTATGTAAGCTCTGCCCACGGTCCACAGGAGCAAACAGCAGTTGCAAAAACACAGAGAGACAAACCAGGGAAGATTTTACATTGTCCGGTAACAGATTTAAGTTGACACGAGTAGCCAGACTTCATACATGCCAAGGTAGGAGGTGGTACAAGAGAGAAATCAGGGGTGCAATGCAGGTGCAAGAGTCAGTAGGAAGGAAAGATTGTTTTTTTTAAGTTAAGCTTATTGAAGCATAATTTACAAGCCGTTAAATCACCCTGTTGAGTGTATAGTTCTATGAGTTTTGACAAACACATACAATCATGAAAAAATATTTCCATCACCACAAAAAATTCCCTTGTCCCCCTTTGTAGTCAACCCCTCTGGCAAATCCCAGCCCCTCCCAACCACTGATTTGATTTGTGTCCCCACATATATATTTGGTTTCTGTCTTTGCCTTTTCCAGAATATCAGATAGATGAAATTATACAGTGGGTAGCGGAAAAAGTGGGATTTTAATCTCAAGCAAAGAGGAGTGTTTTAGAGATCAAATCTCTAAAGCATCTTAAGACAGATGAGGCAGTTGGTAAAGGTGGCCTGTACTATAAAAACTGCCATGGATAGTGGAACTTCTGCAGGTATGTTATTTCCACACAAGCTTCCTAAAATGAATACCTGATCATGCCACATCCCTACTGGAAACCTTCAATGGGTTCCCGTTGTCTTTAGGATAAAATCCAAACTGTTTCATGTTGGCTCGCCAGGCCTTTCTTGATATGACGTCTTTTGCCTCCTCCAGCCCCATCTCTCCTCATTCTCCTCTTTTCCATTCTCCACTTCAGAATTTCTGTGCCTGCCACTCTGCCCACACCTGGGTTTTCCTCGTGAAGTGCACTCTCTTTCACCTCTGGGCCTTTGTACGTGGGTTTCTTTCTATCAAGTGCATTTTCCCATGACCCCTACCTCTTTGGCTTCAGACCTTGGCTTCCTCTAGAAGCACTTCCTGACCCTCCCAGTTTGCTTTAAACACCATTCTTGTGTGGGCTCCCACACATATACTTCCCCTATCTTAGTGCTCATCAAGCTACATTGTAATTGCAGGTTTAACGGTGTGTTTCCCCAATGAGACTTTAAATTCCATGAAGCTCCAGGGGAACAGAAGCCTAGTGTGTCCTACTCATAGCTGTATTTTCAGCACCAAGCATGGTGCCTGGCACCAAGCGGATTCTCAATACATATACTTTAAATTGAGTCAAAAGGACAAACAAAATTTAGACAAAACTCAGAAGAGGGAGCGTTTCTTTTAGCTAGGGGTGGTGGAGGGGCCGGGAGGTAAGGAATCAAGAACTCCTTTAGGAAATGCATGGCATTTGAATGGGGCTCTTGTCGAGTTAATGCCTGTTGTCTCACAGCCCCACCTGCCATTCTGTGCTATGCCTCGAAGTGGTAAGGCTGAGTGTCTGAAAACTACATTTCCTAGACTCTCTTCTGTGCTGGGCCCAGAAGGGAATCCAAAGGCAGCAGAGAGAGGAGTCCTGCTCTGGCTCTGAGAGTGAGGTGGTTGCTGGAGCTGCAGCAGGGGTGGGGATCCGGACTGTAGCAGCCCAGGCCGTGGCAGCGTCATTTCAGCAGTTCCAGCCTGGTCCAGGCAGCACCCCTTTGGCACATCCAGAACTGACAAGCAGTACAGTAGCAGGCGTGGACTGAGAGGCTTTAGACCAAGGGTGCTTAGCTGTGCCTTCTCTTTTACTCCTTCGGCTCCCCTCGCCTCACCTTTTGCTATTCGAACACTTCCAGCATCTTTGCAACCAATTCCCTGTATTAAATTCCCTGTGTTTGAAACACTTAGAGTGGTTTCCATTCTCCTGCCTGGACCCAGACCAATACTGCCTTGAAATCAGGATGGGGGTAAAGACAGAAAGGGAGAGACCGCCGTGAGCAAAAGTCCAGAGTTGGAAGAGTTTGGAGGGACTTTTGGAGAGCAGAAAATAGTCCAGTTTGGCTGGGGTGTAGTGATTGAATAGGAGAGTGGCAGAAAGAAAAGCCACAGAGGCAAAATAGGCTAGCTTTCCCACTATACTGCTTGTTGACCTTGGTCTACAACTTGACAAAGACGTTGGGTTTACGCGACATGATTTGGTAGTCATCGGCACAGAAGAGAGAATCAAAAACATAATGCTGGATGATATCACTAAGGGCGAGAGTAGAGAAGCCAGTCCCAAAAGGATGCACGTGGGAGGTGGGTGGGAGGATGAAGTGTTGGAGGTGAGAGAAAGGACATGGAGAAGTAGTGGGAACGTAGGTGGCAGCAGGACCAAGACAGTTCTGCACCACAGAAGTCAAGGAAGAAGAAGACTTGATGAAAAATGGGACTTGCAAAGACTGTCACTTCCTGCAAAGCGTTAAAAAGAATAAAAGTTGAAGAAAAATCCGTGGGGTTTGCACATGTGAGTCTTAGTGATGTAGCAGGCACAGAACTGAGATTTCTAATGGCTAGAGTGGTTGGATAATGAGGAAGTAAGACAGTGAGAATGGCCTCTTGGCCCCTTCTGCGCCCATTTTTTCTGCCTACCACAAAGCCCTTCCCTCCCCACACCCTCAGCCCCTTACCCACAGCTCCCCACACCGCCTTCATCCAAGTCTAGGATGGGTCAACTGTTGGGATTATGTATACAAAGCCAGCTTGCTGACTTGCAACTTTGGACTTCAGGTAGAGAGTATCAGCTTATTGTGGAGGCCAAAGCTATTCAATAACATCAAAGAATGGTGCTCAAAGTTGCAGACTAAATGCCCTTAACATTATGCTTTCAGTTTTTCTTAAAGATGTCTAGCAATTTATTAAATAAAGGCTGGTTGCTATCTACAACTTCATTAAAAACAAACATATAAGAATTATACAGTTCTCCTCTCCCCTCCTTTTTTTAAATAAAGTGTAGTTTGTCTCATGTACTTGACATCCACTCAAAGTCACAAAATCTCATCGACACACACCATTGTGTTGAAAGCTGCATATCTTACAAGACCCTGGTGAACTCTGCAGACCACACTCTAAACAGTTGGTGCGGGGAGGCCACAGAGGGAGTGAGCAGGCTTCCTGTATTTTGACAGACTAGCGGAAGCCGAGGTTAAAATCTGATTACTTTGCAAGGATTCCAAAACTTGACCTAAATCACCTCGCAGAAGTCCGTTAACAAATCAGAGCATCTACATTAGCACCGAGCAAGAGGCATTCAATCCTCACAATTCTGGTAAGTTCCACTTTGGGGGTAGGGTATACTTGCCCAAGTTAGACCTTTCGTAAAATGTAGAACCTACTAAATCCAAAGCTAACTAGTTCATGATCAAATATCAGCCTCTAAATCACATTCTGTATGGAAAAACAAGCCTGCAAAACATCCAAACAACGGTGCAGTAGGTGGAAACAGATGTCACCATTTATTTTAAGATTAGTTTATTCAACAATTGAAAGGGAGAATGTTGCTTATTCTACACAACAGCTTAGGATTTGAGTAGTTTACCTGTTATTTTTTAAAAATACAGGGCTATCAGATAGTTTTCTAGATTTTTTAAGCAGAGCCTAAATGTTTAACTCTGTGTTGTGCTGCTATATTAAAAGAAAAAACAAACAAAAAACAGGTTAAATATTTTAAAGTAAACTTAAAAAAAAAAAAACTCTGAATTAGTCTCAAATGGCCTAAATTTTATTTTTTCTAACTGCCAATAAGAGGCAATAAATACTCATGATTGGTATCTTCGAGGATGACACTTTAATGGGGAGCAGTAAAATCTCAGTTAATTTCCACTTCTGGTCTTGAACTGATTTTTTTTTCCCAAAGTGTAAAATTTCAAGCAGAGATGTTGCTTTATGTCATCTTGCTTTCTTTCTTTATTTAGTTATAGAGAGTGTGTGGGAAGGAGAAAGAGGGAGGAATAGGGATAGCTGGGTGGGTTCAAACTACTTTTCCATCACCCTCCTTTATGACAAAAAAAAGAAAAATGCGTGAAAAATGAGTCTTTACCTTCGCTGCCTCAACTTCATCACCTCCCATTCACTTCACAGCCCACTGCCATCTGGCTCCCATCCCATTGCTCCATTGAGACTGTTCTAACAAAGATGTCAACAGTGTTTTCCTACTTGCCGAATCCAATGACCTATTTTTAGGCCCCCTTCTACTTGACCTTCCTGCAGCATTGGACAGGCTGTGGGACCCAGGTTTCTGATCTCGGCGCCCACGGTAATCGGCTTGGGGGAAGCGGGGCTCGGTGTGGCTGCACAGGCAGAGCCCAGTGCGTCATGGGAGGCTGGTCCAGCAGCAGCGATGCGGCCCTTGCAGGGGAGCAGCGGCTGCTCAACTTTGGCTGATTTTTGCCATGGCCGAGTGTAGACACGGTGTTGTTAAATCTCTTAATTTTTTAAAGAAAAGCTTGTTTTATGAGAATGCTTCTCATTTCTAGATATTGGCTCAAATTTTTAAAATGCTTGTGGAACAAGTAACCATATCTGTAGGGCTCCCAGGAGAAGCCTTGGCTGGAGGTGGTCCTCCCCTTCTCTTGGCTTCTGCACTTACCCCTCTCTCCCTGTTCATCTCTGCCTTATTTTTTTTTAAACATCTTTATTGGAGTATAATTGCTTTACAATGGTGTGTCAGTTTCTGCTGTATAACAAAGTGAATCAGCTATACGTATACATATATCCCCATATCTCCTCCCTCTTACATCTCCCTCCCACCCTCCCTATCCCACCCCTCTAGGTGGTCACAAAGCACCGAGCTGATCTCCCTGTGTTATGAGGCTGCTTCCCACTACCTATCTATTTTACATTTGGTAGTGTATATATGTCAATGCTACTCTCTCACTTCGTCCCAGCTTACACTCCCCTCTCCCTGTGTCCTCAAATCTGCCTTAATTTTTTTTTAATTTATTAATTTATTATATTTATTTTTTTGCTGCGTTGGGTCTTCGTTGCTGCGCGTGGGCTTTCTGTAGTTGCAGTGAGCGGGGGCTACTCTTTGTTGCAGTGCGTGGGCTTCTCATTGCGGTGGCTTCTCTTGTTGTGGAGCACAGGCTCTAGGTGCACAGGCTTCAGTAGTTGCGGCACATGGGCTCAGTAGTTGTGGCGCATGGGCTTAGTTGCTCCACGGCATGTGTGGTCTTCCTGGACCAGGGCTTGAACCCATGTCCCCTGCATTGGCAGGAGGATTCTTAACCACTGCGCCACCAGGGAAGTCCCAAGTCTGCCTTATTTTTGTTCTTGCTTTTTTTTTTTCTTCCATCTACCTCTCTCATGTTGGAGCTCCCCAGTCTTCCTTCTTGGCTCTCATCTATTTTCTTATCCTCTTGGGCAATGTCACAGGCCTAGGGCTGGTTGCACGTGTTTGCGATTAGTACAGTCACAAAGAGTCCCACGCTTGGGGTTTCATGCTGCTGTCCTGAGATTCTTATGCTGTCCTTGAATTTGTGTTCGGGAGTGAAGCCTGATGGCCAGCGGGAGCATGGGCTGAGGGCTTGGCATCTCAGTTTAAGTGCTATCTTTCCTCCTGTGCCTCCCTGGGAAGTGTTCTTGGCCACCAGCTCTCTCACCCTTGTGCCCTGGGTCCTGCCTGCTCTCCCTTACTCCCCCTCTCCCCAAACTGCTGCTGCCCTCTGCCCTGGCAGGGATCTGAGTGCAGGTGTGAGGAGGTTTGGGGTCACAACCAGTGGCATCTCAAGGGCAAGGCCCGGCAGTTGGTGGCTGTCCCCACCCCAGGCTGGCAACACTGCAGCTCCTTCAGTGGGCGATTGGCTGGGGCCAGCCTCTCCTTGATCCAAATACCCAGCATATCCTGGCACAGAGGTTGTGGTACCCTTGGGGTCGCCTATCTGCTGTGGGTTGGGACAGATGGAAATGGGAGATGCCTGACTTGACTTCCCAGCTCCCTCCTGAGGCATGGCACATTGGTCTGGGGGCTGGTGGGAGGGGAACACAGCATCTATCAGGTCCAAGTGCATGCAGATCTTGCCAGTCCCAAGGCGGAATCCCCAGCACCTTCAAGGCTCTGAACTTACCCTGCAAGTATCCCCAGATCCTTTGGGCCCACACCGTGCCTGGGGAAACCTTTTCTTCCTCCTAACTTCTCTGAATCTGGCTAGTATTCATTTCGTCTGAGCAGCTTGAGGCAGCTTCCAGAGTCCAGCCGGAAATATGAATTGCATAATTTGAGTGATTCCATGTACACAGAACAGTTGAACGTTCTGATATCTACATTTAGAACTGGCATTGCACAATATAAAGATGAATGGTAAAATTCACGCCAATAATTTAACATTTTTATTTACTTAGAAGAACATTAAATAGCAAATAAAAACCACCATGACATGCTGAGAGACTGTGGAAGAAAGGAAAATGCTTTGTATTTTAGTACAAGTTTATTTAATAACTTTAATGGCACCCTATTCCTGCTTTGTGAACAAGGGGGACCACATTTTCTTTTTCACCAGGCCCCACAAATTGTGTCTGGTCCTGTCCAGGCCATCATTTGCTGATGGCTCCCACCCTTCTTCTTCAGTCGGGACCTCCCTCCTCCTCTCAGACCCACATTTCTGAGGGCACACTGGGCCAGTGTACCTGGAGGCTTTGCAGGCAACTCAAATTCAACATGTTCTCATCTGATCTCACCCCCCCTAAACTGCTTCTCCCCTTATATTTCCTTTTTCTGTCATTGGAATGTCATCCACTCACTCTTTGTAGCAGAGTAGGTAATAAAATTGTTAGATGAATGAGTAAAATCTTAGAAACATTTTCAATTCTCTCCTTTCTCTCAATTTCCAATATCCAGTTGGTCATCAAGTTCTGTCAGTTCTACCAAATATTCCATGCCCTCTCCTATCTCTATGCCTATATATGATACATGCTGCTTGCAATACTCCTTTAATGCCCACTCAAAACCCAGATCACATACTACCTTGTCTAAGAAGCCTTTTCATAATTGCCCAGGAAGAATTAGTCATTCCTTTTTCTGTGATCCTATAGCCTGCTTTTACATTTATTATGCTGTATTGTGATTATTCGTTTATGTGTCTGTCTCCCTTACTAGACTGGGAGCAAATCAAAGTCAAGGTATATTTATTTATCTCTATATTTTTTATGTCTGGCATAGTATACTGGAGACTCTCAGTAAATGATTAGATGGTGCAGGGAAAATAAGACAGAATTTATGGGCACCAGAAAAAACAGAATCTTATACAGAGTAAATCTATTTTCTAGGAATACCTGGGCCCAGGGGGACCGAAAATGGAGGCAGACCCCATATCTGTGTAGCTAAAGGTTCATTTCAAGCACAGACATATCATGAAGAAGAAAAACAGAAAGAGAAGAAGCAGGAAAAAAAATTTTTTTTGCCACTTGCAAAAACATTATATAATGGAAATTAATGAGTAATGAAATAATTCCTCTATTATTTTTTTGGAAAGCATTAACATGACACATTTTATTTTAAAAAAACGTTTTGACATACAAAAAGCTATACATAATTAATGTATACAACTTGATGGGTTTGTAGATAAGTATGTATCTGTGAAACCATCACTGTGACCTGTCCCATAAACTTGTCCATTACCTCCAAAAGTTTTCTCCCAACCTCATTTATCATTATCGTTGTTGTTATTATTGCTATTATTATGTGATAAGAACACTTGACATACGATCTATCTTCTCAGCAAAATTGTAAGTATTCAATATAGTACTGTTAACCAGAGTCACTGTGCTGTACAGCAGATCTCTAGGACTTATTCATCTTGTATAACTGAAACTTTATACCCTTTGGCTAGTACCTCCCTGTTTCTCTGGCAACCTTCATTCTACTCTTTATTTCCAAGAGTCTGACTATTTTATAATCATCTTGTAACTGGTATCATGACACTTAAAGCTTCACGCCTATTTAAAGTCCCCCCAAGGAAAAACTACCAAGGCCATGTCCAAGTAAATTCATGTCTCCCCAAACTTTTTAGTCATAGCATACATTTGATCAAGAATTCTCTATGTTCATTACATGTTTTTCCCCAGTGTCTTACAAATCCAGATACCAGATGTTAGGATTAAACATCTTAAGGAATCAGAGAAAGTCGATATGGTGCCAAAGCACTCTGGTGAAAACACTATGATAAAATGTTCTACTGACCCCAAAGACCATTAATAACATACATTACATTTTTATCAACATTAAGTAAGAACTTCAGGACAAGGTCTATTGTAACCCAAACTTTAAACTTTAGTAATAGGAGAGAGAGAGTTCTTTAAAGTTAAAAAGAGGGCTTCCCTCGTGGCGCAGTGTTTAAGAATCGCCTGCCAATGCAGGGGACACGGGTTCGAGCCCTGGTCCGGGAAGATCCCACATGCTGTGGACCAACTAAGCCCGTGCACCACAACTGCTGAGCCTGCGTTCTAGAACCCGTGAGCCACAACTACTGGGCCTGTGTGCCACAACTACTGAAGCCCGCGCGCCTAGAGCCTGTGCTCCGCAAGAGAAGCCACTGCAATGAGAAGCCTGCGCACTGCAACAAAGAGTAGCACCCGCTCGCTGCAACTAGAGAAAGCCTGCACACGGCAACAAAGACCCAATGATGCCAAAAATAAATAAATAAAATAAATAAATTTATTTTAAAAATAAATAAATAAAGTTAAAAAGAAAATCATATGCTCACCATCCCTAATCATCAGGGAAATGCAAATCAAAACCACAATGAGATATTACCTCACACCTGTCAGAATGGCTATCACCAAAAAGAACACAAATAACAAATTTTGGCGAGGGTGTGGAGAAAAGGGAACCCTCTCACACTGTTGGTGGGAATGTAAATTGGTGTAGCCACTGTGGAAAGCAGTATGGAGGTTTCTCAAAAAACCAAAAATAGAACTACCATTTGACCCAGCAATTCCACTCCTGGGTATATATTTGAAAAAAAACAAAAACACTAATTCAAAAAGATACATGTACCTTAATGTTCACAGCAGCATTATTTACAATAGTCAAGATAGGAAGCAACCTTAGTGTCCATCAATTGATGAATGGCTAAGGAAGATGTGGTATATATATATAATGGAATACTACTTAGCCATTAAAAAAGAAGGAAATTTTGCCATTTGCAGCAACATGCATGAACTTGGAAGGTGTTATGCTAAGTGAAATAAGTCAGAGAAAGACAAATACTGTATGACATCACTTATATGTAGAATCTAAAAAATACAACAAACTAGAGAATAAAACAAAAAAGAAGCAGACTCACAGATATAGAGAGCAAATTAGTAGCGGGGAGAGGGGAGGGGGGAAGGGCAATATAGGGGTAGGGCAATATAGGGTAGGGGATTAAGAAGTACAAACTATCATGTATAAAATAAGCTACAAGAATATTTTGTACAACACAGGGAATATAGCTAATATTTTATAAATGGAGTATAACCTTTAAAAATTATGAATCACCATATGGTACACCTGTAACTTATATAATATTGTACATCAACTACATCAATTATACTTCAATTAAAAAAAAAACAGAATTGGGATTTCCCTGGCAGTCCAGTCATTAAGACTTCACCTTCCAATGCAGGGGGTGTGGGTTCGATCCCTGGTCGGGGAGCTAAGATCCCACGTGCCTCACAGCCAAAAAACCAAAACATAGAACTGGAGCAATGTTGTAACAAATTCAATAAAGACTTTAAAAATGGTCCACATCAAAAAAACCCAAAAAACAAAAAAACAGAATCATAAAACCTTAACTAAAGTCAGTACAGGTGTGATCCTCAACTGCCTTAAAAATGCAGCAGGTTATTTTGGGTAGGTCAGTATTGATACTTTCCTTTAATCTAACAAGTGAGGCTATCTACCTCTTCTTGTGCAGAGTAGCAAGCATTAATATGTTCTGAGTTGGAGGCCTGATAAAGCAGAGAACTCACTAGTAATTCCTAAATTATGTCTTCATAGCTTGCTCCCATTGTTTCAGAATATCCAGAACACATCATCTGGGGTGTCTGTTAAAAATGCCAGTACTGAAGCCCCATCCCAGACCCACTAAATTAGGGTCTTTTGAGGAAGGACTGAGGACACTGCATTTTTAATAAGCCCTCCACCCCATTCCAAGTGATCATTAGGCACTCCAGGTTTTAGGAAAACCCAATTTCCAACATAAACACAAGAATTTTAGATTGTCAAATAAAGTAACTTTTAATTTCTCTTTAACAACAATATTGGGAAAATGAGGAGTTCCAGCTAAGTCAGTTTCCCAGAAGAATTTAATTTCAGTTTACCCCTGGAAGTCCTGGAACTTCTCAGTGTTTTTTTTTTTTTTTTTTTTTTTAATTTTTATTTAAGTACTGGGGAAAGGTTTTTTTTTTTTTTTTTTTTTTATTTAGTTTCTTTTTTTAACTTATGGCTGTGTTGGGTCTTCGTTTCCGTGTGAGGGCTTTCTCCAGTTGCAGCAAGTGGGGGCCATTCTTCATCGCGGTGCGCGGGCCTCTCACTATCGCGGCCTCTCTTGTTGCGGAGCACAGGCTCCAGACGCGCAGGCTCAGTAATTGTGGCTCACGGGCCCAGTCGCTCCGCGGCATGTGGGATCTTCCCAGACCAGGGCTCGAACCCGTGTCCCCTGCATTGGCAGGCAGATTCTCAACCACTGCTCCACCAGGGAAGCCCCTTCTCAGTGTTTTAAACATTTTAATGAAAATCCTTCTAAACTGTGAAATATAATGCACCACCTTCTCAAACAGAATATATTACACACATTGGGCATCGTTATGGGTGACTCAGGATCATTATTACAAATATCCATTATTATAAGAATAGCTTAAAAAGTTATGAAGTCTATAAAACTGTCTGATCCTACCCTAAATTCTACAGCCAGCTGTGTTTTTATGGTACTACAGCTGCTTTTTTGTGTTTTGTTTAGATTATTTTCCTATTTTCTCCCTTGCTGGTAGGTAACTTTTATTAATGGTACCATTACTTTTTCTACTTTCCACATTTTAATAAGCTCTGGGAAAGCATGAGGAGTTCTAGATGAGAACGTTCTTGTGTGGGTGTAAGGATCTGTTGGAATGCTTTCAGGTGTCATAAAAAGCCCCAACTCAGATTGGCTTAAACAATAAAGGATTTCATTATCTCACATAACAAGAATCCTTGTTTTTGCATAGTAGCCGAAATCAAATTGTATATACAAGTTTTATTCTGCTTTTTTCACTTATTATATCAAACCATTTCCTATTTCATTAAAATCCTTAATAAATATTCTTATACGTAACATTTCATCATACTAATTAATTCAGTGGAACTGTGTTGGGTAGCTTCTAGGTGCCAAGCACAGGAAGGAGGGTGGAGATGAAGAGCAATAACAGATATGGTTCCCACTGTTCTGCACTTCCACTTTACTAGGAATGTGCCATTATTTATTTTACCATTATTTTGTTTCCAAAGAATTGTTTTACAATTATAAATAACATTCTGATAAACATTTTGCTTAAATTTGAGTTTATTTCCACATGAGTAATTTCTAAAAGTGAAATCACTGGGTCACTTTAAGGTTCTTAATACATATACACACATATATATACATATAAATGTATATATATATGTTTTGTTTTTTTTGTGGTAAAATACATATAAGTAAAACTTACCATTTTAACTATTTTTTAAAATTAATTAATTTATTTATTTATTTATTTTTGCCTGAGTTGGGTCTTCATTGCTGAGCGCGGGCTTTCTCAAGTTGCGGCGAGCGGGGGCTACTCTTTGTTGCGGTGCGCAGGCTTCTCATTGTGGTGGCTTCTCTCGTTGTGGAGCCTGGGCTCTAGGCACGCAGGCTTCAGTAGTTGTGGCTCACGGGCTCAGTAGTTGTGGCTCATGGGCTCTAGAGCTCAGGCTCAGTAGTTGTGGTGCACGGGCTCAGCTGCTCCGTGGCATGTGGCATCTTCCCGGACCAGGGCTCGAACCCATGTCCCATGCATTGGCAGGCGGATTCTTAACCACTGCGCCACCAGGGAAGCCCCCATTTTAACTATTTTTAAATGTGCAATTCAGTGGCATTAGATATGCTCACAATGTTGTACAACCATCATCAATAACCATCTCCAGAGCTTTTCAACATCCCAAATTGAAACTCCACCCATGAAACGATAACCTCCCACTCCTCCCTTCCCAGACCCTGGTAACCTCCGTTCTGCTTTCTTTCTCTATGGATCTGACTATTCCAGGTACCTCATACAAGTGGAATCACACAATATTTACCCTTTCGTGTCTAGCTTATTTCACTTCGCATAATGTTTTCAAAGTTCATTCACAATGTAGCATGTATCAAATTTCATTCCTTTTTAAGGCTAAATAATATTTTATTGTGTGTATATACCATATTTTGTTTATTCCTTCATCTGTTGATGGACATTTGGATTGTTTCCACCTTTTGGCTATTGTGAATATCTCATTCTATTTTTAAATTTCTTTCTGAAATAAACTGTACCTGCTTAGGTCTCCTGACAGTATATAAGTATTTTTTTTCATAGTTTATTTCCCATAAAATTTTTAAACTTTTCTAATTAATAGGAGAAAAAAATCTTAGCATTGTTTTAATTGATATTTCTCCACTTGTTAGTCAAGTAGATCATTTTCAACTGTTTATATTTCCACTTTTGTGAAATGTCTGTTCATGTTTCTCATCCCTATATATATTAGAGTCTTAAGATTTTTCTTATTGTAAGAGTTGTTTCAATTTAAAAATATTTCCCCATTGTCAAATTTACTGCACATGTTTTCCCAGTTTATTTTAGCCTTTTGTTTTGATTAGGCTTCTTTTTGATGCAGAGAATATTTTTCATTTTAATGGAGTCAAATTTATCATTTAGTGCATTTGTAAATTATATAATTTATTTTAAGCTTAGAAAAGTCTTTCCCATCAAGAGCATATTTCTTCACTGATTCTTTTCACTCAACACTTTATCCATCTGGAATTGGATATATTGGTGTAAGATGATCTAAGCAATTTTTATGGACACTTCTTATTGCCAGTCTTACTTAATCTTTCTGCTACCTTGGCTCCTAACCACTCTTTCTGGAAGTATGTCTACAATTTTGTTGCTCACTCTTTCCTGGTTCTTCCATATTCTTGCTATTGGTTTTCAGGCTCTTTTCTTGCACCTATTTCTCTACCTGTTCCTAAAATTGATTTCAATCATTTATTCTTCTCATGTTGTACATGCTCTCTGACTAATCAGCCCCTTGGACCCATATGTGACTGACACCCTCCCCCCTTCTTTTAATCTTTGGCAGAAAATCCTACCTGGATCTATATGTTCAGTCATTAATTCATTTAATATTCACCAAATATTACTTGAACATTTACTCTACCAGGCACTTTTTTAGGCTCAGGAGATAAAATGCCTACTCTCATGGAACTTACATGGGGGAGACTGACAATATTCTAAGTACATACAATATATAGTATTTAAGGGCTATAGAGAAGTAATGCAGGCAAGGAAGTTAAAAAGTATCTATGGGTGGATATGAGGGTGCAATTTTAAGTTGAGTGGTCCAGGAAGGCCTGCTGAGAAGGGGACATTTACGCCAAGAGCTGAAGGAGGTAGATGAGGGAACAACCATTGTGGACATCTGTTAGAAGAACATTCCAGGCAGAAGGAAAACCAAAAGCAAAAGCCTGAGGCAATGTTGTACCTAGTCTCTTCCAGAAGGAGTGAGGGAACTGAAAGGCTTATGCAGATTGAATCAGGAGGAGAGCAATAGGAAATGTGGTCAGAGATGCAACTGGGGCCAGATCAGCCATTTATTGCTTTTACCCCAAGCAAAATGGGCTGTTCGCGAGTTTTAAGGAGGGAAATAAAATGATCTCTGGAAGGTGTGCCAAGAATAGCCTTTGGGAGAGCATGGGCAAAACAGGGAAACCACTTAAGAGGTGCTTGCAATAATCCAGGCAAGAGGTAATGGTTGCTTGGACCAAAGTGCTAGCTGTAGAGGCGATGAGAAATGGGTAGAGTCAACAGGATTTGCTGAGCGATTACATGTGGGTGTGTGAGGAAGGATCTCAGTCACTGACTGAGTTGGGGAGTAGAGAGAAGCAGGTTTGGGGAGAATATCAGGAATATGGGTTTTGAACATGTGATCTGGAGATGCTAATTAGATATCCAAGTGGAGATGTCAGTGTGAGTCTGGAGTTCACAAGACAGCTCTGAGCTGGAGAAGTTAATTTGGGAGTCATTAAACTATGATGGCATTTAAAGCTATGAGATTGGCTGAAATTATCAAAGAATGAGTGTAGCTAGAGAAGAGTTCTACACACTGAGCTCTGGGCACTCTGTATATGTATAAAACCACCATTTTGATAGAACAGAGGAATAAAAACTGAGAGGAAAGAGTAAGCTCTTATATAGGTTTAAGCTCTTATATGATTATTAAAATCTCAGAGCAAATTTAGCTTTGAGCTTCCTGGAAGCCAAAGAATGAATATTGCTCATCAAATTCTCAGAAGCCTTATTACCATTATTACTTCTTTCTTTTACTTTGCAACGATAAGCCACTAGCTTTTCTAAAGATCTTCTCCCACCCATTTCTTCTCCAGTGGGTGTACACGACTGTGGTTTTCTTCCATCTGTCCCACCATATTGTTTATTAGGGAGAAATAAGCTTTTAGATTTAGATCTTTCAACTCATAATGCAGTATTCTAAGAACTTCCCAAATGGTTCAATGTTGAAATATGCACGCACACACACACACAAACACACACACACACCATCATGAATTTGAGGCCTCATGATGTCAAGATCTATTATTCAATTATCTACATGCTAATGTTGAGTGAAATACGGTTCTCCAAAGAGTGCATATTTACTTTTTTTAAGAAAGTTGGTTTTTTAAAAATATTTATTTGTTTATTTACTTTTGGCTGCTTTGGTTCTTCGTTGGTGTGCGCGGGCTTTCTCTAGTTGCGGCAAGAGGGTGCTACTTTCGTTGTGGTGTGCGGGCTTCTCATTGCAGTGGCTTCTCTTGTTGTGGAGCACGGGCTCTAGGTGCACGGGCTTCAGTAGTTGTGGCACACGTGCTCAACAGTTGTGGCACGCGGGCTCTAGAGCACAGGCTCACAGTTGTGGTGCACAGGCTTAGTTGCTCCGCAACATGTGGGATCTTCCCGGACCAGGGCTTGAACCCGTGTCCCCTGCATTGGCAGGCGGATTCTTAACCACTGTGCCACCAGGGAAGCCCTATAAGACAGTTTTTACTTTCTTTTTTCAGCTGCTAGTACTTCCAACTAGACTATCTTCCCCTTCCTCTTTGTCTTGTTACCCTTTAACTGGTAACATCTTCTTAACCTTCAAAGCCATCTTAATTATTGTCTTCTCTAAGACAATGGTCTCCTCTATTGCCTTCCCTAGCGCCCCAGTAGGACTGTGGTTATACAGCATTCTCTTTTTACCCTTATTACTACATTTTTACCCCATTATGACATTTTTACTGTAAATCCTTATTCATACGTCTCCATCACTAGGTAGAGTTTCTTGGGAGCAGGCAATCTGTCTTTTTAACTTCTGATGCTCAGCAAGCAGCACAGTGACTGGCATTAGTAATCAATTGATACATATATGGTGAAAAAATTAATGCCCTTTGCAAATGAAAGAGCTTTAATGAACACAGAAAATTAAGGTTCGCTTGTTGTTGAGTGGGCTTCTAATCCACATCACATTAACTTTAATTTCTAAATTATTTTCCAAGTTTTAGAATAACCCAATACACTATTATATGCAACTTTTGGTTGGCTCTGAGGGAGAGTGAAATTTTCATTATTTTTACAGCCAGCTCATGTCTGGTACCCTGTTAATAGAAGGTTTTTTTTAAGGGATTATACTTAGATCACTATTGTTTGCCAAACCGTACTTTCTGTTACCCTACAAAATCTGATTGCCTACTATATGCCAGGGACTGTATTAGATACTGGACTTATTTAAGCTTCAGGATAGTCTTGAAACCTAGGTTTACTATTTTCATAGGCACTGCATTGGGTTGAATTGTGTCCTCTTCCTAATTCATATGTTGAAGTCCTAACCCCTAGTACCCGAGAATGTGACCTAATTTGGAGATAAAGTCTTTGCAGAGGTCATCAAGTTAAAGTGAGGTCATTAGGGTGGGCTCTAATCCAATATGATTAGTCCTCATAAAATGAGAAAATTTGGAGACAGACGTGCGTAGACAGATGGGAATGTGAAGAGACACAGGGAGAAGATGGCCATCTACAAGCCAAGGAGAGAGGCCTAGGCAGATCTTTCTCTCACAGCCCTCATAATGAACCAGCCCTGCTGACACCTTGATTTTGGACTTCTAGCATCCAGAACTGTGAGAAAATACATTTCTGTTGTTTAAGCCGGTTTGTGATACTTTGTCATGGTAGCCCAAGCAAATGAATACGGACATGTATTAATTTTCTCAATGACAAACAGAGTAGGCTGATCCCAGGGTTGATTGGTGTCAAAGACTTTTTGTTTTATTGCAAAATACACTCCTTGACATTTCAAACTTTGGGTGAGGGGTACAAGAATATAAACCTAAGCTACTGAATTTTCTTTAATAAACTCACTTTGGATCATTTGGCCATTAATTTAACAAAGCCTTTGCAGTTATTTAAATACTTATTTTATACTACTTCTAAGGTTAGTACAGTCTATAAATGAGTTCCGTGCTGTAATAAGTACTTTTTCTTTTATTTGCACCTGTTTAGTGCACAAAGGACAAGATAGGATTGGTAAAGTTTTTTGGATAAAGTTTTTTGGTAAAGTGTGGATAATCTCATGGTTTTATAGTCAATCTATATGCTGATGACTTCTACATGTATACCTCCAGCCTGGGCTTTTCCTCTGAACTCTAGACCTGTATATCCAACTGCTCATTGATGTTTCCACTGAGATGGCTAATAGCATCTCAGATTGAACCTATCCAAAACAGGCTTTTAATCTTCTCCACCACCCACCCCTACCCCTGCCCTGCTCTTCTCATAGTCTTTGCCGTCTTAGTTGATGACAACTTCACTCTTACAGTTGCTTAAGGCAAAAATGTCAGTGCTATCCTTGACTTTGTTCTCACATATCGTTTTCAGTTGGCTCAATAAAGCCAGTTGATTCTACTTTCAAAATTTACCAAGAATTTTACTATTTTTACCATCCCTTCTGCCTCTATTCTGGTCCAAACTGCCATCACCTCTTGTCTTGGTTGTTACAGGAGACTCCAAACTATTGTCCCTGCTCCTGCCCTGAAGCAACTGGAGTGATCCTATAAAAACGTACGTCAGATCTCATCGTGCTATTCAAAACCTTCCACTGTTTTTTTTTTCTTTTTTTTTTTTAAGATTTTTTTTATGTGGCCCATTTTTAAAGTCTTTATTGAATGTGTTACAACACTGATCCTGTTCTATGTTTTGGTTTTTTGGCTGCGAGGCATGTGGGATCTTAGCTCCCCGACCAGGGATTGAACCTGCACCTGCTGCTCTGGAAGGCAAAGTCGTAACCACTGGACTTCCAGGGAAGTCCCCTTCCACTAGTTTCTGACCTCATTCAGAAGAAAAAGCTAAAATTCTTACTATGACCTGGGAGACCCTGTACTTTCTGGCTCCTATATCTAGGCTCCTATTACATCTACTATTCTCTCCCTATGTCGACTCTAGCCATACTTACCCCCTTGTTATTCCTGGAACAGGCCATACATATTGTTTCCCCCAAATCTTCCTGCTTCTGGGATCCTCTCTCCCCAGATATCTGCGTGATCATCTCACCTTGTTCAAGTCTTTACTCAAAAATCACCTTCCTTCACCTTGCTTTTTTTCCTCCTTTATTACTTATCAGCATCTGACACTTGACACATATTTATCTTACATATTGTCAGCTTCCCCAGCTAGAACGTAATTCCCATGAGGTGCGTTTTTCTTTTCTTTTTATATTTCCCCATAGTCAAGGGCCCAATAAATTTTGGACAAATAGCACTAATTTGTCCTGCTTAGAGAGAGAACACTGAACTCTCATCTTCTTCCTTCTGGATTTGCAATAATGCTACAAGAATGTGCTCCTCCATAATCTGAACCTCCACATTTCCAGGCTGTTTTCCTTCTTTTCCATGTCAGAAGGCTTGTTCCCAAACAAGCCTTTAATCATTCCACTCCTCCAATTGCAAACACATTCTGGAACACCTTTGTGTAAATATTAAAACATTCAGACAAATGCCTAATTTTCCAGTTCCTGGCAGCTGCATTATGTGAAGTATGAGATCATTCATAAACTCACTTGATATTAATTTTTTGAGGGAAGAACTTGAAAAATGAACTGTTTTCTTGGAAGTTTTAACCACACCAGAGATTGTAGAACCATCATTTAATGATGACAGATATTATTAAACAAAGCACGAATAAATGAATGAAATATCTATTTTTTTTATTGCTGTTATGTGACTGTGAGCTCCTTAAGTCCTGAACGTAAGGATTGTTCTTTTCATCTTTGATCCTAGCACCTAATATATTACCTGACACTTAAATTCAATGTTTGATGCATGAATCATGAAGGGCTTCTCTTAGTTCATAATGCCTTTTATGCCTTGGTCCTCCTATGTCTCTGCCATTACTGTTATGTCGAACCCAAGTGATGTGTCTCCCTGAGTTTGCTTGGTCATAGTCTTCTGTTTGATGCTACATTTGCCATCCAGGAACATTACTGCACTGCAACAGCACCCTTCTAGGTTGCAAAAAGGATGCTTCAATCTTCCTTGAAAGGAGGCTTGTTGAAATCTGTGGCTGCCTTGGTGATAGTGGCCAAGACATCGTGATGCTCTGCTTGCTCAGGTCCCTCATGCTGCTTTGGGGCATGACTTAGTAATGTTTTGCTTAATACCTTGAATCCCCAGCCTTTTTTTCCTGGAGCCTCTCTGTTGCTACAGAGGTGGTAGGCACTGCTGGAAGCTGCAGGCTGCGGGTGGACAGTTGGGGAGTGCTGTTGGCTCCCATTCACTTGCCGGCTCAGCTCATGCATGGATAATGCCACGGCTGCTGAGAGTGTGGCTTCCCTGGCAGCTGCCTGAGGAGGCAGGAGCCATGATTCAGAAGTATGGGGGGCTCACAGCTCCTGCAGGAACCTTTGCCTGACGGGAGCCCGGAGCTCCATTGTTCTACCTTCCTCTGTTCCAAAACACTGTGGTCTCCCAAGTCTGCTACGGAGAAATCACACGAGACCCAGCAGCCAGTTCAGGAGTTCATCCCCTTGATTTTTTTCTACTTCCTTCCCTGCTTCATTTCCCCTTTCCCCTCACTCTTGCTTCCCTGGCATTGCACTCCCCAAGGAATTGTTGTTATATAAGCCTTTACCTCAGATTCTGTTTTCTAGAGAACTGGGATTCAAATACCATCATTGATCATCCCCTCAGGCATAGGCCCTGTAAAGATTTTTATGTGCTTACTTTTGTGGTATGTGCTCTTGTCTGTTTTTCTTGCGTTCTCTCTTTCCATGTTCCTCTTTTGCACAATTTAAGTGAAAACAAGCTCTTGTCCTTAACACCCTTATGAGCTTAGATACTAACAGCTATTTATGCACCAGGTACCTTTACAACCATTTTTACCTCACAACAACCCTGTCTAGGTACTATTATTATGAACTTTTTACCTTTTTACAGAAGAAACTGAAGTTAAAATGTTTAGTGACTTGGCCAAAGTCACACGGTTAGTAAATGGCTATGTGAACTCCAGAATCCATATTCTTTTTTTTTTAATTTTTATTTATTTTTGGCTGCGTTGGGTCTTCGTTGCTGCGCGCGGGCTTTCTCTAGTTGCGGCGAGCGGGGGCTTCTCATTGCGGTGGCTTCTCTTGTTGCGGAGCAGGGCTCTAGGTGCGCCGCCTTCAGTAGTTGTGACTCGGGGGCTCTAGGGCGCAGGCTCAGTAGTTGGGGCGCACGGGATTAGTTGCTCCGTGGCATGTGGGATCTTCCCGGACCAGAGCTCGAAACTCTGTCCCCTGCACTGGCAGGCGGATTCTTAACCACTGTGCTACCAGGGAAGCCCTTTTTAAAAAAATAATTAATTAATTAATTAATTAATTTATGGCTGCATTGGGTCTTCGTTGTTGTGTGTGGGCTTTCCTAGTTGCGGCAAGCCCAGGCTACTCTTTATTGCAGTGGCTTCTCTTGTTGCGGAGCATGGGCTCTAGGCGGGTGGGCTTCAGTAGTTGTGGCACGCAGGCTCAGTAGTTGTGGCTTGTGGGCTCTAGAGCGCAGGCTCAGTAGTGTGGTGCACATGCTTAGTTGCTCCGCGGCATGTGGCATCTTCCCAGACCAGGGCTCAAACCCGTGTCCCCTGCATTGGCAGGCAGATTCTCAACCACTGCGCCACCAGGGAAGCCCCAGAATCCACATTCTTATAGACATCATAGCTCAAATAAGCTTCCAGCAAGGACCTGGCTTTCCTGGAACCAAGATACAGGAGCGTCTCTCCTTACAAAGCGTTTAGATTCCAAATGGCTGTACTTATGGCCATGTTTTTATTCATTCAAACTTCATGAGAAGGAGTTTAAATTTGCAGTCTCCAGATGAATTTTCCACAAAAGGAAAGGGAGATGGGCAACCCTTTGAAACTTTAAAATTTTAAAACCCTTTGAAACTTTGAAATGTCCTTGCTCATATATGTTGTATGGCACCTTTTCCTAAAATAGACATGTTTTGTATATATTAAGTCCCCTTCATATGAACGAGTTCCATTCTGAGAGCGCATTCATAAGCCCAATTTGTTTGTAAGTTCAACAAAGTTAGCCTAGGTACCCAATTAACACAATCAACTACATAGTACTGTACTGTAATAGGTTTATAATACTTTTCACACAAATAATACATAAAAAACAAACACAAAAAATAAAGAAAACATTTAAAATCCTACAGTACCTTGAAAAGTACAGTAGTACAGTACAACCGATGGCATACAGGGGCTGGCATCGAGTGAACAGGAAAGAAGAGTTACTGACTGGCGGAGGGAGAGGAGGTGGGAGATGGTAGAGCTGAAAGATCATCAGCAATAGGAGACGGAGGGCAAGCTGCAATTTCACTCATGCCTGACGTTGATGGAACGTGCGTTTGCATCACTGAAAGTTCACAACTTGAAGGCTCATAGGTAGGGGACTTACTGTACTTTGAAATTGAGGGTAGGTAATTTCCTCCTAGATAATCTCTTCAAGTATTGAAAGGAACACTTGAACAGCTTTGTGCCCTGTAACTCACAGGTGTTATGAACATTTGATTAGTGCTTTGAGCCCAGGGAACCACACTTTGCCGGAAAACAAAAAATTTACCATCCTAAGCTTTAGTTCCAGAACAAATACTTGGTCTTAACTGACTTCAGATTAGGTTAGTAGGCATCTGACTTAGAAGCTTATCTCTTCCATCATACTCCAAGGTTTTTCCATTCCATCAATCACTTTTCCAGTCTCTTGCTGTCAAGAGCATAGGCGTATCATGTTTTACCTGTTGTATAATTTGCCTTTTTATCTTCAGAATTGTCAGTACTATCCAAGGAGGTCATCTGTGTGCAAATGAAGCAATTCTTATTCTCTCATCATTTTCAATTATGAATACCTCTTCTTTTATCTCCATCACAATTCCACTCTTTTTTCAGGAACTGTCAACTCCTACTGCTTTTGCACTTATCAGATACTACATGATCATTAGTATTCATGTAACACCTCAGATTAAGCAGTACCAGGGCCAACATCTTTAGTAATAGAAATGACCCCAGAGCCTGCTGACTCCCATAGCTTTGGTGGGCAAAGTTGACTTGCTTTTGCTCTGATGGGTGTCTTTTAAAAAAGGTATGTTAGTACATTAAAAATTATTAGTTTTTTATTTCCTACACTGGATGCACGACACCTTTTAGGAGACTTCCTTTCTCCACTCAAGCAGAAAGATGGTATGAGGTTTACCACCTTCCCTGGATTAGGTGAGTAATATTCCATGCCTTATTGGCTTTAGGGAGAAAGAATCTTGCCAATGAGTTACTTCCAATGTGTCACTATTTTTTAGTGCTTTAATTTATTCAACAATTTGAGCGCCATATTTATACGCGGAGGCTTCACTGATCAGATACTGGAACCATCATATAAGCAGTATCACTTTGGACGTGTTTCCAAAGTTCTCGGGGCCTCGATTCCTTCGCAAGCTAGTGTGGGGAGTCAGTGGGAAAACATAAAAGGGTTGGTACGCAACGGTGCTTCCACCAAAGGGAGCTCTTTGCATTTCTCCGAGGGGCTTAACCAGGATGAGCAAATGAAGCGGGCTCTCGGATGATGTTCAGTCAGCCCCCGACATTCCAGGGACACGAAGTCAAAGGTGAGAAATCCTACTTGCAACCGCCCTACAGGTCACAGGCGGACCGGAGAAATTCCGTGGGCGGTGCGAGTCGCAAGACAAAGCTCCTCTCGGTTAACCACAGGCTGGAGCTCCCCACTTCTCCACCCCCATCCCTGCTCTCGCTCCACGCCCACCCACAGCCCGCCCGCGTCACAACGTCATCGCCTGGCTGCCGGGTGCAAGGACGCACCGCCCACGGAGGGGGAGCCGGAAGCCGCGAGGGCAGCCGCGCGCGGCGTCCCGGAACCGCGGGAGCCTGAGAGCTCGCGCACCTGGGGAAAAGCGGCAGGAGACAGCGGGCATGCGCGAGGCTGCCGGGCGGCGCAGGCGCGCTGCTGGCCTCACTCGAGGGACCAGATCCGGTTCTCCGGGTTGGAGCGGGGGTGGTGTCGTGGGTTGTCCTGGCTGCCGGGGAGAAGGGGGAGAAAAAGGTGATGCGGAAGGAGCCAGACTCTTAAGAAGGGCGGATTTGCTTCTGGGATGGAGAGGGCCCGGGTGGACGGATCCTAGTGTGCGTCTGTGCTGGGCGCCCCACAGAGTTAGGGATTTGTCGGAAGATGAAATCAATCCACCGTGCAAAGTGCGATGCAATTTTCCTAAGCCAGGAACACGCTTAGAATACACGCCCAGAGCCTGGGGCCAGTTCTCCCCTGGGATGACTACGTATCTGTGTGCCGGACACCGCGCAATGGCTGACCTGTTATTTCAGTCTCCCGCCGCCACCAACAACCCTGTGAGGCGGGTTTATTACGTGGTCCCCAGTTTCCCCTTTGGAAACCTAGGACAGATTATCTTGTCTACAGGTCGCGCAGCTGAAATATCGTGGAGTTGCTCTTTCCACCAGGTTTGTCTGATTCCAAAGCTCACTGCTGCCTATCAGACGCTTGAAGTCCTGAATGGGTGAAAATTAGACAGTAACGACATTCTGTAAATAAATGGTAAATTGTGAGGTTTGGATGTTAAAAGGTATAAATCAGGCTATAGGAGTAGGTAGGTGTCAGGGAAAAGGGGTCAAAGTGGATTTTGAATAGGATTTGGCTGGAGGTGAAAGAAAAGTGAAAGCAACGGCTTGGAGGTGGAACAGGAAACCTGAGAAGAAAAGGAAGCGATTGCTTCAACTGGAACCTTGTCTTTACGTTTGGCTTGCAAATTGTAGCATCTGTAATTCTAGAGATAGGCTTGTCTTCCAAAGCAATGGACTTTCTCTTTTCTGCACCTAGATTTCTGCTCGATGCACAGTGATAACTGTTCCTCTGTTCAGCAAGAAGATGCATTCTGGCCACTCGTTTAACAGCCGGAAACTTTGGTACCCGTGACAAAGATGATACGAGATGGAGGATGTCTTGCCGAACCCTGGCTTGCCTGAGAGAGGTCTCTTTAGTGCTTGCAGGTTCTTCTACTTCTGTAACTCCTTTGTGGCTCCAGTAGTGAGAAGAATAAACAATCATAAGCCCCAATCCAGTACCATCTCAGTGCCAACGTCTATCTTTAAAAGAAAGAAAAAAAGCCCATATCATCTTTGTTTAAAGAAGCTTGGACCCAGTGATTTGTTAATTTGTTCGTGGTTTCATACTGCTATTGAAACAGCAGTAACAGCTTGCTCTGCCCAATTTAACAACTGATTAACTATTACCTTGTATTAGCCTCTAATTGTTTAATGGGTGTAAATTTTATCTGCTAAGCAAGATTGTAAGATGCCCCAGGCAGGGACGGTGTTCTCTGGCTTATATCTCTGAACTGACTTGACTTTTGCAAGTGTCCCTCTTATACCCCCTTGAATCCCCACTACTAAGTACTCTGCCTGGCACATGCTAGGCACTCAGTTAATGTTGATGAAATGTTGCCTTCTGGAGAGCAGAAAACAAGCCTGCTATTTCTTTATATTTTTCTGGCCCTCTAGCACAATTATCTCCTTTTGGAGGACATTCAGCAAATATGTGACTTGATTGCTGTGCCTTTCAGCAGGGGAAATATAATCTCCCTGATGCCTTATAAAGAATTGCCACCTAAACACCGTGTCCCCAAGAAGTCTGTCAAGAAATCATTGTTGATAGATTGATTAGCCTCAAAGAAATTCTTAGTTCTTTTCTGAAATGTGCATCTGTCCTTCCATAGTCAGTGATATTCATGGTTATGTTGGTCAGACTGCCTAAGAAATTATTTGGGAGATTGTGTAATTTGAGTATCTTCTTGACTTGAGAAAACAAACCAATAAAAAACCAAATCAAAACCCTAACCCAACAACAGAGACTCAATAACAAACAGGACCTTTGTGCTTAAGAACCCTATCTGCAAAACAATTTTGTGCCTCTGGAGAGAGAATGTGTGTGTGTGTGTGTGTGTGTGTGTTTGTGTGTGTGGCGTGCTTCTTTTGAGGTACGTGAAGCCAAATGAAATCTGAAACACCGTTTTTCTGTCAACCTATTCAGCTGACAGCAAAGACTCCTTGGGGTGGGGTGCGGTTAGGGAGGTGATGAGTTCAGGTAATGTTTGAACATAGGAGAAGAGAGGCTAGACCAAATCCTTTTGAATATTTACATTCAGTGGCGCTAAATCTGGCACCGTCTCCCATTTTTTAGCTGCGGAAACTGGGGGCAAGTAACAACGTTTCTCAGCCTTAGTTTCCTCTTTTGTAAAATGGGGATGAAAACGATACCACCACCTAACTTTTAGAGTTACAATGTGTACATTTGTAAAGCGCTTAGGACATTGCCTGGCACACTGGCACTTAGCAAGAGCTTTAAGTCTTTGATAAGTAAGTAAAACGCTATGACCTCCACTTCCATACTGCTAGCCTCTTGTAAGCCCCACCTATACCGAAATTCTGGAGACGCCGCTGTTTCCGATTACAAGGTTTTCTGACCTATGCAATTATTTTTGCTGCCATCTGCACGGTTAAAAGTCGCCCAAACGATTTCGGATGTCCGTACTCTTCTCCCCGTCCCCTTGGTTCCGGTTCCCGCTCCCCCTCCCCCGCCGCCTCAGTCGCGGTGGGGGCGTGAATGGGGGAGGGGGACGTGAATGGGGGAAGGGGGCAAGTCCGCCTTCCTCCCCACCCCCTATCTTCGCCGCTCAGCGAAAGCCTTGGAAACCACCCCACGGCTCTCGTCCTACCCGGAACGCCCCCGGGGGCGGGGCTCGAGTGCCGCGCAGGCCCAATGCAGCCCCGTCGCGCCTGCGCAGTGGAGGGGCTGAAGGAGGCGGGGGATTGGTATGCGAGCGAATGTGTGAGGGGAGGAGGCGTCCGGGCCGAGCGTGGTACTACGACGGGCGCGGGCCGGAGGGGGCGGGGGGATGCGCCGCGGCGGCGGCGGCGCGGGCGCTGGGACTGGTGTTTGGAGGCGCCAGAGCAGCGGATCCCAGTCTTGCTGCCGCAGCAGCGCGAGTGTCGCGCGCGGCCTGAAGACGACGTACCTTTTTGCTCCTCACCTTTTTTTTTTTTTTAAATAACCGAAACCAATGAACGCAGCCGGGACCCGAGCTCCAGAGGCCGCCGGTGCCGACGGGACCAGGCTGGAGCCCGACAGGAGCTCGCGTCTGAGGCGGCGGGGGTGGCCCGAGGAGTCGCAGGAGGCGGCCGCGCCTCGCGAAGCGGGCGAGTGGCTGGCGGCCGGGGCGCCGCCGCGCTTTCCCCCCGCTCCTCCTCCGCGTCCTCATCCCGCCACGACGCCCGGCCCGGCCTCGGGCTGGCTGCGGCGGCGGCGGCGCTGGGCTGCGCTGCTGGTCCTCGGGCTGCTGGTGGCAGGCGCGGCGGACGGATGCGAGCTGGTGCCCAGGCACCTCCGCGGACGGCGGGCGGCGGGCTCTGCCGCGGCGGCCGCCTCCTCTCCCGCCGCGGCGGGGGGCGACAGCCCGGCGCTCATGACAGGTGAGGGCCGGGAGGGCGGCGGGCGGGGCTCGGCCGGGCGCTGCGGGACCCCCATCCCCGGGAGGGGCCCGCGCCCTCTGCCCGGCGCCTGCTGTTCGACGGCTCTCGTCAGTGCGCGATGCCCAGCCGGGTGCCCAGACGCCAGCGCCCTGGCAGCTGCTTGGGCGCTGCACTCCGGACGCCTTCCCTCTCCCCCTTGATACCCCGCCCTCGTCAAAGCCTCTCGACGGCAGTCGCTTCCCCGCCCTTAAGTCTGCTCTCCGGTGTTCCACGCTGAGCAATGCGGTGGTTTCTCTTCCGTGCTGCAGAAGAGCCAGCAGGGTCTGCAGGGTACTGGACTGATTTTTTTTTTTTTTTTTTAAACTGCTAGGAGAAGTCAGCAGCAGCAATGCGGTATTGAGACCGCCTTTGGTGCTGCTTTTGCAAAGGCAGCTGGCAGCGAGTCTCACAGGTTCAGAGACCCGCTGAGCACAGTGTCCCGGGGGAGTCTGCTGGAGAGGATTCTTTGAGAGTCATAATACCTAGTGGTATTTAGTGGTTCCTTATTAGTATGCGGAAACCTCTAAGCCTAATGTGGACTTTTTGAGGAGTGGGGAGAAGACCGTTTTAAAGGATGGATAGATAGTATTTGCTGGTGGGAGCATCACTGGGTGCAAAGGGTGCAGAAAGCTGAGCAGGTTACCAGGAATATACCGAAAATTTACCAAGTGCAGGATATTCGGTGCTCGTATTTGAGCAGCACACTTCTGATAGACTGCAACAGCACTTTTTAAAAATATGGAACGTTCTTGAAATTATTGAAAACTGGCGAACATATGTGGTAAGGTGAGGTAGAAAATTGAATCCTTTTAAAGCTTTCCATTGTCATGTACTACTGATAGGTTGTGGTTTAAGTAGTGATGTAAGGATCTTGAAATGATTTCTTTTGGAAAAGTAGTGGAGTTTAAAGTAAGCTTTTTTTTTTGTACTTTATTTTTAAAAGTACTTTGTAGATTTTCTACATAATTGCAGGACTAAAAAGGAAAAAGTAAAGTGGAAAAAGATGACCCATCATTAATTTAACCAAAGTGATAGTCCAACAGGCGTTTGAAAGTTACTAACAGCTGCTGTGAGTGGATGGAGCTCAGGAGCTCTATTCTTTAGAGCAAAGCAGCTATTCTCTGGGTTCTATGACAGGATGTTTACTATTCTAGAGAGGAGGGTGTTGGTAAACTTTCCAAGCTCTTTGGAAGTTGTAGTATATGGAACATAATGATCGGAATATTTAACTTGCTTTACCCTGAAGTATATCAAGCCCTTTAAGTGGAAATTGAAACATCAGACTTATCACTGGGTAATTTTGATAAAACGATTACAGAATGATCAGTATTAGGAGTGTAATAGAGTTTGAGTGAGAGGATAGATTGGATAGTTTTATGCTTGCATAGTCTTATAGTGATTATTGGGAAAGTAGCAAGATAAAACTATAATGTGAAGGTTTAATGCCTCATGCACGAAGGGAAGGAGCAGAATTACTTGGGTTTCTAGAAGCTATAGGAGTGTGGCTCTTGGTTTCTTGAGCAGAAAAGTTTGGTTAATAAATAATTGGCTAGTGTTTTATCACTATGTAGTTGCTAAAAGGGCACATGATTCGGAAAATGTAGTATTAACCACTAACAGTATGTTGTATATCATGTAGATTAGGTCAAGAAAATTACTTAAGATCGAATTTTATTTTAATAAGCTGTTTATAATCCTTCCTTTTGAATTAAATTCCTCTGAGTTATTTATGGTATTGTGAAAAAGGAAAGGTGATTCTTACTGGATGAAAAGTCTGATATATCACACAAAATTAGTTTGTGCTGTAGTGCTTTAAAATAAGTTTACTAAAATAAGATTGACCCTGGAATTTATTTTTAATATTCTTAATAGTCTTTCCCTTTGTTAGAATATTGATTTTTTAAAATAAATTTATTTATTTTTATTTTTGTCTGCATTGGGTCTTCGTTGTGCTCACGGGCTTTTCTCTAGTTGTGGTGAGTGGGCTTCTCATTGCGGTGGCTTCTCTTGTTGCGGAGCACGGCTCTAGGCGTGCGAGCTTAAGTAGTTGTGGCACGCAGGTTCAGTAGTTGCGGCTCGCGGGCTCTAGAGCGCAGGCTCAGTAGTTGTGGCGCACGGGCTTAGTTGCTCCGCGGCATGTGGGATCTTCCCGGACCAGGGCTCGAACCCGTGTCACTTGCATTGGCAGGCGGATTCTTAACCACTGCGCCACCAGGGAAGCCTGAATATTGATTTTTTGAATCATGTAAATCACTTGAAATTTAAGATAATTAAATTACACAGTGTACAAGTTAAATTGGGTTATTTTAATAAGTTTATGTAAATACAGTCAAAGTTAGAGCATACTGAAAATTTCTTTGAATTATATGGTTAGTATGGGGCTCCTTCCTATTCTGATTATATGAATAGTGCTTTCTTTTATGGTTACCATTTGTAAATGTGCTAAACCCAGAACATAATTAATTATTGCTGTTGTACACTTCAGGAAGTAGAACCATAGACTGAACTTAAAAAATACGGTGTTATAACCTAGGCAGTGTTAATGGATAGAAATGGAATAGAGAGTTTCAGTAATGAAACTAAGCTTCATGTGAATGTTGAAAATGGAAAATTCTTGTAAGAATTTTGAGAGAATTACTCTCTCTGGCTCTGTGTTAAAGATGTCATTTACCTGTGAATTCTTAATAGCTCTGAAAATGACAACCAAAGTCACTTTATCTTCTCTTTTTCTCTTCAAATTAGTATTTTAAATACTTACCTTTAGGAACTTCATAAGAGTTTGCCTCTTACTAATAAAATCTAGAAAACAGTCGTTTCCACTGAAGTTTGCCTCTCAGGAGTTTTACTTTATAGGTTTAGTGTATTTTAAGAATAAATTGCCTTTAAATCATCTATTGCATGCTTAGTTTTGAGCAAGTGGGTGTTCTTTTAAAGAGAGAGACTATGTCACATCAAAATAAACAGGCTCATTGTCATAAGAATAAATAACAATACATATATATTTAGGGTTCTTACTTTCAAAGTGATTGAAATTTAAAGCAAGTTAGGGATTGGTGATTGAGTGCTTGTTGATTATAATCTAAAGCAGTGTTTGAATAATTCAAAACATCACTTTATTTTTCTTTTTTGCCTAACAGATTCAGAGTCAATGAATTGATCCCAGTAGGCAGTGATTGATCTCATCCAGATATGGTCCCTGAGAAATAGCTTATGAAAGGGCACACATATATACAATAGACATACACACATGCATAAATATATCGTATGTTTATAGAACACAATTATTTATTCTGACAAAATATATATATTTGTCATATATATGTTATATATATACACATATGTTACTTTGAGTAATATTTTGTGAATTTGCACGTGTTAATGTTTTCATTGTGACAATAGTTAAATTCATAGTGTACTTCACATAGTGTTAGAAAATGTTTTTCCTCCTTTTGTGAAGTTATTCTTTTTGAATTTAGCTTAGGATTTCCTGAAGCTGCCTTTTGATGGCTAGGTCTACTGCTGTATCCTTTTTTTTCCTTTCCCATAGTTTTCATTTGCCAGTCCATTTCTTTTTTTAAAAAAAAAATTTTTTTTTTTTTTTTGATGTGGACCATTTTGAAAGTCTTTATTGAATTTGTTACAACATTGCTTCTGTTTTATGTTTTGGTTTTTTGACCGCGAGGCATGTGGGATTTTAGCTCCCTGACCAGGGATCGAACCTGCCCCCCTGTATTGGTAAGCAACGTCTTAACCACTGGACCGACAGGGAATTCCCATACCAGTCTCTTTCTTTACTAGTCTTTGGCCATTGCTCTAGGTTGTTTTTTCTTTTTCCTGTTGCTGACTACAGAATTAAAGAATATACTCGTATCCCTTCTGATCTAGTCTATTCTGACCATTTAAGAATTGGTAGTAATCTTATTGGTCTGGAAACATTGCATCCCTTGGTACTCTTTTTGAGAATGCTATGGCAGAACTGAGTGGTCTCTGTTGGGAATCCCCTGACACAGGAAAAACTCAGAGGGCCAGCTGGAAAAGTGGGTTCAGTATTTAGTTTAATTTTAACAATAGGATCCACACAGGAATTCTTCAATTTGCTGAAGGCTTGCTTTGTGATTGGATACATGCTAACGTTCTTAGATTAATTTAGACTTTTGAGTAACTGTATCAAGTATTTTGGATATTGTCCTACTCATTGATAATA
Organism: Balaenoptera musculus; assembly: GCF_009873245.2. Classification (NCBI taxonomy): domain Eukaryota; kingdom Metazoa; phylum Chordata; class Mammalia; order Artiodactyla; family Balaenopteridae; genus Balaenoptera; species Balaenoptera musculus. The sequence goes on along the minus strand of NC_045789.1, from coordinate 87,265,510 downwards.
ATGCAGTGTGGAACATTTTTGGAATGATGCATGGAGATCTGTATTTGTGTATAGGGTAGCTAAAGTATGAACTCATTAAGCTAATGTTAAAATTAACAGCTAATAGTATGATTAGCAAGCCATTTTTGATATTCGCCAGAATTTGGACCTTACCTTATTAAGACCTACCTAGGAGATTACTTCTGAATTGATCAGATTTCATCAACCGAGCAATTATTAAGCATATGCCGAATACCATGTAGTACGAATGGGAAAAAATACAAAAGAGACTAAGACATGGGTCTGCCTATTGGGAATAATAGGTATATTTATTAAACCATTACTGGCAGTCAGTATTGTGCTAAGTGCTTTATATACCTCACTGTTTTTGATTGTGAGATTAATTCTGTTAGATAGTTGCTTTCTTCACGTAAGAGATGAGGAAACTGATGCAGGATGATCTTAAGTAACTTGTCCAAGGTTACATTTAGTAAGTAGCAGAGTCGGATGTTGACCTGTGTTTCTCTGATTCCAAAGCTTTGATTCTTAACTGGTATGTTGTATGCTTCCTTATACACACAACTAGACATAATAATGAGATAGACTGTGATTAACAATAACAGACCTAAAAATGTTGGAGAAAGAAAGGCTACTAGAGACTATTACTTGGAGGAGGGTTGGGTTTGAGCTGGACCTTGATGTATAGATAGGACTTGTTGTGGAGACGAGTGAAAAGGCTTTCAGGGAGGAAGCGTATGCAAGAATAAGGAATAAGTTAATAGTTTTCTTTAGAGTTAAGCGTAGGTTGTATGTAGAGTGGCAGAAATGCAAGGAGAAAGAAGGTTTGGCCAAATTATCAAGAGGTTTAATATTCCCTAGTTTATTCCCTGTGTATCAAAATGTCAGCACATCTAAAACTGGGGTACTCAGCCATGTGCTGGGGAGTATGGAAAGCCACAGGAAAGTTATGATACATTTTCTTGGCATATTCATTTTACTAGATTATTATTATTATTTTTTTAAATTTTATTTATTTATTTATTTATTTATGGCTGTGTTGGGTCTTCGTTTCTGTGCGAGGGCTTTCTCTAGTTGCGGCAAGCGGGGGCCACTCTTCGTTGCGGTGCGCGGGCCTCTCACTATTGTGGCCTCTCTTGTTGCGGAGCACACGTTCCAGATGCGCAGGCTCAGTAGTTGTGGCTCACGGGCCTAGTTGCTCCGCGGCATGTGGGATCTTCCCAGACCAGGGCTCGAACCCGTGTCCCCTGCATTAGCAGGCAGATTCTCAACCACTGCGCCACCAGGGAAGCCCTACTAGATTATTTTGAACGCAAACATTAAATATTTAATAGTAATTTAAAACATTTAACAATGCTAAACATGCACAAGTTATGGAAAATGTAAGTTTACTCTAAATTTTAAGGTCAAATGAAAGGCTTAAAAAGGTGTTTTGACCTTTCAGAATGTTTTGTTCGTGAACTTAGAGTTCTAAATCTATTATCCTGTCAGGGGTTGAGAAGCCCTGTGGTTTTTAAACATGGGAGTGACACGACCTCAGTGTTTGAAAAGCTAAGTCTAGGTGGATGGAAGTGAGGAGATAAGAGAGATAAAGAGGCCAATTAGTAAGCTATATAGAAGTGGAGGTCTTGAAAGTTTAAAAGATACAGTGGCTATGAAAATGTTTAGAGGAAATTTTATAAAATTTCCTTTATGGTTAGATTAGAAAGGAATCTATTTATATAAAGTCTAAGAAATAAAAATTGCCTTTAACCTTTAAACTCCTAGAGTTTGTAAAATGACTTAAATTGGTACAAGGCCTTGAAAACAGGCAAGAAGGAACACTTTGTTGTAGAGCGTCTTTATTTCAAATGTGCCTATTTAATTAAAAAATTACTATTTTTGTATATGATTGGACTTATGTGATGATTTACAAACGGTTTATATGAAACTTTTTAGTATTCCATATTTTAAAATTCATGTTTATTCCTTAACAAAGATAACTGTTTCCAGATTGAACTAACATTACGATGCATCAGGGTTGAACTCACCCCCAGCCGCCATTTGAATAACAGTGTCTCAGAGTACTGATATATTATTTGTTTCAAAATTAACTTTTGAATTTCATTGTGTGAATTTCACACTTGATCTGTAGATGATTTCAAATGCCAAATCTAAATGATTTGTTCCTTTCCTTATCCGTCTAGATCTTTATATTAGTAGGTATTCAATCCGGATATTCAATCCGTCTTGACACTTTCTAATCCTACCTTCAGTAACTATTGTCCTTGACTGGTTTCATTGTTGCAGATTTAAGGTTGGTTCTCCCCTAAGCCTGTGTCCTCAGTCTGTGTTCCTCTAGTCTACCTGAACATTTCCTCCTCAGAGAACTTCATTACTAGGAAAGTTCTAAATTGGGGGTGGGGAACCCCAAGCCAATGATTGATTTGACTTTTGGCTTTATTTCATTTGGCCCTTGAGGTGATACTGCACAACCATCATGGCTGCAGTCCTGAGAGTAATTTCCTTTCTGTTAGGCTTTATCAGCCATCTTGTCTAAAGTGAAACAACTTTAGGCTAAGATTAGTTTTAGAATGTTTAATAGTGACTTTTCAGTGTTTTCTTAAGATAGTGGTAACCCTCCCACCCCAGGACCAGGGAACCAGAGTATGACAAACACAGTTTACTTGGACTAGTTCATTTCAGAACTCAGGTGTCTGTATCTGTCCCAGTGTTCTTGCAAATGAATTTATCTTTTTGTGTGCCTGGATCTTGGCCTCTGTAACTTACTCTTTTTCCTCTAGTCATTTTCATTTTCTCTACCTCTCTCTTTGATTTTCCTAAACTTGACATTATATGGAACTGAAAATGTCAAAGAAGATTTTACTGAATTAAGTAAAAACTGGTTTTTAAATTTTGAAAATATTTGAAGTGAGTATCTTATTTAGGTAATTAAAAAATAGTAAGAAACCTCATCACAAACTCCCAGAGTAATGAAAGTGATTCGTAATTGTTTCTTAAGTGATTCTCAATAAGTGAAAAAGGTTTTAAAATCCTTACTTGAAATTTTTTCCTGCTATTCAGCACAGTGTACGGGTCCATGTTATTGCACTCATGTTTTCTTTGCGCTATTGTTTTTCTTTCCTTTCAAAAATATATGATGTTGAGTAATAGATAATCTTAGTTCCCCTTCTTCTTTACTCCTAGTCTCCATCAATAAATCTTTTAATTTTTCCATTAATGACAAGTATGTAATTTTTCCTCTTTTCCTGCTCTGTCATCTTCATCTGTTCTTTCTACTTTGTCACAAACATTCAGACTGTGTTAATCCTTGATATTTCTTTCTTCTGTATTTCTGTGTACCAAATTAAAAAAAAGCTACTCCAGATCTTTGTCCAACTGTGGTACAGGTATCTTTTGCTGTTTGTTGAATTTGCTTTTTTAAATATACCTTGCAGTGTGCATCCAGTATTTGGTTCTAGGTCGGTCGAAATGGATCCTAAAAAACCCAGAGGCTAAAAGTGAGAAAGTCAGGCTTCAGTGAATGTGTGTGTACGCATATAGTTTTGAATATTTTTTAGCGACTGTTTTGTGTCAGAATGATGCAAAGAACTGGGAATATAAAAATTGACCATTTTTATTGTTGCAAGAACAATATAAATTTGAAAATTGCTAGAGAGTGGATCACATAATTTTAAAAAATGTATAAATATCATTTAAAAAAATTGAGGTATAGATGATATACAATATTATATATGTTTCAGGTGTGCAACAGTGATTCACAATTTTCAAAGGTTATACTCCATTTATAGTTATTATAAAATGTTGGCTGTATTCCCTGTGTATCCTTGTAGCTTATTTTATACATAATAGTTTGTACCTCTTAATTCCCCACCCCTATCTTGCCCCTTCCCCCTTCCGTCTCCCCACTGGTAACCACTAGTGCTCTATATCTGTGAGTCTTTCTTGTTTTGTTATATTCACTAATTTTGTTTTTTAAAATTCCACATATAAGTGATATCATACAGTATTTGTCTTTCTCTGACTTACTTCACTTAGCATAATACCCTCCAAGTCCATTCATGTTGTTACAAATGGCAAAATTTCATTCTTTTTTATGGCTGAGTGGTACTCCATTGCCTGTGTGTTTGTGTGTGTGTACACACGCATACATACACACCACATCTTCTTTATCCATTCATCTGTTGATGGACACTTAGGTTGCTTCCATATCTTGGCAATTGTAAATAATGCTGTTGTGAACATTGGGGCGCATGTACCTTTTCAAATTAGTGTTCTCCTTTTTTTTGGATATAAAACCAGGAGTGGAATTTCTGGGTCATACGGTACTTCTATTTTTAGTTTTTTTTTTTTTTTTTTTTTTTTTTAAGATCTTTTGTCATTTTTTCTACTTAAGTTTTGGACAATTTTTCTATTTTTATTTATTATTATTATTATTATTTTAAATTTTTATTTATTTATTTATTTATTTTTTTATGGCTGTGTTGGGTCTTCGTTTCTGTGCGAGGGCTTTCTCTAGTTGTGGCAAGCTGGGGCCACTCTTCATCGCGGTGCGCGGGCCTCTCACTATCGCGGCCTCTCTTGTCTCTTGGAGAGACTGTCTTTTCTCCATTGCATGTTCTTGCCTCCTTTGTCATAGATTAATTGACCATAAGTGCGTGGATTTATTTCCAGGCTCTCTGTTCTGTTCCGTTGATCTATGTGTCTGTTCTTATGCCAGTACCATACTGTTTTAATTACTGTAGCTTTGTAGTAGAGTCTGAAGTCAGGGAGCATGATTCCTCCAGCTCTGTTCTTTCTCAAGATTGTTTTGGCTCTGTGTGTTCCCATACACATTTTAAAAAAATATATATTTTAAAAATTTATTTGGCTGTGTTGGGTCTTAGTTGCGGCACATGGGATCTTTTGTTGTGGCGCGTGGGCTCTTTGTTGTGGCACACGGGCTTGTCTCTAGTTGTGGTGCACGGGCTCTCCAGTTGTGGCGTGCAGGCTCTAGAGCGCATGGGCTCAGTAGTTGCGGTGCATGGGCTTAGTTGCCTCGCGGCACGTGGGATCATAGTTCCCTGACGAGGGATCGAACCTGTGTCCCCTGCATTGGAAGGCGGATTCCCAACCACTGGACCACCAGGGAAGTCCCTCCATACAAATATTAAAACTATTTGTTCTAATTCTGTGAAAAATGCCCTTGGTTTTGATAGAGATTGCAGTGAATCTGTAGATTGCCTTGGGTAGTATGGTCATTTTAACAATATTAATTCTTCCAGTCCATGACCACAGTATACCTTTCCATCTGTTTTTGTTGTCTTCAGTTTCTTTCATCAGTGTCTTACAGTTTTTCGAGTACAAGTCTTTTACCTCCTTAGGTAGATTTATTCTTAGGTATTTTATTCTTTTTGATGCAGTTGTAAATGGGAATGCTTCCTTAATTTCTCTTTCTGATAGTTTGTTGTTAGTCTATAGGAATGCAACAGATTTCTGTGTATTTGTTTTTTAAAAGGAAATGACTAGGTAGCTTATCTAGGAGCGTTCCTGCATTTACTAAAAATATCTTTTAGAATTTTTATTACAAGTGCTTGTTATACATTTGCAGTATTGAAAATAAGTCTCCTTTTCCCTTTCTTTGGAAAAAGGTATAATATAAACAAACATTCTTTTTTGTTCACCCCTTTGTATTACTTCTATTCTTCATTTACAAACAAACCAAAAACTACAAGCAAACAAACAAAAATCCTCAGTGACTTTTATATGCCAGTCACCAAATCAGATGTTTGGAATTCCAGGATTAATAAGCTATTGACTGTGCTTTGTTTTCCAGGAGGAGATATAACCACTTAAAGGGTGATGATACATTGTGATGAGGATATATGGACATTAGGGCATGTGCTGTATTCAGTAAAATTAAATACAAAGTTGGGAGTCCCTAACTTTGATGTGAGGAGGTGGGTTATTAATGAAGATGTCCCCCCTTCCTCACAGTAGGGGTATTCACTGAGACTATATAAGAGTTTGTCAGATAGGGAAAATTATAATGGTGTGAGAGAAGTCAGCTGAGTGGGGAATGACATTGATCATACACATTGGCGTTTGAGAATGCTGGATGGTGATTGTGAATTACCAAATACCCAGGATGGCAGAGTCAGTGGTCAGCCTGCTTGTAGTGTACAAACATTTATATTTGCATGTGGGATTCAAATTTATGCCTGGCATTTGTATGTTTTATCTCATTTAATCCTTGTAGAAGCCTTGTGAAATTGTCATCTCCATAATAAATTATTCCGTATAGTGGAGATTTAGGATTGCTTTCAAATAGTTTATGCCTTAAAAATCCTCCAGTGTCAAGGAGTGTTATGACAAAGCCCAGGCTGTGATTAGAAGTGAATTAGGAAATGAGGCTGGAGAAGTAGCAGAATTAAACTTTTTGATTAATGTTAAGTTCTAGATCTTTATTGTCCAAGGAACTTTATGAGTTCTTTCTTCATTTATCTTGGTAAATAACCAGTTTTTCATTTTTTAAAATTTTGCTATTAAATATTCTGAACTCTTAAAAAATACACATTTAAAATGTATGATTCCTGGGGCTTAAGACAAAGGACTTTTTAAAAAAAATTGGTATTCTCAACAAGTGGGTAATTCCTATTTGTGCTTTGTTTTCATGAATATTCCTTAAGGATGGAATGCAATTTTTAAGAAACATAGCATTTTATATCTTGAATTTTTATTTGGGCTGTAAGTCTGTTCCAACTAGTGTGGTTAAGAGCATAGCCTCTTGACTAGAGCATGATTTCCTGGGCTTGAGGCCCAGTCTGACAGTGGTTTTGTAATTTAGGGTAGGTGATTTAACCTATTAGTACCTAAATTTCCTTATCTCTAAAATGGGTTTAAAGTATAAATGAGTTAATCTATGTAAAGTGCTTAGAGTGTGGCAAGTGTAAGTGTTCAATTACTGTTGACTTTTTTTTAAATCTATAGTTATAGATGTAGGAAAGTTGTAGAAATGTGCTGTGATATATTGAGTATTATTAAAATGTTTTATATGCATTTAGAAAAGTAAGTAGGCATAGTTTGAGTCAGTTCTGTGATCTAAACAACCATTAATGGTCTGATATTAGTTAAAACTTTGTAGAAATACAGAACTAAGTATAGGCAGAGATTGAGGCGTACTGTGGTGTTTTTAAAAAGTCGGTTGCATCATTGTCTTGTTTTGTATCTTTATTATTTTATATTTAAAAGATATGAAGCATTTAGAAGTTGAAATATTAGTCTTAAAAATCTTTAATTTCTGAGTGTAAAGATTTATTATAGGAAAGTTAGAGCATATCGAAAAGTATAAAGTCAACATGTCTACCTCAATAACTAGAAATAATAGTTGTCACATCAGTTAGTCTTTTAAAGATCTGTATATATATTTATATATATTTAATAACAGGCTTATAGGATGATTTTTTCTTAATGTGAAATTACTCAATAAATATTTGAATGTTAAGTATATAACAGGCATATGATAAGTATTTGGGACATAATGATGAACAGGATTGATGAGGTCCTTGTCCCTGTGGAACTTGCATTTTGTTTGGGAAGATAGGGGAAAAAAATAGTATTTTAATTTGCGAGAAATGCTACCAAGGAACAGAAGAGACATAAGATAGAAAAGAATGTGGATGGTGTGGGGACACCTATTAGTTTAGGTAGCCTGGTTGGGGAAGGCTTCTGAGAAGGTCACATTTAAGATGACATCTGAAGGATAATAAAGAGCCAAGTCTGTGAAGAATTAGGGATGAGCATTCCACACAGGGGTGATAGAATGGACAAAGACCTTGAGGCAAGAAAGAATTTGAATTGTTTGAGGAAGTGAGAGAGTATCATTTTGACTGAGCATCTTGAAGGAGTAGAGTAGCATGTGATCTGGCTGTACAGGCAGGAAGGACCAGATGGTACAGAGCCTCATGGACCTTGTTTGGAGTTTATCAGTGGGTGATAGGAAGCAGCTGAAGCATTTTAAGGAGAGGAGTGAAGTGATATGATTTACTTTTTTTTTTTTTTTTCTCCTTTGGCCTGCTGTGTATGTATGTTATGAAAAAAACATAACATAAAATTTACCATCTTAACCATTTTTAAGTGTACAGTTCAGTAGTGTTAAGTATATTCACTACTATCTACTTTCTGTTTCTATGAATTTGACTATTTTAGATACCTCATATAAGTGGAATTATTCAGTATTTGTCTTACTGTGACTAGCTTATGTCACTTAGCATAAGGTCCTTAAAGTTCACCCTTGTTGTATATGACAGGATTTCCTTCTATCTTAAGGCTGAATAATATTCCATTGTATGTTTATACCGCATTTTTTTATATCCATTCATCTGTCGAAGGACACTTGCGTTGCTTTTACCTCTTGGCTATAGTGAATAGTGCTGCTATGAACGTGGGTGGGCAAATATCTCTTTGAGACTCTGCTTTCAATTTTTTGGTGTATATATACTCAGTGGTGGGGTTGCTGGAGCATATGGTAGCTTTTTTTTTTTTTTTTAATTTTTTAAGAAAACTCTGTACTGTTTTCCATGGTGGTCGTACCATTTTACAGTCCCACCAACAGAACACAAGGGTTCTAGTTGCTCCATGATTTACATTTTAAAGATTTCTTTGGCTGCTCTTTGGGGAATGAATTGTTGGGAGCAAGAGTGACCATAGGGAGATTGCCTAGGAGAGTAATTGTTAAGAGTCCAGTTGAGAGTTAATAATGGCTTGGATTAGGATGATAGGAGAAAAGGAAGGGTTAACAAGATGTTTTGGAATTATTGAATAGAATCAATTTGACTTGCTGATGGATTGGGAAACAAGAGTGAAGAAAAGGGAGGAATCAAGGGTAATTCTTAGATTGGTGGTTTCAAGGTTCCCAATGACATCCATGATGCTAATGCAGGTAAGAACGTTTCCTGGAGCCCTCAACATATTTCTTCTCGTGTCTCATAGGTCAGGCCTGGGTTATTGGATAATGGAAATAGGATTTCCCTTGTTTAGAACAATCAAGTTTCATTGTCCCAGGCCTAGGGGAGTGGCCCACCTTCCTGAGCACATTGCTGGCCCATATTTGGACAAAATGGAGGTTCCCTTAGGAAGGAAGAATAGAGGGAGTGACACATAACTAATTAACTTTGTGAGCTTTGGGGAAGCATCTTGACTTCTTTGCTTCATTTGTAAAATGGGAGTATAACTACCTGACAGAGTTGTTGTGAAGACTAAATAAAATAGTGTATTTGAAATGCTTAGCAAGGAATAAATGCTCAACAAATGTCATTTTCTTTACGTCATTCTCCCTCCACCCCATCTTTTTTTTTGACTTTGTATTTCTTTTAATTATGCCACTGTTTTCTGATCAATCAAACTTACAGTCTTGGAATTATATTTGACCTTTTCCCCACTCTTTTCATTTTTATTGCTACGATATTTGTTCTGAACTAAATCATTTGTGTTAGAGGAGGCAATAATCTTATAGCTCATCTTGCATTCTCTTATATTCTAGTTTCATTAATAAAGCTTTTATTATTTTCCACTTATACCAAATTAAATTTAAACATGTTACGAAGTTCATAGTGGACACAAGCTGCTGCTGATCTTCTGCATGTTATAAATATACTCCAGCAAAATTAGGCTACTCCGTGTTCTTTGAACACACCTTATTTCCTCCTTTATTCTTTTCCTTACGTGTTTCCCTCATGCTAGAGTGTCCTCTCAATCTCTCAAGGTCCATTCTAAATGTTTGTTTATTCAGTCAGTAAATATTGATAATATTCTGTGTTCAGCGCACTGTTGTAAGAGTTGGAGATGTCATAGTTGGCAAAAATTGACATGGCTCCTGCTCTTCCGTGTTTCTGTTGTCATAAAGTCTTTCCAGAGTCATCTTTAATTTGAGGGCATGACTTCTTCCACCTTGGAACTTTCTTAACAGATTCTTTATACCCTTCTTACTGCAATTCTGACAGGCAATATCTGTCTACTTATGTTTGTTGTATTATAGTGGTTCTTCTTTAGTTTTTACTCAATTGAGGTATCTTTCTCTTAGAAGTTGTACTATAGTCTTGTAGATACTTTTTGACTTGAAGCTTTGTCTTTGATTGTAATCTGTTATAGTTGATGATACCTTACATTTATATAGTGATTAATCATTTACAAATATCACTTTGATACAGTGTGTCCAGCACTTTAAAATAAGTTAGTCTGGAATATTGCATGATTTAATCATTGACATCTGTTCTGATCCAATATGTCTTTCTTGGTATTGAAAAATTTTGTGTGTTAGGTATTTTTGGGAAGAACTGTAGCACATCTTCATCTGTGACTGCTAACTTCTAATGGAAAAATGTTACAGAATTAACTTTGTTTTTCACTTTTATAGACTGAGCAGTTATAATTAATATATTATTCAGTTGGCTTAAGTCATGAACTCTTCTTTAATTGATAATTTCACATCTTTTTCAAAGAGTTTAGGGAAATTTAAAATGATGTGATTATTAAAAAGGATGGAATTTTATTCAACCTGTAATCTTACAGACTTTAAAAACATTTAAAAAGTGCTGATTAATGTGAAATTAAGAGCAGTAGAAGCAGTAAGTATTAGGCAGGGACTGTGAGATTACAGTGTGTTATTTAGTTGGGGAGTATATTCAACAGATGTTTGAATGCCTACTTCAAACTACTAGACACTTTTTAGGTGCTGGAGAAATATAGAAAACTAAACAAATGAAGTCTCTGCTCTCATTTCACTTTTAATGCTCTGGTTACTTGTCATGCAGTTGTAGTTTTGCTATATACAGTATCTGGTCTTTGAACAAATTGACAACTTCCTCATTTTATGGTTGCCACTGATCCCAGTGTTCACTAGTTCCCAGACTCTTTTGTAGTTGAAGCTAAGTGGTACATTGATTTTATTTATCAATCTCTTTACTCATTTATAATATCAGTTATACAAGTCACGATAAATCTCTCTTGAGTTTTATACAAAGCATATACAAATACATGTTTTCTAAAATCAACTTTAGTACAATACGGTAGACCTAGAACTAGAATCCAGCCTCTATTAACTCCTGGTCCTGTGTTGTTTTTGCCATATGCTATATAATATTTCTTTATGGGACCTAGTTTTTTCTCACTGTCCCTCCCCCCATCCCTCCATCCCTCCCCTGCCCCCCACTGCTTCCTCCTCCCCCAGTCAGTCCACCCATAGCTTGATGCAGCTGCCTCTGCCTGCCATGCCCCCATCTGCTCTCCTGGTGGGTGCTTCTGCCCTCAGCTCATGCTTCTGCCTTGTTAAAGGTGTGTGGTTAGCGTCACGTTTGATGTCTCCTTGGAAGCCTCTTTCTGGGTAGTGCGGCTGTGTGCAAGCATTAGGATATCCGTTTTTCTGAGCCCGTATCTTTGTCAATTTTTATACTTTTATTTGCAGCTCTTGGAGTTTACGTTATCTTCTTTTTTTTAGCTTTTATTAAAAATTTTTTTCTGTAGTCATATGTTTGTTACCATTTGTAGAATCTTAAAAAGAAACCAAAGTTCACATTTTGTGCCTTAACATGTTTAAAAATTTTTACTGTTTTTACCTTTTGACTTTCTGGGGGTCTATTTTAAAATGTCATAGAAACATGCAGGTATGTTGGCCCTCTGAATTTAGTCAAAACACATATGAAAATCTCTGATAAATTGTTTAAACTTGTTTATAAAATTATCAGCTAGCTTTTATGGTGTACTGAAAATTTAGGTTTACATTTTGAAGTCTTTAAAAATTTGTTTTCAGGTACATGGCTGATAGTCATGACATTCATTATAAGCCTTGAATACTGAACTGTTAATAATTAGGACTGTTTTTTTTTCATATTCTAGGTTAGTAAAGGAGTAAACAATTGTTATGATATTGTAGGACCTCCAATTTATAATGAAACAACGTGGGAATAGACTGCTTAGGAAATAAAAGATAATAAGATAAGTCTTTTTTTGTATTCAGTCATTTTTTCCAGATTTCTAGATAAACAGCAGCTGTACTTGTTAAATACAGATTCCAAAGCAAGACATGGTATGTTTATAGATAATACCTTTCTAATCATGCTGAAGATGTTCCTGAAAAATCTTAACCCTACCACAATTTGAAATTGAAGAACTAAGATCCTATGGGAAAAACGGGCTTTGAAGTGAGGATCAACAGACACATGAAAGTCTATTTTTTAAAAATAAATTTATTTATTTATTTATGGCTGCATTGGGTCTTTGAGGCTGCGGCGGGCTTTCTCTAGTTGCAGAGAGCGGGGGCTACTCTTTGTTGTGGTGCGCGGGCTTATCATTGCAGTGGCTTCTTTTGTTGTGGACATGGGCTTTAGGCACACGGGCTTCAGTAGTTGTGGCACGTGGGCTCAGTAGTTGTGGCTCGCAGGCTGTAGAGAGCAGGCTCAGTAGTTGTGGCGCACGGGCTTAGTTGCTCCGTGGCATGTGGGATCTTCCCTGGCCAGGCCTTGAACCTGTGTCCCCTGCATTGGCAGGAGGATTCTTAACCACTGTGCCACCAGGGAAGTCCTCTAGATCATTTTTATGTGGAGATAGTAAATAATATGTCGTATTTTTATGGGTAATAGAAAATATTTTTACAATATCTGCTAAATACATACTCCTCAGTAGCTAATTATTTCAAGCTATATCTTTATTGAAACCTTTTATTTTAAACTTGCTTGATATAAAATAATGATAACTTCACAATTTTAAGAGTTTTCTGACCTCCTTGGGTCTGTGATTTGTTGTCTTTATTTAATTTTGGAAAATGTCAACTGTTATCTTTTGAGATAATTCTGTTCTATTTTTCTTCATTGGGACTCCAATTAAGTGTATGTTAGACCATTTGATATTGTCCCACAATCATTGGGTGCTTTCTTCTGGTTTCTTTTTTTTTTTTTAAACACCCTTGTTTTCTCTCTTTGTTTCACTTATAGTTTCCATATCTCTGCTGAAATCCCCCATCTGTTCATACATATTATCCAGATCCTTTTGCATAGTAATCTTTTCCTCTAGGTCTTTTAACATGTTAATCATAGTTATTCTGGCATCTCTGTCTGACAGTTCTAACATCAGGGTCATCTCTGTGTTTGGTTCTGTTGTTTGCTTTATCTCTTGACAATGAATTTGTTTTTCCTTTTTTGTGTGTCTCATCATTTTTGATTGGATGACAGAACAGTTGAGACTGAGGACATAAATGTTGCATATGTCCAGAAAGGGGTATGTTTCTTCTATTAGACAATTAGTATGGTAGTTTGAGTTAGTTTTGTCACTAGTTGAGCTGGGTGTGGCTCTGTTGTTACTATTGTCATGTTCAGTGCACCACAGACCTGAAATTTCCCCAGTGGAGTATTGCTTTTACTTGGTGTTTTCTGTGGCCTGAGTATTGTTCCTGCTCCACTGGCAACTATCCACAGCATGGCTGTGCTACAGAGAGGCCCTCTTTGTGTGTGCTACTGTGGGAGTGGAGGAGTTCTTGGTTCTCCTGATTTGCCTTCAGCTTTAGGTAGAGCTTTTGAGCTTGGACCTTGGCAGTGGGCAGCTAAACTCTGAGGAGGGAGGAGTTAGACTTGAGAGAGTTTCCTGTCTTTTGCCAAGGGGTAGCTAACTGCTTAGCTGCGGTATGGGATCCTGGGCCAAGTGGGTTTCTTGTCTTTCTCCTGAGGTAGTGGGATTTTACTTCTGCCTCTCCTTTAGGAGCAGTGCATCTTTGCCTGGGCCCTGGGGATAGGAGAATTTCTCAACTCTATCCCAGAGGTAAATACCTGCTTCTTCTGGTCTGTGCTTCTCTCTCAGACTCTAATACTGATTTTTGGTATATGTCTCTTTGCTAATGTTTTCCTTCCAGGTTTTGGATTCTGTTCTCTTATCCTGGTACTCAGTTGTATTCCCTGTCTAGGTCTTGACTTCCTGTTGATAATTCTTTGCTGCCCAGACCCCCATGGTCTAACTAAATTCCTAGTCTTGTGCTCCCTCTGCATTCTGTTCAGGTTGAGTCATCAACATTACTGAAGTAGGGTACTTACTGAAAAGACAGTAAGGTTTTCAGTTAATTCTGTGATTCAGAAATTGCCAATTATTCTAGTTAATCTACTTGACTGTGTATTATACTTAACCCTCTGGACCTTGGATTGTTGTGTAATTTGTACCAAAAAGTTTCTAATGAGGATTCCATCTTCTCCTTGGTTGATTTCACAATCTAACGGTTGTTACAGTTTTTATTCTTCATTGCTCACCTGTGGTGTAGAGTGTATGGTTTTGTAGAGATTGAGTCAGATGACCTGGGTTTAAATTCCTATTTCACCATTTCTTTTATCTGCTTGTCTATTTATCCATAAAATATTTATTGACTAACTTTTCTATTCTGGTTGCAGAGTCATTACTATGACTTCTGGCAGATTTAATTTATTGAGCACAGTCATTATGTTAAATAAGTGTTTTTCATAGGTTCACATTTAATTCTTCCAACAGCTCTGTAAGAGCAGTAGCTATTTTTGTTTTTGTTTTGTTTTGTAGTAATTATATGAGGAAATATTGAGTAATTATTTTAGGAAACTGAAGGCCTGAATAGTTAAGAATCATGTCCACTGCCTCTAGATAGTAAGAGAAGCAAACCTTCCACAAACATTAGTAATGTTTATCTGATGGATACTTCATAATATACTTAACTTTTCCTCTATTAGAAACATACTTTAAGTTTTGTAAGTAATGATTCAGCCGGACTCCTAGGAGCTATACTTGATTGTTCTGAGTTCTCATGTCCCACATCCTGACCATCTGTCAGTAAATACTATGGGTTCTAACTACCCACTATGTTTTGAGTTTCTCTACTTTTCTCTATTCCCATTGCCATCACTCTAGTCCAGGCCACCATTACCCCCAACTGAGATTCCTGCAGTAGCTTCCTAACTTCTTGTTATTGCTCTTGACCTTTGACAGTCTGTCCCCTCAGAAGCCTCTAAAAATGCACATAAGATCATTTTCTTCCCCATTCAGTGGCTTTACTTTGTCATTATAATAAAATAGCAACTTTTTACCCTGGTCTGCAAATCCCTGCTTGTTCTGGCCCCTACCTACCTCTCCGCATCTCTTTTTGCCATTTTATCCCACACTGAGTTCCTTTGTGCTGCTAGAATATGCCAAACTCTTTCCCTGTTTCTAAGTCTTAGCACTTGAGGTTTTCTGTGTTTACTGTTCCTCTGTTCCTCATCAGCTTTTTTGCGTGGCTGACTTTAGTGTTTGGTTTTGCATCGTTTTCAGAAAGATGTTTTTTGGTGATCACCTATAGGGGCAGTCTCCTTCCTATCTTCAATAAATTCATAAATCACTTTTAATACTTAGATACACTTATAACTAGAAATTATATTTTGATATATTTATTAACTTGCTATCTGTACTTGCCCAAAGAAATGTAAGCTCCTAAAAATTGGACCCCTGTCTGTCTTGTTTGTATATTACCTAAATAGTGTCTAATATGTCATAGGTAATCCATGAAACTTTTTGGATGATGCATGTCTTGATTCATGCCTTTTGTGCATAAGCCTTTTTCTGTATTTTGATCTTTTCTCCCCTGAAGCTAGAAAGCCAAAGTAGAATTAAGCTAAGGGAAATGTTTACTGTATTTTTAACCATATGTGGTCATTTAAACTTTTCAGAAATGATTTCCTCTCTTTTTATTTAGATCTTACGATACTTAAAATGAGTGCTGGGCCATCTCAATTTTCATTCTTCTTTTATATAGTTTTTTTTATTATGAACTTGGAAAATACAGACAAGTGTAGCAAAGAGAATAAAACAAATTTCACCCTCAGAACCACTTTGGTATTGTTCTGTGTTATATACAGTATTCCTGTATGTATATAGTTGCAGTCCTCTTAGATGCAATTTTGCATCTTGCTTTTAAAAATCTAACATTCTGAGCTTTTTCGTAACTGTTAAATGGAATAGAAGACATATTTACTTGTTCTTATTGTTGGATAGATTCCCATTGTTAAATAGATTGTCTTCAGTTTTTCCACTAAAAATGTTGTTATAAACATTTATGCGCAGAAACCTGTCTGGCATTTTGGATTTTAAGGGTACGTTCCCAATAGCATACTATTAGATTAAAAGGTATGAATATTTTAAGATTTAAAAAATATGTATTACTGGCCGTGTATGTATATTTTTGCCTAATTCATATATTACTGCCAAATTGCTTCCTGGAAGGATTGTGTTTTTGAGTGCCCATTGGTGTTTTCATTGAAAAAGAATCTTTGCTATTTTGGGTGAAATATCATGTTTCATTTCTTTAATTATTATAGTTGGAATGTTTTCCCCTTTGTGTATTGTTAAATACATCGTCCCTCGTGATCAGTGGCCCTGACAACAGATCTCTTAAACTAATGAGAGGATGAAACCTGATTCTTTCCTGACATTCCATTTTTGTGACTCTTGTAAAAGTGTGATATTAAAAGGGTTGCCCTTTCCGATAGATTATTTATGCTTCCATTTTTTCCAATTTTGTTAAAGTTTTAGCTAATCATAGTTTTCCCCCCTCCTTTTAATTCTGATTTAATCCGGAACCTAGTTTCTTGAATTTCTTGAATTTAGCAACTCAAATTTCTGACCAGTAAGTTACCATGAATATTACAAATGTTGGTTGCCTTTATTTTCTGTTGTAAGTTCCTCTTGACTATTCACTACTCTCTAAATGGTGATGTCCATGATACCTAATTGCATAGTTAGTCTGAAGTTTGTGTTATTCTTCTCTTTTTATGACTTGAACTATAATATGTAAGTCTAGGAACTAGCTGTGTGTCTCTTCCACCATGGGGACTGGTGATCAGAGAAAACTGCAGAGTGAGAAAAAAGAGGGGTAGGGAGTAAAGATAGGCTTGGAATAAAAGAAAAACTAGGCTTTAGAGTGGAAAAACTAGGCTTTAGAGTGGAAAAACTAGGCTTTAGAGTAATGTAAACCTGCATTTTATTTGTGTATCATTTACTAACTTAAAGTTTCTGTGCCTCAGTTTCTTTCTTGGGGAAAAAAGGAGATGATAATTCCTATCTTTCAAGGTCACAGTAAGGATCAAATTATACACACACATAGTATGTATATACCTGTGCTGTGTAATATATTATATGGTGTTCAGTAAATAGCTGTTTTTTCCCTTTGGAAATAGAGGGATTGTCATGATGTCTGAGAGGACCATATTGTATAAACACAGGTGTGAGTTGTACGAGCATATTTTAGGACATTGTCTGAGATGCCGAACATACACAGTAAGTTACGTTGTGGTGAGCAAAACACTTCAACAGATTTGTTCTCTGTAACCAAGCTGTAGTGGAAATATAATTGTATAATTAAAATAAAGTATGAAAAAACTCTTTGAAGTTTAATTTAAAATGAAAACTTCCTGCTACATTTATTAATTTTTTGGAAGGAGACTTAATGCTGTATCAAATAATGCTTCTTTGGTAATTGAAGGAAAAAAAGCAGCATGTAGGATACTGGAGAACTGTTGCTGTACTGTGAGGTATGTAAATCTGCAAGATTGTGTCTTTTGATAGGATGTTGATAACTTAATTTCATGCTAGATGCCCATCCAGTGGATCCTCAGCATTTATCTTATTCTCTGAAAAGTATTGTTGAAGTAGGATTATCAAAATATCCCCTGGGTTAACACCTGGCAAATGGATAACCGTCTCAGCAAACCAAGCAAGTCACCTCAAATGGGACTGGAATAATGGGATTAGATGCTTGAGTTCTTTACATTCCTCTTCTGGAAGAGAAGATGCTTGCTCTAGAATTCAGTCAAACGCAGCTGGGCTTAAGAGTTACAACTTTTTTTTCCTTAATATTTATTTATTTGGCTGTGCTGGGTTTTAGTTGCGGCACGCAGGATCTTCGTTGCGGCAGCATGCAGGATCTTTTAGTTGCGGCATGCGGGATCTAGTTCCCTGACCAGGGGTCGAACCCAGGCCCCCTGCATTGGGAGCGCAGAGTCTTAACCACTGGACCACCAGGGAAGTCCGAAGAGTTACAACTTTTTAATGAGCCAGTTCCTGGAGAACATTCCTGAGTCCCTTCTTTGTGCTGTACTCTGTGCCAGTTCTGGGAGAGGGGAGTTGAGGTATTTATAACCTAGGGAGGAAGAGCAGGTATAACTACAAAACACTGTGATAACTGAGGTGTATATAAAGACAGAGAGAAAAAAATTGTGAGAGAATAGGGTGAAGGAGATAAATGTAATAAAGTGGGCTCTGAAGTAAAATGGCCTTATGCCATTTTAGTTAGGGTGAACAATATAATACCTATTTAATAGGGTTGTTGAGAATAAATAAGATCAGTATAGGAAAAATGTTTGGCATAATGTTTGCCACATAGTAACTCTTACGAAGTGTTAAGTACTAGTATTACTTTAAATTCTTACAGTTTCTTTCTGTGATGATGCAGTGCTCTACGCCGTTATTTATTTACTTCTTAAAGCTATTTGGAGTAAAGGATTAAAAAAGACCCAGAATGGGACTGGAGTATGATTTGTTGCTACTATCCCAACTTCTTTGGGAAATTCAAATATAAGGAAAGCTAATAGTTAATGATCCTGTTTTATAGAAAGAGTGTGGTACATGTTATTTTAAGAAGGGGCTTTTTGTTGCATTCTGGTGCTCATCTGTCAGTTGACTATGGTGGAAACACCCCACCCTGTTTATTTAGCATCATTGGGAGATAAAGTATGTCACCTGAGTGAAAAGCCAGCACTTATCTGAATACTTACATTGTGTCAGATGCAGTTCTAAATGCTGTACACAGAGTAATTCATTTAGTCCTCACCACAGGCTTATGAGGTAGATCTCCATTTCACAGGTGAGGTAATGGTGGCCCAGAGAAGTTAAGAACACTTTCACAGAGCTGGCAAATGGTAGAGGCGGGATTCTACCAACAGCTCTCGTATCCTTAACCAGTACTCTTTTGATTCTTGAATAGTTGCAGCTTAACTCTTTTGAATTATAAACTTCTTTTATTTTAAACATTTTGGAATCAAATTATTTCTAAAATTTGTTGCTTCCCTGCCTGGTTCTGAGTGCAAGTTAACAGGCACATTGTTACTGCTGGCGCTTATGCAAAAGCACAGGTATTTTTCAGGACTGTTGATTCATGTAGAGTTGTTCAACCTTATCTCTCATGGCCTTGAACAGCTGTAGTATTTATTTCTTCATAAACTTTTTACTTAAGTAGAACAGTACAGAAAATGGCACGAAATCTTTAGACAGCTCAGCTGTTTTTCACAAAGTGAATGCTCCCATATTACCAGCACCCAGCTCAAGAAACATAATATTGCCCTCACCCCTGATGTTCCTCATGCCCCCTTATAATCACTGCCTGCCTCTGCCCAGGGTTAACCGCCACTGTCCTTACTTCAGATACCGTAGGATCGCTTTCCTGCTTTTGAAGGTAATATAAATGTAGAATCATCAACATATGATTACATCACAGTTTATTCATCGGACAGCTGTATTTTAAAAAAATTTTTTGGTATCTGCTAAGGCCGGAAGATGGGTGTCAAGGCTTGAGTTGTCATACCTATTGGTAGTGTAAGGGGTCCTCCTTTGAGTAAAGCGTGTAGAGTTTTTATGTGTGATATTTGTGATATCTTTTTCATTTCTGAGGATGTATTTGTAGTTTTTCAGGTTTATCTGTGTTCTGCCTAGGTGAAGTCAGAAGGAGCTTTCAAATAAATGAAGTTTATCTGAGTTTAACTCTGATTATCAGACTAAGGAGTTTAGGAGCAGAGAAACTCAAAATGTAAGGTTCAGTGTTACTTGCATTTTAATTAATAATTATTTTAAATTTAAATATTAAAAAATAACTAAATATATACATATTGAAATAGATTAATTTCAGGGAACTACTTGTAACAATTCCAGTTTGTCTGTAACTGGTCACGTGGTCGTAGTTGGTATTTCTGCTACCTTCTTCTACTACCTACCCCATATTCTGTTTGTTCTCAGCACCTTAGCTGGTTGTGGTTCTTTGCTTGGTGAGTTGACCCAAAACTTTATTCCTGAAGGATCTGGGCCATTAGTAGTCCTGCCTGGATTGGGTTGTTGTAGTTTTCTATTGACTTTAATCACAGGGCATGGTAGTACTATGAGTTACCTTAAGGGATTGCCTATATTTCAGACATATTCTTTCTTACCATCCTTGTTTAATACCAATCCAGTCTCCTCTTGGTAATCAGGATTCCTCACACCAGTCAGTAAAGTAGCTCTCTTCTTTGCCTGTTGATGTAGAGGGAGGAAGAGCCTAAAGTGGCTGGTGGCAGTTTTAACTTCCAGTTCAATGTAATCGTTGTGTCTCCCAATGGCAGCATCTTCCCTTTGGAACAAAGACCTGTAGACAATCAGAGCATAAAGTCATGGGGACAGGAAGCAAAAATTTTGCTAGTGGATCTCTAGGGGCAGCAGTGAGTCATGCCACTCTCATTTCTGCCCTTAGATTCTAGGATCTGTGACTCCTAGCTGTGGGAGAAAGGGCACTATATATTGGTTGCTGATTTAGAACATACACAACCTCCTGGAGGACATTGCCCCAACCCTGCAAGATATTGCGGCCTAAGTAGCACCGTAACTGAGTCTTCAAAAGGCCATTCTATTGTTCTGTCAGCCAGCTGCTTCGGATGATGGGGAACATGGTAAGACAAGTGCTCTTACCAAGTGAATTCCATGAGCATGAGCCCATTGCTGCATTTCTTCTGCTGTGAAGTGAGTTCCTCGATCAGAGGTAATTTTGTGTCTAATATCATGACGGTGGATAAGCCTTCTGGAAGTCCATGGATGGTAGGTTTAGCAGGAACATTAGATGCAGTGAAGGCAAATCTGTATCCAGAATGTCTGTTTCAGTAAGGACAAAACTTCCCCTTCTGTGATGGAAGCAGTCCAGTGTAATCGACCTGCCGCCAGCTAGCTGGCTGCTCACCCCGGGGAATGGTGCCATACTGGGGACTCAGTGTTGATGTCTGCTGTTGGCATATTGGGCATTCAGCAGTGGCTCTAGCTAGGTCAGTCATCACGGGTTGAAGCTCATGTTGCTGAGCCCACGCGTAACCTTCCCTCCTCCCATGACTACTTGGTTCATGAGTCCATTGGGCAATGATAGCAGTGGCCGGGAAGAGAGGCTGACTTGTATATACAGAACAGGTCATCTTATCCGCTTGATTATTAAAATCATCCTCTGCTGAAGTGACCCTTTGGTGAATATTCACATGGACACAGATATTTTCATGTTTTTTGCCCATTCAGAGAGGTTTATCCTTATGTCTCCTCTCCAGACCACCTTGTCACCAGTTTCCCAATCATGTCCTTCCAGGTCCCTGATCATCTAGACAAACCATTTGCTACATCCTGTGAACTGGTATGCGGTGGCACCTCTGGCCATTTCTGCTAAGCAAGATGAACAACCACATGCACTGCTCGAAGTTCTGTCCACTGGGAGGATTTCCTTTACCACTGTCCTTTCGGGATGTCCTGGAAAGGGGCTGCAGTGTTGCAGCCATCCACTTTTGGGTGGTGCCTGCATATTGTGCAGAATCATTTGTAAATGAGGCCCAAGTTTTCTCTTCTTCATTCAACTGATGGTAGGAAATGTCGCATGAGGTCATAAGTGTAGGCTGGGAGAGAGAAAATAATGTAGCAGGAATGGAGACCATGGGCATTTGGGTCACCTCTTCATATCTTACTTGTGTATGTGTAATCTCCATTTTGTATATACTATTTACTTCCATTTGATGCTGGAGTACTGATGTGCATGCCTAATCTTATGGTTTGATGGGTCAGATAATCCCCAGTTCATGATGGGCAGCTCAGTTCGCATGGTAACTTAGTGGCCCATTGTTAAGCATCAGTCTCTACTGAAGGCCCAGTAACATGCCAGAATCTGTTTCTTAAAAGGAGAGTAGTTATTTGCAGAGGGTGGCAGGGCTTTGCTCCAAAATCCTAAGGGTCTGTACTGTGTTTAACCTATATAGGCCTGTCAGAGGCTCTAAACAGCATCTCTGTCTGCTCTGATACTTCAGGCATCATTAGATGTGTTGGATCACATGGTCCAGAAGCTTGCAGGGCAGCCTGAATTGTCCCAGAGCCTTCTTTTCTTCCGGGCAGTACTCAAAACTAGCAGCTTTTTAGGTTACTTGGTATGATGGATAAGTTTTATGTGTCAGCTTGGCTAGGCTGTGGTGCCCAGTTGTTTCATCAGACACTGCTGTAGATGTTGCTGTGAAGGTAATGTGTAGATGTGATTAACATTTACAATCAGTTGACTCTCTAAGTAAAGGAGATTCTTTGATAATGCGGGTGGGCCTCATTCAATCAGTTGAAGGCCTTAAGAGCAAAAACTGAGATTTCCCAGAAAAGAAGAAATTGCACCTCTAGATTGTATCTAGAAATCTTGCCTGAGTTTCTGGTCTGCTGGCCTGCTCTACAGATTTTGGACTGTAACATCGACTCCTGTCTGAGTTTCTTGCCGAATGGTCCATACTACAGACTTCAGGTTTGCCAGACCCCACAATCGTGTGAGCCCGTTCCTTAAAATAAGTGTGTATTCTCTCTCTTTCCTGCCGTGGATGTGTGTGTGTGTGTGTGTGCGCATGAGTCTATACATGTTTATATCTCCCATTGCTTCTGTATATTTGGAAAACCCTGACTGATGCACTTGATTAGTGGGCTAACCACCCACATGAGGAGTGTGTTGCCTCTCAAATCCAAAGAGGCCCACTAGGTGTTCTCTTTTTGTGTGTTTGTAGGAGGGACCTGATGCCACTTATCCTTTACCTTAGAAGGGATACCTTGACATGCCCCATACCACTGGACTTCTAGAAATTTTACTTAGGTGGAAGGCCCCTGAATATTTGTCCAATTTATATCCCACCCTCTGACACGCAGTTGTCTTTACCAATAAGTCTAGAGTAGTTGCAACTTCTTGCTCACTAGGTCCAATTTGTAGACTATCATGAATGTAATGGATGTGATATCTTGTGTAAGAGAAAGGCCATCAAGATCCCTGAGAACTAAGTTATGACCCTCATCAAAGAGCTGGAGAGTCAGTATACCCCTGAGTGAAGATGTAGTGTTGGACTTGCCAGATGAAAACAAACTGCTTCTGGTAGTCTTTATTTTTTTTATTTTTTATTTTTTTTGCATTTCAATATTTTATTTTATGCATTTCAATATTTTATTTTATTTTAGTTTAGTTTTTATTTTATTTTATTTTTTAAACATCTTTATTGGAGTATAATTGCTTTACATTGTGTTAGTTTCTACTGTATAACAAAGTGAATCAGCTATACATATACATATATTCCCATATCCCCTCCCTGTTGGGTCTCCCTCCCACCCTCCCTATCCCACCCCTCTACTTGGACACAAAGCACCGAGCTGATCTCCCTGTGCTATGTGGCTGCTTCCCACTAGCTATCTGTTTTACATTTGGTAGTGTGTATATGTCAATGCTACTCTCTCACTTCATCTCAGCTTACCCTTCCCCCTTCCCATGTCCTCAAGTCCATTCTCTACGTCTGTGTCTTTATTCCTGTCCTGCCCCTAGGTTCTTCAGAACCATTTTTTTTTTTTTTTTTTTTTTAGATTCCATATATATGTGTTAGCATACGGTATTTGTTTTTCTCTTTCTGACTTACTTCACTCTGTATGATAGACTCTAGGTCCATCCGCCTCACTACAGATAACTCAATTTCATTTCTTTTTATGGCTGAGTAATACTCCATTGTATATATGTGCCACATCTTTATCCATTCATCTGCTGATGGACACTTAGGTTGCTTCCATGTCCTGGCTATTGTAAATAGTGCTGCAATGAACATTGTGGTACATTACTCTTTTTAAATTATGGTTTTCTCAGGGTATATGCCCAGTAGTGGGATTGCTGGGTCATATGGCAGTTCTATTTTTAGTTTTTTAAGGAACCTCCATACTGTTCTCCATAGTGGCTGTATCAGTTTACATTCCCACCAACAGTGATAAAAGAAACTGAAGAAGACATAAACAGATGATCTATATTTCTGTTTTTGTGCCAGTATCTGGTAGTCTTTATTAATAAGTATTGCGAAGAAAGCATTTGCCAATCTATATCTGTATACTAGGTACCAAGAGATGTGTTATTTTCCTCTCACAGTGAAACCACATCTGGAATAGCAGCTACTGTTGGAGTCACCACCTGGTTAAGTTTATGATAATCCACTTTCATTCTCCATCTGTTTTCTGCATAGGCCAAATAGGTGAGTTGAATGGCGATGTGTTGAGAATCACCAGCCCTGCCTTTAAGTCTTTGGCGGTGGCACAAATCTGTGTAGTCCCTCCATGAATGCGGTATTGCTTTTGGCTTAATATTTTCCTAGATAGAGGCAGTTCTAGTGGCCTCCACATGCCCTTTCCTATCCTAATAGCCCTTACTCCACAGGTCTGGGAACCAGTGTGGGGATTCTGCTAGTTGCTGAGTATGTCTTTTCTAGTTATGAATTTTGGAACTGGGGAAATAACCACAGGAGGATTCAGGGGACCCAATGGATCTATTGTAATATGGACCTGAGCTAAAACTCCATCAATTACCTGGCCTCCATAGTCGCCTACTGTGACACATGGACACAGTGACATTTTGGCTCTTTTGGAATTAGTGTCAGTTCAGATCCAGTGTCCAATTGTCCCTGAAAAGTCTAATTATTTCTTTTTCCCAGTGCATAGTCACCTTGGTAAAAGGGTGTAGATCCACTTGGGAAAGGCTGGGACAAAGATGAACAAAATGAAATTTTTGCTGTGTAGGAGGGTCTTTCCTCAAGGGGGCCTATTCCCCCCTTCACCCAAGGAGTTCTGAGTCTGTAAACTGGCTTAAGTTTGGGAGGGCCTTGACTGTGTTTTGGTTTTTCAAGTTAGTCTTGTGTTCACTTGACCTAGAACTCTTTTGCCCATATAGATCAAATAAGAATTTAGTAGACAGCCCATCTGTTTCTTTTAGAGGCACCATGATCAACTAGAGAATGCCACACACAGGTCTCTGAGTCAGACTGTTCTGATTTCCGTTTTTACCCTGCTGTCCATTGTGGTAACAAAGTCCACTTTGTATTTGGTGATTAAATACTGCCACTTGGCCCCTACCTCCCAGGATGCAGTTTTCCCCATTGCATTTAAGGATCCCAGTTCACTGGTATCCGTTCCCACTGTAATTTCTGATCTGCAGAGAAGAGCAACCATGGAGTTCTTCAGCGATGCTGACTCACCTCACACGTTTATGTCTGACAGTTGTGGTGAAAGGTAGGTCTTCTGGACCATCCTGGGGTGGGTGAGCAGGTTTTACGTGATAAAACCATTTTTTACGTTTCATTTTCTCAAAGCCTTTGGATACCACCTTCTACATTATACCAAGGCAGTCCTGGTATTTCAAGTTCATTTAATGTAGGCCACCTTTTGGGGCATGTTTTATGCAACTCACCGAACTGCTAGAGCCTTTTCTAACCCCTTGAGCTACAACATTGACTCTAGAATATCTGTTTATAATTAGTCTCATAACAATAAATTTGGCCTCATCCAACTTTATGTTTTGTCCATATTATCCCACATCCATGATATTAAATCCCACACATATTCCTCAGGTTTCTATCTATATAAATTGGAAAAATCATGCTGCTCTTTTGAGTTGTAGTACATCTCCTAGAGGTCACACTTTGTATCGCACCTTTCGGGGCCAGTGGGACTTGAGTCTAGTTGTAGGTCTAGAAGCAAAGGGTCAGTGTAGGTCCTGAGGATAATCAGCTGTGTCTGGCAAGGCAACTACCCAAGGGGAGGTCATTATAGATTCTTCATGCATAGCATAGTTCACCTCTGTCAAGGGTAGAAGGTCTGCTTCTCCTAGCAAAGAAAGGCTTCTTTGTCCCCAGCTTCATTGAGATCTGCCCACATGTGCCCATTCCAGTTTGCAGGATCCCATTTCTTTCTAATCAGTGCCCTTACTTTAACAGACAGTATCTTGTGAGGTCGGGAATTCAGTTTGTGTTGGAATTCAGCCACTCACAGGATGGCACTCTGGGTTTGGTTTTCAGAAATCTCAGCTCTGAGGCTTCAGTAGATAAGGGTTTCTCTCAGGGAAGACAAGAGCTTTCAGGTCATTTGCATAGCATTTGAGCTAGGCATATGAAGTGCTGAGCTTATCCTTTTACTTCCCCACTTTACCCAGCACAGTTAGGAGTCACCAGCTAATCTTATTGTAATTAATAATTTGACAGATGTTTGACAGATGTTCTAAGGTGTCAATTGCATGTTCACCTAGAGCCTTGGTTTTCGTAAGTATTTGATTAGGAGTATCCAGTGGTTATATTTTGTATATCTCTCTTGCTGTATCATGCCATGGATCACCAGTGCCTACTTTGCCTCTTTAGTGGAAATGGAGTCATTAGTGCCTTTTAATCTACTCACAGTAGAGAACCAATTTCATAAACCCCAGAACCAATTCAGAAAACTCATCCATAAGTTTCTGTTCCTCTAGAACTACTCTTAGTACCCAAGTCCGTATCAGTCAGGGTTCTTCAGAGAAACAGAACAAGTATATATGTGCACACAGATGTACACATTACTTCTGTGGTAATAATTTTCTTCCTTTTGTTTTTACTTTTACCATTTGTATATGTATACCTAAACAATATTGCTTAGTTTTGTCTTGAAGTATATATTAATAGAATCATTGTATGTACTTTTCTCTCTCGCTTATGCTCAAGAAAAGTATGAGTTTTGTTCATTTTATTGTATGTAACTTCATTTTATTGCTGTATTATATTCCAGTTTTGAATACTCCACAGTTTAATACTTTTTTTTTTTTTATTTCTAGTTTTGGCCTTTTGTGAATAATGCTTCTGTGAATATCCTCTTATTGTACATCTATGTGAGTTTATCAAGGGGATGTAATCAAGGAGGTTGCTGGGTCAGATGATATCATCTTTACTTAGTAATGCCTAATTATTTGCCAAAAGAGGTGTATCAGTTTATTTTCCAGTATCACCAATATTGGTATTATACATTAAAAAAAATTTCTGTGGTGGATGTGAAAACGGTATTTTTTTGTGCATTTAAATTTGCTCTTTACTATTGAAATTGAGCATTATTTCATATTATTGGTTATTTGGATTTCTTCTTTTGGAGATTGTCTTTCAGGTCTTCTGTCCATTTTTCTATTGCGTTAGTTGTTTTTTTTTTTCCTTATAGTGTTTTTGGAATTCTTTATATTTCTATTCTTTGTTACAAAGTATTTTTGGAATTCTTTATATTTCTATCCTTTGGTTACAGTTGCAATATCTTTTTTCAGTTTATGGCTTGTCTCTTTATTTACTTTATGGTGTGTTAATGTTAGTATTATCAAATTAACTGGGCTTTTTATCGTTAAATGCTTTTGGTGTCTTAGTTAAGAAATTCTTTAATACCCTGATGATATTGTCATACATTATCTTAAAGCAGTATAATTTGTATTTCAAATTTAGGTTTTTAATTTGCTAGTAATTGATTTTTGTGTGTTTTGTGAGAATCGGGTCTGATTTCCACTTTTTTTTTTCTATATGTGGATGCTCAGCCAGTTCCAGAACCATTTATTTTATAAGTGAATTTTCCTCACCAATTTGCATTGCTCATTCTGTCATATATCAAGTGTCTGTATATGTGTGGATCTGTTTTTGAGTTCTTTATTTCTTCCACTGATTTGTCTGTTACTTTGACAATACTCACAATTTTTAAAGTTACTGTTGTCTTATAAGTCTTAATATTTGGTATAGCAGGTTTTCTCGTTTTTTTCAAAACTGTCTGGCTGTTCTTTGCCCTTTGCATATTCATGTACATTTTATAATCAGTTTGTCCAGCTCTAGGGGAAAAAAAACCTATTGGGTTTTGACTGGAATTGCATTGATTCTTTCAAATTGATTTGGAGACAGTTGACATCTTTATAACATTGAATCTTTCAGTCTAAAAATTTAGTGTGTATCTCTATTGGTTTAAATTTATTTTAATGGCTCTCATAAAGTTTTATAATTTCTTTCCTTAGAGGTCTTGCACACTGTTATATTTATTCCTAGGTACTTTATGTTTCGATCTCCCCTTCTGTCTGAAAAAATAGTATCTTTATTTTAAAAATGGGATTGTCAGTTCTCACGCTTTAGGATAACAAGTATTATAGATTCATGATTGTCTTTGTACTTCAAGAAACATGAACTTGTAAATATTCTCTTTTCCTGAAATTTTTTAGCATGGGTAGAGAAAGGCAGGAGTTGGGGCTTAAGTTGGGTTTTGGAAACCCTCTATGGATGAGAAATGTGAAAAACAGGAATTTGGGTCTAACCAAATTTCATCAGTTTTAAGTCTCCGTCTTGCTCTGTTGTTTATGAGTTGTAATCCCAACCATGGAGCTCTTTGGATAGTTCGTTCTTATGAAACTTTCAGCCAGAACATGAAGGCCTAAGGTTCAGACAAATTTTGAATTAGTTTGAAAAAGTAAATGAATCTATTTTTGGCTTTATCCACTCCTCAAAGTCATAGTCTTTGCATGTTTGAGGAATAATTGTCAAACTCAGTGTATTAGTTATCCGTATTGCTGCGTAATACATTACCGCAAACTCAGCTGCTTTAAAACAACGTGAATGTATTTTATCTTGGAGTTTCTGTTGATCAGGTGTCTTGGCGTGGCTTAACTGGGGTCTCTGCTCAGAGTCTCTCAAGGCTGAAGTCAAGGTGTTGGTTGGGCCACATTCTCATCTGGAGCATAGAGTCCTCTTCCAAGCTCGTTCAGAGTGTTGGCAGAATTCAGTTCCTTGTGGTTACAGTACCAAGGACCTTGATCTTTTGAAGTCTTTTGGCCAGTTGTTGCTTTCTTCACAGCATGATGGTTTGCTACTTCTAGGCCAGCAGGTGAATCTCTTTTACATGTTGTGTCTCTTTGACCTTTTTTATTGGCCTTTTTAATGGATGAGGTATTCCCACCCAGGATAAATTCTCTTTTGAAGTGAAGTCAGAGTCAACTGATTGATGTAACCTTAATGACACCTACAAAGTCTTTTCTGCCATGTAAAATAACATAATCACAATAGTGATATCCTATTATATTCACAACTCCTCACATTCAAGAGAAGTGGATTGTACAGGATGTATACACCAGGGAGCAGGAATCTTGGGACACATCTTAGAATTCTGCCTATCACACTCTGATCCATATGTGAAAATTCCAGTTTCTCATATCAAATGATACCTTGATTCTTCTTCACACCTGGATTGCTTTTATTTTGAACTAATTGTAGACCCAAGAAGTTGCAAAACTTTTACAGAGAGGTTCTATATATCCACCCTGATACTGAATCTTCCAATCTAAAAATTGGAAGTTTTCCCCAATGGTGACATCGTACGTAAATATAATACATTATCAAAACCAGGAAATTGATATCAGCATACTATGATTAAGTAGACTACACACTTTACTCCAGTTTCACCAGTTTTGTATCATTAATTTTTAAATTTTGGTATGTCTGTGTGTATAATTCTATGTATGGATTCATATAACCACCACATTCAAGACACAGAACTGCTCTGTCATCACAAAGAAATTTCCTTGTGCTCCCCCCATATAGTAACACCCTACTTCTGAATCCCTGGCAGCCACTGTTCTATTCTCCACTTCTATACTTTTGTCATTACAAGAATGTTATATAAATGGAATTTTAGATTATGTAGCTTTCTGAGATTGACCCTTTTCACTCAGCATAATGCCCTTAAAATTCATTCAAATTGCTGAATGTATCAGTAGTTGGTTTCTTTTTATTGCTGAGTAGTATTCCATTTATGGATGTACCACAGTTTGTTTAGCCATTCACCCATTGAAGGAAATTTGGGTTGTCTCCAGTTTGGGCCTGTTAATAAATTTCCTACAAGTATTTCTGTTCAGGATTTTGTGTGAATGTGTTTCTCTTTTTCTAGAATAAGTGTCTAGGAATGTAATTGATGGGGCATATGGCAAGTGTGTGTTTAACATTTTAAGAAACTGCCAGACTGATTTCCAGAGTGGGTGTACAATTTTACATTCTCACCAGCAAAGGATGAGTGATACAGTTTCTCTGCGTCCTTGCCAGCATTTGGTTCTATTGGTATTTTTTATTTTGACCATCCTAATAGATGTGTGGTAGTATCTCATTATGATTTTAATTTGAATTTTTCTAATTGCTAGCAGTGTTCAGCATCTTTTTATGTGTTTATCTGCCATCTCTATATCTTCTGTTCATGCCTTTGCCCATTTTCTAATTGAATTTTGATTAGTTTTTACTGTGGCCATTTTCAAATAAATATTAAAGTTGAGACCGTGGTATAATGAACCCCTATTATCAAGTTTCAGCAGTTACATTCTACCCTTTTGTTTGTTTTGAATATTTCAATGCAAGTCAGATACATAGACTTCATGACATTTCACTTGTAAGTACTTAATTTAATGATAATTCCTTAATATCTAATACTAATACCTAATGGTATTAGTATATACTTAGTATATATTAGTACTAGTATATGTTAGTAGCTAGTATATCCTTAGGATATGTCACTAATAGATAATAGATATCTAATAGCTAATACTTAGTCCATGTTTATATTTTTCTGTTTTAAACATGTATTTTTAAAAGTGGTTGGTCTGAATCAGAATTCAAATAAGATCACTTAGTTATGTATTCTTTTTTCATAGCACTCCCTCCTTTTTTTTTTCCCCTCAGGCAATTGATTTTGCTGGAGAAGTTGGGTCATTTGTCTTCTAGACAAATTTGGATTTGGCTGATTCCTTTCTCTTAGTGTCAGTTAACTTGTTCTATGCCCTCTTTCCTCTACACTAATAGAAAGATTTAGTGGCTCGGTTAGATATGGGATCAAATTTTTAGACAAGAGTACTTCACAAGGGTACTGTATACTCCCTGTTGCATCACATCATGAGGCACATGATGTTTGATTGTTCTGCTTTTTGGAGTACTAAGTTCAATCAGTTGGTTCAGGTATTGTCAGCCCCATTCCCACATTTAAGCATTTTTCATTTATCTTTCACCTAATGGTTATGGCTTCTATTGATGATTGTTGCCTAGGTCCAGTATTTCATTTGGGGTTGCAGAATGATGATTTTCCAATTTAGTTATTTCTGCATTTATTTGCTGGACTGTTGAGAACTTTCATCAACTTTTTGGTTTTCATTAAATACACTCATACAGGAAAGGTAGGAAAAAATGCTCAATCCCCCCACTCCCCTTTAATTATCAGTTCTCAGAGTAATGACTTGCTGCCCAGGTCATCTACAGAAGACACCAATGAGGTGTTTTTCCCCCATCATTTTCTCTGTGTATTATTTTGAATTTGTAGATTTTTTAAAAAGGTATTTGATGCTTTTCAATGACAAAATTTTTAAAAAAGGTATTGGATGCTTTTAAAATTTCACTTTCTAACTGTAGGTGTTTAGAAGTACAATTGATTTTTGTACATTGATCTTTTTAATCCATCAACCTTGTTAAATTCTTGTTCATTTAAATTTACTTTTAGATTTTTATCATT
Source organism: Balaenoptera musculus (assembly GCF_009873245.2). Lineage (NCBI taxonomy): Eukaryota > Metazoa > Chordata > Mammalia > Artiodactyla > Balaenopteridae > Balaenoptera > Balaenoptera musculus. The sequence goes on along the minus strand of NC_045789.1, from coordinate 87,233,902 downwards.
GCAGATGGCAGTTTTTTATTCTGCTTTTCAAGTCTTTATACCTTTAATTCTTTTTTTGTTCCTTACTGTGGTAGTACAGTACTCGAGTATTATTCGAATAGAAATGGATAATGCAACCCTTTTGTTATTCCTTACCTCAGGGGCAACACTGTCAATATTTCACTATTAATAATGTGTTTTACTCTAGGTTCTTTATCTGATTAAGGATGTTCCCTTATATACCTATACATTTTATCATGTATTAATGTCTAATTTTATGAAGTGCTTTTCTGTATCTGTTTTTATGATTATATGAGTTCTCTGCCTTTAATCTGTTAATGTGAATTATGTTAATAGATTTTCTAATGTTAAACCAATCTTTCATCCCTGGGATAAACTCAGCTTTATCATGATGTATTATTATCCTTTTTGTGGTTTGTTAAATTTAATTTGCTTATATTTTCAGAGTTTTACATTTATGTTCACAAGTGAGGCTGGATTTGTAATTTTCATTTTTAGTACTTTTTTCTTGGTTTTGGTACTACTGTTAAGCTATCCTCATAAAATGAGTTAAGGAAATTTCTATTCTCTTTGTGTTAAAGGTAGAATTCCCTTTTCCTTGATTATTGTTAGAACTCACAAATGAAAACATCTGGGCTTGGAATTTTCTTTGTGGGAAAAATTTCCAGGTGGTTTAGTTTTTAGTTCTTTGAAGAATATAAGGTAAAAGTAGTATCTTCCTGTGGTGACAAACTAGTAGTTATAAGTGAAAAATTCATTCTTTTTTTTTTTTTTTTTAGGATCCTGTAAACTTTTCAAAAAATTAAAAAGTTCACAGGAGTTCTTAGTTTTCAATTTATGTATGTATGTATTTAAATTGAAGTATAGTTGATTTATAGTGTTTGTTAGTTTCAGGTGTAGAGCAAAGTGATTCAGTTAAATATATATATAGTTATATATATGTACTTTTCTAGATTCTTTGCCCTTATAGGTTATTACAAAATATTGATTATAGTTCCCTGTGCTATACAGTAGGTCCTTGATGGTTATCTATTTTATATATAGTAATATGTATATGTTAACTTCAGACTCCTAATTTATTCCTCCCTGCTTTCTCCTTTGGTACCCATAAGTTTGTTTTCTATATCTGTGGGTCTATTTGTTTTGTAAATAAGTTTATTTGTTTCTTTTTTTTAAGATTTTTTAAAGATTTTTTTTTAGATTCCACATTCTTTGATTAATATTTTTTACTGAATGGTTTGAGTTGAGCTATTTTGTCTCCATTTGTTGAGGTATTGCCTACATGCTTTTTTGTCTGTAAATAACTCTTATATTTAATACAATTACATAAAAAAATAGGTTATCTACTATATTGCTTTACTACAGTTTAGATTTGTGTTTTAAGCTTCTTAAGTTTGTAAGATTTCTAAATAACGAATCTTTAAGGAATCTTTAGAGGACTTTGATCTAGATACCTAAATTCAGCTTCTTGCTCTGCCAGTTACTATCATGAGTATATCTCTTACTTTTGGGGCTTCAAATTCCTCATTTGTAAAACACATACCTACTTCACATAGTTTTCATGAGGATAAACTGTGAAGTGCTTTATAACCATAAACTATATATAAATGAAAGGTTTTAAAGGTAGCGAATATAGATAAAATGTTCCAAGAAAGAAAGAGGTTAGAAGGAAACAATATTATATAAGTTATAGGTATGCAACATAGTGATTCACAATTTTTAAAGGTTATAAAATATTGTCTATATTCCCTGTGTTGTACAGTATATCCTTGTAGCTTATTTATTTTATACGTAATAGTTTGTACTTCTTAATCCCCTACCCCTGTTGTGCCCTTACCCCCTTCCTCTCCCCACTGGTAACCACTAGTTTGTTGTTTATATCTGTGAGTTTGTTTCTTTTTTGTTATATATACTAGTTTGTTGTATTTTTTAGATTCCACATATAAGTGATATACAGTATTTGTCTTTCTCTGTCCAACTTAAGTTCACTCAGCTTAATACTCTCCAAGTCCATCCATGTTGTTGCAAATGACAAAATTTCATTCTTTCTTATAGCTGAGTAGTATTCCATTGAATATGTATACCGTAGTCTTCATCCGTTGATGGACACTTAGATTACTTCCATATCTTGGCAATTGTAAATAATGCTGCTATGAACATTGGGGTGCATGTATCTTTTTGAATTAGTGTTCTCATTTTTTTGTTTGTTTGTTTCTGGATAGATACACAGGAGTGGAATTGCTGGGTCAAATGGTAGTTCTATTTTTAGTTTTTTGAGAAACCTCCATACTGTTTTCCACAGTGGCTGTTCCAACTTACTTTCCCACCAACAGCGTAGGAGGGTTCCCTTTTCTCCACATCCTCACCAATGTTTGTTGTTTTGTTTGTTCTTTTTAATAATAGCTATTCTGACAGGTGCGAGATGGTATCTCATTATGGTTTTAATTTGCATGTCTCTGATGATTAATGATGGTGAACATCTTTTCATGTGCTTGTTGGCCATCTTCATTTCCTCTTTGGAAAAATGTCTATTCAGTTCTTCTGCCCATTTTTCAATTGGGTTGTTTGATTTTTTGATATTGAGTTGTATGAGCTGTTTATACATTTTGACTATTAACCACTTATCGGTAATATCATTTGCAAATATTTTCTCCCGTTCACTAGGTTGTCTTTTTGTTTTGTCAATGCTTTCCCTTGCTGAGCAAAAGCTTTTAAGTTTAATTAGGTCCCATTTGATTATTTTTGGTTCTATTTCTTTTGCTTTAGGAGACAGAGCCAAAAATTATTGCTATGATTCATGTCAAGAGTGTTCCTCCTGTGTTTTCTTCTAGGAGTTTTATGGTTTCTGATCTTACACTTAGATCTTTAATCCATTTTGAACTTATTTTTGTATATGGTGTTAGAGAATGTTCTAATTTCATTCTTTTACATGTAGCTGTCTAGTTTTCCCAGCACCACTTACTGGCGAAGCTGTCTTTTCTCCATTGTATATTCTTGCCTCCTTTGTTGTAAATTAATTGACCATAAGTGTGTGGGTTCTGGGCTCTTTATTCTGTTCCACTGATCATTTATGTGTCTGTTTTTCTGCCATTACCATACTGTTTTGATTATTGTAGCTTTGTAGTATAGTCTGAGTAAGGGAGCATGATTTCTCCAGTTTTCTTCTTCTTTCTCAAGATTGTTTTGGCTATTTGGGGTCTTTTGTGTGTCCACATAGATTTTAAAATTATTTGTTCTAGTTCTGTGAAAAATGCCCTTGTTATTTTTTAATTTTTAATTTTTATTTATTTTAAAAATTTAATTAATTTATTTTTGGCTGTGTTGGGTCTTTGTTGCTGCACGTGGGCTTTCTCTAGTTGAGGCGAGCAGGGGCTACTCTTTGTTGCAGTGTGCAGGCTTCTCATTGTGGTGGCTTCTCTTGTTGTGGAGCACAGGCTCTAGGCATGCGGGCTTCAGTAGTTGTGGCTCGCAATCTCTAGAGCGCAGGCTCAGTAGTTGCAGCACACAGTCTTAGTGACTCCGCGGCATGTGGGATCTTTCCGGACCAGGGCTTGAACCTGTGTACCCTGCATTGGCAGGCGGATTCTTAACCACTGCGCCACCAGGGAAGTCCGCCCTTGTTATTTTGATAGGGATTACATCGAATCTGTAGATTACCTTGGATAGTATTGTCATTTCAACAACACTAATTCTTTCAATCCATGAACACGATATATTTTTCCTTCTGTTTGTGTTGTTTTCAATTTCTTTCATCAGTGTCTTACAGTTTTCTGAGTACAAATCTTTTACAAACTCCTTAGGTAGGTTTATTCGTAGATATTTTATTTTTTTTTGATGCGATGGTAAATGGAATTGTTTCCTTAATTTCTCTTTCTGATACTGTTTTGTGAGTGTTTTGAAATGTAACAGATTTCTGTGTATTAATTTTGTACCCTGCCACTTTACTGAATTCATTGAAGAGCTCTGGTAGTTTCTGGTGGCATCTTTAGGATTTTCTCTTTGTAGTATCATGTCATCTGCAAATAGTGACAGTTTTACTTCTTTCTAATTTGGATTCCTTTTATTTCTTTTTCTTGTCTGACTGCTGTGGCTAAGACTTCCAATATTATGTTGAATAAGTGATGAGAGTGGGCATCCTTGTCTTGTTTCCTATCTTAGAGGAAATGTTTTCAGCTTTTCACCATTGAGTATGATGTTAGCTGTGAGTTTGTCATATATGGCTTTGATTATGGTGAGGTATGTTCCTTCTGTGCCTACTTCCTGGACAGTTTTTGTGTAAATGAATGCTGAATTTTGTCAAAAGCCTTTTCTGTGTCTATTGAGATGATCATGTGGTTTTTATTGTTCAGTTTGTTAATGTGGTGTATCACATTGATTATTTGCAGATATTGAAAAATCCTTGCATCCCTGGGATAATCCCACTTGATAACAGTGTATGATCCTTTTAATGTATTGTTGGATTCGGTTTGCTAGTATTTTGTTGAGGATTTTTGCATCTATGTTCATCAGTGATATTGGCCTGTAATTTTCTTTTTTGTGTTATCTTTGTGTGGTTTTGGTTAGAAGTAACCTTTGAGATCTGGTTGAGTACCTCTGGTTTATAGGAAATAGAAGCTACTACTGTATGTATAGAGCTGTCTGCACAACCTAGGCTTCCTGTTTCCCAAATCATTGGTGTTTCCTAGTTTGTCTTCCTTCAAATTAAACACTGGATGCTTGAGAGAAACTTTGACTTCTTTAGGCACATAGTTGAGTATCATTCCCAAGAGGTTAGGTAGAAAAGTACATGTGATATTAGGGAGAAAAAGGAATTTTAAGACTTTAGTTTCTTAAGTTACCAGTAATTAAAACTGCTGTCAAAGTAGTTATTGATTTTTTTTTTTTTCCACCAGAGTTTAAACAAAGAGAACCTTGTTATACTTTACAGGGATTAAAATTCATGTAATGCAGTAAGAAGTAAAGCTCTGTGTGGTTGCTGCATAACTTTGTACTTGAAATTCAGTTGAAATTTTACTTTAAAAAAATTACTTCAGTATAATTTTAGTAAAATTTTACCTTATATTTAACATGAAAACTTTCAAACCAATTGTGTTTGTAAGAGTTAGTTCCTTGAAATCTAATTTGTCTGCTTAATTCCTTATTCTCACTAAATATAGTCTTGAAGAAAATTGTTTCCTTCCGATTTAAGCTCATACTCATAGTGGGAAGGGTTGTTTTTATTTGAGCTTTGAAGATTCAGTATACAGTAAGTCCCCTACATATGAATGAGTTCTGTCCGAGAGTTCTGTTCGTAAGTCCAACAGAGTTAACCTAGGTACCCAACTAACACAATCGGCTATATAGTACTGTACTGTAATAGGTTTATAATACTTTTCACACAAATAATACATAAAAAACAAACAAAAAATAAAGAAAATATTTTTAATCTTACAGTACCTTGAAAAGTACAGTAGTACAGTATAACAGCTGGCATACAGGGGCTGGCAGTGAGTGAACAGGCAAGAAGAGTTACTGACTGGAGGAGGGAGAGAAGGTGGGAGATGGTAGAGCTGAAGGATCATCAGCAATAGGAGACAGAGGGCAAGGTGCAATTTCACTCATGCCTAACATTGATGGCACAGGTTCTGTTTCCTTGCTGGATTCAATTCTATCTACCGTCTTGAAAAAGCGATTCACTGATGTTTGGAGAGTAGCTCTTTTTTTCTCGTCATAGGTTACATCCTGGGCCTGAAATAAAGATACTGTACTACTGTACTCTGTACAGTACTGTAAAGCACACAAAAGCACAATGACTTGTAGAGGATGCACGCACGTGACAATGTACACCAGGCACATGAACTAACTTACGTGATTGGACATGTGAGCCCATGTTCACATCTTTGAAAGTTCACAACTTGAAGGTTCGTATGTAGGGGCTTACTGTATTGTTTTGTATTTGTGGTGTCGTATCCCTGGGACGGGCTTTTTCCTCCCTCTCTCTCACTGCTGCAGTAACTGGAGATCCCAGACTGTGCTGCTCTCCTTCCCTCCAGCTTAGCCTCCTCTCCCCCTTCTTCATTAGAACAGCACATATTTCAGTTGCTAATCCCTATCTCCAGTTCCTGTTGTCTGCTCTCATTTAAGAATTTCCTCGTTCCTTCCTTTCTTACCCTTCCTTTCCCAGGAAGTTTATTCCTTATGAAATGATGAGACACACAGGGACATATTAAAAGGGCATATTAAAAGGGAGGAGCCCATGTTTGCTGAGGGAACTTTAAAATACCAAACGTCTTTGTAGAAAATATGTGTCCCATATTTTAAATGAATTTTTAAAAATTTTACTTAAGTCATTTCATCACGCTTGCATATTTTTTAAAGGTAATGCCGTTACATGCTAGATTTGTCAGTAGTTATTTTGAATAAAAAGTTTCTAGGAACTGAGGCTGTGTTGTTTTTGTTTGAATACTAATTTCTCTGAAGACTTAATAAGCATTTATATAAAATTAATTGTAATTTTGTTGATTTAAAGTTGAAGGTCACATTTAACGTGGCTTGTTACTTCTTTGCTCTGAAAAGCAGGACATTTTACTTAAATAAAACTCATTACATATATCCTCATCACAAAAGTAGGGCTTATACCTTCCATAGAGAAGGTTTAGTTCCTTTGTATAATACATGTTAGTTTCTTTTTAGGTTTTATGGGTGTTGTTAGCTGCACTATAGTTCTCCAGGTTTACTAAAACCATGTATTAGTTTTTACTTATATTTTTCAATGCTACTCATAAGAAGTTATGAGGGTGAATATTTTATGCTAATTTTGCAGGTGAGGAAGTTAAGAACCAAAGATGTTAAGAGGTTTGCTGAAGGTTACATGGTTACTGCAGTGAAATTGAGATTAGAGCTCATGTCTGTTGCCGGAGTTGATGGTATTATGATTATTTAGGGAATATATGGGCTGATAGGTAGACAGTTACATGTGATTATAATAGTTATGCATAAAAATGCTGTGAAAGTGGAGAATAGGAAATACCTGTTAAGCAGTCAGGAAGGCTTTATAGAGGGGGTTAATCACTAGTGAAGTGATTCTTCAGGGATCAGAATGTGCTTTGTATTTCATGCTGTGGTCATTGGGCTTTATTCTTTGGGGGATTGGGAAGTACTGAAGGATTTCAGCAGGAGGGGTGATGTGACCATCTTCATATTCTAAAGATATGGTGGCCGTAAAAGGGGATACATTTGTAGCGTGGTGGTACTAGAGATAGGGAGACCATTACAGGAAAGCTGTGGGGGAAGTGATGAAGTTATCTCTGATGGCAGCAGTGGAGAGGAGGAGAGGAGGGAACTGGATTTGAGCTTTTAATAGTCAGACAACATGCAGATGTTGTTCTCACTTCTTCCATCCCCCACCCACCCCGCCCCCATCAGAAAAAGAGCTAAAAGTTTGCGTTTAGAAAACTGACCCAGTTCTGATCATCTTCAGATTGCTGATCTGCAAAGAGCTTTGATCTTAATTGTTAAGGGTATAGCTGCATTTAGGATAGAAATCATGTCTTTTAGTGACAAAGCTCTTTGGATGGAAGCTAAATTTATGCCTGGATTATGGTAATAGTGTAAATAAGACTTTTCAATATAGGATCTACACAGTCACATCATTTCAGGAAGCAAAGCTAACATTACTTAAAATGATCAGTACTATTTTATGAATGACTTCTTTCATTCCATTCTAGATCATTCTAAGTCATTTCTTAGAAATTTCTGATTGAGTTTTGTAGGCAGGAAGAATGCTGTAATTGTCAGTCTCTTTGATATCATGTCCTTCTAGGACAGATTCTACCTATTTGATGCCACCCTGTGTCTTGTCCTTTCCTCATATCCTGAAATGGAAGGGACCTGTTGCAATGTTCCCATCTGTCCTGTGGTAGGTGGAGTTTTCTTGGATTGTCTGTAAGGACAGTCTTCCTATTGCTAATTGGGCCAAAAAAAATAACAGGTTTATAATAATATGAGTTTAGTTTTTAGTATCTAATCATTCAGAGATTTAGTTTATATATCTTTCTCTAAAATTATGAAATACAAAGGAAAATGATGCATAGTTATATTTATGCTTGATAATCAATAAGGTCTTTTTCTGATTGATGACATATCTGTTTAATGGAGGCTGCATACCATAGTGGAGTGAATGAGAGTTCTAGAAATTAGTAAAACTTACCTTGTAAATATTTTTGTAATCTGCCCCATTGTATCTCACCTTATTAGCACAATCTTAGTTTAGACCTTGGGGCTTGGCATAATAAAATAACTTGTCTCTCTGCCCTCAGTCTGTTGTCCTCGAATCCACACTCTGCAGCTACCTGAATATTCTATAGAAAACGCAAATCTGACACCATCCCACCCATGTATCCATGAGTCTATTGTTGCTAGTGAGTTCTGCTAAAAGCTTAAATTTGTGACATAACCGGAGTGGCTCCTTGAATATTTAATTTCCATGAAGTCTTGCTAGCTCCAACAATTTGACACACATACCCACGCACGTACTTGACTTCTGTAAAATATTTTAATGCATTCATTTCTTTTTATGCTTTAAGTACTGTTTACTTATTTACTTAATAACTTGTTGATAGTATTTATTAAAATACCTGATATAGGTTGATGTTAATTGAGATGGGTATAAAATTATGAAAAGATAGAAATTAGGACACATAACTGATAGTAAATAAGAAAGCGGCACAGATCTCTGTCAACCATCTTCATAATTCTTTTTTTTTTTAATTTATTTATTTATTTTATTTTTGGCTGCATTGGGTCTTCATTGCTGCTCACGGGCTTTCTCTAGTTGTGGCGAGCAGGGGCTACTCTTCGTTGCAGTGTGCAGGCTTCTCATTGCGGTGGCTTCTCTTGTTGCAGAGCACGGGCTCTAGACGCACAGGCTTCAGTAGTTGTAGCACGTGGGCTTCAGTAGTTGTGGCTCGCGGGCTCTAGAGTGCAGGCTCAGTAGTTGTGGTGCATGGCCTTAGTTGCTCCGCGGCATGTGGGATCTTCCAGGACCAGGGATTGAACCCGTGTCCCCTGCATTGGCAGGCGGATTCTTAACCACAGTGCCACCAGGGAAGTCCCTTTTATACAATTTTTAAAGGTTACTTTCCATTTACTGTTATTACAAAATATTAGCTGTGTTCCCTGTGTTGCACGGTACATCCTTGAACCTGTCTTACACCCAAGTAGTTTGTACTTCTCACTTCCCCACCCATATATTGCCCCCTCCCCGCCCAGGCACTATAGAGCAGACTCTATATCTGAGTCTGTCTTTTTTGTTATATTCACTAGTTTGTTGTATTTTTTAGATTCCACATATAAGTGATAGCATACAGTATTTGTCTTTCTCTGTCTCACTTATTTCACTCAGCATAATACCTTCCATATCTATTCATGTTGCTGCAAATGGCAAAATTTCATTCTTTTTTATAGCTGAGTAGTATTCCATTTTATTTATATACCACATCTTCTTTATCCATTCATCTGTTGGTGGACACTTAGGTTGCTTCCATATCTTGGCAATTGTAAATAATACTGCTATGAACATTGGGGTGCATGTATCTTTTTGAATTAGTGTTCTGATTTTTTTTTTTTTTTTTTTTGGTGTATATACCCAGGAGTGGAATTGCTGGGCCAAATGGTAGTTCTATTTTTAGTGTTTTGAGAAACCTCTGTACTGTTTTCCACAGTGGCTGCACCAATTTACATTCCCACCAACGGTGTACAAGGGTTCCCTTTTCTCCGTATCCTCACCAACATTTTTTATTTGTGTTCTTTTTGACGATAGCCATTCTGACAAGTGTGAGGTGATAATCTCGTTGTGGATTTGATTTGCATTTCTCTGATGATTACTGATGGTGAGAATGTTTTTCATGTGCCTGTTGGCTATCTGCATTTCCTCTTTGGAAAAATGTCTATTCAGTCCTTCTGCACATTCTTTAATTGAGTGTTTTTTTTTTCTTTTAAATCACCTTTTTTTAAAAAAATCTATTGAATTTTGGCTGCGTTGGGTTTTTATTGCTGCGTGCGGGCTTTCTCTAGTTGTGGAGAGTGGGGGCTACTCTTCGTTGTGGTGTGTGGGCTTCCCATTGTGGTGGCTTCTCTTGTTGTGGAACATGGGCTCTAGGCACGCAGGCTTCAGTAGTTGTGGCACGCGTGCTCAGTAGTTGTGGCTCACGGGTTCTAGAGTGCAGGCTCAGCAGTTGTGGCACACAGGCTTAGTTGCTCCGCGGCATGTGGGGTATTCCTCGACCAGGACTTGAACCTGTATCCCCTGCATTGGCAGGTGGATTCTTAACCACTGTGCCACCAGGGAAGCCCGAGTGGTTTGTTTTTTGATGTTGAGTTATATGAGCTATTTATATATGTTGGAAATTAATCCCTTATTGGTCATATCATTTGCAAATATTTTCTCCCATTCATCAGGTTGTCTTTTTGTTGATGGTTCCCCTTGCTGTACAAAAGCTTTTAAGTTTAGGTAGGTCCCATTTGATTATTTTTGCTTTTATTTCCTTTACTTTAGGAGGCAGATCCAAAAAAATATTGCTGTGATATATATCAAAGAGTGTTCCACCTATGTTTTCCTCTAGGAGTTTTATAGTATCTGGTCTTACATTTGGGTCTTTAGTCCATTTTGAGTTTATTTTTGTATATGGGTTAGAGAATGTTCTAATTTCATTCTTTTACATGTAGCTGTCCAGTTTTCCCAGAACCACTTATTGGAGAGACTTTCTCCATTGTGTATTCTTGCTTCCTTTCTTATAGATCAATTGACCATAAGTGTGTGGGTTTATTTCTGGGATCTCTATTATGTTCCATTGATCTGTGTCTGTTTTTGTGCCAGTATCCTACTGTTTTGATTACTGTAGCTTTGTAGTATAGTCTGAAGTCAGGAAGCATGATTCCTCTAGCTCTGTTCTTTCTCAAGATTGTTTTGGCTGGAGTGTATTTTAACAGAGAAAAGGAGGAGAGAAATTCAAGATGGTAAGTTAGCAATGTTTTTGAGGAGATTTTCTGCAAAGGGGAGTAGTAAAGTGGAATTGAGAGTGTTTTACCTTTTTTTTTTTTTTTTTTTTTTAAAGGATGGGAGAAAAGCATGTTTATATTCTGATGCCAATGATCCACTGAGAACAAAATGTTAAGGATGAATACGTGGAGTAGTGCTCTTGAGGAGCTTGATGGGATAAGATTTAGTTCACGAGTGTAGGGATTGGCATTATATAGAAACTTGGATAATTCCTCTGTGTTAATAGGCCAGAGGCACAGTATGAGGTGTAGACGCTGGGAGGTAGTTCGATGGGTCGTGAGAGTTTGTGGAAGATCTCTTCTAATTGCTTCATTAAATTTTTTTTTTTCTTTCAGTGAAGCACAGGAAGCAGAGTCATTGCCATGAATAAGGGTGGGGAGAAGACATTGAGGGTTGAGGATCAGGAAGATGTGAAATAGAGTGGGAGAGTGAATAGACCAGGGAGTTACTGTATGATTGCCTGGCAACATTAAAGGTGCCGTTGAAGTTTGTGGCTATGGATTTAAGGCATCATGATCAGCTGTGTTTAGATGCATGGGTATAGATGCACAGTAGGTGGAGAATTAGGTTTTTCTTTAGTTGTTGTGGCTTTGCTAACCAAGAATGATGAAGTGAGAGAATGGCAAGGGAGTTGAGGGTGTTTGCAGAGGAGTGATTATAATGGGTGGCCATGGATTTAGCTATAAAAGGAAGGGAGAGAAATCGTTAAAGATGAGGGACAGTAATCCATGCGAGAGATGATGACTCTGAATAGGGTCTACGTAATAGGTCTGCATAATGTTTCACAGGTAGAACCAACAGGTTTCCTGAGGTTGGATGTGACGTGTGTGAGTGTCGTCAAGAATGACCTTAGAGTTTTTGACCCTTAGCACTTGTAAGAATGGAGTTGCTGTCAGCTAAAGTGCTTGGTACTTTATCACATTTGGTGGTTTGGTTATATTTTGTTGATTTGATTGTTCCATATAAAAAGAGAACTTTTCTAGTGTAATTAAAGGTAGGCAGATATAAATATAAACCAGCTTAACCCATGACCACTCATCAAGTTTCTATATTGATTCACTCATTCGGTTCATACTTACTGAGTACTTGTTATGTTTCAGGTGATGTTCTAGGTGATGGGAATATAGCACAAAATATTCTTTTTGGGTATTTTTAAAACTAAGAAGTCTTTTTCTTTTGACAGATTGTGAGATATAGGGAAAAATTAAGTTCTTTGGATTTGGACAGACCTAGGTTGAATTTCAATAAAATGATTAAAGCTTTTCACTGTGGGTAAATTACTTTACATATGAGAGTCTTGGCTAATTCATTGTGAGAAGTGGTAGCATGATTCCAACTTGGTAGGGTTGTTGAGAGAAGTAGAATTAGGTAACCAAGTAAAGCACCTGGCATATAAGTTACCCAACAAATACCCTGCTCCCTCTTTATCTTCTCTCTTTGTATTTTAGGGTGTATTTGGTTTTGGGATCGGCCAAAAGATATTTAGAGTTAAGTCTAATTAAAAACGAATGTTTTTGATATCTGTTAAGGTAATAGTAATATTGATATTATAGGAAGAGTACACTTAGATTGCAGGAGACTTGGCATTGAATTCCTACTGTGCTGTTTAATTTCAACAGGAACCTTACCTTTCTGGATAATAATAAAAAGTATCTATTGAGTGTTGTTTATGAAGTTCCAAGTATGTGCCACACACTGTATTAGGTGTTTTATATATAGATGTCTTATTTAATTCTAACAGCAACCTTGCAAATTTACTATTATTCCCATTTTACAGATGAAGAAGTTAAGGCAAATAAGTTAAATAACTTTCCTGAGGTTATATAATAAGAGGCAGAATGAGAATGAATTAAAAGTTCTTTTTCCTCCTACAGAGTGCTCAACATTTCTCATCTGAAAAATTGGGATACTGATTTTATTTTTGACTGTTGTTAAATTCTCACACTGAGAGAGAAGTGAAACAGAGAAGTGAAACAGTTGGATCAATGCCTGGCAGTAACAACAACGTTCTCCTTATTTCCTGAGGTGTTGATGTAGGTAGAATGGTTTTAATGGTCTTTGTTCTCCATAGCTTATGTTTTGCTTATAGCTTTTTAAAAAATTGTGGTAAAGTATATATAACATAAAATTTACCATTTAAACCATTTTAAGTATATAATTCAGTGGCATTAAGTACATGCACAGTGTTCTGGTTGTAACTTTGAATTATCATTTTCTTCGCTCCAAAACATATAAAAATAAAGCTATTTCATTACTCTGTGCACATAATGTTGCTAATCAAAATGTTAGTGTTTAGGGCTTCCCTGGTGGCTTAGTGGTTAAGAATCCGCCTGCCAATGAGGGGACATGGGTTCGAGCCCTGGCCTGGGAAGATCCCACATGCCATGGAGCAACTAAGCCCGCATGCCACAACTACTGAGCCTGTGCTCTAGAGCTTGCAAGCCACAACTACTGAGCCCACGTGCCACAATTACTGAAGCCCATGCGCCTAGAGCCCGTGCTGTGCAACAAGAGAAGCCACCGCAATGAGAAGCCCGCGCACCGCAAAAGAGTAGCCCCCGTTCGCCGCTACTAGAGAAAGCCCGTGCACAGCAATGAAGACCCAATGCAGCCATAAATAAATAAGTAAACAGATAAATAAAGTTAGTGTTTATAGCATCCTGGGAAATTAGGAGTCAGTAAATAAGTGTATGCATGCATCTGTTTACTTTTGTTTTTTGCACCTAGTCAACAGTATTTTCCTGCATATGACAGTTACAGCAAAGTTATACTCAGATATAGTATTGCTTTCTAGGAGGTTATAGTGTAAAACACAGTGGGAAAAATTAGGCAGCTGTCAGTGAATCTAGAGATAAATACAGCTGCATAAATACTTCTCACTTATTTACATACATTAAAGGAACATATTGGTTAACCGTGAATATAAGTGTAGATATTTTTGGGTTGAGGAATGTGTTGGTAAATGAATTGCATATTAAGATAGTTTTGAGGCAGAGGCATCACCTTGTCTCCTACCTTTAGAGAGGCTCTTTGAGAAGATTAGCAGGAACTTTTTGAGGTGGCAAGGACAAGATGCTTTGTGAGGGTGGGGGAATAAGTGGGAGTGAAATAATCAGAAGATGGTAAGTTGAAAAATATCCCTGGAAAGTGGGAAAGGACCTAAGTAACTGAGTTTGTATCAGATAGTCTGTTTAAAACATTTGGAAGGTATAAGTGAACTTAGCAATTTTTAAGGGAAATTTTTAGCTAACAGATGAGGGGAAAGTTCTTTCTTTTTACAAGAGTCAGACTAATTAATGAGTACTTTGTAAACAAAGTCAGTGATTCAGAGCTCCAAGAGGCAGTCATCAATCAGAAAGGGTTTCAAAATAAAGGCTCTTTATTTTCTTTTCAGTGTAATACTTAAGCCATAATTTGATATATCAGCAGTGGTTTCTCAGCCCTGTTGTTGGTGAGGTCTGTCTCCTTTGTTGAACTTTTCAAAAATCTGAGTTAAACATTTGAGATTCAGAATCCATCTGCATTTTTATAGCATCCTGGTATAGCATTGTGTATACCAGTTACAATTTTCTTTTTCTCATTTGTTGTTCTGGCGTGTAATATACTTTCAGTAAATATTAGCATAGTTTGAATATCTACCATATACCAGGAAATATAATAGATTATGGGTTGAAACTTCTCTTTAAAAAAGTATGTGGCAGCCTTTATTATTTATTTATTAGACTTTTTGAGAAACATCCATTAATCCTCCTATATGCCAGGTGTTGGTGATATGCTAGACATTGGGATAATAAGAGAAATAAGGCAGACTCTGCCTTAAAGAGGATATCAAAAAAGAAAGAAGACATTATTCACTTTCTTTTTGAGTTTGAATCAGATTGTTGGTTTATTGAAAAATGACACCAAACGGTTACCTCTGAAGATTTTAGAGAAAATTTGCTCTCAAAATATTCAGATTAAGTATTTGATTTGATAAATGCTTGAACTATTAATGGAAGTACTAAGTATGAACAATATTTATTTAAGATTTTTCTCTCAGTGGTAGTAATTAAGAAAATCCTAATCATGAGACTCATAAATAGTTGCCAGCGTGGTAAGCCACGTTCTTGGCAGTATATGATGTTGCACATTGTTAATGGGCTACAGTCATTGGTTTGTGATTAAAAGTCGGCTGGCTCTCCTTCTTAGTTCTTTTCTGCGTGAAATTTGCTGACCTTAAAGGTATTCTGGGAGGGAAACTAGCTTTAAAGGCTGGATTTACTTTTTCAGTTTCATTTATTTCTTAAGCTCTTATTTTCTTACATTTCTGAACTGTATTCCTTGCCTATATCAATTGACTGGGACAACAAAATATAGAATATGGCATAAATATTTATGCCTCTAGTAAAGGCTTAATGGAATCACATTTGGCGCATTTTGTAACTCTGTGTTGTTTGGTTTCACTCAGCCAAATAGAAGTGTACCTTTGTTTTACCTAGACTTTTAGTTCATTCTAAAAATGTCAGTCATATTTGTCTCCTTTCTCTCACTACATTCAGTTGTCACTTCAGTGTGACCTCTTCCATCTATCCTCACTGCTGTGGTTGTAGTTTATGTTGTTACTTCCTGCCTGTACTGTTGGAATAGGCATTCACTGGTAACAAGCATGTAAACTGAGACTATAGTTTTTTCTCTAGATTAAAATAAAACTGACTATATGGAAAGCATTTTTTGAACTTGAAAGCACTACACAAAATATAAGTTGTGATTTCTGTTATATTTGCCATCAAGTCACAGTTCACTTAAAAATGATCAGTGGCTTCTTTTAGACTCTTCTTTCTTGGTTCATTGTCATTCACTGACTGATAACCCCAAGCCATCTTTCCAGATTCACATCCTACTGCTCCTCCACCCACGCTTGCTAGTGTTTTCTTCCTCCCTCTGGGCAGTACTGTTAGCTGGCAGAGGGCAGTTGCTGGTTGTGTGGGACCGGCCTCCCCACCCCTGCGCTGAAGGCCTGCAGCAGCAGCTGGAGGAGCGGTGAGCAGCGAGGAGCACTGAGTAGCACTCTCAGTAGAGAGCCAGACTGCTCTTTGTGGGTCCCAGATGTCATCTTATTTCCTCTTTGGGTTTGTTCTTGTTTTCTCTTTTTCTAACCCCACTTATTAAAATCCAATTTCTCTTTCCTAATACCACCAAAAATGCAATTGCTTGCATGCAAAAGCCAGTCAGCCATAATTATTTATTAGGAGTGGTACTGTATAATAATAATGTACATATATTATAACATATATAATAATAGTAATAATATATAGTAATGAATAAAACAAGCTTAGTCCTTGCCTTCATGAAATTTTATCTTTGCTGCTAAAGTATAAGGGCCTTGAATCTTAAATATTTTAAAGTTCCCTTCCATTTTTTTTTTATAATATGTTGTATATTTTGTTCATTAAGTATTTAAACAGCAGTATTTGACAGTGAAAAAATAGACTTTATACTTGAGGCTCTTGGGGGCCACTGAATAGTTTTAATTGGAGCAGGAGTAATATTAGTAGATTTTTACTAACACTTAAGAGTTAACTTTAGTACTATAAAGAGGTGAGGGGTTTTATTGTCACTTTCTACATCTTAGTTTTCTAATCAGCCAAGTAATTTCGTGAAAAGTTTTTCTCTTCCAAACATTTATATTGGAAACCAGTTAGGTAAGTAATGCAGTAAACATATTTTTTGAGCGCTTACTATGTGCCAGGCACTGTTCTAGGCACTCAGAAAAGAGCAACAATCAAAACAAAGCCTTTCATCTCATGATTGCATTATAGTGGAGGATTGGACAGTAAGAAAATAAATACATAATATGTGCACTGTGATTAAGTGCTGTGAAGAAAAATATAGCAACTAGAAAAGGGGAAGGCTATTTTAGATAGGGAAATAAGATGACCTCTGAGCAAAAACATTTGTGCTGGAATGAAAGGAGTTACCAGCAGTGGGTGTACGTGGGAGAAAGAGCTTTGCAGGTCAAGGATACTGCAAGTAGGGGGTTTCAGTGAGTAATTTATTAATATTTTTTCCCCTTTATTGTCACTTTGGAATAATCTGTAGATCCCTCCATAATCTGGCCCTCAATGATATTATCAGTCTTTTCTCTTAATTACCTAGTCAAATGGTAATAATAATGCCTATTTTATGAACAAAGTGAAATATATAATATATAATTTATATATACATTTATGTAATATGTTATAGACACTCTGTAATTGATAGTTATTGTCATCATTATTTTGTTAGTATAATAACTATTAGTAGCTTATGTTCTTGCCTATTCATGTCTCCCTAGAGAACACTTGCTCATCTTTCAAGAATCAATGTAAATATCACCTTCGCCTCAAATCTTCTTCTTGCTATACAGGACTACTCCCTTAGTTTTACTGCCATTATATATTTATTACATGTCTGTCATTGCACTTGCCATATTTAAGTTTATTTGTTTGTTTTTACCCTTTGTATACCTGGCTTCTAACCTGAAGTCTGGCATTTATGTATTTTGCTAGATAAGTAACAAATAAGTAACAAATATATGTTTAAACTTTCAACATATGTCTGTTACTGTGGTAATATACTTATTGTAAAGGTTTGTTCAAGGGGAGTGTGAATTAAAGGTACGTTTTTATCAAAAGGAGAAGTAATCTAAGAAGTATAGGTCTGTATTCTAGATTATGTCTGTCATTTATGAGGTATCTAGTGATCCCCTTCCTTGGGACACATTTATGCTTCTTGGTTCTCTCTGCTTCTCAGCCAGGTCCTGGCAGTATCTATGATAGCAATCCTTTATTCTTCTCGGACACTGGTGACACTGACGCATTTATGTTCATTATACTGACACTCGAACATGAATTGGAGTCTTGAAGACTGGTGTGAATCCCAGGTCTGTCATTTCTAGGGGTGTGATCTTAAGAAAGTAACTCATTAGTCTCATTTCCTCATCTGAAAAATGGAGATAATATGTTCCTCACACAGGGTTGTAGGGATTACATTATGTACATAAAAGAGCATTGGCTTCTAGAATATATCAGATGTTTCTTATTAGGTGAAATCATTTTAATTCAGTAACTCTGTTTCTGCAGAATCAGATTGAGTGTTTGTTTGGCTTTGGGTAGAGGAAAACAAGGTGGAATTTAACAATGGTGTTGATTGCTGACTTTGGTTAAGTCTTACTCTGTTTCAGCTGATTCCTTTTTTTCTCAGTGGAATGTGCTGGTCTTGATCCAGAGAAAAGAAAGGAATGCTCAGCATAATAATGCTAGAAAGATACATCCCATCATGTTGCATTTAACACAAGGTGAGGGCACCAAGGGGAGGAAATTTGTCTTAGTTGGGTGTCCAGCACCAAGTACAGGGCCTGGCACATGACAGGCACTCCATATCATGTTTAAATGAACAAGTGAATTCTGTTTAGATGAGAAACCTGTTCTGGCTATGGAGTACATAGTGCATTTTGGGTAGCCAAGATAGATGTCTGTAAGATGTTGGCAAAGGAGACTGATTTTGGTATTTTAGCAGTTGTCTTTGAAACCATTATACCTGATTCATTATATGTACAGTTCTTTTATATCATTTTGTATATTTTAAAAGAAATTTAGGTCAGTTAAAAATGATCACTTGTGCGAAAGTAATCTAGAATGGAAACAACTGAGAAAAAGTGAAAAAGACCTTAGAACAGGTAATGGAGTTCAGAACTCACAACTATTCTAAGATTTCTAGGCCTTAAGTCACTGTACCAAAAGGAAATAAAATTTTATGTGGAGAAGTGGATCACTCTTGCCATATCCTCAACCCCTGTTTTTCCTTTTCTTCTGCTGTTCCAACTTGGCAAAACACCAAGCCTTAGAGCAGCCTTCATCATTTACCTCCTCCATTCCTTGGGGGCATGGACTGTTGGGTGCGGCCAGGATTCCTGAAGCACTTCCCCACTGCTGTGGCTCCCAGTCTTGCTTCCATCTTGTCTATTTTCCACTGTCACCAGAATGGTCTTTCTAATGAATCTGTTTGTGTTGGTTCTCTCCTTGAAATCCCTTATGGGCTTCTCAGTTTTCAGGATAAAAATCCAAATTCCTTAGTATGGAAAACCACTTTCAGAGATTTGACCCCTTCTTACCAATCTCCTCTTTTTTTTCTTCTTCCACCCACATATTATCTGTACCAGACATATTAACCAGTTGCATTTTTCTGAGTGTTTCATGTTCTTTTCATGCCACTGAACATATGATGTTTCTTTTTCTAGGCATGCTTTTCTCTCCTTCCCAAGGTCATCAACTACAGGTCCTTTAAAACTCCCCACGGTTACCTCTAGAAAACTTCTGACTTTCGCTTTCCCAATCTGGATTAGGTGCCCTTTCTCCATGCTCTCATAACGCCTTACAATTAATGTTCTCAGTGGTACCTAACCCAATAACATGCCTTCTTCCTCCCTAGACTGTGAGCTTTTTCGAGTACAGGATACTCTATTATCTCTTTAATTTCTAATGCCTCTCACTGGTTAGCACAGTATGGAAGCCTAGAATTTTGTGATTTAGTTAATGTATGAAGTAACAGAATTTATCAGAGGTCCAGATTGTGCCCAGCTAAGTCCTGGGTATTATGAGCATGTGAGAAATGGAATAACATGGTCCCTGCGCTTTTCATAAGCTTAGTTGTATGGACAAAATGACATTAAGCAATTAAACGTTAATTAAAAGTACAACATTAAAGGATGATTTGAGAATAAAGATACAGTTGAAAATTTCAAATCCCTTGGCATTTCATTATCTGCTTTTTGCTCTGTTTTTCCTTAATATTTACCACTACTAACATGCTATGCCTTTTATTTATCTTATTATGTTCATCTCCATTAGAATGTAAGTTTTATGAGGAATTCTTACCTCTTTTGTTTACTGTGGTATTTCTCATGCCTGACACATGGTAGGTGCTCAATAGATATTTGTTGAATGTATGGAATGGTGTTCAGAGAAAGAAGTACTCACTAGGAGCTAGTATTTATGAAATTCTTCATGGAGAAGTTACATCCAGAAGTAGACCCTAAGAGATAGTGTTTTATTTATTTTTTTTATTTATTTATTTTTTTTAAAAGCACTTTTCTTTTTTATAGCTACTTTATTTATTTATTTTATTTTATTTTTGGCTGTGTTGGGTCTTCGGTTCATGCGAGGGCTTTCTCTAGTTGAGGCAAGTGGGGGCCACTCTTCATCGCGGTGCGCGGGCCTTTCACTATCGCGGCCCCTCCCGTTGCGGGGCACAGGCTCCAGACGCGCAGGCTCAGTAGTTGTGGCTCACGGGCCCAGCTGCTCCGTGGCATGTGGGATCTTCCCAGACCAGGGCTCAAACCCGTGTCCCCTGCATTAGCAGGCAGATTCTCAACCACTGCGCCACCAGGGAAGCCCCGAGATAGTGTTTTATTAACTAAGTTAATTTAAGTAAAAAACTACCCATTTTGTTTATATATGAGTTTTTTCCAGATCATATGTTCCTCCTAAATTTCTCTCAAGCTTTTTAATGTTTCTGCCGTCCTCACTGTTGACTTCGCTTAGAGAGTTTGACAACAAAGCCTATTTAATCAGAGTGAGTGATGCTGAGCCTTTCCTTATTGTACTAGTTGTAATAACTTTCACTTCATATGTTGGTTAGCAAAATAAATATGTGTTAAAAATATGTCTGCTGGAGGCAGTAGCACGTTGTATACACATCTTCTTCACACCATGTGTTGTTGTGATACCTGAGAGCTTATATTTTATTTTGCATCCATTCAGAATAACTTGTGGGCATATCAGGGTTCTGGATGTCTTGTGAATTAGGGATCATAATTGACCATTATGCCTGTAAGTTCTTAAATTTTAGCAAATCTTAATCAGAGTTTTGAATATTTATACACATATTTATGTCACATAACTTATAATTTCATTTTTAGAGAGTTTCCTTTTCTGTTTCCTTCCCTTCTAAAATTAAAGGAATCAAAATTAAGTTTCAGATTAAAAACTTAAAACTATTAGAAATGTTAAATTGCCAAAATGGTCTATAAATAGAACATGCAGGTAATATAGGCTTAAATTGTTTTTTTTTTTAGGAAATTATTAGTTGGTCTCCAGGACTGGCTTCTTTTCTTGTAATTTTTTTTCCTAAGTGCAGAATTAGATATTCTTAGGCCATTATGGCTGCAATAGAGCTTAGTAAACATCTAGTCTACTTGCTTTATTTTAGAGAGGTAACTAAGATACAAGGACAAGTGATTTGTCCACAGTCAGTTAACAGGACCAGGTGATAAACTAGATTTTTAACTATTGTTGAGGAGATAGCCAAACTGTGGCTAACCCTTCTGTTATGCTAATAACCACTTTAAACTTTAAGACCATACTGTTCCTAGAAATACACGTGGATCTGATGATGTTTTAAAAGGATATTATTTTAGTGACCTGGTAGAAGTCAGTTCCTGGAATTTGTCAATCCAGCAGTCAGCCAGATTGGGTGTGAGTGAAGTTTTGGCAGTACTTTTCCATTTTGGTATGTAGACTGTTTACTGGTTGAGTCAACAGGAGGTAATTTTATTAATCTCATTTTAAGCCATGAAAAACCCCACATTCTCTTTAAATTGTTGGTTTTTGACAACCTAAATGTGAGGATTCACTCATTTTCCATAGGAAAAGGTTTAGCCAATAAATGTATGTTAAGAAAAACATGAAGAACAAGATTTTTAAAAATTCAGTTTTTCCTTGTTGAATCTAAGAAGTTATACATTTTATTTTAAAAAGTCATATGGTGGACTCTTGGATTCTGTTAGATAGAAAAATGATAAAAACATGTCTAAGGATCATGTGAATAGTCTGCATTTCTTTTTCTTGTATTCTTTGTGATGTTTCCCTAGGACTTATGTTTTAAACTGGACTATACAAAAATAGCACCTTGTACTCTGTGATTTTTAGTGTTTTTTTTTTTTTTTTAAAGGAGGGAGTTTATCTGTTTTGGGGGAGGATTAATTTATAAATATAATGAGCTGGATAAGAAGAAAATGGTTAAAGATGTGGAAGAATGTAGACAACCTGAATTTAGTACTGGTTTTAGTTGACTAATATCAATTAAATAGAATTATTTATTTTTAGTCAGTGTGTTCATATATTATACTTTTGATGTGAAGAATACCCTACTAGACGTCTTAAAGCCTCTTAGTTTGACTTAGTCTGAAATTTAATTTGTTGGTTTTGCTTTAAATTACATTCTCTTGACTATAGCCTGTGTTTGGGGATTGCAAGTTAGTAATTGCCCTTTGTTCTATTTCAGATCCCTGCATGTCACTGAGTCCACCATGCTTCACAGAAGAAGATAGATTTAGTCTGGAAGCTCTTCAAACAATACATAAACAAATGGATGATGACAAAGATGGTGGAATTGAAGTAGATGAAAGTGATGAAGTAGGTGGAAACACTTTTTCCCTGGTATTCTCTTAAAACAGAATGACCAAGTTTTTAGTCTTAAATTTTCCCATTATTCCTTGTATGACTCAACTCCTTCATCTTCATCATCTTTAGTTTTTCTCTTTACATTTTAATTTTACCCTTTGTATTTACATGGTTTTTCTTTTTTCTTTTTTTTCACGTCTATACAAGTCTTCTCAGGTTTATAAGAATTCCCAGTCTTGTGTACTTGGGTTTCTCAACATATATCCTATTCTGACTATATCAGTTATCTATTGCTGCTTTACAGACCACCACAAAATTTAGTGGCCTAAAACAACAACATTTTGTTATTTCTCCTGATCCTCTGCGTTGACTGGGCTTTGCTGAGCACTTTTTCTGTTCCTGTAGTTATGGCCCGAGGTCACTGTGGCAGTTGCATTCAGTTGCCAGCTCTGCTGGGCTGGAATATCTCAGATGACCTCTTTTCCATCAGAGTCTCTCTCCATCCAGTCTCTTATCATTCAGGAGTCTAGCTCAAGCTTCCTTACAGCATGGCATCCAGCTTCCAGGTGGCAGTGTTCCAAGAAAACAAGTTCCCATGTGAAAGTGCTTATCATGCCCCTGCTTGCCAATGCCTGTTAATATCAAATTGGCTTAAAGCAAGTTATTTGGCTGAGCTCAGAGTCTGTGTGGGAAAGGATTATACAAGGATATGAATACCAGGAGATGTGGTTTACTGGGGGTCACCAATGTCCTAATCTACAGTACTCACCATACAAATAAATAGTGCTTTATTTTTTATTTTTTTAAATGGCAAATCTTTTTTTTTTTTTTTTTTATAGCTACTTTATTTATTTATTTATTTATTTTTGGCTGTGTTGGGTCTTCAGTTCGTGCGAGGGCTTTCTCCAGTTGTGGCAAGTGGGGGCCACTCTTCATCGCGGTGCGGGGACCGCTCTTCATCGCGGTGCGCGGGCCTTTCACCATCGCGGCCCCTTCCCGTTGCGGGGCACAGGCTCCAGACGCGCAGGCTCAGTAGTTGTGGCTCACGGGCTCAGCTGCTCCGTGGCATGTGGGATCTTCCCAGACCAGGGCTCGAACCCGTGTCCCCTGCATTAGCAGGCAGATTCTCAACCACTGCGCCACCAGGGAAGCCCAGCGCTTTATTTCTTAAGCATTCTCATCTTACCCCTGTCTAGTGTCCCTTTTAGTGTTCTTCTTAGAGGTTGTTTTCTTTATTTGACTATGGTCTCATTCTAACCAAATTCCCTGGTCATTTTTTAGTTCTTTTCACCCTTTTTGTTGTATTCGTCACTGTTGAGATGCTTCTCTTTTAGTTTACGTAATACTAAATTACACTATTTTCTACATTATTATCTAATGTTGTATAACAGTGACATCCTCTCATCACATTTTTATCTAATTACATTGTTATGTAACAGAAACATTCTCTAAAGATCAATTTTTGACCTGCTGTGTAAAACATTACCTTGAGAATGCTCACCCATTTTTAGGTTACTCCTGATTCCTCCATCTCTAAGCCAGTCCAGATTCTGACCTACATATATTGCTTTCTGCCTGACATCTTTTGAGGGCTCTTTTGTTTTCAGCTTAGTTTATCTAAAGCAAAATCCCAGATCTTCTCTTTGAAATCCCTCACTGTTCAATGGCAATTGTGGACCTACTTCTCCTCAGTTTTTACTCTTTTATTTTATTTTTTTAAAGTTTATTTTATTTATTTTTAATTTTTGGCTGCGTTGGGTCTTTGTTGCTATGCGCGGGCTTTCTCTAGTTGTGGCGAGCGGGGACTACTCTTCATTGCAGCGTGCGGGCTTCTCATTGCGGTGGCTTCTGTTGCGGAGCACGGGCTCTAGGTGCGCGGGCTTCAGTAGTTGTGGCACATGGGCTCAGTAGTTGTGGCTCGCGGCTCATGAGCTCTAGAACGCGGGCTTAGTAGTTGTGGTGCATGGACTTCGTTGCTATGTGGCATGTGGTATCTTCCTGGACCAGGTCTTGAACCGTGTCACCTGTGTTGGCAGGTGGATTCTTAACCGCTGTGCCACTAAGGAAGTACCAGTTTTTTTTTTTTTTAAAGGAACTCCTTTATTTACTTATTTATTTATTTATTTTTGGCTGTGTTGGGTCTTCGTTTCTGTGCGAGGGCTTTCTCTAGTTGCGGCAAGTGGGGGCCACTCTTCATCACGGTGTGCGGGCCTCTCACTATCGCGGCCTTTCTTTTTTTTTTTTTTTTAAACTTACAAACAAGCACTTTTTTTTTTTTTAATTTTTATTATTTATTTATTTATTTATTTATTTATGGCTGTGCTGGGTCTTCGTTTCTGTGCGAGGGCTTTCTCTAGTTGCGGCAAGTGGGGGCCACTCTTCATCGCGGTGCATGGGCCTCTCACTATCGCGGCCTCTCTTCTTGCGGAGCACAGGCTCCAGACACGCAGGCTCAGCAATTGTGGCTCACGGGCCTAGTTGCTCCGCGGCATGTGGGATCTTCCCAGACCAGGGCTCGAACCCGTGTCCCCTGCATTGGCAGGCAGATTCTCAACCACTGCGCCACCAGGGAAGCCCATATCGTGGCCTTTCTTGTTGCGGAGCACAGGCTCCAGACGCGCAGGCTCAGTAGTTGTGGCTCATGGGCCTAGTTGCTCCGCGGCATGTGGGATCTTCCCAGACCAGGGCTCGAACCTGTGTCCCCTGCATCGCCAGGCAGACTCTCAACCACTGTGCCACCAGGGAAGCCCCCAGTACCAGTTTTTACTTTTTTAAATTAGGAGTTGGCAGACTTTTTCTGTAAAGGGCCAAATTATGTGTTGAAATATGTTCCCCCCCCAAAAAAAAATATTTTGAAGTCTTAACCTCCACTACCTCATAATGTGACCTTATTTGGAAATAAGTTTATTTCAGATGTAGTTATTTAAGAGGAGCGTATATTGGAGTAGCATGGGCTCTTAATCCAATATGACTGGTGTCCTTGTAAGAGAGGAGAACACCATGTGGACAGACAGACACAGGGGAGAAGATGATCATGTGACAGTGGATGCAGAGATTGGAGTTATGCAGCTACAAGTCAAGGAATGACAAGGATTGCTGGTGACACCAAAAGCCAAAAGAAAGGCATGAAACAGATTCTCCCTTAGAGCCTTTCAGAGAGCATGGCCCTGCTGACACTTTATTTAGATTTATAACCTCCAGACCCGTGAAAGAATAAATTTCTGTTATTTTAAGCCACTCAGTTTATGGTACTTTGTTACAGCAGCCATAGGAAACGAATATAGGCCAGCTAGTAAATAGTTTAGATTTGTGTGAGCCGTATGATCTCTGTTGGATCTACTTAACTCTCCCATTGTAGTGCCAAGCAGCCATAGACAGTATATGAACTAATGGTCATGGCTGTGTTCCAATAAAACTTTGTTTGCAAAGACAGGCATCAGTCTGTAGTGTGCCAACCCCTGCTATAAATAAAATTTTGTGTTCTTAGAATTTATTCCTTTTTCCTCCTTTTTCACTTACCTGTTTTAGTTATTTACTTATTCCATTTTAATCTAGGTATTTATTATCTTATGCCTAGATTATTACCTCTAAATTTTTCCTCTCATCATCATGCATATCACTTTGAGAGTGTCTTTCTCTAGCTAAGAAATTTAACAGTGATTTCTTAGTACTTATTAGATCAGATATTAACTCTTTAGTCTTTTTGTTTTTTTGCTATCTCTGCATCAGCTGATTCATGCTTACTGAGATAATCTCTTCTCATTGTGGTTAAATCATTTTAATTAGAGTTCAGTTCTATTAATACCAAAATCATGGCTTTCAGTTCAAAATAGTCAAATTTATTTCTTTCATTTTTAGAACTGCAGATGACAGGATAGTCCTATTTTACATTGTTTCCAACTTAAAAAGTATTCGAAATATGTAAATATATTCTGTTGGTCGTAAAGTAGAGTAAATGAAATGAAGTTGATGATTATTAGGAGTTTTACTTACAGGAATATAACAAGTTGCGGCGAGCAGGGGCTACTCTTTGTTGCAGCGCGGGGGCTTCTCATTGTGGTGGCTTCTCTTGTTGCGGAGCATGGGCTCTAGGCACACGGGCTTCAGTAGTTGTGGCTTGCGGGCTCTAGAGCTCAGGCTCAGTAGTTGTGGTGCACGGGTTTAGTTGCTCCGCCACATGTGGGACCTTCCTGGACCGGGGCTCGAACCCGTGTCTCCTGCATTGGCAGGCGGATATGGTTAACTTGAAGAGTTTAGCATTATAAAATGTTTGAAAAGATTGGTGTGCACTTTCACTTTTTAAAGCTGGAATAGTTTTAGGTAGCCACATTTCAGAAGTTACAAATTAACTTATTAAGATTGGTTAATTCTGAGCCTAGAATAAGGCTAGATTCTTTATATTAAAAATCTACATAATAAAATTACTTTTGTTATTAAATGATATATCAAGTTATAAATATTACTACTCTGGGGTATTTTCTGACACCAACCAGTTCTTCAGTTTTCCAACACCAACTGCATTTCCAACAATTCAATTCAATTCTGATGCTCTCTCCCTGATCCCACAAGTTAAAGGGTTCAGTCCCATAATACTGCCCTCACCTCAGATCCCAGTCACAAGTCTCTGGTTATGTTTTTGAATTTCTGACTGACTGGTGATAAATCTGGGGTTCCCATGGCTCCTTCCTCAAGTTTGAACATTTGCTGGGTATGTATCTGAAAAAAACAAAAAAACCCCACGAATTCAAAAAGATACGTGCACCCCAGTGTTCATAGCAGCATTGTTTACAATTGCCAAGATATGGAAGCAACCTAAGCATCCATCAACAGATGAGTGGGTAAAGAAGATGTGGTACATAAATACAGTGGAATACTACTCAGCCATAAAAAGAATGAAATTTTGCCATTTGCAGCAACATGGATAGTCTTGGAGGGGTGTTATGCCAAGTGAAATAAGCCAGACAGAGAAAGGAAAATACTGTTTGATAGCACTTATATGTGGAATCTAAAAAATAAACTAGTGAATAATACAAAAAAGAAGCAGACTCACAGATATAGAGAACAAACTAGTGGTTACCAGTGGGGAGAGGTAAGAGGGGAGGGGCAATGCAGGGGTAGGAGATTAAGAGGTACAAGCTATTATATATAAAATAAATAAGCTACAAGGATATACTGTACAACACAGGGAATATAGCCAGTATTTCATACTAACTATAAATAGAGTATAACCTTTATAAATTGCAAATCACCATATTGTATACCTGTAACTTATATAATATTGTACATCAACTGTACTTCAGTAAAAAAAAAAAAAAAAGAAAATTTGCTGGAATGGCTCACAGAACGCAGGAGAACACTTTACTTATGTTTACTGGTTTATTAAAAAGGATACAACTCTGGAACAGCCAAGTGCTGTATATGTATAGGACAAGGTATGGTAGAAGGCACATGGAGCTTCCATGCCCGCTCTGGCCATGCCGCCCTCCCAGCACCTCCCACACCTTGATATATTCACCAACCTGGGAAGCTCTCTGAATCTCTAAGTTCAAGAGTTTTTACAGAGCTCAGTTTTCCCAGAAGTCAGGTAGCTGGGACTGAAATTTCCAATTCTCTGATCACTTGGTCTTTCTGGTGATCAGCCCCATCCTGAGGCTATCTAGGGGCCCCACCCTTAGTCATCTCATTAGCATGAACTCAGGGGTGATTAAAGGAGGAAAGGACACTATCACTGAGGAAATTCCAATACTTTTAAGAGCTCTGTGCTAGGAACCAGGGATAAAGACCAAATATATTTCTTATTATATCACAATTTAAAAAATATTTAAATATGGAAAAAATAGCAAAAATTCATATTTTTTAATTATTAAAAATACCTTCAAGAGAAGGATCTGTTGCAATTGTGTATAATATATAGACAGAGAGGTATTAAGTAAGCTTATGCAGATATTTGACAGCCTACTTGAATGTATTTGATTGCATAATAATTCCTAGAACTGCAAGTTATTTTAATCTTTTTACCTAATCATCAGATAGTAAATGGTCAAATGTGTGAAGTAGTATCATTATCACTGTGCCAAACAAAGTAAGCACGCATGGCTGTATAATTTATACTTCAATGGAATTCTTATTGAGTCTTTTAAATTTCAGTGGAATTCCAAATATTTTGTAATAAAAAAATAATAACTTTATGTTAAAAAGTAAAACTTATGTTAAAAGAACTTATAATTCTATCAGTATAATAGGTGAACTTTAATGTTTAAAAACATTAGAAGATATCTTTCTCTCTATTTCTTTTAATATGAATATTTAAAAGCAAATATAGTATGCTTCTATATTTTATTAGTACCCAAAAGAATCTAGAAATCCATTGTACAATATGGTAGCTACTAGCAATATTTGTCTATTGAGCACTTAAAATTGAGGTGTATTATATGTGTAAAATGCACTTCAAATTTTGAAGATTTACATAAATATTGAAATATTGATTACATGTTGGAAATGATTATATTATGGGCATACTGGGTTACATGAAATATAATATAAAATTAATTTCACTTGTTTCTTTTTACTTTTTAATGTGGCTCCTAGGAAATTTTTAATCACATATGTAGATCACAATTTATTTATATTGGACAGGACTGATCTTAGAGACTATAGTGTGTTGCAGGCTTTAAGAGAATGGGTTTTTAATTCTGTAGTTCTTGGACCAGTTTGGTGCCTTCAGTTCATTATCGCTACATCTTGATTTGTATTTCTTGTTAAAGTGTCTCTTTTTTAAAGAAGTGAATATTAATACTGTTATAGGTCTCTAGTAGCCATCATTAGGAAACTTCATGAATTTAATAGGAAACCTTAGAAATTTAAAAATACTGAATTTCTTGTGATTTTTGAATGGAAATATTGCTTTTTAAAAAATTTAGCAAAATATTTAGCATTTGAAAATGCTGGATGGAAGCTTAATTTTTTTCTCTTTAGTACCTATTGTTTTTGGTCATATGAGAAAGTATTTACTTTTCTAGTTTATTCATTCATTTGATATTGAGCTAATATTTGAGGATCTATTCCATGCCAGATACTCAAATAGATCTCGAAATATATCAGGAACAAAACAGACACAAATCTCATATAAATCTTCAAGCCCTTAGGCTAACATTCTGATGGGGCTTGTGACTAAACAAAACAAAACTAAACAAGACTAAGCAAACAAGACTAAACAAAACAAGACTAAACAAAAAACTAAATAAGCAGGGGAAAGGGGATCAGGACAGGTAGATAATGGATGGCTGTAATTTTAAATAGGATGGTCACAGCAGGCCTCATTAAGAAGGTAACAAAGTGTGTACTGTTTGCAGTGCTTGGACAAGTAAGAGAATAAATATCTGGCAATTTTCCAGAGCTATTCTACAATTGAAATTGGAGGACTAGGGGTGTTTCAGATTAGGAACAGGATATGCAGCTTTTGCTCTCTAGGTCATTGTCTTCTGACGCAAGATCTAGAAGATTAGATGTCAGTGTATGCTGAATTTGTGACCTGCTTAGATTGAGTTGTTGATTACAGGTAAGTTTGCCTGTTCTGTCAATATTGAAGATATTTTGGACAGTGTAGGTACTTGATTAGCAAATAATTTAAATGAGAGTATTGAATGGTTTTGTGGCCCTGAGCACAGCAGTAGGAGGCAGTGAGAATTGACATTGTTATTGCCTACTTCGTGACTGGAAGTTTTATTATAGTTCCTAGTGTGTATGAACTTTGTTTTCTGTTTTTATTTTTCCCCCTTTTTCTTTTATATTTTAAAAGGTTTCTTCCTCTTTTTCTACTTTTTCTTCCTTTTTATCCATTCTTCCCGTTCATTTATGTGATTCCAAATAGTTTTAGAGTGTTTGTTATCAGTTGGTTTTGTATACATATGTATATAAAACCAACTTTAATGCCAACTTATGTGAAAAATCTGGTTGTACCTGGTATTTGTTTTTGTTATATTAGCTATTCTGCCTGAAAAACACCTTTGTCATCATTTCTCTGTACACTTCTCAGAAAACTTAGTTTTAACCACACAGATGAATCTGTCTGAAACAAGGAGAGTCACTTAAGAAAATAGGCAAAAGTAGGGTTAGAAAAAAATAGTAGAAAATACATTTTAAAAAAGGATCACTGAGTTTTGAATTACATGGAGTATTGTTTCTAAAGGAATAACTGTGTCTATTCTTTACTGAAGTTTTCTAAGTTAAAATTTCAACTTAGGTATTAGTTATCTATTATTGGGTAACAAATTCTTCCCAACTTAGTGGTTTACTAAGCCACTCACGGTTTTATCATCTCACGGTTTCCGTGGGTTCGAAATCCAGGAGCAGCTTAGCTGGCTCTTCTGGCTCTGGGCCTCTCACTAGCTGCGGTTAAGATGTCAGCTGGTATTG
This sequence comes from Balaenoptera musculus, assembly GCF_009873245.2. Lineage (NCBI taxonomy): Eukaryota > Metazoa > Chordata > Mammalia > Artiodactyla > Balaenopteridae > Balaenoptera > Balaenoptera musculus. The sequence goes on along the minus strand of NC_045789.1, from coordinate 87,203,029 downwards.
CAGTCATCTCAAGGCCTGATTTGGGGAAGATCCACTTCAAGGCCTACTCATGTGGCCGTTGGCTCCACAGGTCCTCACTGGTTGCTGGTTGCAGATGTCAGTCTTCTGCCACATGCCCCTGGCCTAGGGCAGTGGTCTTCCCTGAGTGAGAGGGGCTGAAGGGAGCGGGGGGAGCATGGGGGGAGGGAGAGAGAGAGAGAGAGGGAAAGGACAACATGGAAGTCAAAGTCTTTTTGTAACCTCATCTTGGGAGTGATGTTTCATCACTTTTTGCCGTATTCTGTTTGTTGGAAGTGAGTTGCTAGGTCCAGCTGATACTCAAGGGGAGGCAGTTACACAGGAGCACAAATAAGAGAATGTGGGGATCATTATGAGCCATTTTAGAGGCTGCTTACCGTGGTTTGTTTTTGTACTCTGCTAGAGAGATTTGATGGGAAATTCTCAAGCCATGGAATTATAAAGTATAAAAGCAGTAAAGTTACATAACTTCCTTCAAAAGGCTTTGCTTTGGAAGTGACCCACAATAAGACTTTTCATGTTTATCTTTGTATTAGGATATGTCTAACATTTTAAAGCATGTTAAATTTGATTAAAATTATCTGCTGAGTAGTACTTTACATGCACAAATGTACCGGTACAACTTATTTGACTGAAGGATCACTTGGCGTTCACCTGAAATGACAGGCAGGGCGAAGGTAAGGTGAAGAGAGTAGGTGCTAAAGAATTCTTGCTGTTAAATTATAATTATTGAGGTATTTTCCTGTATACTGAAATTTTCATAGTTTCATAGTTCAATTAGTTAAAAACTTGATGCCATAAAAACAGGCTTTAATTCTTTTTGGAAAATAATAGCAATAGCATACAACTAGAATAGCAGAGAATGTTAATAGTTATTCCATAAAAAAAAGGGTTAGATGGCCCAAACTGGGAAATGATGAATTAATTTAGTTTTGTTACTGGAGGACTTCTCAAACTCGTATTTATGGATTTATATACTAAGATAACAGAAAACATTTATTTAGCATTTACCGTTTGTTCCACACTGTAAGCACTTTGCATACACTATGGAATGGACTACTCATAGCAACCCTGTGAACTAAGAATATACCGTAATTATCTATTTGCAGATAAGGAATAGGCTTAGAGAGATGAGGCAAATGCCCGGGGTCACCAGCTTACAAATGATAGAACAGACTGAACCCATGTTCTTGATTTCTAGTCTGTGTTGCTTTTCTGTGTTAATATGTATCATTAATCTCCATCATTATGCCCTCCCTGATACAATTTATAAATAAATAGCTGTATATAAGTTGTATGTGTATATAAATATTTTTACTATATATACATTCTTTTATACCAGTGTTACGTCTTTTTTAAATGTTCATGAAAATATAAATTAAAAATGAGATAAAATTAAATATAAATGGAAGTTCTGATGTTTTCTCCCTCTAAAGTGGATTAGATTGTACATCCCTATGGGGTCTGGGCAACTGAATTTGGAGACCATTGATGTAATGAATTGTAAAGCAAGGTCTGTTATCAGACACATAGGCTTCATTCCATTTTTATAAGAACAGGCAACCGTGAGAATTTTTCAAAAAAGCAATTTCCAGAAACACTGATAATGTTAATATTCTTCTCTAATTTCCACATTCATTGTATACAGGTCTCTACTATACAGCACATCAATTACTGATATTCTTATGATGACCACTCTGCCTTTCATGATTGAAATTAGCTCTGATACTGTGATATCTAGAAGAAATGATATTGTAAGAATGGAGGAAAGGTCACACTCATTTATACTAATTTAGAAAAAAAGGTAGGGAATGACTGAGGCAGAAAATTTAGATATCATTTTGATGAGAAAAGAAATGATTAAAATCTACACTTTATTTCCTTTGTTTGAAACATACCTTTTTCTGTACATTTGCCTATGATTTTTTATTTTAGCTGCAAATTCTAAATTAAAAAATTTAATTTTAAAATTTAATTTTTATTTGGAATGTGTCTAATTATTGATCTGTAGAGCTCATAAAAGAAGTAATGATTTTGAACACCTTTAAATAGGAGTCTGTGCAAGAAACATCCTTCTCGGGCTTCCCTGGTGGCGCAGTGGTTAAGAATCCGCCTGCCAATGTACAGGGGACACGGGTTCCAGCCCTGGTCCAGGAAGATCCTACATGCCGCGGAGCAACTAAGCCCGTGCGCCACAACTACTGAGCCTGCGCTCTAGAGCCCATGAGCCACAACTACTGAAACCCACGTGCCTAGAGCCCGTACTCTGCAACAAGAGAAGCCACTGCAATGAGAAACATGCGCACGAAGAGTAGCCCCTGCTCGCCGCAGCTAGAGAAAGCCTGCGTGCAGCAACGGAGACCCAACGCAGCCAAAAATAAATAAAAATTAAAAAAAAAAAGAAAAGAAACATCCTTCTCTTACCTAGGAGGAAGTCATCTCCTGGGGTTTGCGTACAGTATTTTGATACTCTACAGCACATCAAAACCTGTTAAGTACCTAATATCTGTTTGTCACTTTGCTTATTACCTCTTCTCTGTTTGCATGTTCTTAACTATGGCTGGAGCTATTCAAAATAATGTGGAGGCTGTAGGCATGTTTTGGAAGTAAGGCAGAAATAAGGTTGGGGCAGTCTTCCATTCAATACTTTTTTTGCATTTAGCCTACAGAATGAGGAAAGAAAGGCAGTGAACCCATAAGACAGAGTGGATTACTGCAGCCAAATCTTTGGGCCTTAAGGGAGAGAAGTGGATGAAAAAGAAGTTGGTATAGTTTTTGTAGTTTTGAAAGATTGCTCTAAGGAATAAATCAAAGTGTGCTTCTGGGACAAGCAGCAACTTGTTAGAATTGCAAATTTTCAGGCCCCCCCCCAGCCCTACTGAATCAGAAACTTGGGGGTGGGGCCCAGAAATCTGTTTTAACAAGTCCTTCCATGATTCTGATGCCTGCTTTGTACTTTAATAAATTTTAACAGCTGTTTTTGCACTATACTTTTGTAACAGTTTTTATAATCTCAGGCATTATATTTGGCTACTGTGATGGTCTTGCAAAAGACATTTTTTCCTGCCCCTGTACTTTGCGATTTCACGTTGGCCAAGTTCCACCTTAAAGAGGTCATGGACTTGCAGTTACTATAAAGCAGGGCTATATGTATATTTTTCTGGGTAGGAGATTCTTTGCTTTTGTTAAAGTAAGATGGTTCTGTAGCCTAGAATGGTTAAGAACCACTGTATAAATTAATGGGATGGATATTAAGAAAATATCTCATTTTATAGTTATATAAACATAACTAGACTATTTCTTAAGTTCTAAATTTTCTATCCTGCCTCAGCATTTATTTACTTGAGTACCTGGGCTCTTATGTCTTCCCTTGACAATTATAGTACCTATTTACTAGACTTCCTCCTCTATCTCTTTCTTTTCCAATTCATTTACCAGCTGCTGTTGTTATCTTTCTCTTTATAGGTATTTGATAAGAACTAATTCTCCTAGAGTATTTCAATTCATATACCCCCGTCTCTTTCAAAGCAACCACCGTAGAAACCAGAAGACTTTCTCTTTTCTTACCATCCAGACTGTCTCACCTCTACCTCTTCAATCTCTTCTTGATGATTCCTTAGTCACGGGTCATTCGAGAGCACCGTTGGTGCTATATAGTTCAGTTATATATAGATTAAATATTAGGCTTTTGTTGTAGGAACTTAAATACCACAACAGTTTCTGTAGAAAGATGTGTTTCAAATGGCAAATAAATGCTCTTAAATGCAACTGGCTTAACTAGGAATGAATAGTCTATGGTATGAGTTCTGTCTATAAAGAGCCAAAAACTTCTGAATTATTTTATGGCCATGAAACATTCAACCCAGGACCTTTTGCTTCTTTCTGGGAATTACCACAACCCCTGCTTCAACTGGTACATATTTTAGCCCCTTCCTCCAAATTATATCTGCTTTTCTTAGTCGTACCAAATAATAATCATTAAAAAAATACCATTTCCCATTCCTGTTCCATTAATTTTTAATTTACCTTACAAAGAGTTTCGTATTAAATACCGTTCCAGGCTGGAAGGAGGCAGCGGCGTGGGAGTGTGCGTCGGGACCTGCGTGTGTACTCCGTCAGCTCCAGCCGGGTTGCACTGCCAGTCCTGCTCTTTCCTCCCCCTCCTTTCCTGGGCGTTTTTAGGATCACAGCATAGCATTGCATTTATGTAATTCTTTTTTTTTTTTTTTGAGAGTTTAGCACGCTTCACGTATTGTTTCATATTGTAAAAGGTCTCTGAGTTAGGGTGGGTACAGAACCTATTTATTCCCATTTCACAAGTGAATTAAGTAAAATTGTACCTTTACTATAACATTAACTCCATCTGCCTTATATTGTTATTATAGATAGGATGACCATATAATTCATCATCCAAACTGGAATACTTTTGAGAGTGAAAGAGGGTGCTATTAGTAATTATACCAGGACAACAGGTGTAAATGAGGAGTAACCCTGGCAAATGGGGCTGTATAATTACCTTGCTATGTGTCTTATCACAGTCTGCTTTCTATTGTACTGCTTATCTTTATCTTTGTTTTGCTCCTTTACTAAGTTGTTATTAAATTGATCTAAGTTTATGCCAAGGTTTGTTCTGTTAGTAAAGCTTGGTTGGATCTATTTCAGTTTAGTTTACCGTCTTAGTCTTTTTACATGGTATAGTTTGTTTTCTAGTAACATGACAGAGATTCGGGCATTTTTCTATTCCTTTTTCTTAGAGTTAAGTGATTTTTTCCTGTCTCTCTTTTCTTTAGAAATACTATAACTTAACAATATTTTCTTTATTAACTTAAAATAATACTCATTGACCCTTTCATTGATTTTTACAATTACTTTTTTTTTAGTAGTAAGTTTTCTGGCTTTCCCTAATTTTCATGTCTGAAGAATTTAGTCTGACTTTTCCTATGGACCTATTCAGTGTTCAGCCTGCTAGGCAGAAGGGAGCAGAAGAAAGAAGTGGATTGGTTGTGTCAAGGTGGCCTTCCTTTAGGGGACAGTTGTGGGTCTGTTGGGCAGCTTACCTCAGTAGTGCTGACCAAGTGATTTCTGATTGACTGGTTTAAGGTTCCATTCTTGGGAGAGGCAAAAACTGTAATTAAATTAAGTATTGTCTTGGTTTGGTGATGTGGGGCTTACCGTAAGTGACTCCATTATGGGCCTGTTGTCCTGTTTTTAACAGTTCCCCCCTTTTGATCATGACTGTCAGCCTCTGAGAGGTATGATCAAAATTTAAGGCATTAGTGGCACTGCCAGCTACTGCTCTGAAGTTCTTGCAGTTTTTACTGATCCTCTGTGTGGTATTCACAGGTCATGACTTCAGGTTCACGTTTTTTAAGTTGGTCTTTCTCTTCATTCCTTTCTGATATTACAGGCTTAGGGAGATCATTTGTTTGGTGGTTAGGGGCTGCAAACATGCACTTAAAGCTTTTGAGAGAATACAGCATACCAGGGAGACTATTGTGGTTATTATAAGCAGGAAAATTCTTAATATCTGGAGTGCATTTTGGAGCCATGGTCCCCAAGACCAAAACCACTCAAATTCAAATAAGTCAAAGAAAGACCCTGTTGAAGGAGTCACTTTCTTAAGCCAAGTGGCTTGTTCAGTGATCTTACATAACTGAGTTTCAGCTTCCTCAGAAGTGTTAATCCAGGTGCAGCAGGTGGTGTTGGCCACAGCACAGGCACCTTCTTGCTCAGCTAAAAGATAATCAAGGGCTATCCCATTACCAAGAACAACTTTGGCCAGAGAGTTGAGGATTTTTCTTGGACAGCTATTGCTTTTGCAGCAGATTCTGTAATATCTTCAAGAATTAAGGAGAGGTTCCTGATCATAACCTCATTTCTACTCACTCCTAACCAGGGAAGTAGGGACCTGCCAAAGGAAGCAAATCCTGAATCATGAATGCCTCCTGTTAGGTCCCTTCTAACTTGTTGATATAAATTCAGGGGAGTTGACCAATGAGGTGTCTCACTTTGTGGACAGTTAGGAATGCAGTTAGATCACTTAAGAGGCATTGCTCAGTTGTGTGCCAGCCATCTAGTCATAAATAGGTCCAAGGAGAATGATAACCACCATAGACAAAGATAAATCCTGTCAGGGCACAAACTGCTCCTGCTAAGCTGGTACTGTTAATGGGTTCATTCACAGGGATGGTTGGATTTGCCTCTTCCAAGCCATGGGTCAGTTAGGTTTTCAGTGCATTTGGGAAGTAAATCTCCTAGCCTGAAATTAAAAAAAAAAAAAAAAAAAAAGTTCTAAATTCCTTGCAAAGATGGGTGCTGCTGGTGAGATCTTTTCGTGATTGGGGGCAGATCCAATTTAGATATAATCATAAGAATGTGGGGTACAAATGTACCATGATTTATGTAGGCATTTGTGTCTAGTTGGGAAAGTACAGTTATAATTGGAGAAAGGTTAAAACAAGGGAATGGATGTTCTGGCTATAAAAGTTGGGACTCTGTAAGTGACTTCCAATGGGGTTTGATTGTAGTTCATTTGTTCGTTTGTTCTTCCCTCCCTCCCTTCCTTCCTTTTTTATAGTTTATGGTGACATTGGGAATAAAAGAAAAATTGGTCACAGGGAGGACTAGGGGGTCTCTAGCATCATGGATAAATTGGAGTATTTGATAAGAAATCTAGCAGTTTGAAAGGTTACCTCTCTCAGCAGTGGCTTGGGAGTTACAGATGAGGCATTGTCTTCCCAGGCCAATGCCAGAGTAAAGGAAAGAAAGAGAAGAAAGCGTTTCATGTTTAGCTAAAGCATGAGGTCTTGACCCAGCATCTTGGGTGGAAGCAGTCTACTTCGATGTTGGCTACTTCTCTTGCTAGTCAGTTTGATTTGGAGGTTTCTAGTGTTTGTACAGGACCAGATGTCAGGTGGAGCCTTCTTCAGCTGTGAAATGTGTACCCAAGTCTTAATGCCTTCTAGTTTCATAGTAGTGTCAGTGGTCAGAAGCACTTGGTAAGATCCATTCCAGTGGGGGCTCAAGGGTTGATGACATTTCCAGAATACCCGATCACCAGGCTTCAGACTGTGACCAACAGGATCCTTTGAATTGGGATCTGGGAAAGCTTTTTTAACCTGTTGATAATAGGCTTTAGCATAAGACATTAAAGACTTACAGTAGGTAGTCATATAAACATGTGATAACAAGGGATCAAGAAGTTGTATACCAGCTCATGTGGAGTGAGTTTGTTTCCTAAAAGGAGTACTGCAAACAGTCAGCAAGACCAAGAGGCAGTACCTTAGGCCAAGGGAGGCCAGTAGTTTCAGCAAGTTTTGCAATGTTTTTGTTAAGGCTTGTATGATTTGCCCAGTGAAGTGGGTTCCGTAATTACTGGAGGTTGTGGAAGGTATACCCAAATGGGAGACACGTTTTCTAACAGTTTCTTTGCCACTGTGAGGGCATTAGCCGTGTGGCAAAGGAAGGCTTCAACCCAGCCAGAAAACATACATAAAGTAACAAGAACATATTGATAACTCATTCGAGGTGCAATTGAATGAAGTCCAGTTGCAGGTGCTCAAAGGGTCCAGAGGGATGAGGTTTGAAGCCTCTGGAAACAAAAATAGTTTTCCCAGGATGCAGACCTGACAGGGTCAGACCTTTGTGGTAAACTGTTTTCATAGTTTTACAGAATTGTCCTCACTCATGTTTATTCATAATTTGAGTCATCTTAATTGCACCGTGGTGGGTAAAGGAATGTAAAAACTGAAAGATGGGGTTTGTCAGGGAGCCGGAAGAACCAAGCGGCCATCTTGGGTTTCCATAGCCCCAACTAGTCATTTAATTTGCAACCATTATTTGCCCATTGTGGTTTCTCTGATTCAGGAGCAGATTGTTGTCATGTTGCAACGACATCAGGATGGCAAAAGTATGGCAGCAAGGGGTCAGCTTTTGCAGAAGCAGAATGGACTTTATCCACATGTGCTGCAGTCTATAGATTCCGTTGCTGCTGTCTGTGCAGGAAAGTCAGCCAGGGCATTTCCCTGATAGCCAGGTTCAGTCCTTTTGGTGTGAGCCTCAGTTCTGATACAGTTTCAGAGAGTAAGAGAATGGTAGTAAGAAGGTCATTTACGTGTTGTCCTTTTTTAAAAAAAATTAATTAATTTATTTATTTTTGGCTGAGTTGGGTCTTCGCTGCTGCGCGCGGGCTTTTTCTAGTTGCCGTGAGCGGGGGTTACTCTTCGTTGTGGTGCGCGGGCTTCTCATTGCGGTGGCTTCTCTTGTTGCGGAGCATGGGCTTTAGGCGCACAGGCTTCAGTAGTTGTGGCACGTGGGGTCAGTAGTTGTGGCTCACGGGCTCTAGAGCGCAGGCTCAGTAGTTGTGGCGCAGGGGCTTAGTTGCTCCGTGGCATGTGGGATCTTCCCAGACCAGGGCTCGAACCCGTGTCCCCTGCATTCGCAGGCAGATTCTTAACCACTGCGCCACCAGGGAAGTCCACGTGTTGTCCATTTTTGATTGGAGTCTCAGTGGAGGTAAGAAAGCCCCTTTATTTCCATGACATCCCCAAATCATAGATGACCCCAAAAGCACATCAGCTGTCAGTATAAATATTAACAATTTGTCCTTCTGATAATTGGCATTCTCTGGTAAGGGCATGGAGCTCTGCTTGTTGGGCTGATTTAGCTTGTGGGAGGTTTCCCCTCTCAAGTAGCTCATGTCGAGTAGTAACAGCAGAGCCAGCTGGGAAATTCCCATTTTCATTTTTACAGTATGACCTGTCAACGAACAAAATTAGATGAGGATTAGTCAAAGGAGCATCTCATAAATTGGTGTCACGAGATGGGATGTTATTATCTCACAGTCATGGGATTCACTCTGATCAGGCAGGGTGGTAATGAAGCAGAATTAAGAACATTGCAACATTTAAGAAACACATTAGGTGATGAAAGCAGAAGGCTCTCATAAGAGGTTAGACTGCTTGCAGAGAAATGCTTAGTCAATTCAGAATTAAGAAGACTTTGGACAGCATGTGGAGTTTGTAAGTAAATATCATTTCCTAGGCTTCTGAGGCTTCTACTAACTTTGCAGCTGCAGCTGTAGCCTGTAGCCTTAAGGCAGTTGGGATAGGCATAAACAGCTGAATCGAGTTCTATGCTATAATAGGCAATAGGCTTGTGTTTATTGCTGTGGTCTCCCATGAGCATTCCCAGGGCTTGGTTATCTTGTTCCTGCACAAATAAGGTGAAAGGCTTTGAATAGTTTGATAGCTGTAGGGCAGGTAGCTCTTGCAGCCCTTGTTTAAGTCTTAGGAAGGCCTGCTCTTGTTATCTTCCCAAAGAAGGGGTTCAGGGGCTGAATTTTTAGTAAGTTCATAGAGTGGGGAAGCTAATAGAGAAGAATAGGAACCCATAGTCCACAATAGCCAGGCAGACCTTGGAATCCACGAAGCTGTCGCTTAGCTGTGGGCCTAGGAAATTCTTGGATTAATTTAATTCTTTTTGGAGATAGCTAGATTCCTTTAGTGCTTAGATTATGACCTAGGTGATGAACAGTGTCTAAAGATAATTGTAATTTTTCCTCAGAGACTTTCTGTTTTCAGCTAACTGTTGCAGCAAATTAATGGAATCCTTTATGGATGCCTCTTTGGTGACTGAACATAAAAAGAGGTCATCTACATACTGCAGAAGGGTTGATTTCCTGGTGAACTGGAGGGTACTTAAACTTTGGTGGAGCACTTGGGAGAAATGAGAAGGGACCTTAGTGAATCCTTGAGGTATGACTGTCCAGGTATATTGTTGATTGTTCCAAGTGAAGGCATATAGTTATTGACTGTTAGAGTGGAGTCTGCAGGGGTGCTGAAGAAGGGTGAACATAGGTCTGCAACAGTCAACCATTTTGAGTCAGGTGGAACTTGTGACAAAAAGGTGTTTGAGTTTGGAACAACTGGGAAATGGGGAATAGCTTTCTTATTAGTAGCTGTCAAGTCGTGGGCTTATAACCATCCCTGCCTGTTAGTTTTACAGACTGGCAAGATCTGTGTGTTACAGGGGCTGGTTCAGGGAATGATTAGCTCTGGAGTGATTGGGTCTTCTATTATTGGTGTGAGGCCTTGTATGGCCTTGGGTTTTAATGGATATTGAGGCAATTTGGAAAGAGGTTTAGATATATGTGTATCTGAATTTTTTTATAGGTTCTACACTTTTATTCTTCTAGTGTCAGTATTAGAGGTAGCCCACAGATTTTTTTGTTAACCTTGATTAACTTAGGGCTTTTTTGCTGGAATTCTTTCTCTTCTGTATCAAGGACAGATAGTAAGGAACGTAAAAGATCAGGTTCAGATTGGTCAGGAAATTCTAAGGTGAGATCTCTGTTGGAGGCAAAATGTATTAGCCCTTTTAATTTAGAAAGGGAGTTTTTACTGAATAGATTAATTGGAGCTGTATCACATAACAAAAAAGGAATGTTTTTCAGGGAAAGGTCCCAGAGGCATCTGTACTGATTGAGATAGTAACTCTCTTTGGGTTTTATTAGATACACCCACTGTAGAAACTTCTTTTTCACTCTGAGTTATTTGTTGTTCTATGAGACTAGGGTTTAAAGTAGAGAGTGTAGCTCCAGTATCTTCCAGAATTTGGCAAGGTTTTCCATCTATTTTAATTTTAGTTTTTCCTCAGCTGTCTGCAGGAATTACTGGTAGCAGTTTACTGGAGAATTCCAGAGTCTTGTCAGTTCTAGGAAGGGTCCATATGGGGGCCTTCCTTCTGGAGTACGCATGGGGGCATTGAAGCTGGTGATGAAGAATTTGCATAAAACCTTTGAGGACAATCTTTTTTTCTGGTGTACCAGTTGGTTACAAATGAAACACTGATTCCTGGGCCTGCATTTTGATGATGAACCCCTAGGAGGGTACGGTGGGGGAGGCCCAGGTATTGTTTCTGGTTTCTGGCCTTGGAACTGTTGTAGCTGTAAGGCTCATAGCTTGGCGGACTTTTGTTTACAGTCTTATCCCAAAGCTCTTTTCAAGTGCTCAGCTGTGGTCATGAGTTCAGTCAGATCAGACCTGTGGCTTCCCATCCTATTTTCTGCCTTTTTATTAATCCACTAATCTCAGGAGATAATCCATTTACAAATAGGGCAGCTAGAGCAGGTTAGGTGACATCATTTTTTGTATGGAACCTAGAATGCTGTAGGAAGAGAGGTTCCAGATGGGCTTTAAGTCTGCCACAGATTCATCTTTCTTTTGTAGATGACCAATCAGTGCAGGCAGGGAAGACTAGGAATAGCTTTGAAAAGATCGGTTGCTATTTTGTGAGCTTTTTCTGTTCCATAAGGGAGAAGACCAAGTTGAAGATTGAGGATCTCAAATGTCACGCTTGGGGTTATGCCACGCTCCTTCTTGCGTGCATTTTTGGACTTCACCAAGTCCTATCAGCATGTGCACAAGCTGCCAAAGATCTGGCAGCACAAGGTCATAGACCCCATAAGAACTCTAAATTCTTCAGAAAACTTTTGGGGATTCCCCCCTGGGTTTGGAAAATTCTTTAACAATGGCCCTTAATATGGTCTTTGACCGAGGAGTGAAAGATACCTGAAGAGGATTGCCTGCAGTCTCGGGTGGTCTTATTTTAAATGGTAACCGTTTAATAGTCTCCTCAGAGTGGAAAGGCAATTCAGATAGAGAATTAGAATGTGAGTACTCAGGAAAAGGAGACCAGAGGGCAGCAGTAGGAGTCATGTCAGTGTTATTGCCTTTTGTTTTAGGTACCTCTTGTGTATTTAATTTTTCATTAGCCTTTTGCAACAAATCTTTCAGTGAAGCTGTTTTGGAATCTTTAAGCCTTTTGAAGCCTTTTGCATACCAATTAAAATAGGTATCCTATCTCTATTGTTTGACTTGGGAACCCTTGCTTTCAAGTGTACTTCTTACATGAATGGTCTTGTCTAATTGGAACGTTCCCCATAATGGCCGCTGTAATTCTGGGTTGTCTGCAGCTTCTGGGACCACAGTTCTTAGAAATAAAATGATCAGGTGTGCTGGAAGGTGGCACACTCAACTCTTTGGAACTTAAGGATCCTGTTTCTCTAGCTAAGCTCTGGGTCTCATGGAGTCAAATTAATACCTAGGAGGGATGCGCTATTGGGTTGGGGGTTGTGTGGTATTTTAGATACACCTCCTTGCATGGAAATTTGCTTGAGGTTGGCTAGTGACCCAATCTAACCTGTTCTGTGACCAACTTAAAATTTTAACACAGGAGTCTAGACTTAAGTGGTGAGTGCTCGAACAGCTTTTAAGTGCTCCACTCATGACCACCAATTTTGTGGCTTTGGCTTCTGAGATTGCCATTAGCATCAGCCTTTACCTCGTGTTCACATGAACAGAGACCAACAGTAACCTGGCCAAGAGAAGGCCTTGTGGGCACCACCAGCAATTTTCATTGTGGAACTGGGGAAAGGACTGAAACAGCAGACCCCAACAAATGGAGACTGTGGACTGAGAGTCCAGTCAAATGGGGAACTATGGACTGAACCACCTGCAGTTCCCAATGTTGAATCTGAGGACTGAACCAAGGGCTAGGGGTTTAGGTTCCAAGTGGAACCGTCTGCTAGCTCAAGCTGACCTTCCCTGAACTGGAAAGCCAATTAGATCAGGAGTTTGATGCAAAGAGAGCAGAGCTTAGAACTGAGAGGAACTTACCCACAGCTCTCGGAAACAGCAAGAAAGAGAACTCATAGGGTTCACAGGTACTAGTGCCTGTGTTTCTCGTTGTACCCAAAGCCATCAGAAGTTTCCTTTGGATCCCACTGCTGCCACCAATACTGTTAAAAAACAAAATTCAGGAAGTTACCTGGGGGTCCAGGGGTTAGGACTGGGTGCTTTCGCTCAGGGGCCTGGGTTTGATCCTTGGTCGGGGAACAGAGATCCTGCAGGCTGCTCAGTGTGGCCAAAAAACACAAAACAAAACAAAAACAAAATTCAACTGAGTAAATTTAAAAGATCTTATTGGCTTTATTCAACGATTCATGACTCGAGCAGCATCCCATCTAGCAAATAGAAAGGAGCTCCGAGGAGCTGTACAAAATGAAAGGCTTTCCTAGGCAGAAGGGAGTGGAACAAGGAAGTTATGCTAGCAACAAGCAGATTGGTTGTGCTGTGGCAAGGTCACCTTCCTTTAGGGGATGGCTGGGATCTATCAGGCAGATTATCTCACTAGTGCTGACCAGGTCATTCCTGATTTACTGGTTTAAGATTCCATTTCTGGGAGACGCCAAAACTGTAATTAAGTATTAAGTCTTGGTTTGGCGATGTGGAGCTTAGCAAAAGTGACTCCATTTGGGGCCTGTTGTCTTATTTTTATCACAGTTCAGGTTTTCCTACTCCTGCACTGTTTCCCTCAGCGGTTTCTGCTCCTAAGTCTCTCTTCCGGTAAAGGTAAGCTGAGACTCCTGGTATTCGCTTGTCAGCTGTCCAGGCTTAGGGGCAGCGATTTGTTGTGTCTTCCCCACTCTTATAGATCTAAGAAGAGTATTTATTTTTTAGTCTGTTCAGCTTTTTATAGTGCTTTTTTGTTAGGATGGAGTGGCAACTTCCAAACTCCTTACATGTGTAACTGGAAACTAGAAGTCTCCCATAAAATTTTTGTCTTTGGGCCTCTTTACTTTCTTTCACTTTCTAGGAAGCTTTATTCAGGCACATAGCTTTAATTATCTGTGTATGTTCAGTTCTGACTTTTGTCCTGAATTCCATTCTCACATTTTGTCTGTTAGGATCTTCAACTCAGTGTCCTAAATTCTAACAAAATACATTGCTTTCTTTCTTGGTTTCCTTTCTAGATAGTCTCATGCTGAACCAATTACTGCCTTCCTTTAAAAAACTGTTTCCTGTTTCCCCTTAAATTTGTTATTTTTTGATGATATCACTCTTTTACCTGCAACTCAGGCTTAATGCTCCAGACTCATCTTTGTCCCTGAGTTGTTGTTCTCTACTTATTATTTGGTTTCTAACTTGTCTCGCCATTGCCAGTCTTTTCCTCCTTTAAAATCCATTTTGACCATTATTACTTGATTAAAATATTTTAGAACATGATATTTTGTTATTTTCTCCTCCTACTCAAAAACTTGTATTGGATCTTCATAGTCCAGTGATCTCAAACTTCAGTGTGCATCACAATCACCTGGAGGACTTGTTAAAACACAGATGGCCAAGCCCATCTTCAGAGTTTCTGATTCAGTAAGTCTGGGATGAGACCCAAGGATTTGCCTTTCTAACATGTTCCTAGGTGACGCTGACATTGCTGGTCCAGTGAACACACTTTAAGAATCACTACCAAAGTCTACCAAATGTAGTCTAGACTTCTTAATTTGGTATTCAAGGTCTTTTGCAGTCCGTTTATAATCTACCCTTTTAGCCATTATCAATTGCTATGCAGCTTCCTTACACACTCTTTACTCTTGCCAAAGTGAACTGTTGACAGACAGCTCTGTACATACCCTGTATTCTCATGCCTACAGAGGCACTTCATTCGTGATTTCTCAGTCTCTTCCTGTTCCATTTTGCATGTCAAATTATATCCATTTTTTTTTTAAAAGAACCATTTTGGGTTTTATTTATTTATTTATTTACTTTTGGCTGTGTTAGGTCTTTGTTTCTGCACGAGGGCCCTCTCTAGTTGCGGCAAGCGGGGGCCACTCTTCATCGCGGTGCGCGGGCCTCTCACTATCGTGGCCTCTCTCGTTGCGGAGCACAGGCTCCAGACACGCAGGCTTAGTCAGTAGTTGTGGCTCACGGGCCTAGTTGCTCCGCGGCATGCGGGATCCTCCCAGACCAGGGCTCGAACTCGTGTCCCCTGCATTGGCAGGCGGATTCTCAACCACTGCGCCACCAGGGAAGCCCCTATATCCATTTTTAAGGTTAATTTTAAGATTTAGCTAAAATAGGACTTCGGGGCTTCCCTGGTGGTGCAGTGGTTGAGAATCCGCCTGCCAATGCAGGGGACACGAGTTTGAGCCCTGGTCTGGGACGATCCCACATGCCGCGGAGCAACTAAGCCCGTGCACCACAACTACTGAGCCTGCACTCTGGAGCCCATGAGCCACAACTCCTGAAAGCGGTGCACCTAGAGCCCGTGCTCCGCAACAAGAGAAGCCACTGCAGTGAGAAGCTTGTGCACCGCAACGAAGAGTAGCCCCCGCTCGGCACAACTAGAGAAAAGCCGGTGCGCAGCAACAAAGACCCAACACAGCCAAAAATAAATAAATAAATAAATAAATATTTAAAAAATAAATAAAATAAAATAGAATTTCGTCCATATAAGTCTTCCCTGTTTTTTTTGGTATTTTTTTCTATCCTTAAAGCCAGAGTAATCCCTTAGATTGCACTGTGTTTTTCCCTTCTGGTATTTGTTGGCTTATAGTTTAGCTTGACCCTTATTTCATTTTATTTCCTTCTTTCAGTCAACTCTTTATGTTTTCCCTATCCCACATTAGCATATGTGTGTTGATTGAAGGAAATGAAGCTCTTTCTGTAGGCTGTAACAAGGAGGCCTAACAAGCCAATATTCCTTGAGCACCAGTATAGGATTGTCTTATTCACAGAAATGGATTACAGTTACTACCCTGAGTCTCACTGATGGAAGTATTTTAAGCTCCTCTTCTATTCTCTTTTCTACAATTAAAAATCAACAAATGATAGAAAAAGACATTTAAAAATTACACTATATGGCAAATTAATAGCATCTCTTAAAGGTTGGCTTTCTTAATGATCCTGAGATATGAGCAGTACGTTTAAAGTAAGTATATTTTTAGTGAATAAAATTGTGCCTATAAAAGACAATGAGTTTTCTAACATTCTTGTTGGTTTAAATATTTGAGGTATGTTTTACATTCATTTCAATGCAGAGATTTTAGCTATCAGTTTGATGGATTTTGACAAATGTATACACCCATGTATTTACCACCCCATTTGAGATACAGAACATTTTGCTTCTCAGATTTTGAAACTCTCACTTTCTTTTGTAGAAGACAGTGAAGAGAAATCTTTGTGCTGCTTTAAATCTACTAAGTGTAATTGGTCAGTAATTTTCCTTTAACTCCCCATTGCTAGTTTATTTCCCATACTTTGTGGTATGTTTAAAGCCTTATTCCAGTGATTGGATAACTAACCAAAGATATTAGGATTGGGGTAGGGAAGTTTTTTCCTCTCTCATTGTCAGAGCCACATAACATCTGGGGGCTCATCCACCTGTATTCGTGTCCATAAGCTCTATATCTTTCCTATTACTGTGGGTTGACTGTTTGTGCTCTTTGCAGAAATTGAACTCCTCCACCTGTGCACTCAATCTCATCTCCTCTTGGCCACTCTTTAGCAGTTTTCCTCTCTTCTTCAACAATCATATTTTCCACTTTTCTACTGGATTTTTCTCATCTGACTCAAACCTGCAGTTACTTTCCCACCTTATAAACACAAGAGAATAAAAACTTCTCTTGATTCTACTTTTCCCTTTGGTTATTGCCCAATTCCTTTCTCCTTCCTTTACAAGATCCCAGAAAAGGACTTGTGTATTATTTCTCTCATCTTGTTCTTTCTTCAACTCACTTAAGCTTTTGCCTCTTACCCACCAGAGATGTTCATGTTGCTATGCAGTGGTCAGTTATCAAGCTTTATATCACTTATCAGTATCATGATAAAGTTAAACATGCTTTATTTTTAAACGTGATGTTTTTCAGTTGCTTCCAGGAAACCACACTTTCTTTTTTTTCTCCCCACACTTTCTTTATTTCCTTCTGTATTAGTTGCTTCTTTTCACTTTCTTTGCTGATTTCCTCTTCATCTCCCTGCCCTCCTAATGTTGAAGTGCTCCTGAACTTAGTCTTTACACCTTTTGCCTATTTATACTTAACTGCCTTAGTGATCTCATCTAATCTCAAGGCTTTCAAATATCTTCTGATTGGAGTCCTGAGCTCTGGTTTTATATATCCAGCTGCATCAGCATCTTTATTTGGATGTTTAATAGTAAACTTAGATTTAAGTTGTTCAAAATTTAGCCCTAATTTTCTGCTTGACTCAAATCTCTTCTCAGTTATCTTCATTTCTAGCAATGAAATTACTGTTTAAACAGTATATATAACAAACCTTGAGTGCCCCCCCCCGCAACATTTGCATCATCTCTAATGTTTTGTGATTTTATCCACTGTTGCTAATCATATCCGAGATCCATTAATCTATTAGAGCTGCAAAATGCCGATATTTTAATGCCATTCTTCTTTCTTACTAGTTGGAATACTTCTTTAGTGAAAAATTTCAGTATATCTGGTATTGGGTTTCCTGTTTCTATGGGAAAGGCAGGATAAATCCTTGATTCTTTCCCCTTATTTATAGGTTTTCAAAATAACTAGGTGGTTTCCAAGGATTCACCAAAGGAGATAGAAGAATATATGTATGTGTGTGTGTGTGTCTGTGTGTGTGTGTGTCTGTGTGTGTGTAGTATCATGAACTTATGGATCTAAATGAATTTCAGGCTATTATTGTTTTTGTTTTTAATCTATTTTGTTGTTTAAATTGTCCCATATTTGGCCAGTGGAAGCTTATTTAAGCTTTCATTGGATCCTTTTGACCCAACTTGAGTAGTCTTTGATTGGTTTCTTGCTTTCTACTGTAATAAGATGTACCAGGCTCTGTTTGTACATAGCTGGCCCCAGAGTTCCATTTTCTTTAGCCATTTCTTTTAGAAGACTTGATTGTTTTTATTGGAAAACGGTATCTGACAGACCATAATCAAGATGCTAGCAGTGCTGAGTTAGTCATTGTTTCTGTGTCTTTTCAGTGACAGAGCCAAGAAACATTTTATTGTTACTGTTTTTTTTTTTTCCCTAAAGATGATACTCACTATGAATTCAGCTTGATAATTAAGATTCAAATTTAGTACTACAGGGTTTTTATTTAACTTTATTGATCTTACCCCTACAGTCACATTGGAACTCTTGGTGCTTAACAATACCAGCATAATTACTCATTAGAATTATCCCACAGTATGTACCCAACGGTCTCAGGATAACAATACTATATTAAGTCCAAGGTATGGTCACTAAAAATAGTTTAAGCCTTTTTTCCTTTAGTTCTTGTTTTTGTTCACAGGGTATATCCTACTAGGGATATATGATTAAAATCATTGGAAGATGGTTCCTAATTATGTTGTTATACTACAAACTGGATACACAGTTAGATTCATTTGTTTTATTTTACTTGTGATTCTTAGGGATTACATTTAAAAATTCGTTTTTTCAATAATTATAAAAGACATTTATATGATGCCACAATTCTATCTGTAAAACAAAGTATATGCAAAAAGTATAGCTTCTGTCTCTGTGTCATAGATCATGTTTCTTCCATTTCCTTTAAAGGAAACCTCCCCCTCTCCCCCTGCCGACTTTATGGTTTACCTGTCCTTTAATTTTTTAAAAATAATAAGCAAATATTTACATATTTTTATTATCTTCTTAAAAAATCAACCTTGTTTCAAGTAACAATATACTTTTAATTTTACTTATTTTTTAAATAAATTTATTTATTTATTTTTGGCTGTGTTGGGTCCCCGTTTCTGCACGAGGGCCCTCTCCAGTTGCGGCGAGTGGGGGCCACTCCTCATCGTGGTGCGCGGGCCTCTCACTATCGCGGCTTCTCTTGTTGCGGAGCACAGGCTCCAGACACGCAGGCTCAGCAGTTGTGGCTCACAGGCCCAGCTGCTCCGTGGCACGTGGGATCACCCCAGACCAGGGCTCGAACCTGTGTCCCCTGCATTGGCAGGCAGACTCTCAACCACTGTGCCACCAGGGAAGCCCCTAATTTTACTTATTATTTCTGGGTTCCCCATGCTAGGAAGTATATTCTTTTTTTTTTTTTTAAATTTATTTATTTATTTATGTCTGTGTTGGGTCTTCGTTTCTGTGCGAGGGCTTTCTCTAGTTGTGGCAAGTGGGGGCCACTCTTCATCGCGGTGCGCGGGCCTCTCACTATCGCGGCCTCTCTTGCTGCAGAGCACAGGCTCTAGACGCGCAGGCTCAGTAATTGTGGCTCACGGGCCCAGCTGCTCTGCGGCATGTGGGATCTTCCCAGACCAGGGCTTGAACCCGTGTCCCTTGCATTGGCAGGCGGATTCTCAACCACTGCGCCACCAGGGAAGCCCCTAATTTTACTTATTATTTCTGGGTTCCCCATGCTAGGAAGTATATTCTTTGAGGGTAGGGATTTTTGTTTGTTTCTTTTTTTTTCTTAAATAAATAAATTTGTTTATTTATTTTTGGCTGCGTTGGGTCTTCGTTGCTGTGTGCAGGCTTTCTCTAGTTTCGGCGAGTGAGGGCTATCTTTGTTGCAGTGCGTTGGCTTCTCATTGCAGTGGCTTCTCTTGTTGCAGAGCAGAGGCTCTAGGCGTGGGCTTCAGTAGTTGTGGCATGTGGGCTCAGTAGTTGTGGTGCACGGGCTTAGCTGCTCCGTGGCATGTGGGATCTTCCCGGACCAGGGCTTGAACTCGTGTCCCCTGCATTGGCAGGTGGATTCTTAACCACTGCGCCACCAGGGAAGTCCCTTGTTTGTTTCATACTGTATATTCTGACAACTCAGAACAAAGTCCAGTTCATAATAGATACTCATTAAATATTTATGTGAATAATTGATGCATTGTGCTTTCATGGTGTTTTATCTTAATGCAAATTAAAATTTCTGTGTTTATTAAAATATAATGCATTAGGATTCTTCAGTATACGCAAATCAATGTGATACACCATATTAACAAATTGAAGGATAAAAACCATATGATAATCTCAATAGATGCAGAAAAAGCTTTTGACAAAATTCGACACCCATTTATGATAAAAACTCTCCAGAAAGTAGGCATAGAAGGAACTTACCTCAACATAATATATTAAGGCCATATATGACAAACCCACAGCCAACATCATTCTCAGTGGTGAAAAACTGAAACCATTTCCTCTAAGATCAAGACAAGGATGTCCACTCTCACCACTATTATTCAACATAGTTTTGGAAGTTTAGCCACGGCAATCAGAGAAGAAAAAGAAAGAAAAGGAATACAAATAGGAAAAGAAGAAGTAAAACTGTCACTGTTTGCAGATGATGATACTATACATAGAGAATCCTAAAGATGCTACCAGTAAACTACTAGAGCCAATCAGTGAATTTGGTAAAGTAGCAGGATACAAAATTAATGCACAGAAATCTCTTGCATGCCTATAGACTAATGATGAAACATCTGAAAGAGAAATTAAGGAAACACTCCCATTTACCATTGCAACAAAAAGATCAAAATACCTAGGAATAAACCTACCTAAGGAGACAAAAAACGTGTATGCAGAAAACTGTAAGATACTGATGAAAGAAGTTAAAGATTATACAGACAGATGGAGAGATGTACCATGTTCTTAGATTGGAAGAATCAACATTGTGAAAATGACTATACTACCCAAAGCAATCTACAGGTTCCATGCAATCCCGGTCAAACTACCAATGGCATTTTTCACTGAACTAGCACAAAAAAGTTCACAATTTGTGTGGAAACACAAAAGACTGTGAATAGCCAAAGCAATCTTGAGAAAGAAAAACGGGGCTGGAGGAATCAGGCCCCCTGACTTCAGACTATACCACAAAGCTACAGTAATCAAGACAGTATGGTACTGGCACAAAAACAGAAATATAGATCAATGGAACAGGATAGAAAGCCCAGAGATAAACCCATGCACATATGGTCACCTTATCTTTGATAAAGAAGGCAAGAATATACAATGGAGAAAAGACAGCCTCTTCAATAAGTGGTGCTGGGAAAACTGGACAGCTCCATGTAAAAGAATGAAATTAGAACACTCCCTAACACCATATACAAAAATAAACTCAAAATGGATTAAAGACCTAAATGTAAGGCCAGACACTATAAAACTTAGAGGAAAACATAGGCAGAGCATTCTATGACATAAATCACAGCAAGATCCTTTTTGATCCACCTCCTAGAGAAATGGAAATAAAAACAAAAATAAACAAATGGGACCTAATGAAACTTCAAAGCTTTTGTACAGCAAAGGAAACCATAAACAAGGCAAAAAGACAACCCTCAGAATGGGAGAAAATATTTGCAAACAAAGCAACCGACACAGGGTTAATCCCCAAAATACACAAGCAGCTCATGCAGCTCAATATCAAAAAAGCAAACAACCCAATCCAAAATTGGGCAGAAGACCTAAATAGACATTTCTCCAAAGAAGATATACAGATTGCCAACAAACACATGAAGGAATGGTCAACATCACTAATCATTAGAGACATGCAAATCAAAACTACAATGAGGTATCATCTCACACCGGTCAGAATGGCCATCATCAAAAAATCTACAAACAGTAAATGCTGGAGAGGATGTGGAGAAAAGGGAACCCTCTTGCACTGTTGGTGGGAATGTAAATTGATACAGCCACTATGGAGAACAGTATGGAGGTTCCTTAAAAAACTAAAAATAGAACTACCGTATGATCCGGCAATCCCACTACTGGGCATATACCCCAAGAAAACCGTAATTCAAAAAGTATCATGTACCACACTGTCCATTGCACCACTGTTTACAATAGCCAGGACATGGAAGCAACCTAAGTGTCCATTGACAGATGAATGGATAAAGAAGATGTGGCACATATATACAAATGGAATATTAATCAACCATAAAAAGAAACGAAATTGAATTATTTGTAGTGAGGTGGATGGACCTAGAGTCTGTCATACAGAGTGAAGTAAGTCAGAAAGAGAAAACCAAATACCGTATGCTAACACATATATATGGAATCTAAAAAAAAAAAAAAAAAGGTTCTGACGAACCTATGGGCAGGACAAGAATAAAGACGCAGACGTAGAGAACAGACTTGAGGACACAGGGAGGGGGAAGGGTAATCTGGGACGAAGTGAGAGGGTAGCATTTACATATATACACTACCAAATGTAAAATAGATAGCTAGTGGGAAGCAGCTGCATCACACAGGGAGATCAGCTCGGTGCTTTGTGACCACCTAGAGGGATAGGGAGGGTTGGAGGGAGATGCAAGAGGGAGGGAGTATGGGGATATATGTATACATATAGCTGATTCACTTTGTTATACAGCAGAAACTAACACAACATTGTAAAGCAAGTATACTCCAATAAACATGTTAAAAAAATAGAATGCATTACTTTATACTTCATTTAAGAGTGATAATATGCTGAAGAGCTGAAATTAGTATTCTAAAGTTTATTTTTACTGTTGTGTAATAATCTTTCCCAGTAACTAGTGAAAACAGTTTCTTAATGAAAGTAACAGAACATTTTTTGTAAGTTAACAATCACTGAATGTGTTTTTCTCATTGATTACCCAAATAATATTTCCCCAAACTCTGTGTCTGTTAAGTCTGTGCATATGTGTACATATGCACTGGTTTGTGAATATGGCTCAGTATAGATTTTAAATCTAACAGTGTATGGAGAATGTTTAAATGAAAAAAAGCATGTACTGTGGGGGCAGAGGATATATGGGAACTCTACTTTTCTGCTAAATTTGCCTGTGAACCTAAAACTGTTCCAAAAAATAAAGTCTAAAAAAAATCATGTACTATTTTAGTACTATTAGTACTACTAATACTATTTGAATTGGAATCCATGGCAGATTTACAAAGTTACAGTGATATTATTTAGTTTTGTGCCAGGAGCCATGTATAAAATTGTTGTATTTGTCTGTGATGTCATTATTTTAAGTTACACATGCAAAAATCATTTTTCTAATATTAGTATTAAAGTGAAACAAGTAAATGCATTTAATAGAACAAGTATCCCATAAATAGAACTGTCCATGTGTATGATTAGGTTGAACAGTGTAAAAATACTGATATTTGACCATGTTTAATTATATAAAGGTAGTATTGTAGATCATTGGAGATTTTAAAGTTATTTCAATAAATAATACTTGGATAACTAAGATTTGGAGAAAAATAAAATTAGATTCTAACCTTTCACCTTACATCAAAAATAAATCAGATTAAAAAATTTAATAAAAGTGAAACCATTCAGAAGTTAAAAGAAAAAATAGGTGAATACTTATTAAAAATTACTAGAACTTATGACTAAGAACCTGTCAGTTCCCTTAATTAGTCTGATTAAAACTTGGTTCTTAATATTGGCAAGGGAAAAAGAATATCAGATGGAAGGAACTGTTCAATTATAGCTCTGGCTTTTATCTCTAGATATTTTTTCTCTCCTTAGGAAGGTCTCTCACTGTTTACTGCTGTGATTGCCTGGCAAGCTTGTGTGTGTGTGTGTGTGTGTGTGTGTATGCACACTTCTGTGTATTTGCACTTCTCTGCACGCTTCTTTTTCCTTTATCTAACTCTAATATGGAAGTATGCCTTTCCTTGAGTTCCCCCAAAGCTGAAACAAATTTTGGATGGCTTCATATCCTTTAGTTATTTTTTTTGTTTTTTTTTTCCAGCATTTTTTTTTTAAGATTTAATTCTTTTTATTTATTTATTTATTTATTTATTTTTTTTTATTTATTTATTTATTGCTGTGTTGGGTCTTCGTTTCTGTGCGAGGGCTTTCTCTAGTTATGGCAAGTGGGGGCCACTCTTCATCGCGGTGCGCGGGCCTCTCACTATCGCGGCCTCTCTTGTTGCGGAGCACAGCCTCCAGACGCGCAGGCTCAGTAATTGTGGCTCACGGGCCCAGTCGCTCCGCGGCATGTGGGATCCTCCCAGACCAGGGCTCGAACCCGTGCGCCCTGCATTGGCAGGCAGACTCTCAACCACTGCGCCACCAGGGAAGCCCTATCCTTTAGTTTTGATTAGAAGACTATATAGACAATAATATGCAGTTGGATAATTAGTTTATAAAGTCAATTTACCAGTTTGATTTTGTGGTGCCTTATATTTCTAATTCCCTATTTGTCTCTTGCTTTATTTCCCTGTGTCAAAAGTCATCTTTGCTTATTATTGGTTATTAAATGAGTGTAGACTTTGGGTAATGAGTGCTGGATGGGGACTGGCAAGCTACAGAATTTTTGTCACTTGAGGATTGTATATTTTAGGATGATTTTGGCTGCAAGTTATATAATATCTGAATTAAAGTAGCTTTAAAAGTAGGAGTTTCGCATTTGAAATTACCATAAGTCTGTGACCAAATGGTTTCAAGGTTAGTTCAGAAGCTCAGTGATGTGTAGGACTCTGTGTTAGCTTTTTTTCATTTTTTTGGCTTTCTGCTCATGCTACAAAGCTCCAAGTTTTGTATATCCTCGCATGATAACATCAAGAGTGAGGAGATTGGAGGGCTGTTGTTTTTGCCTTTATCTCAGTCTCTCTTTCTTTGTTTTATCAGAGAGGAGTCCAACACATATTCCCAGATGTAAATTAAGTATGTAATATTTCATAAAGGAAATTCAAATGGTTAGTAAACATATATGAGAATTTTAATCTCATTAAGACTCTGGGAATGCCTGATTTAATTCTGTGTAGTTCTTGGAAATTATCAGACAGTGCCTTGATGAATCTGGCTAACACCTTCCTGCATTAGGATAGGAGTTAAGAGATAGTATGAAAATGTACATCAGAAGCTCTGATTGATTTGTTATAATTTTGTTTTTTAATGTATTAGGCATATAACAGAGCTTCTAGTCAGCATGAAAAAATATACAAGGTAATCATACTCAGTGAACATAATTTTATTAAGTATCAGATTTATTAAATGTAAGCTTCTCTTTTTTTAAGGCTGAATAGACCTTATTTTAAATTTTACCATGGTAGTACCATAATTTGTTTAATAATTCTCCTAATTATTGGCAGTTTGGGTGTTTTCAAATTTTTATTGTAGGTTAACAATATTGCAATGAAAGTTCTTGACCTTTTTTATAGTTTTGGGAGTGTTGCTGTGGGATAAATTCTGAAAAGTGGAAATTCTGAGGTAAAAGCAATGAGCATTTAACATTTTAATTGATTTGCTAAAATTATCCTCCCAAAATGTTGTGCTAGTTTGTACTCCCACAGATGTATGAATGTGCCATTTCCTACACATCCTGTACAGGCTTTGTGTTTTTTTCCATCAGCTTTATTGAGGTATAATTGACTTAAAATAAATTGCATGTATTTTTCCCATGTAGTTACATTTCCAGCAATCTTTCTTCTGCTTATAGGGCTTTAAAAACATTTCTAGTGGTACAGGACTTCTTGTCTGAACAAACTCTTCTGGTGTTTGTATATATGAAAAAGTTTTTATTTTGCCTTCATTTTTGAAAGGTGCTTTTGCTAGGTAAGAATTGTAGGTTAACAAGTTGTTTGTTTTTATTTCCATACTTTAAATATGCTGCTGAAGTACTCCTTGGGTTGTATTGTATATGATGAAAAGTCTGCTGTCCTCCTTTTCTTTCCCCTGTACTTAATGTGCCTTTTTTCCCCTCTTCTAGATGCTTTTAAGATACTCTGTTTATCCCTCATTTAAAGCTATTTGACTGTGATGTGGATTGGTGTAGTTTGTGTCTCTTGTCTTGAGGTTTATTGATCTTATGGAATCTATAGGGTTCATAGTTTTAATAAAATTTGGAAAAATTATGGCCATCATTTCTTCCAATAAGTTTTTTTGTCACTCTTTCTTGGTTCCTCAGGGACTCCAGTTACACCTGTGTTAGGCTGCTTGAAGTAGACCCACAGCTCATTATCCAATTTGGATAGTTTTTTTTTTTTTAAATAGAGTTTTGTTTTTGTTTTTTTAATTTATTTTTGGGTCTGCATCGGGTCTTCGTTGCTGAGCGCAGGCTTTCTCTTGTTGTGGCGAGCAGGGGCTACTCTTAGTTACAGTGTGCGGGCTTCTCATCGTGGTGGCTTCTCTTGTTGCAGAGGACAGGCTCTAGGCATGTGGGCTTCAGTAGTTGTGGCACGTGGGCTCAGTAGTTGTGGCTCGCTGGCTCTAGAGCACAGGCTCAGTAGTTGTGGCGCACGGGCTTATTAGTTGCTCCGTGGCATGTGGGATCTTCCTGGACCAGGGCTTGAACCCGTGTCCCCTGCATTGGCAGGCTGATTCTTAACCACTGTGCCACCAGGGAAGTGCCTGGATAGTTTCTAATGCTTATTGTATTTAAGTTTGCTAATACTAGTCTGCCATGTTTAATCTGTCATTAATCTCATTTAGTGTATTTTTCATCTCATTCATTGTAGTTTTCATGTTTAGAATTTTGATTTGGGTCTTTAGAAAAGAACTTTAAACATGTCTCAATTAACATGCTTAATATTTACCCTAACTTAAATATCTAGAATATAGTTGCAATAGTTACTTTAATATGTTTGTTTACTAATTCTCTCATCTGTGCTATTTTTGGACTGTTTTTAATTGATTTTTATCCTAATTTGAGGTTGTATTTTTCTCTATCTTTGCATGCCTGGTAATTTTTCATTGGATGCCAGACATCATAGAGTTTACCTTGCTGGGTGTGGGTATTCCTAGTTATTCCTATAAATGTTCTTAAGCTTTGTTCCAGGACAGGTTTAAGTTACTTGGGAACAGTTTAATCCCTTTGGCTGGTACTTATAAGCTTTTTAGGCAAGACCAATGTGGAGCTTAGTCTAGGGTTAATATTCCCTAGTACTGAGGCAAAACCCTTTTTTGTATTCTACCTGGTGACCCACAAATTATGGTTTTCTACTCTGTCTTGTAGGAATAAGCACCATTCCCTGCCTGTGAAATCTTCAGGGATTGTTTACACTAATTCTTTTGCATGTCTTTTTTCTTTGGCTTGCTGTAGCTTCCTTGCATGCATGAGCTGATCAGTAGTCAGCTAAAGACTCAAGGCACTCTTTCTAGATACCCAGGCTTCTCCCTCTGTGCAGCTCACTCTTCTCTGGTACTTAGTCCTGTATTCTCTACCCTCCCTTAGTCTCCTCAGCCTTTCAGTTCCATCTCTTCAACTCAGGACTGCCAGTCTCTGCCTGGGTTCTCTCTTCCTGCACCTTGTTCTGGAAGTTCTCTCCAGGAACTAATTTAGGGCAGCCATAGGGCATACTGTGTTTGTTTCTTGTCTCTCAGAGATCACTGTAATTTGTTGCCTGGTGTTCAATGTCTTGAAAGCTGGTGTTCCTTACATTTTGTATGGGTTTTTAGTTGTTTTGGGGGAGGATGGTACATCTGGTCTCTATAATTTCATCTATAGCTGGAAATGTAAGTTCTGACTTACTAAATTTTAGCCAAAAAGAACAGAAGGAGATTTTTTGTTTGTTATGTCTTGAATGCTTATCACTACTTAAAGTGAAATTCACATATTTGTGTTAAATTTGAATGACTTGCTTTGTATATATTACTGATGTTATGCTGATTGGATATAAGTTTAATTTATGTGATCTTACGAGTATTGATCACACACAAATTCATGGATGGCAGAAAGACATGTATGTAGGTATTTGGGTGTTCAGAGTTCTGGAATCTGAGACCAAATCCTAATGGTAGGTTTTGGCAGAGGAAACTAAGGCCAAAACTTGACTTTGGTCTATCTCTAGTTGGCACAGTACCTACCTGTTTTAGCTCTAGTATATATTTTCACCATATATTTGTAAAGCTATGCTCTCTTTTTTATCATTATAACTTTGTGAGATATCTTTTACCTTTTATTTTCCAAATGAGAACACAGAAGGTAAGTCATTTTGACTCTTACTTTCGTGTTCTTTTTAATGACAGTAGAGTGCTATTTTTCTTTTTTAAACTAGTGGACAGACTGATGGAATCATGAGTAATTTTGTTAGAGATTTTTGGATTATAATCAATAATAATCTTGAAGAATAACCATGATATAGGTCATGCATTGGTTTCTGTAAAACAAATGGCAAGCCGACTTCAGTTCATAAAAACATTGTGTTTTACAAGTTTCTTTGTAAATTAGTTGTTTGACTCTGTCCATGGGTCATCTCTCTGTCTATTAACTGATCCGTCAATTGCACCAGTGTCATAAATAATGGTTAAGTTCTACAATTAGCTTAAAAAAAGCTATGGTCTAGCTTAAATGGTGTTGACAGTAATTGTGGAACCAGTTGAACCCTGAGCTGTTCAGAGAACAGGATGCTAAGGAGGTCATCATTGGATTTATTATTGCAGGTAAACTGGGGATTGACTAGTGGATTTTTGATGTTGGAAGCTCAGGGAATGGGTTTAAGGGCTGAAACGGTACTATGGCAACACTGCAAGGAGTTACCGTGGTGGGAGGTGGAGCAGAAATGTAAGGCTATGCATGTATTAAAATGGAGAAACTATCCAAATCAGCCTGAAGTTTTCATTAGCATATAATTTAAATGTTTGAATTTAGGATCTGAAGAAAATTTTTTCAGATGTTAAATAATTATACTGTTTTTTTTCATTCTTAACTTTCATGAAAACATATACCAGTTTGCCTGTGTTCTCTTGTGTTTTTGTCATCATCCATCTTAGATGATAAGATCAAAGTTATTAAAACAAGGAATGTCTTAGTATACTAGAAATAGCTCACACTTTTGAGTGTTTACTATATACCGGGCACTGTTCTTTACACATCATATGAAATAAATTAATTTTCACAACCCTTTGACGTATGACTTTTATTACCATTTTGCTGATGAGAAAACAGGAGCACAGAGCATAAAGTATAAAGTAGCGTACTAAGGTCATATGACAGATAGTAGATTTGGGATATCTGTGTGGTCTGGAGACCGAGTCTGTGCTCTCAGTCACTGTGCTGTTTGTTTTAACAATTTTGGGATGAAGAGAGAAACATAGGCAGCTCATGCTTAATTAGCATGTTATCATTTCTGAGAGTTTGGGAATCAATGAACTTTTACAGAATATCCAGGTTAGGATGGTGGTGAAGAACTTAAATTTTAGAATTATTTTGAATTTACTTTCACTATTAGGTCTCCTAAATAGCTATATACAAAATAGAATAAATTGTTAACCCTCTCATTGCCTTAGCTTTTTCATTTTTCAAGGTTGAGATTAACAGTAGTTACCTTTCTTGTTATGCATTCTTTCCCCTCTGAAGCATTATGCTAAGTTATTTTAGTATTATTTTCAAGACAGGAAGACCCTGGAATTTTTTTCAAGGAACACATCTGCTTTGACTGACTCACATATCAGACCTTGGATGATATGTGTTGTTTTGATGACAGGTGTCCTTTGGGAAAGTCTCTGCTTACATTTTCAGTGAAAAGACTGTGGTTTTCCTCTCTGTCTCTGTGTTATGTATTTTGTTTCAGAATATATGAAATGGTACTTTAAGAGTATTGGACAATCTTTTCTTCATAAATGTCTAAATTCCCCAAAATATGTATTAAACCTACCAATATAGTTGGGGTGAAACTCATTTATTTAGGCTTTAAACTTCAGCAGTAATAACATTGATATATAAAAGCCAATTATTTTGGTTCGAAATATTTTTATTGTCTAATACTTCTGTGCACTATGAACGCATTTTTAATTTAATCTTTTTCATAACCATATGTAATGCGCAATTTTATTTTCCTCACTGTACAGAGAAGAAATATGAGGCTAGAGAGAACGTAAGTAGTGAAGTCAGATTTTGAATACAGTCTGTCGCTTCCAGAGTCTGAGTGCTTAACTGTGATGATAAATCACCTCTCCTGGGTTTTGAGGTCTTAAAATTGCGTATTTAAAAATAAAAGAGGAAAGACAGATTTATCATTGTTACATCATGGAAATCAGGACAAGAATTGTATAGCCCAGGCCTCTGGAGTAACTGAGACTGGAAAGTCATTGGGAACCGAGGCAGTTCTGGTGCTGTATCTTTTCTGTGTGCTCACTCCTGTCTCTTTTATTATTTTCTCTCTCTGCATATTGGCTTCCGCCATTCTCCTCACCACCTGGCCCACCTTGACTGCTCATAAAATGGTACCTTCAACACAAGTGTCTTTACTACCTTAAAAATCCAGAACCTTGGCCAAGTGACCCAACTTTTCATGATCTGATTTGTAGTTTCTTGTGAGACAGAATTCTGTCATCCTGGTCAGGCTCTGGATTATTTTTTTCTGGGTCAAGTGTCTGTCCTTTGATCACATAGCTGTGGCGGGGGTGATAGGTTGAGGGGACACATTCAGGGATCTACACTAATGTTGGTAGGTAGTTCTCAGGGAAAGAGGTAGAGGCTGAATAGTGTCCCAAAATATGTCTATATTAATATGTATCAGATTTTATTAAGCAGTATCATAAAAATACACAATACAAATATCAATACAAATGCAATAAATAGCATAAAAATAAAACAAAAGTAAATACAACAAAAATATGCACAAATACAAAATACAAATACACATATAAAATGCAGAATAATATATATGTTACAGGTACAAGGAACTGAAATCAGTCTTTCAAAAGGTGACTTCCTGTAAGGTTGTGACAGTCAAGGAAAGACTGATGAACTGTTCTCAATTGAAGGAGACTAAAGGGACATGTGGACTAAATTTAACACATGGTCCTAGATTGAATCCTTTTGCTACAAAGAATATCATTGGGGCAACTGCACATATGGAATGTGCTCTGTGGATTAAGTAGTAGGGAATATAGAGTATCAGTGTTAATTTCCTAATTTTTGTGGTCATACCATCACTATATAGGATGACATCATGTTTATAGGAAAACATGCTGAATTAGTCAGTGATAATGGGACAACATGCCTGCAACTTATTCCCAAGTGATTCAGTTGGGGGTAAAAAAGCTTTTTGTTTATTCTGCAACCTTTGAAATATTGTCAAAATAAAAAGTAAAAAAGAAAAAAAAACGTAACTTCTTGAAAGTGGATATGTAATTTCTTTAATGGTACCAGAAGAATTTATATAAAAGAATCATCTGGGTAAATGTTTTTGAAAAGAATATTCAATAGTCATTTATTTATTGAGCATTCCTTTATTTGTATTGTCAGTGCAGACTTTCCTGCAGTAGGTTTGCATAATTGGATATGTTTACTAAGGAACTCTGTATTGCTTGCTGTACGTTATTTGAAGATTTACTTCATAGGATTTCAGATTCTATTTTCAGATTTCTTAATTCACAGATTTTAATGAGTAAGAAGTATTTATAATTTTCGCATGCATTTTCAGTTATTGATGACTCTTTTTTAAATTTCTCTACTAGCCTCCCCCATTTCTAAAATCTGCAGTTTCCTGTGAAGTTTTAAAAAAGTGTGAACAGTCAGAATTGTCTGCTCCTTTGTAGGATATTGGGAAAGTGGTTTAATGGAAGCTAATGGTTTGTATTGTATTTGGGTTAAGTATTTTCCAACTTAGTGTCAACATAAAGTAATTCTAATTATGGTGCTTTCTAGTCATATTTTATGATCAAAATGTTGAAGATATATTAGATGTAGAGTATACTTTTGTTATATGAATATACTTTTGTGTTATTTCGAGGGTCATATTTTTAAAACAGAAGTATGTATTAATTTTTGAATGATAATTCCAGAGAAAACATAATTCAGTGTATTTATTCAGTTTATGCTCAACTTTCTTAGGAGTCAGACAGTTCTTTTACAGCAGATGTACTGTAGATATCTTTATAAGCTTTTTTTATTGTCTTTTTTTATATCTTAATTATTTTATTTTGTTAAGCACATATTTTGATAGATATCTATACACTCATTCTAGGCTTTCTAGAGTAATTCAGTAGCTAGAATGCCACACCTAGTTTATATATGGTAATTAGCTTTATTTTCTGAAATATGTTGATCCCAAAGCCACAGAACTCTACTTCTGGGCTCTTTGTGTTCACATGGTAAAAAGAATTTCCTAGGACATTGTTTTTTTAATGTGTCACATAAATGAAACAGTTGCCATTTGTTCCAACTGACTGGACCATTTCCAAGACAGCCTTCCTCTCTGCTCTGTCAATCATCATGTTTTTCATTCTAGAATTTCTCTCTAACTCTTGGATCTCTTCCAAGATAGGGGCAGTTTCTGAGCATCTCAGTGGCAGATATTTTCCAGGTATATCTACAGGATTCTAAAAATGTCAGTCAGAAGAGGAAGAGGGATAGGCAGAAATAGGGAAATAGAAAATGGGAAATAGAAATAGATAGGAGGAGTGGAGGCAATGAGGCAGGTCCCTTTAAAAATAACTTTAAAAAAGGGCGTTTAGGGGCTTCCCTGGTGGTGCAGTGGTTGAGAATCTGCCTGCCAGTGCGGGGGACACGGGTTCGAGCGCTGGTCCAGGAAGATCCCACATGCTGCGGAGCAAGTAAGCCCGTGCACCACAACTGCTGAGCCTGCGCTCTAGAGCCCGCGAGCCGCAACTACTGAAGCCCGCGCGCCTAGAGCCAGTGCTTCACAACAAGAGAAGCCACCGCAGTGAGAAGCCTGTGCACTGCAGCGAAGAGTAGACCCCGCTCGCCGCAACTAGAGAAAGCCAGCACACAGCAACGAAGACCCAACACAGCCAAAAATAAATAAATGAATAAAAAAAAAAAAGGGGGCATTTAGGGAAAAAAAGAGTAAGGCATTGTTTAGAACAATATAATATACAAGTGCTAAAGGGGACCTTCTAGATTAGTGCTTTCCAGATTACCTCTATGGTGAAGAACCAGATATTTTGTTACCAGTTCATTATGGATAGGACCTGCATGGCAAGTACATTTACCTCATGCTTGGGGTCAAATTCTTTGAAAGCATTGTCTAATTGCTAATTCTAAATGCTGAAATTTCTTCATTTCTGTGTATATTCTACACCAGTGTCAGTTTGCTGATTGACACTAGTCTGCTGACCACATGCTGAGTAGTGGTTTTTTTCTAAAACTTTGTTTCTTCATTTGTACCCAAGGTTATTTCGCTTAGAAAAGTGAAATGATTTTCTCTATATTTCTCTACAGCTATTAAATTTTTCTTTTTTAGTTTCAGTAGAGAACAGCTCTACTCAAAAGTAAAATTTGGTCTTTTGTTTGAGGGTGATGTTCATTGTCAGTATATAAAAGTCAGAAAAATATGCCTCTAGGGTTTGGAGCTCTAAGAGATTTCTACTTTTTGCATTATGGATTTCTGAAATAAGCTTTTGTATGATCTTATAATTTTGGAATCAGAAAAAAAATTAATAAAGTTACCGAGTAAAACAATACCAAAGCAAGAAGGATCAGAAATATTGAGGTAGAAAAAGCATAATAATTTATAAAAACTATTAGTTTTATATAATTAGAGTATTGGGTTGATATGGGGAAAGTGTCAAGAGTTAAGGCCTAAAAGATTGTCAGGGACAAGATTGGGAAATGGTATGTAATTCATAAAAAGTTTGCTTTTTATTTGCTAGACAGTGAAGGGCAGTTGGAGAATTTTATATAATGAAGCAATACAGAGTAGGTTGGTTTTTAGCAAAGAAAATTTTTAGTGTTTTCTCTCTGTATATACTTTAAAGTAAGATTAATAGAGGATCTACTTCAGTTTTGTAAATACTTTAGTTCTAAACACTGTAATTATGTCTTTCAACTATAAGTAATGACTTAAAAGGTAGAAAATAGAAATATGATGCAGTAATTGAGGTTAGTATTTAGTGTGTTCTGAAATACCCCTGTCACTAAGTATTTGGTAAAAATGTATAATATTGAGGCAGTACATTATGCTGTTGAGCGTAACCCAAACTGCTTGGGTTGGAATCTCAGCTCTGACATTCATTATTTTTTCAACCTTAGGCAAATTACTTAACCTCTTTGGGCCTTGGTTTTCTTATCTATAAAATGGTAATACGTAATACTTTCCTTATAGAACTGTCATGAAGTTAAATGACTGTGTGTGTGTGCAGATATGATATATTTATTATATAATGTGCAATAGGACCTGATAAATAATGAGTTAAATAAGTACTTTTATTGCTGCTGCTGTTATGATTAGAAGACATCTCATTAAATAAATTTTATAAACATTTAAGAATAATGTGAGTATAAAATACCAAAAATGCACCAGTTATGATCAGAAAATTACCAGCTGCTGTATTTCACATTTTACTTTTTTCTGTTTATAGAGAATAAAATAGTGAATTTAAGTATACCTAACTTAGTGTTTTCTCTTTTATAGTTTATCAGAGAAGATATGAAATATAAAGATGCTACTAATAAACACAGCCATCTGCACAGAGAAGACAAGCATATAACTGTTGAGGATTTATGGAAACGATGGAAAACATCAGAAGGTAGGACTGTTTTAGTGATCTGAATCCCTGAGCTGCTTTTCTGAGCTCATTAATTGCATATGATTTACAAACAAATCAAAATAACATTTCTATGAGGATATTTATATTTTAGTAAATAATTGTTCCATTTTTTATTTTGAAATATGATTTTAATTTTTCTTAGGATTTATTAAAGGTCAGCCTGTTTTCAGTTAATTTGATACCTTATACTAGAATAAATAAGGTAACGCATGTCTGAGAGCTTAAAGTTGTAGAGCATTGTTTCATCTGTTAAATGGCATTATTATAAAAGGTTTGTCAAATCAACATGTGGATCCCAAAGTTTAATTTTTTTTTAAAATTTATTTTATTTATTTATTTTTGGCTGTGTTGGGTCTTCGTTGCTGCGCGTGGGCTTTTTCTAGTTGCGGCAAGCAGGGGCTACTCTTCGTTGTGGTGTGCGGGCTTCTCACTGCAGTGGTTTCTCTTGTTGTGCAGCACAGGCTCTAGGCTCACGGGCTTCAGTAGTTGTGGCACGCGGGCTCAGTAGTTGTAGTGCACGGGCTTAGTTGCTCTGCGGCATGTGGGATCTTCCCAGACCAGGGCTCAAACCCGTGTCCTCTGCATTGGCAGGCGGATTCTTAACCATTGTGCCACCAAGGAGGCCCCACCAAAGTTTTTTTTTTTAATTATGGAGAACAGTTCCTAAAATCTTTAGAAGGCAAAGTCTGCTGATGATAAAGACTGCATGATACAGTTGTATAATTTATATTTTATTCCTTTTTCTACCCTTAAGTCCTCAAGCTGTCTTACGGATAGTAATTTTTTAGGGCAGAAAGTGTATGGCCTAAAACCTCAACTTGATCCCCAATTGTAGAAAGCTACATAAAAAAAAAAGGTCTGTTAAGTTTTTTTTCTTTTTCTTTTTTTAGTAACAGTGTCAAACAAAATGTCTTTTTCCTAATGTTTCATTCTTTTGTCAAAGTCAGGCAATTATATTGTAGCATATATTTTCCTCTGCCAGTTTGAATAGTGAAATGAAATTAAAAAGAATCTGGGACAGATTACCAAGTAGGAGTATGAAAAAATAACAAAGTTTACTAGACTGTCAGTGGTAACATTTGGAAATGAGAAAATACAGGAAACTATTCCATCAACTCAGTATTTTTATTAATATAGAAGAAGGTTTGCTTGGGAGGGGAGGGATAAATTGGGAGATTGGGTTTGACACATACACACTACTATGTATAAAATAGATAACTAATAAGGACCTACTGTGTAGCACAGGGAACTCTACTCAGTACTCTGTAATGACCTATATGGGAAAAGAATCTAAAAAAGAGTGGATATATGTATATGTAAAACTGATTCACTTTGCTCTACACATGAAACTAACACAACATTGTAAATCAACTATACTTCAATAAAAATTAAAAAAAACAAAGGTGTTCTTATGTTTTTGTTTTCACTTTCTAAAAGAGGCATCTGATGAAATACTCTGGGAAGAAGAAAAAGAAAGAAGGAAAAAAAATACCACTGACTTTAATGAAAGATACATAGACTTAAAAAAAACCTCTCCATTTCCCTTCCCCATATTATTTTAAAGTAATATGAACTTGGGTAGGAATAGGAATAAATGAGTATAAGTTTCATGGGGGAAAGTGCTAGAATGGTCAAAAACTCAGTAAGACTATTTATATGAGATATCTCAGCAATATGTAGATATTAGTAAAGGACTTGGAGATCCAATGGAGTCTATTGCCACTAGTATGTTTTATATTTGGAGTTTGTGGTAAGCTGAATGGAGCCCACAAAACTAACTACGTTTGAATGAAGGAAAAAAAAGATTTGACCACTTCTCACCACCTGTTGTGCTACCACCCTGGTTCAGCCCCCATCCCTTTCCTGGATAATTGTGGTAGCTGCCTGAGGGTCTCCTTCTGTATACTTGTGCTCTTTTGAAATTTGTTCTTCACTTAGCAGAGTAATCTATTTAAGATATAAATCAAATTTGCTCAGTACCCTGTAATGGCTCAGAGTAAAAGTTAAAATCTTTACAAAGATCTGTAAGTCTCTACATGATCTGTCCTCTCCTGCGCCCTCCTCTCTTCCGTTTTCTGTCTTTTCCATTTCTCTCACTCAGTGTGCTCTGCCCAGATGGACTCCTTGCTGCAGGAATGCAGATGTCCTCCTGGCTAACTCGTTACCTCTTTTTTAGGCTCTTCTCTCCTTGAGGCCTACCCTGACCACTCTATTTAAAATTGCAAATTGCAAACCACGTCCCCCCCCGACACCCTCTTTGTCGTTTGGCACCCTTCTTGATCCCTCTTACTTAGCTTCACACTTTCTTTTCCCCATGTCAGGAATCAGCTTCTAAGTTATAATATAATTGACTTATTTGTTATGTTTGTCTGCCTTCTGTCCCCTACCCCTGAAAATGTTAGCCTCAGAAAGCAGGGTTGGGGGTGTCTTTGTCTATTTTGTTTATTACTGTGTCCCAAATTCAAGGGGATTCTGTCCTTAAACCCCATTTTGATTTCCCACCCTAGTGAGTTTTGTGGGATCTTTTGTGATCTATGAGATTGTTTGTTTTCAGCTTAAGGTCTTTTCAAGTTGAATAGCTTCTTAAATCTTTTTTCCTAGGCTTTCACCTTAATTTCCACCCCCTAAGATTTTACCATTATGGTGGTGAGAAGATTTCCCCCTAAGTCTTCAAAGAGTTGGCCTAAATTATCTGCTCTATGCTTCCTATTCTCCAAACCCCAGTCTCTCACATAACCTTCTTAGGGGATTAGGGCTTGGGAGGAAGTGTTTTAGGGCTCCTACTAAAACAGCTGCATGGGAGGGAAGAGAGAGGAGTTGAGCAAAATAAACCTCTGCTAGAAGCTTTATGGTAACCTGATTGATTTTCTCAGTGTTATTTTTCTCAGTTGATTTTACCATGTCATAGTCTTTTTATTTATTACAGGCTTCATGTAAAAAGGCAGAGCATTGTTGTTAGATCAGTGGTTTTTAAGTCATAGCCTGACAAGCCCCAGGTTTCCTGGAGGTATCTCAGGGACAGGGCATGCTAAATGTGTAGAGTTCTGCTTTTATCTGGTATATTCTGTTTCTGTTTAAGATTTCTCTTGGGAAACAAAAAGTAATTCTTCTGAAAAGGTTTGGAAATTGTTGATAAAGAGATTAGAATGCAATAATATGTAATTTAAGGTTGTTTAGTTGAATATGAATATAGGTACATACACACACATATGCACACACATGCATACACACACAAACATACAGTCATACTTTGCCTGTCATTGTTGTGTCTTCAGTGCCTGGAGCAGTGCCTTATTTACTTTGATTTTCAGTAAAGATTTGTCTAATGAATTGAATGAATGAGTGTATAGTGCCCCATGAGCATTGGATTCTCAGTAATTCAGTTCATACTTTGAGTACAGGCATTTCTGCCATAATGAAATATATGCATTCCTGGAAAACTTATGCTTTGCACAATTATGAACTTAAAAATTAGAATTTATGGGAAAAATCGGGGTTGGAGCAGACTACTGAAAACCTATGCAACGTTGTAATCAGAGCACTAACAGTACTAATAAAAATACAGGTAAAAAAGACGTGTTAAATTCCTAATCAGTAAATACTATAGTAGATATAGGACTTTACCTTACAAAATAATTAAAGATAACTTATTAAAAGGAGGTATTAGGTAGGGTTGAAGTTGCTAAATTATGAAGACAAGGGCAATGTGCACAAAGATGAGAACTGAGCAACAAGCATTTCTGAGAGCCTGTGGCCAGACTGAGCTAAAAGGAAGAAGGAATGGTGAGCAGACATCGTGTTCATAGCTTTGTTTTTCTGGTGTTCTTCATACTTTGTATCCATTTGCTGTTACTTGGTGGTGTAAAATGATCACGTGTGAAATGATGTGACTTTTACATTATATTAACATGATTCCTTTTTACCAGTTACATGTAAGCTAATTCATGTTACAGTAGCAATGAAGCATAATTGGTTGTATGTATTATGTGCTAAGCAGGCATTGGATCCTGGGTACTAAAGATGAGTTAAATGCGTCTCTGGGCTATAAGGAGTAAGTAGCTGAATGGGAAAAACAGAGTAAACAAATAATTACAACATGTGGTGAAATGTATAATACTAGAAGTAAGTGTAAGATATGAGGTAGCTCACTGGAAGGACTAATGAACTCTCTGATAGGATTATACACAGAAGATGGTATTTGCGGTAGGCTGTGAGGGTTGACCAGGAGTTCTGGAAGGGGATAAGGAGATAGACCATAAATGGTAGCCCCCATATAGCTCCTCCTTCAGTTACCTGAAAATTTGCTAGAAATGGAAGTTGAGGTAGCATACTAAAGGAGGTGTGTGGGCTTTCAAGCTGTACAAATTTAAATCCTGGCCCTTCTGTTTATGAACATTAAGACATTTGGCACATTTAAAAATTCACTTGTAAAATGCAATTCTTGTGTGATTTAAATGAGTAATGTAGTAAAAGTGCCTGGCATAATTCCTGGCAACACCTGATAGGCACTAAGTAAGTGTTGACTTACTTACCTTTGTAATAATGCTGAACGAACTAAAATGTTCAGCTCTATTTAAAGTTTTGTAAGGTTTTTGATTCAGTCTCTTAATATTCATCAATAAAATGAATAGCTATATTAGACTACATACTCACCATTGTAGTGTGCAATTCTCTGGTTTGTAAAATGTACCTGAGATCTTTATGGAATATTGTCAGTGGGGAAAAAGTAAAGTTGTGTTCCTCAGAAATTGATACTGATCTCATATAGAAAAATTTCAGCATGACCTGAATGTACTTTTTGTGTGTGTGTAGAGAATGCTTGGTTAGTTTGCACATGGCAACAGTCCAATACAAATGAAAGCTATTTAAAAAACTAGTATTAGATTTCAGACAGATTTTGATAAACTGGATCAGTTGTTAAAATTAATGAATGAGCAGTTAAATAGTAGCCAGCTACCTAATGAAGGAAAATATAGGTAGAAAATTATTGGTTATGTATAAGATCTAGGGACCATAGTAGATAAAAAAACTGATTAAGTAATGTACTGTTTTTAAAAATGATAGCTCATTGGGTTAAATAGTTATTTTAACATGTGACACTCATGAGGTAATCTTTCCATCCTGTTCAGCACGGGTCTTATCTTACCTAAGGTCATTGTGTAATTTTGGGCTTTACAGATTGAATAGACATCTGGAAAATTTGCTGAAGGTTTATTATTATTATTATTGTTTTTTGATTAGAAATTTAAAGGAACTGAAATTGTCTGAGAGAATGAAAGATGTTGGCCTTTAATGATGGATGTTTTGAAGTGTATATAAAGCCTAGCTAGAGATAAATGACCAAGAGTGTTTTCTTTCTGTTTAGGAAAGCAAAAATGTAAATGTTACATAAAGGAAATATAAAGGAAAAGAATTCCTGACTATGGGTGTTAAATTTCTAAAAGTAAGGAGGATTATAACTATTTCCTTTGTATAGATCCTTGATATTCATAAGGATTTTCTTCTGGGTGTGAAAGTATAAATGTTGATAAAATCTACCAGCTCTTTCATGTGTATGCTGTTGGTTACAATGAGACTGGAATGAAGAAAAATGTAAAAGGATCAGTGCACATTGTTTGACATTATCAGCAGAGTAACTCAAAATGTAGACCTTATAGATAATAAGGTAGCCATTATCTTTGTGGCGTCCATCAACACAATATTGTATGTTGTGTACAGTAGTAGGCATAGCAGTCACTATGGTGACTGATACTCACTTGAACAAGTAAGTATAAGATAAGGCCTTGTTTTTCCAGGAGTTTACGATATTGTTACATGTGCACAGATGAAGTGTTAAATAACAGTACAGGAACGTTTGATTAAATACTAGGTCAATGGTTCTATTGTGGGAGTTTAAGAGAATGAATAGATTTATTATGAGGAAGTCTTCATTAGGGAGATGACTCTTCAGCAAGATTTTGAAAGAGAGAAAATTTTCTTAGAAGTGAGAAAGAGAGAGGGATATACATACAGGTTAGCACATTAAAATGAGTAAATGAATAGGTGTAATTCCACACTTTAGTCCTAAATCCCTCAAATCAGCACAGTTTACAAGTCAGAAATGTAATTTTTTAGTATACGAGATAAGAATAAATCATTGTTTTAATATTTGTCTTTTGCTATTAACA
Source organism: Balaenoptera musculus (assembly GCF_009873245.2). NCBI lineage: Eukaryota > Metazoa > Chordata > Mammalia > Artiodactyla > Balaenopteridae > Balaenoptera > Balaenoptera musculus. Next base: position 87,162,651 of record NC_045789.1, on the reverse strand, counting down.
TGTAGTGCTTAACCTTTCTGTGTCTTGGTTTTGTCATCTGTTAGGGGTAAAGGTTGTCTACCACATCAGAGTGTTGAGGATGAAATGAATTTGTACATGTAAAGTGCTTAGACTAGTGCCTACTACATAGCAAGCGCTCAATGACTATCCGTTGTTACTGTTTTTGTAAGGCAAGTGTGAAGGTGGCACATGGGGGGGGATGTTGGAGACTAATATTTCTGAGTTGGGGAATAGTAGAAAATAAGGTTAGACAGGGAGACGAGACTAGTGAGCCTTGATGTTTAAGTCTGATGAACTGCTTTAAGAATGACAAGTAAGATTCCACTGATACACCAGTGCTTACCAAACAATAGTGATTGCCTGGAGGACTGTATTAAGGATGCTTGGTCTGTGCCTGGTCTCAGTAGCAAAGAAGGATATTACTGTAGAAATTACTGATTGGCAATATTTACTGTGTATGTGGGAGGTGGTGTAGTATATTGTAACATTTTTATCATCCTTGCACTAAATATTAGAAGCTATTACAGCTTCTTGTTTTAGAAAGTCATATAATATGAAAGAGTTATAGGATGATGAATTCACTATAGGCAGGAAAATCAGCTTTGATTTTAATGTAATGTGGATTTGAGTGGGAAGAATGAAGATACACAGATACTGAAGATACACAGCTGAAGAATATGTTTTCTGTCCTCCACCTGCCTGTCATCCATTACTGGAGAAAGTTCTGTTGACAAGTAATTAATGGATGTGATACTATCTGTAATCAAGATAGGTACTAGGCACTGTGGGTTAATAGAAAAAGAAGTATGTTAGTCTGCCTGCAGAAGTCAGGTAAGGCCAGAGGAGTTAGTTGCGTATAAAGGGACATTTACTTTTTTCATCTTTTGTCACCCTTCCCTGGGAAGGACTCTACTGGATTTATAGCTTTCAGGATACTTGTAATTAATATAGCACATTTTAAAAACACAAGGCACTTAGTATGCTTCAAATGCTTATGCTGTTTTATTAGCCCAGATGTTTAACACTTTTCAACTTTTATACAATACTTTTAGTTCTAGGAGAAGCAGTTGTTAGCTATCTATAGAGGTACTGGGTTTTCATTGTCCACAGAAAGTGGTTTATACAAGGGAAGGCCTGTCCTTGAGGTAGAGTCTGGTTTCAGAATGACAGATGTCATTATTTGCACCACTAACAAAAGTCTTTTTTGTCAAAGTTTCTTTTATGTAGAGAGTAGGTGACACGAACGTATTGTTCATTTATTCTATCAACCAACATTTAAGTGTGTTAACATGGGTTTTTTTCTATAAGAGTAGCATAAATATTACTTGATCAGTTGGTAAATTGATCATTTTGCAAACACTGCTTTATATTAATCAGGATTGATTTTTGGACTTTGTATAAAGTGTGTTTTTATTCCTTTATTATCAAATAGCTTTCTTTTTATTATATAATTATCCAAATGAATTCAGAGCACTCACAATAAATTGGTAATCTTTCTTAATCTTATTCTATGTTAGTATTTCGGTCTCTCTGTACCCTTAATTTCAGATCTCTTCATCAGGACTGTTTTGGTTTTTATTAGTTTAGTTGTCTTCTTTTCTCTTTCTCTTTCTCTTTTATTGTTGGCACTCTTCCTCTTTTACTTCAGGATACTTGACTTTTGGAGACTTAGGGTCATTGCATGTACTGATTTGCTGGGATTAATTATGACTTTTTAATCTATAGAAGATATTTGACTTTGAGATAGCTCTGTCTTCCTTTGTAGTTCTTTCTTGGTTTTGTTCTGAAATAGAGACCACCTCTCAGAATAGGATGCAGAGACCGACTGCCTGTTACATCTCTCTGTACTTTGGGCTTTAGAAAACTTGACAATTTCTATTCTGTGTGGACACATGAATTAGATACATTGTGAGCCTCCATTTTTTCTCAAATAACAAAAACCCAACTTTTATATATGCATCATATGATGATGCTTTTCTTATAATTTAAGGAAGTACTATTCTAAAATTGTTTGTGAATTTGCCTTATGGTTTTCTATATACCTGAATTATTCTACATTTCTCCTCTGCTGTGTTCACAGACTCAAGCGATACCTCAAGTTTGGAGTACAGTAACAGAACCTTCTGCAGAAGGTAAAAATGAGGGCTGTCCACTTTTCACTGTGATGGACTATCTAGAAAACAATAGGCTTTCTTGAACATCTTACTGTTCTTTCCTCCCTTACCCCACCAACTGGGAACCAGTTCCACATGGATGTGTGTTAAATTTTGCTTTACTAATCCTTGGCTTGGCAAGGGGGTGGGTAGGAGGACTCTGGTTCAAGTTCTGGTTGTTAAAATATATGTTATTGCGGGAGATTCACTATATCAAATTCTGCTTTAGGTGGAACAAATATTTTGTTCCTGCTCTTTTGGATGAAGAACTTGTTCGTTGGTAATAATATTTTCCTCTTCAAAGATGGTCAGTTTTACAAAAATCTTTTCTCAAACAAATTTTATGCTTACTTGGGTCTTTTTTTCAATTCCCCTGAATATTACTTAGCAATTTAGAAGCAACTGTAATAGAAATAATGCAAATTACAATGAAAATAAAGATTTCACAGATACTAGATAACCATTTCGATTTGAATATGACTTATTTCTAAAAATTCATTTCTATAATTCTGAAACATAATGTATACACATAATCTGTTATATTACATATATAAATATGTCTCAGAGGGAATGTATGATTAAAACATAGGATAAATCACATAGTGTTTATATTATGTCTTAAAAATCTTTTCACTCTGTGGATGGTTATGTATTCAGATAGGGTACAAAGTACAAATAATGTTTATTGTCTAACTTTCTCATCTGGTTAAGGTGCTCTTAAATAAGAGGTCCTTAATAAGCATTCCTCTAACATTTGGCCAGTCTTCTGTTTCTCTTTCTCTTTGCATCAGTGTGAGTTCTTCCGAGGTGTTGAAAATGGTGGACATTTAGATACTTTTGATTCAAAGTGTTTAAAATCAGCTGCTTACTTAAGTTATTAGTTGAATACTAAGAGTCTAGATCAGTCTAACAAAATGAAACAGCAAATGTCAGTTGCATTGAAGGAAATTAAGTTTTTATTTCCATCATCAGTTTTCTTTCCTTACCAGGTAATAGCTAAAAAAAAAAAAAAGAAGTATAAAACAGGTGTTTATCACTAGGAGCTTATGGCTGCTTAAAGGCTATGTTCTAAAACAGAAATAACGATATGGAGTTGTGATTCGCTCACATATAAAGGTAACATAGTTAGAGTTATATGAATTAAGAGTTCACTAAGAGAAGGAAAAGGAAAGAGAATAGCCCCTTGGGAATACTGCTAATAAGACAAAAGCAAAGGATTAACTAATGAAATAAATAATGGCCATCAGAGACATGGGAGGTGAATCAGGAAGGTGCACTTTCTTGAAAGTCTATAGAGGAGAGTTTTCAGGAAGTGACGGATGGTTGTATAGTTGAGGGCATAGTCCACCATATTGCAAAGTATCTGCTGAGAGCCCTCATGAAGAATCTTTTTTTAGTTCTCTGTAATAAGAATAGTCGTATTCCTGAGGGGATGATTTGTGCTTACCTTGTGAACCCTGTGACTGATTTTATTTCCTTCTTTGTCTACTTTTTGTAGCTTTTATTAAGGACCTCATTTATATTTTGTGCATGCTTTTAGTTTGGTTTTATTTCTCTGGCCCATTGACATCCTTCATGTTTTATTCTCTTTATATTCTATGAATCTTTGTCATTATGAATCTAAGTCATTTCTTCTCTCTCTCTCTCTGTCTCTCTCCCCGGGGGATAGAGAGAGGAGAGATGAAAAGTGGCCAGTAGCGCTAAATAGAGAAATACAATGTGTTGGAAAAAAGCCATTAGATATGACAAGAAGAAAATCATTAACCTACAGGATATCACTTTAAACATTGGTATGGGGAATTGACTCACATATACACATGGAATAAATCTTAAAAAAGATTTAAGTGGAAGCAACCCAAATGTCCATCAACAGATACATGGATAAACAAAATGTGGTATACAATGGAGTATTATTCAGTCTTAAAAAGTAAGGAAATTCTGACATATGTTAGAACATGGATGAACCTTGAAGACATTATGCTAAGTGAAATAAGTCAGTCACAAAAAGGCAAATACAGTATGATTCTGCTTATATGAGATACCTAGAGTAGTCAAAATCATAGAGACAGTAGAATAGTGGTTGCCGGGGGCTAGGGGGAGGGGAATGGGGAATTATTGGTTAATTGGTACAGAGTTTCCATTTTGCAAGATGAAGAGAGTTGTAGAGTTGGTTGGTGGTGATGGTTGCACAACAATATGAATACTTAATACCATTGAACTATACACTTAAAAATGGTTAAGATGGTAAATTTTATGTTATGTGTATTTTGCCACAATAAAAAATGATTTAAGAGAATGAGTAGATAGGAAGTAGATATATGGGTAACCCCCTATTTAAGGGGTAGGCAAGAAAATGGAGGAAATTGAATGGTAGTTACAAATAGGTAGTATGATCAAGTAAAGGGTTTTCTTAAGAACTGGTAGATCTGATTATGCTTAAAGAAAAAGGGAAGTACTCTACTGACATTTTAAAAAATTGAACATTTAAAAAAAATTTCATTTCAGCAAGGATTTTGTTCAAAAAGTACTACCACTGTGTATAAGAGTTGGAAGTTGGGATTACACCTTATTACATCTTAATGTAATAAATGTCAGTATTTATTTTCTTCATGGATAATTATGTTGGTTTATGGATTGAAAAGATATTGTTAGGTTAATAAAAAATGAATTTAAGCTAAGACAGGCAAGAAACTAGTTGACAGAATAATTCTTCATTGCTAGATGGCACTATCGCTAGCCATTTTCAAATCCTTCGCAGAATTTACTTCCCGTGAAGAATTTGAGTGACAGTTCTTTTAAAACAATGCCTTGAACTTTTTGGAAGGGGATAGAGGTGGGCTAGGAAAAGGGGAAATGGGAGGGTGAGTGATTAGAGAGGGGAGGCCCAAGAAATTCTTTACCCTTTACATATGCTTATTTGTTTGTTTGGTTTCTGAATTATATATTGTAAGAATATAGAATTCTAACATCCTTATTTTCCATGTTTTGACCAGTACCAAATATTTTGTGGCAGAATTTTAATGATAGTGCTACAGCTCTACTACAATGAATAATAATAGGTTTCTGTGTGCTAGCTGCATACCCACTGATCCAGAGCCTGTGACCTTAGCAAAGGTAAGCATATCCCAGATTGCAGTGTGAGATAGTTGAAGATTGATCTGCTTTGGTAGTTGTTTAAATTTCTGTCATCTGTTTTTAATGAGCATGCTCAATTGCATGAATCTGACCATGACTTTAGACTGCATTCTTTTAGATGTGTTATTGGAAGCTTTTGAAAAAGGGAAGGTTAAGTTTTAAGTTAGTGGATATATGTTTTAGGACTATGTCTAGATTCTTTGAGTGTTTTTCAGGAATGCCCCAAAAGTAATCACTCTAGTTTCTAATGGAACCTGCACTATATTAAGTACTGGAGGCTGAATTTATCACAAAACTAAACGCTTAATAAATTACTGTGCATAACTGATTGTTCAACATGCTTTGTTGATTGGCTTGAAATTACAGTATACTGTCTTCTTTTTTTTTTTACTACAGAGCTTTATTTTAAAGTTTGAGCAGTTTATATGTCTTAATAAGTCTTTTTTTAGTGGCAGACGATAAAGAGAGAGACTCAAATTACTTCAAGTAATGGGAAATTTGTTGTAAGGATACTCTGTCATCAATGATTTTATTAATTGCAAGTGACTCACTGGCATTATTCTGGGTTTTGGGGATAGAGCATTGAGCAAAATAGATATCCTACCTTCTTGAAGTTAGCACTCTTTTAGGAAGACAGATAATGAACAAGTTTGCATGTGTGTGTGTGTGGAGATATATACACACTCACAGGACTGCTGGAACAGATTAGTGATATGATACAAGTAAAGCAGGGTAATACATGGTCGGTGACTAGGTAGGGTGGGGGCTATTTAAGTAACGTAGTCAAGGAGAAACTTCCCAAAGAGGTGATATTTGATTATAGACCTGAGTGATGAGAGAGAGTGAGTCACAGGAAGGTCTGGATGAAGTATATTCCAGGTTTAGAGATCAACCAGGCTAAGACTCTGTGGCTGGAATGACCTCAAAGTATTTAGGGGACTGTAGAAGGCTGGTGTAGCTAGATGGTCATAAGGAATGGGGAGAGTGGTAGGAGACAAGTAAGATCACTGGGATAAACAGGGGCCAGATCTCGTAAGGCCTTGAAGGGCCTAATAAAGAATGTGGGATTTATTTTAAGTATAATGTCAGTATACTTACTGAAAGTCTAGCTCCATTTAGGAGTTTCGAGCTAAGTAATGATGTGTGTTCTATCTTTTGAAAAGATTATGTAGTTACTGCGTGGATATTAGACTCTGGAGAAGAGAGGCAGGAGTAGAAGTAAAAGGCCTGTTGAGGGTCTTGCGGTGAGCTGGTAGAGGGAGGTAGCAGAGAGGTCTGATTTGAGATATAGTTTGAAGGAATAGCTGGCAGGATTTGCTGTTGGATTGGATTTAGGAAGTTGATGGGGGTGGGGACAGGAATTAAGGACGGTCCCTAGGTTTTATGTATCTGTGGTATTAAAATTTCTTGGAGATGGAGGCAATTAGGGAAAAAAGAAGTTGAAACAGGCTCAGTTGGGCCTGATCAATAATGGGAAAAAAAAAAAACTTTGAGAAACATGGAGATCACGATGCAAAGAAGTGAAGGACTGAATGCTGAGAGGAGAAGGATCCTGGAAAGAAGAAAGAAGACGTGACCAGTGAGGTATGAGGGGAACTGGGAGAATCTAGAGTGCTGAAGTATATGAAGGAAATATTTTAAGAAAGAAGGCATAGTCAGTGTCAGATGCTCCAGAAGTTTGAGTAAGATCATGACAGAGACCCGCCATTGGATCGGCAAAGTAGAGGCTGAGGTTGCTGCTGGTGATCTCGACAAAGCAGTTGCACTGTAGTGGTGGAAGTGAACGTCGGATCGGAGTGGATAAAAGAGGAAGTGCAGACAGTAAATATTGTTGACTTTCAAAAGGAGGAGAAGAGAAGTGGGGCTGTGATACCTGAAGATAAATATGATATGAAGGCAGTTTTTTTTTTATTTTTTAAAAGGTGGAAATATATAAAAGTGTGTTTATTAATGGAATGACCCAGTTGAGAAAAAATTGATGTAGGAGAAAATCAATCTATATTAATTAAAAACTATATTTAACTTAAGGAAAGTGTAGGTATGTAGTCAGGGGCTTAATCCACCCTGGTTATCTGCATTTCTCTGTTTCTTTCTGGATTTTGCTTTTATTTTCTCCTACTGCATTTCCTAGAGGCTAAACTCTGTGGCTGTGGGCAGTTGTAAACTTACCTTTTCCCAGGATTTTGACTAAAGAGAAAGGAGTCTTTCCTGCCTGCTTTAGTTCGAAAAAGTTCAGGAAGTAACTGGCTTAGGTCATGCGGCGATGTCCTCTGATTACTTCCTTTTCTGACCCCCTTTCCCTGGTGATCATGAGTCTTGTCTCAGAAGATGACAGAGAGAAAAGGGGTACCTAGTTGACAAACAGCTGTAACAGATTGATGAGCAAGAGAAACTAGACTTTGGCAAGAGTAGGTAGAAGAAAGGCTTAAAAGGTTATTCTGGATCCAGAAGTAGGTGTGTGGGGTCTGGCAGCATGGGTCACAAGATGTAAAATATAGTCACTCCTTCAGAAAATCTGATATGTTCTTGACATTTTCAGGCCAAAATTTTTGGACTATAAATGGATTTTCTCATATACCTCTTTTTTTCCCACTCTGAATTTTATGATGAGTATATTATTTCCCAAATATAGATGCTTTATTAAATCCCATTTTGGTATTTTAATTAAATGAGCTAATACAACTCTCATCGCTGGACACTATATCAGTAAATTTTGCTCTACTTCTACCCTTTCCAAAATCTTCCTCGCTGTTACAAATTTTCAGCTCTGCACAGCTCTTTTTACTTTGACAAAGTGAAACCCTGACTGTGTTCACCTAGATCACCAGACATGTGTATACTGTGCAAGAGGAAACATAGGTGTTTTTAAAAGCATCATTGGAGGATCAAAGAAGTGAATTCGAGGAGGCAAAAACTAGGTGCTGTCATTCTGAGTTAGTTTGGAAATCTTGAGAAAGTGATGCCCTCCAGATACATGTTAAGTTTAGGGAATATATGATTCTTGGCACATGACATAAACACCCCCAAAAGGCAAATAGTATTCATCACACTTAAGTAATATCTAAGAATACCAACTACTGTTCGCAACTACTGGTAACTTTACTGTAAAGAGCCTAAGAATGTAGAAAGTTTTTGCAGTGCTGTGTCTTCATGATGTCCTAGAGTTCTTATCTTTTGAGTTACTCATGAATTTTTGCCAAGTGAGGTCTTCTCAGTAGGGAAAAGAACAAATATAACATTAGAGAGTCAATGAATATAAAGTTTATAAAGGCGTCCAGAGAATTGTCTAGGGAGATACGCTTTTATGAAATTATAAAAAGTTATTAAATTATAAGTAGTTATAGGCAGTACTTTGCTGTTATCAATTCTAGGAAAAGCAATACTTTCATGAGATTTAGATTACTATAAGAAATGGAAGTTTTATTTAGTTTACGGTGCTGTCTTCATTTTTTATATTTTTTAATGAAAAATTTGGATAATATTTTTTCAGAAATTAATTTGATGTCGTGATTGTCTTTCATTTTCTTTATATTAATAGGAAGCAAGGAGCAGAATTCTCTGAAATACCAAATTGGTGTAATATTTTTATTAGTAGCATTTGTGTAGACTGAAGACATGGATAAATTACGAATAGATATGGTATTTGTCTTCTGGAATGTAAGAATTTGTTTATTTTGCAAGTAAATTGGTTAGGCAGGACTTAGAGGTCACTTCTATGGTTTTTGGTTTGTCAACACTTCCATTAAAATAGATACTCATTACTGACTAGAAATAAGAGGGCAATTTATAATTTAAGTAGAACTCTGAATTTAATTATTTGGAAATAACTTGTTGTTTTGTCTCCAACACTGTTTCACCAGAGTAAGCAGATTTACTTTCTTCCCCATTGACACAGCTGGGGCCTGGAAAAAAAAAAAAAGTTAAAGCAGGAAAGCGCTTCTGGATCTGGGAAATAAGTCAATTTCAAGAGAACAAAGAAATATAACTGGGAATTATTGAATAGACAGTTAGAAAAGGCACACACACAAAAAAGGTTATTTCAACTCCAGCTCTACTTTTACAGTAGAGAAATAGTAAAGTTCAGATGTTTTATTGTTTTAAACCAATGTAGTCACGATGTTCCTAAAAAAAAAAAACTACTTAAATTTCAGGTTATTCCTGAATGCAACCAAAGTTAAGAAAAGAATTGGTCTTCTTTAAAGTCTAGTTTTCAAAAGTATCATAAATATTTTTGTAGTAGTTTATTATTAGTTTTTTTGCTAAATAAACATCATAAATCTGTACTAGAAATTTCCAGTATTATGAATTTAGGATCTTACATCTTTTCAACCTGGTACTAAATGAATGTTGAACAACAAGTAAACTTTTTATGGATTCTGAGGCTTTATAATCACTGAGGTCTCTCATCTTTTAGTTACTGGTATCTTGCGAAACTCCAAGGTACAGCTGTCCTTTCCTAGAGAGACAGTATTCCATAGAAAGTGTGGAGCTTGACTTCCTAGATTCAGCTCTTTGTGTAACACTTAGTAAATTTTTTTCCCCTTGAGCAAGTACCTTAATCTTTCTGTCTTTAGCTTTCCCCATCTGTAAAATGTAGGTAGTAATAGTACCCACCTTAGAGGATTGTGTTGAGGATTAAATGAGTTAATACATAGAGCTTAGAACAATACTTAACAGCTAATAAGGGCCTAATATTTGCTATTATCATTGTTAGTGTTAAAAGATTACCATACTTTCTTGAAGAAAACCACAAACTACAAAAGTAATGAAGTTAGCAATTATTAGAACTCTCTGCCTGCATAATTGAAAAAGAAAGATTATTAATGCAGTTTTTTTAATTGAAAGCAATTTCAAATTTAGTGAAAAGTTGCAGGACCAGAACAAAGAACTCATATACACTTTGTCCAGAGACCCTCATTCCAATTTTGCCTTTTATCCTCATAATGACCTTTATAGCCAAAGGATCCAAGAGTATTCAGTTGTCCTGAGTTTGTAGTCTTCTTTAATCTGGAACAGTTCCATAGTATTTCCTTGCCTTGCATGTCTTTGGCCAGTAATTGTCAAAAGTGTCATTTTGTAGATTGTATCTAAATTAGGGTTTGTTTGATGTTTTCATATGATTAGATCCCTGTTAGGCATTTGGGCTGGACTGTCACAGAAATGATTCTTTTCATTAAATTCTTTTGATTGGCACATGGTGTCAGTTTGTCTTATGTGGTGTTACCTTTGATCACTTGATTAAGATAGTGTCTACTCCGTTTCTGTAACTGTAAAGTTACTTTTTTCCCCCTTTGTAATATTTTGTGTGTGTGTGGAGAGAAACTTGGAGACTTTGTAACATCACATTCCTCATATCACTTTCACCCACTAGTTTCAGCATCTGTGAATGTTTCTTGCCTGAATTAATTATTACTCTGATGGTTGCCAAATTGTAATTTTTCAAATTCCATCATTCCTTCTATTTATTAGTTGCATTTTATTATAAGGAAGAAATTTAAACAGTGTATTGTCAACATCTTGTCCTGTGAAAAGGGTGGGAGATAACAGACATATCTTGAAAATAGAAATTGGGAAAATAGTGAATCTCAAAATCTTATAACTGTTCTGAAGATTGATCTTCAGCATTTATTCATTTATATCAGCATGGACTCCTGGATTTGTTGCTCTCATTATTTTAATGCTTAAATTGTCCCAGCTATGGCTAGTGGGAAGCCTTTCAAGCTGGCTTTTCTATTCTTTCATATGTATGTCTCTATCATTTTTTGAGCTTTCCTTATATTCTGGCACAAAAAGATGTTCCAGGCTTATTTTGTTATTTCTCAGCCCTACCCCTGGAAACAACCATTTCTCCAAGGAGTTCTGGTTGCTTTTAGTTGAGGTGGTATTTAGAAACCAAGATTTGCACACTAGGTGTTCTCATTGCTACTGAGGTATTATTCCCAGGCCTTCTCAGTGGACAGAGTTAAAAAACACACACACACATCTCTATTTACTTCTCTCTATATATTAAAAGTCACGAGTTCTCACTGATACCTGTTACCAGTTCACATTGATACCAGTCTAACACTACTGGATTAATTCTAGCTGGTTAATTCTAGTTAACTTCTTTCCCTATTTGTATCTCATTTCACTGACTATGAAACACCTAGCTCTGTTATCTTCAATATATTTTCTAATTTGCTGAGTCCCCCTGTACATATTCAGTCTCTTGACACCATTGGGCTGCTCCCTCACTCAGGAGCCTGCCTTGTAGGGACCTGGTGTTCCCATTGTCCTCATTAGGCAGACTCTGCCCACCACTAGCCTATCGTCCCATCCTCACATGGAACCCAGCTACTGCTGGGCAATTTGAGAATTTAAAAAGACTTTGGAGAGAAGTCGAGTGAGCACTATACAGTGACATTGTATTAAGGAGTTCGTCTTTATGAATTTATTTTTATCACTGAAGCACATTATTCACATTTTTCCTTCATCACATAACTCTAGCTATTGACAAAGGTCCCCTGTGAATGGGGAGGCTATTTAATATTTTAATGTTTCAATCATTGTGTCAGTAGTACTCAGAAAACAAGTGAACTTTTCCTAAATTGTTTTGGCATTAATAGTAATGAGTTAAACCACTACTCTATATAGTAGTTGAAACCTAAATTGGAAAATGCTATATACCAAGTAAATGCAGCTAATAGCATTTGTGAACTGTTAGAATTTTAAATGCTACATGTACTAGAAAGAGTCATATCAAAGTTCCTAGGTAATACTATCTTGAGAATGCTTTTACCGTTGGAATTGGTGAATATTTCTATTCTAGGAGAAATAAGGATTAACACGTTTTGCGTGTGATGTCTCTTCTTACCTGGAGCTGTGTGACAAGAAGCTGTGAAAGCTCCAATTTTAGCTGGCCTTTGATTTAATACCCTTTAGAAATAAGGTATTTATTAACTGGGCTTTGTGTTCATTTTTGTTGAACTTCCTCTTAAAGTCAATACATTTTCTTACATTGAGCTTTATGTTAGTCTTGGTAATAATTTCTTGACTCTGATGTTTTACGTTTATTTTATCTAGTGCCCAGGAGTAATTACTGTGCACTCTGTAAATATTTGTTGAATATAAGAATCCCAAGTCACCTGTGCAGATAGTCTTTTGAAGAAACTCCCAAATTCCAAGAGGAAAAAAATTGAGCATTTTTGAAATCTTAATAGCAGAAAATTAAAGCAGACATTTGTAAATATAATAATTATAATTATAGAATTGTTGTTCAACATATTCTTTGAAAAGTAGCATCCTTTCTTTTTTATGAAGCTTAGCCGTACTTTTGAAAAAGTTTGTTGCTTTATCTAGAAATGCCACTCTTTTTAAAGTGAATGCAAAGGTGACATTTTCCTGGCAGCCTTGGTTAATAAATCATTTTGTAATTCATTCACTCATCTAGCAAGTATTAATTGAGTTCCTAAGAAACATCTGCCATTCCACATTTGTTTAGTGCCTGCTGTATTTTTGGCATTGTATATATAACATGTTGGGAATATAGAAATGAATAAGAGATATTGTCTGCCCTTAAAGAACTTATTTTCATTTGATGTGAACTACTCTTTGTAGTCTCAGTTCAGTGTTTTAAAAAAAGAAGGTTGAGGGCTGAGTGTAAAATGGAAGATGCATAACCAGAGATTCAGCCACTCTGTCCCTGACATCTTCGATGACATCGTAATGAGATGTTTAGGAAAACTTGATTAAACATTTAATTCCCTTATAGCTATTGAGTTCACTGATTTTGTGGACTTATTTATAAAGAAAGCAAATTCCTTGAATTTACTTATTTATTATAAGTAACAATATTTATTATATTATGATAATAATTTACATTTGTGGAGCAGTTTTACCATTCCTAAGAGTTATTTCCACACACATTTTGTTAGTTAATCTTCAGAACAGTCATACAACTTTGAGACTCAATGTTTCTCCAGTTTTTGTTTTTTAGATATGTCTTTGTTATCTTTCATCATCTTCACGAAACTAGGTGTTGATGGTATACTCCGTTTAAATGATAAGATTGCAGTTTACAACAGGAAAAGTATTAAAGCCTTCCCTTAGTGTCCATTGTACCACTGTTGGAAAGAGAACACCTGGTAATTTTTGAGTTCTGAACATTCAGACATTTACCAATATTTATCTAGAGTGTCTAAAAATTACATGTAATTCTTGCATGGTAAAAGGTAAGGAGCTCATGAGAGAAAGTGTGTACTTACTTCTCTTTGATACAACTACTAATATCTACTAATGTCTAGACTTCCCAATTTCAGGGTGTGGCTTTTAGGTGTCCAAATATAGCATGGTGCAGGAACTTAGTCCTGTTAACAGAGACATGCCCCACTGACCACTGTGCAGATGAGGCGCTCACGTGCTGATTCTGTTCTAAAGATAAGCCTCCCTTGACTGTGCTGAGCAGCTGATCATCTGAAGTCTCACTCAGAACTGATACCACAAAGTCTATAAACCGCCTGAGTTGAGATTAAGTGTGGAAAGCTTTAAACATTTTCATTTTTTATATTTTAAAAAGTTATTTTTTTTTAATGTTTATATTACATTTAGTTAAAGTTGCTTTTCATCGAAGTCCTGCTATGTTGAACCTTTGGTTAGTTGCAGTTTCCCCAGATAAATTGTCTGTCACTGTAAGAACTTCTGAGGCTTTTGTAACTTAAAATTCTTAGTTGAAATTGAATTTGGAGAAGCTGTGAATACTGGTCTGCACCTATATTTTAGAAATTAGTATGTCACATAAACATGCCAGTAATTCAAATATTTTTCAAATGACAAATAATTTTTAGCTTGTGTATCAAAGTAGCTTCAAAATATAGAACTTGTTTTTATTAACCATTTCATATGGCCAGCTTTAAGTATAGTTACTTTTTTAACAATGTTTCTTCTTTCTCCTTCCTGACCCCCTTACCACACCTTTTGTTACTTATAAAGAAGTTTTCATACTTTAATAGAAAGTAGTAAGTGTGTAGTAACTGTACTGTATGTAGCTATATGGTACTGTATTAAAATATCACAAGTTGATTTCTTTGAAACACATTAGTTTCCCAAAAGAAACTGTTAAAGTAATGTTAGTTGCTTTCCTAACATTAAGAACATTACAAATGTTTTTATCATAAATTTAGAAGATAGCAGTTTTTAAAAAGTAATAGGAGATGTTAAGAAATGAAATGCAGAGTAAATGTAAATGGTGTGTCTGTTATACACAAGATGTGACACAGCTGACGGTGGCTTTGAAATTTTCTCAGTATGCAGGGGAGGGGAGGAGGAAGTGCATAATGGTTAAGAGTTGGGGCTTTGAAGTTGATGTGGTTTTGAATCCTATCTCCACTGCTTACTTGGTGTGTGAATTTAGACAAGTTACTCATACTCTCTGAGACTCAGCCTCCTGATTTGTAAACCAAGATTATAATATTACTCCTAAAACCTAGTTCATAGGGTTGTTGAAAGGATTTCATGAGATAATTCATGTAAAGCATTTAGCACAGTTCCTGGAACTTGCCAAACAAAATGTTAGGTACTGCTTTATTAACATGTCTCTACATGCACACTAATGCTTTCTAATTAGAAATTAGTTTTCTCCCTCACAGTATTTAGGTGATTTCACAAATCATCTTTGAAGCCTTTTAGGACAGCATGTGCTTAATATTAAATACAACAGATGAAAACTTACATCGTGGTACTTCACTAAGCTGTTTTGTATTTTTAGGCCTGTAACTTAATACAAGTATATGACTAAGTGCACTGGGTGCATTGGTTTTATAAGATGGCCTTCTACAGATGAAATGAGCAAGTAAATACATATATGTAAATCCTCTGAAGTTTCTCTTTTGCACTGTTCCTGTCTGTCACATTTGTTTAAGGCAGAGATGGACTGAAAGCACACAAATTCTCATCTCATCCAACTGTCAAACACATGGCTATAAACTGGCACCTTAGCCTCCATTGTAAGTCTCTGTGATCCTCTTTTGGAGTCAGGGATTCTCTTTGAAATGGGATATCATGAAAACAGTACGGTTTGTCTTTCATTCCACTATGGGATAGCAAGTAGACACAAAAACAAAACAAAACAGCTTCTTTAAGGAAGAAAAAAGTCAGTTATGTATTTAGCTAATACTTAAATGGCAACTTTATGCTGGGCTGCTGGAAGCTTACAGTATGGTAGGAACATAAGATGTAATTAAGCAAACTGTTACAAAATAAGGCAGCACATATGATATGCCATTTGGTAGAAATAGTAAGTACTATAGAAATTCAGGGGAGGGAGAGACCACTTTCAGTTGGAGTGTTTCTTCTACTTATAACCTAGTTTGTACAACTGAGCATGTACCTATGCATGACTCATGAGTCTTTTTTAGAAGGCTGCTTTTGCTGGGTGGCCACAGGAATGCTTAATTCTTTACCTCTCTGTTGCTGGGTATTTCTAGCCCTTACTATCTCTTCATTCTCCCCATTACTATAGATTCTACTGCTGTCTCCCCTGAGGCCCAGTTACTGTTTTTCATCTTTTCAAAGTGTTGGTCCAAACTAATTATATGGAGGTGGCATTGACGATAGCAAGTAGGAAGGGCAGGAAAGAGGAAGTGTTTTGGTGTAGAATCAGGAGTCTCATTCCCTATTACAGAAAGAGCCCTTTAGAGAGCAGCAAAGGGGGCATGGAAAGGAGAGTCCTCATAGTGCCTCTCTGTTCCTGTGAAAAATCCATAAATGTGTTCTCCCACACCCCCTCGTCTCCTGGAGATTTGGTTCTCGTCACCATCCTGTCCCCACTCTCCCCTGTCCCACACTACTTGCTTTGCTCCAGAGCCCTGCTCCAGCTCTCAATCCCCTGACTCTTTGAAATCTTACCCTTCAGGCTGTTAGAGCCCCCTTTTCAAGTCCTGGGAGTCAGTCCCATGATGAAGAACCGGTGTAGCTCCATTGGGCTATTGTGTTACTGCCTCCAGGCCTTCAGTAGGCCGTGATGCTTACTTAATGCCTGTAGTGGAATCCTGAATCCATTAACGCAGTTACCCACAGCAGATTGCTCATATGTAATGTTTAACTCTTGAATTACTATTAGTACTGTAGGTCTGGAAGCTTTTTTTCTATGAGAAAATGTGTTTTGAATTTTAACGTTAAATAGTGAGCTCTTCTTTTAAATCAGGAGCCACCTCTATTGGCAGTGAACTTGGAGTCAGAAGATTTGAGTTCAGATGCTAGCTGTGTAACTACATTGTAATTACATGACCTCTCTTGGATAAGGTTCTCTCTATAGACTGTAGAGGTAACAGCTGTCTCTCAGATGTGGTTTGGAGGTGTTAAATGAGAATGTATGTGAAAGTGTGTAGTAAAATGTAAAATCCTATATCAGAGGAATGTGGCATTATGGTGTTAATAATCACTGTGTTAGGTAAAAGAACAAGTTCCTGCCCTCTGGGAACTCATCATCCGGAGGGCAACACAAGCACGGACAGTTACATGAGAGCATGTGATAAATCCTATGGCAGATACAGGTACGTGTGACCAGGGGAGCAAGGAAGAGCAACTGTAATCTGGAAATGGACAGATAGGGAAAACTTCGTGGAGGAGTGACTTCCTGATCTGAAGGCTAAGGAAGAGCAAGCCTGGCAAAGAAGGAAGAAGGGGAAAGCCATTCCAGGTTGAAGGAGTGGCATGGGGGAATATGGCAGATTTAGAAAGCTGCATATATGGTTTCAAGTATGGAGCATAAACCGTCTACTTGTAGTGCCTAATTTGATTATGAGGACCACTTACCTAACTCTAAAGAGGTAATGTTATTGTACAATGGTAGACAATTCTAGAAATGGACTTGGTCTGAAACCTGGTTTGACCATTTAGTAATCTGTTTTATCTAATTAAAAACTTCACCTTCATAAACTTATAGGTTCAGTATGATGATGAAAGTACCTACTTCAAAACGGTTGTTGCAATGGTGGTTTGAAATAAGTTTTGCAAATCTCCTGGTGTTTAATAAACATGTAGTAAATGTTAGGAACAGTTTTGTTGCTGTCCTAAAAGTTCTTAGAGTTACTTTTTCCCTCTCAGTATTCTATAATCTACTGTTCTAGGTTAACAGTTTAGCAATATTTTAAACGTTACCTCTTGTTCATTATAACAAAATCATAAAAACAGAATTTGAGTGAATTTGAAAGATGGTCTAGCTCAATTTCATTATTTTGTGTGTGTGTTGAGAAACAGAGTCACAGTTAAATAATCTGGCTATGATATCACAATGAGTTAGTGACACAGCTGGGACTAGAATCAGGTCTGTTTGAATTCCAGAGTTCTTTCTATTGGTCTTGGAATAAATTGCCAAAAATCACTCAAAGACACCAACCTATGGCACTGGCCACAATTTCTAGCAGAAACAATATAAGTTAACAATGTAGAAACTGACATTTCTGTAGCTTTACAGATAGATTTAAAAAATCTATATTTTTAAAGGAGTATCATATCCTCCTCTGCCTGCCCTCTGATGGGAATGGTATTTAGCAACAGCACATGTGAAAGAGCAGTGAGAGGCAGATACTAAGGAACTGGATAATTCTCTTTTTTTAATTTACTTTTTTAAATTGAAGTATAGTTGATTTATGGATAATTCTTAAATGAATAATTCCTTTGCCATCAAAAATTTGTCATACAGACAAATTCCTATTTCTGTTTGAATCTCCTTTCTAAAATATGAAAATAGATTTTCATAATACTTCTCAATTAAACATGCTCTACTTCGTTTATTCAAGAGGATCCAATAGATAATTTGTTTAGTGCCTTTTGTGTACCAAGTGCTAGGGCTAGAATGGTGAGCAAGAAACTCATGCTTTAGTGGTTATAAACAGATGTTGAAACAATAATCATACAAATAAATAATTATAATTAGTTAAATGCTATGCCTAAAAGTACAGAGTGATATATGATCATATAGTAATGTTTGAGGAGGCTCCCCTGAGGAATTAAAGTTTTAACTGCAATATGAAGGCTCAACAAAGTAAATAGGCAAAGATGAGTCAGAGGGATAGAGAAAGGGAAAGAGGAAACAGCATGTGCAAAGGCCCTGAGGAAGGACGTAGTATTATCTGTCCTAAGAATTGGAAGACAATTTACTGTAATTGGAGCAGAGAAAGCTAATATAAAATACAGCTCCTGCTCTTGAGAAGTGAAGGTATTTACTAGGCATCACCGAAGAAACCAAATAGCACAAGAAGAAGAAATGAACCTCCCCCCCACCAAAGTAAAATGTGTGCTCTATGTTAGAATTTTGGAGTTTTACAGATTCAGTGAAAAGAAAATTACTTTAGAACCACTATAATGTTCTATTTATTAGACGGAGTAATACTAGGATTTGTGTACTTTTAAACATGTATTATTTTTCATTTGATTTTTCTTTTCTATCTTGGTTCATTGGGAATTGAGGGACTATTTTGATGTACTGGAGTGTTTAGATCAGGGACTTTTGCTTTTGATCAGCTGAACAGCCATAGAAATGACAGAGAGAATCTTATCCTGTTTTCTTGGCTGAGGTTTTTGTGTGGGTGTGTGAGGTGCAGCTGCACCGTCAGTTTCTTGGCAGTCAAGGCAAGGCAATTCTCAATGCAGTTCATCTTGGATAGGAAGAAACTTAAGATAAAAAGGCTACTTTGCATGTATTAAATTCAGTGGAAAGCACCCAGGGCCTGAACCTTTGGCTGATATTTATTCTAAGTTATCTGGCTAAACAGATACAGCAGCCTCAGGCACATGCCCAAGCTTATGGCAGGAACACATGAAAGAGAGCTCATTAAAAAAATAGTCAAAGCTTTGTCTCAGTATAAAATTATCAAATATCATATGTAATTTAAAAATTAATTTTTGTTAATTTTTTGTTTATGATTTAGTTAAGCTTTTCCTCTAAAGAACACTTAATGAAAAAGGCACATTGTTAACATAATCAGAAAGATCTTATCTCAGATTTATCACAGATGGATTCCCATCTCTGCTTTTATTGCTCATTTGTTTTCTTCACTCTACTTTGGCCTTTTCTGTGATCTATAAGCATTTTGTTTCTCCACACCCTCAGATGAAATGCAGACGAACACGGAGCTCTTTTTTCAAGCACATTTGCATCCTTTCCTTTGGATAAACTTATTGTTCTTCCTACTCTTCAAGTATCAACAGAAATGTCTGAGTTGCTTCCAGTGTTTAACTGCTTGCTTATATCTCTACTATTATTTAATATTATTGCTCTTAGAGTAGTGTAGAATCAGGTCCTGAGGTCAGTTGGCCTAGGTTCAGATCCAGTTCAGCTACTCCTATCTTGGTCCGTCCCGTTAACTTCTCAGTTTCTCATCTCCAAAATGGAGATAATCATGTTAGTGCCTCATAAGTTTTTTTTTTTTTTTAAAGTTTAAAGGGAAAAATGCATTAAAGGGCTTAACTCAAAATAAGTGTCTAGGAGAAGAGACATTAGCTATTCTTTTCTTCATGATTTAGAACCAATCTTCTAGAATCCATTAACAGCTATCTTCAACTCTTCTGGGTGATTTCATTTAGTCTAAAGACCATCTATATGCCCATGACTTCTAATTTATATCTCTGTTCCTTACCTCACTCTTCCCCAAGCTTGAGGTTTGTATATCTGACTGCTACGTATATTGGCACTTAAATATCTAATACATACTTCAAACATAACATGTCTAAAAATAGAACTTTCGATCTCTATCACCTGCCCCTACTTGCCTCCCCAGTTTGTTCCTCCTCATTCTTTCCTATCTCAGTTAGTGGCAGCACTCCGTACTTTTTTTGGCTTTCCTCTAGCTATCAGACCCCATCCATTTCATCAGAACATCTGAAAGCATTTTCCCCAGAATATGTCCTGAATCTGACCACTTGTCACCATGTGCTCTACTAGCACGTTAGTCCAAGGGAATATAACCCCTTTTGCTTGGACAGTTGTGGAAGGAATGGTCTCCTTATTCCTCTCTGTTTTCAGTCTTGTCTCTCACAATTCATTCTTCACATTGGATAGTGATATTTTAAAAACATAGATTATTTACCTCTCCTTCTTCTTATTGAAATTAGAAAAATATCCAGAATTTTTGAAAGTATTTTTTGACCTGGCCCCTCTGACTACTTTCTTTCCCTCAAACACAGCTAGTTCATTCCTTATCTTAAGGTTTTTACACCAGCTTTCTCCTTTGTCTGGATTATTTTTTCTCCTAGATCATCACAATGTTGACTCCTTGCAATTTTTAGGTCTTAATTCAGGTAACAGCTCCTCAGAGAGACTTTACCCTGACATCTTTTCTCTCTTAATAGCTGATCACTATCTGAAATTTCCTCCTCTTTTCTTCCTCCTTTTGTTAATTGCCCCTCCCCACTCCCAAAAGAATTTGTTTTATGAGAGTAAGGACTTTATCCATCTTCTTTACTGCCATATTCCCAGTGCTTAGAATGGAACCTGATACTCAGGTGTACAGTATTATATGGATGGATGGCTAAATGAAAGAATGAATGAATAAATATATATCTGGTAAGTTTACAACCAGGGAAATAGTGGATTATTTCGTCCTGTTCAAACTTTGCATAGATGCTTGTTTTAGAATTAAGCATGTTAATATTTTGTTATCTTTTCCTTTATGTGTCTTCTCTGTTCTAGATTGTAAGCCCTTAAGGGTAGGAGGTATGTCTCCATTGTTTTTAGCTTTTCATAGAATGCTACATATTATTGTAGTACTTATTATTGATTGAATTGAATTGAAAATTCAGTCTAACATCTTTATTTCCAATTAAGTTATAGTATTGTTATACATATGTGTATGTATATAAATATATATATAATTTATATAAATTCTGAAAGCAGATGTGTTTAAAATATTCCTTCTCTTTTCATCTTTTGCAGTTCATAATTGGACCCTTGAGGACACGCTTCAGTGGTTGATAGAATTTGTTGAACTACCCCAATATGAGAAGAATTTTAGAGACAATAATGTCAAAGGAACAACGCTTCCCAGGTGGGTCTTTATTATTCAAATGTATTTTTTGTACTCCTTCAGAATAATGTTACTTTTCAAAGCAAAATCTACAAGTTAACTTCTGTGGCTCAGTGCTCAAAGAAAATATTATAAATATATCCATTCTTTGATATCTGTACGGTGTGAATTTGCAAGCTTTAACCAATTTTTCTTGCCTAAATAATCTGGCCTTTTAAAATATTTATTCCTAAGGAAAGTAATTTTGAAAATTAGAAGGTAGGTCAACTACATCTTTTTTAGATAACATCAAAGGGCCAACCTCTGTGGAGCAGCTAAGCCTGCGATCTGCAACTACTGAGCCAGCGTGCTGCAACTACTGAAGCCAACACGCCTAGAGCCCGTGTTCCACAACAGGAGAAGCCACTGCGATGAGAAGCCCGTGCACCGCAATGAAGAGTAGCCCCCGCTCACTGCAACTAGAGAAAGCCCATGCACAGCAACGAAGACCCAATGCAGCCAAAAAAAAAAACCAACAGAAAAACCCCAAAAAACAAAGGGCCGACCTCTGATCCCGTTGTAAATGTAACAAAAGCTTATTCATTTGATATGGGTCCACCTTTATGAAAAGACCTATTTGAATGGATTAATGTACAGATCCTTAGTCTTAATTGGTATTCTTTTAATAACAACACTTAATTTTAGTGACCATATGTTAAACCTCAAAAAAATGAAGTTTAATAAATAAACTGTAAATAATAACAACCATTTTTGAATGTATATTACATAGAGGTACTGTATATTATCTCATATAAGCTTCATGGTTAAAACGAAGTACAGTGTATTATTATCCCCATTTTACAGATTGAAAAAACCAAGTCAGAGAGAAGTTAAATATTTTGCCCAAGGTAGCATTTGAACACAGATAGATCTGATACCAAAGTATAGGATGCCAATTTATTCCTTAGGTGTCTGGAATTAATTGTCACTACTTTTCTAAATTATCTTTTAAAAATTCCATTAGTTAACCTAATAATCGTTAAAGATTTAAATGTTAAAATTTGCATAATTCCACTGGAACTTGACCCTTATGAGATTGCTTATGTTCCATTCCAACCTAGATTGTTTCTTGTACCAAAAAAGTCTCTAATAATGCTATCTAATTATTATATGCATATTTTATTTCTAATCAATTTACTTATACATCCTATTTAAATAAGAGGCATTTGTTGCTTTGAAGTTTGTATTTTGGATCAAGTTGAAAGTTTTCATGTCTTCTTAAATGTATTCTGAAAATCAACAGTATTTCTGATTTTACTGTGTACATGACTATAATGATGAAATTATGGAGTTAAGAGTCAAATCAACAAGTGCATATTAAGTGTCTTGTATGTTCATGGTGCAACTAGATGCTGAAAAGAAGGAAAAAAAAATAAAATAGAGTTCTTGCTTTTAAATAAGACAAGTTTCTAAGTTAAAACAAAACAGGATAGTAGAGCATTGATGGGATTAGGGTTTTTCAAGTTGTTTATGTTACCCTGGAACATATAGAATTTTTCTTATCCTGTCTTTTGGGAAGTTTCGTTATATAACAACAACATGAAATAAAATAGACTGCTTGATTTTGTTTGTTTTTTTGAGCTGCATTGGGTCTTCGTTGCTGCACGCGGCCTTTCTCTAGTTGTGGCGAGCGGGGGCTACTTTTCGTTGAGGTGCACGGGCTTCTCATTGTGGTGGCTTCTCTTGTTACGGAGCACAGGCTCTAGGTGCGCGGGCTTTAGCAGCTGTGGCTCGCGGGCTCTAGAGTGCAGGCTCAGTAGTTGTGGCGCACGGGCTTAGTTGCTCCGTGGCATGTGGGATCTTCCCGGACCAGGGATAGAACCCATGTCCCCTGCATTGGCAGGCAGATTCTCAACCACTGCACCACCAGGGAAGTCCCAGGCTGCTTGATGTTTTGACCATAAATGTTATAGCCACTTTTTTCTTTTGGTTAAGTAAAGGTTATCAGAGATAACCTCAAATTCTGGTAGAATTGTTGAGATAACATCACACACTTAATCAAGATCAGTTTTTTAAAAATAGTGAACACGTTACTACAGAAGAAAAGCTTATAAATGTGGAAGTTCGGCTTTTCAGGTCAGCCCCCTGGAGGCTGTTTGAATGGAGGGGAAAGGAAAACTGGAATAGCCTTCATCAAGCCCCTTTTATATGGTAATAGAAATTAGATGAGTCCATTTAAAAGCTTAACTTTTATATGGTAATAGAAATTAACTTCACAACTTTTGAACTTAAACTTTTTTGTAGGGTAACTGTAGATACAAGAGCTATTTATAAGAATGTATAAGAAAATGTATTACACATTCCAGATGTACACATACCTACAATAATTCATTATTTTGTTTCCTTTCTGTGGCATTAAAATATTGTTACATCTGCAGTAGGTAGGTAAAATTATGTTAGTTTTATGTCATGGTTATCTTTAAGCCTTTTATTGTATTT
Organism: Balaenoptera musculus; assembly: GCF_009873245.2. NCBI lineage: Eukaryota > Metazoa > Chordata > Mammalia > Artiodactyla > Balaenopteridae > Balaenoptera > Balaenoptera musculus. The sequence goes on along the minus strand of NC_045789.1, from coordinate 87,138,884 downwards.
TCTATATTCTGTAATTCTTGTTACCAGAGCTTATACTAAGGCTCTCTTCACCTGACACATGCCTCCTCATTCCTTTCAGACCTGTGTGAACTTTCCTGACATCCTCACCCACTCAGGTAGAATTGCTTCCACCTCTGGGCTCATATAGAACTTTGCATAAAATTCTGTTTTATAGTTTCCTTTTTACTACATCTCATTGTCTGTCTTAAATTTAGTCTGCCGATAGTATTGCTATTCATTCATGCATCCATCCATGCATTCATTCGTCTGTTATATAAACATTTATCAAGCATCTACTTTTGCCAAGCACCATGCTAGGTTTGGGGATAAAGAGATGAGGTATAGTTTGCCTTCAAGCACTTTGATAAGTGTCATATTGAAGATGTAACAGGAGCATACACAAAAGGTTACCTGCAGAGATGATGAGGGAAGGCATTTTCTATAGGGCAAGTTAGAGTTCTTTACTCTCTGAAGTTTTGTAGAAACCTCATCGGATTTCTGTAACCTGAAATCTTCCTAAATAAAATGTAGTGGTTCAGAGTACAGTCATTGGGATCATACACATTTGGGTTTGAATCCCTGCCTTACTTCTTACTAATTAGTAACCTCGGGCAAGTTACTCAGCCTCGCAGTACCTTAGTTTCCTCATCTATAAAATGGCAATTTTACACATATTATAGGTTCTTTGAGTTCTAAAAACCCTTGGCACAGTACCCAGCACGTAGTACATGCTTGTTGTAATCGTCATTGTTATTAACAATTTTATTATTATTATTACACTTTGTATCGTAAGATCCTTCTTGGCATCATAGTTGGTTGATAAGAAATCTTGACAACTGGGATACTTGGATTTGAAGTCCAAAACGGAGTGATTTTATTTCCTTATTTCACCTATGCCTTTTGGCACCCTGCATACTTTCTTCATTGCTAATGAAATGGTTCAATACTTCTTACTACATCAGTCCCTCAGTTTACTCCCCCAGCCAGTGATGACTTTTTACTTCCCATTTATGACTTCAGTGGACTTTGCTTAAATAGTTTAAATATTAGAATGTAAAGGTATAGCTGTTTTAAAAGATATTTATAAAGAAAAGCAATATGATCTAAATTGAGGATAATTTTTAAAAGTCTGCTATGTTCAGTAAATTACTTACAATTTTCTTGTTTATGAAATGATAGTAAAATGGCAGAGGTAATTAATGATTATAAAATATTTTGAATTTGATAAATTTCTAAATCATATTAAGTTATAGCATAAAGTAACCATAGAAAACAAAAACATCAATATAGCAACTAAATTATTAACATACAGGAGTGTTTGCACTGCTGAGTTTTCACTGAAAAGGTTTTCGATACATGTTAATAAAGTGTTAAATTGCACATGGATGAGCTCTTAAAGTAATCGTCACTAATATGTATAGTGTTAAATATGTTGCTGAAATATTTAAATTTACATACTAGTAATATTTTTAATATATATGTATTTTTTAAATGAACAGGATAGCAGTGCATGAACCTTCATTTATGATCTCTCAGTTGAAAATCAGTGATCGGAGTCACAGACAGAAACTTCAGCTCAAGGCGCTGGATGTGGTTTTGTTCGGACCTCTAACGCGTTAGTATTCTCTCTCCCAAAATATGGTGCGAAAGAATAATCAGATCATCCATTGTTGTTTAAAGAAGGAAAAAGTAAGAAAGGTGGTAGACCAAGAAGAATCCTCTGTTAGCTATGAAAGAAATGTAATACTATCTTAAAAGATTTGTAGGGTGAGATTTTCTGTCATTGAAATATGGAGTGTGGAATTTTCAAAGCTGGTTACTGATGTAGAAAGTTGTAAAAACTATATGTTAGTTGATAATTTAGAATTAAATTTCTAGATTTAAAGCTCTTGACAGCAGTTTTAATGTTGATGTTATTATAGCTGGATATTCACTGAAGAGTCCTTAAAAAAAAGGTGCAATCTAACCATCTTGATAACACGAAGTAATAAATCCTAAGTTGACTTTATTAATTACCAGGAAAAGGATTTTTAAGATACAGATCAAAAACAGAGGCCCTAGAGGTCTGCTTGAAACTGTACAAAGTAACAGACTATTCTGGCAGAAGTACAAGGTGGAGAATGTTACTTGATTGTTCTAAAGAAGAACATTTAAGAAATTGCTTTGTCATATTTGTAAGGGAAGTGAACCTTGTTCTTCTTTACCTTGAGAGGAATACTTTCTTCCCAGAAGGGAAGTTTAATATGTTTACTTCATTTAATTTCAAATTTCAGAAAGCTTTGCGGGAAAAATGTTTGAAGAGTACACATTTTAGAGGAATTATATTTTATTTTTCAGAAGGTAAAAAGGGATAACAAAATTAATCCAAGAAAAATGGCTTTTACAAATTATAAATTAAGAAACTAATGTTAATTTTACCTCAGTTCTTGAAGTTAAGAGACGTGCAGGTTTCTATGATACCATGTTGGGGGTGCCCCTGCTAATAAAGGGTTACTGGAGTGGTTGGATGGATTCCATGACTTTACTGGTGGTTCTTTTTTGGCTCAGGCTAAAAGGGCAGCTGGTGAAACAGCTGGAACTCCCCTTTGTGAGAGTTGGTGGAAATTACAAACCCTATGAAATAGAACACTATTGAAATGCCAAGCATTCCATAAAGATGATACCCTTTCTAACCTTTTCCTTATCCTAAGTTTTCAACTGAATCTATTGGAGGTTGTCTTCTGTGAGATTCGATCTAGTTTTTTCATGTGAATGATTGGTGAAAATAGGAATTAAACTATAGAATTTGTCTCTGTATGCAAACTGGTCAGGAATATTTATATTTTATTAATCCAAGAACAAACCACTCTCTAAGCCAAACAGTATTATCATTTGAAAAGAAACCAAACTAGTCTCAAAGAATGTTGAAAACAAATGTTTTAATAACAAACCAGTTTAGAAGTTAATGATGCGTTACCTTTTTAATGTGTTTGTCTTAGAATTATTACTTGAGTGAATGAGCCCTACAGTTGGAACACCCACATTAGATTTACAAAAAATTAGCAGTGTTAAGTGAACAGAAATACATTTTAAAGGAGTTTTCACTGAAATCTCTTCCAGTTTGTGGCACTTATTGTGCAGTTGAGACTTGTCCATCTGTTTATTGTCATTCCTGGTGATTCTAGTTCAGCCTAAACAAGGCTTGTGTTTGGACTAGAGCCTGAGCTGAACCTCTCAGTCTGAGGCAGAATAAAAATAAATCCTTTTGAGACTTTAGCCTTCTGCCAAAGAGTGAATAGTGAATCTCTTTCACTATAGGTGAGGGCGTGCACTCTTGAAATATGAAACACTGAGGGTCTATGGCGTAGAACATGCTGTTTATCACACTATGTAAACGTAGATGAACGCTAGGCTTGTAAGCATGAAAACTTTTCATTTCTATAGAGCTCTTCATCTCATCAAACATGCAGAGTATCTCCTTGCTTCTGGAGGTGTGGGCAGTTAGGCAGTTTTTCACTGAAAAACTGTATCTCTTTTCAACAAATAACATGTTATATTGTATTAGTTATCATGTCTCCCCCCACTGAGCACTCAGAGATCAACTAGGAAATTATTTGACTAGCGGTTGCTGTGGTTTGTATTACTGAGGACAGTAGGCCTGGCTCCTGGCTCCTGGCTCCTGACTTTAGAAAAAATGTCGGGGGTTACTGTCACGCTTGGTGTGCCACAGGGGAAGGCGATCCCGATGTTTCCCTCTAGTAACCCAGATCTCTCTGGCAGATAACCACCTAAAACGTTACTAGTTATGATCATTTAACCCATGGTTTCTCAACCTTGCCACTATTGACACCCCGGGCTGGATAATTCCTAGATGATTCTTTGTTACCGCCAGACTGGGGGCAGGAAAGAGACTGTCTTATGCATTATTGGATGTTTGGGAACATCCCTGGCCTCCATCTACTAGATACCCATAACAGACACCCTTACTTCCACCTTCCAAATTATGACAAGCAAAAATTGTCAGATGTCTGCTGGAGGGAATATCACTCTTGGTTGAGAATCACTAATTAATCTCATTACATGGCTGTGTGCTTGGGAAATTGCTTTTTGGTGAATGATTAGGATTTCAGTTTGTGTATCAAAGCATGACCCCTGCCTAACTTGTCTGAAGGAAGGGAGCTGGTAATGGTGATACTCTTCATGACTCCTTTCACCCCACAGAGGGCCATCCTCTCTGTGTGACTGGAGATACTGTTGCTTCTTCAGAGCTCCCCAGGAATTCTGTCACTAGCTCCTGTAGCAGCAGGGACATGGTGCATCCATGTGGGTTTATCACTGCCCTCCTGTAGGTCTAGTATATCAGGTAGTTATAATAAGCACATTGATTATTTGAGGAGAACTTGTGTATGGGAGGGACATCTTCATATTTTGTTTTGTTTTTAGATACCTACTATTTTTTAAAATAAGTGGCAGTGTGTACTGAGATTCTGTGATGCTCAAAGATTAACTTAACCATCTGTAACTGTCTTCGTAGGCCCTCCTCATAACTGGATGAAGGATTTTATCCTCACAGTTTCTATAGTAATTGGTGTTGGCGGGTGCTGGTTTGCTTACACGCAGAATAGGACATCAAAAGAACATGTTGCAAAAATGATGAAAGACTTAGAGAGTCTACAAACTGCAGAGCAAAGTCTCATGGACTTACAAGAGAGGTGAGTAGGTAAAAAAGACTATAAAACTGTGGGAAGATAACAGTTTGTGAATATGTAATATGGGCATATGCTTACCATTTATATTTAGGTTGGTACATACATCAGGAGTTCATTTCATGTTTTTAGAAAAGTATCATATTGTCATAATCACAAATTTATTATAAAGGTATGCACTAGGGTATAAATGGGCAGAAGACCAGTGGAAATAAAGCAAATATAGGTAGAATTATAAGTGAAGTTAAATTTTATTTTTAACATGATTTAAATAATTATGAGTTTCTTAAAAGCTTCTTCCTGAAGAGTGTTTCCCTTCTATATCCTGTATTTTTAGCTCAAGATAAATCAAAATAGCTATATACTAGGCTACCTGATGTTTTTGTTGTCCAAATTTAAGATCAATAGAAAATGCTGTGAATTCTGATTGAAACATGTATCCTATTGCTTGATACGTATTTATTCTTCATTAAGATAATGAAATTTTGGAAACTTTTGTGAGGAATTTTCATTTTTATTGTTCTGTAAGGCTTGAAAAGGCACAGGAAGAAAACAGAAATGTTGCTGTAGAAAAGCAAAATCTAGAGCGCAAAATGATGGATGAAATCAATTACGCAAAGGAAGAGGCTTGTCGGCTGAGAGAGCTAAGGGAGGGAGCTGAATGTGAATTGAGTAGACGTCAGTATGCAGAGCAGGAATTGGAACAGGTATTTATGTTTTAAAAAAGTATTTGTGAGGATATTTGTGTTGCTACCCTGAGGAGTTTTTTGGGTTTCATTCAATCTCCTACATTTAGTTCCATCATATACTCTTCCTTAGTTAATAAAAGAGTCATCTGTCTATATTGTTAGCACTGGTCAAAGTTCATATAGCAAAAAAACAAAGTACCAACTAAAAGGAAAAGTTACCCTCATGTTCACTCATTCATGAAGTCCTATCCCATGCCATGTTAATTGTCTTGAGTGAATCTAAGATGTTCATTTAACAACTGTAGTATATTTCAGTTTCTGACTGTAACCTAGTAAAGTATATCTACTGTTAAAGTTCTCTGCAAATGTTAAGAATCTCTATTAAACATCCATTTGAATCCTGTTAAATGGTTTTAGAACATAATCTGCTACAAATTCTGAAGTTGTTCAAAAGGTGTCCTTTTCAATATCTGCTTCTACTATGCATTTACTCAGGATGGAGTTCAGGCATTGCACAATCCTTCAGAAAAGGCGGGGAGGTCCTGGGAGAATTTAATTATAGGCAGATGTATTAGTTTTATAATTCTGCTGTTAAAAATTACCACAAACTTAGGGGCTTAAAACAACACGCATTTATTATCTTAGAGTTCCTGAAGTCAGAGTTTAAAATAGGCCTACAGGGCTGCATTCCTTCTGGAGGCTCTAGGGGGAGGATCTGTTTCCTTGCCTTTTCCAACTTCTAGAGGCTGCCTACATTTCTTGGCTCATGGCCCCTTCCTTCATCTTCAAAGCATGTCACTCCAACCTCTGCTTCCGTGGTCTCATCTCCTTCTTCTGACTTTGACCTTTTCTTTACTGATAAAGAAGTTGAGGAACAAAATGAGGACGAGAAAACTTGTTCAAGTTTAGAGAGTGACTCGGTTGTAAAGCAGGGCCAGGAACCTAGGTATTCTGCCTCCCACTTTGCTTTATGCACTGTTGTCTTCTCAATCAAGTGCTAAGTAAGAATTATGTAATGGATGAGTTTCAGTTTCAGCTCAGGAGGAAATGTTCAGGGTGCATTACTAATTCCTTCAAGATTGTCATTTTGGTAGGAGTTGTCTGACTGAATGCAGCTATCTCTTTTGTTAACAGTTAACTGTTCTTTCTCTCATACCCCGGATACCTGTCTTTTGGGTCTTTTCCCTTTAAGGGGTTTGTTCTCTTAAGTTGACTCCTAGACCTATTTTGCAGTCTGGTCCTATTTACCTGGCAGACCTTGTCTATATAGAATGTAGTAAAGAACCAGGGAGTTAACAAAAAAGGCTTAGCCAAATTATACTGTGTCCAAGAATTAGATATTATGTACTTTACTCCTGTGAGAACTCTGTGCCTGTTCCCACCGAGACTTCAACTCTTGGTTGTTCCCAGTCAGTACTAAATAAATTAAAAAGCTTGTTAGCTGTTTTTCTGAACTTTGCAGGTGAGAAAGAACAAATCAGAAAGCAATAGTGGGGATTCTTCTACAGAGACATAAACTGGTAGCAGTATTTTACAGGAAACTGCCTGTAAAATTTCACAGTACGGAAAAAAGACACAATATAAAGAAGGACCCCAAAATCAGAAATATTCTCATCTGGGGTTTGGGGCATAGAGACCTTGCATACCTTAGTAGACCCTAAGATTACTATGGTACTACGTCGCAGCACAAATGTAATAATCCTAATGAGATCCTGAGTCAGTAAGAGGTGGTTTAAAGGAGAGAACTGGGTATTTAAAAAGAACTCTGTCCAACATGATTACAATAATAAGAAACACAATTTTATGAGTGCTTACTCTGTGCCAGAACTTTATGCTGTGCACGTCACTGCAAAATTTTAATCCTCACTATACATAGACATTATTCTGATTTACAGATGACATGTGTACAGGTTAAATAACTTGCCTTAGGTCACACAGCTATTATGTGGCAAAAGGCAAGATTATGTGTGTTTTATTCCAAAGTCCGTGTTTTCCCATACTGCTATTAAAAGCTTTGTTTATAAAAGTAAGTTTAAGTGGGAAATTAATTTACATATAATGTCACATAATCCACAATTCCACATAGTTTGAAGCATTACTGTATCTTGTCGGGTGGGTAATCAACTTCTCAAAGTTAGAAGGCAGGAAGATCTGGTACATATTTTGTATAATGTTATTTTCTGTTAAACAAAAGCTTTTGGGTGAATAATAGTAGTGCTTTATATTTTGTGTGGTTTAAATACTTTGCACATAAATTATCTTGTTCTTAAAGTCTCAAGAAGCCTAAAGTTAGGGCAAGTCATAGTACCTCTGTTGTACCTGCAACACTAAGTCTCCGAAAGTAAAGAACTTGCTGAAGGAAACAGAGGTAATAAATCATAAAGTTGGTCCAGAAACCAGGTTTTCAGATATTTAGACTTTCTTCTGTGATGTCATGTTTTTACTTGTTGCTGTTTTATTCCTAAGACACAAAAATTATATAAATAAGTATTGTATTTTTAAACAACTTAATAATTCATCATTTGTAAAACCTATTAATTACTTAATTTTCACTGCATCTATTTCCCTGTAAATAACAATGTTAATTTAGACTGAGGGTTGGAATTCAGATCAAGTGATAAACTTAAGAATAATGGCAGGGGCTTCCCTGGTGGCGCAGTGGTTGAGAATCTGCCTGCTAATGCAGGGGACACGGGTTCGAGCCCTGGTCTGGGAAGATCCCACATGCCACGGAGCAGCTGGGCCCGTGAGCCACAACTACTGAGCCTGCGCGTCTGGAGCCTGTGCCCCGCAACGGGAGGGGCCGCGATAGTGAAAGGCCCGCGCACCGCGATGAAGAGCGGTTCCCGCACCGCGATGAAGAGTGGCCCCCACTTGCCGCAACTAGAGAAAGCCCTCGCACGAACCGAAGACCCAGCACAGCCAAAAATAAATAAATAAATAAAAATAAAAGTAGCTATAAAAAAAAATTAAAAAAAAAATGTCATTAAAAAAAAAATAATAATGGCAGAGAAAATAGTTGCTGTTGTTGGAAGGTCAGAATTTCCAAAATTTTGAGACATTATTTGACAGTCAATCAAAACATTGGTCAGCCTCAGTCTATACTAGAACTATATCAATTCTGTGTTAAATGTGTTTATTGCGCTTGTTTGGGGGAAATAAATTTATGGATATAACGTTCAGGAAAATCTTTATGGTTAAAGAGAAAAACACGAGTGAATTTGTTCAGATTCTCTGTATACATCTTTGGCAATGAAAACTATATAGAAATTTTAGCTTTAAAATCTTGTGAGAAGAAGGGCCTGTGACCTACACTTTGTAGTGTTATATACAACTCCATGTCACAGGACCTGAGCTCAAATTCTCTCTTGAGAGATTAGCAGGGACCTCATACAGCTCTGCCAACCGTCTTATTAAGCGCAGTATTGTCGCAAGCACATTGCACAGGGAGTCGCGTCAGGCAAGTGTTGCTTACGATTTGTCTTAAGTGAGTAAGTCCTGTTTTACCCTTCCTGTTAATACCTGTATTTTGAATTGTTTACTTCCTGTCTGACGGTTTTAGAATTTTAAAAAAAGTTTTTAGAAAACTTTAAAAAAGTTTTAGAGTTTTAAAAAATACCTTTCTACATTTTTTTCCTGTAGTATCTGGCAGCTGTTCTCTTTATCAGAAATTTGTGTCTAGTACTCTAATTTAGTTCATTCTGGCACATGATAAGGTTTATTTAAATAAATTGGGTTTGATCAGATCAAACGTTCTTCTGCACGTTAGTTTAGGAATGAAGTGTTAGTTACTTTATTAACTGTGGGGAAAATTAATTTGCGGTTATGGTGCTCTAGAAACAGGATGCTCCATAGTCCATCTGTCACTTTGTCTGAAGGTCTTGAGTGTGTGTATGTAATTTCATAAGTTCCATCATGCACCTTTATACATCCTTAGCTTGAGCTCTTGCTAGTTTTTAAGTGAATCGTTCCTACAATGGATTGTCTCTTTATTCTGTGTCATTTTCTTAGTGAGACTTTCCTTAAGAGTTTTCTCCTTAGCACTTTATACCACCTCATACACTAAGCATTTTAGTTTTCTGTTTATTTTCTGGCTCCCCTAAAGGGCGGCTAGAAGAAAAACTTCCACATTCTGACACTGAAGCTATTCATAGTTTCCCATGGAAAAATCAAGAAGACTCTCACTCAGAATCTGTTTTCTCGAAATTTACACTTGGTCTGGAAATGCTAATTTATCAACTTTTTGGTATGTGAGAAGCAGGAAAAAATTAAATAGAGGTGATAAAACAGACTATAATAGGCAGATATGCTCATAACAATGAGAAATAACTGGCCATAAAGATGTCTGAAAAACTTTTAAAAAATGGTATAATTACTTTAAAAAATGAGTGTATAGTTAGGTAGCTACAGCAAGGTCTTTTGGGAACATTAGAAGGGGTAATAGAACAGGTATTCACCCTATTTTGGATACTTCTTCGTATCCTGTCCATAAACAAAAAAATACAAAAAATGTAGTCCATTTCAGTTTGTACATGCCCTGGGTTTTTGTCTCTCAGTGAGTCTGGCTATTATAAAATATAAAAATGCAATATTGCAACCTAAGATATATGTAAGCTCCCATTCACCCTCTGGCTTTACAAACTTGCTTAGTGAGTTTAAGAGGTACTTAAAAACTTCAGCTTTAGTTTTAATGTTAGAAATATTGTTTTAGACTGTGATTTAAAAAGATGTTTACAAAGAGCATAATTCAAATTGCCTTGTCTCTTAATTTTGGTACTAAAAAATCTTAGTTTAAATATCTTTTAAAAAGAGAAATTTCTCTTTCTCTCTCTAACCTCTACCACCTTCCTCTACCCCTATTTCTCCCTCCCTCCCTCCCTCCCTCCCTCTCTCTCCTTCTCTCCCACTCCTCCTTTTCTTTCCTACCTCCCTCCCAGGTTCGAATGGCTCTAAAAAAGGCTGAAAAAGAATTTGAACTCAGAAGCAGCTGGTCTGTTCCAGATGCACTTCAAAAATGGCTTCAGCTGACGCATGAAGTAGAAGTACAGTACTACAATATTAAAAGACAGAATGCTGAAATGCAGTTAGCTATTGCTAAGGATGAGGTACTCTATTATATTGCAAAACGTACTACGTTTCTAAAGGGATTAACCAGTTGGTATACAAAGATCTGAATAAAATTTTTAGTATCGCAGATTATTTTCATGAATTGGAACTTATTGCATAGATTGACTCTCATAAAAGTAAAATTACTTTATTTAAGAGAAGTACATACCTTTCAGAATGACCTTAGTATCATTTAAAAATCATCCGTACTATATCATTATCATAAATGTTTTATACGGAGCTTTTCTCTTCTAGGTTGCTGCTTCATATCTGATTCAGGTTAGGAGTTACTAGAAATTAATGTCTGACTCTTAATTATTGTGTGAAATTATTGAGTCTTAATCTGATTTCTAGTGAAACAACAACAACAAAAAACTCAGTGCACTCACTAACACCTCCATTACAGTAGGATATAGTTTATGTTATTCTCCTAGTTTTAAATAGAAGATTCAGGTCTTTCTGATCCATAGAAATGAGGGAAAAAATTCTCCAGAACAAAGTGTGGCTTAGGAAAGCACGTTTTCTCCCTCATTTGTTTTCTTTTTTGGAAAATAGGGCTATATCTTGGCTAATAATTCTCCATTGATTTTATAATTATTAATATATTCAAAACAAAATAAACCTTATTAGTATATGTGTATTTTATCCCAAACCTAGCCTTATTTTTCTCTCTTTGGGTTTCTAGGCAGAGAAAATTAAAAAGAAGAGAAGCACAGTCTTTGGGACTCTGCATGTTGCACATAGCTCCTCCCTAGATGAGGTAGACCACAAAATTCTGGAAGCAAAGTAAGAATGTTACTGTCACTAACTGTCTATTTTTATTATGTTGAAATGTGTAATTTATAGGCAATTTATGTTTTAACTTGTCATTTAATCATGTACTATTATATCATTTATACTAATTCTGAAAAGGGGTAATTTCTTCTTGAAATTGGTTAATTGCCTTGGTCTGTTCATGTAGTTGACCTTTTTCAGTGCTGTATTAAAGACTCTTTGATGCAACAAGTAATTCCTATATTGGCTTTTCCAGGAAAGCTCTCTCTGAGTTGACAACTTGTTTACGAGAACGACTTTTTCGCTGGCAACAGATAGAGAAGATCTGTGGCTTTCAGATAGCCCATAACTCGGGACTCCCCAGCCTCACCTCTTCCCTTTATTCTGATCACAGCTGGGTGGTGATGCCCAGAGTCTCCATTCCACCCTATCCCATTGCTGGAGGAGTTGATGATTTAGATGAAGATACACCCCCAATAGTGTCACAGTTTCCCGGTAAGTGGTGAGTTCAAAAAAGAGAGTTGGTACAGTTTTAAAAGTAACTTTCTGCCATGCCTTTTATGAATCATTTGCTTTGAAATCTGTGATAAAAATTGTGTTAATTCTTCATTTTCTCTTTTTTCTTTTTGTTGATCATTGTGTTTACTGTTTGACATACTATATGAGGTGTGTGTGTGTGTTACATACATATATATATATGTACACATATATAATAACACATCATACATGCTAAGTCATTGTATGAATGAAGTGCTGAGCTTTGAGGGAAAACATCCTTTCATATGGCAGCTTAATCTATAGTAGAAATTAAAAATTAGAGGAAGACCTTGGAAACCTGAGTTGCAATCCTAGCTCTGCCACTAACTAACCAACTGTGTGACTTGGAGCCAGTCGATTTATTTTAAATTGAGTTGCCTTCCCAGTAGGCATGTTTCATAGTATTTTGTTTTGCTTTTCCAATTCTCTCCTTTTATTGAAAGAGTATTATCTGGCTGTATTTAACTCATAAAGCACTAAATCCACTCACCTTTACACAAAATTAAATTGCGTTTATATTTAGAAAACATTTTTTTGTTGCTAGAAAGTGGAGTTTCTCCCAAAGGTGGTTTTAACATGTACAGTTTTCATTTTAATTGCTTTGTTATGCTGTAGTCTTTGAAGATGTTTACAGTGTAAAGAATACATTTTGGTAGGAAGGTGAAATTTTAATATTTTAGATTTTATTAATAAATTGTAGAATTTATTAATAAATATTTGGAATTTTTGCAAAGTTATAGAGAGTTTAAATTTAAAGTGGTATATTTCTTGTATTAGAAATCATTTGAAAAACTGCTTTATCCTTATTATTGCTTGCCTGATTCATTTTCCCAATCTTTGTAACCTTTTTGAAACAGTATAGCTAGAACAAGATTCCAAAGAATAGAGAGCAAAATTTAATCGTTCATCAGTTGAAAACTTACACAGAAATTTGAGTCTTTGAGACACAAATCATGATATATGAACATTTTGCAGTTTGAAATTTTCTGTCCAATTGTTACAGCTTTCCTAAAGTTATGATTTAGAAAGGGTTCTAATGTTAAAACAATTTTATGAAGTAAAACCCTAAGTTTGCAAATAATTAATCAGTGACTATGTGCTTGTGTTCATTTCTGTGATTTTAATTATCTGGTTTAATGGCAGATAGATAATGCAAGCAGATTGGGGAGACACTAAACTCTTACAAGAGGAAGGGGGAGAGGACAGATTTTAACTGCAGTGAATACTGGGAAGTATGTGACCTCAATCATTTCACTTGCCCCATGCTGCAAGATAGTGATGGTTGCAAAGTTTTATCTAGATATGGGCTAGCTCTGCTGTTTGGATACTGTCAACTTGCGTTTATTTGAATTATGTGCCCTTAAGCTTACTATATATGCAACACTGATTCATAAGTGTATGATTTTGTTTGAAAATGATAGCTTTTTAAAGTTGCAGTTCCTCCTTAGAAACCATAATTATTCGATATCAGAAGTGTGCATATATGTATTCCCTAAAATTAACTAGTTTTTTCTTTACTTTTTTTTTTAAGTACTTTTTGATGGGGCAGGATATCCACATGTGCATTAAAACACTTATCACTAAATGTGAATAATTTTTTAGTGATTGTGATACACAGAGAAATTTGAACTTTTTAAAATTCAGTATGATGTTTTAGAAATGCTGAAGTTTATTATCTCTGAAAAACAACTTATGCCAAAGATTACACTTTGAGAGCTCTGTCTCCACCCAGTGGCACAAAAGTAATACTCCACTCTGTTTAGTTATAAAAGCATAATTTCTGGACCTGACAAATAAACTCTTGGCAGTAGTACTAGGGTCTAAGGTAGGATGAAGCTCTTCATTATATACCCTTTTAAGCAGTTTGAAATCTGCCCCATGGATATGTGTAAATTGTCTAAGAGTGAAGGAATGACAAGGAAACCTGCCTGTGGTATGTTAAGAGCAAAGTAAAAGATTATAAAACCATATACAGAATAATATTGTCTATGTTTAATTATGTGTAAATAAAAAAGAGAAAATATTATCAAAGGTTAGCTCTGTATGGGTTTTCCCAGCACCTTTATAGTATCTACTAAATATTCATAGTGGGATTGTAGTAGCAATTTATTTAAAATTTCTTATCATAAAGCTCTTCAGATATGCTTAAAAATACTGAAAATAAATTGCTCATTTACTACAAAGATAAACAGATTTTAACATTTTGCTTTATTCATCTTTCTTTTTCTCTGAAAAAGAAAACACATCTCCTCCCCTTCCTACTAAAGTTGTATATCTTCTAAAACCTGTTTTACTTGTATTACATGCAGCTGTATCTATAAACAATAGATACAATTGTTGTTTGTTTAAAAATGTACATAAATGTTATCAAATTGTGGGTATCATTTTGCAACTCTTTTTGGTCAAAAGTATGTTTTAGAAAATTTCCATGTGTATATACAGATAAATTCACTAAAACTGTTTAATATGAGTCAACCACAGTATATCTATTTATCTTTTGTAATAATAAACCACAGTTTATCCATTTTTCTACTGAGATAGGTGCTTTCTACTTTTTTGTCCTTGCGAACAATACTGAAATGAGCATCCTTATCTCTGTCTCCTTGTTCCTAACTTTGAGAGTTTCTCTGGGTGGACACCTAGAAATGGATTGCTAAGTCATTGGGAAGGCACCTCTTATTAGTCGTTGCCAAGTTGCTTTCATAGTGGTTCTCTCTGTTTACATACCCACTGTTTTATAAGAATGCCTGTCTGCCTGTATCCTCACCATACTAGGAATGATCTGATTTATTTGTTTTGTAACTTGAATGCGTGTGATATGATACTTTAGTGTTATTAAAATTGTAATTTCTTTAATGACTACTGAGGTTGAGTACCATTTCATATTTATTGGTGTTTGTCATTCAGATTTTTTCCTTTCTGAGTTTCTTTTTCCTGCCGTGGAATCTCCCTCCAAGATTCTTTACTTATTTGGAAGAATTTTTATTATTATTATTATTTTCTGGTTATTTCAGGGTTGCAGATGTCTTTTCCTAGGCCTTGGCTTTTCTTTTTTACTGTGCTATGTTACTTATTTTCTCTTTTAATCAAACGGTTTTTTTTCAAAAAAAACATTTTTAATGACAAATTTACAAATCTGGTTTGTATTTTTATGTCTTTTTCATAAGGCGATAGATTGTTGTTTGCTCTACTAAAAGTTTTTAACTTTCACTTTAATCCTTTAGTCTTTTAGTCTACCTGGAAGTTATTTTTGTTCCTATTGTGAGGTTGGAATCTAAAGATATCTCTTGATGTATGGATAAACAGTTGTCCTAGTCTCATTCCTGCTCTATCCTTGCTGGTTTGTAATACAGCTTCTCTCCATAGATGCATAAATGCTTCCAGGCTCTCTATTTTTGTTCCATTGATCCCATTTTGCTTTAGTTGCTATATGTAGCTTTATAGTAAGTATTAATGTTTGATGGGTTTAAATCTTCCTCTATTAAATTCAGAATTGCTACTCTTGGCAAGTTATTCTTATGAATTTTAGGATCAGCTTACGAAACGCCATGAAAAGTTCCATGGGGCTTTTACTGGAATTTCTTTGAATTTAAAAATTAATTTTTAGCTTGTTTTTTTTATAGTTACATGTGTTACCTTTCTTTAAAAAGTTATACTTCAAATTGCTTGTTGCTGATATATAGGGAAAAGCTGTTGATCTTGGTATGCTGATTTTGTATATAGAAACATTGAATTTCTCTATAAGAGTGTTTTGGATTTTTTTGTGTGGACAATAATAATGACTTTTTCCCCCCTTTCCATTCCTTGAGCTTTTTCCCCGAGGCAATCTGAGACCTCCAGTAAAATGTTGAATAAAAGTGCGAAAGTGATTGCAGACAAATAGTGATCGCCATTTCTAACTTTAAAGAGAATGCTTATTTCATCATGAAGTGTGTTTTTTTGTTTATTTGTTTTGTTTTTTGCTCTGTGTTCGATGGGTTACATTTTTTTTTGGCCAAGCCACGAGGCATGTAGGATCTTAGTTCTCTGACCAGGGATTGAACCCGCGCCCCCCTGCGTTGGGAGCACGGAGTCTTAACCACTGGGCCGCCAGGGAAGTCCCTGATAGATTATTTTTAAGTTAAGGAAATTAATCTCTATTTCTATTTTGCTAAGAATGATTCTTCTTTTAAATCAATGGATGTTAAATTTTACCATGTTATTTTTCTGCATAATTTGAGGTAATTGCTTGTTTTATTTTTCTTTATTCCATTGAATTTTAATCTGTTTAAATAAATTCCTTTAAATATCAGTGAAACTATTTCTGTCACAATGTTCTGTTTTGATAATAATTAGCTTTGGTTTGCTATATTATTTTATTTAGGGTTTTTACGTTTTAAATCATAGATTAGTCAATAATTTTCCTTCTCGACACTCTGATTTTGGTATCAAGGTTATATTAGCATCATAAAATAAGGCAAAGAATACCCCTTTTTCTTTCATTTCTTTTTTTTTTTTTTTTTTTTACTCTGATAGTAGTAGTTAAGAATTTGGTCTCTAGAACAAGATTGCTAGAGTTTGAATCCTTACTCCTCCATTTTACTTATATGTATGTAATGTTGTCTAGTATTTTGTTTTGTTTTGAATGTCCCACAAAACATTATTTTTTTATTTGTGTAACTTTGTGGGAGGTACTCTCTCTGACTCTCAGCTTCCTTGTCTGTAAAATGTAACCTACCCTATGAGATTATTTTGTAATTTAAACCAAATAATATTTGTAAAACAATTAGAACATACCCTGGCCCATGATAATCCTCAATAAATGTTTTGAATTTTATTCTGTATTCTGAAATATTATAAGATACAGATGATTCTATGAAGATTTTGAAGAAATTGCCTATAGGCAGTTTGAGTTTGGTGTGTGTGTATGCTGGCAGGAGGGAAGGAGACAGATTTTTAAATTATTGATTCAGTTTCTTAAAATGGTCATAAGTCTAGATTTGTTAAATTATATATTTCTAAAATATTGTTTGTTTTATCTGAGTTATAAAATTTGTGGCTTAAAGTGTTCCATAGTATTTTATATGATTTTAAAAATCTCACATCTTTAAATTTTCTTTTCATTTCTCCTCCTTGATTAATCTGGCATGATTTGTCTATTTTATTTCACTTCATCATTCTTCAGAGAGCTAACTGTTGGTTTTGTTGATATTCTCCATTTAGTTCCACTCTTATCTTTTATTTCCTTTATTGGAATTTGCTTCATTTGTTTGTTTTCAATATTTAGACAGCTGGCTCATGAATTTTCAGTCCTCCTGTTTTCCTTAATGTATGATTTTTATGGCTGTGAATTTCCCTCTAAGAACGACTTTAACTGAATCTACCTGAAGTTCGGATACGTATAGTTTGATTATCATCTAGTTTTAAAATGTTTCCAACTTTTAATATGTCTCTTCCTTGAAATATGAATTATCTGGAAGTATATGTTTAAGTTTCCAAATGTAGTATGTTTGTTTTGTTGTTATTTGGGCGTTAGTTTTTAAAGAATATCTTTACTTATTAATTTCTAATTGTATTATGCTTAGAGAATAGCATCTGTATAACATTTATTCTTTGGTATTTTCTGAGACTTGCTTCATGACCTAGTATTTATTTGATCGAATATTTAAAATTTTCCACACATACCTGAAAAGTATATTTTCTTAATTGTTAGTTATAGGATACTATATTGTTGGTTAAATCATGTATTAGTTATGAAAAATCTCTATATACCTACATTTTGGTCTACTTTTCTGTCAGTTGCAGAAAGAAGTTTGTTCAGATCTCTCACATTTATCAATTTCGTCTTGTAATTCTGCTCATTTCTATTTTATATAGTTTAAACCAAGTTATTCGGTGAATACAAGTCCAGATGTATCTTTTTAAAAGATTAACTATTCTTCTGTGATTATGCGGAGACTGCTTTACAGCTAACCGTACTTTTTGCCTTTAAGTTTGTATTATCTGATATTAAAATAGCTATAGGAGCTTTCTTTTGATTAATATTTGCCAGTGTAACTTTTTCTTCACTTAAAATTTTTTCCATCATCAGGCTCTAGATACGTCTGTATAAGAAATAGCAATAACTGTTACTATTTTGCATTCTATTTGAGGATCTCTGTTGCCAGGGAAGGCCAATTTAATCCAATTACATTTAATCTGCTTGCTGATCTGTTTGGATTTCTCTCTGGCATATTATTTTGTGGTTTCTCTTTTCTATACCTCTTTTCAGCTTCTCTGTCATTCTCCTAAAGGATCTTCAGATGCTTTAATTTTAGACACTACCCTCTGCATCTTATATATTAATGTTGTCTAGTATTTTGTTTTGAATACCCTGCAAAAGTCATTTTTTTATTGTTTTATTCAGTCATTGTTCAGAAAGACTTATGTGTTTCTCTGTTCATCATTGTATTTTGCTTTTTACTCTTTCCTTTTTTTTTTTCTTCCTTGAAAATATGTTCTTTGGTAAAAATTCTTTCAGTTAGCAACTGGGAGTGGTAAATTCTCTGTCTTTGCCTGAAAATGTCTTTATTTTCACTCTCACTTGAGAATAATAGTTTAACTGGATATCACATTCTAGATGAACAATTACTTTTCCCATAGTATTTTGAAAACATTTGTTGTTATTTTCAGGCCTCTTATTGTTACTGTTGAGAAGTTTTAGTAAGGCAGATTGTTCCAGTTTCCTTTTAGGTAATTTCTCGTTTCTCTCATCGCTTAGAAAATGTTTTCATTTTCTTTTGTTACATGTTTTTACTATAATATAATTAGGTGTACAATTTTTTCCCTGATACTTGGTGTGCTTTTGAATCTGAAGATGACTATCTTTTTTCAATTACAGAAAAATTATTAGTTGTTTTCTCTTTTAATATTGTTTTTCTTTTCTCTGTTCACTCCTACTGGAATATTAGTTGTATAGAAATATAAGACTAATATTAGCCTGTAATTATATGTTTGATCTTATTTTATCTTCCACATCTCTTAACCTTTCTTTTTATCTAATTGTGCTGCATTCAGAAAAATTTCCTTAGATCCGTCTTCGAGATTACTTACTCTTTCTTCAGCTCCAATTTTGTTTAACCCATTCTTTGAATTTTTAATTTGTGACTGTTTTCATTTCTGTTAGTTCTCCTTGATTCTTCATAAAATCTACTTGTTTTTTAATGCCTTGTCCTTTTTTCATTTTTCATTTCTATTTTATAATTTAATGCCCTTAAACATCTTATTTTTTAGTTTTATTTGATAATTGTATTATTTGATGTTCTTGATTGATTACTGCAGCTGTTTCTTGAGTTTGCAGAGCAGATTGCCTTCTCCTGTTTTATAGTGTTTTACTGAACTATCTTAAAGGAACTTCTTTTTTTTCTTCCCTCCAGGGAAACACTTTGTGAGGAGTAGGAGTGCTCCTCAGTATGATTTCTTTTGCTTCTGGCAGTAGTTTCAAGGGCTTCACCTACTCAGGACCATCTTTTTTTTTTTTTTTTTTTTTTGTTAACCTTTTGGATTTGGGTTTCACAGACCCTTCTGGTAGTATAAACTTGAACTCCAGGGTAATATGAGTTAGTTTGTATTGAGTTTGAGTATTGAACACCCAGCATATTGAGTTTTTCACAAGAACCTTTTTAAATTCCTGTATCCAGAGAACATGCATTGAAGGAAGTTCCCTTGTTCATTGGTCAGATTTCTTTTCAGTACACCCTCCCACTGAGGAATGCAGCCATCTAGGCCCAGGCTTTTATCCAGAACACTCATAATTCCTATTCCTCACCTTCTGTGGGCTTAAGATGTCATTTATATCCCCAAATTAAAGCACAAACCCTTAAATTACTGAGACCGAGAACCTCCTACAGCAGTTCCAACATCACTCACAGGCCTATTAGCTCTGACTTTTAGTCTTTGTGTTTTGGCATCCGAGAATTTTCTCTTCTTCCTTGCAAACTCAGCTATGCATTTAAAACTATTGTTATATTTTATTCAGCGTATTGAAGTACTTGAGGCTATTTAAAGTGTGTGGTTGGGGGTTGGGAATGGTGGTCAGGTTATCTTTGACTGCCATATTGCTAGAACCAGAAGTCCCTATATTACTTATTATTTTTGGTTGTTGGTGGCAGGGGGGACCCCCTTATTCAAAACCAAATTTTATCTTCTTTGCCATAAGAAAATACAGTTTGAAAAATAGTGTCATATTAAACTGTTGTGCTTCTGTATGTAGTTATTGATATTAGAATGAAAAATCACCTCAAATAAATTTCTGTACAGTGAACTTCAGTGTTTCATTTAACTACTCTTATAAATCACAGGTAGGGATGGCTGCCGGCTTTCATTGAGAATTAATAACAGCCCGGAGATATTATTAAACATGTTCACCTTTTGTATAGGAGAGCTTGTTACAAGGTCAAAGTGAACTGCTTTTTAATCCTACATGAGTTTTATGGTGTAGGCAATATGTAAGAGATGGCAATATGTAAGGAGAAAAATTTTTGAAAGGATTGTAGAGTTGTAAACATTTTCTAGATGTGACCCATTTATGAGTCTCATCTTTATGTTATATTCTTTATTGGATTACTTAGAATTTTCCTCATATAAACTATTTACTTTTTTTTTAAACCTCCTTCATGCAGTATCTTTCCATCTTTGTGAGTAATACTCATTTTTCCAAGCAGGGAATCCTGATTCTTCTCAGCCCTTCTCATCACACCTATTCATGGCTGAATGTGGCTACGTTTTACTGTGTATACCAAGTAACCAGTGATTGATGAGAACGGCTGCATTATATGCTAAGAGTTGTAGAACTTAATTATCTGTGCCAGTCTGGACACATTCTTTTAGTATTTGTAGGATATTGTTTCTTCTTTGACAAAGTGAGAACATCAGACTAAAGATTTCCAGGGTTTCTTCCAGTTCTGTAATCTATGAATCATTATAAATAAGTAAGAGAAAATTCTAGTGTTTGCCTACTAAATTATAAATATTTTCATATTATATAATTTGTGTTTGGAAAAAGCCTTGTATGGTATTTATGGAGGTAGTCAAATATTCTGAAAATATTCCCTTTAATTTTACCCATTTTCTTTTTTTTTTTCCCAGTCCGTCAAGTTATTTCAGTGGCTGTTTCTGTTTGAATTGTTTGTTAATTCACTCAGTAAATACTTACTGTACATCTACTTTTTTTAAAAAATAAATTTATTTATGTATTTTATTTTTGGCTGCGTTGGGTCTTAGTTGCTGCCTGTGGGCTTTCTCTAGTTGCGGCGAGCAGAGGCTACTCTTCGTTGTGGTGCGCGGGCTTCTAAATACTTACTGTACATCTACTTTTTTTAAAAAATAAATTTATTTATGTATTTTATTTTTGGCTGCGTTGGGTCTTAGTTGCTGCCTGTGGGCTTTCTCTAGTTGCGGCGAGCAGAGGCTACTCTTCGTTGTGGTGCGCGGGCTTCTAAATACTTACTGTACATCTACTTTTTTTAAAAAATAAATTTATTTATGTATTTTATTTTTGGCTGCGTTGGGTCTTAGTTGCTGCCTGTGGGCTTTCTCTAGTTGCGGCGAGCAGAGGCTACTCTTCGTTGTGGTGCGCGGGCTTCTCATTGCGGTGGCTTCTCTTGTTGTGGAGCACGGGCTCTAGGTGCGCGGGCTTCAGTAGTTGTGGCTCGCGGGCTCTAGAGCGCCGGCTCAGTAGTTGTGGCGCATGGGCTTATTGCTCCACAGCTTGTGGGATCTTCCTGGGCCAGGGCTAGAACCTGTGTCCCCTGCATTGGCAGGTGGATTCTTAACCACTGCGCCACCAGGGAAGTCCCTGTACATCTACTTTTTGCCTGGCATTGTGCCAGTTGTGATGCGGTGTTGAACATGGTACACAGTTATTTCCTTCATGAAACATGCAGTCTAATGGAGGACAGACAAGAGCAATGCACTAAGTTATGTCATAGGGAAATACACTTTGGTGTTGCCATGTGAGCACAAGAGGGCAAACACTGACCTTGAATTTGGAGGGGTTGGGAAACTTCCTGGAGGAACTGCTCTTTAAGTGAAATAGGAGGTCAAGGGAGAGATGAGATGAGGACAGAAGGTGTGGAGGCAAGAAATACTCTGATACTTCTGGGAGCTGAGTGAGGTATATTGTTCCTAGTATTCCTATAACAGAGAAGAGGGACACTAGTTCCAAATTAGAGGCTAGATAAATAGGGCATTCTAAGCCTTGTTAAGGAGTTTGACTTTATCCTAATCCTAGAAGTAATGGGAGCAACTTAAGGGTTTTAACCAATAAAATGTCATATTCCTTTTCCATTTTAATATGATCATGCAGGTTGCAGTATGGAGAATAAGTTGGAGGAGAAAGATCAGTTATTATTCTGGTGCAGTAGTCCAGCATAACACAGCAGTGGTTTGTTGAGGGGGAAGTGGAGAGATGTGAGAGATACCCAGGAGGTAGAACTGGAAACGCTTTATGATTAACTAGATGTGGATTATGATGGAGGAAGAAGAGTCAAGAATGTCTGTGTTTCCAATTCAGATAACTAGGTGAGTGGTGGTGTGTTTTTTTCTTTACCAAGGTGTAAGGAACATAGAAGAAGGAGTGGATTTGGGAGGAAAATGCTGAATTCAGTGTGGATATCTGTGGAACACCCAAATGTCCAGTAGGCAGTTGATTGTGAAGTTCTAAAGTTTAGGAAAAAGATTAAAAGCTGGAGTCGCAGATTTGGACTTCTATAGACTGCAAAGGGTAATTGAAGTAATGGGAGTGGATGAAATTTCTTGAGAAGAATAAGTGGAACAAGAATAACAAGGCCTAGAACAGAACTTTGGAGACAGACAATTAAGGGACAGTAAAGGAAGAGGTGAGAATGTGGTTGGAGAGGTCATGGAAAGGATAAACTAATAATGTCACGTGCTGGTCCAATGTCAAGGAAGGATGGAGATACTCACTGAATTTAGCAATGAGGAAGTTTATCATAACTTTGTTAATGATAGTTGTAGGGAAATTGTATGGAAGCACTCTACCGTTTCTTTGATGAATGAGTGAAGATAAAGTAGTGGAGAAAGCAACATAGATCATTTACATAAAAGGGAAGAGAGATGTCAGCTGAAAACAGTCTGAGGGTAGAGGAGGTTTTCTTGTTGCTCTTGTTGTTTATCTGTTTGTTTTTCAGGTTTGTTTTTTCAACTTTTTTTTAAAATAAATTTATTTATTTTATTTTATTTTTATTTTTGTCTGTGTTGGGTCTTCGTTGCTGCATGCGGGCTTTCTCTAGTTGTGGCGAGTGGGGGCTACTCTTCCTTGCGGTGTGTGGGCTTCTCATTGTGGTGTCTTCTCTTGTTGCGGAGCACAGGCTCTAGGTGTACGGGCTTCAGTAGTTGCAACACGCAGGCTCAGTAGTTGTGGCTCGCAGGCTGTAGAGCACAGGCTCAGTAGTTGTGGCGCACGGACTTAGTTGCTCCGCAGCATGTGGGATCTTCCCGGACCAGGGCTTGAACCCGTGTTCCCTGCATTGGCAGGCGGATTCTTAACCACTGCGCCACCAGGGAAGCCCCCTGTTTTTTCAACTTTTATTTTTAAGTGCCGATGGGAAATAGAAGGGGAGAAGATGAAAATAAAGGCAGCAAAAGGGATAAACAGTAGATAAGGGCCTTGAGTTTAGGGTAGAGAATGGGACAGATAGTGGAAGGAACAGAATGTGTGAAAGGTAGGAATATCAGAATCTAAATTATCTGATGTCTTAAGCTTATTATTTCAAAAATGCAGCAATTTTGAATGATGGCAAGACCCAAGGCCTGAGAGTGGGTGGTGGAGTAGAGTAGAGGTGAATGTCTGGTGAGAAGAGATGAAAACCATGATTGGTTAAGGTGTTGATCTTACAGATGAGATGGCTCAAGCTGGTGAGAGGTTGGATGGACTGGTAAGAGAGAGACTAAGCAGGAAGTGACTAGTGAAGTGGAGATGAGAGATTCACGTGGCTTCATAGTGTGAGTGTCAAAGGAACATGTTTTTATAAAGGGAGTGAGGGTTTACAACAATATTGGGGAGTGAGAAGGCCATCAGTCTGTTGTTCTGATGCTGCAGCATGTGAGGTATGAAGAATGAACGGCTTCAGCTTGAGAACGGTATTCTTAGGAGAGCTATGTTTCCATTAAGGCAAAGAAATGAAGTGCCCATTCAGGGAAGATTTAAGCACATAGGGGAAGTTTGTCTGCTGTCTGTGTGGGTCTAGACTGAGACTGGGAGCAGAAACAAGGTAATCTAAGACTTCTGGTTAGTTCCACAGTAGTCAGTGTTCAAAAAACAAGTTTTTATCTGACCTTTGCCTAAAAAATAGTGAGACTATATATACAGTATTTAAATGATCCTTGATTTAAAATTTCTCAAAGTTCAAACAAGTTGTGCTATCTCAAGAGATATTTGTTGAAAAATCCAACCTGTTTTACTGAATAGTTTTCTCATCTTTCAACGTTAAAATTCATTAAAATATTTGCAATAAAGTACAGATTCCTTATAAATATGCTTTATTGATTTTTAAATATAAGAATTTGTTATCTTGGGTAAATGTTTAAGCCTTTATGGTTAGTAATGTCAGATTTTATATTTAAAACCTCATGTGTTTATATGTTCACTTTTGTTTAATTTTTAGACCTGTTTTTATTTTTGTTACATTTTTTTACTTCTTAACTTTCCTGAGAAGCAGTTTTATAGGTGATAGAGGATGGTAGTAATTGTACAGTTACTTCAATAAAGGTAGATTCAGTGGTGACAAAGGTAGATTAATCACATCAGTTCTCTTTGGTGTGTCTTTGTAGTGTGCATGAAAGGAGCATTGGATTTTATGAAAGTTTTCATTTATTTCCGCTTGGCTTTCAGGGACCATGGCTAAACCTGCTGGATCACTGGCCAGAAGCAGCAGCTTGTGTCGCTCCCGCCGCAGCATCGTTCCGTCCTCGCCGCAGTCTCAGCGAGCTCAGCTTCCTGCACATGCCCCGCACCCGTCACACCCCCGGCATCCCCACCATCCCCAGCACACACAGCACTCCTTGCCTTCCCCTGATCCAGATATCCTCTCAGTGTCAAGTTGTCCTGCTCTTTATCGAAATGAAGAGGAGGAGGAGGCCATTTACTTCTCTGCTGAAAAGCAATGGTATTGGCAATGAATGAAATACAGTATGTGTTGGGCTGGGTGGGTAGGAGTGGTATGTTGTGTTAATTGTCTACTGCTGCATAACAGGTTCCCACAAACTTTAGTGGCTTCTGACAACACCCATTTATTAGCTCTCAGTTCTGTATGCCAAAGCCCAAGCTTGGTGTGGCTAGGTTTTCTGCTCAGGGTCTTACAAATCTAAAATCAAAGTGTTGGCTGGACTTTATTCTTATCTGGAGCTTGGGGGCCTCATCAAAGCTCACTTGTTTGTGGCAGAATTCAATTCCTCATAGTTACAGTACCGAGGTCCTGGTTTCTGTGCTTGCTCTCAGGTGGGGGGCTGCTCTCAGATTCTAGAGGCTGCCCGCTCTTCCTTGCCATGGGTGGCCTCTATCTTCAAAGCCAGCAACAGAGAATTTCCCTTCTTTCATATCCCTCCTTTGCTTTGAATCTCTGCCTTCCTTTATCTCTGATCTCTATACCCAAATTTAAAAGGCTTACCTGGATAATAATCTCTCTATATATTAAGATCTATTAGTTTGGGCCTTAATTACACCTGCAAAATCCCTTCATAGCAGCACCTATGTTAGTGTTTGATTAAATAACTAACTGGGAGAAGATGTGTGTACACCAGGGCTGGGAATTGGGGGACCATCTTAGAATTCTGACCACCACAGACATAGGATATTTTGAGATATAACTGCTTAGAGGCTATTGCACACAATTGACTCAAGTCTCAGAATATAAACTTGTCTAACGAACAGTTTCATATGTAAAATATAAAGGCATGAGCTTAAGTATACTTGAGCACAAGGAAACATTAAATATGACTGACTGAGGTTTTAAAATACTTGTTGCCAATTAATGATTTGTTCTGTTATGTGCTAGTACTTGCTAGCAAGCAAGCAGTATCAGATGCAAAAGATTTAAGAAAATGTCAGGAACTTAAAGGAGGAAATTATATTCATAACACTTTTTTTTTCTATAAAGTAGATATAGCAGCAGTGTATTCTAGTCCAGTGAGACCGGTTGCTGTTGGGGATCTCTATAAACCATATTCCTCTTTTGGAGCAGTACGGTATTAAGTGACAGAAAAACTGGTATTGGTTTCTGATTTTGCCACTTAGTAGCCATGTGGCCATGAAGTCTTTACTGTTCTTGTAAGAAAAACAAAACCAGAAGGAATGGGCTGGACACTTGCCATAAGCCCTGGTGGCTCTCTGTCATGTGATTCTTCACACATAATTGTTTCATCTGCTAGTGAAAGTAAATTTTATGATTAGCAAGTGATCATTATAGCATATTCCTAAAGAGATAGTACAAGTTTTGTGTTGTCATTGCAACTGGAGAATCTGATGCAGCTTTGCTTGGTTAGCACTTTATGACCAGCTTTTTTGTCTAACCTTTGCAGTATAACTGTAGTCACCACTAAGATGGCTTTACTGACAAAACTAATTTTGTGTGGCTTACAGAAATTAGTAGGAAAACTCCAGAGCTCTGCTGTCCAGTAGAATTTTTTGCACTGATGGAAATGTTCAGCCCTCATTTCAAAGAGCACTGTCAGAAATTCACAGCTAGCTCATAAATTTGAGAAGAATTTGGATTCAGACAACTTCCTCCTCTCCATTTTAGTTTTTTAAGTGTTGAACCACCAGAATCCTTACAAAATAATAATAATACAAACATTTACCATTTACCAATCTTTTATGTTCTATGCATTATTGCACGTATACACTCACTTAAACCTTACCTTGAGTTAAGTCTTGTTATATGTGCATTAAACTTACATAAATTCAACTGCACGTCACTGTGGGAAAAAAATAAAAGTAGAAAAATGACATAAATGGTACATACAATTAAATTCAATATTCTGAAGAATATATGCTCTGGAAAAAATGGGAGATTTTAAGGTGTACTAGACCTATATTCCAAGTCTGACTACTTATGCAGAAGAAGCAACACTTCAGACAATTATTTGTTTTGGAATTAGGATATTAGAACTAGAAGTAGTATTAGAGATTAATCAAATTCTCTTACCTAGACAAGAAAATTGAGATCTGGTTAAATTAAGTGATTTGCCCAAGATTGTACAGCTGATTAATGGCAGGACCAGGACAGGAATCTAGGTCTCCTAAATTAGGTCAGTATTCTTTTCACACATTATTTAGATTTTAGAAGCTAGTTTTTAAAATATTTTTAACCTAGTTTAGAATTTCACACACAAAGCAGCCAAACCACATAACAGAATAGAAAGTAAATTCATAAAATTTTGACCAGATCAGCTTCTGGCTCTGGAAGCTGCTCCAGGGAACAGTGATATATGCTGTTTGATTAATGGACATCTACTCCAAAAAGAAGCCTTGCAGAAAAGTCCCTACCAGTGATTGATTTCTGAGTCATTTTTTCCTAGCTGAACTGCCTCTTGCCCTCTGTTAGCACTATCCATTATCAATTGTAAGAGCATTTGAAAAATTATGCAGTACATGTAAATGTATAAAATGAAAGCATTATCTAAGTCTTTATTTGCCCAGGAGATTTTGTACCTTGTGAAAGCTTGTAGTGTAATAAAGACAGTCTTTGCATACATGTGTGAGTAAAGTTCATAAAAAAGACTAAATACATTTAGCAGTCTAATATATACCTGAAGTATGGTATTAACAAAATACATGTCAAAATCAATAAACATGCATATCATAACATGAATAATGATAGTAATCATAGATCATCCAAGGTGAGAGATCATTCAATTCATTTACTCTATAGATATGAATTTAGTCCTTGCTGTGTGCCATGTACTTGCTGATAACTTGAGCTGCCAAGACAGGTGAGACACGGTCCTGGCCTAGTTCCAGCTGGTGGATCATGATCATATGTGTTCCTGCCTTTCTGTCTTCAGCTCTCTTCCTTCTCTCACCTTATTTCTTTTGCCAGTTACTTTTTACCTTGACTCTACTTTTCATTTCGTAATCATTCCGTTCATAGAGTGAACACTATTCATCTCAGGTATGGTACATTCAAAAATGAATAAATTGTTATCCCTATTCTTCAAAATTTTCCTCCCTCCCTTCCTTCCCCTCTTTCTTCTCTTTTCTTCCTTCTTTTTATCCTTCCTGCCTCCCTCCCTTTATTTTCCCTCCCTCCCTCCTTCCTTTCTCCTTCCCTCCCTCTTTCCCTCCCTCCCTCCCTCCCTTCTATACTTATTAAATATCCACTATGAGCTTGTCACCATTCCAGAGAATACAAAAGTTAATAAGACTTCCTGCCCTCATTGTCTCCTTTCTTCTGGGGAAACTTACTATAAACAAGTTAATATAAAATATTTTAGGTAGTGATAAGTTCTGGGATGCTAAACAAAGACAGGTAAAAGGAAAGAGAATGCTGCTTTGGATAGGGTAGTTAGGGGAAGCATCTCTGGAGAGAGAGCATTTGAGTCATGTGGAGATGGAGGGGAAAAAAGATGAGGCAGAGGGAATAGCAAGTGCAACAGCCCTGAGGGAGTCGCATGATTGGCATGTGGCAGGAACAAGGAAGAGGCAGAAAATGGTGCACCGTGCAGCTGGAGGGATAGCCATGGACCTGACCGTGCAGGGCTTTGTGGCCTTTGGCAAGGACTTTGGAGTTTAGCCTAAGTGTGTGAGGAAACATTGGAAAGTTTTGAGCAAGAGATTATTGTGCTCTGATTGAGTCTTTAAAAACCACTTTAAGGGCTGTGCAGAGAAGTAACTCAGAGGGAAGAACAAGAATGGAAGCAGGGAGATGAATTAGGAAGCTATTGCAATCATTGAGGTAACTAGTAGGGCAGGAAGAAGGACGGTAGCAGTGGGACAGGAAGAAAAGGGTGGGTTTGAGGTATATTTTGAAGGAATAGCTGATAGCATTTACTGTATGTTGGCTTTGGGGTTGTAAACTTTATTTTTTCCAGTTCTCTTTATTTCTCTTTCCACTGTGGAAAAGAGGGAAAAATCACAAAGGAATAAATTTGTGAGAATTTATTGAATGTCTACTTTAAAAAAATAGCTCAATATCATTACCTTTCACCTGCCATGCACTCCCCACCCCAGTGTACCTCACCCCTCTTCCCTTCTGTTTTAAACTTGGGAGAGCTTATATTTTAGCTTAGTATATTCTTTTCTTCCTTCCTTAGGAAGCTATATTTAATCAATTCAGTGACTAAAAAATAAAGGGAGAAGGTGGTGACTAAAATTCATCTTTTCAACTATATGTCAACTATGTGATTTAGAAAGAAAAATTTTCAGTATTGAAACAAAACACAGAAGTAGCTGAAATGATAAAAACCTGTACAATTTAAACATTTTCATTTCTCTGACAATTGAAGAAGGTATAACTTTAAGTTATAATATTTTCTAGATTGGAAGGTATCATTATCATAGTTTATGTTAAAAATTAAACATTTTGATAAGTTATATTATTTAAAGTAGTAATTTTCTAATTTTGTTGAAATGTGTATAGAATTTTAACATCTCTCCCTTTAATATTTCGATAGCTTAAACAGCGAAAGATGTTTTGGTTAGAATTAGTTAGAAAGTCTGCCGGTACCCTTAAGAACATATTGATTTAAAATTTTACCTTTGCCTCTATCTCATCCAGGGAAGTGCCAGACACAGCTTCAGAATGTGACTCCTTAAATTCTTCCATTGGAAGGAAACAATCTCCTCCTTCAAGCCTTGAGATATACCAAACATTGTCTCCTCGAAAAATATCAAGAGATGAGCTCTCTCTGGAGGATTCATCCAGAGG
This sequence comes from Balaenoptera musculus, assembly GCF_009873245.2. Classification (NCBI taxonomy): domain Eukaryota; kingdom Metazoa; phylum Chordata; class Mammalia; order Artiodactyla; family Balaenopteridae; genus Balaenoptera; species Balaenoptera musculus. The sequence continues at coordinate 87,109,190 of NC_045789.1, read as the reverse complement.
AGATTCGCCCATAGCTGCAGATATCTCCCGGGGTTCTCCTGATTGCGTAGGTCTGACAGAAACTAAGAGCATGATCTTCAGTCCTGCAAGCAAAGTGTACAATGGCATCTTGGAGAAATCCTGTAGCATGAACCAGCTTTCCAGTGGCATCCCGGTACCTAAGCCTCGCCACACATCATGTTCCTCAGCTGGCAACGACAGCAAAGCAGTTCAGGAAGCCCCAGGTGTTGCCAGGATAAGCAGCATCCCGCATGACCTTTGCCATAATGGAGAGAAAAGCAAAAAGCCATCAAAAATTAAAAGCCTTTTTAAGAAGAAATCTAAGTGAACTGGCTGACTTGGTGGAATTCCATTCAAGTGGCATCTTTAAACTTTTATCTCCCATCCTTCACTCCTCTTTTTTTGTTTTAATTTTAGGAATGTAACTCCACTGGGGCTTTCCAGAGTGGATGCCATAGTGGAATGTCCTTAAGAGCAACTGTTTACTGTCTGCTTATTTAAATGACTATATAATCAATTTGTCAAGCCAGTTATTACTGAAAAATCATTAAGAGATGAGACAGTTTACAGTCACTTTTGCCTATTTATTTCTGCTTTGTTATTAGTGATGTATATACAACATTTTGTTGAGAGCCACTATGGACTTACAAGCTTTAATGGACTAGTAAGCCAGCATGGGCTTGCAAAAATTTCTTGTTTACCAGAGCATCTTCTTATCTTTCCACAGAGCTATTTACATCCTGGACTAAAATAACTTAAAAGGAGTAAAACTAATTGCACTACTGTTTCTCAGACTGGAAAAATATCTCTGCAAGTGAAACTGTATAGAGTTTATAAAATGACTATGGATAGGGGACTGTTTTCACTTTTAGATCAAAATGGGTTTTTAAGTAGAACCTAGGGTTTCTAATTAACTTGATTTCTGGAAATGAAAACCCACGCTTTTATTATGGGAAGCTTCTTTAAATGCATTTAACATTATAAAGTTTCAAGTCCTGCTGTAAAGACCATGTTGTTTTGTTTTTCCCAGGGCTTTCACTGTGATTTTCTGCATTGCAGGCTGTATGATAAAATATAAATAACTTAAAGAGAGAAGGCTCTTGATTCCTTACACAAAGTGGAAGAGTTAAAACTTGATTGAAGGACTTACAACATTCACAAGCATATACTAAACTGGGGGGATGTGGGGATTCAGGCACTTGTTTACAGACTCAATAACTGCAAAGGATTTATGGTTTGTGAAAAACTTGTACTGTGGAAAAGATAATAAATCGAAGACATTATTGTGTGGGACTGTGCTGATTTTTATTGATAACACTCCACTAAGAACACTATATGTTTTTTGGAGAGCTGTGTAAGCTGTCTTCTTGCTTAACTGCAATATAAGAAATAGTGATGTTTTGGAAGTAAGTTGTCAACAAATTTCTTTCTATTTTATATTGTTTGTCATATTTTTATGTAGTTTGAAATGTTTAAATGTTCTAATATCAAGATTAACAAATATAAATTTATGGTGCATTTAGATTGTATTGTATTAATTTATGAAGTTTGGGGTTTGTTAAACTGATAGCTTATTATAAAGGTAACTTTTACTGTGAAGATTGTCACATGAGTAACAAAGTACATTAACATTTGGGGAGTTTCTGCTTAAACTGCTTTTAAAAATTCAGTCAAAATGATCTGGTTAATGCAATGTGGATGGACATTTAGGTGAACAACTGATGCATATTAGCTAGAATGGTTTTTCAGCTTTGTGGCTGAAATATATAATGTCCAACTCGGTCCTGTTTAGATGAAAATGCTGATTGATAAACAATCAGCATTCAAGATTTGCTCCAAAGCAATACTTTACTAAGAATATGAACAGTTTCCCAAAGTTTCCTGTAAATTTTATGTACTTTAGTGCCGTTGTTAAAAACTGTTAAGGTCTTGAATGATATTTATATACGCAGATATTTATATATTTAATAGACAGTGCTTTAAGGGCAAAAATTGTTTGACTGAAATGAACATAGTGTTTTGGACTAATTATAAGGTAAGTTAACCTGAAAGGTCAAGAGTTGGGGAACATAGACCCTAAAGCTGTTTAGGAAGGGGAACAATTGTGCATGAAGAATTGAAAAGCGCCATGGAAAGTTTCTTCAGAGTGAAGGGAATACCTAATCTTCTTTCTCCTTCTTACAACCAGGCAGGAGTTCTTCCCTTTGAAAATTGCAGAAGGGATGAGAACCTTTTAGTTTGATGAATAGAGAAGGTAAGAGCCACAGAGCCTGAAGTGGGGCTGGGAGAAGGAGGATCTCTAGGAGTGCCCAGCAAGGCTTCCACTTGTTCAGGATTAGAAGGGATCCTGGATCAGAGCCACCTGGACGCTAGAACTTGTGGTTGGGAGTGGGAGAGGCTGGCCTAAGTAAAATGTGGGCCGTCTTAAGTCGGGGGATGCATTGTTTGTTCTAAATTTCATACAGTTATAAACAGACTCAACCAAGGGATACGTGCTGCCTTATGTTGCTTATAATATTTACTTGCATTAGTACAATGCTCTGTATTTGTAAATTCAACAGAAAATAATTGAGTTTTGGAAAGCCACAATAATTTCTGTATCACATCATTTACACACGAAGAGTTGGACATTAATATAAATTTTTAAAATTACCCATTTCTTACCTTATTTTAACCTTATAAAACTATGGTATTTTCCTGATTTTAAAAGTAATACCTTCCTTACTGTAAAAAAACGATTCATGATAGAAAAGTATGAAGAAGAAAAACAACAGCAAGTAGATCAAATTCTACTGCCCACAGTAATCACTTTAATATTTTGGTATGTTTTCTGCTAGATCATTTTCTATATACTGATATATATTCTACATAATTGAAATCATACTATATAGCTTTATATTATGCTTTTTCACTTAATATAGTATAAGCATTTCTCCAACATTATTAAAAACTCTTCATGAACAACATTTTAATGATTGTATGATATGCCATTGTATTGATTAACCATAATCTTTTTAATCATTCTTTTATTATTAAACATTAGGCTGTTTCCAAATTTCTAATATGAGGAATAGTAGCATTTAACATTTATTGAGCACCCTATATACCAGGCACTGTTCTAAACTCTCTATATATTCTCATTTAACCTTGTAAGGTAGGTGTCTTTTTTTTTCTTTTTTTAAAATCACCATTTTACTGATGAGGAAACTGAGCCCAGAAAATTAATAATTTGCTGAAGATCACATAGCTAATAAGTGGTAGAACCATGCTAACTTTTAAGTCATACTGCATAAATTCTAGTGAACATTCTCATTCCTTAAAATATATATAGTTTTAGAAAAGCATCAAGATTTTTATTTTATGTATATGCACATATGTTTGTATGTATACACACAAAGTCTCACATAGATACCTTGAGGGTGACTGTTAAAGTTCTTTCTCCACGTAGCTATGTTTGTATTCCCCTCAATACTTGAGGGTACAAGTGACTTTTTGCCTCAGACCATCATTTCTGAATTACCATTTGGTTAAAACTTTGCTATTTTAATAAGTTTTTTAATTGGTAAATAATGTCTAGTATGGATGGAAGGTTTTTTTATGCCATGTATTTTTCATTTCTGTGAATTGTCTCTTCATGTCCTTTGCCTGTTCTTGAGGTCCTAGTGTTTTTTTTCAATCTTTCACACAGTCTTTCAAATGTAGCTATTCTTGTATTCTTCATTTACTAACTAAAACTGATTTTTTTTTATCAAATGGTATTTTTCATGTTTATTTTTAAAAGTAAGCCGAAGAAAACCTACATTTAAATTTTAGTCTTCCTGCTCTCCTGTTTTTAGGTCTTCAGTGAGAGAGTAGATTCCCCGCCCCCTGCCTCCCCCCCCCCCCAATTACAGGTAAGAGACAATCAGAATCTGCTTAATTCATTCAACAAATATTAAATAGCTTACCATGTACCAAGCATCACGATAAGCTCTGGAGGTACAGAGACTAATGTGACAGGTACCTGCCCTAAAGGAACTTGGTATCTAATAGGGGAGACAGGTCATGAACCCTTAAAATAAGGGCAGTAATAGAAATGTAAACCAAATGTTGGAGAGAGAGATTATGTAACTCAATAGTATCTATTAAATCAAGGATAATTGAATGATGCTGATTTGCTGAGGACGGGCAGAGTACTTGGTGTGGCTGAAACACACAGGTCCAAGGGCAAGTTGCACCTAACTAGTAGTCTAGTTCCAGCAGGTGAGCTTGCAGTTACTGAGTTCCAGCAAAACACTTTGTAACAGCTGTGAGGGTGCTCATTCGGGGGTAAATTGTTTACCAGAGAGAAGCAGTGTTTGAGCAACCCCACATAAGCCCTGATAGTACTGATAAAAGACTCCCTCCCCACATCCCCAGCCCTGAAACAGGATCGTCTGTTGAAAGACACTCTCCTTCAGATTTACTCAGGTAGGCCTGATCTGATCTTGTGGCAACTCTATTTTTAGTTTTTTGAGGAACCTCCATACTAATCTCTGTAGCAGCTGCACCAATTTACATTCCCACTAACAGTATACAAGGGTTCCCTTTTCTCCAGCATTTGTTATTTGTAGACTTTTTGATGATGGCCATTCTGACTGGTGTGAGGAGATACCTCACTGTAGTTTTGATTTGCATTTCTCAATTGGTGTCAAGTGGGCTTCAGGCCAATTTTCAGATACTGCCTCAGTCCCGTGATTGGGCTTTTCTGAGGTTATCTACAGGTCTCTGGAGTGGCCCTCAAAGGGTCCTCTCCATGGCGATGTTTGTTGTAGGCCCAGATGGGACGTTGTAGGGAGGCCTCAGTCCAGATCTTGATTTCCTATCAGCAAGAAAGGATTGAGGCAATGCCCAGGATCCCTTCCTGAGCTAGAGTTTTGACTGCCAGGGTCTCCATTATCCTGATGATCTAGTGTTTACTGCTTATGTTGCAGTGTCTTCATCAGCCTCCAAAAGTGAGAGAGCAAGCGGGGAGCTCCAGGTAAGGCTGGCAGTTGGCCTCCACTGGGTGAGAGCGGTTCTGCAGTGGGTGGAGTGGGGGGAATGGGGGGAGTGGGGGTCATAGTGGCTCAGCCACTCCAAATCCCCAGTCCTTAAAGCAGAGGCAGAGGTGCTGCTTCCCCTTCCCACATCCTGCTCAGTTGGCCCTGGCAGGTTCTAGTTCCCTGTGAAGCAGGGCTCTAAGAAATCTTACCTGGGTCAAACTTGTTCTGCATCTCTTGCTTCAGACTGCCACATTTTAGTTTCAAATAGTTGTGTAACATAGCAGCCATCCCAGTATTGTGGTTCTGTTAAGAATACCTTGTGTCTATTCCTTAAGTACCGCCTTTTTTTTTTTTTTTTTTTTTTATTTATTTTTAAGTTATGGCTGTGTTGGGTCTTCGTTTCTGTGCGAGGGCTTTCTCTAGTTGTGGCAAGTGGGGGCCACTCTTCATCGCGGTGCGCGGGCCTCTCACTATCGCGGCCTCTCTTGTTGCGGAGCACAGGCTCCAGACGCGCAGGCTCAGTAATTGTGGCTCACGGGCTTAGTTGCTCCGCGGCATGTGGGATCTTCCCAGACCAGGGCTCGAACCCGTGTCCCCTGCATTAGCAGGCAGATTCTCAACCACTGTGCCACCAGGGAAGCCCAGTACCGCCTCTTTAATTGCAGCATCTTAGTTCTAAAATATCCACATGGGCTAATTTCCCACATGTGAGAATGTTAACTTCTGAGATACTCTCACAGACCTCTGGTCCCTGGGATATGATAGTATCAGATCAGAGGGAGATTGAAGGGCAATGCCACTTAGGAACTGGAAAAGGTTTCTGGAAGAAGAATGTGGCTTTTTAATTTTGTTTTTGAAATACCGGCTATTCAAGTTCGGTGCTTCTCCTTGAAAAAGCTTTCTGTTAACACTTGAGGTGTGCATCTGTAGTCAAAAAGTACAATGACAAGAAATTAAAAGAAAGGGGGGCTGGATGGTGGTGGGGGTGGTGAAGCCTAGGTGTAACAGTGAACCAGAGGTTGCCTTTGACGTGTAATGTAAAGGTAAGAAAATGAACCTGGAAATAGGACTGGGACATGGGACCTTCGGAAAGGAGAGGAGGTAGGGAGGGAAAAGGTGCATTTATTGTCACATCACCAAATCTTGTCCATTTAATCCCTGAACATCTTAGCTAATGCCTCTACTGCCGTGGGGCCTTGCCTTCTCCATTTCTCATTAACTTTAAAGAGCTAACTGAACCCAGCCTTACCATCTTTCATCTACTTGTTGGTGAGCTTTCTAAGCCATAGGATCGATTTTCTCTGATTAAAATCTTTCTATGCCTTTCCATTGCCTGTAGGATAAAATATAAACTTAAACTAGCAAAAGACCTTGGTGTTCTGGACCTGCTTACTTCTCTAGCCTCATGGCTTCACATTATGGACATAACCTAACCAGTTGCACAGAACTTCATACAGGTTTCTGAAGAAGCCAGGCTGCTCCTTTTGCCTGGAATGTCTTCTCAAGTCTTGGGCCACAAACTCTAAACCTTTAACTCAGCTCAGGTATCTCCCGGAAACCTTCCATATAGGCCCCCGATCTGAGTGAGAAACCACTTCTGTGAATGTCCAGAACTTGGTGTTTATTACAGCACTTGTCACATCATATTACAAGGACCTGTTTACTTGTTGGCCCAATAAACTGAACTGCTTAAGAGCAAAGACTCTGCCTTATCTCGCTTTGAGGTCCTGCAGACTGGAACTTCAGGCACTGAATACATTACATGCCTGATGAATGAATAAATGAATAACATGTTATTGCTGCCTTCAAGTTTCAGACTGTTAAGGGCATTCACAAGTTTAATGATTAGAAGACAGTGCAAGACTATTACCCAATACAAATGAGCATTGTATGGCTGTGTTTCTGTTGTCTTATAATGTAGATGCCAAGGAAGGAAGAGATCAAGATGGCATGGAGTAACTAGTCCGTTTTCTTTGTGAAACGTATTTTTAGAGCTGGACTCTGAACGGTGAGTGCTGTCTGAATAGGCCTAACAGAAATGACGTCAGAATGATTGGATTCTTTCCTTTCAGACTCTGTTTAGGTGTTTACTCTGTGCAGTTGCTTAGCCTATCCAGTCCTGCTGCTCTACCCCCTCTCCTGACCTGAGCTTTTAATGACTATTCTATATATCTGGTAATTAATGAGATTTCTCGTCTTATCAGATCTTATTCTTTTAATAAGAATATGCTATAATATGCTGAGTGCTGGGCACAGAAGCATAACTAAGATAAACATTGTCCTTACCTCACTTGTTGAACAAGTCCGTAAATAATTGTTTAAATCACCATGCCTGTTATTAGTGCTATGAAGAAAAAGGTCACGGGGCGGCTCTGCGAGTGCTTAATGGAGATCTAACTCGAAGGGCAGGAAGGGCCTTGCCGAGGAAGCGACATTTGTGCTTAACCCTGAAGAGTTGGTAGGAAACAGATGAGGAGGAGAGCAGGTTTCTGAGTGGCCCAGGCAGTGGTAACAGCATGTGTAGAAAGAGCCCAGGAGGAAAAGGATGGGTTCAGGAAACTGAAAGAAGGCTGAATTGTAGGGAGGGAGTGAGAAAAGGGGGCCCAGTGGTGTAGGGCCTTGCAGGCCATCTCGGTCCTGAGATCAGTGGGAAATCACTGAAAGGGTTAAATGTGAGGAAAATGATTTTTTTTTATTTATTGAAGTGTAGTTGATTTACAATGTTGTGTGAATCTCTGCTGTACAGCCAAGTGACTCAGTTATACATATAGATACATTCTTTTTTTTAATATTCTTTTCCATTATGGTTTATCCCAGGAGATTGGACATAGTTCCCTGTGCTATGCAGTAGGACCTCGTTGTTCATCCAGTCTAAGTGTAATAGTTTGCATCTACCAACCCCAAACTCCCAGTCCAACCTTCCCCCTCCGCTCCCCACCCCCGTGGCAACCACAAGTCTGATCTCTGTGTCTGTGAGTCTGTTTCTGTTTTGTAGATAGGAAAATGATTCTTCTTAAATTTATTTTACAGTTCTGTTGCTTCCAGGTAGCTCGAGGGGTAAACACGTTTGTTTATATATCCTTACATTCCCTCTTAGCACCTGCCACTAAATCAGAGACTCAGTAAATATTTAACAACTTGTTTTCCCAATGGAGGGAGACAAGTATAAGGGTGAGAATGAGTAGGATACTTCGGGAGACTAGTAAGGACCCTAGAGAGAACATGGGGAAGTAGGGTGGTCACCTCCTTTGGTTAGAGGCTTGTATTAGCTGGGGCTGCTGTGGCAGAATACCGTAGACTGGGAGACTTCAACACAGAAGCTTATTTTCTCACAGTTTTGGAGGCTGGAAGTTCGAGATCAAGGTGCCAGCATGGTCGGATTCTAGTGAGAGCCCTCTTCCTGGCTTGCAGACAGCTAGCCGTCTTCTTGCTGTGTCGTCGCTTGGCAGAGAGACCGCGGGGAAGACAGGGAACGCTTAGGTCCTATCGGATGAGGAACCCACTGTGTGATTTCATTGAACCTTAATTACCTCCTTGTAGGCTCTGTCTCCAAATACAGTCACGTTGGGGGTTAGACCTTCAACATATGAATTTCAAGGGGACACAGTTCAATCCATAACAGGTTTGATAGTGTGAAACCACTGAAGCAGTGGTTCTCAACCAGCATGTAAATCAGTAGCACTAGAGGAGCTCTCTCAAAATTGATGTTTAGGAGACCTATCTTGGGTGTTTCTATTTCATTTAATTCTAGGCTAGGAACTCAATCTACATTTTAAAAATATCTGCCGGGGATGATCCTGATTGTATCAGGGAATATTGACTATATCTCTGCATTTTATTCTTAGCCTGTAAATGAAGGGACTTCTCCATGTTTGGGAAACATTTCATCCTCTCTTCCACTTTCTCTAGATTTTTTTTTCCTGATTAGAGAAATTTGAGAGAACCCAACATTTGCTAGGTCTGCACAGGAAAAGCAGCCAGCCTTTCACTCTCTTGTGCTCAGTATTATTTGTCCTGCCACGATGGACTGGACTGTTAAACAAGCCATAATCTCCATATAACTGGCTGAGTGGGTGCCAATCACACCTAGCTTTCCCACACATGGACCGCAAGGCCTAGATTTGAAGGAGGGGAAAGTGGGAAGCACAATTCTGACCCTGGGGGTTTACACAGGATTGCATTCAGCTGCAAGTCACAGAAAACACAGCTAAGCAATGGCTCAAAAAATTAGGGCTTTATTTTCCCTCATAGGACTGGATGTCCAGAAGAAGGTGGTCCAGGGTAAGGTAGTGGCTCCTCCCCTCTTTCCACTTTATCCATCCTGAGCTGCCTGATGGCCCAGGATAACTGTGCTGCCTCTGGCATCACATGCACATGCCAGACAAGAAGGGCAAAAGCAAACTGGTGTGTGCAGGCTGATACCACTGCCTTGTACAGAGCTTTTCAGGAAGCCTCGCCCAGGAACCTCCTTTTCCAGCTCATCAGCCAGGACGATGCCTCACGGCCATCATCAGCTAGAGAAGCTGGGAAATAGAATGGTTTAGCATTTATTTATTTATTTTTGGTATGCTGCTGCTGCCCTCAAACACAATTCTACTGATAAGAAAGAAGGGGGATTTTGAGTAAAGAATTAGAAAGGTCTGCCACAGGTCATTGGGCACTTGCCTGACCTTGAGATAAATTTTAAAATATTTGAGCTTCTACCATGTGCCAGGAACCATTCTAGATGCTGGGAATACAATAGTAAAAACAAAAAAACCCCACAAAAATGAAAAAAGCAAAAAGACAAAGTCCCCCTCTCATGGTGTTTACGTTCTAGTGGAGAATAAAATAACCAAATGAAATATGTGATATCTTAGATGAACGGAGTGTCCAAGTAGTGAGGGTTGAGGTGGTGGGTTGTAATTTTCAGCTGGATGCTTAGGAAGACCAGTGTTACGAAGCTGGTTATGAGTAATGACGTGAAAGAAGTGAGGTACGTAAATTCCTCGGTATGTAAATACCTTGAAAGGAGCCAGCAACCAGGAACAAAGATACAAAGTCCCTGGGTTCTTCTCTGTACTTCCAGTATATGTTTGTTTTATGGATTCTCAATATTTTAATTGCTTCATATGAACATTGATAGGTACAGTTGTGCTGTATAGGGCAATTCTAGGGGTACCTAGTGCTTCCTCCTCCTTTGGAAAAAACAAGGTGCCTGAATGTACATCTTGAGAAATTATTAAGTGCCTTTTCCCACTTCTCTCCCCTTCCTGAATCCTGTTCCCTTATTTCCTTATTTTCGTGGAGACTATGCTGTAGTAATTAGGAAAATGGACTTTGGCCTCTTGATAGCTCTGGGTATGAGCCCTGACATTTCCTACCTGTGATACTGGGCAAATAGCCTATCCTCCCAGAGCCTATTAGCTCATCTAAGAAGTTGGGATGCTAATATGCCTCCTGCACTATTACTGTATTGAATGAGATGGTGTGTGTGAAGGGCCCGCCGCAGTGCTGGGTACCCAATGGGTATCTCTACTCTACTCTACTCTTCTCCCCTTCCTTGTGGTCTTTAGGCTCTGGGTCACACAGAATATCTGGAATAGGTCAAGCATTGCCCTATGAAAAAAGAACTTCTTACTCTTTACCAGTGTGCAAGAGCCTAGTGCCCCCTATATATTTTTCAGTGAAGTCATTTTTACCAGCCTGTCCCTACACCCTAACCCCAATGTCTTCTGAAATGTTGACCCGAGACACATACTTAACTTGAATATCAGACGCCAGTGCTGCTCACATTGAAACCTCGTCATCATCTGGAACCGTCCACCGGCAGCCTCCATCCCCAGCCTCACCCTGTGCCTCTTTGCTGCTGACTCCTTTGCTCCATTGCGCCTCACCAACCTTGTCACGGGGCCCAGTCTCAGGATACCATCCACCTCCTCCACATCCATCGGCCACATCTTGGCTTTCTCTCTTGTGTTCTCCTTCCTGAATTCCACAATACATCACTGCAATCGTCTGGAACTTCCTCCAACACATCCCTGATTCTCACCAAAAATCCCACATTGAGATTAGTACAGCCAACAAATTCCCTTTTCACCTCAGCAAGGTTGTTTCAAATTGGCTCTCTTTCTCATTTCTACCAGTGACCATTCAAACCCTTACCATGCCTTCCCATTACCTACCACACCACCAAACCCTCAGTCTCAGCAACAGACAGCTTACGTGGTATGAACGTCTTCAACTTGTTGCTTCTTAACTTACAAAGTTATCTATGTATACAACTATACTTCCTTTTTTCACCATCAGGTTAAAAGTTGGTCATTTTTCTAACCAAGAGTCATCCAGCCATTCACGTTTTGAATTTTGTGCTCCTTTTCCGGGATTTGACTCATTAATTGTCTCCTCTTGAATGAATCTTTAATAGTTCTCTTTTCATGGCTTCCTTTTTTACATTGGGAAACAGACTTAAACACTTATTATATTAAAAAAGTCCTTAACTCTCTCTAGCTTTCATATTTTACCCAAGCATCTAGGAAGGTAGTCAATGATTATATATCTAAAATTTTTTAAAGTGAGTCTGTGTCAAGAATTTATTAAACTCATTAATGAAGGACTCAGCAGAATGGTGAAGCTGGTTCAAAGAAAATTTGAGAGACTTAGGTATATAAAGTCATTGAAAGGATGCTGGAATCAGATTGCTAAGTTATATATAAAATAAGCCATAACTTTTGGGTTATAATATTTCCACTTGCATCTCTCCAGAGATAAATTTCATTTTCATTCCTATTGGACAAGAATAATTTACATCTCTGTTTTCTATGAGTTAACATCTACCCTTGCAGAGTCGAAAAATATCTTGAATAGTAAATAGCAAGTCATATAGAGGCACACACTCCTAGAGAATCAAAATAATTCTGGGCAGGTTGTTAGACTACACCCAACACAACACTGAAACAACAGGCAGAAACCCCTTTGTCTTTTTCAGATTTTGGAAACTTTTTCTAAAAGCCATCCTTGTGATCATAATTCCTAAAGATTATTTTTGATCACAAAAGCTAGTCTTATTTTATCTTGTTCTGATTTATTAACATTGGTGCAGCAAAAAGTGTTAGTTAAATATAAATTTATTTGAAGTATGGTCAGCAAATCCAGCACCACATGGTCTTAAGCAATGACTAAGGCCAAAATATTAACCTCTGTCTGGAGAAATTACGTGGAATCTACTAGTGTCTATTCAATAGGCCAGAAGAGTTTTTGTTGCTCTTATTTGCACTCATGATTTGAAGCTAGAAAACCAAACCTAAGAAATTCATTTCTATCAGTTTTTCCTGGAGTACCTGTAAATGTGAATGAATTTCTCTCTCACTGTGAAATTCTCCAAATCTACTAAGGTACCTGGTCTGCTAGGAAATGATCTAAAATTCCAGGATCCAGAAATCCACAAAACAGGTGTTAGGTCTACTGGGAGGGCTTTGTGAACCTTTGTTCCACATATGAAGCACAACTCCTGTTCCTCAATGGGAGGCATATCATACCTGATTAAATGAGATTTAGTCTCATTTGATACTTCATGCGTAGCTTTGGTTACACAATTGATTTTTCTAACTATATACTGCTTAAACAAACAAACAAAACTTATTGATCCCTTGAAAAACTGCCTCTTTTTTTTTCTTTTTTTTTTTTTAATAAATTTATTTATTTATTTTTGGCTGCCTTGGGTCTTCGTTGCTGTGTACGGGCTCTCTCTAGTTGCAGCAAGCGGGGGCTTCTCTTCGTTGTGGTGCGCAGGCTTCTCATCGCGATGGCTTCTCTTGTTGTGGAGCATGGGCTTTAGGCGCACAGGCTTCAGTAGGTGTGGCTCGCAGGCTCTAGAGTGCAGGCTCAGTAGTTGTGGCTCGCAGGCTCTAGAGCGCAGGCTCAGTAGTTGTGGCACACGGGCTTAGTTGCTCCGTGGCATGTGGGATGTTCCCAGACCAGGGATCAAACCCATGACCCCTGCATTGGCAGGCAGATTCTTAACCATTGTGCCACCAGGAAAGTCCACTACCTTGGTTCTAAAATCAAAAGACTTAGTAAAAAACATTTGTCTCTGAATTTGACAGTGTTGTAAACAATAGTTCATTTCAGTTTGCAAAGGCATAGTCTAAAACAAGGATCAGCAAACTTTTTCTATAAAGGACAAGATAGTAAATGTTTTCAGTTTTGTGGGCCATGGGTCTACTATAAGATTTGTGCTCAAATCTGCCAATGCAGCATAAAAGAAGCCATAGGCAACATGTAAACAGTGGGCTCATAGATTAGATTTGACCTGTGATGAGCTAGATTTGGCCCATGGACCATCGTTTTCTAATCCCTAGTTTAAAATAAAGGTTAGGTGTTGATCAAGAAGAAAGAGAAAGGGCTTCATCATAGGTCCATAAGAAAATAGAACATTAAAAATAATACCAGTACACAATAAGAAGATAAATAATATCCCAATACAAATAACCACAATTGTATTCACCTTATCAGTTCATTCACTTCCATGTAACTAACACTTGTTGCACTGTATGTTGGGTCTGCAATCTGCTTTTACAAAGTGGCTGCTTCTGGACTAAAAGAAAAAAGTCCTGGAGATCCTGACTCAGTCTCCTGCTGCAATCTGCAGTTGTCTAAGTGGTGTCAGCTTGGCAGTTTATACTCATGAGTCTATTACTTAAAGTATCAATAGGTAAGAGTGCCTTGTCCTTTTCATTGAGGCTCTGAGGATGTCTGTCTTGGTTAAACACCTACTTTTTAACCTGAAACTTATAGCAGAATCTTTAGGTAAGCATGAGAAGGAAGCCAGAAGTTGATGACAAGTCCGAATGATAGTGATTTTTTTTTTTTACAGTAATCAACGATACTAGAAAGAGGAGAGCAAAATCATCTGTAAGGATGATGTCATGAGTAACTATTTAACTATTTTATAAGATTTGGATCAGTGATTCCCCTGAGGGTAAGAACATATCACAGACAGTGAGGACATGGACAGCTCTTTAGGCTATTCCTAAAATGTACAGCCTCAGAGAGAAAATTAACCCAGGCAAGACAGAACGGCTTCTTCCCCTGCACAGCTCTTTCCATTTAGCACCTTTTGGACCTCAGTGTGGTGTGGAGCATAGAGGTTTCTTCTGGGTCTTTAGCTGAGAGCTTGGCTGTACCCCCACAGGGTGAGGCTTCATGAGGCTTAGGAGAGAGTGACTGCCATGAGCTAACCGGTGTACATTGAAGTTTGGCCAATCCCGAATGGAATGTCTTCAATAAACACTGCAGGGGTTCAGCTGAGAACTCGTAAAGGCTACATGCTAGGATTACGGACCATGCTCTAGAGCAGGGGTCAGGAAACGATGGCCAAATCTCACTTGTGGCATGTTTTTGTGTGGCCCGTGAGCTAAGAATGATTATTACATTTTTAAAAAGTATTGTTCAAAAGCAGCAGCGCAGCAGCAGCAGCAGGAGCTGGAAGAAGAGGAGGAGGAAAAGAAGGAGAAGGAGGAAAAGGAGATAGAGACCATATACTGCTCACAAAGCTAAAATATTTACTACCTGGCTTTTACAGACAACATTTGCCAACCCCTGCAATAGACGTAAAAGCCATGTCCTGGGACTAAGAATAAATATGAAACAGAACCACCCTAACAAGAATAAAATCAAGCCAGAGTAAGGAAATTTACCAATAATTAGCTCCTTTGCAGAACAAAACTAACCTTCCTTAGAGAAAATAACATAATCCAGACTCCTTAAACATCACCCACAATGTCCAACATATAATAAAATGTTGTTAGATATGTGAGCAATTAGACTTGTGTTACCTATGCTCAAGGGAACAAACACCAGTCAATGGAAATAGACTTTGATAGGACCCAGATACTGTACTTAGCAGACTAGGACTTTAAAACTGACATTATAAAAATGTTCAAAGACTTAAAAAAAAAAAAAAAGATAGACACAATAAGTCAGCAGATGGGAGACCTCAGTGGAGAACTGGATACTCTAAAAAAGAACCAAATGGAAATTCTACAACTGAAATCTGATTAATTCAAAAGAGAATAAGCCAGGAGAAATAGAAGAACAATAAGAACAAACAAGAAAGACTGAAAAAATAGAAAGCACATAGCAAGGTAGTAGAATTAAACCCAATCATATTAATTACTTAAAATGAATTGACTAAACTCTTCATTTAAAAGGCAGAGACTGCCTGCATAAAAATGCAGACTCTACAAGATGCTACCTATAAATGAAGCAATTTAAGTATAAGTATACATGTAGTTAGAATGTGAAAAAAGGAGGAGAAATGCTATACCATGGAATAGTAAGCACAAGAAAGCTGCTGTGCTTATGTCAATTTCACACAAAGCAGACTTCCAGACAGATTATTGTTACATATAGAGACATTTCATAATGATATTTTAATTCACCAGGAAGGCACAGAAATCCTAAATATATAGGGGATGCACACAATACAGCTTTAAAATACATGAAGGAAAGACTCACAGAACAAATCCACAGTTATAATTGGAGATTTTAACACCTTGTTTTCATAAATTGATGCAACAAGAAGACCAAAAAAAAAAAAAAATCAGTAAAGAGAGAGAAGGGAAAGTTGGAGAGGAGATGCACCACCTTCACCCACACTGACCACTGTGCCCCTGGCCTCCCTGCTTCCTCCTGGGTTCTTGTGAACACACTTATGAAATGTCCTTCCTTCACTCCTCTGTTTAGCAAAAGTGTGGAATCAGCTAAATATTAATAAATTATGAAACATACATCATGATTCTCTTTGTTCTGTGACAGTATAAACCTGCGATTATTTTATCCAGAGGGAAAGAACACACAGAGCACCTCAGTACAGGGTAACTGAAGAGTGCAAATCAATTGCAACATCCCAGCTTGCCTGATGTTTCACTCTCTACCTGCCAACGTTTATTTGCTCCATAGAGACATATGCAGGGCTTGGCATCACTTTGTATACCATTTTTGTTTTGCTCTCTTTGAGTTATTTGATACTGTGTCCATAGTTAGTTATGACTTTTAACTTGTTCATTGCAATGATTGAAAACAATATCAAAAGGAAAGTCCCATGTTTTTCTTCTTTGGCAGTTTCTGTCTGCCTTTGGCATTTTTTTGTGAGCTTTCTTCTCCTTCCTTTCTTTCCCATGGTGTCTCCCATTTCCTGGGTCACAATTCTTGGGGGGAGCTTTCTCAGCTGTAACCAGGGTTCGGAGAAAGGACTGGCCTAACACAGGAATGATTCAGCGTTATGGACGATTTTCCCCTGTGTGATGAGGTGGGGAAAGAGCTTACTGCGTTTGCACTTGGAAGATTGTGCACATTTCCTTAAGTCCTTTAACGCAGAAGTCCATGAGTTACAGTTGGAGAGCTAAGGCTACTGTTACATTAGACTCTTGTCTTCCCATGTGACTGGGCTGGAGTTTCTAGGTGTGGCCCCCCATCCCTCTTTATATGTTTCCAAGCTGGCAACAACTTCCTAGGTTCTCTCTTCCTTTCTCCTTGGGTCAGGATTCACCAGTAATATTTTTTCTTTCATTCCAAGTGTCACAAACCGGTTGCCATTGAGCCAAGGTTGTCCCACAGACATGTTTCATTCTCACTGCACAGTTAAATTTTCAGTTGCCAAATTAAAACATCCGGAGATTTCACATACAAACTTTCAGATTTCCCTAAACAAATGCAAAAACAAAACAGGAAGAACAGGCATTACTAAGCCTGACCCCACTCATGTATTCAGTTTCCTGGCAGGCCTGGTCGCGTCCCTCTCTGCCAGATCAGCAACCCTGCCCTCCTCTTCAGCCTCCCAAACACCCAAGGGTCCAAAGAAGTGAAAAAAGTTTGGAGAGCTCCGCTTTAAGCCATGTAAGAATAATAAGAATCTAGTTTTTAGAATTCCAGGTCTCCTTTTCCTATCCTTATCGGATATACCAGCAAGCCTTTTTATTTTGCTTATTTTACATCTCTGGAATAAAGCAATCTGAAAAAAAATTTTTTTAAAAGCTGTAGTTTCCCATAGTTGCCTCTAGATGGCAGTATTGTACTGGTATTCTCTCAGCTATTCCCCATTCCGGCTGCCTTCAAAATGTTAATTATCTAATTTTTCAGTGGGAATAATTTTTGTTTCTAAATTTATTTCAGTATTTTTTCAATAATGTCAAATTTATCAGTAAGAGGTAGAGTCCACAAGCTGCAATATTGAAAAGAACGAAACGACAATCTTTTTTTTTTCCCCCTCTTTGGAGCTTCCTGAGTTGATTAGCAGAAACAGAATATATTGCAACATATAATTGTCACGATTATGCAGGCTATTCATTTAGAGTTTGTGTGTGCACATGCATTCAGCTGCTACATCTGCAATGCATGTTGGAAAAATAGCCCCTTCTCTGTGCACTTTGAAACATCAAATGTTTCTCATTTGGAGCAATTTCTTTATTTTGTTTTGTGGATAATGAATGTTACCCACAAATATGGGAGGCAAGGGAGCAGGAAATAGTCTGTACTACACGGAGGAGGCTCTTAGAGATACACATATACATAAGTAGACAAATGTGAGCTGTGTGTCGGCCTCATACATAAACAAGGCAAGTGCTGTGAAAGGGAAGTTGTGGGTGCTAATTAGATTAATGGTTTGAGAACAAATTCATTTCAGAGCAGCTAATTAAATATTTCATTATGAGTTACTTTGTGCAATTTGCTTTGGTATGCAACAGACAAATATTAAGTATTTAATTTTATCTTCAAGTACAACTCACTAATATTTCACTGATTTAATTCTTTGGTTTTGGTGCTTTGGGTTTTCAAAGTGCCATCTTTTTAGTCCTGGTTAATCCACTTGACAGCTGGGTGTGACACAGGGACCTGGCAGTTCCCTTTTGTAAAAGCTTGGTCAATTACAACTTGGACCAACCTATTTGGTCATCAGGTTGATTACATCCTAAAAGGTTAGAATTGGAAGAACTCCATGAGGGCTTCTCTCATCCAGTGTTCAAGGGTTACCATTTCCCTGACAGACAGGTCCTCCAGCCCCTGCAGGAGCTCCCTCAGGAGTGGGAATGTCTCAGGCAGCATCGTGTCAATATTGGTCCCACTGAGGGACAGAGGTGACTCTCGGGACGTTTTTCCTCACGGTGAGCCAAGGGGAGGGCAGAGGCAAGAAGGAAATGCAGGTGGACAGGTGAACAGGGCTGCCGCCGGGAGAGTTCTGCAGGCTGCAGTGAGGAGTGTGGGTCCTTGGCAACACAGCCCCCCAGGCAGTTACTATGATTTCATCAGAAGTGGCACATGGGATGGAACCCTTCTGACTTCCCAGGCTTGTTCTACATGCAGCGTGCAGAGGCCGCTGTGACCTCTCTCTGTTATGAGAGAGACTGCCTTACTTCTATGGCTCCAGACTCCTCCTCACCCCTGAACTGAATGCCTTGAACCTTAGATCCAAGTGATGGATTTCACCTTTGTTCCACTACTTGACGTACCCCTCTTTCCACATCCTGCTTGGAGTCTGGCTTTTGGGTCAGACTTGGTGGCACCCAACTAAGATGTCTAGAAAAAAGGTCATCAGTAGCCTTTGCTTTCAGGAAAAGCACCCTTGTTAGCATGAGCTGGGTCCTACCCTGCAAAGTCTGAGCAGCAACCCCACCTCCTGACGCACAGCTCCTACCCTGCCTGACCACTGATCCATCCTGACTTAGGCTATTCCTGCCCCTCCCAGACACCCTTCCTGACCCCTCTCCGCCTCTCTCTCCCTTTTCTGTCCTTTGGGACCTAAGTTAAGACTACGTCTTTCACTAAGCCTTCCTGGACACATCTGTCTCCACAGTAGAATTTTCCCTCCCTCTGAATACCTCCAGATCCTTAATCCACCCTGTTAGAGGGAGTTTGAAAGAGTCCTCAGAGAGGTATGCGGCCTGACTATCTTTTTGTCAAGGTTTTCAGTGGCTCTAACCCCTGGGTAAACGGAATCTGAATTAGAGCACATAAAATCCACCTTCTCTGGAGCATTTATGACAACATTTCTAGTTTCAAGAAAAATTTCAGGGCAAGTTACTTTTTATACGTAGCATGTATTTTCAACACCACAGCCTTTGGCTGATGGGATCTTGTTACAGGAAGCATGAGGTCTGCATTTCCACCTTGGGACAATCTCATCTTGCCCCCAGGTCTGGAAGTCCTGTGTTCAACCCAGCTCTCTGTCAAAATGCTCACCGCGTAACTGACAGAATTTGCAAAGACTAAATGACTTGAGGGAACAGGAAGGAAAGAGGTGGGCTCAGAGGTGGGGCTGGTGGGAAGATGCCCTGACTTTAGACTTCGGGATTCTTCAAGGAAAACTAGTGTTTTCAGAGAAGATGAGATGACGAGTGAGTTCCAGGTAGAGGGAATAGTAGATGCAGAGGAGTGGAAATAGGAAACCGTTATCTACCTGCTCCCTTTGCTTCAAGGCTCAGCTAAACTCCTGCCTTCTTCAGAAATCTTTCTCCGATAATCTCAGACCACAGAGACGTTCACTGTGGTTGCCTGTCTCATTCCTACAGAGTGAGACCGGAAGCCCCTGGAGACCAGAAGCCTCAGGAGACTGGCAGCCTCTGGAGACCGGAAGACCTGTTTCATCCTTTTCTATAGCTGACCCAGTCCCCAGGACTGTGCTCCCTAACTGCTCAGACACTGCCATCCTGGAGGGGGAGTTCAGGATGAATGCAATACACATTTCCAGGTTGCCAGTTTCTTGCTGATTCTGCAACAAAGGAAAAGATCTTCTCTCATCCAATGTAAAAGGTGAAAAAAAAAAAAAAAGCTTGAGTTTCTCTTGGTGGAAAACAAAGGGACGTTTGCTTAACTATGACTCTGCCTCTCCAACATGCAAAGTGTTGTTTTTCTGCAAAATAGGGTTTTTAATATTTGGTAAGTTTTTGAGAACACTGCACAGTATCAGCTCTGAATGGTTGGGCTCAGTTCAAAGGCTTGTATAAATATCGCTAAAGAAGAGCCGTATTAAAGTGTCCAGTCTCCCTGATTTGCGCTTTAACTTTACCTACGCATAAATCTGCAGAAGAGTTCCTCTTCTCAATTTCACATTCCTCCAGACTCTAACACTGGCCTTTTTATGGACCAGAAATCTGGCCACTTTGTATTCCTTCAGTAGCTACAGCAATAAAGCCACCCTCGTTATGGAATAAAATTGAAAACTGTCTCCCAACTGTGCAGTTGATTTGAATGAAATCTGTTCTGTTTGTCTTACTGCGTTGTAGTCAGTGATAGATGAAGAGGGGAGTTTGGGGGCTTCTGTGGATGCTGACACTGGGCCTGATAACTAGAGCTGTAACCACGCCACCATCTATCATTCTGGGAAGCTTGAAGGTCTGCTCACCAGAAGCTGGCGCGCACCTCTTAGTGGGATGGGGTGGGCTTGCTCTGATTTGTCACACGATGTCTTTAATGCAGAAGGTTAGAAAGGTTTGAATTTGCTGAGAAAAATCATAGTTTTTCATTTGTGGACTTTGCTTTAAAGAAAATATTTTCTGACGAGTGTGTGTGTGTGTCTTTGTGTGTCTTTGTGTCCCAATCATCACACCGACAGGGACATCCCATTTTGATTCCCACTGCCTACATAGTGTATTGCTTGTGTGCATACATTTGTAATCTGCGTGGCCCTGGCTCCTTGGTCAAACACGAACACAGCTCTGTGGACCAGCAGCTGCTGCCTCGTGCTTTTTCTTCCTCTTTTTAAAATTGGAGAGGAGTCACCTTCCCCCTGGTGTGGTGACCTTCAGCTGGGCTTGCTCTCCGTTTTTCCTGATGCCTGCCTGGTGAGGGAATGTGCTAGGCTGGGGCTGGCTTAGAATTCGAACATGTTTTCTGTCCCCAGAGTCATTACTGTCTTAATTAAGCCATAAGACATTGCTGAGGGACGGGGGGAGCAGTGAATACTCATCTCTTTTTGATTTGCCCAAAGGGTATTTGGCTCAAAATAAAATGCAGGTGAATGTAATTTCTTTCCCTAAGAGCATGGAATTATGGGAATATTGTTGTGCTGGGCAGGGCTCAAAGCTGGAGGATATTTGAAGATTTGCTTCTGGTTTGACTCCAGCTGGTCCCAGGGAGGGGGTGATGGACAATTTAGGGGCTGGCTAGTCCTTCTCTGGGGCTTCTGGGGCTTAGGTGCCTGGTGGTGAGATAGACTATTCTGGTAAAGAGCTAGAATTTTGCTTTGCTTCTTATAGGATCTTCTTCTGTATCCTTCATTTACAAATAGGTCAGAAAAAAAATGGGGTTTTCTCCAGAGCATGTGTTAACTCATTATCCACTAGCTGCTATTTCACAGATGTCTGCCAAACTTTGCACTTTATGTGGTACATATTTTATTGGTTTGCACATAGATGGATGTTGGCAGTTACTCAAGGATCTACTCAAAGCAAGCAAATCCTTTACCAACATCACATGTTTATTCTCTTGGGTTCTTTTGTATCATATTTGTATCCCCTTTTGGTAGCAACTTGTTTTATCATCATCTGTCATTTCCTTTTGTCTCCTTAAATATAGAGTGACTTTCTTGCTTGGTAAATTTCTGGAAGATTACCTTCTAAAATATGGTTATGTGGATTTGATCAATGTTTTGTAAGTATTTTTATAAAACAAATTTTATAGAGTTTGATAATAAATAATGACGGTTTCTGACTTCCTGGTGACTGTGCATGTGCAGATCAGTTATGATTCCTGTCTTATCCCCACTTCCCCGGCCCCCCCAGGGCTGTGCCTCTTGTTTCTGTCTTTGTTACCTTTGTTAGTCAATGTTGAGTCTACTTCCCTTTTCTTTAAATTATGCATCATCAGTTTAAGGGGCTAGTTGTCACTAACTTTTATACAAAGCAGCCCATCCCCAAGTCAAATATAGTTGTCTGAGCAAACTGCCTGGGAGCACAGGGGAAGAGGTTAGAAGGCGAAGTAAAAAGAATTAACATTTACTTGCTGTCAACTCTGTGCCAAGTGCTTTACCTAAGTTATTTTGTTTCTTTCTCACAGTGACCCTGTAAAACAGATATCAGATGCAAGGCACCAGACTCAGAAGCTAAATCTTTAACCCAGGGCCATGCAGCGGTAGAGATGAGATCAGAACCAGCCAAACATGGCTTTGGAATATAATCAAGAGAATTTAGTAGGTGAGGGCAGATGGTAGGGAAAAGGATGGGTTGAAGATAATAAATTTCATTCAGTAATGAGCAGTTACTGAGTTAAAACACATGTAAGGACTTACAGTCACCTGTCATACACAGATACAAGATCAACCTCAGAACCCAGGGACAAAAAAGAAGAGAGAAATGGAAAAGTATGAACGTGTGCTGGGGTTGTCCAGCAGGAACCTCTTGATAGGAGCCCACAGCTGCAAGTGCAGGCCAGTTGCCTGACGCGATGGCACGCCCCCTTGTCCTGTGCCCCTCTCTGCTTGCGACCCGGGCAGCTGAGGTGATCCTACCACGACCTGGACGCATGGGTAACACCACTTCTCTCCCACAAAGGGCAACCCTGCTAACTGGAACTCTACCGTCATGGTCCCCTTCCTTTGAGACCTGGAGAATTTGGGTCTTCCTGGAAGCCTTATTCAATTGTTTCCTCAGACAGAGTTCTGCTTTACATCCTAATCTGCCAGGAATGGGACTCACAACCAGGCAGAGCAAAAGGGCACACAGGCCTGAAGGGGGAGGAGTGGGAGTGGGAGAGAGTTCAAGAAAATTAGGTCATTGAATTTTCTACTGAGACTGCTGGCTTTGGGTACATCCCTCCAGAGTCCCAGAACAGGGCTTTCAACAAGGGAAATGCTCAACAAACATTTGATGTAGGAAGGAAGGAGTTCCATCAGCTGGCCTAACTTTGACTGTATCCTGTCCAAAGAGTATTCCTCAAAGTTCCAGACATTACCAATATTATGACATAGTATGAGTGTGTTTCATGTTTGGTAATTGCAATCAGTGTTGCTTTTGTTGTGGTCATCCATGTACAATGCTTGGTGTCAGTCTATTTATGTCTTGTAAAAATAAAATACAGTGTGTGTGTGTGTGAATAAAAAAAAAAAAAAAAAAAAAAGTTCCAGACATTACAATGCTTTCTTCCATTGAACTGACCCTGGAAGTCACCATGCTTAATTACTCCTTCGTGGCCCCTGGGATTTTATGTCATCCAAGCTGTCTATTCTCATGTGCCAGCAATGACTGCAGCTAGTCTTAGAAGGCTCAGAAGGCTGGCCAGAAGGCTGGCCATGGCTTTCGTGGCCTCAACATCGGGGTGTTTGGCTCACAGTTTCTGAGTTTTTAACGTACAGTGTAGCTCTTCTTTAGATGTGACTGGATCTTGCTTCCCTGTACAAAAACAAACCCGCTCTGGCTGGTTTCGTTTGTATGTGTGGAAAAACACATATTCAGGTAAGAGATCCGTTTGAAAATAAACTGCAAAGGATGTCTGAAAGCAATCTCAAAGACTCTTCTGTAGCTCGTAGCTTTTTCTGTGGATGTGTTCATCTGCTAATGGAAGTGGACTCTAGTTTTCTGAGAGTTGGTGTAAGTGCAATCTGTTTAGAAAAGCAAATCTGCATTTATCTCTTAACTGCACGTTGCTGCAAAAATACGAGGCCCTGGTAGAGGCAAGGCTCGCTTCCCCCCTCCTCTCTTAGGCCTCCTTTCACACTCTGTGAGCTGTTATGCTTCCTCTTTCAGTTGGGAGAATGCACGCTCTCCCTGCGTAAGTGACATGTCTGAACAAAATGCAAAAGTAATGCACTTAGAACCAACTCTTCCTGGACACCTAAGTGGTAGACCTAAAACTGTGCCCATCAACACCAAAACTAAAAACCGAACAGCAAAAAAATGGACCCTCCCCCTCCCCCCAAAACACACAAAATGGGACAGCAAAATCCTCACATTTGATCTGAAAAACTCAGACTTTTCTGAAATGGCTGGAACCAGCCCCGAGGAATTCCAGTGCTTCTGTGGGAGAGGCTTGCAGAATGAATGGTGAGGCTGGCGGAGCTGTGACAGTGTCCAGTGAGTCTGACAACGCAGTGACCTTGGGCAGAAGCTTAGTGTCACTTGGTCTCCCTCTGGCCACTTCACACATCTGTCAGAGACACATAATAACCCATCCTCATCTCGTGGGGGCTGAGGATTAATTAATAATTGATTGTAAATTACTTGGTACTCCTCAGAGGAAACGCATTCTGTAAGTGCAAAGAATCATTATTATCCAGCAGTTCAGCTGGCTCTGAAGCACTAATGACTTCAGGGAGGCTGCTGGAACACACACTGTGGTCTTTCCAGTTTAGAAACCGAAAGTTGAGGGACTATATGGGGCTTTATTTCCCCTATTAACCCTACTATAAAACAAGACATTCTTCCCCACAAAAATGTCTGCCCTATTATTGCATTTTATCCACTAAAGTATGAAAACAGATACCTTCCTGGATTCTGGCTGGGAATTCATAGCGGGAGAGTGGTGTTTCCCAAGGTCGATTCTCAGCACACCAAGCCCACGTGACACACAAAACCAAAAGGGCTTTGTCAGGATACCACACATAATGCACTTTAGTGCATTAGTGACCTGCAAGGGGTTTATGAGAATGTGTTGAATGTTATTTACCTGACTCCCAAAATGATTGGATAAAGTCCTGTAGATGTTTGCAAAAATTGCACATTCCACTCTGTATGCATCCCTGATTTCAATGTGACTTTGAGGTTTCTCTCATCAGTGGATGGGGCTATTTCCATACCTTTGAGCGTGGGCAGGCTTAATGACGTGTTGTGGTCAATAGGATGTGGCCGAAATGACATTGTATCAGTTCTGAGCCTGAGCATCAAGAGGTTTTACAGCTTCTATTCTCACTGGTGGAACCCTGCCAGTCTCCGTAGGCACGAGCCCAGGCCAGTCTGCTGAAGGATGAGAGAGATGTGGCCCCAGACAACCACCAGCCAACAACCAGAGCCATCCGACTTATTGGGAGGAGGCTGACCACAGACACGTGAGAGCGACCAGCTGCACACAGCCCAGCTTGTTGACCCAGAGACCTGTGAGCCAGATAAATGGTTGTTGTTTTAAACCACTAAGTTTTGGGTGGTTTGTATGCAGCAATAGATTTATAGTACAATAATGGCATCCATTAAACTCTTTTAATCGTCCCAGGGGTATAAATTGAAGTTGCAAATTGGTGATGCACAGACGATTTAGCATTTGGCCGGATTGGCTGTGATCAGCTCAGTATCCTTGCTGCTGCTTTTTCCATTCTCGTCTGTGCTTTGGGGAAGAAGCAGGGACTTACCTCACAGTTCCTGTCCTCATATGGTTCTGGGTTCTATTCAGCCAATCAGAGTCACTTGAGTGAGATTTGGAACGTGAAAGAGAAGACGAAGCTATCATCCTTGGGTAACTGTGGGCAGAAGTGTGGGCAGATGCTGGTGTGAAGTTTGTAACAGCTTCTGGGTGAGCTCCTAGGAATCACCCCCATGGCCCTGGAACTTCTGGGTTTATGAACTCAGTCAGTTGCTTCCCCAGACCTTCCAAGGGTGTGGAAACCTCTGATGGGGGAGATTTCCAATTACATCAGAAATTAGAATGTGATGACTGTTATAAGGGAATTTCTAGGGTATAGCACGTGCCTGTGACTGATGGCCATGAAGAACCAGGCTCCAGTTGAAACCTTTACTCTGCTACCTTTTAAAACTAAATGTTTGCTCATGTATTATAAAGGATTCCACTCAGGAATGGCCAGGTGGGAGAGGTGTATATGGGAAGGGGGTGTCTCCGGGAGCTCCCTGGGCATGCCACCCTCCCAGCACCGGGATGTGTTCACCAACCTGGAAGCTCTGTTATTCCTTTTTACCTCAGTGACTGAGGGACCTTCCTGGACATTTTGCCTCATTTTACTCAAGTGTAAAATGGGAATGACAGTTTTTACCCCAAAGAGTTGTTGTGAGGAATAGATGTGGTCCACATGCACAGATTTGTGGCACACAGTCGTTCTCTGAATGGCAGTTGTCTGTTAGTTCAGGCTAGGTCCAAATTTTCAATGAATGGAACCTAATTACTGAGTTGTGCTCTTTCAAATGGCCCCATGTTGCTCCCTTCAGTTTTCTCTTAAATAAGACACATTAGTACATCTCAAGGGAAGTACATCAGTAACTTCCCGGGCGTCTCTATTTGGCCCCTCGGCTCCCTGATCTCTACGTCTTTTGCACGGCTTGCTCCTGTTGCAAAGATTGTTTTCTAACAAGTCAAAACATTGACTCAGGTGAATTAGAACACAATTGCTGTGGTATTTCCCAGGGATTTGCCTTTGAAATCAGCAAACATATCAAAACATCTCATTCCCCTGTAAGGATCTCAACAGGATTGTATCAGAACTCAAAGGCAAGGTGGGGCGGAACAGGAATGAGACAAGCAACCATCCATTTTCACTGGTACAGTAGTTGCTGTGTTGAGAGAGTCCCACAAGGAATCAAGACTGGATTGAAAACAAAAAAATCCAAAAAACTTTATCTGATGTCTTGCTGTGCTTAGCTTTTTGTTTGCTTACTTGTAGGGAGGCAGGGGTGAGTGCTGGGCTTCTTGAACTTTCTTATGGAGGAAACTTCAAGTGCAACTAAGAGGAAACCCATCTCCCCAGAGATCTTCACGTGTGGTCCAAACCCACAGACCAAAAAGCATGGCATTTATTTGATCTTTACAATGCATATTAATTTTTCCTATATGTAATAATTTATTTTAATATGAAAATTATATTCTCCCTAAATCTCTGTAGATAACGGATGCTCCAGGAAGACGTGTGTACTGGGTTTACCCCTCGAATGGTAATACTGTAAAGAGAATGCACTCAGACTCAGACAGATATGGGTTTGAATTCTGCACTCCCCATTTTATAGCTGTGTGACCTGTGGAAAATGAGTTCGTTTTTCTGAGCCGTTTATCTCATCCGAAAAAAAAGAGATAACAATATTTCTTTGGCAGTGTTGTTGTGAGGATAAGAATTAAATGAGATAATGCACGTAAAGTGTCTAACAAAGTAAGTGATAACAGGTGCACAGGAAACAGAATTACAGTATTGTGTTAGTTTCAGGTGTACAGCAAAGTGATTCGGTCATATATATATAATTTTTTTCATTTCTTTTCCATTATAGTTTATTACAAGATATTGAATATAGTTCCCTGTGCTCTACAGTAAATCCTTGTTGTTTATCTATTTTACATATAGTAGTGTGCATCTGTTAATCCCATACTCCCAATTCATCCTCCCCCCATGTCCCCTTTGGTTACCATAAGTTTGTTTTCTATGTCTGTGAGTCTGTTTCTGTTTTGTAAATAAGTTCATTTGTACTATTTTTTACATTCCATGTATAAGTGATATTGTATAACATTTGTCTTTCTCTGTCTGACTTACTTCACTTAGTATGATAATCCCTAGGTCCATCCATGTTGCTGCAAATGGCATTATTTCATTCCTTTTTATGGCTGAGTAACATTCCATCATATATATATATGTGCCACATCTTCTTTGTCCATGTATCTGTCGATGGACACTTAGGTTGTTTCCATGTCTTGGCTATTGTAAATAGTGCCGCTGTGATCATTGGGGTGCGTGTATCTTTTCAAATTAGAGCTTCATCTTTTCTGTATATATGCTCAGGAGTGGGATTGCTGGATTATATGGTAACTCTATTTTTCATTTCTTAAGGAACCTCTGTACAATTGTTACTTACTCTTAGAAGGAGGAAAATGAAGAAATTTTTCTTATCTTCTTGATTGTTGGAAGATCACTTAACTTTAGTCTTCGTTAAGGCTGAGATCTCACAGTGGACATTGTGAAACTTTTGCAGATGTGGGGTTAAGGAGCCTGGACCAGCCAGAGAGAAGGAAGTACACATAGGTAAAGAGTGGACTCTATTTGAACAGCGACTTTGATTTCCTTCAGCTGGTGGTTGCCAAAGATCTGTTCCTGAAAGGCTTGCTTATATTTATGTGGATCTAAATGTTTATTCACATAGTCATGTGCTCGGGACCTTGGAGTATTTATGGCACATTGAGCTGCCTGTCCCCATTCATTTGGTTCCTCTTATTTGCTTGATTTCTTTGCCTGAACAGATGGATTTCAGACATTCAAAATGCCTTGTCAAGTAAATATGGTAGGACAAAATTGGAAGGTAAAAACCAAGGTTTTGCCTCCTGGTCCCTTTTCTGGTTTTCACTATTTTCTTTCTTTCTTTTTTTTTCCTCTCTTTTTTTGTCACAAAGTATTTATTGCCTCCAGGGGAGGAGTGGGATGAAGGGGAGCATTAAGGCATCTCAGAATGGCTTTCAAACAAGTATCTGAATGGAATTTGAGGGACAGTGGTAGACACAATTGTCTTGATAGTCCAGGCTATCAAGAGCTTTGTTTTTTGGTTTTATTTTTGACAAAGGTATTTTGCAGCCAGAGTTTGTCATAAGCCTTAGAGTGATGTGGTAGGTTTAAGGCCACATCTTTAAATGGAATACAGCACATTAGATTGAATAGAATAGAATATGGCAGAAATGATGAGATGTCACTTGAGAACAGTGGCTTTCATCTTGGGAGCTGTCCCTCACTCTCTCTCGGTGTGCTGGCTCTGGGGGAAGCCAGCTGCCACGTCGTGAGGCAGCCTGTGGAGGGTCCCACGTAAGTGAGCTGGAAGCAGGAATTTTGAGGCCTGCCACATCACGTGAGGGAGCTTGGAAGCAAATCCTCCCCCAGTCCAGCCTTGAGATGACTGCAGCCGGGCCAATGACAGATTGACTGCAATCTTAGGAGAGGTCTTGAGGCAGAGACACTCATTTTAGTCACGTCCAGTTTCCTGACCCATAGAAACCGTGAGATCATCAGTGTTTGTTCTGCTGAGCTGTTAAGTTTTGGGATCATTTGTTATACAGCAGTAGATAACTAATATATGTGGCCAATTCATGATGGTATAAAATCAGCTTTTCTTCCAAAGAGGTAATAAAGATCTGATGGCTTGTTGGTGGGAAAGGATGATCAGAGAGAATGTCAGCAGGGTTAAGACAATGATGGATTTCCATCTGGGGACGTGGACAAAATGCCCTGTCCTCCTAGAGGGGTGGATGGAAACCCTGGGTAAGTTTGAGGGGTTCTGAAAAGTAGAGAGGAATTAAGCCTTGCTTCTTGAGGAGGCAGCAAACTTACTACAGGAGAAAAGAATATCTGCTGCATTGAAATAACAGAAAGTAGAAGTAACAGCCAGTGTGTCTAGGCCAGGGGTTGGCAAACTTTTTCTGTAAAGAGTCAGATAATAAGTATTTTTGGTTGTGGGCTGTTCATTCTCTGTCACAAAGTCTTAACTCTGTCCTTTAGAGTGAAAGCAGGCAGCCTCCTCCTGGACCTGGAAGGGCTTCTTTGTGAGCATAAAGAGATGCAGAAGGAGCTGTGTGGACGGGAGGGTGGAGAGCGCCCCGCATTTCAGCTACGTCTGTAGGTGGGTGAGGACCGAAAGGGAAAGATCAAAGGGAACTGTACCTCTCAGTCGGCGTGGATGACTGCTAGTGACGAGCCAGGAATTTCTTCCCAGATTTTAATCCCTCCCTGGGGAGGGGTGTGTGTGTGTGTGTGTGTGTGTGTGTGTGTGTGTGTGTGTGTGTGTGAGTTTACAGGGACAGTATCCTGAATTGATTGAATTCAAACCCCAAAGTCACTGAGTTTCCTTGAATTGGCAATTTTTTTTCCTCCATCAGTGGTAAATGGAGTCTCAAGAACTAAGTTTGCATCAGTTATGGAGAAATGAAAAAGGTGACGGTTTTGCACACCCAAGCACTATGATCATGTAAAATCTGTGTGTGCTATGTGCATATAAATTGCTATAAGAAATAATATCAGAGAGATCCAGATTTTCGAGTTGGGGAAAAGCCAAAAGTTCAGAGCACCTGAGTAGAAATATCATTGCCTGCCGTTCCTGGCTAATTCTAGAATTGGGCCAGCTACGTCATTTGCAGGGCCCAGTGCAAAATGAAAATGCAGGTCCTTTTGTTCAAAAGGCAGGAAAAAAGTGCTGTTAAAGGTGGTACAATATAAAACTTTTTCCTTTCTTCTATGGTCTCTTTTTCAACTTGTGATGGTGTTTTACATTTGCTCTTTAGTGTTGTTCTAAGTAAAGAAAAATTAAAAATTTAATTATTAATAGCACTTTTGCTGTTCCTCTTTATATTTTGCAATGCCTCTTTTAAATGTAAACATAAGACTATTTAACTAATATAATCACCCAAATGACGTAACTCAAAAAACTCCCAAATTACATAACTCATATTTTGCAGCTTGTATGTGCATATATATATATATATATATACATATATATATACATATATATATATATATATAAAATACTTACATATATATATTTTTTCTTACTGGGACAGTAGAAATGCTGCACAAAATGAACCCAGCTGTTTTAAAGCTGTTTTAAATTTCACTTTTTGGTACATGCACATTCCACCAACACTCTCTATCTTTGGCTGACAATGAGTCAGGAAGGACGGAAAGGAAAAGGGATTATGAGTCGCCTCTCTTTCCCTTTCCTTCTGTGTCATCATTTTCAGCATCTGTGGTTGACTAACAAAGGGAAGTAGTATAAGGAAGAGAGGATATAGCAGGGTTCTGATTTACTTTTCTAGGGCTGCTGTAACAAAGTACCACAAACAGAGGGGCTTAAACAACGGAAATTTATCGTCTCACAGCTCTGGAGGGAGAAGTCTGAATCAAGGTGTTGGCAGGCCCATCTCCCTCTGAAGGCTCTAGACGAGGCTTTTCCAGATCCCTCTCCAGCTTCTGGTGGTCCCTTGGCTTGCGGCAGCATAACTCCAATCTTCACATGCCGTCATCCTCCCTGTGTACATGTCAGCGTGCAAATTTCCTCTTTATATATAGATACCAGTCATATTGGATTAGAGCCCACCCTACACCAGTATGACCCCATTGTAACTAATTACAGCTGCCATGACCCTACTTCCCAATAAGGTCACATTCTGAGGTATGGGGGGGTTAGGAGTCCAGCACATGAATTTGGGGGGCAGGTACACAGTTCAACCCATAGCAGTTTCCTTGGTTGTTCATGTTTCTTAGAGCTCATTGCCTCATTTGGAGCAAGTTCTAGTTTGAACAGAAAGCATGACCTCTTGGGGCTGGCAGTGACCCCACAATCTATGACTGACTCAGTCATAGATGTGAGTCTTGCTGAAGTCCCCTCATCATGGGCCACCGGC
The DNA here is from genome assembly GCF_009873245.2 of Balaenoptera musculus. Taxonomy (NCBI): domain Eukaryota; kingdom Metazoa; phylum Chordata; class Mammalia; order Artiodactyla; family Balaenopteridae; genus Balaenoptera; species Balaenoptera musculus. The sequence goes on along the minus strand of NC_045789.1, from coordinate 87,077,919 downwards.
TTTCTGTGCTCGTGAGGAGCCATGAACACTGTCTGGGGACGTGGCAACAAGGGACAGAGGCTGACACACATAGTGTGCCTATCTCCTCTGCTCATGTGCATGTTCCATTGTCCCATCCTCCTTCACTTACAGAACCCAGGTTCAAAGAGAAAATTATTAAGCATCTAAAGATGGCGACAGATGAGCATTAAACCAAGCATAGGGCTTTTTGAACCTAGGGCCCTGTGGACCGTATGGGTTGCACCCCTACAAAGCCAGCTCTCTCCGAACTGTGACCCAGATCTCTTACCTGAGCTTCATCCCCTGTTCTCCAGATCATTAGCAACTTGTTGGTGATCATATCCAGCCATTGAATTCCTGGAGTGCAAGGAGGTAAGCGCTTACCCAAGATTCCCAATGAGAACAAGCAGGGCTGGAGGCCCATTGCCAGGCCCCTGGGCCATTGTTTACTGTTTTCCATCCATCACCTGGCTACCTGCTTCTCAGCTACCTGTTTGCTAAGAGTTAGCTCAGTATGAATGCCTGGAGCACAGAGAGTTCTCCAGGGTTCAGTTATCCCCACGATGTGGCAGGACGCTCGTTAGATGTGTGTGGATAGGGGACTGACTCGCTTTGCCCTCTTAGATGGCAATGGAGGCAAGTGGTGAAATGGCAGCTGTTTCCCATCTAAATGGAGTTCAGGGCAATGGGACAGTGAGCAAAGCTGAGATGTCAGAAGGATCTGAATTTTCCTGTTCACTGCTCAGTGAAAAGCTTTGAATTTTGAGTGGAGGGGCTGGGGAGTGAGGAAGCCAGAAGGTGGCCTTATCATACAGCAGGGTCACAATACTTAGGTCTGGCCTAAGGCAAAATGCTCCAATGATGGAATTGATTTTTAGGGTTCCCTGGACATTTCCTGGTCTCCTTCTTGTCTCAGTTAACTTTTGCTCGGTAAAAAACCACCCCAAACTTAGTGCCTTAACATAACACCATTCATTTGGCTCAGCATTCTGCAGGGAATTTGGATTGGGCTTGGCGGGACAGTTCTGGTCCAGCCCATCTTGTTCAGGCATTTGTGGTCTGCGGCTGGGGCTTGCTGGCTTGTGAAGGGTTAGAGTAGCTTTCGAGCGTGTCATGCCACATTCTAGACACATTCTAGAATGAGTCTACCTCATTTTGTTGATCAAAGCAGGTCACAGGCCAGCTCAGATTCAAGAAGTGGAGAAGAAATAGATTCTACCTCTCTGTGGAAGGAGCTATAAAGTATTGTGGCCATTTTGCAATTTACCCCATTCCCCCCGGACCCCTCTCAGCATCTCATGCCTTCCATCCAGGCCTGCTAAACTTCACCTGTCCTTGGTCTCACTCCTTTTTTTATCTTCCCCCTTGTTATTCCAGGGCTCTTTATTCGAGATCTTTTATGGGAAAGAGCCAGTTCATTTTAGAATAATTTGTGCCGGATAATAGGTAACAGAAGTGGGAACACTAGTGGGTTACTCTGAGACCTTTCTTGTGGTAGAAGTTCTGGGCTTTTTGGAAAACCAGGCCTTAAGTCAAGTCTGTCTTAAACTTTCATGATCATAAGAAATACCTGGGGAACTTGTTGAAAAATGCAGGTTCCTTGATCCCATCAGAGACGTACTAATTCTGTATTTTCTAGGAGGAGCCTAGGAGTCTGTATATTTTCAAGCTTCCTGGGTGTTTTTGTTTGTTTTTCTTTTTTGAATAACTGGGTTTTGGAAACACCACCTTATTTCACTGTCCCCACAGCGTCTGGCACCTGTGATGTATTTGAGAGTCTTTCCATGTGTAACTGAATTGAGTGGAGCCATGGTTCTCACGTGTGGTTCCTGTTCCAGAAGCATCACTTTCTTGGGAACACATTAGGAATGCAAATTCCCAGGCCCCACCCCAAGCCCACTGAACCAGGGACTCTGGGGTCAGGGCCACAATCTGCTTTAACGAGTTGTACTGGAAGTGCGGAGCCTTAACCGCTGGACCGCCAGGGAATTCCCCCAGGTGGTTCTGATGCTTGCTCAAGTGTGAGGGCTGCCAGGGCAGAGCCTGTCAGTAGGGCCTCCTGGGCATCTGCACATGTGAGTGAGAAAGCCCACCCAGGCCTTGGTCCCAATCAGGCCTGACCCTCTTGCCCTCCTGCAGAGTCTTCCTGTGGCTTCCAAGTTCCTTGAGCCGGTCCTTGGGCCCGTCCTCACCTGTGCTAAGTAACTCACAATTTGCTGAAATTCCTTCTTCTGCCTTCTGGACAGAGCCTCTGGCCCTGCTTGTTAGGCAGTCTCTGAGCTGATAGAAAAATGATGGCTCTTGCTGAGCGAATAGAGCTTTTAAGGTGGTGTCGAGATATTTTCCCCCTTTTCCTGAGCAGCTTTTAAAACTCTGTACCTTAGGGGGGAGTGCTGAGGGTTTAGGCATTAAAAAGGAATTGGCACAACGGGGCCACCATTCCTGCAGAGTTTCAGATGCACACTTTATTAAAGTGGGTATACACAGCACACACACACACACACACACACACACACAGAGCCTGGGTATCAAGTTCCTTGAAGCCAGGTTCTGCTTCATTGTGGTTTCCTGGAAAGCCCTTAGCAAGTAAGTCCTCGTCAGCCCAATTGGCCACTGGAGATTTTGTTCTGTGAGCCGGAAGTCCCCCGGGAGAGGTGGGGAGACTGAAGAAGAGAAGGATGTTGGCGTGGACATTAGGAGTACGACTTCTAGCCCAGATACACCACAAATTCTTGAACACATTGCTTCATCTCCCTGAGTTGCAACTCCTTCTCTGTAGAATAGGGCATATATTTAGATTTCACCTTTCCCTAAAACATCTTTGAAGGTTCTTACAAATATAAATGCACTTAGAAATACATAAACAGCACTTAGAAATACATAAACAAAAATTAGGAATTCCATAGGAGATTTGAACAGAGATCAGTGGTGGGAAACTGGAAAGAGAAAAAAATATTAAGTTCGATTCTGAGAGTTTGGACAGCCCAGGAGGCCTGGAAGAGGTAGAATCAAAAGTTCTTTCTCACCTTGTCAGGTGAAAGAAGGAGGTGGGTGTGCGTGGGTACGGAGTGCAAGTGGGCTTGGGGGTGGGCCATGAAGAGAGGAGGAGGAAACAGAAGTCAGGTTAAAACACCTGTATTCCAAGCCCCGGCCCTTCTGGCTGTTTCTCTGACATCAGCTTTCCCGGAGCCCATGCACACTGGCTTTCCTTGGCTCTGGTGTGGCTGACACTTTCCTCGGGGGGTGTGTGCAGCAGTCAAGCAGACCAGCCCTTCCTTTTCCTCCCTTGTGCTCACTAACGTGGTCAGGTGGTGTTTAGTTACGACACTGGAATTGTCCTCCAAATGCAAGTCTGCTAATGGGGTGTCTGTCTTCAGATGCAGCTTCAAATGGGAAGCGAGTCTTTCAGTTCGAAGGAGTACAAAACATCCCACCCATAGCTGAATGTGCAAACTGAAAGGGAAGAGAGGCTATTAGTGGGTTACGGAGTCAAGCAAGAAGCCAGTGTTGCGTAGACGGGCTGGAGGGAGCTGGATGGGAATGGGGTGCCCCACATGTCATGCTCTGCTAACAGACACCTCTGAGAGGGAAGAACAAGTTGGGGGACTCTCCCTGCCAGCTCTCGAGACAGATCACGAAGCTATGGTGAGGGCAGTGTGGTACTGGCACAGGCAAGTAGATCACTGGCAAAGGACAGAGAGCCCAGACACACTCCATGCATAACTGGCTGGCACTGCAGCTCAATGAAAAAAATGACACTCTTCAATCAACACTATTTATTTATTGGCAATTGGTTATTACTATTGAGAAAAATACAATATCCCTAGCATCGTATAGGTTAAAACTCTATTTGTAGAATGACTGAAATATAAAAGTCTAAAAGCTTTTACAAGAAAATAAAACATCTTTATGAACTTGATGGAAAAAAGAATTTCATAATGTTCCAAACTCACAAACCATAGCAAAAATTGAAAAATTCAATTTGCATTAAAACAAAATTTTTTTTTGTCCATCAAAAGATACCTTTAAAAAGTTAGGAAGAAATAAAGAATTAATAGCCAGAATACATAAAGAACTTCTCTATATCAAAGAGAAAAAGACAAACAGATTAGTAAAAACAAGCAAAAGAGTTAAGATATAATTTACTAAAGTGGAAACATCAATTGCTAATAAACACATGAAAAGATGCTTAACTTAATTATTAATAAGGGAGATGCAAATTAAAACTAAAATTAGGTGCTGTTTCACACCATCAGATTGGCAAAAATGAAAAGTCTGACAGGACCAAGTTTTGTTAGGGTGTGGAGTGATGGGACCTCTTATCTACTGCTGTTGCAAATTGGCAACAGTAAAGTTGAAGATACGTATACACTATTGCTCAGAAATATACCACTAGATATATATCCTAGATGAATTAATATATACACACATACATGCATACACACATATGTATACATATATATGCACACACATATATGCAGGCATGTATATGCACATATACACATGTATACCTATGTATGCACACACACACATATGTTAGGAGACATGAAAAATAACAATCATAGAAGTATTGTTTATAATAGTAAAATATTGGCAACTTCCCAGCATCCATCCAGAGGAGAAATAAATTGTCATATCTGTAATGGAATTCACATAGCAGTGAAAAGAAATGAACTAGAGCTACATGAATCAATATGGATTAATTCCACAAACATAATATTGATCAAAAGAAAGCAATTTGCAAATGAATTTTTGCAGTATGATATCTACAAGAAAGTTCAATACAGACAACAATGTTTTTAATTGAACAGGGAGAAATATATATGGAAAGGAAAAAAGAAATGCAAATAAATGAAAAACCTCCAAAATCTGGACAGTTTCATCCTGGGTAGAAAGAAGAAAGAGAAGGAACCTTGGAAGACACTGTATGTTGACAATGAGTTATTTACTTATTTTTTTAAATTTTACTTATTTATTTATTTATTTTTGGCTGTGTTGGGTCTTTGTTTCTGTGCGAGGGCTTTCTCTAGTTGCGGCGAACCGGGTCCACTCTTCATTGCGGTGCGCGGACCTCTCACTATTGCCGCCTCTCTTGTTGCAGAACACAGGCTCTAGACGTGCAGGCTCAGTAGTTGTGGCTCACGGGCCTAGTTGCTCTGCGGCATGTGGGATCTTCCCAGACCAGGGCTCGAACCCATGTCCCCTGCATTGGCAGGCAGATTCTCAACCACTGCGCCACCAGGGAAGCCCCGACAATGAGTTATTTTTTAAAGCTGGGTGATGAGTTGTTATTCTTTACGCTGTTTTGTTTTGTGTCTCAAGCATTAATAATATAAAGGTGTAGCCTTGTTAGTTACTGACCCGACCACTTGTCCTTCCTCAGAGATTAATCAGGATTGATCTAATCCTGGCATGGCCATTCCATTTTCCTTTACCAGAGACTTTTTCCTAAATCCTCAGATTCTCCCTTATGTATGGGATTGGGCACATAACCTATTTTCAGAGCTAAGATGAAGTGAGCTGGGGGACTTGGTTCTGGAAAGCTTTTATTTTCTGATAAAAGAATCCTTTTGGCCCCTGCCTCTTCTTTCCTTCTTGGGACACCAGATGAGGATGTGATGTTTGCTACTGTGGCAGCCACCATCGTGGGGCAACAAGCCCCACGGCGGAAGGCCAGTGCTCTGAGGATGGGAGAAGAGAAGAATGGTCAGAGCCGGAGTATCTGATGATGTAACCAAGCCGTGGAATGACCCCTGGAACCATCCAGAACCCATAGATTTTTGTGAAGTAAACAATAATTGTCTTCGTGACTCAAGCTACTGGTGGTCTGACTTTCTGTTACTTGTGGAAAAATCTTCCTGATACAAAACCCAACAAATCATTTTCCTTTTAACCTTAGTGTTGGGCTTGCCATTCTATGAAAACACTAAGCACTTTCTCTCTTTCAAATCTCTACTCTTTTTCCCATGTACAAGACCCCTTATGTCCTGGTGAACTCCTCAGCTCTAAAAGCTTTTCTGAAACGCGTTGTCTGTAATGCTTTCCCAGCGAGCCCTAGTCAACAGCACCCTTCCTTCTCGGTCGGCACCCACATCCCCTCGCTCTGTGTTACAGCCCTTACCTTGTGTGGCCGTGCATTCCACCACGAGTCCCTTTAAGGCAGGACCGTGGCATCTTCATCACTATGTCTCCAGTGGTTGACACAGTTCCGGGTACAGCATAGGGACACAGTAGAAGCTGGGTAAAATGAATGATTCTGCCTGTATCTATATCTTAGAGGGAAAACAAATCAAGTACTAAATTGGGTAACTGAGGAGAGGTGTGGGGAAAGAGGAGTTTAAACGGCTTTCCCAGAAATGAACACTGCCAAGCGAGCCCTTTTCTTAACAGCTCTTGATGCAATATTCCATCAGTCACATTCACATCTGCTAATGATTTTGTGTGTTCGATAGAATCGCATTTAAGCTCACCAGCCTATTAAAATCCTGGTTTCCTTTCATCTCCCCATCCTAATCAGGTTTAAGTGACAATTGCTAGGGACTTATTTTCTAGGAGATAAATGAATGCACAGGGGATGCTGGGCACTTACGAAGGGATTGCTATCCCAGGACTTGAACTACAAAAGTGTGGGCAACCTTTTTGAGAGACCCCTGTGTGCTAGGCAATACAGAGACACAGGCAATGCATTATTTAATTTTAATGGGTTTAAACATTTGCTCCGGTACACTTCTCTGTATCAGTAATCATGAGACTAGAACAGTGATTACATTAAATATTTCTTACTGTCTTCTGAAAGCCTTTTTCTTTTTTAAGGAGCTGGCGTGTATGTGTGAATGTGGAGGGGAGTCAGAGAGAAATGAAAGACAAGGAGCATCAATATGCAGAATAAACTTGAGACGTCAGTGCACTGAAAGGTTGGCATTAGCTCTCTATGTAGCCAGGGCGCTGGGACCATTAATTGGTACACGTGTAGAGGAGAGCAGGCTTGGCTGAAAGAAGATTCTAGCTGCAACAGGAGTCGACTGAGACTGAGAGACGTTTTATGCAGATCTTCATTCTGCAGAGGGTCATTTGGAAAACGTTATTTTTGCAAATGTGGGTGAATGATCATGATAGCAACGTTTAACATAATATTATTTATCTAGCATGTGCATGCTTAGTGCTTTACATGCATTATCTTATTTAAATTAATAAAAATTATACGAGTTTGATACTATTATTATTTTCATTTTGCAGAAAAGAGACTTAGAACACTTGTCCGGGAAATCACAGAACCAGTAAAACAAAGAGCTTCCCATTTTCCCGGGAAGAGTGTATAACTCTTGTTTGGTGGCTTTGGCAAATGTTGCCTCTCCCTTTGAGTTCTAGAGGGAGGGGACCGGTATGAATAGGGGCCCAGGAGCATTCAGGGCATGAAAGAACCCACGCCTCAACCTCTGAGGCACAGAAGTTGACACTAGGACAGGGCAATTCCAACCAAGGCTGGGGCGGTGAGGGCCAACAGAGTCCTTGAAAGATTTACCATCAGACTGGAGATCTGGGACAAATGGGCTGGGCTGGCCTGGCGCACGGTCAGAAAGAAAGAGGCTGGCGTCGTGGTCCTGGATTGTGGCTGCTGGAACTTGGTCTAGAGTTGTTACGGAACTTAGAAGCATCTCCTGTCTTCTTATTGTGGAGGGCAAGAAAGTGAAAGTGCTTCGCCCTGTCAAAACAGGACCTTGAGCACCTGGAATCAATGAGATTGCAAACTATAAAGCTCTTCTGATACTATTTGCAGTCTCTAAAGTGGGGCTAACAGTAGCCCTCTCACTGGATTGCAGGAAAAAACAGAATGAGGGAATGTATGGAAATCACCAAGCAGAGCTGGCTTCTGCCATGGTTCCCTGTCACTGGGGCTGTGGAGAGTCAGAGGTTTCTAGTAATTCTCATATTGTATGTATTTCTTCTGCTGGGCGTGGTCCTTCCAGGGTTACCAGATGTGGTCCACACTGCACAGAAGAGGACTCCCAGCACCCACACTCCTCCATCTGCCTTGGGTGGACTCATGACATCTCCCCTCAGCCCTGTCTTCTCCCACTCTTCGTGGGCTCACCCTCCCGTGGCTGCTGGCCTCCTTTCTCTGGCCTTTCTTCTCTTTGCCCATCAAGATACATCTGTTTTCCCTCGGGGTCCTCTCTCTTTCACTGTTAAGAACCTTTCTACTATGCTTCAGTGCTTTAATTAAAAGAAGTTGTCAGTGGGATGGGACCCAGGAATTTAGGAGCAAGATATCAGAGTGAGATGGCTCTTTCCAGGGCGCCTGACAAAACGCTGACTGCAACTTCCTCTTCTGTGCACTTAAAGCCCAACTGTGCTAAATGTCTCTGCACAATGAGACAGGACAGGACCCAATGGTGTGATCCTCCTTGCCGTCACCACACTTGCAGACTTGGTCCCCAGACATGCAAAATGTGGTGATTGGGCACGAGAGCTTAGCTTGTCTCCTGTTTAGGTTTTGGAGAGAAACTGATTTTCTGATATTCTACCCACACCAAGCTTCCCCCAGCGGAAGTTAATAGGAAGAGAAGCGAAGGAAGGTTGGTTAGAGGACAGTGGAATTTGTGTGTACCAAAAGGATTTAGTTGACATATCTTTTCATTGGCAAAAAAGGATATACAGTCTGTTAGTATCCAGTGGGGGCATTGGTTCCAGGCCCCCAACCTCCTCCCACTGGTAATAAAATCTCTGGACACTCAAGACCCTTCAATAAAAAGGCGTAGTACTGTTGCCCCACGTCCCCACCCTTTATCCATAGGTTCCCAGTCTGCTGATCAGACCATGCAGATACAGAGGGCGACTATATTACATTTCATGGACATATTTTCTAGTTCATGTCTCGCTCTGGCCAGTTCAGCTCATCAATTAGCTCACCTTGACTGAACAACCCATGAGATTCCAGCGGCACCAACCAGCTGGAACAGGCTTGGGGATTTGTCTCTATTTTAATTCAGCTAAAGTGGAACAGCTGTCCCTCTGCACTGCTGACCCTGCCGAAACTTCTCTGGGAGGGTCACTACGGTTCTATCCCCAATTCCAATGTGTGCTTTATTTCTTTTCTTTTCTTTTTTTTTTTGATCAAGCAATTCTCAGATACCAGCTGGGTGTCCTACAATTCAACTAAATTCTAACACTATGAAGAGATTGCATCAGATCCCACAGGTTAAGGGCTCAGTCCCACAAGACTGCATGCCCCCCCTTCAGATGCCAATGCCACCTGTCCTTCTGATGTCCAGATATAGATGGAGGTTCTCATGACCCCCTCCTTGGGTTAACTAATTAATTTTCTAGAGCAGCTCAGGGAACTCAGAGAAACATCTTACTTGCTAGATCACCATTTTATTATAAAAGGAACTTGAGAACAGCCAGTTGGAATAGATGCCCAGGGCAAGGCATGGGGAGAGGGTGCTGAGGTTTCATGCCCTCTCCAGGTGTGCCACTCTCCCCAGATCGTCACGTGTTCACCAACCCAGGAGCTCTCTGAACCCCATCCATTTGGGCTTTTATGGAGGATTCATTACGCAGGCATGACTGTTTAAATTACTGGCCACTGGTGATTGAACTCATTCTCCAGCCCCTCTGGCCACCCCAGAGGTCTGGGTGGGACTGAAAGTTCCAACCCTCTAATTAGTGGTTGGTCCCTCTGACAGCCAGCCCCCAGTCTCGGTGATTTCCAGTCACCTCATTTAAATAATAAGATACCTTTATTTCTCTCATCGTAGGAAATTCCAAGGGTTTTGGGAGCTCTGTGCCAGGAACAAGGACATAGGCCAAATACATATTTCTCATTAAAAAAAAAAAATCACAATATCGTAGTCACCAAAATTCAAGTTTCAGGGCCTGGGGAGGAAGACTCAGGAACTCCTCTCCCCAGGCCCCTCAGGGCCTGCATGTTGAAGACTGGAGATCTTGGCAAAGAGATCATAAACTTCCCACAAGTCCTTTTCCTAAATCACTATGGATTCCAGAACTGTATGGGGATTAGGAATAAAAACCTCACCTCTCGCCCCATCAAGAGTTGATTAATCTTTGTCTTCATACACAAAAGAACACAACTGTTTTGTGAAAGAAGCAATGAGAAAATAACCTTATGGGATATTCTTGTAACTGGCTGTTGTCTTTATGAGAGAGACTTTACTGTTTGTAAATGATGAGCATGGCTGCGTACCCGCAATTAGCAATTGGTTAACGGCGATTCACTGAGTGCTTACTGTATCCCAGGCTGGTTTCAGAGACAATAGCGGTGTTATTCCTTCACTACAACATTCTGATTTGCTTGGCTGAGTCTGTTTGCCTTTTCCCTTGCTTCTGTCTTTTCTTTTCCCTGACCTGCTTTAATTACCCCCTCTCTTGGCTTTACTTACTGCTGCAGGAGGAGAGAGGAGACAATAGTGGCGCTGACCAGGGACTTGGGAGAGCTAATTCTAACCAGGGCTTTCTCACTGGCTAATAGTGAGATGGAGGCAAGCCCCTTCTCCCCTGGAGGCTGGTTCACCATCAGTCAAGTGAGCCCGTTAAATTAGACGACTGATACTTCTCCTTTCAGTGCTGACATTCCTGGCCTTCCTCTACCAACTGGAGCTTTTTATCGGCAGAAGTTCTTTCAAGAGGACAATTATTTGTTGTAATTTAATGCAGCTTCATTATGATAAGTGCCTCTAAGTAGTTTTGTTCTTATTGTGGGATATTTTTTTTTTTTTAATGTGGCTTTTCCCTGTGGTATAATCATATCAGTGAGAGCCTGAGTCTCTGGCATGTACTCATGTGACTGACTACACTCTTAGTACTTTTCAAGGGGAACACGTATAAATCTGGGTGCATTAGGACTGAGAAGGGCAAACCTTCAAAGTCCGCCCTTGTGCACTGACTGGCTGTCCATTCACAAGGCTGGCAGCCCTTGAGGATATGGTGGCTCCAGAGATGCTGGGTCACTCAGGTGCTTTAGACAGTGTAGGACAAGCTCAGGGTGGCTGTAGGGGGTAGCTCCTGGGTTAGCTGCTCAGCCCTCTGCTTTAAGAACTGCAAAAGTAGGTGACTCTTGACAGCCATGTTTGCCCCCTGCCTCTGACTGACAAAGGTGGGCATTTGATTCAAGGTTGGCTCATCAGAGAGCCTTCCCTGAGAATATAGGGGTGGAGAAAGAGATCACTCTTTAAGGTAGCTGGACCACCCTACAGGAGGTGTGGGCTGGGTGGATTCCTCCAGGCAGAAACAGAGAAAACTGTGCTACAAGAGAGAAGGAGGAAGCAGCTGTGTGGATGGGGCTGCGGTGAGAAATGGTGATGACGATTTCCCGGTTCCTCCTCCTGCATCCTCTGGGGCCTGGCCACATTTCTGTCCTTCAGATACGGCCACATGGCTTCGGTTAGTCTCCGTCACTAACAAAGGAGCCCTTTCCAATAGGGTACTTAGATAGGTATAAGCTGGAGGCGCATATTGAAGAAAAACATTTCTTCCTAGACTATCATGCCCTTCATCACTTGTCCATTAATTCATTCATTCACTCATTGATTCATTCATTCACTCATTTAATAAGCATATTAAAAAAAATTTATTTTATTTATTTATTTTTGGCTGTGCCAGGTCTTTGTTGCGGCACACAGGATCTTCGTTGCGGCATGCGGGATCTTTTAGTTGCGGCACGGGGACTCTTAGTTGCGGCCTGTGGACTTCTTAGCTGCGGCATGCACGCGGGATCTAGTTCGCTGACCAGGGACCCAACCTGGGCGCCCTGCATTGGGAGCATGGAGTCTTACCCACTGGACCACCAGGGAGGTCCCTAATCAGCATATATTGAGCTCTACCATGTGCTGGGCGCTGTGGTATGCGCTCTGGCGGGACTGGTGTGCAGTGCAGATAGAGGGCCTGACCTGTGACCTCATGGAGCTCATGGGCTGTCCCTGTGGCTGTCGTAACAAATTGCTACAAACAAGGTCACTTAAAAGAACAGAAGTTTATCCTCTGATAGTTCCGGAGGCCAGAAGTTCAAAAGAAGGTTGTCAGGGCCGCAGTCCCTCCAGAGGCCCTAGGGGAGGGTCCTTCCCGGCTCTTTCCAGACGTTCTGGGGCTCCAGACGTTCCTTGGATTATGGCCGCATCCCTCTGCCTCTGACTGCGCATGACCTCTCCTCTTCTCCCTGTGTCTCTCCTCTGGGTATCTCTTCTAAGGACACTTGCCATTGGGTTTAGGGCCCGTATGGTTGATCCAGGATGACCTTATCTCCAGTTCCTTAACTTAATTAAACCTGCAAAGACCCTTCTTCTAAATAAGGTCACATTCACAGGTCCCAGAGGTTAGGACGTGAACACATCTTTTTTGGGGCCACCATTCAACCCACTACAGATGGTGAAGAAATGTTAGGAGCACGAAGCATGTTACAAAGAAAATGGTGCAACGATTTCTTCTTGGAGGGATCAGGGAAGGCTTTTCAGAGGAAGCTGACATCATCTGAAACTGGATGGGAGAGCAAGAGCATTATAGAGGTGGAGCCTTACAAAGGAAGGAAGAGGGAGAGCTAAGGGAGGAGGCGCTTCCCAGGGAAGAAAGGAAGGGTACTGGGTCGGGGGAGGGGGGCGGTGGGGGACGGATGGGCAGAGAGTGGGCAATAGCCTGGAGAGGCTGGAGGGTTCGGATGGCACAACCCCAGGGCTGCCTTGTGGTTTTACCTGGAAGAAAGTGATCTGATTTGCATTTTAGAGATTTCTTGGTTCCTTCCTTTTTTCTCCCCAGCCTCCAACTCCCTAATTTTCTGCTGATGGCCAACAGCATCATTGGCGGGAAATCCATGACAGTCCCGGTAGGCTTAGGAGAGGGAAGGTGCATAGGTTGGAACGCATCAAAAGCCCGTGATCGGCATCTAATTTCCACCCTCCCATCCCCATCTGCCTTAATTTTGGTTTTGCAAATTGTAAGTCAGTAAAGTATTACCTCAAGGCCTAAGATACCAAAGGCAGTTTAATATTGTGAAAAATAAGAGGCGTCTTTTCTGTTCTGACATTTATTATTACAGGGCTCGTTATTTTTTCCTAATGAAAGTTTCTTTCCTTCCACTTATCGGTTTTAACACATGCCATTCACCTGCTAATTAGGGGGCTGGGTAGGGGCTTACATCACTGTCCGGGAAGGAGAGGAAAAATGGCAAAGTAAATGGCAAGAAGTTGACGCGACAGCGAGCAGAAAAATCTGCAGTGCTTAGGAGAACCTGGGACCCAAAAGAAATAACGCGGCTCCGGGCGGGCAAGGCGCGCGCGGGCGCCACGTGACTGATCATTCAAATAGGCAGATGATTAACTCGGTTTATATTGATGCAAATAATCCTGCCGGAGCCGGCAACGGCTAATGCATTTTGGAACTGTGGTTTTCCATTGATAGCACAAAATAGTGTAGAGGAAAGCCATTTTCATAATATTAATAATGGAATTACAGAATCGGGTCACTTAAAGGAACGGCGCTGACTCAGCGAAAGCAGCGTCGACTTGAATGTGGAGATTAATACTGAGCAAAATGAAACACAAACCTTCTGCAGCTATCTCATGGCATGAAACACACATCCCTTACCGTTTTCTTTTTAAGAGAGAATGAGCTTTAAAAATGTCTCGGGCTAAGTACAATTCTCGGATGAATTTATTGCAAAGGAAAGAACTGTCCAGCGTGCTCAGAGAGCTTCTTCTGAGGTGCTTTCCCCTTTTTTCTTTGATTAAATATTGGGTTTACCTTCCTTGCCCATGCCCTGGTTCAATGCCCATGTCCTAGAACAATGTCTGTAAATGCTTTTTGAACAAATGCTTAAAATTGCAAATGAAGATCCGTAAATGCCCTCTAAAGATATGAATATATTTGCCAATGAAGATCTAGTCAGGTTGAGGGGAAATTCTGGGGAGATCTCTCAGGATCTTCTGCTGGGTAGAGTGAGCCAAGGTGAGCTCCTGGGAGCCTTGGAGGGCAGAGCTTGGGGACAGAGTGGTGGGGACAAAGGAGGTGGCTCTCTCTGTAAACTCTGCAAAAAACCTTGAAAATATTTAGAGGAGGGCACAGAGGTGTACCTATGATGAGGTTCACTGCAGTGCTTTTATGAAGGTGAAACAGCCAGAAATGGAATATTATGCAGATTTTGAAGATCATACTGAAGGGATAGGAAAAATGTTCATGGTATATTAAAGGAAGAAGCAGGTTACATATATTTTTATTTTTTATTTATTTTTTTGGTAAATTTATTTATTTATTTGTTTTTATCTTTGGCTGTGTTGGGTGTTCGTTGCTGGGTGTGGGCTTTCTCTAGTTGCAGCGATCTGGGGCTACTCTTCGTTGTGGTGCGTGGGCTTCCCATTGGGGTGGCTTCTCTTGTTGCAGAGCATGGGCTCCAGGCACGTGGGCTTCTGTAGTTGTGGCATGCAGGCTCAGTAGTAGTGGCTCGAGGGCTCTAGAGCACAGGCTCAGTAGTTGTAGTGCACAGACTTAGTTGCTCTGCAGCATGTGGGATCTTCCTGGACCAGGGCTCGAACCCGTGTCCCCTGCATTGGCAGGCGGATTCTTAACCACTGCGCCACCAGGGAAGCCCTACAAATATTTTTAAAAGAAAGTTGGGGGGCTCCTGTAATGATCACTTATCCAGTCCAGTTCACCACTCCTTCAAGAGGCTTGATGACTTCTTAGAATAGTGTAGGAGCCACCTGGGTAAGAAGCCAACTGCTTCTTCAGAAATACCTCTTCTCAGGCAAAGGAGGAGACTGGGGAAGAATTACGGGGCAAAAAGGAACTTGTAAGGGAATCAAAAGCTGTTAGAAGTTAAAGCTTGTCATGTTTTTTTTAAGCAAAGAAAAATTGTGGCAAAATATACATAACAGAAAATTTAGCATTTTAACTAAAGTGTACAATGAGTAGCACTTTTACATTCACGGTGTGTAAGCATCAACACTCTTTCCCAGTTTTGCTGTTCCTTGAAAACTGAGAAACTTTCCTTTGATATATGCATCCAAGGAATTGAAACAGGACTGAAGGCCTGTTAAGCACAGGTTAGAGGTTGCCTGCTAGTCTAGGCTCATCTCCATGCATCAGCCAATAGCTGGGTTATTGCACTGTGAAGCCACCTGCCAGAAATAGCAGAGCCATGCTGTGGCAGGGATCATGGGATGGAGAGCCAGATCAGTGTTCTTGGTTTATCCATCTCTTTTTGTCACTTTCCTGTCTTGTTACCACAGCTGGATCACTTATGGAGTGTTGGAGGAGGTCATCGGGAGAACATAACTGCAGGTTGACCCCATGAGCTGGACCCGTTCTTGGAATGTACTTTCTGCCCACTGTTCCCACTGTGGCAGCCCTTTGAAAAGACAGAGCCTTAAGAGAGAAAAGTGGTGTTTTGACCACCTTTATGGTACACGTGACTGAACCCTGTTAAGGCCTCTAGATAAACTTTTAAGATTCTGACTGGAGGGCAAGATCTATTTATCTTGTGGCACCCAAGACAAGTATCGTATATAAGTCCCCTTGCTTATTAAAACTGCCATCTACTAGTCTGGAGTGGTTGTCTCTTTCTCTGGTCTCTCCTTGTTCTCCGTGAATGGGGCCAGTGATACCCATTCAGGCCAGGCTCTGAGCTGGGTGCAATGCTCCTCCCAGACGTGGATGGGGAGAGGAAGTGGTAGTAAGTGCGTCGTCGTTGGAATTCTCTTGTCAAGAAACGTATTGAGCAGAGAAAGTGGAGAATCCTATGCCCATCAGGATTGTGTGGGCAGCAGAGGGAAAGGGGCAGGCAAGGGGAAAATCCAAAGGTTAAAAGAGAAGGTTCAACTTCCTGGAAATATTCCTTTTGTTGTCCTGCACAGAGGGAAATTTTCCCACTAAGATGCTTTTATTTTTTAAAAACCACCAGTATCTTCCTTCCTCCTTCATTATTGTGATCTATGGTTGTTTTTTTTGTTTGTTTTTGTTAAGGTGCCCATTAGGGGGGGCACTGTATAAACATTTCACCTGGTGGTGCTCCTGGTACACTCTTGGGTGCTACCCAGTCCCCTGACAGCTTTGCTAACACAAGTTTAACCACCTTCAGGATAAGAAGCCCAGGAACACTGGGCTTCTTATTTTTAGCAACCAGAGTGGAATGCAGTCAGCAAAGGGTGATAAATACTCCTTTATACTAAATGTTTCACAATAATGAAAAAAGAAAAAACCTCTTCCTTAAAATTGGGCACTCTTTTCATGTAATTTTTTTCTTTTTCTGGGTAGACAAATTGGCTAAGTCGGGGTGGGCAGATGTAGCTCTCATCAGCCCTGGATAGATTTCCTAGCGGCTTGCCCAATGGGGCGTGCAAAATTTCTGCCTGTGATCCTCTGCACATGTTCACCATTCACCAGGCATGGGGAATGTTGCTGGTGGAAGCAGCCCAGGAGAAAGAATTCACCTTTGTGAGGAAATAATTCCCAGCCCGGGAGCCGCTGGGATGTAAAATCCAAGCCCCCACCAGGGATCTCCACTGACCTGGGTCATTTACACTTGAATATGAGCTTTTAGGGAGGGTAGCAAGCTCACCGCGATTAAGGAGGGGCCCCAGGCTCTCTGCTGGCAGGGGCGGAGTGCTGGCAGCTCCGCCTTGGGGACTTTGTACTTGGGGCTGGTGGCCTGGTTGTGGGACCACCATGCTGGAGCCTGGGAGGTACCGGGATGATTAGCTTTGCCAGGCTGACATTTGAACTGTTCTCACTGTGATGCGTAAGGCCATACTTACTTTCATTCCAAGGGAGGTTCACAGGGTGTCTTTTTTTTTTTTTTTTTTTATTTTAATTAATACACTTTATTTCTTAGAGCAGTTTTAATTTTGTAGAAATATTGCGCGGAAAGTACAGTGAGTTCTCACAGACTCCACTCCCCTGCCCCACCCCCGCCAATTTCTCCTATTATTAACTTCTTGCATTGATGTGGTACCTTTGTTACAACTGGTGAACCAATATTGATAAATCGTTATTAACTAAAGTCCATATTTTACATTAGGGTCAGTGTGCTGTACAGTCTTCTAGGTTTTAACAGCGTCTAATGGGAGTGAACGCCTTTTCCCAGAGCAGCAGTGCCCTCCTGGGAGTGCCCACGACCTCCTCCAAACAGTGCCCAGGCTCTGGTGGAGCTCCTGTGGGCTGGGCAAAGGGGACACGAGGATCAAGCTGTCCGAGGGCAGTGTTGCTTGTCGCTGTCCAATGGGGCAAGAAGAGCAGGTCTCAGACCTAAGGAGGGGTGTCACTAAGCCCTAAGAGAGGCCACTCACAGAGGTTTGCTCTGCAACAGGTGAGGAAGCTGCCTGCGTCCCCATCTCCCGGCTGGATGGCTCTGCCCACCAACCTTTAGGTTCACATTCTCTTGGGCTATTGGAAGGGGTGTGTGTATTCACATGGGGCTGTTGCATGATGCCAGGCAGCCCTGTGACCCCCAGGACCACTGGCTTCCAGAGGCTCTGGTCATCCCACTGCATTTGATGGCTTCCTGGGGCTGCCTGGGATCAGGGGAGGTGGGGTGTTCATTAGGCCTTAAAAACTGGGTTAATGAAATGAGCAAAGATACAGAAGCTGGACATAATAAAAAGAGCCAACGCTTGCTGAGCACTGACTATATACCAGGAGAGTTCTAAGAGCTTTGCTCTCCACAAATTGACTCATTTAATCCTCAAAAGAACTATGTCGTTTATTATTATTATTATTACCCCCTTTTTATGATGAGAAAACGGCTTCAGAGAAGTTATGTAGCTTTCCCCGAGTGAGTGGGTCTAGAGTCTTATTCTGAATTACTGGAAGCTTGGTCAGGGCTGAAGCTTAACACTGTACGTTGCTGTTGATTGAGCCCCGCTGCACGTAGGGCCAGGCACCTACACAACACTCTTAAATGTAAGCCTCACCCCAACTCTATGAGGGAATGCGTATGTCTCTGACAGATAGAGAAACTGAGTCTCAGAGAGGTTGAGCAACTTATGCTCCGCCACACAGCTTGTTAGTTGCAGAACTGGGGCTTGAGCTCAGATCTGTCTGAATTAAAACTCGGGCTCTTCTCTCATACCTAGAAACACATCTGAATAACCCAGGGAGCAGTTAATGAAGTCACCCTGATAATTTGAGTTGACCTGGGGATCTGAGTTGCCCTGTGAGCTGCTCATCTGGGAAGCCAGTTCTTAAGCAGATGCCACTTTACTGACTTGCCACAGGGTCCAGGGGACAGGGCACACCTGAAACCTGCATTCCCATCCCTTCTGTGTGACTAGTCTCTCCTATCCTGCCCATAGGAGGACTCCAAGGGAACCCAGATCACCAGCCAGAAGGTGCCTTGGTGAGATCTGGAGTCTGAGCGATGGCCATCATCTCGGTCAGTATTCCTCAGCCCTGGCTGCACATTGTCCTGCTTTGGGGGGACTTTTAAAAGAAGTCTAATGCCTGCTCCACCCCAAACCAATCAATGCAAACCTCTGAGGGTGGCGATAGGGAATGAGTATTTTTTAAAAACCCTATAGGTGACTCTGATGCAGGGGCCGGGTTGCAAACTGCCGACTGGATGAAGCTGTTTAGTTGACCCTCTGATGTTTAGTTCCTTTGAGTGATTTCTTTGCTTTATCAAGTGCTGTGGGTTAAATTTTTTTTTTTATTTTAACTAATAAACTTTATTTTTTACTGCAGAGAGTTCCCATATACCCCTGCCTCCACAGATGCACAGCCCCATCAAATGCTGTTTTTAATAGAAATGTGCACGACTTGAAATAACCAAAGGACAGCACTCGATTTCCTTTCCTGAAAAGACGCTCCCTAAAATCACTTGGGCACAAACCTAGTGTTGGCAGAGGTTTCACGGCCACTGCTTGAGTGACTGGCTGAACCCCTGGCTTCTCTGTGGCCCTAGAATCAGGCTGGGCTGGCTGTCCCTTCTGCCCGGCTGCAAGCAGGCTTGCAGGATTTCTCTGGTGGATGCTCTGTGGGTGAAACCTTCCTGCCTCAGGGATGAAACTGCTAGGCACTCTGCTTGAGTGAGCATATAGAAAAAGGCTTCAAAACAGATCTTAAAAGAATCATGTTCAAATCCCCTTGAAACAAGGGAGCAATTCCCCTCACCCCCACTGTTGCCCCCATTTCTTTCTAAAATTCTCTTCAGCTCTCTGAAAAGCTTCTCTTCAGCTTATTTCTCTGCTTCTTAAGTATAAAAACATTTCACTAGGGGGCACTTTAAGACTGAGTAAGGAAAAAAACCCAGCAACTTGGTGACAATAGATTTCGCTTCATCATTAACTAGGTAAACAGTTCTGTACAAAACAAAATATAAAAAATACATAAGGAATTAAATATGTATTTAGCTGAAACTGTGATTCAGTTTCTGTGGGTTGTTTTCTTGAAAGTGAACATGGGAGGAAAGTGGCATTCTTGGACTTACTGGTAATTTTGACTTGAATACTAGAATAATAATAATGATAATGATAATAATAATAGTCCCTTCATCTGGTTTAAGATGGACACCTTGCCTACTGCAGTGTGTTACTGCAACTGAGTGATCAAGCTTTTATTCAAATTTACGTTTAAGAGATGTCTTTTATCGACATTCTCGGAGAGCGTTATGTGGTTGCTAGCAAGTCCCTGCTGCAGGGCTGATGGAGGATTGTCTGTGGAGGAGAGGAGAAGGTCTGCAGGTGCATTGCGATCTGAGTTCTGGACCTGGACTCCTTCTATACAGCAGTGTGACCTTGGGTCAATCATTGCCCCTCTTTGGACCTCAGTATCCTCATTTATAAAATGGATCTCTTTCCGATCGAACATGCTGTAAGAATCTCCTTTTGTGATTGGATTGTTCACACTTCCTTTCTCCTGAACTTTGGCATGAACAGTTAAACAAAGCCAGCTTCTGGGAGAAAGGCAGAGGGACAGAGGATAGGGGTGTGAGTCCCAGTTCTATACTTGCTGGCCATCCTTGGGAGGTGAGTAGGTTGAATTGTGTCTCCCCAAAAGATGTTGCAGTCCTAACGCCCAGTACCTGTGAATGAAGGACAGTGTTGTGAATGTGACCTTACTTGGAAATAGGGTCTATGCCGGTGATCAAGTTAAGATGAGGTCATTGGGGTTGGCTTTAATCCAATATGACTAGTATCCTTATAAAAAGGGGAAATTTGGACACAGAGACAGACACAGAGAGGGAGAACACTGTGTGAAGATGAAGGCAGCAATGGGGTGATGCTTCTACAAGCCAAGGAACACCAAAGAATGCCAGCAAACCCCCAGAAGCTAGGAGAGGGGCATGGGACACATTCTCCCTCACAATCCTCAGAAGGGACCAACCCTGCCCATACCTTGATCTTGGACTTCTAGCCTCCAGAATTTTATTTCCCTATGATACTGTTAAAATTTATTTAACAGTAAATAATTTTCTGTTATTTAAGTTACCCGGTTGGTAATACTTTGTTACAGTGGCAGCCCTAGCAAACTAATACAGGAGGATAGTTAACCTGCAAGGATGAGATTAAATGAGATGATGTATAGGAAAGCCCCTAGCACACAGGGCCTGGCAGTTAGTGGGCGTACCTCAAATGTTAGTTACTATAAGAAAGGAATAAAGGAGGGAGGAAACAGAGGATGGAGGGATGAGGAAGGAAACTCCTGGAATTAAGTACCTGTTAGGTGTTAGGAACTTTACATATTTCTCTTCAGTTCTTGCTAATAACCATTTGGCTGCTGAGGGAATGGGGGCTCCCAGAGGTTGTCATTTGCTGAAGGTCACAGCTAGAAAGTGATGGCAGCAAACTGGGCTGCGTGACTCCCAAATCTGTTCTCTTTATGCTGTGCTCGTCGTTGGGGCCAGGTGTTATTTATCCTGCCAAGATAGATCTCAGTCATCATTCATTCATTCATTCATTCATTCATCTGCTTAAGAGGCAGAAGGAGATGGAGCTGGGTCCATCCCAGTGAGTCAATGGCAGACTCGGCTCCACAAAGTCGTGGAATTTCTAGAATGGTTGAAGTGAATTGTCCCGAAGAGTCTTCACTGCTGCAGGCCAGAGTGAGGCTGTTTGGAGTAAGCAGATCTCAGAATCCAAACCATGAATACATGGGAGTGAAGTACTCAGTATTCATACCTTTTCAGCTTCTTCCCTAAGTAAACTTGCCCACACCCTTCTAAAGGTCATTGACAGATGACTCAAAACCAGACTCCTTCCAGGCTCATCCCTGAAGAGCCAAAATCAGTCCTGATTCGGTCCTTCGCCTCTTGGAGTCCTCCCAATACTCACCCTCATCCTTCTCTCCTTTCCCATCCCGCTCCAGCCCCACCCCAGTCCGGTTAAACGTTCACCTGGAGTTCATCTGGAGCATTCCTTCATTTTGTCAGTCTCCAGACAAATATCTACAGGGTGCCTACTTTCTCATAGGATCCAGCCCAGCGACGGGGAGTGATCTATGTGCTCCTCCTTCTTAGGGAAGGCATTTCAAGATAAACCAAAGATTTAGGTAGGCTGGAGGAGGACTATTTGCAGACAGTCAGCCATGCCCCCACGGGGGTGACCACGATGTGATGTGACTGCCCAGGCACACAGCAGGGCCAGCCTCCTCCTGGACCGTGACGCCCTCCCCTTGTCTCAGTCCCTTTGGTGCCTTGGTGATGCTCTTGGAGACGCCTTGGTTAAAGTGGACATTTCCTGGACGCTGCAGCAGGACAGGTGTGCCCTGACCATATGCTGCCCGGGTGGGATTCTCCTGGCAACTTCAGTGCATCCCTGTTGGGAAGCCTCTTTGGGGCCGGCTGTGGATATCCCCATCCTCACCACAGAGCTCCTACCAGCACTGGCCTCCAAGATTTCCCTTGCTTATTCCTCAGCTACCACCATGGGTCCTGGGGTGTATTAGTTTCGTAGGGCTGCTGCATAAATTACCACAAACTGGGGGGATTAAAACACAGAAATGTATTTTCTCACGGTTCTGGAGGCCAGAAGTCTGAAATCAAGGTGTGGGCAGGCCATGATTTCTTGAAGGTCCTGGGGGAGAATTTTTCCTCGCCTCTTCCAGCCTCTGGTGGCTCTCACAGCCCTGGGTGTCCTTCGGCTTCTGGCAGCATAACAACTCCACCTCTCTCTTCATGTTGTCTTCTTCTCCGTGTGTCTTCAAATCTTTCTGTCTTTATAAGGACACTGGTCATTGGATTAAGGCCCACTCTAATCCAGGATGACCTCATCTTAGCTTGATTACATCTGCAAAGACCCTATTTCCAAATAAGGTCACAGTCACAGCACTGCCTTCATTCACAGGTACTGGGGGCTAGGACTTCAACATCATTTGGGTAGACATAATTTAACCCCCTCACCTCTCACGGGTGGCCAGCAAGTACAGAACCGGGACTCACACCCTTATCCTCTGTCTCTCCGTTTTTTTCTCCCAAGATCTGCCTTTGGTGTTGTTTTAATGCCGAAGTTCAGGAGAAATGCAGTGTGCACAATCCAACCAAAGGAGACAGCTTGGGAAATTCTTACAGCATGTTCTATCAGAAAGAGATCTTAAATGTCTCCTAGTGCAATACTGCCATTTTACAAATTAGGATATTGAGGTCCAAAGAGGGGCAGTGACATTCTCAAGGTCACATCATCACTGGATAGAACGAGGCCAAGTCCAGAACTCAGGCCCTGATGCACCTGCAGACCTTCCCCTCTCCTCTGCAGAAAGTCTCCCATTAATCCTGCAGCAGACACTGGCTAGCTCCACATTAATGCTCTCCAATATGTTCTTAATGTCTTCCTGAGAAAAGCCGTTTCTTAAACGTAAATTTCTGAGTATCAGCTTCAAATACTTAGTTGCACTAAAACACTGCAGTAAGCAAAGTGTCCATGTTACAACAGATGAGACTATTAGTACTATCGTAACATCATTCTTCTAATCCTCAAGTCAAAATCGTCAGTAAATCCAAGTACCAGGGACTAGAGCTTCAACGTACCTTTTTTGGGGACACAAGTCAACCCACAATATGGGCTGTGACAAGCAAAGCTTCCTTCGGAGGGTCATAAGCCAGGCTCCCTTTCTCGGCATAAGAAGCCAAGCTCCAAGTGTCTCCCAGCATTTCTCAAGCTATTAAGTCCCCTGCGTTCTCTCTGCAAGCTTGGTCTCTGACTTCAGGGACACTGTGGGTGGCCCTGCAGTCTGGGCAGAAATGAAAATGGGTCTGGTGACCACCAGGATGTGGAGGCGAGGGAGAATGAGAGTCTCTCCCTGCTCTCCACACTCCTTTTATGCAGATCCGGGCTGAGTGTGCAGAGCAAGCTAGTGGCGAGGTAGGTGCCCGATGCTGGGTCTGAGTATATATTCCCATTCCTGGGTGGTCAGCTCTGTTCTCTGCACCTGCCCTTTCTCATTTCACTATTTGGTTCCAAGTGATGCCTCCGGGTGAAAAGTAACCCAGAGGCATGTGGGGAGGCTGAGGTTTGGTCGGCAGGGCTAGGAGCTGTTTTCTGACTGCAAATCAGCTTAGGGGAAGAAGAGATTTCTCTGCACTGACTTGAGACCCCAAAGCAAAACATAACAGCTTCCAAGTGCAGCCTCTCTAATGTGCAGCCTGCTGCCTGCTGGCCTAGGAAAGCGATGGGTCAGATCGATCAGTGTGCTCTTTCTAGAAATGTCTAGGAAACATCTGGGATGGTGTAAGTGGTCTGAAGCCAGAAAGTACTTTTGCTTCTCCGAGTTGAGTGTTTACCAGCTTTTTTTTTTTTTTTTTTTTTTTCCATAAAACCAACTTTGTTCATTTGGATGCAGTGATCTTTCCTTAAAAGAGTGTCCAGTCGTTATGGATTCAGTTCTGAGACCATCCACTTCTCAGCCTTTCTCCTGAGCAGGGTGAGCCGTGGGTGAAAGTTTGAGTCTAACTCGCATCAGCAGCGAGCGAGCACGTTTCCTCTTAGCGAAGCCACTTTTTAATGTGTCTCCACGAGAGACGCTGCTCAGAACACCTCCACCCGGGCGCTTAGGCGCCTCGCTGAGATGTTAAGTACGGAGGATTGCGGGGTGTTTTTGTTGCTGCGCTCGGCAAAGCCGACTGCTTTTTACAAACACATTAAACATTAATATCTACAGAATGGGCAATTTTAGAGTGCACAAGCACGAGTTTCCTGGACACGGATTTATTTATTTTTTATTAATGTAGCCTAAGCATGCCACATATTTCTCGCGGAGCTCCAGATCTGAAAGGTCTTGGCTGGCCCCAATGAATACTTCATGATTCCATTTAAGACCAAGGGAGCCAATAAACTCACCCCAATTTACATTTCAGTGGAGTCTTATAAGTAATGCATGCCTCCCGCCTCCCAGCTGTCTCCTGGACGGCCTAACATCTCAGCACATGCGTGGCCTTTTTGGGAGAACAAAAAGAGAGAACAGAGCAGTATTCTCTTCAAACTGTTTTCTGTTTCATCAGCTCCTTGGATCCCATCTTGCGGTCATGACTAGATAATAAGAAGGAGCTGGCCGCCAGAGAGGGCTGGGCTCTCTCTCCTCTCCCCCTTGGTCAGCCCCTCGCGCCATGATTTCAGCCATCACCTCTGAGCCAAGCCTTCCAGACGGTGGTGCAGCCCTGACTCTCCTACTGCTTTGATTCAAGACAGTTGAACAATTTTCCTCTCAGACCTGACTTTCCTAGAACGGGAGCCCAATTCTGCTTTCTTCATTTCTGTCCCACGGCTGATGCCGCCGGCAGAGCACAGGCCTCCTTGCGCTTGTCCCCCTTCGTCCCCTCCTTCCAGACCCCTGATCTGGGGAGCTGCTAACTCTGGGTGGCCCTTCCCCCAGCCTGTGCCTTCCGACTGCAGCCGGTGCCGGCTGAGTGTAGGTCAGGGCATACGCCCTGTGCAGAATCTTCCAGTGGTTTCGTCATTTAACGCCTGCCTGAGTTTACAGCTACCGGCTGCCCTATGGATTGCAGACTTGCTGCTTCCCACAGATGGCAGAATTGACACAACTGCATGTGCCACTCCATGTGTATGTGTGTATATATATGTGTGTGTGTGCATGTGTAATGCATATATAATATCAGTATATGTAATATATATAAAAAAAGGAAACCTCCTCTGGGTTCTGTTTCTCTGGAGAACCCTCACTGATGATTCTGGAGCCCCCTTTACTAACCATCTGGTGTAAGAGGCTTTCCTCCCACATCATTCTCTGTGATGTCTACACATCCCTTGATGTTCCTCTCATAGAAAGGTAGAGACTAATTCCTCTCCCCTCAAGTACTGGGCGGCCTTAGTGACTCACTTCTGTGAATAGAATGCATGAGCTCTGAGGCTAGATCGGAAAAGGTGATATAGTGTCAGCCTCACGCTCTCTTTCTCTCTCTCTCTCAGAACCGTTGCTCTTGGAGCCTTCCCACCACTTTGTGAGAGAGCCCAGTACAGGAGGAGAAGCCACGTGAAGTTGTTGCAGCCAACCGGCCCAGCCACGGTGCCAGCTGCCAGCCAGCATCATGTCCAGATGTGGGAGAACAGCCCTGGCCATCCAGCCGCCTACCCGTGAGCTGCCCCGGTGACGCTGAGTGCAGCAGAGATGGGCTGTCCCCCCTGAGCCCTGCCCAAGCTGGAAGTTCATGTGCAAAACCAAATGATTATTATTCCTTAAAGATACTGTTTGGTGGCTGGTTTTTATACAGCAAAAGATAACTGGAACATTCTCTCTCTGCGTAGGCTGATAGCCTCTTATGTTTCTTATTGCTCACTATTTGGGATAAAATTATTTATTTCTTAACTTGTTTATTTTCTATCTCCTCCCTTAAATAGTAGTTCCATGAAGGAGGGGACCTTTTCCATCTTATCTATTTGTTCATCCTAGTAAGACTGCTTGGCTCAGAATAGGCACCCAGTAAATATTTCTAGAATGGATACTACTCCTGAATCTACTAAATTATATTCTTTTCATTTTTCTTCTTTCCTCTCTTCCTCCCTTCCTTCTCTGCTCAATCTTTCTCTTCCTTTCATCTTTTATTTCTTCTTTCTTTTCTCTCTTACTTCTGCCTTTTTTCCTTCCTTTCCAATAATTTTATTACCTCTCATCACTCAAGTACTACATAAATAATTTTCCTTGTAAAAAATAAAAATATTTTGGATAAAGCTAAATCCTCCTTTGCTCACAATCCAGCCCCACGCCTGGCCTCCCTGCCTCCCCGCCCCGCATTTGCCTCCACCGCCCTGGTCCTTGGAAGAGAGGAGAGGCCTTCTCCCTTTGCCCAGGGCCGCAGCTGCCCGGCCGGCTCCTCTGCCTTACAGCCTCGCTCTCCCAGCGCTGCCTTCCTGTCACCAGAGTCCTGTCCCCAAGCTCTGCTCTGAGGGGAACTTGCGCCTAAAGCTTTCAAAGGGTCCCTGTTACCTAGAAGTCAGGGTTCAGATTCTACAACCCGGAGCTCAGACGTCTGCAGTCTGAGCCCTTCCTGGGCTTCTGGTTCTTCTCCTCTTTCTGAATCAATCATCCACTCCAGCTGCCATGGTTCCCTCCCTGCCTGCAAGGGTCTTTCTGGTTTTCCTACTTCTGCCTTTCTGCTGATTCTCTTCATCATGTCTTCAACACCTTCCTGATTCTACCCATGTACTCGGATGCTACCTATTCTCTAAGTCCTCTGGGGGATGGTCCCTGCCCTTCTCTGAAGGGTCCTCTCCTGTGTGGGCTTTAACCACTCGCTGCCTTCTCTCTGCTGTCCTCTTCCACGGTTGCACCTTGGCTCCCTGTGGTGTCCAGTCTCCTGGGCTGGAGTTGAGGCTCAGTGAAAATGGGGACCATGGTGTTTCTGTTTCATGTGTTCAGAGATCCAGGACATCTGAGAGTCTTCGAGAAGGTCCTGCTCTTGTCTCTATGGTCACCCAGGGAGAGGACGTGTTTGATGCCCTCAGGATCCACGTACATGTTTTCTGGACATCGTAACAGTGGCCAGTTGGACTGTAGGAGGTGGCAAATGGGTAGGATTCTTCTCAGTAGTTCCTTTCCCCAGTCTCACTTGCCTGGGGTTGGGATCTTAGACTCTATGGGCAGGTGTTCTGCTCCTTGGCGGCTACTATCAGGTGCATCAGAAGAGTGACTTGTTGATGGCAGAGCCATGGCTGCAGGCTCTACATTCCTTTGACGGGGAGCAGCAGGAGGGTGTGGGACTAAGGAGGGGAGAGGACCCATCTGGAGTGATTAGGCTGAGACTGAATTGGCTGTGAGTGGTTTTCCCAGAGCCTTATTCATTGGATCATTTATTCAACACATTCAACAGATGTTTATTGAGCACCTGATGTGGGACAGGTACTGTACTTTGTGCTAGGGATGCAGTGGTGAATAAAACAGACACTGAATTTATAGTCTAGTGGGAGAGATAGGCAGATAAGTGGCAAGTAAACAATTCTAATTCAACATGATCAGGATGATGCTTGAGATGAGTCAGGAAATCAATGTCATATAAAAGGGACATGGATCTAACGTTGGAGGCTAGGGGAAGCCTCTCTAGAAAAAGGAACATGGAAGGAACATCTGAAGGTAAAGAGGAGCTCACCAGACGCAGGTGGGGGGGAAGCACAGCGCAATGGTCTGGAGGAGGGAGGAAGAGGACCGAGAGTGGATATGGCCTTGGACCAGAAAAACTGACAAAGTGACTGGAACTTGGGACCTGTGAACAAGGGCTACACTTACCAAATGGAATTGTTAGAACTTCGACTTGTCGCCTTAGGGAGCAGGGAGGGAAGGCCAGCGGTCCTCACCTTGGACACCAGCGCTGGTGCCCTGCCGGGCTCCCCGCAGGTGTGGACTAAGGCCTGGCGTGCGGGTCATTTCACACGTGGGTGTTGGGACTCCAGGCCAGACGTTGCCCCTTTGCCCAGGTGGTCAGGCTCTTCGTGTGCCCCACTCTGACCTTGACACAGAATCTCTTCCCTTCCCAGGCTTCTCCAGGAAGGCCGCCCTGTAAGTGGGGATTGCTGCTGTTTGTAAAGGATGCGCGGGGTCGGGGGTGGGCGTGGTGCTCATACTGCAGAGCCCAGGGCACCCCACGCCCTTAGACATGTGCTTCTTTTCTTCCCAGGCTTCTTTGAATGTGCCATTGACTTGGAGTCTCCTTGGAGTCTGCTCCCACCCTCCCTCTCCCCTTCCTTCCTTCCTCCCCAGCCTCCTCCCCTCCCCCTCTCTCTTCCCCTCCCTCCTCCCCTCCCTCTCCGGAGCCGAGCAGTCACTTTTCTTATCTCATACAGAGCAGCCCCACCTGCTTCTCTAATCCCAGCACCAGCTGACCTGAGTGATTTATCAAAGCATTTGCCTGACGAAAGTGGGTCTCTCCCTGGAGGAGAGATCCTCATGCCAGCTGCTAAAGGAAAAAGAATCGTATTATTGCAGGGGAAGATAAAAGAAGCCTGGAAGCACTGGCCGCTCGAGCACCTTATCGGTGTGGTCACAGCTCTGCGTCAGCTGAGGGTAAAGGTGTCTGCACTTCTAAACACACACAAGCAACTTTCCCTTGGGCTCTCAATATGCTTTTGGAGGTAGTGAGCTCACCTGCAGGGAAGATATGTCACTATGAACTGGACTCATGGCCAGCCTAGCCTTTTGTCTATTCTGCTCACTTACCTTTTTTTTTACTTCCTTTTTTAAAAAATCCTTGACATTCCTAACTATTTACTGAAGGCCTGTTATGTGCTAGGAATTAAACTAGGCATTCACTAAGGAGAGAAATACTTTCTAGATGGGTGTAGGGAGCCTTAAGGGGACTGCTGTCCCCTTCTCCCAGGAAGTGCTTGCCTCCCGTCACCATGGCTACCACTGGCGCCTGGTGTCCATCACAAACGGTCTTCTTGCTGGGATTTTCGGTCTTGAGATAAGAAACATTGTCAGGTCCTCTCCTGATCTAGAAGCTACACGATGTCAAGCTCAGGTGCTTTGGGGAGGGCCACGTTTCCCCTCAGATGTGGAGAAAAGCAGGGGTGCATTGAAGAAGAATGAACCCAGAAAGAAAGAGACAACTTTTAGGAAGATAATCCCAGTGATAATTGTTCTCCAAGTTCCAGCTGTCATAAAACTGGGTTGCATCTCTGCGCATCCCACAGTCTGGTTTCTCAGTTTTTCTTTGGAGTTGAGCCAATAAATCGCTGATTTTGCCAAAGCTGGTTTGAATTGTGATTCTGTCACTTACATCCAAACTAACAAAAGAGTAATTAAAATTGGAAACATAAGGTACTTTGCAGTGAATGGGCTTCTCTGAAAATTAAGAGAAAAAAGGCAAGAGGTTTGATAATTTCACATCATTTTCACCCAGCTTAAGCAAGAAGTTCTGTGAAGTGCCCAGCATAGCATCTGATGCACAGTGGGTTCCCACCAATGTTAATTTCCCCCCTCCCTCCCACCGCCTTATCTTTTCTTCCTGGAAGCCAATTTCAAGTTAGATGCCGGAAAGCAAAAGATGTTTTAAAGCAGGTTTTGTGTGTCTTTTTAGATTACTAATCTTCTAAGTGGTACGAAGTAGCCTGGGTGATCTAATGCTTCTCTGATGTCCTACTTTTCCATGGGCTCAAGCCGAGTCTGTACTTATATATAATCAAAATGATATTGAGAAAATCTGAATCACAGAGGCATACGGATGGGGAGTTCTGTTACTGGGAAATCATAGCTTTAAGAGAATAACTTTCATAGAGAATCCCAAACCTGGGGTACGTAGCATCTTAGTTTGATTACTCACTCTAATCAGAGACTGTTGGATTTAACACGCATCAACTTCACAGGTACTTCATCTTTATCCAAAGTGACTCCCTGACCAGTTTCTAGAATATCCTAGCCCCCTACCTTTTAAAACGCTTTCTTTGTTCCTATGCGGTTTGCCATTTGTTAATTCCTGACTCCTACTAACACTGCATGTTTTGAATAAGTTTTCACGCAAGATGAAGGTTTGTCTTTGAACTAGATCTCCATCTTGCTGGATAGTTGCTAAATTACAGACTTTACACTGTAACTATTTACATTCCGAATAGAAACATTTATAAGAGAAGGGCTAATTGGTAAAGGAACCAAGAACACTGAGCATGATAAGAAATAACTTGGAATATATATATATGCAAAATCTAGGCCCTTCCTGCCAGTTCTGAGTGACAACTGTCACCAGAAATCCAAGGACTCTGATGTCTGCATTGAAACACCTGCAAATGTCCTGGTTTAAGCTGTGAAGCGGTTCTAATTGCTGTATATAGCTTGCACATGACATAAATAGTTGTAACCTTTCTGTAAAGTGCCAAGTCAGGAGTTGTTGATCCATAGGGAAGCCATGGTGAGGCCGAGGCTCCAACCTGATCAGTAATTCCTGTTCTTGTTCTCTGATTTAAGAAGAGAGAGAGATCCTCTCTCTACGGTAGCCCAGCCTCTAGTATGCTGTGTGTGCATTAGTAAAACTGATCTCCTTAAAAGTTCTTCAAACTGAATTACTTAACAGCATCGTTTAGGACTGCTGCAGAGGGAGAGAAGTCAGTGGGACCAGGACTTGAAGAAGTCACTAACGGTAAGGCTGATTAAGGCTTCCACACCTTGCAAAACAGACCTGGCTGTCACTTAGGGGAGCCGGCTGCACTTTATACCGGGAAAACAGGCCCTTTGAGCACAGGTTCTTCTTGCATTAAGACTACTCATTTGGAGGTGATGTGAATTTTCTGTATTCGTTTCAATTCACTCCTCTGCCTCCTCAGGGTAATGACACAATTCAGGCTGATTTTCAAGTGGCGAGCTCTCAGCCTTCCAATTCTAAAGTTTTCTTTTTCTTTTTAATAAAATTCATAATAGGGCAGGCAAAAAAGAAAGAAAAAAAAAGAAAAAGAAAAAAAAGAAAGAAATCAAGTGAAATCAAGTATCACCAAGCCAGGAGCTGTGTTCTGTTTAGAATCTTAGGGTCTCGGCACAGGCTGGGGGTCCTGGAGAGGAAGACTGTAAGGTGAAAGTTGGAACCCACGAGGGCTGCTTATGTGGGGCTCCTCATGGAAAGCGGCAGGAAGAGCCTGGGGAGGGGTTGGGGGAGGGGAATGAGCAATTTGCTTTGGGCACCAAATTTAAGAAGGTGCTAAAAAGCTCAGGAATCAAGATACTTAATATATTAATGCATTGTTGGTTGTTTTTTAAATAAAAATTAAGGCAAAAAGATCTATGATGAACAAAATACCAAAATTTTAAATAAAGATAGGATCCGACCCTGCACTTTATGACCTCATTCTCCTTACTGGTGTCCCAGCCCTGGTCCATTGTTCATATATTCATGTTTTCTGCCAGTGGCTACCGGCCCTAGCACTGCCACGTTGCCCTGGTGATAAGAGCAGGTCAAACTTAGCTCAGTGGAGTTTCCACCTTTTGTGATAATCATGACATCCTTGTTCAAGTTTATATATTGTGGACTCATCTTCCACTCCAGACACTGAGCTAAGTGCTCTGCACCAGTAATTCATTTAGTTCTAGAAAGTGAGGCAGGTGTCCACAGGCACAGAGCCAGAGGCTCAGAGAGGTTCAGTAACTTGTCCTGCTTACAGTGAAGAGCCAGGGTTCCACCGGCTGGTCTGAATTTGAGGCCATGCTTCCACCATTGCACTGCACTCCAACTCCAACTTGAGCTGAGCTTGAGTAGGGAACACCTTAGGGACCACTAAGGAGTCTAGGCAGAATTTAACATGATTATTCTCTTGTCGATGCAGGGGTGTGTACACTCTGCTCAGACCTCTCCAGCAATGGAGAATTTTTGCTTTCTGGGGCAGTGTTCTATTTCAGGGCTGTTTATGCTTTATTGAGCCAAATCTGCTCTCTCATCACTTCCACATAGTGTTCCCATATTTGTCTTTTGGAATAACTGTTTCTTGGTCTATAATACCTTTTCTTGCCGTCATTTGCTGTCTGAACTCCTAGTCATCCCTCAAAACCCACATCAAATATCCCCCTATTTATGTATCTTTGTCAGATTCTCTAGATCAATTGTTCCTCCCTCATCTCTGATCTTATGGCATTTTATACTTGTTTATGTTCTTACCCTAACTTTTTTGGGTATAGTTATTTGTTTTCACAGTTACCCCCCCTACTAGACTGTGGGCTCCTCGGTCTTGTTTATCTTTGGATCCCAAAGACCCAGCCCATTGTTTGGTATACTCTAAGGCCTATTAAAAATGCTTTCATGAAAATCACTAGAGTTAAACAGATCAGCTGGGAACTCTTCTTACTGAGGGTGCCCTCTGTGTGCTAGGAGCTACGTGTGACTCCTCTCCAACTGTTATAAAGAAAGGAATTTGGACTTTGGAATTGAATCTAAGTTCTGCCTCTTCTGCTTCCTAGATGAGTGACCATGGACCAATCATTTAAATCCTTGCTTTATTCTCTGCCTTTTTCTCCTTCCTTGCTTCTCCCATATTCCCAGTCTCTCTCTTTCCAACTTTGCTCGTTACCTGTCCACAGGTAGCCACTAGCAAGGTCATCACAGAGTCCAGCACCTGGCTAGTTCCTGTAGACAGCTCTTCCAGACCCTATGTCGAGGGCTGTTTCTTAAGTCTGAGGGTGGACTCTGCAAAGAGAAACCTTTGAGATTCTAAGTTGCTTCCATGTATTTTCTCGGGGGCACCAAGTTGGCCCTGTAAAACCCCTCCCAGAACCCAGCATTGATCTTTGATTTTAATGATACAAATTGAAGAAAAGAGAAATCCTTCTATGGGGGTGATCTGCAGTGGGGAAAACTCTCCAATGATGTGGGGAAAGCCGGCAGCAAATGAAAACCCCTGGCTGCCTGGAAGTTTGGGGGCCAGGTTTGCTTGGTGCTGCCACTCGCTGGAGCACAACGAAGGTTGAAGATGAATTTTTTTCCTCTCTTCTCCCCCCACCCCAAGTTTCCATTATATTAAGAAAAGGACTTTAAGCACTGGCTACATTTAAAGTTTTATTAGATAATACTTGATTGTGCCCGTGATGTGAAGCCTGGGGCAAAGCACTGAATTAGATGTCACAGAAACAAATACACAGAAAACTTCAATGACTCGTTGACATATGTGCACCCACATCTGCGGGCTCTGTGCTAAAAAAGCAGACACCCAAATCTGTGCGGAAAACACAGAGCAGCCCAAATCCTTTAGAAAGTTCTGAGCCTGAGTCCTGTCATTTCCAAGGTCAGCATTTTAGGAATTCTGCATTTTCAAAACTTGCAGCCCAGGTGATGGAGGGCATGAAATTCACATCTCTTGTTCTACCATCTCCTGCTGCTTTTGTGCTCAGTAAGAATTTCAGAACACCATTCTATTTTATGCCTCCAGTTTATTCTGCACCACAACCCAAGGCAGTATCGACATGTAAAGGATGATTCCACAGATTGTAGCCACCGTGCTGTTTCCCATGTCTGACGAGCCAACGGCAGTGAGAAGCTGCAGGGTGGGTGAGGAGTGAGTGGGGGGAAGGGAGGGCAGGGGGTGGGTACTGGGAAGAGAGGGAAGACGGGACTCCAAAGGGGCCAGAGGGAGGTTATGGGAAGCAAGACTCTCTCGTTTGTAAATCTATACGCACGGTGGAAATGTGTTGTTTTTGTCTGTCCTGTATCACTTTGGTGAATCACTCCTCTGCTACTGTACGGTTCTGAAGGTGCAGGGGGGAAAAAAACAGTGCACAGATAACTTCCCTGTGCTCCCCCGGATCCATGCTCCACCTTTCTCTGCCTCTTTGCCTGGGGGGCTGAGCTGTAGGACCCTCATCGCCCGGGGCTCCCTTCCCCATGGTTTCTGGCTGGATTCATCCATTGAGAGGCACTGAGAGGGGATCGGAGCTGGGAGAGTGAGGTGATTCCTCCAGCTCCCTCCCTCCTGGGATCATTCCTCACTAAAGCTCCCGGCTCTGCTCCTGCAGTGCCCTCGGCTTACTCTGGTAAGACAGCCTGGTAATGTCTCCTCTTATGCCCTTTTCCCCTGGGGAAGCAACAGCTTCTGGCTATGCCTGGGGTACGGTGCCATCCCTTGTCAGTTTTCCCACCCCTGCCCACACCTTTATAAACAGCCCCTTTATTTAACTCTCCTCAGTTTTCCCATTGAGTGCACTGTTTCTTATTGTCATCTTACAGGTACATAGTATATCTCATTCCTCTACAGAATCCCTCTAAAATTAAAACCAAAAACACAAGGGACAGGCAGATGACCCAGATCGGCCCCTTCATTTCTTTAGAGATGGTTACTGATGATATCTTATGAGCCAATACTGTTCTGGGCGTTAGGAACTCAGGGATGAATGACAGACCCTCCCTCTATCCTCACGGCTTTTATATCCTAATGGGAGAGACTAAAAGGAGACCTACCTGAGATCATCTCATACTTTAAAGAAAAGGAAGGAATGTACTAGAGCCTAACTGGGTGGGAGTCAGTGGGGTGGTAACAGCAGATGGGGTGGCCAGGGAAAGCATTTCTGGGAAGATGACAATTGAGAGGTGTCCTCAATGACAAGGAAAATGGTGAAAAGCACAAATTATGTGGAAGGGACAGCAGAGCTCAAGTGTCTAGGAGCAAGAATGGGCTTGTTCTGGGTCCAGATGAGACAGAGGTCAGTGCAACTGAAGATCAGGAAGCCGGGAGGTTGCAGGTAGGCACTGAGTCTGGAGAGGTGCTGGGCCTGATTGTGTGGGTAAGAAAATCAGGGGCTCAGATCTTATTCTGAGTGGATTGGGGGCCATTTTAAGATTTAAGATTTTAAGATAGAAGTGATGTAATCTTTTTCACATTTATAAAAAATCCCTCTGGCTGACGTCTCAGGAGGGGTGTGTGGCTGCATAACCTCTAGCCCCCTCTGTGTGTGTCACTGGCTCTCATCCTTCACATCCGGCTGCCCTGGCTTGGGGAATGGTGTCCCGGGCACCATGTGATCAGGTAGAAAACTGACTGTCCTCCTTGACGGCCCCACCTCATTTATCCTCATCCATTCAGCTGCCACATCCATCCTTTCTGCCTCTTTTGTAATTCCCCCGCTGGCTTTCATCTCCTCTGTCCCTGCTTAGATTGGGAGCCTCATATTTCTCACCCCGGATTCCTGCACCAGCATCTCTGCTTCCATCTTCTTGCCTCTCTGGTCCGCTTTCATTGCAAGGGTGATTTTACCAAAGTCACTCCCCAGCTTCCTGTCCATCCTTGAGACCTTATTGTATCCCAACCCAGCCAACACGTAGCCTCTGCCCATCTTTCCAGTCTCCTTGCCCACAAATCTAACAAGTGCTCTGTGATCTCGCTTTTCCTCAGAGGACGCTCCTTCTACCCTGTGCCTTACCCCTGATGTACCCTCTGCCTGGCATGCTGTATCTCTGCTTGTCCCAGTCATACCTGGTTTCGGCATCACCTCTTCGGTAAAGCCGGTTATGATGCCCCATCCACGAGGTGGAGTTGGCCCTGTACTCCTCATTTCTGTGAGTAGCACTATTTTGGCTCTTTGTCACACTGTTTGGCAACTCTTTGCTTGTTCGTCTTCTCTACCAGCCTGTGGAGGGTGAACACGGGGGTTTTTTCAAAACACCGACAACCGGCAGGGCAGAGGTACCAGCCCTTCAGAATGGGAGCCCTGGAGCAGATCCTGAGGTCCTGGAGGCTCCGGCTCTGCCAGGGGAAACTCCTTTAGTGGCTGGATTGGTGGGACATCCCAGGATTCTGCAGAAGTCCCAGAGCAGGGGTGGCAGAGACACTTGCCTGGAGCCTTGGGTAGCAGTTATTTCCCGAGTGTTCTCTAGCTGTTGTTAAAATATTGACTGTCCTGCAGTTTAGCAGCTGTTCAATAAATCTTTGTTGAATGACCGAATGATGAATAATACTCTGCCTCCCCATGAAGCATCCTCCAGCCCTTCTTGCCTAACAGCTCTTTCCCTGTTAGAATGTAAGGCTTCCAGAGAACAGCCCCGGCTTCCCTAGTATTCTTATACCACCTTGCCTGGGGGCGGGTGGAAAGAACATAGTAGCTACTATTTACTGAGCACTTGCTATGTACACAGGGCATGATGCTAAATGCATTTTCTCCTTTAAGCATCACAACACTTCAATGAGGAAATAAGAACAACATTGAGCACTTCTATGTGCTAGACCTGGTTCCAAACATATTTGCACTCATCTATTCCTTATATCAACTCTAAGAGGTAGATATTATTATCGTCCTCCATTGACAGATGTTGAAATGGAGGCCCAGAGAGGTCACACAACTTGTTGGTGGTAGTGTTGGGGTTCAAGCTCAGGTCTGGTTCTAAAGTGCATGCCCTTAACCACTGAGCTATTTTGCTTCCACCTGAGCTCAGTGATTGATGGATGGGATAAAATGTGGCGGTACCCCTGGGGCTTAAGATTCTTGGACTTCCTGTTAATCAGTTATACACCTCACATTTCCCTGAGA
Organism: Balaenoptera musculus; assembly: GCF_009873245.2. Lineage (NCBI taxonomy): Eukaryota > Metazoa > Chordata > Mammalia > Artiodactyla > Balaenopteridae > Balaenoptera > Balaenoptera musculus. The sequence continues at coordinate 87,041,556 of NC_045789.1, read as the reverse complement.
GGGGCTGGCACAGTGCAAGGTCTTCATGGATGTGTGCTGGGTAAGGAAATGAATGAAGGGAGGGGCAGAGGTGGTGGGTGATTGGTTTCCTGTCAGCTGCAGGGTTTCTGCTTTGTCTAAACAAACAAACAAACAAACAAACAACTGCACCAGCAGTGCCATGGGTGAGGCTGGAGGAAAAAGCAGGTGTGTCTCTGCCTGGGCTCAGCTCCCTGGCCACCACCAGGATGGAGTCTGGGAGGTCACGGGCTCCTTCCTGGGGCTCAATCCCAGGCTGACTCTTCCCATGGAAAACTCGTGAGGACATCAAACTTTGGGACAAGAAGAGAAATAAAATAAAAAAGGAAATATCGGATTCACAGGACACTCAGATTTGATCCTGAATTCCAAGATATTTCAGGTTTGGGCTCTGTGTGTACTCCGTCCAGCACACATGGCCCTTCCTGAAGCACTTCTCTGTGCTCTGTTTATCTCTGTTTATTCAAATACTGTCTTGGTGAAGATTAAAGGAGCAGGAGGGCAGATGGAACAGACCAGGGTGTTTTCTTCACACAGTCTCAGACAGGCTTGCAAAAGCAGATGACAAACCCACTCCAGCTTTTATATTTCCTCTTCTCGTACTCATTTTTTTCCTGTCCACATTTAAGAACAAATAACAAAAACATTCTTGTGATTTTGAGTATTGGAGCTTCCGATACAGTTTAAATTTTGGAGAAGCGTGGGCATGCTTATTTTTGTAGCCAATCATCTGGAAAAATTTTCAGAATGCCAGACCCTTTCTGCACTTTCTTTCAAATGAAAGTAGCTTTATTGTTTTCACTGATCAGAAAGGTAAGCACTCTGTCTGGTTTAATGGCTTAGAATTCAGGCGGAGGTGAGGAGATTGGTTCAAGATGGCAAGGTAGAAGGATGTGAGCTCACTCCCTCTTGCGAGAGCACCAGAATCACAACTAACTGCTGCACAGTCATCGACAGGAAGGCACTGGAACTCACCCAAAAAGATACCCCACACCCAAAGACAAAGGAGAAGCCGCAATGAGAGGGTAGGAGGGACGCAACCACAATAAAATCAAATCCCATAAACTCTTGGTGGGTGACTCACAAACTGGAGAACAATTATACCACGGAAATCCACCCACTGGGTTGAAGGTTCTGAGCCCCACATCAGGCTTCCCAACCTGGGGGTCCAGCAACAGGAGGAGGAATTCCCAGAGAATCAGACTTTGAAGACTAGCAGGATTTGATTGCAGGACTTCGACAGGACTGAGGGAAACAGAGACTCCACCCTTGGAGGGCACACACAAAGTAGGGTGGGCATCAGGACCTGGGGGAAGGAGCAGTGACCCCATAGGAGACTGAACCAGACCTACCTGCTAGTGTTGGAGGGTCTCCTGCAGAGGTGGGGGGTGTCTGTGGCTCACCATGAGGACAGGGACACTGCAGCAGAGGTTCTGGGAGGTGCCCCTTGGCATGAGCCTCCCAGAGTCCTCCACTGGCCCTACCGAGGAGCCTGTAGCCTCTAGTGCTTGGTCGCCTCAGGCCAAACAACCAGTAGGGAGGGAACTCAGCCCCACCCATCAGCAGACAAGTGGATTAAAGTTTTACTGAGCTCTGTCCACCAGGGCAACACCCAGCTCTACCAACCACTAGTCCCTCCCACTAGGAAGCTTGCACAAGCCTCTTAGATAGCCTCACCCACCAGAGGGCAGACAGCAGAAGCAAGAAGAACTACAATCCTGCAGCCTATGGAATGAAAACCACATTCACAGAAAGACAGACAAAATGAAAAGGCAGAGGACTAGGTACCAGATGAAGGAACAAGATAAAACCCCAGAAAAACAGCTAAATGAAGTGGAGATAGGCAACCTTCCAGAAAAAGAATTCAGAATAATGATAGTGAAGATGATCCAGGACCTCAGAAAAAGAATGGAGGCAAAGATTGAGAAGATACAAGAAATGTTTAACAAAGACCTAGAAGAATTAAAGAACAAACAATCAGAGATGAACAATGCAATAACTGAAAAGAAAAATACACTCTAGTGTATTCTGTATCAATAGCAGAATAACTGAGGCAGAATAACGGATAAGTGACCTGGAAGACAGAAGGGTGGAATTCACTGCCGTGGAACAGAATAAAGAAAAAAGAATGAAAAGAAATGAAGACAGCCTAAGAGACCTCTGGGACAACATTAAACGCACCAACATTCACATTATAGGGGTCCCAGAAGGAAAAGAGAGAGAGAAAGACCCGAGAAAATATTTGAAGAGATTATAGTTGAAAACTTCCCTCACATGGGAAAGGAAATAGCCACCCAAGTCCAGGAAGTGCAGAAAGTCCCAGGCAGGATAAACCCAAGGAGAAACATGCCGAGACACATATAATCAAACTGACACAAATTAAAGACAAAGAAAAATTATTAAAAGCAACAGGAAAAAATGACATACAAGGGAACTCCCATAAAGTTAACCGCTGATTTCTCAGCAGACGCTCTACAAGCCAAAGAGGAGTGGCATGATATATTTAAAGTGATGAAAGGGAAGAACCTACAACCAAGATTACTCTACCTGGCAAGGATCTCATTCAGATTCTATGAAGAAATCGGAAGCTTTACAGACAAGCGAAAGCTAAGAGAATTCAGCACCACCAAACCAGCTCTACAACAAATGCGAAAGGAACTTCTCTAAGTGGGAAACACAAGAGAAGAAAAGGACCTACAAAAACAAACCCAAAACAATTAAGAAAATTGTAATAGAAACATACATATCGATAATTACCTTAAGTGGGAATGGATTAAATGCTCCAACCAAAAGACACAGGCTCACTGAATGGATACAAAAACAAGACCCATGTATATACTGTCTACAAGAGACCCACTTTAGACCTAGAGACACACAGAGACTGAACGTGAGGGGATGGAAAAAGATATTCCATGCAAATGGAAATCAAAAGAAAGCTGGAGTAGCAATACTTATATCAGATAAAATAGACTTTAAAATAAAGAATGTTACAAGAGACAAGGAAGGACACTACATAAAGATCAAGGGATCAATCCAAGAATAAAATATAACAATTATAAATATATATGCACCCAATATAGGAGCACCTCAATACATAAGGCAGATGCTAACAGCTATAAAAAAGGAAATTGACAGTAACACAATAATAGTGGGGGACTTTAACACCTCACTTACTCCAATTGACAGATCATCCAGATAGAAAATTAATAAGGAGACACAAGTTTTAAATGACACACTAGATCAGATAGATTTAATTGATATTTATAGGACATTCCATCTGAAAACAGCAGATTACACTTTCTTCTCAAGTGCGCACGGAACATTCTCCAGGATAGATCACATCTTGGGTCACAAATCAAGCCTCGGTAAATTTAAGAAAATCGAAATCATATCAAGCATGTTTCCTGACCACAATGCTATGAGAATTAGAAATAAATTTCCAGGGAAAAAACATAAAAAATACAAACACATGGACACTAAACAAAACATTAATAAATAACCAAGAGATCACTGAAGAAATCAAAGAGGAAATTAAAAAATACCTAGAGACAAATGACAACAAAAACACGATGATCCAAAACCTATGGGCTGCAGCAAAAGCAGTTCTAAGAGGGAAGTTTATAGCAATAAAATCCTACCTCAAGAAAAAAGAAAAATCTCAAACAAACAACCTAACCTTACACCTAAAGGTACTGGAGAAAGAGGAACAAACAAAACTCAAAGTTAGTAGAAGAAAAGAAATCATAAAGATCAGAGCAGAAATAAGTGAAATAGAAACAAAGAAAACAATAGCAAAGATCACTAAAACTAAAAGCTGTTTCTTTGAGAAGATAAACAAAATTGATAAACCTTTAGCCAGACACATCAAGAAAAAGAGGGAGAGGACTCAAATGAATAAAATTAGAAATGAAAAAGGAGAAGTTACAACGGACACTGCAGAAATACAAAGCATCATAGGAGACTACTACAAGCAACTCTATGCCAATAAAATGGACAACCTGGAAGAAATGGACGAATTCTTAGAAATGTATAACCTTCCAAGACTGAACCAGGAAGAAATAGAAATATGAACAGACCAATCACAAGTAATGAAATTGAAACTGTGACTAAAAGTCTTCCAACAAACAAAAGTCCAGTACCAGATAGCTTCACAGGTGAATTCTATCAAACATTTAGAGAAGAGCTAACACCCATCTTTCTCAAACTCTTCTAAAAAATTGCAGAGAAAGGAATACTCCCAAACTCACTCTACGAGACCACCATCACCCTGATACCAAAACCAGACAAAGATACTACAAAAAAAGAAAATTACAGACCAATATCACTGATGAATATAGATGCAAAAATCCTCAACAAAATACTAGCAAACAGAATCCAACAACACATTAAAAGGATCATACACCATGATCAAGTGGGATTTATCCCAGGGATGCAAGGATTCTTCAATATATGCAAATCAATCAATGTGATACACCATATTTACAAACTGAAGAATAAAAACCATATGATCATCTCGATAGATGCAGAAAAAGTTTTGACAAAATTCAACAGTCATTTATGATAAAAACTCTCCAGAAAGTGGGCATAGAGGGAACCTACCTCAACATAATAAAGGCCATATATGACAAACCCACAGCAAACATCATACTCAATGGTGAAAAACTGAAAGCATTTCCTCTAAATCAGGAACAAGACAAGGATGTCCACTCTCACCACTATTATTCAACATAGTTTTGGAAGTGCTAGCCACGGCAATCAGAGAAGAAAAACAAAGAAAAGGAATACAAATCAGAAAAAAAGAAGTAAAACTGTCACTGTTTGCAGATGACGATACTATACAGAGATAATCCTAAAGATGCAACCAGAAAACTACTAGAGCTAATCAATGAATTTGGTAAAGTTGCAGGATACAAAATTAATGCACAGAAGTCTCTTGCATTCCTATACACTAACAATGAAAGAGAAATTAAGGAAACAATCCCATTCACCATTGCAACAAAAAGAATAAAATACCTAGGAATAAACCTACCTAAGGAGGTAAAAGACCTGTACTCAGAAAACTATAAGACACTGATGAAAGATATCAAAGATAACACAGACAGATGGAGAGATATATCATGTTCTTGGATTGGAAGAATCAATAGAGTGAAAATGACTATACTACCCAAAGCAATCTACAGATTCAGTGCAATCCCTATCTAATTACCAATGGCATTTTTTACAGAACTAGAACAAAAAAATTGTAAAATTTGTATGGAGACACAAAAGACCCTGAATAGGCAAAACAATCTTGAGGTAAAAAAACGAAGCTGGAGGACTCAGACTCCCTGACTTCAGACTATACTACAAAGCTACAGTAATCAAGACAATGTGGTACTGGCACAAAAACATAAATATAGATCAATGGAACAGGATAGAAAGCCCAGGGATAAACCCATGCACATATGGTCATCTAATCTGTGACAAAGGAGGCAAGTATATACAATGGAGAAAAGATATTCTCTTCAATAAATGGTGCTGGGAAAACTGGACAGCTACATGTAAAAGAATGAAATTAGAACACTCCCTAACACCATACACAAAAATAAACTCACAATGGATTACAGACCTAAATGTAAGACCGGACACTATAAAACTCTTAGAGGAAAACATAGGAAGAACACTCTTTGACATAAATCACAGCAAGATCTTTTTTGACCCACCTCCTAGAGTAATGGAAATAAAAACAAAAATAAACAAATGGGACCTAATGAAACTTAAAAGCTTTTGCACAGCAAAGGAAACTATAAACAAGAGGAAAAGACAACCCTCAGAATGCGAGAGAGTATTTGCAAACAAATCAACGGACAAAGGGTTAATCTCCAAAATATAGAAACAGCTCATGCAGCTCAATATTAAGGAAACAAACAACCCAATCCAAAAATGGGCAGAAGACCTAAATAGACTTTTCTCCAAAGAAGACATACAGATGGCCAAGAGGCACATGAAATGCTGCTCAACATCACTAATTATTAGAGAAATGCAAATCAAAACTGCGAGGTATCACCTCACACCAGTTAGAATGGGCATCATCAGAAAATCTAGAAGCAAAAAATGCTGGGGAGGGTGTGGAGAAAAGGGAACCCTCTTGCACTGTTGGTGGGAATGTAAATCGATACAGCCACCATGGAGAAGAGTATCGAGGTTCCTTAAAAAACTAAAAATAGAATTACCACATGACCCAGCAATCCCACTACTGGGCATATACCCAGAGAAAACCATAATGAGTTAACCCACATTGGGTCATGGGGATGTGTGAATAAGGGCGAAGCAAACCTGAGGTTGGATAGATATTGAGCAGTGTCTTCACAGCTGTAATTCAGGATGTATTACCAGGTGGTGTTCAGAGTTGATTTGATGTGGGAGTGATGGGGGGCTGCAGATAAAGATTTGCGAGGCTGCTGTGATAGTCTGGGCAAAAGTGAGGAGAGTGGTCCTGAGAGTGGGTGAAGGCAGCACAGATGAACTAAAGGTGTCATCTTCATGGTGACTCCCCCAAGCCCCCTCCTCCTCTCATCTGGACCCTGTGACTGCCTCCAGACAGGTCTCTGCTTTCGTTCGTGCCCTCTACACAGCAGCCGTAGCAATCTTTGAAAACACATATGTCCAAATCAGAACAAATGGCTCTCTTTGCTTTAAGCCGTTGAGTGCCTTCCCATTTCACATATAAACCCTAAATCCTTACCATAGCCAAGGAGACCCTAGCGCATCTGGTGCCTGAGAAACTTCTCTGACCTCATCTCCTACCAATCCCGTCTTTCCCTCTGCTCCAGCCACGCAAGTATCCTCTGCTTTTTTGCATACAGCTCGATCCGGCCCCAGGGTCTTTTGACCGGCTGTTCTCCCCAGCTCTGCCATTCTCACTCTCTTCCCCCACACTGCTGCCTGGCTGGCTCTTTCTCATCTCTCAAACATCACCTCTTCTGAGAGGTCTTCCTTGACCACCTGTGTTAAGTTGTCAGACAGCCCATCAACCACCTCTCTCCTGTGGACATTTCTACTGTTTACAGCACGTGTGCTCCCTGAGAGTGGAAATCTTCTCCATCTTGTGCACCTGTGTCCCTGGTACTCAGAGTAGTGTGGGACACACGTAGGAGTTCTGTATCTAGTTGTTACCTGCATGTGATGAAATGAATTAAGGACTCAGTATTGCTGCAGGGGGAGGAGCTGATGTACCTTCCTCAAGGTGAGACATAAGGAGACTGAAAGCAGGGCTCAGTGCCAGAAATGCATCCAGGGGGCTCGGCCCCTGGTTGAGAAATCAAAGGCCACATAGAGCAGACATCCACATCAGATGGGAAGATGGGAGCCTAGAGCAGGATCTGGAGAACAGATGAGGTGATTGTAGACAGGAGCAAACTCAGGGTGGGAAAGTGCCTTCCAGAAGCCTGGCACCATCTGGCCCTGCTACTTTCGGGGTGGAACGGTCCTGTTTGCCCAGTTACGGGTTGTTTTTAAAGCCCTGCCTTTTGCATCACCAACTACCTTATTTAGTGGCTGATTAGATTTCGAGGGGCCAGGGAGAATCAAGGATGCCACTCAAGTTCTTAGCAAGGTGACAGTGACGTGGGTGGTTCTGTTGATTGAAGGGGGTCACAGAGGAGAAGTAGTTGGTTTAAGACATATGGGAATGAGCTGCTTGAGGTTTTATGGGCACTTCTCCAGGCCTCCTGTTCCTGAGAATGTGAATGTAATAAAGGGTGGTTGCCTAATCCTGCTGTGACCCCACTTTCCCTTCCCCTCTTGTGGTCTGGCTGAATCACTTATTTTTCATGCTGTCTCAGGAGCACCCGCTCCCACCCCCCTGCAGGGCTCCTTCCGCCTGGTGACACTTCCTCTGGCCCCTTCTGTCTTCCTTTGGGATAGATCTGTGGGCCGTATGTTTCTGGATTATACGGAAGTAAAATCGGGAATGGTTTTTTTTTTTTTCCCAGTTGTGAATTCTGGCGTGACGGAATTGCTTCTGTAGCAAAAAATAAAGAAAGCTGATGTAGAAATGGAAAGCTGCCCTCTACCTACTGCTGAAGGCTTAGTCTGGTATTTACAGGAAGCCATGCTTGGAGGATTTCACCAAGCTTTACAAGTACATTTAATTAACCTCGTAGGGTGCTGGAAAGCTGGAGGAGGGCACAAACCATTGGTCCTTGTACAGTGGATGGAGAAACTGAGGCTGTGCTTATTCTTGCAAAGAATCAGTGAAGCAAAGCAAGGCCTGACCCGTCGCCCTGTTACCGCTCAGAAAGGAGGGCAGGCATCCTTAGGGAGCTGCTCAGCACCTCCTTGGGGGCCTGCGAGTCAGGTCTGTGGTTTGCCCACACCCTTACCTTGCATCAAGAACCTCAGGCCAATCGAGCACGTGGAAAAGAGCCAAAGCCTTAACCGTGGTGCCTGGCTGGGGCAGCTTTTGATAGGAGCAGCTGATCAGAGAGAGCTTTTCTGGGTGAAATGCCTGTGTAGAAAGACACTTCACATTGAACAAAGATGAGGCAAAAAACCTGGAGAGTTCATGGGGTAGGAAGGTGGTGACACAGAGCCAAGATCCTTTGGTGGCTAGGTAATTCTAACCGCTTGGAGCTCCAGAATGAACGATTCCTTTCTCCTGGCTGCGTGCCCTGCCTGCATTTGCCCTTGGCTACGATGCTCTCCATCTCCATTTCCATCTGGTGACTCATTCATTCTTCAAGTCCGCTCGTGCTTCATCTTCCTGAAACTGTTCCTGGGTCCTGGTTGGAGGGAAATGCACGTTTCCATTGCAGGGTTTGTGTACTTGCTGTTCACTCTGCCTGGAGGCTTTTGCAGAGGTATTTGTCTAGCATGTTCCCTCACTTCTTCCAGGTCTCAGCTCCAACTGGACCTCCTCAGAGAGACCTTCTCAGATCACCCTGTTTATAATAACACCTGCACTGATCCCTTCCCCTGCTTCATTTTTCTTAGAGCCATTAATATTACTTGATTCTCTCTCTCTCTTTCCCTCTCTCTCTCTCTCTCACACACACACACACACACACACACACACACACACACACACATCTATCTTCCTGCCTACCTACCATCTATCTCATTGTCTATCATCTATGCAAATTTTGGTCTGTCACCTTCATGAAAGTATAAGCTTCATGGGTAGAGTAAACCTAATGGTCTTGATCATAGCTGCTCTCCAGCTGTGCTAGCCTAATGCCTGGCACATAGTTTGTTCAATGTTAAAATATTTGCCAATGAATGAATTAATGGATGCCTGAACTCTGTGCATCCACGGTACCCTCTTTTGACCTGTATTGTATACTTTCATACACTGTAGTTTTTCTATATCTCCCCCTTGAGAATATAAGTTTTTTTTTTTTTCCTTTTTTTGGAGAAGGGAATACTCCTGTAATTTCTTTTACAGAATTGTTCAGTCCCCTTGCTCAGAATCTGGCACAATGCAGTGCTCAAAAATATAATGGATTGGTAACTGACTGACTGGCTGAGTGTTCTGGTGAGAGACAAGGTTGGACCAAGGTCATGGCTGTGAGGACAGGGAGGAGGTGCCAGATTCTGGGGCAGACTCAGTAGCAAGCGATGACAACTTGTATAGGAGAGGAAGGAGCAGGGGGCGTTCTGCTTGACTCTGACAATTTCAGCAAGAGGGATTGCGTGGGTGGTGATGTTCACTAAGATATCAAACACCAGAGAAGGTGCAGGTTGTTAGGGGAAGATGGGGGATAACTCATCTTAAGTAGTTTGCATTATCTGACCTCCAAGCAGAGATAAGCCCTCTGTGTTCTTTTTTCCTACTTCTGAAATAAAAATAATTTTCCTCCTACCTTTCTCACGAGGATGTCATTTAAAAAATTTATTACATAAATAATTTTGTCAAAAAAGTGTTGAGTGCTTTTGATGTGCTGAACTTTATGCCAAGACAAAGGATAAAAACGATGCTTACATGTTTGCCCCCTCTGTCTCTGAGTGCCTTTTCTCTTTATCTCCCTTTATTAAGCGGAGTTATCACTTTCAAGGTACCACTGGGCATGTTCTCTTATACAGAAACTAGTCCAAGGGTTTCTTTTAAGCCCCCAGGGGACTGATAGGAATTTGGGCTCAGGGAGTCTGACTCAGTATATAAAACTGCAGTTGTCTGAAGTGGGCCACTCCCCAGCTGAACTGAAATGAAAGTAGAATTCTTGCCTTCTCAACAAGAGGAAATGTGCATGGTTACTTTCTATCCCAACCAATAACTCTTCAGCAATGGTAAAACTTCCCTTTGGGGATCTTGACTGAATCAGTCTTTTTCTTCCCCTGAACATATTTTTTAGCTTAGGGTATATTCCAATTTAGAGGCCAAGTGAGTGTGGTTGGGTGACCTGCTCAGGTCAAGTGCATTCCATATTCTAATGCCATTAATCATTTTTACTCAGAGTCCCTTTCACTCAGGTTTCTTTTGCCAGTGAAATGCTCCATTTAAAGTTCCTTGGGGAAAGTCCCTCATAGAAAATGTCAAAGAGGAGACACTGTTTGACTTAGTTCTTCAGTAACCTTGGAGAGTTTATTATTCCTTGTTCACACTCTAATATTTGCTTTATTTCCTTTCTCTGCACTCTTTCAAAAAGGAAATACTGATGTAATTGAAATGTAAGAGCATGAAAAGGATGAGAAGCAAATATGATATGAATGCGGGCTCAATAATGATGTGAGCATCTGATTTGTCTAAGAGCTTCCTGGTTACCAAGGCAAAGAGGGAAAAAAAGCAAATGCACATTTTCATTATCACAGAGAAGCACTCTGGCTCCTTAGAAAGGACTTAATTTTTCTTGGCATAAAATTTTTAGGGAAAAAAAAGTAGGAGGGATTTTATGTATATGATAAGAGTTCTATGATGAGTTTAAAAGTAGTTTTCAGTAGCTGTTTCACTTGTAATGATCAAGAGTGTCACATTAGTGTCTAACTCAGCAAATTGCTTGTGCCAGAGAGGAACTATTATGAGGTAATCATGTCAACTTGGGTTGCTCTAATTGGTCTCAGAGATCCCTGAAACAATCTGTCTCCAAGGGTAATCCACGAACCTGCGTTTGAACGATGGGGGTGGTTGTTAAAATGTAGATCCTCAGGCCCCGCACAGAACTATGTATCAATATTAGAGTAGAATCCTCCCAAACAGAGGTTGAGATAGGATTTGAGTAAAGTAGGCTAGGTGAATTAAACCCTGGAGGAGAGTGGGGAAGGAAACAGGGAAGACATGACAGACAATAATTAGTGTTTTAGTAAGGGACCGACCACTCTGAGCAACTGGAGGTTAATACCTGGGAGAAACTCTGTGGCCAGGGTGTACTTATCACCCCTGAGGGGTGAGGAACCTGTATTGTTTAGTCACCAACTTCTAGTACTTCTTAGGTAAAGGTAGCTTCTGGGGGGCATTAATATCCCAGCACTTCTGCCCTGATTCACAGATGGGCAAAGTAAACCTTGGCAGCCAGGAAAGCTGATGCAGGCAAAGCCAGACAAAGAAATGCAGGTCTGAAATTTGGACTTCTGGCAGCATTCACTGTGGTGGCAGAGAGGAGTGTATTCATTTTGTACGGCTGCCATGACAAAGTACCATGACTGGGTGGTCTAAAAAACAGAAATTTATTGTCTCAGTTCTGGAGGTTAGAAGTCTAAGAGCAAGGTATCGCAAGGGTTGGTTCCTTCTGAGGGCTCTGAGGGAGAGTCTCTTTCACTCCTTTCTCCGTGTTTCTGGTGGTTTGCTGGCAGTCTTTTGTAGGCCTTGGCTTTTGCTGTATTAACTTCATCTTCACGTGGCATTGTCCCTGTGTGCCTCTGTGTCCAAATTACTTCTTTTATAAGGTGTTATAGGCTGAATTGTACCTTCCCTAAATCGAAATGTAGAAGCCCTAACCTCTGGTACTTCAGAATGTGACTTTAGTTGGAGATAGGGCCTTTAAAGAGATGATTAAATTAAAATGAGGTTGTCAGGGTGGGCCCTAATCCAATCTGACTGCTGTCCTTATAAGAAGAAACTTGGACAATAGGGAGATACCCAGCAATGTGTGTGACAGAGGAAAGGCCATGTGAGGACACAGTGAGAAAGTGGCCATCTACAAGTCAAAGAGAGAGGTCTCAGAAGAAAGCAACCCTGCTGGCCCCTTTATCTTGGACTTCCAGCCTCCAGAACTGTGATAAAATATACTTCTATGGTATTTTGTAATGGCAGCCCAAGCAGACTAATTAATAAAAATAATAGTCATGTTGGATTAGGGTCCCTCTCTACTTTAGTATGATCTCATTTTAACTTAACTAATTACATCTGCAATGGCCCTATTTCCAAATAAGGTCACACACCGAGATACTGGGGGTTAGGACTTCAAAATACAAATTTTGGGGGGCAAAATAAAACCCATAACAGGGAGAATATTTGGGTGGATGTTTGATGGGATGGGCTGTAACAACTGAATCAGAACATTTGAGGATAGGCTCTGGATATCTGCATTGCTAACAGAGTTTCTAGGTAATTGGTTACATGCCAAATTGTAATTGGTCAATTGTAATTGGTTACACACCAAAATTTCAGAATCAACTACCTAGAACATGGGCCATTATTTTATCTTACCCAAGTATCTATTTTCTCCACTTTACTTTTGGTAAGAGTGGGAGGGCAGACAATCTGAGGCTTTCCATGAGTATGAAAAGCCAGTTTTGCTGCTAATAGAGAATTCCTGATCTTCAAATACCACCACTGCATTATAACTGGTTAATTGCATATCTGTCATCCTCCACTGGTCTGTGTACTCTTTTTATGGTAGACATTGGATGTAGTTCAGCTTTGCATTTCTTGTTCCTAGTACATTGTAGGTGCTCATACATGTTTGTAGGACTGAATCTGTCAATAGACTACCGATGATTGCTTGTTAGGTGAGTGAAAATGATCTGTGCATGTTGGCCAATAACCGTCTGTTGAATGAAGGAATAGATATTAAGAATGACACAGTCTCTGCTTCTTAACCCCTTTTTACCAAATGATATTGTAGGCCACAATATCCCCAGGGTTTCATCACTGTCAACCCTAATAGAGGAAACCAGGATTCTCCTACTGAAATTTATTTTACTGGAATTTCTTTAGGGAAATAAATCTAACGATGACTAGAATTTAATACATTCCCAGGTGTTTTTCACTGTATTACTTGTTAAGCAGGCTTCCAAAATTGACATATATATATTTCATTCTCAGTAGTCTCTGTTCAATTAAGAATGATAATGATAAAGAATAAATAATAAGACCAACTGCAGAAGGCATTCTAGCTGTTCACAAATATTTTGGCTCTTCTCTCCTTCATGTATAAGATAGGATTATACCTCTCGGATACCTTCAGAGTTAAGCATGGCTTTGTTACTTGTTTTAGCCAATGAAATCTGAGCAGAAAGGATATTGCTTCTGGGTAGAAACTTTAAGAGCCAATGGGAGATTTACTTTCCCATGTGGTATTGATCATGAAATCACCTGTCAAGATGAAGCTTCCATCAGCCTGGATCACTGTGTGATGACTAGATATCCCTCACCCCACCACAGTATTGGGTATGTAGTGTGAGTGAGATTAAGGTTAAGCCATTGAGGTTTTGTTTTTATTATTATATTGTAAAAATATCTCTCTTTTTGCATGATAGAATTATATGTGTGGAATGTGATATGAGGCACCACCTGAATATTTGGCCCATCACTAGAGATAAAAAATTAGAAATGTTGAAGTAAGCAAATCATGGTAACCATATACTAATACTTATCTACTTCTGTTTTGTTAAGTTATATGACTTCTATTATTTTTCTATTCAATTATATGTTATTTATTTCTACAATTTTATTTTCTACTTAAAAGAAACTTGCTACAGTAACTGTCTACTAGATCTAAGTTTGGGAATGTCAGAGTAAGGTCCTCTGAAAATCTGCTCCTCTGTGAAAGCAATGAGAACACTGGGAATACTATCAAAATCAATTTTTTCAAAACTCTGGAAATTAACTAAGTGCTTGCAACAATCTAAGGCACGTTTGTTCAAGGAAAACAGCTGAATCTTGGTAAAAACCATGAGCCTTGTGGTGTTTTTCACTTGCCTTAATTCCATCCCTTTTCCCCATCCTTGTGATAGCTTAAAAAATAAACACTCTTGCAAGCATGACTGTTGTGAAAACCAGCAGCTTAGCAGTCACTGGAGAAGGTAGAATGGAATTGGAGTTCCCTAAAGTCTCATTGTCAGTATTTGACCTATCTGGCAGCTTATTGAAAGTTTCATTCTCAGAGCATTATTTAACTTGACTCAGAATTCACTCTGCAAACAGCCCTATCTGCAAGGCATTTGTTGAAAACAGGCAGGGACAACTGTTTAACATCATAGCTGCCAGAGGTGGTGTTACCAGTTGGGGCTAACAGGAGGCTGATCATAAAACTTAACCACAAAAACTGGGGAATGAGATGTCCACTGAGGGCTTTGGAAAGCTCTGAAACATCCCTAGAATCTAGAAGGAATCTAGAAGGCCTGCTTGAGAAAGACCTGAGGGAACTCTAAGCTGCTCTAATTTATGGCTGAGATTGAAGCTCTGCACAAACAGGATATGAAGGCTGAAGCAGAATTGTATGCCTTTCCAACATACATAGAGAGCCCTTAGGCAAAGACTGGGAGACTTATTGGTTCTAAGAAGTTAAGGAAATAATTAGCTGACCACTATGTCACCAAGCAGAGACATCAGTGACTGCATAGAACAAAGAACACAGATTTTACAGAATTAGGCTAGGGAAGTCACTGAGTCAACAAACAGCAGCAGCAGCAACAACAACAACAACAAATCTTGAAGAGTGGAATCTGATTACCATAGTTGACACACTATATTATTTAAAATTTGCAATTTTTGACAAAATGTTATGAAACACACAAAGAAACAGGAAAGTATGGCCCATACACAGGAAATAAGCAGTAACTAGGAACTGTCCACAGGTGTTCAACTTACTAGAAAAATACTTTAAATCAGCGATTGTACATATGCTCAAAGAAGTAAAGGAAATCATGTCTAAAGAACTAAAAGAACGTAGGATAATGAAGAATATAGAAATGATAAAAAAAGAACCAAATAAAAATTCTAGTTGAGAAGTAAAGTAACTGAAATCAATTTATTAGAAGGGCTAGATTTGAACTGGATGAAGAAAGAATGAGTGAACTTGAAGACAGGTAAGTTGAGATTATCTAGTATGAGGAACAATAAGAAAAAAGTAAAGGGACAGAGCCTCAGACCTGTGGTAGATCATTAAGTGTGTCAACACATTAATAATGAGAGCCCTAAAAGTAGAGGGGAGAGAGAAAGGAGCAGAAAGAGTATTGGAAGTAATAATGTCCCAACCCCCCAAATTTGATAACATTTATTTGTACATGCAAGAAGCTTAATGAACTCCAAGAGGATAAGCTCAGAGAGATCTACACCAAACACATGATAATCTAACTGTCTAAAGATAAAGACAAAGAATCTTGAAAACATTCAAAGAATCTTGAAAAAAAGAGAGAAGTGATTCATCATGTACAAGGGTCCTCAATAAGATTAACTACCTTTTCACTATAGAGGTCAGAAGAGATGACATATTAAAAATGTTGAAAGAAAAGATTTGTCAACCAAGAATTCTATATTCAGCAAAACTATCCTTTACAAATGAAGGTGATATTAAGATATAGCCAGAAAAACAAAAACTGAGGAAACTCATCACCAGGAGAATTGCTCTACAAGAAATATTAATGGAAGTCCTTTGAGCTAAAATAAAAGGACATTATACATTTACTTGAATCCACATGAAGAAATAAAAAGAACACTGGTAAAGGTAATTATTTAGGCAAATATTAGGTAACTATTTTCTGCTTTTACTTGATTTAAAAGGCAATGACATTAAACAATAATTATAAAACTGTGTGGGTAAGCTCATAATGTATAAAGATGTAATTTGTGTGACAATAATAGTACAAAGTAGGGCATAGGGAATGGAACTGTATTGGAGTAAAGTTTTTATATACTATTGAAATTAAATTGGTATTAGTGAAAGCAGACTGTATTAAGTTTTAATTGTAATCCTCATGACAACTACTAAGGAAATAATTCACAACATATAGTAAAAAAACAAATGAATTAAAATAGTATACAAGAAAATATCTATTAACACAAAAGAAGGGACTAGAGGGACAAAAGAGACATAAGGTACACAGTTAAAAACACCAGCAAAATGGTGGACATATAACCTACCTTATCAGTAATTACATTAAATGTAAATAGATTACATTCTCCGATTAAAAGACAGATTTGCAAAATGGATTACCAAACTATGATTCAAGTATATGCTGTGTACAAGAGACATACTTAGGTTCAAAGACACAAATAGGTTGAAAGTAAAGGGTGGAAATTATATATCATTCACACAGTACTTAAACAAGAGCTAGAGTAGTATATTATCAGACAAAATAAACTTTAAGACAAAAACTGTTGCTAGAGAAAAAAAGAACATTTTATAATGATAAAACGGTAACTCCATCAGGAAGTTATAATAATTATACATATATATATATATATATATATATATATATATATATATACTTAAGAACAAAGCCCCAAAATACATGAAGCAAACACTGACAGAATTGAAAGAATAAATAGACAATCTAACAATAGTAATGTTGATAATGGATAGAACAATCAGACTTAAGATCAACAGAGAAATAGAAGACTTGAAAAACACTATAAACCAACTAGACCTAACAGACATTTATAAAACACTGCACCCAACAATAGCAGAATACACATTCATCTCAAGAGCACATGAAGCAGTCTCCAGAATAGACTATGTGTTAGGCCACAGAACAAAACTCAATAAATTTAAAAGGGTTTAAATCATAAAAAATTTGTTCTCTGACCACAGTGGAATGGAATTAGAAATCTATAACAGAAAGAAATTTGGGAGGTTTACAAATACATGGTAATTAGACAACACACTCTTAAATAGCCAATAGGCCAAAGAAGAAACCACAGGGAAAATTGGAAACTACTTTGAGATGAATGAAAATTAAAACACACAGTAGCAAAACTTATGAGATGCAGCTCAGTCAGTGACTAGATTTAGAGCTTTAACCATCTATATTAAACCACTTATATTAAACCATCTATATTAAAAATGAAGAAAGACCTCAAATCAATTTACTAATCTTAAGAAACTAGCAAAACGAGAGCAACTAACCCAAAGCAAATAGAAGGAAGGAAATAATAAGGACTAGGAAATAAATAAATAAAAGAAAGACTACAAGGACACTAGAGAAAATCTTGAAACAAAAAGTTTATTCTTTGAAAAGTCCTGCCAAATTGACAAAACTTAAAGCTAACTGACAGAGTGAAAAAAGAGAGAAGACTCAAATTATTAAAATCAGGAACGATAGAGAGAAAATCACTACTGACTTACAGAAATAACAAAGTTTATAGGGAATACTATGAACACTTGCATGCTAACAAATCAGATAACTTAAATGAATTGGACAAAGTACTAATGTCTTCACAGATTGTCAGTAGTTTGTGAATGCAATATAAACCACTGAGTTGTACACTTTAACAGGGTGAACTTGAATCACATGTGAATTATATTTCAACAAAGCTGTTATCAAAAAAGTCAGATCACAGTTTTTCCTTCGTGCTTTCTTAAATGCCAACAAAAGTGAGTGGTAACTTGGACATTTTATAGGGTAAAGGTAACTGCCCTTTGAATATCTGTATTATGGGTCATTTCAATCTCTCTTTTTTTTTTGGTGGGGGAAGTAGAGTGGGAAAATGGAGAAAACTTTAGAGGAGAGCAAAGTCAGTTGATTTATTTCTATACTTCCCATCTGTTTATCTTTTGTACATATCTCTTATGATCTTCTGTTTTTGCTTGTACCATTTTCTGTCAAACTTTGAAAAGTAACATGACTTCTTTGTAATTTCATTTTTTTTTTCTGAAATACAACATCAGAACTCTGAATACTTTTGAAAATGTTGTATAGTTTTTATCTTATTAGTTTATATGCCAATTTTCTAAATATATAGAACAGAGAAGAAATGGCTCCATGAAAAGTTTTGGGCTTTGAATCTGACAATTAGTTTCTATATAGTTTACAAAAATAAGTACAAGGTATTATTCCACTGAGGGAGAATGATCCAGATCATAAAATTTCTATTTCTATTCCTCGGTTAATCATAACGTATTAGAAACACAGACTTTAATGCCCCAATTTTACCCCTCTTATGTAGTACAAATTGTTTCCCAGATTGTCTGGTTTCAATTTGAAATATTATGCTCATAAAACTCCAAGGAGCACAATTTCTTTGTAACGCCTTTCCTCTCATCACTGCCTCTGTGTATAATTTATATAGCGTCTCTGACATTCTCTGTGCTTTGTGTAGCTGATATTCCAGTGTTAGGTCTTTACCCTGAAGAGCCTAGAATTCAGAATCTAAAGTTCCATGCACTATGAACAATAAAGCAAAAAATGATGGTGGTGGGTGGAGGTTTCAAGGTCTCTAAATCTGCTCTAACAAGATTCTCAAATCATCATTGAAATGGGTCCTTTTTATACTCAGTAGCCAGAATTAAAAATGGGAACTTGGGTAGCCCCAGTTCTTTTTCCTACTGAACTATGATAACTGGTCAGGCTCTATTTTCCTAATTTTCATGAAAACTTATTAGAGTGGCAGGTTGTTTAATTCATAACAATGAATGTCTACTCCTGGGTACCATATGTGCTATTTTATCTAGCATGTAAATTTCTTGGGGGAATAGCCTATGTGCTTTGTATTTTAAAGATTCTTTCACCATGTTAGAAACATAATTGTGTAAATCTTATTATTTCAGTAAGAAAAAAATCCCTAGCAAAACATTTAAACAAACCAAAAAGGGAATTTAATGACTTAAGTACCTGAAAAGTTAAGGGGTTTTCTCCTTCAGGTGTGGCTGGTTTCAGGCTCAAATGATGTCACAAATGATTGTCAGGTCCTGGTATCTCTCCGTAATTCAATTCTACTTCCTATGGTTTGTTTTAATGGTTGTTAGCTTAGGTCTCTCCTCTTGGTGGCAACCTGCCTCCAACTAATCCAGGCCAGAAGATGAGAAGATAAGAGAGCCTTTCTCTCTGTTTCTCTGTCTCTGTCTCTCTCTGTGTTTCAAGCAAAAGTCATTGGTTTTAATTGCTTATCCATCCCTGACCCATAATGGTAGCTGAGGAAGTAATGTTCTCACTAGCCAGGCTAGGTGTGGAATTAATATAATCTAAACACCATCAAATGAGAGTGAAAGAAGGAGTATTTCACTGAACAAAATTGAGCTATTGTTCCTATATAAGAGCGAGGGATGCTAGCTAGTCTATCAGAAGAGATAGTTGGCAATCATTTACTGACAGATGAATCTGGACCATTTAAATTTGGACTATCATTTGGATTTCTCAGATCCTCATCAGAAACTGCTGAGAAGACAAAAAACACATTTATTTTCATTAAGTCAATATCCACTAAGAATGCCTGCTAATACAGGACTGTTCAGAACCTTTAGTATCAACAGCCTTGTTTTCAAGTCTGAATTAATCATAAGAAATTTACACACTGATGCACACAGTATTCATGGTTCTGTTTAATCAATTATCTAGATCAGTGTCACCTGTTTAGCCAGTCTTTCTGGATCTCATTTCTTCCACTTTGTGCAATAGTATTTGGAATCTGGATAATGGCGGTGTCAAATGATGCTATTGAATGAGGGTAGTTAAGTAGATGTCTCTAGAGTCCCTGTTTTCAAATGGGTAACAGAAGAGTGCAAGACTGGTGATAGGACACGACATTTCTTCTAATATGTTCCACCACTTTGGGATGGTTTTCTGTAAATTAAATGATCTCCTTTGCTCTTCCTTTAGGCCAATTCCCTTGCAAGGGAAGACATTTATTTCCGACTTAAGGCGTCATCACAGGGAACTGACAGTGCCTTCTGGGGAGACCTAACTTCCCTCCTTTGTGTAGCAGTCTCTGAGGTCCCAATTCGCAATTCACCAGTTAAATCCCAACTCCAGGTTAACTGTGCCTATTAATTTGTAGACAAAAATAACAGTTAAGTAACAAGAAGGAAGTGTGCCCTTAAGGGAATACCCGATTGCTATACTGGAGTCTCACCAGGACCACCTGCATCAATTTAAAAACGGTTTTTACCAGCACAGGAAGAATTTTCTGCAAACGTTTGTGTTTGTGTAGCTTGTTTACCTCAGCCGGAAATTGCAGCACATTGCAACTTGCAGAGTGTTTACTTTGTTTCCTCTAAATCATACTCAGTGGTAATTATTGGGATCCAGATTTTGTTGGTCTTGCCTGAAAATGGTGGGAAGTAAACTTGGACTGGTTTCAGGCTCTTGAGACGTGGATGAAATAGGAAAGGTGTGATTCCAAATGATTTCTGGAAGGAGAGAGCAGGAAGAGTTCCTGTGGTTTGAGCCCCTCAAAATAGTCTTTCCCTCTTGCTTTGGGAGGGGTAATCCCCTCTCTGAGTAGTGTATCTTAAGAAGGATGACCCTTAGGTACTACATAATTCAGAATATCAAAGATTCTTTTATGCTTATTTGACTCCATTTAGTAAGTCACAATGGTCTCTAGGTACTTCATAAAGAATTTGTAGTAAATTTTTGGCATAAAAATTTTCTTGGTCTTGGTCCTGCAGTTGACAAGAATTTCAGCATCTCTGCATACCTTCTTTCTGGAGAATCCCAGGGAATCCAAATTTTATAGTACCTGGCAGGAGGAGGGGGTGGGATGGCTTGCACATATGCACCAGGGTGCCAGAAGCTGTAGGATGTTGGGAATTAAAGCCACAGAATGCTAGATCCGGGATGACTCTTGCGGAGCTTCTTCAGTATTTTTGCACGTGGAAATTAAAAATATTTAAAAAATATTTTCTATGCACATAGTGCTGAAATAGTAGGATGGTATGTGGCCAGAGAAAGCCACATGGTTTACCTCTAAGAAGCATGAGAGAAATTTGCTACGATTTAAGAACTAACCTTCAATCTCATAAACTTAGTAGCCTCCCTTTTTGAGTCTACTAAGAGAAGAGTCTTTCTTTTACCCACGTGGATTCGCATTAAAAAAGTGTGGCAGTAAAAGTAATATTCACAAAATATTTCATTTATTTGCCTACCTTTTCCATTGCCCTTGCAGTAAAGTAAGGCCATATGACTAGTTTTTGCTGGTGGTCTCTGAGCAAAAGTTGTATTTTCCTCTTCTGGGTTAAGACATAGAAGATTAGATGTGAAATTCCTGTACAATCTCTTTTGCTGCTGCAATTCAGAAGGCCTTGTGTTCCACATGGTTCAGCTCAACAGGGTGGATTTTTAGCTCTTGATTGAATATGTAAGAGCACTATCCCCCCACCACTGCACCACAATGGACTTGTAGCATGTTAAGGCACTTAGACCTTGGGGTTATCACTGCAGCATAATTCCGCCTAATATACCAAGTGTATGAGATCACTGTACAGAAATCAAAGGCTAATTTTAAAATGTGCAATGGTAAATGTAAGTGTTAAAGGGCTGCACATCTAAGTCCTTAGATCAGTGCTTTCTTTCCTTAAAGCAGATCATGTGTTAGTTTCCTAGGGCTGCTGCAACAAATTAGCACAAGACTGATGGCTTAAAACAACAGAGATTTCTTCTCTCACAGTTCTGGAGGCCAGAAGTCCAAAATCAAAGTCATGGCCGAACCACATCGACTACTCTGAAGGCTCTAGGGGACATCCTTTCTTATCTCTTCCAGCTTTGGTGGCTTCTGGCATTTCTTGGTTCATGACAGCATAGCTCCAATCTCTGCCCCCATCTTTATATAGCCTTCTTTTTTTGTGTCTCAGTGTCTCAAATTTCTCTCTCTCTCCTTTCCATTATAAATCCAATGACGTTAGTCACTAGAATCCAGAATTCTAGGCACTAAATCCACTGACTCTAAATCCAGGATGATTTCATCTTGAGCCCTTTAATTTAATTACATCAGCAGAAACCCTATTTCCAAATAAGGTCACATTTACAGGTACTGGCAGTTAGTACTAGGACATTATCTTTTCGGGGGACATAATTCAACCCACTAGAGACTACATGGGAAATCCCATCACAATCAAAATGTTGCTTGTTTAACATGGGCTCTGAATAAAAGGGAATTAGTTGCATGAGTTATTCTATTTCCTTAGGTTGACTCTGCTTATCTCTTCTCTAATCCCCTTTTATTAGTCTTAAAGTCATAACTCCAATCTTATTTTCCTAATTATTTCTAAATTCTTTGATGATTCCTCACCAGAACCTTAAGTACTAAATGTATCAAGAATTTGCCTCAGTAGTGAGACAAACTTCTTCGACCTTGTAGCTGCTTCCTCCATTACTTTTTTCCTAGCTCATTTTCCACCATGCAGATTTAATGGGCATTTTTTCACATTCTAAAAATCTTGAGATTCTTAACAAGGTATTGATATACGCTAGAAGTAGTGGAGAATATATGCTTTCTTCACTTTTTTCATCTCTTTTTCTCCCTGAGTGTTTTTAACAACGTAGGATAATTTTGCCTTTTTCTCTCTACTGCTAATTTTTTCCTTATTTCTTATAGCCTTTTTGATATAGTTGCCTCTGGCATTAAAACATACCAAGACTACTGTTTTCTCCTGCTTCATACTATGTAGGAGCCAGAGTTAGGAGCAGAAGCCCACACTAGAAATAGGATCCTTGGCTTTTATTTTCTACTTCCTGTGAGAATGTTTGCATTTAAAATCCTGGGATCCTGGGTATTTGCTGGTGGAGTGAAATCACTTGTCCTTTTTTTTTTTTTTTTTTAAATTAATTAATTTATTTTTTGGCTGTGTTGGGTCTTCGTTTCTGTGCGAGGGCTTTCTCTAGTTGCGGCAAGCGGGGGCCACTCTTCATCGCGGTGTGCGGGCCTCTCACTGTCTCGGCCTCTCTTGTTGCAGAGCACAGGCTCCAGACGCGCAGACTCAGTAATTGTGGCTCACGGGCCCAGCTGCTCCGCGGCATGTGGGATCCTCCCAGACCAGGGCTCGAACCCGTGTCCCCTGCATTGGCAGGCAGGTTCTCAACCACTGCGCCACCAGGAAAGCCCTTTTTTTTTTGTTTTAAAGAGAGATATGGAAGAGACTGTCCATCTGTCCATCAAACCCATTTTGTCTTCTTTCTTAGCATATGTCTACACCATATTTACCGTACTCTCTCACAGCTAAGTGTAGCCACATTTCTGAGTTCTAGCCAATAAGTTATCAGCAGAGGTGATACATGGCAGTGCTACTCCGTGTGTGGTCCAAACACCAGCAGGGTCAGCATCACTGGGGGGCTTGTTGGAAATGCAGATGCTTGATCCCCATCCCAGACTTCCTGGATCAGGGTCTCTGGGGGTGGGGCCCAGAAACCTGCAAACCTGCTCTCCAAGTATGTTACAGTTTGAGAAGCTCTGATGTAAACCACATCCAGATCTGCTCCTTAAAGACTTCTCTGGGATACTTCAGGTTTTTTCTCTTTCCTGGCTTGATGCAGATGGATTGCTGCATCATCATTTGCAGAAAAGGTTGCTCATCAATTAGGAACACCATTCTCGATTTCCCAAGAATAAAAAATAAACACCTCTTGAGTAAAATCACTAAGATTTTGGCATTTAATTTGAGAGTAGCTCATGTTAACCTAAACTGTTACAGTGATGGATGGGAAAATGACTTATTCAGGTAACATGAGTGAGTCACTTTTTATGTAGGAACATCTTACTTAGTTTTGGGTTGTCTTTTAAGCCAATTACTTAGAATTTACTGACCATACTCCTTTCTCTTCATCTCTACTGAGTATTAAAATATCCATGATTATTGATTTTCATATTTCAGTTTTGTTAAATTTTGAACAATTTAACACTCACGCAAGCATGTAGGGGTTCATGCGTTAGGTCAAATGCTGGAGAAGGAGCACTAGTGAAGTGACCAGTGTGTGAATCCTGGTTTTGTTATTTTCTAGATGTGTGACGCTAGGCAAATAATATAATTTCCCTGAGCCTTGGATTTCCATTCCTCAAACTGGATGGAGTGAACAAGAGAGATACGGCCTCAGCCTTTATGCATCTTACTGTCCAGGGGAGCAAGAGGGAAAAAAATCAAATAAGTAAATTATTCAGTGATTATAAATTGTTTTTTATTGCTGAGAGAGAATACTCACGGGATATGTGGGGAGTGTATATTTTACATTCAGGGATGTCCTCTTTGAAGATGTTTTATGTAAATTGTGACCTGAGAGGTAAGAAGGCTCTAGCCACTATGATGGTGTTAGGGTGGGTTGTGGTGGTGGGATGGCAGAAGGGAGGAGAAGGAAAAATGTCCCTTCCCTTCTGACTTGCTGAGATGACTTCATTTTTATAAGATCAAGATGGTGATGGGGATCATATTTTCTTTTTTGTTTGTTTGTTTGTTTTTTGTTTTGTTTGGCTGTGCAGCATGCAGGATCTTAGTTCCCCGACCAGGGATCAAACCCATGCCCCCTCGTAACCACTGGACCGCCAGGGAATTCCCGATTGTGAGAATTTTAAAAGATTTTTTAAAGGTTATTTATTTATTTATTTATGTATTTATTTATTTTGGCTGCGTTGGGTCTTCGTTGCTGCGTGTGGGCTGCTGCATGTGGGCTTTCTCTAGTTGCAGCGAGCGGGGACTACTCTTCGTTGCAGTGCACGGGCTTCTCATTGCAGTGGCTTCTCTTGTTGCAGAGCACAGGCTCTAGGCGTGCGGGCTTCAGTAGTTGCAGCACGTGGGCTCAGTAGTTGCAGCACGCAGGCCCTAGAGCGCAGGTTCAGTAGTTGTGGCGCATGGGCTTAGTTGTTCCGCGGCATGTGGGATCTTCCCGGACCAGGGATCGAACCTGTGTCCTCTGTACTGGCAGGTGGATTCTTAACCACTGTGCCACCAGGGAAGTCCCAATCATATTTTCTCACATCATCAGGGGTATTTCCATTTCTGACTGTATGCTCATTATTGTGTGCAAGAAACAGTAGATACTAAAGTAAATGACACTTGTCTCTAGAAAAAGTATCTCCTTATCCTTCTCTCAGGTTGATGGTGTATGAGGCTGAGTCAATCATATCTATAGTTGGGCTGGGTCTCATGCTTGCTCCAGTTTCCTTTAGAGCCAGTACACCCTGGTTTCAAACATTTTGAGGATGTCCCTTCAGCAGGGCTTAAGATGTTAACACCAGAACGACTCTGGGAATATTTTTGATGCTTTACAGCTCAGCCACCAGCTTTCTGAACAATGGGGAAGCTCTCTCTGCTTTACAACTTGGCTGCCAACTTTTCTGAGTCAGTGGGGAGTTCTCTTTGCTTTCCAACCCTGCCCTCTGGCTCTATCCATCTAGAAAAATCTCTCTCCCCCACTTGTGACAGCTGCCCTGTCCCCAGTCTTTGTTGGGCAGCTGCAGTGAAGTCAGTGAACCCTGCCTGCAGCCTTCCTTGCATTCCCTGAAGACTCCTTGTACCTACAAGGGATGTCTCCTTCTCTGCTCTGTGATTTTGGTGTGTACCTTTGTGCCCTCAGAGAAGGACTTTGAGGAAGTTTGGGAAATGGGTGCAGAATTATTCCATTACTGGGGCCCCTCAGGATTTTAATTTATATCCCTGGCTCATGTGTGCCCATTAAAAGTTTGTAGAAAGTTCATCTGGTTTCTCTTTATCTCCATCTATTGCCAATTCCCCCCCACCCCCTATTCTCATTGCTCTAACAGGGGTGAAAGCAACTGTGGTGTCTTTTCTCTGAGGAAGGACTTTCCACTTTGTGAAATTTAGTTCGTTTAGGTTTCTTGGAATCTTCAGCTCTTAGAATTTTTTAAAAGACTATTTTGTATGTAGCTTATTTTGCCCCTTTTTGTTGCTTAGAGTGGGCATGATACTCTCTTGCAACTTTCTACACCCTAACGAGAAGCAGTAGTCTTTTCAATGAGTTTCCTGTATGCGAATCACTACTATGCATTACCTGGGTATTTCCAAGCTCCCCAGCCTGTTGGGTTAACACAGCCCTTTTCCATTAAGTTAAATTATTCGGGATCCCAATAGCCCAGATGATGGGAGACTCACACTGTCTCCTAATAACCCAACATAATCTTGGGAAACACCATTTTTCCACTCACCTCTTGCTCTCATTTCATGTTTCTGTTGAATTCTCTCTAGCCTTTGCATCTCACTTCTTGCTGCTGTTCCCTTTGCTTTGACTTGTATCAATCTCACATGAATGAAAGCAGGAAAATTCATAGGACAGAAAGAGCTAAAAGGGTAGAGGGAACAGGATAAGGGAAAAGGAAATATGAGGTTGGGGAGGGGTCTGCACTGGCTGGTATAGGGAATGACCAAGTGGGGACATTCTGAAACACAGGTATGAGAGCCCGTGTTCCCTGTCTTTTTAATCATGTAAAAGAGATGAATTTCAATTTCCACTGCTGTCTCTCTCTTTTCTTAGAATTATGTTTTATTATTGAGTAAAGAGCTGCTTGAACTCTCTGTGTGGTCATTCCTCGGGGGTAATGATCAAGATGGTAATTGATGAAAAGAATGGCGTGATCCACAGCCAACACCCCTACAAGTCCATCTTCCACCTACAGGCGGGTGAGTGGACCCACTTGGGGAGAATATCTGGTTGGAAAAACAGCATGGTTCATTCCCTCTCCTCCCCTCCTTGCATCCTGGATAAGTCTACTCCAAGAGTCTATTCCCCCAACTTCACCATCCATAACTGGTTCTTGTAACAAAGAACTTAAAGAGAAAATTTTGCAAGAGAATAACCTTCTGAAGTGATTCAGAAAAAACTCTTCATCTTAGGGAATAACTGTACTGTCATTGAAATACAAACTCACTGTGGGTTTGAAAACATTAAATATGACTGGAAGGTAAGATTTAATACTGGGAGGTAAATTTCACAAGGGCATCTTCATGAAAGAAAATAAAAAGCCTAAACCACAATGATGCAGTAAAACAGGACAGAGAAAAAAGGAGACTACAAAGGTTTCTCAAGGACAACTTTTGTCTGCAGTTCCTTTAATGGACTCGGAGCTGAAGCTAAAAGAAAGGATCGTATGTGTGGCTGGTGGCAGGTGGCTTTGTCACATCACATATCCACCTCCAGCCTCCAGTTTATTCATCCTTGTGCGTATGGATGTGGTTTCTCCAGGAGTTCCTTTACTAACAGAAGGGGCAGCTGTAACACAAAGCTGATGACTCAGAGGCCTCTTAGAGCTGACTGAAGACAGACATAGTCTTTTTCTTCATGGCTTTTTGCCAAGTATGCTGCTATTTGCACTTTGAAGCAACCCATCTCCTCTGGGATACCACAGCCTCTTTGTTCAGGTATTTATCATAGTGTTTGGCACTTTGCATTGTATTATCTTTCTCTCTGCTTTGCCTCTCCCACTAAATCTGCACTTTTTACAGGAAGGGACTCTGTCTTGTTTGTGAAACATCCCCAGAGCCTAGCACAGTTCTTGGCAGGCTACAGATGCTCAATAAATATTTGCTGGCGGGATGAGTAAATAAATGTATGACGAAATAATTAATATACACATAACACATTGAACATAATTTTGCGAATTAAAAATACAACAATCCCTGAACACCAAAACTAAAATGCAAAACAATACTTTGATTTCTAACATTTTTGTAAGTTTGCATTAAAAGTTCCTTAAGTAGTTCATCAATTGTGTTAGGAAGGAATTTTGTTTGATTGCTAGGAACTGAGAGCCGATTGTAGGAGCTTAAATGAATTGGGAGTTAGTTTTCTCCTGTAAAATAAAATCCAAAGTTAGGGAATTCATAAGCAGGTGGGGCAGTGTCATGAAGTTGTCAGGGACTGAAACTTTTTCTCTTTTTCTGTCCAATCCATCCTTAGTGTGTGGCTTCCATTGTCAAGGTTCCCAGGGGCTGCTGGAGATCCTGCTAGTATGTCTGCATCGTATCCAAAATTCATACTGTCAGCTTTTTATTCAGCTCAGTTTTACCTAGAGGAGTTTTCAATGTCTAGGTAGAGCAGAGTTTCAACTTGGGTTTCAAAAGTTATACAGAATCAAGACCAGGTCCTCAGGAAGACGAGTCCCATCTTCACAGAATTATAAGAGTGCTAGCTTTCATACTTGTGCTGGGGAGTGTGATTGCCCAGCATCCTTGCCTTGAGCCTGCACAAATTCTGTGGGATAATTTATACTCCAGAACAGCACTGAGGGTTCAGACTGAGGCTGGGACTTGACCTGAAATGGCATCTTTGCTTGGCTTCTCCCCTCCTAAGCCCTTATCCGTTTCTCCTGGAAGCACTTTCTTAATAAATTGCTTGCGTGTGAATCCTTGTGTTCGGGTTTGCTTCTGGGGAACCTGACCTAAGATAATGCCTGCTTAGGAAAAGCTGAGGCGAAGTTCAAGATCAAGCATGAGTAACCTGCATCCTAAGGCAGTCTCTATGCCTGGTGAAGACACAGGCATTTGCTGAGGGGAGAAAGGCAGTGTTCTCTTTTCCTAAACCCTGTGTGGCCTGTGCTGGGTGAGGCACCCCCCCTCCTGGCTGGAGCCCAGTGGCCTCTGCCTTTGCTGAGGCCCTTGGCTCCCAGTCCTTTGATGAGACCCAGAAGCCTTTGCTTTAGACTTTCATGTTGAATCTGCCACATGGAAGAAGAAGCAGCTCTGAGTAAAGTGATCTGCGCTGCCGCCAAGATGATTAATGCCTCTTTGTCTGGCCTCGGTGGTTAAAGCCTACTGCACATCTGTAAAAAACAATTGCACGGATCAAAGTAAACATTTAGGCACCAAAAAGACCATAACACCCTGTCTGCACACTCACATCCAAGGCCCCAAATTGGGTGCCCTCGTACATCAGAAGCTTCAACAAGTCCATGAAGACTTTGTTGCCCCATATCTCATCCCTTATCTATTTCCCAATGTTCTTGACTCATGCACCAGAAGTTAGCTGTCCCCTGAATTGAATGTATCCTCCCACCGAAATATAGGACTTTCCTTCACGGGGTCCCGCTGCTGTCAGATATAGAGTAGGAAGTCATGGAGGAGATTGCATGCTTCTCAATCACAAGGAGAGGTTGGGGGAAGGGATGTTGGAATCTGTTGGCGAGTTTATCCTCCTAAACTTACCAGTCAGATACATCATCTCATTCCCCTTCCCATCATTTTGAATTGAATGGATTTGGAGGTAGAGAGGACCCAGGAGATTTATACTAATGGAGCTCCCTACAACATGGAAGGAAACATGAGGTGTGGGAAGCAAATATTCCTTCTTATATTTTCAAACAGCACTTTGAATTTTCAGTCTCTACTCTCCTCCATGACCAGGTGCTTCAGGAGATGCTATCTCAGCCCTAGCCCCAGCCCAGGGTGGAGAATCAGTTTGGTCTAAGCCCATCTTGTTGGTGCTATTCTAGTTGGCTATGATTGGATTAGGAAGATGGAAATTGATGAAGGTAATTCCCCCACCATCCACTGAGGCCACCGCAAGGACTGAATCCTGATCTGGATATATATTTCTATTTGTGTATACTGATTTTTCCATTTCTGTTGCTATTATAATATTTTGTTAGCTCAAGCTTGTATAAAACTAATAAGCCTAGATAATTTTTACATGGACAGTTATTAAACCAGATTATTTCTTCCATGCTAGTGTCTGTGATTTTTTTGAACTTAATTCAAGTGCGATATAATCTTTCTTCAACTTCAAAATACACTAAAATGGAATGAAATCTACTTCTGTACACCTGTTTGGTAACCAGCGGAATTTTGGTTCCAGAAAAACAGAATTGTGTGGATTGTGAGTCACTTCTGCTCTGGATAATCAGAAAGAGGAAACTGGAAGTTGGGAATAGAAATGGGAGGTAAAGCAGATGGCAGAGGGAGGTTAGAGATTTTTGCAGTGAATCCTTGGGGAAGACAAAGGAAAATGAAGCACAGCAAACTCAGAAGGATATTCAGGTGACATCTGTGAGGAAGAGTTGAGGAGTTGAGAGCTGAGATGCGAGAGAGAAGATTTGATCCAAGGAGGGAGTAGAAAGCATATTCTGAGTCATGCAATCAGGAAGGCACTGATCATTTGGGTGGAGAACCAGGCAAAGAAAAAAATAAGTTTCAACTTCACTGAAATTTTAAGAAACTCAAAAATTTCAAGAAAGTTAAATGGAAATTATTATTATAGCATCCATTATTATTAATTTAATAATGTCTTTATTCTTTTATTTTCATGAATGCAAAATATATTTTAAAGGGCTTTTATAGGTTCAATTCTGATTTGTTTCTTGAATTCTGGTTTTTGATATTATCTTAATTTCCCAACCTCAAAATCTCCGACAACGAGGATTTTCTGAACTTCAATTCAGTGTTTGATGAGATGACAATATTTACATTTATCTCCCCTAAATTTCGTCTCATCAGTTCATAAAAGAAAGATTGAGAGATTTGATCACTTACAATTACAAACTTCTGCATAGAAAAATGCATCATGAACGGAGTAAAAAGTCAAACAATGGACTGGGAGAGAATATTTGCAGCACATATGAATGACAAGGATTAATATCCCTCATCCAAAAAAACCTCTCTCAAGTTGATAAGGAAATGACATACAAGTCAACTGAAGACTAGGTAAAAGGCATGAATGAGCACCTCAGAAAAGCAATGATATGTGGACAGTTCACAGGAAAAGCTGTCCAGCTTCTCTAGTTATCAAGGAAATGCAAATGAAAAGAATGAGAGACCATATTGGTCAGCAGATTGGCAGACATTTAAAAAGTTGGTAACAATCAGTGCTGGTGAGGATGTGGGGAAATGGGACTTCTTATATATTGCTAGCGGGTTTATTAATTTTTATATACTGTTGAAAAACTATTTATTTAAAAAATGAGTATATCCTTTGACCCAGAAATCTTTCCCAATCTCCTGGTAATTCACCCCACAAAAACAAAAGTAAACTAACTAAGGGTATATATATATCCTTAGTAAATAAACAAAGATGTTTATTGCAACATTTCTGCAGTGGAAAAACTTGGAAGCATCCTGAATACTTGTCAGTTAGGGAGTGGATGAATGAATTATGGGGCATCCATATTACGGAGCCTCAATGAGTTATTAAAAATAACTATGTGTTTCTCTATGTTGTGTAATAGGAATTAGCATAGTGCTGTAGGTCAATTATACTTTACAAACAAACAAACAAACAAAACTCATTGAAAAAGAGAGAGAATTTGTGGTTACCAGAGGTGGGAGTGGGGGAGCAGGAATTGGATGAAGGCAGTCAAAAGGTACAAACTTCCAGTTATAAGATAAGTAAGTACTAGGGATGTAATGTACAATGTGATAAATATAATGAACACTGCTGTGTTTATATGTGAAAATTGTTAAAAGAGTAAATTCTAGGAGTTCTCATCACAAGAAAAACGTTTTTTTTCTGTTTCTTTACTTTTGTATCTATAAGAGTTGATGGGTGATCACTAAACTTACTGTGATAATCATTTCATGACGTATGTAAGTCAAATCATTATGCTGTCCGTATACCTTAAACTTATACAGTGCTGTGCATCAATTATATCTTGATAAAACTGGAAGAAAAGAAAACATCTTAAAAGACAAAAAAGCTCATGTGTTTCTCGAACATATTTTGCGTGTTGTCCATAGAATAATCGCATGGCTCACTGTCTCACTTCCTTCAAGTCTTTACTGAATTATTACCCTGTCAGAGTGGCCTTTCTTGATCGTTTCATCTAAAGTCACTGTCTGTACCATTCTATCCCCTGGTCTTGCTGTAGTTTCCTTAATAAGACTTACAAGTATCTGACCTTGTGTTATGTGTCTGTGTTTGTTGGTTGATTGTCTTTCTCCCCTACTAGAATGAAATCTCCATGAGAGCAGGGACTTAGGAGACTTTGTTCACTTTTGCATCCTCAGTGGCTAGTCCCTGGCACATAATAGGTCTTCGGTGAATTTTTTCCCATGGGTGAATCTATAATATTGGCCTAGAAAGCGATGCTTCCTTCCCTTTCCTTGCCCCCATGTTGTTCCTGAGAGCACTCCCCAGTGAGCTTCCTGCCTGCTCACCCTATCTCAGGGTTTGCTTTCCTGGGAACTTGCTCTGAAACAACGTGCACACACATATATGAAGAATCTTTTCAAAACATAAAAATGCAATAATTTTCTCCTCCTCTATTTGCTAATCTGAAGGACCGTCTCAGCCCCAAAGTTCCCCATGGGGTTGGCTGAGACCTTGGTTGAGACTTTATCATAAACCAACATTTTTTTCTCTGCTGAATTCTCTTTCCTTTCTTCCTTTCCATAGATCCTGACTTCTCTGGAATGTATTCTTTTATTCCACATCCCTTCTACTCATTTGCTTTTGAGGAGTCAGGAGGCAGATGCTTTCTTCCATTATCAGCTTTCTGGTCTTTACCTACAAATATTAATCGTAAGTTACTAGCAGCCCTATTCCCTCTTTCTAGCTTAATCCTTGCAAAGTGTCCCCTTCTTTCATGGAATTAGGGTCAGAAGCCGTGGGAAAATTGAATCAAATCTGAGATAGGTTTAATAAAGCGGTCACACTGAATTTCTACTCTCCCTGATTTTTCTCTTCTTCACGATGTGGGAGTCCTAGATCAAATTAAACTGCTGGGATATAGAGAAAGTGAAATGTAGAGGGAGGATGGGGAATGGGGGAGTGCTAAAGGAAGGCCAAGGCCGAATGCAGCTTGGGTGGAAGTGGGCAGTGGTCATTCATTCCTACAGATGCCTCTATTTCATTTACCCATTAAACATGGATGAAGAAATGTATTATCTGCACTATCACATCTATCTCAACTCTGGACAATGATGACGTTTCAGCTTTTAAAATTTGGTAGAGGAAGGTGAATAATTGCTCTTTAACATTTCCTAACTCTTTTATATTTTCCTGGCCACACTCTTTTTTTTTTGATGATGACATCCTAAGAAGTTGAGCCACATATTCTACTACTACAGTATAAGACTATCCAGCCAAGATGACGAGGCAGAAAGGTCAAAGGACAGAAAGGTTTTTAATAGATCAGCGTAGCATCCATTAGCACAGCTGCCTAATAAACAGTCATATTGTTGTTTGCAAATGGCATTAAAGCTGTATTTACACTTACAAGGAGAATGCTGCTTCAGCATATTGTTAATTAGGACACTACCCGAGGCTACTGCAGATTAATCTCAAATATGCTTAATGCATGGAGTAGTCATGATTAAGTAGCACGTAAGATTGGTCCAGAATGAGAGGATTTGAGGGGAATCTTGCTTTGCCTCCTTGGATAAGCAGCAGCAAAACTTGTAGCTGAGTGCCTTTAGCACAGAGTTCACTAGCTCATCCTAATAAGTACCATGGTGTTAGGTGATCAAGAGATGATAGATAGACATTCAGTAATACCCTTTCAATTACCCTTGTAAAACTGCTATTTAGAGACCTCAGGGGTATTGGATCAAGACACCAGCAGGCTAATGGTCAAGATGCCTTTGGAGAGAGCTTGGCGCTTTAGAGCTTGCTCTAAAGTCTGAGCACCACTTGGTGGCACTGACATTTCTCCCTTAATTTTTATTTTTTATTTTATTTAATTAATTTATTTTTTATAAATTTATTTATTTATTTATTTACTTTAGGTCGGGTCTTTGTTGCTGCGCGCGGGCTTTCTCTAGTTGCGGCGAGCGGGGACTACTCTTTGTTGTAGTGCGCGGGTTTCTCATTGCGGTGGCTTCTGTTGTTGCAGATCATGGGCTCTAGGTGCATGGGCTTCAGTAGTTGTGGCACACGGGCTTAGTTGTTCTGCAGCATGTGGGATCTTCCTGTACCAGGGCTCGAAACTGTCCCCTGAATTGGCAGGTGGATTCTAAACCACTGCGCCACCAGGGAAGTCCCTCTCCCTTAATTTTTAGAGCGCTTGCCTAGAGGTGACCCACTGTGTTTTTCCTGGGGATCAGTGGAATTATTATTGGTGCTAGGCTAGTTTTCTTTTATTTTAAAATATTTCTGCAGGTTGCCATGTGGCTGTCTTTGGCACTGCCCTATTGTAATAGTATGGACTGAACCTCCACTAGGCCCAGCTTTGTGGGCCTGTGCCTTCTCCAGCTTTGTTTTGCTGTGTCCTTCTCTGGATCGTACATCCAGCTCAGGTGTCATTCTACAGCTAAATGTTGCAGCTCCTGCATGGACCGTGCGAGGTGTTCTTTGAAATATGACAATGAACAGGACTTAGTTGCAGCCACAGGCAACTTCAAGGGTGACTTTGGGGAAGGGGCTTTATTATCCCCCTAATTCTCACCACTGTCCCAAAGCCATCCAAACTAAACATGTATTAGGGTTCTCTAGAGAAACAGAACTGGATAACTATCTATCTACCTTCCTTCCTTCCTTCCTTCCTTCCTTCCTTCCTTCCTTCCTTCCTTCCTTCCTCCCTCCCTCCCTCCCTCCCTCCCTCTCTCTCTCTCTCTTTCTCTCTTTCTTTCTATTTATTTTTTTGGCTGTGTCGGGTCTTAGCTGCGGCACGTGGGATCTTCGTTGAGGCATGTGAGATCTTTTTAGTTGCGGTGCGTGGGCTCTTCATTGCAGCATGCAGGGTTCTCTCTAGTTGTTGCATGTGGTTTTTCTCTCTCTAGTTGTTGCGTGCAGGTTTTCTCTCTCTAGTTGTGGCGTGTGGGCTCCAAGTGTGCGTGGGCTCTGTAGTTTGCGGCAGGTGGGCTCTCTTGTTGAGGCATGCGAGCTAAGTAGTTGTGGCGTGCAGGCTTAGTTGCCCTGCATCATGTGGGATCTTAGTTTCCTAACCAGGGATGGAACGTGCATCCCCTGCATTGGAAGGCGGATTCTTTACCGCTGGACCACCAGGGAAGTCCCCTTTCTTTCTTTCTTTCCTCCTTTCTTCTTCCCTTCCTTCCTCTCTCTCTCTTCCTTCCTTCTTTTCCTTCTTTCTTCCTTTCTTCCTTTCTTCCTTCCTTCCTTCCTTCTTTCCTTCCTTCCTTCCTTCCTTCCTTCCTTCCTTCCTTTCTCTCTCTTTCTTTCTTTCCTTCTTCCTATCTATCTAATCTATCAAAAAAAGATTTATTACGAGAAATTGGTTCATGGGACTGTGGAGGCTGAGAAGTCCCATGATTTTCCATCTACAAGCTGGAAACCCAGGAAAGTAAGAGGTGTAATTCAGTCTGAGTCTGGAGGCCTGAGAACTCGGGGAGCCAACGGTTTAAACCCCAGTCTGAAGGCTGAGAAGATGAGACGAGAGCTCAAGCAGGCAGGCAGGAAGCAAAAAAGGGCAAATTCCTCTGTCCTCTATGTTTTGTTGTGTTCAGGCCCTCAGCAGAATGGATGAAGCCTACCTGCATAGGGGAGGGCAATCTACTGAGTCCAGTTTCCAATGCTATTCTCATCTGAAAACACCCTCACAGGCACATTCAGAAGTAATGTGTTATATATGGGCATCCCATGGCCAGCTAAGTTGACACATAAAAACAACCATCACAGAGTGGTAGCAAAACCTGGGAGCTTGCCATGCAATCAGCTTCATACAACTCCAAAGGAATATACAAAAGGGAAGGAGAACCAGTGTGCTTGCTACACAAATGGAACTTCAAGGTAAATCCCCAGCCTCTCTTTCTAATCAGATTATCAACCCTAGTCTCCACTGCCAGCTGAAATTCAGGAGGCTCACTGGACCCACATAGGAATGATAGTCTGGCAGAAGAGGCAGGGAATTCCCAAACAACCTCAGTCAAAAGCAGAGTGTGGAAGGGACTCTAAATTAGGCATAAGTGCTGTGAGAGAAGAGAGATTGGGCAAGGAGTTTTGACTTCTGTAATAGACAATATTCAAGAGTGGGTGTGTCTATTGATCCAAAGTAGAGTTTCCTTCTGGAACAAGAAAAGGGATATATAACAGAGCACCATATTTTTCTGACTCAAAGAAAGAGCAACACAGAAACTCACAGAAGTTAGCGCTAAGTAAGCTGCAAGGAACCCGAACTGCATTTCATCTTAGAGCCCTGGGGGAGGGGCTCAGCCGGCTGGGTCCTGTTAAACCACGGGTGAAGAACTGAAGCCTGAGGTTAAGGCTTCAGACTCATTAGTTGGGAACTAAAGGCTGAAAACTAAGCTGTCTGTGTTTGGTCTGAAGCCCTGGCTTGCGACAGTGAGCTAATCGGCTCTCCCCAGGCCTCTGTCAAGAAGGGCCTTTCCTTTAGTGAAAATGGGGGATTATGTCCCTGGGAGGTTATAGAGCTTCTCTTAGGGCGGGAAGTAAATCAATACGGATGCTGGCAACAGAATCACATAATTCTGCCGACTTGCAGTGGTGTCTCAAATATTATCCTGAGAGCCGTGGAGCGACCCCAGGTGAAGTGTAGTGTGTGTGTGTGTGTGTGGGCATGCCTGTGCACACACAGAATCTAAAAGAGCTCGCCTTTCATCCTTCCTTGGACTCCCAGAGCACTTTGTGTGTTTATTACCCCATCATGCCCTTTACTGGGGTTGTATGTGCCCTCTCCACGCCCTCACTGGACCGTGAGAACCACAGGAGCAAGAAAAAACGTTCTCGGTTTGTTGTATAACACGCACTGTGCCAAGCACGCGACTACGCGTGGGCACACGGAGTTGCAGCGTCCTCCTGTAACAGGGCACAAAGTAAGGGGGTCGGGGGAGCACACGGAGAACAACCCACAGCCCTCAGGTTTTTTGTGCCCTGCCAGCAGTACGGTGACGTCACGTTCGCAGCTGTGGTCATTACACACTATTTGGAGCTCCATTTTCCAAATGGTGCTCCGTGGAGCACTGTTTAGCGAGATGTTAAAAGCATTTCTGCAAATAAATGAAACAAGTAAGTAAAATTTTAAAATGATCTGTATTCAAGTAAATCTATGATACACTCTAGTACTGCTGGTGACCTGTGCCTTTACGGTTTTTCTTTGTGTTGCTCTTGTTTTTTTTTTTAACCCAGCTAGATATAACTTTTATTATTTATTTATTGCATTGGAATGTAGTTCACGTACTATATTACGTTAGTTTCAGGCATACTACATCATAATTTGACATTTGCATACATTATGAAATGATCACCACAAGCCTAGTAACCACCTGTCCTCATTCAAAATTATTACAATATTATTGACCATATTTCTTATGCTGTATATTACATGCTCATACTTTATTTATTATAGAACTGGAGGTTTTTGCCTCTTAATCTCCTTTCTCTATTTTGCCAACTCCCCACATCCCTTCCTTCTGGCAACCACCCAGTTTTTCTCTGTATCTATGAGTCTGTTTTCATTTTATTTTGTTTGTCTGGTTTTTTAGAGTCCATATATAAGTGAGACGTGTGGTATTTGCCTTTCTCTGTCCGACTTATTTCACTTAGCATAATACCCTCTTGATCCATCCATGTTGTTGCAAATGGCAAGATATCTTTTTAAAGGCTGAGTAATATTCCACTATGTGTGTGTGTGTGTGTGTGTGTGTGCGTGCGTGCGTATCTGTCTTGATACTCTGAGCTGCGGTTCTCCATATAAATCTAGAAAGGTATACTCTACGAAGTGCAGGGAGTCAAGCTTTGGCATCAGCTGGGCCTCTGCCTTCCTCCTCGGCTGTATGCTCACAGACCTCAGTTTTCTCATCACCACACTGGTGATAATCATATCTATCACATAGGATTAGTGTATGCATTTGATGAATTCATTTAAACTATCAGCCACATATAAGGGATTCAGAGGTAAGATTCTATATCTTTTGTCTTACCTATAATGCTTAGCACTGTGCTTTGGAAATGACATATCCAACAGATATTGAATATTTGGTGAATGAATAAATGAGTTATTAGAATGTAATTTTCTAAAGGTTTTTCAAATAGGTGGACTTAAGTCTGTTTTGTCCTTCCCTGACTAAGCTTCCAATTTCATGAATTTAAAAGTAAACCTACTAAGCTATATTAATGTCAAGCACAGTATCTGGTACATAATTTGTGCTTTCATAAATATTTAGTAACTGAATTAACAAATAAGCCATTGAGTCTGAAATCTACAACAGCTGGATCTGGTATGTAGGCTAGGTGGCATGATTAAGAAAAACATTTTAATTTCATGAAAATTTACTTTTTTAAAAAAATACTGATCTATCGAGGTATAATCAATATATAAATAACTGCCTATATTTAATATGTACAACTTGATAAGTTTGGACATATGAAATACCTGTGATACCATCACTGCAATCAAGGTAATAAACAAATCTAACAGCTCCCAAAGCTTTCTGTGTCCTTTTTTCCCTTGAGTAATTTTTTTTTTTTCTGGTGGTAAGAATACATTACTACTCCTCTGTTAACTGCTTTTGGAGTGCACAATGCTGTATTGTTAACTACAGGCACTGCATTGTAGAGCAGCTCTCCAGGACTTATTCATTTAGCATGACTGAAGCTTTATGTCCATTGAACAACAATTTTCCATTTTTGCCAAGCCTATATCGTCCATTTGTGAAAATCTGTTCTAGATCCCGTAGTGCCTGCTAAGCTGTCTGATCTCATAAACCATCTCTGTTCACCTTCTGTTTGAAGTGTGCAGTTTGTCAGCTTGACTTCTACGTCTTTGGGGTTCTCTGTCTAAGTCCCATCATGGGTACAAGTGAGACTGGGTCATGCATGGAGTGTGTGTGTGTGCGTGTGTGTGTGTGTGCGTGTGTGTGTGTGTGGCAGAGCTGGGGGGGGGAGAGCCGTGGGGGACAAAAGAAGTAAGAGGTGTGCTTGATAAAAAATACCTGCTTTCCTACTGTTCTACTTTTCTACGTTCCTATTTTAGCACCTCACCCTGTCCTATTCAACATTCTAAACTTATTTTTAACCCATTCCCCAGCCTGCACCATCCTATCTCCAGAGATACTACCCATATTCCCACTCATTTTGAATGCAATGTAAAGCATAATAACTCACACACATATGGTGCTTTCTTTTTCATGTTACTTTCATGTGTATTATTCTATTTAGTTATCTCATTATTCCCATTTTTCAGATGAAAATTATTCCCATTTTTCAGATGAAAAGCAAATATAGAGAGGTAAAAGTGATCAGCTGGGGGTCTCAGGCCAGGAGAGAGTGGTTGTATTTGGAATTAAATCTTTCGTTCAGAGAGTCAATTACAATCGTCTGCAAGTTGCATTATTACGT
Source organism: Balaenoptera musculus (assembly GCF_009873245.2). Taxonomy (NCBI): domain Eukaryota; kingdom Metazoa; phylum Chordata; class Mammalia; order Artiodactyla; family Balaenopteridae; genus Balaenoptera; species Balaenoptera musculus. The sequence goes on along the minus strand of NC_045789.1, from coordinate 87,002,283 downwards.
TAAAGGAGATGGGGTTGGTGGCCTCTCTCTCTCTTTCTCCTTACCTCTTCTTTCTATTTCTGACCATTTGACCCAATCAGCTTGGTTGTTATATTTGATATTTACATTTTTTTCCTTTTTGATTTTTCTTTTAGAGCATCTTCCAGTTTCTCTCCTAGAACTGGCTTGTTTCCTGGAGGACTGCTTAGGTGACCAAACTTCCCTCTCCAGCCCGCCTTCTTTTTCTCTCTGTAGTTTTGTTCTTCATCTTAGTTAGCTGGTATACCAGCCAGGTGGTGGTTCAAGCCAGAATTCTCAAAGATACATTTACATCCACAAGAAGAACTTGATTTGTTGTGTTGGAAGATGTCAAACAATTGCCAGAAAGGAAACCAGTTGTGTTCTTTCCATGGGCTGGGCTCTGTATGAGGCATTTAAGTGATATAATCATGCGATTCAGTGGAACAGACTGCTGGTGTGGCTGGCTCTCACCCTGGAGGAGGTGTCTTTTGAGATTAACCTGGAACGAGGGGGATTTAAACAGGTGAAAGGACAAATTAGCAAACCAGGAAAAGTGCTAACCAAGGAGCTAAGAGCCATGTAGCATTAACGGTTGCATTTCTTGTGTATTCACAGCACAGGTTTTGTGATTAGTTCCTGTAATAGAGAGGGTAAGACTAAGCTGCTGCAGCAGAGACCCGACAGTACAATGACCTAATGAACACAGAAGTTTACTTCTCTCTTATGGAACAGTCCTGGTGTGAACAGTCCAGTTCGGTTGGTCTGCCGTCCCCTGGGGCACTGCCATTTTCTGCATGGTTGAAGCTGGTTTGATGCCACATTCAGGTTCCAGCCATTGGAAAGGGGTGCGGGGAACATGGGTGAGGCACATTCCATGTCCCACAACCCAGGTCAAAGGGACAAAATGAGGCTGGGCGTGTCGTCTAGCTAGGCTGTCACGTGCTTACCTTCAATTCCATTCCATTCAACTTGGCAGGTTGAGAGAATGGATTTTGTGGGTAACCTGCAGTCTCGCTGCCTTCCCAGCGATTTCCTCCACTCCTTTTAAAGTTTGTTGGGAGTGACCGTGACCGTGGGCTTTCTGGGAGCAGGAAGGAGTGTGTGGCAGGCAAGAGGAGGGAAGATCCTTCACAGAATCCAATGCTGGGCTGTGACGCTCGCACTGTATGTTCCCACTGACCGCACTGGACAGAGCCATTCTACTTCTAGAATCAAACGACAAAAGGAGACTTTTTCTAATTTGTAGAAACAACAAAGTTAGCCGTTAGATTGGAATGTTTGCAACTTAAAATTGTCTTCTGGTAATTTTTCATTAAAACTTTGGCACTTGCTAAGGCTTAAATGCAGATAATGTGAAGAGATGAGAAAGTAAATGAACACGTGACGTATCAAGAGGATGTTGATGCGAAGAGCTTTCCCAGCAGGACACAACCCTCTCAGTTCACATTTTATTTTATTCCTACTTGGGATTTCACTCCGCATACACATCATGCAGTCATGTTTCCTGCCAGAGGAAGCGTTTCCTATCCTGTAAACTGAAATGAAGCTCATCAGTATTTTGCATGAGTGGCAAAACCTTAGCGGTTCCCAGGCACTTCTCCACTTGAGTGTGTCTGAGAACTGTTTGTTTAGAAGACACGAACGACCTGCTGTTTCATTTGCTTAGAATAAACCCACCAACTGCCTCTGATGGCAGGTGATATGGGGTGCGAGGTGAGGGCCTCCCATTCAAGGATATATCCTGAGAAACGCTGCTAGAATCTGTTCTCAAGTGGAAGAGAGGACACACACACATACGTACACACACTTGCTTTAATACCTACAACACAATCCAAACTGGAGGCAGCGTGGGCTTGGGCACCAGATTTTTTGCTCCTACCTTCTTCCCTGAAGCACATGCCAGTTGGCGGCAGTTTAAAAGTTTGTATTTAAGAAGCTTAATTTTTTTTTTTCTTTCCAAAGAGCAAGACTCTTCTGGGCTGTCCTCTTCTTCAAATGCAGCCTGGTGGGAACGAATCCTGTAAAAATGAGAAACAGACCATCTCTTATCACGCCTGAGAGGGTCAGGGAAGGGGTACTTCGCTGCTCTGCCTTGTGACGTTTTCCCTCGGGGTCCCATCTGCCTCATCAAATTCTGCCTCTGACTGGCTGATATCAGCCCCCTGGGAGTTGTTCTCAAATCTAAAATCAATAAGCAGAGCTGTCAATCACCCCAGGCCTCCTCACCTGTGAGAGGCTGCCTTTCTTGACTGGGGCTTTCCGCAGATGCTCAGAATTGCATCTTTACAGCAGCTCACTTGGTCCTCAATGAAGTTGGCTAATTCTCAGGATTAATTGCCTCATTAATGAGGGAGATTCACATAGTACAAATGCTTTTAGCCAGGTTGTCAGATACCTTTGAAAGGGTTTAATGTCAATAAAAGTTTCAATGTTGCCATTAGTTTAGTTAGGAAAGCATTTAACAACTCCACTTGGGCGATCATTGCTCTGGGAAAAGACCCAGGCAGGCTACCTGCTAAATTCAGGGCTCCACGGAGACAAGAACTTGGATCCAAATGTAGAGAGGTTACTCTGTGAGGCCGGGGAAAGTGGAGGAGGTGATAGAAAAGTGAAAATGAATAAAAGCTAGATCGAACTTGAACATTACTCGTGTATTACTTAGCATGAAATTAAGCATGCCATTTGACTTACCAAATACTTGGCTCAAATTTGAAAGCTTCAGCATTACAATTTACTGACATCCTTTTGTACCTTATTATATCCTTCCTGCCCCACGACATTTGTATCAACTTTTCTTTCTACATTGATGTTTTTCTTCAGGTATTTGCAGTCACTCCTTCTTCAACTTCTTTTGATTCTTGATTTAAGTGTTCCCACCATGGGGAGGTTCTTTCATCACCCTCTTAAAAATAGCTCTGTCATCACTCTATCACCTTTTTCTTCAATACTGGCATGAGGGTAGGTGCTTATTTGTTTATCATCTGTTTCCTCTGTGGAACAGAAGGACTGGGTTTGTTCTGTTCACTGCTGTATCCCCAGAGCCAGGAACAATTCTTGGTATATTGTAAGTGCTCAATAAAAATATAAAAATCGAATAAATGAAATACTAATAATAGAAATAATATTAATAATAAGATAAACTTCCCAAATACTCTCATCCAGAAATAAACACCATTCACATGAGGAACCCATCTCATTGCAGATATTGTTCTATATATATACTTCTATTAAAATAGGATACAACTATCAGTGCTCTTTTAAGAGAATTTTAACTTTAATTTCATTTGAATTGAACAGAAGAAAAAAATGAAGATAAAAGGTGAAATTTTAAATGGATTTTTTTTTTACTGTAAGAGATGTTATTTCCTAAAACATTCCATTAAAGAGATTATGCAAAATATTAACAAGTTGGAATCACTATCATTTTTTAAAAATTTACAGTTGGAATTTGAGTTTCTACCATAAAAGATTAGTATTCTCACATTCCCTCTTTCCCAATTTTTAAATGTATATTATTTTTTAAATAATGTTCACAGTTTACTTTTTCTTTTGTATCTATAATTCATGCAGTTGTCAAGGATTTGCTTTTAAATGGAGTCCCTACCTACCATCAGTCCTTTCTAACGTGTTCTTCCATCCTTGAAATTTACATTTGATGAAACTCTTAACTGACTGGATTTTTTTGGCAAGTGGATTTTCCCAGCAGGCCCATGGGGTGGCACTGTAGCATTGCTGTTAACAGGGAAGTTTCCAGAGTCACCACCCGGGGATAACATCTCAGCTCCCCCATTTCCTAGCTGTGTGACCTCGGGAAAGTTGCTTACTCTCCCTGTATCTTAGTTTCTTTATTTGAAACATGGGGATAATAATAGAGCCTACTCCATAGGGCCGTGGTATGGATTAAAGGAGATAATGCTCTTCACACAGTGCTTGGGACCCAGTAAGCCTGTGCCTGAATTCCCTTTGAGAGAGATCTCATTCCTTTCAGGGTTGTCTGCCTGAAATATTTCTTACCAGGCCTAACTGTGGAGACCAGCAGATCAAAATTTCTTTCTTCCCTAGACCTCACACTTAAATTACACAAATATTGTCATTTCCTATGCCCAGTTCCCTCCAGTGAGGACTTGCAAGTTCAAACATTAGGATCTCTGACACTTAGAGCCATGAAATTGACTGACAGGGAGTCAAGGCAGCCAGCAGAGGGAAGACCTAGGTGGACATGGGAGGCTGGCCCGGTGCTGTTGAACCACTTTGGAATCATTCTCAGGAGCCGGGCAGCTCAGGAGAAGGTCTGTAGCCTGGATTGCAGCCACAGCCTGCATCTGACAAGTTTATTTCCACAGTTGGATGTGATTTGCCTTAATGCTAGTATCCCTTCTGCCAAGGTGCATGCTGTTTGCTCAGATGTTGGTCACATTTTGATAATCATTTAATCTTTATTTATTCTGTGCACCCTGTGGTGTAGATAATCATCTCTGCCTGCTAGAGGAGGACACCTGCTAGAGTCAATATGGAACCTCAGGACCCCTTCCTGACGGGATTCTTCTCAAGAGATGGATATGTTGATTTAAATGGAAAGTTCCTCACAAAACTGATTTGTAGACAAGACAGGCAAATGAGAAAAATGGGGAAATTTTCTTTATATTTTCACTTGAGGAATTCTGATTAAGTCTTCTTCTTCTCCTTTTTTTTTTTTTTTTTTTTGCTTACTATTATGCCTACGTTTTGGTCATTTCTTTATCACCTAACCCTTGACATAAGTATACTTGAACTCATCTATTTCTTTAACTGGACTAGAGAGATGAGAGAATTGAGAAGAGTAAAACAGTTTAAAAGGATTTTCAAATTTCATCAGTGAATCCCTGCACCGAGTCATAAAAGAAATAGGCATTTTAAATTTAATTTGTGTTCATTTTTAATCTAAGAAGTTCTTTTTTTAGGCTTTGTTATAAGGGTTATGGTGGTTTGACAAAAATAAATGAGGATGCTTTCTATATTCTTTTCTGTTTAAACAGTACTTAAATAGTATTAGAATTACATATTTCTATTTTATTCATGAGCTTTTAAAAAGTAATCTTTTTAATTCTCAAAAGAACTTTGTGTATTTTGTTCTTGGATGTACTTACTAATTTTTCACCATGGTACTTTCAAAACATATGGATTATTCTTTTTTATAAATTTATTTAAAAAATACAAATTATTCTTAATCAAGAAAAATATTACTTGGAACTTCCCTGGCGGTCCTGTGGCTAGGACTTGGCGCTTTCACTGCAGTGGTCCCGGGTTCAGTCCCTGGTCGAGGAACTAAGATCCTGCAAGCCATGGGGAGTGGCCCCAAAAATAATAAAAATAAATAAATAAAAAAAAAATAGGTACTTAAAAAAAAAAGAAACACGTTACTAGAACTTTAGACTCTTGCTATGAATATTATCTTCTTTGGTCTGTGAATCAAAAATTCAGTCAAGGGAGGTAATGTAGACAGAGTAGACTGAAGGGCATTTGAGAGGTCCTTTCATTCCAAATCATCAGAGAGGGGGTGAGTGGACCTCCTAGCCTTGACTTTCTGCTTGACACTGAATTGGACTTTGTGCCCTCAGCTTACATTGAGGGATGTCCTGAAGAAATCAAAGTTTTGTAGGGTGATTGCTGAAGACACTGTACTCTGTGTTACTCCTCTAGGTGGACCTAGACAAGCTCTTTCATTTAGACCTATGCTGTCCACATGTGGCTATTGAGCACCTGAAATATGGCTAATACAACTAAGGAAATCGATTTTATTTAATTTTTAAGTAATTTAAATTTATAAATGAATACTCAGTGATTGGAAAACTTTTAAGTATGTTGGAACTATTTGGTTATATGAATCTACTTTTTCTACTGTACATTTTGTGGAATCTAGATATAGATCAAGTATTTCCAATGAAAATTTAGTGCTTCTGAGAAGTGCTATGAGCATAAAACGTACATTATATCTTGAAGACTTAGTATGTAAAAAAACCCCTCATGATTAATTTGTATATTGATTATATATTGAAATGATAATATTTTGGATATATTGGGTTAAATAAAATGTTATTAAAATTAATGTTATTTTTCTTTACATTTTTAGATGTGGTTATTAGAAAATTTAAAATTGCATATGTGACTCACAGCATATTTCTATTGGACAGCACTGGTATTCACTAAAGTTCCAGGAAAAAACTTTGTTTCTTCTAAGGAAATTGTATGTATTTTTTCTTTTCTCAAAGAAAATATGGATATTATAATCAAATTAATTTATCTAAAAAGGTAAATTCTTGGCCATCAGAACATCACAGCCCCATTTTTGGCTCAGTATTATTTCCTCTAAGATCTCGTCACTTTTGTAGCTTCATTTAATTTTTCCTGCTGGTCTTATTTTCCTGCTATGTCTGTATTTTCTCTTGCTGTGATTTAATTTGGTTTACACGTGTCTAATTTATCATGTTGGGTGAATTCTTGTGAGCAACACCAAATTATGCTGTAGAGAGCCCATCTTCCTCATGTGCTTCCCTGTGAACCTGTCCAGGTTACAAACATGGCAGGACATGAAGGATGGTCGATTAAACCCTCAGGTTTGAAAGAAAAGAGGTAGAAATACAAAGGGATTGTCATTTTGAAAGCCCAAAGCTCCATAGAATTCAACACAAGTCTTCTATTTTTGAAAGCTACTAGGTTTGTGGTCAGATTCTGGAGATCTAGAAATCTTTCTGGGAGTGTTTTTTTTTTTTGGCCATGCTTCGATGCTTGTGGGATCTTAGTTCCCCAACCAGGGATTGAACCCAGGCCCTGGCAGTGAAAGTGCAGAGTCCTAATCACTAGGCAACCAGGGAATTCCCTGGAGTGTTTTTAATAGAAGAACCTAGCATTTCACTAATTGAATGTTGCCAGTTAACTGATAATATCAGTGTTGCTGACTGTTATCATAAAGAAATGATTTCCTGTTGCTGGAAAATGCTGAGGTGAAGCTTAAATAGAGGAGTACAGTATGAAAGATGTTGATAATATGGCCACATGATGCTACCATGATTGATTGGCTATGATATGGAATTTATAGGACTTCAATCTTTTTGCCTAGTGAAACCCAGCTGAGTGGTTCCCTATAATGATTGTATTTTGGGCTCTGTTAAAAGATCAGTTACTCTTATACATTAAGTTACGACAGTAAAATGAGCCTTGATTTTGAAGTCACAAAGACATAGGTTTGAATTCCAACTTTTCCCCTTCCCTGGTAAGTGACTTTTGGTAAATTACATAAAACCTTCCTGGGCCTCATTTTCTCATCTTTGAAATGGAGATGAAGGTAGCTATCTCCTGTGAAGTCACGTGTGAATAGAATTTGGGGTGCGCCTGGGCATGAATAAGTGCTCAAAATCACATACTTCTTGTGGCTTCCCTCCTTGCTCCCCATTGTTTTCCAGGCCACCATTTGTTATGCGCGAACATGTGAATTTCCTGACCACTTCCACCTCCCCTGACTGCTACTTCCACCATTGTTTTCCTGGTAACTAACATCTATTGAACGTTTACTCTGCGCCAGATACTGTACTCTTATCTCGTCGAACAATCTGTTGGACAATCAGGACATCAGAGTTTAGAGAGGTTAAATAACTTGCCTAGGGAAATTATTATTCCTACATGTAATTAGAAAGAAATAGAACAGAAATGCAAAAGTTCATCTGTCTGACTCCAAAGCATATGAACCTTTCATCAAACACATTAGTAGCAATAATCCATTGACTTCAGTTCTCTGAAACAGTGGTTACGAAAAAGGTTCTGAAATTGCAGGTCAATTTCTCTGAAGAATTTTGCCTGCCTTTAGGGAGCAGCTGCCCCGTGATTGGCTGGGGCCAGCGTGTCTTGGGGCTCAGCTGAGTCCTTTCTGGTGAAAACTACAGAAAGAAGAAAGGGTAAGTCATCTTATGAGATTAAATTTTTTATTGAGAAAGTGGCACATATATTAACTGTTATAAACATAAAATACCTCAATTAGGATGAGAGTTCAAATTATAATATATTCAAGCCTAGCTTTAGGACTTAGTTTATAAAGTAACTAGCATAAGCTCTTCTCTTTAAATATTACTTTAAAAGGTAAGGATAAAAGGCTGTGCTGGATTCTTCCCTGTTTAGTGAGTGTATGATTGTTGGTTTGCAAACTGGCTTCCTGACCTGGAACCAGGGAGAGACTGAAGAAAGAGGCAACCTCTCCAGATTGGTAGGTGGCACATTTAATAGGCCAGGGAACTGACATACGAGGCTGGTCTTCCGCAAGACAAGTAGATCTCCACGCCCATCCTCCAGAATCTTAAATGTTTATGTAGTGGCCTTAAACGGGACCAGTCCCTTATACCATACAGATGGTCTTAACAACACATGCTCTCTCAAGCCTGCATCGTTGAAAATGGCTCCCACTGTGGGAACGGTGGGCAGTGTCAGGGAGGAAGAAATTTTCCTCTACCCTTCTAGGTTCTTCTGGCCGGTCTAAGAATTAAGTTGACATAAGACAGATTAACAGGAGAAAATCATACAAAATGTTTATAACATGTGTACATGGGAGAGACCCAGGAAAACTGAGTAACTCACCAAAATGTCCAAAGCCCTCACCTTAAATATGATCTTCAGCTAAAGACAAGCGAGGATGTTGAGGGTAGTAGTTTGAGGCTTCAAGGGGGAGGAAGGTAATTCACATGGAGATGGAAAAGCAAATGTTTGGTAAATAAATGTTTGCTTGGCCAAGCACAGACAATGGACATAGAGTGGTCTCGGATCTCCACCACCCCATCCAGCCCATATACTATCTCTGGTGATGGCTCTATTCTGGGAACAGGCCTTTTATCTAAATTCTTTAGGTAACTTAGGAGGAGGTATTGTAAAAAGAAAGACTTCCTGAGTCTTCTGATTCTTAAAAATAATCAGCCTAAATTACTCCTCATGCCAAAGAGACACATCTTGGGGTGACAAATTTTGTTCCTCTACAACAGAAAGTACATTCTAAGGTCAGAGAAAGGGGCGAGGGACTTCTGATTGCCAGGGTCCAGCTTGCAGGTCAACTGGTGGTCACATCCTCCTAATGACCTCCTCCAACAATGATGCTATCATCTATTATTTTTTTAAAAATTTTATTTATTTATTTATTTATGGCTGTGTTGGGTCTTCGTTTCTGTGCGAGGGCTTTCTCTAGTTGTGGCAAGTGGGGGCCACTCTTCATCACGGTGCGTGGGCCTCTCACTATTGGCCTCTCTTGTTGCGGAGCACAGGCTCCAGACGCGCAGGCTCAGCAATTGTGGCTCACGGGCCTAGTCTCTCCGTGGCATGTGGGATCTTCCCAGACCAGGGCTCGAACCCGTGTCCCCTGCATTGGCAGGCAGATTCTCAACCACTGCGCCACCAGGGAAGCCCGCTATCATCTATTATTAAGCAAGTATGTTATGCAGTAAGCACTTCTTCCAATGTATATCTTCCAGCTTTTAGTAGACGAAATTTAGATGGCCAAAGTTAAGCAAAGCACACCACGACAAACCAAAAACTGATGAGAGAAACGTAATTTTGTTTGGCTCTAGATTTTCTTATCTCACATCCTCAGAATCTCTCCATCTTCATGTATGACTCCTTTCTAAAGAGGAAAGAGCCTATTCTTGCTAGTTATTTTGAGAACATATGGACAGGATAAAGTTTATTTGTTTAATCAGATATACCCAGTAAAGTTCATTCATTCATTTATTTACTCACTCATCAGAAAAATATGTAATGATCACTCTATTTGAATAATTAAATTATAAACTTTTAACTGTGAGCCATGCCCTGTTCTAGGCACTGGAGATAGAGTGAAGAATGTGTGGATATTAGAGTTTTTCTTGAAATCAAGTTTTGAGAGAGGAGACAGTAAGTGACCATGATGAGGTAAGGGGTGGACATGGAGACCCTGACGAGGGGATGGTGTCATAGAGAAAGGGCAGACGTTGCAAGGAAAGATGGAGACACCAAAATGCACTCTTTCCTTCAAACTGCCTCACATATAACAGACATTCAAAAATTATTTGTTGAATAAACAAACAAATTTTGTCAAGAATTGGTTCCTCTCCAAAAATGTTCCCCACAAGGCTTATATCATTGCACTGCTTCCCAATCCCATTGAAGGTATGCTGCACGGGTAATGGTGGCATCGAGAACTCTTATTCAAGATTCTCTCTCCTGAGAGGCTTTAAATATCATGGTCAAGGATAAATGAAAAGCGAGGTCAAGAAGATTCTCAAAATGTTTCTTTGTAAAAACTGCAAACATAAATACCAGTTTGACTTGTCTGTTGTTGTCAATCTTGTTTTTTGTTTTAAAATATGGATTTTGAGATCTATGTGTAAAGTTCACTTATCAGAAGGAAGTCTTTCTGACTCAATGTTCTTTGTTTAAGGGGTGCTGCCTACCCAGTCTGGGGCAGCAGAATCAAAGTCATTGCTTCTTTCAACATGTTCTGCAAAATGCTTGCCAACATCTATGTATGCTCTGTTGTTTTCAGGGTTTACCTTTATAGCCATTTCTTGTTCATTGCCATGTGGGATGTGTAAGGTAAAATGTTGGGTTCAAAAGTCTCATCATGGATGACAAGCCATTTTTAATCACTCACTCTTTTCTTTTGAGGAAGTCAACATTTTGTCATTTTGAGAAGACACTTAAGAGTCTAAATATATGCTTTTACTTATTACAATTGCCACTTTATTACTTGGGGAAAGTTTAGGTAAGATAAGAACAGCAGACTGATCCCCAAGAGGAAAATAACATTTTGCTGTAAACCAGTTTCACTGCAAACCTTGGGGTGTTAGATTCTTGAATGAATTTAGACTATACTCATTATAACTTGGTATTTGTCATTTCATGAGATAATCTCATTCGAGCTAAGTTGTATGCCCTTTCTTCACGGAGAAAATTTACGAAAGGTAGTGATTTCTGGCTGAGTGCCATGATGCTGTGTTTTACATGGGGCAGGAGGAAGTGGAGTGCTGAAGAGGGTATATGTAAGACCACAGGGATTCATGGGGGTCCCACATCAATATGGTGATATGCTTCCATTGGCTAGAGAAAGTTGACTCAAAGAGCTGTTAGAGTTGGAGAAGGAAACAGTTATTGATTAAAAAAATTTTCTTTTATTGTGCTAAAATGTAACATAAAATTTACCACTTTAACCATTTTTAAAATTAATTTTTATTGGAGTATAGTTGCTTTACAATGTTGTGTTAGCTTCTACTGCACAGCAAAATGAATCAGCCATACATATACATATATCCCCTCCCTTTTGGATTTCCCTCCCACTTAGGTCATCACAGTGCATTAAGTAGAGTTCCCTGTGCTATACAGTACGTTCCCCTCAGTTGTCTAGTTTATACATAGTATCAATAGTGTATATGTGTCAATCCCAATCTCCCAATTCCTCCCACCCACCCCCTTCCCCCTTGGTATCCATACATTTGTTCTCTATGTCTGTCTCTATTTCTGCTTTGCAAATAAGGTCATCTATACCATTTTTCTAGGTTTGACATACATACGTTAATGTACAATATTTGTTTTTCTCTTTCTGACTTACTTCATTCTCTATGACCTAGGTCCATCCACGTCTCTACAAATGACCCAATTTCGTTCCTTTTTATGGCTGAGTAATATTCCATTGTATATATGTGCCACATATTCTTTATCTATTCATCTGTCGATGGACATTTAGGTGGCTTCCATGTCCTGGCTATTGTAAATAGTGCTGCAATGAACGTTGTGGTACATGTCTCTTTTTGAATTATGGTTTTCTCAGGGTATATGTCCAGTAGTGGGATTGCTGGGTCATATGGTAGTTCTATTTTTAGTTTTTTAAGGAACGTCCATACTGTTTTCCATAGTGGCTGTATCAATTTACATTCTCACCAACAGTGTAAGAGGGTTCCCTTTTCTCCACACTCTCTCCAGCATTTATTGTTTGTAGATTTTTTTGATGTGCACAATTTCATGACATTAATTATATTCACAATGTTGCACAGCCATCACTACCATTTCCAAAACTTTTTCATCAAATTCCCTCCTGCACCTGCCACAGATACTCTGTAAGCAATTAATCCCCCATTTTTCCCTCTTCCTAGACCCTGGTAACCTCTAATATTCTTCCTGTCTCTATGAATTTGCCAGTTCTAGATATTTCATCTAAGTATATTCATACAATATTTGTCCTTCTGTGACTGGCTTATTTCACTTAGCATTATGTTTTCAAGGTTCATCCAGTTTTAAAATGTGTTAGAACTACATTCCGTTGGATGGCTGAATAATATCCCATTGTATCTATAGAGCATATTTTATTTATCTGTTCATCTGTTGATGGATATTTGTGTTGTTTCTACCTTTTGGTTATTGAAAATAGTGCTGCAGTGAACATTAGTGAATAACTATGATTGGGTTTTTCTTTTCAATTCTTTTGGGTATATAACTAGGAGTGAGAATTGTTATATCGTATAATTCTATGTTTAGCTTTTTGATGAAATGCCAAACTATTTCCACAGAAGGTTCTACCAGCAATGTACAAGGATTCTGATCTCTCCACATCATTACCAATGCTTGTTACTTTCTGGTTTTTTGTTTTTTCTTGGATTATAGCCAAAGTAGATGTGAAGTGATATCTCACTGTGATTTTGGGTTTTGATTTGCATTTCTCAAAGGACTAATAGTGCTGAGCATCATTTCATGTGCTTATTGGCCATTTGTATATCTTTTTCTTCAGAGAAATATCTGTTGAAATATTTTGCCCATTTTTAATTAGGTTATTTGTGGTTTTGTTCTTGAATTGTAGGAGTTCTTTACATATTCTGGAATTAAACCTTTATGAAATATATTATTTGCAAATACTTTCCCCCACTCTGTATATTTTCTTTTCACTTCTTTGATAATGTAATTTGATGCACGGAATTTTTTTATTTTTGTGAGATCCGATTTATCTTCTTTTTCTTTTGTTGCTCTTACTTTTGTTTTTATATCTAAGAATTCATTTCCAAATCCAAGGTCAGTCAGATTTACCCTTATGTTGTCTTCTAAGAGTTTTATAGTTTTACCTTCTATATTTAGGTCTTTGATTCATTTTGAATTAATTTTTGTATATGATGTGAGGTAGGGGTTCAACTTAATTCTTTTGCATGTGGAAATCTAATTGTTCCTATCACTGATTCTTTACTCCTCTCACAAATGTTTTTTCTTTCTTGTCAATATCTTTAAAACTTTAAGAATTCATCTTAACCATCACATAAAAATAAGACAAAATAAACTTCTTATTACCTCACATTTTAAGGGTTAACTCCATTTCTGACATTTATTGTTTAGAGAGAAGCAGCGTCCACAAACTGCTTTTTTCTCAGTAGGACCTGAAAATTGCAACTTCATTTTCTGAGGGGACTAACGTGTGACAGACAGCTTGTTATGGAACTATAAACTTTTATGGATAACTTGGAATAGAGCTTTTCTAAAGTCCTTTAGGGTTAGATAGTCACGTGTACAGTTTCTTCAGATGTCAGAAATAAGGCTGACTGGGTTGTTTGGAAGCCATTGATATCATGGGGATATTTTAGCATCCAGAAGATAATCAATAAGTATATACTGATTGATGGGCTTGAGGAGAGATGCCTCTGGCAGAATCTCAGTCCCATTTTGATTTTGACAGCTCAGGGCCCATGACTGTGTCTGTTCATCTCTCAACAATTTTCTTTGCTCAAGGAAAGTTGTGGCCTTTCTTTTTCGGTAAAACTTTTTCCATAAAGAAGGGTTACAGTTCCTATAGGGAAGCTGCAACTTTCCCAACTTATTTTATTTCAAGAAAATGTAATGAGCTTCTATTATGTGTTAAGAGTTATGCTAGGTATTGGGAATCCCAAGAAGAAAAAGAAACAGTGCTTGCCCCAGGGTAGCTCAATAATGCAGTGAGGGAAATAGATATGTATGTATTCGGGTGTACTAAGTTATTGAAGACCAAAGATAGTACTTTCCAGAAGTACAAGAGTTGTGATATTTTATAGGGGTGGCCTTTGGACCCCAAATGCATGGTTCAGATACTACCTCTACAACTTACTAACTGTGTGTGTGGGAGCTGGTTACTTAACCTCTACGAGCCTTAGTTTCCCACTGTAAAATGGAGGTAACCAAATTTAACTCAGAGGATTTTTACAATACAGTAGAGATACAGAAATACAATAGGTGAATGTTTCTAGCTGGCACACAGTAATTGCTTGAGAGCTAATGTTTATAGAGTGCCCATGCAGTTCCAATCTCTCTACATGATTATCTCAAGCAATCTATGGCACAGATACTATCCCCATTTTATTGATGAAACTGATTATGGAGGTTAAGTTGTTTGCTCCAGCTCCATAGCTAGTGAGCAGGGGCATTGACATTTGAAGCCAAGTGGTCTAGTCATAGAACTTATATTCTTCACCACTATTATATACTGCCCTTCACTGGAACAAGTCATGTCCCGTGGTCCCATGCTTGAAGGAGTAATTATTTAGAGGTGGGATACTCATGGAAGGCTTCCTGGAGGAATTAGACCTTGAGCCTGGCCTTAAGGTATAACAGAAAAACTTTAGTTATTATTTCTCTTTAAACTCTAGTTTAAACACATGGTGTTGTGTTAATGTTATGAGGATAGTGAACAGTATTTTGATTTTTAAAAAATGCCCTGTGGTTAAACCTTGTATGCCAACTTCCTCCTGATATTTATTAAACTTGACGATGCTGCATTTCTCTAACCATCACATTTCACTATTTAATACTGTGAATGACAGCATCTCCCATAAGAGCTGTGGTGCAAAGGAGTGGATAAGGCTACAGTCCAGAGGCTGTCACTCAGGGTTAGTGCTTTCACCACCTTCAGCAGGATGTGAAAATCATAGGTTAAAAGGGGGCAGAAGTTGAATTTGCTTCTTCAGGGCTATCCCTAGTTACCCAGTAAATACTCTTGATACTGGATAAACGTCAAAACCACCCCCCCAAACTTTGCAATCTGATAAAAATGACACCTTACACTGCTCAAGTGAGAACTCTAGGAAAGCTATAAGTTCATCTGTTTCCTTGTTGATAATAGGCACAGCTCATGATTATGGGCATTTGCCCAATTTGTCCCCACTAGGACTGTAGAAGCATATTCTCCTGAAGTGATTGACAGCACACAATATATTGAGATCTTTTTATTCCTTGTATTAATATAATATGAACTGTGAGAAGATGAAAGCCCCATTTACATAACCTGAGATAAAAGGAGGTGAAATATTGTAATTATCCTTTCAAGCTAAATTTTCACTGCTATTTAAATTAACCTAGGTGAAGAGCAAGTTAAATCTAAGGAGAGCTCTTGCCCCATGAAATCTACCTGTGAAATCAGGAGTGTTTATAAACTGGTCAATCAATTAGTTATTTGCTGTTGAGATGCAGACTTCAAGCTGAAAATAATGACAACAAACCCGGGAGTGCTGTGATGCTATGGGGCATTTAAATTTTTCTCCAATGACGTTCCATTTTTATTTAGGTAAAATGGACAAGATTATTACAGCTGGCTATGCTTTCTTGGTTTTTCAAAGTAGTGAGATGGAGAGAGCAACGATCCGGAGTCAGAGAATGTGGATTTTGGTTTGAGCTCTGCCACATGCTAATTCTGTGACCACATGAAAGTCACTACCCATCTCAGGTCAGTTTGCTTAAATTTCAACTGGTCTAGATGCTATCTATATACTCTACAATGCTGTGATTCTCAAAGAAAACTTATGAGTGCCTATCAGAGAGATAGTTAAACTGATATTTTAAAATCCACTATATCACATAATCCTTACAATCTAACATTAATCAAAAAAAAATCCCTGAAGTTTCTGCTCTAAAAACCAGAATGTTCAAATACTTGTTTTCATTTTAGTATAAGAAGAAGTATCGGAGGACAAGGAAGCTATAGCTTGTCTGATGCTTTGAATCCCATTAAAAATTAAAAAAAATATTAAAATCAAATTGGTTATTTTTTTATTATTCTGGAAGCTACCGTTAAATTCTTTGGAGCTTTACAAGAAGAAGAGTTCAGAAGATACTTGCTTTTTTTATTTTTAATTTTTAAATTGTTATTGAAGTATAGTTGATTTACAATGTTTTGTTAGTTTCAGGTGTACAGCAAAGTGAATCAGTTATATGTATACATATATCCACTCTTTTTTAGATTATTTTCCCATATGGGCCATTACAGAGTACTGAGTAGAGTTCCCTGTGCCATACAGTAGGGCCTTATTAGTAAAAGATACTTGGTTTGATTATGTACTCCTGTGTAACAAATCAACCCAAAACTTAGTGGCTTCAAGTACAAACATTGATTATTTCACAGTCGGAATGGATCAGGAATCTGGATGAGACTTACCTGAGTGTCTCTGGTTCAAGGTTGTGTGGTTTCATCACGCTGCCTGCTGGAGCCACAGTCTCATCTGAAGGTTCAACCTTGGAAGGTTCACGTCCAGGACCTCTTATGTGGTTGTAGGAAGATGTGGTACCTTGTAGCCTGTTGAAATGAGGGCCTCAATTTCCTGCTGATTAAAAGTCTCCTTTCTTGGAACCCTCTTGCACTGTTGGTGGGAATGTAAATTGATACAGCCACTATGGAGAACAGTATGGACGTTCCTTAAAAAACTAAAAATAGAACTACCATATGACCCAGCAATCCCACTACTGGGCATATACCCTGAGAAAACCATAATTCAAAAAGAGTCATGTAACACAATGTTCACTGCAGCTCTATTTACAATAGCCAGGACATGGAAGCCACCTAAGTGTCCATCGACAGATGCATGGATAAAGAAGATGTGGCACATATATACAATGGAATATTACTCAGCCATAAAAAGAAATGAAACTGAGTTATTTGTAGTGAGGTGGATGGACCTAGAGAGTGTCATAGAGAGTGAAGTAAGTCAGAAAGAGAAAAAAAAATACCATATGCTAACACATATATATGGAATCTAAAAAAAATGTGGTTCTGAAGAACCTAGGGGCAGGACAGGAATAAAGACACAGACGTAGAGAATGGACTTGAGGACATGGGGAGGGGGAAGGGTAAGCTGGGGCGAAGTGAGAGAGTGGCATGGACATATATACACTACCAAATGTAAAATAGATAGCTAGTGGGAAGCAGCCACATAGCACAGGGAGATCAGCTCGGTGCTTTGTGACCACCTAGAGGGGTGGGATAGGGAGGGTGGGAGGGAGGCTCAAGAGGGAGGGGATATGGGGATATATGTATATGTATAGCTGATTCACTTTGTTATAAAGCAGAAACTAACACACCATTGTAAAGCAATTATACTGCCATAAAGATGTTTAAAAAAAAAAAAGAAGGAAGTCTCCTTTCTCAATTCTTTGCACTGTGAACTTCATAGGACAGCTCAAAACATGGCAGCTGAATTCCTCAAGGTGAGTGAGGGAGTGAAAGAAAATGAACATCCAGGACAGCAGCTACAGTTTTTCTATAACCTGATCTCAATAGGGACATCCCATTACTTTTCTACATTAATTAGAAACATGTCAATAATTTCAATTTGCCCTTAATGAGAGAGGATTATGTAAGGCTGTTAAACCAGGAGATGGGGATCACTGGGGTCATTCTAGAGGCTTTCTACCACAACATTAAATATTCCTCCACCTTGTTTACTTCAGGACAATGGTTATGGATGTAGAAAGTGATTATTCTCTGTCTCTCACTGGAGGAAAACAATAATCTTTACAAAGTAGATGCCATTTATTTAGGGAAGGTAAATTCCAGCTCTCCCTTGAAATATGTGAAATATTGGTAATTTCAATGACTTTAGAGGACTGTGGATGTATGAAAATCAGTTACCAAATAACATCAAGGGTATAAAGGAGAAGCAAAGATGGGCCACCTTAAGTCTTGTTTGTTGGCTACAGGTAGCTTGTGATCATAGTTTATCAATCTTCTCTTTGTTCAGAAGTCACATGAAAACTCGTATCTTTCAGCTTGATTATTACAGTAGCTTCTTCATATACTAGACATGGTGACGAAGGCTGTTATTTCGGACCAAATAGCTAAGTGGACACAATTGTCTCTTTGCCCTCTTTCTTTTTCTGGTATTCTCAACATGTCTGCCAACTCCTGCTGGCAAGAAAAGATATGAAACCAGTAACTTGGAGGCACATCAAAGTATTAGCTCATCCAATGGTATTTGCATTTTAAGCCTGGCTTTGTGGAATGAAAAGCTTTGTGGACTGATGAAGGAATTTCAGTAAACAGGTGGGAATGGTGTTTTCTCTCCAGAGGGAGCCTGCAGAGGGAAAAAGCCTCAGTTCACACGTAGTAGGAATTACTTGCCCTTCTTAAAGATAAAGTCCTATTTCTAGTTCCAACCAAGTGTCATGGAGGAGTGTGCTGAGTTGAAGGTCATTATGTTTCTGCGGCACAGCAGATACAACCTCTGTTTCCTGGTGTTTAGCTCTTATGCATTGTGAAGGAGAGAAGGAAGGGACAATACATATTGAGTTGCTGGAGAAGAGCTCTATTCTTTCTTTTATTCAACTGAGTGAAGATTCCTGAGAGACAGAAATTGTGGAAAATAGTGAATAAGGTGAGTTTGGCGATGGGGCTAGGACGGAAGGAAATTGACAAAAATTGTGTGCTGTGCTTTTCATAATTTTCTTTATTTTTTATTCTTGAAGAGTAAATATTATTATTTCTAGTTTTTAAATGAGAAAACTTGTGCTTAGAAAAATTGGGTCATTTTCTCCCTCCTTAAAATGAGGATAACGCTAGTCTTTCCCTCATAGGGTTGTTGTGAGGATTAATTGGATGAACACCTGAAAGTGTTGGATAAATGCTTGTGTTGTTCTCATTACTATTACTGCTGTTTGACAAAGTCACATAGTTAGGAATTAGCAGGGTAAGAATATGAACCAAGATACCTTATTCAACCTTTTCTGCTTCCTCTAAAATAAATAATTCGATAGTTCATGACGGGAGGTTGATTCAGGTGGGTGAGAGAGCAAGGAAGGAAGGGAAAGAATTGCAAGTAGTAGAGGAAAGAGGCTGTGAGACGGTTTATGTGACAAGAGCAGATGAAGGGTGTGGGAGTTGATGTAGGCAGACATGAATTGCTGGAGGGTTTTAAAGTCAACTGTGATTTATTTGAATTTGATATGATATTGAATGTCAAGGGAGGATGTTGGGAGGGTGCATTATTTGGTCAAAGCAGGGGTGGGAAAAAAGTGTTACGGGTGACATTCTCAGCTATTAATAAAGAAGGGAGGGCAGAGGACAAGAGGCTTCTTTTAAAAATAAACCGAGACCTGGAATAGGAGGGAATAGCAGGCAGATGATACCTTAGAATGGGTCAGATAAACACTGGGCTGCAAAATGCTGCCTCAGTTCTTGGCCATTGTTACCCCTAGACTTAGAGTCTATGATGGGTTTCATTGAGATAATTGGCACCTGCAGACGATACCTGAGCACTGTGGGAATGAGTGGTTTTGCATGGAGCCAGAAATCCAGTGAGACTTGCCAACACATATTCTGGGTTTTATATTTGCCATTAATGAGGACCAAATGAGGTGTGGGTTCCTGCAAAAGGCTGCACAGATGAGGTTTGCAGAATTACAAAAGTAGAATTACCCACAGAGGCAGGGTGATTGCCAGCCTGAAAGTGTGGTGAAAATCTCTGGAATTCATGGCTTCATGACTCGCATTGGGGCCAAGATGGATTAATGTAAATTAGAGGCAGTGGAAAGTGCTGTGATGGTGAGGAGGATGCCTGTAGTGACAGAGGGTTCTAGTCTTGAAGGGACCTTCAACCTAAGCTACAGGTTTGGGTTTTGTTTAGTGGAAGAGAGAAGTGAATGCTATGCTTCTGTTCTCTTCTCTGTGTAGTGGAGAAATGCCCACTCCAGTGGGATGAGAAGAGGTGTTGTCCCCTGTTTGCATGTACTAACTGTGTTCCTTTCAAGGGAGATACCACCTTCTTTCAGCAGGGTCACAATTTCTTGTGACCTTGATACTTCATGGGAAGAAGTATTACATTCACCCGAGGCTTCCTGAGAGTCTACCAGATTCAGTAGGTGATCTCCCTCCCCAACCCTCAGTCCCACTCAATTTCTGAGCTCATCAGACCTGGGTAGGAAATGTATCAGCAACCTCAGCTTCTCTACCTGGTAGGATCTGGAACGCAACTTGCTGCTTTGGACACAGATCATAAGCATAAAGGATAAGCCCTCCCTCAATCCCTCTGAGAGACCTGTTTGTTGTATTGCCGGCCTCTGACTGGGAGTCCTGTGAATCAACAGATCATCAGGAACCTGCTCTAACCACCAACACTATTTTTAGTGGAAGCATTTGTTTTGTTACTTGCTACCTTATTGGATCCTTTCAGATATTGGCAACTGCTTGAGTCATCTTATTTCATGTATATTTTCTCAGTTCTTGACACTCCAATTTAGGCTTTCTTGCCAGCTGCAGGGTTCAGATTGTAGAACTCCCATACTCTGAAGGCAGCAGAGCCCCCTGGAGGTAAGAAGAGAATGGCAAGGGATGGGAATCGCCTACCGCGGGCTTCCCAGTCTCTTCCACATCATGATAATACTTGCACTGCTCAGGCACACAGGGATAAATGAACTAATCTTGCTGGAGGTTCTGGCCTCCCAGGCTCCACCCTTGAGGACCAAAGGGATTAAGA
This sequence comes from Balaenoptera musculus, assembly GCF_009873245.2. Lineage (NCBI taxonomy): Eukaryota > Metazoa > Chordata > Mammalia > Artiodactyla > Balaenopteridae > Balaenoptera > Balaenoptera musculus. The sequence goes on along the minus strand of NC_045789.1, from coordinate 86,981,554 downwards.
TTCTGTTAGGTTTCACACTGGTTAAGAAGTTGTAAAACTAATATAATGTTATATGTCAATTATATCTTGATTAAAAAAAAGTTGTGGTCTATCTGATCATGGGCAACATTATATTTATTTGAGGGACGTAGCCTAAGGCAGAAAACAATTTTCTCTCAGTGAGCATTTATAGTTTGGGGACTATGATGGTCTCTCTCCCTCTGTTCTGATCACCACTGCCTACTTTGTCTGAACCAATCTTGCTTAGTTCATTCTTCTTCCTCTTGCTTCTTTAATTCTCCGTTCTCTCCCTCAGCCAACTCCTCACCTATACTCCAATTTTTAGCCCATTTCTACCAGTTTCCCTCACCTGGAATGTTCTCTGTAAGCACATCTTGATCTCCTAGGGGAGCAGCATGTGGTGTGCTTTGGCCCAGTTGAAAGAGCAAAGGATTTTGAGTTAGATTACCCAAAATTTGAATCTCAGTTCTGCCACTTATTAGCTTAATGACCTTGAGCAAATTACCTGTATAATGGAATAATACAATGTCTAAAAGAGATGATATAGTTAAAATGGTAGACATAGCTCAATAAATATCTGCTATTGTTAATTATTTATCTTTCTGTCACTAGTTAGCACTGTGTTGGACTATAGTTATTATGCAACCTCTGACAGTGTTTCTTTACTTACATCAGGGATTAGGAGTGTATTTACATTTATGTAATTCTAACAACTGCAGTGACCTAGTATTATGTGCCAATCACAGCACAATAGAAGCCATACATCAGGAGAGCAACAAACATGGGCCTAATGATACCAGCAATAACCTGAAAGGAGGGAGGAATTGGAAAATATCTAATAAAGTTATGTGAGAACTCAAAACTGTGTGTTAGTCTGTTTGGGCTGCTATAACACAACACCATAGTCTGGGTGGCTTAAACAACAGAAATTTAGTTTTCACAGCTTTGGAGGCCAAGAGGTCAAAGATCAAGGCAATGGTAGATATGGTACCTGATGAGAACCCTCTTCTTAGTTTGCAGAGAGCCATCTTCTCACTGTGTTCTCACATGGTGAAGGGAGAAGACAGAGAGAGAGACATCATCTTTCTCATGTTTCTTCATAAAAAGGCACCAATCTCATTTATTAGGGCTCCACCCTTTTGACCTAATTATGTCCCAAAGATCCCATCTCCAAATATCATCACACTGGGAATTTAGGCTTCACTGTATGATTTTTTTGTGGGGGGGAGCAAACATTCAGTCCATAGCAAACTGAAATGATAGTTTCAGCTGTAAAGCATGCTGGGAACTCAGTAGCAGACAGCGCAGAAAGAAGAAGAAGTTGGGACCAGGTGGGATTAGGGTTAGTGAAAATTTGTCAGTATCTAAGCAGTGTGGAAACACAACTGATTTTTGTGTATTAATTTCACATCCTGTAACTTTACTGAAGTTTGTTTATTAGTTCTAATAGTTTTTTCAGTAGAGTCTTTAGGGTTTTCTATATAGAATATCATGTCGTCTGCAAATAAAGACAGTTTTCTTTCTTTCTTTCTGATTTGGATACCTTTTATTTTTTTTTCTTGCCTAACTGCTCTGGCTAGGACTTCTGGTAATATGTTGAATAAAAGTGGTGAGAGTGAGCATCCTTTTCTTATTCGTGATCTTAGAGGACCATTGAGCATGGTATTAGTTGTGGGCTTGTCATATACAGCCTTTATTATGTTAAAGTATGCTCCCTCTATACCCAGTTTGTTGAGAGCTTTTATCATGAGTGGATCTTGTCATACGATCAGTTAATTTACAACAAAGGAACCAAGAATATACAATGGGGAAAAGATAGTCTCTTCTATAAATGGTGCTGGGAAAATGGGACAGTCACATGCAAAGGAATAAACCTGGACTGCTCTCTTACACCATACACAAAAATCAACTCAAAATGGATTAAAGACTTGAGCATAAGATCTGGAAACCATAAAACTTCTAGAAGAAAACACATGGGCTAATCTCCTTGACATTGGTCTTGGCAATGATTTTTTGGTTTGACACCAAAAAGCAAAGGTGACAAAAGCAAAAATAAACAAGTGGGACTACATCAAACCAAAAAGCTTCTGCACAGTGGAGAAAACCATCAACAAAATGAAAAGGAAACCTATGGCATGGGAGAAAATATTTGCAAATAACATATCTGATAAGAGGTTAATATCCAAAATATATAAAGAACTCATACAACTCAATAGCAAAAAAAGCCAAACAATCCAAGTAAAAATGGGTAGAGAGACTAAATAAACATTTTTCCAAAGAAGACATACAAAAGGTCAACAGGTACATGAAAAGGTGATCAGCATTACTAATCATCAGGGAAATGCAAATTAAAACCACAATGAGACATCTCCTCACACTTGTCAGAATGGCTACCGTCAAAAAGACAAGAGATAACAAGTTTTAATGAGGTTTTGGAGAAAATGGAGCCCTTGTGCACTGTCGTTGAGAATGTAAATTGGTGCAGCTAGTATGAAAAGCACCATGGAGGTTTCTCAAAAAGTTAAAACATTGAACTACCATATGATCCAGAAATCCTACTTCTGGGTCTATATCCAAAGGAAATAAAAACAGGATCTCGAAGAGATTACTGCACCCCTGTGTTCATTGCAGCATTATTCACAATAGCCAACATATGGAAACACCCTAAGTATCCATCAGTGGACGAATGGATAAGAAAGATGTATATATTCAGTGGAATTTATTCAGCCATAAAAAAGAAGGAAACACTGTCGTTTATGACAACATGGATGAACCTTGAGGGCATTATGCTAAATGAAATGAGCCAGACAGAGAAAGACAAATACTGCATGGTATCACTCATATGTGGAATCTTAAAAGAAAAAAAAAGTCAAAAACTCATAGAAACAGAGAGTAAAAAGTGGTTGCCAGAGGATGGTGAGTGAGGGAAATAGGGGAGGATTGGTAAAAGTGTACAAAGTTTTCAGTTATAAAATGAATAAGGCCTGGGGCTTTAATATATAACATGATAACTATAGTTGGTAACACTATATATCTATGTCTTATATTACACGTTATTACATAACTTATGTGATGTTTTACTATACATAAGTTGTATTATCTAATTAAAATTTTCTAAGAGAGTCGAATTTAAATGTTCTCACCAAAAAAACCCCCTCAAAAAACCAAAAAGACACAAGATGGATATGTTAATTAAATAGATGGTGGAATCCTTTCAAAATGTATATTTATATCATATTTATGTATCTCATATCACCATGATGTATATTTTAAATATCTTACAATTTTATTTGTCAATTACACATTAATAAAGCTGGAAACAGTCCAATTCCTTATTGCTACATCAAACTGTTTCCTTGGCAGCAGCTGAGCCATCACAAATTAGTTAAATTATGTCCAATGAACTCTGCTTGAAAATGTAGGGGAGGAGGTGATACACTTTAGGCATATTTAAACAAAAAGCTGACACTTAATCATGTAAGTTTCAGTTATCTGGATAAATCACTTAGGTGGACTAGACAGATAGAAAAAAGGAGCCACTGTAATGCTGTGTCATATCAGGTGCACTCTAAGCAATTACATCAAATATTGAATATTCACTTTTAATCTTGTCCCTCGAGTGGTGACATCAGCCTTTTGCTTCTCTTTCTCGGTAGAGATCTGTTCACAGTGTCCTGGATCTTTGCAGAATCTCTCAGCTTGTTGTTCAGACCCCAAATTTACTTTGTTTCCCCAGTTTGTGGGCTTTGAGGTCATGATGCTTTTTCTTAAAACAATATTAAGGATGTTAAGATTTCAGTAACTGAAGCTTCAGAAACTGAAGTTTCAGTAACTGAAGATCCAGATATGGGTTTTCTGTAGCATGATGAGAATGCCTTTAAAATCAATCTGTGAGAGTTGATCAACTGTGTCAACTACAAGTTTATAGATACTTATTCTGAATTTTTTATCTGATATCAGAAGTTGGTCACTTGTCTTCTCTTAACCTCCTTTTTCCCCTTAAGTTGTATACTTTTCCCCTGGCATAACATCAATTTCTTCAGCATTGCAATTTTGATTTGTCCATGAAATAAACATCTGTGGTCCTCTACGTAATGCTCTGGAATATTTTTTTCCTTTTGTATAAAATGCTTTGATTGTTTCTGAAATCATTCTGAGGATCTTTAATGTGTCCATTCCATTTGCCCTTGGATTCTTAGATAATTTTCTGAAAACATGAAAAGTAAGGATGGTTACCACCTTACAATTTAATCTTAAAGCTAGTATCAAAATCCAAATTCTGCTGAGACATATTTTAAAGAGTATTTCTATTGGTTGTTAAAATAACAGAGCATATTATTTTAAAAACAGCCACTTTGCATTTGAATGCATTTTGTGTTTGTGTTTGAACCATTTTCCAATTCCTCCCTTCCTTCTTCACTTTTCCTTCCTTCCTTCCTTCCTTCTCCCTTCTATAAATAGTTATCAAATACCCACGTGTGGCAAATCCTGTTCTAGGGGCTGGTGTGTTTCATAAGAACAAGGATGTCAGTGTGGCTGGAGCAGAGTAAAGAGGTGATGGTAGGAGGTGAGGCTATAGAGGCGGAGAGGTGACAGGGATCAAGATTCTGCAGGGCCTTAGAGGCCGTTGTAAAAATGTCACCTTTTTGTTCTGATGAGATGGGGGCCATTGTAGGGTTTGAGCAGCGGAGTGACATCATCCAGTTTACAGGATCACTCTGGTAGTGTGTTGAGAATAGACTATAGAGGGAAGAAAGATAGAAGCCGGAAGCCTAGCTAGGGAGTTTACATAATAATCTAAGCCAAAAGTGACGCTTCTTGGACCAGGGTGGAGATAGTGAGAAGTGGTCAGACGCTGGATGTATTTTGAAGGTAGAATCAACAGGATTTGCAGGTAGAGTAGACATGATGAGGAGAGTAGATGAGGAAAAGACAGGAGTCAGGGAGGATTCCAAGGAGTCTGATCTGAATAACCCCCCAAAAAGAAAAGAGTTGCTATTATGAGGCAGGAAGAATGAAGTTCAGTTTTTGACAGGTTGGGTTAGGGGTGCCTATTAGGTGTCTAAGTGGAGATGTTTTATTCTACACAGTTTAATTTAAAACTCTAGAATTGATGGGTGAGTTTGGATTGAAGATATACATCTGGGAGACTTCCATCTATAGTTGGTATTTAAAACCATGAGAATAACTGAGATTTCTAAAGTGACTGGTGACAGGGAAGAGTTTGGAGGGCTGGGCTATGGGCACCTGCGTTTGGAGAGTAGGGAGATGAGGAGAAACCAGCCAAAAAGAAGTGAGTAAGTGAAGAAAATGTTTCCAGGGAGACAGTAATAAACTATGCCACATCCTGCCCTTAGATACATTAAGATGAGGACTGAGAGCTGCCTATTGAGCACGGAAATGTGGGGGATTGGTAGCATCAACAAGAAAAGACAGTTTCACTGAGCTGTTTTGCTGGAAAGAGGTGCAGAGAGGGTGGTTGGAGAAAGATGAGAATTCAAGGTAAATTGATATTTAACTAATGTCATCAAAATGAACGGCAAGGGAAGGCGGCAATCTGAGTGACCCAGAGTATCTTAACTGCCTTTCATTTTGTCCGAGAAGACTGAATATCCTGTTCGCTCTTTATTAATTTTCTGAGATTTACCAAACATCAAACTTGGACTTTCAGGTCTAGAAACTTTTGTGATGAAGGGATTTTGCTAAGGGAACATCTCTGTGGTTAATTAGACTATTAGGGCTCAATCTAATCAGAACCCTGATAAGAAGCATTAAATATGTTTCAGCTATTTTGACTGATTTTTAAATTAAATTATTAATTCATTTGTTCAAAATATTTATTAAGCACCCACTATGTATGTGTGAGTGAACTGCTAAGGACAGAAAGATGAGTGTGGAGTAACCTTTTTTTAAAAATTAATTAATTAATTAACTTATTTTTGGCTGCGTTGGGTCTTCGTTGCTGCGCGCGGGCTTTAGTTTCAGCGAGCGGTGCGCGGGCTTCTCGTTCCGGTGGCTTCTCTTGTTGCGGAGCACGGGCTCCAGGCCCTCGGGCTTCAGTATTTGTGGCAAGCGGCCTCAGCAGTTGTGGCTCGCGGCCTCTAGAGCGCAGGCCTAGCAGCTGTGGCGCACGGGCCCAGCCACTCCGTGGCATGTGGGATCCTCCCAGACCAGGGCTCGAACCCGTGTCCCCTGAATTGGCAAGCGGACTCCTCACCACTGTGTCACCAGGGAAGCCCGCTTGGAGTAATCTTGAAGATATGATAAGCACATAAACCAATAATGACAGTACAAATTGATTTGGGCTACAATGGAGGGACTTTCAAAGTGCTGTAGTAATGGTAAACAGCAGAACCCAGCAGGACTAGCTGAAAGATTTATAAGGCCACTAAAAGGAGAAAGGGGATTTAGACCTCCAAGAGAGGGTTGAGCTGGATAATGTTGAGAGGTCCTTGAAAATTTGAACTTCATGAAAACAGTGAATGCAGTCCTCTCTCTGGGCAAGAAGAGCCGGGCTCACATGTCTGTGGGAAAATATTTATCAGGATACAAGGCGAGAGAGGTTGTGCCCCTCTGTGTGTGTTAACATGGCTGGAGAAGGTCAACTGATGCCCTAAGACCAGCTCAGCAATGGTTCCCCCTCAGCCCTTCCATCCCTTACAAGAAGGAGCTTAAGGTCTATTGCACAAATTAGCTGGTGAGTTAAATGCCAGCCAGATCCAGCCAGCTGTGTTTACACTCAAAGGGGAGTGGAAACTCTCATTTCATGACATGGAAACAAATGTTATGTCTAAGGATACCTTCAAACCAAAATTTTAAAATTTAATCACTCACCATGTCCCAAAAAACATTCTTTTTAAAGCAACGTAGATCAAAGTTAAACATGACAGATAAAGATAATGATAAAAAACATCCATTAAAGTTGAGATTGACTGTGAAAGAGTTAAGGACATGCTAGCTAGGGAGAAAAACTCCGAGGTGCCTCCTTTCCCTTCCATTCTGCCCTAAGCACGTACTTATTTTGTTTAATGGTGAATTCAGGGCTCAGTGTTTAATGCTGGTCCACAGCAACATGAATCAGATTTGAAGCAGGGTTTAAGGAGATAGTTATTATACATGGCTGAGCCCAGAGGGAAAGCCAGGATAACTGTGGTGATTTGAAAGGATGCAGATCTGGGTAATGATTTACCATTTTTTCCTTGTGGTATGCTAAGAGCTCAGGACCTGGCAATTACTTCTTTGGACAACCACAATCACAACAGCACTACAATTACAGGATGAAGAAGAGTTAACTTTTTGTAGAGAACTTAATATATGTTTGACATCGAGCTACATACTTATCATGAATTATCTCACTGAGTCCTCATAACACATTTTCAGTGTTAGTAATATTGCTATTCATACTTTATAGGTGAGGAAATTGAGCATCAGAGAGGTCAAATGGAGCGGGGATTTGAATCCAGGTGTGTTTGGCTCAGTCTCTATGCTACAGAGTTATCTGTGTCCACGATGCATCTTGCCTGTTACTCTGTAAACCCCTTTCAGTGGAATTGCATCTAGTTGACCCTGATAACCCTGTGATGCCTACCTACCACTGTGTCTTGCAGGTAGTAAGTTTGTTGGATGAATGAATGAATGAATAGAGCCTGTATCAAAAATTACACTTTCCCTTAAGAACTAGTATCTTGTAATTTCTAAAGTAGCATTTTATTTGTAACAAAACTCTTGGAAAACGGCAATAATAAAGTAATAAACAACCGACTATCTAAAATATTAGTTTCGACATCATCTTATTTATTTTCAATATTGCTGTAAGATTCCTCATTTAAAAAGGAAAAAGTCTCATTAAGCAAGAATCTTAAAACAAGCAGTGTGCAATGAATTTTTGTGTATGTATATATATAATATATATATATATATATATATATATATATTTCTTCCATGTGGTGATGCTTTGTGCACTTAATTTTTATCTCTAACACAGAATTAAATTGTTTAGCGACCTGAAAATTGAAAATTTTCTCTGTATCCAGAAAAAAAGGATCATTTCTGGACTGAGTGTGAATAAATGTTCCCTGGTTAGCACTTTAGTTCTTCACCAGTCTAATGTCAGAGATTTGTATTTTGTGGATTAATTATTAGTCTAGGCAAAGACTATGTGCTGTCATGATTCACAATCAATACTCAGACTGTTTTGAAAGAAAGATAATTTGGTGTTTTGAAACGGAGATAATTTTGTGTTTTCTGGCTCATTCTTCAGGGATAAAAATAAAGTGGAGAATATGCACTTCTCATCTTTATTGCAGTGGAGACAGCAGTTGATTAATTAAGTTGTCACCCAACTGTAAACAACCTATGTCAGTTATTTTACAACTTTAATAAAGTTTTTAGAAATTTACATCAAAATTTTAATCAACATTACATGGATTATTTATAGTACCCAGATAGTATCTGTGTGTTGTATTTATAAGCATTGGGCATGGTACAGAATTTCAACCTTGATTCTTTATTAAATTTTAATTCTCAGACTTAACTCCTCTAGGTGAGCACAGGGAGGAAATAACAAAGTTCTTGTCTTTGGACAAGACAAAGAAGTTCTTATTTTGGAAATGACAGTGCTCCCCAGACCTGTTAGGGCCTCTTGGAGCCCAGTAGGAATGCCTCACGGGAGTCCCCCAAGTCCTCCATGACTTTGACACTTGCTTTCTATTTTTGCCTGTTGAATTGCTGAGTTTACCAATATTCCTATATACTCAGTATTGTCCCAGCTAACTAGGGGTAAAAGTACTTTACAACACCCACCAAATACCTTGGAGGAAATAGATTATCCAAAGTCAAAGGATGATGGGGGAGAAACGCAGAAAACAGCAGGAGGGGATTGAGGAGGTGGAGGAAGATATCTGACACATAAAAAATTCATGCTGAGCCTTCCTAAGCTGCTCAAATGAAGAGTGATCAAGGCAAAACTAATGTCTTCGTGTCATTTAGAGGAGGAAAGACATACTTTTTAGAGCATACTTTTTATTCTGAGAATATATGTGAAGGGAGGGGAAAATGGGGAATGCAATTAAAATAACATTTTTGTACAGCATGTGCTGTTTAGATTGGCACTCATATTAATTCAAAAAGGGGAAGATTATCATCAAATATTTAGCATCCTTTTGTGTACTATAACAACTTCAGTAAACAGTCTCTAACTTTTTGGAGTTATCTTTCTAAGGCAGAATTAAGATACCGTAGGCAGAAATCTGACCATTTAAAGACAGGGACAGTATTCTCTGTGGCTTGAGATAAGCATAATAAACAAATCTCTTCTTATGCAGGAGCTGGGTTTGCTAGTTTGAAAAGCAGAACTTTCAAAGCCTGAGTGTATCACAGGCATGCTTCCCACAGGATAATTGTTCTATTCATTTTAAAATAGCTTTGTGGGCTTCCCTGGTGGCGCAGTGGTTGAGAATCTGCCTGCCAATGCAGGGGACACGGGTTCGAGCCCTGGTCTGGGAAGATCCCACATGCTGCGGAGCAACTGGGCCCGTGAGCCACAACTACTGAGCCTGCGCATCTGGAACGTGTGCTCCGCAACAAGAGAGGCCACGATAGTGAGAGGCCCGCGCACCGCGATGAAGAGTGGTCCCCGCTTGCTGCAACTAGAGAAAGCCCTCGCACAGAAACGAAGACCCAACACAGCCATAAATAAATAAATAAAAGAACGTGAATTTCTTTAAAAAAAAAAAAAAAGCTTTGGATGACTGAGGCCCCTTTGCAAAGGATTATTGATACCTTGGTAAATATTGAAGAGCCAGAAAAGTGTTTCTCAAATTTGCCAATGGGCAAATGGTTTTACTTTTGGGTTAAATGGTGAATGTGCTTCCTAAAAGAGTGCAACATCAATAATGTTTTTGCTCTTTGTCTAATTTAACTGATTAGTAACCACCAAGTGCTCTAAGGATATAACCATTCCTTCAAATTTCCCCTGAGGACGTTGCCTGTACACTGGCAGCTAGTGGGCCACATGGCCCTGGAGATATATTTTGTTTGGCTTACAAAGGGCTCTTGTTGATTTTTTTAAAAAAACAAACCAACATTTAAAAATTGGGAAATCGTATCTAAATACCTAGATTTATGCCTTGTCATGAAAAATATGGCCATACCATATTTTCACATAGGCACAACTTAGTTGGAGTTAAGAAATGGCTGCCTTTTTTGTTACCCAAATTCTTCAGTTTCCTGATTTTTTTTTTTTTAATTTTTATTTATTATTTATTTATTATGTTTATTTTTGGCTGTGTTGGGTCTTCGTTTCTGTGCGAGGGCTTTCTCCAGCTGCGGCGAGCGGGGGCCACTCTTCATCGCGGTGCGCGGGCCTGTCACTATCGTGGCCTCTCTTGTTGCGGAGCAGAGGCTCCAGACGCTCAGGCTCAGCAGTTGTGGCTCACGGGCCCAGTTGCTCCGCAGCACGTGGGATCCTCCCAGACCGGGGCTCGAACCCGTGTCCCCCGCATTGGCAGGCAGATTCTCAACCACTGCGCCACCAGGGAAGCCCTGATATTTTTAAATATTTCAATCGTTTTCCTCTTCTAAGAAGACTTTGGAGACATTCTTTTTCTTCCTAATTGGTTCTCCATCTCCATAAAATTTTAATACTATGGATATGCTATATACCTGTTTAGGTACTGTGGCCCTTTGGAGGATCACAAACTGCTGTGATATCTAAGGATTTTGTGTTCTTAAGAACCAATTTTTGCCCCCTTGGGAATGATATCACCTCGTGGAACACACGTGCCGCTCTAAACCCTATGGTTCTTCAACACGGAGCCTGAATATGTTTAGTGGGACTGAAAATAAAATATATATGACAAAATTGGAACACCATAATCCTATACCACCTCTACTTTACTACTTTATGTTCCTGGCCCATGTGGACATTTATGTTTGCAGTCTCTGATCTATTTGGAATAAAAATAATCTCTGAGACCTCTAAGGGCTTTGAAAGCAGGCCACTTGCCTGAGATGCCTGAGCTAGATAGCTATGGGCTTCTATCTTGAGCTGTGGAGTGGCCATTTTCTTCAATGATTTCCTTAGGTGAATGCAAGATAGGTGCTTTTTAATTCAGAAAAGAAATAATTGAGAATGTGTCCTGGTCTTGATCTAGTGAATTTCTTTACTTAACTGGTAGGTGTTTGTGCTCAACAAATATTGATTGAAACTTACTCTAATGCTAGGTCACTGACACCAATGAAACACTGCATCGTAAACCAAGCACGGCGATGAATTTGATCTTGAGAATCTTCTTCTGGTTCTCCAGTCTAACCATTGGGTGTTTGGTAAGAGTTATTAATTAGTGACTTAAAATAACCAACATTTAAATGCTGAAAATAGAAGTATTAGTAAAAGTAGGAGGCGTCTACTAATTCACTGATCATTGGTGATGGTTAGTAGGCTGAAGCAATTTGTCTGTGATATGTTCTTCCTTGCAAATGAAGCTTGTATGTTTGTTGGACAGAACAAGAAGATACAGAACAGTAAAATGCTAACGGTAGGAATTTAGATATTAGGAAGAATTATCTTTTGGCTTCATGAAAGCAAGGCTAGGGTTCAACTGTTGGGGTTTATTTGATAATTAGGAGATGGGCTAGATCAGAGGACTATTGCCAAACTGTATGCATAATGCCCACTGGCACATTTTGACGCTTAGTGTATGTAAAATGCGGTAAGCAATACTATTTTTAAAAATATTTATTTATTTATTTGGCTATGTTGGGGCTTAGTTGCGGCACGTGGGATCTTCGTTGTGGCATGTAGGATCTTTCACTGTGGTGCACAGGGCTTCTCTCTAGTTGTGCCTGGGCTTAGTTGCCCTGCAACATGTGGGATATTAGTTCCCCGACCAGGGACTGAACCTGGGCCCCCTGCATTGGAAGGCAGATTCCTAACCACTGGACCACCAGGTAAGTCCCACCAATACTATTTGGAGAGAGTTTTTTCCTATGTGTGTATTACATGTTACAGAAGTATAGGTGGTATGAAAAAAATCTCAGCTTTTTTTTTTTTTAATGTACAAGCATTGAATGAAAGATTTTTTAAAAAAATATTTATTTATTAAGGCCGCGCTGGGCCTTAGTTGTGGCACATGGGATCTTCATTGCGGCATGAGGACTCTTAGTTGCGGCATGCATGCGGGATCTAGTTCCCTGACCAGGGATCGAACCCGGGCCCTCTGCATTGGGAGCATGGAGTCTTACCCACTGGACCACCAGAGAAGTCCCAATTCTCAGCTTTGAATAGAATAAGTATAGGTCAACCACTATTACAGTTAAATACTATGTAAGGACTTGTTTCGTTACTAGTGACAAAATTAATTCCAATGACTTACTCAAAAAGGGGTGAAAATGTAAAATAGTTTGTTCACATTTTTGAAAAGGAGAGATTTGGATCTAGGTGTCAAACATAGATTATTTTTCTAATTTTCAGTTCTGTTTTCCTTAGCAATGGCTTTCTTCTCAGGCTGGGTCCTCTAAAGGTGGAGAAAGATGGCCTCCAGCAGCTCTGGTTTGACAAACCTACTGACAGCAACCCCAGAGCACAGAAGTTTCCCCTTCTCAAGAAGGCCAATGAAAGGGCCAGAGCAGGTTCTCAATGGCCTGCTTAGGTCATGCGATGGTTACAGGGAAAATCACTGTAGCCAGGGGTAATTTGACTTTGGCCTGGCAAGAGTCATACATCCGTTCTTGTGTTGGTGCTTGAGTCAGCTCAACCTGAAATGCATGGGCTTAGAACAGAGATTGTTCTTCAAGTGAAAATAGGGCACAGTTGCCAAAAGTAGGGGAAATTACTGCTGGGAAAACAAATCCTGTAGTTGTTCACCATAGATACCTTAAAATAGTAATAAATACCATCAACTGTGAATTTTCTGAGATAATAAAATCTACCTTTAATTCTAAGAGAATTTATTAATGTCTGGGTGGGTAAGGCTGGGTTTAAACTCCTTTTATTGTCATTAGTGAAAGATAATTTCAGAATCATGGATTTACCTGAGGAAAACAAAATTTTCCTATTCTAAAACAATGATTGAACTTACCCTAGGAAACTGAGTTTGTGTCTGAAAATATTTTTATCATCTTCTGTTGCTGATTCCTGAGTTAGAATGAGAAGAGGATCTTTCTCCTCTTGCAAGATGAACAGTGTAAAACTTGCGAATCCTGACACTTAAAGCAAATCAGGATCTGAGAGGTCAAGAAGGTCACATCTTAGAAGACACTGGATGAATCCAGGAAGGGATGAATTGGACACATATTAAAAACTCTGGAATCTGAAGTAGATGGGAAGACTTTCTTTGTAATTGGATTAGAGGATTTCACCTACAACTTTTTATAACAAACTGTCTAGCATCTAATGTCTGGTATTTAAATATAAAAAATGTAAATGTAAAAAAAAAATCCAATATTACATATTCCTTATCAACACATATATAGTAAAAACATGAAAAAAATATGCTTAGGAAAGATAAATGTTAACTTGAGGCCAGTGGCTTCTTCTGGGGAGGGAGAGAAATGAATCAGGGAAGTTTACACAAGGACTTTAATTGTATCTATACCATTTTATTTCTGTGAAAATAAAGATTTAAAGCAAAAAAAAAAAAAAACCTCTGGAAAGATAAATAGTAAAATAAGAGATGGTCATCTATCTAAAGGGATAACAACAGGAACAACAGTGAGAAAGTTTTTTTGAATACCTTTTTATATTTTTGATGTTTCAGTCATTCTTAACTATTTAAAATTTACAAATAAAAATTTAAAAGTTATTGGTCTATGACAGAAAAATCCTTTAAGTCATCATGTTACCGAGTCCTTCATGTTATCAAGTCATCATGTCACCTGCACGGCAGGCCAATAAATTGAGAGACTAGTTGTTGGGGCAAGGAATACTGACTTTATTAAGAAAGCCAGCAGACTGAAAAGATGGTGAACTAGCGTCTCAAAGAACCATCTTGCCCTGGGTTTGGATGCTAGTTTCTTTTATAGAACAAAGAGGGGGGAGGTAAGGAGGTAAAGTAAAAAGGCAATAAGTTGCTGCAAATATATCCTGGTTCCAGCCAAACTCCTGAGAGGATGTGTTAATTTCTTCTTGCCTACAGCCATTCACAGGTGGGCCTAGTCAGGATGTTTTCTGTGAGCTAAACAAAGGTATTTTAGCTTAATGCTCAGACATGGGAAGAGGGTTCCCAGAGATGGGCCATTATGTATACTTTAAGCAATAGGCACTATCCCTTTAGTGATCAACTTGCAGCAAAAGCGATAGAATACAAGATTAAGTAAAAGCAGTAGATCCAATATGGAGTCAGTTTTGTTCTTCCCTGTTACAATCATGTAAGCAAAACATGACCTAGTGTTTCTGCCATGTCAATTCTGATCATGTCTCTGTGTGCTTCATGGGCAAGCCATAGTTTTCCTGAAGCTTCAGACTGTGGCTCTTCTGCCTGGGATACACAAGAGACTTGCAAATCAGCCTTTCTAGGTGTACATTTCCAACCCCTTAACGATGATGCTTTTCTCAAGGACAGAAGCCTTGATGGCAAGCCAGTGAGATACTCTAAGCAGAGAAGAGAAAAATGACATTGCCTAGTGGGCAGATCAGAAAACCGTGGGCTCACAAATTCTGTTAAAAATCTGAGGAATTTCTCCATTTACAGCCATCTATGCTTTCACTTATGCAAGGAATTCTTTCTCTTCTATATGAATTTCTCCTGAAGAATGTTAATTCAAGTAGACAAAAGCCCCAGAGCATTGGTCTGTATATTCTATATGGAGAAATGATGTTTTAAAAAAGATTTTTGGAAAGCTTAGGCTGTTGGAGAGTCAGCACACCGAGAGGGCTAGCTTTCAGTTAGGGAGAAACTTGGCTAAACAGAAGGATTCATTTGTGAGGATTCTAGGAAACAGAGGCTTTGCTAGCAGGGGTGGTGGTTCCTGTGGTTTCTTGGGCTTGCTCAGGTGTTTTCTGTATTTGAATCACGGACATTTTAATGCTGTGGGGTCCCTTCCGGATTGCATGTTCTCCTTCCGTTTTCCCTGATATCCCATACTCAACACCAATAATGCAAATTGACAAATAAAAATAAATCAGTTTGTTTTTGAAACTTCTTGAAGAAGCAAGATAAATCTCCACCCAAATTAAATCCGTCTTTGAGAATGATACTTTGAAGAGGAAGAACTTGCCAACTCTGAAATCTTCTTGGAGTTGTGCTGACAAAGGATTGTGTTCACCTTGCTTTACCTTTTCAATGGCCGAGAAGTCATATCTAATTTTATTTCCTATTCAGAGCTGTTACCTCCTTCTCTCTGTCTTTATTTTGCGGGCTCTATGTTGATCTGGCACAAATGTGCAGCTGTTTTTTTTTAAAATGATGATGTTATCTGTTTAGTATTCCAACACAATTTAAAATCATTTGCCTCAGCACATTTGAATCAAAAATCCTATTAAAGATGCAATATTCCTCTGCTACCTAAAAAGGTAGTGCATTCATATGGCATTCCTTTCTCAATCAGAATATAATACTGTATACCTGTTCAGAGTGATGTGATTTCCAGCATTGAATCTGCAGTGCTTAAATGGGCTGTTCACCTTCCTATCATGGAAATTTGTTATTCATGCATAATTTTCTCCCCTACATTTACAAAATACATTAGCAGCCACGTGATCTTGCCCTGGCTCTGCTCTGTAGCCTTTTCATTTGAAATCTTCCAACTTATTATTTTTGCTCCTACCGTCTGATAGAAATCATGAAATTGCTGAGTTAAGATAAACACCGTCTGTTTCTTTCTTCCTTTTTTTTTTTTCTCCTAAGCATGATTGGAGATGGTAGTAATAAAGGAAAAGAGATAAAGAAAGAACAAGTTGATCATTTACCTTAAAGCAAAAAGTTCTGACCACTGGATTGATGAGAAGCATGTGTAATTCTAAATATTTTGCATCTGCTTAGCTGCCTAACTGCATGGGTAAATGAGCTGTAAGAGAAAGAACGCAGCTGAAACCTAATATCCGTTTCAGCTAGTTCTAAAACACTGACGGTAACACGAGAGGCTGCGTTTCTCCTCTGGTAAATTTTAAACTTCTTCAGAGGTCACTGTTTATTAAACAAGGCAGGCTTTCTGTTTGGGCAGACTTTTCCAATTACACAGGCTTGCCTGCAGTATCTGGAGATGGAATCAGAGACCACGCATGCGTTCTGGGCTGCGCCAGGCAGCCCAAAGCCGGCAAGTCCAACGCCCAGCCTCTCTCAGTGTGCTGCAGTCTAGGGTTGTTTCCAAATTCATTTGACATGTTTTCTGTGTGGTGAATATGTGGGAGTAGGTTGCCTGCAATAATAGGCTGGCTGGGATTGCCTGTGTAAAGCTCCTGGAACTCACCAACATCAGTTGCATCAATTGAAATCGTTATGTTGCTGTTGTTCACAAAGTGTGTGTGCGTGTGTATACACAGGCACATGCATGCATGTGTGCACACGTGTGTGCATGTGTGCTCGTATCCACACACATACATCTGTAGCTACTCAGGACACTGTTTTTTGTGTTTTTTTTAACATCTTTATTGGAATATAATTGCTTTACAATGTTGTGTTAGTTTCTGTTATATAACAAAGTGAATCAGCTATACATATACCTATATCCCCCTATCCCCTTCCTCTTGCGTCTCCCTCCCACCCTCCCTATCCCACCCCTCTAGGTGGTCACAGAGCACCGAGCTGATCTCCCTGTGCTATGCAGCTGCTTCCCACTAGCTATCTATTTTACGTTTGGTAGTGTATATATGTCCATGCCACTCTCTCACTTCGTCCCAGCCTACCCTTCCCCCTCCCCGTGTCCTCAAGTCCATTCTCTACGTCTGCGTCTTTATTCCTGTCTTGCCCCTAGGTTCTTCAGAACCACTTTTTTTTTTTTAGATTCCATATATATGTGTTAGCATACGGTATTTGTTTTTCTCTTTCTGACTTACTTCACTCTGTATGACAGACTCTAGGTCCATCCACCTCACTATAAATAACTCAATTTCGTTTCTTTTTAAGGACATTGGTTTTTTAAAGAGTTAGTAATTGTATAGAAATCTGGGACTAAATTATAATGGTACATTCATCAGGGCAAGAAAATCCACCTAGGTTGCCTTGGAAGATGGCTAATGGGGGATAGACTGTTGGTGGGGGTAGTCAACATAGTTAGCTCATAGCTGGGCAATCCCAGTTGTGATAATTATGAGAACAGCAAACATAGTACTACCATATAGTAATAATAAAAACAACAGCTTAATGTAATATGTATAATCTGTGCCAAGCTTTACTGGGCCAAGTCTTTCATGAGCACAGTTTCATGCGATGGCAAGAGCATGGGTTCTAGAGCCAGACTCTGGATTTGAATCTTGACTCTATCACTTACTAGTTTTGTGATTTGGAACAAATCAATTAACCTCTTTGTGCCTCAGTTGCATCAACTGTAAAATGGGAATAACAATTATACCTAACTCTACCAGATTATCTGTCGTTAGCTTGCTGCATCTGTACCACATTCTGAGTCTCCTGTGCACTGTGAAGAAGCCAGGAACTGTCGTTCCCAGAATATCCTTTCACATACGGCTTTGGGTATCATCTGCCAAGGAGAGGCACTGGTGTGAGATTTTCCTGGCAGAAGAGAAGTGTCCATTATGTCCCAAAGGTGGTAGCTACAGGCAGATGTGTGGGTAGGAAGATGTGAGGTTCAGAGTGACTTTCAGGTGGGGCTACTGAGAATCATCTGTCTCAGAGCTGCCCCCCAAGATAGACAGTGAGAGCTTCCCAGAGGTCCTTAGGGCGTGCAGTGGTCTCAGGGTGGGTGCTGAGCCCATTTGCATAGATGCATCAGGTCTCAGTGGCTTCCCTAAGATCCATTGCCCAGCTTTTCCAAAAGACTGTGTAAGCCCCTAAAATTCCCTGCATTGGAATTATTGATACTTGGCACATTCAAAGTAGCTTTTGTTTTCCTGACCAAATGCTGACCGGCTAACACATTACCTCATGGGATTGTTGTAAAAGTTTTACAGGTTAAAACAAGTGCTTGGACTAGTGCTTTCCACTGTGGCTTAGTCCATGAGAAGTGGATGCCTTTTCTCTTAAACTCGACCAGCTTACGTGGCCTGGCACCAGGCAGGCCCCATTTGCAGACCACTCCAGAATTTTGGATCATTCTAGCCCAATCTGGGGAAAAGGCAAGCACACTTTCTGTCTCCTTCATAATGAATCTGGACAAAGTGAATTACCACCTATGCTGATAGAAAAAGATGACTGACCTATGACCAATAAGATGTTACACCAGTCCAAAGACTGAGTACAAACTTCAAAGAAGAGTTTTTGACAGTAACCTAGAATATCATCAGATCTCTTTCTAAAAGCAGAGATAGCGATTGACATTGTGGAACACTGAGAAGTGGAACATTTGGAATCAGACAGATATGGGTTAAAACGTTGGCTTAGTGACCGCACTGAGCCTGCAAACCTTTTGACACTTCAGATTTCTCATCTATGAATATGTAGATAATTATATTTATCTTCCAGAACTGTGCTCAGCATTTGAAAGACAATGTCTGCAAAAAAGCTGAGCATATAGTATGTGTTGAATAAATTTGATTTCCCCTTCTATTTAAATAGTTTGTCCAAATATCCTCTTTGACAGTAATGAGGAACATAGGTTTGATATAAGGATTAACATATGTGAGTATATATGCTTAGAACAGATTGTGGAACATCAGAAATGTTACATGGGTGTTAGCTAAAATAAGCATTTCAATTTCATCATTAAAAGAGATAGACATTTAACAATGAGGTGTGGACAACTCATAATTATAAACTATAGAGGCTTAAGGACAAACCTTGCACCTTGACTTGTGTGACAATGTCAATAATGGTGGGAGCGTTTCTAAATTATATTTTTTCTAAAAATAGAGAACTGAATACATCCTCCTCAAAAATGGAAACTTTACAATTAAATTAGAAGGATTTTAGCAAGTGTCATACTCCTGCCCTAAGACTTCCTTTGAACCAGGTCAATGGTTTGAAAGATTCATGGATAGCTGTGGAATTTACATCCTGGTATGAAAATTCAAAATGGTGGCTGGCTGGGGCACAGATGATTCTGTGCAAAACTCTGAATTTTTGTCATTTGCAATGGTGACATTTTTCAAGTGACATTCCTGTAAATACTGAATAATAATATATCCCAGACAGAGCCCTCAGGCGACAGGAGAAGAGAATGAGGACGGAACAGAATTAACACTGACAAGAGTGAGAGAAGACATGTAAGATAAATAGCAAGTGCAGCCCTGTCAGAGGAGCACGGGCCGCAGAACCGCTCAGATGACTGCTTGATTGATGGAATCGGCGGTGGAGGAAATGTCCAGTAATGTAGCAGCAGATCAGTATTGAGAGATGAATCATCCTGCAATTGTACGCTTCTATCTCAACCCTAATGGGGTTGAAAAACAGCGCAGTTTTGAGGGAGGTCCTGAGATAATTGTTTTCTAACAACCTGTTCCCGTGTATCGGCAAAGTAGTTAAATCAAACTCAGGACAGCATTGTGATGCCACTGGTATAAGGACAGGGAGAGCAATGGACTTTCACCACTGAATGGGAATTTCAGCAGTTCTTGACTATTTGCCAATCTAAAGGCGAGAGAGCCTCTTTTGGTTGCAAATAGAACGCATGGCCTTTTTTTTTTTTTTTCGCTTAGATTCCGTATATATGTGTTAGCATACTGTATTTGTTTTTCTCTTTCTGACTTACTTCACTCTGTATGACAGACTCTAACTCCATCCACCTCATTACAAATACCTCCATTTCATTTCTTTTTATGGCTGAGTAATATTCCATTGTATATATGTGCCACATCTTCTTTATCCATTCATCTGTCGATGGACATTTAGGTTGCTTCCATGTCCTGGCTATGGTAAATAGAGCTGCAATGAACGCATATTCCCCACACCAGGCTGCCGCCTCCCTTGCCTGTCTTGCTCGTGAATTTTCACGGGTAATTCCCAGAGGAACCTCCTGGTCATCAGCCCAGAACATGTCTTCAGGGACATCGGGAAAATTGTTTTCTAAAGAATGCTAAACATGACCTAACTTGAGCTAGCAATTATTTAGGAAGGAGAAAGAGTAAGGGAGGAAGGACACTCACTGTCATTTACTGAGTGCCTACTGTGTGTGTGCTAATAATTAAGAGAGAAGAGGGTTAGTTGTACAACTTCAGGAATCCCAAAGGATGCAATCAGGTGGATCAATAGGAGCTGAATCTGTGAAGATGCATTAACTAAAGGCAGAAAGACTGTTTTCAGAGCATATGATTCTCAGCTTCTGACCGTGCTCAAGCAGGGATGGGGTGAGCATTTGTCCAAGTTGGAGAAGGCATCCTCAGACAAGGGGACTCTTGAGACCTTTTAAAGCATCACAGTCTATGGATTATGGGATATTCTTACATTGCTTTTTGTTCACAACAATTTAAGGGTAAATGCTACTCAGAGACAGAGAGGTGACCTCATTGACAACTTACTTCCTATTTTAATCTGGGTGACTGTGTTGGGTTAACCAAAAACGTGATCGGATAGGATTTGAAGGAGCTGAAACTCACTTTTCCACAACATATTCCTCTAGATTTGCCTAGCATTTATGACATTTGAAATGCTTTTTATATCGAAGAATGTGACAGGCACATAGCAGGTATATATATGTATTATATATATTATATATAATATATAGATATTTTATACATAAATATATACACTATATATAAAGTATAAGGGTGGATATATAAAATAAAATCCATTCATATATAAATCCATATATATAAAATATAAGGATGGATGAATGTAAGATTATATATATACACACACAATTTTAATAAAAGAGTACAAGTTTACCTTCACATGATCCTGAGAAGTATGTCGTCTGCCTATTTTACAGATGAGGCTATTAAAGTAAAGCAAGCTATTTCTACAAGCTAGTCTTAAAATTGGGATCATGCTTCCCCCAACCCTTATTTTTTTTACTTATGATTCTTCCAAAGAAGTGATTTTTCATGGGTTGTGTGCACCTTTATTCCTCCTGCAATCTTAAGAAACCAAGGCACCTAATGGCAACAAAGGTCTGTTTCACCATAAATACTTTGAGGTCATGACTCTGTCTAATTGCTAAAGTAACCCAGCTAAATATAATTCTGAACTATATCTCTCCAAAACAGACTCTAAGTCTTTCTGCCAGTTTCCGAATAGAACTTTCTCGGTTCTGGGCTAAGTTTACCCAGGCACTGAGGCAAAGAACTCTGATGCTTAATTTAGAGGAGTGGCTTGAGTTTAGATTAGATCCTTGTAATTGTTGGGACTCTAACAGGATTTCAACTTGTTGTTATCTTTACTTGTGGACAGAGATTTGCAGGGAGCTCCCTATAGCTTTGTAGCACCCTGAGATCCATTTTAATCCTAAAAAGATGTTATATTCACTCTTAGAATATTAAAGCTGGAAGGTAATCCTTAGAAATAATCTAGTCTTGCAACTTTATTCTACAGAAGTGGAAACTGAGGTCTAAATATTTTAAAAAAATCATCAAAGCTCACACAAAGATTGTCAAAGGTCAAATCTAGCCATTAATGGGAAATTTGAAACTCAGTCTTAGGTCACGTTCTGGGTTGTGTGCTAGAGTGGCGAACTTATTCCTGTTTGCCCAGGACTTTCCCAGGTTTAAAATAGAAAGTCTTATGTACTAGAACCCCCTGTAGTTCTGGGCTAACGGTGATAGCTGGTCACCTACCTTGCGCTCTCTCCAAGGTGTCAGTTACTTATTTCACTGGCATTAGTACAAAATGGACAGAGCTGGAAGGGAATCACACATTGCAGTTATTGGTGATATTCTAGAAACTAGATAGACAGATCCCAAGAGTTCTATTTGAGCTATCTGGTATGGAGCAAACACTCAACAGACATTTGTCAAATCAATTAATGAGCAGATGCAAGATCCTTGAAGTAGGAGTATCACTAGTCTATTTTTTTCACTGGTACTCTAATTCCCATCAAGAGTTATCAAGGATTTTCTGCTTTTTAACTTGCCCAGATTTTGATCTTGAGTTACTTGGTAAGAGGAAGCCGTGTGTAACCTACAGGGCTGCTGTTTTGCAGATGGTTCTTCCCTAGGTGTTTTTCACAATGTTTTTGAATCATCTTGCCAATATTTCAGGAAAGGTGGCAAAAAGAAGGGAAAGAAAAGCTATCATAATGAGAAGTGACAGGAAGGCAACTCCCTCATAGGGGTTGTCAGGGAGAGAACTGTTGAATAATTCAAATAACAGATTTACTTATTTCTAAGCCATTTCCCATCCCAGCTTTGGAGATATCTGTAGAATAGCTCTGGACTAGGAATTATCCAAGACCTGATTTCATTGCTGCCTGGGGAGGGATCAGTTGAAGGGACAAGTTCCTTCAGGTGACTTGGGGAAATCGCCATGGTTTGAGGTCACTATCAGAATTTTTTGGGTTGGCAGGCCCTGGTTGCTTCTTCCTTGCCCCAGGAAAGTGTGGACACAGCCAGCACCTCATAGGTCTCAGGACAAAAGGTACTGAGCTCTTTAGGGTAGATCAGCAATTTTTATGGCAGCTGCTCCAGTATTTCCACTGGCTGTTCTTTGTTTTTTGCAGTTGGGTCTGGGCACGGATAAAAGTCGGAACTGGCGGTGAAACTCACATAGGTTATGAATCTAGGTTAAAGTAATTTGGCTCCTTTTAAGGAATTTCTGCAAAAGTTTAGAGGTTGTAAGTGGTGAAAGGTATATTTTTGGATAATCTGTGAAATCCATTTATCCATATTATCTCTGGCCTTGTTATCACAGGTCACTGAGGGTTGGCTATACTTGTTCCTTATCTGCCCAAGAGGACTCGGGGAGGATTTATTATCCCTTCCCACTAAATCCCTGACCATATGTGAATCAATTTGCCAAGCAGCCTCACATCTGCTTGGGGACACCCCTGAGAGATGGTCCTGTCATAAGAGTGTGCTGTTAAGTTCTCACTATTACAAATACCACCTCACATTTGATAAGCTTTCACCTTTTTTTCAGGGTAATTTCACAGGTATTATATTTTTATCCACAAAACTCTTCAAGGAAGGTAAAAGTGGTATTAATATCCCCATCTTCGACAGGTAAGAAAATGGAGCAACAGAGAAATGAGGTGATTTTTCAGAACTTATTCAGGTCAGAGCTGGTCCTAGGACCCAGGTCTTGCATCACCCGGCCCTTGTTTACCAAGTCTTATATGAGGACCAGGAATTCAAACACTCACCTTTTCTGCTAGTGCTTGCAAGCTCCTCTAATATTACTAATTGAACTGTAACCATTTGATGAGATGGGTCTGAAGAAAATTCTTGCTTTGTTGGAAATTCTTATTGGAAAAGTCCATCAAACTTAAACAAATACTAGCTTATTGTCAATCTGAAAAATGAAGGGCTACTCAAATCAAGCTGAAGAGGAGTTTGTGTTGAGTAAGCATTTTTTCGATGCTAGTCACTGTGGCAAGTGCTTCCTGTACATTATCTGTGATAATGCTTGTGAGGTGTTTATGCCAGTGTCTGTTTTGTTTTGAGATAGATAGGGGCACTCAGGGGATGTTTAGGACAGCTAAGGCTTCTAAATTACAAGGTTTTATAAGCTACTTGGTTTGGCTACAAATATACACAAATACATATATACTCAAGTGATAAGCCAATCCAATTTAAATAAAATTCAATAAATATAAGCTGGGACTCACTCATTGTGCTGGACACTAAAAGAAACATAACCCCCTCTCAAGGAGTCTGTGGTCTAATGAAAGAAACAGAACACTAATTAAAATATGGGCCAAAAGACAATGGGCTGGCATAAATATGTTAGAAACAGCCCACAAGAAGGTAGACTTCATGGGCGGGAAGCATGATTATATTATTTATGGCCGTATCCCCAGAACTTAGTTGTCTCTTAGATTTGGTGAATGAAAAAGAAAATGAACTAATGAATAAATCATTGTTCTAGGGAAGCATGTTAGAAAGAACTATTCTAAAACGGTTACGGAAGGTTTTGTAGGAAGTGATGGTTGAACTTCAAACTAAAAGATGAGTAAGATGTCAGTGTATAAAGTTGGGAGGTCCTGGAAGAGAAGAGAGCTAACGAGAGGAATGTTTGTGAGAGCGTGGAGCATTTGGGGATTTAGAGGCTGACAAATAATAGGCCTTGGAGTGAGCTCTAGAAGGCTGGAAGGGATGAGGGGGAAGTCTGAGAGATGAACTAAAGAGGTAGGAAGTACCAAGCTAAGGCTTTAGATTATCTTATGCTATAGGGACCCAAAATGTTCTTTAAAGTAATAGAGCAGGCTCCAGTTTGTGCTTTGGTAAAACCATCTCTTGTGTCTCTGTGGAGGAGAGTTTAGAAGTGGGGAAGGCCCGGGGTCAAGCCAACCACTTACCCATTTAAGAAGTAATTAAATCCTTAATTGCCTTTTCAGCAGTAATGGGGGCCGGAGGCAGGGGAGTAGATTTCAAAATCACTAGAGAGGTAAAGGGTAGAGTTTGTTGACTCACTAGATGTGGGTGGCGAGGAGAGGGCGGAAGGTAAAGATGACTAAGGTTTCTAGGTAGGCCCTTGGGTGAATATACTCAAATTGCACATTTACAGAGTCTGTGGGTTTCTGAAAAACCCAATGATTTTAAACCCTGCTAACTAGAGGGAAAACTCTTAAATTAGAAATGCAATTTCCGTTCCAAATTCATGAGTGCTTTCTCTTACAGCTTTGCTATCTTTGGTTTCTATCAGTGTATATTAAAAAGGGTCAAGATGATGTCTCTTTTCATTTTGTGAAGAAATCAAGGATGATAATAATTTTTGTTTTGACATTTGCACAGTTTAGTCATGTCTCATAACCAGCTTTTTGGGCTTCGCTAACTAACGCAGTGACCAGAAGCTCCAAAATGGGATTTAGAAATCTCCAGATGATACCCAATTAAAAAGTGTTCCAGGCAAAAAAGTAGCAAACCTTGTTTTGAAACGTACTCACAGTTCCATTTCCCTAAAATAGGGAGGGTGCTTGGCAACTCCAGGCTGATGCTAATGCTAAAAGCATTTGACTGCAGCCATAATTATGGACAATCAGCTATGAACCAGAATTAGGATTATTGGCAATTACATCGTATGACTCAGGGCATGATAGGTTCATGGGTTTCTGTCCACCATTTTGCTTGAGGCAGATATAGGGTTCCAAACTTTAAAATTCAGCACAGAAGAGGCTAGGAAAGAAATTGCCTCCATGAGCTTCTTGAAAATATGAAATTAGTTAGTTGATCATTGTGACTTTTATCATTAAGATCACACTGAGTAAATGAGAAACTCAGAATCCTAAGACTTTAAGTTAGGATGAACTTAATTATATAGTTTTTTAAATTGAAGTATATTTGATTTACAATGTCATGTTAGTTTCAGGTGTACAGAACAATGATTCAGTTATATTTATATATACACACACACATACATATATATATATATATTCTTTTTCAGGTTCTTTTCTCTTATGGGTTATTGAGTATAGTTACCTATGCTACAGAGTAGGTCCTGGTCGGTTATCTATTTTATATATAGTAGTGTGTATATGTTAATCCCAAACTCCTAATTTATTCCCCCCTTCCCCCTTTGGTACCCATAGACCCACAGACATAGGATGAACTTTAGAGTTAATTTATTTTAATCATTTTACTGAGGAAACTGAGGCTCAGAGAAGGTAAGAGACTTGCTCATGGTTATGAAAGTCATCGATAATAAAACTAGAAGAAAGGAATAGGCATTCCAGATTGATGGTGCAAGCTTCATCCAAAATGATTTATCCAATTTTATAAAGATATTTCATGCATATGCGTTTGTGACTGCTGCTAGCATGTTTTATCTTTTTTTTAAACTTGTTTTTGCTTATTTTTAATTGTGAAAAACACATAGCATGAGATCTAGTCTCTTATCAAAATTTTAAGTGTATAGTATTGTTAACTATATGAATATTGTTGGACAGCAGATTTCTAGAACTTTTTCATCTTGCATGATTAAAACTCTATGCCCATTGAACACCAACTCCGCAGTCCCCAGCTCCCTCTAATCCTTTGTGACCACCATTATACTTTCTGCTTCTATGAGTTTGACTACTTTAGATACCTCATATAAATAGAATCATGAAGTATTTGTCCTTCTGTGGCTGACTTATTTCACTGAGCATAATGACCTCAAGGTTCATTCTTGTTGTAACATGTGTCAGAATTTCCTTCCTTTTTCAGACTGAATAACATTCCATAGTATGTATGTACAGTTTCTTTATCCATTCAACTGTCAATGGACATTTAGGTTGTTGCTAAGCCTTGGCTATTGTAATTAATGCTGCACTGAACATGGGAGTACAAATACCTCTTCTAGATCCTGTTTTCAATTCTTTTGGATAAATACCCAGAAGTGGGATTGCTGGATCATATGGTTGTTCTATTTTTAATTTTTTAAGGATCATCCATATTGTTTTCCATAGCAACTGCATTTTACATTCCCACTAACAGTGCACAAGTGTTACAGTTTCTTCACATCCTTGCCAACACTTGCCATATATATAATGGCCATTCTGACAGATATGAGGTGATATCTCATTGTGGTTTTGATTTGTATTTCCCTGATGATTAGTGATGTTGAGCATATTTACATATACCTGTTGGCCATTTGTATTTCTTTTTTAGAGAAATGTCTATTCAAGCCTTTTGCCCATTTCTTAATTGGGTTATTTTTTTTTTTTTTTTTTTTTGCTGTTGATTGTAATAGTTCCTTATAAATTTTGGAGATTAACCCCTTATCAGATATATTGTTTGCAAATATTTTCACCTATTCCATAGGTTGCCTTTTTGCTCTGTTGATTATTTCCTTTGCTGTGCAGAAGTTTTTAGTTTGAGGTAGTCCCATTTATCTAAATTTGCTTTTTCTGCCTGTGCTTTTGGTATTATACCCAAGAAATCATTGCCAAGGCCAATGTTATGAAGCTTTCTTCTGTGTTTTCTTTTAGGGATATTGTAGTTTCAGGTCTTATGTTTAATCATTTTGAGTTGATTTTGTATATGGTGTAAGATGAAGGTCTGATTTGTTTTCTTTTGCATGTGGATACCCAGTTTTGTCAACAGCAATTGTTGAACACTGTCCTTTCCCCATTGTATATTCTTGGCACCCTTGTCAAAGATCAGTTGATCATGTATGGGTGGGTTTATTTCTGGACTCTATTCTGTTTCATTGGTCTATACATTTGTCTTTATGCCAGTACCATACTTTTTTGATTACTGTAGTTTTGTTGCCTTTGTATCTACTTTGCTAAATTTATTAGTTCTATGTAGACTCTTTAGATTTCTGCATATGAGTTCATGTCATCTATGAATATAGACAATTTTACTTCTTCTTTTCTGATTAGGGTGACTTTTATTTCCTTTTCTTGTCCTATTTCTTTATCTATGATTTCCAGTGCTATACTGAATACAAGTTATAAGAGTGGGCATCCCTCCCCTGTTCCTGACCTTAGGGGAAAATCCTTCAACTTTTCACCATTGAGAATTGATATTAGCTGTGGGAGTCTCATATATGGCCTTTATTATGTTGAGGTACATTCTTTTTTACCCAATTTGTTGAGTTTTTTTTTTTTAATTATGAAATTGTGTTGAATTTTCTCAAATGCTTTTTCTGCATTTATTGAGATGATCACGTAATTTTTATCCTTTATTCTGTTAATGTGGTGTATCACATTGATTTTCATATGAAACATCTTTGCATCTCAGGGATAAATCCCACTTGGTCATGATGTATAACCCTTTTAATGTGTTGTTGAATTTAGTTTGCCAGTTTTTTGTTGAGAATTTTTGCATCTAAATTCTTATAACTAGGTTTTTAAAAAATCCATTCATCCATTCTACTTATTTTGATAGGAGAGATTAATCCATTTACATTTAAACTAATTACTGATAGGGAAAGACTTACTATTGTCATTTTGTTAATTATTTTCTGGTTTCTTATAGCTTTTTTTGTCACTCTTTTCCTCTTCTGATGTCTTATTTGTGTTTTGTTGATTTTTTTTTTATAGTGACGTGCTTCTCTGATTCCTTTCTTATTTTCTTTCTTGTTTTCTATAGGTATTTTATTTGTGGTTACCATGGACTTTACATAAAACTTCTTATGGTTATAACAATCTATTTTAAGCTGATAACTTCAATGGCTGACAAAAGGTTTATTCATTTACTCCCCTTCCCACCACCTTAAAAGATTATTTGCTGAATGACTTTTGCTCAAAGCCTCACCATTACCACTCCCATCTGATCCATTATCTTTCTTCTTAGGTATTGCCATATCCTCTTAGGGTCTCTCTGCTTTCTTCTATGCTCTTTTCTCCCTGACTGGCCTCCTCAACTTGCCCAGTTATTCTCTAAACAGCAGCCAGAGGGGTCCATCTAATGCTAAATCAGATTATGTCCTTCATTTGCTTATAACCTACCACTGGCTTTCTATTGCAAAGGAAAAAAGCCAAAGTCTTTTCAATATTTATAGGTCTCCGCAATCAGCCCCTGACTCTGCACCTCTGTGGTCACTCAATTCCAGCCATACCGGCTGTTTTGCTGTTCCATGACCACACCAAGTGTGCTCCCTCCTCAGAGGTTTGTACTTGCTCTTTCCTCTCTCTGGGAATGCTCTTTTCTATAACCATGTGGTTTACTTTCTCACTTCCTTCTGATCTCGGCTCAAATATTGGCTTTTCTGGCTACCCTGTATAAAATAGCAATTCTCTACCCCTCCTACACAGCTTTAGTTTTTTCCATAGCAATTATCATTGCTTAGTTTAACATATATTATTATTCTCTAGTCTAACATTTTACTATTATTGTTATTGTTATATTATTTGGTTGTTAACTCCCACAGCTAGAATGTAAGCTCCATGAGGGCTACAATTTTGTTGATTACATTCACTACTGTATCTCTAGTGCCTAGAACAGTGCCTAGCTGCCAATAAGCATGCAGTCACTCAATAAATATTTGCTGAATAAATGAATGAAAGTATTAGCACATGGATGCTGTTGGATATAAACTGAGGTGTACTCAGGGGAAAGTAGCCAGATCAGAGAATTCCAAACCATAAGAAATTATTGTTGATTCTAACTGTAGTCAATTTTCCCCTTACAACTTATAACATATGTGGATGCTGAGTCTGCAGAAGACAAGGCATAGTGAGTGGCTTCAGATATTTGAAGGACTACTTTGTGGAAGTAAGAGGTGAAGTTACTCATGGATTCCAAAGACTAGAACACCAACTCACAGGAAAGGAGCTATAGAGAGACATGCTTATTAAGCAAAAGGAAGAAGGTGCTCTCTGACCATTCGCACTTTCATAAAATGAATGGGCCACCTTGCTTAGGTAGTGAGCTCACCATCATCAAAGGTGCTCAAGCAAAGACTGGATGAGTAGTTAGTGGAAGGTGGAAGCAAGATCCAGAAGACCTCTGAGGTCTCTTTCAACCCTGAAATTTTAGAATTCTACAAACATGAGAGGAAGCAAGAGTGTCTCTAAAAAAGTATCTTACTACAGTGTGATGGCCATTTATTTTATATCATCTAGTATAATATTTTTTCATAGCTGGAGAGTATTCCATTATGCGGGAGAATCCAAAAAAATTTTAGCAAATACCTAATGTTGGGTATTTTAAGTTTCTACATTAAAAAACATTAGACCTGAGTTGGTCCCTTTCCTAGGGGGACATGCTAACAACAGTGGACTGGTGGAATTTCAAGGACAGCTTCCCAGAGCAGTATACGTTCAGGCAAAACTGAGAGTGGGTATCTTCATTTTTTGGTCAAATCCTTTCTCTGTGTTGAATACTACAATCCAGTGGCTAAGCCACCAATCTATTGTGATGGAATAATGAGGGGGGGAAGATATCTGGGGCCGTGAGTTTTTCCTATGTCTTCTAGGTCTGAACTTCTCATATTCAATGTGTACACAATCACTGGGGTTTTTGTTAAAGATTCTGATATAATAGGTCCGGTATGGGGTCTGTGTTTCTGTATTTCTAACAAGTTCTTGAGGGAAGCTGACCATTTTATGAATAGCAAGGTCCTAGTTCATATTCCTCAAGGGGCTCTCTATGAAATTGCCTTTCTTTGGAGTCAGAGGCAGCAAATCGCATCTCATTCCTAAAAACATTTGGAATCATTATGATGTTTACTTTGTATCAAGCAAAGCAATGACAAGTGCTTACTAATGAAAATAAGCTGTTGAAAGGAACTGCCAATTAGATAGAAACAATTTAGCTTGTATCTCACTCTCAAGGACAAAATTAGTCATGCATGGTATTTCCACTGGAAAAAAAGTGCTTTAAGTAAATTATTTAGCATTTATATTTGGTAGTGGTGCATGCCTAATAAAATCAGTGGTGAAAACAAATAATTATAGTATGTTATTGGCATCACCTAGAGTCTAGACCTGCTGCCCTGTTGTGGGACTTGGTGGATGAAAAATCCTGACTCTCCTGTGGAAGGGACAGAGACTTTCAATACATTTGTTTGTGGCTTCCCAAAGTGTGGCCTCGCTTTTTGTGATTAGTCGAGTCAGTCTTTTTGCTTGTTAAAAGTACCTGCTCTCAGGAAGTCATGTGCTCACCTCTATTGTAGCAGTTGAACACAGTATGTAGCAATTGCCTCTTTATTTTTCTGTTTCTCCCACTCTGTCATGGGAATGACAGGGACAGCATGCTGTCCACTGTACAGGCTAATATTAGGGAACTAAACAAATATCTTTCGGACTGAAAGAATGAAACTTCATTTGGGAAGAAGAAGCTCTATATGATAGCCCTGGTCATGCCGTCAGCTGCCCTGCAGACCTTGTCTAAAGCTTTGTGCACTGATAGTTCTTCTTGCACCAGCTCAGGGGTTGCCCCTAACATAAAAGCCCTATGTCTTTGTTTTCCCACCTCATATGAGCATCAAAAGAGGAGAATAAAAATCAAAACACTCTGAAGAACTGAAAGATGAATTTGAGAAAGAAAAATAATGACTGTACTTAGGGTGTATGCATGTGTATGTATGCATTTTTAGATGTTAAGAAAATACTACAAAAGTCTCCATAATTAAAATACTATATAACTCATACAAGCCAAGAAACAGATCTAAATATATAGAGAGTATGGATAGTTTAATATATAGAGAGTATGGGTAGTTTATTTCATAGATGTCTTGGAAAAAAATGGCTATCTGTTAAAACAAGTAAGTTAAATCTATCTTTCACATTCTACACTAAAAACAAACAAAAAAGCCACACCAAAACCAAACCATAACCCAGTTGGCTTATCTAAAGAAATGTTAACAAATGAAACAATAAAAGATCTAGAAGAAAATCTAGGTAAATATATTTTTGATGGTGGGGTAGGAAAGGCATTTAGCACTTAATGAAAGAAATTTGAAACTGATTTTCATGTTTGAGACAATGATGGTGAATTTCTAGTTTGGTGAGCATGTAAGAAATAGATACTCTCATATATTGCTGGATGGATTGTGAAATGTACTTACATTGGTAAAGTGCAGTTTGGCAAACATAGATCAAAAGGTTTCAAATTTTACATAGTATTTGGTGCAGCAGTTTAATTTCTAGAAAGTGGTCTTAAGAAAATTATTATAGATGTAGGAAAACGTTGATTTTGTAGAAAATGATTAGAAGCAATTTATCAATAAGAGGTCAATCAAACAAATCTTTATGCAGCCATGTGATGGAATACTATTCAGCCATAAAAATGATGCAGAATATTTAATGATAAGGAGAAGTGCTGACAGCACATCGTTAGGTAAAGTAGAAGATCAGAAAGCTAAACAGAAAATGTGGTTCCTACTTTAAAGACAGGAAAGATATATGTGCAAAACTAATAATGGTTATCTATTAGTTTTATATCATTATGAATGATTTAGTTTTATATAATTATGCTTTTTATATTTTCATATTTTCTTCAATAAACATATTTTACTTTCAGAATCAGGAAGGAGTGTTAATAAGAGAACAAAACCCTCTTATAGATGAAAGAAGCATTGTTGTAATTATTAAAAATGAACAGATGCTAATATTAACAATTGCACAAATTAAGGTCAGGCTTACAGTACTGTTGTCAACTGTTTTTTTCTCTGTTAAATTAGGTTTAAAAAATTTTTTTTCAAAAGTAAACAAAGAAACACGTTGAACAATACTTGAGTAATCCAGAAAAAAATCGCTCTTTTTATTGGTAGGATAGACCACGTTTGCTGTGGTAACATCTTCAAAACTCAGTGTCTTAAAATATAAAGGCTTATTTTTCATTCAGGACACATGTCTATTGTGGATTTTTAGATGGGAGGGAAAGTGGGAGATCTGCCCATCTTGGTCTCTTAAGAGATTACTATCTTAAATATTGTCAGAAACTGGCACAGTTAAACAGAATGCAGGAGAATCTCACATTGGCTCAGAAATGACATATGCTTTTGCTTACAACTCATTGGCCAGAACTAGTCATGTGACCCCACCAATCACATGGGGCTGGGAAGACAGTCAGAAATAGTTAACGAACAGCACAGCATTCCTGATTTCTACCCCCTCTTCTTTCCTTCTCTGGGCAGGGGGGTCTAGAACTAAAATCTGAAGGCTGGCAGGGTCATGATCTGGCAATGACCATGCTCAAGGTTGAAAGGATTAACATGAGCAAAAGAACAGAGCTGAGACAGAGAAAATATTGAGCACATTTCTAGGGAAGTTTGAAAAATGCTCTGCATTTCTCCTTCCCTACTATGATTAACATGGAATTCTGTAGGTTGTTCTTCATCTGTAAAGTAAGGGGTTTTGACTTTTAGGCCTCTACAGCCCTTCATAGCTTAAAATTCAGCATATGCTGAAAAGAACACTAATAAGAGCTAACTCGGATTTTGTGCCTTTTATGGGCTTCCTACTTTTCCAAGTTATTTCTTTGGATTATCCATTTGTTATGGGCCAATTTGTGCCCCCCTACCCCGAATGCATATGTTAAAGCCCTAACCCCCAGTACCTCAGAATGTGACTATATTTTGAGGGAAGGCCTTTAAAAAGGTAATTAGTTAAAATGGGTATGTTGGGGTGAACCTTAATCCAATATGACTAGTGTCCTTATAACAAGAGATTAGGATAGAGAGAAAAAGAGTGAGAGGAGAGATGCTAGACACATGAACACATACAGAAATGACCATGTGAGGACACAGTGAGAAGGCAGCCACCTGAAAGCCAAGAAGAGAGGCCTCAGGAAGAGACCAAACCTGCTGACACCTTAATCTTGGACCTCTATCCTCCAAAACTGTGAGAAAATATATTTATGTTGTCTAATAAGCCACTCAACCTGTGGTATATTGTTAATGACAGCCCTAGCAAACTAATGCATCATGTAATACATATGAAAATCCTATGAGTTTGGTACTATTTTCTTTTCCACATTTATAGGGGAGGATACTGATTTCAGTGAGGTGAAGTGACTTGCCAAATTGATACATTTAGCTCATGGTCCTAACTACTACACTTTAATTGAAGCAATGAAAGTAGAAATGAAGTAAGAAAACAAGGCTTTCACCTAATAACAGGTAACAGTTGTAGGACATTTGGCAGGCACAATTGTGTACACTTTATATGTGCGCATTTTTTTAACAGTAGCTGTCAGCTATTTCTGTGTAACAAATTATCATGAAATATAGCTGCTTACCTACAACAAAACATTAAATATCTCACAGTTTTTGTGGTCCAGGAATCCAGTCACATTGTGGCTGGGGACCTCTGACTCAGTGTCTCTCACAAAGCTGCATTCAAGGTGTCAGCTGTAACTGTGGTCATCACAGGGCCTGACTGAGTCCAAGCTTGAGGGAGGAGACAGATGGGCCCCTGGGCTGGATGCTAGTGTTTATGAAGTGGAGTAAAATTGAAGCTTTGTTTCCCCCCAGACACTCCAAGGACAAAGCTAGTGGCAGAAGCTGAGCTCTGCTGGAGTAAAGAGATGAGATGACCACTCCTGAGTCAAGGAAAACTTCCCCATCTGCACATGTGCAGGAAGGCTCCTTGGGGGTCAAAAAGAAGGGGGCGCCACCCCATAATAGGTGATGTCAAGACCCCCATAGGTCTCTGTGGTGGAATCCATCTTAGCAAAATGTTGCGCATGAATGCTGGGGAGGGTCCTAGGACAGGTCAGATGTGGAAAAAGAAACAAGATAACTGGCCAAAGGTAAACCAACACCCGGAAGGACTGTCTTATATAAGTGATTTAAATTACCTCTTTACTGCACTCCTCCTCATTAGAAAGGACGCCCACACCCTTTCTCTCCTCATGTGTATTTCTGCCTTGTTTCAGTCTTAAACAAGCTGTTTCTCTGTGTGCTCTCTCACTTGTTGTGCTGTCTCTGATAATAAACTTTGTACCTGTTTTTACACTTTTTGACTTCTTTAAACATTCTTGCTTTCAAACAGGGGCAAGAGCCAGGGCCACTTTGCTTCTAGCCTCTAGCCCCTGGTGGTCTAATGGCTAGGATTCCTGGTTTTCACCCAGGCTACACAGATTCAGTTCCTGGGAAATAAGATCTCTCTTCAGGACCGCTCACTGCTGTCTCTCCGAGATCAAGCTCACTCACATGCTTGTTGGGAGGATTTAGCTTATTGTACTGAGGGTCCCAGGTCCTTGTTGAGTGTTGGCTAGAGGCCTCCCTCAGTTCCTTGCCATGTGCAGCTCTCATGTGGCATCTCTCCACATGGCAGCTGGCTTTCATCCGAGCAAGCAAGAGAGAATAGAGGGGAGAGCAAGACAGAAGTCTGTCTTCATAATCCAATTTCAGAGGTGATGTCCCATCACTTTGCCATGTTCTATTGATTAGATGTGAGTCACTAGGTCTGGCCCATACTCGACAGGAAGGGATTACAGAAGGGTATGAATACCAGAAGGTGAGAGTAGTGGCTGTCTACCACAGATGAGCAAACAGAAGCATGGAAAATATAGACAACTTTCCCAAAGCCACACAGCTAGTAAGTGGCAGAGTCAGGATTAGAACATGGCTAGTCAACTCCAGGGCCTGTGCTTTTAAGATTTATGCAACCGTGCTCACTATGCATAGCAGATAAAATGTTATCAGCAACTATGTCTTAAAACCTCTTTGGACTAGAGGCGATGGGCCAAATCCAGAGTCACACTGCCCTATCCACAAGTCAGTTACGTACTTTGGGGGCTGAGGGGTCTGCTATCTATGTTGGGGTCAGCAGAACACTTTCTGTAAGGAGCCATGGAGTACTTTAAATATTGTGGGCCACATGGTCTCTGTTGCAGTGATTCAACTCTGCTGCTGTAGCATAAAAGTAGCCATAGGTAAGAGTTAAATGAATGGGCGTGGCTGTGTTCCAATACAATTTTATTTACAGAAACAGGCAGTAGGCTGGATTTAGCCTACGTGATATTGTGTGCTAACTCCTGGCCTGAATCACTGTGGGCCCACAGATGTACCAAGGAATTCTTAATTTTATAAAAGTTAGAGTTACTTGCTTTATTGGGATGTCATATGTCACTGAACCAAAAGATGGAGCAAAAGCCATTTTGAAGCAATAGAAGCAGCAAAGGTTGATATATTTTTCCAGGGTCCTCATGCCCTGAAGATACCTCTTGAATGTGTTCACCCATCGTCACTCCTTGTGCCTTGGACAACTTTTTTGCACTTGGTGGAAGGAATGCTTCCTTGCATTTCCCTTTGAACTTTCATCCTGTTGTATTCTGGCTTGAAGTTTCTTTTTTCTGCCTGAGTCCTTTCCTGTTCTTATCAACTTCCTTGCCGTAGGCCCAGCATTTTTCAGGTTGTTGACAACTTTGCATAATATCCATTATGTTCCCTTAGATGGAAGGGGCCCATGGTTCCTGGGAATTCCAAAAAGTCATAAGTTCCCCCATTTCTGAACAGAATGTATGCAAACTCCAGGAAACACCCTAGGCAAGGGATAATCATGCAACTTTCCTAAAATTAAGAGTGAGCCCTGGACCCTAGTGAGCTCTAATTTTGGAATATGTCTTTATTGATACAGACAGAATTTAGGAAGTAAGGCGAGTGGAGTGCTTTACCCCATTAGGGGAGCAGACCCAAGAATGTGAAGTTTCCTGAAGCCAAAAGCCACCTGGTGACAATGTAGAGTCTTACAAATGATCCCCACGAGACTTAAATTATAGTTTAAAGAGTTAAGTACTTATTTCAGGATCTCAGCAAATAGCCAACCAGCAATTTTATTTTTAGTATGTTTTCTTTCTCACTGGAGAAAATGATCTACTAGAAAAAATAATATTTGCAGCCTTTGCCTCAGCCTTTATTCTAATGCTGGGAATAGCTTCAAATAATATGATGAACAGTTTCCTAGCTCTTTGCCTAGGGCACTGTTAGTCTTTTATACATATTTATTTTATTTTATTTTGTGTCTTGGACCTTCTGACACTTAATAATATAATAATATAATTTACCTTGATTACACTGCAGATGGGACTCTCCCTGACTCAATTTAAAAAATTAATGCATTTAATTAGAGTAGAAGTGTGCAATAAGACACCAGGTGACTCAGCTAAGTAAGAGAAGGGTTCCTAATTACACTTCTAAATCAAATTGTACTCTGAGTGCCCTTCTGAGGTTAAATCCCGCAGAAGTTTGGGACCATTGAGGATTGCTGACTCAGTTTTCCCAAGCTGAGAATGGAGGGGAGGGGGTGATCTGTATTCAACATACCCTGAGTTTCTAAATATTTGAAACTAATATTCACTACTCTTCCTAAAGTATAGTGTTTAGGGATGCTTAGCCATGAGTGAATCTCTTTTTTTCTCCCCTTAGACAGTTTTCTGAATTCCATTTGGTATCACCTGCTGTTTTATTACACATTTTCTCATAATTGCTTTTGTGTAAGCAGGGTTTGTGGGATAAAGAAAAAAATGACTAATCATATCTCAAGATGTGGACTCCAGAGTATACCTCAGCATTATTTTAGGATTATTTAAAAATGTATTTACTGCATGCTTTTCTTCTTTCTCATAACAGTATTTCTCATTAGAATAGATTTATTTATCACTTTTCTCTTAATGTTGTAGTTTGTGACATGAGAATCAATTATAGACCTTTTCAGAGGGACTTTTTAAAATGACTAGATGATGATTTCTCCCCTGTGCCATTTGTTAGTGTCACAGGGATGAAGAAAACTTTAAAATGATTTTTCTGGGTAAGAAACTAAGATATATTCTTGGAAAGGGTGTGGATTATGCTTTCAAGGGGCCAAGTCTAATTACCAAGTTTCAAGGAGGAAATAGTT
Source organism: Balaenoptera musculus (assembly GCF_009873245.2). NCBI lineage: Eukaryota > Metazoa > Chordata > Mammalia > Artiodactyla > Balaenopteridae > Balaenoptera > Balaenoptera musculus. The sequence continues at coordinate 86,944,135 of NC_045789.1, read as the reverse complement.
TGAAATAAAGCCTCAAATTGGTATATTTTGATAGAGATGGTGATTTGGAGGCGGTTGACTTGGTTGATGAACATGTTTCAAAAGTTTCTGGTCATTTGTTTGGAACTGGTTTCATTGGAATTAGGTTGGAATCTTTTAATTCTGAAGTTCTAAGCAGGGAAATAGGAGTGAATGGATTCAACGATGGGTGTGAATTGATCACAGAGTACTAAACTGAGTCAAAAGGCTTTCACCTAAAAATCTCAAAACATACTGTTGACTTAAACATGGGCCCTGGATAAGTGATTAACATTCTTTTGTTGGAACTTGAAAATGGAAAACAGAGATTATATGGAATTAGAGTGGTGGAAATAGGAATTCAAGAAAGGAAAACAATAATGGATTTCAAAACACTAGGGGTTCACTATGACCCAGAAGAAATGATGAAAGTTGAACAGGTATTAAGAGAGGGTCTTGATATCCAGAGGGTGATCCATGGACCAGCACTGTTGGTATCACCTGGGAGCTTGTTAAAAATGCACAGTCTTGGGCCTCACCTGAGACCAACTGCATTTTCACAAAATTCTGGGTGATTTGGTACAAATTCAGGTTTGAGAAACATCACTTTAAAGTAAGATATTAAAAAGATTTTCCCTTTACCAACAATGCTTCGGTAGCATAGGGTTACATTTCCTTCTCTGTGCTTGGAATCACACTATATGATTCTACATTAAATAATACATAAGCATAGTAGTGAAAATGTTGTTTTATAATTTTTAGTTTGTGCATTAATGTATAGGTAAAAGCTGGTACACTTGATATTAGAATTATAGAACAGAATGTAAAGGTCATAAATGTAGACAATTTAAAATAACAACAATTAAAGAAAAGAAATAGAGAAGAAAAGAGAGGTTAAAAAAAGAAGTAAAGAAAGTAATTTTCTCATATTTCATAGCAAGCAGTCAACAGATACTGGTTAAATTTGAAAATCCAGAAAACAGAGTTTATTTGTCATATTTCAAGTCATAAAAGAAACAAATATAACAACATAACCAACAAAATTTGAAGAGCAAGTCAGGGAGGGAAGTTGGAAGGCAGTGTAGATGAACTAAATTCTTCAACCTTCACAGCAAGGAGCTAACAGTTGCTATCCAGGGTTGATAAATCACAAAATAAAGGCAGTAGCATGTAGCAAATATGAGTCATATTCCAAAAATCCTAGTGGGTGAGAAATGTCCCATTTCTTTCTTCGAATCTAATGAAATCAAACTACAATATCTATGCTGCCAATTTGGTAAGAATTCAGTGACAGCTAGGCTGAGAGATTTCCCTCTCCACCTCCACCCACGTAGTTAAAGTATGGGCCAAGTCTGCTTCCTCTTCCTCTGGGACACATAGAATTTCCCAGGCTCCCTGGCAAGTGGTTATGGCTGAGTCACTGAGTTTTGGCTTTTGGAACATGAGTGGAGGTGATGTGTGCTGCTTCCAGGCCAGGATCTCCCAATCCTCTTCCCTCTTTGCTGTTTGAATCAAGAGGCCACTGAGGTCTGAGAGGAGAGTGCCGCCATAAGAGGGAAGGAGCTTGGGTTGGGGGAAGGCTGATTGGGACCATCCAGGTAAACTTGAGCAAGCAATAAATTTCTATTTTTTTTGGTCTCAAATACCATAATTTTCTTTTATCATTAGATTAGCCTTTTTGAATAACACAAAGATCATGGGGGTTTCACACAAAGCTGATTTCTGAGGATTCCCCACTTGCCTCAGTCAACAAATCACTGTGGTCCCTTGATGTCAGGCATTTGCTCATTTTTATGTCATGCGAGGACATGGGCATTTTTGCTGAGGCTGAGAAACCCAAGGACTGGGGTCTAATTTACTAAAGGAAGAACTGAAAACTCAAAGTGCTACTCTGGGGGGCCTGGATGAAAAATGGAGGGAGAATTTACCCTTCACTCTGTGTTCTGGTTATTGCTTGCATTTGTAAAAATCAAGTACATGTGATATTTTATAAGATTATCATTAAAAGTACTTCTCCTCTCTAGTCATTGTAATACTTTGATGCTTAAAGAAATCCAGCAAGGACTTAGATAAATGAGATATAAATGGAAATGATGTGTTAAGATTCTGATTTGGCTTAAAGTTTTCTCCTGAAACAAGTTCAATGACAAGGGTGGAATAAGCAAATTGCAACTTGTATAAAATGTGTCTAAGAAGTGACCTTATATGAGAAGGTCCTTTTACTTCTTTGAGCCTTAGTTTCCTCACCAGTCTGATAGTCATGCTACCATTTGCTCTCCTTTCCCAAGTTGCTATAAGGATCAAGTTCAATTAAATGTATAGAAGATTTGCTTAGGACTTAATGATAAATTGATATAAAAATAGAGACACAGAAATAAACACTACCATGTTCCTCCTCACATGGAGCAAAAACTCTAGTGGATGGGGGGGTAGGAAGACATGTACAAAAGCAAATGAATCTATGGATGTGGAAGAATTTCAGAAACTATGAAACATGACTCTAAGATGTTATTAATTTTCCCTAACTTCATGTAGCTGCAGACTTTCTAGTTGTTAAAGAGATAGAAATATATTCTTAATCATGGGTCCATGTAAATCTCTTAGTTCGTAATCAGAATTGAAAAAATTGCTGCAACTCTGGCTGCTCCTAGAATGAATAAATAGTTCAGGAATGAATTTCTCTTGAGGAAAAAGGGAGAAATGTGTTGGTCACATTTTAAAAATCCATGTGTTCAAAATGCCTGCAAACTTGGTCGCCCCTACCCTACACAGTTCAGAATTATTTTTTTCTTCCCTTCCATTAAGGAGAAGGGATGCAATCTTGAAATTGTGTTCTCTTTTACTCACTGAAGGAGTCAGAAAAAAAAAAAAAAGACATCATTCTTTCATCCTTTTATGGTCTTAGCTTCTTCAGATTAGTATCAATTAAACGTTTTTTTTTTAATGTGCCAGCTCTGTGCTGGGTCTCTGAGAGCATTGACTCATTCAGTGTCACTCACAATGAGGCTGGGAATGCAGGATGATGTAAGGTGGGGATGCACAGTGAAGGATCCTGTGTGCTGTATTGAGTAACCAGCACTCTGTGTTCTAGGCATTGAAGAGCTGTGGACAGTTTTGGGGACAGGCAAGCATATTAGTCAGGGCAGATGCAAAGTTCCATCCCAAATAGACCCTGAGAGTAGTGACTTAAAGTTTACAAGAGTTTATTTCTTCTCGTTTTTCACATCTAGGAGGGCAGCTTGTTCTATGTGATCATCTCAGCTCTTGCTAAGTCATTTCTTTTTCATCCCCTGAGCATTGTCTTTTGCATCTTCAAAGCTGCATCGCTGCTGCCTTCCGGGTTCCAGGGAAGAGGAAAGAGAATGTAGAGAAAGTATGCCTGTTGACTGAAGTCCCAGGCATAGAATTGGCACACGTCAGTGCTACTCACTTTCCTTTGACAATAACGTAGTCTTGTGGCCACAGCTAACTGCAGTTGGGCTGAATAGCCAAGATCTGGCTGCAATTCTATTATTAGGGTGACTTTTGTGGACACCTAGTCATGTCTACCATAACAGGAAATTAATCAGATATATGATTTAGAAAGAAAATTCTGATTTTTTTTTTTTTTTAGTATTCTCTGTAGCATCTAGCACAGAGCTGTCTATGTGGTAGGCATTCCATCAATAACTGTTGGCTCATTAATTGACTAATAGATTGATACACCCAGGATGAGGCTTGAGGGCTATCTCATTTACTTCTGGTGACATGTAAAGATCCACTGATGGCACCTGCCCAGCGATGCCTTCCTCAACACGATATAGCAAAGACGCTGCTGAAGGTCTGTTCTACTCTGTTAGAGTCATGTCTGGGGAATTTATAGCCCTCATGAGACAAAAGGGAATGATTCAAGACCCCGAATCAAGAGGTTGGGAAATGATCCAATGTGCCATTGTACCTGTTGCCCGGAAGGGGCTAACGACTGTTGTTATGTTACATTTAACCCACCAACCACAATTTATGGAGAGGGATTTTATGTGGTAGTCAAAATCAGGTTTTTTGTTTTTTTTTTTAACATCTTTATTGGAGTATAATTGCTTTACAATGGTGTGTTAGTTTCTGCTTTAAAACAAAGTGAGTCAGTTATATGTATACATATGTTCCCATATCTCTTCCCTCTTGCGTCTCCCTCCCTCCCACCCTCCCTATCCCACCCCTCTAGGTGGTCACAAAGCACCAAGCTGATCTCCCTGTGCTATGCGGCTGCTTCCCACTAGCTATCTATTTTACATTTGGTAGTGTATATATGTCCATGCCACTCTCTCACTTTGTCACATCTTACCCTTCCCCCTTCCCATATCCTCAAGTCCATTCTCTAGTAGGTCTGTGTCTTTATTCCCGTCTTGCCACTAGGTTCTTCATGACCTTTTTTTTTTTTCCCCCTTAGATTCCATATATATGTGTTAACATAACTGTATTTGTTTTTCTCTTTCTGACTTACTTCACTCTGTATGACAGACTCTAACTCCATCCACCTCACTACAAATAACTCAATTTCAGTTTTTTAAAAAGCACTCTTTTCCTTCCCTTCTTCCTTGTAGTGGTTAACCCAAAGGGTGAAGGTGGCAAAAGAGAGAAGCCTGCTTTAATGAGTAGGAGTATTTTATGCTGATATTGTTTAGAGCACCTGTTCCATGGTAATAATACAAAGCAGACTGACTTTTAGTCAGTTTAAAAAATTGTTTTAAAATTCTCTGTAGATAGTGAACCACCTTATTGCTTGTATCAAGGTGAGCTTCTCCCATGTCCCTTACTCCTTGGTATGCCACTCATTCTCTTCCTCCTTTCTTCTTTTCTCATTCTCCTTCCTTTACAGTATTGGTTTATTCTCACTGTCTTCTTCATCTCTCTTCCCATTCTCTCTGAAGGCTCCACCAGCCGGACTTCAGCTCCAACCACTTCATCCAATTAGCTCATGTCGAGGTCACCTTGCAGCTGCTACTTCTGACTGTTGACTGTCAGTTCTTGTTTTACTTGACCTATCAGCAACATTTATCACTCCTGCTCACTTCTTCCTCCTGGAAACTCTTGCTTCTCTTGGTTTCTGGGCACCATCCCAACTTGGGAGGTCCTCACTGGGCTTTCTTCAACAAAATCTTTTCTTCTTGATTTCCAAATGTTGGAGCATGCCAGGACTCAGTTCTTTGTCCTTTTCTCTTGTCCATGTACACCCACTTCCTTGATGATCTTATCCAGTCTCAAGACTTTTTAAATAGCACATATAAATGGTGACTCCTAAGTTTCTATCTCTAACCCAGACTTCTTCCTTGTGCTCCATATTCATGCATACAACTCCACCATTTTGCATCGCCATTGAAAAGACACCTCAAACATTACATGTCTATACCTGACTCCTCATCTTCCCTGCACAATCGATCCATTGCCAGTCTTCCCATCTGAGTTTATGATAACTCTAATTGCTTAGGCCAATAATATAAAGAATCATCTGTGACTCCTTTTTTGTTTTCATAGCCATATCCAGCTGGTTGGGAAATTCTGTAGGCTTTTTGTGGAAAATGCACCAAGAATATGACAATTATTACTATGTGTGCTGCCATCACCAAACCAACATCATCTTTCACCTTTCAACAATAAGTTACTGTAGTCTTCTAGATGGTCTCTAGATCCCATCCTTTTCTCCTACCTCATGTCTGGACAAAGAAGTAAAGGTGTGGAAATCAGACCAAACCAATCTTCTGCTCAAACCTTCCCTTGGTTTTCCTCTTTACTCAGTAGAATTACCAAAGCCCTATGATCTGCCCCTTTATCTTAACCTTTCTAATCTCATTTTCTGAATCTTTCTCCCTCTGTCACTCTTTCAAATATACTTGCCCCCTCTTTACTCCTCCGTGCTCCAGGTGTTTTCACAGCAGTTCTCCTTGACATTAGTTATCTTCCTCCAATATTGCATGACTTGCTCCCTCAACTTTTCCAGACTTTGCTCAAATATCATTTCAGTAAAGTCTTTTGTTACCATACTTTATAACATTACAATATTTCTGATCTTCCTTGCTTGTCTTTGCCTCCGTAGCAATGTACTATATTTACTATTTTTTTATGTTATTCACCATCTTTCACCCACTAGAATATAAGCTCCATGAGGGCAGAGATTTTTGACGCCGTGCCCTCAATGCCTAGACAGTGCCTGGCATATGGGAGGAGCTCAGTAATAAAGTTGTAACTGCAGTATAGTTGATTCTGTATTTGTTGAATGAATGAATGGTGCTTCTGGCTCCTGTCCTCTTGACAGTTCACCCCCTCTCCAATTTCTTGCTTTCCTCCAATGCTTTCCCTCCAACTATGACGTTTGGTAATTTTTCTTTTACCAAAAGTTTAATAATTTCTCTTCACCATCCATTCATTTATCCAGCTCTACAACAAATATTTTCTGAGCGTATCTTTGTGTACTGAACTGTGCTAAGAGTCTAAAGTGAGTAAGAAACAGTTTCCTTCTTCAAGCTCATTTCCTGTGGATGCCTTGGATTTAGGCTTGGCTGCTAATGAGTGCGCCTGTCAGATAATGAACTGAATCCACCATCTCTCTATACCTTTCTGGAAGTCATTGTCACTAGTGGGGTGTGCAATAGCTTTTGGCTGGATTGGGAGAAAGGGCTGAGAACCATTTGTCTTCAGTAGTGATGCTTCTTCAGGAAACGCATGATCTGCTGATTGGGAGCCTCACATTCATCATCTGTCACCTTGGCCCGAGTGGGAAAGATGAGAGGGGATCTCTCACCTTTTTTGGTCAGGCCAGGCAATCACGTGTGTGCCCCTGCTGGATGCGGGGCTTTTGTGGGGAGCAACATGAAGAGGCTCTTGTTTGTTGCAAGAAGACATTGCTGCTCCCTGAGCCTCCCTGCTGTGGAGTTGTTAAGTCCATGCTAAAAGTAAGGACTCTTCTGTTAATGATCCAGGTTACTGGTCCTCCCTTCTTACCTGCCCAGCTCTGATGCATGCCTGGAGGCCAAGGAGCCTGCAGTATGTGGGCTGGAATAGGGACCTTGATTCATTCAGGGTGAATCAGCCCCCTTCAGTTGAACCTCCGCATCCAAAGGCCAGTCTTCATTCCTAGGAGAAGGAACACAAACTTTAGGGTCAAAATAAACCTTGAATTGCATCCTGGGCTTTGTCATTTTCTAGCTGTTTGGCCTTGACTCTTTGAGCCTCAGTTTCTCCATCTATAAATTGGGGATAATAACAGCTACTTTACTGTATTGCTGAGAGGATTTAGTGATTTAATGCTTGCAAAACACTTACTTCAGAGCCTGGCATATAATAATCATGAACCATATGATGGTTATTATTATTATTTAAGAAGTTACTATTATTTTACTTGTATGGAAAGTTAATTGTTTCTGTTGTGCTAGTTGTCAGTTATTTTTGTAGAGTGTCTCAGAGGCACAGGCTTGAAAATATTATCATTGGCACAAAACAAAACAAAACAACAGCAAACCATCCCAGCAGGCTCCCAAGGCTGATACTTGTTTTCAATCACTGTGGTTATGAAAAAGAGAGAGAGGGGCCAGGAGAACCCTTATTCTCTTGTGGATCCCGGTGCATTTGAAGTGCTTCAAATAGCCTCCTGTGACAGGAGGAGTTGCAGGTAGCTCCCCACCCCTTAAGGGCAGAAAGCTTCTCTCATCTGACAAAGGAAAGGAGTAGGCTTCCTGGCCTCTGTTCTCCCCACACTACCTTTGTCCTCCCCAGATGCCTTCAGCCACTTTGCACACTCAGGGGCTGGTTTCTGGACATCCTGCTCTATTTTTAATGCCAGCTCCAAAAATGGGCCCAGACATCTGCTTAGAGGCCAATCTCTGCAAAAAGCAGCCTTTTTTTTTTCATTGCAAAGCTGGATCTCTGGAGTAGAGTGAAGCATATCATAACTTATGTAGCAGAGGAGCAAGTCTGCCCTCCCTGTGCTTTTCCCCAGACCAGGTGGGTGAATGCCCAGGGATCCTATGCCCCAGCTCCAGAGAGCAAGCAGGAGAAGGACCTTGGGAACAATCCCATCCCCTCACCTCACAAATTCCCCACACCTACCCTTCTCTCCAGTCCCCAGAATCTTCCATTCTAACTTGTAGCAAACATTGGCTTTGAAATGAGGCAGTTATTGCAGGACCAGAAATTTTTGTGTTTTGTTTTACTCACCCTGAAAAAATTAGTAGCTGCAGTGTGATATGGTAGAATGCTTAGTATAGTAGCATGCTTTGGCATTGGCTCAAATCCCAGCTCTATTTCTTTCTAGCTGTGTTTCCTTGGGCAAGATACGCACCATCTCAGAGCTCCAGTGATAATATGTGCCTTCAGGATTGTTTAAGGATTAAATAACATGGTTTATGAAAGTTCTCAGAAATATTAGTTACTTTCTGCTATTTCTCTATGACCTGTACAACCAAATACTTTAGAAAAGGATGGAACACAGGAAGGCTAGAATAATGACAGTGGGGAAGTGAGTACAGGCATACCTCAGAGAGATTGCCCATTTGGCTCCAGACCACGGCAATAAAGTGAATATTGCAATACAGCAAATATTGCATTAAAGCAAGTCACATAATTTTTTTCGGTTTCCCAGTGCATATACAAGTTATTAAGTAGTCTATTAAGTATGCAAGAGCTTATGTCTGAAAAACAATGCACATACTTTAATTAAAAAATACTTCGTAGCTAAAAATTCCTAACTATCATCTGAAAACTCAGGGTTGCCACAAACCTTCAATTTGTAAAACAGAGCAATATTTGCGAAGCACAATAAAATGAGGTATGCTTGTGCAGAATCAAGATAGGTGTTGTATTAGTTTGCTAGGGCTGTTGTAACAAAGTACCACAAACTGGGTAAACATCAGACATTTAGTTTTTCACAGTTCTAGAGGTTAAAAGTCCAAGATCAAGGTGTCAGCATGGCTATGCTGTCTCTGAAGGCTCTAAGGGAGAATCTTCCCTTGCTTCTTCTAATTTTTGGTATTTGCTGACAATCCTCAGTGTTCCTTAGCTTGTAGATACATCACTCCAGTCACGTGGCTGTCTTCTTCCCATGTGTCTTTACATCATCTTCCCGCTGTGCGTGTCTATCTCTGCGTCCAAATTTCCCTTTTTTATAAGGGTACCAGTCATCTTGGATCAGGACCCACTCTAATGACCTTATCATAGCTTGACCATCTGCAAAGATTCTATGTTCAAATAAGGTCATATTTATAGGTACTGAGAGTTAGAACTTCATTATATCTTTTCAGGGGACACAACTCAACCCTTAACAGGCATTAATATATTATTATATTTTATTTCCTTAGTTTTGTTTTTAGAGTAATGTGACCTTCTTTTCTTTATGTCTACTTTCCTACCTTGGCAGTGTTTCTTATTTAACTTCCCAGAAGAAGCAAATAAGAACCACTGCCAAGGTTAGGAAAGCAGACTATTCTACTCCTGCTTTATAGTATCTGATGTCTGTCTGTCTCCCTTATCTTAAGTATCTATCTATCTATCTATGTGTTTATGTATTATGTATCTATTATCTATCTAAACGTACATTTCTTTTTTCACTTGGAACTTTTCATCATTGGTGACAGATATATGCATGAACTCTGGGAAAGATTAGCATGTATTAGATTCTCTACTCACTGGAGGGTAAAAAGACACTAGAAGTCATAATGATAGTTAATTCTGTTGAAGAAAAATATGCTTTCTTTAAATAGTGAAAGATTCTTTTTATTTAAAATATTTATTTCCTAGTGAAAGGAACAGCTCTATCAGTTGAAACAATGCATTTGTGAACACAGGATTCAGCAACATTTCCTGGGCCAGCCAATAACATTGGTATACACACAGCAAATCATTTCAATTTACCAACTGTTCTGAAATTATCTGACCAAGCAGAAAGCATTAATCTGAATCCTGTTACAAATGGACTTTGAAATGGTGTCATGAACCTTGGAGAATATGGGGAAGAATCATCTTCTCTCTGATTTGGAATGGCCTCTTTTATCATTGTTCAGTGTTTTTCCTCTTTTTATTTGTAACTAATGACATACTGCAGTTCAGGTCTGCTGGTCTTAATCTACAACTAGGCTATTAGCAGCCCCAGTCGGCGTGATGACACACCAATTAAAACTAGGAGATTAAAGAGTAATGTTCCTTGCCTGAGACCAGTCTGCATACCAAAGACAATTTCTCCAGCTAGTGAATGAAGAAAGACTTAAATGGCAGTGAACTTGATATCATTAAATTTAGGCAACATTGAATAGTGGCGGGGGGGTGGGGCAGTCTGCTAGAAGACTGGGAATTAAAAGCCAGAGACAGAAGTTTTAATACTTGTTTTATTATTTAACATTTATCCATTTATTTTTATTTTCAACAAATATTAAAATGCCATCTAAATTATAAGGAGATCAGGCTGATGGAAAAGACCATCAAATTCCATATTTCTCCATTCCAAAGAGAACTTCAGAGCTCCGTTTTTTCTCTCTAAAATAAGAACAAGGACACCTAGCCTTGTATTACAACAAAGGGTGGAGAGATGGTTCGATAAATGAGATAAGTTTGGGATTCAATCTTAAAATTTTTAAGAAGATATCTAAAGAAGGATTCAGAAACAAGAAATGGGACTTCACTCAATTTAGCTTAAAAAATGGAAAATTTAATATAGGCTCACCCCATATAAATCCAGGGCCTCATGTCCTGTGTCTCAGTATCCAGACATTTCTGTGCCAGCATAGGCTAGCATCCAAAATATATTAAATAAGAATATTGTTTTCTTGGTTCATTTGAAGATGGTTTAAAATAACCAAATTTGTAAACTATAGCAACACTTTCACAAATCGCTGTTCTATGTGCCTTGATTCCCAGACCTCTCCAGAATCTTTCACTTCAACAAACTACTTCTAGAACTCTTCCTGATATTCTGTGCTGCCATAATTTTTTTTTTCATATTGATCCATATTTTCTGACTTTTTTCCTTTCTGATTCAAGTGAGAATTCTTCTCACTTTTCTTCCACCTTGCAGAATTTTTCCTATGCTTTCAATTGAAAGCAAACAACTAGTTAGCAAAGAGATAAACTTCCTTGAAGTACGAAGGAGGTAAGATGATTGGAAGTGTTAAACAAAATGTCAGAAATGGAGAACTGATTGAAATAAAAGGTGTTTATTTGGGGTTTGTTAGGCCTGCAGCCCCGGAGACACAGATTCAAGAAGCACTTGAATTGTGTTCCCCCAGACTTCAAAATGGGGGAGGTTGATAAAAAGCAAAAACAGCAAGGTTACTTGTTTATCATGAGTTGTTTATCAAGAATTATAGTTGGAGCTGGAAAAAAGTAAGGGTGCTTGTTAAGTAAGGATCGGTTGGATCAGACATGGTTGCATATTTACAAAGGGAGCCCTTGAGACACAAAGTTGCAGCTAGCGGAGGTTGTTTTAAAAACTGTTGGTTTCCTTGGCGAGGTACAGTTTACAGAAAGTTCATGTTCTCAGTGGTGCAGAGACGTGTCTGAGACCAGATCCTTAATGGCTGCCTACTCCATTTTTGTACACGTGAACTGTGATACTCCATTAAAATTTCACTTTGTCATCAGAAGAGATGGGGGAGATGAAGGGGAGGGCTAGGAGCAACCACACATGAATACTTCTTGTCCCTGATGCCCTCGGGTCGCTGGGAAGCTCTCAGGAATTGGAAAAATGTCAGACAACTACTGCTTCATCTCTCTTGTTCTTGGGCAGACAGTCTATCATTTGTGCTGTAGATCTGCTTGGCTTTTCTCTGATGGAAGTCCAGGTTCTCTGTCATTCATCTGCCTGTATTTGATCCTTCACAAGGACCACCTAAAAAGGGCAGCGTCAACCCTTGAGTTTTTATGACCTTTTAGAATGAACTGCCTTAATTGATTCCCGAGAGAGAATCTAATAGCCCAGTTTGGTTCAGGCATTGACTTCTGGTCCAATAAGCTATAGTCAAAGGGGGCAGGGGTCATGTTGGCAGGTGTATTAGGACATAATATAGCTGGTAGGCTTGGCGAGGTGAAGGACGGGTGTGAGGGGAAGTAAATAACGTGGTATACCCAGTCCAGAGGATATATTTAAACTTCTGTAAAGTAAAATAATTATTTCAAACTCACTTTATTTTTTATTTTATTTTTTTATTAGTTAATTAATTAATTAATTAATTTGTGGCTGTGTTGTTTCTTTGTTGCTGCCTGTGGGCTGCCTCTGGTTGTGGTGAGCGGGGGCTACTCTTCATTGAGGTGCATGGGCTTCTCATTGCAGTGGCCTCTCTTTGTTGTGGAGCACGGTCTCTAGGTGTGCAGGCTTCAGTAGTTGTGGCACATGGGCTCACTAGTTGTGGCTCATGGGCTCTAGAGCACAGGCTCAGTAGTTGTGGCACACGGTCTTAGTTGCTCCGCGGCACGTGGGATCTTCCAGAACCAGGGCTCGAACCCATGTCCCCTGCATTGGCAGGCGGATTCTTAATCTCTGAGCCACCAGGGAAGTCCCCTCAAACTCATTTTAGACACCAGTCCCTTCGGCTTGGTACTAGGTCCTGATTCTATACTGGCTACCTTTGGACACAGACACCTGGTTTACTTAGATTTGACTTAAAACCTGTTTGGAGGCTTCCCTAACTCAGAAATCGGTGACTTGATAACATCCTCCAAGATTATGAAAACTCCTTGCGATAGCTGCAGGGAATTCATCCTTGGAGAAAACTCTTGGAGAGACAAGATGGGGTTAGTACAATTGGAGTAGTACCTAAAACCAGGGGAAGCTCCAAGCCCCCAGTGGTATGTACTCTGAAGAAACTGACAGTCTGCTTTCTCTTGGTCTGGAAAACATTTCCATTAAGACCAGCAAGAAGGCATAATTCTCAAACTATTATTATGGATCTATTGAGCTAACCTTAACTTAGTTATGATATAGGTACCTCAAATGCAACAGGCCACAAGTAGTACTATGAATTCCCTTCCACACCCAAACCAAAGCAGGAAATATTTCCTATTCTGCATTTACCAATGTGATCAATGCTATCTAATTATTCAAGATAGAAAGTAATGAAAGCAATTAGAAAGTAATTATACAAGATCTACTGATGATGGTGGTGATGAAGATGATAATGAGTTTTGCTTGGACTATTGCAATAGCCCCTTAACTCTTTTATCTACTGCAAGAGTAGACAGATTAGAGTGTTATCTCTTTCTAATCTATTTCTAATAGGAACCAGAATTATTTTTCTGATATTAAAAAAATAAAAATTCTATGACCCCTTATTTTCTAAAGGACAATGTCAAAACTGCTTTACAAAAGCCCATCATTGACTTTTATCCTAACTGACCTTCAGAATCTCTTAAGTCTCATCACCTACCATGTCTTTTCTCTTTGTATTTATTATTCACTGCCATATCTCCAGCCCTTAGAACAATGCCTGGGACATAGTAGGCACTCAATAAATTTTGTTTACTAAATTCCTTTTTATCATTGTCATTCTTATTCTCTTTCCTTCTAAGGTTGATCTTTCTTGTTTTTCTTACATTGGTCTTTAAGTCCTTTTATCCTTTTCTTAATCCTAAATATGTTCGTGTTCATGCATGTTTTTCCAGTTTTTCAAATCCACATATGTGTCGCCTTTACCTCTTACCTCATGCTAGAATCCTGATAAGAAAGTAACTGATTGAATCCTCCTTTAGATTTGTGTTACTTTTGTCAAGGAAAATAAAGAGAGTGTGTTCACCTGTAAGGTCAGGAATACGGCATCAGTGATATCAGTAGGAATGACCACGAGGCTCAGACTAGGGCTGAGCTGCACCACTGACTGATGAAAGAGTAGACATTTTGCCTACTTATTCCGAGTGTCTTATGATTTGACACTCTGACTAGTCTCCATTCACCTGTCTAGTTTTTATCTGTTCCTGTTGTTTCTGTGCCTGCTAAAGTTGTTCTCGACATGGTGGTCATCTTGATGGTTCAAGGGGAATGATTTTTTTCTCATCAATCTTAACTTTATTCTCTCAATTTCTTGTAGGTCTCAAAATGTGACAGTCATTTTACTTAATTACGAAGAGATTGGGCTTACTCTTTCATTTCCTTAGAACCCCCACTATAAGAATCCAGATCTGTACCTTTTGGGGTGGACTAGAGGTGACAAAGAGTCTCTCCTTGACCAAACTTTAGACTGATTCCTCTGAACCCTCTTCTTAACTAGGCCTTGACCTTTGGACTTCCATGTCCATCTTTGCATCACCCAATGTTAGCAAAAATCCTGCTAAATCAGTTTAGAGAGAATTCTCCACCCTCAATCTTTGATCTTCTGATCAAATTCCTCATCTTACCTGTTCCCTCAGGTGATATCTCATCACCTTGGTTTGCCTTCAGCAAGAATCTTATTAAATATGTTTAACCAGACTCCTCCTTGTGCCTGATGTTTCCTCTTAGTATTTCTTCATCCACTGACACCCCACTCTCCTCCTTGGCTATAAATCTCTGCTTTTCCTTGTTATATTCAGAATTAAGGCTGATTCTACATTTAGGTTTCTTCTCCCTTATTGCTATCGTTCCTGAGTAAAATCTGTTCTTACCACTTTAAATACTGCCTAGTTGTTTTTTCTTTAACGGAAGATATTTTATGGTTGTATCCAAAGGATCCTCTACATTTAGTCAACTAGAACAGAGAAGAAACTTCTTGATTACCTCCCAGTAATTTTCCAATTCTTGGGAGACACTTCTTGACTGTTCCTCTTTCTTTCTCCTCTAGATTTTGATTGGTACACTGAATCTTATTGATCTAGGCCCAATGACTCTTCCAGTTGCAGGAAACAGAAACCACTGTGACTACTTTTAGGAGAATGAGGTTTAATATAAGTCTCTAGTGCTTACAAAAATCTTTGGAAGGGTTATAGGTTTCAGATGTGCGTTAGCCCCTGCGAAAGACCTCCAGAACAAGCCTATTAGACCTGCTATCACAGAAGCTGCTCCCTTTGCCAGGAATGTGGGGGTCAGGAGGCTGTCACTGGAACAGTCCTCAGGAACACATCCCCTTGCCTGTGATTCAAGGCCAGCTTCCTGACTTTCTCTATCGCACTCACATGAAGCTAAGCATTGGACATTAAATGCTGTTGCATACGGTAAACCCCAATATTTACATGACCACGTTTGCACTGGCAAAAACCAAAGCAGAAGGAAGACCTCCGCCTCATGATCACCTTCTAAAATCTCATGACAGTACTTCTAATTTAGTGGAAACTGGTTTATATCCAAAATCTCTCTTCAAGGAAGTCTGGGAAATGTAGGTCTTTTAGCTGTCCACAGTTTAAGAAGGAATTTGGAAGAGATGGTGAATGAGCTGATGTACCAGAACCCATCACAAGCCCACGTCAAACTTCAAGATTATACTGCTGGTTCTCACTTGGATTTCAGAATCCCAAAGGTGTGACTGCAGAGTAGACTATTTTCTTTGCAAGTGGAAGTATTACGTCCCATGGGGCCCCATCTCCTAGCTCTGGCTTATTGGGCCAGGGAAGAATCCCTAACCCAAGGCAGTGAATCCCTTGTTTAACCAGTAGCTAATTGGAATCTTTCGTTCTGGAATTTAAACTAAGACACATAGAAGGTAGTTTGACTAAGAAGACCCAATCTGAAAGATCAGAGGCTGACCTCTGCCTTATGGGCAAAGTGTAGGATGAGTAAACAGAGAAACTCAAGAAGAAGAATAAAGGGAACGGAGCACATAAACCGAGATGGAGTTAGGCCCCTGAGAAACAGAAAGAGAAGACTCAGTTTCTGAATTTACAATTTCCAGGAAGGCCCAGCTTTATTTAATTTCCTGCCTTTGGCTGCCCAATTGCCTATTGTATAATTGTAGGGGCACCCTCCCTCCCCTTCCCCCACCCTAGTTTTCTTGAGCTAGTTTGAGTTTCTGTTTCTCACAATAGAAAGTTGATTATAGTAAAAAATTCACAACCTTAGGATAACATTTATTTAATTATTAGCATTGTGTTAGAGAAAAACTGTTCACATGTATTATTATCCTCAATTTTCCAGCTTCTTCTCTCTCTGCTCCCAACAAGAAGGAAGATTATTGTTGGCTGAGAGAGATATTAGGCCAATCTACATTAACGATATATGTAGAAGCCACAGAGGCTATGTGAGGGAGAGAGTTTTTGGCCATTTGAAAAAAAATCACTGTTGGTTGCAGATGCAGGTGAGAGAAAAGTGTAGAGAAAGGGAGAGATTGTGATGGATTACAAATGGGTTTGAAGTCCTTTTTAACTACTGTGGTAGTTGTGCTATTTTTCTTTGAATAGAGTGTTCTGATTGAACCACGTAAAGGCTGTGGATTTACAAGGGCTACATCTACAAAGATCACGTGTTTGTTTGTTTTTGGCTGCGTTGGTCTTCATTGCGGTGCGTGGGCTTCTCATTGCTGTGGCTTCTCTTGTTGCAGGTGGAGCACGGGCTCTAGGTGCACGGGCTTCAGTAGTTGCGGCACGCGGGCCCTAGAGCTCACAGGCTTCAGTAGTTGTGGTTCATGGGCTCTAGAGCGCAGGCTCAGTAGTTGTGGTGCGCAGGCTTAGTTGCTCCGCGGCATGTGGGATCTTCCCGCACCAGGGCTCAAGCCCGTGTTCCCTGCATTGGCAGGCAGATTCTTAACCACTGTGCCACCAGGGAAGTCCCAAGATCATGTTTTTGTTGAAAACCTTCTGGTATATTTTGGCTACAGGTTGAAATATATATGTATATTCCAACAGTATTGTGATGTTATATAGTATTCATACCCATGTGTGCACACACATGTCTCAGAGAATAAAAATATTTGGGAAGACCCCCATACCCTTCCCGTTCATTCATAGAACATTGAGTTCACATAGCTCTGGGGACAGATTGCGGGGAGCATTCGTCTAGAAGGTGTTTTGTGGTCTGTCCATGATGATGTGGACTGTTCTGCAAGAAATGCCCGGTTCAAATGACTAAACTGGTTTTGTCCATATTTACGATTAAGTTCCATAATAATCCAAATTATTTCATAATAATGAAACCAAAATTTTCAATAGGGTTTAATTGTGGCTTGGATAGGTATAAGTGTTAATGACTGGAACAGATGAGCATATCCTTTTAAGATAAATGCTTGTATGAACAATGAACAAGTACATCTAAAAGCCAATTCATGGGGAATTCTTTTTTTTTTTTTTCACTGACTCATTGCCTGGTTTTAACTACATGCAGAAAAATACTTTAACCCTGCACCTTAACAATAGTTATTGGGAATGGTTCATTGTCCTTTGCTTGGCAGAGAAACAATGTGCTGTGAAGTACAAAAATCTGATCCCTGTCTCTTCTGTGTGGAGCACACTGTATTTCAAAAAATGCAAACCCTTCTTTGTTTTCAGGGCAAATAACATACTTAAGCCCAACCATGGTGTTAATTGCAAAAAAAAAAAAAAAAAAAAAGTCTGCTGGGAGGAGGGTGTTCAGAGTTTCCGGAAGGCTAAACGTGGAGGTATTGTTCACTCCCTCATTAAAGATATGGCCTTTCCCAACCTTAGATGCTGTTGGGTTTAGTTCAAGAACCAGGAAAGCCCAGTGTTTATAAATAATCCCTTGTAAGGATAGTTAGTTCTTTTGAAATGGCAATGGAAGCAGCAGAGCAAGGTGTTTATGTTTAATTATTATTATTATTTTCTAACATGAAGAATGTCATTGGCAGATGACAGGGGAAGAGCCCATGCCAAATGTTCTGCATCTGGACCCATCCTGTGTAGCCCCTTGCTTCCACTAAGATTTGTATCTGGCGTGGTGAATTACAAATGGCTTTGAACTACTTTAGTAGTTGTGCTGTTTTTTTCTTGGATGGGGTGTTCTGAAAGAACCACACAAGTCTCCAGGTTTATAATGGCCAAATCTACAAAGACTGTGATGCTTCCATTGTTTCTTTTCTTTCTTTCTTCCTCTTTTTTTTCCTTCCTTTCTTCCTTTCTAAGTTCTTGGCAGAGAACAAAAGAGGTCTCAACTGGTACTTTAAAGATGATTTAATGACAGGTTATTTATAGATATGTGGGCAGGGTTAAGGGTCCCAACAAGAAGGACTGAAGTATCTCAGAACCAACAAGGAGGAGCTGCTGTGCCCTGGGCCTCGAAGTCCAGGCTGGAGTTCCCAAAGCCTGGACCAGCTGAAGAGCAAGTTCTGGGCTGGCCCACATGCTGTCGAGCCTGGAGCCCAAGAAGACCTAAAGGGAAGTGTTTCCTGGAGAAGCTGAAATCCAGAGCCAGGCAGAGTCCAAACCAACAAAATAGTCTGAAGGGAATTAGAAGAGCGTGGAAAACAAGGTAAGCCATGGAGGGATAGAATGTGGACATTTTACTTCAATTGTAAATTGAGAAGAATGCTGGGGAGATTTTCTTAGTCTTTGCAGAATAGAACAGTCAGTGTGGGTGAGGTGCCTGCTGCCTGTTCTGTTGTTACTGAAAAATTAAGCAGGTTTAGACCTGAACTAACCCTTATTGTCAACAATTCAGTGGAGTACTATGTCTCACGTCTTACTTTGCAGTGTCCTGACTATATCACATATCCCTATAATATTTTCTTCAGGATCCATTTTTATGGCTGGCTTCATTTAAATTAAAAATAATTTAGTTTTTATCTCTCATTTTGAAAGAATATAGATTAAGAAAGTTACTCACTTTGTGCTCTCAGTCTTCGGCTACCTCACCTAAGGGCCTGGGTATCAGGAGGTAGAATAAGGCAGTAGATACTAATGTCACTTCTGGGTCAAGAAACCCTTGAATTGTAGGGGTTGAACACTGTTTACATTTATTTCTTTCTTCAACTACACTCTAGTGTAGGGTGGCTCTTTTCAATCTTTTAGCTATACCTTCTGGAACAGGTGGCTACCAACGTAACCACAGAGAGATATGGGGTATCGTGTGAGATGATTTTAAACATCAGGATTATAGCACTCCCATTCCACTGACTGGAACTCAGTCAAATAGCCTCAACCCAACTGCAAAGGAGGTTGGAAAGCGTAAGTTTTCTGGATGTTCTGGAAGAGAAAACAATGGGTCACTGCCATAATCACGGAAAAAGAAAACTCAGGAATCTGGGAAAAACTCAGGAAGAAGACATCCCTCTTGGACAGCTAGTGTGTGGCTTTGACATCTTTCTATAAGTCCTAATCCATTGATCGGGATCCTTTTGAAGTCAGTGGTTAGAGACCAGAAAGTAGTAGTAGGAATAATTTGGTTTTAATATAATAACAGCTAGGACTATGATGCTGGCTAAGTACTGAGAAAGAAGAAATGGATTAAGAACAACTATATTGCTGAGAGTATACAGTATTTGGAAACTGATCTGTAAACAAGAGAGATGGGTAAGTGAAACATTTTTTTCAAGAATGCCAACCTGGACAGACATGAAGATGGTGATTTCTATGTCAATGGTAGGAAACTTGAGAAGAGCTGTATTTCTTGGAATCCAAGATGATGAGATTGGTTTTTGATATATTGGCTTGAATTCCAAGCAGAACAGTCCTGGGGATGCTTGGAGAAGTGTCTGGAAGCCGTATCAGTGGTAATTTAAGCCATGGAAGCAGGTGAATACCATAGAAGCAGATGAAGGCATAACTATAGAGGGAGAAAGAAAGAATTTTAGAACCAAGTTTTGAAGAATATTCTTGGGCAATGCAAAAACGCATATGGCATGTCATAGGTTCTGCGTATAGGAAAATCAGAAATAAGATGAGAATGATTTCAATAAATTAAGATTTTAAAATGTATTTGTTTATTTATTTTGCCATTTTAATCCTTCCCTTTTATTGATATCTTTATTTTTAAATTTTAACATTAGGGCTACATGATACATGACACCTGTTCATTTTTCAGGGCAAAGCAGTTGGCATTTAATTTGATATAGTCAATAAAGTAAAACAGTGATTTGCTTATTCTTTTACCCCTAGAGTAAGTGGTTATTTTATAGAGCCTTGATCTATAACCTATGCCTTTGTCTACATATCTATATAAAACAATAGATATCTAATACCACTAGGGAAATCACATTTCTTATACTTATTTAACACATTATTAAAGGAACCATTTTTAATTTTCTCAAAGTTACATGGTTCTTTCTAGCCAGTTTTCAAAATAATCATCATTTTATTGAAAATAATTGGATGAGCTATGACAATGAATCAGGCCTGTGAAATATATTTCCTGCCTTGAGTTTTTCATTTGCTTGCATGACTCTAACCTGTCTTGAAGGCAGGTTAACAACAATTACCAACCCCCGAGGAAAAGTAAAATAATTAATAATGAATTTTAACAGATGGCACTGTAGCTAAAATGTGTGCAGTAGGAAGCAGAAGGGACTGGTACTCGGGGAGAAAATTCTGAGGCAGTTTATTTTTCTTGGTGTGTTGCATAACTGAAAGACTCTTTCATGATGGACTTTGAAGAAATCCTCTTAGTTTAAAGCCTCAGATAGGAACTCACAAGTGGGCTTCTTTAACCACAGACTCTGAACTCTATCTCTTGGTTTTTCTATAGGAAAATATCAGTAAGGATTTAAAAAAAAGATGATTAGAAAAATTCATTTTCTGACACAAGTTGTTTTAAGAGAATGTGGAGAAACTGGGTTCCGACTGAGGAAGACCAATGTCTTATCACTCTCACAAACTTGAAAAGTTTCCTGAGGTACCAGGAGCCTGAGTAGAATAACTGTAGTTTTGCTTATCAGTCATTGTTCAGTAATGAAAGTAGATGTGTTTTAATGTGTCATGATAATTATTTGCTGGAAATTTTTCCTGGAAGGTTGTCTGGTGTGTGTGTGTGTAAAGAGATGAAAAAACTCTGGGATCTAGGCACCATTATTGAATTAAAAATTATCAGAAAGGTAAGAGACTTTGCTTACAGGTAAAGACAATATAGTCTCTTCTTTTGATTCTTTGTATACCCAAAATATAACAGAGAGAAATGGGGGAGGCTCAGGGAATGTGGCTGGAAACACAGAATGCAATATGGACAGAATATTATTTTATGATTTGCTTTTAAACTCAACAAATATTTAACAAGTCCTGAGTGTGACTCCGGCTCTCATTCGGAGAGTCCAAAACTTACACAAGAGTTCTTGTTTATTGACTCTGAAAGCAAGAAATTGAAAACATTTTGTATAAACTGATTTTAAGAGTGGGCTTTGTAATGTCTTCCAATGTTGAGTTAGAAGGGGACAGAGTACCTTGGCCTTCAGGTTTAAACAGTTTAGATTTCTTACTTCTTTTTCCATTTCTTTCTTTCTGTCCCTAGAAACATCTGGGTAGTTAACAGAAATCCTTCAGTCTTCTCTGAATGTGACAGAGTTTGCGTCTCAGTTGATCAGAAAATCGAGCTGTGCTAATAATAGTGGGGACAACCTTGGTGGGGGTGATTTGTACAAAGGTCTCTGGAGGTTAGTACAAGTCTCAGGGTGGGGACCCATTCACCTCTGTGGAAGCTGCTTCTAAGACATCTCTGAGGAAAGGAGAATGAAAGATTCAGGCAGAGCTAGTATCTGGATCAAGAGAGTACATGCAGAGGGGGAACTGGGGTTTGGATCTCATGCCTGTTGCTGAGGGAACTGGCATCTGGTTTCAGAAGTACCTAAAGGACCAGAGATAAAAAACTAGGAAAACCTGCTTGTGCCTTGATATTGTATATTACACTTATAAAACTTAGGAAGGTTTTGGAGAGCACCTCAGAACATCTATATTATTACTTTACAGGTCAGGAAACTGAGGATAAATTTAGAGTTTGGCCTAGAACCTAGATCTACTGGAAGATTTCACTTTGCAATGCAGAATTAGGATTAAAGGAGTGGAACATTCAATAAAGTGTTTCTGCATATATTGTACCTGGTTAAGATTGGCAATTATGTTCTAACTAAAATCAATGGAAGAAAAATAAACTCAAACAATTTCAGCATTTGAAAACCTTATACGTGGGAGTTCAAATGATAACAAGATCTCTAGAGAACAAGAGGCCATAGAAAAACAAGGAGTAAACAGTTGTCTGAACTTCTCATATTGCTCAAATTCAGGCTGATGCTTGATTGCTGGACCCAAGCAGGGATTCTGGGAGTTCTGGATGAGTGTGGGTGTGGAGCCAGGCTTAACACAAGTCTGTACAATGAGGAGCTGAGAGAGGTCAGGAATTTAATATCCTTGGGTGATACTGAGTTTGAGAGCCCATGCAGACAGAATACACTAAAGCAGCTAACTGACGATATTGGTCTGAGCAGTAGAAATTGAATATGAGGCAACTGACTGAAAACTTGGTACAGCAGAACAAGAAAGCCTAGGTTAGCTGGAAGACTATGAGTTGATTATGGGTTGACATTCTAGGGACTTTCAAAGACAAGCCTAATGCCACACCTGAAGGTGGGGAGGGAAATCTTAATGGTACTAAACCAGTTTGGACCCCTTTGTCTGTGACTGTTTAGAGGAAGCTGAGTCATGAGATGGAGACTATTGATAGAATAGGTGTCCTGGGGTTTGCTTTGATGCCTGACTTAGGAAAATGCCCTCTGGCCCCCTGTGCAGGTGCGGGTCAGGGCAGTTAGAGTACAAGATGCTGATTGGGAAGAACTGTTGACTGTACCTTTTTTATTTAGACAATATTTATCAAGCACCAATTTGGTACCAGCCACTGGAGATGCAACTGTGAGCATGGCAGACAGGCTCCCTGTCTTCATAATGCTTATTATATTTAGAAAAAGGCAATAAGCAAGTAGATATAGGAATAAAAGTAAGTCCAAATGTGCTATGAAAGAAATAAACAATAGGGTAACACATAATGGAAGAGATTCTTAAAGTAGGTAGTTTGAGAAGACCTATCTGATGAGGGGATGTTTAAACTGATGAGAAATATTTACCTATTCAGAGAACTGATGAAAAGCATTCCAGGCAGAGGAAAGAGTGAAAACAATAAAAGAAACTGAGGAAGGAAATGTTTCAAGGAACTGTCTAGGAACTGTCAAAAGACCGTGTTACTACAGCAGAGTTTGCATGGGGCAGAATGGCATGAGGTGAATTTGGAGGCATAGGCAGAGAGGGGACCATGTAGGGCATTATGGGTCTTGGTAAGTGTGGAAGCCAAGATAGTGCTCAGTGATACTCCTTTCACATGTTGTACTAGGATTGGTCTGTGTGACCAATAGAATATGGTGACATCTGAGATTAGGTTATGAATAATACCATGGGTTGCATTTTGGGTGTGTGTTCTCCCTCTATTCCTCTTGTTCTTATTCTCTCTTTCTTGGATCATCTGCTCTGGGGGAAACCAGCTGCCATCTTGTGAACAATCTTGTGAAGAGGCTCACATGTAGCCTCTTGTCTACAGCCACATCAGGAAGCATGGAAGTGGATCCTCCAGTCCCAGTCAAGCCATCAGATCACTGCAGCTCCAGTCAACAACTTGACTGCAATCTCATAAGCTTATGCTGTGCTGGAACCACTGAGCAAACCACTTCCAGATTTCTGACCCTTAGAAACTGTGTGAGATAATAAATTGTTGTTTCAAAATGCTAAATTTGAGGTCATTTGTTATGTAGCAATAGGATCTTATATAGTAAGGAATTTGATTTTATCTAAATACAATGCCTTTTTGAGCCAAGGGAAAGAGGGGGTCCTGGCGACTATCACTGGCTTGGAGGTTGACCAGTTAACCTCTTGAGATTGCTGTTCAGTGACTGTTTGCTGGACCGCTTCCCTGTAGACAATGATATTTTCAGTCTTCTTGTGTTTAGGACTCAAGTACCAACAGAATGAAGAAGTCATCCTATTTGCAGTTGCCTTGAAAACCAAGATAGAACTACATTTAGAACTTTAATAAAATAGTGTTCCTCTCTTCAGTTACAGACTGAGAAAGGACATTTAGAGTATTGACGTCTACTCTAATTCAATCCAATGAACATTTGTAGAGTAACTTTGAAGAACAGTTCCGTGTTCAGCATTGTGAGGCAAGGACTTTGACTGGAGTAACAGTTCCTGTACTCTAGTTACTCACCATCTAGGGTGGAGATAGATTATTTTAGGCTCTGTGCAAATTGGCGGCATCTCTCTTCTCTTAACCAGATGGCAATTGATTCCTACTGATAACAAGGAGACTAAAATTGCAGAACACCAAAAGACAGACTAGTCTAAGGGTTTTCCCTTTCTTTGTTTCCTAGCAAACGCAAGTACTATTCATATTGTTTCCTGACCTATATAGAAACTGGAACTTTTTTCCATCTGAAGAGTGTTGGGCCCAGGAGTTGATAAGGCTTTCCTGTTGTTAAGGTGAGTGCTGAGGGGGTTAATCTGAAGCTTTTAACCAAGTCCACATAGAGGTAACTGGTGACTTATCTAAGACCATGGATGTTCTTACCCCCTTTGCTGCTTCATTCAAAGCACAGAAACTTTGAGTTTATCCTGACTCCCAATCACTGTCTTATATTCTCATATTTAGGACATCGAGAGAGACAATCTTTTCCCTAATTTTACATATCCATAAAGAGCAAGCAATCATAGTTTTAAAAAAAAGGAAGCTTGACCATCTACATGTATCTCTGCTGCAGACACTCTCTCTCTTAACAGTATACAGAGGCCTTTGCATTTCTTCCTTCAGAAAAATGGACAATTGACATTGTCCTTTAATTCCTGTGATCTCCAGGAGAAGCAAAACCCTTTGCCTGCCATTGACAGGGAGGCATCAGGCTGATCGTAGGAATTTTTTCCCAAGGGCTTCCTAAAACACAAACACACCCAGAACGAACACTACTATAAGATAAACTTGACAGGTGTGCCATTGGAGGCTCATATTTCAAGGTGACTTTGAGATTTGGGGACCTTATTTTGGAGTTCTGAGCAGTCTTTTTTTTTTTTTTTTTTTTTTTTTTTTTTTTTTTTTAAACATCTTTATTGAAGTATAATTGCCTTACAATAGTGTGTTAGCTTCTGCTTTATAACAAAGTTAATCAGTTATACATATACAATATGTTCCCATATCTCTTCCCTCTTGCATCTCCCTCCCTCCCACCCTCCCTACCCCACCCCTCTAGGTGGTCACAAAGCACCGAGCTGATCTCCCTGTGCTATGCGGCTGCTTCCCACTAGCTATCTATTTTACATTTGGTAGTGTATATATGTCCATGACACTCTCTCACCCTGTCACATCTCACCCCACCCCCTCCCCATATCCTCAAGTCCATTCTCTAGTAGGTCTGTGTCTTTATTCCCGTCTTGCCACTAGGTTCTTCATGGCTTTTTTTTCCCTTAGATTCCGTATATATGTGTTAGCATACTGTATTTGTTTTTCTCTTTCTGACTTACTTCACTCTGTATGACAGACTCTAACTCCATCCACCTCATTACAAATACCTCCATTTCATTTCTTTTTATGGCTGAGTAATATTCCATTGTATATATGTGCCACATCTTCTTTATCCATTCATCTGTCGATGGACATTTAGGTTGCTTCCATGTCCTGGCTATTGTAAATAGAGCTGCAATGAATATTTTGGTACATGACTCTTTTTGAACTATGGTTTTCTCAGGGTATATGCCCAGTAGTGGGATTGCTGGATCGTATGGTAGTTCTATTTGTAGTTTTTTAAGGAACCTCCATACTGTTCTCCATAGTGGCTGTATCAATTTACATTCCCACCAACAGTGCAAGAGAGTTCCCTTTCCTCCACACCCTCTCCAGCATTTATTGTTTCTAGATTTTTTGATGATGGCCATTCTGACCGGTGTGAGATGATATCTCATTGTAGTTTTGATTTGCATTTCTCTAATGATTAATGATGTTGAGCATTCTTTCATGTGTCTGTAGGCCATCTGTATATCTTCTTTGGAGAAATGTCTATTTAGGTCTTCTGCCCATTTTTGGATTGGGTTGTTCATTTTTTTGTTATTGAGCTGCATGAGCTGCTTGTAAATCTTGGAGATTAATCCTTTGTCAGTTGCTTCATTTGCAAATATTTTCTCCCATTCTGATGGTTGTCTTTTGGTCTTGTTTATGGTTTCCTTTGCTGTGCAAAAGCTTTTAAGTTTCATTAGGTCCCATTTGTTTATTTGTGTTCTTATTTCCATTTCTCTGGGAGCTGGGTCAAAAAGAATCTTGCTGTGATGTATGTCATAGAGTGTTCTGCCTATGTTTTCCTCTAAGAGTTTGATAGTGTCTGGTCTTACACTTAGGTCTTTAATCCATTTTGAGTTTATTTTTGTGCATGGTGTCAGGGAGTGTTCTAATTTCATACTTTTACATGTATCTGTCCAATTTTCCCAGCACCACTTATTGAAGAGGCTGTCTTTTCTCCACTGTATATGCTTGCCTCCTTTATCAAAGATAAGGTGACCATATGTGCGTGGGTTTATCTCTGGGCTTTCTATCCTGTTCCATTGATCTATATTTCTGTTTTTGTGCCAGTACCAAACTGTCTTGATTACTGTAGCTTTGTAATATAGTCTGAAGTCAGGGAGCCTGATTCCCCCAGCTCCATTTTTCGTTCTCAAGATTGCTTTGGCTATTCGGGGTCTTTTGTGTTTCCATACAAATTGTGAAATTTTTTGTTCTAGTTCTGTGAAAAATGCCAGTGGTAGTTTGATAGGGATTGCATTGAATCTGTAGATTGCTTTGGGTAGTAGAGTCATTTTCACAATGTTGATTCTTCCAATCCAGGAACATGGTATATCTTTCCATCTATTTGTATCATCTTTAATTTCTTTCATCAGTGTCTTATAATTTTCTGCATACAGGTCTTTTGTCTCCTTAGGTAGGTTTATTCCTAGATATTTTATTCTTTTTGTTGCAATGGTAAACGGGAGTGTTTTCTTAATTTCACTTTCAGATTTTTCGTCATTAGTGTATAGAAATGCAAGAGATTTCTGTGCATTAATTTTGTATCCTGCTACTTTACCAAATTCACTGATTAGCTCTAGGAGTTTTCTGGTAGCATCTTTAGGATTCTCTATGTATAGTATCATGTCATCTGCAAACAGTGACAGCTTTACTTCTTCTTTTCCGATTTGGATTCCTTTTATTTCTTTTTCTTCTCTGATTGCTGTGGCTAAAACTTCCAAAACTATGTTGAATAATAGTGGTGAGAGTGGGCAACCTTGTCTTGTTCCTGATCTTAGTGGAAATGGTTTCAGTTTTTCACCATTGAGGACAATGTTGGCTGTGGGTTTGTCATATATGGCCTTTATTATGTTGAGGAAAGTTCCCTCTATGCCTACTTTCTGCAGGGCTTTTATCATAAATGGGTGTTGAATTTTGTCGAAAGCTTTCTCTGCATCTATTGAGATGATCATATGGTTTTTCTCCTTCAATTTGTTAATATGGTGAATCACATTGATTGATTTACGTATATTGAAGAATCCTTGCATTCCTGGGATAAACCCCACTTGATCATGGTGTATGATCCTTTTAATGTGCTGTTGGATTCTGTTTGCGAGTATTTTGTTGAGGATTTTTGCATCTATGTTCATCAGTGATATTGGCCTGTAGTTTTCTTTCTTTGTGACATCTTTGTCTGGTTTTGGTATCAGGGTGATGGTGGCCTCGTAGAATGAGTTTGGGAGTGTTCCTCCCTCTGCAATATTTTGGAAGAGTTTGAGAAGGATAGGTGTTAGCTCTTCTCTAAATGTTTGATAGAATTCACCTGTGAAGCCATCTGGTCCTGGGCTTTTGTTTGTTGGAAGGTTTTTAATCACAGTTTCAATTTCAGTGCTTGTGATTGGTCTGTTCATATTTTCTATTTCTTCCTGGTTCAGTCTCGGCAGTTTGTGCATTTCTAAGAATCTGTCCATTTCTTCCAGGTTGTCCATTTTATTGGCGTAGAGTTGCTTGTAGTAATCTCTCATGATCTTTTGTATTTCTGCAGTGTCAGTGGTTACTTCTCCTTTTTCATTTCTAATTCTATTGATTTGAGTCTTCTCCCTTTTTCTCTTGATGAGTCTGGCTAATGGTTTATCAATTTTGTTTATCTTCTCAAAGAACCAGCTTTTAGTTTTATTGATTTTTGCTATTGTTTCCTTCATTTCTTTTTCATTTATTTCTGACCTGATCTTTATGATTTCTTTCCTTCTGCTAGCTTTGGGGTTTTTTTGTTCTTCTTTCTCTAATTGCTTTAGGTGTAAGGTTAGGTTGTTTATTCGAGATGTTTCCTGTTTCTTGAGGTAGGCTTGTATTGCTATAAACTTCCCTCTTAGCACTGCTTTTGCTGCGTCCCATAGGTTTTGGGTCGTCGTATCTCCATTGTCATTTGTTTCTAGGTATTTTTTGATTTCCCCTTTGATTTCTTCAGTGATCACTTCGTTATTAAGTAGTGTATTGTGTAGCCTCCATGTGTTTGTATTTTTTACAGATCTTTTCCTGTAATTGATTTCTAGTCTCATAGCGTTGTGGTCGGAAAAGATACTTGATACGATTTCAATTTTCTTAAATTTACCAAGGCTTGATTTGTGACCCAAGATATGATCTATCCTGGAGAATGTTCCATGCGCACTTGAGAAAAATGTGTATTCTGTTGTTTTTGGGTGGAATGTCCTATAAATATCAATTAAGTCCATCTTGTTTAATGTATCATTTAAAGCTTGAGTTTCCTTATTTATTTTCATTTTGGATGATCTGTCCATTGGTGAAAGTGGGGTGTTAAAGTCCCCTACTATGATTGTGTTGCTGTCAATTTCCCCTTTTATGGCTGTTAGTATTTGCCTTATGTATTGAGGTGCTCCTATGTTGGGTGCATAAATATTTACAATTGTTATACCTTCCTCTTGGATCGATCCCTTGATCATTATATAGTGTCCTTCTTTGTCTCTTATAATATTCTTTATTTTAAAGTCTATTTTGTCTGATATGAGAATTGCTACTCCAGCTTTCTTTTGATTTCCATTTGCATGGAATATCTTTTTCCATCCCCTCACTTTCAGTCTGTATGTGTCTCTAGGTCTGAAGTGGGTCTCTTGTAGACAGCATATATATGGATCTTGTTTTTGTATCCATTCAGCCAGTCTGTGTCTTTTGGTGGGAGCATTTAATCCATTTACATTTAAGGTAATTATCGATATGTATGTTCCTATTCCCATTTTCTTAAATGTTTTGGGTTTGTTATTGTAGGTGTTTTCCTTCTCTTGTGTTTCTTGCCTAGAGAAGTTCCTTTAGCATTTGTTGTAAAGCTGGTTTGGTGGTGCTGAACTCTCTCAGCTTTTGCTTGTCTGTAAAGGTTTTAATTTCTCCATCAAATCTGAATGAGATCCTTGCTGGGTAGAGTAATCTTGGTTGTAGGTTTTTCTCCTTCATCACTTTAAGTATATCCTGCCACTCCCTTCTGGCTTGCAGAGTTTCTGCTGAAAGATCAGATGTTAACCTTATGGGGATTCCCTTGTGTGTTATTGTTGTTTTTCCCTTGCTGCTTTTAATATGTTTTCTTTATATTTAATTTTTGACAGTTTGATTAATATGTGTCTTGGCGTGTTTCTCCTTGGGTTTATCCTGTATGGGACTCTCTGTGCTTCCTGGACTTGATTAACTATTTCCTTTCCCATATTAGGGAAGTTTTCAACTATAATCTCTTCAAATATTTTCTCAGTCCCTTTCTTTTTCTCTTCTTCTTCTGGGACCCCTATAATTCGAATGTTGGTGCGTTTAATGTTGTCCCAGAGGTCTCTGAGACTGTCCTCAGTTCTTTTCATTCTTTTTTCTTTATCCTGCTCTGCAGTAGTTATTTCCACCATTTTATCTTCCAGGTCACTTATCCTTTCTTCTGCCTCAGTTATTCTGCTATTGATCCCATCTAGAGTATTTTTAATTTCATTTATTGTGTTTTTCATCGTTGCTTGGTTCCTCTTTAGTTCTTCTACGTCCTTGTTAAATGTTTCTTGCATTTTGTCTATTCTATTTCCAAGATTTTGGATCATCCTTACTATCATTATTCTGAATTCTTTTTCAGGTAGACTACCTATTTCCTCTTCATTTGTTAGGTCTGGTGTGTTTTGACCCTGCTCCTTCATCTGCTGTGTGATTTTCTGTCGTCTCATTTTGCTTATCTTACTGTGTTTGGGGTCTCCTTTTCACAGGCTGCAGGTTCGTAGTTCCCGTTGTTTTTGGTATCTGTCCCCAGTGGGTAAGGTTGGTTCAGTGGGCTGTGTAGGCTTCCTGGTGGAGGGGACTATTGCCTGTGTTCTGGTGGATGAGGTTGAATCTTGTCTTTCTGGTGGGCACGTCCACGTCTGGTGGTGTGTTTTGGGGTGTCTGTGGCCTTATGATTTTAGGCAGCCTCCCTGCTAATGGATGGGGCTGTGTTCCTGTCTTGCTAGTTGTTTGGCATAGGGTGTCCAGCCCTGTAGCTTGCTGGTCGTTGAGTGAAGCTGGGTCTTGATGTTGAGATGGAGATCTCTGAGAGATTTTTGCCGTTTGGTATTACGTGGAGCTGGTAGGTCTCTTGTGGACCAGTGTCCTGAAGTTGGCTCTCCCACCTCAGAGGCACAGCCCTGATGCCTGGCTGGAGCACCAAGAGCCTTTCATCCACACAGCTCAGAATATAAGGGAGAAAAAAATAGAAAGAAAAAAGAGGATAAAATAAAATAAAATAAGCTATTATAATAAAAATAAGAAAAAAAATTATTAAAAGTAAATGTATTCAGAAAAAAATTTTTTTTAATTTTTAAAAATAGATTTATTAATTTTTTATAGTAAAAAATAAGAAAAAATTTTTAAGAAAAAAATTTATTAAGAAAAAAATTTTAATTTTTTAAAATAAAAAATATGAAAAAACTTATTAAAAATTTTTTTAATTTCTAAAAATAGAAAATACGGAAAAAATTATTAAGAAAACATATATTAGGAAAAAAAAATTTTTTTAAGTAAAAAAAAAAAAAAAAAATGGACGGACCTAACCCTAGGACTGATGGTGAAAGAAAAGCTATACAGACAAAATCTCACCCAGAAGCATACACATATACACTCACAAAAAAAGGAAAAGGGGAAATTAATATATCCTGCTCCTAAAGTCCACCTTTTGAATTTGGGATGATTCGTTGTCTATTCAGGTATTCAACAGATGCAGGCACATCAAGTTGTTTGTGGAGCTTTAATCCTCTGCTTCTGAGGCTGCTGGGAGAGATTTCCCTTTCTCTTCTTTGTTCGTACAGCTCCCAGCGTTCAGCTTTGGACCCACCTCTGCATGTACGTCGCCTGAGGGCATCCGTTCCCCGCC
Source organism: Balaenoptera musculus (assembly GCF_009873245.2). Classification (NCBI taxonomy): domain Eukaryota; kingdom Metazoa; phylum Chordata; class Mammalia; order Artiodactyla; family Balaenopteridae; genus Balaenoptera; species Balaenoptera musculus. The sequence goes on along the minus strand of NC_045789.1, from coordinate 86,912,903 downwards.
CAGACAGAACGGGGTTAAAGGAGCAGCTGCTTCGGGGGCTCTGGCTCACTCAGGCCGGGGGAGGGAGCGATACGGAGGAGGCGGGGCGAGCCTGCGGCGTCAGAGGCGTCGTGACGTTGCAGCAGCCTGAGGCACGCCGTGCGTTCTCCCGGGGAAGTTGTCCCCGGATCACGGGAGCCCGGCAGCGGCGAGCTGCACAGGTTCCCGGGAGGGGCGGTGTGGAGAGTGACCTGTGCTCGCACACAGGCTTCTTGGTGGCGGCAGCAGCAGCCTTAGCGTTTCCTACCAGTCTCTGGGGTCCGCGCTGATGGCCGCGGCTCGCGCCCGTCTCTGGGGTCTGCGCTGTTAGCCGCGGCTCGCGCCCGCCTCTGGAGTTCGTCTAGGTGGCGCTCTGAATCCCCTCTCCTTGCGCGCCGCAAAACAAAGAGGCAAGAAAAAGTCTCTTGCCTCTTCGGCGGCTGCAGACCTCCTCTCCGGCTCCCTCCCGGCTCGCCGCGGCACGCCAACCCCTTCAGGCTGTGTTCACGCCGCCAACCCCAGTCCTCTCCCTGCGATCCCACCGAAGCCCGCGCCTCAGCTCCCAGCCCCGCCTGCCCCAGCGGGTGAGCAGACAAGCCTCTCGGGCTGGTGAGCGCTGCTCGGTGCTGAGCCTCTGTGCGGGAATCTCTCCGTTTTTCCCTCTGCGCCCCTGTTGCTGTGGGATCCGCGCTGATAGCTGCGGCTCGCACCCGTCTCTGGATTTTGTTTAGGCAGCGCTCTGAATCCCCTCTCCTTGCGCGCCGCGAAACAAAGAGGCAAGAAAAAGTCTCTTGCCTCTTCGGCAGCTGCAGACTTTTTCCCGGACTCCCTCCCGGCTAGCACCAAAGCCCAAGCCTCAGCTCCCAGCCCCCCCCCGCCCCGGCGGGTGAGCAGACAAGCCTCTCGGGCTGGTGAGTGCTGGTTGGCGCCGAGCCTCTGTGCGGGAGTCTCTCCGCTTTGCCCTCTGCACCCCTGTGGCTGCGCTCTCCTCCGCGGCTCTGAAGCTTCCCCCCTCTGCCACCCGCAGTCTCTGCCCGCAAAGGGGCTTCCTAGTGCCTGGAAACCTTTCCTCCTTCACGGCTCCCTCCCACTGGTGCAGGTCCCGTCCCTATTCTTTTGTCTCTGTTATTTCTTTTTTCTTTTACCCTACCCAAGTACGTGGGGATTTTCTTGCCTTTTGGGAGGTCTGACGTCTTCTGCCAGCGTTCAGTGGGTGTTCTGTAGGAGCAGTTCCACGTGTAGATGTATTTCTACTGTATCTGTGGGAAGGAAGGTGATCTCCGCGTCTTACTCTTCCGCCATCTTGCCCCTACCTCCCTGAGCAGTCTTAATAAGCAGGTTCATCATCTCAGTGAAGAAGGAGGTCAGCTGGGTGCACCAATGTGGAACTGATTGGCTAAATTTCCAATGGCCACGGAATGATCCAGCAACAGCCTGACGCCGGGAGGACAGAAACAGCTGTATCCAAGCTGCACTGAAATCTGTCTCTAATTACATCCACCCAATAAAAGCTTGGTTATTTACCACTGGAGAAGGGTTCATAGTGGCACTTACTCTTTCATCCTTCTAAATAATTTTGCCAGTTTTTTTTCTTCCCCTAGGTTTTAGGTGCCAAATGTTTAGAGAACACATTTCCAGAAAGTCCTATTTCTTGCCTGGCAACAATGTAAAATCATCTAGTAATTGTGAATGCTAAGGGGATGTTTACTACTTGAAAAGAGAGCCAACCTGTTCACCAGGGCATTACTGTTATCTGTGTTGTTGTCCTAGGAAGATAGAGCAGCCAAAGTTCTTCATTTATCTGATGGCAGGCAGCCCAGGTTAACTGTATGTTTCTGAGTTAGTCCTAGTGATTGCCATCGGATACAGGTTTCCACAGATCCATCGTGGATAATGTATTACTCCATTAGCACTGGGAGTGAAATTAACAGGTCAATAAAGGTCTCATATAGTGCTTTGTATGCCAATGTCAGCCCGCACATAGCATGATACTGGTAGCCATTAAGCATTAACCATTAAGCCATTAAGCATTAAGCATTAAGCCATTGTGCTCATTTTCAGTCTTGTCAGTGTTACGTTCCTAAACAGAAGTGTTACCACGACACACGGGGACTGTACTGTTTTCTGAAGCCTCAGTCTTAGTCCAACCAACTGCCTGGCTGTAATTTGAAAAATGACATTTAGCAGTTTCTGTATAACAGAGTGGTTACTCTGATTAGCTTTGGGACCAGGCAGACTTAGTTTTTTAAATGTTGTGAGCATGAGTACCTTAATCTTACGGAGCCTTGGTTTCTGTCATGTACCTAGTGGGAGTAATAATACAAATAAAGTAAAAGGGTAATGCCTTTTCACCATTCCTGGTTCCAAGGGAGATATGCTTCTGGCTTTGATAATACATGCAAAATGCTTAGAATGTCTAGTGTACGTTAGATATTCAATAAGTGGTTGTTATCATTATTGGAAGAAATTCTGAGCCCCTGTTAACTAATAGGGAAATTGAAGGGTGGCTGATATCTCTGCTTACTCTATGAATTCTTTGTGAGAGCAGGGATAAATTTTCTAGTTCTTGATTTCCTATCTGATGTGGTTTTCATAACCCTTATTTGTCTTAGATGGTTTACACTGAGAAGATCTGTGTAGGAGGCATTTTTCGCAGATTTTATGTTAACAAAATAAATAGACCAAATTTCTTCTTTTTCTCTCAAAATAAGCACTTTGCATAGCCCAACCCACTCACTCCATCCTTTCTCAAGCCACGCAGGCCTGCCCTTCACTGTTACTCCTCTTGAGACTGAAGACTTGTCAGCGGGCATCTGGTGATCTCAAATGCTCTAGTTTTCCTCCATTAGGAAAGAATCCCAAGAAATATAATTAAAAAGAACATAGGAACAAAACAGAGAATATAGTTCTTTCTTTTTCAATTTGCTGCTTGATTCCTTTTAAATTCACTAAATGTATTGGTAAATCTGAGAAATAGGCGACTGGGTTCCATTTCCCTTCCCAATCTGGATCAACTGGCAATGACTTTCTGGAGCACTGTCTTCTGAAGTCTTCTTTCTGATGGTGTGTTTAGGTTCAACAGTGAAAAATTATAGTGATCAATTTAAAGTGAGTCCTATGAGTGCTTAAAATGAAGGGGATATTTGCTATCCTTGTCTTAAGATTTCAGGTTAATGGCAATGGTAGAAAATCTTTTAGAAGGGGAGTCATTGTTGACTCATCTTGATTTATCCTAACATACATTTGGTGTTTTGTATTTTGTTTCTCAAACTTATTTATTTATTCAGCAAATATTTGTTGAGTGCCTACAACATTCCAGGAATCTGACTATTCAACCAGAAAAGTGGGTTCCACTGACAATGTACAGGGTGTACCAAGTTCTGTAACTTACCATCCACTTGTTCTATCTCTTCCTCTTCCTTTCATTTGTTTTTGTCTCAGTTCAGGCCCTCATTATCATGACCTGAGCTGTATCATCATGGTTTTCTAGGGAAAGAGGAAACCACTCCATTCTACCTACTGCACAGCTGACCAAGGTCTTGAAACACTTATGAATTCTCCCAAGGGAGGGATGAAGCAATGGTGAGAGAAAAGAGAGAGAGAGAGAGAGAGAGAGAGAGCTCAAGGAGAGACATAAGGTAGAAGCAAGTGGATAAGTACTGTCACCGAGAAATTACTGGGAGAAAAAAAGATACTTATCTGAAGATAGTTTTCAATTAAGCACAGACATCAAGAAAGGCAAATTTTCTCTCTCTTGAATTTTGTCATATAGACACATGCCTTTTTTTGGTCTTTCTTTGTAAGCTGTAACAGCTAACAGCTAAGTCTCCTAAATGATATCCTAGCCATCATATTGCCCCATTCATTCCATCCATCCCATGTTTCTAGAAACATTTTTCTAAAATGTACATCTCCAACTCTCTTATTCCTCTGCTTAAAATTCTTTGATGGCTCCCATTACCCACAGTAGAAGTTTTTGTAAGGACTTATCAGTGCATTAGGATAGTTTGTGAAGTGTGAACTGAATGTCTGCTACTAATACTTTAATTTTTAATGTGAATTTTGCAGTGTTGAACTCCAATATCTTTCCTCAATGGAATAGAAAGAAATGAGTTCGTGTGTAATCTTTTTCTATGTCATGGGATACATCATGTGGCAACTGCCAGCAATGATTGTGATGATGTCATTGTTATTTCACTCAAATTCCAGGGATATGTGTCCTGAATTTCATCATCAATTGTCATAGATTTCACAGTAGAAAAGACTCTAACCCACCAAATAATGTCCAAATTCCATAAAGATTATATAATATTCTATTTATCTCTTTAGACAAATCTTCGAGAGTACCACACCCCCATCTACTTGTTCAATGTACTCTCTCTCTCTCTGAAATATTTTTCACCCTCCCCCTCAATCAATTTGGTAAGTGCCTCAAATATTTTAAGATCACAGTTCATTCAAGCATTACTTCCTCTCTGAAGTCTACCTTGATACTCCCTCCCCGCCTCTAGTAGAATTGAGTGCTTATACAATTGCACAAAAACTGGAAGTATGAGGTCTTTTCCTTGTGCATCCCTCTCTTTTCATTTCATCAGATCCCAGTAGAAAGTATCTATTGCATGAGTCAGGATACCTCAGGGCCTGCTATGGGAACAAACAACCCCAGAGTCTCAGTGGGCTGCAACAACAAAGGTCTATTTACTGCTCATGCTCTGTGTCTATCATGGATTGCCTGGGGTCTCTTTCTGCACCATCATTCAGAGACTCAGCATGAGTGAGCAGCCCCCATCTTAAAAATAACTGGTATTGTGCCAGAGAGAAAAGAGAAGATTACACATAAGTCATCAAATCCCAATGTTACTTGTATTCCTGATCTATTAATTATAACTATTAAAATGATTCCATCCAAACATAAAAAAGCCAGGAAGTGCAAGACTACCTTGTGCATGTGTGGCAGAGAGACAGAAATATTAGGTGAATAGCACTATTTATGACCATATATGCCCCAAATAAAACCACTCATGGTTATCCCCTGGAGTTCTGAAAGGGGCCTGTTTTCCTGGGCATGTTCATATGACATATCTGGATGCAACTGACATGTCCTTAACAATGAGAAGGGAAGAGTGGTGGTTGGGTAGATAACCAACAGTGTCTCTCATATGTTATTCCTTCAACTCCTGCATCTAACTTCTGGGGTTGGAAGGGTCTAGGAGCTACACAGAGCACACCATATTTTCAGTTCCATAGAGAGCCATGTTGCCCTGGAACAAATAGACTGCCATATATTTCTCTAGCAAAGATGGGTTTATTCGTGATTATCACAGAATTTCAATTCAGGGTCTGCAACCATGGTGAACCATGTGTGAATCCCTCCATCGCCAGGAAAAGAGAATGCTTTTATAGAGGAGAAAAGGAAGTTAGGAGGGCTCTAGTAAACAGAGTCCATGGCTTTTCATTGCTATGGCTGAGTTCTTGCCAGGAAAGGAGTCTTTCTTCTTCCTGTTAAACACTGCTACCATTGCAGGGCATGAGAGCTCCCCCTTCTGGTCTCCCAACTCTATTTAATTGAGATTTCTGTTTATAAAATTTTTACAGTCATGATAGGGTTTTCATAGCTGAAACCTCTGTGAACCATTGTTTTGGGAACTTCCTATATAAAATCTACCTACAGTCCAACAACCCTATGAGCTAGGCATTATTTTCCAGATGGGGAAACAGAAGACCAGAGAGGATGAATATCTTGCTCAAGGTCACAGAGCTAAAATGTGGCAGAACCAAATTTAATACCAGCCTGCCTTGTGACTCTGGAACTCTTGCTCTTTTCTTTATTTCCACAGCATCTTACATGAAACCCCTGGAATTATATGAACCTCTTTTAAAGTTAAACGTATTTTTAATCTGTACCCACTATCATCTTAGGGTACTCTAATTTTGTCGTCTGCTATGTAAACCACATTTCTTTTTGTTTTAAACATTTCTCTATCTACAGTTTTAAGAGAGGGTGTCAAGGGTTTATCTTCTTACACAGTCCTATTCTGACAACATAAGGGCATTTTGCAGTGACAGTGTGCTTTAATTCAGAGAAATGGATGGCACAGTGATTCTTCTGCAGTAGGAGATTTATACTTATTTCCTCCTCTCTGTTAACAGGATTTATTCATAGGCCCTGAACAACACATGCCAAAGGCTGCATTTTTTCCTCTCCCCAACCTCCAAAAGAGTCATTAATATTTAATAAATAATCATTGTTATGACTTGAAATGCTTGCTATAAACAGATCAAACAAGGCAATCAGTTTTTATGTCTTAAAGCAATGAAAGTTAGTTAGTTTATTGTGTCTCTTTCAGAGAGTTTGGGTGGGGTTTCAGCCACAACGATATCACTTTATTATGAATGTTAGTTGAATAGACTGAAATTAACATTTGATGACTTCGTTGATATCTGACATTTTTTTCATAGGCAGACTCTAATCAAGCAGTCAGTTAGAGCTATTAGACATATTTTAGGAGGATTTTTTGATGCATATCTTCACTTAGATTATGAAATTTAAATCATTGCTGCTATCAGTGTGAATACTAATGTTATAGCCTGCCAGATGGAAACCTTTCATAAATTTTCACTTTTCTCTTACAGTCAGCTGTAAATCTTAAGTAAATGACTTCTAGGGTAAACTATGTTGATGTCAGCTTTAATGCCTTATGTCCACACTGATTTCAATGTCATAAGTACCTGGAAGGCAGGCAACTCTTAATTAAATGTCATTTTCTTTTTCCATTATTGAACTAGAGCAGAGTGCAGACTCTGCTGGCACTGTCTATGGCTTACTGTTGAATAGCTCAGCTCCTGCTTTGTCACAAGTGGGTTCTTTGGAGCTATTTTAAATGCTTTGGTGTCTGTCATGCGGTTTCTCCTCTCTTAACTAAAACTGTCTCCCTCAGTGTGTCTTTCAGATAGTAAAACACTGTTTCCTTAGTCCTTTGTTCTCCATTTTGACAAAATACAATCCGTAGATTCTTGCCTCATATTAACAATTTTTTTTTTCCTTCGGAAATTGATATTTTAGTTCTCTTCAGAGTGCTAATCTCCATTTGAGAACTACACTGCATAAAACTTCCTTTTTCCCTATGGGGATATATCAGTATTCAGACCAAATCTTCCAAAGGACTTGTCTTACCAATTGTAGGAAGCTTCTGGTAACTCGTGGTTACTTATCACTTACATTTCTTGTGGAGTTTTTTCCTTTAATTTGCTTTTCCAAAGAGAGCCAAACTTTGAGAGGTATTATCCCTTATTTTTTTTTAAACAAAACGGGACGAAACAAAATAAAATTAAAGATTGTTCAAATGTTCTCATCTTTGGAAACCCAAAGGAGAAAGATGATAAAAAAATGCAACAAAAATATTTAGGTGAGTCAATAAATATTCCTGGTAGAAATCTTAGAAGTCCTACAGGTAAGACAACTTTTTACAGTTATTGAGTTATTGTCTCACCAGTTGTTTATTTATTTATTTGTTTTACCATTAAACCTACGAACCCAGTGATAAATGTGCTTCCTTTGTTGTTACAATGTAATATATTGAGCTTTCCTTGAAGCTTCATTAAAATTATATCTAAAGCTCCGATTATAAGAAAATGATTAATAATACAATAACATGGAGTAACTTCTCTGTGGAGCTGTTTGGAGTTGTGGGCTTTTTTACCAGCCCCATCATCTGTTTTGTTCTCTGCTTCCATCCACCCAGGGAAATAAATGCCTGTCATCATTTTTTTCAACAAGCAACAAGAACTATCTTTCTGTGGAAACAAAGGCACTGACAAAACATTCTACACCATTAAAATAATTTTCCAACATAGTTTCAATAATTAGTGTATTTCAGTTTCAACAACTATAATTAAACCTGACCTTTAAGCTAATTATGTCTTGACATTTATGATTTTAAACTGGCTTTCCCTGTGGTGATGGTGTGTTATATTAAGATTCTAATGAATAGTTTTGTAGTATTTACCTGTTGTTAAAGGGTCTCTGTTGGGGCTTGGGGTGGACCACTTCACTCAGCATCTTGTCACTGGAGACATAATGATGCCACTCTGAAAGAGAATTATCTGCCACAATATCAGGCTGTTACTGAATTTCTGTAAGAGTGTTTTGATATAATTACAGGTACAACAAAATCCTTGCTGGAAATTTTCAAAATAGGTAAAAAATTACCTCAGAGTTTGAGTCAGTGTTGATAAAGTGGGCTTTCTTGGGGTCTAGTAATCGGTGGCAGGTGAGTAGGATGAAGCTTCCTAGCTGCCATGAGAGAAAAGTTGTGTCAAAGAAGCTGGAAGGGAGGAGAAACCAAGATGGCAGGCTTGTCTTCTTGGCTCTCATTACCATTGAGCAGTAGTGGAGTTTTCCCCTTTTTTTAATCCTATCCTAGGGTACTTCCAGCTCAATTTTTTTTCCTTCTTGATAATAATAATATAGCTAACATTTATCAAACACTTACTATGTGTCAGGTACTGTGTTAAATACTCTACATATATTATCTTAGAATTTTAACAGCCCTATGAGGAAGGGGATACTCTAGCATATAGCACTGTCAAACCAAAGTCCTTTTTTCAAGTGTTTTTTGTTGTTGTTGGTTTGAGCTATAGAGGTTGACTCAGTGTTTAATGTCTTTTTTTTTTTAAATTTTTGTTGTGTTAGTTTATACTGTACAGCAAAGTGAATCAGCTCTATGTATACATATATCCCCTCTTTTTTGGATTTCCTTCTCATTTAGGTCACCACAGAGCACTGAGTAGACTTCCCTGCTCTATAAGTAGGTTCTCATTATTTATCTATTTTATACATAGTATCAACAGTTTATATATGTCAATCCCAATCTCCCAATTCATCCCACCACCATCCCCTTTCCCCCTTGGTATCCATACATTTGTTCTCTATGTCTGTGTCTCTATTTCTGCTTTGTAAATAAGATCATCTATACCATATTTTTCAGATTCCATATATATGCATTAATATATGATATTTGTTTTTCTCTTTCTGACTTACTTCACTCTGTATGACAGTCTCTCGGTCCACTCACATCTCTACAAATGACCCAATTTCGTTCCTTTTTATGGCTGAGTAATATTCCATGTACAGATGTACCACATTTTCTTTATCCATTCCTCTGTTTTTTGTTTTTTTCTTTATTTTTATTTTATTTTATTTTTAAAAATTTTAACATCTTTATTGGTGTATAATTGCTTTACAATGGTGTGTTAGTTTCTGCTTTAAAACAAAGTGAGTCAGTTATATGTATACATATGTTCCCATATCTCTTCCCTCTTGCATCTCCCTCCCTCCCACCCTCCCTATCCCACCCCTCTAGGTGGTCACAAAGCACTGAGCTGATCTCCCTGTGCTATGCAGCTGCTTCCCACTAGCTATCTATTTTACATTTGGTAGTATATATAAGTCCATGTCACTCTCTCACTTTGTCCCAGCTTACCCTTCCCCCTCCCTGTGTCCTCAAGTCCATTCTCTACATCTGCATCTTTATTCCTGTCCTGCCCCTAGGTTCTTCAGAAACTTTAAAAAAAAATTTTTTTTTAGATTCCATATATATGTGTTAGCATACAGTATTTGTTTTTCTCTTTCTGACTTACTTCACTCTGTATAACAGACTCTAGGTCCATCCACGTCACTACAAATAACTCAGTTTCATTTCTTTTTATGGCTGAGTAATATTCCATTGTATATATGTGCCACATCTTCTTTATCCATTCATCTGTCGATGGACACTTAGGTTGCTTCCATGTCCTGGCTATTGTAAATAGAGCTGCAATGAACATTGTGGTACATGACTCTTTTTGAATTATGGTTTTCTCAGGGTATATGCCCAGTAGTGGGATTGCTGGGTCCTATGGTAATTCTATTTTTAGTTTTTTAAGGAACCTCCATACTGTTCTCCATACTGGCTGTATCAATTTACATTTCCACCGACAGTGCAAAAGGGTTCCCTTTTCTCCACACCCTCTCCAGCATTTATTATTTGTAGATTTTTTGATGATGGCCATTCTGACTGGTGTGAGGTGATACCTCATTGTAGTTTTGATTTGCATTTCTCTAATGATTAGTGATGTTGAGCATCCTTTCATGTGTTTGTTGGCAACCTGTATATCTTCTTTGGAGAAATGTCTATTTAGGTCTTCCATCCATTTTGGGATTGGGTGGTTTGTTTTTTGAAATTGAGCTCATGAGCTGCTTGTATATTTTAGAGATTAATCCCTTGTCAGTTGCTTCATTTGCAAATATTTTCTCCCATTCTGAGGGTTGTCTTTTCATGTTGTTTATGGTTTCCTTTGCTGTGCAAAAGCTTTTAAGTTTCATTAGGCCCCATTTGTTTATCTTTGTTTTTATTTCCATTTCTCTAGGAGGCAGGTCAGAAAGGATCTTGCAGTGATTTATGTCATAGAGTGTTCTGCCTGTGTTTTTCTCTAAGAGTTTTAAAGTGTCTGACCTTACATTTAGGACTTTAATCTACTTTGAGTTTATTTTTTGTGTATGGTGTTAGGGAGTGTTCTAATTTCATTCTATTACATGTAGCTGTCCAGTTTTCCCAGATCCACTTATTGAAGAGGCTCTCTTTTCTCCATTGTATATTCTTGCCTCCTTTATCAAAAATAAGGTGACCATATGTGCGTGGGTTTATCTCTGGGCTTTCTATCCTGTTCCATTGATCTATATTTCTGTTTTTGTGCCAGTACCATACTGCCTTGATTACTGTAGCTTTGTAGTATACTCTGAAGTCCAGGAGCCTGATTCCTCCAGCTCTGTTTTTCTTTCTCAAGATTGCTTTGGCTCTTCTGGGCCTTTTGTGTTTCCATACAAATTGTGAAATTTTTTGTTCTAGTTCTGTGAAAAATGTCATTGGTAGTTTGATAGGGATTGCATTGAATCTGTAGATTGCTTTAGGTAGTATAGTCATTTTCACAATGTTGATTCTTCCAGTCCAAGAACATGGTATATCTCTCCATCTGTTTGTATCATCTTTAATTTCTTTCATCAGTGTCTTATTATAGTTTTCTGCATACAGGTCTTTTGTGTCCTTAGATAGGTTTATTCCTGGGTATTTTATTCTTTTTGTTGCAATGGTAAATGGGAGTGTTTCCTTAATTTCTCTTTCAGATTTTTCATCATTAGTGTATAGGAATGCAAGAGATTTCTGTGCATTCATTTTGTATCCTGCTATTTTACCAAATTCATTGGTTAGCTCTAGTAGTTTTCTGGTAGTATCTTTAGGATTCTCTATGTATGGTATCATGTCATCTGCAAACAGTGACAGCTTTACTTCTTTTCCAATTTGAGTTCCTTTTATTTCTTTTTCTTCTCTGATTGCTGTGGCTAAAACTTCCAAAACTATGTTGAATAATAGTGGTGAGAGTGGACAACCTTGTCTTGTTCCTGATCTTAGAGGAAATGGTTTCAGTTTTTCACCACTGAGAACGATGTCCGTGGGTTTGTCATATATGGCCATTATTATGTTGAGGAAAGTTCCCTCTATGCCTACTTTCTGGAGAGTTTTTATCATAAATGGGTGTTGAATTTTGTCAAAAGCTTTTCCTGGATCTACTGAGATTATCATATGGTTTTTCTCTTTCAATTTGTTAATATGGTGTATCACATTGATTGATTTGCATATATTGAAGAATCCTTGCATTCCTGGGATAAACCCCACTTGATCATGGTGTATGATCCTTTAAATGTGCTGTCGGATTCTGTTTGCTAGTATTCCGTTGAGGATTTTTGCATCTATATTCATCAGTGATATTGGCCTGTAGTTTTCTTTCTTTGTGTCATCTTTGTCTGGTTTGGTATCAGGGTGATGGTGGCCCCGTAGAATGAGTTTGGGAGTGTTCCTCCCTCTGCTGTATTTTGGAAGATCCATTCCTCTGTTGATGGACATGTAGGTTTTTTGTTTTTTGGCCATGCTGCGTGACTTGCAGGATCTTCCCTGACCAGGGATCGAACCCGTGCCCCCTGCAGTGGAAGCGCAGAGTCATAACCACTGGGCCACCAGGGAATTCCCTCTTCAAGTGTTAAATGCCAATACTTGGTGAAGCCAGATAATATTTTGAAGTATTAATGTCTGTGTATCTTTTATTCCCACTTTCTTTATATGATCACCTCACCCCACTTCCCCACCTCACCCTGTAATAAGAGGCATACACATTGCTTTTAGGAACCGCAAGAAACAGTCAAGTCTGATTTTCTGACCTCCAAAGTGGGTCCTAAGGAAGCAGGGCTATAACCAGAAAACTGGAGAGAGGATAGCATAAGAACTAGAAAGTCGGTATTTCCTCTCCTCATCTCACTAAAGGCAGGCCTCTGCATGAAGGAGAAGAGCAGGAGGGATGGGTGATCTTAGTGGGGGGGAAGTAGGAGGGAGATGAGTGAATGGGGGAAGGTGGTGTAAACCAGGTAGAGAGATGGTATGGGGCAAAGAATAGGAATAACCAAGCAGATCACAAGAGAGTACCCTGGAACCCAGCCATCATAGGCAGACCACTTGTTGTCAGTGGAGAGTATGGTTGGCCTTCCATATCCATGGGCTCTGCATCTGCAGAGTCAAGAAACCTCGGATCAAAAATATTCAGAAAAAAAATTCCAGAAAGTTCCCCCAAACAAAACTTGGATTTACTGCATGCTGACAATGAGTTACATAGCATTTCCATTGTATTTACAACTATTTACATAACATTTATACTGTTTTAGGCAGTATAAGGAATCTAGAGATGACTTAAAGTATATGGGAGGATGTGAATGAGGTTATATGCAAATACGATGCCATTTTATATAAGGGACTTGAGCATCTGCAGATTTTGGTATCCATAGGGTGTCCTAGAACTGATCCCTGGCAGTTGCTGTTAATGTTCATCTACAGGTGGGCAGAGAAGCCATGCTAGTAAGGCTATTAGTCTCATTGCCCTTGTGAGATGTGTACTTTTCATGGAGAGTTCCCTGTAGGTAGCTCATGGATTGTCCAGAAAGAAGACACCTGTTATGAGACCTTACTGAGGCCATCTAACTGCTCTGGGGGGACATCCACCTTTTTCCATGGCCTGAGACATACATAAGAGTTCCAAAATACAGAATAGAGGTCATTATACCCAGGCAGGCAGAGACGCTGTAGAAATAAAAAGTCAAGCTTCATGCTTGGATGGGACAAGATGGAGAGGGAACCCTCTCCTACTACATGAATTGCGATTGAAATTCCCACTAGATATTTATTTTTAACTGAATAATTTTGATAAACAACTACACAAAAGCTATTTTTCTTCAAGATTCAACCAGTGGATCTCTAATGGTGGGATTAGAGGCAGAGGGATACTTGTGTTCAAAAGGCATTCTAAACTTCCCTTAGATTCGATTCTATGTGTTTCTTCCTGTTTGCATCATATGAAGATGAATCTGCTTTCTAGGCAGGACCATGAAAACACTAGAAAGTAAGACGTGTGCTTCACCACATGTGATGCAAAGGAATAGGTTAGACCTGGTGTGTCCACTGACTGAGCAGGGGGTGTGGGCTTGGGAAGTAGGATCAATAGGCTAAAGGGAAGCAGGCAGATAGGAAGTGGTTGAAAAAATAGGATGTAAATTTTGCCAAAGCTACTCTAATTTCAGAATTGTTTGGCAGTCTTATTTAGTACCATGTTCCTGAAGATCTGGAGCCCCTGTTGTGGACTGTAATAAACGAAGTGTACTCTAAGTCACTAACCAAGTTAGTTACTAAGCAAGTTAGTAACTACGTTGCTAGAACATTGAGTGAAGAGGTCTTGGCCTTTGCCTCACTTTGGGTAGGTTTCAGTCAATGTCATTTAGCTTCATTGTACTCAGTTCATCTGCCCTGGAGGGAACTGATGGATGGTTGGTGACGCTAAACTACCAGCAGTGAGAAAGGAAGAGAACAGTGATTAGAAGAACGTTAAAAAGTTCAAATCAACAGCTGTTGGAATTTCAGATCAGCCCCAGGGCTTGTCTTAGTCCAGGGGTTGGTGGTGGTGTCAGGCATCACTTATGGCTTGCCTACCTCACTAGAGTGCGAGTGCTGTGAAGTCAAGGGCAACTGTTAGTTTTGTTTGGGTTTGTTTTGTTTTTTCGTTTGCAATGCCTGAAACCAGTCATGAATGCTTCTGGTTGAGTAAGTCTAGCTTTTGGAAAATATTTGCCCTTTCATGAAAGGGCCATCCATGTGTGGCCACTCGCTCCATTGTTCTAATCACCATCTCTCTGTTCCAGTCCCTGAGAGGAGTCAGCTTAATGAGTATGGAGGTTGCAAAGACTCCAAGACAGTCAGCTCCTTGGTGTTTGGGAATCTCCTGCTCCCATCAGCACGTGAACAAGGTGGTGTCAGCTGGCTGATGACCCCTGGGGCACCTACTGTGACAAAGGACCCCAGACCACGCCTGCTGTTGGCTTACAGAGGAACTAGGTGGATGGACCGGTGGTTCATTTGTTCTCCCTCTGGGGCAGCCTCTGTAGAAATGGGTCTTCTATACAACAGCACCTCACAGGAGACAAATAGACAAATCCTATCAGCACGAATGTGTTTTATGGGTCAGATGTCTAACATGATCTCTGTAGCTCTGACCCCTGGTGGATTTATTATCTGGGTCTTATAGTCCTTTGGTGTCTTGAAGACTATAGTCCATAAAATGTGTGTTGGGTAAGACAGCTAGCGAGATTGCCATTCCTGATGTGCTATAGGCCCGTAACTCTGCCAAGAAGGTTCAGAAAGCTGTAAATCTGATGTGAATTTATAGCGGCAGACTGAAGTGTAGCCAATGACAAGATGTAACCATCACTTACTAATGGGATTGCTGACCATACCCAGACCCACAGAGCTGGTCTATTATGAGTTAAAAGTAACATTTTTAGTTTAAACTGCTCTTAACCCAGACCAGCTCTAAATATTCACCATGTATTTATTCACCTCTGTGGCTTAGAGCTTTTCCTGACCCACATCTTTACCTTTCTGTACCAGCAGTTCATTCTTTATCAGTAATGATCTTTCTGGAGCTGTTTGATCTGTCTGTGCAGTGACATATGATATTTGAATAAACTGCTATTTATTTCCTCTCTGGCTTTGCACATGGAGCTTAGTGACATGTTTCACAGGAGATCACCTGTGATGAGGACAAAGGTCAGTGGAAAGCTGTTCAAACAGAGAGGTTTGGCCTGGAGGAGTCCGTCTGAACCTCAACTCTTGACCTGTCCATTGACTGTGTTTGCTAATTGGGTCTTCAGTGCAAAACAAAGAACAGTGCTCAGCACTGGTAACTATTTGTTTAGCCAGAACATGAAAATCAATCTACCAATGACCAAAAGGGCTTAGCAAACAACATCCCAGTGGAGTTGGGTGTTTTTGGCCTGGGATTCAACAGATGTGGTCTGAGAGCTCCTGCAATCTGCATGCAGATGCGGTTCACATAATTAATGCGATGTTTGCTTCCTGCATGAAGATTTTCTTCATGATATATAGGGCTGATGAGAGATGGATAGAGAAAGCAAGGGAGCCTGAGGTTAGTAGAAATAAGTGACCTTGAAGGTTGTCTGGGTCCAATTGATATGATGGTGTACATTCTGATGTCTTGCGATGTATTCTTTTCTTTAATCAGTGAGATGTGAAGGATTTTACAGCTTGTGATGGAAGATAACGCAAACATGAAACAAAAAACCTTTTTCTGAATAAATTCCTCCATTAGACTCTGAGGAAGTAGCTTGTCTGGCTGGCAGGGAACAAGGTCAGAGGAACCTAGTGGCTTCTGGGTCCCTAAGTTTCTCTTGCTATACTCTTGCTGATAGCCTTTGAGAGAAATTAAACAATTGATCTCATCTGAAAATCACATGGAAAGGAGGAACGTTTTTATCACACAGAAAATGAAAAAATAAGCTCTTGACTTTTCTCAACTCAATGCTGTCAGATCCAAAGGAAATTAAAAGAAGCATATGTTTGGCTTTAGGAATCCAATTAAGGAAATACCTTGGAAATTAGCCCCTAGCACTGGACCTTATTAGGTAGAATTTATTAGAAGGATCCTGAGTGGCAGGCATCTCTTATTTTCTTTTTCCCATTTAAGGTGGGAAGCTCTTTGCTCCTTTCTCAGATGCTTGTTGGTAAAGCAAGTAGAAAACAGGAAAGCATATTTTAGTTAGGGGGATATTTGCAAGGCTTGCAACAGTAAGTTACATAGGATCGCTCCAGGAAGACGTTTTTCTTAATAACAGCACCTCTTTGTCCTGCTGTAACCTTTGAAATTTATCCCTAACCAATTCAAGTTTACATAATTTCTTTTTAACAAAGGGAGGAAAGAAGAGAGAAAGTAAAGAAGGAATAAATCGAATGTAATGTGGCAGATGCTTTTCTTGCTGCTTATAACTCTGGAAAGAAGCAATATGAAGCAGTAAAACTCTGCAGATTTTATTTGGTTTATTATCTCTGACTGCATCTCAAGCTGTCTCACTGCTCCGGTTTTAGACAACACATGACATCATAATTGCTTCTGGCATTTTACAGTAATAGACACTGGTGAGAGTTGCATGAGCACCCTCCCCCCTCCCCTTTTTGATTACTTCTTTGGAAAATAGCAACCTCTCATTTGAAGAGCATGCACATTTTGACTAAGGTAGTTTCCCACCATGTTGCCTGCAGAGATAGTCTGCCCTATTTAAGTTCAAAAGCAGCTTTCTCCAATCCAACAAATAAATTCTCAGCGTTTCACATTGCACCTACCGGCGTATTCAGTGCAGTATACCTGTCCAAGGTCCTGAGCAATTAGCAAAAATTAGCCAAGACCAGGGCAGCAATTAATCTATCCTCAGAAAATCCAGATCCCCAAGGTGATACGTTGGACGACTTTGTAGTAGTTCTGAAATAGTATTTAGATTCTCAAAATATATGGAGAGATTTACTTTCCCTCTGCATGGATGACCTCTGTTACGTGCTGAAGACCCAGCTAAGGAACCAGTGGCAGGGAGATGGCTAAATGAAGTCACCAATGCAAATTTGAGTTTATGACTGATCCAAGCACTGGATGATAAGGACATCTTCAAAAACATGTGAAGCTGATGCAGACTTTGACTGCCACGCAGCAGATTAGCATTGTTAAACTGTGTCACAGTCCATACAGTGCCTGGCTTGAATATTTATTATGTTCTTTAATCTTGCTGAGTAAACAGATCTAGATTTATGAGCAAAGGAAAGGAGCTTCCTTTTCAAGGACCAGTGTGTCCAGAAAGGCTTCATAAAGACATTCATTGTGAGAGCTGGCAGGATTGGTAGAGATCATTTAAACCCCTCCTTTACACATGGGGAAGGAGAACCAGAGATGGTAAGTTACATCAAAGGTCACATAGCTATTATGTAGTGGTGTTCAGACTGGTTTTCTAGTCTTCTGATTTCTAGAGAATTTTTCTTCTCATTGCAAGCACCCTTGCAACTGGGGAACAGACTATGAACCTACAAACATTTTTCTGCTGTCCTGCAAAATCACATAGAGATAGTGGTCCTGAGCTGCTTTATATGTTTTCCCTTGGACACCTCTTCACACTGGCTTCTGGGAGGAATAGTATGAATTTCTCCAGCCCTCCTGCTACCTGAACCACAGCTGGAATGTTCTGACCTGGCCTTCTCTCTGCCTCATCAAATTGCATTTATGGCTTATTCCTTCAAGACCCTCCTCTCACTTATGGCTGTAAATAGTGTGGGCATAAATAGTCATACATTACAATGTGAGGCCAGAGCCAATTGGAAGTAAACACCCTTCTGGGTATGCAGAACCCTATAAATCTCTTGTACGGTTCTTAACACTTTCTACTTTGAATTATCATCTTATATCTCATATAATTCTGCTCTTTACTATATTGCAAGTGGCCAAAATTGGTATTATTCCCTCAATTTTATAGGTGAGTAAGAATTTAAGAGACTTATCCAAAATAAATGAAAACTAACTGACTGGCTGCCTGACCAGTGTTGAAACCAAGATGTCTAGTTCCTAGTCTAGTCTTATTTCCAGCCCCACATTATGCCATCTCCCTACAATACCTGGCACACAGACAATAATTAATACTCTTGTTTTGAATAAATGAAGCAAAAGTTGACTTCCACATACCTCCAATTTGATATTCAGAGATACCTTAATCTCAGGGTCCTGGAATGAATTTATCGTTTTCCTTCACAAATCTGCTTTCCAACTTTTGTTCCTTATTTTCCAAGAAGACACCCTGCTTATCTATCTGCCCAAAGCAAAAACCTGCAAGTCACCGACAATCCAGGGAATCCTCCCCAAATCTGGCTAATTCTTTCCTCTGTATCTTGGCTCCCATCTTCTCTCTGCTGCTGCTATCCTAGATCAGGTCCTCATTATCTCTGGACTGCACTCATGCAGTAGTCTTCTTCGAGGACTCTCTCCTTATGGGCTCACCTCTCCTCAGAACTGCCGGTTCTAATTCACAAATCTGATTATGGCTCTCTCCTCCATCATGGAGCCCCTTTTTCAAGGATCAGACTCTTAAGCATGTCGTACCTTTTATGAAATGGCCACTGCTTGTTTTCATAGAGTTATCTCTTGCCAGTCGGGACTTCTCACTCTGAACTCTAGCATTATTGAATGGTTGTCATTTGTCCCACAGGCTCTTTCATACTTCTAAGTCTTAGCAGGTGCTCTTCCCTAGAATGCCCTCTTGTTTGACAGAGTTGTACCTACAAAAATGATAGTTTGAAGACATGTAACCAGTTCTTCTACCGTTAATGTCCATGTCCTTTTCACAATGTCAAAGTGGCATTTTAAAAGCTTCTGGGATTTTTGCTTTGGGCAAGTGAGATACCGTATATGCTTACTAAAATGGTTAAAATTAAAAAGACTGACTATACGAAGTGTTGGGGAGGATATAAAGGAAATGGAACTGTCATACATTGCTGGTGGGAAAGCAAAGTGGTACATTTCCTTTGACACTTTCTTTAAAAGTTAAGCGTATTCCTACCTTATGACTCAGCCCTTACAGTCTTTGTTATCTACCCAAGGAAAAAAAAAATATGTCCATACCAAGGCTTGTACACCAATGTTCATAATGGTTTTATTTGTTATAGCTCCAAACTGAGAACAACACAGGTGTCCATCAACAGGTGATAGATAAACACACTGTGGTATATCTGTATAATAGAGGACAACTCTGTAATAAAAAGGAATAGACTATAGATATACTCTACCATATAAAAAATGTCAAAATACTGGCAGTGAATGATACAAGACAGGAAAAAACCCAGTAAATATTGTGTGGTTCCATTTACATAAAAGTCTAGGCGGTACATACAACCTAATGCATAGTGACAGAAAGTTGATCACTTCTTACCTGGGGAAGGGGATACAATGAGGAGAATTTGGGAAAGAAAAGGAGGAATGGATTAAAAAAGGCCACAAGGAAACTGTTGGGGATGATGCATTTGTTTATTATCTTCATTATGGTAATGCTTTAACAGGTGTTTACATGTGGAAAAACATTACATCTGTACATTTTAGATATGTGTAGTTTATTGTATATCCATTAACCTCAATAAAACTGTTTTAAAAATCAGGTTATAAAATCTAAAAATAATGAATTTTTCAGTTGTGAGAATTTCAGACGTTTTGGTGAGTGACACGATCCTGGTCAGAGACTCCTTCTTTGCCCTTGTCTATCTGTACCACCTAGGAGTAAGGCTTGTCCCAACTATAGCTGTTGACTATTTCAAGTAGAGTATTTTCTATGAGTAAGTTTCATGTCTGGAAATGAAGAAAGAAGTGGAACATCTTGCTGAAAAGGATTAAGAAATACCAGATAATTT
Source organism: Balaenoptera musculus (assembly GCF_009873245.2). Classification (NCBI taxonomy): domain Eukaryota; kingdom Metazoa; phylum Chordata; class Mammalia; order Artiodactyla; family Balaenopteridae; genus Balaenoptera; species Balaenoptera musculus. The sequence goes on along the minus strand of NC_045789.1, from coordinate 86,893,029 downwards.
TATCTGGGATTTTCTTCCTGTATTAGTTAGGGTAGGTTAAATGTTTTAACAAAAGGACCCAAAACACCAGTGGCTCAGGACTGTAGAAACTTGTTTCCCATTCTTTGCAGGTCCTTGGCTGGCAGTACTTCACATGGTGATTCAGAAACCTTTATCGTTCCATCTGATGGTTCCACCATCCCTCAAGACCCAGTGTCTTCTCTTGTATCTTGTCAGCAGGCAGAGGATGCGCGGGTAGATGGTGGCACTGGAGGTGCTACGTGGCCTTGGGCTGGAAGTGGTGAACCTCACTTTTGCCCATACACCCATGCATCCCATTGGCCAGAACCCACCCTCAAGACCACACTCATCATCAACAGGTCCAACTGCGTATCCAGGAGAAAAGGGAAATGCCTACCAGTCTCTATCACACTCCTTGATACTATCCTCACATCTACATTTCTTAAGAACCCATCACCACCGTTTGACAAATACACTCATTCATTATTTAATAAATATTTTTGGTGCACTCCCCATGAGAGAATACACCATAGACCTGGTCCCCATCCTCATTATATATACAGTATCACAAGGGGATATGGTGCACACAAGGAGAAGGGAATATTAAAAAGACACATTTATAAGTGATTCATTATAATTGAGGTAAGTATTACAAGACGAAGGATCAGAGCACCCATGATCTCTGTATGAACAAGATGAACACTTCACTCATCCAGCTCTTTCTTATTGAACACTTAAGTGTGGGGAGTTGAGCTGTCCTGGTACAAAACATCCAGTCCCATAAGTTCCAGTGCCCTCAGTGGCTAAGGTTGGTTCAGTGGGTTGTGTGGGCTTCCTGGTAGAGGGGACTGGTGCCTGTGTTCTGGTGGATGAGGCTGGATCTTGTCTTTCTGGTGGGCAGGACCACACCCGGCCATGTGTTTTGGGGTGTCTGTGAACTTAGTGTGATTTTAGCAGCCTCTCTGCTAATGGGTGGGGTTGTGTTCCTGTCTTGTTAGTTTTTTGGCATGGGGAGTCCAGCACTGGAGTTTGCTGGTCGTTGAGTGGAGCTGGGTCTTAGTGTTGAGACGGAGGTCTCTGGGAGAGCTCTCGGTGATTGATTGATATTCCATGGGTCCAGAAGGTCTCTGATGTTCCAATGTCCTGAACTCGGCTCTACCACCTCAGAGGCTCAGGCCTGTCACCTGGCCGGAGCACCAAGACCCTGTCAGCCATATAGCTCAGAAGAAAGGGAGGAAAAAAAGAAAGGAAGAAATAAAATAAAATAAAATAAGTTATTAAAATAAAAAATTAAAAATAAAAGAAGAGAGCAACCAAACCAAGAAACAAATCCACCAATGATAACAAGTGCAAAAACTAACTAAGATAACCATATAAATCAGAAACTAGTCAGTCGCATACAGCAAACCCCAAGTCTACAGTTGCTCCCAAAGTCTGCCGCCTCAATTTTGGGATGATTTGTTGTCTATTCATATATTCCACAGATACAGGGTACATCAAGTTGATTGTGGAGATTTAATCCACTGCTCCTGAGGCTGCTGGGAGAGATTTCCCTTTCTCTTCTTTGTTCGCACAGCTCCTGGGGTTCAGCTTTGGATTTAGCCCCACCTCTGATTGTAGGTCATCCTCTGGCATCTGTTCTTCACCCGGACAGGAGGGGGTTAAAGTGGCAGCTGATTCGGGGGCTCTGGCTCACTCAGGCCGGGGGGAGGGAGGCGTACAGAGTTCGGGTCGAGCCTGCAGCAGCAGAGACCGGCGTGATGTTGAACTAGCCTGAGGCGCGCCGTGTGTTCTTCCGGGGAAGTTGTCCCTGGATCACAGGACCCTGGCAGTGGCGGGCTGCACAGGCTCCCGGGAGGGGCGGTGTGGAGAGTGACCTGTGCTCGCACACAGGCTTCTTGGTGGCGGCAGCAGCAGCCTTAGCGTCCCATGCCCGTCTCTGGGGTCCGCGCTGATAGCTGCGGCTCACCCCCATCTCTGGAGCTTGTTTAGGCGGTGCTCTGAATCCCCTCTTCTCACGCACCCCAGAACAATGGTCTCTTGCCTCTTTGGCAGCTCCAGACTTTCCCGGTCTCCCTCCCGGCCAGCTGTGGTGCACTAGCCCCCTTCAGGCTGTGTTCACGCCGCCAACCCCAGTTCTCTCCTTGGGATCCGATCGAAGCCCGAGCCTCAGCTCCCAGCCCCCGCCCGCCCCGGCGGGGGAGCAGACAAGCCTCTCGGGCTGGTGAGTGCTGGTCGGCACCGCTCCTCCATGCCGGAATCTCTCCGCTTTGCCCTCTGCAACCCTGTTTCTGTGCTCTCCTCTGTGGCTCCGAAGCTCCCCCCACCGCCACCCCCTGTCTCTGCCAGTGAAGGGGCTTCCTAGTGTGTGGAAACCTTTCCTCCTTCACAGCTCCCTCCCACTGGTGCAGGTCCCGTCCCTATTCTTTTGTCTCTGTTTTTTCTTTTTTCTTTTGCCCTACCCAGGTACGTGGGGAGTTTCTTGCCTTTTTGGGAGGTCTGAGGTCTTCTGCCAGCGTTCAGTAGGTGTTCTGTGGGAGTTGTTCCACATGTAGATGTATTTCTGATGTATTTGTGGGGAGGAAGGTGATCTCCGCGTCTTACTCCTCTGCCATCCTGAAGGTCCTCCTCCAGGAGATGAGCATTTTAATAGGTAGACTGAGGAAAGACACGGCTCTCACCAATGCAGGTGAGCATCATCCAATTCACTGACAACTCGAGTGGAACTAAAAAGGAGAGGAAGTGTGAATTTTCTCTTTTTGCTTGACTGGAAGCATCCATCTTCTCCTGCTCTAGAGCATCGACTCCCTGGTTCTCAGGACTTCGAACTTGAACTGAATTGTACCACTGGCTTATCTCGTTCTCCAATTTGCAGATGGCAGATTATGGGACTTCTCAGCCTCCATAATTGAAATGAGACAATTCCTGTAATGAATTACCCCCCCCCCTTTTCTCTCTCTTATTGATTCTGTTTCTCTAGAGAACCCTGACTAGTACACCATCTTTCCATGCAGCTGGGTGTGGCCATGTGACAATATTTATCGGTAAAATGTGAGCAGAAATGATGTATTCAAATTTTATCTCTCTTGCTTAAAAGAACATCATTGCCCCTGGATTCCTGCTATTTCTCCTTCCTCTGAGCTCTTTTATGGATGTACCTGTGACTCAACTTCAACTATACGGATAAGGAAAATGACCAAAAAGATAGGGCAGAACCAAGGACGGAAGGAGTCTGAGTCTCCAAATGATGGGGACACACCTGGACTGCTCATTTCAGGAATCTTATGTCGGAAACCCATACACTTTCATCTTATTCAAGCCACATTGTTTCTGGGTCTTTTCCTTACCAGAGCTCAGTCTTTACTCCTAAGTGATTCTGAGAAATATAAGAAAATAGAATGACTTTCCGAGGAGAGAGAGCCTTTCCTGCTGCAGTGATCAGGGGGTGCTTCATGGTGAAGGCGACATTTAGGTTCAACATGTTTTAATGGGTCAAGGAAAGGGGACTTCAATGCAGGGATGAGCCTAAGTAAAGGTATGGGACTAGGAAAACATCAATTAACCACAAACTCACATCATCACACACAGTAGAGACAAATTCATCCTCTTCTGGCTCCCACCATGCAGGATGTAAAGTTCTCTAATTTTAGAAGTGCCTTTTTTTGTTTGTTCTAGTGTAAAGATGTTTAATAACCTGTAGGGTTGGCAACATACTTGAAATTACTTTTAGACCTTTTGGTGAAATTTGCCGTTATAATTAATCTTCTTGTATAGTACTACTCATAACCCCCAAACCATCACTGCAGTGAAATGAGGATAATTGAGAAAATTGGCTCTGTGACTCAGCTTCAAGTCTCCTGATGGCCTGGATAGCCTGGGTTGTTTAGAATTTGGGGTGTTAATCCTCTGAATATCTCTCTATCATCTACTTGTACCCCTTTCTGTGGGTCAATGAGTACAGCTTACACTTGCCTTTAAAGAGATTTTCTTTGTTCCAGGCTTAATTGTGTCCTCCACACAAATTCATATGTTGATGCCCTAACCCCAGTACCTCAGAATGTGACTGTATTTGAAGATGGGGTGTTTAAAAAGGTGACTAAGTTTAAATGAGGCCTTAGAGTGGTCCCTAAACCAATGTGACTCATATCCTGATAAGAAGAGGAAATTTGGATGCAAGAAGAGACACCAGGGATGCATGTGCACAGGAGAAAAACCATGTGAGGGCCCAGTGAGACAGAGGCCATCTGGAAGCCAAGGAGGGAGGCCTCAGATGAAACCAAACCTTCTGACAATTTGATCTCAGACTTGCCAAGCTCTGGAACTGTGAAAATATAAACTTCTGATGTTTAAGCCACCCAGTCTGTGGTATTTTGTTATGGCAGCCCTAATAAACCTGTATATCATCCTCTTACCCTCTTCTCTAAACGTAAACCTTGAGATTCTGTTATCTTTGAGCTCGTTGTCATGACAGTTTGCTTTATAGTTTAGAAAATGTTTGTTATATACAAGATCTCATTCTACTTTAGATAGCTGTGAAGTAGACTTCATGCTATCATTATCCCCATAGATGAGGAAAACTGAAGTCCAGGAAAGGTGTTAGCTTGTTTGCTTGAAGTTTTGCCAATAGATCATTATGGAACCAGAAATCAAGCCCAGGTCCCCTGAGTCTACCACTGGTGATTTAAAAGATCAAACCTCCTCTCCTGATGGTAGATTTGTTTCTTCAAGACTTTGCTGGCAGTGTCCCCATTGCAATATAGAGAGGCGTGTGTTGGTTCTGGAGCCATATTGCATGGGGCTAAATCCTGGTGTGTCATATCCTAGCTGTGTGACCATAGGTGAGTTAATCATTTTGTGCCATAGTTTCCTTTTTTACAAAACAGGGATAAGAATAATGCCAACCTTATAATATTTTGGGAAGATTAACTGATATAATATAAATAGCATGCTTACTATGTGTCAGTTCCAATGATTATTATTATTTTCTGCTTTATTTTGATAATCTAAGTCCTGAAAATTCAAGGCTAAATCTACTCAAATTCCAAAGGAGGACCCTCTAGGGAATTCCAGATTCTCTAAATTCCAATGCTTCCTCATGAAAGGGGAACTTCTAAGAGAGAGAAATCTGCACTTGTAAAGACTTTAATTAGTCAGAACCCAATGACACGAAGCCCTAAATTGACTAAAATTCCTTTCTTTAACTTTGTTTTTAGGGGAAAGAAACAAACCAGGAGAGATACTTGATATTTATTCATACTGTTATTAATGGTAATAACCATTAATAATTAATTCATATGGTAAGATACTGTTTAATGAGCACCAAAGTTGTGTAGCATATTCTGCTGGGTGCTGTGAGGGACACAAAGATAAACCAAATTCTTATTCTGTCCTCAAGCTGTTTACAGTTTAATAGCTAAGAGAGGACATAAGTTTAATGTAAGGCACAGATAATAAGAGCAATGAAAGGGATATAAGTATTTTTTCAAATTGCAAGAAATCTGGAATTTAGGGGAAAATGCTTTTTCAATCAAGGCAGATCACAAGCTCAATGGATTTTGGGTTCTGTCTCCTAGTGTCTGTACAATGAAACTAATGTTAAGAGGGTGATCCCTGAGGGCCTGCAAGAACCTCATTTATTACAGCAAGATTCACTTATGGTTTACTGGACTGATGTAAAAAATGTTTGCAAACAAAGAAATGAAACAAGATATTTTTATTCTTGCATCACCCAGAATCACATCACCAGGATATTCTGCTCCCATTAGCTATGAGACTCCCTGACCTCACCTGCAGGATAACAAAACACTTTTTAGTGGCTTCAGAAGTTCTGTGTTTTGGGAATTTTGAGAGGGCTGTTGCAAAAGCTCTTATTGTTTGACTAGACAGATTGGCAAAAACAGAAAAAGAGAAGTGATAAATAACAAGGATAGTTATCTCTTGATCTTATAATAATTATAATAGGTGGAGACAATATTATCACTTCATCTTATAGATTAAGAAACTGAGGCACAGAAAAATCAAGTACCATGCCCTATATCACACAACTAATAAGTATTGGGGTCAAGAGTCTAGATAATTCCAGCAGTATGCAGAGAAAGTATACTTAACCCTGCATTATACTCCTAACAATAGTGCAAAAATGAGCAAAGCAAATGAAGAGGCAATTCACAGGTGAGAAAATGTAATGGACAGTAAACATGTGAAAGGATAGTTAGCTTTTCTAGTAATCAGAGAAATATTTTAAAAAATACCAATGTTAGCCTTGAGTATCATTCAACTCTGTTATTAAAGCAGGAAAGCAGCCATAGAAACTATACAGAAAATGAATGTAGCTGAGTGCCAATAAAACTTTATTTACAGAAACAGGTGGTAAGCCCGATTTGGCCAGTGGGCTATAGTTTGCTGACCTCTGCATTGTGATATTCTGTGGAACATGATATAAATACCAAAAGGAACAGATAACGGACAAGAAGGAGTATCCCAGATATAATATTAAGGAAGAAAAATGCAAGTTTCAAGGTAGTATGTCTGGTAGAATGCAATTGTTGTAAAGAATTGTACAGCAAAATGCACATGACAGTTGCATGTTGAAACATGTCTTTCAACATGTATATTGAAATATGGGTATATGCCCAGATTAATATATGGGCATAGTGCACTGGAGCAAAATGTGGGCTGTGAAGACAGATTAGGTTTTGACCCTGTTTCTACTAACTGTGTGACCTTGGGCGAGTTAATTGCCCTTGCTGAGATAAGTCTCCTTACATATAAAGCAGAGATAATAATATACTTCTTCTTGTTGTTATGAGAAAATATGAGTGCCTGCACAGGGTCAGCACCCTACGTACATGTGGTCAGCATTACAAAGAGCAGTTTTACTATAGTTGATCTACATGCCCTCCGTTCCCATTGGTTCTTTGGTTGTTCCTGTGCTCTTTGTGGCTGTTAACATTCTCCTGCTTCTGTTCCCACTGGTAACAGGCTTCTCTTTTCCCTGGGGTTGTCTGCCACCCTCTTCTTTTCCTGCCTCTGCACCTTCTTGGCTCTCAGCGTTGGCTGCTCTTGTCCCACCTGAGTCTCTCTCTAGTTACTACATCTCTTATAGAGAATGGACACCTTTGGTGCATATTTCCTGCTGCCCAGGTATTTAGAACAAGCATCACCACCCTCAAAAAGTGTCTCTCACTGATGACCCTGAAATCCCGTGACTCTAGGCAGACTCTGGGTACCTGGACGCTCCTCTCCTTAGGGTGAACGTCTGCCATTCATCATCTCTAAGCCCCACATCCCTTCATATACTTTTTGACCTCATTTTTGTTCTTCACAAGAGTGTTCATCTTGGTGTCCGAGGATCTAACCATCTTCCCTCAGTTCTCTTCCCATTTCTCCCTAGAGTTTTACAAAGGGAACTCTTAGTAAACTGTCCTAATATGCTAGAATTCGGGAGAGCATATATATACCATAAGCATTTCCCCACTTCATCTGAAGTACTCAGACCTTTGCTATATGCTGCACTTAGAACTTTCTTGGAAATTGTGGGATGGGAGTGAGGAAGCAACCCTTGAAAATGAATGTATTTTTCTTCAAGTTTTAGTATTTTTGGCTGGTGGCAACAGACTTTGCTATCAGTTAGAAATGACTGGGGTCTAAGGTTCAGGAAAACTTCTCCAGGTAACATTCATAAGATATCAATTTCTTCTGCTACCTCAGCTGCATCAGATGACCTTCCCTTCATGTGAGATTAGTTGCAAAAGTCATGTGTGCCTGGCTTCCTGAACGTTTACCATCCCCTAATCAGAAAACAGAAGGTTAAAGCTTGTACTTACACTTTCTAACCTCTCTGAAGAAGTTTGGCTTTCCTTTTGTTGAACAGGAGGCTTTCCCCAAAGGGGAATAATGAGACCTGACCTCCACAGGGTCCAGAGATCACAGAGCAGACTGCACAAGAGCATGACATTGAAAATTCACTCTGTGCCCAAGGGAAAAGCAAGCTTAAGGACCAAAATCCTAAACAGATTTTGTTCCTTACTCATCCAACTAAACAGCTCTTTGTTTTTTCTCAACTTTTTACCCTCATTCTTCCCATTGGGTGTGTTTGGTCTTGGAATTCAGGCCATTTGTTTGACTTATTTTTTATGTGACTTGGGAAAATTACCTAACCTTTCTGAGCTTTAGTTTACTTTTTTTTTGCAAAATGGAATAACCATAACTGCATCAAAAGGAAGTTATAGACAACTGACATTGATTGAGTTCTGACATGTAGCGTGTATTTTATACGGTAGTGGACTTCCTTCATCTTGTGTGATATGTGACATGCATTCTCCTTCCCTCTGATAGCATTTGATTTCCTGTGGGAGATTTACCTCTTCCCCAGGTATGTGTACTCTTGGTGGGAATGTAGATCCAGGGGTCTCCTTTCTCAACCCTGGAGTTGATGGGGTCCTTTTTGCCAGATCTTTCTTTACTTCACCCAATATACCTAAAGGAAAGTCACATAATCAAATGTGGTTAACCAGACCTTCTGGTTTTGGGATCTTAAATACTGAGCAAAGTAACTGGAAGATATAGCTAGAATTCTTTCCCTACTGGAGCCTCCACTGTGGTACGGTAGCGTGCTTCCTGCCATGAACACTTTCTGGGAGTCTTTAGCTGGTGAGAGCCCTGCCCTTTAGCTTTCTCATTAATCTTTTTACTTCCTCCATTATTTTCTCCAAACTTTTTTTTCTTCAAGTCTTTTTTCACTTGTTTGCAACAACAAAAAAATATCCTTATTTACATACATGATCATTATTTTATTTGATTCTGACAATAATCTTATGACGTAGGTACAATAGCTATTCCCATTGTCCCTGTGAGGAGACTGGGGCTCCCAAATGTCAAGTAACTTACCCACATCATGTAGTGAGAGGAGAAAATTAAATAAAGGAATGAAAGATTAAAGAAGATAGAAGTATTTGAAAGCAACTTGAACAAAGTAGGCACTTATCAACATGAATTAGTTAATTCTAAAGTTAATTCTGAATCTTTGAACTCAGTGAAAAGTGACTACCTACTATGAGGGGAAAAAAGTAACATACCCTGTATGAGAAAATATAAAATAAAGTGGTGATTCAGTGGTTTATAATTTTACACAAATATTGTTCATTTCTCAAAACTTGGGCTTTTTGAGGGCATGTTCTTTGCTCTGGAATTTCATTGCATTTCTAAAGAACATTAGAAAATTGGGCACTCAGGTTGTAATGAACAAGGTCTATTAGAAACAAGCCACAGAGTTTGGATTCAAATCCTGTTCTTGTGGCTTAGTATGGTCCAGACCTTGACATAGCCATTGCCACAGCTTAAAGATCCTGCTGACACCTTTGTTCTGCAATAAGCAAGAACAGTCACCGAGCCCTCCCAGTCATTCCTGGAAGGGCATATACGACAGCAGTCAGGGGAACGTTTCCAAGCTAATTATTTAACAGAAATTTCACAATATAGCAGCGACTACTCACCAGGTGTTTGAGACTGGTAAAGGTCTAACAGCAGGGCAACCATTTCAATAAACCCTGTTATTAAATTTATCTGGACTTCTGTATATCTCAAGAGGCCAGTTTGATTTATTTTCAGGCATATTTTCATTTAAGCAACTTTGGTTTTTGATTCATTTATTGCATATACTTGATGCTCTACTGATATACAATAAAACCCCAGGCCCTTGAGTGTTGATCATGCATGGAAACATTTTTTAATAGAATAAATTCCAAGGGGAAAGTTGAACAGTGTCTGTTCTTTTCCTTTCCCTCTTTAGGTGTTTTCTACTTTTCTTTTTCTTTCTTTTTTTCTTTACTTTCTTTAAAATGTTTTTAATCCAAGGCTAACATAGAATGGACTCCAGGCTCCCTGTGGCCGATTGTGTCAGATTAAATCTGACGTTTTCCAAATGGTCATTTTAGTCATTTGGAAATGATGAAGGATTAACACTGGGTTAGTATAATCAGCATCGTGCTCTCCAGCTTGCTTGCAAGACTATTTTCCATCTCAATAAAGTGGTGTGGACTTGGAGGACTCAGGGATGGCTTGACTTCCTGACTGTTCTGCTCGGTCAATATGTCAATAATAGGGGGTGGGGGGAGGCTTTTCTGTCTAACTTAACCTCTGGCCTTTGCACACACTCACTCTTCAGCTGATTCCCTGATTATGCTGGGGCTGACTTTCACATGCACCTCTTGTTAAGGTTGTGACTGTGTTTTAAAATAATGAGGCCAGCCTGAACGAAATTGCTCTGGGAAAGGAGCAGGCTTCTTCCATGCTCAATAATACTTGGGTTTGGGCTCTCGTATTCTCATAAAGTTCTACTTTCAGAATTTCCCTGCAGCCTGGCCCGCCATAAGTGCCGAGTGTCTCCTCTGATGGGGGAAACTTTTCTTTATTGGATAGGTATCCTCAAATGTGGTTTCCAGTGTCCTTCTGGAGGGTCTGCTGGCAGAATCGGAACATACATTTGTCCTCTGCTTAAAGGACACTCTTTTGGGGATGATTTATTCTACAGAATAATTTGCCCAGAGGAACTTGGGAAAGGGATTTGAGGCAGTTGTATTTATTCTCCGTATAAAGAATAAGTAACATTGCCTGATAATGATCAGTGTACTGAAAACATGTCTTACACCAAAATAACATTACTGTCACAGAGCTCTAAAGAAAAGTTTACAGTCTTTCTTTATGGGAGGAATTGCAAACATAGATTTTGTTAGTTTTCTCGAATGTTAACCCATTACTCTGAATTTAAGGTGCAACTGTAAGGGTTAAAGGGGATGATCATTATACTTACGACATAGGGAATATAGAATGCATTTAAGGCATTTAGCATAGTAATCACACAATGAATGTTAATATTATTGCTATTACTCTCCTGAAAGAGAAAATATTTGTAGAAATGCAGTCGAATTCATTGCTGTTTTATATTTGACTTTTAGACATTAAAATACATGTTTTCATAATTTATTGGATCATAAAGCCCTAGATATTAAATGATTTGACCAAAGCCAATGTGGTGGTTTCAAAAACCATGTTGTAAGTTCTTTGACTTTCCTCCCATCAGGAAGTGGAGCCTAGTTCCTTTCTCCTTGAATATGGAAAAGCTGTAGTGGCTTGCTTCTACTAAACATTTAGGAATGCAGGGATGTGAAAATACACGACTTCCCAGGTCATAAAAGGCAACACATCTCGCTCTCTCTATCCCTGGCAACACTCCCTCTTGGAATCTAGCTGTGATGCCTCAAGGAAGTGCAGGTTACGCATAGGTATTTGGGCAATATTGCCTGTTGGAGTCCCAGCTGATTGCCAGTGTCAAGAGCCAGACACATGAATGAGGACAGTTTTGAGATGTCTCTGACTCTAGCTCCAGGCACCTTTGGACTCCAACTGCATGAGAAACCCTAAATAGGACCCACCTCCAAGCCCTGAAACTTCCAAAACTGTGAGAGGAAATACTAATAACTGATTACTGTTGCGTATGGCATTAAGTGTGATGTGGTTTTTTATTCCACAATAGCTAACCAAGATAATCAAAGTACCGTAATTAGAACTCAGTTCCTTTGACTTTTGTCCATTGCTTTGATTGCTTCCTTAAAATAATTTCTTGGCTTTCATTTGGTTTAAATTAGAATTTACAAAACACTTTTATTTCAGGTATACTGAGGCTCTTAGATTATTTTTAGAAAATAAGATACCTGGGAAGGCTATCAGAGCTTATTTATTTGAAGCTCTTTATTATACAGATGAATAAATTAAGCTTCAGAGAATTCATTGTTTAAGACCACTGTAAGTGGTAAGATGCAATGATTATTTAGAACTTCTTAAGTGTCTAAGTGCTGCATTGTAGATGGCAATGATAACAGTCATAAGCAATGGCACTCAACCAAGTTGTTCCCACACTCAATTGACCGACAATGCATAGTAGGTTACTATCAGGTTCACTTGATCAAATAATTTGGGCTTCTGCTTGATTTTGGAAGACCTGAATTGTGCCTGAGGAATGCATTTATTTTCTGGTATCCACTTCATTTTGTGCTTTGTTGACAGAATCAAAGTACTCACTTAAATGCATACAGAAGTGCACACGCGTAGGATTATTCATTTATATGCTTTTACATTAGAGTTTGAAAGCATTTTTCCCTTTTCTCTTGGAAGCTATTGGAAGAAATGGATTAGAAAATTGAAAAATATAAAAGACAGAATCAAGGTGTGTGAAAAACAGGGTGTTTGCTGAAGAAGGCAGTCTTCTGTGGTTGGGTGAGGGAATACATCTTGCTATTGTTGACAGCACAGCGGTCTCTCAGAATCCTGGGGGAAGATTGCAAGAAGGTGATGGGGAATTTCTATTTTTTGCTTTTGCCCCCTCTGCATATATCTGCCTGAGGGATAGAAAGTTAATCTCAAGTTACCCAGGTTTTTTTTTTTTTCTTTTTTCTGCTGTTGCCAGTGCTTTCTGTGACTTCTGCTCCTCTGTTTCCCTGAGGCTGAGAGAAGGAGGAGGCCTTGAGAGGCCCAGGTGCCACCACGTGGAGCACTTGATATGTTAAACATTGAGCCAGTTCTTCTCCACTGACTGCTCAGCAGTCTGGGTGCAATTTCACTAGTGCTCAAATACCCCTTTCTTAATGACACATTCTTACATGTCTAAACCTTTTACAACCTTAAAGTTAGGTGAATTATTATGGGTTTTTAAATATCTTTTGCTGTGATTTTGGTCAGCGGTTGATGGGTTGATTTGTGATCTCCATAGATTGTATGTGCTTTTCCACCAACTGTTAGGGAAGAAGAGAGGACACTATAACTTTTGGATTTGTCTGAGGTCTTAGCATAGCTAGACATGGCCAAGGAGAGGGGGCCTGGCGGTGTTTTATTCTTTATTTTCTTGGTCAGTGGCCCAGGATATAGTAGAAGTATCTCTGATTACAAAAAGAGAGTAAAATTAGCTACCTTTTTCCTGGTCCTATGATTCAGAGATTTGAGTCATATGAGAAAAAAATCCACTTTGGTGTGAAGAGACCTACCTAGGTTCAATCCCAGCTCCATCATTTATGAGACCCTAGTATGTTACCTAACTTCCCGGAACCTTAGGTTCCTCATCTCTAAAATGAGAATAATACTAATAACTTTATCAATTAAATGCGATGCAATTCAGCAGCTATCATTCAAACACTTGGGATTTTTTTTTTCTTTTGTGACTTTGCATTGCTTCTTGATAAAATAATCTAGAGCAACATTTGAATTGAATATACTGATAATCAAGCTGAGAAAGAGAAAATATGATAATTCCATTTTTATTTTATATTTAAAACAAAACTTCAAATTTAAGAAACTTTAACTCTAATGAAAACAGAAATTTTATCTGTCAGAATCTCCTCTGTGTTAAAAGCTCAGTTTCAAAAGTCTCTTTAAGTGTGTCTCCTCCCCTCTCCTCACTCACACACAGTTTCCAGGGAGAAGCAGTACTTTAACCCATTCTGTATAAATTAGTTTCAGATAAACTTAAAGCAAATCCTCCTGATAGTGGTATTACTTTCACAGCAGAAGATGAAAGCATATTACTACAGTTATGCTACACATTTTTCAAAGAAATGACTCCTGCTGAGTTTCATTATTGCAAACACTACATTTGATCACAGGAATGTGGCCAAAGCCCAGTGGCTGAAGGGGTAGTGCACTGTTACTTGTACAGGATGAAGCATGCTAATTATTAGGATGGGTGAAGCAATGATAAATATCCCTGCTCTCCTTTTTCTTCCACAAGATTGCAGTTCTATAAATCATCAAAACACAGTCCAATTAAATGTATGGGTGTGAACTTACAAGGCCTGATCCCTTGCATTATAGAAGGAGGACTGAAGTTTCTTTCTTCTAGGTTACATTAATGATCCAGGGAGAAAGTGCAGTTGTATACATTCTAAGTATACAGAACAATGGCTTTGCATCTAAGGTGAACATCTCCTGTTGTTAAGATTACCCTTGAAAATCCTCAGGAAGGCAACTCACTGGAGGCTGTCATTTGTGTCATGAAATCCACCGCAGCCTGTTTCTCCTCCGGTGTCGGAGTAGATGGATCTTGCTTTGGTCGGGCACCAGGGGAAGATGTTGGCTTGCCTTTGGGATAGGTTGTGCGAACAGCAGCTCCCCTTTAGCCCTACGTTCACACAGTGGTGAGGTGAGAGCTTACACTGGAGAGACACACGAGTCTACTGAGAGGTGGCCAAGTCACAGCCGGGTCACTCTCATTCTCAGGCACAGGAGCAGGGAGCAGGATTTTGGTTGGGATTAATTACATTCCTTCCGTGGTTATTTCTGTACCTTCCTGTCTCTGTGACTTTCTCTTTTTTTTACCTAAGAGCTATCTTTAAAGTTTAAAAAATTAAATGCGCATATAATAGAACTTCCCTGAATATGCACTGAACTCTGTCATTATTTTTAAATTCCTCTGTTTTCAGATTCAGGATTTATTAGCATTTCTGACTGACGTCCTCTTTTATCCCTAGAGCTCAGAGTCCGTCAGAGAGGCTGATAGAGGATGATGCAAGTTTGCTGAATGGCTGAGTCTAGGCTCTCCAGGACATTGATCCTTACCAGTGTCTGCTCAACTCAGCAGGGGACCGCGGAGCTTTGTTAGGTGGTCTGGGGCTGTCTCTTTTGTTCAGAAATGTTCAGCCTTTTCCTCTGTCATAGTGAATAATTTATTTAATACAGTCAGCTACAGTCAGGCACACAAAAGAAATTCATTTTTGTTTCATCAAAGCAGAGACAAACTGTCTATTCATTCTGGTAAAGATTTTTTTTTAAACAGTGCCAACTAAGAGGAGTTATGTCTTTTGGTCTGTGAACTGGATATTTGGTACACTGAAGTTGAACCTGGAAACTCTAAAGGTTTGAAGTAGCATGGAGAAGTGAAAAGAGCCGAGGACTTGTAGCCAATTGAATGTGACTTATATGCCAAGATTTAGGTAATGAGAGCTGATACTTATTATAAGCCAGATCCTGTTATACGAGCTTTTCATATATTAGCTAATCCTTAATCTTCCCCCAAATCCTATGATGTAAGGCTATTATCTTTATCTCCATTTTAAAGTAGTGGAAGCAGAGGCAGAGAAGTTAAACAACTTGCCCCAGGCCACTCAACTAGGAAGTAGCAGAACTGGGATTTGAACCTAGGCAATCTGGCTCAGTTCCTATGTATTTAACTGCTGCCTCTCTGTTTCCCCTTCACTCTATCTCATCTAATCCTCATGACAACTCTGCAATGCAACTACTAATATCTACAGTTCAAATATGAAATTACAAAATGAGCTCAAATTCACCTGCTTCTAACAGACAGATTCAAGGCTTGGGTCCAGGTTTCTCCAAAAAGTAATAATTGTCAAAATACTGTTTCAAAGAGGTGCCTGAGTTGAAGCTGTGGCTATGCCTCATACAAGCTCCATGACCTTGTGTCCATCACTTATTCTTCTGGAACCTCAGTTTCCTTATCTGTAAAGTGGTGATGATGATACAGCTCTGCCCACCTCATGGTGTGAGGATACAAGCAGGTGAAATGATATAACAGTGAAAACTTGTTTCTTTCCTGTATCCTTGGCAATGAGTAAGGGAGCCTGTTTTGGTCATTCCCCTCTTTCATTTTCCCAGAGATGATATAGCGAACTGCAACCTGGAAGAGCGCTTTCCTAAGCATAGAAGTTACTTCCCAGGAGGGACTTAGGTGCTGAAGTACTTGGATCTGCCTCATTAATCTACGTGGTAGAGAAGTTTCTAATTTTCCTGACTTTGCTTGGGAGCCCAGGCTCAGGTACCACCTGGAGGATAAAGGGAAGCTACTTAAAATAACACCAGCTATTTTTGTAAAAATGATAAAATATTTTGAGGAAGAGAAGTGGCTCCTAAAACAAGCTACTATGCTATGACAGTTCCTCTTGATGAAGAAGGTTTATTCTCATGACACGTAACTTTATAATCTGGGCTACTAGAAAACAGAAGGCCCGAGGATGCATTTATGACATCGTATAAGGGCTGATGTTATTATAAAACCTCATAAAACTATTGACAAATATTCTTCAAAATCTAAAAGTATGAGTCTTAGGGTGGAGGTTAGTGAGGGCCAGAGTTGGGCTATGATTGTGAGGAATGGGATTTGCGAGTGATAATCTGGTATCAGTGGAGGCAATGGTACCAGTGGTAGGCTGATTTGTAGGGTAGATGGGGAGGTAGGCTGGGTCCAGATTCTAGAAAAGGGCAATTAAAGTGGAACTTAACTTCATTTGCTCTCAATAGCTCCTGGGACCATGTTCATACTAAATTCCTACATCAGTTATCTACTGCTGTGAAATTATTCTGTTGGTTGGTTACGTGGTCTTCTGTTGGTTTTACCTGTGCGTATTCACATGGCTGCATTGAGCTGGAGGGCTGGCTGGAGGTTGGGCTCAACTGAAGAGCTGGGATGGCTGGGCCTCTTTCTCTATGTGGTCCTTCAGCCTCAAGGAGGCTAGACTGAGCCACGGTGGGGGCAGCATTACAAGAGGACATGACCCAAATGTATAAGTTCCTCTCAAGTCTCGATTTCTGTCACGTTTTCTGATGTCTTAGGGGCCAAAGGAATTCATGTAGCCAAGTTCAGAGTCAATGCAAGGAGACTCCACACTGGTGTGAACATTGGGAGGTATTCACTGGGGAGATTAATTTAACCATATATGATTGTCTGGTCTCTGTTCTCTCCCATATGCAAATACACTCATACCTTTTAAGACCTTCTGAGTCTCACCTAATTATGACATCATGGGAGGAACTTATGAATTCATGATTTGAATCAGGTCTAGATGTGGATAAGGCCTTATGGGTGTCGTTCCTCTTAATCTGGAGACCTGCGAACTACAAAGAGATGTTACCTGACTGCTTTACCCAATATACAATGGTAAGACAGAGGACAGAGTTAAGATAACCACTGTAGAAAATCTCGTTCGGAGGGAGAGGATATATGTATACATATAGCTGGTTCACTTCATTGTACAGCAGAAACTAACACAACATTGTAAAGCAGTTATACTCCAATAAAAAAAAATCTCATTCAAAAAGGAGAGAAAGGTAGTATGTGAGGGTGATATGGCTGTGACATCTGTCATGCCATTGATCGCCAGGGTTGATTCGGCTGATCTGGCTGGCTAGGCGGGTGGCCCCTTCCTCTGTAACTGCTCTGTGTGCATTCATCCCAAAACTGTGTGCCCAGTGGAAGAGGATGACCTTCCCTGAGAGAGGAGGATCATTCTTTGGTCAAGAGCATATGAGTAGCTGAGCTCCCCTGCTAGACCCTCCAAACAAGCTCTCAAGGTCCATTTGTAGGGGAATGCGGGGTGGTGAAACTCCTGAAACTCCAGATACATCCAAATGAGGCGCTGCCTGTGGCAGTCTGCCCTTCTTTAGAAAAACAAAGCAAGATAAAATGAAGCAAAATACAAAAAGCAGAGGGGTAGGAGCAGCTCAGAGCAGTCATGGGTCCAGAGCATCTTTGAACTCCGGCCAGGCACAAGTTGTCAGGGCTCCTTATTCCAAAGAAGGGAATGCTGCTTGCTGAGGGCCCAGTTCTGCCCCTGGGAGTGTTTTCCTAATCCGTTGTTCTCTGTGGCTTCTGCCTCTACCCTCTGGTCTTTCTTTTTCCAAAAGAAATGGCCTGTGTTTGCAGCTAAGCAGCTCTCTCAACCTACTCCCTGCTTGTAGAGCCTGTATTCATTTTGAACTGTCTCTACCCCTGTTAGTCCAGGCTGATACAAAGCTTTCACATTTGGCCACTCAGTGGGAATTCTCTGAATCTGACTGGGTTCACCTCATGGCCCTAAAGTCACATACATAATTCTTTTTGAGACAGACCTCTCTCTATTTTGGGCTGAGTGTCAGGGTGCTGTGGGACATTGCCTTTAAGATTTTTAGAAATTCTTTATTCTAGTTGAGAGGATCTAACTAGGCATTCTGCTGAATCCTTCTGAGGTCTTAACAAAAGGTCTTATAAATAAACTTATGATTTGATCTCAACCCTGAGGTCATTTCTCACTTTTTGAATCTTTTACTGACTAAAGATGGGGAAAATGTGAAACAGTTTTGTTTTTCAACCCATTGCATCCTGGTTCTTCTATATTTCCTTGAAATTCTGCTCGCAAACTGAACAGTTTGCTCTGTAACTAATCTCTCTTCCTTACACAAGAGACCCAGTTGGCGCTTTTAACATTCTGTCTGGGTATCTCCTTAGTGAGATGCACAAGTCTATGTTCTATCTTCCAAATTAATACAGGCAAGAGTTTTGCCAGTTGACTTTACTACAAACCATGAGCCACTATCTTCCCAGCCTCCAGAGGCAGCTTTTACACTGTGGTAAACAGAATAGTGACTCCTTTAAGAGATCCATGTCCTAATCTTCAAAAACTGTGAATATATTACATTACCTGACAAAAGGGACTTTGCAGTCGTGATTAAGTTAAGGATCTTGAGATAGGGGAAACTGTCCTGGGTTATCTGGGTGGGCCAGGTGTAATCATAAGCATCCTTATAAGGGCAAAGGAAGAGGGAGTCAGGATAGGCAGAGCGAATGAGAGAGAGAGAGAGAGAGAGAGAGAGAGAGAGAGAGAGAGAGAGAGAGATAGATACTGATTTAAAGACGATACCCTGATGGATTTGGAAATGGTTGAAGGGCCACAAGCCAAGAAATGCAGGCAGGCTCTAGAAGCTGGCAAAAGTTAAAAAAGGAATGCAGCTCTGCCCACATCTTGATTTAAGCTCTGTAAGACCCATTTTGGACTTACGACATTAGGAACTGTAACACCATAAATTTGTGTTGTTTTAAGCCACTAAGTATGTGGTAATTTGTTACAATAGGTGATTGGATCCATCCCATTGAGGAGTTCAAATAGTTAGAAGTTTGAGTTCAGAGATTCCCAACAGGATCTGGACTCAGAGAAACAAAGGTGGCATTGGCGTTGCCTTTTCTTTCTTTTTTTCTTTCTTTTTTTTTTTTTTTGAGCCCGAGCAGCCAGTTGGAGTTTCCAAGTTTTTACTAGAATGCATGGTCAGCACAGAAGGTAGTTTAGTACTCCACTAAAGCATCTGTGAGCTATTGGTCTCTAATGGGATATTTTAAGCATTTTCTACATATCTTGGTCTCTATTCAATCCTTCTTATCCACTAAAAAAATTTTAAAATTCGAAAAGAATATTGTTTGGTAATGCAGTCTGGCAGAGAAAGAACTAAGATCCGTGTACGTTAGCATAGCTAAAATTTGTATTATCTTAACCATGAAATTTTAATAAATCAGTCAACAAATGAAATTGGTGTGATAGAGTCATAACCTGAAAGTTTTTTGTCTGTCAGTTTCATGCTCAGATAATTATTAATGATGGCTATTAATGCATTCATGTGAAAAGACGCTAATTCATAACAGAGAAGTAGCAGCTCTCACTTATGATCCAACTCTGGGGCTTGTGGAATATGAACCAATCAATGCACCTGAATACTAAATGTTTACCAGGGCAGGCTTCAGGGACACGCTTGCTTGTACAATTTGCTCACCGACCAGAACAACCCAGGAAAGAGTCACAGCCATTCTGAAAACTTTAATGGTTTGACAAATGGACATATGAGCAATTTATAATAAGCTGCTCAAGAGTTCCTAATTTAATTTCTTATTTTAACTACTGTGAGAGTTCGGGGTGTCAATGTGTCTTGGGAATATTAAAGTGAAAATGAGAATTGTAAGTAGAATTTCAGTCTTTTCTGAGGGTAGAAGAAAATGCCCATTATTCATGAGTCTAAGATTAGTCTTTTATTAATTAATAAAGAAATACTTCTTGAATGTTCCAAAGAGTATGTGTGTGGTCAGCCAGAGGCTCACCTCTGCACTGGCAATGCTTGGTCAGAGGAGCAGGATTATTGGGCTGTGGGCAAGGGCAGGAAGCAGTGAGGTGCTAGTAAATGTTTAACAACTGGCTCTCAGGGGAAAAAAAAGCCCTGATTAGCAGCATTTGCCAATTTCCACGGTAAAAACTCCCACTATGACCAATTTCAAGCTACCCAATGACTGTCATTTCATACAGATTTGGGAAGGGATGTGTCCCATTGGCTCTCATCAGCTGGTACAACATGGCACATCCCTGCAAAGAGTTTTCAGGGACAGAAGACACACAGAAGTTGTTTCCATTTGGGGCTTTTCTAAACACCTGCATTTGGACTTTAAAACATTGTAGATATAGTGAAGGTGAGCTGTTTAAGGATTTCTCTTCCTTTCTTCGGTTTTTTGATTTTTTTTTTCCAAATGAAAAATAAATTAAGACTCCACTGATAACATGAAGGACAATACCATTTATATCCTCCTAGATATGTCTTAACATTAAAGACCACTGAGACCAAGTCCTGGGCCAACGCATCAAATGACAAATCCATCTAGGTGAGTGGAACCCTTGCTGGATTTTTTTTTTTTTTTACTGAACTGTGATTCCAGTTTTAATTTTTTAGCGATGTGTTATATGAGAGATTAAAGGCCTTTTGTCAGTGATTCATTTAAGTCAATTATGAATAAGTTGACATTCCTGGGAAGCCTTTGAATATTTTATGATGTGTACTGACAGCACTGCTAATTGGAGACAGATATACTTACCTGCTCCAATTCACTGTTTCCCCAGTGCAGCCTCCCAACTCCATCCATCTTAGAGCTGCTATGTTTAAAAATTATTCTAAAACCATTCAAAACAGAGTGAGAATAAAAGGACTATACGATATGATCCTACTGTTCTGAGTCCCTTAACACCTTAAGGGACTGAAAAGTGTCATTTCTGACCTAGATTCTTTGTAGGTTGGGGTGGAGTTTATCTTATCAGGTGGCCCCCCAGGCTGTGCTTAGTAGGGCTGACTTAGCTGATCTGTCTGAGAAATATGTGCTCTGTGTGTTCCCCACAAAGCAACTGTTCAATCATAATTTGAGGATGATGGTGGTGTCAGAACCTCCGAGGAGGCCTAAGATG
Organism: Balaenoptera musculus; assembly: GCF_009873245.2. Classification (NCBI taxonomy): domain Eukaryota; kingdom Metazoa; phylum Chordata; class Mammalia; order Artiodactyla; family Balaenopteridae; genus Balaenoptera; species Balaenoptera musculus. The sequence goes on along the minus strand of NC_045789.1, from coordinate 86,872,006 downwards.
ACCCAGCTCCTGTCAGTTCTTTGGATGGAGTGTGCGGTGCTGTGCTTTCCTTTACCCCAGGCAACATCACCTTTCATAATCCAGGGCCTACGTCAGCTATTGTAATCCAGGCACTGAAACTAGGGAGGGTGGGACAGATGATTAAGCCACATGCCCACCAGGATGTTTAGAACAATGCGCAGTAATGTGTGTTCAAGGATGCTCTTCTTGGTTGCCTATAATAGCTAAAAATTTGAAAATAATATAAATGTCCCCAGTCAGGAAACTAAAAAATTAAATTATGGTTCAGTAATACAATGAAATTCTATGCAACCACTAAAAATATTAACAAAAGTGTATGTTTATGTATTAGGGTTCTCCAGATTATGTGTATATATATATATATATATGTATATATATATATATATATATATATATATATATATATATATATATATATGTATATATATATTCTGCAAGATGGGAGCTCAGGAAGCCAGTGGTATAATTCCAGTCCCAGTTTGAAGACCTCAGAACCAGGGGAGCTGATGGTATAGGAGAAGACCAATGTTCCAGCTTAAATAGTTAGGCAGAGGAGAGTGAATTTGGGGATTGAATGATGCCTACCCACATTGGGAAGGGCAATCTGCTTTACTCCATCTACTAATTCAAATGCTAATCTCATCTGGAAATGCCCTCCCAGACACACCAGAAATAGCATTTAGCCAAATATCTCGGAACCTGGTGGTTGGTCAAATTGACATATAAAATTAATCATCATAATTCATTAGCCCCAAATGAATGAATGATGTATAATTAAGTAAACATTTATAGTATATCTCATTTATGTAAAAGATGTATATATACAGATATATGCTTATAAATGGAAGGATTAAGGAGTTTGGGGATTATGAATATTCTTTTTTCTATTTTGTCTATCTACATTTGTACATTGAACAGACACCATGTAATGATGAAATAATGGCAATAGCTTAAAAATAAAAAAAGAAAGTTGTTATAAATACTCAGTTCAAGAGAGATCTTCATGAGGCTCTGGTCACGCCCCTGCCTTCCTAGACTTAGTCCCTCCTACCCCCATCCCTTACGTATCCCCTTCCTGCCACCCTCGATCCTCCCTTAAGGGGAATGCAACAGGAACCCCATGTGGTAGATTGAATAGTTTTGTTGCCTACACCTAAGGATTCTCCCCAGGACCATATCGTGAAGATGAAGACCAGGATATCAGAATTTTCTCATGAAAGTCAGGGAAACTGGGACCATTGAAAAATCCCAGCAGGGAAGAAGGTCACTGCTGGAATCCAGGGGCCGGGGTGCAGGTAATGGACCACCCTGGTCAGCAACATCACTGACTCAGACACCCAGACCTTGCTCTGGGTTTCCCTTAACTTCTCTCCCTTCCTCAGATATGCTTCTGCCGCAAGAGTGCAGAGCCTGGAGAAATACTCAAGTAGCTAATCAAGATGCAGCTGCCGGTCGGCTCAATTCTACTTAATGTCTATGTCAGCGCAGCCCAGGCCTCCTCTAAGTCTCAGTCCGAGAACTGTGCTTTTAGCTTTCTGAAATGGAAGCATGTCTCAAGAGGAGGATTAGCCAATTGGCGAAAGAACAAAGAATCAATTTAGTTTAAAATAGTTCCTTTAATGGTGGTATTTTGCATCCACAGTTACTTTCCAAGGCACGGTGTGCTTTTGTCTGGAATCCTCAGGGAGCCGAGAGTGGGCTTGCTTTTCGCCCTGAGACAGGGAGGGGTTGCAGAGGACCCCCTGCTTTCTGTTGGATGAGAAGCTGAGCCAGAAAAGGATAAAACTTTTAAACTATCTGAAATGCGATGGCAACTGCTTAGGGTGTTTCTTGGGTGTTTTATCTTCGATAAAAAGAAGAAAGAAAATTATCAGAACCTATAGAGAGAGGATAGTTAAAGAATTTATAGCCTTGCCTATACGCAGACTAATTGATTAGGAGAAATGGTCTAACAAGGTCCCCTGGCACTGAAATATATCCCTAGCAACACAGGGATTCAAAACTGTTGCTTTAAAGTAAAAAGTCTCTTATTGCATGGTTAGCCAAATAATTAGGACATGTACCTCATTTGAAGTAGGAAACTGGATTTGGGCAACACTATCTAATAACTGAACTCAGGAATAATTCTAAACTTTGAGTTACACAAAGAAAGCGCTGATTACTTCTTTAACGTCGCCACAAGAAATTTCCTCCCCCTCTCAAGATTAAATGACACATGATTCTAGCTTTTTTGTTGATTTGTTTTGCTCTCCAAGAGTTTAAAGGTAAAGCAATACACAAGTTGAAAAATATGAAAAAATACATATACTTTAATTTTCTGAACAGCTACTAAATGCCAAACACCAGGTATCAGTTACTTCTTTCCTGTATGATAATTGTGAAATGTAGACATGAGGCAGGAGATAGGTGGGCCCCAGGCTGGAGTCTGTCCCCTGTGGACAGATAAAGATAATAGCAGAGCAGAGAAGAGACAGCTGAGCCCTGCCCAGATAAAAGATAAAGAGACCACATATCCCTCATTCTTGAAGAACTTCCTCACTATATGTGCTCTGAAAGGCTCCTTGGAGGTCAAAAGGGGAGGGGGCACCACGCCATAGTAGGTGATGCCAGCCTACCCATAAGCCTCTGTGCTATAATCCATCTTGGCTAGGAGATGCACGCAGAACATGGGAGGACCCTGAGAAAAACCAAATATGGACTCAGAACCAGACAAAGCAAGATGATTGGCCCGAGGAAACCCAGAAGAAATGCCTCATATATAAGTGATTCAAGGTACCACGAGGACGTGACTCTTTCTCTGAGCCCGCCCGTGTGTCTAGCCACATGTACCCTTTTTCCTCCTAATAAACACTTTACTCGTTTCACTACTTTCCATCATTTTTTGGAAATTTATTTCTACAAAGCCGATGGGCCAGGGTCTTGTCATTGGCCACTGGCCCTGTGGTCTAGTGGGTAGGATTCAGTGCTCTCACTGCCGTGGCCTGACTCCAGTCGCTGGCTGAGGAACTGAAATCTTGCTTCAAGCTGCTGCATGCAGGCCGAGGCCATCCGAGATCAGACATTATTATTACTCCCACTTATCAGATCCAAAAACCAAGGCCAATGAGTTTCATCTTCCCTAAGACATTCCAGCCAGGAAGTGGTTGAGCCAAATTTTGAACTTTGGCTTTAAAGGTGCCTGGCTTCCGAGAAGCCACACGACCTTCTAGATACGTAACAGCATCCAGGTATAAAGAGAGAGTTGTATTTTAGAAAACCTAGAGATGAGAGTGAAATTATCTAAAAAGGATTTGTTCGGCAGGCAAATGTGAGATGAATCAAGTATGTAGGCTGGAGAAAGGAAGCGTTAGGGTGATGGAGTGGATCCTGAACCCTTCCAAATGCTAAAGCATCCTACAATCCATGGAGAAAGGAGGAAGGCAAGATTAGATGACGGACAGAAATGTCAGGGTGAAAACCAACACAAGGGGGTCAGTCATGAGTTCTTGGGAGACTGGGTCCTGCCAGAGCCCAGCACAGATCCTTGGTATTCCATAAATATTTTCCAAATGAAGAAGCAGCGTACTTCAGGACATGGATGTTGAGGACCTAGACTGAGGCTGAAATTACCAGCACATAGAGTCCAGGTTTTCACGTCTTAAGTAGTTCCCATACGACCTGGTACCTGGCTCTATTTAACCTAAAAAACAATCCAACCTAGGACATTTTAGTGCAGAAGTTCCGCAGCAGAGTTTCATGGATAGGCTTGGTTGGGGAAGGAAGTTCTACATGGCTGGGTGCGGGGGCCGTCAGTTGTAGCGTTTATGCACAATACAATTTTTAGAGAGCATGTAAAAAGTTTTTTTTCCCTTTTAAGAATGCTGACTTTATTTATTTTGAGGATGGCATAATTTTTTTATTCCTTGTTTTATTGTGGTTAGATATACATAACATAAAATTTACCATTTTAAGCATTTTTTTCACAAAATATTGGCTATGTACCTCATATTGTGCAATACAGTCCTATGGCCTATCTTACACCCAACTGTTTGTACTTCCCACTCCCCACCCCTATATTGTCCCTCCCCCCTCCCCACTGGTAACCACTAGCTTGTTCTCTATATGTGTAAATCTGCTTCTTTTTTGTTATATTCATTAGTTTGTTGTATTTTTAGATTCCACATATAAGTGATATCAGAGCATATGTACATTTTAATGAGGAAAGAGAACCCATAGCCTTTATCAGATTCTGAAGGAGGGCTCTGAATTATTAAAAAATATAATGATAATACTAAGATGAAGTAATGGGAAAACAAAGAAGATTCAGAGACTGGCTTTTCCATTCTACTCATTTTCTTCTCTCTATCTCAAAAACACCAAAGTTATTTTTGACTGACTGTCTTTTTTATGCTGTCCTCCTTCCTTAAATGCTGTCCCCTCAACATGTTTTTCAGCTAACTCCTCTACATCCTTTGGACCCCAGAACTTTCATCAAGTCTTTCCTGACTACTTTAGGTCACATGGATTTAATTTCTTCCTGCTCTGAATTCCTATAGAACACATGCTGTATCCTACACAATTTACCCTTGAATTATATATTGTCTGTCATTATTGTTTCACAAAGTGGATTTTTTCATGCTAATAGATTAACAGATCTTTGGGCAGAGGGACCACATTGTAGATTAGTGGCTCAGAGTGCACACGTGGCTGAGTCTTTTTCCCTTACCACGTGCCCTTGGGCAAGCTATTAAACCTCCTCACCGCTTGGTTTTCTCTTCTGTAGAATGATGATAAGAACAGAACCTTCACCGTTCAGTTCATGGAAGGATAAATGAGGTAACGCATAAAAGGTGCTTAGCACCAAACAATAGAAACAAATACATTGATTTTTATTGATTGTAAAGCAATCATTGTAGAACAATACATTGATTTTAACTATTACAGCATATTTATTATTACCTTCTATTTCTACCTTCTACTACAGGGGCTTCTCTGCTCTCACTCTTGAATTCTGAGACACTGGGAAAGCCACTTAAGCCTGTTTAGTCTCCGTTTCCTCATCTTTGAAACAAGGTGATAGTATTGGTAAATAGGTTTCTTGTAGGCTTCAAATGAGATAATGAACGTAGTATTGTTTTGGAACCCTAACCTCACAACAACCCCAGCCAGGAGGTCAGAGTCCTTCCCTAGATTTTCAAACTGAAGCCTTAATCTCCATTGTGATGTATGAGATAACAGCTTCCAGGAGCAAAGTCACCAAACTTTCTTACCGAAGTTAAGAGAAAACAGGTGATACGCAGAAAGAAGCTGATCTGGGAGAGGGAGTGAGGAATGCAGTGAGCCCCTCGGTCTCCTTAACCCAGGCTCTTGCCCTGCCTTCATGCTTACCTGAATCAATGACCCCAGCACCCTCCACTGGCCTCCGTGGCCTGCTCTTTCAAAGAAGCTAGTTAGAGCCAGGTATCTGTCTGGGCCTCTGGAGTAGCCTTTGACGAATACAGAGAGGCAAGAACAAAGCTAGCAATTCAGCAAAAGAAAGGATGGCAGGGCACAAGTGGATTTTTCTCGCTTCCTGTTTTGTTTCCAATCAAAAGAGAAATGGAGGAAATCTTGGCAACTTTAGAGAGAAGTCAGGCAGCATCCCTGCCACTGTCCTGACAGAGCAGAGGAGGGATCAACACTCTTCTCTCCACGGAATTTGAGGTACACATTTTCCTCTCGACTTGTGGAGCCCCCAGACGTTCGGGAGAAGCACTCCAATGCAGTGCAGGGTTTCGGCAAAAGCTTGCTCCAGGGCACTTGAATCCTTTCAGACGGTGGCAGCAACCCTGACCCCTCCAGTGTGGTATAAAACTAAAGTTTGGGGGGTTGAGGAAAACTGGAGCTTCATCAGTTATGCTGATCGGGCTCGTATTAAGACATATGTAGTTTTGTGGCTAAAAAAACTTAACAGAAGGAAGGTTACACACATCTCTAGAATCTAGGGCTTAACTTACCTTTCCAGCCAGGAAATAAATGTTACCTAAATGTCTAACCTGAAACCCTGAAGCTGTAGTCGGAGCTTTTACGCATGTGTGTGTACACGCACATACGTATATGAGGTACATGACGTATGTATACGGTATCTGTATATCACTGTATCCTGGTAGCTGCAGAGATGTATAAGACTTGGTCCAACACAGATTTTTCCCCTCTCTGTGCAGATGATCATTTCATAAAGCTAAGGTTGTAGGGATCATGGCGAAGCCTGAATTTTATGTATTTTCAGAATAGAAATTTACCCTCTTAGAGGCAGTGTCTTAGGGGCTTCTAAGGAGTCTTCATTTTTTTTATACAACTGATTTTCAAGTAAGTGATTATGAAAGTAATAAATGTTTGTGTCAGAGAACCTGAAAAAAGTGTATAAAAGGCCAAGGAGATAATGAAAATCACCCGCCAGGAGACCTTTTTGAGAGGAAAGGGATCCTTTGGCTATTTCAATATAAACTCCTTTGCATTCAATTCAGTTGGAAAAACATTCAGTGTGCCCGGAAGATCTCTGAGTAGGGTGTTGCCGGGAATGCATATTAGAGTCCCACTCAGCCCTCTTCAAGGACTTGGTGATGGAGGAAAGGCTCTAATCATTGTCCTGATTGTCCTTATATGAAATTCAGCACTACCTCGAGGATGACTGTTAGAATAAGGTTCCAGCCTAATCACACTTGTCATATTTGCCAAGCCACTGAGGGCTTTGGTGTAGAACAGAAGCCTTTCAAACTCCAATAACAGCCTAGATAAAATGTGAAAACAGCCTTTTATCCTTTTTTCCTAACGTCAGGCTCCAAATGACGAAGTTCACCTAAGACAAGACAGCAGTGCAGCAAACAGCTGATGGCAAAGGTGTCCTCACTTGCCTTGTCGTTTAGATGACTTGGGGAGGAGGCTCGTCAGAAAGATGTGATGCAGATTGGGGCAGACCATTAACCAGCTGGGTGTCTCCCATGGGTGGGTTGAAATCACCCTTACCAATTGCTTGAGTCAGGTTGTACAAAAGCTATCAGCTGCTACTAGCTTTTGACTCACCACCGGTTTCTTCTAGTCATTTCTTATTACTGTCTTCAAGCGTAAACGCTTCTGTAAGACGACTGCATTTACCCTTTGGGTAACATGTGCTTGGGAGGAACTTATATTTTCAGGGGAGGATTTGGGGTAGAAGAGGAGGCAGTGGAGGTTGGTGGGGGCATCGAGGCTACAGATGAGTTTTTGCAATTATGGGTGTGCACAAGGCAACCTCGTTTCCAAATGATTCCAGGACGCCCTGGAGCCTTTGTGCCTCCCGCAGGTGGTTTTACTGCTTCTGTAGTAGATCTCTGCTTGTAGGTGACAGCGCTATAGGTGAGACAGAGGCAGTGCAAATGTCTCCACGTGTACCCACCGCACCCACCTGCATACCTTACAGCAAGCTTGAGCAGAGCAATCAGAGAAGGGGAAAAAACACGGCATAACGAAACAAAACAAAACAAAACTTCACGCAGTGACGAACGAAATACACAAGCTAGAGAGGATTAGTAAGCAACTGTAATGATGGGTTTGGGGTTAGCTCTGCGTTTTAAATTAAAATCTGAAAATAAATTCCCGTCGGTTAGGAAGAACTAAGCATCGCCTTGTGAACTGTCCACAGCTGCTCAGATGCTGATTATCTTTCTTTTCTGCGGGCATTTTGGGGAAATAAGCAAGGAAGGAAATAAACCCGCACTGTTTGAAATGCTTCCTTTCATACACACCATCGTGTCCTCTGGCCATTGTCACCTCAGGCAGCTTGGTGGTTCACCGTAGTCATTCTGTTGTGTGAAGGTGGAAGGCCAGGGATTTCAGAAGACTTAAGGGCATCTTTCTCCTCTAAGGATGCAGGAGGCTCCATGGCTGCCCATATTCCTTTGCGCCACTGGAGTATGATCCGGTCGGGATGTTGTGTCGCCTTGGTTCTAAGGGGACCACCCCTGGAACTAGCATCGCATCCCTGCATCCATTCCAGAATTAAATCCTCCTGACTTTTTAAGGATTTCATCTCTCCCAGCTTCATTCGGGGTCATTGACTTTGGACTGTGTTGAGGTTGTGATACATTTTTCACAGCCCCTCACTTCTTTGTCTCTCCCCCAGCCCACATACTTCTAAGTTGGCTCCTTTGATATACTCCCTTCTACTTGGGTGCATCCTGGTTTTTGATAGTGCATGATGAGAAGTCAGCAATTAGGAATGAGCGATGCTCCAGGAATCAGAACAGAAGAATTGGGCTCTTGTCACAAGTAGGCTACAACTTTATGACCTTGGGCAACCTCTTTTAATTCAGAGCCTTATTTATTTATTTTTTAAAACTTATCTGTAAAATGGGGCTTATTATCTCTATCACAGGGGTGTCGTGAGGATCAAATACAATAATGGATCATTAAAAAACCTATGAAGATTGGAGTCCTCTGTGCAGTTGAAGTAATACATCTCTATTGTCTCTGTTTTGACTCAGTTTGGTTTTAGAAAGAATGTGGCTTTCTATTCGAGACAGATCTGCACTGCTAGGATTTTGGCTTCTGGATTCAGGTTTGAGCACAATTAAAATGGAGGCTGCCATTAACCACAAGATTCCATACAACCGTCTTGGATGTGTATTTCTGTGGTACCCCCCTATTTTTCCCCATTATTTGAGTCTGGTAAAAAGAAAGCCATGGACTGAGGATAATTTTTTTATAGAGTGTACTTCAGACAACTCAAAATCAATAGTTGTCTTTGCTGAAGGCACCCAGGAAAGTAGAACATAAGGAATCATAGGGGTTTACTATTGCTTTTTGAGGCCAGTGGTAAAGCTTTATGGTATTCTCATAAAATGCGTGGTTGAGTACAAGTGTAATTATATTTCATTATAGTTTATCATTGTCTGATGATGGATAATACTGTCTTTTGTAAAACTTGACATTTAATATATATGTGGTCAAAGAACTGAACTCTTTGTTTCTCTCCTCCTAGTGTCTTAGGATTTAAAAGGCAGCTAGAGAAACTGAGGGTGGAATTAACGGTGGGGATGACAGACTATGAAGGCAGCTGAGGCTTTTCAGAGACCCAAGGGATCCAGAAAAAAAATTTTTAATGATAACTTCTTGCTTAGAATGCCCTTGGCATAAAAGTGGGTAGTTTTAATACCAGTACTAATAGTAATAGGTAATAATAATAATCATAATCATAACTAATGCATATTTATGAAGCACATAGAATATCCCAGCCTTTGAGCTTATCATTTTACATGCATAATCTCATCTGAGCCTCATCTCACAACCTCCTTGTGAGTTAAGCACCATTATTATCCTGATTCTACTGGTAAGAAAACTGGGTCTGAGAGAGACTAAGTTGCCCAAGCTTGCCCACCTAGTAGGAGAAAATTTTGTTTCAGTGGAGTGGCAGAAGGTGACTAGTCACTCATCAAACCTGATTTGCTTCTTCTTTGGCACACAGCTATGCTGCATCTCCCAGCTTCCATGCAGGTAGGTGTGGCCATGGACCAAGTTCTAGCCAATGAGATGAGAGGGAAGTGATGTGCAGAAAGCTCACCAAGACTGGCCTATATAGCCTCCCATAATCTATCTTCCAGGCACTTTTCCTGCGCACTGTCTAGGCTTAAAGGACTCTAAACTCAAGGGAATGGCAGAGATACTAGCCCAAAGGAGCCTGAGACCCTGAGTGACCACATGAGGGAGAGCAGCCTGACAATGATGAACACTTGCTTTCTATTTTTTTTTAAGTGATGCTTACGGGATAAACTTTATTTATTTATTTTTAATTTTTTTTGGAGTATAGTTGCTTTACAATGTTGTGTTAGTATCTACTGTACAGCAAAGTGAATCAGCTATATATATACATATGTCCCTTCTTTTTTGGATTTCCTTCCCATTTAGATCACCACAGAGCATTGAGTTGAGTTCCCTGTGCTATACAGTAGGTTCTCATTAGTTATCTATTTTATACATAGTATCAATAGTTTATATTTGTGAACCCCAATCTCCCAATTCATCTCACCCCCTCTCTTCTCCCTTGGTATCCATACTTTTGTTCTCTACGTCTGTGTCTCTATTTCTGCTTTGTAAATAAGATCGTCTATACCAATTTTTTTTTCAGATTCCACATATATGCGTTAATATACGATATTTGTTTTTCTCTTTCTGATTTACTTCTCTCTGAATGACAGTCTCTAGGTCCATCCACTTCTCTACAAATGACCCAATTTCATTCCATTTTATGGCTGAGTAATACTCCATTGTATCTAAACTCAACTCTATCTAAGTGAGAAATCAACTTCTATTATGTTCCACTATTGAAATGTTGCTGCTTATTTGTTACAGCAGCTTTTTAGCATTTATCCATAGTCCACAATCAGTATATTCCTGGAAAAGATATACTATTGAATAGTACATTGCTCTCTACTTCCATGTGTTGTTATAGAAAGAAGTTCACTCATGAAGAAAAACTAAATCAACAGATATTCCATATCGTGGTGACTGAGAAGCCCATGATGTCTTTGTCTGCTGGAGTTCAACAACGTATTTTACTATAACATACCTTCGGTCTTTTGTTCCTTTTTTTGTTCTATCCTTCTTCTCTCCTTCTTTCCTTCCCTTCCTTTCTACTGAGTGCCTGTGGTGTTCCAAGAAGAAAATAAATGAATGTAATCCCTGTCCTTAAGGAGCTCAGACACAAAGGGTGGGTCGAGATAAATACATATATAATTATACTACAGTGTGGTGATGACAGAACACCTGCACTCTGGGAGCACAGAGGAGGGGTACTGACTTGACCAGCGAGGGGCAAGGAAGTCTTAGAGAAGGTGGGGACTGAGGGGAATTTCCTGGGATGTGGGACTTTCAGTGTAAACCCTAGCAATTCCCACACAGATCTGGACAAGTTAGTCACTGTATGTGGAGGTAATGTCTTTATCTCTTCTCAAAGGATGGGCAGGAGTTTGGAGAGAGCATTCTAGACCAAGGGCTAGCATGTGTGCTGGAGGAAAAAGTGCAAGACTTCACTGTGGAAAATGAGGCTGGAGAGTTAGGCGAGAGACAGACAGCGAAGGGCTTTGTAAACCATGTTAAGGAGCTAAGGGGCTGATGGCAGAGACTGAAAGCAGCAAGATAAGGAAGGAAGCCACTGCAGAGTCCAACCCGAGTCAGGTAGAGAGGAGAGGCCATTTGTTTAGATGGCAGAATCTTTAGTACGTGGTCGTTGATGAAACAAAAGGATCTAGAGAGAGAGAGAGAGCAGATCCAGGATGACCTGCAGGTGTTTAGAAGAGTAATTTCCCAGTGACTAGAATTTCAGCAGAGAGCCTTCCTTTCTCCAAGCCTGTGTGCTGTGCTATGTGCCTTGTCTGTGCCCTGTGGTTGGGTCACCTCGCCATCCCCCCACACCCCACCCAGGGAGGGCAGCTCTTGCTTCGAGGGCTTAGCAGGGTGCCTTCTGCACACCTCCTGGCACAGTGGTCCCAGTGCAGAGCAACCTTACTGAGGCCACCCAATGAAGGGGTTAAAAACCTACCTTAGTGTGGTTTGGAGAACTTAAATGACCTGTCCAAGGTTACATAGCTAGTAGGTAGGCAAGGAAGAGTTGACCCTCAGTTGTCCAACTGTCTTATTAATAAAACACAATACAGCTTTTTATTTTGATCCATCCGTAGGAAAGGATGAAAGGGCAGCTTGAGTTCCTTACAAAGTTTAATATCTGCCTTCCCTATTTCAATATATGGACCATGTCTCCTTCAAACTTGTATCTCCAGCACCTATCACTGTTCCTAACATATATGAGTAAATGCTTGATTGAATTCTGAATGAATACTGGCCAGCATGGACATCCTGCCATTGTAGAGTAGAGTAGATAAAGGATATATAGCACAGTTAGTCTAAACGGAAACATTTTTTTATCTTAGCACAAGAAATCTGAACAGGATAATGTACAGCCCAGAGGATTTATATTTATTTGATCCCAATTTGATTTTTGGTTTTAATTTTGTTTTGAGACTTGTCAAAAGAATTAACATCTAAACAAAACCGATGTTCACAGGTATCCTCAATATCCACCAAGAACTTTTAGAAAATAGATAATTTTTTTTTTTCTTGTAAGGCCTAAGACTTTACTTTTAGATTTAAAACTGCACCTAAGCTTGCTGGAGACATTCAATCAAGAAAATGTCACACTATGGTTCCATCTACTGAATTACTTGCTAACACTGAGGCCCAGTTAAAAAGGTGGACTTGACATTAGGGGGAAAAATGTCTCACCAAGATCCTAGAGATTTTTAGTGGCAGTAAGACTCCTTCAAGGAGAGTGGCCTTGAGTGATCTGTCCTTTAATATAAAATATCATTCAGCAAGCTGTACTCTCTGATAATTTTTATAGCAAAACATAACATGTTTTCCAGCAAGGTCAGAAATGTCAATAAAAAGGGACAAATGGACTTGCCTGTGATTCTCAATTTTTTTTTTTTTTTTTTTTAAACTTTGGGTTTATTTTATTTATTTATTTATTTATTTATGGCTGTGTTGGGTCTTCGCCTCTGTGCGAGGGCTTTCCCCAGCTGCGGCAAGTGGGGGCCACTCCTCATCGCGGTGCGCGGGCCTCTCACCATCGCGGCCTCTCCTGTTGCGGAGCACAGGCTCCAGACGCGCAGGCTCAGGAATTGTGGCTCACGGGCCCAGCCGCTCCACGGCATGTGGGATCCTCCCAGACCAGGGCTCGAACCCGTGTCCCCTGCACTGGCAGGCAGACTCTCAACCACTGCGCCACCAGGGAAGCCCCGTGATTCTCAATTTTGAAAACAGTCTGATCTCTTTAGCGCCCTGGTGCTGAGACTTGAAAAGCAAGTATAATTTCACAGGGACTCTTGAGGCTGCCCTATACTTTTAACCAGGGCATCCGCCCGTGCGGCCAGGGTGTCCTTTGGGGGATAATGTAGTACTTTGACCTCGGGTCAGGGGATATTGGCACCCAGGAAAAAGTGTGTTACATAGCTGCCCCTGGATCCACCTTTGAATTGGGTTTGACAGTGGTTAAAAGAGGTTTGGGGTAAAAAAAGAAACTTCCTATGTAACTAATGGACTGTGGTAGTTTTTTATTGATGCATAGTATATGACCACAAATGTAGTGGTTTAACACGACCCTCGTTTATTATCTCACGGTTCTGTAGGTCAGAAGTTGGCGGTGGCAGGGTAGGGTGGTGGTGGAGGGGAGTTTGGCGGCCTTCTTACAGTCTTATAGGCTGAAATCAAGATATAGGCCAAGCTATGCTCTCATCTGTGGGATGTGGGGAAGAGTCTACTTTAATGCTTATTTGGGTTGCTGGGAGAATTCGGTTCTTTGGAGTGTAGGTTCCTTGGAATGTAGGAATGGTTTCTTGCTGGCTGTGGTCTGGGGTCACCCTCAGCTCCAGGAGGCTGCTCTCGGGTCCTTCCGTGTGTCCCCCTTCATCTTCAGACATCAACTGCATATTGAATCCTCCTCACTTTCGGATTCTCTCTGACTTTCTCTTCTTCGACCAGCAGAGAAAATTTTTGCTTTTAAATGGCGTGTGATTAGATTATGCTTATCCAGTTATCTTTGTATTTTAAGGTTAACTGATTTGGGACTTTAATTACATTTGCAAAATTCCGTTATAAGCAGCACCTATAAAGCATTATAGATTATAGGTTACAGGTTATAGATTAGTGTTTAAGTGAATAACTTGGTACCAGAAACCTTAAAGGCCATTTTAGAATTCTGTCCACCACAGCACCAATGTAAATGATTTGCTTTGCATGTACTACTTAATCTAAACCTTTGAACAATCTATAAGGACACAAGTTAATTGCCTAATTCACCCACCCAGTAAGTGATGCAGCTGGCATTCGATCCCAGTCTATTCTGAATCTAAGATCAGTGCTTTTCCATGGTAATAATGATAACGATATTCACAAGAACAACACTCTCTATGTGCCAGGAACTGCCACTTTTCATGTGCTAACTCATTTCACCTTCACAACAACTCTGTACTACAATCTTGGTACTATTATTGCTCTCATTTTGTGGGTGAAGAAGCCACGGAGAAGCCAGCCAGCTCTCAGGACTCTCATTAGTATAATTCAACCACTCCAGTTAATCTCAACTTCTTTGTATCAGCACAGCATGTGGAAATTCAAAGAGCAAGCAAAAACTTGACCAACATCCATTCTAGGTGCTCACAAATTTCCTAGCTGGGTTACTTCTCTTGCAGGCATGTTTTCCTCACCTGCACACTTGGATGTGACACCTTTTAAGACTTTCATGGTGTTAAAGCAAAAGTTGTTTAACAGGCAAGGAAGACTCTACTGAAGACTATTCCAACAGGGAAGAGAGGCCGGAACACAGTCTGAGTTTAACTCTGCTGAAGCCAAGGGCTAGAGCGCTTTTAAGAGCTGGGACGGGAGGATCCCAGGCCATCCTCATTTGCTAATTGGTTTCACTGAAAGGAAAAATAAAGTTTCCCATATCTTCATGACAGGAGGTAGTTTTACAGCTTGGAGAAAGGTGTCTGCCAAAGTTAGGCTCCTACCCTCCCGGAGAAACTGAGAGATAGGGCCATCCCCTTCCTCCAAGATTACATTTCCAAGGGATGGCTCCCAGGTCCTTGAGAAAGACCTTCTTGGTCCCTAAAACTGGCAGGAAGCCTTTAAAAAGATTTACATCTCAAAGGAGAAAAGATGTTGAGCATTCTTTCATGTGTTTGTTGGCAATCTGTATATCTTCTTTGGAGAAATGTCTATTTAGGTCTTCTGCCCATTTTTGGATTGGGTTGTTTGTTTTATATTGAGCTGCATGAGCTGCTTGTAAATTTTGGAGATTAATCCTTTGTCAGTTGCTTCATTTGCAAATATTTTCTCCCATTCTGAGGGTTGTCTTTTGGTCTTGCTTATGGTTTCCTTTGCTGTGCAAAAGCTTTTAAGTTTCATTAGGTCCCATTTGTTTATTTTTGTTTTTATTTCCATTTCTCTAGGAGGTGGGTCAAAAAGGATCTTGCTGTGATTTATGTCATAGAGTGTTCTGCCTATGTTTTCCTCTAAGAGTTTGATAGTGTCTGGCTTTACATTTAGGTCTTTAATCCATTTTGAGTTTATTTTTGTGTATGGTGTTAGGGAGTGTTAATCATTAGAGAAATGCAAATCAAAACTACAATGAGATATCATCTCATACCGGTCAGAATGGCCATCATCAAAAAATCTACAAACAATAAATGCTGGAGAGGGTGTGGAGAAAAGGGAACCCTCTTGCACTGTTGGTGGGAATGTAAACTGATACAGCCGCTATGGAGAACAGTATGGAGGTTCCTTAAAAAACTACAAATAGAACTACCATATGACCCAGCAATCCCACTACTGGGCATATACCCTGAGAAAACCATAATTCAAAAAGAGTCATGTACCACAATGTTCACTGCAGCTCTATTTACAATAGCCAGGACATGGAAGCAACCTAAGTGTCCATCAGCAGATGAATGGATAAAGAAGATGTGGCACATATATACAATGGAATATTACTCAGCCATAAAAAGGAACAAAACTGAGTTATTTATAGTGAGGTGGATAGACCTAGAGACTGTCACACAGAGTGAAGTAAGTCAGAAAGGGAAAAACAAATACTGTATGCTAACACATATATATGGAATCTAAAAAAAGAAAAAAAAATAGTCAGAAGAACCTAGGGGCAAGACAGGAATAAAGATGCAGATCAACTAGAGAATGGACTTGAGGGTATGGGGAGGGGGAAGGGTAAGCTGTGACAAAGTGAGCGAGTGGCATGGACATATATACACTACCAAATGTAAAATAGATAGCTAGTGGGAAGCAGCCGCATAGCACAGGGAGATCAGCTAGGTGGTTTGTGACCACCTAGAGGGGTGGGATAGGGAGGGTGGGAGGGTGTGAGATGCAAGAAGGAAGAGATATGGGAACATATGTATATGTATAGCTGATTCACTTTGTTATAAAGCAGAAACTAACACACCATTGTAAAGCAATTATACTCCAATAAAGATGTTAAAAAAAAAAAAAGAGTTACAATTTGAAACATAAAAAAAAGGAGCAAAGAAAGAATTTACAAGTTTTTCTAAAGCAAATGCTTTAAGAGAAGGGAGGTCAGGGCTTACAGTCAGGAAGAAATCTGTCTAAAGTTTCGTCAGGGGAGGGACATGGTAAGGCCACCTTGGTCGACTGTGAAGACTAAACAGATAATGTATGCTACTGTGCCTTCTAATCTGAAAAGTAATATTCAAGTATCACTTCCTCCAGGAAACTCTCCATGACCCTTTAAGTCTAAATTCTGGGCTCTTTCTCTGTGGTCCCAGAGCTCCTATCTGTCATATGTAATATTAATAGTCTACGTAAGTGCCCATCAACAGCACTATAAACAGATATGTAAGTAAATAGCATACATATATACTATAAATAGAGGTATGTATAAACAGATATGGTACCTGTATGTGCATGAATGCTATAGCCATTAAAGATTGCATTGAAGAAGAAATTTAGTAACTTAGAAAAATGTTTATGGTAGATTTTTATGTTAAATAAAGGCAAATTATAAAACACTATGAAAAATATGATCCCAATTAAGTAACACAACAAAGAAATAAAACCCCCTGGAAGCATATACACCAAAATGACAGTATTTATCTGTAGGTAGTGGGGTTATGGATGATTTTTATTTTCTTCTTTGTGCTTTACCATGTTTTTGGATTTTCTACAATGAAAATATATAACTTCTGTCACCAGAATAAAAAACACAATTTTACACAAAGAACTCCGGACAAAAAAAGCCACAAAGGCAACTTTTATGACTCCCCAGCTCTAATCTAATGGAGGCAGACAGTTCTTTATAATGTTTCCTGAGTAATTTCTTGTCTTTCTTTTGATACTGTCCTTCTGGTGGTCCAAATCTTGACAGAGACCAAAGTGACAAAAAGAGCTCCATTCTTCCTGATCCATTGTTTAGTGCATGGGCTAGCAGCCTGGTAGGAAAGAGGGTTTGGGGGAAGGATATATAATAGGACTGTGATTAGCCTTTCTTGCTCTGGCTCTATCTGCATCCTCAGCCTTGACTTAATGTTATTAGTTGATTGATTAATTGATGGAAATGTTTATTTGCACCCATTGCCCCCTATGTACCTGGCCAAGAAGAGCTGCCCAGAAATGGCATGAACTACATCAGTAGATAATGAGTTTGCCGTCACAAGAGGTATTCAAGCAGAGTCTGAATGGCCACTTATCAGAAATGTGATGAAGAGACTTCTAGCCTCATATAAACCAGCTAATTACCTTTGTGAGACCTGAGACCCTCCTAGTTTGAGGGAGAGTCTCATGAGAAGGGTGTTAATTAGCAGGTTCCCTCTCCTGTAATCCCTGGACAGAACAGGAAGCACAGCGAGGCTTCTAGGAACTGAGATGGGGGAGCTGAGAAAGCCTTTGAGAGCTAAGGCAATCACTCTCTCTCAGGGGTTGTGAGGTATCTCTGCTCTCTTCTTTCCTCTGCAGGTGCATCTTGCATGACCTTTGCTAACTCAGCCTCTAAGCCACAAAATCTTTCTTCCAGCAAACTACCAGTGTGCTTGGGTAAAAGAGAGACACAGAGAGAGAGACAGAAAGAGAGAAAGACAGAGAGAGACAGACAGACAGACAGATTTCGATTCAGTGGTGCACGTGTGATCGGGAGAGAAACTACTATCACAGCTTAAAGTAATGAAAAATATATGAGTTGGTAAATATACTCAAACCTTCCCCAGAAAGTTCCCCTATACATGGGGCAAATTTTCACGGTAGTTTCTGTTTACCAGAATCTACTTCATCTCCTCTCCTTTCTTCATCAGATTGTTCGACACTGCAGTGGTAACTTGAGAATTCTTTCCAGGGTCCCTGCGTAGCTGATTAGAAAAGCATTCTGAAGTTGGCTCTCTGAATTGTTATTTGGAATATACTATCTAGAATCCAAATGGCTTATCGAAATATTTTAGCTCAATTATTCAGATTATAGGCATAAACTTGTGTTTTTGTGTTAATCTGAAGTCATTTCCTATATTTGTTCAGTGAGCAGAGCCAGCTAAGCAGGGAATCAAAAACATCTTTTAAAATATAGAAACCATTAACAAATATAGAAAACACTGGGAGTAAAATTCCCTCCTTTGTGTCACAGTGAGACCCTATGTTACAGCTGCCTGATGGTTCTATAACCTTTAATGATATCCAGCTTCCTCACTGGTTATCTTTGCCTGGAGCTGCAAAGATTTCCTTAATAATTTATGCCACGTTTTTCATTTCCGTTCACCTCATCACGTAATCAGCAGAGTTGTAATTCCTCTTCCCCTACTACATCTTCATTTTCGACCCCATTACCTGTACGAGCTCCAAAGCCTCACCCGTTCTTGGCATGGTGTTTCTGTCTTCTAGGTGCTCTCCTGGGTCTCTGGCAATCTGCTGCCTTCTAATTGGTGCAGATGCGAGTAGGAAGATGAGCAGAGCACACTAGGGAGGAAGCAGATTCTCCTGGTAAGTAAGGGGTCCTTGGGGACCAAGGCACTTTGGGGAAGATGCTTTAACACTGTCAAGCACAGTGAAAGAGCAATTTACAGAGTCCTGTTCCATGACATTTTTTCTTACCTTTCAAAGGGGTATTTCCAAAGCCTCCACTGGTGTTGGCTTGACCTCTTGAAGTGCACACCTAAGCAAGCTCAGAATTATAATGATAAATATCACTTATTGACCGGATGCTTCACAGATGAAGAACCTAAACCTCTGAGAACATAACATAACATTGGCCAAGAGTCTTAGTCCATTTGGGCTGCTATAAACGAATACTATAGACTGGTGGCTCATAAATAATGTAGACAACAGAAACTTATTGCTCACAACTCTGGAGGTTAGGAAGTCTAAGATCAAGGTGCCAGGCATTCCTCATCTGGAGAAGACCGGCTACCTGTTTCATAGATTGCTGATTTCTCACTGTATCCTCATATGGTAGGAGGGGCAAGGGAGTTCTCTGGGGTCTCTTTTATGAGGGCACTAGTCCCATTCATGAAGGCTACACCTTCATGACCTCATCACCTCCCAAACTCCACCTCCAAATACCATCCCATTGGGAGTTACGTCTCCACGTATACATTTTGAGAAGACATGAACATTCAGCCTGTTGTGATGGAGACAAATTGGTGTAGGAGATATGCTATTTTTGGCAGAATGGGGAGGGAAAGGCTTTCTGAAGCAGTGGTAATTACTGAGAACCGAGTGATTCAGCGGAGTCTCCAATGGAGCAGAGCCAGCAGGAGCTGCAGCAACATTGGTATAGACTTTCCTCTGCTGTTAGTCACATCTTGACTCTTCAAGTTCAATAACAACACAATGAAGTTTGTAGTGGGACCTCGATATGGACAGTCTGTGGCCCGGATATCACTTTTTTCATCCCTGGGAAGCTTACTTCTGGCTAGGTTCAGGGTAGCCCATGGGAGGTTAAAAAGAAGGAGGTAGAAAGAGCTGGGTCTGGGCGCCAGAAAAAAGCACAACCAGCCTACTGAGAAATCTTGGGAAAATGATTTCACTTTTAAGGATCTCAGATTTCTTGCCTATTAATTTATAGAGTGGGCTGGAAGCGGTGTGGGTATTGGAAGGAAAGCATGCTACTTCATCTCTATGGTACATCTGGGAGTCCTCACCTTCGATTTATCCATTAAAGTTATTCCAGAACAATTTACATTTTCAAAAATAACTAAAGCTGATATTTATTAACCTCCAGCCCCTATACATTTTATATACCCTCTTAGCCCTCACAACTTTACAAAGTAGCTGCCTTTATTATCTCCATTTTATAGATGAGGAAACTGAGGCACTGAGAGATTAGGAAAAGGAAAGGAGTCTAACATTTAGTGAACATTCACTCTTACAAGGGGCTGCATGTGGTGACTTTAAGAGACGATCATGTTTTATTACCATACTAACTGCCTGTTGGACCTCTTAAAGTCTTCATTTTACAAACAGGGAAACCGAAGCTCAGTGACCTTATACAATTAGCTCAAAGGGTGCAAACAAAAAGGGCATTTTTTATAATTTGCCTTTATTTAACATAAAAATCTACCAGCTCTGTGCTGCTGCAACTGTCCCTTCTTTTGCCACACATCATGTGTAGCTGGCAGATGGGTGATGTTTCTTTACCAGCAGTGAGGAAGGTGGACTTCTCTCTGCTCTCGTAGATACATCACTCCTAGAGGACTCTTGGCATATTTCCAGTTACAATGCTGGGCTTCGTAAGTGTCATGTGAGTTAGTGTCATGTGAGTTATAGGACCCTGGTGTCTAACTGTACCTGTCAATATTGCCAGTGAGGAACTAGTACCAACCTCATAGAATTTTTTATGAGGACTGAATGACAGGATGGATAGATCTAAAGTGCCTCATCCATGGATACATAAGAGGTACCTGATGAATGGTCTCTATTGTCATTATTGGGAAATATGTCCCTTCTTCTTTTGTCTCCAAACCTGAGCTCTGCACTTTACATTGGACTAAATACAAAATAGATGCTTGATGAATAAATGTAAAAAATAATAAGTTAAAAACTTGGAGTTTGGGGACCTGGATAACCCGTCCAGTCTCTGCCATCATTACTGTGAGACCATTCAGAAGTTACTTACCATCTCTGAGTTTTCTCCCTTGTATTAATATCATGGGGGAGTGGTCCTGCATGAGCTCTATGACCCTTTCTAACTAGGGATTCTTAAATTATTTAATTTAAAACCAATCAAACCTAAGTTAATTTTCCTCCTCTTGTCACTGCTTAGAGACAGTGCTTTATCTGATACCAAAAATACCTGCTTTTTTGCTATCCATGTGGGTTTCTTTGTGTGTAGACTGGGTTACACATTTTGGGCTTTAAAACAAGAGGGGATATCTCTCCTCTCCTTTCATTTTATTTTACGTTACCGGTTCTCCACTGAGGCCAGTTTGGCCCCTGAGGGGATGTTTGACAATGTCTGTAGACGCTTTTGGTTGTGTCACGGGGGATGGGACGTTACTGGCATCTAGTAGAGGCAAGCGAGGCTGCTGAACATTCTACGATGTACAGGGTAGCACTCCACCCCTAACGACGAATTACTTGGCTCAAAATGTCAGTAGCACTGAGGATGAGTACAATCTCTACTGCAAACATATTCTCCAGTGTTTCATGTGTGGAGAATATATTTGTGATGAATGAGACCCTCCTAACAGAGAGCTTGAAAGCACCGCTTCCCGTCATCTGCCCTGAGAGCAGGATGCTTGCAAGCAGAAATCTGGGCTTCGTGATTAAACGTGCATATAAAAATCCCCTGGTGTTTTAAAGGAGTCAGAGGAACAATGAGGGAGGCTGTTACCATGCATCAGACTCCTGTACTTAGCAAACACATTACCTACCTGTAATGAAGGATTTCTGAGTAGTAAGGGTTGCAGCCTCTACAGGGGAACGTTTTAGCTGAGGGCATGCAGATTTTAGCTGCATGAATAATATCATCATTAATGGGAAGCATTATGCCGCCCTGCACCGGAAATTTACCCCTGAATGGGTAGCAATAGCCCACAGACGGAGGCCATTGAAAATCTGTTTCACTGGCAGGATACGTGGAGAAGGATTGCGTGGGACGCAGTGTCGGCTGCCAGCTCATGAATGGCTTCAGGCCAACTAGTCTGTGTAGGGAGAGAGTAAGGCCAATAGGGCAACATTATCTAATAACCTGTGTGAGCTGGGGTGACCCTGGGACGGGTCATTGGTCTCTGGTGCCCCCCCTCCCCTTCTGGAGCCTTTTCTGTTCATGTCATAGCACAACAGTTCTGTCTCCTGTCACTTCCCTAGGATAGAGCCTTCCTGACACCTCCTTAGAAAATGGGCTAATAAATTCATTCTAAGGTGTTAAGTACTCAAGTATGACCTTGAGCCATACTCAAGGGGCAGGATCATTTGTGATTTAGAGGAATGCAGTCAGGGAGGCACCCACCCACCGGGCCACAGATGTTTGTTTTTCTAGAGGGTCTGCAAGGGTGTCTCCAAGGATGTAATCTGCCTCTGCATAGATCCCTCAGGTCTTGAATTAAGTTGCTGTGGAGTCATTTCTTGCACATCACAATTTCTAGACGTTCACTGTGCAAAGCAGTAAAGAAGCAGAGAGGCTGTGTTGGAATTAGGAAGTGGGGGACCCGGGGAGTCAGGCCCCTGCGTTCCTGCCGTGCCACCCCATGCTACACCACGCCACGCCACGGGGTCCTGGGGCACCTCTCTGGAATCACGTGGGCTCCCTGGAGCAGTGCTTCTCAAGCTTTTCCTCATCAAGGCCCACATAGAAAGAGGTACTGTGTGTTTGGAATCCGGAGTATGGGGAGAACTCTGCTCTAGGCTGGAGGTGAAGGCCCTGAGGGCTGAGCAGGTCAGGCATTGTGCAAGGTCTGGCCTGGGAAGCAGAGCCAGGGAGCAGAGCATGAAAATAACTGTCCTTGGGTGACCTTGACCAAGCCACTTTCATACCTTGAGACTGAAGTAAGTAGAGGATTTCAGCCATGGTGTCAACTGGCACCACACCAGAGTCAACAGGACTGAATTCATTCTTAGTGCATTAAATAAAGATTCATGGAGCACCTGCTATGCACCAGTTGCTCCTCTAGCTGAAGAGGAGATGGGGCTTAATAAATCCTTGTCTTCAAGGAGTTTATATTCCAGCGGGGTGGGGGTGGGATAGGCCAGGGAACAAATAGACCACGAATAAATACATCATATGTATAATCAGTGGGCTTCATAAAATAATGCAGGACGAGGGACTAGCTTGTGTGTGTGTGTGTGTGTGTGTGTGTGTTTGTGTGTTGGCTAACTAATACAGAGTGGTCAGGGGAGACCATTCTAGGGAAGTGGTCTTTGGTCTTTGAGCTGGAGCCAACCGTGGAAAGCTCTGGTGGAAGAGAGTTCCAGACACAGAGCACAGCGAGGGTGAAGGTCTGAGGTTAGAATATGATCAACATGCTCAAGAAACAGCAAGAAGCCCAGTTTCTGTCTTGGAAGGTTTTTAATCATCCCTGCCAATTCTTAGTCATTTGACAATTTCTATATTTTTTTGCATTTGATCCTTACCTTAAGGCTGTGAAGCTTATTGTAATCTATCATTTGCTATTTTCATACACGTGGAAAGGAGGTTTGGGGAAGTGGAATAACTTGGCCATCCCGTGATGCTTGGGAGTTTGGAAGCACCGGGCTAATCGCCCGCTTATATGCTTATATGGACTTTTAAAGGAAGGATTTCATTTGTTCCTCATAATGATCCTTTGTGGTAGGTCCTATTATAATTCCCATTTTATAGATGAGGAAAGTGAGACACATGAAAAGCAAAGTACTTGGGCAAAAGTTATGAGTAGCAAATGCAGAGGCAGAGTTTGAACCTCCGCCGACTGAATCCGAAGCCCATAATCGGAAGATGATCAGGATGTCCAGGCCCCTGTGAGTAGGGTGGGGTGAATCAGTCTTTCCCACTTGAAAGTCAAGGGCCTCTCTGGAGCCACTGGTGAGTCCTGTTTAATTCTGGCAGTGATCTGTCAGAGCCTGCAGGAAACTTTGCAGTGTTCTTTGTATTTAAACACAAGAACCGGTATCCATTTTCATTCTGAGGCAGGCTTTTCTGCCAGCTGGTAGGAAGTCCCAGTCGTTACTACTTGGAGTATCACTCAAGCCACTTTCTACCCACCAAGTCTATTTATTTATTTATTTATTTTTAAACATCTTTATTGAAGTATAATTGCTTCACAATGGTGTGTTAGTTTCTGCTTTATAACAAAGTGAATCAGCTACACATATACACACGTTCCCATATCGCCTCCCTCCCGCATCTCCCTCCCTCCCACCCTCCCCATCCCACCCCCCCAGGCGGTCACAAAGCACCGAGCTGATCTCCCTGTGCTATGCGGCTGCTTCCCACTAGCTATCTATTTTACATTTGGTAGTGTGTATATGTCCATGATGGAAGATAGGAAGACATGAGCTTCAAAACATTGGATTCCAAATGTAAAATAGATAGCTAGTGGGAAGCTGCTGCATAGCACAGAGAGATCAGCTCGACGCTTTGTGACCACCTAGAGGGGTGGGATAGGGAGGGTGGGAGGGAGAAGCAAGAAGGAAGGGATATGGGGATATATGTATACATACAGCTGATTCACTTTGTTGTACAGCAGAAATTAACACAACATTGTAAAGCAATTATATTCCAATAAAGATATAAAAACAAAAACAAAAGCATTGGATTCCTCCAGCCTCCTCTGAGTGTGGCCCCACTAAGTGTCTTGTACAAATAAGGAGCATTTTATAAACACAGAAGTGACAGTCTCATGTTCTGCAATGACTTTTCCTCATTGCTTCTTCCTTGTGTCAGAACAAGGACAAATCCCGGCCTTGTGATGCCTAGCCTCCATTTGGAGGAGCTGCAGAACTCCAAGTTTTCGTGTGCTAGGGCATAAAGAAAGAAACTTCTCACCTCCCTCCGCCCCCTCACTTGTCTTGGGGTGATCAGAGCTGGAATTCAGGTAAAGCTTCCTGCAGCTCTTGTGGTTCAACTCTGTACAGGGGCCCAGGCTGATGGCTTTGCAAGACCAGTATAACAATACCAATATCAAAAAACACAGTATTACATGAGAAGTTCACTTCTACTTGGGATAGTCATGTTTTTTCAGAAGACACAGCGTATGAACTTGTTCTCCTAAAATAAGTCAAATTACTTAACAATTCAACCTTGCAAACTGCAACTCCAGAGAAGGAGCCATTAGGCAACTGTCTCCTTGGGTAGCTTTCATCAGATGATGGCAATGCTCAGACAGGCTTTGGGTACCGCTATGTAGTTCTTATCAGGGCATAGAGAGAATCTACTGTCCAAAATTCAGTCACTGATGCACTATTCCTTACAAGCTGCATGACCTTGAAAAGATCATTAGATATCTTAAAACCTCCATTTTCTTGGTTATATAATAGGGATAATAATACCCATGCCCAAGGATAGATTGTTGTAAGGTGGATCAGTCTAGGTTCTGAGTTGCAAGCAACAGAAACCAAATCTGGCTGAATTAAGGAGAAATAGGATTTATTGAAAGAATCACTTGAAGTGATGGGGAACCAGGCATGGAGGCAGAAAGAAAAACAGCCAAAGCCAAGCCACAGGCTGGTCTGGAAGGGACACTATTACAGATAGTGGTGGAATTGCTGCTTCTTTCTCTCACTGGTCCCTTGTTCAAACTCTAGGGCAGGCACAACTGGTTGCTTGAAACTGGAGCATGTTCTTGACTTTGGCTACAAGGGATACAACTTCCAAAGTAAGAGGCAGGCTCAGCCTCCCAGCAAGACTCATTAGGGGGAGAATTACTTAAATACAGGAAAGGAAATAAGATGATGGGAAGCCAAAAATAAATACAAATATTTTTTTCATTTATTTCTGCTCTGCTCTTTCTGATTTCTTTCCTTTTACTAACTTTGCGTTTTGTTTGTTCTTCTTTCTCTAGTTCCTTTAGGTGTAAGATTAGGTTGTTTATTTGAGATTTTTCTTGTTTCTTGAGGTAGGATTGTATTGCTATAAACGTCCCTCTTAGAACTGCTTTTGCTGCATCCTATAGGTTTGGATCATCATGTTTTCATTGTCACTTGTCTCTAGGTATTTTTGATTTCCTCTTTGATTTCTTTAGTGATCTCTTGGTTATTTAGTAACGTATTGTTTAGCCTCCATGTGTTTCTGTTTTTTACGTTTTTTTCCACTGTAATTTATTTCTAATCCCATAGCGTTGTGGTCGGAAAAGATGCTTGGTATGATTTCAATTTTCTTAAATTTACCAAGGCTTCCTTTGTGACCCAAGATGTGATCTATCCTGGAGAATGTTCCGTTTGCACTTGAGAAGAAAGTGTAATCTGCTGTTTTTGGATGGAATGTCCTATAAATATCAATTAAATCTATCTGATCTATTGTGTCCTTTAAAGTTTGTGTTTCCTTACTAATTTTCTGTCTCAATGATCTGTCCATTGGTGGAAGTGAGGTGCTAAAGCCCCCACTATTATTGTGTTACTGTTGATTTCCCCTTTTTTAGCTGTTAACATTTGCCTTATGTATTGAGGTGCTCCTATGTTGGGTGCATATATGTTTAGAATTGTTATATCTTCTTCTTGGATTGATCCCTTGATCATTATGCAGTGTCCTTGTCTCTTGTAACATTCTTTATTTTAAAGTCTATTTTTTCTGATATGAGTATTACTACTCCAGCTTTCTTTTGATTTCCATTTGCATGGAATATCTTCTTCCATCCCCTCACATTCAGGCTGTATGTGTCCCTAGGTCTGACGTGGGTCTCTTGTAGACAGCATATATATGGATCTTGTATTTGTATCCATTCAGTGAGCCTGTGTCTTTTGGTTGGAACATTTAATCCATTCCCATTTAAGGTAATTATTGATATGTTTCTATTACCACTTTCTTAACTGTTTTGGGTTTGTTTTTGTAGGTCCTTTTCTCCTCTTGTATTTCCCATTGAGAGAAGTTCCTTTAGCATTTGTTGTAGAGCTGGTTTGGTGGTGCTGAATTCTCTTAGCTTTTGCTTATCTGTAAAGCTTTTGATTTCTCCGTTGAATCTGAATGAGATCCTTGCCAGGTAGAGTCACCTTGGTTGTAGGTTCTTCCCTTTCATTACTTTAAATATAATGTGCCACTCCCTTCTGGCTTGTAGACTTTCTGCTGAGAAATCAGCTGTTAACCTTATGGGAGTTCACTTGTATGTCATTCTTCCCTTGTTGCATTTAATAATTTTTCTTTGTCTTTAATTTTGTCAATTTGATTACTATGTACCTTGGCATGTTTCTCCCTGGGTTTATCCACCCTGGGACTTTCTGCATTTCCTGGACTTGGGTGGCTATTTCCTTTCCCATGTGAGGGAAGTTTTCAACTATAATCTCTTCAAATATTTTCTCGGGTCCTTTCTCTCTCTCTTCTCCTTCTTGAACCCCTATAATGCGAATGTTGGTGCATTTAATGTTGTCCCAGAGGTCTCTTAGGCTGTCTTCATTTCTTTTCATTCTTTTTTCTTTATTCTGTTCCACGGCAGTGAATTCCACCATTCTGTCTTCCAGGTCACTTACCTGTTCTTCCGCCTCAGTTACTCTACAATTGATTCCTTCTAGTGTATTTTTCATTTCAATTATTGTATTGTTCATCTCTCTTTGTTTGTTCTTTAATTCTTCTAGGTGTTTGTTCTTTAATTCTTCTAGGTCTTTGTTAAACATTTCTTGCATCTTCTCCATCTTTGCCTCTATTCTTTTTCCGAGGTCCTGGATCAACTCCACTATCATTATTCTGAATTATTTTTCTGGAAGGTTGCCTATCTCTGCTTCATTTAATTGTTTTTCTGGGGTTTTATCTTGTTCCTTCATCTGGTACCTAGTGCCCTGCCTTTTCATTTTGTCTATCTTTCCGTGAATGTGGTTTTCAGTCCATAGGTTGCAGGATTTTAGTTCTTCTTGCGTCTGCTGTCTGCCCTCTCAAAAATAAATACAAATGTTTACTGTCTGAAGATTAAATGAGATTATATTCCCAAACAGAACCCAGAACACAACTGGTCCTGAACAATTGTGAGTTCCATTTTTACCTTCCTTTGGGTCAATATGTTTAGTGTTGATGGTAGTATTAATGGAATTTATAAAGCACATTCAAGTGATTTGTAGCACTGACTTGCTCATTTATTATTTCTTTGCTTTTTTATAGCTGTTTTAGAGGAATTGTGCCTCAGGACCCTAAATACAGTAAATATTTGAAAGACTGAAAACAGCTTCATGAGAAGCTTGAAAAATAACAGTTTATTTCATTTGCATGTTTTGTAGACTTTGCTGTAACTTCAGAAACTCTGCCCTTATTCTTCCCTGTTCACTATAAAAACTCAACTTATACTTTCAGCATTTTGAATATGACAGAGCTTTAAACATGAGCCTTATGAGTGCTGATCAGTGGACAAGGATACTTTGGAATGTGATTTGTGTGTCTAGAACTACTCTGCTTATTTTCTTCCTTAATAACTATGCCACTCTTTGGAAATAAATGATCATTTTCAAAGAAACATGCAGACACTCAGGCCCTTGGGGAACTCTTTTAGTGACTGAAGAAAAATAGACTAAATGTGTAGATGTTGGTTCCAGCCTAATTAATCTGCTCTGAGGTTCCCTTTGGATATTCAAGTTGCTTAGGAAGCAGGATAACTTATTATTACAAGAACAGAACTGAGTTCAAACTCTTTTTCATCACTCACTAGCTGTGTGACCTCAGGCAAGTTATTTAACCTCTCTGAATCCCAGTTCTCTTATCAGAGGGTAAGTCTGAGAATTTTGTAAAACAGTCTATAAAGTGGCTTGTAGAGTGCCTGGTTCATAATTTATTCTCAATCAATTGGTGACACAAGTACCATTGAGGATAAATTTTCATTCTGTTGTGCTAAATCAATTGTATTTACTTTCTTTCCTACCAAAGATATGGATGGAATAAAAGCATAATAATGACAAAAACCAAACCGTTTGAGGACAGGGATAGTGTTTAATTAACTTGCCCTCCTGTGGTTGGTAGAGTGCTCTGAACAGAGAACAAAATATGTGCCCATTTCATGGTAGATGATGTATCTAGAACTCATGGATGGATCTTTAGGATTGATTGAAAAAAAATTCTGGAGTTTTAGGCAGTTGTACAATAGGCTCCAGACAAATTCCACAATATCACAGGGTGTGGTTAAGGAACAGGCTTTTTGGGGGACATTTACAAAACCAGGGTTAGTAAGAAAAGAAAGTACACAGTCCTAAAATCTTGCATTATCCCCAAGGAAAGGTGATCTAGGCCCAGGGTACTCTGCCGAACAAACTGTGGGAATAAATTTTGGGGCAGGAAACATGTCCCCCTATTACTATGCTTTCTTATAATGTGCCATGTCTGAAGGTTTGTGTCCCCTCAAAATTCCCATGTTGAAATCCTAATGCCTAGTGTGATAGGGCTAGGAGTTAGAACTTTGGGAGGTGCTTTGGTCATGAGGATGGAGCCCACATGAACACAATTAGTGTCCTTTTAAAGAGACCGCACAGATATCCCTCACTCCTTCTACTATGTGAATACACATAGGCACCAAGGAGAGGGCTCCTCCAGAACCTGACCATACTGGTGTCTTGATCTTGGACTTCCAGTCTCCAGGCTGTGAAAAATAAATTTCTGTTGTTTATAATCTACCCAGTCTGGGGTATTTTGTTATAGCAGCTCAAACAGACTAAGACAGGAAATCTAACATGGGAAAGGGGCCTTGTCAAGTGGGTGTGGTGTGGAGGGAAAAGACAAATATGCTACTTGGAATCCAGATACTCTGGATTTGGGTGCTGCTGTTACAGGGGCTGTCTGGGAAAACTAGCTTCCCAGAACCAATAGACTTTGGGACCTGTGGTCATTGCTGGTTCTCCTGCTGGGGAAGGAAATCCCCAGTCCCACTGGCAGTTGAGTTAAGGAGAAGCTCTTCTTGCTGGGGGAAGGAGTAAGCCCTAGTGCTAGCTAGCTCCTTGTTCAGACAATTCAGAGAGAACCCCTAGAGTCATTTTTAGATAATCTTATTTATAATATCACATAAATTATTTTAAGAATAACAATAGCTCTATCGTTGCTTTGATAATATTAATATTTTGTATCCTCTTTTTTCTTTAGTTTTTTAATTGAAGCATAGTTAATTAAATGTTGTGCTCATTTCAGGTGTACAGCAAAATGATTCAGTTATTATATATATATATATATAAAATGTTTCTTCTTAACTGCTTCTGTTTCTTAAGTTCTACTTTCTCTGAAATCTTTGCCAAGAACTACTATTTCCTATGTTCCTACTTTTTATCTGTCACTTGACATCAAATTCTCCCAAGAACCTTGAAAGGTAGACATTAAGTCCATTTTTCAGATGAGGAAATGAGTAGCACAGAATTGAAACAATTTGCCAAAGTCCTCAGCTCTAGTACCTAGTCAGGTTGGAACTGAAGCCTAGGTCTCTGCTTCCAGAGGTTGAGCTCTGTCTATCTGCTAGATGCTTCCCTAGAGATATTGAAGAGGAAGGAAGGGTTGTGCCTTTGTTGTCTTTTCCTTTTGCCAAGAAAGCAACAGGATGCACTGGTTTTCTCCTACCTCCTTAAGGCTCAGAGGAGTAGGGATCCTTGACGCACTTAGCAGTCAACACCAGGAATGCTAGTCCTCTGGCTTGACCAAAGAGGAAGCGATTATGGCCACTCTGCCCTCATGCCACACAGACTAGCGGGAGTGTGTGGATTGGAATGTTATGGATATCAGGCAGAATTATTCATGCACATCTACAGCCCTGCTAGTAATTCACTAACAGTCCATTTGATTCAGTTGGTCAACCAAATTAGCCAGAGCATGCTACCTGCCATATTGGTTTCCATAGTCATTAATGAGAAAAAAAAATTAAAAAAAAATTGGATGCCTGGAAAGCATGCCAAAAAAAGTGAACATCACCATTTTAATTTAGCTCGAGTGTTGTCATAAAGAATGTCTATTATTTTAGCCCAATCTATTTTTCTGGTGGAATTTCGAATTGTATCCTTCCCTGAACATTTATCATGTCTTATGATATCGGACACTGTACCCGAACTCTTGCAATTGCTGCAAAGCCTTAACTTATTATTAAAAAGGCCTGTCACTTAAATGGGAACCTTTAGCTGGTAGTTAGAGGGAAAAGCAAGGTGACCAAAAGACACATTTGGGGCTGAAAAAGACTTACATGTTGGCAAAATTCCACTCTGTTCTAACAAATTATTGTGATACACAGCGGAGAGAGAGAGACAGAGACAGAGAGAAGAATTTAGTTTCATCAATGTATCTGAGACACTTGAATATGCAAAGGCAGAGATAAGAAACTTAGTCTCTCCGTCCTCCGTCAATAGCTTGTCGATTGCATGAGCTGTTCACTAATGAGCCACCTTCGAGAAGGCCAGCACCAAAAAGTTTCTATCCCCAAATGTGCTGACATGTTTAAAATGGAATGTGTATTTGCAAGAACATCCGCATGTGAAACTGGGGATAAAACTCTTTGGAACCTTTGACTTATTTCTTGGGCTCACAGTTATATATTATTCATGTTGATAATTAACTGCAAGGTCTATTCACATCACAAACACGGAAGAGGCAGAGTTCAAAAGAATGCTGGAAGTTCATTGCCACAAATGAGTGTTTTTCTAAGGGGAGAATTTTTTACTCAGTTTTTCTGACTTGTGCTCTGCCTGGAAATGAGATGGGCAGGGGATTTCCTCAAAACCTAAGAGCTTGGCAAGATCATCGTTCTAGAAATTATGAGAGAGACAAGTCACCATCTTTTTGGGTTGAAGAATTAAATTGGCAGCATTATGACTGTAGCTGCTACAGCATAAAATAACATGTTGATTCCTCCAGAATGTAAAAAGTAAAGCTAAAATGTACACACACATACACACATATTAATGAAGCACTCACATGGCAGGGTCACTTTTGGAATCTGTATGTGATTCTCAGAGCTGAGGAAGGGAGCCACTTTGTTAACCACTTTGTTAGCTATCTGAGGCTCTCCCAGGTTCCTTAGGTGCTGGGCTAGGAGTAACGAGTCTCCCAACTTGAGTGTAGCCCAAGTGAAGTTTGCCATAAATTACACTTTAACTTTCATTTCTAATTAATGTCTAATATAAAAGGCACACTATTATATAGATATTAGAGTGCCAGGCACTGATCTAATCATTTCACATTTATAAACTAATTTAGTTCTTAGAATAGCGCTGTGAGGGAGGTACCATCTCTGTCGTCTTACAGATGAGAAAACTGGATTCTAGAGAAGACAATTGTTTCCTCCCCAAATCACAGTTCCAGCTCAAGGCCTCCTGGAATGCTCAGCCCACTTTTTATACTTTATTCTGCAATTCTCACTTTAGATCCTTATAATTTACCATCACTTTCCCTCAAGTTGCATAAAAATTCCATTAAGGTATTAGGTCTTTTTCTGGTTTCCAGTGAAAGAGACATAACTCAAACTACTTTGAGTGAAAATGAGATTTTTTTCCTTCAGTTCATAGAACTGCAATATTCAGGTGTGGAGCCAGGCCTAGCTTTAGACTTAGTCCCTGTTTCCAGATGTCCCAGGGACATTGTCCGGATGCTATCTCCAGCTCTCAGACCCACCTTCCTCTGTGGTGGCTTCATTCTCAGGCAGCCTGTGTTTCATAGGTGGTGGATAATGTCTTACATTCTCCCAGCTGAGCAATGCTACCAGAACTTGCTGCAAATTAATATTGTCTTAGTAGTTCCTTCCCTCTACAATTTCAGTTGAGATAGGGATAGGAACCTGATACTGGAAGGTTGTTGCTGATGTTGTTGTATTCTGAAACTCCATTTGTAACAAGCCCTTTAAATTCAACCAATTTATTTGCTGCTAATGAAATTAAGACAGGAAGAAGAGGTCTGGTGGAGTGGGCAAAAAATCTGGATTTGGGGGTCAGCATAGTTTTAAGTCTCATTTCTTATATATGCAATTTTGGAAAAGTCTTGCTATATAAATGGAGTCATAATAGATGATCAGATTAGTGATCCCTCAAGTCCTTTCCAGCTGTTAAAATCCGTGACCAGATGGCTTTACTAGAGGATCATGGCTATTTGATGAAAGCATTTCAAACTCTCCCCTAAACCTTTCCCCTTGACCTTTGGGTTCCCAATCCCATATGAGATACAAAATCCTAGGCATTCTTTCCAGTTAAGAATAACAGGAAGATTGCTGGTGGGTTTCAGTAGGGGCTAAAGTCTGGAGATTTCTCTCTGGGGTTGAGAGAAAGTATTTTGGCCAAGTCTGGGAGAAAGACAATGAAGAAAAAAATAACAAAATGGTTAAGGGGGCACTGGGGTCTCACTCTAATTTGTTACCATCATTACCTTTTGTCTAAAGTCTGAGTCCTCCATTATCTGATCTATTTTTCTTATTGGATTAAAGTAGGGTGGGGAATCATCCTGGATGGGGCACAGATGTCAGGGGCCTTGATCATAATTGTATTCTGGAGACCTAACACCTCTAAGCTGAAGTGAGGATAACCTAAGCCAGGTGGCCAGTCTGAAGCTGCAGGGATCAACTCTCTGACTCTTGTTTTCCTAAACTCCAAGGGGACCCTTCTCCATCCCTTGCCTTTGGCCCACTCATTCTTCAGTTAAGCTTGTACCTTTCATTATGTAAAATTCATTTTGATTTACTTGCTTGTTTATACCAAATCATTGTGTCTTTCAGGCATCTTTTGCATATATTACATCTGTTAGTGGTGACTTTATAGTTTAATTCTCAGAATTCAGGCTGTACGTTGCAGTTATCCTTATTTATTTCTGTTATTTGTGAAGAGATTTTGATCGTCACTTTCCTCTAAGAATTCATGATTGATTCACGGAAAGAAAAAACATTAACCTGTGTTTGTTTTGGAATTGTCCCTCTCTGCTGCCACTTTGCTAAAGAGAATTTTACTTCCCACGTTTACCCTCTGCTCTTCGTAGTGGGTTCTGCTGTTGCTAGGTTTGTTCCTTAGGTTGCTATGGTATTAAAATCACCTTTGGACTCATGCCATCCTGGTTAGACTTCGCTTCTTGATTGATAAAATAAGAACTTGGAGATGAGAACTCTGAAAGCTTTCTTTCTTCTAGTCTCAAGAAATAACATTTCTATGGTTCTTCTCCTTGGGCTGGGTTTCATGACATCATGGGGACTGGACTTTATAATAGAAGGATTTACAATGATATTTTAATGGGTCATTTAAAGAATGAGAGGGTCTCATTCTTGTAATCAGTACCAAGTGCTTTTTAAAAAATGTCTGGAGCCGAAACTACACTGCACAAGATGAGTCTGTGTGTGTGTGTGTGTGTGTGTGTGTGTGTGTGTGTGTGTAGGGTGTGTGTGTGTGTGTCTGTGTGTGTAGGGTGTGCGTGTGTGTGTGTGTGTCTGTGTGTGTGTGTGTAGGGTGTGTATGTGTGTGTGTGTGTGTCTGTGTGTGTGTGTATGTGTGTAGGGTGTGTGTGTGTGTGTGTGTAGGATGTGTGTGTCGGGGGTACAAAACATACTGTTAATTGAGAGTTTATGGGAGTTGCTTTTCTTTTTTCCGACTAGTTGCATTTAGTAGTCATGCTCCAATAAACTTTGGTCTGGTAAATAGAATGACAGTGATTTTATTGAAGTGAATTGGTTCATTTTCCGAGAGCCCCAAAGGATAACATTAAAGTGATGTGAAAGGAATTGTTTTAACTGTTAATTAAAACAAAACAAACAAAAAAAGTTCTTCTTACATGGGAAAATTTACTGACATTTGTTTTTCTTTTCTGTGGAAGGATTTTTATAGATTGTGCATTCAGAAAATTGGCAAGGTTTGTAAGAATGCATTGCAATCCTACAGTAACAGATATAACCAAAAAGCCATTATTTTAACACTATTTTAAAATGATGCTGGAAGAATATTAGGTTAATTTTATAATGGCTGTAGCATCCTCTGCACAGAAGAGGAAATGCCAGCTCCAAAAATTACTGCTGCGACATGGAAGCAGCTTATTAAAACTGTCACGGGACAAGAAAGCTGTACATCAATGGGTGGTATTAAAAGCAAACCTTGACAGTGATACAAAAAAGTACATTCATTCAAAAGAACACACACAACTTCTTTCTTGTGTTGATAACATAAGAAGTAGGAGAACTCACTGGCAAATCCAAGAGCCACTAAGGCAGTCCGTGTTTCATGAAGGGCCAGGCAAGCTCAACCTGCTTGTGGCCGGCTTGTTTTTCCATGAGACTTTCCACCCTGGCTGGGAAGCACCATGCAACTGCCTTCCTCTCCCTGCCCCTCAGTTCCCCTGTTTATAGGACTGGGCCAGCAGTCTTCTCCTGGTGTTGAGAACTTGTGAGGCTTACTTGATGTTTCCAGAGACCTGTGACATCTTTGGGTGTAAGACAGCATCATCAATAGGCAATATTATTACTTTAGGTGTGCACCTTGAATGGTCCTGAAACTCAGAATGCTTTGCAGAGTTGTGTGCTGACAGGTAGCCCTTTCCTGATAGGGGAGCAAGTGAAATGCAAAGTGGTTTGGGAGACCACAGTGAGATGGGCAATGCCAATATATTCACCCTCCAAATAGATGCCAGAATGAGAGAGGATACATTTAGATTTTATTCTCTGTATGTTGCTCTTAGATTGCCTTTTAGAGGGAATCAGCAAGTTGCCTTTAGGTAAATATTTTGAAGGTTTACAATTGTTGCTTAAAATTTTTTGGTTGGAAGTGAGCACAGTGCTTAATCAAATTCACCTGGTATCTCATTAGTTCATTAAAGGGTGGGGAATTAACATTCCACAGAGACCTATTAAGAGAAGTAATTTTATTAAAATCTTCATTATTATTTTAAGGCAAATAAATTAATATTCTTATTTGTGAAGTGTTCCCTCTCCCTCCTCAGGATGCTGCATTGACAATTAAAATATAATAAAGATGATTAATAATGAATAAACATAAAATTAAAATATCATAAAATATGCAATTAAAAAACACTAAAAATCCTAGCTGAGCGGAATCTTTAGAAAAGGCTAATCATGACTGGAAGAGAAGTGCTTCTGGAAGATGATGTTACAAAGCATTATTTAGCCATGGAGAGTTTTTAAAACATGCCTGATTCATGACTTAGGGATAATGATGTGAATCTTGTTAGACCCTTGATGCCCAAAATGAGAAAACCAAAAGGACCTGGATTATGCCCATATACATAATTTAACCTTCTAGTTACTTCTGTGTCATAAAAAAAAGCCCATCTCAAACCCAGAAGAAAGTGGCCAGGTGTGTTGTCAAGCATGTACCACAGATAATCGTAAATTTCAATATTATTTTATTAAATTTAATACTGTTTATGTGAGTATTGACATACATGCATTATTCAAAATAGCTGTCTAAGAGCTGGACTGGATAATCTTTAAAGTCCTTTTCTGCTTCAAAATTCTACCCCGTCCTGGGAAGTAGGGGGCTGTGGTGTAACAGAAGAGCATTGAACGATGATTTAAGACATCTGGGTCTGATGGTTTTGTTTTCCAGGACCTCAGTTTTCTTATCTGTAAAATGGGGAGTGTAATCTCTTCTTCACTGGATTGTTGAGAGGAACAAATAAAACATGTATGTGAAGATGCTTTAAAGGTATAAATTTTTAGAAACAATACAAATACTTTGCTTTAGCTGATAAGACACTCAGATCAATGTCTGATGTTTTTAGGCCCCATAGCTTTGGATGATCTTTTGGAAGAGCAAGTTGATTCCATCTCCTGTCCTGATTTCTGATTTTCAGTTTCTTTTTTTAATAACTGATATTTCACAAAATATATTGACTTCAGTTCTTGACAATCTCACATCTTTTCTGAAAAGAGACAGGTTGGAAATAAATAAAAAGTTAAAATGCTGTTTTCATTGTTTTAGGAGGAGGATTTGACCCATGGAAAATCTTAATAATAACCCATCATGGTGGGAAATTTTAAGTCTTTCTATTAGAAATGGATTCTTTTGTGTCTTTAAAGGTGCTCTGATTTTCAAGATGCTGCTAGTAAAACGCCCGGGGAGGGGAAAACATTTAAATACTTGCCTATACCTTATATGCATCAGGGAGGGGAAGTTCACTTTCTAACTGAACACGTAGCTGAGAGTGAGGCTATGGGGATGGGGAAGATAATAGCCACTGTGCTAGGTGTTATGTGAAGCGTGGTCCATAACTTGTTCCCCATCATTGTTAAGATACTGACATGTTGGCATTGTTTGCCTTCTGGTACACACGTGGAAATGGAGGCACAGAGGAGTTAACTTAGTTTACAAGGATGTAAGATCACAAGGCTGGTCAGCCTAGGAGCTGGGATCCAGAGTAGACATTAGAGAGGAGGGCTTTCCACCACGAAGGAGAAAGAGGCGCTGGCCGAACCTGCATCACAGGTTTGCCTGGGAGATCGCTGTCCTTCTCGTCTGATGTAGAAGGGGAGACCCTGTGGGCAGGGGACACACATGCTTTTCTAGATAGTGTTCCAAGGGGTGTTAGGTGGTGTTTGTACTCCTCCTTCATGTCGGTGACATTTGCTGCTTCGTTCAAGAGACAGGATAAAATAGCTTGTTACTCCTTTAGCTATTGTCTCTACTCAATACATACAGCAAGAACACAGGATTTTTATGTCAGTTTTCTCATCTGTGAAATAGAAATAACAGTAACAGCTATCTACTTAGGAGGATTAAATTGGCAATCCATGTAAATGTGAAACCTAATGCCTGCCAAAATTAAGGGTTCAGTAATGTTAGCTGGTGCTGCTGAAATGTTCTCAACTACTGGGAAAAATTAGAGTGCACAAAACTTGGGTTTCCTGTGATTGAACTCACTCTAGCTCATGAATCCTTCCTTGGTCTCTTATAACATATTATGGACTGAAAGTTTATGTCCCCTGAAATATGTTGAAACCCTAACCCATCATCCCTAATGGGATGATTTTAGGAGGTGGGACCTTTGGGAAGTGATTAGGTCATGAGTGTGGAGCCCTTAAGAATGGAACTAGTGCCCTTATGAGACAGGAGAGCTTGCTTGTTTACTCTCTGCTCTCCGCCACGTGCAGATACAAGAAGACAGCCTTCTACAAGCCAGGAAGTTGGCCTTTACCAGGCACTGGATCTATTGGCACTTTGATCTTGGACTTCCCAACCTCCAGAACTGTGAGAAATAAATGTTCATTACTTATAAGTTACTCAGTCTATGGTATTCAGTTACAGCAGCCTGAACAGACTAAACATGGCAGAAAACATAATCCCAAAGTTCTTCTGGTTTAAACCTTAGTGTCCTTGGGGTTGATATTCAGTGAGATTCCTCTTCTCCTCCTCCTTGGGATGGCATCTGAGTTAGTGGGAAGGAGGTTTGCCTGGATGATTCCTTTCCTGAGTTTCTGCTGGTGACTACTTTCCGTATCATCACTGGGTTGGTCCCCACTGTGGGAGTTGTTCAAGGCTGGTGGCAGCAAGTGCAGGGGAACTGAAAGGCATACACTGTCCCCATCTGGGCTGGTTTAATGTTGGGATTCATAGCTGGAATGGTGGTCTTGGATTATGGAGGGCACGCACGCCCCCATCCCCACCCATGCTCCACTGGCATTCAGCTTTCCTTCTGCTTCCTGGGGAGGAGGGGCTGTCACTTTCCCCTTTGGGCTCTGCCAGCCCAAGTGCCCACTTTCTGGACTGCTGTCCAGAGCAGTGTACCAGCACGATGCCTCTGCCGGCCTCTGTGCCTCTCCATTCAGTGGCCCAGAATCATACTGAGTGCCCTTCAGTGCCACCAGAGCACAAGGAATGGGGTGGAATCCCTTCTTTGGACAAGAAACACCTCAATCTGGTTCCCTCACACTCCACTGAGGGGGATTAATTTGTAAAGCTCCCGTTTTCAGCCATCTTCAAGTGAAACGGGAACGCCATTCTCCTTATTTTGAAATCACCCACACCTCAGGCGAGGTGATCTTGACACCCCTCCTGCACCACGTCCAGGAACCCCCGGCTGATACAGCTTATATTCCTCTTCCCCTGTCGTCTCCACTCTGCTCTTCCCCAGGCTCACTCCTGTATTTTTTCCGGAAGTGGTTGCAGAAATGAGGTGCACTGGACTGTGTCTACATTTGGGGTCACAGTCTCTCTGTCAAAACCACCTTGTCTCCCTGAAGGGGCATGTCTGGCCTACTTGAGTGAGGTGTTTCTTTGAGTGTCAAGCCTGAAGAATGGAATCTCTTTCTCCTTTTTCTTGGCCTGCCACCGTTTACTGGATGCTTGCCACACTCCAGGCTTGGAGCTCTGTACCTCCTGGGTAGCCTGGAGGTAAATCCTGAGAGCTCGTCCTGAGAAGTAGGCATGGGGACTTGGCCACTTTTACAGAGGATGGGGCTGAGGCTCAGAAAAGAGATGCTACAGGGTCAGACCAGGAAGTGGGGGGCTAAGGACTCTCAGCCTGAGGAATCTGGCTCCAGCAGCTCAAAGAATAATTGGGAAGCTGAATGTTTCATTCTGGAAAGCACTGGATTGTATGCGTACCCAGCTCTCTCTCTGTCTCTGTCTCTTTGTCTATCTCTCTCTCTCTCTTCATCTCGCTGCTTCTTTCTCTCTTGCCTTCATGAGGAAGATTCTGCCCTGAAGCCACTCTTGCTTCCCACCCAATGTCTTATTGTTTTGCTTTTTCTTTCTGGATTCTCTCTATCTGGAAAGCTCAACTCATTTTCCAGTGCTCGTATTTAAAAGGTTACCTTCTCTATCACATCACCCACATGCCCTCCTTGGAGAATGAATTGCTTGCTCATTTTGTGCCTGCATAAGGCATTGTGTGTCTAACTTATTATAGAACCTGTGCTGTGGTCGGCAGATCTCTCCTCTTCTGACAGTCTTTCCCCAGGTTAGAACCATTTTGAAACTTATATGTAGTTTAAAATCAATATGTGCATTTAAAGTTGCATTTTCCCTTCCCTTTCCTTTCTCAGTGTGATTTGCATGTTTTCCAATTGATGACATTTTAGGGTTAGGAAATATGGTCGACACTTACCTTTTACTCTTGCCTGGTGTGTGAACTCAGGACTTCTCACAGAGGTGGAATTTTTTCTTCTTTTTAGTCCCAAGTACTTGGCAATTTGTCTTGCACATAATAAGCCGTTGAATAAATGAATACATAAATGAATAAATGATGTACCATAAAAACAATGTTATTATGATCAATGAAATACATTTAACGTATGGCTTCATAGGGTATTGGGCATTTGCTTGGAAGTTTTCTTTTGAAACTCTGTGACTCGGAATTTTTATTTCAGGGAACCAGACACATTTTCACTAAATGTTTGACTCTCCATATGCAGCTGCCACTTCCTGACTGTATAACTATGTTAGCCAGTTGAACCTTGGTTTCCTTATCTGAAAAGATGGGATAATAGTAATTATCTACTTCAGAGATTTGGAAAGATTTTTATAAAGTAAGTACCTTGCCTGTGTGAGATACCTCTTTGGGAATTGCTATAATCTTCACATGTCAGAGAGCTAACTCAGGTTGCTAATTAATCATTGATGCTCTCAGTCTGGAGTACTAATGGTTGCTGACACAGCAGTTCCCTTTTCTTCTCTCTAGCATAACTTTTTTTTAGGTATTCACCCCTCCCCATGCAGCCATAGGCTTTAGCCTAAGCTGATCACCCCTATAAGAGCAGCAAGGGGCTATCCATTTGCTTTATGAGGAATGTGTTAGGAAAAGATGTGGAATCCAATCAATGGGATGTGAGGGGAAAAGACTCTGAGAGCTTCTTGGAAAAGTTTCATTGCTGGTAAAGAAGAGCTGCAGACTCTGACTCTAAGAATTATGTTTGCTCCAGTTCAGTGGGAAAACTATAGTCAGGGGATTACAAGCCTCATTAATAGTAATAAAGAGCATGCATTCTTCAAAAATAAATGAACGGCACATATATAAATAAAGCAGAGAGAGCCACAGTGAGCGTTTGTCTCTCTTCTTCCTGTGGGCATTGTAATCTAGACTTGACCGTTGCCTCAGTCATGGTGCTGCCATTCAGAGTTCATATTGATAGTGAGGATTCTGCGAAGCCAAGGGTTGGAGGGAACATGGACCCGTGATGACATTTTGAGCTTCTGAATTGCCCAACCCAAAAGCCTACCTACCCTGGCTTACCAATTATGTCAGAAAACATATTATCGGATTATTTAAGCCAGCTTGAGTTCCTATTTCTGTTGCCTA
This sequence comes from Balaenoptera musculus, assembly GCF_009873245.2. Taxonomy (NCBI): domain Eukaryota; kingdom Metazoa; phylum Chordata; class Mammalia; order Artiodactyla; family Balaenopteridae; genus Balaenoptera; species Balaenoptera musculus. Next base: position 86,831,145 of record NC_045789.1, on the reverse strand, counting down.
CAGCCATCAGCAGCCATCGTCACTCTTATATACCCCAATTGCTATTATCCTCCCCAGTAAGCAATTTCTCTCTTGCATTTTTTTTTCTTTTGTTTGCTATCTCTCTGCAATGCTAATATTCTCATCCAGGAAGGACTCTCTTCTTTTTGTAGTGTTAATAACTTTTCTGCAAACCTCTTTGTTAATTAGTTTTGCTTGGCTCTGTTTCTAAGGCAGTTCTCAGTTTTTCCAGGCACTCTGGTGGTTCTCAACTCAGTGGAGTCCTGGCAGTGTGGAGGACACATGGCTGTTTATTGCCCAGAAGACTCATATTTTGGCTGCATGCTACCTGGTGGATTTCATCTTTTTTTCATTAATTTGTTAATTTCCAAAAAATATGTATAGAACAGCTATGGGGTAGACACTAGGTCAGGCTCTGGGGGTACAATAGTGAACAAATGGAAAGATCCTTACCTGGAGAGTTGTGAGAATTTTTATGGCTGAAATGGAAAAGGATGGGCTCCGAGAAAGTTTAAGAGAAGAGGAAGCATGTCATTTGCTCTTGACTGATGCTATCTCAAGATGAACCAAGAGTTTTAAAATTATTCCTAAAATTAGAAAGAATGGCTTAGGTGAGCAGTCATCTTTCTCTAGCTGAAGGCTAAACTCATGTTCTCTTTCCTAAACCTTATGGAGAAAAACACTTCTCCAGTATTAATGCTTCCAAACAAATGCAGGAACTGGAAACCAGCAGGAGGCAAGTGTTGGTGTTAAGATGACTTATAGGATGTAGGAACGCCAGGTGAGGAGTTAGGGACTGGCACAGTCCTCGCACGCTTCCAATAAGCTAATGCTTTGAGGTAAGCCTCTGGTTCTTTCTGGGTATTATATCTTGAAGCGTGTAGAACTGGATGTTGCCCAAGCTCACTCTGACCTCTTGCACTATGAAATTTTATCATTATGATTAATAAAGCCTAGAATCAATCATGAGTCAATTAACAAATACCCCCAAGATTCACCTTTGGGAAATATAAGGATTTAATTGATAAATAGCTAGAGACATTATTTTTACTGATCCAAATGAGGAACACTGAATTTTTATAAATTTGGGCAAGTTATTTTGGGTTCCCAAGCCCAGGTTTTTAGCAATGGTGATCCAAGCTCATACAGATTCTCAAATAACAATTCACCTCCTCTTGTGGGTGGTGGCAGATCACAAATCAGTGCTGATTGGCCATTTTCTTGTTGCTGAGGAGCTTTCTGGCCAGGTTTCAGGGAAGGAAATGTCTACAACCGGTAAGACCTTCAGTTATGGGCCTGTGGATCCTATTACTTTCTCTGTGCTCAGTTATTTGTGCATTCTGATGTTTTAAGCCTCTTGGGCATGGCTGTTAAGAGGTGGCATGAATGTCATCTTCCCAAGTTCTGCCCATCAAGCCATGAACACATATCCATTGACAGCCTGTCCATGTAATGAATTGTCCAAACTGGGGACACTGGAGAGTGAATGAGGACACTATTAATAGTTATGCTGGAGAATAGGGGTAAACTTGGACTTGCTTGAACAAACTGGGCCTTATGCATACCCTATCCATTGAACACCAGCTATTTAAAAGTGGGGAGATTATATATAATATGGAGACACAGAGACCCACCCAGGTCACGACTCTCAACTGGGTACCAACATCCCCGCTAGCCAACACAGTGGTCTCCAAATACCCCTGCACTCCACCTCCAACAGTCTGTGAGATCTTTATAAACCCCTTTAAATGTCTGATTCACTTGCTTTGTTTGAAATAACAAAAGTCGGATGACTAATTGCTTCATAGGAATTCCCTTCAATTTGTTACTTTGCTAAAAATTAAATAAATAAATGAATCATCCCTGCTTTATCCTGTATTCAATATAATTAATTCTAATCTTTTGCATTTTCATTTTCTCCATGTTTCATTCTATCATTTAGAAGACACAAACAGAAGAGAACTCTTTTAAAATTAGTGGAATAATTGTGCTGCTCATGCTACTTTGTGAAAAGGCTGTTGAAAAAAATACCATGACCCGATCTCACACATTAAATGGTTTAGAAGTGAGACCTTCAAAATTTGATTGAAGGGATCACACTGAGAATTGTTTTTATCTTGGCTTATATGCTTTCTGATGTGTCCTATCTCCCCAGCACACTGCTTTACTCTTGGAAAATATTAAGCACGGATTTTTAGTTAATTAGTTAATATTATGGATAGCTTCATTTTTATATTTCCAACTCATTGTTTCTGGCATTGAAGGGTATCATAAATAAACTTCAGTTTTACAGCAAGTAATCTAACTACTGAGGTAACCTGGAAAGTGCTTCAGTAATTGCTTCTATGCATACAAAACTCGTTACTACCATGGAGGATGAAGAAATTTCAGTGTATTTCAAGGCACCCAAGTTGGAGGAAAGGGCTCTGAATGCCCTGTCTCATAAAATATAATTTTTAGAGTCTGCTTGATCCAAAAATTTCAAGTGTCTCTTACATCCATAAACTCTCTTCTTTCCAAGGGGGCTACCACTCCCTGGTGGTAAGGTATTCATAAAGACATTACATATAGTAATTATAATAACAATAGCACTCTATGTTTGCGTAGCAGATTATAATGTACAAAGTAGTTTTGCACACTCATCATCTCATACGACTCTCTCCACAACCATTAAAAAAGTGTTTTTGGCAGAGAATGTTATGAGTTCATAGCACCCTATTTTCTTTTTCTCCTGGGTAAGCACAAGTTATTTTCCAGGCTTCCTTGGAGTTATGTATGCCCATTCTTGGGCCAATGGAATGGGCAGAACTGAAACATGCTATTTTTAAGCCTGGCCCATTAAAAACTCCTGGCCATTCCCCATACTTTGATTTTCCCCCACTAACTAGTTGGTTATGAGGAATCCAGAAGAGGAATTCAATATTCTGGTGTAGGGGTCTGAAAACCATGCCCAGTTGGTCAAACCTGGTCTGCCGTCTGTTTATATATATAAAGTTTTATTGAGACTCAACCACATTGCTTTATTTATATATTGGCAATGGCTGCTTTTATATCAGTACTACAATGGCAGAGTTGAGTAGTTGTAACATATGGCCTGTAATGCTTAAAATATTTGCTATCTGTCCCTTTACAGATAGTAAAGGGGATGACAAATCTACAAGACGGAAGGAGCCTGGATACCTGAATCACTGTGTGGAAGGCTACACTAAACACCCATACTGAACACAATGAATAAGAAATAACCTTCGGTTGTATTAAACCATTAAGGTTTTAATGTGTTTATGTTAGTCATTTCCTATATTTATTAACGTAATTTTCTTACAGTCAATTTATTGATGAAGTAATGAAGCGCAAAGAAGTAAATTTACCTATTTAAGCTCACAGAGTCAGAAATAAATAGTGGTAGACAATCTAGAAATTGAGCCAACTTCTTAGGTTTTTTAATTCCAGTGCCAGTGTACTTGTCAACATATTTCAGATGTCACTACTGAACATATTATATCAAAAGTGTATAACATAATACCGTAAATTAAACTAAATACCTAAAGTGTAATAAGTCTTTCCTGATCAGGAGTAGTTAATGTACCTCTCAAACCATCCAATAGGTCATAAAAAACCATATTGGAAAAAGGAAAGCTGCAACATCTCATTTTGTAGACTGGTAAAACTGAGGCTTAGTGAAGTCCAAAAACAGTAACATAGTTTGTGATAGTCAAGTGGTATAAGGTGATATAAGGTGTTGTGAAGAATTAAAATGAAGTCTTCAAACTATCTTCAGTGCCTTTCTTTCAGGCCATGTCAACAGAAAACAAACAAGCAAAAAAAAACACACCAAAAAAGAAGTCAACAAAGAGAACTTTTTTAGTGTTCTCTTTGTTAATAAGGCTGAGAAGAAAACCACTGAGCATTCAACTACTGAATGTCTGGATTTCATCATCTTTGAGGAGGGAACTGTGAGATTTGAGGTTTAGTGAGCTTCTTGGTGGTTTGCAGACTTGTTGATGTTCTGTTATATGGTGAGAAACTTCTGTTGGGTAGATTCCCACTAAAAGTCTAATCTCAAGTGTTATTTCACTCTTTGTCCATCTGGGGCCTACAACCCTCCTCTTTTTCAGAGGAACTCAGAATTGATACTGTGAAGAGATTTTTCAGGTGAGGAGTTTTTGAGGCAATGGATATATTTGAGCAGTAGAGACACAGGTTGTCAGAATGCTGTGTAGAGCTGGCAATAAAAATCATGGACGAAATAATGCAATGAATCCCAGGGCCCTAGAGTAAATAGAGCAAGCTAATTCTACACAAAACAACTTATGTTACTAGTCTTTCATATTGCACATCATGTTAGTGTAATCTGAATAAATCCTAGGGCTCCACATAGCCCAGTCTCACTGCAGGGTCACAGTTAAATGGCTACAGTCCAGAATTCTGAAATAAAATAATTATAATTTTATTTGATTGTGTTCAATAATGTCAAAGGAGCTCCACTTTATCATCCATGACAGTATTTCTTAAATTCTTTCCCCACACGCTTCTCATTCTCCTACGTATTTGCTACAGTATCCGTCCATGCATCAATTTTTGTTTTCTTTCCTGTATTTTAGCTTTCCATGAAATGCTTCTCCACACCCATTTCTGTGGGCCCCAGTTTCTGTCCCTATCCCCCTTTCCTTTGACAACTCTGCAAAATATTTCTTTAATGAGTAGATGAGGATGGGTTGAGCAAAGGAAGGAGGTTATATATACTCATATATTAATTACATTTGCCCCTCCTACATTAGAAAGGTAAGAATGGAGAGAAAATATTTTGAAACAAAGTATAAGTTATAAAATCTTTGCTTAAAACCAACTAGCCTTTGACTGCATATTAAGCAGAAGTCATTAGCTTCATTGGAATGAGAACCAATAAGCCTTGATCATCTTTACTTTCAGGTATATGGCCTTTGCAAGGCCCATTGAAGTTACATCAGAGTTGCTTCAGAGCCATTGTTAAACACCCAATGCTTTTCATTTTTGTAAAATAATAAGGTGCTGTGGCTCATTATTAGATACATGCTAAAATATCTACCCACTCATCACCTATTCATCACCCCATCAACCTCATGCATCTACTCTGGCATGGAGACTTAGTCCAGCCAAATGAACCAACTGAGAAAGAACATTTATTCAAGCCAGGCATGAACAAAGCGGCCCTGAACAAATGGTGTTAGAATTGTGTTGCCACTGCCTACTGTCACAGAATACTTGTGGGATGAATAAGACCAACACATTTTGGAGGTGATATTTAGGAACTTTCGCCTTGACAGGCACATAGGTATATACGAGGATATTGCATCTTTGGAGGTAATCCAGTTTAATGAATTGATGTCTGCAGTAGCTAAGATACCTGAAAAAATTATGGCAAATGGTACATAACAAAAGCTACTTCTTCCTCTTACCAGCCTTAAAGGATCACATAAAAGGACATGGATCTAGCGTTGGAGGCTAGGGGAAGCCTCCCTAGAAAAAGGAACTTGGAAGGTGAGATCTAAAGGCTAAGGAGGAGCTCGCCAGGTTCAGGTGGGAGGTGGTGGTGAGGAAGCACAGCGCAATGGTCTGGAGGAGGGAGGAAGAGGACCGAGAGTGGATATGGCCTTGGACCAGAAAATCCAGCAAAGTGACAGGAACTTGGGACCTGTGAACAAGGGCTACTCTTACCAGATGGAATTGTTGTTAGAACTTCGACTTGTCGCCTTAGGGAGCAGGGAGGGAAGGCCAGCGTCCTCACCTTGGACACCAGCGCTGGTGCCCTGCCGGGCTCCCCGCAGGTGTGGACTAAGGCCTGGCGTGCGGGTCATTTCACACGTGGGTGCTGGGACTCCAGGCCAGACGTTGCCCCTTTGCCCAGGTGGTCAGGCTCTTTGTGTGCGCTACTCTGACCTTGACACAAAATCTCTTCCCTTCCCAGGCTTCTCCAGGAAGGCCGCCCTGTAAGTGGGGATTGCTGCTGTTTGTACAGGATGCGCGGGGTTGGGGGTGGGCGTGGTGCTCATACAGCAGAGCCCAGGGCACCCCACGCCCTTAGACATGTGTTTCTTTTCTTCCCAAGCTTCTTTGAATGTGCCTTCCCGTGTGTTGAATCACATGGAAGTGCTCTTTCGTAGGTCAAAAATGGTTGAATAGCAGGAATTTCATGTGGTTCAGCCTAATGTGCATTTTCCCTTTGGTTGAAATAATTTGTAAGATATTTGGTAGTCATATTTAAATGCTGTCTTTGAAATTCCACTTATTGGAGGAAGCACACTGCTTGAGGCTGGAGCGTAATGTGGATTTGAAACCCTGCTTATCCATTTCTTATTGTGCTACTTTGAAGAGGCCGTTCCACTCTCTTTTCCTCAGTTTTCTTATGTGTAAAATAGGAATTAGGTACTTATAGGAATCAGAGGTTTGGGGGGAAGGATTAAATGCAGGAACCTGTGGGAAAAGCACCTCACCCAGGGTCATCACACAAGTAAAACTCTCCAGAAATGTGCTGTTTAGGTCAACCCAGACTGTCGCAATCGGGTCACCCAGAGTATGTTAGAAAGTGATGGACCACACATTGTCCATCAGTACCATTTAGAAGCTACTGAGCTCAGTTCAGTGAAAAGGATGCTTAGCAGTGACCTCTATCTGCTTGTCATTGTGCTCAGGCCTGAGGATGGAGGCAAGTTCTTGCAAGGTGTGTCACTTTTTGGTTTTTCCCTTTAGCTTTACAGGGCACTTGCTGGAATTCTTACATGCACACGATTGGTATGTAGGAACCAGGAATCTAGAAAACACATAAAAAAAAATACTAACAAATCCTGCTCAATTTGGTTTTAGAAAGAGGCATTGATTTAAATAGGGAAACTTTTTCTCTCAAGGTTATGTTTGCGAAATATTAGGCCACAAAGCATGGTGCAATGTCATACATTTTACTCATTTATGCATTCCCCAGATGCAGCACCATGTGTGACCTTGCTCAGCTATCCAAACTGTAAAATAAAAGATTACCCAAACATTATCAGGGGTGTATAAGAAATTACATTGCGAGTCATAGCTGATTTTTCAGTTCTTGTTTTACTCTTTCAGCTGAGCAGACAATTTCTTTTTTTTTGGTCTAAAATCCCCTAGATGGCACTAGAGAACCCTGTATTTAAGTGGTTTATACAATAACCCTAAGTAGATGAGGGGAAGTAATTTTTATTTTTCTGCAAATAAACGTTAATAAGAAGTTGAACGGAATGTGGTGCAATGTGCAAGGTTAGCGTTTATGCATTCTGTACTTAAAAGATATACTAGGTGCTCCTTGAAAGTAAAAATTGGTCATTTTTAACTGTGGATGTCTCGGAATTGGGTTTTGGTATTTTAATTAGCGTGAAATTCATTTGGTGTAGACAAAAAGACTTGTGGAAACAGCAGAGATCCTGAGGCTGATTCTTGACCCCAATGACATTCGTATCAGAGCCATGTAACACAGTATCAACATCTCCTAGGATGGGAGAGAGTGGGTTTACCTGGGGGCCCTGAACCCAATGGCCCAGGAGATGCACAGGTGAGATGAGTGAAGAGGCCTGGCTGTAAGAGTGGGATGTGGTGGCACATGTGCCAGAACCACACAGCTACCGGGCACACGGACCAGTAAAAAACAGCATTCCTGTAGGTCCAGGGTGGCCCATAGGTGTGAGCTGACAATTTTTGTAAATCTTATCCTGATAGTTTTCGGGTCATAAATCTAAGGCTGAGATAATGATTGACCTCACCCAAGGTCGCAAAGTTATTCAGTGATAGAGTTAGGCTTCGGTTTCTCTGACTCCACCCTCTCCCCCTTATAATTGTCCTATCATGCCAAAGTCGTCTCCACACCGCACACCCCTCCCATCGTTCTTTCTTTGTCCTCCCTTCAGACGTCCAGTGTCCTTGGATCACGTGGCAGATGGGGGCTCTGAGCTGCCAGTGGCTTGAGGGCCCCAATTCAAGAGCCTTAAACAAGGATAGAACACTTGAAGTCGGGCAGCTCCAGGGTTCGCTAATTTGCGGTTGAGTGATGTCATGATGGGCCCAGGATTTTTTCCATTTTTGCACTCTGCCATTTTTCCATTCTCACTTTTGGCCCCCATGGGTGAAAAATTGCCGTGGCAGCTCCACACATCACATACAGACATGAGCACACCCAGTGGTGGAAGAGGAACTGTTCCCTCCTTGGGTCTCTTTCATAGCGTGAGGAAACCTTTCTCAGAAGTTCCCAGTAGACCTCCCCTCATGTCTATACTGGCCAGAACTGGGTGATTCTGGGCACCAAACCATGACTACCAAGGCGAAGAGACAACCAGGTTGCCTGGTGGAGGTGCCCCTCTGCCAACAGAAGGATCTGGAAATGTGCAGGGCTGTCCTTGGTTTACAAAGTGACTGAATGCCATCTGCAGTACTTAGAACCCAGGATACAGGGACAAGAAGTGTGTGATATTCAGGGCAGTCCTTTGGGATGAAGAATCATCTCACCCAGATGCCAACATTACCCCTGCTGAGAAACCCTGGAGTCCAAACAGGACTTGCTTCTGAGTCACAAGGAAGGGAATGGACACTGAATCGGTTAGGACCCTGGCAACAGGAAAGACTGGAGGTGTGGCTACTGAGTCAGCAATCAACAGCCCACTTCTTCTTGTTCCTGCTCAGGTCTTATGAATACTTCAGAATCCTGTACAAGTGTGTAAGGTAAAGTGCTCAAAGAAGGCTAGCCTCTCCAGGTCTTTTGCTAATAGACTACAATCAAATCAAAGAGAATATAATAATTATCAGGAGTTTACTTGGATAACATGCATGGGGAAAGAGCTGTTATTCTTCTTGAAAATAAAAGAAAAATGAAAGCAACTAGTGCTTTTAGCTGTCACTGGGGTGCGATAGGAGAAAGGAGATATTGGTGAGGCTAGATGGGTTTGTTTGTTGGTTTGTTTTGTTGCAGGGTTGGAGGAGCTGGGAGGCCACCAGGAGCTGGAGAAGGGCACTGACTTCCTGCCGGACGCCCTAAGTGTCATGGGAGAGAATTAACAAAGGCGAGGCATCAGCGTCATTTTATGGAAAGAACTCAGGCTCCGAAGCCACAGAGAACTTGGTCACCAAATCCAGGGTTGCTGTGAACTATATGGGGAAAGTCACCAAAGGTCTCTGAACCACAATTACGCCTCTTTGCAACATGGCTCACAATGATATCTACCTGATACATTGTTGCCATGATTACATGGGCAGCAGAAGGCAAGGCCCTAGCACAGTGCTCAGTAAATGTCAAGTCCCATCTCTGTTTCCTGGACATGTCATTGTTATTTATTTACTCACTCTTTCTCCCCATATAGAGTTGCAAGATTTAGCAAATAAAAATAGATGACTCCAGTTAAATTTGAAGTTCAGATAAACAACCAATAATTTATTAGTATAAGTATGTCCCAGGTACCTTGGGATACACCTATCCTAACAAATTATTGCTTGTTTATCTGAACTGCAAATTTCACCGGGTGTCCTGCATTTTATCTGGCAACCCTATCCCTACATTCCCTCTCTTCCCTGGTTTCTCTCCAGCCAGAGTAAATAAATGAAGCCTAAATTAAATATCACTCTCTCACTCATCTGTTTTAACCTTACCGGGAACCTGGCAGACCAATGACATCACCTTCAACTTCTTTTGGTGAGCAAACATCCTCTGAGCTTGGGAGGAGAGGACCTTGCCTTGGCTGAGACAGGATCGGGTCTCAAAAGCCATCTTGGTCTTATGAACTTTGTGGTTAATCTTGTCGCAGAGTGTTTTCTTTCACAGTTGGCTGTTCCGGGCCTGCATAGATCTGCAGTAAATACTGTACTGCACTGCTGAAAAGGGAGGAAAAACATTACCATCTGCATCTACAGCTTGCAAATTACAGCTTGCAATCACCTGCTATTAAATAAAGACGCTTTAACAATATTTTGGGTTTTAAATTAGCAATTTACATCACAAGACTCTGAAAATACTAGTCTTTTAATACTGCAATTTTCTTTCCTTTTAAGCAGGCATCAACATGTATTGAATTTTTTAAAAACGCAACACAAAGTAATGTTTATTTAAACAATAGCCACCAATGGTATGAGACACAGATGGAAATCCAACAGTTCCTCACTCAGTGGGCAGCTTTACTGGAGGACCCTGATGGGCCTGCAACTCTCTAATTTACATCGTGGGGGGAATCTAGGCACTGCCTTTTTTTTTTTTTAACTGCCTGGCCACATCAGGCTATGTGTCATGTAAGAAAATGGTCTCAAGCCGGGAATTAGAGGCAGTCTCTGTATGAAGGGGACTTCAGCAAAAAGGCTGAAAGGGAAAGAGTTCAAGTGGGAGGATTTCCCTTTGTCACTTGACATCAGGACTGAAATGGAGGGGACTGGCATTTGTGCAAAGCACACTGCATGCAAAACAAGATGGGATTTGGAAGCATACAAAGAGAGAAAGATTAAGCAGCTTTGTGCCTCACGGACACTACTTATATAGACAGAGGGTTATATCTATATCTAAATATAGTGGTTTGTCTTCCAGTTCTTTTTATTGGACCTTTAGTCCCCTTTCTCTTGACATCTGAGTTAGGGAACAGAAAACTCAAAGAGCTGGCACAAGTTGCAAAGAGATAAGTATAAGCTTTGTGGTGGTGGTCACTGGGTTGTAAATTCCTTCACACAGACACAAAGCATTCCGGGGCATTATTCCTATTAGCAGGCAGACTGCTTTCCTGTGTGTCCCAGCTCTTCCCTGCATTCAGCTGCTGTTGATGAACAGCTGCTTCTCAGAGCTCTCCCAGATCCAGGACTGCTTTCAGTACTCTTTTTTCTTTAATCCTAAAAAAAAAAAGATACTACTCTTGTCTTCATTGTTCATGCCTTGCCATTTTTGCTTTTTATAACCCAAGACGCCTGCCTAAATCTTGAATTCTTTTCTTTTCATGGTGTGTTGAATTTTGATTCCTACACATGCTATGTGCTCAATAAATGTTAGATATTATTATGATTTTTATTTGTAGTAAAGGTTTAATGCTGTGTCATACAAAATTCTATTTGAAAGGGAAAGCGTCTTTGAAAAAGTTTAGAGTTTAGATTTCAGCTCATTCCAGGGGCTTGCAGTGGTAGTTGGTCTAGAGGAGGGGGCAGTGTTAGATCCTTTCTACTTTCCATTAATTACTCTGTTCAGCCTCCCAGGTTCAGTCATAAGTCACGCCCAACCCAGCTCCAGTAGAGCCAGCTTGTGGCCATTAGTAATTTACTTGGAAAAGCAGCAAACTGAATGACTCTTAGACTTCTCCACTCCTCTTAGGCTTATTGGTCACCTCTGATGCCATTTATCAACGTATCCTGTCATCACTGTTAAGGTCTAATGTTAGTTCCTCAGTTTAAGGATTAAATTGGTTTCAATCTAATCTCCTAAATAGAATTCAGATGATTTAGGGCCCAGCTCAACTGCTTCCTGGCCAGAGGGCTTTGTTCTGGTCTTTTTATTAGGTGCTATTTATAGTACCATTTTCTGATAGAATCGGGGCATAATGGATTGATTTTTATTTCTTGTTGATTACATGCACATTCTTTTTAAAGGCTTTTAGAAACTAAATGTACAACTTATCACCAAAGCTTAACACCGGAGTCATTCTCATTTGCTTAAATAGAACCTGCAAAGAATAAAATTCTCCCTTCAAAAGTATATACACATTCTTGAGTGACAGAAAAGCCCTTGAATGTCTATTGCTAGATGTTCTGGACTCATGACCTATCTCATGTCTTTTAATGAATATTCTAAATGTGAATAGCACTTAAATAATAATCACTGTCTGAAACAAAAAATCATCAGTGTCTTTGGATGATTAGACTTTGAATGTTTTCTCGGTGTGCATGTTGTTTTATGTATGTGTGTGTTGGTCACAGATGCCATGTATGGCATAAAGAATACAGTTGGTCCTCAAATTTTCCCCTGCCTGGTTCAATAGGGGCTGGAGTGAGGATAAAGTAAGATAGTTCTGAAAGCCCTTTGCAAACTGTGGAATGTTGCTTTTTAAAAGCAATTTGAATTACATAGTGAAAGCCCATCCTAGCATTCATGTCAGGCCCTAAGACCAACACTTAACTTTGTTAGTATTTTAGAAGGATATTAGTCTATTAGTCTGTAATGTGTGTGTGTGTGTGTGTGTGTGCAGTGTGTATGCAGGTACATGTACATACATGTATAATCAGGTTTGTTTTAAATGCTTCTATTGAATTTTCCTTGTAAATAATATTGTCCAAAGTATCTACCATAATTTCTTTTCAATTATGCACCTGCTAATTTCTTGCTTCTATGAGATGTTCTTGAATCATTTTGAGGAAGAGAGAGAAAGAGCCAGAGATAACAATCTAGTGAGAGAGCAATATGCCAACCTTTATTAAGACTTCAAAACACTTGGATGTACACTTCCTTAAAACTCAAGAGTTCACTGGGCTTGACATTTTCCAAATCCTTGGATGCTTGTTAACACTCTTCGTATCCATTTTCATGATCTCTCAGCTGGAGAAAAGATGGTTTATGTGTTTTAACTACCTTTAAGCCTTTAGCTAGTTAAGTAAACATAATTTCATGTAATGGGCTTTGCCATTGAGTTTACATTTTAAAGAGTCTCTCACAATCTATCCATTCACTCAGGTTTTACATAATGCACTTGGCATTACAGGACTATAGCTGAGAAAAGCACATGTTAAAGCCATGGTAAATGGGAAGATGCAGAATGTTTCAATCCCCAATCCTTAGTTTTACTAATGCTGTCAACATTTTTAGCCTCTCTCTCTCTCTCTCAAGAATTGCTTGCAGATAGCCAAATTGATTGTTTTTTTCTTTCACCTTTAAAAACTTTCCTCCTGCTTCCTCTTTTGGGGCTGGTAATAATCACAGAACCATAGAATTTCAATCTTAGAAGGTATTTTAAATGTCATACAAATCCAATAGTTCATCCCGTGCTTGAATCTTTTATATTACATTCCCACTAAAGGGCTAGCTAGGCTCCTCCTGAATTCCTTTAGCTATGGGACACTCATTACCTCTCAAGGGAGTCCATTCCATTCTTACACAGCCCTAGTAGTCAAAAAATTATTTGTTAGGCTTAGAAGAAATCCCCCTATTGAATTTTGCTCTGTTCTCAGTAAGTAGACAAAACATGTATAATCCTTTTTTCATATATTTGAAGACAATTATTCTGTCTCCTGTAAGTTTCTTTATGCCCAATATTTCTGATAATTTTATGATGTGATTTGGAGTCTAGTCATCCTAGATCCTTCAGCTCTGACCATGCCAAAGTTCACTGACAAGAATAATAGTGGAAATAAAACCTACCATATTAAGCTTTAAATGGGTGCCAGGTATCTTACAAACCTTACCTTTAACATCCACAATGATGTGAGTTAAGTATTGTCATCCTCATTCTATAGATTTAGATAAAAATCTATATCTCTCTATATCTGTAGTTAAGGAAACAAAAGTAAGGAGAAGTTGAGTAGCTCTCCCAAACATGCATATCTAGCATCAGTAGTTGGCAGACCCTGGATTTGAACTAGTGTCTTCACTGATTTTAGAGTGGGTGCTCTTAACTGTACATCATAATCCCTTTGTGAGATGTGATAACAACCCCCTCACCCACCCCATAGAGTAAGCTGGTCTGGTTTAAGCAGTTCAGAGTGGAGAAAGGTGGTAACTTACCTTGTTCTAGAAGTGATGCCAAACCAAAGGACTGATCAGGATGAGTCCAGTGGGAGAAAGAAGGAGAGAAGCAAAGGAACTGGATGAGTAATAGGATGGCATATGAGTCTCAGAATAATTGAAAATGGTACATCTGGCAAACCCTACCTATATCATGGCCTCCTTTGGAAGGAGGGCGTGGCTGTAAAGAAATAGTCATTGAAACTAGCCATATTCTGGGTGTACATGTGTCTCCCTTTGAAAGGATATAATTTTCCTCAGAATATAGGGACCTGAAAGTGGAAAAGAAACCTTGCATTCACAAATGTCCTTAGGAAACAAAGTTGATTAGAGATGAAATGAAAAAAAAAGGAATTCCTGGTGTCTTTTGCTTTTTTTTCAATAGACTCAAGTGGACCACTAAGTTAGAGGATATTATTGCTGAAAGTACTTAAGAGATTTAGTTAAAAACTCTCATTTTACATGTGGGGAAACTGAGGTCCAGAGATGAAAAGTGTCTTGCCCAGTGCTATACATCCAGGCAGGGACTCAGAAGAGTGTGTGATCAAGGTCTACTGACTGCAGGACCGAGACTCTTTTTACTCTATTTCCTTACACTTACTATTTCTTTGGTGAATCAAATAATAACTGTTCTATTGTAATGCACTGACACAATGAACAATTGCAAGACGGAAGCTTACACTGGAAGCTTCCTGTGCAACACGATGTAGAATTCAGTGTTTGATGCATCTTTCTTAGGGATGTTTGCTGAAAGTACCAGAGGGTGGAGGGGGGATTTGTGGCAACATTATTCCAGCTAGCATCACGGTTTCCTGTATCTTATGCGATTATTTATGGTGAATCTGGTTTCATTCGGTTTTGGAAACTTGGAATCAGAATCATGGGGGTGAGGAGGTATTCATTAAAAATGCATGTTCTTAGACAAACCGGCAGACAACCTATATCAGAATTTTGGGGAGTGGAATCTAGAAATTAATATTTGACAAACATACTAGATGAAGCTTATGCATATTAAAGTTGGAGAAGTACTTGTGTTAGCTCATCAGTGTGTTAGTTTCCTATTGCTGCTGTAATAAATTACTATAAATTCAGTGACAATACATATTTATTATCTTACAGCTGGGAGGGTCAGAAGTCCAGAGTGGACATCAGAAATACAAAATGGGTTTCATTGGACTAAAATCAAGGTGTCAGCAGGGCTCCATTCCTTCTGGAGGCTTTAGGGGAGATCTGTTTCCTTGCCTTTGCCCACGTTCCTTGGCTCATATCCCCTTCCACCACTTGGCTGTCTGCTTCTGCTGTCACATCTCCTTCTCTGACTCTGACTTTCCTACTTCCGTTTTTTTCTTATAAGGACCTTTGTGACTACATTATCCAAGATAATCTTCTTGTCTCAAAATCCTTAAATTAATCACATCAGCAAAGTCCTTCTTGCTATGTAAGGTAACATACTCTCAGGATCTGGGGATTAGGAGGTGGACATGTTTGGGGAGGCATTAAACACCTACCATTATTGGTTTTAAAATATTTCAAAGAAATAGAAAGGGGCTGAAGAGGGGAACATTAAGTACCAGTAGGGTCCCCGTCCCCCTCCAGGAGTCCCCTGATTTGTCTCTAGGAAACTCAAAGACTGAGGAGAACAGTTTGAGAAAAGCAGTCCTAGCATCTGTGCTTACTTAAGAGTCCATACGGGGGAATCTGACCACCAGGCTTCATTTAGTGCATCTTGCATGACTTTCCAACAGTTGACTTGGCAACTATCATTCAGCCTTCCCATTCTCAATTTTCTAAGAAACTCCATTCAAACTTACTGCAGAAAACAAACAAAACATGACCTTGATTTATTAGAGATAAAATTACTGCTTTAACTGATCGTAAGAGAAAGTGTCTGTTAGATAGGGGGTTTCCAGTCAACTTTGTTATTATTTTCCAACATTTTTCTATTAAAAAGAAAATAAACAGGCAATTAGTGGAATTTTTAAAGGTATCCTTTTCTTCCGTCTATCTGTATAGCTCTGTCTCTTGTCCATTACGAGCTCCTCAAAAATATTTCTTTTGAGATACTATTTGATTTCTGACAGAACTTTGTAGATGTTTCTCAATTAATATAAGAAAAATGGCCCTGAGTTGTATATTTTAACTAAAATATAATAGCTGTAAAAGTTATCTAATGGGAAATTAACCAAAGGAGAGAATTAATGTTTTGTCTTTAGAAGGTATCTTTGTACATCACTGTATCAGGATACTCTTGGCCATCTGCCCTATGACAATATTTGGAAAGAGATAGACAATAATAATTGTCCTTAATGTCTGTATTAGTCAGCTTAAAATTATACTGGGTGGCTCAAACAACAGAAATTTATTTCACATAATTCTGGAGGCTGGGAAGTCCAAGGTTAAAGTGCCAACAAGGTAGGTTTCATTCTGAGGCATCTGCTCTTGGCTTGTAGGTGACTGCCTTCTCGCTGTGTCCTCACATGGCAGAGAGAGTACAAGGGGTCTCGTATATTTTCCTCTTCTTATAAGGGCACCAGCTCCATCAGATTAAAGCCCCACCCTTATGACCTCATTTAACCTTAATCACTTCTTTAAAGGTCCTATTTCCAGTACAGTCATATGGAGGGTTAAGGCTTTAGCATACGAATTTTAGGAGGGCATAAATCAGTCCATAGTTTGTCCCTGGAGCATCACAAGTGTTTTCTGATTCCTGCAAGAGCTTGGCCATTTTATCACAAAAGATGGTTTATATAATGATGACAAGGGGAAGAAGCAGAAGCATGAACAGGTTGTTGAAACTCACATCTTGTTCTTTGTTTAGAGAGATTAGTCATCCTCGCTCCTTTGCAACATTTCTATTACACAACACAAGAATTCTGCCTTCAAGACTCCCCCAATTCAAGAAATGCTGTAACTCAGTGCAATCAGTGTCCACCACCCAGATACATTTCCTCTTAGGAAGTAGTAGTCATATCATATCCATAAGGGTTGGCTGTAGATGACTTTCACTCCTCTTCTCTCCTAAGATGGGTGGGATATGGATGGGGGTTCTTTGTTGTTCAGAGTTTTGAAATAAAAAAGGGAACTTTCAAGAGAGATCTTAGAAACCAGTGAGGAGGATATTGATCATTATCAATATTACCTTTGTGTGAAAGATCCTCTGATTAATATTTATCTCCTGGAGTTCTGCCCCTGAAAGTAGGGCAGATAAGCAGGAACAGGCAGAGAAGACTCTCAATCATGGTGCTGGCATGACTCTTCTGAAAGGAGAGAGGGAAGGGTGGACGGTTAGGAAGAAGGAGTCTCAGGTTGCCGTGCAGCTCGGAGAGTCTCAGCCAGGCTGATGAGAGTCTCGGAGCAGAGACTGCCCATCAGAGAAGAAGCATTGGACAGGAACTGTCCGGCTCTAGTCCCCTGCTGTGCTCATTAGTAATAGAGAGCAGCGCCCAGGAGAACGTGGCTGAGATGTGACTGCTATGGTGTGTGGCAGCTGGGGGCTGTCAGCTACCCGTGCTTCTCAGAGCAGGTTCACCTGAAGAGAGATCTGAGAGGCGGACCTGCATGGACACTGTAGAAATCTGTCATGCTTAACATCGTAAAAAGAACCAATTGATTAATTGGAGCATGGCAAAGGGAAAGGCATCCATCTGGATCTCTGGCCAGAAATCCCTGAAACAATTATATCTACATCTATATCTGCCTATCTATCTATCTATCTATCTATCTATCTATCTATCTATCTATCTATCTATCTATCTATTATCTATCTACCTACCTACCTATCTAATCTTTCTTCTGTTTAAGTAGTTATCTAGTACAAGGAGGAGACCACATGCTATGCTTGAAATAGAAGAAAGTGTTTTTTTATCAATCTAAAATCTGTTTCTCAGCCTGAATTTCGCCAGTCTCCAAGGAAACTTTTATCACTACAAAGAAGTGGCAGAGTTTACCTGACAAGCATCAAATTAAGTTATTTGTACATCACTTGCATTGAAGAAATAAAAGCTATTTTTTTTTTGGTAAAATTCCTGTTCAGACTTTCCTACTTTAAAATCTCCTTTCCTTTTTCTATATGCATAGGCCTATAAACTTGTCCATATCACTGCTAAAAACATAACACATAAAGGGGATAAAACCAAATCTCTTGGTGACCTCCTCCTCTCACACCAAGCAAACAAACACACAAGCATCTCTGTTTTCATCTCTGTACTTTTAGTGCTTATATCAATGCTTGTGAATATAAACAAATGAATGCATGAATAAATAAATTAAATAATGAATGAATGACTAAATGAATGGATAAATGAATAAGAGAATAAATGATGGTATGCTTTTCGTATGGGTGGAAGGAAGTGAGTTGGAGAGAGAAATAATTTATAAATTTAAAAAAAATGTCATAACTCCAAAATTGAAGAAATCATGGATTGCTTTCCAGGGGGTAATATGATTGGTTTCATAATCTGCACGTTAATTAGGCAGAATTAATCAGCTTAATATTTTGAGAAAGAGCCAAAAGAATCATTCCACAAAGGTGGCAAAGAAAATAAGCCTTGTCTAATTTGGATGAATCCTACAAGAAATGTGGGCATCTTTCGGTATGTTGTGGGAAGAGCACTCACCTCTGAGTCAGGAAACAAGAACTGCAGCCTGTTTCGGCCACTAACCAGCCTTATCCCCTGAACATCTCACCTCACTTCCTTTGATTAAGTTTTCTTTTCCTCTTGGTGGGATTAAATAGTCTCTAAATCCCCCAGCAGTCTAGAAATTCCCTATACGTAAATTGACCAGTTTAGGCTCTTGCTGGGGTAGGCTGTGGGAGAGCCCTGGAGATTATAGCTGGGGCATGCTTTAAAGAGAGAAACCGGCTAAGGATAATGTGGGCAAAGACAATTGAAGACCTATTTGGGGAAATATTGCAAAAAGCTGCCTAGAGAATCTCAAAGTGATTTTCAAATAACACCCGAGTATTCCCAGGGATGCTTGGGGCAAGACAATGCTCTGCTATTTCAGAAAAGAAAATATGTACTGTGTTCTGTGAACTTGAATATAGTCGAGGACTTATATCACAATTGTGTGCCAAACCAGCATTGTCAGGATAAGGTACTTTCTGGGAATAATTCTTTTCTGGAACAAAGCTCTGTGAAGTATGCAGGAACATGTAGTACTTTGAATATTATCTCTATGCTAATGTAAACTTTTTTTCTGTACGAGTCTTAACAGAATTAAATTCAGATATTATTAATATCATGGATGGTAATGGGAGACTTTGAAAGTCATGTGATAAATTGTGTTTTGAGTATTATGATGACTTCACCAATTTATTACAAACATCTTTTATTCACCAGTGCTATCAGGAAAGAAATCTTCCTGACCTACTATGTTCCCACCATTGATTAGGTGCTGGAGATAAAAAGTTGAGTAAGACAGGTTCCACAGTATATTTGTGTAGGTCTAAAGCAGCTGCATTTAAATAAAAGGCATCTGGTTATTTGAAAGTCTGTATGCATATGGGAGGAGTGTGGTGATCAACTAGAGCTTTTTAACTCTTTGGCAGCCACACTTCATGCCACAGGAATCTCTGGGAATAAAGAAAATCCCTACCCTTTTTAGCCTGCAAATAGTATTTTAAGTGCTTTTAAAATAATCTGTTTAACCTATTAGGGTACATATTCATGAAACATAAAGTCAGAAGGAAGATAGAAACCACATTTCATGCCTTTACTTGTTCTGTG
Organism: Balaenoptera musculus; assembly: GCF_009873245.2. Taxonomy (NCBI): domain Eukaryota; kingdom Metazoa; phylum Chordata; class Mammalia; order Artiodactyla; family Balaenopteridae; genus Balaenoptera; species Balaenoptera musculus. The sequence goes on along the minus strand of NC_045789.1, from coordinate 86,811,693 downwards.
AATATTTCCTCTCTTGATTTAAATTAGAGTCAAATCATCTATTGCAAATTACTGACTCATTTATAGGATGCCAGTCCGCTGGGCACAGGCTTTGTTTCCTTCTGGTTTAATCCTTCAGTGAGTCTGTTCACAGATTTGAAGATTGGCTTTGGCAGAGCTGCAAGTCCAATATTACTTGATGTCTTGCAGTTATCAATTTGGATCATTCCTTCTCAGAGTTCTTTTCTCCCTTGGTTCTATGACTTCTTCTGATTCCTCTTTACCTCTCTAATCCTTTCTTTACAATCTCTCTGGAAGATTCTTCTTCTTTTGTCTACCTTATCCCACCTGGGAATTATCAGACTCATTTTTTTTTTGTCTTCAAATCTGTATTAGTTTTCTACTCTTGCCATAACAAGTTACCACAAGCTTAGTGGCTTCAACAACATAAATTTATTATTTTATAGATCTTTAGGTTAGAAGTTTGACATAGATCTCACTAGATCTCACCAAACTAAAATCAAGATTTCAGCAGGACTATGTTTCTTTCTGAAGTCCCTGGAAGAGGTTCTGTTTCCTTGCTCATTCATTATTTTGACAGAATTTAGTTTCTTGTAGTTATAGGACTGAGATCCCTGCTTCCTTGCTGGCTATCAGCTGAGGCCCATTCCCAGCTTCTAGAGGCCACCCATATTCCATGTCTCCTGGCCCCCTTCTTCCATCTTTAAAGCCAGAAATGGAAGTTTGTGTCCCTCTCATACTTTGAATCTCTCGTTCCATTTCTTCTCTCTCTGGCCATAGCTGGGAAGCTACGAAAGTTTCTATGCTTTTAAGAACTCATGGGATTAGATTGAGCCCACCTGAATAATCCTGCTATACTCCTTCCATTTTAAGGTCCATAACCTTATTAATATCTGCAAAGTCCCTTTTGCCATGTAAGGTAATGTATTCACAAGTTATGGAGATTAAAGCATAGACATCTTTGGGGAGCCATTCTTCTGCCTACGACAAAGTCCAAAATCTAATTTGTTATCATATTCTTTACCTCCTTCCTGTTTTTATATCAAATCTCTACTGTGCATAACAAAGTATGTTGTTTCTAATCAAAAACTTCAGGCATCATTTAGCTGTCTATGCTTTGTCACATCTCCCCAGTTCATCTCAAATCTGGTCAAATCCTCTCTCCGCTAGAAAATCTTCATCGGCTTCCACTGCCCACAGAGTAAAATTCAAAACCTTTATCAATGCCTAAAGATTCTGATCTGGTTTTTTCCTATTCTTTCCTGTGGTTCTCCCTGACTTCATCCCTTTCTTCTCCCACATCCTTCATCTAGGTAGTTTTTTCTTTCCATCTGCAACATATCTCACCTTCAACTGCTCAACGAGTTTCTTCCAAGCTAAAATACTTTATGAACTGACTTCTCCCTTGTCTTTGACTACCATCTCCATGCTAATGGTCTCCTACAGAACAAAGATTGCTGCCATAACATCTTTCTTACTCTGTTGTCCTTCCTTTTCTTTTTGCCTGTAAAGTCACAGAGCACAATGACTTGGAATTATTCATTTTTGTATTCCCATTGTCTGAGAGAGTGCCTGGAAAATGTTTGGTGCTCAATATATATTTTTGAATAAACGAATAAATGAGTGAATGAATAAAAATAATTTGTCCCTGGATTAACTACATATTTTTCATAAAATCAATTAGAAAGTACTTGTTTACTACACATTTATACTCATTAAGTATGTGATCTATATACAAAAACTGGGTCATCGATTTTTGTGAACTGTGGGTAAACTAACACATTAAACTGTGTATTCTTCCAAATGCCTAACTCTGAGTTTTGTACATAGAAGGTGCTCAATACATCCCAATTAAATTGAATTTCTGGTTTGCTTCTCTGACAGTACACATTAGTTGCAGGGGCTGGAAATGTGAAACTCCGCATCTCCTGTAACCACATCATCCTGGGTATGTAATTGGCTGAGTTCTTGGAACACAAAAAACCTGGATTTTCATGGATTTGATACCTGGATTCTAATCCCGCCTCAGGCTCCTGTTGGTTATGCATGTGACTTCAGACATTACATTTCAGTGTTCTGAAAATGTTTTACTATTTTTAAAATAAGGGTTTTAATTATATGATTTATAAAACCCCATCACATTTTCTGCCCATTAATAAGAATTTCTTGATCATTACTCTGTGATTGGCACTGAGCTGAGAGTCATGCAAAGAAGTTATCAATCACAGTCTTTGCCCTCAAGGAATAATTAGCTCAGGGGACAGGGGGTTCGGTAGAAAGAAAGGTGGTTTGATGACAATAATAGGTTTGATATACAGCCTGAAGTGTGAAAAGAATACTTATATTCATTCTTGCTTTTATTTTTCTTGCCCTTTCCCACCTGAGAAGGCAAGATACTTGGCTTTTAGCTCTTCCTTTATACACAGGTGTATAATCTTGCGTTAGGATTGTGGACATGGGTATTTACAGCAGTGGGTGAGAGGTGTCAGCTCTGCGTTCATGGAGTGGGTGTGTAGCTGAGTGGCCTGGTCTCCAGCAGAGAGACCAGCAGGGATGGTGGTGAATCAGTGCTCTGGAAATAGTCTTAGGAGAGCAAGGATCAGGCACTATCTTCCACTACATTTGAAAAGGCTGTGGCCAAAATATATTTCAGAAACTAAAAAACAAAACAAAAAACAAGGTTTCTTATTGGCAGGAAGAAAAGAACAGAATATTTACAATGGTTTAGAATGCAAAGACAAAAAGTGAAGCTCTGTTCTCACTGAATTACTTAGACAAATTGAGATCTTCATCATCTCCATTTTCATAATATCGATTTTGTTGTTTATCATGCTTGATGGAAAGGCTGGCCTGAATTAGCTTGGATTGAAAGGAGTACTGCTGACATAAATGGTCGGGTGGCTGAAACAGTGCTCGACAGATAGGATTCATAACAAATCCTACTCTTGAAATCAAGTTCTCAATTAAAAGAGCACCTTTCTGAAAGGATGATGCCCAAGTGATCTTAAAAGGATATTTCCTCTGGGAAAAGAAGTGAGTAGAACAGAGTAGACAGCTTGAGAGTGTACACAAGTGGAGAGGAGGAAACCATCATTATAAGGAGAAAATAGCATTTTTCTTATAATTTTTGATTCAGCAAAGGAAACTATGAATGACTGTCTTCTCTTGGGTGCCAGAATGGAAACAGGAAAAGAAAAAGACTCAAAGTGATGATAATATTGCTTCTCAGAGGGAAGGAAAACCAAGGCTTTGATCTAGGTATGTGCCTTTTATGTTTTACATGATCTGCTCCAGGCTTCTCTTATTGGAACAGGTAATTGAGACCTAACTGGCTTCATGAGATCTATGATGTAAAACTTCATCAATTCTACAGCAGTGTCTAGACCAGGAAGAGAATAAAGGACTCAATAAACAAAGTGGTTTGACTTAATAATGTTTTTGGAGTGCGTACCACATTTTCTCCGGTCAACTTTTCTTTTTGACATAGATAACTTTTAACTCCTATGGACACACAAAGTACTCATTTGCTTCAGAGTTTGGACATATTGGAAAGTAGTATTGGGGAGTCACTGTTCTTCTCAAAGTCAAATCAATTGTCTGTTTTAGAGATAAGAATAGTCCCTCCCAGTCAATGGCTCCTTCACCGCATCCTCTGTGCTCTGTCAAGCAGGCATTGAACACCATCTGCCTATTGAAAAGGGTGTTACTCACCCTAACCCAAGGCACTAAGGTTACTCATGTTTCCAACACCAGCTAAAAGCTTGAAGAAAAGCAGAGAATTATGATTATTGCATTTCTCTCTGCTTGGGCTGGAGATAATGAGCCACTCCTGCTGCCCTTTTACATGTGTAATGCCTATTGATGTCAACGAGAACCTCACGGTGTGCAAAAGCCATTAGATCACATGTATCATCTTGAAAATAATAAGGACAAAGGGACACCTTTTTTTTTTTTTTAAACTTGGCAAAGAGAGCCTCTATGGTTCCAAGTCTCTCTAGATCGTCCCAATTAAGAAGAAATAATTTTCCTAGAGTGTCTGCCTGTTTCAAGGTGAGCTTTTTATAAGGAAAGGATAGAGCAGGTCCCGAGACTGTTTTAGATTTCCAAAGTCACTTCTCCGGGGAGACATGATTAGGAAGTATTAGCAGTCCTCTCAGAGAATGATCAAAAACATGTAACTTCTATATATTGCAAAGGGAATGAGGAAAGTTAAAAGAAGAAAGCAAAAAAGTAAAATTCTTTCTCAGATGTGGGAGGCGAACTGCTCCTTTTAGAAATTACTTAACTCCTTTGGGCTTTTCGTTTCCTCTTGTAACAAGGGTTTGGGTGTTGATCAGTGTTTCCCAAACTTAGCTCATCATTGATATAACTTGGGGGGAACTTGTTAAAAAAGAAAAATGGTAGGTTAATAGTTTCCTCTCTGGGAAATTCTGATTTAGTGGATCCGGGGTAAGTCCTGGAATCTGCACTGTTAACAAGTTATTGCGATAATTATGTAAATTTGGAAAACACTTGTAGATGGTTTCTAGTGTTCTGAACACTAGAATTCTTTCTTGTTTTAATGCTCTTTCTGTGTTCGATTATGGACTGGCCTAGTGCAGATGGCTGGGCACATTTGGAGAGACCAAACCCAGTAACTATATCTAGTTACCGGCCACACTGGGAACTAAGAGGACAAGTTTCTGAGGTTACAAAGATGTCTAATCTGGCAGACAGGACATGATATTACATGTTATAGCCACAGGTAGCAGACACTGATTCTAGCAAGGTAACGGATCTGTCCAAAGGATTAGGTAGAGAGGGAGATATTAGTCATTCATATTCAGGTCATCAGTAGGTATTTGACTTCACAGAGATCTTCCAACAATCATATAACAGAAACCACTGTCCCTACATTGTTGCTTCAAACAAAAACCTATGGCTATTCTTGATTCCACTCATGCTCTTACAGCTGAGCATGATTAAGCCTTTGCAAGGAGGGCTGTATCTACCCTATTTCTGACATACATCCTGAATCTGACTTCTTCTCACCATCTTCAGGGTCACAATCCCAGTCTAAGCCCCCACTGTTCTGTGCATGAACTACTGCAATAGCTTCCTAACTGGTCTCCTTGTCTCAAATCTGGCTTCCTTGCTGTCCTATACAAAGGAACCAGTATAATCTTTTAAAAACATAAATCACGTTATATCACTCCCTTATTTAAACTTTAATCAGATCTTTTCCCCAAATTCTTTTGGATGCAGGTTGTGGGTAGAGGGTCTATTTTATTTCCAATGGTGCTTTGAGAATGCTTAAGGTCACTCCATGACTAAATGACACCAAGAGTGTCCCTGAACTCACAAAAATGTTTTTCTGAATTCCCTTCCACTGTATTGCCTTTGCAGACGTGTAATTAACTGAAACTTCTGCACACATGAAATCTTCATCTCTCTTAATCATACCCAATGAACTTTGGAATCTAATTACGCTCTCAGCTTTTCATAAATGCGGTTGATGTTCTGTGGTTTGCTGTTAAGAGTACTTTCTCAATCAATTATTTATAATGACTTTGTTTTTCTTGCCCATAGTCCCTCTTCTTCACTAAACACTGGATTAAGTGATCTCTAGTAAAAGTCAGTCAGGTGAAGTGCTGGAGAAAGGCATTATGGGAAGAGGAACAGTAGGTCTGAAGGCACAGACGTATGAAGTAGCAAGACAGGTTCAGGGCAGTGCAAGTCATTCAATGTCCTTTGACTGAAGTAAGCAGTCAAATCCCTCTTGGAGGGACAGAGGTAGGTAAGGTATGGGTATGGACAGGTGCCAGGTCATGAACCGTCTTGTGCTCTATATTAAGGAATTTATATTGTGAAATTTACGGAGAACCATGGAATGTAATTCAGGGAAGTAGGATGATAACATATGAAGTGTAGAAGGACCTCTCTCATCAGTATAGCAGGAGAGATGGTGATTGAGGGTGTGAGGTAAGACATAACAGAGAAGGTGGATTGACAAGACACAGGGAAGAATTAAACATCAATATCCAGAACTCTTATTGACTCTACCTTCAAACAGAGCATGACAAATTCTTACCATGACAGAGCATGACAAACATCTACACTGGTACCATCTTGAAACAAGACACTGTCATTGCTCTCCTGGATTACTGAAGTGGTTGCCTCACAGATCTCCCTGCTTCTGTCCTTGCCTTACTTCCTTCTATAGTTTATTGTCAACATAGTAGCCAGATGGTGCAAAAGAAGACAGATTTTCTTACTAGGTAGCTAAAAAGAATGATGAATGTCCACCAAAATCTATATATTAGCAAAAAATATGCCTACAATTTGTGTATCAATGGAAAAATCAGTGTCCAATAAACACAGGTGCAGATAGCTAAAGCTGTCAAACTATACATAATCAGGTCTCCTGTCAGTGGTAAAAGACATGGGCTGGTTTGTGGAAGAAATTTTTCAGATTGAGAGTCTTCTATCCATAGATTAAGTTTTCTTCTATACATTAGTCAACAATAGTCAAGATTTAATTTCATTAGCTGATCACCTGGGTTCAGCTTTTCAAATTCTGTTTGAGGAAGAGCATAGTTTGAGAGCCAGAACTTAGTCACAGGGGGAGGAGGAGAGACTGAGGAGAAAAAGGAGGAAGCAGTGGTAAGATGGGAAAGGAGGAGGGGAAGTAAATCTTTCCAAAGGGAAAACTATTCATTCAAATGTTTGTCCTGGTGGTCTCAAGGATAGCAACTAGTGGCCTATAACTAAATTCAATTTGCATTTGTGTTTTATTTGGCTTTCATTAAACAACATTTTTTACATTTTAAAAAAAATCTGGAGATTTCTCATAAAAATCTGTGTTTGTGGTTTCTCTTGAAAAATCAGAACTGGATTTCTGATTTCTCTTGAAGAATCTTACCTGAACATCCTGTGTTCAGGACTGCCCTTGCATGCTCTTCTGGCACTAATTGGTTGAAGCTGAGTAATTGGTGGTTCTCATTTGGACAGGTGCCACAATCCCCACTATTCCCCACTACCTACCCATAACTGAAGTTGTATGTCAGCCACTGCATGTCATCATGCTTTTATTGTCATTTGTCTTTGAGCAGAGAAGTGTTTTTCTACCTATGTCTCTATTAAGAGTGTGTTTCAAGAAAACTGAGAGAAAGCATATTTCTTTGTGGAAATTAAAAGTATTTATATATTTTCAACAAAGTGTCTCTGTCAAAAGTTCAATGCAAGATGTCCATGTAAAACAAACCAAAATGAGAATTATGAAAATCGTGTGGAAAAAATGTATATGGAAAATGTACATGGTGAAAAATTTCATGATTTAAAAAAGGAGGCAGGACTAAACTTTCAATAAAGGCTGTTTTTTAAAGTGAATAAAGTAAGTACCTCAGCTCATATTAACCAGTCCATTTCACTCACTAGTGTTACCTTCTTAGGCTATGAGGCATATGAGTTTGTTACTGGTCTTTGCTGTTGGAGACATTAATTCCCAGAATGTTTAACCAGATAGTTAGTTCCCAGGATAAAAAGGCAGGGAAGGAACTTTAGTATTTTACCATAAAAAAACCTTCTCCCCAAACTTTCTCACTGATCAGTGTTGTGGGTTGAATTTTTATCCCCAAAATGGATATGTTAAAGAGCCAACATCCAGTGCCTGTGAACATGACCTTATTTGGAAATCGTGTCTCTGCGGAAGTAATCAAGTTAAGATGAGATCATGCTCCATTAGGGTGGACCCTCATCTAGTATGCCTGGTGTCTTATAAGAAGAGGAGAAGAGACCCAGAGACAGACACATTAGGAGAACAATGTGATGAGGCCTAGGGGAGACCTCCATTAAAAAGTGGAGAGAGAATGGAATAATGAATGTACCAGCCAGGGTGCACCAAGGATTGCCAGCAACCATAATAAGTTAGGAAAGGGACTTCCTTAGTGGTCCAGTGGTTAGGACTCAGTGCTTCCACTGCAGGGGGCGCGGGTTCCATCCCTGGTTGGGGAACTAAGATCCTGCATGTTGCACACAGTGAGGCCAAAAAAAAAAAAAAAAAAGAATGTAGGAGAGAAGCATGGAGCAGAGTCTTCTTCAGAGTCTCTAGTAGGAACCCTGCTGACACCTTGATTTGGTACTTATGGCCTCCAGAACTGTGAGAGAATAAATTTCTATTGTTTCAAGCCACTGAATTTGTGGCAATTTGTGATGGCAGCCCTAGGAAACGAATACAATCACTTTAGGAATATATTTGGATGGCTGGTCTTGACTCACATCATCTTGTTTATTCTTCTGACTCTTCATTGTCAAAGACATCAATTTATAGCCATAGGTATCATGCTTCCATATCAGACTGTGATTCTTTGATTTTCTCTGCAGAAACTTAGGAACTTACTTTTTCTATCCGTACAGAGTGGTTTAAAGCTATTAATTTGTGGCTCATGCCCAAGGTGAATCTCTGAGCATTCTCCACTGAGTGCAAACTAGTATGTTATGTGCTGTTTGCTAATTGAAAGGCAGTTTAAACTTATCTTTTATCAGTGTACTGTGATAAAGGGAGGCTCTCAATTGCTTGTTGACCTTGCTAAGAAGGTTCACTTTACCCCTGAAATAATAGTCCTTCCTCCTCTAAACCTGCTGCTTTTGCCCCTGTGGTGTTATCATTTCACTCCCTTGGAGAAGATAACACGGTGGGTTGACTCATCTGAAGTAAATTGGCTAAGATTATTTTCTTGGTGACAGCTTTATTGTCATTCTGCAACACATTCTTAGATGCTGATGAACTTGTTAAACAGGGATGTTTTCCTCTATCTACAAGAAAAAAGAAATGTCTTGAAAAATGCAATTTTACTTTATGTTTCGTATCAGACATCTACTCGGGAGCTAACCCATTTGCCCCAAAAGAGAATTTCACTGAGGTCTTAGTTTAAACTCTCTGATTTAACTTTCTGAAATGCAGACTCATTGATAGAAAACTAAGAAAGGATGTAGGCATCCAGATTCATTAGCTAGACTTCATTCACCCCCATGGTGTCATGCAATTATTTCTCAGATTATTTTATTATGCTTATGCAACCTTAAAAATGATTTAAGATGCCTTCCAATTTTCATGCTTTGCTTTACTTTTTGTGTATAAATTATTTACATTGTCACAAACTGGGATCCTTTGAAGTACAGGTGGCAACTGAGGGGCTGCTGCACCCAGGGAGAAAGACTTTTAGGGCAAAATTCCTCAGAAATTGAAATCTCTTTGGAACAGATCTAGATCATGATTAATGATCTGTGATTGTTATTTGCTGCACTGTTCCAACCCTGGCTGTTTACCCGGCATTATAAAGGAGAGTTTCTACCGAGTATTTAGGACCAAGCACATACAGTTTTCTTTCTGTTTTTCTTTTGTTATCCTTTGATACACTTTTCTCTATGGTCAATGTGTGCCCCACATTTATTTATATATTTAGATAGCTGTTTTTAATAATGTGATAAGGGGAAAGGAGGGATAAATTAGGAGGCTGGAATTAATATATACACACTACTATATATAAAATAAACAATAACGTGATAAGCATCTGTGAGCCTACCATGCAAAACTGAAGCTAAGATCTTGAAAATAATCTACATGCAGCTGTATGGTTCACCCCTTTCATTCTATCCTCCAGCCAACCCCCTCCTTCTGACTCCTGTGTTCACCCCCTTGCTCTCATTTTCATTGTCTCTATAACCATTCCTAAAACACTATGTCTTTTTTAGTTATTTTCAGCTTTTAAAATAGAGTATAATGCTTCATGTAATCATTTGAGACTTAGAATTTCACTTAATATATGACTAAGATTCATTTAGTTTGTTGCATGACACTGTAGTTCATTCATTTTAACTGCAATGTTCTATCATGTGAATATAGCACATTTTGTTTTTACAGTCTCCAGTGAGCTATTGGGTTATTCCCAAGTTTTTGCTATCATGAACAGCACTGCTGTGAATATTGAGAATAAATCTACTATTAAACCGCTGCAAGAGGTTCTATTGTGTATAAAATAGGAGTTGAACTGCTGAGCCTTCAGATATAAGAGAAGTCAGTAATAGACTATAAAAATCAAACTCTTTTCCAAAGTGATTGTGGTTATTTATATCCCTACCAGAAAAATGTTAGAGATACTGTGGATCCTTTCTAACATTTGGAATGTTCAGACATTTTAATTTTTGTGAATTGAAAGGATGTAAAATGGTATCTTATTATGGTCTTGATTTTAATCTCTCTGATATAATGAACAGCTTTTCATGTTTATTAGTCATATGTTTCCTATTGTGTAATTGACTCTAACATTTCTTTCCCATTATTCTGTATTTGTTCTGGATACTAATTTATATTGTATTATATCTTCTTGATATTAATCTTTTGTCTATTGTGTGTAATATAAATATATCATAAAGGAATGGGACCTGTATTTTCACTTTCTTATAAAATCTTAAGTTTTTTTTTGCTGAACAAAATTATTAATTTTAATGTAGCATAATTTACCAATTTAAAAATTTTTTACAGTAAACATATAAGAAATCTCTTCATATCTCAAAGACTAAAAAATTGTAATCTCTTATTTTCTAAGCATTTTCATTTTTATTACTGATGTTTAAGTCCTAATTCATATGGAATAGATTTTGCATTTTTGTGGGAGGTAGGGATCAAATTTCATCTTCTTCTATATGGATAATAATTTTTTCCCTGATTTACTTACTGAGTAATCTCTGCTTTCTTCATCTTACATAATATATCTGTCATGCCAAAGATCCGTGGTCATATTATCTATCCATGATTACTATATTTCATAATCAATCCTGATATATAGTAAGAAGAATATTTCCTTGTTGCTCTTCTTCAAAATTGTCCTGGCTAGGCTTGGTCCCTTATTCGTCATACACATTTAGAATAATCTTTATAAAGTTCAATTAAAAAAACATTTTGGAGAAGCTGTTTGAAATTTTATTGATCTTATAGATCAATTTTTGGAAAACTGACATCTTCATGATATTAAGTCTTCCTATCCAGAAACATAGTTTATATTTTCTAGTTGGGTATTCTTGAATACCGCTTCCTAGAGTTTTAGAATTTTTCCTTTACAGGTATTGGGCATCATTTTTTGGATTTATTCTTATGCACTTAATATTTCTTTGATACAGTTCTAAATGGAATCCTCTCTTTAATTATGTTTTCTATATTTTTCCTGCTGGAGAATAAAAATATATCTGACTTTTGTGTTAAGGTTATATCCATTCACATTATTAAATGCTGCTATTATTTCTAATTATTTTTCTGTGCGTTTTCTGGGGTTTGCAAGTGAATGATAATATATCCAAATATGGCAGCTTTATGTCATCCTTTCTAATTCTTGTGACTTTAATTTCTTCCATTTACTTAATTCTAGTAGCTCGAACATTCAATATACTGTTGATTAGAAGTGATAATTGTGCTTCCTTGTCTTGTTCTTGATCTTAAAGCTAATACTGTAGAATAATATATGATTTTGGGAGACATATATTTTTTTGTCAGGTTAAGGATATGCTTTTCTATTCCTAATTTACTACTAACTTACTTATTATCATGAATGAGGTTTGCATTTTACCAAATTTCTGCATCTATTGAGATGATTATATAATTTCTCTTTTAGCCCATTACTGTGGAAAATTACATTACTGGATTTTATAAACTATTCTGGCATACCTGGAATAAACCCAGTTTGGTCATAGTGTATTATCTTCTTAATGCACTATTGTATTAATTTTAAAAAAAATTTTGTTTTTTAGGAATTTTGGTTCTATATTTATGAGTGAAATAGGCCCATAATGATTTGTCTGGTTTTGGTATCATACTTTGAACTGAGGAATAATCCTCCATTTCTGCTGATTAGGAGAATAGGTACAGAAATTTGTTGAAAGTTTGGTAGAACTTGTCTCTTAAAACCGACAGGGCCTGGTATTTTGTTTATAGATTTTTTGATCACTGCTTCAATTTCATTAATGGTTATACAACTATTCAAGATTTTAATTTCTTCCTAGTAAATTACATTTTTTCCTTAGAAATGGCAAAGAGATGTTAATAATATTTTCTCATCTTTTTATTCTTTATATTATCTGTGATTATATTCATTCATAACATTGCTTCCACTCTCTTCTCTCAAAGAGTTGACAGGGGTAGGTTTATTTTGTTATAATTTTTATTAAAAGAACCAACTTTTTCCTTGTTGATCTTTTAAAATTTTTTATGAATTTCTGTTTATATATTTATTATCTCTTTTCTTGTATTTTATTTGGTTTTACTTTATGGTTTCAAGTGGACTGCCTAACTTCTTAGTGTAAATACTTAGCTCATTCATTTTGAGGCTTTAAAAATTTCTGACAAGTATTTAAGGTGATAAATTCCTTCAAACAACTGTTTGATGCATTCCACATATTTTGATATATAGTGTTTGCCATTCTCTTTAAAAAATGTCTCATGATTTCTTCTTTAACTTGTGAATGATTTAGCAGGATGTTTTTAAAAATTTCTGCTGTAAACACTTAGAGTAGTTTTTATTTGTTTCCTTTGAGGAACCCTGATAAATACAAACTCTAAACTCTATTTCCTGATCTATAAAAGTAGGATCTTAATAACAGGTACCTTGTAGCTTGTTTGGAGGATTCAGTGAGTTAAAGCATGTAAACCACTTAACACAGTTCTTTGCACATAATTGTCTATCCAAAATATTAGTTGGGATTTTTTTTACAATATATTTATGAATCATTATATTTGTCCAAAATTGGAGATTTTAGGCTCTGTAAAGACACTCTCAGCATGCTTAGAGATAACATGCCTGGCAAATTGTGTATGAGGAGCTATTTTTCATTTAATTCTGTATTAATGGAAAATAAGAATTTGGAAAATACTGCTACATGGACATATTATTATATTTTCCCATAGCTTAATATACCTCTCTTTTTGTATATCAGAAAAAAATCTTGTGTTCTCACTAATACAAGAGATAATCCAAATTCAACAGCTATACCCAAGAGAAAATAAAAGTCATACCTCACCATCCCTTAAATGAACATAAAATATTTCTGAACAATATGCACTTATACATTTACCTTAATTGAATAGCTGCAATCCATAATTAGTGAGCAGAAAATCAGAGAACAAAATGCTGGTGGGAATTTAACACAAATTTACTTGCATAGGTTTAAATTGTAGTTTCTATAATAAAAATAGAAAGGTTACCCTTTCACTTTTGCAGATAGCTAATTAGTATCCTTCCTCTAGTGTGAAAATGCTCTTGCTATAAACAAGACCCCATGCAAAAGTCTTGGCATAAAAACAATGCATTTACTTTGTGAGTTTAGTTTTCTCTATTTGGGCACAAACTGTAATTTAAAAAAAGAACCATTATCTATATTTATACAGTGCCTCACAGTTTTCAAGGCATCTTCCTATTCACAATCTCATTTGATCCTCACAGTTTTTGCTGAGGTAAATGTGCGAATGTTATGATATACATTTCACAGATGAAGAAACTGAAGCCCCGATCAGTAAAATGACTTATTCAGGACTGGCGAGTCTGTAAGTAGCAGAACCAAGGCAAAAGCCCAGACTTCCTAACTTTCAGTCAGTGCCCTTTCTAGTGCCCTTTCTACTCCCTATTCTCAAATGTATTGTCCACTCCTTTCCTACATGCATTTTAATCTGAATCAAATTAGTCAACCTGCTTTATACATGCCCAGGTATTGTGTTCTTAAAGGCAGGGGGCTTTTAGAGGATACATCTACCTATTTATCTTCAGCAAGAACAATGCTGTGTCTTGCTCATTTGCCATAAATGCTATGAACTATATTGAAATTGAAAATTACAATGCCCTGTTTAAAAAGATGATTTTATTTAACTCACATAACAACATTTTGATGAGGAATCTGACTCAGTGGTATTAAGTAACTTGTCACACTGTCCATGAATATTGGAACCAGGAGCCAGGAATCATCCCTAGTCAGTCTGATCCCAAAGCCATGCCTTAATCACTGATTACACTATAGCAAAGGAATAAAGATGAAGGAATGAATAAGGTGGATTTGGTAGCAATGACATTTTCATGCACATTAGAGAAAAAATAAAACAATTTTGACCTCCAAGCATTTATTTGGTCTAAGAATAAAAATGATTTTCTCAAGCATTTAGCTTTGCTCAGTGTTTTACATATATTATTTTTAATTTCCACATCATTACCATTACACGTGACTTTGAGATTCGTGACGGTTAAACAAGGTCTTGAGGAACTTGTTAGTGGAAGCCTGAAAGGCTTCAAGGAAGCTGTTGGTGAGGGCTTAAGGGAGACTGAGCAAAATGTTATTAAACCTGAAGCAGTGAAGATCCTTATAAGATAGCAATTCAAAATTTTTAAATAATGTCATCTATAGGAATGTGAAAAATGAATAACGTTCTTAATGAACTGACGGATCTGGCTAAGGATATTTTCAGAAATAATGTTTAAAGTGTTAGCTGGTTTCCTTTAGCTGTATATTATAAGATTAAAATCTAGAGAAATGAGCTAAACAGGAATTATTTAGTTTTTGAATAGTATCTAGAAGAACTGTAAAATATCCAAGACTTTCTGTGTTTGAAAATACAAATATTTATCACCCCAGTCTCTTGGAGGGCAGATGAAATCCAGGGCACTATCAGGAAAATGTGGTCTTAGGGTAAATAAGTCAAGGGTGGAACTATAACACTTTTTGCTAGGACCTCAGAAATATTTAAAAGTGGTGCTTCATAATTCTTCTCATTCAAAAAGCAATCTTTATGGTTATAGCTCATACACCCTCTCTGTTCAACAGTTGAGTTTCCAGGAATCTTTAGAAATTTGTCCACCGTAGCCTCACACCAGACCCTGAGTAGAGCAGACCTTAGGAAGAGATTTGTGTGACTTTTGTTCAGTGGAGTAGATTTATAATTGATACATAAGAAACTGACAAAGTTTGTAAGATAACTATATTGACAGAAGCACCACCAGCTCGAACTAAAAGTGAGAGAGCAAAATAAAAAAAGGCTCTTGGACCTTCATATTTTAATGGGCAGAAAAGAGGCTGAGAAAAGTGCTTGGCAAACATAGGGTTATTTTTATGGAAAGGAAAAGGTGACTAAAAGGGAGAGTCCAGAGCCTAGAGGCTACAGCTAATATCAATGGAGAAAAACTCTCATAAACTAGAACAGGACTATAATCTAGGAACTGGCAACACGTGCCCATCTGGATTTCAGAATTATTATGAGCCAGGATAGCTATGTGCCTCCCAGTACCCTTTTATAACACAAGTATCTATGTGTTTATTCTATGCCCATCCTAGCATTGCATGCTGGGCGGTTGTAAGGACACATACATCTATTTATCTTCAATAAGAACACCACTGAGTCCTGTTAATTTGCCAATAAATGCTATGAATTATTGAAAAATTATAATGCCCTGTTTAAAAAGATGATTTCATTTAACTCTCACATAACGACACTTTGATGAGGAATTTGACTCAGCGGTATTAAGTAACTTGTCACACAGTCTGTGAATATTGGAGCGAGGAACCAGGAGTCATCCCTGGTCAGTCTGATTCCAAAGCTATGCTTTAATCACAGATTACAGTAGAGCAAAGGAACAAAGATGAAAGAATGAATGAAGTGAATTTGGTAGCCATAGCTGGGTTAGCTGATCTCTTTAGTTCACCAGTTTTCCGATAAGAGGAACCATGCTGATGACTCTTCACACTTGAACTTAGTTTAAGTGACAAAATCCTGAATTTGAGCCAGAGACTGATACTATAATGGAATGATTCTTTGAGTACTATTTAAAGAGAATTTAAAATGGATAACCAACAAGGACCTACTGTATAGCACGCGAACTCTGCTCAATATTAGGTAACAACCTAAATGGGAAAAGAATTTGAAAAAGAATACATGTATATGTATAACTGAATCACTTTGCTGTACACCTGAAACTAACACAACATTGTTAATCAATTACACTCCAATATAAAATAAAAAGTTAAAAAAAAAGAGAATGAGTATATTATACATGTGGAAGGAATGCAAATAATTTGTGATGAGAAGACAGAGTGTAGAGGTTTGGAAATATGCTACACAAAATCTTTGACATTACTTCTTTCAATAGATGGTGACTATGTCCCCTCCTTCTGACAGGCATAATATTTGTAGATATGGTGTAGGTTGTATTGTTATGTATATATCAGTCTGCTAGGGTTGCCATAACAAGTACCACAGACTGGTGGAGTAAACAATAGGAATTAATTTTTTCATAATTCTGGAGGCTAGAAGTTTGAGATCAAGTTGTTAAGCAAAGTTTATTTCTTCTGTTTTTCTCTTCTTGGTTTGCAGATGGCTGTCTTCTCCCTGTGTCTTCATTTGCTCTTTCCTCTGTGTTTGTCTGTGTCCTAGTCTCCTCTTCTTAGACGGATACTAGTTATATTGGATTAGGGCCCACACTAATGACCTCATTTAACCTTAATTAGCTCTGTAAAGGTCTTATGTCAAAATACAGTCATATTCTGAGGGACTGGGGGTTAGGATTTCAACATAAGAATTTTGATAGGGAACAATTCAGCACCTAACTCTCTCTCTCTCTTTCTGTGTGTATATGTATATGTGTGTGTATATATCTATATATATACTTATAGATAACATCTATCTATCTATCTATCCATCTATCATCATCATCTCCATCTAGGGGAGGGTTAAGCAATTTAACATGCTGACTTTAACCTCATAAACACATTTTGCGATATCTCTTCTTGCATTCTCTGAGGCACTTGCATTTCATCTAGAAGTGATTTCAAGTCTTTGCTGAGAGTATCATTCCTAAAAGAACAATATCTCATTGACGATGCTTCTTCTAGTTTTACCCTTGAGGAAGGAAACAGGGGGAAGAAATCTAGCATTCTTTCTCTCTGATACAGCTGAATATTGGATACCATGGTTCCATCTTACCAAATAGATTTTGTAAATATTTAGTTGAGTTGATCATAGGGTCCCAAGATCTGCTCACCAGACATTCTAATTTATGTATCTCAACATTTTGAAACACATCAAGTTCAGAGAATCCTCAGTGAAAAGAATACAGAGCCTTCATAGATAATACTTGTGCTGTGTTTTCTCTTTGTGAGAGTAGAAGCACAGAATAGTCACAGAAAAAAAAAACTGAAGAAGATAAAAAAATTTCCTTAGAAGCGTTTCTTTTTCTACCTTATATCTAATAAAAGAGAAAGAAAAATTCGGTGTTTTCCTTGCTAGAGAAAAATGCCTCTACATTGTAAATATGAACTGTTCAGATGATAATGCGGTGTGCTAGATATCAAAGCTCTTTTTATATTAGCTGAGAAACTTTCAGAGTCTCATGAAGAAGTAGAATTATTTTGTGGAGCAAACCAAGGCTTTATCTGAGGAATATGTTGTACTCTGGGATGGAACACTATTAAAAATAATAAACCACATCAGTGGCAAAGGCTAAAATAAACTTCAGCCAGAGAGAATCAAGTGAAATTGTCATAGTTTATGGCCCATGACTCCAGGTCAGCCAGATTAAAGTCTACGAGACCAAACATTCTCTCCGAATCTCTGGACATTTTCCTTGTTGTGGGTTGGGTCTCTGCTGCCCACTAGGAATGATTTTATTTTATATATTAATGTGTGTAGGCACAAGCAGTCTTAGAGAGCTCCTGGTGATACCGACGTTCATGGTGCTCCTGTTGAGAACCAGACTGAGGCCATCTTGGGGTTTCACTTGCAGTATTTTATGAATCTGGTCTTATGTTCTTGTCTTCTCTCCTCCATTTCCAAAGACAGAGAAATAAACAAATTAAGCAACAGACCTTGGTCCTGTCAGTGTGTTCTCTCATCTGCTTCAGTCAGTAATTTACATGCGAGACAGCCTGGGTGGTTTGTAGGGCTGGCTTAATTTTTCTCTGGATACTCTGTACTTCCTGGCAGAGACCTTCCTTGATCATTTATTATCATCTGAATATTTACCTGCCCCCTTTCTTCCCCGTCAAAACACTTTCTCTCCTTCATTCTACTCATTATAACATGCAATTATTATTCTTTCTGGTGTATGGATTGACCCATTTACTCCACTGCAATAGAAGTTCCATGAAAGTTCAGGACCATGCTTTTCTTGTTCAGCTTTATAGTCCCAGAGTATACATTAAATGTATATACTAAACAGATATATATTTATTAAATAATGAAGGATTATGGGAAAGCAGCTGCAGTGTGGGGTTTCTTATGTGGTTGTTATATATTTCTGATCAACCACATTTAGTCCTTACCAAAGTTTCTGGCTTATAACAGAATTCAAAGTCATAATATCCACCTCTGGATTTCAGAAAGAACTTATAAGAATCATTTTCTTTCGGATATATACCCAGAAGTGGAATTACTGGGTCATATGGTAGTTCTATTTTTAGTTTTTTGAGAAACCTCCGTACTGTTTTCCATGGTGGCTGCAGCAGTTTACACTCTCACCAACAGGGATTGGAGAGGGAACAAGAATTCCCTTTTCTCCATATCCTTGCCAACATTTGTTGTTTTTGTCCTTTTTGATGATAGCCATTCTGACAGGTGTGAGGTGATATCTCCCTGTGATTTTGATTTGTATTTCCCTGATGATGTCCAGCACCTTTTCATGTATTTATTGGCCACCTGCCTTTCCTCTTTAGAAAAATGTCTATTCAGGTCTTCTGCCCATTTTTTAATTGGGTTGCTTGTTTTTTGGATGTTGAGTTGTTTATGTATTTTGGATATTAACCCGTTATCATTTGTATCATTTGCAAATATTTTCTCCCATTCTGTCAGTTGTCTTTTCATTTTGTCAATGGATTCCTTTGCTGTGTAAAAGCTTTTAAGTTTAATTAAGTCCCATTCGTCTATTTTTGCTTTTATTTACTTTGCTTTAGGAGACAGATCCAAAAAAAATATTGCTATGATTTACTTCAAAGAGTGTTCTGCCTATGCTTTCCTCCAGGGATTTTACAGTTTCTGGTCTTACATTTAGGCCTTTAATCCATTTTGCATTTATTTTTGTATATGGTGTTAGAGAATGTTCTAATTTCATTATTTTACATGTAGCTGCCTACTTATTGAAGAGACTAATTTGAAAAGATATGTGCACCCCAATGTTCATAGCAGCATTATTTACAATTGCTAAGATATAGAAGCAACTTGTGTCCATCAACAGATGAATGGATAAAGAAGATGTGGTATATATATACAATGGAATATTACTCAGCCATTAAAAGGAATGAGATTTTGCCATTTGCAACAACATGGATGAACTTGGAGAATATTATGCTAAGTGAAATAAGTCAGGCAGAGAAAGACAAATACTGTACGATATCACTTATACGTACAATCTAAAAAATACAACAAACTAGTGAATATAACAAAAAATAAACAGACTCATAGATATTGAGAAAAAATTAGTGGTTACCAGTGGGGAGAGGGGAGGAGGGTGGGGCAACATAAGGATAGGGGATTAAGAGGTAGAAGCTATTATGTATAAAAAAAGCTACGATGATATAACTCAATACAACATGTATTATGCATTAACTATGTTTTCTTATTTTCTTTATTCTTGATGCTATGGCATCTGAGCCCTTATTGACTTGGGAGACACTGCCCTGATTCTTAGAGACAGCAAAAGATTTGCCCAGAAGCATTACTTTAATACGCAAACTAACCAATCCAGAGTCCATACTCCAAACCGCCTCTTCTGTATGACTTTTACACTCCAGGAGGCAATATTTCTCTGCCCTAATCATCCCAGGGCCAGTTACCAAGGAACTAGAGGTCACCCTTTTTATCCCAGAGATGCTACACCCAGAAATATTTCAAACTAGCTCATCCTAAGCCTGCTTACCCTGCTTGCCTTACCTTTCCCATGAGAACCACAATTAGGGCTCCCACCTATACTTTCCCTTCACTTCTGCTTCCTGATTAACCCTGGTGCTTCCCCATGTAGTCCTGTGTGGCATGGTGTGCCCCTTCCTCTGGAGAACTGTGAGTATCAAACTATCTTTTTAATGGTAGTCATCTCCCGATCTGTTGGCCTCACCATACCTAAATAATAATAAAATCTACGTTTTAAAACACAACAAAACAAACATAAAATTTAGTACTACGATGTTTTTATGAATCATTCTTCTGAACAATCACAATTAAGACATGGTTAATTCCATAATTTGGGTTGGGTAGGAAGACTTAAATGAATAATCAATCAACCAATTAGTAATAAATAAAAACTCTTAGAAAACTCAGAGCATGTGACTATCAGGAGATAAGGTGATGGTGGATGGTGAGATCTAATGGAAAAGATAAAACTGAGCAGAAAAGTTTAAAAATAGCTCTTTCATCAAAATATCATTTATAAAGCATATTTTATATAACATCTCCAGGTATTCATTGATATAGAATAACATAGCATCATTAGAACTATTTATATATTGCAAGCAACAGAAGAAGCAAATCAAACAGAGAAAGAAAGAAAGAAAGAAAGAAAGAAAGAAAGAAAGAAAGAAAGAAAGAAAGAAAGAGAGAGAAAGGAAGGAAGACAGAAAAAGAAAGAAAGAAAGGGAAAAGAAGGAAGGAGGGGAGGAAAGAAGGATGGAGGGAAGAAAATTTTCTGGCTGACAAAACTGAGCCAGCATGAAGGATTCAACATTCCAAACTAACACGGGCAGCAATGTTGGACACCTGATGTCAACTAATACATTTACCAAGAGAAGAAATAAAGGAATTGAGATGGTGGGGGTGGGAATGAGGGTTGAGGAGCTATTTAATACAAGGAAATGTATATTACAAAGTTGTGCTTGGAATAGCTCTTTCTCTTTTCCCGATCTCTTCAGATATTATTACTTCTTATTAAAAAATCTGAAATGTGAATCAGAAAATCTCACTATAGTCTTTCTTTTTTTTTTTTTTTGTCTTGCTAATCATACGTTTTAACTACTTGGTTTATGGCTTCTACATACAAACCCTTATTACATGTCCTTTTAGTCAAACAAACCAGGGCAATTTTGAAGCTTACAATTTAGTTTCAGCTATTAGCCTTTTAAACGTATTTGATGATTTAAGAATATACATATATATATATGACAAAATCACTTTTTTGATTTTAGATAAAATTGTGGTTTTACTTGTTTTTGACAAGCTGGTTTAAAATGCCTGAAGGTGTAATAAGTTTTCCATACATACTTCCTCAGTAGCTTGCCCTTCTGTGTTCCCACCATGGTTACTGAGGTTTATCCACTTAGATATAAGCAGAGATTGCAGCTGACAGTTTGATATAGTTGGGAAAGATTGGCTATCAATTCCTCAAAAGACCACCAGGGTAACCTATTATTCAAACAAAGCTAAGTTCATTAAACCTACTGCAGGAAGGGAGAGTAGCACTTTGACAGTCTCAGTAGTGCCTCAAAAAGGAGAAGTCAGGGGTAGATATTGGTAGGAGTTTGGGCTCTGGGATAAAATGCTTTAAGACAGGTCCTTCAAGGCACATTATCTGATTGGGATTGGGTAAAGTTCATGATGTAGTATTTCTGGTTTGGTGGACACAGGGAAGCAAGAGTCTTAACAGGAATTTTGATAAATAAACAGCTGTTTGATAAGTGAGCTGTTTGGCCAAGTCAACAACTCATTGTTCCTAGAGCAGGGATTGTTTGCCCAGATGAGCAAACTATTCATTCAAAAGTATTGGCTTTTAGGAAATTCCTGAAACCAATAGTGAAGTTATTTATTGGTTTACAGCCTTATCTTCCTGGCCAAGAATATTCTGGAACAAATAAGAAAGAGTCATGTTGACACAAGTGGCTTCAGATCCCAATCCCCATAGTAAAAGCTGTGTGGATGCAGGTGGTCTGGGTTCTCAAAATAAATGCAGAGGATGGAGAATGCCATTTTGTTGTAAGTACTCTGAAACCATTGGGATGGTAGGTGGGTTTGAGAGGGGTCAATCAGAAAGAAAGTCAATTTTGAAGATGTTTCAAGTGCATGCTAAGATTTAAAACAAGTCTAGAACTTCCTTGAATGTGAGAAGTATTTTTAACCCAAGTGCATATATTGTAACAGTTCGTGTTTTATTCATGAAATCCAAGACCTCCATTGTCTCAGGATATTAAGAATGGAAGCCTTCCATATTCCCATTCAAAGGTATGACCATGTGTGAAGTCATTGTTTGTCACTTGGTATTCCGGCTTCTGAGGTCAGTTATTTATATGGTTCTGTTTGCTTGTTGGTTTGCTTGCTTGTTTCCTTGTTTGTTTTGCTCCTATCCTCACTCCACATGTATAATAGTTGAACAGTATGACCCATCCTTCCTTCAAGACAGTAGGTTTTATGATCCCAGCAAATCATCACTGGTTGGCTTGCCCCTCATCACAGTTCCTCCTTCTATAACTTACAGCAGTTTAATCACCATTGGCCTTTGCTCCTACATGGACTAGTTGATATAAAAGTAAATTCTGGAGATTTGACAGAGGAGATTAAGTGGCCTCAACCTGTGTCTTTCTATCACACTATGGTCACAACATATGCCCTAGTGTTGAGCTGAGTTGAGTCATGGTTAAAGGGTAAACAGTTTTTGAGTTAGTGAAGGGCTACTGTTGCAGATAGAGACAGGTAAATACCTTCCACTCATAAGAAGTTTCAAAGGGATAGGTGCATACAACCAGAGAATACATGAAAGGAAATATTTAACCAACCCTGGCAGTCCCTGGATTTGATTAGTTGTTCTGGGGCTCTCTTACTCTAATACATGAAATCTACCTGACACTCAATACTTTTGCTGGTTAGGATTTGGAACTGACCTTTCTGAGATTTCCTTGAGAATTACTACAGGAAGTTATGAATTATTCAATCAAATGTTTTGAATGAGGTGTGACCAGAGGAATAAATCAAATATTTTCTGGTTAGAAAGCAAACCCCTTGTCTAGAATGTCTCCTCACAGATGAGAAAACTTGCAGAAAGAGTAGTTAGTACTTGCATTCCCAGAGCTTTCCAGATATGTGACAGTAAGTACTGTACGCCCTGAAGAATAAACTGGAATTTTAAGCTGTGCTCTGGAAGAGGGATTCTGCAGCTAGGTCCAAGCTTCATTACATTCTTACTTATTCTCTCACTCAAAGGCATTACAGAAAGCTTCAACTTTGATTGTTCCCTACTAGAATAGCACATCTGACTTTTCTTGTGTCACTTAGAGGAGTACTTCATAATATATCTGGCTTCTATTTTGGTCATATATTGTCTTATCTCCTACAATACTAAGGGGTTTTAAGCTCACAGACTTGATGCATTCATGCAATTTTTAGTAGGTGCCAACTACATGACAGTTCTGTGATAGTTACTAGGGAAACAAAAAAGAAGACATCATGCCTGTCCTCAAATAACCTATTTAAAAATTATCATTTTACTCATGCATTTTACTTCTTAAGTCCTTCACATCTTATCTTATATGCTATGCACATTCCACAAATACATCTAGTCCTTAGTTAAACTGACATTTGTTGTTTAAGAATGAGGACTTTAAAGAACTAGGATCAGTTCCCCCAAGGTGAGCTTAGGTACTAAAGTTTAGTTCTCATTTATATGTTTTCACAAATATAAATGAAGTAAAGCATAAAAAGTTGTTAGTATAGTATGTGGAATATAGTAAGTGCTCCACAAATGTGCAATCTTATTAGTCATTATTATCTAATTCAGGTTTTATAAACTTCTGTAAATATTTTTGGCTTTGTAGCCTTATATATGGTCCCAGTAACAACTACTCAACTTTGACATCGTGGACAAAAGCAGCCCCAAATGGTATGTTAACAAATGATGTGACCGTGTCCCAATAGAGCTTTATATGTGAATGCTGGGGCATGAGCCATCGTTTTCCGATCTAGTTCAACTTTCCAAATTTATAAAAGAGAAAATGAAAACTACAGCAGAAAAATGAATTATCCTGCATACCATATACATGTTTGTCTTGTTAAAGGAATTGCATTTGCACCATTTTCCCTGTCAGTTGAAACGCTGATGGTAAGTTTACATAAATCAGGCGGAAATTTCTTGCCAGTTCCCTTAATGGGATTCCCAATTCTTGCTTTTATTGTAATAATTGAGTCCAAAGTCTAAGGTAATAACAATAACACCATTATTTGCCTCTCAGATGAAATTGCCTTTTATTTCAAAACTGAAAAGACTAAGAAAACTAGATTGTCCCAAATAGAAAGGAATGAAATTCAGTTTTTATTGACCACTGTCTTCAGTGTAGGAGAGCTCATGATCTGCCACTTTTTTCAGTCTAAATATTGCTATACTTCATTTTATATTCTGTTTCCAATATTACAGGTTTCCTTCTTTTTGGCGTAAACATAATTTTTTGGTATCTTTTCTTCTTTGGCCACAAGCAATAGTGTTATAATTAACAAAAGGAGTTTTTACGGGAATTATAATCAGAAATAAAGAGGCAGAAAATAATTTCTTGTTTTGGGAGAAGTTATTTTCAATTCTGCCTCTCATATCCTTATCTAGTCTCATATTCATGACCGAAAGATCATATGCGTATTGGCAATGGCACTTTGCTTTTGTTGTGTTGAAAACTCCTCTTTTAAGGTATATAAGTAATTTGCAGTTAAAATTGCAAACTGACTTACTTTGGTATTTCTGGTATTTTAAGGGTAATCATTCCAGCATGATGATCTTTTCTCCAATACTTGGCATAAAAGGAATGGTCTCAATATTGACACACTTCATCCAGATGATTTTTATTTTTCCCTGAGAATATAAAACAATCTCAAGTTCTATTAAGTGAAAAAGCAAAAGATAGAACAGTGTGTACGTAGGGCTAACTTTTTTAAAAGAGGTGTGTGTGTGTGTCTGTGTGCCCAGAAGAATTTAAAAACTTGTAAAAATTGTTGCTTCTGAGAAGGCAGATGAAAGAACAGATAACGAGAAGAACTTTTATCTGATTACTTTTTTTTTTAACATCTTTATTGGAGTATAATTGCTTTCTTATAATTTAAAAATTTTACACTATCGGTATAAATAAAGTATTCAAAAATTATATTAAAATTATACACACACCTTAATGCCCAAGAATCTGCTCAATATGATCAATCAGGTCACAGTTTTTTGGGGTTGGACTCAGGCTTTTGAAATTTAAATTATTCAGATGATTCTGATGATCAGTCACTTTAGGAACCACTTAATTATTCCACTCACTTGGTGCTTATTTCCTTGTACCAGAGTGTACATGTGAGAATGTCACTTTTATCCCGCTAGTTAGAGAAGCATATGGGGGACATCTTTTAACCTCCTAACTAGAGAAGCATATAAGGGAATATCTTATATTTTGTTTTCTTTAAAGTTTCCAGCTCAGAGAGGGTATTCAATGAATATTTGTTGATGACAATAGTACAGAAGAATAATGCCCATTCCTCTACTATATTTTATTCCAGTGTAAAAGAGTTTTTAGAAATACTTTAAACACAATAGTATTATGAGAATTAAAAGTTATCACTTACTATATATGAAGGTCCAAATATCAACAAATGCCTAAAATAAGAAACTCTCAACAAAGGCCATTGGTATGGCTAGTCTGTAAAGAGAAAGTGGTGAAGTTCAAAGCTAAGACCATAGGACTTAGAGCTGAGTCAGACTTCATATTCTACATGAATGAGTAGAAGCAGAATGCAAAAAAAAAGTGTGGTTACCAGATTCCAAAAAGCTCTGTTTTATTCCAGAGAGCATACAAAGCCCTCTGCTCATGAGGGAAAATACTGGCCCCCTTCTTCAGAGTGATATATGTGGCAGCCCCATAGTTCCCAACTTTCTCTTCCACTGTGAATCTTATGTTAGTGTTTATAGAGATAGCTGATGTGATTGTTAAGGCTGTGTGGTCACCAATGAACAACTGATTTCCATCAGTTTTCTTCATTCAGATGCAACACAGCCATTCATTCCCATTCCAGCCTCAAAGCTGTCTGGAACCCTAAGAAATTCTTTGATGTGCTTTCCAACTTCCCTAGGATCCCAATGCTGTCATACACCCTGAATATAGCCCTCTTTTCATTCCAATGATCAACCACTTTGGTGTGGGCCTCATAGGGGACAATCCAAGAAAGCCCTTTCTTGTTTCTTTGGGTTCCCTGAACTGTGAAGGAGATGAAAGCCTAGAACCTGGAATCCAGAGTTCTGGGTAGTTCAAAGTGCAACAATCTTGTGCCGTACATATTTTTATGACCCCCATTTAACAGAGGAAGGAAATTTGAAGCTCAGAGAGTGAAGTCATTTACTGGATGTCACATACCATAAGAGGCAATGGGACGTGGATCAGAGCCCAAGTCCCCCTGTACTGGGGAATGACTGAGTGGGTCAGTACCCTTGGGACACTGGCAGTGTCCAGATCAAAGCAGCATCTCCAGCAGGCATTGCCAGGGACCTTCCCTAACTTCTGTGGAAAAGGTGATGCTGCAGGGAAGAAGGTAGTTACAAGGAGGAGGAGTTAAAGAGTGGAGACATAAGCCCAGAAGACTTTTATAGCATGATGCATCCCCATGCAGTAATGGAGCCTTTTATTACAATAAGTCACGTGATGGTCAGCTTTATTTATGCCTCATGTTTTTGGAAGGACAGCCAAGATGGTCCAGACATATGCTATCATGAAATACATAAAAGAGTCAAAATCTTTGGCTACCGTGGTTTTGAAACCATCAAATATCATCAACAAAAGCACAGATCTAGATTGCAGTGTGTCAACATTTACCCTTTCCAGGGGACCTTTTCCTTTTAACATTTCTGTGCATTCATCTGACATCATTTTCCTCAAGCCTAAGAAATCCTCTTTATTGTTAATTTTAGTTCAGCCATTTAGATAACAATTTCTCTGTGGTTCTGTTTGTCTGAAAATATTTAGTTCAACTTTATGTTTTGATGGATATTTTTATAGGATAAAAGAGTCTATTATGACAATTATTTTTCTTTCAAGACTTTAACAATGACATTACTTTGTCAGTTGGCTTTTGTAGTTTCTGTTAAGAAATATCAATCTTATCTTGCTCTTTTGAAGATGATGTGTCTGTATTACCTTTGCTCATTTAAGATTAAAAATCTTTGATTTTTAACAGCTTGAAAATGCATCCACTTGCTATTTTTTTAATGAAATTTTATTTTTTTGCATTTATCCCTCTTAGGGTTTCCTGGGGTTTTGAACCTGTGAGATAGTGTCTTTCATCAGTTCTGGAAATTTCTTAGGCATTAAACATGGAGTAGTGCTTCTAGCACATTCCCTGTTTCATTTTCTTCTGAGAATCCAATTCCACTTATGTTAGAATTTTCTTTATCTTTTCTCTTAAATTCTCTTAAATTCTGTTCTGTTTTTTTTTTTTTGTTGTTCTGTTTTTTAAAAATTATTTCTGTGGAAGAGTCCTTTTTCTAAGAAGACAATCTTGAGCATGGGGCTTCCCCTGGTGAGGAAGAGACTTATCAATCTACCCATTGTAAGGAAACCTGAGGCTCCAGGGCCATTAATTTTATTTCTATTCTTCCCACAAATTCTTTGTGTTAGAAGATAAAAATCAAGGAAGATTGGTTAAAAGTAGATAAATTATATGGGCTTTGGGGGAGAATGTTATGAAAATTGGGGATTCATCCAGAAAGAGCAGTATTACAATAACTATTATTCCATAAATGCAGAACAGATTAAAAGAGGGGAATTTATACCAAAGAAATAGTACAAAAGTTTCCAGAATTGAAGGACATAAGTCTCAATAGTGGAAGGGTCCAGTAAGTGACTGCCACAATGGTTGAAAATGACTTGCACTTAGGCAAATCACTGTGAAATTTCAGAATCCCAGTGCTGAAGGGATGAGGCTAACATCTCCCAGAGAGAAGGCCAGCTATGAAGGACCGAGGATGAGAATGGCATTGGAATTCTCATGATCAACACTGGAAAAGAAAAGGCAGTAGATAAATGACTCAGTTTTTGAGAAAGCACCAGTATCCAGTTTTGACACACCAGTGAGGTGTTTTGCTTTCCAGCCCTTTGGCTGGTGTCTGGAAATTCCATTTTCAAATGACAATAGTTGAAAGAGATTGATAGATCAGGCACAAAAATAGTTTGAAATAATAAAACAGCTTAGTGAAGCAAATTCACATAATCAGGTTTCACATTTCAGAGAAACCATCAATATTCTCTAGGATATATGTAGGTACAAATGCCCTGGTGCAAAATCTCACCAATAGATATAGAGTTTTAATGATACTGGCTGAATGAGTGTTGAGCATCCTTGCAACCTCAGTTCTTTGCCTTGGGGTTTTTTCTTAAACAACTTTTACATCCCAAAATGTAGAATAAATATAACAGTGTGCTACTCTTACATATATTTGAAATATCCAAAATAATACATTATAGTGCTTATAAAACATTTTACATACAATGTATACAATTATATATTTTAATATGTATTATACTATTTTATAATTTTTCTCCAATACAAAATGTTAATCTACCTTTTTTTATATTTTGTCATTGAATGGTTTTGGATTTGCCTGCAAAATTCATAAAAGTATGTTATTCTGTAAAAATTTTTGCTTTTGTTGTTTTTCATGTGGACAAATAATCTTCATGCATACTTCATTAGGTAGCAGTCAGAGGTCAATTTCTCATTCATTCTTATTCACATGAGTTATAAACTCGTAACTGCATCATAGCCCAAATTTTCCTCATTCAAAATGAAAACCACTGAGCCACATATTATACTGATACACAGAGCCATATGTAGGACTTTCCAAATAGCAGCTTTATTTTCAATGTACCAATTGAATTTTTAATCACAATGAGAGCATTGGGGGTAAACATCACTTTGTTCAGTGCTTCCTATTGGTCCCAAGTTGAAACTTGTTTTGAAAAGATAATATGTATTGGAGTGTATTTTGCATACAATAAATTGAGTTGATTCAGAGGTTTAATAGGTGTGAATACTCATGGAATTACCCACTAAGTTAAAATATAGAACATTTTCATCAACCCAAAATTTCCTGTGTACTTTGCAAACTATACTACCACCCACCCACTTTCAACTCCAAGCAAACACTGAAGGGTTTTCTGACACTATGGCTTTGTTCCTCTTGTTTCAGAACTTCAAATAAATAGTCGTACAGTCTGAACTCTATTTTGTCTTGCTTTTTGCTTTTTTCACTCAATATAGTGGTTTTTATATTTGTGTTATTGTATGCATCTGTAGTTAAAACTGCTATGGTCTCTTTTGTACAAGTCTTTATGTGGACATATATTTTCACACACACACAATATCAAAAGATTTGAACAGGTACTTCATAAAAGAAAACATGTGAATGGCCAGTTAGCACATGAAGGAATCAAAGAAATGAGATGTTACTAGGTATCCACTAGAATGGATAGAAGTAAAAAAATACTAGCTCACATCAAATATTCATTAGTATGGGGAGCAATCAGAACTCTAATATTCTGTGCATTGTAATGTATAAAATTATACCATAATGGAAATTAGAATTAATAATTGGGCAATACAGGAAAAAAATAATGAATTTTTTGAGTAGAGTTTCTGGAATCAATAAGCTTGAATGATAAGAGAAGTTGCAAATATTGGGGATGACAGTGGTGATAGTAATTGGAGGCTGAATTGGGACGGAGGAAGATAATTGTAAATGAGAAAGTTAAGAAAAAGAGAGATCAGAGTCATGAATGGATTATCCAAGAGTATCTCAAGTGTTTTCAAGGATACACTTGATTGGAGAAGAGGTGAAGACATATATCATGAGCACCTTAACATTTTAAAAGAAATGAGAGGAATGCCACGGAGAGGTCAGGAAATGACATTTACAAAAAAGGGGAGGGGTAGTGGTTGTTAGTTACAATGATTAAAACTTCAAAGTCTATGATCTAAGATTTTTTGTGAGTGGGAAAAGGATAAAAAAAATGGCTTGGAAGTGAAAATGGGACAAAGAGTACTCTGCCTACTTCTTTACCTTGAGGTGCTTGGTGTGTAGGAGAAAAAAGTCACTCTCCACTTGAGAAGCCTCAGGGCAAGTGGTATACTTATGGAAAGACCATATTCAGTAAAGTGGGGAAAAAATGCTTAATAGAAACTTCAAAGAAGTTAAGGATATCAAGGTTTTTAATTTTAATTTTTGCTTTTTAATAAGACAGTCTGTATATTTCAGAGGATACAGTGGAAGGATGTGGGAGGAGGGGGAGATTAGGTTAGTTAGTGAAATGTGCAGCCAAGTGTGGGGATTAGGGTAAGGGTGATGATAAAGAACTGGACGGGGTGTTGGGGCTTCCTATACTCACAGAAATAAACAGAGTTTGTAACTTTAATGTCAGATGGTAACTTCTCTTTTTGTAGCTGAGAGAAGCAACGACCTCTATCTGGGAGCCCTTATGCGACTGTTCTATTCTTTTCCAAATGGTACAATATCAAAGTGCCTCAGAGAACGACCAATAAAAGTGTTCAATCTTCTATCTCATGAAGATGTTTTAGGGTCCTAACAATGTTACCAGAATTTTTGATACGTTATGCCATCTGCAACACATAAACTAAGCTATTGGTTCTGGGAAATAAATAACATTAAACTATATTAAAAATTTTATTCAAGGTCAGATTTCAGGTTGGGTATAAGATGGAGAAGTAAATTCAGAAAGCAGCAGTGTTGGTCATATTGTTAAGCAAGAAAGTGTTAAACATGTTTTATTTGTTTTTATGATACTATATCAGAGCATCCATCCTTTGCGAAAAAGATTATAATTTAGGAAATGAAGGAAATAAGTAAAATCTGTAAATTTTAAGATGTTCACTGTTGTTTTAAAACTGTTTTCCTAATAATATTCCTGATAGATTGCCCTATATTCAGCATATGGACCTCATGAGTAGGCACTGATATTGATGAAAGAAAAACATAGGTGAACTTTGCCTTCCTTAGTCACAGATGGAAATTGGTGAAATGAAAAAGACTCAGTAACCATGACCTTTTTACAGCATGAATAAAGAAGTTTGCCACAATCCTTCGTTCACTGTTTGGCTGTTTTGCTTAATATGTCAGCCTATGTGTCTCTATTGAAGTTGACTGGGGAATAAGCATTTGGGTCAGTCTGTTCTCCTTACACCATACCATGGCCTCTCAAAAGAAAAGGAATGTAGCTAACATTTCTTGGAAAGGTCCTATGAGCTACTTCCCATGTTATTACTTGCAGTCCTCACAAGGGACTAAGGGACTAAGGGAGTAAGGGAGATATTACTATCACCAACCTCACAGTTAAAGAAAACGAGGTTCAAAAAGTTAAGTGAATCACACAAGGGTGTGCAACTCATAATGCTGGAGTTGGGACTTGAAAAGAAAAGGCAATATTTCATCCCTGTATTTTGGGGCTCTCAGAAAACCTTCTGAGTACCTAAGATCTAGGTTCTCAGGGCAGAGACACCAGCAAACAGAGTCTGTTAAGTGGGAGGTGTCCCCCAGCATTTTATCTAGGCTACATGGAGTCTATAAATTCCTTTATACAATTGATGGACTGATATACAAATAATTTGTTTCATCAGCTGCCCAAGGGAGCCTGCAAATGCCCTACATGCTTTATAGGACTGCTCTGAGGTTCAAGGAAGATCGTTTATATTAAAGTGCTTTGAAGGGATAGGGCCACATAGATATGGGTGTCCTTAGTGGTGGTGGTTTATCATTGCTGGCTTTTTCAAGGAGGAGTTGAGTGAGCAAGGTGTTGCATATTCTTGTATGGATTTGGTATTTTTATGAAAAGTTGAAGGTACTGTTTGAGGTTTCATTGGGTTCACTATGCATGCATGTGTGCAAGAATTCTAGAGGCGGGATCAGTACCTTGTTATTTATCAGCTGTCCACTGTAGAGCTTTAGGTCAGCAGGCACCACAGCCAAACTAATTTGCTGTTCTCGGAGGCATCTAGCATCAGGAATAAGGCAAAGGTATAAAGATTAATTGTTTTTGGATAATTAATCAAATGTTTCTCAAGGAAAGGCCACATAGAGTTGTTCTAAATTTCAGTTGATAATAAGAACAAGAATAGCAAATATTTATCAAATTCTTAATGTGTGACAGTTAGTATGCTAAGATATTTTTATGCAATTATTCTCCTACCTCCCAAAACCGCTCTATGTGGTAGGTATATTATTATCACTACCTTTTAGCAGAAAGGGAGATGAATACAATGCTTATGTCCCTCCCAAATTCCTATGTTAATATCCTTACCCCAACTGTAATGTTATTAGATGTGGGGCCTTTAGGAAGTGATTAGGTCATAAGGAGCTCTCAGGAATGGGATTAGTGCCCTCACAGAAAAGATCCCAGAGCACTCCTTTCCCTCTTCCACTATGTAAGGACACAGTGAGAAGACAGCAGTCTATTAAACAGGAAGCAGGCTCTTCAGACACCGAATCTGTCAGCACCTTGGTCTTCCACTTCCAGCCTCCAGAACTGTGAGAAATAAATGTTTGTTGTGTAAGGCACCCAGTCTATCATGTTTTTTTTATAGCAGCCCAAACAGACTAAAGCAGGAGACTAAAACTTAAAAGTATTAAATGACTTGCCCAGAGCCTCACTGTTAGTGAGAGACAGAACTCAAACTTAGGTCTTCCTGACTATAACACCCGAAGGCTTAATCCTTAGAGGATATTTACTAATAATAGTTAATTAATTAAATTAGACAAATCCATATTGAGTTTACTATGTGATAGGTATTCTCTTAGCAAGGAGAATTTATCTATTAGGTTTCCAAAAAGTAGTTATAATAGAGACAATTATAATAGGAGAGTAATAAGTGTCATGTTAGAAATAACTTAACCCAGAGGCATCTGTATCAGTCAGTGTTCAACCAGAGAAGCATTAATATTCATTAATTCATTGATTGTTGCATTCATTGATGCAATCATTGATTCATTGATGTATGTATGTATGTATGCACGTACGTATGTATGCATTGCAAGGAACTGGCATACACGATTGTCAGGGCCAATCTGAAATCTGTAGAGCAGGCCATCAGAAGGGGTGGGTGTATCTCTCAGGCATGACGCTGCTGTTCATAAGCAGGATTTCCTGTCTCACAGGGAAGACCCAGCTCTGCTGTTAAGGCCTTTCAATTGATTTAATCAAGTCCACTCAGATTACCTTGGATAATCTTCCTTGCTTAAGGTCAATTGATCATGGACTTTAATCACATCTACAAAATACCTTCATGGCAACAGCTAAAATAGTGTTTGATTGAATAACTGAGGACTGTAGTCAAGCCCAATTAACACATAAAACTGACCATCACAACACCTAACTCAGAACAGGAGAGGGGGAGTAAGGCATCAAAAAAAGTTTTGTGAAAGAATTTGTCGTAAGATGATTCTTAAAGGATAAGTAGAAGTTAATCAGAATCAGAACGGAGTAGACAGTTTCAGCTGGCAAAGGAAGATACATGCTTTTTTGTTTTTTTTTAAATTTTATTTATTTATTTTATTTATGGTTGTGTTGGGTCTTCGTTTCTGTGCGAGGGCTTTCTCTAGTTGTGGCAAGCGGGAGCCACTCTTCATCGCGGTGTGCGGGCCTCTCACTACCGCGGCCACTCTTGTTGCGGAGCACAGGCTCTAGATGCGCAGGCTCAGTAGTTGTGGCTCAGGGGCCCAATTGCTCCGCGGCATGTGGGATCTTCCCAGACCAGGGCTCGAACCCATGTCCCCTGCATTGGCAGGCAGATTCTCAACCACTGCACCACCAGGGAAGCCCCAAGATACAGGCTTTTGAGATTACTAGACTGTAAACCCCATGAGAGAAGCGAGGGCCTGTGGCTCTTTCCTTCACCTCTGCTTAATCACCTCCTGGTATAGAGCATGAAACAAGACAGTACAGTTGACCCGTGAACAACAGGGAGGTTAGGGGTGCCAACTCCCTTGCAGTGGAAGATCTGTGTATAGCTTTTGACTCCCCCCAAACTTTTAACTACTAATAGCCTACTGTTGACCAGAAGCCTAACATAAGCAATTAATTAACACATATTTTATATGTCATATGTATTATATACTGTATTCTTACAATAAAGCAAGCTAGAGAGAAGGAAATGTTATTAAGAAAATCATAAGGAAGAGAAAATACGTTTACAGTACATATATATTTATTTTAAAAATTTCAAGTGTAAGTGGACCTGTGCAGTGCAAACCCATGTTCTTCAAGGGTCAACTCTATTTTCTTGGGAAAAAATAAGTGAAGTTAAAAAGAACTATATTCATCCTGGAAGTTAGAAGAAATAGATGGCTTGAAGCTCGGCTTTGAAGAAAATAATTTAGAAGAGCAGAGACACTTGGGTGGCATTTCAGAGAGGGCCCCAAGTGACTATCAGCTGGCTGTGGTTCCATATCCACCAGCCTCCCCTGCGCTCCTGGCCCCTCCATAGCTTCTTACCTAAGTACCCCTACTCCCTGTTTCCATCATTATGCAAAGATGACTGCTACTGTTAACTGTTTCTGTTAATGCTGTCCTTAAAACCGATGGCTTTTGTATTGCCTACCATGTTCTAGGTCCTGTGCTAGGATTCTAGATTCTAACATAGATCTTTACAATGAGCATGTGAAAGGGTATTATCTCTATTTTACAAGTGTGAATTTTGAGGTTCAGAGTGGTTAAGGGATGCTTCCAAGATTATATATGTGTACGTAACTATTTTTTTAACTATGCCATTAGAAATCATAAGAATTTTTAATTTCTCTTGCCGTTAGAATCAGACCTCTACCAGTAAGACATTTATCAAGCCCAAATCATCTAATCCAAGCGAACTATGTGTCATTTAACTTTTTCTGTCTTGGGTGTCAATCAGCACACCTGGCTCAAAGGTTTCCATGTCTACCCGCCAAGTAGTAGGGTTGTGGTTGAAAGGCATATAACCTTATGTTCCTGGATCTCTTTTCCCATTTCTATTAAAGAGGAGTAGTAATGCTGTGTCTATCTTACTGAATAAAAGAGATGGGATCACAACAATTGCTACATCACCATCACTGTTGTTGCTATTCCATGATTCACAGCAACAAAACAAAATCCTCGCGCTTTCTATGAGCCAGGGACTCTGCAAGGTGCTTCATCTCACACACTGACATTTGAGGTAAGCCTATGATCCCTGTCTTATAGATGATGAAACCAAAGCAGGGAGAAATTAAATAAATAAATTGCCTAAAGGCACATAAATTTTAAGTCTTGAGTCAGGATTGCAGTGCTCTCAGTTCAACATCCTGCCTCTTCTCCTCAACCCATGGAAGCCTTCCCCAGAAGGTACATTTTTTTCCCTGAAGGTGAGCACCGAGTCCTAATAAGCCAATGATATTTTCTCTACACTTTTGCACCCTGTTTTCAAGAACAAAAATTCAGCTACATGCCCTCAGAAGAAAAACAGAGTTATTTTGCACACCTTGGATGCCTGCATTTTAACCTTTGGCCTCAAGTCGATAAAACGGCTGTTTGAATTTACCGGCAACAAATTATACGGGTGATTCAGAGGGAACATGGTAATATTTCTCAAGAAGATGAAAATTGGAACTTGCAAAATTTATCAGGGATATTCTTCAAAGACTCCAGGATCCTTTTTTTGTTATGTGTTTTTCACAGTGACTGGCAAAACAGGGGTAGTTTATCTCTAATGCTCTCATTTTGAGAAGTACTCTCTGATTTGTGAGATAGCAGATATGCCTTTTCAGTCTCTTCATCCAAGGATATTACATGAATGTCAAAGAACAGGTGAAAAAATACATGTATATATTAGAACAAATCAAAGTTTTCTGAAAATGGAAATGGATCTATTTTAAGATTCCATAGCAAAGGCAACCACTTTATCAAGATGCAGAGAAAAGAGTTGGAGTTGGGAAAATAGAGGGTAACCTTTTTAAAGATTTCACCAAGTTTGACTAAGGTTCTTATTCTCCAATGATAGTCATTAACTCAAATTTTATTCAGCTCTAACTAGGCAGGTTTTTTTTTTTTTCCAATTGGTTTCTTCAGTTTGAACTGTAGGAAAGATCGCTTGGTAAGATCTCTCTGTATATATTAAGAATGTGCATATGCTTTGATCTAGTTCCTTCTGGTGTTTTATCCTACTAGTATGCATGTATGTGTGTTTGAGAATTTAGGTACAAGAATATTCAGTATAGCATGATTTGTCATAGAACATGTTTAGAAACAGCCCAAATCTTTATCTTTAGAATCTTACAAGATAGCTTCAACACATGGCAAACAAAAATCAACAGAATTTCAATGAGGAACTGACTAATCAACAAGTATTTTTTTAAAATTTAACATACTTCCCTCAATAAAAATTGATTGAGCAGTCAAGTGACTCAGGCTCTAGATGATCTGAATAACATAGTGAAATCCTACTCTAATAAACATACATAGAGCATCACACTCAATGTTAGTGACACAATCTTTTCAAGCACAGACGGGACCTTTGCAAAAATTAACTGTGCACCCTTGTGCAAGACAGAATTAACTAAATATTGAAGAACCAGAGTCAACCAAAGACCTTCTCTAACTACAATGTAATAACATTAGGAATCAACAAAAAACACTGGAACTGAAAAATCCAGCAAAGAATTAATATCTGGAATATATAAAGAACTTCTACAATGAACAACAAAAATAATAAAATAGCCTAATACATAAATAGACAGAGAATATAGACATGAAATTCTCAGGAAAGGAACTGAAAATCTCAATAATTGTATGAAAGAAAACCTTGGCCATACTAATAATAAGAAAAATTAAAATTAAAATATTAATAAGACACCATTTGACAGATTGACACACTTTAGGAAACCTGGTAAGGCTGAGTGTTTGCAGAGATGGTGGGGCCATTAGGGGAAAAGACACATTGATTGTTGGTGGATGTTAGTTGGTACAATAAGAAGGACATGCTCTTTTTTGGGCAGCAATACTACATGAAGTTTCTACCCTAGAAAACGGCTTGCTCTTTTATGAGTTCCATGTAGAAACATGCTTACCATGATGCTACTAGTAATTGTAAAAACATGGAAACAACACAACTATCCCACAGAAGGGGACTGCTATATTCATACAATGGAGGACATTTAAAAATGCTTTCAAAAGTGAATCAGATATTTACATGCATTGAAAAAAACCTAAAAACATAATATTGTGTAGAAAAGGAGATTACAAAATATACGTAGAGTATTGATACCATTTATGTGAAGTTTAAAACAAGAAGTTATTCTTATCCAGTAAGAAGTTAATCCTACCCACACATATAGTTAGTAAAAATTTTTAAAAATATGGGGAAATAATACATATCAACGTGAGGAAAGTAGTAATATCTGCAGAGGAATTGAGGAATTAATGATGAATTTTTTGTAGATATAAAGTTTTTCATTCTTCCTTTCTTCCCTCCCTTCCACCCTTCCTCTCTCCCTCTCTCCTTCTTGTTCTTCCTTCCTTTCCAGAAGAATTCTTAAGCAAATTCTTAACACAATTAGCACAATTTTGATACTTAATTTTTTTTTGTTGGTGGTGGACACACAGATTTTGGTTATATTCCTTTCCATAGTTTTTCTGAACGTTTTCATTATTTCATTATTAAAAGTAAAACATTTTTTAAAAAAAAGTAAAAAAAAACATTTAAAAAAGTATCACCTATCTCTAAGGCTCTTTTCTGTTCACATTTTTCCAGCCCTGAGCCAGATCCTTATTACTGCATGTCCTGTCACTGCTGGACTTACCTTACCAAGAGCCCTAGCCTCCCATGCAATCTAGCTGTCGTATTGCTTGCAGGATATTCCTAAAAATACTGTGAAGCCAGTAGAGCAAGCGTCAGTGAGTTATCGATTTTATAGATGAAGAGAGAGAGCCCTTTTGCCCAAGGTCTTCTAAGCAGAAATGACTTAAATCACTGGGCTTCCAGTCTAGTGCTCATTTTGTTATTACACACTGCCTTAAATAATTTCATGTCTTTTGCCTTGAAAGATAATTCAGCAACATTGTATATCATATACAAATATGCTGAAGAGTAGCAGAGCAAATAGATTTCACCCCTTACATCAAACCAGATTAATTAGTAATTATAGTCTATATTATGAGTTTCTGGCATTCATTGGGCATCAGCAGAAATTGGATTCTGATGATACCTCAAGAGTTGGAAATATATTGCTCATGCCTTGGATTTACATCCAGGGCAGTAATAGCCACATGGAAGGTACTTATTTAATGATGATTCTTAACTACTTAAATGTAAGATGAGTTTGTGTTTCCTTTTCCACATACTCACACAGAAACACGCACATGACTGGCGTGATTTTTACCTCTTGTCTGATCTGTTTTATACTTTGACATGATAAAGTATATATATACTGTGACGTTTTATCCTGAAATTCATAACCGTTATCCCACTGGAGAGCTCGCAGCCTTGTTATGTTGGGTGACTCGCCCCATGTCATAGAGTTCAGTGGAATCTTTTATGGATTCCACTGCAATTTCTTCACATCCAAGAGTGCCATTCTCTCCCTGAGAATTGCTTACATGATCCACATCAGGCTGCAAATCTGTAGGTGACTCAGTGTTTCTGAGTGGTTTGAAATCTTACCCCATGCCACGCCAGCCACTTGAAGCAGAGAAATAGCAGTCTGCCAAATTAAGCCATCAAACCACTTCAGTTGCATTTTTCAGCCAATTGCAATTTATCTTTTCCCCCTTAATGCTCCAATAGTATTAACAGAGTCAGTCAGAGCTTTCAGATCGTGTTTCTTTCAAAGGTTGTATATGGAGAGGCTCTTAAAGTCTTTGCCTCAGCCAGTCATAGGAGTGGTATGTCTTTGTCAGAGAGAATTCTGGATCCCACTTCTCTGTTAATCTCTGAGAGACAAATGCAAGGCAGGTGATGAGGCTGGCCCCCGAGCCTTCCGAGGGTCTCTTGAAATCCTCAGTCAGGAGGTCCTTTTCCTCCTAACTCCTCAGCATAAAATCTGGGGTGTGGAATCTTGCTCTGTTGTCGTATCCATCCAATCTCTTGCCATCTATTTCCATGATCAGCGCTGAGCACAGCTGGACTTAATTATCTCTTGTAGCAAAATGAATAGGAATGGAGGACCATACAAAGCGAGTAGGAAAAGATTAGGATGTCTTTCTACAGAAAACACCTCACGAGGGAGAAAAATGTTAATTTTTTTTTCATTCTTACAATGAAAATCAAGGTAATAAACCACAGGTCCTAGATTCTACAGAAAAAGAAGAAATGACAGTAATTCCTTATATTTAGAATATTCCCTCATTCAAAGTGGCTCAAAGCTTTTAACAATCTTTTTCTCAACCTCAACTCTCTCATGCCTTATTGAAGCCTTCTTGAACCACGTGTTAAGAAATTATATTCTTTTATTGGTTATTTCCTTATTCTCATACTCCTAAAACTTACTGGTCTGCAGACAGTAAACCTTTCACAGTGGAAACATTCTGTTTCTATTTATTCATGAGTATTGATCTTTCTGTTCTCTTGGCTTTTAGGATTCTTCCCCTATGGTTTATTTTCAATGTTCTTCTCTAAGAACATCCTACTGATGCTTACCTTAGAAGGCAAGTTCAGAGAAATGGAGAGGAATAGCCTCAATATTTACAATCCAAAGACCTAGGCTTGAGTCTCTTATCTGACCATAAGTAAATTAATTTATCTTTCTGGACCCTAGTCTCCTTATATGTAAAATGAGGTAGCTATTCTCTTTCCAATGACAATATTTTATAACATGATAGCACGGAAGACTCAATGAACACCATCTCTGTCTATACCTTTATTAATGCCAATTCCTTTGTCCTCATGGGGGCTCCTCTTCATTGCCCATCAACCCAACTTTCTTATTTGCTCTCCATTAGAATCTGTTGTTTCAAGAGTTAAAAAAATTTCTTTTTTCCTAGTACAGGTTGGATAAAATAATATTTTTTCTCAGTGAATTGAATAGAAATGATTTAATTTGACTACTACTTGGTTGTGTTGCTGCTGACTAGCATTTAAATTCTTTTAATTCCCTTGGAATGGAGGATAATTTAGCATTACCATATGGTGTTCACACCATCTCACCCCTGATTATTCCTGCAAAGGTGCAATGGAGTTTGGTGTTCTGTATCTCTGTTCTGAGATGGTTTTACAGACTGAAGTTAGGACTGAAGACTTCCTTACTGTCTTTAGGATATAACTATTAAAAATAGCCAAATAAAACAATGAAGGTTTAAATATATTTTAAAATTTGCTTTGTTTTTGTGGGTCCTATTTTCCCTATAAATCTCTTTCTTACATTTTAAATCAGCTCTGCTCTTTCTGGAAGGCCAATGACTTCATATTTTTTATAAAATATGTTCTTGTTGGCTTTGAAGCATGTGCAGGACACTTGTCTTTGTAGAAGGGGACATGGTTGGCTTTTACTTTTTCTCTCCTTTTTCTTGCCCTGAGTGGGGGAAGGAGCTTGAGGGAGAGAAAAGTGAAGGTGTCCTGATGTTTTTGCTGACTTGGCGCTCTGATAAAATGGCTTTGTGCATTTGGGGCCTGGCAGGTATGAACAGTACCCTCTGCGGGTGCTTTCATGAGGTGTTTGGAGGCTTTCCTCCTGGTTCTTTGGATGTGGACAATATGTTTTCCTCTGGATGCTGACTGCCTTTGGAAGTCTGGCTCACACAGACCTCACTCTGTTGCAGTCCTCTTGCCTTGAAAACAAGATAGCTAGCTGGACACTGGCTCTCTTCGCTGCAGTTGGTCCAGGGGAAAGGCTCACACATCTTTTGCCTTGAAACTCAGGGAGTGTGGCACT
Source organism: Balaenoptera musculus (assembly GCF_009873245.2). NCBI lineage: Eukaryota > Metazoa > Chordata > Mammalia > Artiodactyla > Balaenopteridae > Balaenoptera > Balaenoptera musculus. The sequence continues at coordinate 86,770,831 of NC_045789.1, read as the reverse complement.
ACCAGCCCAAGCTGTTTCTCCTTCACTAAGCTGCCTGCTGGACCATCTCTATCACTTTCTGGATTTCCCACAGGTGGATCAGACACATCTGCCCTGCTTTCCAAACTCAAATTTACACATATTAAATTCCGTGAATGGTCCCATTGAAGCCCCTCAATTTTCTGCTTGAGTGGAAGGAGGTTGAGCCCCCCAACCCTCCCTCAGGTGCAGGTGTGTGTGGGGGGCGGCTCTCAGCAAGAGACTCAGCACTCCATTTGTTCTCTGCAAAGAAACCCTCCTCACAAATTCCTTCTATGCCCCTTTTATAACCTCAGTATGAGATGACAGATCCAAGATACCTGCAACTAGTTCTCAAATAGTGGCTTTGAAGATTTGTACAAGAGGAACTGTCTTACACTAACTCTCAGAGACTTCTGCTTTATTTTGGCCTCTCAGCAGAAACTTTGAACTTAATGTCATATTACAAATGTGTTCATAATTTTACAAGAAATAATATTTAAAAATATACGTCTCTCCTCACAGTCAATCTTTTAAGATTACACATCCTCCAATTACTTATTCTTTTCAAGAACTGTTTCCTAAATAATACCAGATCCCCATAAAATAAAATGAGAAATTCTTTCATTTATTAATATTTTCTTACAATACACTAGAATTCATTTTACAGATATCTCTTGAGCACCTACTCTATGACTTTTTGCTGTGTTCTTGTTCAAAGGTGAAAAAGACTGAGCCTTTTTTCTCAGAAAGTCTGTAAACTAATGGGGGAAACAGGTAATTACAATACTCTATATGAAGTGCTATGTTAACAAGTATATACAGAATATCACAAAGACACATAAGAGAAGTACCCAACCCTATCAGTGGGATGTCATGGAAGGCATCCTGGAAGAAACGGTGGAAAGAATGAGGCTAAAGGTTGAGTAGGATATAACCAAGAAAAAAGACATTAGGAGGGCTCCTGGCACAGGGAAGAACATATGCAAAGACCCCAAGGTGTTAGAAGACCAATTCATGAACTCAGAATGGCAGAATCACTACAATTAGAGAATATGATAAAAAAATGTGGCAAGAAATAATGCAAGGGATATGATCAAGGGCTAGATCATAATGGGCTTTTAAAAAATAATAAGAAATTTAGATTTTACTTTTTGGGAAATTGGGAACATTATGTTAGGTGTTGAGAACATAAAGATAAATAAAGCAGAGGTCCATAATTATTAAAGACTCAGAGTATAGTGGTTATATTTATTTGCATACGTACTTCATATTTTATAATATTTTTCTGTATTTTCTTACTTAGCTATTATAATAGAACTATGATAAATGTGTTGTTCTCTTATAAAGATGACTAAAATGGGCTTACTGGTGTTAAGAGAACTGCCCAAAGTCACACAATAGTGTGGTAGAGCTCGATTTTGAAGCTATACTTTTAAACTCAATTCTGCATTATTTTCACTGTGCTATAGGTTTATGGGTATTTTAAGAACTCTAGATAATGTCATGTTTTAACCAATGATTATTTATACATAAACACCAATAGAAGTACAATTCTGAGAAGATTTCATAAAAACTGAGATAAGTCTATTTTCAACTAATGCCTTTTATTCCCTTTGTTTCTAGCTACATGCAGAGTTTTCAACAGGTTTATCTTATACTAAAATATCTTCCCCAAAGGAAGTCCATGAAGTTACTCTAGCTCCATATTCACTCCTTGATATCTACCTTAATCCATACCTACACATTTAATCTGGGGAACAAGTAACCCCACTTGATAGATGGATGTATAGATAGATAAATAGATAGACAGATATACTCTGACTATTTATTAAATTATTTCTTCAAGATCAATAAGCCCAGTTTCCCTGTTCCTTTTAAACTTAAAATAAATCTTGTTACTAAAAAGAAAAGAAAAATGAAATCAAAGGCTAATACCTTCTAAAATGGCATTTAAGACCTAGAGGTTGAGAGAGAATGGATTCTAGATAAAGATATTAAGTTTTCTGGGTAAAGAGAAAAATAATGACTGATTTTACCTTGCAGGCATGCTGTCTTTCTGCCATGTATTAACATTTGCTATCTTCTCATAGCATTATCAGTTTATTTCTGGAAAGTAAGGACTGGATTTTCTTTTTCTGCTACAGTGATATACTTATCCATAGCTGGCTACCACACTATAAACTCAGGTAGAGTTATAGCAGGACAATACAAATAACAAATGCCAGGCCAAAGGGCATTATGCATGGGTCATTCTGAGGCAGACGCAGAATCACTGAAGAGTAGAATGGCAGAGTTGCTACCCACCTGGTATCACCCAATTTGTTATCTAATTTGGTTTCCAATTTTTTTTTTTTTTCCAGCCAAAAGGAGAATCTACTGGAAGAGCAGAGATGCATCTGGTTTTGTGGATAACTAGAAACAGACTAGAAGGCCCAGAGACCTTCTCTCTCCATCACCTAGATCTGCTTCCGACCAATCCATGACCAGTGAAGGGTTGACTGAGAGTCATCATAATGTTAATGCTATCTAAGGTTTTAAACATTTTTTAAAATTAGAGACTTGAATTTTGGGGGGAGCAGTTTTAGGTTCACAGCAAAATTGAGGGGAAGCTACACAGATTATCGTATATACCCCCTGCTCCCAAACATGCATAGCCTCCCGCATTACCAACATCCCCCATCAGAGTGGGGCGTTTGCTACAGTTGATGAACCTACATCGACGCATCATAATTATCCAACACCCATGATTTACATTACAGTTCACTCTTGGTGTTGTACATTCTATGGATTTAGACAAAGGTATAATGACATGTATCCATCATTTTAGTATCATACAGCGTATTCTCACTGCCTTAAAAATCCTCTGTTCTACACCTCTCTGATTATCCTCAACTTGTAGGTGGAGGAATTGATATGAACATGTGGAATCTGGTTTGACAGCCTAAAATCTTCAACTCAATTCCCTAGTGTTTCTCTCAGATCCAGTTTGAAAAGTATCAGGAAAATTTCCTGATGATCCTTTTTGACTTATTTGCCTATTACTAGGCCAATAATTTGCATCCGGAGTCAAATAAAAACATGACATGAATGTTGCCATTGAAAACCTGTTTGGAATGTCGAGAAAGCATCTTACAGTCAAAATGGGGAGGAATGCTGGGGAAACAAAACAGTGGAGGTCATGACGCTCCCTGCATTCCTATGGGATAGTTGTCTGACATCTGCTTAAATGCTTTAATGATGGGAAAACCATTACCTCCAGGTATAAACGCTCTGTATGTTAATTCTGAAAGTTTCCCTTTGTGCTTGATATCAGATAGAAGATGCTGTTTCATTAACTGAAACACATATCAAGCTTAGAACCCTTTGCTTTTTTAAGATTTTTAAAACGGCAAATCAAACTCTAAGAGCAGAAGGTCTGAGATATTTGGAGACCACTTACGGTGCACTTGTTGCCAGAGGAACTGGAAATGAAAAGACCAACAGTGTAGTATTTCCAATCACTTGAACTCCAAAAAATTTTGTTTGTGAGAACTTTGTTTTATCATTTTTTTTTCTAAATAAAGGCTTAAGGTCAAGTAGTTGATGTTATTGTAAACACATAGAGGAAGAAAATAGAATTGATTTGATTCCTCATGAATGTTAAGTAGCATATTGTGAATGCAACAAAGGGCTCTGAGTACCATTGTGCCCAGGAAATCGCATTTTTTCTCACTCTGGGAGTGGGGCAGAGGGCACAGGAAGAATGTGCACGGGTAAACAGCTACCAAGGAGTGGTGAGGAGAGAAGTGGGTGGGATGGAGTGACATCTTGGATTTGTCCTTCTGAACATGTGTGTGGTCTGGATTCTCTGATATTTCATCAAAAGCAGGTTGCTTCTCTGTGTCTTTAAACAGGGTCAGGAATAGGAAAAATGGGAAGGTGAGATTTTTTTAGCTGTAGCCTTAGGAAAGCACTAGACCAGGGTTGAGAGAGCTGAATTTAAGCCCTGATTTTGATTGTTTCCAAGGTGGCATTCTTTTTATTAAGTGATTATGATATGCTAGACATTGTTCTAAATATAATTATGTAATTATATAATTTGTTACTTATAATAACAAATTTAATCCATCTTCAGAACAACCTTTGAACATACTGTTATTATTTTTCTCCAGTTTACAGATGAGGAAACAGACACAGGGAGAGAAGTACTTGCCAAAATCACCAATCTAGTAAGTGGGAGCGTCGACTTTCACACTCCACTGGTGTGACTCTAGTGCCCAATGCTCAGCTCCATGTTGTCTTTCAATAGTTCATTTTTATTGAGAACTTACTACATAAAAGATATTGTTTTATGTGCTTTGCATGTTATTTAATTTTTATCATAATCCTAATTAAATCATGGCTTAAACTGTGAGGGTTCAATGAAATAACACAATTCATCAGGGTAAAAAAAGAAGTGAATGCAGGACTGTGTTATAATTATTAATTCTTTTCTAAATTTAGAGAAAATTTATAAAGTAATATTTATATTCCTAATTATACAACTAATATTTTATATTATATATTTTATATAAAATATGAAATTTTGTGATTTTATAATTTTATATATAGTATTATAAAATATTTTAAAGTATTATATGTAAAATACAAAATTATATAATAATAATAATGGCACTGTTAGGTTCTATTATTACTGTTTTTAACCAGTTTTTAATTGATGTATAGTTAATTTACAATGCTCTGTATTATTACTCTTTTGTATCTAGTATTCATATAGTCCTAAAAGCTACCTGTAAGAGAGTGCTAGTATTTTTCCTTATTCAAGAATCAAAGAACAGAGGTCCAGAAAATAGTCAGGATTACTCATTTGTGATTCTTAACCCAAGCTTTAACTGCTCTAAGAGTCTGGCTCTGACAGCCCTAATTTTCTAACCTTTTCTTAGTCTCTTTTAACCTATCAAAATTGTACTTTTTACTTATAAGTGACAGAGAGCTAATCCACACTAAAGTTTTCAGCAAGTTCTAGTGGATTCTGGTGCCTTCCTCAGACTGTTGTCCTGAGTAAGAGTGCCTGTAATTTACTGCACACTAATTACGCACCAGGTAGGATTCTAAATGCCTTATACACATCATCACAAAATGCTATGAGGGAATATCCTCTTTCCATTTCTATTTCAAGGACCCAACGTTCAAAAAGTAGAGGTATTTCTTCAGGTCACCCAACCAATAAGGGCAGAGTCAGCAATCAGATGGGAATTCCTCATCTTTGTATCACTAAATTCATCTGTTCCCATAATTTTTCTTCCTTTATGTAACTATGAAAGTATTTTCCCTACTAGTAAAGTGAATCCTCCACCTACACTCTGTATTGCGTCTTCTCTCACCTGCTCAATGATTTACCTATACAGTTACCCACCCCCCACTCCTTTCTCCTGTATCAACAATTCCTCCTACATTAGATAACCCAGTTAGCACACAGTTATGCTCTAGAGTCCTTCATAGCTAAAAAAAAATGTCCTCCTTTGACCCCATGTCATCTCTCTACCCCCGTGTCTCTTCTTGCCTATAATAGTAGAAATTTTTTAAAAATTTGATAAAGACTGTCTATTTCTTTGCCTCTTGTTCTCTCTTCATCTCACTCCAAACAAGCATTTATTTAAACTAGTCTTATTAAAATTGTCATGAACTGGCTATTTTCAAAGCAACCATCACTTTTGTATGTTTATTTTATTTGATATATCAACGAATCTGTAATGTAACCGCCATCAAATACCAAGCTGCCATTTGTACATTGGTCAGATTTTATACTTGTTAATCTATTTTTATACTGTATCAGTATTCTCTTTTAATTTTTATAACTTTGTAGAACTTCTGGAGAGCTGTTGGAAAGAGTGTATCATCTTTCTCTTAATCGCCTGTTTTTTTTCTTTCTTTAATGTTTCCTCTTTTTCTTCTACCTCCTCCTCCTCCTTATTCCTCTTGAAATACTATTTTATCAAATTTTAACTCTGTTTCCAAAATAATTTTAGGATGGGTTTTTCAAGTTTGGTGAAAATCCTTTTAGAATTTCTGTTGGAATTGCATCAAATATAGAGATTAATATGGAGAGCATTGCCATCTTTGTGACTAGGCTGTCACACAAAGATACCTACCATCTGAGTAATATTATAATACTCCTGATATCAAATCTCTGTGTCTTCCCTTTTGTTCTTGATCAGTCATACTAGAAGATTGTATGTTTTATTACTCTGTTAAAATAACAAATTATGTTTATAGTGATTTTTCATTTCACTAATTTTTCCTCTTTTCATTATATTCATTCTTTAGCCTACTTTTATTTTTTGCTGTTATTCTTTATCTAACTGTATCAGTTGAATGATAATCTCATTAATTTTCAGTTATCCTTTTCTCTAAGGTATACAATTAATATTATACATTCCTGTCTTGATATTTTGTTATGTATATCCCACAAAACTTGGTATGTAATGTTTAAACTTTATTTCAGTTCTAAATATTTTTTAGTATTCATCACAATATTTGATTAATAAATTATTTAAAACTATGAAAGGCATATATGTTTAAACACATGAGTTCCTAATTATTAATATTTTATCCTTATATTCTAATGTTATCCCATTGTGAGAGAATATGATCCTGGGATACAATTTTTTGCATGCAAATTCCCAGTCAGATAAATCATTTTTTCCTGGGAAAGAAAAAGCTGTAAAGAAATGCCATGAATATTACAATAACGGTAGATCTGTGCAGGGAAGGGATCATTTGGAATGGGGAAGAAGCATTCCCTAAGACGCAGGTGGACCAGGCTATCTAAATGAACAACTCTACAACTGCATATGAAATCTACACTCTTTCACTGCCTTCTGTTTCTTTGGAGAGGGAGGAATGGGTGAAGACTTATAGATAAAGCAGGCAAAGTATCCTTTTTCAGACTTAAAATTCTCAGTGTGTGGATATGAAACCATATGTGTGACATGTGTGACCAGAAATTTCCCTTAATGGGCATTTCTTTTTCTCCCCACCATGTCTCTACAAGAATGCAACCCTGGGCTTCCCTGGTGGTGCAGTGGTTGAGAATCTGCCTGCCAATGCTGGGGACACGGGTTCGAGCCCTGGTCTGGGAAGATCCCACATGCCGCAGAGCAACTAGGCCCGTGAGCCACAACTACTGAGCTGCAAATGGCATTCTTTCTTTCTTTTTTTTTAATAAATAAGAAAAGTTTTTAATAGGTTAAAGGTGGTATGTGTTGAAGAAAACAAAAGTAGAGCAGGATAGGGAAGCTGGAAGTGCTGAGGGTTGGGATGAGGGCACTTTGCAAGGTTAAACAGGGGTGAAAAGACTTGAAGGTATAGGGCTTAACAAATGACATTATTTCATCCTTTTTTATGGCTGAGTACTTTTCCATTATGTATATACCACATCATCTTTATCTATTCATCTGTCAATGGACATTTAGGTGGCTTCCATGTCTTGGCTGTTGTAAATAGTGCTGCAATGAACATTGGGGTACACGAAACCACACTTGTAAGTTACATTGATGACATTATGCTGATTGGACCTAGTGAGCAAATAGAAACTTCTCTAGACTTATTAGCAAGAGATTTGTGTGTTAGAGGGGGCAAAATAAATATGACAAAAATTCAGAGGCTTTCTAACTCAGTGAAAATTCTAGGGGGTCCAGCAGTGTGGTGTATGCAGAGATAACCTTTCCAAGGAGAAGGATAATTTTTTGCAACTGGCTCATCCTACAACCACAAAAGAAGCACGATGCCTGTTTGGATTTTGGAGGCAACATACTATTTCAGCCCATTTACTGAGTGACCCAAAAAGCTGTTAGTTTTGATGGGGTCCAGAACAAAAGAAGACTCTGGAACGGGTTCACGCTGCTGTGCAAGCTGCTCTGCGATTTGGGCCATTGGATCAAGCAGATCCAATAGTGCTTGAAGTGGCAGCGGCAGATAGGGAAGCTGTTCGGACCCTTTGGCAGGTTCTTATGGGTGAATTGCAGTGTAGTCTCTTAAGAGTTTGGACCACAACTCTGCTATCCTCTACGAATAACTACTTCCCTTTTGAGAAACAGCTCTTGGACTTCTACTCGGCCTTAGTAGAGATTGAACACTTAACCATGGGCCACCAAGTTACCATTTGACCTGAGTTGCTCAACATGAACTGGGTATTACCAGAAACACCAAGCTATAAAGTTAGTCATGGAAAGCAACATTTCATCAATCAACTGGAACTGGTATATATGTGATTGGGTCCAAGCAGGCCCTGAAGGCACAAGTAAGTTACATGAAGAAGTGGGCCAAATAGCCATGGTCCCCACTGCTGTTACACTGCCGTCTCTCTCTCAGCCTGCACCTTTGGCTTCATAAGGAGTTTCCTACAATCAGTTGACAGAGGAAGAGAACACATGGGCCTGGTTTACAGATGGCTCTCCATGGAGTGCAGACACCACTTGAGAGTGGACAGTTATAACACTGTAGCCCCTTTCTGGGACATCCCTGAAAGGCAATTGTGAAGGGAAATCCTCCCAGTGAGCAGAACTCTGATCAATGCACTTGCATTTTGCTTGGAAGGGAAGAAAGATAAGTAGTTATATACCAATTCAAGGCCTGTGGCTAACAGTCTGGCTGATGGTCAGAGGCTTGGAAGGAAAATGATTGGAAAATTGGTTTCAAGGAAATCTGGGGAAGAGGTTATGTAGATAGACCTCTATGAATGGAAAAAAAATTGAATATATTTTTGTCTCATGTGAGTGCTCACCACAGGGTGCTCTCAACAGAGGAGGATTTTGATAATCAAGTGGATAGGATGACCTGTCTTGTGGATACCAATCAGCCTTTTTCTCTAGCCATCCCTATCATCACCCAATGGGCTCATAAACCAAGTAGCCATGGTTGCAAGAATGGAATTTATGCATAGGCTCAGCAACATGGACTTCCATTCACTAAGACCAGTCTGGCTACAGACACCTCCGAGTGCCCAGTCTGCCATCCGAGACCAACACTGAGTCCCAGATATGTCACCATTCTGCAGGTGATCAGCCAGCAGCTATCTGGTGGCAAGTTGATTACATTGGACTCTTTCCAGAATGGAAGGGGCAGCATTTTGCTCTCACTGGAACACTTATTCTGGATACAGATTTGCAATTTTCTGCATGCAATGCTTCTGCTAAAACATTCCTGGACTTACAGAATGCAGTATCCATCATTATGGTATTCCAGGGAATTCTGATCAAAGAATTCACTTCACAGCCAATGAAGTTCAGCAATGGGCCCATGATCATGGAATTCACTAGTCTTACAAAATTCCCCATTATCCTGAAACAAGCTGGCTTAGTAAAATGGTAGAATGGTATTTTGAAGACTCAGATACAGTTCCAAATAAGTGATAATATCTTCTAGGGCTGGGCAGTGTTCTCCAGAACCTGAATCAATGTCCAATATATGGTTCTGTTTCTCCCATAACTACGATTTATGGGTCTAGGAATCGAGTGGTGGAAATAGGAGTGGCACCACTCACCTCTAGTGACCCACTAGCAAAATTTTTGCTTCCCATTTCCATGACATTAGATTCTGCTGGCCTAGAGGTCTTAGTTCCAAAGGAAGGAATGCTTCCACCAGGAGACACAACAATGATCTATTGAAATAGAAGATAAGATTGTCACCCAACCACTTTAGAATCTTCATGCTTCTGAATTAACTGCCAAAGAAGGGAGCTACATTGCTAGCTGGGGTGAATAATCCTGACTACCAAGGAGAAATTGGACCACTACTCTCCAATGGAGGTAAGGAAGAGTATGTCTGAAGTAAAGGAGATCCCTTAGGGTTTCTCTTAGTATTACCATGCTCTGTGATTAAAGCCAATGGAAAGTTACAACAACCTAATCTAGGCAGGCCTAATGATGGCCCAGACCCTGCAGAAATGAAGGTTTGTCTCACGCAACCAGATAAAGAATCATAACAAGCTGAGATGCTTGCTGAAAGCAAAGGGAATACAGAATGGGTAGTGAAAGAAAGTAATTATACACACCAGCTCTAACCATGTGACCAATTACAGAACCAAGCACTCTAACAGTCATGAGTGTTTCCTCCTTAGTTAGTAATGAATGTTTGTGTGTGTGTATGTGTATTTATATATACACATATTAAGCAAATACCTTTGTTTTCTTCCCTCTCATTCTCTTATCATGTAATGTAAGATGTACTAACTTTACAGCATAGTATTTAAGTTACAAGAAATCAAAAATAAAATTAAATATCTCTCAGGGACTTTACCTCTTCTTCTGGGGAAGGAGTTAGTGACTTTTTGGCTGTTCGCATAGTTGTATCATGTTAGGCAGAATTATGACCTTTTTATTGTCTTTATTTGGAGATTAAGTATGATTTAAGGAGATGTCTGTGGGAACCAAGTTGACAAGGGGCGGACTTGTGAAGGCTAATTTTATGTGTCAACTTGACTGGTCCATAGTATGCTCAGTTATTTGGTCAAACATTATTCTGAGCATTTCTGTGAGGTTTGTTTTGGATGAGATTAACATTTAAATCAGTAGACAGAGTAATGCAGATTGCTCTCCCTAATGTGGGAGGGCCTCATCCAATCAGTTGAAATCTTGACTAGAACAAAATGCTAACCCTCCCATGAGTAAGAGATAATTCCCCCTGCCTGACTGCCTTTGAACTGGGACATTGGATTTTTCTTGCCTTTGAAGTTGAACTGAAATATCTGCTCTTCCTTTGTCTTGAGGCTGCTTGTCTTTGGATTGGAACTACATCATTGGCTCTCCTGGATCTCTAGCTTACAGACTCACCTGCAGATATTAGGACTTTTCATCCTCCGTAACTGCATGACTTAATTCCTTATAATAAATCTCTCTCCCTCTCTCTCTCTGTATATACACATACATCCTATTGGTTCTGTTTCCCTGAAGGACCCTGACTAATACAGCCAGACATCCTGTGCAGGATAATAGACACTGAGGTAAATATTTTATGCCTTGAAATAAGCACGCCTTTTCCTCTTCTAAGCCTTTAGTTGTGGGAGTATGAGTCAACTTAGAAGTTAATCAGTATTTGAGTTGTTGTGTTGATCAGCATTTGGGTGGTTTTGTTGTTATGGCTGCCCTCAGTGCATTACAGCCATCAGATTCCTAAGTGCCCCCTTATGTTCTGAGTGGTAGTAGGATTTCCAGAAGGTTTTCCTTAAAGTTGGCTCTACCCTCAGCTTTAAGTCTCCCTTTACTGCTGTACCCTTTCTTCTGTGTTTGTAACATCTCAGTGGGATTCCTCTGCTCTTTGATACTTAATGCTTATAGCCTCATGTTAAGGCTGGTAGAGGCTTTCTTGGTTGCTCTAATGAAGCCTCAGTCTTGGGCAGGCACTGTGTCTCTGGATCTTGGAGATGTGATCAGATCAGTGCTCCTATGCCTTCTCTGGCTATAGTTCTGGATTATTTGTCCCTCTCCCAGGCATTGAAGGTTTTTTTCTGTTGCTTTCCCTGTTGCAATGGGTCTTCACCCTTATCCTCAAGAGAGTAATTTTTGCCCCTCTCACAGAAGTTTGAGGCTCTTGTTCCATGGGGGCACCAGAGTAGAAGAAGTTGGATGGGATTTTTACTCCATAGTGATTATTGTTTCCTTATATATTGCTTGTACCATGGGGAACACTTTCTCAGCTTTCTTGTTTAATATGTTTGTGAAAACGTATTGAATGGGAAGGTGGAAGGGGAAGGGCCGGCAAGAAGCTGAAAATTCCATTTATGTCTGCAGCCCTAGCAGTTCGATATTCACTCATTAACCAAAATTTGTCTTTACCAATTTATTAACAATTTTAGCTTAATTTTTTATTGGTGTCTCAGGTAAGCAAGTGCCCTTTCTCTCCCTGCTGACATCTGTGTATTCTAAAATTTTGGACTAGCTGTTTTCTCTGTGAACTCAGCTCTCAAGCGAGTTCAAGAAAAGTTGTGAATTCAGATATCCAGACTCCTTTTATGGTAAGGATGTGAGAGGTGTGATTTCTAGCTTTTTAAAATTTCAGGCAGAAATTGGAACAATTCACAGAATTGTTTTAGCCTTGGAACCACTTCTGACGGTCCCATGAGGTTCACTGTTTGAGTTTAGTGCAGTGAAACAGTATAGTATAGAGCACAGGACCCTGCGCTGGCACTTGTGTCTTGGCCCTAAGACAGAATAATTTACAGTATGTTCTCAAGCAAATCTTGTATTCTCTTTGGGTATCAGCTTACTTGATGTAGACAAGATATCTCTAAAGTCCTTTCTAGACTGATGACAGTAATGAACCTTTTTTGCCTAGGGTATAAGTCAGTGCAGAAATAATCATTAGCATGTTGGCTAATGAGTATCTGGTTCCTAATTTAGATTTCTTCTAAAAAAATCCCTTTTTTTAAAAAAAATTTCTTTCCTAGGCTATCATAATATTTGATATTTCTAGTATTAAATTTTAATTTACCTGCTTTACTAGTTAAGTATAGTTTTGATTGTGGACAAGAGTAAAATACAAAATAACAGTAGCAGGAATTTAGGAAGAATGTTAATAATGATTAGAAAACAATATGCATATTTCATGCTTTTGCTGTATACTAGGTACCTTTTAAAGCATGTTCTATGTATTAGCTCACTTAATTCTCAACGTAAATCTTATGCAACAGACAGTATCATTATTATTCCTATTGTATACAAGAAAAGACTGAGATTTTTCAAAGTGAAGTGACTGAAGGTAGGTATTCTTCAGCATCAGGATATTAATAATTGTGGATTTTAAAACTACACTAGTAGATGTAGTTTTCTAAACAAAGCATAGAAAAAGGGAAGTAAATAACTAGTTTTAAAGTAAAACTCTTTCAAGATACTACCTTGCTCAGATAAGAAGAAAGACTTTGTGCCAGTTATCTATTCATGTGTAGCAAACCATCCCAAAACATAGTGGTTTAAAACAGCAATTTTAATTTGCTCACAGCTCTGTGGGCTTGCACTGAGCTGGGCTCAGGTGGGATGGCTTCTCTGCTTCATGTGGTGCTGGCTGGGCTCTTCATGGTGTGGGGCATCAACTAGGATGTCTGAGATAATTTGGGCAGCTGGACCTCTTTTCACACAAACTCTCTCCTTCTCAAGAGTCAAGCTTGTTCACAAGATGGCATCATTGCAAGAGGTATATGCTCTATGTGATGCCTCTTGAGGTCTATGCTAAAAATGTGTTCAATTTCACTTCTGCCAATTCTAGTAGTCAAAGAAGACACAAATTCAGCCGGTAATTGAGAGATAGAAAGGCAGACTTCTGTCTTAATGGGAGGAGGGGCAGAGTCACATTGCAAAGGGGCATGCATGCAGAAATTAGAGCATTTTTGGTCATTTATTAGCCTACCACCACGTGTCCTGTGTATACAAGTTACACATATTCCTCTCATGTGCTAAATGTGCTCATGCCCATCTTAGAACCCCAAAATTCTAATCTAACTTTGTCATGAAAATGTCAGTCCATCATCTCATAAGCTATATCAGGTCTAGATGAAAATGAAACTCTTCGTGTATGTCTTCTTGTGTGTACACCTGTAAACAGAAATGAAAACTTATCTGCTCCACACACATTCAGCATACAGTACAGACATACAATAATGCAGTAATCATTCCCATTTATAAAAGGAAGAATGGAAAGGAGATAACACTCTGGACCATAGAAATTCTGAAATCTGGTGGGGCGCAAGTTACCACGTTCTCAAACTTGAGGTCAGTGGGTGTTCTTTGATTAAGGCCTATTCTCTTCCCTTGGCATGGTCCCCTAGTCCAATATTTCTTTGAGGCTCTTGACTCTGCCCATTTGGTGCTTGGATCTGTCCCCTGGGATGCCCTTACTTTTATGTAAGAAATAAACACTACTCTGTGTTTGCCACTGAGTAGTTTTTCAGCAGCTTCTTAGCCATAGAAAGCTGGAAACCCAGAGACCCCTTTTTATTTTTAACTGTCTCAGTCTCTTTCAGTTCATATTGTTACATGAACTTTAAACACTTTACCTTTCAATACTTTGTGGGTTTCCTGTGCATCATATTATAAAAGCAACTTCATTAAATAAAAGTCACAGAAAAAAAAATTTGAAATAGTTCTCTCTCTACTTTGACATCCTGAAGACCTTTAAGTAGCACTTTTGTCTACCTGAGAAGATCTACTATATACCATCTTAAATCTTTCTGAGTTATTCACAAAGGGTCTTATAGCCACATCCTCACTCTGATCTTTAGATTGTGGCTCTATCTTACTTTTATAAACTTTTGATGGTTTGAGACTAGAATTAAGTTAGAGCTTTATTTTCCAACACAGAACATCCTGGGCCTTCTATATTTTGTTCAAATTCAGCTTGTGGATTAGAACAGTTCCTTCTTTGTTCATTTCTCTCTTCTTGTCTCATGTAGCTGAGTGGCCAATTAATAATTTTATCTCTCTGCTTGCTAATATTCTAGCCAAATCCATAACTTCTTTAGGTACGTATGCTGAAAAAAGTTTCTCACCATTTTTTATCTTTTCAATAACTTTGTTAATAGTTTCCTTGCTGCTTTTTCAGCCTTTACCTACCTACTGGTTCTGGAGCCAATGCCACCTGTATTATTAGAGCTTTGTTACAGCAGCATCCTACTTCTAGGCGTAAATTGCTACATCAGTTAACTTTTACTACCTAATAAGTCACCACAAAACTGGGTGGCTTGAAACAACAATCATTTGTTTGCTCACAAATCTGTGGGCCAGCAACTCAGCCTGGGCTCAGTTGGGTTTGCTCATCTCTGCTCCATGCTATGCACCTAAGCCCACTCTTATGTCTGGGACTTCAGCTGTGATGGCTGTGATGTTTGTAATGTCAGGAATAACTGGGCCTCCCTAACTAGAGTCTGGCTTGGGCCTTCCCTCATGTTGGCAGCATTCTATTAGTCAAAGCAATTTGCAAGGAAATCCAGATTTAAGGGGTGGAGGGAGAGATTCCATCTATTAGTAGGAGAAATGTCAAACTTTCATGGCAAAGCGGTGCTCATACAGAATGGAAAAAATTTGTAGATTCTATAATTTATCAGAGATTTATAACTGGAAGGCAGAGGAGTTTTAAGGGAGAGGTTTTTTGGGGTTTTTTTTGCGTGTTTTGTTTTTATTTTTTATTTTAAGGGAGGACTTTTTTTTTAATAATGGAAGAAATGTAAGTATTCTTAAAGATTCAGCCAGGGGCCAAGAGTTTAGCAGAGTTAGAAGATTTAGGTAATAGAGTAGATTAACTGTTGGAGCAAGTTTCCAGAGGTAATTGTGGAAAATGGGATCCAAAGCATAGGATTGATTATCCTCTTTGGACAAAGGGAAGAGACTACTTATATGAATCAGAAGGGAAGGAACAAAGCTATGTGTGCATGAAACTAAATTTGGATGGGGAATTGATAGTTGAAGTAATTCTCCCCTGAATGTGGTTGACTTTCTTGATGAGGTAAATGGCAATATAATCTGCTGATAGTTATGAAAATAGTGACTTGAAGATGAAAGATAGAATAAACCTTGAGGTAGTGAGAGAGTTCATTGACTAGGGAAGAATTAAAGGGTTGTTGATTCATGTTGAGTAGAAATTCCTGGGTCTTAGTTTGGACAGCTATAACAAATTACCATAGACTTGTTGGCTTACAAACAACAGGAATTTATTTCTCACAGTTCTAGAGGCTGGAAGTTCAAGATCAGAGTGCCAGCATGGTCAGGTTCTGGTGAGAACCCTCTTCCAGGTTTCAGACTGCCAACTTCTCATTGTATCCTTCCATGGTGCAAAGAGGGTGAGAGGGAACTCTCTGGGATCCCTTTTATAACGGCACTAATATATATATATATATATATAGGTTCTTCCCTCATGATGTAGTCACCTCCCAAAGGGCCCACCTCCTAACACCATCACTTTGGGGGTTAATATTTCAACGTACGGATTTTGAAGGGACATAACCATTCAGCCCATTGCACGCTGTTATGAGGCTGTTCCACTTACTATTCCTGCATAATCAATTTCCCTCAAATGCAGTAGCTTAAAACAACCGTGGTAAAATATTCATGGATTCTGTGGGTCAGGAATACAGAAAGAGTACAAAAGGGACAACTTACTTATGCTTCATGGTGTCTTGGGTCTCAAGATTTGAAAGCTGCAGGTGCTGCGGGTGAATTGATGGCAGGGGGCTGAGATCACATGAAAGCTTGTTGACCCACATGGCTGCTCCATGGACTGGGAAGAACAGAAGTCTAGGACTCCGAACTCAAGCACCTATTTGTGGCTGTTCCATGTGGCTTCTTTTCCCTGCAGTGTGGCTGCCTGAGGGTATTTTGATTTCTAACATAGTGGCTCAGGGTTCCAAGTATAGTGTGTTTTAGGGAACAGGTGGAAGCGGAATCACACTTGATGATCCAGCTTTGGAAGCTGCATAGAGTTACTTCTACAGCATTCTATCGTTTATAAGCAAGTCACACAACCACACAGATTCAAGCGAAGGTGAAACAGTTTGTCCCTCTTGATGAGTAAGCAGCAAGATTCTAGGAGAGCATGTGGGATGGAGCTCTTGCATCTATCTTTGGAAAATACAATCGGTCATAGGAGCTTTATGGTCATCTGAGTAAACAGTTGAAGCCTGGAAATGAGGTAATAATAGCAGAGATGGAGAGACAGGCTTGGGTTTGTAAAATGAGCCATCTATGGAATCAACCAACTGACTCTATCTCCTAAATCTTCTTCCTCACTGAGAATGTTGCAGGACACAGGTGTAAGGTCTAAAATGCTTACTCACTAAAACAATAAGTCTCAATATTTTCACTTCTCTATTTAACCAAGCCATATAGTATTGGTTTCCACTCACTGTGTATAGATAGCATTGTAGAGGCTTATAAAGAAAGAGAAGTTATGGTCCTTTTACCAGGGATACACAGAAGCTCAAGAGATATGGGGTTCAAGCACCTGGGAGAGAAAATGTTATATATGTACAAACTCATTTTAAAAATGGAATGTGATTACCACCTTTTAGAATGACATACATGAATCATTGCTAAAGGAAAAGAAAATTTGAATATTTGAAGAGATAACTAACACACTAGGTTGGAGAAATGCAAAATACTTGGGTGAAATGTACAGCTACTTAGTATAAATCAAAACTCAGTCTTTTCCTCAAGCAATTGTCTTCTTTCATTTTGAGGTTGTAAATGACAGTTTTTTAATACTCTTCATACATTCAGATGACATGGCAAGCATAACTTTGGTTATGTTTTTAACTGATTAAATACATATATTTAAAAATTTATTTCCTGTTCCCATGGATCTCCTTGAAGCAAGGTGTTGAGTGAGCCTTACTTCTGGAGGACAGGAATTCCTAACTTCCCTTGAATGTTTTTAGCACTTGGGTGTATTTGTTCATTCTCTATCTCAGTTTTATCATATGAAATGGAAGAATGAGCCAAAGGCCATCATAACTTGAAAAATCTTCATAAAGATAATGGTGCAATAATGCAAAATGCTCATATGCTCATTCAAAAGACTTGCTAACTCAGGTGGAGCCAAAGGGTTTATCTTCAAGATGGGAATTCAGAACCAGAGCTGAGATTTGACAAATGAAAGTGTATGTTATAAAAGCCAGGATGGTGCCTTTTCTCATAAATATTTACACAGAGATCTCAGGTGGCTGCAAATCTCTAAATGTCAAATACTAATGACTGTGTGGGCTTTTATTTATTACCCTCAAAACAATCAACTCTCCACACTAATATTATTTCAAAGGGAATTTTGGAAATGAAATGAATAAAGTAGCAACTTCAAAATTAGGAACTAGGGTAGTTGTTTAATGTTCTGATATTTATGAAAAGAATTGCTCTATTTGCTTAGATTTGTAAAGCTTAGGTTTCTAGGAGTTTTCAATTTTGGTCTTGTTTTGTTTTCTGAAAAGAGATTTTTTTCAAAATAAGAAGATTTTAATAAATTCGATTTTGTGCGTCAAAAAAATGTTGATGCAAGTGGGTTGCCAACTTTGAGCCGAAAGACTCTCTTTGAAGGTAAAATTCGCCACACAATTTTTTTCCTCATTCATCTTGAGACCCAGTGTCCTAATTTTAACATTGACAAAGTTCTCTTTTTACTTTTAATAATGAATAAAATAATAATAAATGTTGATGTTTTATGAATGGTTGAAGGATCAGTTGAAACTAAAGTGTAGGGATATTGGAAAGATATTTACGTACTAGTTGTATGACCTTGGGAAGTTCACTTAACCTTCAGTTTCCTTGTTGTAAAATGGGGATAATAATACTTCTTTACTTTATACGTTTCTTATTTCTTGTTAGTGCTAATTGATGTACTATTATTCAACTATCATTTTTGAATACTTTATACTCTGGGGATGGGCAGGTGGACAGAATGTAGCCCCTGTGTTCCAGGCACATTCTGTTTTGGGGCAAAACGGTTGATCATTTTCCTGTATTGAACAACTGATAGTTGTAATGTCATACACACAGAATCTCTGCCACTTTTTTTTTAACACGAACAAACATATTAAATTATTCCATGGTTCACTACCAGAGGTTTCCCTGTTGCCTTCAAAGAAGCAGAAAACACTATTCTTTCTTCAACATAGAGTTTTAGCTACAAGATAAGTTTGATACACTTGATAGTTGATCATATATATATACATTTACATATACATACAGAGTTTTTAAAGTAAATACGTTGTGTTTGCTGTTATTTATGTTAACCCATTAATATACTTGTTTTTCCAAGTCCAGCAAACAATCCACCTCATTTGTGATTCTTCCTCCTTAGGCCCTCTGGAATTTGTCACTTCCTTATTCCTGCAAATTTGAAATATGACACTTATTGCATAGTATTTTATTTATTTGTTTTTCTGTCTGACTTCTCAGACAGTTTGTTTGGGATCTCAGGATCCAAGAGAAAAAAGTGTTTGAAGAAGAAGGTAGTGAATTAAAGAGTCAAATATTGCTGAGAAATACAGCACAGTAAGAAAGGAGAAGGCACCTTGTCATGGCAAAATTGGGGAATCTGGTGATGTTGGCAAGAGGAGTTGTGAGTGTGAGAGTTCAGTGGAGTGTGAGAAACAGAAGCCTGAATGAAGGGAGTTAAAGAGAGAATTGGAGATAAGGAATCTGGAGTTTTCTTATTAAAGTGTTATGGATAATTCCAAAGGAGTTACAAAGATTCTGGGGCCTGAGAATTTGTAGTTGTTGCTAAGGTAGGACATTAGCTACAATGTTGTGCTGGTCAGAGTGATTTGGTAAAGATGAAAGCATGAACTTTGACCTTCGGTAGAAGCCAGGGGATTCCACTCACTGACGAAGGAAGATGAGCGAAGAATATAAATACAGATACAGATAGTAGGTAGGTCTAGTGAAAGGATGATTAAGTAGTCTCTTCTCTCACTTCTATTTTACTAGAAAATAAGTTATAGGGTCAATGTCTGTGATGGTTAACTTTGTGTGTCAAGTTGACTGGCCACAGATTAAATATTATTTCTGTGTGTGTCTGTAAGGGTGTTTCTGGATGAGATTAACATTTGAATTGGTGGACTCAGTAGACTGCCTTCCCCAACGTGGAGGTATCATCCAATCCATGGAGGGGCTGAATAGAATAAAAGGTAGAGGAAAGAGGAATTTGCCCTTTTTTGTATCTTGCCTGCTTGGTTTGGGACATCTCATTTCATATTCCCTGGCCCGGTGACTGGGATTTAAACCATAGGCTCCTCTGATTCTCAGACCTTCTGAATTGAATTGAATTACACAACCAGCTTTCTTAGGTCTCCACCTTACAGATGGCAGAAATTATAGAGGAATAAGCCTCCAGAATTGTGTGAGCCAATTTTTCACAATAAATAAAGAAATAAATTGTATTAAAAATCTATTCTCTATCTATCTATCTGTCTATCATCTATCTATTTATATATCTATGTATCTCCTACTAGTTCTGTTTCTCTGGAAAATCTTGACTAATATAATATCTGAGAGTCAGAAAGGAGAAGGCACATTGGAAAGAAGAGACAAGCGTATAAGAAATACAACTGTCTTTTGGGGGGGGGGGATGGTGAATTGAGGATGGGATGTATTAGGGCTTCCAGGCGTCAACTGAAAAAAAAAAGCACAATGTGAGAGATGTGAGTTAAGTTTTGCTTGGTGCATAATGAGGACTATAGCCTGGGAGACAGCCTTTCAGCTCTGAGGAACTGCTCCAGTGAGGTATGGGAGGAAGTCAGTATATATGTGATTTTGGTGAAGGGAGATACAAACAATCAAGACACATTTTAGCAGAGGGTTGCTGCTAGTCATGAGGAGCAGATGTCTCCACTAATGATTTTAGTTTTTCTCTAGATATGAGAAGATTCAAGAAACTGGGTTCATAAAATCTTCTCCTAAAAATATCTGACTATCTGAAGGCCTGTTCTGTTAGTTTCTCCAAGAGCACAGAGTGCCTCATTCCTAATCTCCATCCTGAACTCCTTTCGAGGTGTGTTGAAGTGACTGTAGCAGCTAGTGACTTAATCCTTGTAGAGGCAGATGGCAAGTGACAATTTTTAGTTGGCACACAGAAGGCTAAAAACTTTCTCATTGTCTGTGATCCTTGACTAAAAGTTTTGAGCTTTTTCTTCTATCACCTTTGGCTTTCGCTGTGCAGACTTAGGCTCATAGCAGGCTCATGATTGAGTTTAACCAGGGATTGGGGTTTCCTTTTAAGTAAATGATGGAAGAAGACAAGGACCTGAAAGTACATGATAGGACATGGAATATTCGCTCTTCTATCTTTGATATTATCCAGTTTCAAGGCCTCAAATATCATCCATACATTAATATCTTCAAAATACTATCATCATCCCAACTTTGTCCCTAAATTCCATATGCACGTTCCCAACTTTGCACTTGGATGTCTAATATGTATCTCAAACTTACAAGGTCCTAAACCAAAGTGCATATTGTTTGCAAAACTTACTCCCTCTCACACTCTCCCTCATCTCAATAAATGACAACTCTAATCTCCTACACAATATAAAATCTCGGAGTCACGATTAAGTGTTAGCTTGCTCTCACACCTCACATCCTCTCCATCTGCCAATGTTATTAGCTCTTCCCTCAGAATATATCAGAACCAGGCCACATCTCATTTCCTCTTCACAGCTACCACTTGGCCCAAGCCACCATCATGCCTTGTCTGCATTTGTTCTTTCTGCTTCTAGCCTTATACATTGTACCCTAACACCAAGTCCATAGAAGACTGGTCCTTCCTTTGTTTGTGTTTCCTTTGATTCTGTGAAAACAACACAAATCAGTTCCCATCATTACTCAGCTCAAAGCGTGCTAATGGTTTCTCATCTCACTTAGAAAAATAGTGAAGTCTTTAAAATAGACCAGTAGGGGTGATCTTTGTAGCCCGTTCCTCTCTGACCTCATCTTCTACCACTCTCCTAGTGGCTCACACTCTACTGCAGTCACACTGGCCTGGTTGCTGTCCCTGGAATAGAGCAGTTAGTCTTTGTTTTATTTTTCTGCGGTGACGTTCCTCCATGAAATTCTGTTTTCTTAGGTATCTGTGTGGTTGGCTCCCTGGCGAGGCTGATCCTGACTCTGCTACTTAACATAACACCCTCTGCTCTTACCTTCTGTCACTTCCTAGCGTTTCTCTGACTTATCTTACTTCTTTGTGTGTGATGCACAAAATTCACATTTTGGCCAAATGTCCTTATGTTTAAGGCAATGATTGGCTGAAGCTGAGCGTCACTATTATAGAAAAATAACGCTGAATTATATACAAATATTATTTACTTTTACATTTAACATTTTTATTAATAAAAATATGGACATCAATTTTACAAATCTTGACCTTACAGAATTGAAACAGCAACTTCTCAGCATTGTTAGGTGCTAGATTGTTCTGGAGATACCATGTTGCATCTTTGTGATACTGAGTAGATGTTCACTTTCAAAGACTAGGATTCTTTTCATTTTTTTTCTTCCTGTTATAAATCACAATATCACACTGCCTCATTTTATTCACGTATTCATTTTATTTTTCTTGGGGATTTATTTGTACAGGATTTTGGTATCTCTCTCTCTCTCTCTTTTTTTTTTTTTTAAATCTTTATTGTAGTATAATTGCTTTACAATGGTGTGTTAGTTTCTGCTTTATAACAAAGTGAATCAGTTATACATATACATATGTTCCCATATGTCTTCCCTCTTGCGTCTCCCTCCCTCCCACTCTCCCTATCCCACCCCTCTAGGTGGTCACAAAGCACTAAGCTGATCTCCCTGTGCTATGCGGCTGCTTCCCACTAGCTATCAACTTTAGACTTTGTAGTGTATATACGTCCATGCCACTCTCTCACTTTGTCCCACCTTACCCTTGCCCCTCCCCATATCCTCAAGTCCATTCTCTAGTAGGTCTGTGCCTTTATTCCCGTCTTACCCCTAGGTTCTTCATGACCATTTTTTTTGTTTTGATTCCACATATATGTGTTAACATACGGTATTTGTTTTTCTCTTTCTGACTTACTTCACTCTCTGTGACACTCTCTAGGTCCATCCACCTCACTACAAATAACTCAATTTCATTTCTTTTTAGGGCTGAGTAATATTCCATTTTATATATGTGCCACATCTTCTTTATCGATTCATCTGTTGATGGACACTTAGGTTGCTTCCATGTCCTGGCTATTGTAAATAGAGCTGCAATGAACATTTTGGTACATGACTCTTTTTGAATTATGGTTTTCTCAGGTATATGCCCAGTAGTGGGATTGCTGGGTCATATGGTAGTTCTATTTTTAGCTTTTTAAGGAACCTCCATACTGTTCTCCATAGTGGCTGTATCAATTTACATTCCCACCAACAGTGCAAGAGGGTCCCTTTTCTCCACACCCTCTCCAGCATTTATTGTTTGTACATTTTCTGATGATGGCCATTCTGACCGTTGCGAGATGATATCTCATTGTAGTTTTGATTTGCATTTCTCTAATGATTAATGATGTTGAGCATTCTTTCATGTGTTTATTGGCATTCTGTATATCTTCGTTGGAGAAATGTCTATTTAGGTCTTCTGCCCATTTTTGGAGTGGGTTGTTGGTTTTTTTGATATTGAGCTGCATGAGATGCTTGTAAATTTTGGAGATTAATCCTTTGTCACTTGCTTCATTTGCAAATATTTTCTCCCATTCTGAGGGTTGTCTTTTCGTCTTGTTTATGGTTTCCTTTGCTGTGCAAAAGCTTGTAAGTTTCATTAGGTTCCATTTGTTTATTTTTGTTTTTATTTCCATTTCTCTAGGAGGTGGGTCAAAAAGGATCTTGCTGTGATTTATGTCATAGAGTGTTCTGCCTATGTTTTCCTCTAAGAGTTTGATAGTGTCTGGCCTTACATTTAGGTTTTTAATCCATTTTGAGTTTATTTTTGTGTATGGTGTTGGGAAGTGTTTTAATTTCATGCTTTTACATGTAGCTGTCCACTTTTCCCAGCACCATTTATTGAAGAGGCTGTCTTTTCTCCACTGTATATTCTTGCCTCCTTTATCAAAGATAAGGTGACCATATGTTCATGGGTTTATCTCTGGGCTTTCTATCCTGTTCCATTGATCTATATTTCTGTTTTTGTGCCAGTACCATACTGCCTTGAATACTGTAGCTTTGTAGTATAGTGTGAAGTCAGGGAGCCTGATTCTTCTAGCTCTGTTTTTCTTTCTCAAGATTGCTTTGGCTATTTGGGGTCTTTTGTGTTTCCATACAAATTGTGAATTTTTTTGTTCTAGTTCTGTGACAAATGCCAGTGGTAGTTTGATAGGGATTGCATTGAATCTGTAGATTGCTTTGGGTAGTAGAGTCATTTTCACAATGTTGATTCTTCCAATCCAAGAACATGGTATATCTCTCCATCTATTTGTATCATCTTTAATTTCTTTCATCAGTGTCCTATAATTTTCTGCATACAGGTCTTTTGTCTCCTTAGGTAGGTTTATTCCTAGATATTTTATTCTTTTTGTTGCAGTGGTAAATGGGAGTGTTTTCTTAATTTCACTTTCAGATTTTTCATCATTAGTGTATAGGAATGCAAGAGACTTCTGTGTATTCATTTTGTATCCTGCTACTTTACCAAATTCATTAATTAGCTCTAGTAGTTTTCTTGTAGCATTTTTAGGATTCTCTATGTATAGTATCATGTCATCTGCAAACAGTGACAGCTTTATTACTTCTTTTCCGATTTGGATTCCTTTTATTTCTTTTTCTTCTCTGATTGCTGTGGCTAAACCTTCCAAAACTATGTTGAATAACAGTGGTGAGAGTGGGAAACCTTGTCTTTTTCCTGATCTTAGTGGAAATGGTTTCAGTTTTTCACCATTGAGGACGATGTTGACTGTGGGTTTGTCATATATGGCCTTTATTATGTTGAGGAAGGTTCCCTCTATGCCTACTTTCTGGAGGGTTTTTATCATAAATGGGTGTTGAATTTTGTCGAAAGTTTTCTCTGCATCTTTTGAGATGATCATATGGTTTTTCTCCTTCAATTTGTTAATATGGTGTACCACAATGATTGATTTGCGTATATTGAAGAATCCTTGCATTCCTGGGATAAACCCCACTTGATCATGGTGTATGATCCTTTTAATGTGCTGTTGGATTCTGTTTGCTAGTATTTTGTTGAGGATTTTTGCATCTACGTTCATCAGTGATATTGGCCTGTAGTTTTCTTTCTTTGTGACATCTTTGTCTGGTTTTGGTATCAGGATGATGGTGGCCTCAGAGAATGAGTTTGGGAGCGTTCCTCCCTCTGCTATATTTTGGAAGAGTTTGAGAAGGATAGGTGTTAGCTCTTCTCTAAATGTTTGAAAGAATTCGCCTGTGAAGCCATCTGGTCCTGGGCTTTTGTTTGTTGGAAGATTTTTAATCACAGTTTCAATCAGTGCTTGTGAGTGGTCTGTTCATATTTTCTATTTCCTCCTGGTTCAGTCTCGGAAGGTTGTGCATTTCTAAGAATTTGTCCATTACTTCCTAGGATTTTTTTTCTAGCTCTGCTCACATAATGTAATTGTGTTGGCGATATTCTCAGCATGTTTTTAAAGTTCTCATTCCTCAACATGAGAAAATAGGTAAAGACATTTCATTTTTAGCTCCTAGATCAGAAGGATTTGTCTATGTTGATGATGTAGTTTCACTGAAGTAATTCCATAAATTACAACTTTTATACTGCTAGATAAAAGATGCTTACTGAATACTTTCAGAAGCAAATTTGAGATTGTTTGTCTCACTTACCATATTTTATTTCTAATATTTTTGTTCTATACAATACCTTAAGCGAAATATTATTTTTCTTATACATCATAAGACAACATGGGTCTGGAAATATGGAAATAGAGTGAAAACATGGTTTAAAGATAACTAAATTCTCTCTTGGCTTCTATTGGTGTCTCAACTTTCATTGCATGGACACTAATTTTAGCACCTGCTCTGGTAGAGAATGCTATAGAAATTATTAAGTGAGAAATACACACACTATCAAGGTTTATCAATTTTATTTGTAGTTTCCAGCAAATAAACTGTTTTCTCTTCAAACAGAAGTCTATCCCCTTCAGTATTATATGTGAAGTACAGCACAAGACATTCTTTTGTTCCGGAATCTTTTTCTAAACATATAATTGCTGGATTCTGTTCTGTTAGAACTTATTATATAAGAGCATAGCAAGACAGTGACAAAATGTGTTGTGTGTTAGGATTTTGTCTTTGGCTGAAAAAGAATGTGGTCAACTGTTTCTCTGATAATGTCCAGCAGTTCGTTTATATTATACAGGGCTAGAATCAATTTGTGGACACTCAACCAAAGGGTGTTATTTCCTCTTCTGGAAATCTTTTTTCTATCAGAATCATCATGTTGTTATCTGTGTGGAACTCAGCAATCTCTTGGCCAGCTGATGAACCAAGATGCACTGGTGAATTTCATCACGAATCTATATGCCGTCAAACATTTTTTGAAAAATCATCTGCTGTTTCTGCATCTCCAAACAAACACCTGTTTGGCCAGACTGAAAGGAATTTCCACAGACTTTTGTGTGTATAGAAAAGTATAACGAAGAAAGAAAGAATGATTTTGACAACTTGTTCTCCAAAAGGAATTTTGAACCTAAGATTAATAAGTTTTGTAAATCTCCAAAATTCTTTCCTTTTCAGGGACTAAAAAATTTGCTGGTTTGGGTTAACCAAATGCGTAAGAATTTTGTTTAATATTTTAGCATCCATACTGTCAAAATGTTAAAAGAATTTTCTTCCAAAAGCATTTTTGGAATGTCTCATTTTCTTATTTGATTAGTGAGAACAAATTGTGCTTTTCATACCTTATTTTTCTCTTATTCTTATATTCTGTATAATGTGTACTCAAAAAGGATTTGTCATGCATGTTGCTATATGTGATTTTGGTGTCTATTCTGCTAAAATTTTGAGCTGGTAGATTGATCCTCTGCTTTTAGACGCTCTTTCCAAATGATGAAGAATATCCAAATAAATGTGTTCTTGAAAGACTAATGGCAAAAATTGGATTAAATAATTAAAAACTAAATACTGTTTTCAAAGGTTAATATTTAATTTTAGGAAAACTCTTAATATTAGAGTTCTTCCTTTTATTATTTAATCTTAATATACTGTTGACTCAAACTGGATATAATATTATTTTTAAAGTTTTGTAACTAACGCAGTCTTCCAATTTTGTAATAACTACAAATATATGTACCTATTTATTTTAGTTAGAAGTTCCTAAAATTTGCTTTTGTTAATAAAAGTAATAGCTATTACAACCATATTTAAATGTTACAATATGTTTTACTTCAATAAGAGACAAATATATATCAAATGTCTGAGAATTGCAATAAATATATGAAGTGAATTTTACCTCAACTTAAATATAGAATGCAAACCTATATTTAAAGTTAAATATTAAGATATTGGCAGCAAATTTGAATTATGGTCTCTGTTCACTGTTGTGCACACTGGATATGATGGTAACCTATGTAATTATGTAATAATTACCCATGTGAATTTCAGGGACACCAGAATTTATACTGAAGGAGTTATTCAGTCACTTGGTTTTTAAAGCCTCAAAGCTCAAGATGAAATGCCAGATTCGGCTCATATGCTAGAGCTGGGGATGAAATTAGGTACATCTTTACTTAAAACCATTAAGATATAATAGATAATATATAAAGGTATATCTTTATATGTTATGAAGTTACAAAAGATATTTTTACTGTTTACTTCTATATTTTTGCCTGCTGAAAGTAAGTAAGCTTCATATGAGCAGATATTCTTTTCTGTTTTGTTTACGTCTTCATCCCTAATGCCCAGAACAACACCTGATATATTGATCTTTCTCAAAAAATATTTGTTGAACAAAGCAATGATGAATGGATTGTTTATAATAATCAACCACCATTAGGCCTAAGGAGGAATGTGTAGACCCAAGAAGACTAAAGAGAAGAACATGCAAAAATGGTGGGATCAAAATACTAGAAGTCTTTGTGAAGTTCAAATATTTTTGGAGAAGGGTTAAAAGAGGTAGAAAGAAGAATAGGAGGTGATGGTGTTAAAAGTAGCAAGGTTAATGGCAATGACAAAGTATGGGGTGTGACATGAGAGTGGGTGTTTGAGGCAGTTAAGTAAGAGGCAAAGATAATTAGAAATGAAGAGGTTCAGAAACTGGGAAGCCAGGATCCTAGGTGAATGTGGTGAGCTCTGGGGATATACTAGGCTCTCAATTTTGTCTCAATAGCTTTTTGAGATTTACTGGGGAAGAACGTAAGTCTGATGTCACTCACTGTGCACTGCTTCATCTCCAGACTCTTCCAGACTTCTGCTTCTTCTGTACCTAGAATTACCTTCCCCGTGTTTTGAGTCTAGTTGAAAATAAATTTATGATAAAGTTACATAGACGAGTATTAGTTAGAATATAGATTTATCTGCTCTAAAGATACTCAAAGTGCTTAAACAAGATAGAAATTTCTTTCTTTCTCATGAGACTGTTCAGAGGTAGGCAATCCAGGACTGGGAGAATGCCTCTGTTCCTTGAGGTCTTCTAGGAACAAAAACTATCTTGGTGTCCTTGATCCTGAATCATCTCATTCAAAATGGTATGTCACCATATTTGATAGATCCACCCAATATCCAGATGAAGAAAGGGGGTCCATGATTGCATACTTTCTAGTGCCATCTAGAAGTATAATACTGTACTCCTGTTCATGTCTTATTGGCCTGAAATGCCATAACTACCTGTAAGGGGGAATAGGGCTGTGGGCTATAGCTTGATAGCTAAGTTCCTAGCTAAAATTTGGAGATTCTATTTCTCAAATAAGGGGAGATGGATCTTAAACACTTTTAGTGTTGAGTTTGTTGATGGTCATGGGGATGATGAGGCCCCCAAAGTAATAGAATCCAACTGGTGATGTTTAACTATTAGGGGGCCAGAGAGCCACCATTATTGTAACAAATGGCAAGGTTGAGGGTCAGCTAGTGGGATTGAGCTTCTGAGATGGTTAATAGACCCTTGTTTTTCTAGGGGAAAAATTGATAGGCAGTCAAGCAAGATATCATAAATGTCTTTTGTAGAAATCTAGAAATTTTTCAGAGGTTCTCTTTTATGTCTAAAACTGCTTTGTATGGAAACTGTATGAGCAGAAAGGGTCTAAAACTGAGCTGTAAAAAGGGGAAGCTGGAGATGGTGACAATTGGATTGGAAATGGTATTTAGCTTTGTCTAGGACATCTATGAAATTAGCACAAGTGTCATGGTGACTTGGAGAAAGAATTTGACAATGATAATTCTTAGAATTTTAAGACAATTAGAGAACGGTAGCTCAAGTTTGTTATCAGGAAACTAAGATGGAATTGGCTTATGAGATGTTGATATGATCTGTAACATAATATTAAGATAGTTCTATTATTGATTAATGAAACAGAGGGCTTTATAGTACTCCTGTAATCAAATGTTGGTATTAATTATAAAGCATAATTTGGATGTAAAAAATAATTGATG
The DNA here is from genome assembly GCF_009873245.2 of Balaenoptera musculus. Taxonomy (NCBI): domain Eukaryota; kingdom Metazoa; phylum Chordata; class Mammalia; order Artiodactyla; family Balaenopteridae; genus Balaenoptera; species Balaenoptera musculus. The sequence goes on along the minus strand of NC_045789.1, from coordinate 86,741,780 downwards.
TAGTGGATTAATAGAAAGCACACACTGCCACATAATTTATACATTCAAATAGAAGTGGAGATTATCTCAAACTAATCACTGTTAATTTTCTGTATATTGCTCTGTTAATATCATGACTTCAGACTTACCTTCATTCTACCATGAATATAGCAGGGTACTGATTTAACCTTTTTGAAATATTCAAAGATTTTGCAATAGCTTTCAAAAAATGGAGGAAGTTAAAATGAAGATGAAATAGATTCTAGACCATTTAGATAAGGCAGCTGTCATTATAATTGAAGTCAAGGACGAAAAATATACTTTACTCCATTAAATTTAGCTCTGAACTTACTGTTCATAGGGATAGAATAGAAACTATCTCACATAATTCTCATTGATTATAAATTGGAAATATACAAAGTTTCCATAGATTTTTCTTGCTTTCTCGCAATCCTTCTTTGAGTTATTTCATAAACTATAAAGAATAGCCCATTCCCTCTGACATTTTGTGTTTCTGCTTAAAAATTTGTATTAAAATCTATTTTATTTTGATGATCTTCCCAGCATTTGTGTAAAATAATATCACAGAGTGAGTCTAAGTGAGAGGATGGAAGAGTCCTTCCAAAGGTGACATTCCAAATAAGCCACATCCATAAGCATCAGACATCCTTTATGTTTATATTGTTTAAAAAGGCAGGACTAAATATCCTGCCTTTGAACACTAGTGCTGATGGTTTTATCTTTACAAATTTTGGTATATTATTTGACTTCTTTGAGGTACAATTTCCACATTTGAAAGGTGAAGCTAATGATATGTACCTTGACGTTTTTGTTCTAAGGATTATAACATAGCAAGCTACTTAAAAAATACTTGGTGAATCAATGAATTCTTGAAAAACATACTTAAAAATTTTAGCACACAGACTATTTTCAATAACTATTATTTCCTGCTAAGACAAATTTTAAATGCTTAGAAAAAATATTGACCTGTTGCACTAATAGAAGTTGTATTTTGTTGAATAACAAGTCTTATAATAATTTCACTTAGTTTTCTGTGTTTAAAGATATCTTACCATTGGAACTGTATACTTATAAAGAGGCCAGCCGGTGATCCTGAGCCACAGACACTGCAACGCTGAGGAATCGAATAGCTTCCTTAGTTTGCTTTGCCATTGTCTCTAACTGCTTAAGTGATATCAAAAGACCTTCCTTCCACAGTCTATTCTGTAAAAAGAGTATGGAATATCAGAGAGAGCCTGTGTAAGCACATTCATAAGCCACCCATAAATGCAGTTCTTCAAACTTTGTTTTCTGCACTGTTTTGTATCCTCCAAATACTATCGTGTTTTTTTAAATTTTTTTTCTCTTAGAGGATAAGTTCTCTATGTTCAAGGAATGACATTCTGAGTCTAGCACCACACACCTCTGTATATAATATAACGCTCACTTTAATTTCTTGCTCTCCATTATGCTTATGTTTGCAGGTAGCTATGCTTCCAAGACTCCTTTGAGGTTGTTCAACAGAAGACTCCTTGAGGAATCAAATATTTCATGCCAATTTCTACTGAAGCTATGGTTTAAATGAAATACCAAAACATAAACTATAGCTTCATTCAGGGATTCACTTGTTCCCAGAGCCTTTACATTGGCCATTATCAAGGTCACTAAGGCTGGATGAACTCTATCTTGTTGCATCTGAGCCTTGCATGCCTCACAGTAACCTTGAAGTATCACTGAGGAAAATTTGAGTGTCTCTAAACCCAGGATTTGATCAGATTTATTCCTAAATGCAGGGATATATTTTTTAAACTTTTATTTTATGTCTACTTATACCTAAAATTTTTTTGAAAAAAACTGAAAAAACTATAAATCTTTATTTGTTGTCATGCTATCTCAAATGTCTAACATTGCTCCCTATTTCATTAATTGCTTTAAAACTAAAGTTCAGAGTAGTGAAATTGTGTATATAACTTTCTTAACCCTAGTTTTGCTTTTGTCTTGTTTCCTCTCATGGGTTACCCTCAAACCTTGATTAGTTATTTAAAAATCAATATCTTATAAAGGGAAAATTACTTTTATATCTTACTTTACAGTGTTTTGCTATACACAGCATTATTGGTTTAAATGAAGAAATGTTAACTGTTTAAATCAAAAGTAAACCTTATGCATGGCTTATATACAGCAGACTCAGCAGGCATGGGCTACTTCATGGCAAAAAAAAACACAAACACATTAATAAAGTAGTTTATCACCTACTTACTCCCCCAAATTCATTTAAAATTAGGCTCAATTATGTTCATTGGCAGCTTATTGTGCTTATTCGTTTGTTTTGTGCTTTCTTTTTCTTTCTTTTTTTTTTTAATAACATGCTTTTAAGAGGTTGGTATTCAGAAACTTTAACACTTCCAGTTGGAGGTTAGTTATTCCACAATTAAAACAGTGGCCAGCCATCTACTTATACTGATTATGTGGATTTACTTTATTCACACCTTCAGTCTTCTAAAAGGAGCTGAAGTCAGGGACTTAAAATTCTCCTTTTCCTTTCTAGCACTTCTTACCTGAGCAATGTAGATTTGCTAGTATTCTTGTTGTTCTCTATGCACATTGTGTCTCCAGGCCTAGCCTTCAAGTGGAGTGTAGCTGGAATGGTTAGGGTCACTATACAGGATTTTGTTCAAGGTGAAAATGCCCTTCTAGTGTTATACTCTTTATGGAAGAAAGTGGAGCCAACTCACAGTTAGGGTTCTTTTCTATGTCATATGTTCACTGATTAAGAAGATGCTGAGCTTGAGGAGGGCCCACTCATTCCTAAGAGTACTGACAATGTGGGCACTGAGATGGTGTTAAAACATATAATTCCAAAACTTTTGGAAAAGCAGGCAGAATATCACACAATGAAGCTAAGCAATGAAAGCAACATTGAGAGTGCAAAAATAAGCCAAATGAAGTAACATCTATAAAGTAGAAAGCAACCAAAGAAATATCCTGTTTTCCACAAACTGAACATATTTTAAAGCTTTAAGGTACATGTAATGCTTTCAGACTAAAGGCAAGGAACAGCTGATGATTGTTTCTGTGAAATAATTCATAATTATTCTGTCAAATGGTGTAATTACATAATTACATGTGAGCAGAGTTAGTTATTTTTTTTTAACTTAGTTTGGGATGCAGTTTCAAGCACTATTGAAAAGTGCTTTGGGTTTATGGAGTCAGGTGTAGATTTAAAACTCAGCTTTACTCTTTTTTTTTTAACATCTTTATTGGAGTATAATTGCTTTACAATGGTGTGTTAGTTTCTGCTTTATAACAAAGTCAATCAGCTATACGTATACATATATCCCCATATCCCCTCCCTCTTACATCTCCCTCCCTCCCACCCCCCCATCCCACCCCTCTAGGTGGTCACAAAGCACCGAGCTGATCTCCCTGTGCTATGCAGCTGCTTCCTACTATCTATCTATTTTACATTTGGTAGTGTATATATGTCAGTGCCACTCTCTCACTTCGTCCCAGCTTACCCTTCCCCCTCCCTGTGTCCTCAAGTCCATTCTCTACGTCTGCGTCTTTATTCCTGTCCTGCCCCTAGGTTCTTCAGAACCTTTTATTTTTTTAATTCCATATATATGTGTTAGCATATAGTATTTGTTTTTCTCTTTCTGACTTACTTCACTCTGTATGACAGACTCTAGGTCCATCCACCTCACTACAAATAACTCACTTTCGTTTCTTTTTATGGCTGAGTAATATTCCATTGTATATATGTGCCACATTTTCTTTATCCATTCATCTGTCAGTGGACACTTAGGTTGCTTCCATGTCCTGGCTATTGTAAATAGGAAACTCAGCTTTACTCTTATCAGCTGTATGAATTTGAGCCTCATAGGAATGAACTTTCTTCATTGTGTTATTGAGAGGACTTAAAGGAGACAAATTCATCTCAGGAACCTGGCACAGAGTCAGAGTTCGATGGATATTAATTGTCCATTTCATCCTTTCTCTTCTCTATTAGGAAAAAAAATGCATCTGATTTACTCTCTCAGGATAGAAACTGATGGAGAACAGCTGAGGTATAACTGGAGCAAACTAGAGGCTTCATAGTTTATGCTGCTCCAGACAGAAGCTGGTCCGCTGAACAGAGCTTAAACAAGCAGAAACTGGCTGATCTAAAAAGCCAAGAAATCATGGTCATTCAAGAAATAGTAATGTTTAGAGAAGTAATAATTTGCAAAAGAATATCAACATAGGATTTAGGTACACTAAAGCTTAAAACTAGAACAGCTGAGGGAGAGGGAACAAAATGAGTGTTAAGGCAGTCGGGATATAAAAATAGACTCTTGATTTTTAATATTTAAAGATTTTTTTTCTCTACTGCTTAATAAAATGTAATTTATTTATGTCTTAAAAAGTGAATGTGTTTTAACTCTTTGGGAGTCTAATATTTGGTTGTTTGTTTTAAAATAAGCTTTATGTGATGGTTATCCTGGCTTTCTGGAAATTTTATGAGTTTTCTAGGCTCTTCTAATAAGAAGCGCTGCATGGATTAAAGATAAGGGCATGGTACAAAATGAGAATTTGAAAAGTAAGATCAAGAAGTAAAAGTAATTTCCTAATAATAATGGTGAAAATGTTATACTTTTTAGTAACAATAATTCTGCTATAGAATTTTGTGATTACCACACTTTACTGGAGAAATGGGATTAGGGATATTAAAGCATGAGTAAATAGCTATATGTAAAACGTATGAGTGCTGGAATCATAGGATGTCGCAGAAATAGGAACAACTAAGAGGCATTTGTAACACAGTGGAGAGAAAAATGAACGTGGAATCCCTAGACTACTGTTTAAATCCTGTGTCTACTACTTAGTCTGTAACTTCTCAGAGATATTCCAGTTATAGAAATAGCTAGTGGGAAGCAGCCGCATAGCACAGGGAGATCAGCTCGGTGCTTTGCAATGACCTAGAGGGGTGGGATAGGGAGGATGGGAGGGAGGCTCAAGAAGGAGGGGATATGGGGACATATGTATGCATATGGCTGATTCACTTTGTTGTACAACAGAAACTAACACAGTATTGTGAAGCAATTATGCTCCAATAAAGATCTATTAAAAAAAAATATATAAAAATGCATACTTCATCTTATGGCGTCCAACCATGACAGAATAACTGGTATCAGACTTGCATTCCTATTGCAAACAACTATACAGCTGAACAAAATGTAACTGCTTGCATGTATTCAACAACAGGGGCACAATATTGTGAACCCCAAGAGAAGAAAAAGACATGAATTCCACTCCATGTTACTTCTAGGTGCACTTTCTGGATGTCAGCACAGGGCAGTGAAGCTTAACAAAAGAAAACAGTCTACTTGAATTGAGAAGGCAGAGTTCTGAGTTTGGGGCTGCTTCAGTAGATGGAATTTTCAAGACATTGGTCCTAGAGAGGAGGGAGCAGCAAAGACAGGGATCTGAGAAGTCTGAGTGGGGATTTCTCACATGACCTTTGGCTGGTGGTTGGACTATAAACACATAGGGCAAGAGTGCATGAGGCCCGGTGGAGGGATGCTGCTGTAAGACTGAGAGATGAATGGAAATGTGAGAGGTCATGGAATGCTAGGAGATGATGGAATTCTGACCCAGCAAAAACATAAGAAATCACTGAAGACTTCAAGTATGTATTGAGATCCCAAATGCCTACTCTTTAGAAATAAGGGTGATATCTTAGGGTAAAGGCCCTGGATGAAGTGAGGACAAAACCTGTACAAAAATATTTATAGCAGCTCTGTTAATAAATGCCCAAATCTGAAAACAACTGAAATGTTCTTCAGTGATTGAATGGATAGACAAACTGTGGTACATCCATACAGTGGAATACTACTCAGAAGTAGAAACTAGCAAACTATTGTTACATGATACAATCTCAAAGGCATAACACTAAGTAAAAGAAACCAGTTTCAAAAAGGCACATACCATCTGGTTCCACTTATACACCTATATGACAATCTCAATAAGAGAAAACTATGGGGTTGGGGAATATATCAGTGGTTGCCAGGATTTGCGCGGGAAGGATGTGGATACAGAGGAATAGCACATGGGAGTATTTTGGAGTGATGGGACTGTTATGTATTCTGATTGTTGTGGTGGATGCATAGATTTTTATATATGTTTAAATTCATAGGAATGTATACCAAAAAATCATTTTACTATAAGGTAATAAAAGAGATAAAATTAAACAAATGTAGTATATATATTGTTTTCAAGTACTTAAAGGAAACATGGACACAATGAAAAAGTGAATGGGGATTCTTAGTGGAGAAATGGAAATTTAATAACTTGAAAAACAAAATAAATCAATATTACTAGTATAATATCAGAAATAAAAATATTAGTGAATGTACTTTATGGCAGATTTAATGCTGTAAAAGAAAGAGTTGGTGTACTTGAAGTCAAATTAATAGATATTATTGAATTGAAGAAAATGGGAAAAATTTTAAAAATATTCATATATATAGAAATATATATTTATATATGCATATTATAGATATAATTTATATTTGTACATTAAACATATAATATATATTTATAATATATAGTATATATTTATAATATATATTTATAATACAGAATATATATTTATAATACATAATGTATATGTATAATATATAATATATATTTATAATATTAGGGTCCCAGAAAGAGAAGAGAGAGAGAGAGAGACCAAAAAATTCCTGAAGAAATAATGGTCATAAACTTCCTAAATTTGGTGCAAAACATCAAATTATATTTTCAGGATGATCTGTGATGCCTAAGCAGGATGAATACGAAGAAAACCAACATATGGAAAAACTGCTGAAAATCAATGAGAAAAAGGATATCTTGAAAATAGCCTCAGCTAAGGGAAGAGTGAAAGAATTACAAATTACATCTCATCAGTAACAGTGGAGGTCAGAAGTCAATAGAATTACATATTTAAAGTGCTAAAAAAAGTGCTCCAAATTTCAAGTGAAATGTATATTCACATAAACAAAAGCTGAGAAAGTTTTTGCAAGCAAACCTAAATATAAGAATTGATAAAGGAAGTTTTCAATGGAAAAAAAATGATACCAGATGGAAACAATTTAACAGGAAGAAATAAAGAACACTAGAAATAGTAAACATGTGTTTAAGTGACAAGCAAGCTTCTAGAGGAAAATGTAAGAGAGCTTCATGATCTTGGGGGAGGCAAATATTTCTTAAAGAGGTATCCAAGAGGGTTAATTTTTTTAAAATTTGACAAATTGGACTTCATAACTGTAAAACTAATGCTCCTTGAAAGAAAGCAAAAAAAAGGGACAAGATTGAAGAAAGTATTTGAAATTCATATAGGTTGTAAAGGACCTATATCCTGAATATGTAAGGAACTGTACAAATCAGTAATAAAAAGGCAACCACATAAAAAGGGGCAAAAGAATTTACAAACATTACACATGAGAATCTATACATATGTCCAGTAAACACATGAAAATGTGTTCAATGTCATCTGTCCTTGGAGAAATACAAATTAAAAACACAATAAAATATCAAATCAAACACACTAGACAACTAACTATTAAAAGTATGCACAGAACCAAATACTGGTGAGGTTATAGAGCAACTGAAGCTCTCATAAGTTGCTGGAAATTGTACAATGATTTTGGAAAACAGTTTGACAGTTTCTCATACAACCATACTCACTCCTAGGAATGTACTTAAAAGAAGCAAAAAAAAAAAAAAGTCCACAAAAAGACTTGTGCAGGAATATCTCTGCACTTTTGCTTCTAATAGACCTAAACCAAAAACAACAATAGACTCAAATCAAAATTGTTTTATATTCATGTAATGGAATTCTACATAGCAATCTTTTTAAAGATTTAATTACTGATACACTCAAGAACATGGATGAATCTCAAAAACAGTGTTGAGTGAAAGAAACCAGACACAACAAAGCACATATTGTCTGATTCTATGATATGAATTTCATTCAAGAATAGACAAAACTATGTTGTAGAAATCAGAACAGTAGTTACCTATGAGGGGTGGAGTAACTATAAAGGGACAGTGGAATTTTCTAGGATATTGGAAATTTTCTGTATCTTAATGGAGTGTTGATTACACCTATGAATATACCAAAACTCATTCCATTGTACACTTATGATCTGAACATTTCATTCCATGTAAGTTGTACCTCAATAAAAAATACATTCCTCATATAGATTTAGAATTGACAGAAAGAGAGAGAGGGAGAGAGAGAAGCATATGGCACTTGATGGAAACTTGAATGTTTTTCTTTTACATTTTATCTTAATTCAAAAGCTATTTACACTATAGCCAATAATAACAGAGGATTGGAGAGTAACTAATTTCATCTCTACCATTAACATCACATGATGAATGGACTGCCTGTAATGTAGTCAAATTAGTTTAACAATAGTATATTTTATGATCACTGTGACATTTTAAAAATAATAGTCAATGAGATACATCCTAGGTAACCAACATTAGAAACATCTCTGAGTAAATCATGCATTGAAAATATATATACAGGGGGCTTCCCTGGTGCTGCAGTGGTTGAGAATCCGCCTGCCAATGCAGGGGACACAGGTTCGAGCCCTGGTCTGGGAGGATCCCACATGCCGCGGAGCAACTGGGCCCGTGAGCCACAACTACTGAGCCTGCGCGTCTGGAGCCTGTGCTCCGCAACAAGAGAGGCCACGATAGTGAGAGGCCTGCGCACCGCGATGAAGAGTGGCCCCCGCTCGCCGCAACTAGAGAAAGCCCTCGCGCAGAAACGAAGACCCAACACAGCCAAAAATAAATAAATAAATAAATAAATAAATAAATAAATTTATTTTTAAAAAAGAAAATATATATACAGATAATTTTGCCAAGTTGTAATATAAAATTGATTGAAAAGTAAAAATACAGAATTCTGTATATACAGCATGATACAAGAAGTATGAATCTTTGTGTAATTTATGTCAGAGTATGGGCATAAGTACAGTTAGGGGAAATGGAGAAATTATATCATTACCTCTGGTTGGTGGGATTATAGATGAATTTAATTTTCTTTTCTATGCGTTTTGGTATTTTCCTAATATTTCACAAGAAGCATACATTACTTTTATTATAAGAAAAATATACAGTATTGAACTATTTTTCAAATGTTATAGCAGTGCCCAATTTTAAAGCTCCCCTATATGTATGAACTTATTTGATTTTCACAACTGTTTGCTGTAGGTGGGATAAGTGTAGATATTTCCAGTTTACAAATAATAAATTTTATAAATGTATCTCACAAAATTGAAGAGTAAACCAAGTTCAGACCATCTAATAAATGGCAGGGCAAGGAGTAGAACATGTGTGTTGCAATTTCTGATTTTTGTTTAGTTTAGCTTAGTTTAGTTTTTACTATACCTTGCTGCTTCTATGCATTAATGAGGCAGATGCCCTTATAAGATGTGTTGGTACTGAAGCCTTCCTAAGAGAGTTTAATAAAGCCTTAGCTGAATATTGTAGTGGTAAAAAAAGAGGAGGCAACAGTTTAATAACAAAAAAACAGGCTGACTTGTAAAGGTATTGGTGAATTTCCCATGTGTAGGAGATAGTTGGAGGAACAATCACTGAAATTTTAAAGACCCCCCTCTAGGAGTATTAAGATGGAAAAAAATAAAAAGCTGTCAACTGATTTTATTTTTTACATCTTAGCTGCACTCTCTGCTTTGTTTCTAACAGGGCTTTGCAGTGCCTGAGATTAATGACATATTGTCATTTCTCCGAAAATTTTATTTCATATTTTTTCAAGCATACTTGCTGCCAGGTTGTTTTGGGGAAGTTATGGGAAATACTAAGCTGCAATTAGTAGCCATCTTAAATTCAATTTTGCCAGAACATAGTGGTCACTGATAGAACTCAGAAGAACAATTTTATCTTTGCTCAGTGTATCTTTGTGACAAAAGAACACTTATTGTCCCAGAATTCAAATATCTCAACACAGTAGTTTTCTAAGACCAGCTTTCCTCTAAATTTTCTGTCTGGGCATTATAGCTCTTATTAAAACCAGTATATGTTGTTATATTATTGGACTCTGGAATAGAGTTAATGACAGTGAAGACATACATTACATTATTTGATTTTATTTGAATTGAACTTCTGTTTCTAGGTACTTGAGAAAACTACCTATTTAATGGGTCCCTAGTAAATCTTAAGATCAGTAGTTTCATTTTTTTCCCCTGAAAAACATAAAAGAGTTTTAAACAAATGAAAGATGTAACATGTTTCTGGAAAGGTATATGGCATCATGAAAAGGTCAATTCTCCCACAATTCGTTTTGTAAATTTTACATGGTTTCAGTAAACTTACCAGCAGGATGTTTTATTCCTCAAGCTATAGAAGTTGGTTTTAAATTCCATATGGAAAACTATGGAAGGGAGTGACTGTAGGAGGGATCCAAAATAGAAGAACATTAGAATGGGGGCTTAGCCCTACCAAATATTAAAATGTATTATAGTATCTAAAATATACTACATAACTAGATGTGTAGTATGGTATTTAGGTATGAATGGACAGAAGGACCAATGGAATTCATTACAATATTTAGAAAGATTCAAGTATATCTGGAAATTAACACTTAATGTAAAGAAAGGTAGATTTAAAAAAATAGTGTTGAGACAACTGGATCACCATTTGGAAAAATTAAAACTAGGTTTCTGGGACTTCCCTGGTGATGCAGGGGTTAAGAATCCACCTGCCAATGCAGGGGACACTGGTTCCAGCCCTGGTCCGGGAAGATCCCACATACCATGGAACAACTAAGCCTGCATGCCACAACTACTGAGCCTGCTTGTCTAGAGCCCGTGCTCCACAACAAGAGAAGCCACCTCAATGAGAAGCCCGTGCGCCGCAACAAAGACCCAACACAGCCAAAAATAAATAATAAATTAATTAATTAATTTAAAAAAAAACTAGGTTTCTACCTCATGTTATATGTACTGAGACAAATACCAATGTAATCAAATAACTAAATGTAAAAAACATAAAACATTTAAGTTTGAGAAAACATTATTGATGAATTACTTTATAATTTAGGATTGAAAAAAAAGCTTCCTATCTGCTTTCCATATTTTGAAACAATAAAAAAAATGATGAATTCATTAAAAAACACTTTTGCATGCATTAAAAAGAAGAGCAGAAGCAAAATCAAGAGACTTAACTCAAAAAGGAATAATAATATTTGCAACTCATGTTACAAGCAAAGTGCTAATTTCCAAATATAAGGAGTTCCTAAATATGAAAAAGAAAAATTCCAAAAAAGTGAATGGAATGAGAGGGGAAACTAATCAGAGATTTAACAAATAAAAGAAATATAAATGACCCTTAACTATACATAAAATATTCATCCTGACTCTTAAAAAGAAAAATGCAAATTAATCTTTATTGAGACAGCAATTCCCAATAATTCTATTGTCAAAAATCCAAAAGTTGACAAAATACTCTGTTGGCAAGGCTGTGAGGAAATAATAAGTCATATATTCCAAGTGGGAATGCAAAAATGATTCGACTCCTATGGAGAGAAATTTGGCATTACCTGGTTAAATTATATCTCATTTGTCTCAGAAATCCTACTTCAAGAAAACTCACTCAAAGAAACGTGAAAAAATATCAAATGACTTACACAAAGTTACACATAATAGCACTTTAATAGCAAAAAAACTAGAAGCAATCCAAATATACATTAATACAGAGTTACGGTTTCACCCCACAATGAAGTAGTATGTAGTTGCAAAAGGGAAGAGTCAGAATTCTATACATTGATACAGATTTTTACATTTTGACATGGCACAATCTCTAGCACACACCATTAAGTGAAAATAGGAAAGTGCTAAAAGCATAAACAGGTGTGCTCCCTTTTGTGAAAGCAGCTGACTGTATGCTTACATTTGCAGAAAGAAAGAATTTGAGTTACCTAAATTCAGCTGTTAGCACAATCCTAGATCAATATCATGCAATCCTCCCTCACCCCCCAAAAAAATTATTCCATCATCCAAGAGGGATTGATCTCCTTATCAGGTTGTCCTCTTGGAATCTGGACCCAGTTATGGCATGCCAGGCCAACCCCATAAGAAATTCTTTGGGGCGTATGGTCAACCCCACAGGAGAACAGAGAGACAGAGATCTCCTTGAAAGTAGTAAAAAGTACCATGATACTGCTGAGCCCCAGTCCCAGACATCGGAGGAAGAGTTAGAAAATTCTAGGGAAGGTATTCTGAAGTGCAGTGCCTCCTGAGATACAGGACCCAGGCCTACAGGCAATAATGTGTATGTAGAAGACTGGAATAGAAGTGAGAATTCTATATACTTTTTACTTTGGAAACTGTAAACGTTTGCAAAATTGAAAGATAAAAACTAAATTTTTTAAAATAAAGCACTAAAAAGTTCAAGTTTGAACCTAAAGTTCAAAATACATGGAAACAATGAACTTTACCATATATTAGGTTGGTAAGATAAACATACAAGGAATTAAAATACTTCAACTGACCTTACAACACGGTGTTTTGTGATACCTGTTAAGGACAAAAACCTGGAAAGCAATCTTAAACTTCATTCAGCAGTCTCAGTGTTAGTAATAATATTGGTATTATTATTTTGAAACTGACATTTATAGTCAGTGCTGCTATAACATGACATATATTAAAGTCACCATGCTTTGCCAAGTCCTGCAGTGAAAACCACAGAGCGTATGGGAAAAAATGGAATTACGAATACAAAGCTAAAAAACTTTACAAATAATGCATTTTGTCATACAGGGTGAATTAAGTCAGAAAGAGAAAAACAAATATTGTATAATATCGCTTATATGTGGGATCTAGAAAAACGGTATAGATGAACTTATCTGCAAAGCAGAAACAGAGTCACAGATGTAGAAAACAAACTTATGGATACTAAGGGAGGAAGGGGGGTGGGATGAATTGGGAGATTGGAATTGGCATATATACACTACTATGTATAAAATAGATAACTAATGAGAACCTACTGTATAACACAGGCAACTCTACTCAGTGCTCTGTGGTGACCTAATGGGATATATGTATATGTATAACTGATTCACTTTCCTGTACAGCAGAAACTAACACAACTTTGTAAAGCAGCTATACTCCAATAAAAAAATAATAATAATAAATAAATAATAAAATAAGAAGTTAGAGACCTATTAAAAAGAGAAGGATCGTTTCACAAAAGTTAAATGATTAGGAGGCAAACACTATAATACACTTTATAAGACCTGAAGCTTGCTTGTGGAAGTGGACATTGAAAATGTTGCAGGTTATGAGTTATTGTAAGGTAGTGAAAGGATAGTTATCTGGAATTGGAGAGAAAGTTATTGCTCTAAATGGTGTGGCTCAAAACAAAGGTATTGACCTGAAGTATCTGGTAAATTTTTGAGGTATGTGTGGATTTCTTGTATTTCCATGTGACTCAGTTCAGCTGGGGCCAGTTGCCTGTGTTCACCTAGTGTTTCTGGCAGAAGAAATCATGTATAAACAAATGAGAAATTTGCATTTAAACACAAATTGTTTCCTAATATGTAAATTACATTGAAACAAATTCATGTTTTCAAAATAAGTGTTATAGCATAACTGACTATACATGATTATAAGATAAAAAACTATGTTAATGTTGTTAGGAACTATGATTTCATCATAAAAGAATAAAATAAACATAAAGAAGTTAATAAAAACCTTGCAATGGTAAATACAAAACGTAAGTATTGGTGTTAATTTGTCCTTATTTCCTTTTTGAAAAAATACAAATTTCTGTTTGTCCACTTAAAACTCCTAGAAGAAATGACAACTCAGTGGCAATGATCACCCTAGTACTCATATGTTGGTCTCTAAGCATAGTTCCCCAATACAAGAATCCATGGATCTTTAGAGAAATGACTCATTACTGTCTGGGAAAGAGAATGGTAAAGATAAGACTGGAATATCTTTTTTTTTTTTTCCAAAAGGCTAATGGCATCCTGTCTAAAGGACACTGAGGCTAGCTTGAAGGGACTTCCATCTGGCCAAAGATCGTACAGTTAGAGCGTTGAAATAAAATTATGACTGCAACTGATTAAAACAGATCGTTAAATATATAAAATCCATGAGCTCATTGTGAAATTGAAGAAGAGAGAGAAAAAATAAAAATTAAACTCACCAGTCATTATTGGATGTCGATAAGGCACCAACTCATTAATCTGAAATTTGATAATCAAAGAGAAAGAATTAAGCAATTATTTTGCCTTTTAGGATAGTACACATACCCATAGTGTGGAGAGAGAGAGAGAATCTTTGTTACAAAAGAAATTTCAGCTAAGAGGTGTAGAAGGAATGATAGAATTAGCAAAACCACAATGAAATATCTGATTTAAGAAATGGTTATTAGGAGGAGGAGAGAAGATGGCGGAAGAGTAAGACGCGGAGATCACCTTCCTGCCCACAGATACAGTAGAAATACATCTACACGTGGAACTGCTCCTACAGAACACCCACTGAACGCTGGCAGAAAACATCCGACCTCCAAAAAAGGCAAGAAACTCCCCCCGTACTTGGGTAGGGCAAAAGAAAAAAGAAATAACAGAGACAAAAGAATAGGGACGGCACCTGCACCAGTGGGAGGGAGCTGTGAAGGAGGAAAGGTTTCCACGCACTAGGAAGCCCCTTCGCGGGCAGAGACTGCGTGTGGCAGAGGGGGGAAGCTTCGGAGCCACGGAGGAGAGCGCAGCCACAGGGGTGCGGAGGGCAAAGCGGAGAGATTCCCGCACGGAGGAGCGGTGCCAACCAGCACTCACCAGCCCGAGAGGCTTGTCTGCTCTCCCGCCGGGGCGGGCGGGGCTAGGAGCTGAGGCTCGGCTTCGGTCGGATCGCAGGGAGAGGACTGGGGCTGGCGGCATGAACACAGCCTGAAGGGGTTAGCGCACCACAGCTGGCTGGGAGGGAGACCGGGAAAAAGTCTGCAGCTGCCGAAGAGGCAAGAGACTTTTTCTTGCCTCTTTGTTTCGCGGCGCAAGGAGAGGGGATTCAGAGCGCCGCCTAAACGAACTCCAGAGACTGGCGCGAGCCGCGGCCATCAGCGCGGACCCCAGAGACGGGCGTGAGACGCTGGGGCTGCTGCTGCCGCCTCCAAAAAGCCTGTGTGTAAGCACAGGTCACTCTCCATGCCGCCCCTCACGGTAGCCTGTGCAGCCCGCCACTGCCAGGGTCCCGTGATCCGGGGACAACTTCCCCAGGAGAACGCACTGCGCGCCTCAGGCTGGTGCAACGTCACGCCGGCCTCTGACGCCACAGGCTCGCCCCGCCTCCTCCGTACCCCTCCCTCCCCGCGGCCTGGGTGAGCCAGAGCCCCCGAAGCAGCTGCTCCTTTAACCCCGTCCTGTCTGGGCAGGGAATAGACGCCCTCAGGCGACCTACACGCAGAGGCGGGTCCAAATCCAAAGCTGAACCCCAGGAGCTGTGCGAACAGAGAAGAGAAGGGGAAATCTCTCCCAGCAGCCTCAGAAGCAGCGGATTAAAACTCCACAAACAACTTGATGTGCCTGCATCTGTTGAATACCTGAATAGACAACGAATCATCCCAAATTCAGGAGGTGGACTTTGGGAGCAGGATATATTAATTTTTCCCCTTTTCCTTTTTTTTGTGAGTGTATATGTATATGCTTCTGGGTGAGATTTTGTCTGTATAGCTTTGCTTTATAATAGCTTTATTTTACTTCACTATATTATAGCCTCTTTCTTTCTTTCTTTCTATTTTTTCTCCCTTTTACTCTGAGCCGTGTGGACGAAAGGCTCTTGGTGCTCCAGCCAGGCATCAGGGCCGTGCCTCTGAGGTGGGAGAGCCAACTTCAGGACACTGGTCCACAAGAGACCTCCCAGCCCCACGTAATACCAAACGGCAAAAATCTCTCAGAGATCTCCATCTCAACATCAAGACCCAGCTTCACTCAACGACCAGCAAGCTACAGTGCTGGACACCCTATGCCAAACAACAAGCAAGACAGGAACACAGCCCCATCCATTAGCAGAGAGGCTGCCTAAAATCATAATAAGGCCACAGACACCCTAAAATACACCACCAGACGTGGACGTGCCCACCAGAAAGACAAGATCCAGCCTCATCCACCAGAACTCAGGCACTAGTTCCCTCCACCAGGAAGCCTACACAACCCACTGAACCAACCTTAGCCACTGGGGACAGATACCAAAAACAACGGGAACTACGAACCTGCAGCCTGTGAAAAGGAGACCCCAAACACAGTAAGATAAGCAAAATGAGACGACAGAAAAACACACAGCAGATGAAGGAGCAGGGTCAAAACACACCAGACTTAACAAATGAAGAGGAAATAGGTAGTCTACCTGAAAAAGAATTCAGAATAATGATAGTAAGGATGATCCAAAATCTTGGAAATAGAATAGACAAAATGCAAGAAACATTTAACAAGGACGTAGAAGAACTAAAGAGGAACCAAGCAATGATGAAAAACACAATAAATGAAATTAAAAATACTCTAGATGGGATCAATAGCAGAATAACTGAGGCAGAAGAAAGGATAAGTGACCTGGAAGATAAAATGGTGGAAATAACTACTACAGAGCAGGATAAAGAAAAAAGAATGAAAAGAACTGAGGACAGTCTCAGAGACCTCTGGGACAACATTAAATGCACCAACATTCGAATTATAGGGGTCCCAGAAGAAGAAGAGAAAAAGAAAGGGACTGAGAAAATATTTGAAGAGATTAGAGTTGAAAACTTCCCTAATATGGGAAAGGAAATAGTTAATCAAGTCCTGGAAGCACAGAGAGTCCCATACAGGATAAACCCAAGGAGAAACACGCCAAGACACATATTAATCAAACTGTCAAAAATTAAATATAAGGAAAACATATTAAAGGCAGCAAGGGAAAAACAACAAATAACACACAAGGGAATCCCCATAAGGTTAACATCTGATCTTTCAGCAGAAACTCTGCAAGCCAGAAGGGAGTGGCAGGATATACTTAAAGTGATGAAGGTGAAAAACCTACAACCAAGATTACTTTACCCAACAAGGATCTCATTCAGATTCGATGGAGAAATTAAAACCTTTACAGACAAGCAAAAGCTGAGAGAGTTCAGCACCACCAAAGCAGCTTTACAACAAATCCTAAAGGAACTTCTCTAGGCAAGAAACACAAAAGAAGGAAAACACCTACAATAACAAACCCAAAACATTTAAGAAAATGGGAATAGGAACATACATATCGATAATTACCTTGAATGTAAATGGATTAAATGCTCCCACCAAAAGACACAGGCTGGCTGAATGGATACAAAAACAAGACCCATATATATGCTGTCTACAAGAGACCCACTTCAGAGCTAGAGACACATACAGACTGAAAGTGAGGGGATGGAAAAAGATATTCCATGCAAATGGAAATCAAAAGAAAGCTGGAGTAGCAATTTTCATATCAGACAAAATAGACTTTAAAATAAAGACTATTACAAGAGACAAAGAAGGACACTATATAATGATCAAGGGATCGATCCAAGAGGAAGGTATAACAATTGTAAATATTTATGCACCCAACATAGGAGCACCTCAATACATAAGGCAAATACTAACAGCCATAAAAGGGGAAATCGACAGCAACACAATCATAGTAGGGGACTTTAACACCCCACTTTCACCAATGGACAGATCATCCAAAATGAAAATAAATAAGGAAACACAAGCTTTAAATGATACATTAAACAAGATGGACTTAATTGATATTTATAGGACATTCCACCCAAAAACAACAGAATACACATTTTTCTCAAGTGCTCATGGAACATTCTCCAGGATAGATCATATCTTGGGTCACAAATCAAGCCTTGGTAAATTTAAGAAAATTGAAATCGTATCAAGTATCTTTTCCGACCATAACGCTATGAGACTAGATATCAATTACAGGAAAAGATCTGTAAAAAATACAAACACATGGAGGCTACACAATACACTACTTAATAACGAAGTGATCACTGAAGAAATCAAAGGGGAAATCAAAAAATACCTAGAAACAAATGACAATGGAGATACGACGACACAAAACCTATGGGACGCAGCAAAAGCAGTGCTAAGAGGGAAGTTTATAGCAATACAAGTCTACCTCAAGAAACAGGAAACATCTCGAATAAACAAACTAACCTTGCAGCTAAAGCAATTAGAGAAAGAAGAACAAAAAAACCCCAAAGCCAGCAGAAGGAAAGAAATTATAAAGATCAGGTCAGAAATAAATGAAAAAGAAATGAAGGAAACAATAGCAAAAATCAATGAAACTAAAAGCTGGTTCTTTGAGAAGATAAACAAAATTGATAAACCATTAGCCAGACTCATCAAGAGAAAAAGGGAGAAGACTCAGATCAATAGAATTAGAAATGAAAAAGGAGAAGTAACCACTGACACTGCAGAAATACAAAAGATCATGAGAGATTACTACAAGCAACTCTATGCCAATAAAATGGACAACCTGGAAGAAATGGACAGATTCTTAGAAATGCACAAACTGCCGAGACTGAACCAGGAAGAAATAGAAAATATGAACAGACCAATCACAAGCACTGAAATTGAAACTGTGATTAAAAACCTTCCAACAAACAAAAGCCCAGGACCAGATGGCTTCACAGGTGAATTCTATCAAACATTTAGAGAAGAGCTAACACCTATCCTTCTCAAACTCTTCCAAAATATTGCAGAGGGAGGAGCACTCCCAAACTCATTCTACGAGGCCACCATCACCCTGATACCAAAACCAGACAAAGATGTCACAAAGAAAGAAAACTACAGGCCAATATCACTGATGAACGTAGATGCAAAAATCCTCAACAAAATACTAGCAAACAGAATCCAACAGCACATTAAAAGGATCATACACCATGATCAAGTGGGGTTTATCCCAGGAATGCAAGGATTCTTCAATATACGCAAATCAATCAATGTGATACACCATATTAACAAATTGAAGGAGAAAAACCATATGATCATCTCAATAGATGCAGAGAAAGCTTTTGACAAAATTCAACACCCATTTATGATAAAAGCCCTGCAGAAAGTAGGCATAGAGGGAACTTTCCTCAACATAATAAAGGCCATATATGACAAACCCACAGCCAACATTGTCCTCAATGGTGAAAAATTGAAACCATTTCCACTAAGATCAGGAACAAGACAAGGTTTCCCACTCACACCACTATTATTCAACATAGTTTTGGAAGTGTTAGCCACAGCAATCAGAGAAGAAAAAGAAATAAAAGGAATCCAAATCAGAAAAGAAGAAGTAAAGCTGTCACTATTTGCAGATGACATGATACTATACATAGAGAATCCTAAAGATGCTACCAGAAAACTCCTAGAGCTAATTAATGAATTTGGTAAAGTAGCAGGATACAAAATTAATGCACAGAAATCTCTTGCAGTTCTATACACTAATGACGAAAAATCTGAAAGTGAAATTAAGAAAACACTCCCATTTACCATTGCAACAAAAAGAATAAAATATCTAGGAATAAACCTACCTAAGGAGACAAAAGACCTGTATGCAGAAAATTATAAGACACTAATGAAAGAAATTCAAGATGATACAAATAGATGGAGAGATATACCATGTTCTTGGATTGGAAGAATCAACATTGTGAAAATGACTCTACTACCCAAAGCAATCTACAGATTCAATGCAATCCCTATCAAACTACCACTGGCATTTTTCACAGAACTAGAACAAAAAATTTCACAATTTGTATGGAAACACAAAAGACCCCAAATAACCAAAGCAATCTTGAGAACAAAAAATGGAGCTGGGGGAATCAGGCTCCCTGACTTCAGACTATATTACAAAGCTACAGTAATCAAGACAGTTTGGTACTGGCACAAAAACAGAAATATAGATCAATGGAACAGGATAGAAAGCCCAGAGATAAACCCACACACATATGGTCACCTTATCTTTGATAAAGGAGGCAAGCATATACAGTGGAGAAAAGACAGCCTCTTCAATAAGTGGTGTTGGGAAAATTGGACAGATACATGTAAAAGTATGAAATTAGAACACTCCCTGACACCATGCACAAAAATAAACTCAAAATGGATTAAAGACCTAAGTGTAAGGACAGACACTATCAAACTCTTAGAGGAAAACATAGGCAGAACACTCTATGACATACATTACAGCAAGATTCTTTTTGACCCAGCTCCCAGAGAAATGGAAATAAGAACACAAATAAACAAATGGGACCTAATGAAACTTAAAAGCTTTTGCACAGCAAAGGAAACCATAATCAAGACCAAAAGACAACCCTCAGAATGGGAGAAAATATTTGCAAATGAAGCAACTGACAAAGGATTAATCTCCAAGATTTACAAGCAGCTCATGCAGCTCAATAACAAAAAAACGAACAACCCAATCCAAAAATGGGCAGAAGACCTAAATAGACATTTCTCCAAAGAAGATATACAGATTGCCAACAGACACATGAAAGACTGCTCAACATCATTAATCATTAGAGAAATGCAAATCAAAACTACAATGAGATATCATCTCACACCGATCAGAATGGCCATCATCAAAAAATCTAGAAACAATAAATGCTGGAGAGGGTGTGGAGGAAAGGGAACCCTCTTGCACTGTTGGTGGGAATGTAAATTGATACAGCCACTATGGAGAACAGTATGGAGGTTCCTTAAAAAACTACAAATAGAACTACCATACGACCCAGCAATCCCACTACTGGGCATATACCCTGAGAAAACCATAGTTCAAAAAGAGTCATGTACCAAAATGTTCATTGCAGCTCTATTTACAATAGCCAGGACATGGAAGCAACCTAAATGTCCATCAACAGATGAATAGATAAAGAAGATGTGGCACATATATACAATGGAATATTACTCAGCCATAAAAAGAAACGAAAGTGAGTTATTTGTAGTGAGGTGGATGGACCTAGAGTCTGTCATACAGAGTGAAGTAAGTCAGAAAGAGAAAAACAAATACAGTATGCTAACACATATATATGGAATCTAAGGAAAAAAAAAAAAAAAAAGGCCATGAAGAACCTAGTGGCAAGACAGGAATAAAGACACAGACCTACTAGAGAATGTACTTAAGGATATGGGGAGGGGGAGGGGTGAGATGTGACAGGGTAAGAGAGTGGCATGGACATATACACACTACCAAATGTAAAATAGATAGCTAGTGGGAAGCAGCCACATAGCACAGGGAGATCAGCTCGGTGCTTTGTGACCACCTAGAGGGGTGGGATGGGGAGGGTGGGAGGGAGGGAGATGCAAGAGGGAAGAGATATGGGAACATATTGTATATGTATAACTGATTCACTTTGTTATAAAGCAGAAGCTAACACACCATTGTAAGGCAATTATACTTCAATAAAGATGTTTAAAAAAAAAAAAGAAATGGTTATTAGCAGATGATTAAAAGATTAGGTGAAAATTTCAAGGGGACCTCACAGTAAAGGGATCAGGCTGTGACCACTTGAACTTTGTTACCCAGTTTTAGAATTATTATAAGCTGAACAAACAACATAATTTGCCTCACAATGTAATGAAATAGTATGTACACAGCAGCATGAATAGTTCTTGCATAAATAAATTTAACTTTATCAAACGTTCAGATCTCTCAGTCTGCAAGAAACAGAGGAGATAGAAAACATTAAATACTATCATGCGAAAGCAATCAGTCAAATCTAGAATGTGACATGGTTTACAGAATACCGACTTAGTTCCTTTAACAGGACAATTGCATGGAAAAGGAAGGGCTGCTCTGGATTAAGTAGATTTAAAAGAGTTTAAAGAGACAACACAACAAATTTAATGTTTGTTCCTTATTTAGATCCTTAGTCAAAGAAAATCACTGTGAAAAATAATTTTTAGACAATTGGGGAAATTTGAATTAAAAACTGTGCTTTGAATGATATTAGGAAATCATTTTTAATTATTTCAGGTATTGATAATGGCTTTGAAGTTGTGAAAGGAAATTTCTTTTGTTTTAAGGCACGTAATGAAGTACTTGTGTAAATTTGGTTATCTTGTGTCTGAAAAATATGCCAAAAAAATCCACTCTCCACCCCCGCAAAATTCAACCTGGTGATGATGAATGAACAGGAAGACAAAATGTCAATGGTTGTGATGCTAAGTGACAGGTTCATGTAAGTTTGTTTTATACTCTCAGCTTTGTGAAGGTGAGGAAAATTTCAAAATAAAAGGTTTAAAAATAGTAATTAAAATAGCAGACTGTCATTTGGATACTAGATCTAGTCAATGGCAAAAATATGTCATTCAAATTCTTTCAATGCCACGCCATTGAAATCATCCTTATTCGGTACCTTCATAATAAAAATCAAAAGAAATTTTAACCAGTGTTTCTTTTCACCTTAGGCTACAATCCATTAACAGGTTTAGTGGGTCTGAACAGCATTCTCGAAAATGAAATAGAAAAGAAGCAAAACATAAAAAAACCAACCAACAAACAACAGTCTGCCCCCACCCCCAACAAATTACTAAAATGAAAAGAAAAAGAAAGGAAAAGAAAATTTTCCAGTACATCATAGAAGATAATGAAAAATCATTACATGGAAAACTATGTTTCTATTAGGTTGTGATATATAACGTAAAAGTTATGGTTAAAATAATCAAAGGCCATCACTCTAAATATGCTTGAAAATGACTACCAAGCCTAATTGCAGCACAGCCAGTGACTCCTGCCCATCTTGTTCTTCTTACAGGACCTAGAGTACTTGACTCTTTCTTAGAAACTCATGACTCCATACCTATGACCCTGAACTGTGTCTCTGCCCTGCTCAAAACTCCTTTCCCTGACCAGCCCACATAAAACAGCATTCTCCCCAGCCCAACCTGCTGATACTCCTTATTGCACTAAACCTCCTTTAGTACTTTTTATCCTTTTTAAAATGTGAAATATAACACATTTAATGAATCATGGGTAAAACATAATGCATGATATAATAAATAATTATAGAGCAAAGCATATGGAACCACCCCAGGAAATTTTTCATATAACCCTTATTACCATCTGACTTCTGCATTTTTTTTTTTTTTTTTTTTTTTTTTTGCTGTTGTTCTCTTTCCTCCCTCCTTACTGTGAAATCCATGAAAGCACTTTTACTGTTTCAGGCATTGCTATATGCCCAATACAGAGAATGGAATTAGGTGGGCACTCAATAATTTTTTTGTGTGGAATAAATCAATAAATGTATTATTTTTCAAATGTATACTCTTTTGTTAGGAATTAAAATAATACAGGTATATCACAGTAGCTTTTGTCTAATGTTGCAATTTCCAGTGTGAGGGGTCTTTATTAGTCAGGTCTCAACCAAAGACGCAGAATCAGGAGATTACTTAGAGAGATGGATAGATGGATAGATAGATAGATAGATAGATAGATAGATAGATAGATAGATAGATAGATAGATAGATAGATAGGTAGGTAGGTAGGTAGATAAATAGAGAGGGAGGAAGAGAGAAATATATAAAGATTTATTATACCATAGTGGGGAAACTGGCTAAGCAAGTCCAAAATTTGTAGGGCAAGCAGAAGGGAAGATCATGGCCATGCTAGAACCTACAGGCATGAGCTGCAACTGTAGTCTGTTCACAGGCAGTCAGGTAAGGAAGATGCAGAGAGGGGAGATCAGTTATAAATTCGATAGCTGTTTGAAGTCTCATTCACCAGCAAAAGCCCAGTCTCTTTTAAGGATTTGCTTGATTAGGTCAGGCCCCCCCAAACATGATCATTTTAGCATTAAAGTCAACTGATTGGAGACATTAGCTACATCTACAAAATCCCTTCACAGCAGTCACTAGTGCTTGATTGAATAACTGGGAGAGGGTGTGCATAGGCTGCAAAATGCCCACTGGCTCTCCATTCCATCCTGGTAGTTTAGTTAACCTGGCCAAGTCAAGGCATCACAAGCCCATCACAGGGTCTGAAAGTTTTAATAAATGAAAACATTAGTAATAACTATTTTACATCAATATGATGATGTCTCATTGAGGGTCTCCTGTTTATGAGAGCTGAGTCTACCCTGACAATATTTGCCCAGAGTACAGAAGAATCTCTCAGCCTGGCTTCCTACGAAGCAATTGCAAAGATGCATTGCTACTTTGGTCTAATCGTGAAAGAGTGGAAATGAATGAAGAGCAGATTTTCAGGTTTCAAGCTATATTTCAAGGTGCCAAGACTACAGGGTTCAAAGAGAGACAACTGGCCATTCTAAACAAGATTGATACTTTTTATTGGTAACCTGAACACTTCAAAATCATTCATAGAATCAAATGTTTTCACAGTTTGGTGACAAAGTACCTTGAACTTGACATCAGTGGAACCCATTTAAAACAAATGGAGTTTAAGTCACATCTCATGAACATTTTATTCTTGGTTTTTCTTCTGATATTGCTATCACAGTGACAACTAATGTCAGTTGAAATCTGACAGGACATTTAAATGCCAAGTATATCCCTTTCAGGTTAAATTTCCATAATGTCTTGGTTGTTGAATTATGTAGTGTACTTGAACTAATTTTCTGAAAGCTAAGCAATGCTAACCTACCCAAGATAACTTGCAGGCAGTTGTTCAGTTGAAGAGAAACCCAATGATTGCATGTAATGATGGTTTCCTTTAAAATCTGATGGCTTAAGGAAGTTAGAACAGAATGAAATTACCTTCCTTACTCAGTAACTTAGAGTATTCTCTTCCCTCAGCGATACAAATCAGGAGACATTTGGTCATAAGAATTACCTAAGTGAGAGGAAAGTTGAACTAGTGTAAAACTAGTTGGATTTTATGGCTACCCCTACAGGGCAGAAAGAAGCAAGGAAGACTCTAAAGCGTGGTTATTTAGAGTCTGACTTTCAGAGGAATTCTTTTATTACCGAACTCCTATTCAGCCCGCTTCCAGCTGAAAATGTCATTATTTTCAAAGGAGAACATAGTATTGCATGCTTATTCTTTATCAGCAGAGATCTTGAGGGTTACTATGCATTCTATTACATAGCCAGGGATCCATGCCTAGAAGGCACTTAAAATGCTTAGAGTTAATTGATTACAAGCTTTCAAGCACATATATTTTCTTTGCAGAAAGGTGATTTTTTTTTTGCACTGCTTGGGAAATATAAGCTAGGTTTTCAGGTTCAGAATGCGAAATTTAAAGCTAAGGTAGTAGTTTTTTATTTTTATTTTTGAATGAGAATAGAGTAAAACATGTCAAGAGTATTGGAAATGATTGATCTTGAAATCTGAATAATGTGAGATCAAGAATAGTTATATTCTTTTCTTTTTAACATGGGTTTAATTATAAGTAACTTTATAATTTTATTTGTGCAAAAAAGATGTATGAAACAGCCATTGGTTTAACTTAAATATCCACTCCTTTAAAAAGTCCTATTTACTTGAGAAATAGCAGTGGTATATAAACATGAAAGTAGTGAAAGAATATAATGTACTGATATTAAAAATACTGGGACTTCTCTGGTGGCGCAGTGGTTAAGAATCTGCCTGCCAATGCAGGGGACACGGGTTTGATCTCTGGTCTGGGAAGATCCCTCATGCCGTGGAGCCACTAAGCCTGTGTGCCACAGCTACTGAGCCTGCGCTCTAGAAGCCTGCAAGCCACAACTACTGAAGCCCGTGCACCTAGAGCCCATGCTCCGCAACAAGAGAAGCCACCAAAATGAGAAGCCTACGCACCTCAACAAAGAGTAGCCCCTGCTCGCCACAACTACAGAAAGCCTGCATGCAGTAACGAAGACCCAATGCAGTCAAATAAATAAATAAATAAATAATGCTTTCATTGAAAAAAAAATAATGAAAATAACCACTCTGACTCATAACATACTGCCTTTCCCCATCAGCAGCTCTTTACTATTTTAAATTTATGCTTATAAAAATGAAAGGTAATATTGAAAACTGTGATTATCACTAAGTTTTTGGATTCTTTTTAATTAAAGCAGTTTTACAATTTTCCTTGAGGGAAAAAAAAAAAATAGCAGAGGTGCAGAAAATAACAAAGTCTGTGTAATAGCCTCCTAATAGCTGAATTATTCTTAAATATCTTCCATGAATATCTTTTTGTCTCCCCCTCCCCCTACCTTTTTTTCTGGAAAAGTAGGCCTATGGGATCTAGGAAATCGCTAAGACAATCAATGATTGATAACAATGAAGTAGACTCTCAGTTATCTCCTAGACCAATCACTTTATTCCTTGCTAGTTTATCTCTTTTTTATTTGAGTAGTTCAAGAGTGGATTAAGATTTTTTACTTCATAAAGGTCTCTGATTGCCTTTTAAAATTCTTTTTTGCTTACTACTTTAGAGCATTGAGTCTTTTTTTTTTTTAAAGCAAGCATTGGGCTAGTAATGTAAAGAGAGCCATTTTATGGCATTTTATTTTGTCCCTTTGAAGAGTTCTTGCAAATGAAAACAACTCCAGTAAGTCATCATAACAAAATCAGAGAGTTTGTTTACCAAGGAAAAGTCCAGCAGTTTGGTGGAAGAGTCTTCACAGGGTGGCAGTGATTACCCTGTGAATTTTCCACAGTCCAATGACTGGTACTCCCACACTGCAGTCTTGAAAACTTGAGTTGTCAGTTCCCCAATGGTGGATTTATCTGTAGGTACAGATTCACATTAACCATGTCCAAGGACTGATACACAGTGACAGAATCCTGTGAAACTCTATACTGAACATATTTTCTTCCTGAAGGTAGGCCCACAGGGGAAGCCAGGTTATAAAAAGCAGTTTGCTATTGAATATTGACTCAAGATTAAGCATCTATTGTGACTGAAGTTTCTTCATCAGGCAAAGATTACAAGAACATTCAGAGTCAGTTGACCACAACTGCTTACATCCATGGTCATACTGGTGATTTCCTTGCCCAGGGAGAGGGAGAGTCAATTTCCAGTGTCCTTTTGTAGTTGGATGGGCACTGCCAAACTTGCTCTGTGACATTGCTTTTTCTAGGGATCAACAATGATCAATAGCCATCCTCATTGACAACTGCCTTTAAATGTCTGTGTATTTAGTCAGATTATTATAAGGCATGGCTGGCTTAGAAGCCATACCATTTCTTGAAGATAACTTGCCTCTCTGCTCTGCTCTATTCGTGTATGCCTTTTATATTTTACAACAAAAATTTTGCAACAAAAAAGACAACTTTTCCACAAATGTGGGAGGCCCACCTCTCTCATGGTATACTTGATTTCCTGACCAGTTTTCCACTTTGAATTACTGAGATATAGTGATAGAGATTGGAGGCTTTTGGATTTGTGCTTCCCTTCATTCATGAGTTTAGTTATTACATCAATTATTTCCATGCTTTTTTCTCTCTTGGCAGTCAACCGTTTAGGTGAGTGCCTTGACGTTTCTACAATTTTTTGCTGATTACTTGTGTCTCAGAAACTTGTATAAAGAGCTTCGAAAAAATATAGAAAATATCAGAAAGATCTGCTGCCTTAGAACTTCCAACATTAATGTAAAGATATTTCTGATGATATTTCTAACCCCTCACTAAGAAAATGAATTTGTTAACTATTTCCTCTTTTTTAAACATATTAAAACATACTAGCTTTCATCATTATTCAAGTAAATCAGTTTAAAATTATCATGTTATTCTTTTTATATAAAAATATATCTTTTATACATATTCTTTATATATTGAATGTAATTCTGAGCATGAAGTTGGGGAGATAATTTAAACAAAGTATCTTCATCTGAATTGTGGGATAACCTCTCATCTTTTGGTTAATGATTACTTCTAGGAAGACTCTCATAGCTATTTGAACAGCAATGAGAGTGATGTTTTTCATGGAAGACAGTTGGCTAGAGACATTATACATTGTGAGATATGGAAGTTATTTTCATTCATTTATTTATTCATTTATTGAATATATATTGAGTGCCTCATCTGTACCAGGTACTATGCTAGATTCTAGAGCTACACTTCCTGATATGGGAGCTGCTAGCTACATGTGACTATCCAGTACTTGAAATGTGGTAGTGTGACCAAGAAAATAAATTTTAAATTTTATTTAATTTTAATTAATAAAAATAAAAATACTTGAAGCAGTATAAAATTTTTAATTGAGTGTATGTTGAAATCACAATGTTTTGGATATATTAGTTTAAATACATTACTAAAATAATTTTATCTGACTTTTTTTACATTTTTCATGTGGCTACAAGAATATTGAAACCCCATGACTCATTATATTTCTATTGAACAGTGCTGTTCTGGAGCTTCTGTGGTGAATAAAATAGATATGGTCCTCACTATCATGAAACCTTATGTTTTATTATAAACATTAAATATGGAAGATTCCTTTTGATTACTAATTTTAGCAATGAAAATTGCACCCAAAATGAGTAGCTGATGAAATAAATTGAGTTAACAGCAAATACTGAATGTTTGAATGTTGTACTAAAAAAAATCCTATAACAACCTAAGAGATCTTAAATGTGTAAATGAATGAGGTTTTACTATTTCATGTAGTTCTATTGTAACCCATTTTATGATGGCATATTAGCCAGATTTTTGATTCTGGACAGATAGTCCATTACTTTATAGAAGCGTTCATTTACTTATTATAATAATTCTGTGAGGTAAGTATTAATTCTATTTTACAAAAGAAAAAAGATAGCCTTTGAGTGATTTTTCAGCTTTTAAAAACTTATGCAAAAATGATGAAAAGATTAACAATGCAAACTCGTATTTCTCATTTCAAACTTCAAATCTCTCTTTTCTACCAAGGATCAGCTTCCTTGAAATTGAAGAAGAGGCCTTTGCAATGCTATTTTCAGAAAATAATACTCTACTTGCAGCTCTGGTCCAGGGCATTCACACAGCATAGGAAAAAATTTTGACTTTTCCCAGAAAAAGAGTTCACCTTCCTCCATTCTGGGATTGTTGGTTATCATAACCAGTTAGCCACAGTCAGTCCTCTCCTAACAGGAGTTTTCTCATTTTTCTTTCTCTTGCTCAAAAGCCCCTGCTACAAACTGCATTAAGTACAGTACTAGGTACTCTTAGGTTTAGATACTAGAAGAAATAAATTAATGGAAGCATTTTTCCCAGTATGATCTGACATTGTCTCTAGGAAAAGCATGTAAACCAAGGAACTGAGTCATAATTTCCAGGATGCTAGTAGTGCAGATGCAGACGGCCTCATGAAAGCAGACTCCTTCAATCCAGAACAGCAAAACAAAATTCAATAACCTGACACTAAAACAAGTGATGGGTGAAGGTGGTCAAAAGGCACAAACTTCCAGTTATAAGATAAATGTATCCTTAAAAAATAAATGAAAGCATAAACTAAGTGATTCTACTTAATTCTTAGATGAATTTCTTAAAAACATTTTCTAATCCTAATTTTAAATTTCTAATATCGCTTCCTCAATTTAAAGCCTGTACTTGTATAAACTAAAATTAAATCCCTGAGAATTCAGAAAAAATATTTTAGGAAAGATCTTAATATAAACTTCAATATAAACTAAAAGCAAATCATCAGGATGATGTAAAATAATGTTCTGGAAAAGAAAATAATATCATATATTTATTAGTCTAACAAACTCTTTAAAACAGTTAATTATTATGAAAATTCCCCATATTAGGCACCTTTATCTTTCATAGCTGTATTGTTATTTTTGTAGATTCAACAAGAAGCTATCCTCCTTTTCACCAGGACATACTTGAATAAATCAGTGTTGTAAACTAGACCTTGCCACAAATTATATTTATTTATTTATTTGTTTGTTTGTTTATTTATAACAAGTCCTTTATTGAGGAACAGGTACTATTCTTCCCACGTGGTCAAATAGAGCAAAACATCAAATTAATGATATAGAATTGGAAAAATCAATTAACAAAGTTATATGTGCATTAGGGAAGATGAACACAATTATAAGTCACAATTATAGCTAAAAAGGCAGAAACAAAACCTCTTCCACCCTAAGATACACTAACAATAAATGGTGTCACCCGGCCTCATTTCCTCACCAAAGTAGAGGAACCAATGAACATTTCCTGTAGTTGGCTAATCCCCTAACAAAATCATTATTCCTGATTTAGCAGTATTAATGTTGGCTTTTATGGTGCAAATTTTGTAAACCCATTTTCTTTTTCAAATGCTTTTATTTCTGAGGCTTCTTTTTACAAAGAAAGAAAAAGCAAGGCTTATCAAAGCCCATGAGTTGAGATAAATCATAAAAACAAATTTCTGTTCTAGTTTGAGTTTGTGGATTAGTCTCACTGGAGGAAAAAGTGGATATTTTCACAACCATGTTAAAAGAAGATAGGCATTTAACATACGACAAAGATAAGGGAAAGGACCTTTTTTACCTTCCTAAAGAAAGGCTTTTCAATCCAACACCGGATTAACATCAGACAGGTAAATACAGTTGCATTTTTAAATTGCATCCATCTTTCATTAATGAAAAAACTACTTCTTTATATGTAAAACTGAATCACTTTGTTGTACAACTGAAACTAACAGAACATTGGTAATCAACTATACTCCAATATCAAATAAAAATTTAAAAAAGCAAAACAAACAAACAAAAACCTGCTTCTCATTGGTCTTAATTTGGGGACACTATAGATAACCATCAAAAAACAGCCATGTGACATAACCGCGTCCAACATCATCACTACCTCTGAGCATAGATCTTAACGTGTCTTTCTGATCTATTGTTGCACTCAAACCCTTTTATTAAACATATTGAGTTGCAACTAATTCAGTAAGTTAAAATCCTTTTCATGTAGTAGATACGAATGAAAGATACAATGTTTTTCAGGCTATTTTATGATTGTATATAGCAAATACAGAAATATATCAAATTTTGTCTGGTTTTCAGCTGGAAATTTTTTTTTTTTTAGAATGCAACGTAAGGAATCTCAGATAACCACTTTCATGTGGTTCCTCAAAGTGAAACATTTTTAGTGTTTTGCCCCTTTAGAGGTGCGATTGCAAGTTTCTTACCTAGTTAAGACTCTTTATTATTAACGGTAAGAGATGGTGATTGTTCTGCCCAATGGCAGATATTTGCGGTGAGTGAGAAAAGATATGCCGAGGACATCAAATCTCTGTGTTGCTTTTTTACAGTGTAAATAGCAATGCAATGTAGTTTCTGTTCAATGATAGAGGTGGTTTTCTTTTTTTTTTTTTTTAAAGCTTTCCCTTTTTTTTTTTTTTTTTAATATTCCATTGGCTGGATAGACAACACGTTTCTATTTTTTTTTTTTTTTAATTTTATTTATTTATGGCTGTGTTGGATCTTCGTTTCTGTGCGCGGGCTTTCTCTAGTTGTGGCAAGCGGGGGCCACTCTTCATCACGGTGCGCAGGCCTCTCACTATCGTGGCCTCTCTTGCTGCGGAGCACAGGCTCCAGACGCGCAGGCTCAGTAGTTGTGGCTCACGGGCCTAGTTGCTCCGTGGCATGTGGGATCCTCCCAGACCAGGGCTCGAACCCGTGTCCCCTGCATCGGCAGGCAGATTCTCAACCACTGCGCCACCAGGGAAGCCCGGTTTTCTTCTTATATCATCATATTAATCAAATTTAAAAATACACATATGTGAATCAATAAAAGCTTCAAGTGAATGTCACATTTCTGAAAGACTTTAATGGAGACGGAGGGAGACTACATGGCAGTGGAACCAGAATGCCTAAGGGGTAGAACAAGAAGAAAACAAAAAGGAGCACTTTCTAGAAATTTACATTTATAAACAACCATGACTCAGAAACCCAAATAAAAATAATGATTAATAAACTTTCCAATTTTAAACACGCAAATTGTTCTCAAATTTTAGTGAAATAAAAATATAGAAAATACTTTCATTCCAGTTCAATGTCACTATTACCAAATATCCAATTAAGTATTCAAATTAACTTGAAAATTAATTAAGAAGAATAGTAATATTGCTTATATATTTTCAGGAAATGTTCCAGATTTTCCTCGCCAGTCTGGGACTCCGCCCTTTTTTACAGTCATTCATTCTTTTTCTCTTTCTCGCAATCATTCCAAAATATTTTTAGGGTGGCTACTACCTGCGAGTCACTGTTTTGGGTGCTAAGGTAGAGTCAGGGATGGGAGAGAAGAGTTCAGTGTGCTCTTGGAGCTTGCCTTCCAGTGAAGGAATGAGAAAATAACAAAGATGGCTTCAGTTATTGATAAATATTATACAAAATAACAAAGTACCAGAAACTGAGTGGCTTAAACAACAGAAATGTACTGTCACAGTTCTGGAGGATAGAAGTCCCAGATCAAGGTATTGGTAGCTTTGCAGGGGACGTGGGTTCAATCCCTGGTCAGGGAACTAAGATCCCGCATGCTGTGGGGCAACTAAGCCCACGCGCTGCAACTACTGAGCGTGCATGCTCTGGAGCCCGCATCGCAACTACAGAGAACCCTGCGCACTGCAACTACTGAGCTCCCGCGCCTCAGTTAGAGCCCGCATGCCACAAGCTACAGACCCCACATGCCCTGGAGCCCATGTACCACAACTAGAGAAGAGAAAACCCGCACGCCACAAGTAGAGAGAAGCCTGTGCCCTGCAATGAAGAGTCCGTGTGCTGCAACGAAAAGATCCCGCATGCCTCAACAAAGATCCCGCGTGCTGCAACTAAGACCCAACGCAGCCAAAAATAAATAAAAATAAAATAAATAAACAATAAATAAATCTTTAAAAGAAAAAAAAAGGTGTTGTCAGCTTTGATTCCGTCTCTTTTCCATGATTCTTCTCTAGCTTCTGATGGTTTGCTGGCAATCTTTGGTATCCCTTAGCTTATAGAATCATCACCCCAATTTTGATCTTCACATGTTGTTCTCCCATGTGTGCAGTTTCTGCATCCAAATTTCCCCTTTTTCTACACCATTCATACTGGATTAGGACCCTCTTTAATTACCTCTTTTTAACTTGATGGCCACTGTAAATGCCCTATCTCCAAATAAGGACACGCATCTTATTTGAAGGCCACAATTTAAGCCGTAACAATCATTTATTAGAGATGTTGTAGACAACTTGGGCAGGATGGCATTGGCCATGTCTTGAGAAATGACAAGGGGCAAAAAGAGATGTGAAGGAGTCAGAGCTTTCCTTGAAGAGCAAATATCAAGTGCAAAGGCCCTCAGACCGGAACAGACTAGTAAAGTGTGAGAAGTGGGGTGCTCCACCTGGAGTATCAGAGCAAAGGCGAGTAGTGTATAAAAAGATCAAAGAGTAGGCAGGGCCCAGATTATAGGGCTCTCTGGAGGCCATGGGGAAGAGTCTGGAGTAATCCTGATTTCAAGAGTCACAGCTAGACAGTTTTAAAGAGGGATCTGAAATATATTTTAAAAGACCACTATGGCTGACACTTTTCTTGCTGTGAAGGCCATCTAATCATTTCAGCTCTTTGTGATTTCTCTTTTTCTCAACACCTAGATCAATAATTTCCTTTTCACTCCATGGATGTGTTAGCAGAAGCAGAGGAATCAAACACTGTTGGGCGTGGTATTTACTCAGCTATCATCTTTATAAAAGATCCTTCTTTCAAAGCATGACACTAAGTGATTGCTACACTTAGTATTATTTCATTTGATATTCAGTCCTCCCTTGGTATCCACTGGGGATTGGTTCCAGGACCCCCACGAATACCAAAATTTGTGGACTCTCAGGTCCTTTATTTAAAAAGGCATAGAGGGTCAACCCTCCGTATCTCTGGGTTATGTATCCACAGTACAGCTTCAATCCACCACAGTACAGTTTCAATCTGCGATTTGTTGAATCTGCAGATGCAGGCCCCATGGATATGGACGGCCAGTTGTACATTCAAAAAGTTTAGAGGTTACAGTCTTCATGGCTTTTTTTTCTTTTTTTTCAAACCCAGAAACAAAAGCTTATCCTTCTAGGTCCAGGCTAAACCTTACCTCCTCTTTAATGCTTCGCTCAACAGCTCCATGTCAGCTCTATTGCTTCCTCCATTGTTCAAACCTGAATTTTCACACTTTTCATATTTCATTGTAACTATTTGTTATTTCATGTACCAGACAGTCTGTGAGCTCCTTTAGTTCAAGAAATTTTTTTGCTTTTTAAAGTTTTCATCTTTTTATAAGCAGCATGTTGCATAATTCCTGCCAACAGGGAGGAACTAAAGGCATTTTGATGAATACAGCACATTCCTTAGTACTATTCTCTAAAAGAACTTTATTTCCCACCAACCAAGAAAGTTAAAGATACTCCAAAACAATGAGATTTTAATAAACTTGTAGTACTTTCATCATATCCACTTTAGACTTTTAAAGTTGAATTGTTCTCATTCCACTAGTGACTTGCTTTTGTTGAATCTGGGCCTTGTAGTTATACTAACTGGAAACAATTCTTCTGCAGTGAGTACATCTCTGATTTTATGCTTCTTGTAACAGCTTTCACTAGAGAATTTCCTTCCCTTCATCTCCCAATGACAAAGGGAGACAATATTCATTATTAAATTATTCATTAACGACTTTTTCAGATCTTCTGTTTATTATGTGTGTTGAATTTCAAGTTTGTGATTGTAAACATGTAAACCTGTAAAACTTGTAAATTATAGTGCATGCACTAAGAGAAAAAGGATGGAATTGTATTTTAAGTGCCCATTCTGTCACTATGTTGCTCTTTGGGGTATGCTGACATGCATAAAGGTGACTCTCTGGTGACAGATGATTCCAGCGGTGGTATTTTTGCCTATGAATCACATGGGCTTTGCATGTTTTGCAGATCATATATCCCAGTCTTTCATAACTCTTTTTATATCCACAGAGCTGTATTTAATGTAAAAAAAATACAGTGGCTTGTTAGTGATGACTTAAATGAAGATGAAGATTAATTTATCCCAAATTCATTGAGTTTCTATAGTGTACTAAGCACAAGAAAGACAGGAATGAATACTATGGTGGCCAGATCATCCAGGTTTCCCAGGACAGTCCCAGTTTTAGCACAGAAAGTCCTGTATCCTGGGGATCCCCCTCAGTACCAGTCAAATTAATTATCCTGCATCTGACAGACTTGTATTTAATTATAAAGATTAAATTTTAATCCTATTTTGTGTCTTTTTTTCTTTTTTTTTCCCAAAACAGATAGTATTTAGAATACAATCAAACAAAATATTTCTAAAACATGTAGGAAGAGAATAAGGATGAGGGTTATTTAGATGAAATTCACTTCGTGAAATAAATGCTGTGATGTCTCATACCTTTCCTTGAAGACGGTAGTAAGACTGTCACTGAGTGTTATCAGGCGATTGACTCATTGTACCTTGTGTACTACTACATATAAAATAGATAACCAACAAGGACCTACTGTATAGCACAGGGAACTCTACTCAGTATTTTGTAATAATCTATAAGGGAAAAGTATCTGAAAAATATATATAACTGAATCACTTTGCTGTACACCTGAAATCACTTTGCTGTACACCTGAAACTAACACAACATTGTAAATCAACAGTACTTCAATTAAAAAGAAAAAAAGGGAACAAAAAGAGTCCTGGGGACTCTGTAATGGTGGATTTAGAGCACCTCTACCCTCAATGCTCCTTTCCCAATTTTTTGAGGAACATAAGCTCTTCTTTCAAGAGGACATTATAAGTCTAAATCCCAGTTCTGTTTCCCACATCTCTGTGACCTTCACCAAGGTTCTGTTTTTCTTTCTAAAACTTGTTTTCTGAACTATTAAAAGTGGGGAGATAGGTGCTTACAGTATTTAAAGATTTATTCTGAGGTTTAAATGGCATAACATTTCCAAGAGCATCTGTATCTAGACAAAAGTAGGTATTCAATAAATGTAAATATTATCATAGGGCCCAACCCAAGTGCTGCCTTGTTTTTGTGGCCTTTCCTAATACCTTGGTAAATTCCCTTCACTTCCTCTCTCCCCTGTCCATGAGCTATCATGCCAATTCAGTACTTTATTATGCTGACTTAGTTACTACACTTATTGATTTTTATTTCAGCTGCTTCTAAAGTATGCAAGCTTCTTGCAAATAGCGACTGATATTTCTGATGCTTAAAGCAATGTCAGGTATGTAGTAGAGATTCAACACATTTTTGGCAACATCTAATGGATGAAGAAGTGGTGAGAATGCAAATGGCAGAGAGAGGGTCACCCAGGAAGTGAGGAATTGAATATCTGAGAAAATAATTTTAAATTGAGTAATTAATCACTTTTTACCCAAACTTGCTTTTCTTTATGCATGATGCACATCAATTCATGCTGCCTTTTTACTTCAGTGCTCACTCACAGGCTACAAGGCAAAGTCCATAACCTTCACCATTTGAGACATTCCTCAAAGATTCCATGCCATGCTATCTGTGTCACAATGTCCCTTCATTTGGTGATTCCTCCATATGAAACATCTTGCTTTCTCTGTTTCCACACTGCCAGCCTCTATTCCATCTTCATCTAACTAAAGCTTAGCAATTCTTCAAAACTCAGTTTCAGTAGGCTTTTCCAACCTACTCCAACCTTACCTCCCAAAGCCTGAATATATTTCTTATGTATTCCATTGTATATCATGTAACATTCTTCCATTCCCTCTATCTCTCTATCTTATATTTGTCAGTTTTCCCTTGAGAGTGAAAGCGTATTCATGGAAGGAACTGTGACTCTCTCTATATTATTCCTTAGCCAGTGCCTGGTATATAACAGGTACAGAAATGATTTTTGAATGAAAGCCTTTGAATCTGAAATTGGTAGCAATAATGTACCTTATTATACTCTATTTCAAAGGAGCTATACCCCTCCCAGGTTGTGCAGATTGAGTTGTTACACTATAGCTATTGCTTTCTAGGGAGCTATAGCAAGGTTGTACAACAGAGTTTATTGACTACAGATTTAAAGTTTGTTTGCTAGCAGTTCACTAGGGTTATATTGATTATGCCCATCCTTTCGATTAGATGTCAACTATTGTCATCTTATGATTCAAAGTTCCACAGGATAGCTCTCACCTGAGGTCAAGTACACTGTCTGATTAACAGAAATGTCCCCTTCCAAGGTTCAGTGATGGGAAGATGCTTAAAAACCAGGTGAGAGTTCTCTACTTCCCTCTCACTTAAGTTTAAGTTATACTTTCTTCAATTAAGGTCAAACCTTCAACCTGTGAATTATGGGTATTCCTCTTTTATACAGAATAACTGCCTATAGACCTAAGTAAAGAGAGCACTAGACTTAGAGAAAGGTAACTGTGGTTGAGCTGTGCTCTGTCTGAGATGAGGACTTGATCAGGGGAATGCTGATTAACCTCTTCATCCATTTCCTTTTCTGTAAAGGAGAGGTAAGAATTCCCATCTCAGAGTACTGCTGAAGGAATGAAATAATAATACATATAAAACAGAATATGTATTTTCTCCATTTCTGGGATATAAGTTATTCCTGAAGAGATTTCTTTTTCCAGTTTACCACCAAAACCTTCTTTTGGATAGAAAATATAAACTCTTGAGCACATTTTTGTGCTTATTTCTTGAAGAAGCTGAGCTTGTTTCTTGTAGTTTTAACTTTCTGGCTATTTTGTTTGTCATTTGCCTGTTTTATGTTTATAAGTAAATACTAATCCTTTCTGATCTGGTCACATAAAGGTAAAGGGGTTCATTCTCTAGTATCTCAAAGCCAATGATGACTCGGACAATAAAACATGCTCACGCCATTGTGATAGTCAAGCAACAGGTGACTGGCTACGTGGGAAACAAAACCTGAGGTTGTATGGTTCGAAGATGCCTCTTCCACTGTTAGAACAAAATTGAAGGAAATAAAAATCTTGAAAGATAACTGAAATAGTGCCAGACTATATGAAAAAATTGACCAGCACACATAGGAGTTACATTGTTAGAACTACACGGCAACTATGGGATGTAGAGGAAAATAAGACAGACTTTCTAAGCTCAGAAGGATATATTGAGACAATAAACAGCAATTTCAAGTATTATTAATATTCTCTGACCATAATGAAACCAAAGATACAAACGATGTGGGTAATAATAATAATGATAGCAGAAATCAGTATATGATTAGCTACCATAAATGAACATTATGGAAAATGTACGAAGAGGAAGAAGAAATTGCTTTCCTCTGGTGTGAGTAAATGGTTATCACCTGGCCTGGGCCTGGCACAATCCTAGACTTCTCTAGGAAGATGATCTCAGATTACCTGTCACAACACTATTTCCATGGACATGATAGAGTTAAGATGAATGAGGAATGATATATTCTAGAGGCTAATTGTCATTTTTGTTTACTTGATATGGTACTGGATTTGGCCTGGGGGTAGCTTTGAGTTGTAATGGGAACAACAAAAAAGACAGGTGGGAAACCAAGGCATTGACCTCTCTAAGTCAAGGTGAATCCTACACACTGGGATTCATCCCTTACAAGCACTCACTTCCTTTGGGTGAGCTGGGTGTAGCGGGGTGAGGTAAGAAGCTGTGTGTGTGTAGCTGCTGAATCTCCCAAGGAGATAAAAAGTTCTGAATTGCTTGTCCTGTATTCTTCTCTAAAGCTCAGTAAATATGCTTGTGAATTAAAAGCCCATTGTGCCTCATGAGTGCTATTGCTGGCATGAAGCTGGTGGTGCTATGGTGAGGTTTTATGACCAACGTGGATCTGCAGATCTTGAGAAGAAGATGGCAGCATATCAAGTAGGTACAGTAGTATGAATTTTATACCATAAGATTGTGAGGGTAGAGATGCACAAGCATGCTGGAGAAAGAGCTTGGCTGGAGTGGAATGGTCATGAAATTGTATCGCAGCTATCCAAATGGGAAAATGTCAGGTAGAGGAGAGGGAGGAGGCTGAAGGAGTGGCTGGAGGACGGGATGTGTATGGGAGAGTATAGAAAGCGGGCCAAGCATGACAGAGCCGTGAAAGTGTATGGTGAGTCTGATGAATGATATAAGAAAATTTATTGTGTTTAAATGGCAAAGCCTTTTGATTGGAAGATTTGAGTTTCTATTCTGAGGTCATTAAGTGGGATTTATTTTTTCTGGTTATCTTTTGATATCGTGAGTAAATAAAAATGTCTTTTTTCCTCTGTGATTTCTAGATTTCAACTTGAATGACTCTGCAGTTTCTCAGGTATGGATAAATCAAGAGAAATTAGCGAGGATTTTTATCTTTGTTCTTTAATCCAGAAATGGCAATTTTATGCAATACTAGGATTTCACTCAAAACACTCCTCTTTCACTTGAATGTCTATAACTCCTAACCTTAGTTATTTATGAAATTTGGAAGGTTAAAGGAAGGTTCTAAAATTCTAACAAATGATTGAAAGTAAGGGAGACCCTGGGTTATGAGTAGGGTTTATCCCAGTGACTACTAAACACATGCTTATAAATCATTAGAAACTGCTTCTCTGAGTTTTCTTCTTTGATGATAAATAGATGTGTTATTCATCTTGCTATAGCTACTCTAACATTTGGACTAGTTCCCACAAATCTTTTGGGCCATGGGAACATGAAGCAGAAGCAAGATTTTGGTCCATCATCCATAATTAATTAGCTGTCTTTTGGAGGAAGTTCTTTCAACTCTCTGGGATTCTTTTTGCGGTAGAATAAACCCTTAAAGTGAGATAATGGATGTAAAAGCCCAGATTGCCTCGGCAAGGATAATATATAAATACAATGCCTTTAGAACAATAGTTACATCACATTCCATCTGAAAATAAAATAAATTCCACACTTTTATCCAGTGATCTACACACATGCAAACACACACGTATATTATTTTGACTAATTCAGTTTGTTTTTTTTATATTAAATATACTAATTGGTTGATTTTAAAATTTTTTTAGATTGTATCTTTAAAAAAACATAAACTTTTTTCTTCTTTCCTGTATATGAATTAGAGGCTTTTCTCTAGGGAAACTGACAAATAGTTTAGCTATAGATATTCAAGGCAATCATTTTCAACTTGAGGCATGAGGTTGGTTTAGTAATCTGCATATAGATTTTGAGTTGGTATTTGTTACATGTGTATGTCTTTTGTTGTAACAGTCTAATAAAAATTGTAATAAGGCATTATGTGATGGCATGACTTTAAGAAATTATGAAATTTATGATCAATCTGAATTTTAATTTTTATACTAACATCTTATTTTTATACCAACATTTTAAATTGTAATTTGTTTATATCTTTATTATAATCAGGAGAAGATGCTTTCTCTCAAGGCTTGTCAGTTTAAGCAAATGCTTACTTGGCCTGTGTCTAGAATAAGGGTCCTGAAGTCCCTTTCCAATCTCTGCACATGGGGTGTTCTAGCCCATTCTCAGCTTTCCTAACTATCCCTGAATGTAAAGATTTCTGACCGCTTGTTGGGGATTATGTAA
This sequence comes from Balaenoptera musculus, assembly GCF_009873245.2. NCBI lineage: Eukaryota > Metazoa > Chordata > Mammalia > Artiodactyla > Balaenopteridae > Balaenoptera > Balaenoptera musculus. The sequence goes on along the minus strand of NC_045789.1, from coordinate 86,701,373 downwards.
CTAGAAAGTGAATACTGTGGACCTGGGCATGATTCAGGGTAAATCAGATGTGTACATTTGTTCAGTTGCTTTAAAGACAGGACAAACTGTGAATTGGATGGATTTTTTAAGAACCAGGCTATATAACAGGAAGCTAGTATTTCTTGCTCAGGACGAAGAAATTACAATATTAAAATAATTATTTTAATATCTGTGAAAGGACAGGGACAAGGTACTGCTTGGCTATAAGAAAATAAGCTTATAAAAGGATTATTTTAAAAATATGAATAGAAGTCATAAATAAAGACTTAAAGCAACTATTGATTGTCCAGAGGTCCAGCATAACCACATTTAGGGTCAGGATTTTTAAGCAAGAAAATAGGAAAAAATCAAATCAACTTATATTCAGGTTTTAACTATCTCATGTGTGCCTAGGTAGCATAATTCCGGATTTTTATATCCTTGTATTTGGGGGGATGAAGGGAGAATACATTATTTGGTTTTGATATTCCTCAGCCGACAATTCTGCAGGTAGTTTACCACTTTTCACTTCAACATTTGCTCTGTTTGGGGTGAACAGAATTAAAAATATTTCTTGAAGACATATGGAGAGTAGGTGTGAAACAATTCTCACTCTATTAACACATTTCTTGACAGATTCTCAGATTGATCAAGAAATGGTAACAATTTTCAGGGAACTGAGAAGTATGTAATGTGGAGGTGATGCATGCCCTAGAGATGGTTCAGGAAAGCCCAAGAGTTGTATGAGCTTCTCTTTAAATAACTCGAATTGCTGTCAAAAGAGTTTGACTGAAGAGAATGATTAGAAGTAGATGGTTTTAGAACAATCTACATTCAGCTAAAAAAAAGTTTCCCATCACGAATTAATGCAAATATTAAGAAGCTGAAAGTAGAGGATGAGTTTTTCAAAAACAGAATTTGGTAAAAACATTTGTCTCTGATGTGATAAGCATCTCTAACGTAACACAGTGCAATGCAATATCTTACTCAGGGAAATAGATTGTTTTGGACTCTGCTTCTCCTATTGTCACCTTTGTTGTGCATCTGAGACTGTGGCTTAAAAAGACAGAAGGCAGAAAAAAGCATTTCCACCCAACAGAATGTTCCGCTGCTGGATATTTTTTAAAATCTGCCTTTCTTTTTCATGAACTCTCAAATATTTATCTGGAGCTAAATTATATGGAAGTAACAGGAGGCAGTTTTTACAAGTATATGGGATATATTTTCTCATCAAATCTATAAATATTTTGAAATGAGAGCTTTCTCTGAAGAGTTTTATAACACTTTTTTCTTTGGGACCAACTTTGGTAAAATATAAGACAGCTGTAGATTGGTAATTATGCAGATAAAATGGCTGCAAATTGGTAAAAATAGAAAGTGGAAAAAGTGAACCATTTTCAAAAGGTCTTTTTCATTGTTTTCCTTCTTGCTTCTGGGTGGGTATTGTCACTGATTTGGTGGGAAAACCTCTGCACTCTTAGATGATACATCCCTCCTTCTGGTGATCCATGTCTGTGAGACTAAATCTTTTGCCCACCAGTTCCTATAACCAACCCAGTTTCAAAAATAAAAAATTGTGTTCTTCCTAGTAGCTTTGTATTAGTAGCTTGGAGTAAACTGTATCATAGACCCATAGGATTAAACACAGCTGGATAATCTAGATTGTTTTACTTATTTTTAGTGAAGAGGAGAGAGGGTGGGCAAGTGCCGGGCACATGTACTTTTCAGGTTCAGGGATATGGAAGGGGTTAGCAAAGGATCCACTGATAGAGTGTGTATAAGGTTGACTAACAGTAAAGGAAAACAGAATCTGCTTTTACATGAACTGAATAAATGGTTAGAGAAATAGGTCAAGTGTGTACACAAAATAAAAGAAGCTCCTAAATTGTAGCTTTCTTTGTGAATTTTACCAGAAAAAGTGACCTGCTATGTAAGATGTCATAGGAACTCATTAAGCTGGAATTTACCTTGGATTTTGAATTAATTTTTTTTCCTTTGCCTTGGTTTTCCCATTGAGATAATGGGTGAAAGTTTTGTTTAAACTCGCTTTGTATCTTAATAATTGGTACTGAATGTGTTTGGACTCCTAACCTGTCCCAGAATCATGGCTCTGGGATGAGAAAGATGAGTAGTAAAGAAAGGAAGGCTAGTGATTAGAATGAACTTCTTTTTCACTCCTAAAAAATTTCCCCTTTATCTCTAATAGCTTATTCTTGAATAGTATTCTACCTGATACATGTAGGTTAACAATAACAACTGTGTACCTTATAATAAATAGTCTTATTCCATTCTTCAAATCCTAATCCTTTCCTTTGATTGATTTTTTGATTGAAACTTATTTTTTTCAAATAATGACAATTTAAAATTATTTTAATACAAAAATGTACAAAAAAGAAAGTGTTCATTCAATAATTTGCTATCCAGAAATAAACATAATTTACATTAAAGTGAGTATCTTTCTTCTTGGCTTTAATTTAGACAACTTTTTTTCAAACTGTGGCTTCTAACTTATTAAGGATGATACTAAATTAAATTTGTGGGCAACCCTATTAAAACAATGAAATAGAACAGAATAGAAAGTTCATAGCATATAACATGGGTACATGTATTAATGAAAATTTTGTTTTCATTGCTTGTGTGTGTGTTTGTATATGTATATTTGTGTGTGTACTGCTTGATGTACATTTTATTTCTTCATGTAGTTAATAGTCAAATAGATTTGTAAGCTAATGACTTAGACAATGGGTGGAAGTCAATCTGAATCTGAAACAGCAGAACTGGAGACTATTGTAAATAATTAGAGTTGAACATGAGACAAGATCAGGGACCAGAAAGGAAAGAGAGAGCAAGAGTGAGACACAGAATGAAAAGAAAAAAAGAAAGGAATAGAGATAACAGAGTTCTGCTTAAAGGCTGTTGTTGTTTTTTGCCCAGGTTCATGCTAGATAGCCTCTTCAGATGAGCATTTGAGACATGAGATGGGTAATGAAAATGGGATGTACTACAAGAGAAGGGACTGCCTCTAAAACAGGTGAGATGGGGCATGATCTGAGATGTATGATTTTAGCATGCTCTTCCCTGCCAAGAATCCTCTCCTGGAGGATGGCACAATGAAATTCACTCTAAGTTTTATTCCCTTTTTAAAACCCTTATGAAATGCACAAACTTCCTGGTCAGGCCACATTTAAAGTTTGTAGCAGTCATCTATCTCCCTGCTTGAGCCATTTCACCTGCCTGGGACTCAGGTTTTCCTTAATGAAACCAAGGTGTTGGGTGAGATAATCTCAAAATTCCCTTCTAATCCTAATATTATACCATTTATATGTGGGATGACCAAGGGAACAGAAAACAAAGATTTTGATAGGCATAAAGTGGTAGAAAGTTGGAAGTGAAAACACGTGTAGCTGGGAAGATATTGGAGCTCAGAGTTCAAAATGGGTTTCCAAATTCAAAAATTTTCCAAGGACTGATTGAAGAGAAGGGAATTACAATACTAACACTACTTATTGATTATTTGCTAGTTGCGAGATGCCATACTTCGCTCTTCGATATATTTTTCATCCAATCCCCACAATAATTTTTATAGTGTAGATCCTATTAGCCTTGTATCTGGGATACAAGGTAACTCAGTGATTAATTAATAGAATCAGAAACAAAATCTAGCTTTGTCTGTTATAAATCCCTTACTTTTCACTGGTATACTCTGCCAAGTAGGTTTTTGAAACCTAATTAGGATTAAATTTTATATTGTTGAAAATCTGTACTGATAGTGTCAATATTCAGATTTTTAAAGCTTGTGCTGTACAATGGAAATATGCAATGACTAGTATAATATGAAGCACAGAGCGTACGGAGACGAAAAATATGGGATTGAACATCAGTTGCCTCTTCTACCAGGGAGAGCTGTGTCAAGCTGTATAAACCCCTGAAGTATAGTTTCTTTATCTTTGAAAGACATTAAAAACACTTCTAATAATCTGTTCTGTGTGACTCAGGATTGTAACTAGGATAAAACAAATGAGTCTACTTGAAAACATTTTGTAAATTATAATGCAGTGAATAAATGAATAACATATTACCTCATTTATCCTTGGATTTACTCATTGCCTGAACAGGAGAGGGACTTTGTAAAATGATGCTGTATAAACTATTAAGTTTTTTAATTATAAATTTTGCATCTGCATAAACAAATAATGAACACAATATTAATTATTAAAATTGAAAAACCGCTACATCACAAACATCCAAGTGAGAAACATGGGTCTGAGAAGAGTTGCCTGATCGGAGGTACTCCGAGGTTAAAAGTACAGACACAATAAGAAACAGTACCCACTGAAATGGGAAGACTGAGATCAGATGACTTGCATGGCTGATGGCAGAGGAAATTTGATAAAAGACAAGCAAGATAAAAGATCACCGAACCAAAGCAAGAGCTGTTTATTCTCAAAGATGAGGTGCAATGGCACTTTGAGCACGAAAGATGTGGTTGTTGTTATATGAAAAAAAATCCATAAAGGCCTTTAAGCCAACAGTGATGTCGTAGGACAAGAGTGAAACAAGTTCGTGAGTTTTACTGTAAGAAGTTTGGAAAAGAAAATCAATGTTTTCTTTATCAAGTGCTGGTTCTCCCTCCTTTGAATTCTGTGTGAAGTGCTGGTCATATGTATAAACTCTTCCCAGGGTTGTAAGAAGGAGATCAGGCTTCAAGTACCTGCGCTGGTGAAAAGTTGGGCAAGTTTCAGCTTTTTCACACTCAAAATGAACCTCGCCTTGACTAGACTGAATTTTGAAAATCAAATCTCCAGGGTTAAATTAGTCCACATTTAGTAACTTTGAAAATAAGATTTACAAAGTGAAAAGCCATGAAGTGTTTAAGAAGTTTTGATGTAAAATGCTTTGGAAATTAAAAACTGGTGTTCATAAGCAAGTGGAAAGATGACTTTATTTATATTTTAATGGTTAAGGAAAAAATATTCATTGATAATTACTTGATTTACTTAGGAGCATGACATTGGTCATAATTCAGCTAAAGCCTTACTGAAATGCCATGGCATTTTATGAAAGACACAATAGCAGACCAGAAGAAAAGATTTCAAAAAGGCATTGATTTCAAAGAATAGTTTTAATAACTACTATAAGCCACCTCAATTACTAATATAATTGTAATAATATTTTAAAGTAGCTCATTTATTGAATATATTCTGTAGATATAATTTTCCAAAAAATGCTTTCTATATACTAATTCTCTATCAAAACAACACCGATAATTTGATATTACAATTGATTTACAAATAAGAGACTTGAGGCTGGATCCAGGAGGGGTGTTGTGGTTTGCTCAGTTACACAATTGGATTCTGGAAATGTCCAATCAAAACTTCTTTATGTCTAAAGATTACTTTTTCCTTCCTCTTTACCACCTCCTCTTCCCCGTCCCCTTCCTTTCCCTCCCCCTTAACCCCTTCCTCTCCCCCTCCTACTCTCCCTTCCCCTCTGCCTTCTTCTTCTTCTTCTTCTTCTTCTTAATCTGCTTTCAGAGGCAGAAACCCATGGCCTCACAAAGAAAGGAGCAATCAGGCAGTATGTGGAAAAAGCCGAGGGTTGAGAGACGGGAACCCTGAACATTAGCTTGGCTTCTTTTCTTCAGCTAACATTTAACTTGGGCAAGTTATGTAGCTGTTCTGTAAGAGTGACAATTAAACATGATAGCCTCTGCCCCTGAACAGTGCAAGTACATAGTTCTGAGGAAAGCTCATCTGAATCATCACATGAAAAAACTTACATTTTTGAAATAGGTCTTAGGGATGAAAATAATGGTCCTGATTTTCAAGCCTTAAAGTTAAAACAGTGCAGAACTTCTGGTTCCAGGTTGATGACAGATAATAAAAACTGACAACCGTCCAGAATTAAATCCAATACTTAGAAATGATGCATAAAATGAATGTAACTTTTTAAAAAGTGTACATCCAACATTTATTACCAACAATGCTCTCAACTCCAAAATTGGGCACATGAATTAAAAATAAAAATTCAATGCGCTACTCAGTAAGGCATTCTAGTAATTTCCATAAAAATGGACAAACTTTGTTAAAAATTTATCAAGTTTTCAAATGATCTGGCTACAGATATTTATAATATATGTATTTAAAACTATATGATAATTGATACAGTTGAATATGATTTGAGGAAATGACAAATGATTCCAGAAAACACTCCTGTAAGCTTTCACAATCAGAAGCAAATGACAAAAATGAGCTAACCAAGTGTACTAACAGGGGAACTAGCTTTCTAACGAAGGTCTAAAAATATCTGTGAAAAATATGCTTATAAGAGAGTTGGTAGGTTTCATTCAAAATTTATAAGAGGGTCAAGTTTAAGAAACTTAACAAATCAATTAAATATTACCTGAGCTAGACAGAAGGGAAGAAAGAAGCAAAGGAGGGAAAGAAGGAAAGAAAAAGGAAAGAAGGAAGGGTAGAGAGAAAGAGAGAGATGAAAAAAAAGAAGATAAACTTCTTCAAGTGCCAAAAACCAAGAGAGAAATGAAAACCAGAGCACCTAGGACTTGAGCTCAAACCACAGATGCCTCTGGGGTGGGGATAGGTGTGTGGGGCTATTTGTCCCTTTCTCCAATAGGCTCTCTTTTAATGTCCATTTGGAGAATCAGGAAACTAAGTCAAAGACTTGAACCAGGAAAGGGGATAAAACCAAAATTTTTAAATGTCTGCACTTTCAGTAAAATGTAGACTAAAAATCTACACTCCAGCTGATGAAAAACAACAAGTTTTAAAAAATTCTATGTTTATCTGCTTTGTCAGTCAAATTTTAAAAAGTCTAATTTGAGAATTGGAAAGCCAAAGTTTATACCTCTTTTAAATTTGTGGTTTGATTTGGTATTACTTGCATGTTTTAAAAACTCTCAGAACAAGGAGAGAGAAACAGAGAAAGAGAAAGAGAGAGAGAGAGAGAGAGAGAGAGAGAGAAGCCAGCTAGCCTTCTCAAAGCAGTAAAACTTGAAACTTGTGGGAAGCCATCAGAAGTAAATAAATGTACAATTTCTCTTGTCAGGCAATCCCACACTTGAACAACAAGGGATTCTCAGCCTCAAGAGCTTAATATAATAGAAATACATCCAGAAAGAGAATAGAGTAATATAATAAGCATGCTCACAATTATAAAAGAAGGCATTGAAACCCCAACATAAAAAGGATACAATGAATAAAACATAGGATCTGACAAATACTGAACTAGACCTTACACAAATAAAAAATAATCACAATTTAAAATTTTTTAAAATGACATAGGGCTTCCCTGGTGGCGCAGTGGTTGAGAATCTGCCTGCCAATGCAGGGGACATGGGTTCGAGCCCTGGTCTGGGAAGATTCCACATGCCGTGGAGCAACTAGGCCCGTGAGCCACAACTACTGAGCCTGCGCGTCTGGAGCCTGTGCTCCACAACAAGAGAGGCCGCAATAGTGAGAGGCCCGCGCATCGTGATGAAGAGTGGCCCCCGCTTGCCGCAACTAGAGAAAGCCCTCGCACAGAAACGAAGACCCAACACAGCCAAAAATAAATAATAAATAAATTAAAATTTAAAAAAAAAATGACATAGTTGAAGAGGATTAGTGAAACTGAAGTAGATATGAGGTAGTTATATAAAATGAAAAATATAAAAAGATGGAAAATGTAGAAGACTGAAAGCCAAGGAGTGAAGACTTAAGAGAATGTAACATATTTCTAATAGGTCCGGAGGGAGATATTATACTTAGAATATATTTTAGTCGGAAATGGTAAAGAACATCATGTTGAGAATTTTCCAGAGCAAACAAAACACAGGTATTCTTCATTTTGACAAACAATGAGTCCTGAGCAGAACTGATGAAAATAGTCCATTCCTAGACACATAAATTTGATCCTGCAAACCACCAAAGTCAGTGAAAACATTTTAAAAGCAACCATAAAGAAAATGCAGTCTAAAGGCAGAAATTTCCTGACCATAACATAACAAATGCTTTTAACTAGAAATAAATAACAAAATAAACCACTTAGTTTAAGCATATGATATAGTATGAGGTAGGGTAAAAAAAAAAGATGTACATAACTGCATATAAATGCAATGAGAGAAAGATGTGGGAATTGGTGGGTCCTAAGAACATATGGGTGGGTTTTTAATTTTCATCAGTGCTTTTATGTATATGCATTACATAGTTGGTAAAAATGCTTTAAATATACCAATTTTTTGTAAAAAGAAAAAAAGAAGAATCACTTAGACTAACAGCAGGCATATCAAGACAATCAACTTAGAACTGAGAGGCAGTGTTATAGTATCCTTAAAATGTCACGAAGACAAAATAAATCTGTCTACAACACCCAGCAGAACTGTTATTGTTCAGGAACAAGGGTTGTCTTAGGATGGTTTCTGAAAAAGCAAGTCCTAGAACAATTATTCATTTGAAAGTTATTTATGAGGAAGTTCTGCCTGGAAAAAATTGATAGGAATGGTAATGACTGATGATTTAAAAAATTTTAATAAATAGTGCTGGAAAATCAAATATCCATATAAATAACAATAATTATTAATCCAGAAGGTAATATGTCTAAATATGGATGTTAAAAAGTTTCTAGAAGAAAACATAGGAGAATATCTTTATACCTGTGAGCAGATTTCCTAAACAGAACATACAATGCACTAACCAGAAAAGTTTAATACATTAAACTTAATTAAAACTAAGAGCATCTGTTCACCAAAAGAAACCATTAATCAATTAAAAATGCAAACTACACACTCAGAAAAAATATATTCAGTGTATATATCTAATAAATAATATACAAAACTCTCCAAAAGTTTTTTAATAAAACAGATTTCCTTTGGGAATTTTTTAAAATTTAAAAATGGGACATTCATTTATTTATTTATTTTTTGGCTGCATTGTGTGGCTTGCGGGATCTTAATTCCCCAGTCAGGGATTGAACCCAGGCCCTCGGCAGTGAAAGCCTGAAGTTCTAACCACTGGACCACCAGGGAATTCCCATGGGACATTCATCTTTGTTATCTCTTCATACACCCTTTACTTTTATATCTTATTTGCTAGAATTTTGTCAGATGATCACAAACAGCTATAAGTGCTGGTAAGAAGACCACTCTATTTTATTTGTTTACATGTCCAGATAAAATTTAAGATTTTCTCACTAAGTAGGTCAGGCAATGTGTATTGAATTAGGCAACTAGTAAATCTTGCAATACGATTTTTATGTACGTGGTGTGACTATAAAATCATTCAACAAATTTATTGAAGATGACTTTTATGCTATATTTTTTTCCAAGTTCTGGATGTGGGAAGAGGTTTAGAAATTAAACACTAAATAAAACATTGTCCCTGTCCTCAAGGAGTTGATAGTCTAACAGGAGGAGATAACAATAACATATTTTTTCATTAAGATGTATTGATACTTGAGTTCAAAGGTGGAAAAGACTACTTCCACAAGAATCTTGAATAAATTAAGAAAGATATTTTAAGGTAGAGAAAACTCATGGACAGGGTCAGAGAGCTGGGCAAATATTAGGTAGCTATGAGAAAAACCAAGTAGTTCAGTTTGCCTGGAGTATTGTGAATGTAGTAGGCCTAAATTGTCAGGTTTTGGCTCTTACTCTTTAAGGAATGAGAACCCATCAAAATTCCGGAGCCGTGATGCTTAATTTTTTGTTTATGGCATGTTTCATTTGCTATTTCTTTGTATTACATCTCATTCTTGAAGTTACATATGAAAAAAGAAAACTTTTAGGATTACTACTGTGATACATATACCTATGTAAACTAATGTGGCCTTAAAGCTTCTAATGATAGTTGTTGGCTAGACTTAGAGATTTTTTTTATAATCATTTTTAATCATTTTTATACCAAATTCTCTTCTTGTGAAACATGTCATCTAAAATTTCAGGAAGACACTCCCTGTAAAGCTGGCATACTATTTTCACAAACCTACTTTACTTCCCTCCTGAAACTGCATTAAATTCACAGCAATGAGATTACTTAGAAATAAACCTGCAAGAATGGGAAAAGAAATTATAGAAAAGGATCATGGGGTTAGAAAATACATAGATCAGTAGAAAACAACATGGCAGACTTGAACACACTGAATCCTACACCAGCAGTGGGGAAAGTTGAGAACAAACTGGACTTACACTGCAGGATTACCAAAAGGCTTGAGAATTCACAGCACCAGATACCTTTCACAAGTGAGATAAAAGATAAAGACAGTATGATAAGTCAAACATTGGTTAAAGAAATTGGATCCCCACATCCTTGCCACTATTCTCTGTAGCCCAATGCCTGTGCCCTCTCTTACTTTCAAAGGACTGAGGGTTTAGTTTTTGTAGAAAGTAAAATAGAATGTGTCTAAACTGGATAGCAGACCAGCTATGAACAGCTTGCTGGATGCTAACAACCAAAATTCTAGTTGATTCTCTCGGGGCAGAGCATTTCCCAAGAAACTGGTGGATACTAGAACAAAACTCCAAAAATTGTTCACAGAGGAACCAAAAGTAAACAACCCCACTCATGTATGTGTTGCTCTCAAACATCTTTGTAATGTCCCACTTCTAAGTATGAGAATCCAGCCCGTGATTAGCATACAAGCGAGCAAGGCCTCTCTATAAAAGATAAAATCCACACACAGGAAAACAAATCAATTTGGAAAAAAAAGTCTATTCATAGAGCTAAAACTTAAAAAATATATATTATTAATATCTTCAGAGGAGGAACAGAAGATATTATAAACATGAAACAAGAAAATGAAATAGGGAATAACAAAGAACCCTTGGGGAAAAAATATAGCAAAAATGAAAAGCTTAGTATAAAAGCTAGAATATAAAGTTGTATAATACACCAGGAAGTTGAGTTCCTCAATGTTGATTGATTAATAGATAGATCTATCAAGTGATAGATAGATAAACAGAAAGGAAATGAGAAAGAAAAGACAAGAATATTACGGAACCAGTCCAGGAAATTCAATATTTCAAGGAAAAAAATAAGGGTGAGAGGAGAAAGAATAGTCAACAAAACAAGAGAAAAATGTCAAGGGATACCTGTTTTCAGACGGAAAGGGGCCAAGTGCTCAGAGCAAAATTAGAAATTAGACTCACATGAAGTACATTATGAAGAAATTTCAAAACTTTGAAACAGAAGATCTTATGAGTTGGGAATGGAGGAAGAGGATAAAACAACCACAACCACAGCAATAAAACAATTCACACAAAAACTGTGTCAAGCTGAAAGCCTGAAGGTGATGAACACTTCAAAACCTGGAGGAAAGAGATATCCATTCTAGAATTCTCTACCCAGTGAAATTATTAATCAAGCATGAGAGTAGAATAATTATTTTCAGAAACACGTATTAAACATCTCTATCTCTGTATCTATCTCCCAGTTATCCTTCATCAGGAAACTGTTGTAGAATGTATTAAACCAAAACAAAAAAGGAAAACAATAAAGAGGAAGTGATAAACACAGGAAATTGGTCTTTTAACACAAAAAGCAAGTACAAGGAATCCCCAGAACAAGGGTGAAGGTAGATGCCTGGATGACAGTTGTGAACCATCCTTAGCGAGCAGAGCATCGAGATCATGCACATCAGATAACGCCATCTTCTTCTTCTCTAAGAAGATGCAATGGATAGAATACCTGACAGATCTCAGTGTCATTAGAGAAGACAATTGGATAATAGATGATTTGGAACTGACAGTGATTATATAGAAAAGTAAGCCAACCGATGTAGTTCAGTTATGTATAGCTTTACATAGTCATCATGATATTAATACTGAGTAAATATAAAAATCATGGTATAGCTATGTAGTGAGGTTGGGGTATAGGAAAGATGTGCATGTGTGATGTAGGGCAGGAAAAGAAAAGAAGTTCAACCTCATCCTCAATTGTGGGACATCAGTAGATAACGCCTGAAACAAAATCATTAAAAAGCAATATAAGCCTGTTATGTAGAGAAATAAAGATAAATATCAAAGGAATTATCTAGTAGAATCAAAATGGTTGTCTTGGGGGAGGGGAAATCGGGATGCGAGTTAGAAGACCATTACTATTTCTCAAAATAAACATTGTAAAACTATTTTACTCTAAATTATGTGTATACATAGCACTGATACAAAATAAAAATTAGAACTGAAATAAGTCATTTCAGAAATGACTTGAGTAATGCATGGTAATTATCAAGAGTTGGCGTACCATGAGAGAAAGTACACTAGTTTACCAGCGAGATACCACTGAGTTCAAATACCGCTTCCATCACTACCTATCTATGCAGCAATAACAAAAATGACATCGTTTAGTCAGTGCTCATTGTATAGTAGACAATTTACAAAGTTATTCTTTTTATCACCTCTAGTCTCATAAGAACACTGTGAAATAATTACTATTATTACCTATATGTTTCAGAAGAAAATATGGACCTTTAGAAAATTGATTATGTTATCCATATTTATAAAACTAGGAAGGGAGAGTTCAGGCTAAATTGGACTCATGTGTTTCCGGTTATAAAACTCTTTATAACAGTCTGGAAAGGTTCAATATTTGCATTAGTTTGGGCTTTTCACAAAGCAGACCCCAGACAAGGAAATGAGTGTAGATGGTCTGGGAGAGGAGCAAGAATACAAGACAGGGAAGGGAGGACAGGCAGCCAGCAAAGGGTGTTATTCAGCCAGAAGCCATGGTGGGTCACTGGAGCTTAATCCTGCTGGGAAATTCTGGAATCTAGGGGAGAAGACTTGCTTCAAAGGTATCCTTCAGGAGGGTCCAGGGAGAGTGGAAATTTTTCGCCAAATCCCAGCAGTAATTGGTTGAGGTCTTCTGGGGAAGGACAGTAGTTAACTCCCTATAATTTCTGAGCAGACAAGTGTTTTGGTGGCCAAACAGCCTTTAGGAAAAAAAAAAAAGTGTTCTGGTTCTGGCAATGGGAAGTCAGACTGGAGATCTCTGAAGTGGTAAGAGCTTGGAGACATGGGCAATGTACTAACAGCATTTTCTAGAAGTCACTAACAAATAACCCCCAAATATCAGTCGATGAACAAAATAAAAGTTGATTTCTTGTTTCCATCACGACTTAAGGCAGTAGGGAGAGGGGGTGCACATCGTTTCTAAGCCACAGTCCCTCATAGACCAGGTTTCTTCCATCCAGGTGCTCTGTAGTCTTCTAGAGGTTCACAGTCTTCTGGATCCAGTGCATCTAGCCAGCCCATGAGCCAAGAGAGGGTGGCAGAATAGTGCTGGAATTTTGGGGGTGAATTCTGTCTAAGTACGACAGCACTTTTGCTTACACACCACTGGCCGAAACTTGATCACAAGACTGCATCTTATTGTCAGGAAGCATGGGAAATGTAGTCTAAATGTTTGCCCTGGAAGAAAAAGAAAACTCACATTTGGTAAGAATCACTCACAACCATTCAATAATTATCATACTATACTATTTCTCATAAGGTCACCTTGATGTGCTTAATAAATATATCTATCTATCTATCTATCTATCTATCTATCTATATATATCTCCATATACATTTATGCATACACATATCATATTACATTCATATCATATATCCATTGCTTTGCCTGGCAATTGCAAGCTATTCAATAAAAACTTACCCTCATGGAAACCATTTTTACACATAGACTCATTAATTATTTTCATTTCATATTAGAAATAAACACATTTTATTTAAATTTCAACAGATTGCATTTACCTTAGGGTAAAGTAACTCATGGGTTGCACTTACCTTAATTTGCTCTGCAAATTATAAAAGGATTCATATAAAGGGATTTATCTTCCATATTACTTAAAGTTTTATTTGACATTTTAACTCAAGAAATCAACAAAATATTATTGTACATATTTGTTTCCCCTAAACATTAAAGAACAACTAAAAATATGTGCTGGCTTGAATATTTTTGAAATGAATGGTTCTGCGAACATTTTAAAATGCTATCTATGTATCAGTAGAAATACATTTCCCTGTCCTGCAGGTTCCTTGTACTGCAGGTTGTTTTCACATTGCATAGAATGTATTTTGACTGTTGCTATTGGATTCACTGTGTTGTGCTGAAAGCTTCATGTGTTTGAGTATAAAAATAATTGAATTTCAGTGAATTAAAGTATTGACCTTAATTTTTTTTTTTAATAAGTTAGGGGTATCATGAAAAAAGTATGCACAAACTATAACAGACTCTTGAAATCTTACAATTGTAAAGTTAATTTCAAAGAGCAGGAAGGTAGTACAAGTTTTAGAAAAAGTACATAATATTAACTTCCTCATTTGGTTACCAGGTAGGCAAGTTGCACAAATGGAACTATGATTTATACTGAATTTCCCCTTTTCTTTCAACATGGAGAGAGAGGGAGAGAGATCCAAAAGAGGTTAGAGGACAGAAATATAGAAATTTGGGCTTTTGTCTTGCCTTAGAGAACTGTCTTCCTCTCTTATAAGAGGCCAAATTGAGCGAATATATGGCTAATTTTCTCCTGGGAGCAAATCTATTTCACACATCACCTATGAAGGTCTGGCTCTGAGAATGACTATAGATGCTATCTCACTATATCTCTAGCCTAAGGAGATATCAGGCCAATACCTGAATCCTAGTAGGGTAAATATTATGCCCTGATTTGATATAGCCAGGCAATTTGATTGTGGTTGAAATGTATTCATTTATTTGGATGATCTAGACTAGTGTTTCTCAACCATGGGTGATTTTTCCCCCAGGAGAAATTTCTGGAGACATTTGTGGTTGCTAAGATTACAGCAGGTTGCTTCTGGAATCTAGTGGGTTGAGGCCAGGGATACTGCTAATCATCCTACAATACACAGGACAGTTCCTCACAATGAAGAATTATTTGGTCCCAAATGTACATATGCCAAGGTTGAAAAAACTGTGACATAGCTACAGTCTTTTATATATATAATATATGAAGAAAGTCTCTATTTCATGTAAGGAAGATTAAAAATCAGAGTATCAATTTATCAGCTCCTATTTTTTTTTTAACATCTTTATTGGAGTATAATTGCTTTACAATGATGTGTTAGTTTCTGCTTTATAACAAAGTGAATCAGTTATACATATACATATGTTCCCATATCTCTTCCCTCTTGCGTCTCCCTCCCTCCCACTCTCCCTATCCCACCCTTCTAGGTGGTCACAAAGCACCGAGCTGATCTCCCTGTGCTATGCGGCTGCTTCCCACTAGCTATCTATTTTACGTTTGGTAGTGTGTATATGTCCATGCCGCTCTCTCACTTTCTCACAGCTTACCCTTCCCCCTCCCCGTATCCTCAAGTCCATTCTCTAGTAGGTCTGTGTCTTTATTCCCATCTTGCCCCTAGGTTGTTCATGACCTTTTTTTTTTTTTTTTCTTAGATTCCATATATATGTGTTAGCATACAGTATTTGTTTTTCTCTTTCTGACTTACTTCACTCTGTATGACAGACTCTAGGTCCATCCACCTCACTACAAATAACTCAATTTCATTTCTTTTTATGGCTGAGTAATATTCCATTGTATATATGTGCCACATCTTCTTTATCCATTCATCTGTTGATGGACACTTAGGTTGCTTCCATGTCCTGGCTATTGTAAATAGTATCAGCTCCTATTTTGTTGTAAAATAGTTAAGTGATTATACATTGGAACTGAACCTCATTCCTCCCTTGCTCTAATCCCTACCACAGAGAACACATGATCTATCATTTAATTCTCTTTTGTTTTGCTCTGTTTATTTTGAACTGTCAATTTTTACATACTCCCTATGCTTGATCCTCCTGGCAGCAATCCCTCTCACAGGTGTGCTGTTCCCATATATTACTAATTGAATCATCAGCCCTTCAAGGCAGGACAGACATTAATCAGTGGAGTGAAGGCTCTGCATGGTGAATGTGAACTTTCATTTCTGCAGGTTTCCTCCCGAAAGTTCTCCTATCTTATTTCACTCATTCAAGCAGCCACAGTCATGGGAGGATGGGGGAGACATCAAACAGGCCAGATGGCAATGCCTGCTCCTCTGGTTTCGGTTTTCACTTCCTACTCTTTTACCTACTGCTTCATCACTTGGCTTGACATGTCTCACCAGGGGTTCTGATTTGGTTGGCAGTGTAACTCTTCAGTTCATTTATGAATGGTGAACTTGTTATTCAGTATTAATGTTTCTTATGAGCAACCTTGTCTTGTAAAGTTGGGCAGATTATTAAGCCAGAAATCTGGTCTGAAATGAAATGGAAGTGTTCTATTTTGAAATTCTTGACTTTCTTTGTGTTATTGAGAACCTGGAAAGTATTGATTTGGAAATTATCTTCTCTGTTTTAATGTTGTAAAAATGTATATAGTTCAAGTAGTTGATTCAACTAGTTGAAGTCAACATCTATGAAACATTCTGGAACTTATATCTGAAAAGTGGGGAAGACTTGGATAATCATATTTGTGTCCAAATAATTACATAAACACAGCTCATACTTCTATCATATAGAAAGTCACAGCCAAAAAGTAACCAGACCTGAGAATTGGATTTTCATCTTTGGAGGAGGTAATATATTGAAAGAGGAACAAGATATGGGCTTTGGAGTCAGAAGATGTTGACTTCAAATCATATCTCTGCCACTACCTCTGCCTCTAGAATCTAAGGAAAGCTATTTAACTTCTCTGAGCTTCAGGTTCTGTATCCGTAAATCAGAGAGGGTAACTCCAAACTCATAGTGTTGCAAGGACTACAGTGTTACAAGGATTACAGTATACTTATCTACTGCTATAATATTCATATATACACACATGCATGTATATATGTGTATATGTGTAAATATGTACATAATATTTATAAACACATTTGTATACACATGTATGTATATGTAAGTAATAAGCCATATCTCAGACTTGGTCCTATTTACAGATAAGGATTTGTTAATATTGGGTTGGTCAAAAAGATCGTTCGGGTTTTTTCATAAGATGCTATGGAGAAACCAGAACGAAATTTGTGGCCAACCCAATATTATCATTCTTACTTGACCCCCGAGGTGTATGTATGTTACTCCAAGAGCTGCAACATACCTAAATGCTGGGAAAGACCTCATCTTTAGAAGTTCAGGGACAATATTTCTGGTATAATTCAAGCCAATCACTATCTATAAAAATCATACAGGATCATACACATAGAATTCCTTTGAAAAGTCAAATTCCCTGTGCTTATGCATGCATATGCATTTGTTTTTGTTATTCCTCACTCCCTCTATCCCTATATTTCCCTATCATTAGTAAAATGCTTCTGCTTAATTGCAACAAAACAAAACAAAACACATTGGGTTTTGTTATGAGCCGAACTATTTTTGTAACTCCATCAAACTAGAGAATAATCTTAATGAAGGGAGGAAATGTGTCATTTGTTCAATACTTTCATCAGCAACAGTCAGGAGAGCACCTGGAGTAAAATAAGAGGACAATAAAAAACTGTTGAATTATCAGATGAAATCATAGAGTTTTGAATAATTTATCATCATAGGGTAGTAGGGATGACATGATTTACTTCTTCAGCACGAAGCAGCTAACCATCAAACCAAGCAAAACACAACCACCAGAAGTCATCAATTATTTATGATGGTGGATATTCAACTATGATATTTGGCTTTATACAGACTACGAAAGATTTTGAAGGGTTAACAATGGTTGAAATACGCTTTGATATTCTTTTAAAATACAATGTGTTTACCACACATTTGTGAAGTGTGATTCAAGGCCATTGCCTGAAAACCCAAAAGCACTTTAGAGCTTTTATAAAAAGTCTGAGTTTGTGTAAACACTTTCCTGCAGTCTCTAGAGACATTATTTAACTTTAAGTTCTAAGTGACCTTTAAACCCAACAAACATCCCTTGCAAAGTGTATTTTAGTTTATTTGAAGTGGGAAGTAAATGAGTGATAAATTTTGTTTATTTTTCAGCTACAAAAGAGATGAAGTTCCTAGCATGATGCTGTTAATTAGCTGGTAAAAATTTAGACTGGGTGCTCAAAGAATGAGTGTTTCAACAAGTGTTTAATATGTCAAAATGAGCCTATTTTTGAGAATCTGAGTTTAAAACACTCCAAGTACCTAAATTACTGGTAAAAGCAATTATGAACTTCTGCTTTTGTCTTTGTAAAACAAATGAATTTTTGTGACAAATTTTGAAAAATAATTTGTAAACTTCACAAATCTAATTGTATTTACAAGTGTACATTGTATTCTGTTGTATTGCATAGTTAGCATTTATAGTTTATTTTTATTGTATTCCTCTTTCTCATTAAATTTCCTGCATAATATTTAAAAGCATGGTCCCAAATTTAGGCAGACTACAGCTGTAATCCCAGCTCTGCCATGTGCCAATGGTATGACCTTTTTAATACTCAGTTTTCTTATTGGTACCTATTATTGGTAATAGTTCATATACCTAATAGGTACCCTGAGAAATAAATTATATAATGTGTCTAACAATCTTGGATGATATTGCCTGATATATATTATGTATTCAATAAATTTTAACTATTTTTATTTTTGTAGGGATTTTATTTCTGTGTATCTGTGTGTGTATGAGATGCTTAAAGGCTTAGACTAGACTTCTGGGTAACTCCAGTTCTAGCACTAGTAGATGCTAAATTAATGTGTACATTTGCTTTAAATCCAAGAATTTGATAATTTACTCCTCAAGAAACTAACACATTATTTTAGGTAATATTTTACAAGTTATTTTATTTATAAAAGATTACATGGTCTTTTTAATGCCTACTAAGAGAATAGCTCATCTATGTCTATAGGCAAGTACCACAACAAAGATATTAGCTAATTATTTTTAAATAAAGGAATTCTTACTTTATTTTAAATTATAAGGATCTTTTTTGAATCCATGATCACAATCCATGCCATAAACAAATCCATCACCTCCAAATGTTTCTTCATGCCCTCCTTTTTTATTATCATTATTACTTTTTCTGTATTAAGAAAACATAAGATCTATTTTTGAAGCTAAGTGAACAGTTTGCTTTTATCTGAAAGTAAACTATACAGTTTCATATAATCTGCTGTAGCAGACTGAGTTTTCCAGCAGGGAGATAATGAAATAGAACTTTACATGTAGCAATGATATTCAATGTTACTCTTGGGGTCAGCAATGGTGAAAAAGGAGTGAATAAAGCAAGACTGGGCAGAGGGAGAAGTTGGACTGTGAAGAGTAACAACAGAGGTTTCAGCCAACCCATGGGTCTTTATAGTCCTACGCTAACTGGTCACTGAATGGAGGCTGCCTCGGGAAAGGGGTATGACCTTGAACAATGTGACTCTCTTCAGATGAGGGCAATCACTGGAAAGATGTCAGTTTTAAAGTGGTACAGCATAGGATAGGAACCTGGATTTCATGTCAATATGCCCATATCAGAACCACTGTGTTGTAAAGTGGCTTTGATGCAAAGTTATTTAACATCATGTGTCAGTAAACCAAACATTCCATTAGCCTTTGAATAGTGGTGCTAGATTAGGTCCTTCTGGGAGGAGAGGCAAAACCATACCCAATACATGTATCAATGTCAATCAAAAAGGGTTGCTGCTCCTTTCAGAGTAGAATGTGTCTAATGGAGTTTATCTACCACCAAGTGGCTATTTGCACTCCTGCAGGGATGGTGCCATATTGAGGAACTACCATCAGTCTTGGTTTTCAGCAGTTGGACATTTTAGCAGCAGCAGTGATGAGAGGGGACCCATGTTCTTAGACCCAAACATCCTTGGTAACCATGATTATCCAGCTCATGGGTCTATTGTGCCAGTAGTGAGTTGGCTGTTGGACAAATTCTGAATGATACCAACTGACCTAGTCAATCTATTTAGTTGTTTAGTGCCTTTTCAAGGGTGGATGTTTTCTAATGGGTGTCAACATGTGATGCAAAGATCCTCACAGCTCATGCCTATTTTTCAGTATGCCTATTCCACAGACCTCATTTTCCTCCCATCTGAATCTTTCCAAGCCCCTAATCCCCCAGCCAAGCCATTCACCAGTGTTTATAAGTCTATATACATTCTTTAGAATGTATACTTCTCCTCCTACACAAAGTGGATGGCCAGGTTAACCATCAAATATCTATCCATTGAGAGAATTTCCCTTCGTTGTTGTTTCCTAGGGCCACCTCTGAATGGGACTGAGTGACCAAGTCCACTTAAAGGCGAGTCACTGATAAGATAGTGGTAGATGACATGGAGGTCCTGGCCATCTGCACATGCTTTCCCACACTACTCATGTGTAATCCTGAATGAACCCCTTCTATACTACAATAGATTGCTGCTAGACACACTTGACCTGATAAGGTAGTGGGCCTGGAAAAAGCCAAGTGTGATGGTCAGTTTATTCCCTTTGGACTAAGCCACAGTCCCAAGTTATTCAATCACATATTAATCTAGGTGTTGCTTTGGAAGTATTTTGTAAACGTAATTAGCATCTACAATCAGCTGACTTTAAGTAAAAGACATTATCCTAGACAATCTGGGTGGACTGAATCTAACCAATCAAAGGCTTTAAGAGCAGAACTGAGATTTCCATGAGGAAGAAACTTCCCCTGTGGACCAAAGCCTCAGGTCCTGCCTGAAAGTTTTGAACTACTCTTCCTGATGGGCTGGCCTATGGATTTCTGGCTCTCCTAGCCAGCCCTGCAAACCATATAAACTAGGTTCTTGCAAGAAACATCTCCCTCCCTCCCCCCACCTCTGCTTTTCAAAAGGTATATAATTCTCTGCTACAGATAGCATGACCTTCACCTAGAATTTTAGTAGTCTGTGCCAGTGATTCTCTTTTTAGGACTTGTCATTAACTGCACACCATCTTGTTTCCTAAACGCAGATACCTCAATACTACTGTACTGGGTCATAAGGTCATACTGGCATGCACCACAGTCTTCAAGCACATTCCTCCTAGGTGTTACTCAAAGTTGGGAGCATTTTCTCACCTGATATATGGATCAAAACAGTATTCCCAGAGATGGAACATCCTACCTCTAAAACTCAAGAGACTAAACAGTTATTACACTTGATTCTTAGTGGTGGGAGGTGCAAAATGCAAAAATTTATCTTTTGCATTGGAGAGGTTGCCCTGGCATACACCAGAACTCCAGACTTGCTTCAAACCTCACTGATATAGTCAGCCTCCAAATATTTGTAGGGATCATCTCATATCCTCTGCAGTGTATTTGTCTTCCCAGGATTCCAACTTCCTTGCTACTTCTTGTTCACCTGGTCTCATTAAGATGAAGTCATCTATCTGTGAGATTTCCACTCAATCCACTTTCCCTTGCACTATTTGTTATAGGACAGTAGTGTTATCATAGGCCTCTGGCAGTAAAGGTATACTATAATCTGTTTTAAATGAATACTTAGAAATACTATTTCTAATCTTCTTTCTTGATAGGGAGGGAAAAAAATATATTTGCAAGATCACTGATTGCATACTATATCCTGAAGCTGTATTAAGATGATCTAGCAAAGATTCCTCATTCCACACAACTGCAATTGGGATTGCTATGTGGTTGACATGGCAGGGGTCAATGCCATCCTCCAGAATCCATCTGGCATTTTTAAAGACATGAATAAAGTGGAGATATAATGGGCATCACCACCCCAAGAATAACATTAACCTCTTACATTCCCTCCAAGATAAGATATTGTTTTTAATTTTTCTATTTTGGCTGGGGGAGGGGTGCTTTAGAAGGCTACCACTTGACCTTCTCACTGTGATAGTTCTTACCTCACAGGATAAGGAGTCAATGTGGGACCTGCCAACTACCAAGTATATCCATTAGATTTTATATTTGGGGACATATTATATTATTTTGGGGTAGGAAAATTACTATTAAATGTGTTCATGAATGAAGTGGACCCACCATGAGCCAGACTTGGCCAAGATTCCATTTATTGCCTGGCCTCCATAAACCCCACTCTAATAAAAGGGCTTGATAATGCTTTGAGTCCTTTGTTGTCAATGCCAGTTTGGACCTTGTGTCTCCAATATCTTGTGGGCATTCTGCTTTCCCTACTGTATGTTCCTGAAGTCAATGGCTATGGGTTCCTTTGAATAAGAAACAGGGAATAATGGTTGCATATCCTTGCCATAGTGTTGCAAGGTTCTTCCTTCTGAAAGATTGACAGCTTCAGTATGTGGGTCTGGGTCAGAAAATTGGCTTGAATTCAGAAATTAGGCAAGGTGTTACAACTTTTTATTGGGGTGACCACTCTTAGATTCCTGATCATCAGTCCTTATTTTATTCTGTTTGCATAGATTGAGAAACACTCTCAATACCTCTGTTTTGCTCATAGGGACAATATGTTCTATTACCCAAATCCATAGCTCTCCATATTTTATATGGAATCCCTACTGGTACAGCAAACTTGTTGAGGATAAATATTCAACTTTCTTAACCTTCTTTGGGTTTCTGCTATTTTTATGATTAAATTTGATTTTCCTGTCCCCTGGCTGTATAAGATCAGAGTCTCTTTATATATTGTCAAGGAGGACCTCTTTGACTTTATTTGTTCAGTCTTTCAATTTTCTTCTCCAAATCATCAATTTCTCTCAAAATAGTAATCCATTTCCTTTGCCTTTATAAATACTATTTTGATGTGCTTTTTAATTGCCTGATACATTACTTCCATCAGTGTCTCCCCTTCCAGCACATACCAGTTCCTAACAGTAAAAGTTTTAACAAATTTCACTGTGGCTGCATGCCGAGAGCTATCAGTGCTCTGCCTGTTGCCAATAGGTGATCCAGTCTGTTTCTTTGGACCACTTCTAGCCTTATTGTGTTTTCCAGCTTCTGAGACAGAGATCTGTGTACAGGGTAGTACCCTTGGGATCAATATCTGTGACAAAGCGAAGAGTACAGGAAAGGGTAGAGGGAGACCTTAGGCTATGTTGGAGTAACAGCTATGATGAACTCTGGAGCTGGGAGGGCCCTGCAGAGTTGTCTCCTCATTGGACATGGGGTGCCTCTGAAAAGCGGGTGTTACCTAAAAGAAGTTGGCTGTCTTAACAGACTGGTGGTTGCCAAGGGGGAGGGGCTTGGGGAGGGGTGGAGTGGGAGATTGGGGTTAGCAGATGTATGCTTTTATATATATGGAATGGGTAAACAACAAGGTCCTACTGTATAGCACAGAGACCTATATTCAGTATCCTATGATAAACCATAATGGAAAGGAATATTTAAAAAAAAGAATATATATATGTATAACTGAATCACTTTGCTGCACAGCAGTAATTAACACAACATTTCAAATCAACTATACTTCAAAAAACAAGTTTGCTCTCTTTATCCTAGGGCACTTGTTGGGAGACAGGAATCACCTAACAAGTTAAAATCTCCAGCAGGCAGGAAGAGGGATACTTAGTCTCAAAGCCGAGGCACATGCACGTTTGCGTATCTGAGTCCCTGCGTGCGTGCCTGTGTGCGTAGTGCGTGCCTGTGTGCGTAGTGCGTGCATGCGTACGTAAGGAAGGTGAGGTCGACGTTGAGCCTCCGCTACACAGGCTTCTCCTTCGGTAAGTAGAGTCCGTAATGATAAAGCCCTTTGTTAGTTTTCACTCTGACTTGCTTTCTTTTCTAAAAACTAACCCTCCTACTTACGTTGAGACAAACTAGGTAATTGTAGAAAGAATTTTAGAGAATTAAAGAAGGATAGTTCAGTTTACCTGAGGTTTTGCACAGCTTTTTGAGGTAGTGGTGTGCGTTCTCATTTGAGTACGTGTCAGAATGTAGACAAGAACAAGGATACGGAAGATGAGTTTCTCTCGATATTTTGTAAGGTGTCTTTTTTTTTTTTTCCTCGTGAATTTGCTTTTGTTTTTATTGGACTATAGGGGATGGGTTGGGAAATATCTCCGCAAGTTATGCCCCACCAGGGAAATGTCTATTCTCGTTTTCCTGGGACAGCTTTCGGAGCGTTTTCTTTTTCTGGGAGCCGCTGCTCTTGCTGGCAGCAGCCTCTTCAGGTCCACTGCTGAGTGGCTCCTCCTTGGAAGAGAATTTCCTCTTTTTCTTGGGGACCCTCTTGTTTCCTGACTCTTCTGGGTCTCTAACTGGTTCCTCTTTGGGGAAGGATTTCTGCCTCTTGGGAATACTTCCACTTGCAGCTGTCTCTTCAAGATCACTACTAACCAGATCCTCCTTGGAAAAAGATTTCTTTTTCTTGGGTTTGGAGGAGACAGATGGGTCTTCCATTCCATTCTCCTAAGGAGACTCCTAGGGCTTTTGCTTTTTCTTGTTTTGGGGTCTTTCACTTGTCTCCCCACTCTCCTCCAGAGTACTCCTGATGTTTTCTGAAGATGGCAGGGCAATTGCAGCCAGCCATTTCTTTTCCTTCTTCAAGCGTTTCTTCTCCTGTTTCTCCAACTTCCTAGTAATCTCAGCAGCCACTTCCTCTGCCTGAACCATTGCCTCCTTCATGACACCCATATTCTTTTGTGGAATCTCTCCAGTCTCATCGGAGGACAGCCACTCCTCAACTTGTCTTGAAGCTTCTCCCCAGATACACTGGTGGGTACCTCAGAGAAGCAATCAGTTTGTTAGGCAAGACTGCATTTGTTTGCCAGGTATTGGGAGATGCGACCTTTGTTCTTGGCAGCTGCTGGGCCAATGAAGGTAGTATGGAAAATGGGTCCATATTTTGGGGTGTTATCCCTTGTCTCCAGGGCTCTGGAAACTTTGTTGCTTTGCTGGGCCTAGGGAATCACTCAGATGCCAGGTCTGGCCATCACTAGGGTTACTTTTAAAATATAACTCCATAAAATATTTTATTTGAAACTTTGTGAATCTCTAGAAGATGACAAATAGTCATATTTAAATGTAAGTACAGATGCTCATTCCCAATTAATCTAGAAACACTCTTAGCTCTTGTGTCTCAGGTCCTTTCATTTCATAGGCACTCCTAAGCTCTGACTGAATATAGACTAAGGTACTGGCAGTGAGGTGCGGAGGATACTATCTTCTGTTACCTTTATTCTGTAAACAACATGAGATTTTAAGATGGCTTATTTTAAAGGTATTTGCTGAAATAACAGCAGGACATTATACCTACACCCTCTGAGTACTTTTCTGATGCTTGGAGTTTGTGGATATAGGACAGCATATATGGCATTATCCTTAGAAATAATGTAGATAACACAGGTGAAAGTGGCTCTAGCCCTTATTTGAGCTAGGCTTGTGTTAAAAGAGGTAAAAGGAAGAGTTTATTCTTTTTTTCTCTTAATGTAGTTAACTTCCAAACTAGTCAAATTCAATGTGAAGATTCACTTGCATTCACTCTCCATGGAAAATGACACTGACTGCTTCCCAACTTCCATATGTGGGATTTGAGTAGGTGAACACTTTCATCTCAAGTGCTGCAGTCATATATATTTGCCCCTGTGAACATCTTTTGGGTTCTGCCATCAAATCAGCAAGTTGCCTTCAATGCCAATGGTGGTATTTTATCATGTTGCTTCTCCACAGTAAATTCCAAACCTTCCCTGGCTTGGCTGTGACCACCTGTTCTCCCACACCTGTTTCAATTTATAAACCATATGCTGTAGTCACAGCTGAGAACTGTTGTAGACATGATGTGATTTCTCATAAATATTTCATAAATTCAAAGTTTCCCACACTTCAAAATAATTTGAAGACACTGATTTTACTGAAAATCTCACAGAGACTGACATACACCCTTTATTATCATCATTATTTAAGAAAAGAGAGATGAAGTTTGCAGCCTTAAAAAATAACCTGCATCAATACTAGAATAGCACTACCTTGGTATTTATGCATTTAAACAAACACAACTACAGCCTATGGTAAAATAATTCAAGTGC
This sequence comes from Balaenoptera musculus, assembly GCF_009873245.2. Taxonomy (NCBI): domain Eukaryota; kingdom Metazoa; phylum Chordata; class Mammalia; order Artiodactyla; family Balaenopteridae; genus Balaenoptera; species Balaenoptera musculus. The sequence continues at coordinate 86,675,495 of NC_045789.1, read as the reverse complement.
AGTAATTGGTCTGAAATGTACATATGCTCAGGAAATCCAGGGAAACAGATGTTTTCACATTGCATTTCCTACATGGACTAAGAGACACACTTCACAAAACAATCAAATATGCACCAAAAATCCATTTATACTAATTGGCACAATGTTGTCATTAGTATTTTGAGAATGTAAACTAAGTGAATTTTTGCAAATCATACTTTGTAAGTAACAAAATCCTAAAATTAAGCTTGCTTAAATAATAAAGAAAATTGTCTGGCTTATTAACTGAACAGATAAGAGATCTGTTGAATTTCAGGCTGGGATTGATTCAAGAATAAAAGAACTGTGGCCAGGACTCTGCTTTCCTATCTCCTCTTCTCAGCTTTGTTTTTACAGGACAGTCCTACCTTTATTTTTAGAGAATGTATGCTATTGTTTCCTCAGCCTTCATTCTTTCCTGTTTAAGTCAAGTGCAAAAGAGTTTCATATGGTAGCACTATAAAACAAACAAAAAACAGTAAAAACCAAGACAATGACGAAGAAAAAAACTCCTTTCTCTCCAGAAGTCTCAATAAACATTTTCTCTCATCTCATTTATTATAATCTAAATGACCATTTATGAAAGAAATATTTTGAACTAAGGAATGAAGCCAATCAGGATCTAGCACTAGGAATTCATCCCTCTGAGACCACATTCTTGATAATAGGGAAGAGGCGAATTTCCCAATTGAGGATCAAGGTCCTTTTTTAGGGAGAGGGAGGATGCATGTGAAAGAAGTCAATTTGTATTTGCATCTGTCAGTATGTATACCTATAGATGTATACATACACACACAAATTTGGGATGATGCTGTATTTTTCTGTCTTGCTATTTAGACTTGGAATTTTATCACAAATGTTTTTTCCATCTCAATACATAGTCTACAGAAATGTTAGACTTTCAAAGGAAGTGAAGAGCAGGGATTGTTGCTAAGTTGATCACTCTTGCATCAATGGATAAATAATATAGAACATTTTGATCCCATTTGCCTAGAAATTTTTGAAGAGACATGATGGTAAACAGTTCAGCCAAACAGTCTGTTTGTGTAGACATATTTCTTAATGAGAAAAGACTTGACCAGAATAAATGTAATAGCAATATAGTGCTTACATTTTTCCTTCATTGTGGTACGTCTTTAGAGGATAAATTTCTCTTTTATGGCAGAAATACAGTTCATATTATTCCTTTCTGATTTACTTCTTTACTTGCTTTATTTCTTTATTTGACCACAATTCTTTTATTCTTGAACTACCCTGTCCTGAAATTAGATGGATCTACCTCTTGTCTGTTCAGTCAGGTACTTTATTATTTAAGCCAGTTTTATTTGAGGTTTCTGTTACTTGCAAAGCATGATTTGTAAATGATTTCAGTTCATTTAAATCCTTATAAATGAAAAACTGTCGTCTGACAAATGTTTATCACCATGGCAATGATGGGCCAAACAGAGGCCCATTATGCAAGTTTTGTGTCTTTTAGCAGGTAGACATAATCATGGAACATTGGTTTTGGAAAGTTTCCTCAGAGATCATCTGGGGATGGGGACCCATATCTAGCTCCTTGCCAGCCATATCCGGTCTTGCTAATTCCTTCACACGTCTCCTTCACATATTACCTGTGGCTGCTTTCATACTGCAAAGGCAGACGTGACTAGTTCTCACTGCAAATTCAAAAATATTTACTAACTGGCTCTTTTCAGAAAATGTTTGTCGACACCTGCTCAAGGTTATGGGTGGCAAACAGATTTTCTGTTACTTGATATCTTGAGTAAACTGACAGTAATTTCCTTTAGGGATATTCGGAGGACTGGGGAGGAGCATGAGCAAGGACTGCTGACGTCTGCTTTGGGTTTCTGAGGGGCCAGTGTTTATACGTATGTTAGTACTTAGCAAACATCCTCAGTATAAAAATAAAGGAGAAAATGGTTGTATTCAAGGAATGCTGTTCTAAGAGATGGGGAATTAGTTTCTACCTATTACTAACTGGGTCTTTGGGTAAACTCTGTGTCTTAGTCAATATCTGCCCTCTCCAAAAGTACATAACAATGCCTAGCCTAATTATGTCTTAGAGAGGCTGGCACATGTGAAAACACATGTGGGAATGCTTTTTATATTATTGGACTAAGAGAAAGAAATACTAATAATTTATCATAATGCTTTGTTGGAAATGGCCATAAATAATGTCTACATACCAGGGCACTTTTGACTATATGTTATTTATAGGATTTATAATCTTTGTTGTAGAATTATTGTATCTGTCTATCTATACATAATCTTTGTTGTAGAATTATTATACAATATACACACATGTGTGTGTGTGTATGTGTATATACATATATGCACATTCAGTATCATTATACTATATACTCATTTGGTGTATTTAAACCCAAGTAATCTGGTACTGAAGTCTCAGTTCTCCTTTGTGCAATACCACCTTTTGAAGTGTGGTACCATAGCCTGGGTATCTTAGGATGAGACACATGTGCATAAGAGAAATAGGCACGGAAATATCAAACCCTGGGCTTGAGACAGACCCAGGCCCAAGTGCTTTAACTGGCACAGTGATGAAACTTGCTCCCATATTGCCATGAAGAGTTTCAACTTACATTGAAATGATGAGTTGGGAACGGTGGCAGTGAGCCTAGCGAGCTACTCTTCACCTGATAACGTATGAAGTGGTGAGGGACGGAATTTGGACGGCCCATTGTCAGCAGGATTGTGAGAAAAGGTGGCAAAAATTTTAGAAAATATATAATATCGCAGTTTCAGTTTCAAATATTTCATATCTTCTTTTCTATTTGGGACATTACCATTCCACAGTTGGTCACCATGTTGTAACAAAAATATTTCCTTTATCCCAACTTCCCCTTGTAGTCCATACTCTTATATTACCTCAAGAGTCTGCTCATTTGTCTTAAGCACTGCTTACCTTGACTTTAATAATACTTTTTCCCACAACTTTAAAAAGTATATATACATGTTATGGAAAACTGAGAAGCACAAGAAGCCAAGAACACAAAATCATCCATAATTACAAGCAGTCTATATTTTGACGTATTTGTCTAGTCACTAATGGTATCTCTATATTTTCATGTGGTCCTTTGGTGTGTATACACAATACACAGTGAAGCATACATTTTTTATATGATAGTGCAGTATATATCATGATTTTTTTTCACATCATGAATATTTACCAATTCAAAGTCCCAAAGTCATGAGTAGTTTGATTATCAAGAATATACTACATGGGGCTTCCCTGGTGGCACAGTGGTTAAGAATCTGCCTGCCAAAGCAGGGGACACGGGTTCAAGCCCTGGTCCGGGAAGATCCCACATGCCGTGGAGCCACTAAGCCCGTGTGCCACAACTACTGAGCCTGCGCTCTGGAGCCCGCGATCCACAGCTACTGAAGCCCGTGCGCCTAGAGCCCGTGATCTGCAACAAGAGAAGCCACTGCAATGAGAAACCTGCGCACCACCGCAATGAAGAGTAGCCCCTGCTCGCTGCAACTAGAGAAAGCCCGTGAGCAGCAACGAACACCCAACACAGCCAAAAATAAATAAAATAAAATAAAAAAGAAATTAATTTAAAAAAATACACTACACTATAACAATCAGAAAAGAAATATAATCCAGCCTTTTCGGGAGAAAATTTGCTTAAAAGACAAAATGATAACAGACCTCTGGATAGATTTTGGCTAAGTTACAATTAAAATACTGTATTCTCTTAATGTGCAATTTAAAATGAGACCCAGAGCAATAAAGTCCAATAAGCATAATGCTTCTAGATGTTTCTAAAATTCATAGTATTCAAATACTAGTGAGAGATATGTTGCCATTTAATTATTTAAAAATCTATTCATATGGTATGGCCAAAAGAAATTCACACATACACCAATTGTTATAATCAAAATGTAAACATGAACACAGCTGCATACATCCTTTCCTTTACAGTTCCTTCTGCCACAATCACAATGAAAAAATCTTGATTCATATTGCTTCAGAGATAATTTAACAATTCCATGTTTAAGATTCGTCTTTTCTATTATATATAACAAAAAGATATTCATAAGTTGGTTAGTTCACTAGTTCTACTTTTTGTTATACACTGTCTCTTCAAGGCATTTAAAAAGCTTAGGTATTGTAAAATAAAGACAGAAATTTGTCCACAATAACTCAGGCATTTCCTAAAAAATAAACATATAGAACTGAAGTTATAATCTGAAACTGTCTTCTAGATACAGAGATATTATCCAAGAGTCCTCCTTTTCATCCTTTCTCTCCTCTTTGCCCCTCAGGTCTAAGGATGGTAAATGATCTCTGTTATTACTATCCCTGTGGTACTGTGTTAGTTCTTGATCACTATTCTAAAACCTGCCTTAAAACTTTTAAAATTGTTCTTTTATTAAACTTCCCTCGTATTGCTCAACGGGAGGGTCCGATTTACCATTTACTAATGCAAACTTGACTCATATCAGCTAAAGATTTCAGGTGATAGCAGATGTCCTGAAGAAAAATAACACTTTCACTCAAATAGATTGTCAACCTCCTGAGAGCAGACACCATCTTATCTTGCTAATTACTGTGTCTCTATTACTTAACATAATATATGTAATATAGAAACACACAACAATATGTTTTTAAAATAAAAGACCAAATATTTGAATGAAAGAATGAGGATTGAAAAGGCACATAAGAGGATCACTCAAATCTTTTAACTCTTTGCCAGGATTTTTAATAATGATAAGACATAGCATCCATGTTATATAGCACCCACATTATATTCTGAAATTCTGATACGAATAGAAAATTTTTAATCTTTATGATTTGATACAATTGTAGTTGCACTGAGTTAAATTATGTGCCATCTCTCCTACCAAATTCATGTTCACTCAGAACCTCAGAATTTGGGTCTTATTTAGAAATAGAATTTTTGCAGATGTAATTAAATTGAGGTCATACAGGATTAAGGTGTAGTTTAATCTGATGATTGGTGTACTTATAAGAGGAAAATTGGTCAAAGAGACATGCATAGGGGAAGACAATGTGAAGAAACACAGAGAATACCATATGAAGATGGAGGGAGAGATTGGAGATATATGTCTATAGGACACGGAACATCAAAGATTGGCTGGCAACCACCAGAAGGCAGGAGAAAGGCATGAGACAGATGAACCCCTAAGAAGGAACCAACCCTGCTGACATCATTATTTCAAACTTCTGGCTTCCTGAGTGATGAGAGAATAAATTTGTTATCTCAAGCCAGTAAGTTTATGGTAATTTTTATTAGTCCTAAGAAACTGATACAATAGTTCATTTATTCCACAAATATTTATAAACACCTAACATGTGTCAAGCATTAACCTATGTTGTGGTGATACAATGGTGTACAGGACAAAGAAAGTGCCTCTCTTCATGAAGTGCATATTGTGTTGGACTGCCAGTAAACAAATATATAAATAGGGGATACCATGTCAGGGAGTGATAACAACTACAAAGGAGTAAAGCAGAGTATGATAAAGAGTTACAGAAATGTACTATTTTATGTGAAGTAATCCCACACCTTGCTAAAGTAGTGATATTTGATGAGAGACTTAATTGAAATGAAGAATCAAAATGTGTGAAGATCTGGAATAAAAGAACAAGAAAACGCAAGTACAAAAGCCCTGAGGTGTGACCAAGCTTGGTGTATTTGAAAACAGCAAGTAGACTAGTGTGTCCAAACTATAGTGAATAGGGCAAAGGAAATGATTTAGGTGAAATAACATAGTAATGCCCTCTTAATACTTAGTAAGGAATTTTTATTTTATTTTAAGTATAATTGAAAGCCACTGTAGTTTGTGTACATAGGGGAGAGTATAAATTTTTTAATCCATATTTAAAAAATAACACTTTTGCTTCTGTGTGAATAATAAGCATAATAGGCAAGTGTGGAAGTAGGGAGATCAGTTAGTAAGCTATTGCATTAATTTAGGCAGGATATCATGATAGCTAGGTCTAGAATGTTGGCAGTAAAGGTCATGAAAGAATTCATGGATGGAAGAGAAAATAGAATTTGCTGCAAGGTATGAAGATAAGGTGTGAAAGAAAGACCAGGATCAAAGATGAATCTTAATTTATGGCCAAAGTAATTAGTAAATGATGGTGCAATTTACTGAAATATGAAACAAGAAAAACCAAAAGTTTAGTGGCCAAGTTGAGTTTGGAATGCCTATAGCATATTAATGGGAAAGACGAGTAGATAGTTGGATATTGAAGTCTGAAACTTGGGAGTGGTTTTTCTATTAACACAAGCAAGAGAAATGGGACAGTAATTGCAGGACGAAGTGGTATTTCAGTAAGTTAATCATGTTTCTATTCTTAATCTAGGAGATATCACAGCATATTTGTCTGGTGATGGAAATAATCGAGAACATAGGACTAAATTTATGATTTAGGAGGGATGGGGAAATTGTAGGGGCATTGTCACTGAGGCAAGTGGAAAGGATTCAGTGTGTACATGGAAGGGTTGGACTTAGCTAGAAGCATCAGTTAGACTCACTTTAGAAGGAAAGGGCAGAATACAAGGATATAGATCTAGGCTGTCTGCTACACTTGAAGTTACTAACTTACCTAGTTTTCTTCTAATTGCTTCTTTTTTTCTTAGAGACAAGGAAGCTTAGAATGAGCAGTGGGGAAGAGGGATTAGAGTCTTGAGAAGAAAAAAGTTATTAAAAAACCATGTCAGAGAATAGAGAGGAAATTGTGAAATTAACACAAGATGATTTCATGACTAGGCAATGCTGAGGGCCCACTTAAGATCTCTTGTTGTAAATTTAAAGTGAGACCAGCCAGCAGGGTTCTCTGATTTTCTCTAGCTGTAAACAACTGCTTAGGCACAGGAGAGAAGGAGTTAGAGTTGGGTTTAATTGGGTTCAGATTTTGTGAAGTCAGTATAATACAGAGGCAAAGAATTATGTATGTGTGCAAAGTGTGATGGGCTTTGGAATTTAAACTAGTAAAGAGGGGAATGAGGACATACAGGTAATGAAGGACACTTAAAATATGGTATTAAAATGGTATGGTTAATTATTGGAGGTCCCAGTGGATAAAAAGTGTGTTAGACTCATAGATGCTAAAGTGAATAAGCTAGATTAACATAATACATTTAAAATGTGCAAAATAAATATCAAACAAGCAAACTAAACTGAACTCAAGAACAGGTAGATTTTGATTAACTGATAAATTAGGGAAAATTCAGATACTATTAAAATTTCTCCTTCAAAATTTGTAAAATAGAAGTTGGTTTAAAATGAATATCACTTTCCTGAGGTTTGATTCATTACATTTTGTTGTTCCTTCTTAATTTAAAATTGTAGAGTATTGGAGCAAAGCTATTCAACAGCATGAAATATTGTTTATATAATACTCATAAGAAATATACACATCTTCCAATAAAAGTGGGCTGTGCTTTTTCTAGAATTAGGAGTCTATATAGTTTTTGATAAATCCCTTTATTTTTTGTTTACTTGTTACAAGGCAGCAGGTGGATTTATTTTTTATGCAACAATGCTGTTTACATTACGAATCAAAGTAGGTAAGAAATAACTCTTCTATTCCCAGAAATAATCCTTGATCTTATTTTGGTTCAGATCTTTGGAACTTTTTTCTTTTATATTTTCATAATTATTCTCTAGGTGTCTTAAGAAGAAATTTAAGTCTGAAGCCCTAAGACTTAGTATATATTATAATAAGTATTTCTCAATGGGGAGAGAATTTTATTTCTATTGTTTGATACATATGTTATCACAAAATGCTAAGAGAAATCACATTGTTATATTTTACCTGTGTACCATAAATTTTTGTCAGAGTTAAAGATCAATTCATTATCAAGGACAGTAAATTAGTAGGTTGTTTTATCCCTTCTCTTAAACTAATGGTTTATTTATTTCATTAATGGTTGTTTTCTTGGCAATTGGAATAGCAATATGAGTTTTTAAAATTCTCTTCTTCACAGTAATATTTTACTTTATTCTACTGTTATTTAATTTTTAATTTGAAAATTAAAATGTTAATAATTTATTTTTTTCAATGTAGCTAATTTTTAAAAGGTTGTTGTTGAAAGTTCCACTCCTGCTTAGGATGTATAAAACTGCAAAAACAAAAGAGAAAATAACCCCCCCCCCAAAGAAAAGGGAAAAAAAAACATTGCTCCCACAACAATGAGGAAAAGATGGAAAATCTACAAAATCTAATGTTTTCTTGGGTCCATCAGAGAACTCAAATTGCAAGGAAATCAAAGGACAAAGAGGGACTAGCCCCTCCATGAGAGATGGGAACACATTCTCATCTTTGGCAGATCACAGAGAAAGATGCATCCACCATACAAGGGGGTAACAAGAAATCAACTGAAATTTTTAATGAATTCTTAAAGGCCAAGTGTGGGTTAGTGTTAATTTTGAATAGCAGAGGGGAAACTCATAATCACTTTCAAGCTTTTCTCCACAGACCTCCCCTGGGAAACTGTTACCTATCAGGATTCTTGGACTTCTTAATCAATAGAAATTGATAAGATGCCAGACAAGAAATTCAGGGAAGGCATTATTGGGATTCCTGCTGTAGCATGAGGGAACGAAAACAAGTAACAGTTTCCCTTGCTCGCTCCCTGAGAGGGAGCGAACTGGTGCCTTAAATGGGGTGAGGGTAGGGGTGGGTCCAGTGGTCATGCCGGAAGAGTGGTTTAAGTGGTCTGCCCACTCCCTTGGGGCTGCTGTGTGCCGGGATCATGCGCAGTACCCTGCTTTTTCTCCTGACACCTCAGAAGTGGCAGTTGAGTGTTTGGTCTTTTTATATCTTGTTGTTCATAATTTGCCCCAACTGCGCATGTTTGCAGTTAAATTTAGTCCCTTATAGTTTCTTTGTATTCTGTTACTTCAGGAGATGAGACGTTTGTCCAGGTGTAAGCACTGCAGCAAAGGGTACCAGGTCCTGGGTACCAGCCTGTCTCAAAATCACGTTAAAGGTTAGGGACAGAGCAGAGAGAGCGCTTCTCCATGGGTGGGCATGAAAGAAGTGATTGGTGCCTGAGAGAGGAAGGGAACAGAAAAAGAGGCCTACTTACTCCGTATTCCTTACTTTCTTGTATAAAATAAAAGCTGTAAGCCACTGGGGAAGGAATAGAAATCCATTTTCCTCTGTCTACCTGCTTCTGGAGGAGAGATAGAAAACCCTATCCCAAGACACCAAAATCCATTGCCATTGGGGAAAAGATGAAGCCAAAAAACAAAACAAAACAAAAAATCTAACCCTGAGGGAGAGTCAGGAAACTGTGTGGCTAATTTCTACAATGATACTATGTAGAAGTCTGTAGACACAGAGAGAGACTCTCAATAGGTACATAAAAAGAATTGGATAAGGTCCAACATCTATATCCAATAAAAACTGCTAGCAAACTAGGAATAGAAGAAAATGTCTTTGACTTGATAGAAGAAAACTGTAGTTAATATACTTAATAGTGAGAGAATGACTGACTGCTTCCCCCACTTAGATGGGAAACAAGGTAGGAATCTTTGCTCTTGTAACTCCAGGAATGAACTGGAGGTCTTTAATGATGAAATGGTGCAAGATAAAGAAGTAAGAGGCATACAAATTATAAAGAAGTGAAATGATTTTTATTCACTGATGGCATGATTTCTACATAGGAAACCCCAAAGAATTTATAAATAAAACTACAGAACCTGTAAGTGATTTTTATCATGGTCTCAGTATATGAGGTCAACAGAAATCCATTGTGTTTCTGTATACTACTAGAAATGAAGTGGGCATTGAAATTAAAAAATCAATGTTGATTACAATAACATCAAAACCATGAGATACTTAGGGATACATCATACACGATACATGCAATAATCGCATGCTAAAAACTAGAAAATACTGTTGATAGAAAACAAAGGAGACACAAAAAATTGAATAACTACAACATGCTCATGTTTCAAAAGACTCAATATTGTTATGATACTGAGCCTTCTAAAATGGATCTACCAATTAAATGCAATGCCAATCAAAATTCCAGCAGGCTTTTTTCTTACAGAAATTGACAAGCTGATTCTACACTTTTTATATTAATGCAAAACACCGAAAACAATCAAGCAATTTTGAAAAATAGGAACACAGTTGGAAGACCTACTACTTGATTTTCAAAGCTTAATGTAAAGCTACAGTAATTAAGACAATGTGTTATTGGAAAAAGGACAGGTGTGTAGATCAGTGTAACATAGGAAGTCCAGACATAGACTCACACATATATGGTTAGTTAATTGATTTTGACCAAGTTGTCAAAATAATTCAGTAGAAAAAAGATAGTCTTTAACAAGTGAACAACTGGACATCAGTTGTTTGAGTATGAACTTCAACCCATGAAAAATAAACTCAAAATGAACCATAGATTTACCTGTAAAATGTAAAACTATAAAAACTATAAAACTTTTCAAAGAAAGTGTAAAAGAAAAAATTTTGTGACTAAACAAAGGTTTACACATAAAATCATAAGCTATAAAAACATTAGCTATAAAAGAAAAAATGATAAATAGAACTTCATGAAAATTAAGAACTTCTGTTCATTGGACAACAGTGTAAAGATTATGAATAAACAAGCCACTGATACAGGTAAATTTTTTGCAAAACAAACACATCTGATCAAGTACTTTTATCAAGAATACATAAAGAACTCTCACAGATCAATAATAAGAAAACCAAAATATCAATACAACTTTTTATTAAAGATCTGAATACCCATTTCACTAAAATATAGCTGTGGGTAGCAATGCAGGTACTTGAAAAGATGCTCAATGACAGTACCCATCAGGAAACCACAATATGATATTAGTATCTGTTATGAGCTGAACTGTGCTCTCTCAAATTCGTGTTGAAGCTCTAACCCCTAATACTAAAAATGTGACTGTATTTGGAGGTAGGGCCTTTAAAGAGATGATTAAGTTAAAATGAGGCCATTAGGGTTGCCCCTAATCTAATGTAACTGGTGTCCTTATAAGAAGAGGACATTTAGACATACAAAGAGACACTTGTGGTGTGCATGCACAGAGGAAAGACCTTATGAGGTCACAACAAGAAGGAAGCTACCTGCGAGCCAAGGAGAGAGGCCTCACAAGAAAATACACCCGATAATTCTTCCATCTTGTACTTCCAGCCTCCAAAACCATGAGAAAATACATTTCTGTTGTTTAAGCCAGCCGACTGGTATTTTGTTATGGCAGCCCTAGCAAACTAATACAAATATGCATCTATTAGAATGGTTAACATTTTTTCAAAATAAAAAAGCCAAGCTTTTACGAGGATGTAGAGTAACTAGGACTAAAATACATTGTTAGCAGGAAAGCAAAATAGTACAACCAACTTGGAAACCAGTTTGTCAGCTTCTTATAACATTAAGTGTACACTTTTTGAATCAAGAATCCCATTTTTAGGTATTTATTTAATGGAAATTAAAAGGTATGACTACACAAAGACTTGTACCTGAATTTTTGTTGCAGTTTTATTTGTAATGGTCCAAAATCAGAAATAATTTAGATGTCTGTTGACTGGTGAACAGATAAAATTGTGATGCATCCACACAATGGAGTATGTAAGCAATCAAAAGATGTTAATTTCTGATACATATAGAAGAACAGATCTTAAAGGTGTTATTTCAAGTAAAAGAAGCCTGACAAAGACTACACACTGCATGATTTTGCTTGTATGACATTCTTGCAGTGCAACACTAGAGGTAGAAATAGAATAGATGTTTTCAGTTGCTTGGGTTGGGCTGAGAACATTGATTACAAAGGGGTACAAGGGCAATTTTGCCCGTGTGGTAGTGATTAAGACTGTACATCTAAAAAAAGAGTAATTTTTGCTATATATAGGTTATACCTCAATAAACCTGATTTTTTTAAAAAAACAAAATCTAGAGAATAAAAATGAGCTAAAGACCAACCATGAACACTGACACATTGAGTAAAACAATAGTTAACAGGAACTAACGTATGATAGCATTAAAAGAATGGTTGTGTACTTACTAAAATTCAAGTAATATGTATTACATAAATAATTTGACCTAAGACTTCCATTAATAACCTCATAGACTACAGAAAAATGTAAATTAATTAGAGCCCTTGGCTTTTAACCATTTATGAGGGAAGCATTCATGACTACAATAGTTACACCAACAGATGCCATGTTTGAATTATTCTCTAAGTGCTGTAAATCACCAAGGATAGAGCAGTTAGTTCTTTTTTTAAAAAAATCTTTATTGGAATATAATTGCTTTACAATGGTGTGTTAGTTTCTGCTCTATAACAAAGTGAATCAGCTATACATATACATATATCCCCATATCTCCTCCCTCCCACCCCCCCTATCCCATCCCTCTAGGTGGTCACGAAGCACCGAGCTGATCTCCCTGTGCTATGTGGCTGCTTCCCACTAGCTATCTATTTTACATTTGGTAGTATATCTAAGTCCATGCCACTCTCTCACTTTGTCCCAGCTTACCCTTCCCCCTCTGTGTGTCCTCAAGTCCATTCTGTACGTCTGCGTCTTTATTCCTGTCCTGCCCCTAGTTTCTTCATAACCATTTTTTTTTTTTTAGATTCCATATATATGTGTTAGCATACGGTATTTGTTTTTCTCTTTCCGACTTACTTCACTCTATGTGACAGATTCTAGGTCCATCCACCTCACTACAAATAACTCAATTTCATTTCTTTTTATGGCTGAGTAATATTCCATTGTATATATGTGCCACATCTTCTTTATCCATTCATCTGTCGATGGACACTTAGGTTGCTTCCATGTCCTGGCTACTGTAAATAGAGTTGCTATGAACATTGTGGTACATGACTCTTTTTGAATTACGGTTTTCTCAGGGTGTATGCCCAGTAGTGGGATTGCTGGGACATATGGTAGTTCTATTTTTAGTTTTTTAAGGAACCTCCATACTGTTCTCCATAGTGGCTGTACCAATTTACATTCTCACCACACAGTGCAAGAGGGTTCCCTTTTCTCCACACCCTCTCCAGCATTTATTGTTTGTAGATTTTTGATGATAGCCATTCTGACCGATGTGAGCAGTTAGTTCTGACTGAAGATACTGGGTCAGTGAGGAGGTAACATTTGAATTAAAGTCTGCAATTTTCTGTTGTTTACCAATCTTTGATAGTTGTAAATATGTATTTGCATGATGCAAAATTCCAAAATATCTCCATATGATCTTATACACATATAAGGTGTTTAGAGATGTTGAGTACATTTGCAGCTTGCAGTGTACTTGTGGGTACCATTAAACCCTTTCTTTTCCAAAGGTCATATTGTTTCTGTCATAACAAATGCATTTCAAAGTGAACATCAACACTGGGATCACTCAACTAGTGCTCTAAAGACTTTGGATTGACACCTTACCAGAATAGATTCTGGTAAGAAAATGTTAATCTGTATTTCTTTTCTAAGTCTCTGTCTGTCTATTCTTTTATGTAAGAACATATTCAAGAGAAGTTACCTAATCTATGTTGTTACACAGATTAATGAGCAATAAAACCTACTTGTTTCCTCATGTATTAGGCAGGCACAGTGGTTCTTCATCTACGTCATCTGCACTCCATTGTTTCATTTATTAATTAATTTAATACAGTTAGTGAGATCCTACCAAGTACTATCTACCTATCTATCTATCTATCTATCTATCCATCTATCTATCTATAGTTACCATTGCCTTTGAGGTTGGTATGATGAATTGTATTTTATAGATGAAGAAACAGACTCAGGTAGCTTACATCATTACTGTGATTCCATAAATAGAGAAGTTCTTTTGATCAAAAATGCAGTATATATTTCTCTCATATTGGCAGTTGTTCCACTGGAGTATGGTTTCTGACACCTGAAGATTTGTCTTTTGCTTTTAGGTAGATGCCAATCCATTTTGGCTAGGGTCTCAAGGTTCAATATGAATTCCTGCTATAAATACAACTATCATGAAATTGGGGAGAAGCATTTTAGCCATTCATTTGCAACCAGCTTTTAAACATGAGAAAAAGTTTAGGGAAAAATTTTGTCTTTGACTTGCTAGTTATTAAGAGTGGTATTCTCCCTGGATCAATGCTAGGGCTCTTCAGACTTATTTAACTACCTTTTAATATAAAAGCTCTGGAAGAAAGAGCACTTAATGAGATGATCAAGTTTACAGATGAAAGTATGGCCTCCTGGATTGAGAAGTGCCAAGCTAATGGAATAACTTCAGCAGTTGCTCATGAGGCTATGAATGCTCAGAGCCGGGGTAGATGAACTTGAGAGCCAGCAAGCATAAAGTTTTACTTTTAGTCAAAAATGATTCAGACCAAACAGATGAAATTAAGACCTCTAAGTAGTGGATTTGAGCCAGGAAAAGATCTTTTTATTCACTATTGGCCCAGGATATTTTCTCTGAATAAAAGAATAACCCTCTCTTGAGTATCCTTAGGGAAAAAAACAAAGAAAATGAAAAGAAAATGAATTTACTCCTTTGCTCTTGACTTCTGCGTGCAGTTTTGGGTTTTGCGCTGCAAGAAAGGGAGGCCTTGCTGAAGGCAACTGAAACAATCAAGGAGTTAGATGATTTTTTTTACTAGGCTGTAGGGGCATCCTTTTGGTCTAAGGCAAGAATAAAAAAGTGGGAAAGTATCATCATGCTAGTAGAATTTAGATCCTTAATTTTGAATGGAGCCCAGATTTTTAAACTTATGAATTTTATGTTTAGGAAAAATTTGAGAGAAAAACAGATGATTGAGTCCAAGCATCTTCTATCAGCAAAAGAGCCCATGCAGTAGAACAAGGGCATCCATCCAACCTAGACCTTTCACCCTGTTCTCACTTGATATTTTCAAAACTCTGAAGGGATGCAGGGATTCTTACTCCTTTTTGAGAGTTTAGGATGTTAATTTCCAAAGAGGTTAGTTGAATTTCTTCTCACCACATAGGTAGTCCGGGATATAGCAGAGATTTAGACTCCTTTCTTCTGTTTCCAAATCCAGCATTTGTTCTTCTGCACCATGGCCATTGCTTTGAAAACTCCCCATTTTCTCTGTAATTAATTGATTATTCATTCAGCAATCACACCTGGACTTGAGAGGAAAACTATGGGTTGTTTAGATAATAGAAATGGACAGAGTCTCACATAGATTTTATCCATATTTTCATCACTGTATTGATGAGAAAAGCTTTCTTATTCAAAGATTAATATACTTTAAATATTATTAGTATTATTAAACTATGCATATACCTAATTAAATAATACTAATAGTAATATTTATTAATCTTCTACAGAATGGTTCAAATAGATGATTTTCTCTAATCTTCCTAGTAATCCTATGGAGAAGATATTAACCAAAAATCTGGGAGAATTCTTGATCATCATTGCTTCCTCTCTGAGATCTCTCAGATCTTTATTCTTTTTGCACCCTTTCCTGACTGGGAAGGGAAAGATAGTGATTTAACATTAGGTTGATGGGGACGTAGGACTAATAAAACACATTTTTGTATTTCCTGTTATGGATTCAGGGTTAAGACTCAATGGAAAGAAAAAAAGAGGATGAAAATAATTGGAGGAATGAAGTCTTAGAGGATCTATATGAAGGATGGAAGTTCTAATGTCAATGGATATGTGTAGATGCAGGTAAATTTAGATAAGATTGTGTGTGTTTGTGTGTGCATGAGCTTGTACAGGCACACATGTGACTTGGAGTGGAGGAAGGACTGAAAGTTTCTGCCTGATGAAAAGACTATGTAAAATATACATATAGAAGACAATTAGACATTTCATTTCAGCAATCCCTTGGTAAGTATGGTCTTTACAAACAGTAGTTCAAATTGAAAAAAAAAAAAAAGTTGCCTCAAACGTTTGAATATTTTCACTATTTGTTTTCAGTGTTCTATTGTTGATCCACAATTTTATTAGTTAATTATCACACATATGCACATATGTGTGAGTATATGTAAGAGAAAAACCAAAAATTTTATTTTGAATATCTGTATTTATGTCCTTAATCAACAAATTGTTTTGGTTTAGCCAGTGATGGTGAAACCTCTGGAATTATTTTTAGTCATAACTTTTCCTGAATATGTAATATATATCCAAATCATTTTGTCAATTATATTTTTCTTTTTATTCTTTTAAAATATATATAATTCTCTTTTCAAATTTGTATGTACTTTAAAAAGTCAAATACTTTTAGAAAGTCACTAATGAAATAAAATTAGTATCATGTTTCACTTATTCTCAAGCCTAATTCCTATTCCTCAGAGGCAATCCTACTTCCAGTTTTCATTTCTATTATTTACCTCCGTATCGCTAATATTTCTTCATATTTATTATATTTATCTCAAAATGTTATATATGATTTATTACTCTCTTAATGAAGAAGCTTTATCACTTATAATGCATCTCATACCTGTGTGTTTGAGTGAGCTCACAAACACATCTCATATGCGAATCCAACCATACTCCTAATTTTTTTCATCATAATTTTGTTAGATCAATATTCAGAATCTACATCACTATGGATATCTAAATATTATTCATTGCTGAGGTGTGTAATTTTGTTTCTCTTCAGTTAATCATTTTTATTTGTTTAATATAAAATAATTTTTTTATTTTGAAATCATAACCAAACTTTACAATTTTACTCTCAGTTTGTTCAACTACATTAAGGGATCTATCAATGTTATCTTACTTACCATGGTCCTCTGTTATCTTGTTTAACATGGACTTGTTTTGCCTTAGGTTTAATTTGTAATTTTCATGTCCTTACATTTACTATGATTGTGGGGATTTTCTTGGCCTATTCTCTGTGATAGATCATTTACTTCCTGGAGCCAGGTTCTTCCACTTTTTTGATAAAATTACTTGTTTAGGTGGAGCACATTTTTGGGCAAGTTTCTGAGGAAAGAAGTTATGAATATTAACTTTTAAGACCATGTGTTTTTGGGGTAGGGGAGGATACCACCCCTGCTTTTTGGTGATTCACTAAAAGGGCACATAAGATTCAGAGGCAACTGTACTCACAGTTATGGTTTATTACACTGAAAGGGTACACAGCAAGCTCAGCAGAGGGCAGGAAAAAGATGCAACAGGTAATGCCTGAAAAGGTCCAGGAGCAGACTTCCAAAGTTCTCCCTCACAGAGTGACAGGGAAAGGGAGGTCTTGCACTGAACATGCTTCTTCCTTCAGCACAGGAAATGTGCAACACACAGCTAGTGTTTCTGCCTAAGGAAACTTGCCTAAAACTCAGAGTCCAGAGATTTTATTGAAGGCTAGTCACATAGATACTCTTTGCCTGAGCAACGAGGCACTATCACCAAAATTCCAGACTCCGAAAAGTAAAGTGGTTGTTCATCATAAATCACATTGTTGGCACAAACAATATAGAAGACTAATATAATAGGATTCAGTGACCCAGTCACAAAACAACCAGTCAATACAGAGTCAGGAACATTCTACGGGCCAAGTTGCCAGGAGCCTTCCCAAGAGTCAGTATCAAGCAGAGCTTCTGAAGATAACAGTATCAGGCTGGCTGTATTAACTCTTTCCTGAACAACATGAATACCTAACAACATCCTTTTTCTACTTATACACGTTACAGACATATTATCTAGGCATTTAAAGTACTAGATATTTATTCATTTCCTTATGGAACTTGGAAGGCATGTGTCTATTCTAGCTTCTAGCGTTGCCATTGTGAAACCTTGTGCCACCCTTATTCCTGACGCTTTGTGTGTTACCTGCTTTATTTGTTTTTCCTTTCTGGAAGCTTTAAGTTTTTCTCTGTAAACTCCATATTCTAAAATTCCAGATGATATGGCTCTGTTTGAGAATTGTAAAGATTATTTTTGCTGGAAAACTAGTAGCTTCTATCTGAAAGTCATGTCCTTTAATTATGGGAAATAGTTTGTGTTGATTTAACAATTTTTCTCCCCTCTGCTTTTTCTCTTTTCTCATCCTGGAATCCCATTTTTCAGATCTCATACTTTTAGAATTGGTCATCTTATTTTTTGAGGTTTGTCTCATATTTTCCATGTGGTATATATGGTATAAAAAAAGAAATGCAGAAAATTCAAATAATATAAATAAAAACTTGATCTTAGGTGTATTTTTCTTGCTAATGTAGAAAAAATACATTAAATGAGAAAATATAAAGAGAAAATAGAAGGGAGAAAATTATATTTTAGCATTGAATATAAAAGTAGCAAGGATGTAATAAAGAAGATGATCAAAAACAAAATTATTTTTAAGGATAGCTTAAATAGACAAACCTTTATCAAGAGTGATCAAAAAAATTATATGACACAAGTAACATTAGAAATATAAAGTTATGATAACTGCTGACACAGTAGGGATTTCAAATATGGTAAGAATTTAATACAAACTATTATACATATGGTTCTTAGAGAAGTTAAGCAGTGTAAATTCAACCCCCAAATCCATGAAAGGTACATAGCTATAGCTATAAACTCGGAGGACAATTTTTTTTACTCAGACCCCATACCTAAAGAGATATGCTTATTCCTTCCTTTATGGCACATAACCTATTCCAAATTCTTTATGATGTCCCTGCTGCCAGAGAATAAGTTTCTCTGTAGTCCTCCAATCTTTCACCAAGGATGCAGCCCTTCAAACATGCCAGTTTCTGCATGTAGTTCTAGTCTATTTTTGCATTGCACACAGGCACAAGACTATTCTTTGACTATAAGCTGTAAAATTTTGCCCCTTAGATGGCAAACACCAACACCTGTTCTCCTCCCCTCCTAGGCCAGGGTGACTGTAACATCAGCTAAAATCATACCTGGTTTTAGTTTGCTTTTTTTTCTGACCCCAGGAAATCTCCCCATCCTTTCTAAGGTTAGTTAGGCTTAACACTTAAAAAGATATTTGTTATATTTCATCCTAAATTTTGATGTGTTTGAACAAGAAGATTTTCAAGTAATTTAATCTGTCATATTGACAGAACTCAATATTTCTTATTGTCCACTAGGATTTTCAGTATATGTATGAGCAATACATATGAAAACTATTGGGTTGGCCAAAAAGTTCCTTTGGTTGTTAAGTAAAAATAAAAGACACATTTTTCATTTTCACCAAGAACTTTAATGAACAACGTATTCACTCTTTTGTTCCACTACCTTCTGCCATTTTTCATGTAACTTCATAATTCCACCTTCCCAAAACTTCTTATCTTTTTGAACAAATAACTGTTCCAGGTACCTTTTACAGTCTTCCAGAGAATTGAAATTTTTTCCATTAAAAGAATTTTGTAAAGACTGAAATAAATGGAAATCTGAAGGTGCAATGCCTGGTGAATACGACGGATGAATCAGAACTTCCCAGCCAAGCTGTAACAGTTTTTGCCTGGTCATCAAAGAAACATGTGGTCTTGAGTTATCCTGATGGAAGATTATGCGTTTTCTGTTGTCTAATTCTGGATGCTTTTCGATGAGTGCCACTTTCAGTTGGTCTAATTGGGAGCAGTACTTGTTGGAATTAATTGTTTGGTTTTCCGGAAGGAGCTCATAATAGAGGACTCCCTTCCAATCCCACCATAATCACAACATTACCTTCTTTGGATGAAGACCGGCCTTTGGTGTGGTTGGTGGTGGTTCATTTCACTTGCCCCATGATCTCTTCCGTTCCACATTATTGTACAGTATCCACTTTTCATTGCCTGTCACAATTTGTTTTAAAAACAAAACGTTTTGGGCTTCCCTGATGGTGCAGCTGTTGAGAATCTGCCTGCCAATGCAGGGGACACGGGTTCGAGCCCTGGCCTGGGAAGATCCCACATGCCGTGGAGCAACTAGGCCTGTGAGCCACAACTACTGAGCCTGCGCATCTGGAGCCTGTGCTCCGCAACAAGAGAGGCCGCGATAGTGAGAGGCCCGCGCACTGCGATGAAGAGTGGCCCCCGCTTGCCACAACTACAGAAAGCCCTCGCACAGAAACGAAGACCCAACACAGCCAAAAATAAATAAATAAGTTAAAAAACAAAAAAAACAAAAACGTTTTTGTTACATTTGAGTAGAGAATCACATGCGGAAATATGGTCAAGAAGGTTTTTTTCTCTTAACTTATGTGGAACCCAAACATCAAAGCAATGAACATAACCAAGCTGGTGCAAATGATTTTCAACACTTGATTTAGATATTTTGAGTATGTCAGCTATCTCCTGCATGGTATAACGTTGATTGTTCTCAATTATTGTTTCAATTTGATCACTATGAACTTCAACTGGTCTACCCAACTGTGGAGCATCGTCCAGTGAGAAATCTCCAGCATGAAACTTCGCAAACCTCTTTTGACACGTTCGATCAGTCACAGCGTCTTCTCCATACACTGCACAAATCTTTTTGTACGTTTCAGTTGCGTTTTTACCTTTCTTAAAATAATAAAGCATAATATGCTGAAAATGTTGCTTTTTTTCTTCCTTCTTCAATATTAAAATGGCTACACAAAAATTCACCAATTTTGATGTCTTTTTTAAAAATGCACGCTGATATGACAGCTGTCACATACAATCTAACAAACTTGTTTTGGATGAAGTTAAAGACAACTAAGTGCTACTAGAGCCATCTTATGGGAAAAAATGAACGAACCTTTTGGCCAACCAAATATAAGGATAAATTGCAAGATTTCTACATCTTATATGAGGTGGTATAATATAAAATATAAGTGTACCTGGAAAGGTTAGATTTGTGTTTTGTAATCCCTAGAGTAGTCTCTCTCTCTCTCTCTCTCTCTCTCTCTCTTTCTTTCTCTACATAATAATATAACCAAATAATCAGTAAGCCAATAGATACATTAAAATAGGATACTCAGTAAATTCAAATAATTTAAAAAAAACTGGAAATGTGGAAGAAGAGGAAAAAGCCAAAGAGGAGAAAAAAAAAATTAAATGGTAAACTTAAATTCAGCTAGCTAATCACATTAGTATTAATCATCTAAACACTCCAAAGGGCAGAGATTATCAGAATACATTAATGAAAAAAGATAACCAACTATATGCTACCTATAAAAGACATACTTAACAGATACAGACACAGATAGGTTGTTAGTAAATAGCTGGAAAAGAAATACCAGGCAAATAGTAAGTACAAAAAGGCTGGATTGACTATAATAATCTGATTAAAATAAACTTTAAGCAAAGAGTATTAGAAGAGACAAAGATGTCTAATACATAATGGTAAAGGGAGGAATTCATCAGGAAAATATAAACATTATAATTATTTCTTCATCTGATAATAAAGCCTCAAAATAGATAAAGCAAAATTTGAAAGAATTGAAAACAAAATTAGACAATGCCACAGTTATAATAGGATAGGTAACACTTTCTCTGAGCATTTAGTAGTAAATTAGACAGAAAATAAATTTTTTAAAAATAGTAGAATCTAAACAGCACTACCTACCAACTTGATCTCATTGACATTATTAGAACATTATATACCTTAAATGCAGAATACACATTATATGGGGTTGCACATGGTATATTCACCAAGATATACCATATGCTGTACTATTAGACATGTCTCAATAATTTGAAAGAATCAAAATTGTATGAAGTGTGTTCTCTGACCACAATGGAATTAAATTAGATAGCAATAGCAATGTGATACCTAGGAAAACCCCAGATACCTGGAGATAAAACAATATACTTCTGAATAGATCATGGCCCAGAGAAATAAGGAATATTTTGAAATGAATGACGATAAAAATAAAACATGTCAAAAACTGTGGCATTTAGCTAAAGTTGTGCATAAAGGGAAATATGTAGATTTAAATGGTTATGTCACAGAAGAAGAAAGTTCTAAAATCACTGGCCTAATGTTCTGCCTTTAAAAAATAGACTAAGAAAAAGAATTAAACTTAATATAAATAGAAGAATAAAAATAATAAATATAAGAGCAGGAATGAACAGCACATTTTAAAGTTAGGGGAAAAAAAGCTAATAATATTAAAAAATCAACAAAATTGCCATACCCCTATCTCGAGTAATCAAGAAAATAAAGAGATGAAACAAATTAATAATTTTAAGAAGGTATGAGTGGTGCTTATTACAGATCCTACAAACATTAAAGGGGTAAAAAGAGAATATATGAACAACTTGAGGCAACTGAATATGGAATTTAGATGAAATGGCTAGTTCTGCCTTGTAAAATAACTTAGCACAATTTTCAATAGAAGAAACAGAAAACTTAAAATAGCCTTATATCCATTAAACAAATTGGACTTGTCAAAAAACTTCTCACAAATAAAAACTCCAAGCCCAGACGGTCTCACACATGTGTTTACTCAACATAAAGGGATAAATTAATTGCCAAATTTATACAAACTTTTCAGAAAACAGAGGAGAAACGCTGTACCCAGTCATTCATGAGGCCAGCATAACCCTGAGTTCTTACAAAATTAGAAAAATAGAAAATTAGAAACCATTATCCCTCATGAACATAGATTCAAAGCCCTTAACAAAACATTAGCAAATAAAAATGAACAATGTGTGAAAAGGATAGATATCATGTAAAAGTAAGGATTATCTCAGTAATGCCAGGTTGAAAATCAGTCAGTGTATTTAAATATACTATGATCATAAAAATATAAGAACTTATGATATCTTTAATAAATGCAGATATAAAGCTCCTGACAACATCAATTTTAATTTAAAACTCTCAGCAAACTAAGCAGGGAACCTCATTAATTTTATGGTGAGCATCTTTGTAAAACCTATAGCTAACATCATATTTAATACTAAAAGACAACTCTTTCCCTTTAAGACTGGGAACAAGGCAAGAATGCTTGCTATTTCCTTTTCTATTTAAAATTGTACTGGATATCCTTAACACTACAATAAGGCAAATAAATAAAATCCATAATATAGGCAAGGAAGAAGTAAAAACTCTCCCTCTTGGCATATGATATATTAGTTAACATTGAAAATCCCAATGAATTTAGCAACCAACTACTGGAATTACTAAGAAAATATCACAAGGCCACAAAGTACAAGATTAACAGATAGAAATCCATTGTATTGTTATATACCAGCAGCACACATCTGGGAAATGAAATTTTTAAAATTACATTTTAAATAGTTCCAAAAATTAAAAAAAATTTAAGAAAAAAATCTAAGAAAATATGTACAACTACACTGAAAAAATATTACCAAAGATAGAACACTAACACTAATTGTATAACAGGACTAAAATGGAGACTTCAAATAGTGTTAAAGAGTAGGGAAAAGACTTGTGAGAATGAGCTGTGGGCATATATGAATTTGACGCTTAATCCACTATTAGAATCTGTCTTCTTGAAATAAAAGTAACAGCAAATAAGAGCAGATGGACAAGAATATTCACAGTGTGGTAGTAAGAACTGACAACAGTGAATTCTGTTAGTAAGACAATGCTCGTAAAGATTGTGGCATATTCATGTCATGAACTTTTATGCAGCCATTACTAAAGAAAGAATAGATCTACAAGACACAGTTGGGAAGGGTGTCCACAATATATACACTTATCTGGTAACATCACAAGAAAGATGTAGTTTAAAATGTATAAGACAGTATTGCATTTTTATAAAACACCACAAAAGTAAATGACCCAATATTATGTATACACAATTACAAGAGCATTGAGAAGAGTATAGAATGGTACATACCACTTTGTAAACACAAGTTAAGTTTGAGAGAATATGGGTGATTCAGTGGTTTAAAGCAACAATCATTTATTATCTCACCATTCTGTGGGCTGGTAATTTGAGCAGTGCTCAGCTAGGTAGCTGAAAGATGATCAAAAACACGAGAGGTCAGGGAAATACAAGTTAACACAGCTAAGAGATACTATTTTTAGCCATCTTATTGGAAAAAAAATAAAATGCCATATGATACCAAATTTGGCTAACACATGGTAAAGTTGACTTCTCATTCACTTTAGGTAAAAGGGTAAATTGATAATTCACTTTAACAGCAATTGGGAATATCTAGTAAATCTGAAAATGTGTAGTCATCCATTCATAGGTGCCTAAGACCATCAGGTAAAGAGAGGAAAAATTAAGCACTCCTAGGTGCCTATGACATTGCCTAAATATATTCAACACTCCAGAACTTCTCTGAGTCTTACTGCTGCAATAGCTAACTTGGTATAGTGTGCATATATTGTTCGGTCTGGTCAGAATCCATCCTCCCTTCTAGTACAGGAGGCTCCATTTCTGATGGGGTTGCTGAACTGGTAGAATGTAAATCTAGAAGCTTGCAGCCTGTTGGCTCCCACATGAGGAGCGTCTGCATGATAATGAAACCATCACAAAGAAAAGTATTTGTCCACATTTAAACTTGGGTCCAAACCAAAATTAGATCCCATTAAAATATTTTCCTTATTCTCGTAGCTTACATCGGTTTAAAGAATATACTGTTTTTCTCATTTTATTTATAACTTCAAAGAAAACCACAGGACTAGGAAGCATGCAGTTCCAAATAATTTCTAATGTAATATAAATTAAAATGTATATTTTTATATTTATACTCTCCCTTTGGAGTGCACTGCAGTAGTTCTTCTATCTTATAGCACCACTATTGTTTTATTCAGGATGGGATAGATTATGCTATGGTGAAGAACAACCTCAAAAATCTTGGTGTTACATAGCAAAGATTCATCTCTCATGTTAGGTTCACTGTAACTGAGCAAACTCTTCAAGGTAAGTTATCTCTATGTGGTGCAGGAATGAAGAAGTTTCCAACCATCCTGTAGATATACCATCTCACTGGTTCTCCCTTGTCGTTGCAGCAGAAGAAAGTGAAACACTAGCAATTAAATTCTTCAGTCTATGAATAACAAGCGTCACTTCTACTTAAAACTCATTGGCCAAAACTGGAAAAAGGGGGTTTTGGAAATAGAGTCTTCAATGTGTCTAGAGAAGTAGAAACTAGATATGGAGAACACTAGCAATATCTTCCACAACCATCATCAGTACAGGATTTCCAAAGTTACTCTGCATGTCTGTTTTCAAGCTGACAGAGAGTGAAGAAAAAGGAAGGATCATACATGAGAAACTGATTTGTCCCAGGCTTAGAATTCAGCCAGAATTCAATCATACCAAACTTCAAGAGCAGCCCGGAAATGTAATCTAGATGTGCAGCTGGGGAAAAAAGGAAATGGGTTTGGAAATAGGCTAGTGTTCTCTGTTGTATGGCTTGGCCAGTATTGTTCCCTCATTTAGGATCACTCTTCATCCAGATCTTTTTCTTTTTTAAATTTGAGGTATAATGGACATATAACATTATACTATTTTCAGGTGTACAACATAATGATTCGATATACGTATATATTGCAAAATGATCACCACAGTAAGTCTAGTTAACATCTGTCACCATAGAGTTCCAAACGTTTTTTCCTTGTGATGAGAGCTTTTAATATCTACTGTCTTAGCAACTTTCAAATATGCAATACAGTATAATTAACTATACTCACTATGCTGT
Organism: Balaenoptera musculus; assembly: GCF_009873245.2. Lineage (NCBI taxonomy): Eukaryota > Metazoa > Chordata > Mammalia > Artiodactyla > Balaenopteridae > Balaenoptera > Balaenoptera musculus. The sequence continues at coordinate 86,649,964 of NC_045789.1, read as the reverse complement.
ACATTATATCCTGATCCATGACTTAAGTATTACTTTATAACTGGAAGTTTGTACCCAAATCTTAATTTTAGTGCTTTTTTCTCTCTGACTCAGTGTATATGCATAGCCCAGATATCTCCCCCACATTCCAATTCATATATCAAATTGAATATTTCAGAATCATGTCTAAAACTGAATACTTGATTTCTTTTCCCACCACACTAACCTCACTCCACTCACAGCTCAGGTCATATCCATCAGTATTCTCTTAGATATACCTTCAAATTATATACAGAATTGGGGTAATTCTCATTACTTTCAATGCTGGAGCCTATATCCAAACCACATCTCTTACTGAGATGATTGCAAAAACGTCTTAATTGGTTAGCTTGTTTCTACCCTTGCCCCTACATTCAATTCTCATCACTGAGCAAGAATAATCTATGTAAAGCATGAGTTGGATTTTGCCACACTGCTTAGGCTGATGACATCCTTTTTCATGGATTGTTCCCTGTCCCTCAGGTAATAAAGACATCTGCTGTTTCAAAAGGGAAAAATTAAAATGTGCTCAACCACAGTCAAGATTTGTAGACCTAACTTGATCGCTCCTTTTCTCCCTGTGACATTCTGTGTTTCCCACTTTTACTCCCCACATAATTGACAGTGATTATATAGAATAAGGACTATTTCTTTTTCCTTTGTGTCATTGGGAATTAGCTGTCTTCTATTCTCTAATAGGAATATTATAAATTATAAGATATGATATAATTTTTAAGACATTGGATAAGTCATAAAGATTGAGAAACACCTCACACTTTTGTTCCTACGTTTATTGTAACTTATATAAGTCAAAGATTGAGAATGCAACAGCTTAAGCCTTACAGCACTATGTTTTCCTAATGGCACCCTATGAGGTGAAAGTAGATGTCACAGGGAAAGTGGCTATGTGTCTGTTTTATGTCTTCTCCCATTGCATTTAGGCACACACACAAACATACACATACACATGTAAAGCTTCCTCTTTTCATTTGCATTATATGTATGTGCATCTCTAATAACATTTTATTATATGATTGCTGACTTTTAATATTTCCTGTGATACACATTATATTATTTTAATATCTTCAGATATTATTTCACCATTTTCCTTAAAAATGATTTTAATCATGTAGTAAGATATTCTTATTTTATATGTGTGTATTTTGCTGTATTTTTGCCTTTTCAGTTTATTTTTTCCCTTTTTTACATTTATCAAAGTGAAGTTTCAAAGACTGTAAGGCTCTGCTACAATGGTGGAGAAATCAAATACTAATCTTTGCAAATATCAAATATTGTTTCCATTTATTATTTCAACTTTTAAAGTTGCCAATACATTTTTATATTTGCCATTTTTATTTGATATTTGCTACTTCTTATAAAGTAGGACTTATTTTTCCACTTATTTTCTACTGTTGTTTTCTTTAAAAGTCAAAGTAAGACTTGTGCATGATTTAAAAAGCCACAGTGTATGAGGGGTTATAACACTATTATTTATCTTTCCTCAGTCTGGAAGATAGCTATAGATAGGTTAGGCAAGTGTCAATTTAGTCATCATGAGAAGCCGGGTAAGGAATGCTTTTTCTAATTATGGGGCAACTTCTTTTACACACGTAGAACTGTGTTGAGAGTATGTAATATATGTAGGAAGATTGTGCTTCTAGCAAAGTTAATTGTAGTTGCATGCAAATCATAGTACTTTCCAGTTTATGCAGTTATTTAGCAGATATGTAGAGTGTCTAGCATGAGTAAAAACTTTGTATAGAGATTTACTGAAGGATAAAATGACTATTCTGACTTGCAGTTTGTCCTCAATGGGTTGTAGTCTAGAAGAGAAACACTAAAGGAAGTAAAATCCATATGTGAAATCTTGCCCAGTCTACCTCTTCCCATCAGCTGATCTCTTTCATTTGTTTGTTTCCCATTTTGTCTCTTCCTCTTGAAAAACAATGTTCTTTATCACATTATCATTTACATAACTTAACACCTGAAGGTAGTTAGGGGTTATATTTGATTATATTTGATAATATCTGCCACTCATTGAATATTCAATAAACATTCATGGAGTCAATGGTGCATGTTCAAAAGATTCGTATATATTTATTTATGAAGATTTTGATAATGTGCAATGGTATTCTGAGTAATAGAGGAATATGACTAACGTTATTAGTATCTTGATAAGAAGAGAGAAGGTAAAACACAGTATTTATTTTTTTCATTTGATAAAATGTTTGTATTTTTCATTCATTAAGTAGTGGTAGCCGTGCTAATCCACTTTCTCTATGGAAATTTTTCTCTGAGGATCCTCTTTTTCTCTCTTCCTCTCTCTCTTTGCTTGCTGGTAGCCTCCTTTGAGACGGTTTAATGGCCAGCTGGAACCACCTGTACATTCAAACTTTTCTACTAGGCAACCATTATGGATAATATATTGCTGTGTAAAAGACTATAAATACAGTTTCCTCATTTATTATGGTCTTTATAAGTCAAATTTATGGGCATGAAGATCTCTTAATCCAGTTTAAATAATTTTGTATATTTACTAAGGATCATATACATTAATTGACAAATAGATCAATTTGTTTCCAAGTTTTCCTTCTGGTATTGACAAGAATTTTTGATGAATAGGTATGTTTGTGACTAGACTCCATGGAAAAGTCTCTAGGTCTAACAGTATGTTTTCCTACGTTAATGATCTTCAGATGGATGCTCAATGTGAAGAGGGGGCCAAATGACCTTCCTTCATGACAGTAGTCATTTGAACTAGTTTAGACTTTGTGGCAGGTGTTATACTACTTAAAAAAATAAAATGGGATCTGTGAATTTAACTGAAAACCTGAAATTTTTTACCATTGTTAATTACTCTCTTGAACAACATATTGGCCTCTTATGATGAGGTCTTGTAGCATGATAATCAACACCATAAATGTTGGATCTAGACATCCTAGTCTGTACTTCAATTTCTTGTCATTTTAATAGGAATAACAATACCTCATGGGATTATGTGATGATTAATGACTACATTTTTGAAAAGCATGTAAAACAGAATCTGGCCCATGCGGATTGTTCAAGCTTGTAATAATCATCATGGTTCTCATTGTTATTATTATTATATACTTACAGTTGGGTTATTTACTTTCTCTAAATCTCAGTTTTCTTGTCAGGATAATTAGGACTATGCTATTTACACTAAAGTATATTTTTGTAAGTATAGATTAGTTATGGCTAGCTCGTAGAAAGCATTATACAAATTATAGCCAATATTTTATTATTATTATAACTATTGTTATTTTACCATACTTATATTTATTTACTTACCAGCTATGTGAAACTTTGGCAAGATTATTTACTTCTTCTGTGCTTTAATCTCTTCATCTGGAAAATTGGAATGACACTATTATGCCATTGGGATTTTTTTATAAAGACAAATAGGGTTCATAGTAAGCACTCAATAAATTAGGGCTAAAATTATTTTCATATTGTTTTTGTTGCTGTTATTGCAGGTTATTTTGATAATTTAGTGTGGAATAATCATCCATAATATAAAACAATCTGATTTCCATTCAACTCAATGAAATTCTACCCATCAAACCGTTAAAGGGATTCAATGATTGAAGGGACTGGATATGCTGTCTTCCATAAGCAGACAGTTTTAATGTTAGGCTCTGAAGTATATTTTATAAATCTACAAATATTTGCTCATGGATGGGATGGAAATATTTTCCTGTTATTTGCTATAGCAATTATATGGTACTTGGCACTACTCTTAAAACAAAATGTCATCTCCCATGAGATGATGAAAACTAAAACTTCAGATGTCATAATTGTTAGGAGAGTCATAACACATGGAAGATTAATAGATATGCTGGAAGATAAGGGAAATATGACCTTAATTATCCCACGAGGAATTCAATATACTGGCATATAATGCAAGTCTATTAGACAAATGCCTGGTTCAGTCTCCTTTTTGTCACCTGACAAGCATAGTTTCCTTTAGCTAAGGACACTGAAGAGCTATTTTGAAGTTTTCAATAGAACTTAACTTTAGATGATGTCATTTTTTATGATCAGATATCTAATATCAAGGATTGATAATGAAGAACCAATTCAGAAAAGGATTTTCCATCTTGCCTTTTAGTTTTCAATGATTTTTACTGATAATGTGAGCACTTTACCTTTTACACAGGACTTAACGCAGTTCTTGTTTAACACTTTCTAAGTTTTGAAGAACGTACAAGCAAACTGAATGTAAGCTACCATTTTTTCTCTACAAATGAAAAGCTATAGTTTTGTAAAAAATTTTAAAAATACTCATACATTGAGCACATCTGTATAGAACTAGAAAAAAATAATGGACAATTAAAAATATGCCAACTTGTAAAGTTTCATTCATTGAGAAGAATATTGCAGCAGAATTAAGGTAAGTTACTCTTCTTACCTGTAATCTATAGTGCTGAGAAGGAAAACAGACAATGGTGCCCTCAATTTCCAGTTAGCCTGGGACAGTCCTGGTTAAAATATATAATGATTATATTATTATATAATCATTAACAACACATCCTTCCTGCTTCAAATTGTCTTACTTTGAATGATATATGAGCACTAAAAGGAGACAAAATCTGAGCTGCTTTCTGAAAGATGAGTGAAAGTTAGACGAAGGTTGAAAAGCTAGAGGGAATCACATGTTCTAAGACCTACATGAATAGCATTTTTGAGGAACTACAAGTTCAGTATCAGTGGAGTGTGGCATTTGAAGGATGTGTAGTGTAAGTATAAATGTGAAGTCAAGAGGCATTCCAATTCCCTCTTCTTGTGGAAGACTTTAGTTGTTCTATTTTACTTTATTTTTTAAATTATTTTATTTTATTTGAAATTTAGACTTGCCCCAGATCTTCCAGCATCATAGTCCCGATCACCCAGTTGTTTGCCAACAAGAGACATATTAAAAAGACACTGATTTTGTCATAAAACAGGTTTCCTGCCTGGTTCTCCATTCTTTGTCCATGACCTATATATAACCATGAAGATGCACCTTTCCATAGACTGAATGTTTATGTCCCCCTCAAATTCATTTGTTGAAATCCTAAACCCCAATGTGATGGTATTTGGAGGTGGGAGCCTATGGTAGGTGATCAGATCGTGAGAGTGAAGCCTTTGTGAGTGGGATTAGTGCCTTTATAAAAGAGATCTCAGTGAGCTCCCTCACCCCCTCCATCACACACCAAATCTGCAGGTACCTTGATCTTGGACTCCCGTGCCTCCAGAACTCTGAGAAATAAATATTTGTAGTAGCAGCCAGAATGGACTAAGACGCACCTGAAGTGCAGTTTTGAGTGTTTTCCTTCAACACCTATTATTATTACTAATAAATTTATTCTTCCAGCAGACCTTACAAGAAGTACAGATGTCCAATGGTCCACTGGCATGTTCTTAGTATTTGAAATCCACTTTTAGCAAGTATGTGTTTATGTTAGTTGCTAGGTGTCCTAGAAAGCATTTTGGGAATGGAAGAGAATGAGTCAGACGTTAAATAGAGTTTATGATTCTTTTGTTATTTTATGGATTCCCTGCCTAGAAACTATGCTCATATGTCCCACCCATCTCCATAAAAATAACCTTCTTCTTTAAATGTGGCTGTACTGCAAGGGATTTTGAAATGAAGAGTCAGGAATTAAGGTTCTACTCAAGGCTTCTTCCATGTGACCTTGAGCTAATACCAACCCTTCTTAGCTGCAAGTTTCTCTTTTCCATGATAAGTGAATTGAATATATAATGACTTATGACCTTTGGGCTCTAAATTTCTACAAGATTCAAAAATCTCTTAAAATGTCCTTGTGCCCTGGGAAGAGCTTCAGGCATGCAGACTGTGTTTGGCCTGCTGAACCAAGCACAAATCATTGCCTAAGGCTTTTGGGCCTGGACATAGTGTGAGTCTCCGACAGCATTCAGGTGAATCATGTGGCAGTCTCACAGCTCAGGAGACAGTGCTGACTTGTAGTATAGACAAGGAATTTGTCCTGTTTAACCTCACAAGGTGACAACCACTGCTCCTGTGTTAAATTCATAGTTTGAGGCCAAATTCACACAGGGCAATCAACACGAATGAATTAGGATTTGAGATTCTTACATGGAAAAATACCAGCACCAAATAGGTAATAACCTCATCAATATTAAGAGTCATGTTCTTCAAAAATCTAAGATAGACAGAAATTGAAAAAAGCTTATGAAATTATTTTTGTTCCTGAGAATAAAATTAGTAAGAACGTTCTGAAATTTCCATGAGACTTTAGTAATTCCTTTTTTGGTGTATTTTGTGAATTGTTACTGATGTAACCAATGTGTAAACTTGTTGGTGAGCATATTTTCCACGTAACTCTTGTTAATTCCTAGTATAACATAGATATTTTAAAGAAGGAAAAATCAAGGGCAGACCTTTTGTTTTCTGACTCAAAATGTTTAGCAAATGGAATAGAAAGAAAATATTCTGTATAGTATTGAATACCATTCTTTACTTTTTTTTTAACATCTTTATTGGAGTATAATTGCTTCACATTGTTGTGTTAGTTTCTGCTGTATAACAAAGTGAATCAGCTATACATATACATACATACCCATATCTCCTCCGTCTTGCATCTCCCTCCCACCCTCCCTATCTCACCTCTCTAGGTGGTCACAAAGCACTGAGCTGATCTCCCTGTGCTATGCAGCTGCTTCCCACTAGCTATCTATTTTACATTTGGTAGTGAATATATGTCAATGCCACTCTCTCACTTCATCCCAGCTTACCCTTCACCCTCCCCGTGTCCTGAAGTCCATTCTCTACCTCTGCGTCTTTATTCCTGTCCTGCCCCTAGGTTCACCAGAACAATTCTTTTTTTAGATTCCATATATATGTGTTAGCATACAGTATTTGTTTTTCTCTTTCTTACTTCACTCTGTATGACAGACTCTAAGTCCATCCATGTCACTACAAATAACTCAATTTCGTTTCTTTTTATGGCTGAGTAATATTCCATTGTATATATGTGCCACATCTTCTTTATCGATTCATCTGTTGATGGACACTTAGGTTGCTTCCATGTCCTGGCTATTGTAAATAGAGCTGCAGTGAACATTGTGGTACATAACTCTTTTTGAATTATGGTTTTCTCACAGTATATGCCCAGTAGTGGGATTGCTGGGTCATATGGTAGTTCTATTTTTAGTTTTTAAAGGAACCTCCATACTGTTCTCCATAGTGGCTGTATCAATTTACATTCCCACCAACAGTGCAAGAGCGTTCCCTTTTCTCCATACCCTTTCCAGCATTTATTCTTTCTAGATTTTTTGATGATGGCCATTCTGACTGGTGTGAGATGATATCTCATTGTAGTTTTGATTTGCATTTCTCTAATGATCAGTGATGTTGAGCATTCTTTCATGTGTTTGTGGCACTCTGTATATCTTCTTTGGAGAAATGTCTATTTAGGTCTTCTGCCCATTTTTGGACTGGGTTGTTGTTTTTTTGATATTGAGCTGCAATTTTGGAGATTAATCCTTTGTCAGTGCTTCATTTGCAAATATTTTCGCCCATTCTGAGGTTGTCCTTTCATCTTGTTTATGGTTTCCTTTGCTGTGCAAAAGCTTTTAAGTTTCATTAGTTCCCATTTGTTTATTTTTGTTTTTATTTCCATTTCTCTAGGATGTGGGTCAAAAAGGATCTTGCTGTCATATATGTCATAGAGTGTTCTGCCTATGTTTTCCTCTAAGAGTTTGATAGTGTCTGGCCTTACCTTTAGGTTTTTAATCCATTTTGAGTTTATTTTTGTGTATGGTGTTAGGAAATGTTTTAATTTCATTCTTTTACATGTAGCTGTCCACTTTTCCCAGCACCATTTATTGAAGAGTCTGTCTTTTCTCCATTGTATATTCTTGCCTCCTTTATCAAAGATAAGGTGACCATATGTGCATGGGTTTATCTCTGGGCTTTCTATCCTGTTCCATTGATCTATATTTCTGTTTTTGTGCCAGTACCATACTGTCTTGATTACTGTAGCTTTGTAATATAGTGTGAAGTCAGGGAGCCTGATTCCTCCAGCTCCCTGGAGGATTCCTCCAACGGAATTCCTCTGTTTTTCTTTCTCAAGATTGCTTTGGCTACTCGGGGCCTTTTGTGTTTCCATACAAATTGTGAAAATTTTTGTTCTAGTTCTGTGAAAAATGCCATTGGTAGTTTGATAGGGATTGCACTGAAAGTGTAGATGGCTTTGGGTAGTATAGTCATTTTCACAATGTTGATTCTTCCAATCCAAGAACATGGTATATCTCTCCATCTGTTTGTATCATCTTTAATTTCTTTCATCAGTGTCTTATAATTTTCTGCATACAGATCTTCTGTCTCCTTACGTAGGTTTATTCCTAGGTATTTTATTCTTTTTGTTGCAATGGTAAGTGGGAGTGTTTCCTTAATTTCTCTTTCAGATTTTTCATCACAAGTGTATAGGAATGCAAGAGATTGCTGTGCATTAATTTTGTATCCTGCTACTTTACCAAATTCATTGATTAGCTCTAATAGTTTTCTGGTAGCATCTTTAGGTTTCTCTTTATATAGTATCATGTCATCTGCAAACACTGACAGCTTTACTTCTTCTTTTCCGAGTTGAATTCCTTTTATTTCTTTGTCTTCTCTGATTGCTGTGGCTAAACCTTCCAAAACTATGTTGAATAATAGTGGTGAGAGTGGACAACCTTGTCTTGTTCCTGATCTTAGAGGAAATGGTTTCAGTTTTTCAGCACTGAGAATGATGCTGGCCGTGGGTTTGTCATATATGGCCTTTATTATGTTAAGTTCCCTCTATGCCTACTTTCTGAGAGTTTTTATCATAAATTGGTGCTGAATTTTGGCAATAGTTTTTTCTACATCTATTGAGATAACCATATTATTTTTATTTCAGTTTGTTAATATGGTGTATCACATTAATTGATTTGTGTATATTGAAGAATCTTTGCATTCCTGGGATAAACCCCACTTGATCATGGTGTATGATCCTTTTAATGGGCTGCTGGATTCTGTCTGCTAGTATTTTAGGATCTATGTTTATCAGTGATATTGGTCTGTAGTTTTCTTTTTCTGTGACATCTCAGTCTGGTTTTGGTATCAGGGTGATGGCAGCCTCATAGAATGAGTTTGGGAGTGCTCCTCCTTCTGCTATATTTTGGAAGAGTTTGGAAAGGATAGGTGTTAGTTCTTCTGTAAATGTTTGATAGAATTCACCTGTGAAGCCATTCGGTCCTGGGCTTTCGTTTGTTGGAAGATTTTTAATCACAGTTTCAATTTCAGTGCTTGTGATTGGTCTTTTTATGTTTTCTCTTTCTTCCTGGTTCAGTCTCAGAAGGTTGTGCTTTTCTAAGAATTTGTCCATTTCTTCCAGGTTGTCCATTTTATTGGCATATAGTTGCTTGTAGTAATCTCTCATGATCCTTTGTATTTCTGCAGTGTCAGTTGTTACTTCTCCATTTTCATTTCTAATTCTGTTGATTTGAGTCTTTTCCCTTGTTTTCTTGATGAGTCTGGCTAATGGCTTATCAATTTTGTTTATCTTCTCAAAGAACCAGCTTTTAGTTTTATTGATCTTTGCTATTGTCTGCTTCATTTCTTTTTCATTTATTTCTGGTCTTATCTTTATGATTTCTTTCCTTCTGCTAACTTTGGGGTTTTTTTGTTGTTGTTGTTCTTTCTCTAATTGTTCTATGTATAAGGTTAGGTTGTTTATCTGAGATTTTTCTTGTTTCTTGAGGTAGGATTGTATTCCTAATAAATTCCCTCTTAGAACTGCTTTTGCTGCATCCCATAGGTTTTTGTTCTTCGTTTTTTCATTGTCATTTGTTTCTAGGTATTTTTTGATTTCCTCTTTGATTTCTTCAGTGATCTCTTGGTTATTTAGTTGCATATTGTTTAGCCTCCATGTTTCTGTATTTTTTACAATTTTTTTTTACTGTAATTGACATCTAGTCTCATAGCATTGTGGTCAGGAAAGATACTTGATACAATTTCAATTTTCTTAAATTCACCAAGGCTTGATTTGTGACCAAACTTGTGGTCTATCCTGGATAATGTTCCATGAGCACTTGAGAAGAAAGTGTATTCTGTTGATTTTGGATGGAATGTCCTATAAATATCAAGTAAGTCCATCTTGTTTAATGTGTCATTTAAAGCTTTTGTTTCCTTATTTATTTTCATTTTGCTTGATCTGTCCATTGGTGAAAGTGAGGTGTTAAATTCCTGTACTATGATAGTGTTGCTGTCAATTTCCCCTTTTATGGCTGTTAGCATTTGCCTTATGTATTGAGGTGCTCCTATGTTGTGTGCATAAATATTTACAATTGTTATATCTTCTTCTTGGATTGATCCCTTGATCATTATGTAGTATCCTTCTTTGTCTCTTGTAATAGTCTTTATTTAAAGTCTATTTTGTCTGATATGAGAATTGCTACTCCAGCTTTCTTTTGATTTCCATTTGCATGGAATATCTTTTTCCATCCCCTCACTTTCAGTCTGTATGTGTCCCTAGGTCTGAAGTGGGTCTCTTGTAGACAGCATATATACGGGTCTTGTTTTTGTATCCACTCAGCCAGTCTTTGTCTTTTGGCTGGAGCATTTAATCCTTTATATTTCAGGTAATTATCTATATGTATGTTCCTATTTCCATTTCCTTAATTGTTTTGGGTTTGTTTTTGTAGGTCTTTTCTTTCTATTGTGTTTCCTGCTTAGAGAAGTTCCTTTAACGTTTGTTGTAAAGCTGCTTTGGTGGTGCTGAATTCTCTTAGCTTTTGCTTGTCTGTAAATGTTTTAATTTCTCCATCAAATCTGAATGAGGTCCTTGCTGGGTAGAGTAATCTTGGTTGTAGGTTTTTCCCTTTCATCACTTTAAATATGTCCTGCCACTCCTTTCTGGCTTGCAGAGTTTCTGCTGAAAGATCAGCTGTTAACCTTATGGAGATTCTCTTGTATGTTATTTGTTGCTTTTCCCTTGCTGCCTTTAGTATTTTTTCTTTGTATTTAATTTTTGATAGTTTGATTAATATGTGTCTTGGCATGTTTCTCATTGGAATTATCCTGTGTGGGACACTCTGTGCTTCCTGGACTTGATTGACTATTTCCTTTCCCATATTAGGGAAGTTTTCAACTATAATATCTTCAAATATTTTCTCAGTCCCTTTCTTTTTCTTTCCTTCTTCTGGGACCCATATAATTAGAATGTTGTTGCATTTAATGTTGTCCCAGAGGTCTCTGAGACTGTCCTCAATTCTTTTCATTCTTTTTTCTTTATTCTGCTCTACAGTAGTTATTTCCACTATTTTATCTTCCAGGTCTCTTATCTGTTCTTCTGCCTCAGTTATTCTGCTATTGATTCCTTCTAGAGAATTTTTAACTTCATTTATTGTGTTGTTCATGACTGTTTGTTTGCTCTTTAGTTCTTCTAGGTCCTTGTTAAACGTTTCTTGTATTTTCTCCATCTCCATTCTATTTCCAAGATTTTGGATCATCTTTACTATCATTACTCTGAATTCTTTTTCAGGTAGATCGCCTATTTCCTTTTCATTTGTTTGGTCTGGTGGGTTTTTACCTTGCTCCTTCATCAGGTGCGTATTTCTCTGTCTTCTCATTTTGTTTAACTTACTGTGTTTGGGGTCTCCTTTTCTCAGGCTGCAGGTTCATAGTTCCCATTATTTTTGGTGTCTTCCCCCAGTGGGTAAGGTTTTTTCAGTGGCCTGTGTAGGTTTTCTGGTGGAGGGCACTGGTGCCTGTGTTCTGGTGGATGAGGCTGGATCTTGTCTTTCTGGTGGGCAGCACTGTGTCTGGTGGTGTGTTTTGGGGTGTCTGTGAACTTAGTATGATTTTAGGCAGCCTCTCTGGTAATGGGTGGGTTTGTGTTCCTGTCTTGCTAGTTGTTTGGCATGGGGTGTCCAGCACTGGAACTTGCTGGTCAGTGAGTGGAGCTGGGTCTTAGCATTGGGACAGAGCTATCTGGGAGAGCTCTCACCGACTGATATTACGTGGGGCTGGGAGGTCTCTGGTGGTCCATTGTCCAGAACTTGGCTCTCCCACCTCAGAGGCTAGGGCCTGACACCCGGCCGGATCACCAAGACCCTGTCAGCCACATGACAGCAATCAGCTCCACAGACCGCGGGGGCCTTCAGGGACACCCAGGTGCTGGGGGGGACCCTCCCCCCACAGCAGCCTCCTGTGCAGGGCCTGTGTCAGACCACAAGGACAGAACCTGGGGAGTGGAAGATTCTCCCCGTATTCACTGTATTGAAGGGAGGACCCAATTTTGAGAGTGGGGTTGCATCTGGGTCAGGAATAAACACCTGTGCTCTTTGTGGGACCCTACTTCTTTTTAAAAACTCTAATCTTGGAGGTTTTGTTTTTAATAGTTTTTGAGGAATTGTTGTAAGCCAGGACTTTTATGAATGATTTCATTATGAATATTTTCCATTATTTAAATCCAAGGCTCAAAAAGCTTATAAAAATATTTCCTCTATTCCACAGTTCCTCATTGATATGTAATAGATAGTGGAGAAACAGAAATATTCTTTGTAGCAGATTTAAATTTAATGTTAAAGAGTATCATAATGTCAATGATAAAGGTATTGGCATTTAGCAAGTGATTTAATTTTTTTTTCCTCAAAAATAAGGATTATATGTGTTTATACAACATAAGGAATCATTAGGCTATTGATATTGATCTTAAAAGACATGGGGTGTGGCTGAAAATTTAGAAGCATAGCTAAAAGTTTTTGTCATAAAAAGTCTCTGCTATGTACTCATAAAAACTTCCCTCTCATTCCTGACAACAGCCTCTGTTTCCAAAGAGATTTTAACTGTTGGAAAATAGGCTTTTTTTACTTTGCAGTTATCCTGAAAAGTCAGGTCCAAAGTTCTGTTCCATACATTGCTTCACCTCTAATAGTTTCTCTTAAAGCTGCTTTATTTGACAACTTATGGAATTTTTCTGCCATGTCAAAACATTAGAAATAAACATAATAAACCATATCCATTGATTCGTTCATTCATCCAAAAAATATTAATTCCACACCAGCCAAATGACACTAGAGATGCTGTGCAGGGCCCAGGGAATGCCTAGTTCCATCTAGCCAAGCACAGATACCCACAGAGCTTGCAATGTAGTTTATAACTTTTCTGTCACCCATTCTACATGTTTGCATCCCCAGATTTCAGGATAGTGCTTGGCACATAGTATGCATCCAATACTCACCTATTAAAGTTGAATCATGCTGACTGTTCTCTGATACCCAGCTTCACCAAAATAACAAAATGCTGAAGTTAAAAAGGACTTCACTGTTCATTTACCTAGATGCCCTAATTCTATAGAAGAGAAAGCTATCTATGGAATGAATAACACAGAGAAATGTGTTATATCCAAGGTCACGCAGATTTAGAGCAGAGTTGGGACAGATATATTTATTCTTTGTCCACTGCCTATTACCTTAGCTTCCTTTAAGTATGGTCTGCTTTCTAAACTAAAGATTAAGTGCAGCATAAAATTAGTAATGATATATATTTACAACTCAGAGTACCTTATGTATTCTATTTACTAAAAAGCTGATGTAATCTAATGCTAGGCTTTCATATCATAAGATTTCATTTGATGCATTTAACAGGTATAATATAAGCAGAACCTCAGTTATAATTCTGTAGGTGTCAACTCACATCTGTCACCATGTCTCAGCAAAATGACTGTCACTGGGTATTGATACAAAAATGAGTTTCACAATGAATCTCTTTATCAGCAGTAGGATAAATGACTCCCTCTTATGCCTGCTTTGAGACTGTAGCCTGGGGATATATACACATCTTGGATCAAAATGAAGCATTTAGGGAAAAGAGGAGTGTTATTTTCTTGAGGCAAGAGCAGAACACTCATGTTCTGAGTGAAATATATTAGAATTAAAGAGAGTGAAAAATAATAATAGCTGTATTCTTAGAAGTTTACTATTATGGCTACATAACTGTTTTGTCTTGTTTTGGTTTTGGTTGTTTTTTGGTTTTAAGTGGACTTGTCTATCTTGTATAGCATTTCCCTGTCCCTGTGGGTTAAGGTGGTGTGTTTTTCAGTGAAGATTCCCTGTGACATTTCTGTGTCAGAATCTGACCCTGGGCATAGTTTGTTCTCACATAGCAAAAGCCATCCGTGGGCTATTTCTGAGTACAAATGGCTGTAGAAAGCTCTTTTCAATCTGTATGACAATGAAAAATAGAGTACACAGGATTTTCACAATGATATTAATAAAAATAAAATTTATTAAGGATTTACTGTTCCAAATTTTATGTTAAAAACTTAATGTCAATTTGTATATTTAATCCTCATAACTCTGTAAGATAGGTTATATTATCATCTGCATTGCATGTGCAAGGAAACTTATATTTAAAAAAATTAGAACTAAAATACCTTATTCACTTGGACGGCCAGCAATTTGAAATAATAACTAACCTTTGTTGTATGAACTGTTTTACACATTCAACCAAAATGACTCTATGGATTAGGCTCTATTATTATCTCGATCATGTTAAATTGAGAAATAATGCAACTTGCCTAAAATCTAACTGCTAGTAAGTAGGGAAGCTGGAGTGTTGAGATTTTGACCCATGCCATCTCCTGTTTCATATTATTTCACTTGACATAATGCAGATATTGGCTAAATATGGTATCATTCCAAATACTGTGTGAAGTGCTACATAAATTACCTACAATATAGTAAATAAAATATAAATAGATATAATGTATCACTGAAGCTTTATCATAAAGTATGTCTAGTTTTTAAATTTAAAAGCTGGATTATAGACATAAAAAGAAGTTAGTTGTAATCGTTACTCAAATTCTAAGTTAATTTTTTTCAATCACTGGTGGAGATTAGTATATACTTTTATAAGATTATTTATAATCATTTCATTATCATGTTAGAGTATAAAATATATGATTTGACAATTTTAAACTTGACTTAAATTTGCTTTCAAATAAATTTTGAAATTTTTAATAAATAGTCATTTGATACAAATATTCCATAAATGATACATGACTTAGTACTAATCTCTATGTTTACATAACAGACATTTCTAGATCTTGACAGTCATCTATTCTTGGAAATCAGATATTCTGGGTTAAGACTAACAGGAAGCCCATTTCCCTTTATTTCAAGTGGGAAAAAATATAATACATTTAAACATCAACTCAAGCCTCCAGTCAACATCCTAAACGGTAGCTAAAACACAAGATACCAGTGCTTATATATAAGTAGCAAACTGTTATATGAAGGTACAAAGGTCTTAAAATATTGCTTTCTGATCACCAATTAATCGTTTGTTAATTTTTTTCTTACTTCTTTTGCTTCCTTCTTACAATTTCTCATGAAACACTAGGCTAAACAGGGTTATATAAGAAAGGCCCTGCAGAAATACACTCAAGATGCGCACATGATGCCTGAGAGTTGTTTTCACTGAGTATGAAACTGTGATGCCTCAGACTCTCTTATATTCAGGAGATGCATACTCTTTTTAGACACTCAGTGACCTTTTAAAATGTCTAGATATAATTGTGTCTTTTGACCAACAGTGTTTGGAATTTAACTTGAGGTTTTACAACAATAATTTTGTGATAAAATTTTGTTGAATTTGGGGAATAAAAATACAAAATGTTCTTATATAAACAATAGCTGAATAAAGTTTTGTTAAGATGTAGGAATGTTCTGGAAGACTGGGTATTAAATACTAAAAGGCCTTCTACTAAGAAGATGTTTACTTGGAAGAAGTTCTCCAGAGCATGCCTGTATTTCATTTTGAAAATTAGTTGGCAGATATTAACATATGTTTTTGCAGAGTATTTGTATTTCTATCTATCTAGCTTTTTGGCAGTAAAATAGAACCAGAGAATGTGGCAGTCATACATTTGCTGTGGTGTTCTCTTAGCTTTTTTCCCTATAGAGAAATGTTTTCTCTGTGCACACTACATCCTGGAATTCCTTTGAGAGTTTTTCAGTTACTCCACCACAGTTTTGAGTAAAACTCTCTTTGCCCTTGTGTGAGTTCAGATATGGAAAATAATCTGAATGGGCAGTGTTTATTTCTGAGCATAAAAATAAGAATGCCACATTTCCTCATGCTTAATGAGGTCACAGTTTCCACATTTTGAGGATTATGGATATTTAGAATTGAGGAATGATGTGTGGTAAAATGTGGAATAAACTAGATTTTCAAGGTGATTTCACATTTGTTTATATAATCTTTGCCTTGTGCAGTCTTACAGCAAGGGACTCATATATCCTTGAACATCAGCAAAGAAACAAGCCTCATAGTAAAAGTAGTATAATAATTATAATTGACCTTGCTTTCAAGGAGTCCAAGAAATATTATTGTACCATAGGTGGAAAATATTATCATCACATGTATGCAAATTTTACTTTACTTACAGGTTTGTCTGATCCTCAAATTGAAGCAAATTAACGATGAGCATGCGCTTAATGATAGCATGAATAGATGTGTGTCCATTTTCCGCTTTCTACTATGGAGCCTACTATGGATCATGGGATCTTGATTGTCATCCCATGACTGGCAATGGGATTGATTGCTTTAGAGCTAGTGTTTCTTCTCAATCATTTCTAGCTCTAAGTCTGCACATTGAGAAAGTTCTGATTCCTTTTTCTTAATCTCAAAAGATGGTATTAGTGAGCAATGATCACTGTGAAATGGGATTGAAACAGGATACTGACTTGTTATTTATATATTTCTTTATATACTTTGGGCTCACTAAGTATAATTATATAGATAACCAGTTATTAAATTTAAATTTAGAAATGCTTCTGGGCATTTTCTTGTCATTTCTAGAAATATTTTTCTGAATATTTTCAAGCTGTTGCTCTTATAATTATTAGAAAATAATCTGCTTTTATCCTAATTACAAGTTATACTTTAAATCTCAGGTTTACAACTTTTGTGGAATAAAGCAGGCTATTATCAATAGCTCTGTTCATAACTCATTGTTTGCTAAGGCTAAAGATAATAGCCTCAAAAGCTGTGACCACTAAATTTAAACATAAGGAACATACATTCCTTATTGTATGTAAGAAATGTATGTAAGAAACATACATTCCTTATTACTGAATGAACTGTGCTCCTTAAAGAAATTACCAGAGTAGATGATTGGGGATTTAAGGTTTTAAAAATAACACGAGGAAACAAAGAGTAATAGGTTATGTTAATGAAGTCTTTTTAATGACCACGTATTATTCCAATTTCATAAAAGCCAAATTCTTAGGCACCTAGCATTGAGTTAGTTCATCATTTTGGTAGCATTAAGTAGTAAGAGTTCTAAAATATGATATTAAGTTGCAAAGTTGGGTTGAGAAGGAAATGAGTTAGAATTACTGTTAGGTTCCTGGGAATTTTATATAACATGATGATTATCTTATGAACGTAGCACCCCACAGTGAAAAGTAGTGAGCATAGGTCACACAGGTGAGTGTGATCTCTGAGGTATATCACATGAGGGAAAACAAGTTTGAGAACCACTTGTGTAGCAGAGAGATCCCTTCTCTAAAGGGTCTTTTTTTTTAATCCACCCTTCCATCATAAATATTTATTACAGAGTAGCAGTATGGCAAAAGTTAACACAACATTGTAAATAAACTATACTTCAATAAAAAATAAATAAATTTTATGCCGTATTACAGCTGAAGTTCATATTATAGTTCTAATTCTGCATTAAGCTAACTATGAGATCCTTAATGCCTCATAACCTCTCTGATCCTTTTTCCACATCTGTGTAATAAGAGAGTGAACTCAGGTGATCAAGATTCTCTGGTTAGAAGGACCTTCACTTTCTACATGGCCCAAATCCACTGCTTCAGCATTTTAAAAGCCTCCTTTATTTTCCTGTTCTTGCTATTATATATCATTTGTTGCCCTGAAAAAAAAAGCTGGGTTGACAGTTTTCACTGAAAAATTAACTCTTGCACTTTACCGCCCAATAGCATTTCTCATCTTAGTAAATGTGTGTTCTGTGAGCTTAAAAGAAAGTCATCCTTGGACACACAGGCAGCAAGGTTGGAGAGGCAGGAGAAGTTCCCATATAACACATTCCTATGTTGATGCTAATAAATGAGCAGGATATATTAAAAGTGGTAAACAACCAGAAGAGTAGGCACTGGCCAATCAGGATGGACACCTAACCAATTCAAGCACTCATAGGCCAGTGTGCTGTTTGGGTGTCTAATGGCCAAGGACCGGCCCTAATTTTAAAAAATCTAATATTAATGTTTTAAAAAATGCAAAGGATATGGATGATTACCTTTACAGTGTAGCTTTTATATACTGCTAAACATTTATATATTGTTTGTTCTCAGTTTGTATTAGGCAGAAACTCTGTGGCAATCAAGTTATCTGCAGGTATAGCCTTTATTGTTTCACACAGCAATTTTTTGGTTGTGAGCATGGCTTCACCCATGGGTGCCTTCGTCTGGGGCAAGGTGCTAAACAGAAAACTAAACAGAAAGACTGCCCTGAACTTTGCAAACATCATCAATGGCAATTTGATGAGTTTTTGAAATAGAACATACTACGTGATGGATTGTATGTTCCCAGAATATTCATTTTATAAATAGGATGGCAGCCTACGTTAGAGAAATGACTAAAACTTTTAAGGACTTTGAGCTTCACTGTTAGTAAGTTAATAACTATTTGAAACATTTAAATAATATAGGATAGCTACTGTTCTTAGGCTCCAGAGAAAATGGGCACTAATATATTTTACTATAAAGTGCTATGTTTTTAAATTTTATTTGATTATTTTTCACTTTTTGTTTTAAGATTTATGCCCTTTATAATGGTATCCATCAGATACGCAGCCTTATTTTATGTTGTATAAAAATCAATACACAATTTAGAAAGTGTCTTTTAATTTATTCATCAAGCTCTCAAGCATAATGAAAGCATATTACCACACATTGAGGGGAAGGGAAAAAGGATTTTTCCCTCTGCATTGGTTCATATTTTCTCATTTCATAATGATATTCAGCCTCTTAAGAAACAAATTCAGATGTGGGGATATAAAGTTCATCACAGTAGCCAAGGCATAAGAGAAAAATCCTAATGAAGCTTGAATCAGAAGGTGTTTGAGGGTGAATGCTTAAAATGATTTAAAGTTTTCAAATATAAACTTCAATTGATGCTGCAATTTTCAAACATGCTAGGTTTTACAGACTTTTCACAACTTGAGCAATTTGAGCAAATGACCAATTCAGAGACTTAAAGTATTGAATTCCTATTATGAGCAATGAAGCCAAACCGTGTGCAGAGCAGGTCTCTGTACTTTTCAGGGGTTATTTACTGAGTCATCTAGACCACTAGTTTTCAAAAGCCAGCCCTCAAGCTGGAGGCATAAGAATCATTTGGGTTACTTATCAAAGATGTGGATTCCTGGACCCCACTCAAAATTGACTGGCTCAAAACCATCCAGGGTAGATTCTAGATATTAAAATTTTTAAGAAGCTTTCCAGGTAATGCCCTTCTAGATGCCCTGCAGCATGATTTTTACAAAGTCTCTCATTATGTAATTCAGCCTTGTTTGGATATTTGATAAGTGAAAAAGGGAAAGGCAGAGAGTGAAATTGCTTTCTCTTAATGGATACACAATGCATAGACATAATGCACAAAGCTTCCTGCCAAATGCACTTCCCTCAGAGCTCTGCACCATTTGTTCCTGTGCCATTACTCTTTCTACCAATCATTTGTTACCTTTTGGTGAACTCATTCTGTGATTTGAGGGGACACAGACGCCCCAAACTTGTGTGAATAACAGCTTTAGAAGTTTTTAGCTGTTTTTCTATTTGTTGGAGCAGCAGAATTTCTCAGACCCCTTGACTACTCTTTGCTTGACAAAATGACACAATAAAGAAGATTGATATCAATGTCTTTTAGATAATTGTGCAGGGAGAAGCTTCAGGAGCTATACATTAGCTCAACTATACTTGTCAACAGTTGAGTTAAGTGATCCACAAGAAGTCATTTAAAGCAAATGACACTAAAATTTACTTTAACACCAATGTTGATAAAAGCATTAAGTACTAGCTTAGGTTAGCACCGTGAATAGACTAAATCTTACCAGGTATATGACTGTTAATCAACAGCAAGGAAATTTGGGAAAGAGCTAAAGAGTAAAAGATTCAATTTATTTTGACTCTAATATATGCATACCCAGAGTCAGAGAATAGAATAATTTGTTATAAAAGAAAAACACAGTCAAAAGCCTTCAATCCTGCTCTACTGAACTCCTCACAAACTACAAATCCATTTGCTTCTGGAGATCCCATCTAAAGTATTTGTCATTTTCTTTCTTGTATGCCTTAGGTTTGCAAGCTAATAACTTACCTGAGGAATAGGTGGAATTAAAGCAAGCTATTACACTCGTGACTGTTGCTTTGCTTTTTATCATCCTGGAATATAATTAGTTAGGAAAAAAGCAAAATGGTTTCACTCTCAAATTAATTTTTTTTGTCTCTTAAGTCTGTGGAATAGAATTAGACTTCAAACTTACTTATATTTTTAGGGCTACAACTGTAAATTGTACATATCTGAAAATGTACATATCACCAAGAGTACAGTGAGAAAGTTCAAAGAGATGATT
The DNA here is from genome assembly GCF_009873245.2 of Balaenoptera musculus. Classification (NCBI taxonomy): domain Eukaryota; kingdom Metazoa; phylum Chordata; class Mammalia; order Artiodactyla; family Balaenopteridae; genus Balaenoptera; species Balaenoptera musculus. The sequence continues at coordinate 86,629,274 of NC_045789.1, read as the reverse complement.
TGATTATTACCTTTCCCCCTGAGTGGATTACTTGTATTGACATAACATATAAAATGTTACTCTTTTAAAGTGCAAGCATCAGTTTGACTACTGTCAGGAAACATAGACTGGAAAATGCAATGAAATAATTACCTTTCAAGAATTTATATACCATAATAATGTTATTTGAGCAATCCAACATATATTTTTAGATCTCTTATGGTTCAGGCTCTCTGTTAATTCCTAGGATTATAAAATACTAATAAGAGTGACTATAGCTTTAAAAGACCTTATGCTATAATACCACTTTATCTTTTGCATTCATTGTTTACAGGTTCCCAAAGACTGCATGGTCAGGCTTGCCCTTAATATTTGAAGAGTAGGAGTAGGGCAAATATAAATAAAATAAAATATTTAAAATTATGTCATGTTTAAAAAGTGTTTGGACATATTTACTTCTTTCCTCTTATCTTAAAAAAAATCTTTATAATAACCTACAGTTTAAGTGTGAATTTAGACTTCTCTGACTTTATGGAGTTTTGTGTTAAGAAATATGGCCAGAGAGAGCTGGCCCTTGGGTTCTGGGGCATACTCACCAACTTCCCATCTCTGAATTCAATCTCTACTATAAGAGTGGATACCCAAGACCTTATGTCCAACTTAATAACAGCTGCCCCTCAGCTACTCTAGGTCCTACAACTTCAGACATTGACAAAAGAGCTACCCATGAGCCTTGGGAAATAGTGTGTGTGTGTGTGTGTGTGTCTGTGTGTGATGTTAAATTAACATAAAAAAGATAAAGAAGAACAGAAACCAAGTTCTTAATTTTGGCTTACTATCCAATAAGAAAGTTGAGGTAATAAAGAATGTCACTACAAAATGAGTGATTAAATATAAGGTGCCTGTGACAGAAAATCAAAAAGCATGATATAATTGATTTATTTAAAACTATTTAGAGGAAATTCCCAAGACGGTGGAGTAGAAAGACCCTGAGCTCACCTCCTCTCACGGGCACACCAAAATTACAACTATTTACAGAACAGCTATCAGTGAAATAGACAGGAGCCTACCAGAAAAGATCTTCTACAACTAAAGGTATAAAGAAGGAACCACTACGAGATGGGTAGGAGGGGAAGAGTAGCAGTATAGTCAAGATCCATACCCTCAAGTGGGTGATTCACAAATGGGGGGATAATTATAACTGCAGAGATTCTCCCCAAGGAGCAAGGGGTCTGGATCCCATATCAAGCTCTCCAACCCGGGCATCCTGCACCAGGAAGACAAGCCTCCAGAATGTTTGGCTTTGAGGGCCAGTGGGTATTACTTTGGGGAGACCCAGAAGGCTGTGGGAAATGCACTCTTTGAGGATGCACAAAAAATTTCGCACGCTTCAGGATCCAGGGCAGAAGCAGTAATTTGCAAGGAGCCTGGGTGAGACGTACCTGCTGATCTTGGAATCTCCCAGAGAGGCAGAAGGCAACTAGAGCAACTAGAGCTCACCCAGGGGATATAGACAGTGGCAGCAGCCATTTTGGGGAGCTCACTCTACCACCTGGACACTGGTGCTGACAAGTGCCATTTTTGAATCTTCCATCTAGCTTATGAGCCTCAGGACCCAACCCCACCCCTGCTTACCAGCCTGTAGGCAAAAGTACCAGGACACCTCAAACTAAGGAGGTGAAACTGAGGAGAAACACAGCCTCACTCACGAACAGACAGGCTGCCTTATGACTCCCTGAACCCACAGCCACCTCTGGACACAGCCCTGCCCCCCAGAGGGCCTAAGATCGGTCCCATACACTGGGCACAGGCACTAGGCTCAGGACTCCCAGAGTCCTGCAGCCTGAGACCCTGGGCCCAATTCCACCCACCAGTGGGCAGGCACCAGCCCCAGAATCACCTGGGCCCAGGATCTGCCCACCAACAAGCCTGATCTAGCCTTGAGATCAGCTTCTCCAGAAGGCAGACACCACCCCCAGAACAACTACATCCCTGAAGTCTGCTGTGGCAGGACCCAGCCCACCCACCAGTAGGCCAGCACCAGCGCTGGGACCAGCTGGGTCTTAGCCCCTTCCACCAGCAGGCCAACAAACTTTGGGACACCCTGAACCCCACAGCCAGCTGTGTCAGGAATAGGCTCCACCCACCAGTGGTCTGACAGCAGTTCTAGGACCTCTGGGCCCTGTAGCCAGACCCCAAAATCTGGCTTTGCCCACCAGTGAGCTAGCACTAGCCCTAGGACCTGGCTTTACCCACCATGAAGTTGCAGGATACAAAATTCATATACAGAAATCTGTTGTATTTCTATACACTAACAATGAACTAGCAGAAAGAGAAATTAAGGAAACCCATCTGCAACTGCATCAAAAAGAATAAAATACCTAGGAATAAACCTTTCTAAGAAGGTAAAAGACCTGTACTCTGAAAACTATAAGACACTGATGAAAGAAATTGAAGACCGCACAAACAGATAGAAAGATATGTTTTCTGTGCTTGCGGATTAGAAGAATTAATATTTTTAAAATTATCATAGTATCCAAGGCAATCTACAGAATCAGTGAAATCCCTATCAAAATACCAATGGCATTTTTCACAGAACTAGAACAAATAATTTTAAAATTTGTATGGAAACACAAAAGACCCGGAATAGCCAAAGCAATTTTGAGAAAGAAGAATAGAGCTGGAGATACTGTGTTCCCTGACTTCATAGTATACTACAAAGCTACAGTATTCAAACCAGTATGGTACCAGCTCAAAACCACACATAGATCCATGGAACAGAATGGGGAGCCTAGAAATAAACCCATGCACTTATGGTCAATTAATCTATGATGAAGGAGGCAAGAATATAAAATGGAGAAAAAATAGTGTCTTTAATAAGTGGTTCTGGGAAAATTGGACAGCTACATGTGAAATAATGAAACTAGAACATTTTTTAACACCACATACAAAAATAAACTCAAAATGGATGAAATAAATAAATGTAAGATTGTATACCATAAAACTCCTAGAAGAAAACAGAATGTTCTTTTACATAAATTATAAAAATACATTTTTTTGGATCTCTCTCCTAAGGCAAAAGAAGTAGAAGCAAAAATACACAAGTGAGACCTAATTAAACTTAAAAGCTTTGGCACAGCAAAGGAAATCTTTGACAAAATGAAAAGACAACCTACTGAATGGGAGAAAATATTTGCAAATGACGTGACTGATAAGGGTTTAATATCCAAAATATATAAACAGCTCATACAATTCAATATAAAAAAAAACCTGATTAAAAACTGGGCAGAAGACCTGAGAATACATTTTTCCTAAGAAGATATACAGACAGTCAACAGGCACATGAAAAGATTCTCAACATTGCTAATCATTAGAAAAATGCAAATCAAAATTACAATGAGATATCACTTCACACCTGTCAGAACTGCTATCATCAAAAAGACCACAAATAACAAATATTGGTGAGGATGTGAAGAAAAGGGAAACCTTGTACACTGTTGGTGGGAACGTAAATTGGTACAGCCACTGTGGAAAACATTATGGAGGTTCCTCAAAAAACTAAAAATAGAGCTACCAATTATCCAGCAATTCCACTCCTGGGTGTATATCTGAGGAAAAAGAAAACATTAATTCGAAAAAATACATGAACTGCAATGTTCATAGCAGCATTATTTACAATAGCCAAGATATGGAAGCAACATGGGTGTTCATCAATAGATTAATGGGTAAAGAAGATGTGGTGTATATATATATATATATATATATATACACACACACACATATATATATATACAAAATGTAATATTACTCAGCCATAAAAAAAGAATGTAATGCTGCCATTTGCAACTATGTGGATAGACCTGGAGGGTATTATACTTAGTGAAATAAGTCAGACAGAGAAAGACAAATACTGTATGATATCACTTATATGTGGAACCTAAAAAATAAACCAAATGAATGAATATAACAAAACAGAAACAGGCTCTCAGACATAGAAAATGAACTAGTGATTACCAGTGGGAAGTGGGAAGGAGGGAAGGACATGATAAGGGTAGGGGATTAAGAGATAAATCTACTATGTATAAAATAAGCTACAAGGATATATTGTACAGCATAGGGAATATAGCCAATATTTTATAATAACTACAAATGGAGTATAATCTATACAAACTTTGAATCACTATGTTTACACCTGAAAATAATATGATTGTAAATCAACTATACTTCAATAAAATAATAATCTAAAAAACTATTTAAATTCATTTAAATACATAAGGAAAAGCATAAAAGGAAGCTATCAAAATATTTTGGGGGACTCGGGTTGAGATTTTTAGTTGATTTTTCTTAACTTCCTTCCATATACAAATATATTTTTGATTTTTTAATGTAATGGGCATAAGTAATATGTTTTCATTGTTGGAAAACAGTATATTCTTTAGACTATATGTGGGTCCTATGCTTACTAATGCTAGACTTAGGTCTATTATTAAACCTCTCTTAGCCTTTCTTATCTCTTGTGTAGCATGGATGTACTATTTCTATCTTTCTCACAGAATTGTTGTGTAAGTTACCTAAGCAAGCACATATCATAGAATCTGGCATATGATAACCAACAATTAAAAGTGTGCTGTTATCATCATCAATATCATTGTCATCATCATCATCACATCAATTAAATGATGATAATTTTAATTCTACCTCTTATGTCAATATATCTTAGAAATATTAGTGATTGCAGACCAGCCAGTTTTCCTGTTTGAATCTATTTTCCTGAAGTTAAGCCTGAACTGGCAACCTGCTGAGCAGAGCCATAGTTTTGCCATGAACTTGCTTTGTGATCTTGGCCATGACGTCCCCTCTCTAGGCTTCCATTTCCACATAGATAAAATGCAAGAATTTGAATATTAATCCCAGGCCTTTATCAATTACGATGCCAATTTAAGTTGTTCTATATATGTTCTAAATGTGACATCTATAGCCACACCCTGATCAACACATCCAGGTCAGTATCATTCCTTCCCTGAAGTCTTACAGAAGCTTCCTGCCTCAGGTCCCTGCTTCCTTCTTGGTCTCTTATTAATCCACAATCTATACAGCAGCCCAACTGGTAATTTGAAAATGGGAATCTTAATATGCTATTCTACTGCTTACACCCACCCATGCAGTTGTAATAAAATTTAAATGTCTTATCACTTCCTACATGTTCTGACAAACCTAACCTCTAAATTTCACTACCATCTTGTCCAGAATCACTGTCCCATTGTTATCCATGGTCCAATTACATGGATGTTCTCCCCCTTACCCAAATAGTCCAGGTTATTTTCCAGCTTAAGATCTTTGAATAAGCAAATTCTTTTAACAAAAATGAGCTTTTACTGATTCATGTTTCATGGTTCTTTTTCACTCATCCAGATTTCATCTTAAATGCTATCTCCTTAAAGGGGCATCTCCAACTACTTTATCTAAAGAACTGCCCTCTGCTGTTGCTGGCTGCACAGTTTGAATTTTAGTCCACTAATAGGTAGAGTAAAACTAATTTTAAAACTTTGAAAAAAAAACTTTAACGAATTTTAGATATTTTATTGGTTTGTTTGTTGATTTTAATTTCTCTGAACCCAGAATTTTAGTATCAAGAGAGGAGGGATCATTTTAGTCCAGATATCTTTTCTGTTCCCTGTATCTAGAATGGTGACTGGTGATAGAAGATGTTGAGTAAATACTTGCTGATTATGTGACTGCAAATAAAATATGGATGAATCCATGGGTAAACAAGTGAGCAGTGAATAAATTAGTGCATGTGTGCATATACATGCATACTTTGAAATTTAATAATGCCCATCACTATCATTTAATTTGGTTCTGGCAGGCTTTTTCCTTCAACATAAACACAAATTTCTAAGGTACCCAAAGGCTGGGGATAAGAAAGAGGCTACAACTGCACTGCATTTTCCAGAGAGTGGATGTCAATAGTGTCATAATTGTTTATTACTCAAACGAGAATTTTCAAATAAATACCACCATCATGGGGGAAGAAAAGACTGGTGACCTTACCAGTTTTTGGATTCATCAAGCATATCAAACAATCTCAGAAGTCTGGGATTTGATGTAACACCAGATGTATTTTGCCAGCTATTGTCAACTTTCATTTAAAAATCCATCTCAGGTCAGAAACTTTATTGTGTCCTTTCCTTTCGGGTCAACTGGACACACAGGCCCAATTTTATGTGTGCAGTTGTAGCTGGCATTCCCTGACTGCCCTGTTGCCCACTGCTGCCTCTGTTGTTTATAGTTTTACTGGTAGAGTTAAATCTTTACTTAATTGTGTAGATGAGACAGAAGTTCCAAACTATGATTGATCTTATGTACCTTTTGCTCATGAAGAGAGCATTATTTTTGCTCTTCAAAAAAATGTCCTGTCAGGTGGTAAAGGACTGTTGGCTGTATTAAGACTTCATAATGTCCTGTTTCCTAACAATGTCTTTCATGTTACTAAAGAGAAGAATGTATATCCATTTATTCCTCTTAAATTTTAAAACTGAAAATGAAAGCATGCCTTAATTACTGAATCACTTGTTAACTGTGAAATCACCTACCAGTTTTGCTTAAAAGAAACAGTATTTAGAGCAAATGGTGACTAATATCTCATCTGGCCTCTGTCTCTGTCTCCCTCTCCCTCTCTCTCTCATATATATTTATGCATATATAGATATGTATATCTATATATGCATAAATATGTAAAGTTTTTTCTCCTTGCCAGTTGGAGCTGTGATACACTATTTTTATTTTGAGGGATAGAAACTTTGCTTTTTTTTAATTGTCACCATACAAATTTCAGTAAAAATTAAATTAATTATACAGATGCTGGGAACTAAAATATTTTAAATTTTTGGATTAATTACATTAAGAAGATTCTCTATAAACATGTTAGACATAAAAAAAAGAAAAGAAAAGGAGAATTGGGAGTTCCATGAGGATAGAGACACTATATAATTTAGTTCTATACTTGTAAAGAACAGTATGTCTGACACATCCCAAGGGCTAATAACTAATCAGTGAATTATTGACATATAAGAAACAAGATTGTGATATTTCTGCATAAAATTGTCAGCTGTAGATACTACTCAGGATGGTTTTACAGGCTACCTAATGCCTAGTCAGCAGTGATTTTTATTTTACATTCCATAAATATTCTCAAACAAAAAGATCTTCCAGGTTTTGCCGTCAGGTTACGTAATGAAAGAAGAGTGAACTTCTGATTCAACCAGACCCACATTCCAGGATCTTGACCTTGAGCACATTATTAAACTTGTAAAACTCAGTTTTCCCATCATTAAAATGACATTAACACATCCACACTCCATAATTTTGTCAGACACCTTATCAGGTACTAGAAATATATTTCACTCATAGATATATGGGACTCAAAGTCTAATAAGATTTAATATTACCATTTAGTAGACAGATGGCCCACGTAGTACTTCTTTGTCCTTAACCCAAAACATATATAAGTCTTACTTGTTTACACCCCTATTACATCACTTACTAGCTATGTCATCTTGGGTTGTTCAGTCAACATCTCTGAGCGTACGTTTCTTGTGTGTTCTGATTATTATCTGCCGTAATAACCTCAGAGGGTTACTTTGAGAACTGAAGGAGATTATTCTTGTAAAAGTGTTTTATAAGTGCTAACATTACGTATAAATAAGAGACTATTGATTTGCCTGTAACTCTGAGAAGAAAGCATGATGTACTATGAAGATCACAAGTCTAGGAGGCTTCTTATTTACTATGAAACCATCAACAAGTTATTAAGCTCTTGGTCTTTACTTCCCATGCTCTGGGTACTTCAGTCATAGCCTGTGCCATTCTGCCTCATGGAGATTTAGCTGCTCCGTCCTTGGTTCAGTTCTTCCAAGCTACTGAGCTACTACTTGCCTTTGCACATACTTTTCATTGACCCGGAAGGCTCTTTTCCTACTATTCCCATCTTTGGGTCTTAGCTTAAATGTCATTTCAACGGAGCGATGTTCATTGGCCATCCAATCCAAAGTGGATTCCCCCAGTTGCTCACGGCTGTTTACTCTTCTTACCTTGCTCTAGGGCTTATCATTCCAAAGTACCTACATCTTCAAAATAATGAAAAAAAGTTTAAGCATAATAACAACTGCCAATTATTTAGCTCTTATTATGTGACAGTCACTGGAATAATCTCTTTTGAGCAATATCTTGCCTGACCCTCAAGACATTCCAAAGAAGCAACAATGATTATCTCCATTTCATAGTTGAGAAACCTGAAACTTGGGGATGATTTGTAATTGATCAAGATCTTACAGTTTGTGTATGGTAGAGCTAGAGGTCAAACCCAGTGTGTTTTACTCTTATAGCAAAACAATTAGTTCCCCAAATAACCCAGAGTTTCCCTACATTTCCCAATCTTCTTTATTCTCATGACTAAGTTCTGGCAAATTAGAATATGAGAGAGTGTTATCACTTCCAACCAGGCACATTTATTAGATAGAGGAGAGCTCCCACTAGACTGTGTGGGATTTTCATGATTGAGAAATAAAATTGTATGTGTCAATCCACTGAGATCTTTTCTGTTGTGGTCACTAGTACTTACTCACCCTGACTAATACAACTACTGAAATCATGTTTATAACTACTCAGTTATACTGCCTCCTCCAAGAAATGAGATGGCGGGAAGTGGTCTTCAGTTCATTGGAGGTGCTTTCTACTGTAGAAATATTGGGCTGGCCAAAAAGTTTGTTTGGGTTTTTCCATAAGATGTGACAGAAAAACCTGAATGAACTTTTTGGCCAACCCAATATTTGTGATGCCATCTTATTTTTGAACATTTTATTAGGTCTCAAAAAATATTTGCTTTTGTGAACAGGCAAATTTTGTTTGGGTAAAATGATACACTTTATAATTCCAGGTTTTTCAACAGTGCTTAAAAGCCTTATGACATTAGGTTTGTCCCTTTATTCAAGAATATTGGAGGAAAAAACATGTACAAATTACACTTTAGTAATCTAGATGAAAGTAATGAAAGAAAAAGACATCTTTACATGTTACATGTTTTTCTTCGGCTTCTGCCTTGATCAATGGCTATCTATACATGGGCCATATTCCATTTCCATTCTTCTCCTTTTTTTGAATAAGGAGGGAGATCATTGCCTAAAGAAAAAAGACTCTAGCTCACACATTTGCTGTTTTACAGTGCATCTTTGTGCCTTAAGAGACCAGATCAAATTCCTTCTGCAAATATATCGCTACTTATAAAGGGACAGGAAAATAGGAAACGCAAATTCATGCTTAGGTTTTTGTTATACATTAAGTAAAATCAGAAGGGTATCTAACTTATTCAGAATTAACTCCGTGCCATGTACTAGCACCCATGCTACTTTTAATTCTACAATTCTTGTAGAATATAATTTGTATCATTTTTACCCAAAAGAAAGACCAGAGAGGTTGACTCACTTTCTAAGGAGAGAAGAGCCAGTTAGTGACAGAAGTGTGATGTAAGCTCAAGGAAATGAGAAATGATGCTGGAAAATTCCAAGACTTCTGCTCTCTTATAGACTGACCCCCAAGTGATCCATGTGCCTGTAAAATAAAATGTGCTGTTCAGAATTTTGTTAGTGCTATACTTCAATAAATGTTCATTTCTTCCCTTTCTTCTTTTTTGAAAAATGTGGGAATTAAATAACACACACTGTCTAGCACAGTGTCTGGCTCTATGAGATAGACAAACAATGATAGTCCTTCCTCATCACACTCCCTCACCTTTTTTATTTCTTTTTTAGAAAGAACTGTAATTCTCTTCATTCTTGATTTTCCAGTAACAGCAAGCCCATTTCTTCTACACTTTAGGTATTCAGTACTACTTAATCCTTTATACAGAGCAGTTAGAATATATATTTTCCCCTTTCACCTACATTGTTTTATTTTCTCCTCACAACCAACTTATGACTAGGTATTTTGCCAATCCATTTAGAGGAAAGGAAAAAGATCTCAAGAGGTAAAATTACTTGTTCCAGGTCATAAAATAAGTGGCTAATCTGGGAATAGAATCAGACATTAAGATTTTAATTCTTCTGAATTCTAATGAACTAACTATACTAAAAAGTTCCTCAGCTTACATCGTCCCCCGAAAACACACAAAGGTACCTTCTACACTCAAACACACAAGTACACAAGTGGAGTCTTGAACTGTACTGTGTGATTAGTCTTGCTCTCTTTTAGTTCTTCACTGCAAGACTTTGTTTTGGGAAACTATTGCCCCTTTAGCTTGGGACCTAGAAAGACATGCATGGAACAGACCTGAGCCCCACCCTTAGCGAGAAACCAAGCCCAGCTCAAGTATCCCCATCTTGAAGAAGACCTGCCCAGCTGAGCACAGGCCAGATCACCCAACCTGCTGAGTCATATGTGGGTGAACAAGAATACATGATTGTTGTTTTAAGCCACTGAGTTTTGAGTCATTTATAACCAAACTCTTGAACACACACACACACACACACACACACACACCAGTCTCTGTCCTGGCAAGTCTTAACCGTGACTAAGCTTCGACTAATTAGAGGGAAAGGCTGCAATGCTATTGGACCAGAAATGCTAGATTCAGGACCTTCAATGCGATCTAAAATACAAAAGATTTTAAGGGCCACTTTATTTCAGGATTATTTCAGTTTTAAGATACGGAAAGCCTAAAACTATCTGGTTTAGCAAATAGTGGTACACAGGATAGAACAGCTCAAAGGGGTCTCTAGTTCTTAAGAGAACTTGATCAATGTCTCAAAGATGCCAACCAATATCATTTTGCATTTATCATTCCTCTGGTAACACCTAATCCTCAGGCTGCACATAATGATGCCTTGGGATTTCCAAGCTATTGCTACTGGAATGCAGCAGTTTTAAGTCTCACAAACTTGAATCACCAACTCCAGTGGAGTTCTGACAGTCTTATTGCAGTGTTCCCAGTAAAAGTTCAATGATTCAGTCTGATTACATAGACCTGCATCACATGCTCACATCTCTAAAATTTTAAACTGTTCTAATTGGCTTTATCCTGAAGCTTCCCATTAATCCTGTTAATCCTATTCATATCACTTGGGCAGAAAACAGGAGGTGACCACAGTGTGCTTGTTATCCCTATCACTTAAACTCTCTATAACATGAAGAGAAAACGATCCATCAAAACTGGAGATATCTCTAGGCAAGAAACACAAGAGAAGGAAAACACCTACAATAACAAACCCAAAACATTTAAGAAAATGGGAATAGGAACATACATATCGATAATTACCTTGAATGTAAATGGAATAAATGCTCCCACCAAAAGACACAGACTGGCTGAATGGATACAAAAACAAGACCCATATATATGCTGTCTACAAGAGACCCACTTCAGACCTAGAGACACATACAGACTGAAAGTGAGGGAATGGAAAAAGATATTCCATGCAAATGGAAATCAAAAGAAAGCTGGAGTAGCAATTCTCATATCAGACAAAATAGACTTTAAAATAAAGAATATTATAAGAGACAAAGAAGGACACTATATAATGATCAACGGATCGATCCAAGAGGAAGGTATAACAATTGTAAATATTTATGCACCCAACATAGGAGCACCTCAATACATAAGGCAAATACTAACAGCCATAAAAGGGGAAATTGACAGCAACACAATCATAGTAGGGGACTTTAACACCCCACTTCCACCAATGGACAGATCATCCAAAATGAAAATAAATAAGGAAACACAAGGTTTAAATGATACATTAAACAAGATGGACTTAATTGATATTTATAGGACATTCCATCCAAAAACAACAGAATACACATTTTTCTCAAGTGCGCATGGAACATTCTCCAGGATAGATCATATCTTGGGTCACAAATCAAGCCTTGGTAAATTTAAGAAAATTGAAATCGTATCAAGTATCTTTTCCGACCACAACGCTATGAGACTAGATATCAATTACAGGAAAAGATGTGTAAAAAATACAAACACATGGAGGCTACACAATACACTACTTAATAACGAACTGATCACTGAAGAAATCAAAGGGGAAATCAAAAAATACCTAGAAACAAATGACAATGGAGATACGACGACCCAAAACCTATGGGACGCAGCAAAAGCAGTGCTAAGAGGGAAGTTTATAGCAATACAAGCCTACCTCAAGAAACAGGAAACATCTCGAATAAACAACCTAACCTTGCACCTAAAGCAATTAGAGAAAGAAGAACAAAAAAAACCCCAAAGCTAGCAGAAGGAAGAAATCATAAAGATCAGGTCAGAAATAAATGAAAAAGAAATGAAGGAAACAATAGCAAAAATCAATAAAACTAAAAGCTGGTTCTTTGAGAAGATAAACAAAATTGATAAACCATTAGCCAGACTCATCAAGAGAAAAAGGGAGAAGACTCAAATCAATAGAATTAGAAATGAAAAAGGAGAAGTAACCACTGACACTGCAGAAATACAAAAGATCATGAGAGCTTACTACAAGCAACTCTACGCCAATAAAATGGACAACCTGGAAGAAATGGACAGATTCTTAGAAATGCACAAACTGCCGAGACTGAACCAGGAAGAAATAGAAAATATGAACAGACCAATCACAAACACTGAAATTGAAACTGTGATTAAAAACCTTCCAACAAACAAAAGCCCAGGACCAGATGGCTTCACAGGTGAATTCTATCAAACATTTAGAGAAGAGCTAACACCTATCCTTCTCAAACTCTTCCAAAATATTGCAGAGGGAGGAACACTCCCAAACTCATTCTACGAGGCCACCATCACCCTGATACCAAAACCAGACAAAGATGTCACAAAGAAAGAAAACTACAGGCCAATATCACTGATGAACATAGATGCAAAAATCCTCAACAAAATACTCGCAAACAGAATCCAACAGCACATTAAAAGGATCATACACCATGATCAAGTGGGGTTTATCCCAGGAATGCAAGGATTCTTCAATATACGTAAATCATCAATGTGATACACCATATTAACAAATTGAAGGAGAAAAACCATATGATCATCTCAATAGATGCAGAGAAAGCTTTCGACAAAATTCAACACCCATTTATGATAAAAGCCCTGCAGAAAGTAGGCATAGAGGAACTTTCCTCAACATAATAAAGGCCATATATGACAAACCCACAGCCACATTGTCCTCAATGGTGAAAAACTGAAACCATTTCCACTAAGATCAGGAACAAGACAAGGTTGCCCACTCTCACCACTATTATTCAACATAGTTTTGGAAGTGTTAGCCACAGCAATCAGAGAAGAAAAAGAAATAAAAGGAATCCAAATCGGAAAAGAAGAAGTAAAGCTGTCACTGTTTGCAGATGACATGATATTATACATAGAGAATCCTAAAGATGCTACCAGAAAACTCCTAGAGCTAATCAATGAATTTGGTAAAGTAGCAGGATACAAAATTAATGCACAGAAATCTCTTGCATTTCTATACACTAATGACGAAAAATCTGAAAGTGAAATGAAGAAAACACTCCCGTTTACCATTGCAACAAAAAGAATAAAATATCTAGGAATAAACCTACCTAAGGAGACAAAAGACCTGTATGCAGAAAATTATAAGACACTGATGAAAGAAATTAAAGATGATACAAATAGATGGAAAGATATACCATGTTCCTGGATTGGAAGAATCAACATTGTGAAAATGACTCTACTACCCAAAGCAATCTACAGATTCAATGCAATCCCTATCAAACTACCACTGGTATTTTTCACAGAACTAGAACAAAAAATTTCACAATTTGTATGGAAACACAAAGACCCCGAATAGCCAAAGCAATCTTGAGAATGAAAAATGGAGCTGGGGGAATCAGGCTCCCTGACTTCAGACTATATTACAAAGCTTCAGTAATCAAGACAGTTTGGTACTGGCACAAAAACAGAAATATAGATCAATGGAACAGGATAGAAAGCCCAGAGATAAACCCACACACATATGGTCACCTTATCTTTGATAAAGGAGGCAAGCATATACAGTGGAGAAAAGACAGCCTCTTCAATAAGTGGTGCTGGGAAAATTGGACAGGTACATGTAAAAGTATGAATTAGAACACTCCCTGACACCATGCACAAAAATAAACTCAAAATGGATTAAAGACCTAAGTGTAAGGGCAGACACTATCAAACTCTTAGAGGAAAACATAGGCAGAACACTCTATGACATACATCACAGCAAGATTCTTTTGACCCAGCTCCCAGAGAAATGGAAATAAGAACACAAATAAACAAATGGGACCTAATGAAACTTAAAAGCTTTTGCACAGCAAAGGAAACCATAAACAAGACGAAAAGACAACCCTCAGAATGGGAGAAAATATTTGCAAATGAAGCAACTGACAAAGGATTAATCTCCAAGATTTACAAGCAGCTCATGCAGCTCAATAACAAAAAAACGAACAACCCAATCCAAAAATGGGCAGAAGACCTAAATAGACATTTCTCCAAAGAAGATATACAGATGGCCTACAGACACATGAAAGAATGCTCAACATCATTAATCATTAGAGAAATGCAAATCAAAACTACAATGAGATATCATCTCACACCGGTCAGAATGGCCATCATCAAAAAATCTAGAAACAATAAATGCTGGAGAGGGTGTGGAGGAAAAGGAACTCTCTTGCACTGTTGGTGGGAATGTAAATTGATATAGCCACTATGGAGAACAGTATGGAGGTTCCTTAAAAAACTACAAATAGAACTACCATACGATCCAGCAATCCCACTACTGGGCATATACCCTGAGAAAACCATAGTTCAAAAAGAGTCATGTACCACAATGTTCATTGCAGCTCTATTTACAATAGCCAGGACATGGAAGCAACCTAAATGTCCATCGACAGATGAATGGATAAAGAAGATGTGGCACATATATACAATGGAATATTACTCAGCCATAAAAGAAATGAAATGGAGGTATTTGTAATGAGGTGGATGGAGTAGAGTCTGTCATACAGAGTGAAGGTAAGTCAGAAAGAGAAAAACAAATACAGTATGCTAACACATATATACGGAATCTAAGGGGGAAAAAAGCCATGAAGAACCTAGTGGCAAGACGGGAATAAAGACACAGACCTACTAGAGAATGGACTTGAGGATATGGGGAGGGGGTGGGGTGAGATGTGACAGGGTGAGAGTGTGTCATGGACATATATACACTACCAAATGTAAAATAGATAGCTAGTGGGAAGCAGCCGCATAGCACAGGGAGATCAGCTCGGTGCTTTGTGACCACCTAGAGGGGTGGGATGGGGAGGGTGGGAGGGAGGGAGATGCAAGAGGGAAGAGATATGGGAACATATTGTATATGTATAACTGATTAACTTTGTTATAAAGCAGAAGCTAACACACCATTGTAAGGCAATTATACTTCAATAAAGATGTTTAAAGAAAAAAAAAAAAACTGGAGATATGGGGATATATGTATATGTATAGCTGATTCACTTTGTTATGGAGCAGAAACTAACACACCATTGTAAAGCAATTATACTCCAATAAAGATGTTAAAAAACAAACAAACAAAAACTATGACTGTCTTCTGCCGAGGAGTGGCTTGGAGAGGAATCGATTGAGATCACCATTGGCTTGCACAGCGTTGAGTGTTTCCCACTTTGGATAATTTCCACAGCACTCTGCAAACACTCGGATATAATTGAAGACCATAAAGCAGATTTTCAGGGGGTCCAGAATATTGTTTTGACTATCATTCTCATTTGAAAAGATAAAATATCTATGACACCCCAGGGGCCTCCAAGCTAAAGCTCAATTGTTTTCTGGGATGATTTACACAAGGAAAAAAAAAATCCATCAGCCTAACACTATGATATACTATTCACTGAAGGCATGCCAAAAGCTGTGGCTCTTCCTATGGGTGGTGTGGGAGTTAAAGAAACATGAAAATCAATAATAAATCACATAAGATAAACTGCATTGGGAATAATTATTTTTAAAAAGAAAAACAGGCCCAGATTTATATATTATTCATCAAAGATTATATATATATATATATATATATATATATATATAAATATAAAAAACACTAATATTCATTATAAAACTGAAACTTAGTGACCCCATGCTGTAGTCTAGACTATGTACTAAGTTTTCTACACACTGAATCCTCATAGCAATGTATCATTGTCTTCATTTTCCATGAGCAACTAGTCAATCCATGAGGCTAGCAGGTGGTAGGACCAAGATTGAACCCCTATTGTCACAAATCAGTCCAAATGTCCTCGTGATACTATATTGTCAAGGAAACACAGAACGTTACCACAGAATAAAGTAGTAAACAATATGGAGCGAATTTAATTTCTAAAAGCTTGCAAATAATATATTTTGATCTGAGTTCTGAAAACAGAGATTGATACAGGTTTAGGTGGGGAGGAGAGGGGCCGTCTTAATTACCTGAAAGTATTGATTTCTCTAAATTCTCTAATATCTTTATTAAAAAACCATCCACTTGGGTGTATGTTTACCACAGCAAGACCTTATGCACTAGCGCTTAATACATATTTGTTCAATAATAGTAATATTTAAAATGGGAATAGCCATTCACTAGAAATTCATTTTTATTGTAGTTCACCTGGTACGGGATTAGCTAAACATTTAGAATTAATTTAAAGTAACTCTTCGGATTCTTTGGTAAACTTTAAAGTTTGTTGAGTTCATAAGTTACTTGAAATAATTAGGAAACTAAAAATAACTTCACAAACTTTTGTTAAACAAATCTATTTTATTGTTGAAATCCCAAAACCATATATTTATAATTTTTCATACAAAAATGACCTTTATTAATGATAGGATTACAATATAAATATAATTTTAGTTGGAAAATAATTTTAAAATAATCATTTTACATACTTGTACATTTAAACTAGAAAAAAATTTAATATTGTTTTTCAACGATATTGTGTTGTATTTTCTCTTTCTACTGATCAAAACGTCCAAAGCACATTAAGACCACTCTATGAAAATCAGTGGGTATGTGTATTGTTATTGGTCATTTTTGCTATTGTAGGCTTTCTGCTGTTGCTCTTATTTTGTATTTTACATATTATTGATTAACAGACAAATCTATTGTGTGTTTGCAGCATCTGACTTTTCAGTAAAGATAATTTCTTAATGTTTTGCCACCTCCTCTTTCTCTCTTTTACTTCTATCAGAATAATTTGGGAACGCTAATTTTCCTCCTGGCTTCAAGTTCAATCTTTTTGTTGTTGTTCATAATCCCAGCATTTTATACATCACTTCCAGAGGAAGATCTCTGATACCAATGCATGACAGGTTTCTTAAAGTAATTCTGATGGACAGACTTAGTGCTATTTTTTTCTCACAAGCTCAGTTCTTGTCTTACCCATGAAATTGCTTTGCTATGCATTTTATTAGGCTCAAAGTCTTAATACTCTTTCTCCTGCTATGAAACGAAGAGGATATAGGTGCCTGGATAAACTTATCTGCTGGGAAAGGAACATAGAAATGTAATCTCCTAACTGACCTCATATTTTGGCCATGCTCTGCACAAATGCATCTGAAAACATTTATCTGACTCTAAAGCTGAGACCTTCATGAAAGCAGGTTAGCTCTCCTAGATTCAAATAACGGTTTATATCCTGTGGCCTAAGGGTGACTTTTGAGTATTAAACCAGACCTGTGGGTGAAAAGAGAAGTGGCCTAAAAATAATTTAGATTTACTGTGAATGGCAAAGAGGTGAGCAGTGCAGAGGAAGAGAAATGGCTATACAACATTTCCTGCTGTAAAAGAGCCTACCTTAAACTTGCTGATTGAGAAGAAATAATACAGTGCCTTGCAAATAAACCATGCTGATGGATGTCTTCTGCTAGAACGGAGCTCACAGTATTTACTCTCTTTCTGTTTGATGTCAGCAGCTTAGCACTCAGCGTGAACTCTACAGCTAACTGTCGGAATAAGTTATTTCTAGTCGATAATGAATGCTTCCCTAACATGTTATTATTGAAAATAACAGGTTCCAAATGTGTGACCGTATGGTATACAATTCATTTTCTTCCTCTGAAAGAATTGGATTTTCTTGTCATTAGAACTGAATCATGTGTCGACACTATACTAAGTTAGAACATCCAGAATCCAGACCAAAGGCAAAAATTTACGATGAAAGATTATAATAACAATTGCACTTGAACAGTGGCTTACAGTCTGCAAAGAGCTTTGAGAGTATTTTCTTTGGAATGTCTTATCACTCTCTAGGGAAGATAATACACGTATTTTTACTCCCATTTTAGTAAAATTTAGATTTAAGCATGGGGAATTTAAGTGACTTATCCAACATCATTGCAAAACTAGTAATTGAGAGCACTGAGGCTCAAACTCTGAGTATCTGCTTCCAAATCTAATGTTCTTTCTCTTTCCTTCCTCTAAAAGTAAATACAATTATCTGAATGTACTTGGCTATTTTTAACAATAGAAAAAGAGAAGCACAAAGGCCCACGATGTGAGAGTAACTGAAAGCAGCTGAGAGAATGTCGTCTACTATTGGGTGGGCCAAAAGGTTTGTTCAGTTTTTTTTGTAAGATGGCTCTAGTAGCACTTAGTTGTCTTTAACTTCATTCGAAACAATTTTGTTAGATTGTATGTGACAGCTGTCACATCAGCGTGCATTTAAAAAAAAGACATCAATATTGGTGAATTTTTTTGTAGCCATTTTAATATTGAAGATGGAAGAAAAAAGCAACATTTTTGTCATACTATGCTTTATTATTTCAAGAAAGGTAACAACACAACAGAAATGCACAGAAAGATTTGTGCAGTGTATGGAGAAGGTGCTGTGACTGATCGAACGTGTCAAAAGAGGTTTGCGAAGTTTCATATTGGAGATTTCTTGCTGGACAATGCTCCACGGTTGGGTAGACCAGTTGAAGTTGATAGAGATCAAATCGAAACAACAATTGAGAACAATCAACGTTATACCACACGAGAGATAGCCGACATCTCAAAATATCTAAATCAAGCATTGAAAATCCTTTGCACCAGCTAGGTTATGTTCATGCTTTGATATTTGGGTTCCACATAAGTTAAGCAAAGAAAACCTTCTTGACCATATTTTTTGCATGTGATTCTCTACTGAAACGTAATGAAAACGTTCCGATTTTAAAACAAATTGTGACGGGGTATGAAAAGTGGATACTGTACAATAATGTGGGACAGAAGAGATCGTGGGGCAAGCGAAATGAACCACCACCAACCACACCAAAGGCCGGTCTTCATCCAAAGAAGGTGATGTTGTGTATATGGTGGGATTGGAAGGGAGTCCTCTATTATGAGCTCCTTCCAGAAAACCAAATGATTAATTCCAACAAGTACTGTTCCCAATTAGATCATCTGAAGGCAGCACTCAACGAAAAGCATCCAGAATTAGTCAACAGAAAATGCATAATCTTCCATCAAGATATATTTCAAGACTGCATGTTTCTCAGATGACCAGGCAAAAACTGTTACAGCTTGGCTGGGAAGTTCTGATTCATCCGCCGTATTCACCAGACATTGCACCTTCGGATTTCCATTTATTTTGGTCTTTACAAAATTCTCTTAATGGAAAAAATGTCAATTCCCTATAAGACTGTAAAAGGCACCTGGAATAGTTCTTTGCTCAAAAAGATTAAAAGTTTTGGGAAGATGGAATTATGAAGTTGCCTGAAAAATGGCAGAAGGTAGTGGAACAAAAGGGTAAATACATTGTTCAATAAAGTTCTTGGTGAAAATGAAAAATGTAGCTTTTATTTTTGCTTAAAAAACCGAAGGCACTTTTTAGCACACCCAATACATGCTGGTTGTTACATTAGGTCACACAGATAGTTATGGAGTGACACAGATAGGGTTTAAACAAATTTCTGACATGTTCAAAATCACATTTCAAGGTATATACATTTAAGAATCAAACGATTTTTGAAGACCTCTTTTTCATCTTTCCTTGTTTTCTTCTTTATCCTTAAATATATTAAATGATTATTAGAACTAAGCATGCTTAGTAGAATCTTGTAGGAACACACACAAGTTTTATTGTTTTAGGAACTCAGATGCATATTAAGAAATGTATAATTCTTCCCTCCCTCCCTCCCTCCCTCTTTTCCTTCCTTCCTTCCTTCTTTCCTTCCATCATTATTTATTGGGTACCTGATATGCACCTAGGTATGATAAACAGTATTCACTGTTTTGACTCTTCGTTGCCTATTTGAGATTATTCCACCATATCACCTAAGGAATTCCTTCTCCTGCTTCAGTTTAATAGGATATTGAAGAAACTGTTTTTCCTGAACAGTTGTTATGCCTGCAATCCAGCTAGGAATGAGTGATAGCAATAACCACTCGTTCTTACATACAGTAGACTCACCTTCTATAAGAGTGTCTGAATTTGGCATAACACTGGGTTTCAGTTAGACTCTGAATATCAAAATAGCATCACACGATGGGTAAAGTATGGTGATGAAAACTGACAGGATCATTACAGTGAATCTGCAGTTCCATCCCACTAACTGGTTGCACTCAATTTAGCAAGGAAATTATAGGTTAACTTTTGCAGAATAGATGCTCTTGGAATAGAAAGCTGTTTGTAAATAGAATACTCTTATCTCCAAAGTAAGGGAGTTTGCTCTTTTAGGCAATGCTTTGCTCCAAAAAAATCTAGAAAGTGTAGAACTACCTCTAATAATTAATATTTTATAAAAATACCTTTATTTTAAACACCTTGATATTTTATGGAAGAAAGTAAGTTACATTTATCCAGTATCATCTCATTTAATCTTCACCATGAAGCAGGAATCAGGTCTATTATCATTGCCATGTATTCATGGTGCCCTTTTAGGATATTCTCATCCCTAAAGAATTCTGTACCTTCTGGCTTTGGCGATTCCATCACTGGCACTTAGTGTTAGACTAGATCATTGTTCACTAGTCTTCCCTCTCTATTATAGAAACAATGCATCTGTTCATTTTACTATGTGACTCAACTGTGTCTCCCTATGTGGTAAGCTGAGTAACTTTTCCTGCCCCAGTGATATTGGGTTTGGCCAGTGATTTGATTTGGACACAAAATGTTAGCAAATATAATTCCAGCAGAAGCTTTAAATATGTTTGAGTGTTTCAATTTGGCCTCTCATCCTCCTGGCATCCATGGTGAGAAGAGCACACTCTGCATTGCTATTGGTCTCAGGATGGAAAGACATGTGGGAAGACTTGAATTAAATCTGTGACCAAAAGCAAAGCCTAGCTGAGGCCAGTCAAGCCCAGCAGAGCCAACATTTAACTTACAGATTTGAGAGTGAGGGGGAAAAAAAGATATTTACTCCTTTAAGCCATTAAGGCATCGTGGTATCTTGTTATGCAGCATTACTATAGCAAATCTAAATAATAAATTCTCTGATGAGTTTCCTTCCATGTTCTATTGGAAATATCATTTTATTTTATTTTCGTAGATCTTCTATGCCATTTAAAATTAAAACAGCTCCACACACCATGTGTTCATTACCAAGGACAGTCTGCCCATCCTCTATCTAAGCTAGATTCCCCTACAGGTATTTTCAGCCATTGTTGTACTGGTGAGTATTCAGAAACCATATAACTATTTGGAAAATAGACATAAAAATAAATGTTTATTTTGAAGAAAAGATGAGCAGTGACTAGGTTGAAGCTGGCTATCGGGAGCTTCCACAGATCACTGATCAATGCTTGGGCAGAAATGCTGGAATTGAAGATTTATCTGTAGAAATATTTATAAAGAAATAAATATCATATATTCTTTTTCCCAATACCAGTAAATGTTAGTTTAGCCTCTGAGAGTATTCACATCTTTTCTACCTACTTACTCTCAAATATATGACACAGTGTCTTATTCATTTTACTTTCTAGTAAAACAGTTTTATCTTCTGAATAAAATATATTGAATATCAATTATTTCCCTGTAATGATCCCACATGTCTTAAAAATGCAAGGAACACTTTGCTTTCTGTCTGTCAGCACCAATGCCTTGTAGGCTATTTTCTGGATGCTCTGGAATTCTCTGCCTTTTTGGTTTACTGGCCGTCCTATTGAATGTAGGGTTAGCACATTGACTTTTACAGAAGAATTAATATTCATGTAATCAATTCTGGTGAATTTTGTTTTCTTAGTTTCTATCTCTTATGAAATGTTTTAAAACCACCTAAGTTAACAATAACACTTTAAACATTCTTATTTTTTACAAGTTCCTTTGATCTCCAAGTAAGATAGTAAATTGGTTTCACTTATTTTTTACTAAAAAGTGTAAATAGTACTCAAACAGTTTTCAGTTGTGTATCCAAGTGAGAAGGGAAATAGAAATGGAACAGAGACACCTTATATTTTATGACTGTACTATTCTATGGCCAACACAATTTGCCATTTAAGTACATGAAGAAAATGTCAAAGAAGTAAATCAGATTACTCTTTCATGTATATATTCCTTTTTAAAATCTCTGGAAGTCTGCAGACTTCTAAAGTAAGTTGCATATCACACAAATAATAAATGGATATCATAAAGGCATAATGTGCCAAAATTTTGGACATTTGACTCTGTATGATATTGTTGTAGGAAAATGAACAATATTGGAGTTAAAAGCTGCTGGAGAGGTTTACCCGTTTAAGTACAAATTCAGAATACTATTTGGTTTGGCCTCTTTTAGCTCCAAATGAAAACCTTAAGGGTGGATGTTGAAATCACAAGTCTTGGTGCTTCTTCCTGAGAAACAGATTCACTTGAAAGATTTATCCAGCTAAAGTTTAATTACAGGGGAAGCCTTTTATACATGATGGAGATGACACAGACATTAACACCAAACGGCTCTATTATGATTACAAATAGATAGATAATGAATAGTTTGGGGAGCTATGATTTTAGTTGCGTCAATTATATTACTTTTTACTGGGCTTTTAAAGACTAGTGTCACATAAGAATAGTAATAAAATATTCACAATCTAAGTATTTAAACTTCTCTATAGTTGTCAGTCATTTTCATAGCAAACTTATTGTTGAATGAATTGGAACCGAAAAGGCAGAATTTGCTTTTAATGAGACATCTAGATTTTCCTTTTTGCCATTGTTTTATATTTATTTCAGAAGATAGAAATCATTATTTGAATTTGTAGTTATTTATTGATTACTACTATTTTTTTCAAATATATTACATCAGTCTTGCTTACAAAATAGGTTATTCAAAATAAAAACAAAACTAGAATCAACGCAGCATTTTTTTTAACATCTTTATTGGAGTATAATTGCTTTACAATGGTGTGTTAGTTTCTGCTTTATAACAAAGTGAATCAGTTATACATATACATATGTTCCCATATCTCTTCCCTCTTGCGTCTCCCTCCCTCCCACCCTCCCTATCCCACCCCTCTAGGTGGTCACAAAGCACTGAGCTGATCTCCCTGTGCTATGCGGCTGCTTCCCACTAGCTATCTATTTTACATTTGGTAGTGTATATATGTCCATCAATGCAGCATTTTTTGAGAATCACTTTTTAGGTTAATTCATCATAACAATGCTTTTCAGATCCCTTCCTGAGTAGAATAAGGTTTTCTTACACCTTACCTCTTCCAGTCTCATACGGTAGGTTTGGCACTCTGACGACACTATTAATGTGTCAGTTATAATTAGGTTGAAAATTCTTTGAGGACAAATGGCTTCCACAAAGCAGGTGGGGAGCCCTTATTGTAATATTTCTTGAGGCAGACTTCATGGCAGTCCCTATTTAGGTGCATTGGAAAATTCCATTATCTATGCCTAGGCAAACAAGCAGATCCTTTAGTACCCTCTGGGGTAGTTCTATTTTAAATTTGCAAAAATCAAAATGTGTAGTAAATTTCTTCCTTTTAGAGTTATATATGTGTATGTGACAATGTGCATGCTCGTTTGTATATGTGACATATGTCAAACAGGAAGAATATATTTACCATATGTGTACCACTTGGAAATAATAATATAAATACCCAAGCCAGTTTAACAAACGGATGAGTACAAATATCACGGCAACCCTCTCTTAATCCCTTCATTCTATAGACTCCTGGAGAACACAATAGGGGTAGCATTTGAATCCAGATTTTAAGGAACAAAACTGCCACTATAACCCAGCTGATTCTTGTAGCTTCTACTTAGAAAAAAAAGAGACATAAGATATGTACTGAAAAGACAAGAGGCAGCCACACGAGGAGATTGATAGTCAAGTATCAAAGCTTATAATAAAGAACATTTTCTTCAAATCGGTGTGTATGAGAGAATAAAAAAAAATATTTGAGATATTCTTTTGTTCTAAATGTTAGAAATTTCTCCAAATTTTCATCACTATTAATTCCAAACACTGGCTTATTAAGTTTTCCTTCTGTTATGCAGTTGTCCTTTTTCTTAACCTTCTAAATGTATACTAATCAGTGAAAGAGATAGTATTTTACCATAGCATATTGTTAACCTCCCTACATGCCTTTATTTATTGTGTTGTACCACCTTATTTATTCCTTTTATTGCACTAATGTGCTTTGATGATAAAAGCAAAGAAATACACGCAAAGATAATGAGCTTCTGGCCAAAGGTGAAAAATACACATTGTGTTCTTCTGCCTATCTGACATAGTAATTGTCAGCATTGTAGTAATTAGATCTTATTGTAGTAATTAGATCTTATTATAAGATCAGACTGCATTGTTTACATCAAAACAAGATTATATAAGACATCTAAAAATTTGACACATCTTTGCACTTATTCTGTGCCATAGGACAATTTTGCTTTACAAATCCAATTCCTAACACAGTCTGCAAATGCACAGTTTACTGATTTCAAGGGAGGCTGCAGGTAACTACTTGTTAACTTAAAAGATGACCATTCACTTGGATACATTCAAAGATATTTTCTTCCTATGCCATGGAGCTTTTAGCGCCAACATTTTATCAATGTGTTTTCAATGGGAAACTTATTTTACACTTTCTCATAACAACACTTCAATAGCCCACACATCTCCAATTTGATAGGTCAGAATGTGCTGCCTGTGTGCTGCTATAAGGGGAAAATTCCAAAATGCCAGTTTGGATTTTTTCATTCTGGTGTACCGAAGATAGCATTTTTCCCTATCATCACTTATTGGATGTTATAAGTTGAATTGTAGAATAAAGGTGAGCAAGGGGATATTTATGTCAATCAGATCCTCAGAGCTATCCTACCCTGGCCATAGCAGTGTTTAATTAACTAAATAATAAAAATTAAGATTATCAAATCCTACAGCAAAAGGCCTTTGGTTTTCAGGAAATATTGAGATTAAAATTAATACGGTTCATTGCTGCTGGGTTAGTGATAAGGAAGCTTGGGCTCTGGTCCAGGGTGCTGCTACTCATTAGCTGTTTGATTTTCATCAAGTCATTTAACTTCCCTAAGTTTCATTTCCTTCATGCAAAATAGTGCTACTAACCCCTGCTTTAGGTAATTCTAGACTTTTGTGATTCAAAGAGGTGATATTTACTTGAAAGTCAGGTAGCATATATTGTTTAACTTCACCACATCCAAAAGTCAGGTAAGTCATGTGTTTTATCTCATTTAATCCTTAAACTGGAGCCATAGCTGGTAAATGACAAAGTAAGGATTCAAGTTTGATTGCCTATACTCTTTCCTGTCTTTGTGACTGGAGTTAGAATTTAATACCAAACACTGAAATGAAGAAAAAACGTCTCTAAGATCATCAGGAAGAAGAGAATTCTGGGAAAATGTCAACTGACTCTCTTTCATTCTCAATTCCAATTCATCTTTCTCTTCTGAGCCAAAGGGCTAAACAAACATCTAAATCTATCTATCTATCTATCTACAAATGCATATATTTTATAAATAATATACGCATATATAAGTTATTTATGCATATATTTATTATAAAACAAATCCAAAAGTTCATATTGATGCCTACAATTCCAACTCAAAGCCTCAGGTTTCTTTCTAGTCTTCTCCCTTTTCAATGCTTCTATAATGCTTCTCTAACATTGAAAAACCTGACTCACTTTATAATCAATAATTTTACTTAATATTTGATCATTTTACTTATTTGTTCCATGTTTCCAGTCTCCCAGTGAAGCCAGCCACCTTGTTCCATGGCCTCTGCACTCATTGTAAGCTGCTTCCTAGGCTGTCAGAGGCCTCCTTCATGGGTACCTCTCTGTATTCACCTCCCACTTGCCTCCTTGGTCACTGGCCACACTGACGAATCCTCATGGCCCACTCTCACTGTCCCAGTCCTTTCCTGCTAGGCACATTGTTGCCTCTTCACCAACTCCTGCCCTTACCACCCTGCTTTCTTGGTCACCAAGGACACTGATGCCTCAGGACGACATCTCCTTCCCCATCTCCTCTTCCTCGCCTGTCTGCCACCCTGATCTCCTGCCCTGCCACTCTGCTTTGTAGTCTCTGGTGCACAGGTCCCTCCAGGAAGGGGAGGACAGCAAAGGATGAAGGAAAGGAAGAGAGAGAGAGATCATGGAAGTAAAGAGAGAAGAATAAAGAGGGAAGGAGAGGGAAGAGGGAAGGGAAGAAGAATGGAAGAGAAAAGCAGTAAGGAAAGAATTCAAAAGTGGGGAAAACTGTAGGGAAGGGAAAGGAATGGAGAAGAGAAGAAGAAAAAGAAGGTAACAGACTCTTAAAAAACAACAAATAAAGCCAGAAGTTAAAATTCTAGATGAGGAACATAAATATTCAAGCAAAGGCCTTGCTATAAATGTAGAAATATCTGTTTATTCATGTAAACTTTCCCATGGCTTCTCATCACATTTAGACTGTGAACTAAAGCCCTTATTTGGGCTTATGACAAACTCCAGAGAACTTATAAACTCTAATATCACTTTAAAGTAATACTTCAATAGCACTTTAAAACTCTAATATCATTTGATTCAACTTTCAAAGAAGAAAATACTTCCAGTGATTACACTTGGAATTGCTTTAAATACACACACCACTTTTTGGAAAATGGACATTATTCTAAGTATTTAATTTTAAAATAGAGAATAACTATTGATTTTGAATACTTATTATCATTCCAGTCATTTAATAATTAATTAATTAATTTTAGCAGTAGTATTTTAGGACCGTTACCTTTTACTCATCTAATTATACAAACATATCTTCATTAATTTTTTTTAAATTAAAAACAACATATTTTAAATTGTCTGTGTTTAATTAGTATTAGTTAAAGACTGGTTGGATTCATCTAGCTTAAATTTTATGTAAAATTATATAGACTAGAAAAGGGAAAACAGTAAATTCTGGTTATATAGTATATCATATATTATAAAACATGGTATAGTATAATATATTATATTGTATATGTTAAAATATCTTTTACATGCTACCTGAGACTTTTTATTACAGAAACTAATTTAGAATCATAAAG
The DNA here is from genome assembly GCF_009873245.2 of Balaenoptera musculus. NCBI lineage: Eukaryota > Metazoa > Chordata > Mammalia > Artiodactyla > Balaenopteridae > Balaenoptera > Balaenoptera musculus. The sequence continues at coordinate 86,601,823 of NC_045789.1, read as the reverse complement.
GGGATAAGAAAGACATTAAAGGCTTTTTATGACAATTATGTCATAATGGAGGCCTAGAAAATTTTATCAGGGACTAAGGTGGCCTAGAGTACAAGTCTCCTAATTTGAATTGCGATTCTTAGTTCACTGTGACAGCTCATTCTAACATGTAGTGAGATCACTATTTGACCATTTGAAAGACTAAAGTGGAATATATGTACATAATTTACATTTATCTACAGAAATATGACCACTGGGGTCACTCTTACCAGCACCACTCTGATGCATATGTATAACCATGGGAGCTAAAGCTGAAAAAAATGTAAAACAAGAGACACAAGATGCCTGAGAGTCAAATGATTCACTGCCTGACTATAGAGTTTTACATTCTACAGCCAATCCGTGAGTACCTTTGCCATGCCTAATGTTTATCACTGTTTGTGTGGGTGCTGAGGAAGCAAGATGAATATGACTTGTCTTCTCTTATTAGTATTTCAATGTATCTGGAAGACTACCAAAAATAATAGAGAAGCAGTTGGTGTATGACTAGATGCTTGGACTTTGTTTCTAAAGGCTGCTTTCTGGTTTTGCTTCTGTCACTTCAGGCCAAGTACTAATGGTAAAATCATTTACATTCTCCAAGTCCCAGCTTTGTCATCTTCAAAATGAGAACAATAATATTCATACTGATGACTCACAATAAATTAAGGAGAATAAAACAAACAATGTGGATAATTATGAGAGAAAAGTAAGATCATTTTACAAGGTGATTTCAGATAGTTTTGGGTTTCAAATTTCAGAAGGTGACCCGTTAGCTTACATAGCACTTGGATTTTGCAAACAACTTCAGCATGGGTCATCTCATTTAATATTCCAAAAACTTTTGTAGCAAAATAGGTCTCATTTTCTGAAACGCTTGGATTTGAACACCCAAAGATTAAATATGTAGTCAACAAAAAACTGGGCAAGACCTAGGTTTCTTACACCAAACCAACTTCTCTTTCTGTGCTTCTATTCAGAGATCATTGTTTTATAGTGTAGACCTTAATACCACTAGAAATAAAAGTCACTTAACCTAACTATAGTGATTTTCTTTATTCCTCCAGGGAAAACTGATTACTCTGTAAGTACACAATATATAATGTAATAACCCCCAAAGTATTTCTAGCAATTTCCAAAGAGTTAATTCATTGGCATTTCACCAATTCAAATACAAAAATGTAATGGCTTAATAATCAGAATAATATATCCTACCTGCTCTATTTCTAATAACCCTCTGAAGTGCTTTCTATTTGCAAATCCATGTTCCATTTTCATCTCTCTCCAACTCCCTTCTTAAAGCTCTGATTTGAGTGTTTATCTGTCTGTTTCTGCAATGTTTCTTATTCTTGAAGAAAGAAACATGTCTTATTCATTAACTGGAGTTGACAGGCAGTGAAGTCCCCTGATCTTCTTATTGTAAAACACTCTTTTAGTTGTTGCACCTAGGATAATGTTTGCACGTAATGAAAAAAAAAGCTACTATTCATTGAGCAATCATATACGTGTAAAGAGATGTTTCATAAATGAACTCAATCCTTATGACAACACTAGTGAGGGACGATACTGTTGTATTATTCCTATTTTATAGAGGATAAGAACACTGAGGCTCAGAAAGTTTAAGTAATGTCCCCATGTTCAGAGTGCTTGTAAGCTTAAAACAGGATTTTAGCCCAGGCCATCTAACTCCAAAGTATTTGCTTTTAGTTTCCATGCTACATTACTTCCTATGGTAGGCAATTATTACTTATTTATCAGATGTAAGAAATATTGTTTAAAACTGAAACTGCTCAAACCAAAGCCATGCCTGGTTGGTTGGTTTCTGCATTTGTTTGATCTAAAAATTTGATTAAAGAAAAACTGAGAGCTAAAATGAATAGGGGAATTTGGATACTTTGTGTCAGATTCAATAGAGAGTGTACACATTGCACCTTAGGAGTTGATAAACACATTTCTAACCTAATGTAATAAGAAAATGCCTGAATCACAGTATCACATTTTGAAGTTCTCCATATTTCTGTAGATATTATTTATTACCTTAAATAAAGACTACAACATCAGCACCCCACACCCACATCCCTTGAAAGGAGATTATTATCATTTGCATTTATTTTTGCCCTTTTTGTAATGTGCTTACCGATCCTTCTGAGAAACAGATGTGCAAAAATGATTTTGAGTACCCTTCTTCCAATGACAATACTGTTGTTCCCCTGAGTTTCCTTTGCCACAGTTCACACCTTGGCCTCAGAAGTCACATGAATTTATTTTATTTCTGGCTGTGGGATTCTGAGAAAGTGCTCAGGTAACCAAATGGGAAGTGATGCCCTACCTGAGCGTTTCAATGTAAGAAGTAAAGAGATCTGCCTGTTTCTGCATGGTGTTCCTCACCTTGCATTTTGGGGCCTTTTGGTTTGCTCTGGGTTGTTCTCAACTCTCTTTTCTTCAGTACAGTTGGGTTTGAAGAATGACTTGGGGCCTTTCCCCTCCTCCAGATCAGGTACACTTCACACAAAAATTCTGATAACGGTTGGAATAAGGGAAGAAAAGGAAGAACACATTTGATGTTCTCCCTCTTTGTATAGTTAGAAAGACCTGGTACTAATGCTACCTGGCTCTCCTTTTTTTCTTGTGCTTGTGGGAAGGTCAATATTCAGAAAAATCATAGTTCAATCCCAGCTCTAGTACTTGCTATTCTAACACTATGGGAAAGTTACTCTTAAAAAGGTGTTCTAAAATCCAAATTCATTGAGATTTCTAAAGGTAGGCAACTGCTGGGAATGGTCCATTCTTGACAGCACACAGTTGATTTTAATAGCCTATGAGGATACCTTGCAAGTTTCCAAGTGTGTGATAGGCAGAATCCTGTTGTTAATTTTCTGTCTAAGAATAGATTCACCCACCAGTGACTCTGCATAGCAAAAATTACTCTTTCCATAAGAAAAAAATGACACATGTATAAAGTATGCTGTAGTGAAAGAGCTTGGTGGAACATAGATTAAATGTCAACTTACTGGCCATGTAACTTTCGGGCAAGTGATACCATCTACCTCCTCCTCTTTTTACACAAATAAAATCACACAATTTTTGAGTTCTCTAGCAGTGATCCTGCTCTTTTTCTAAATTAGGAATTACTTACACTTGCACATTATAGGAAAATGGTGCAATCTGTTTCACACCTGTAATTTATGTCAGTGCATTTCCATGAAATGCCTTTATGTGCCGATTTAACAATCATAATTTAAGTTTAGAGCTTGCCTTTTAATGCTTTTTGTTGTGGTTTCATACAAAATTTAACTCCATGTTTTTTAGCATTTTGAATTAGTCAGTTCTGCAGTTTGCTCACATGTCACTCCCTCTAACAGGATTGTTTCCATTATCAATGAGACTTTATGGGCAGCCCACAAATCATTATGTGGTTTGGCACAAACTCTTAGGTTAATGAGATAAATTTGATTTCCCTTGGTCTTTTTATATCTAAAATGTCTTTTCTCAGAGTCATATTTGTGAAAATGATTTGGCTCAGAAAATCTGTTTAAAAACATGAAGGTAACATGCCCCTTAGGTGAGGATGATTAGGAATATAGGGATCATGCAATTAAGTTTAATTGGATTAAGTGGAGCAGACTGACTTTCATAATTAATTTAGTCTCATGACTGGTCTTTGGGGGGACTATTCCAGATGAAAAAGATGATTGTGGCAAAAGAGCATGAATTACTGCAAGATATAAGCCAAACCACAGATGATCCAGGTTTCAGAAAGAGTAAGCGATTATAGCAAGGGTATAGGATATAAGATCAATATACAAATGTGGGTAGTTTTCTTATATACCAGCAATGAACAATTAGAATTTGAAATTTAAAAATCTAGTAATGTTTACATTAGCACCAAAAAATGAAATACTTAGGCATAAATCTAAAAAAAAATTTGCAGTAAATCTATGTAGAAAATTATAAAACTCTGATGAAAGAAATCAAAGAACAGAACTGAGATATTTTGTATTCATGGATTGCAAGACTCGATATTCCTAATGTTCAATTTTTCCCAAGTTGATCTATAGATTCAATGCAATCTCAAAATCAAAATCAATTTGTGGATATCAACAAATTGTTTTTAAAGTTATATAGAGAAGCGAAAAGGACCCAGAATAGCCAACACAATATTGAAGAAGAAGAACCAAGATGGAGGACTGACACTATCGCACTTCAAGACTTAATATAAAGCTATAGTAACCAGGGCAGCGTAGTGTTGGCAAAAGATTAATGACATATAGATCATTGGAACAGAATATACATCCCAGAAATAGACCTGCACAAACACACTCAACTGAGTTTTGGGAAAAGAGTAAGGGAAATTCAGTGGAAAAAGGATTTGGTACCCAAACAACTGGATACTGACATCCTCCCTAAAAAAAGAATCTAGACAAAGATGTTACAGTCGTCACAAAAGTTAACTCAAAATGAATCATAGATCTAAATGTAAAATGCAACACTATAAGACTCTAAGAAAAATAGCATGGTAGAAAATCTCAGCGACCTTGGGTTTAGCAATAACTTTTCAGATACAATACCAAAAACATCATCTGTAAAAGAAAAAACTAATAAGTTGGATATAATTAAAATTAAAATCTTCTGCTCTACTGAAGACACTGTAGAGAAAATGAAAAGTTAAGCTACAGACTAGAGAAAATATTTGCAAGACACATATCTGTTAAAGGACTTGTATACAAAATATACCAACGACCCTTAAAACTAATAAGAAAACAAACAAACCACTTGAAAAATGGGCAAAACTCTGAACAGACACCTCTCCAAAGAAGATATATAGAAGATAAATAAGCATATAAAAGGATGCTCAACACTATTTGTCATTATCGACTTATAGGTTAACATAACAATGAGGTACCATTACACAGCTATTGTAATGGCAGAAATCGAGAAAACTGATAATACCAAACGCTGATGAGGATGTGGAGAAACAAGAGCATCTATTCATTGCTGTGGGGATGCAAAATGGTACAGCCACTTTGGAAAATAGTTTGGAAGTTTTATCCAAAATGAAATGCAGTCTTACCATACAATTCAGCAATCACCTTTAAGTATTTGGCTAATTGAATTGAAACCTTTTATCCACACAAAAAGTGTAGAGTACATCAATGTTTATAGTGGCTTATTGGTATTTCCCCAAACTGGAAGCAACCAAGTTGTCTTTCAATAGGTGAATGGATAAACAAACTGTGATATATCCAGGCAATAGACTACTATTCAGCAATTAAAAAAAAAAAAAAAAAAAGAGCTATCAAGCCAAGAAAAAGCACAGAGAAACCTTATAAGCATGATGGTAAGTGAAGGAAGTCCAGCCTGTCTAAAAGGTCTACATAACTGTATTATTCCAATTATATGACATTCTGGTAAAAGCAAAATTATAGATAGTGAGACTATCATGGTTGCTAATTGTTCAAGGGGAAGTGGAAGGGATGAATATGTGGAGCACAGGAAATTTTTAGGACAAACTATTCTGTGTGAAACTGTAATAAGGGATTCATGACATTATGAATTTGTCAAATCCCATAGAACTTTACATAACAAAATCAAGCTTTAATATATGCAAATTAAAAAGAAATAATTTAGGAAGTTGGGCATCCCAGGAAAGAATGAGACTATTACAAGAGAATCTAAAAATATTAAAAATGTACAAAAAAAAACTCATTGAAGGGGGTAGGGAATAAAGTATGACATAAGTAACTTGGGAAATGAAAGGAGTCTGTAAAATAAGAGGCAGAAGGGACTGCACATAACCACTCTAGTCTGGTTGATATAGTTGTTTCCCAGGGAGTATGGGTTAACAATTCTGATACTGCTATATGCATATACCAGAAATAAACAATCAAGTAAATGAATGGCAGAAGCCAGGTTTTCTACTTTTGGTGTGGAAGGTTACAGTTCAAGGAGAGGTAGGCTAGAATAATCTATGTGGTAATAGAAAATAGTTGGAGACTTCAGTAAGAACTCATGTTTAATATAAATACAAACACAGTAATATTTATAGATATGAGTATATGCAGAGGTTATTATACAAACATATATTTCTTTGCTCTGACATCTGAGGGGGACTAAAAAGTGACACCCCAGTAGCAAAGATGACACCTAGCATTCAGAACTTGGTTTCTAATACCATTCCCCAATAAAAAGAAACAAGAATTCTTCAAGAAATGGCTGATTGTAGAATTGGGGCAGAAAATATACAAGATAAGCCTGGAGCATCTTGTAGAGTCTGGAGCATCTTATAGTGCCAGAAATAAAGAATTTCTAAACAAATAGGCAAACAAAACATGAGCCAACTGAAAGAGTTCTGTTATGGGTTAAATTGTATCTCCCCAAAATTCATACATTGAATTCCTAACACCCAGTACCTCAAAAAATGTGACCTTACTCAGAAATAGGGTTGTTGCAGATGTAATTAGTTAAGAAGAAGTCTTACTGGAGCGAAATGGGCCCATACTTCAATATGACTGTTGTCCTTATAAAAAGGAGATATTTGGATAGCTATAAGGGAACAAACACATGCTACCTTAAAAGAGCAGGGAATTTTGTTCAGTTTTAGTTGGCCTAATGGCAAGACCAAAGAAGATACGTATCTTTTTTTTCACCAACAATTCATACTTCCTCAAAAGAGGATTTAATTTGCTCAAAAAGAGGACTCTTATTGTGTAGAGTTTCAACCAAGCCAGGTCAAAGTGGATGTCTTCTCTTATTTCAAATCCATCCTTATTTGCTCTCATCACCTGCATGAATCTTCAGTTGAATAAGCTGTGGCCAAGAATACATGTTTTATTTTGGATAATTAGCAACCTAAAGCCTGGCAGTTTTTGCAGGGAAAAAGCACTTTCTTGAGGTTTCTTGAGGATTCAGAGACTCTTCCTGGAGTCCAGTCAGCAGTATTCAAGCCAAGGAAACACCAAGACAGTCATTTTCATTCCTATTAAACTCTTATGAATAAAATATTATTGCTCAGTTTGATCCCTATCTTTGTCAGTTCAATTCAATAAACATGTTTTATGGACTCCTGTATGTTAATCAATGCTCTGTGTCCTGTGGGAAGTCAGAATCTTGCTTGGGAGGTATAAAGTTTGTAAAAAATACCTATTACACAAGCAACATATGAAAATTCTCTACAGAGAAGTATAGTCTTACTGAAAATAGGGTGTAAGCTCTCATAGGATCATAGAGATATGAGGTCCTTGTGTAAAATTACTGGGATTTCTTGAAGTATAATTTTCTAATTGAGTATAAAACCTGAACTCATTTTATTGTGACAAGCTTACCAGAAATTAATATTAAATAATTGTCTCTTGAGAATGAGTTTATGCTTCCAAGGGAATCTAGAGCAGCATTTTTTCTCAGGGAAATGCAAGAATGTCCTTTTTTCCTGTTGCTAAGACAGAAGCTCTTTCTAGCAAGCAATGTCTACTTATTCCTGATGCTATCTTCTATTTTTCTACAATTAACCCTACCTTTGTTTTTCTTATGTGTCTCAGAAAATTCTGGGGAAAACATCTCTCTCCATCTCTCTCTCTCTTCTTAACCCTTTTTTTAACAGGTGCTCTAAAGATCTATGAAAATAATGTCAGAAAAGTTTCATATAATTGAATTTACCTGCTGGGCACTGAGAGACTATATGAATATCATGAGGTGAAATCCAATATCATGTGGCAGTTTAGCTATAAATAGGTATGCTTCACATATATTTGAGAGTGATTATAGGTATACATAGAGAGATTATAGATACACATAGTGATACAGGATATGTTAGTTTACTCATTCACTAATCCATTTATTCATTTACCAAACCTTTATTAAGCTACTTAGAATGTGTAAGTATCAAGCTAAGTCTAACAAAGATGAATAACAAGATATTGTTCTTATTCAGGATATTCAGTCTAGTTAGAAAAACAAAAAATATCAACCAGTGATTAACGTGTGATAAATGTTTGAGAGAACTTTCTTCATAGGCGGTAATATAGACTGAATGTTTGTTTCCCCTCCAAAATTCATACGTTAAATCCTAACACTCAGTATGATGGTATTTGGAGGTGGGGCCTTTGGGAGGTAATTTAGGTCATGAGGTTGAGCCCTCATGAGTGGGATCAGTAACCTTATGAAAGAGACCCCAGAGAGTCTTTGCGCATTCATGTGAGCAAAGGCAGCTATCTAACCAGACACCAAATCTACCAGGTGCCTTGATCTTGGACTTCCCAGCCTCTGGAACTCAATGAGAAATAAATGTTTGTTGCTTATAAGGCACACAGTATATGGTATTTCGTTATAGTAGTCTGAATGGACTAAGACAGGTGGCTTTAGAAGATGTAGAAGGAGGCTGAGTTGGCAGTTAGAGAGATTCTTCAGAAAGAAATAATGCTTTAGATTGAGTCTTGAAAGAAAAGTGTGAGTTGTCCAGGCTGGAGATGGGATGTGGGTGGTGAGGCTTTTGTGGGGCAAAGGATTAGTGCTGTAAAACAGCCTGATGGAGAAAACTCGCTAGCAATATGGACTGACACTCTGTCAGAGCACTTGTCATAATAAGTTGACATGATTTACATCCCTATCCTGCCTGATACCTGTTTCACCTGACTGGTACTGATTCAAGGGTAGTATAGCAGATGCTGCTGGGGGTGTCTTATTCTATTCCCCTGAAGACCCTTCTACCACCGTGATTGATGTGGTCAGTACACAACCTCTCCTCCTTGGTTAAAGGCTTACACCTGCAGTCTTCTTCAGACACTTTCATGGGCAACTGAAGATTCTAACTGCCTCATAGGGCAAGATACAAGGTCCTAGCACTTTTACCTTAAGGCAGGACCTAATGTGTTGCACTCCATACCTCAGAGATCCCCCTAGGGGTGAGCCTACAGCTAGGCTTTCTCTAACAGTTCTTTTTGCATAGCTTCTTCCCTTTCCTGGCTTATGCCCCTTCTACTCATACAATTTTTTCCCCAAAAGCATTCTTTAATAAATCACTTTCTTAACTCTCCATCTCTGGCTCTGCTTCTATAGGACACAGCCAACACGAGTGGAGTCTGTGTTTCATTCATCTTTATGTCAAAGTACCAAAAAGTAGAGACATGTTCTAAGCACTGAAAAATGAATTGTAAAGTAAATGGATCTGAAAATTATATTTGGTAGGATGCAAGCGTAAATAATAATTTGAAATCAGATAATAGTTAACATTAATTAAATATTTACTATGCTCTAGGCATCTTGTTAACTTGTTACATGTACAATCTCATTTAAGCCTCGAAAGACCCCGTGAGGCAGATTGAATATTATCTACATTTTACTGATGAAGAAACCAGGGATTAGAAAAAATTATTCTTTTGCCAAAGACCGCCCAGGAAGAATGACCTATACAATTCCATTTAAGGTTTTTAGTATGTGTGTGCCGGTGGAAATCTGATAATCTGAACTTCGTTAATTGAAATTTAACTGATTTTAGAAGTGTTCAAAAGCCCTGGATGTCAAGTGTGTAACATACTTTTTAAGACACTGGCAAAGGAGCTGGATGTACTATTTGAGTTATTAAAAAGACACTTTATTAACTTTATTTACATGGAAATAGTTAACATTTGCTCTAAGATTCATACTAAAAAATTGTCCTCTCCCCACCTCCTCTCCCAAACATGGGGTAACAGCACATTGTTCACAGGCAGAACCCTGAGTGTCAGTTTGGCATCTGGATTATGTAAGGCATAATTGGATTTACTCTATGCAATTAGAATTGGGATTTTTTTTGCTGCCAAAGCACTACCTTGCAGATTTTGCCTGGAAATGAATGTTAAGCATTTTGTTTGGTACTTGGAAAATCTGCCTTGACAGTGCTTCATAATAGAACCAATTATCAGGTGTGCTATTACACATAGCCTTCCAGACCCCAATTTAAATAGAAAGTAGTAACAATTTCTTTTGTAAAATCGTCTCCATAACACTTAAAATCAACCATAATGTGAAGACCTACATGCTTATCAAGGCGACAACAAGGGACCAAGAATACTTGTTATATAAACATGTATTTCGAGGTTGAGATGATTGAATTGCCAACTAAAGAGAATGACAGATATTAACATCCTCTTCCAAAGCCGGTTCATGCTGAATTTATTTAATAGCTATTACCACAGTTAAACTTATATTCTGCCTGTATTATTTCTCTAAATGAGAAAAATAATTTTATTGACAGAAGGCTATTATACTTTTACATTCTGAAAAAAAACATATTTTGATCTTCTTTTGTACATTGACTTATGTGAGCATTTACTACAGAAGCAAGTAGAAATGCATGATAGGTACATGAAATTAAACACAATAATGAAATGTATTATTAATTTCTCTATATCATATGCAAGCAACATTCCCCTGAAAATTACTGGATAATTTGTGCATATGATTACTTATGTGTCACAAGGGACTGTAGCATTGAGGAATAGTTCTCAAATGCATATAAGCAAGCCAGTGCTTAAAGAATTATCGGGCCTCACTTTCGGAGATTTTGATTCAGTGGATTTGAAGTGAGAGCCAGAAACATGTATTTTTGTTTTTATTTTTAAACTCTCTAGGTGATTCACATGAATAGCCATATTAAAAACCAATAGCTTAGTGCTTAATATATGAAGTTATAAATTTTTTCAGATATGTTAATAAATATACTACATACTCTGAATACTAAAATATACAATTATCAACATACCTGAAAGTAATTATGAATATATTCATAGAATATACTGTTCAACTTTGAATTGAGGGAAGGCTTTCTTGTTTTTATTTATATATTGAACAGGTTTTGAGTATTGATCTTAGGCATTTTTTAAATAGTATCTTATGGCTGGAAAAGATTCCAAAATCTTGACATGCCAATTCTGATTCTATCACCTCAAGACAAAACTATTTTCAGGCTTCAGATGGATCCAGTAAATCCCATGCTGACTATAAGATCCTGATTATTTTAGTGAGCTGAAGTGAGCTGGCTAAGGAAAGCAGGAGAAAATGCAGTTTATCTTAGTGCAATGGGCATAAAACTAGCATATGCTTACACCTGGGAGAATATGAAAACATTCCAAGAGTTTCAGGGATACGAATAGTAGTGAGGGATTCGATGCCCAAATTCTCATCTTCTATAAATACTTTTGCCTACAACTTATCTGTCTGTGCCTACATCGTTATGCAGATTCACATTTTCCATCTCCTCTTTAAAAATTACCATTCTCACACTTCACACAACAATGGAAAACCTCTAATCTACTTCTAATTTATTATAGTAGATTGTGCTGGGATGTAAAAATCTCAGAGGCACCAAAGGAACAATTCACAATATTGATGTAGGTGCTGAGAAAATGAATGATTAGAATAACTGTGTAACAAATCCTTTTGCAAATCAGTTGTTTTTCAATTTTTTATTTGAACAATATTAATGGAAGATCAAATTGATTTGTCAGTTCAGAGTTCATTAATAATAATTTTTGATGATAGGTGACCATGTAATTTGGGGATATAACAGGGGTAGTTCAAACAACTGAACAACAAATTTTTTCCTATCCATCTACTTGTTAATGTGAACAAGGGATATCATCATTTACATCTATTAAAATCTCTTGAGATTTCTTCTTTGATCCATGTGTTATTAAAAGTGTGTTGTTTAATCTCCATGTATTTGGGTTTTTCCAGTATTTTTTTATTATTGATTTCATTCCATTGTGGTCTGAGAGCATACACTGCATGATTTCTATTGCTTTATAGTTGATAAAGTATGCTTTATGGCTAGAATGTGGCCTATCTTGGTGAATGTCCCAAGTGATTTTTAGAAGAATATGTATTCTGTTGTTGTTTCATGAAGTAGTCTTCAGAAAAATTATCATTTTAAAAATTTCAATTAGTGTTGCTGGTATGTAGACATATTTTTTAAGTTGATTTTGTAGGAGTAATATTTGGAAATTCACTAATTAATGCTAATAGGCTTTTTATGTTCCATATGTACAATTATGTCATCTATAAATGATGACAATTTTATTTTACTTTTCAAAACATTATACATTTATTTCCTTTTCTGCCTTATTTTACTTCCCATATTTTCCAGTAATATGCGGAATGCAATGCTTCCAATAAATGGTCAGGGAAAAGGCTTGGAATATTTTACTACATTAGGGATTTATTTTTGCTGTAAGCTTTTTGTAGATATTTTAATCCAGATTAAAGATTTTATCTCATTCCTGATTTTTTCCAGTAGTTGTTCCAGTAGTTCTAACAGTTGTTGCTCATTGTGATATCTTTAAGCATATATGGATTCTGCATATTGTCTAATTTTGTCCTGCATCTATCTAATGATCACACATGATTCTTCTTTTTTTATCTTAATGTGGTAAAATACATTGACTGATACTTTGAACTATAGACAAAACTTCCAGGCAATGAATGAAACTATTTAGTCTTGATGCATTATTCTATTCAACTACATTACTTTTTAATATATTTTGTTATATTTCATGTAACGTCTTGTGGAATATTTGTATTATTTCTTTTTTAAAAGTTTGAAAGAATTCATTGTAGAAGCCATCAGGGTCTGAATATGTGATTCCATTTTTATGACATTCTGGAAAAGGAAAAACTATGAGAAAATAAATTATATCACTGGTTGACAAAGACCAGGGAGTAGGGAATGTAATTAACTATTAAAAAGGATTTTGTTGGAATGATGGGAATATTCTATATTTTGACTGATGTGGTGGTAATATGGCTGTATAGGTTTAGTCAGAACTGTACAGTCTATACTATATACTTAAAAATGAATTTTACTCTGTAAATTATCACTACATGTGATTTATAAAAAATGTTCTATGCAATTATACTTCAATATCATACTTTAGTTAATTTAAATTTTAAAAAGTACATTCAACTTGAAGAGAAGTCATTTAGAAAGGAATGTTTTGGAAATGTTGAATTTGAATTAAAAAATGAGTTTAATCTCAGCTTTGCTTATCAGCCATGTGAACTTGGGTAAGTCATTTAACCTACCAGAGCAATATAATTTGTTAGAAGAAACTTATATCTATATCATCTAACTCTCTTAAGAACTGCATTAAATACTATTTTAAAATATCAAGGACAAAGTAGGACTGCAACAAATGTCCATCAGGCTTAAATGTGGCATGTTGCTAAGTATCTTCATTATCTTTTCATTTTATCTTGAATAAAAATGTTAAAAACTCTCTTTTTTTTTCTGTTTGTTTCAATTAGCTGGATTTAAGTAATAAGATGGAATATAGCTTCTTAATTTAAAAAGAATTTCTGAAGAGTAATGAAATAGGACCTTATATTCTTTCATTATTTTTTTATTCAGTACATATAAGCTGTCTACCCAGCACCCAACTTAATTCTATTATTTAGTAACCTGATCTATGTAAAGTTTGAGTAGGAGGATATTCTTAGCACATTTTGCCCTGAATATTCCTACTTCAGAAGCCAGTCTAGCCAGATCCTTGCTTTTCTGTTTCTCCTACAACGACAGTGATGTTATTTAGACAACCCTGGATATGGACCTACAATCTAGCCTTCAGATTTCCCTTGATTCCTGCTAATTATCCAATCCTTTTATTGATTCTAGTTGCCACAAATACTCTTTTACTAAATTTTCTCTTTTTATTTTATACTGGCAAGTTAGTTTATGTTGCCCACGATAATAACCTTGATATATACCACAGTGAACAAGAAACATCATTGTCCTCAAAGAGATTACTGTTTGAGTTGGTTAGAAAATAAGACAACCTGCTTCACAAAGTGTAATTGATGATCATCTGTCAAGTAAGCAAATATATTGAAAGAAAGATGAATAAAAAAGACTTCCACTTGATCATGATGATGTTTCAAAAACCACATTTACCCTCAAGACTTAAAAACAAAATGACAACTTATATGAAATAATAGTTTTCAGACACTGGACAATGGGCAGTGGAAGACAGTGATCCCAGCAAAAGAGAAACAAATGAGGTGGGCTCTACATGTGCCCAATGCTGACATGCAGGAAAGGCATAACTAAGTAGAACCCAGCAGTCTCCCTGCACGAGGGTGTCAGAATTTGTGGAAGTCAAGTTGTCTAGAACTAATGGAGCAGAGTGCCAGAGAGAGAGAGAGCTGCAGACAGAGTGAGCACCATAGAACCAAAGAGAATTACTCTCAAGCCTTAACCTGTGTATTGATAAGTGCATGTGTATGAGGAAACATGAATCCAGGGAAAGACACATAGGAAGAATAAGGCAGAACAATCCCTGGTGTTCATATGGCACCAGGAATAATTTGTGTTCCGTCTAAAGTGGAAAGACCTCCTAAAACAAGGAACATTGCTAAGAGTTCTCAGAAGGAAATTTCATCAGTAGTGGGGCATAATTTGCTCTTAATTAAATTCTGTTTAGGAACTACCTTAAGAAAGTTTAAAAACAAGCTTGGAAATAACGAATCAAATTGTCCCTGAGAAAACCATAATTCAAAAAGAGTCTTGGGGGCTTCCCTGGTGGCGCAGTGGTTGAGAATCTGCCTGCCAATGCAGGGGACACGGGTTCGAGCCCTGGTCTGGGAAGATCCCACATGCCGCAGAGCAGCTGGGCCCGTGAGCCACAATTACTGAGCCTGCGCGTCTGGAGCCTGTGCTCCCCAACAGGAGAGGCCGCGATAGTGAGTGGCCCGCGCACCGCGATGAAGAGTGGCCCCCGCTTGCCGCAACTGGAGAAAGCCCTCACACAGAAACGAAGACCCAACACCGCCATAAATAAATAAATAAATAAACAAAAAAAAATTAAAAAAAAAAAAAAAAAAGAGTCTTGTACCACAATGTTCATTGCAGCTCTATTTACAATAGCCAGGACATGGAAGCAACCTAAGTGTCCATCAACAGATGAATGGATAAAGATGTGGCACATATGTGCAATGGAATATTACTCAGCCATAAAAAGAAATGAATTGAGTTATTTCTCGGTGCTTTGTGACCACCTAGAGGGGTGGGATAGGGAGGGTGGGAGGGAGACGCAAGAGGGAGGAGATATGGGAATATATGTGTATGTATAGCTGATTCACTTTGCTATAAAGCAGAAACTAACACACCATTCTAAAGCAATTATACTCCAATAAAGATGTTAAAAAAAAAAATTGTTCCCAAGTAACTTAACTGCACAACAAAATGAAGCCTCAAAATATTTAGAGAAATAAACACACACACACGCACACACAAACACAGCTCCAACGCTCAAAACAGAATTCTCGGTTTCATTCAATAAAGTTAACAAGCATGAAAAATAAGAAAATATGACCCATGATGAGAAGAAAAATCAGTTAATGGAAGTGGAACTAGATTTGACACAGATAATAGAATTAGAAAATAGGAATGATAAAAAAGGCTATTACAAATATATTCCATATGTTCAAGTAAATAGTGGAAAAGCATGTGCATGCTAAGGGGAGAAATGAAAGATATAAAAATATCCAGATCAAATCATTAGAGATGAAAAATAAAATACCTCAGATGAAAAATATACAAGATCAAGAGACTAGACACTACACAACATTAGTGAATTTAAAGACATGGAAACAAAATATATCCAAAATGACAAACAGAAAAAAAGCTTGAAGAATAAAATAAACATAGAATCAGTGATTGTGACAAAATATTAAACAACCTGAAGTACATGTACTTACAATCTCACATAATTGTGACGTCAGCTGGATGGTAAGCTGAAGGTTGGCTGATGTAGAGTTATTTCAGATGAGATGACCCATCTCTGGCCTACATGGGCTTTCATTCTCCAGCAAGATAGCCCAGGCCTGCTCAAATGATGGCTCCAAGAGAGTGAACAGGAATGTGCAACACCTTTTCATGCCTACATTTAGACCAAGTCGCTGTCACTTAGGCCTCACTATTTTTGCCAGTACAAGTCCAAGGCCATCCTGGACTGAATGAGGTGGAGAAGTGGACTCCAGCTTTTGATGACATCACATTCCAGGAGTTGTTGTTGGTACAAGAGCAGATTTGGGACATTTTTAAATAGTCTATCATATATGTTTTAATAATAATAATCACCAAATCCATGTTATGATGAGTGGCACTTTGTGGTCTCAATATTATTCTCCAGCTTCTGTTTGAAACAATAAATAGGTGGTTCAGACATAGAGAAAAGCCCTGGTCTCAGTGATACTTTCATTTTCTGAGAGTTTATCCTGTGGATACATTTCCACTTTGAGTGGGAACTGTGCTCTCCACATTTTCCCTAATATTTCATATCCCTCTCTACTTAGAGTGTTGTTGTACCCTGAGATACTTTCTAATTTTCGTATTATCTAGCTTTTTTTTTTTTAAACATCGGTTTTTTTTTTTTAATTTATTTTTATATTTATTTTTGGCTGTGTTGGGTCTTCGTTTCTGTGCGAGGGCTTTCTGTAGTTGCGGTGAGCGGGGGCCACTCTTCATCACGGTGCGCCGGCCTCTCACTATCGCGGCCTCTCTTGTTGAGGAGCACAAGCTCCAGACGCGCAGGCTCAGTAGTTGTGGCTCACGGGCCCAGTTGCTCCGCGGCATGTGGGATCTTCCCAGACCAGGGCTCAAACCCGTGTCCCCTGCATTGGCAGGCAGATTCTCAACCACTGCGCCACCAGGGAAGCCCCTATCTAGCTATTTTGTAAACCGAAATTCTATATTGCTCAAACATACATGCAGCCAATATTTGATTTGGGAATAATCAGATGGCATTTTAGTTTCTTTCCTAAGCAAAACCACTTTGAGTATAAAATACTACAGAAATGAATTGTCTGAACAATATATAACATTCCAATGGAATGCTGCAGTGAGCTAATAGCTCGTGACTCAGATCTCTGAATGCCAAAACCCTCTAGGCTTGCCTTGAAAAGCTCCGTATAGACTATCATTCATGCACTGTAGAAAGATAAAATAGAAGAGCCCAAGAGTTTCCTATAATTATAAAATTTATTCTCTTTTTCTAAAAATTAAACCATTTAGAAAAGGAGTTTGAACATTTGGGAGAAATAACACATTTAAAGACTTAATTGGTTCTTTATTAGGATGTTACTTTCAGAGTGCTCTTATAATATTTCTTCATTGAGTGTTCTAAAATGGAGAGAACTGACAATCCACAAATGCTGAATAATTTGTCAATGTGGGAGAATTAGCAAAGAGATATTTTAATTATTATTTGAATATATATTACTTATTGTTTAACTTTAAAATATTTGAGTTACAAATATTTCACTGTGATTAAATCTAATGTATCTAATGGACTAATGGATCTAAACTCACATTTCCGACACCCAGCTGCAGAGTGTCGTGGACATTCATTTGTTCAGCTACCCAATTCATTTGTTCAGCTACCCATTGCCTTTGAATATCCTATTTTCCTTAATTGCGCAGTTTGTGAATCTCTTCGCAAGAGAGAAAACAGAAAGCTCAAGTAGCCAGGCTCCTATCAAAGTGGGATTCACACACGTGACTTAGGTTTTACCATCAGATGAAGTGACAAAACAGATTTAACATGAGAGAATAAATGATGAATTGACAAAATAGATTTAAATATGAGAGAATAAATCTTCTAACAAATGTATTGTAAAATCCACCAGATTCTTTAAGGGAGATAAGTCTATTGTCTATCTGAAATGCAGTTTTAGTTGGTGTCCTATATTTTTATTTGCTAATTTGGCAACCCTATTGCTTGGGCATTTCTGACCATTTAGCCTCAGAGTGGTTTATATTCTGACTCTGTGAGCTACCTAAAATAACTTTACAAAATTGCTTTTGGTTAAACTAGCTAGAGTTAATTTCATTACTTACTAAATAAAGTTGTGATAACAAAGACTCTTTGATATAGTATAGAAAGAACCTAAAGAGTTACAGAAATAGGAATACTTGAGTAAACTTTGCAAATGCAACCCACTTATCCTCTCTTCATCAAGGCAACAGGAATTACACTGTTCAGTGATGGCTAGCATCATTGAGAAGGTCTGTAGTTTCTCTCCTTTGTAAGCTAAGAACATAGTCGGAAGGTGGTGCCTTGAAATTGACTTTATGATTTTAATGGAGATCTTGAACCTTGAGGCAGCAGAGGCCTCTTTGTCACTGTGGCTCTGAAATCTACTTGAGTAATTATACTCACCTGGCCACTAGCTACTAGCGTTAAGCGCTACAAAGTGGGTGTAGTTATGCACGGAGGTTTCAGAGCCAGGGTGGCAAACAGAATGACCCAGGCCACAGTGATCTTTGGCTGTGGTTAATTTATCATTGGTCCCTAGCACCAAAGGAAATGGGATATCAGAAAAATAAATTTCTAAAAAATTTCTTTCTGCAAAAAGATCTAACTGGACTCATTATTAAAGAGTCAGAGAATCTTGATAATTTCTAAAAGGCAGTTTGGAAAAGGGCAGTTTGGAAAAGGGCAGTTTGAATAACCTTAAGGAACGAGTCTAGAATAATATTGCACAAACACTTTATAAACCTTCCAGCTAGCTTTGTCCAAGAGGACCTATGCCTATTTCCTAGGGTACTTGTGCTTAGAGTCAAGTCCACAGAATACTCAGTGATTGATACTGATTCTGAACTAACACTTCTTTTCAGGTTTAACTGGGTAAAACTGTGGCTTACAGGTTTCTGGGGGTCAGGTGGTAAATGGAGTTTGGCCCAAGTCTCCCTCAAAGTGGCTCAATTCATCTATAAATAAATTCTGTGTTTATATCTCTATTTCTAATGTACGGTTAGAAGAAATATAATCAGCAACTGATGGTATCTACATTGGCTCTTTGACTTATGGGATGGTATAACTAACCAAGTGGAAACTTCTGGACTATATCTTTTCATATCAAAATAGTAAGCCAAAATCAAGACTGCTCCTCTAATAAAATGTGAAAATTGGTGCCAGGATCAAAAACTTGAAAGGTTCAGGGTTCATGATTCTGTTTATTTTCAAGCCTCCATATCTCTGGGATCTACTAGTTTATAGTACCCAAGGATACAGCACAGTTTCGGTTAATTGGCAGCTAAAACTTCTGCCTGGTTATTTCAGACTTCCTGGCACTGGAATAAAAAGGAATAAAAAGATTATTGTGTTGGATGGGTAATTGATTTTGATTATCAAAGAGATATAGGCTTTTTGTTAACCCAATCTGGGAAGAAAGACAAGTTAACCCAGAGAATCCTCTGAGGTACCTTCAAGTACTGTCATGTCTTTTGGAAAAGTTAATGGATAGTAAGCGCTTCATAATAAATGTAAAATAGCTAAGAACTTCCATAGGAAATTCAGTTTTGTGTCATATTTCCAGGTGAATAACATTGACCAGCTGAACCATTAGCTGACAGCAAAATGAACATGAAATACGTATTGGAAAAAGTAGTCTCAGTACCAACTGTGGTCTTTAAAAAAATTTTATTCAAGTATTGGGTTGGCCAAAAAGTTCATTCGGGTTTTTCATAAGATGTTATGAAAACCTGAACGAAATTTTTGGCCAACCCAGTATAAATATTACAATATTATATTAGTTTCAGGTGTACAGCATAGTGATTTGATATTTTTATAGTTACACACCAAAGTTATAATTATATATATAAAATTATAATTAAAAATATTGAATATATTTCTTGTGCTCTACATTACATACCTCCATTCAACTGTCTATTTAAATGTTTCAATTTTCACTTTTACTTTCCCTTCTATTTATATAGTATCTTTTGGGTAGAGGTTAAATTTATTTTGCCTGTAAGTTAAAATATGTCAGGACTCAGTTATGACTGCTCTGTAGGAGGAAAGGATATTACTCAGAAATCTTGGACTTGTACATTCAGTAACTGAGTTGACTTTATAAAGGGTGATCACTTTTATCTGTATAAAGAATAGTTATGTTTGTTTGGGTGCATGCTATTGTTTGGAAGCTTAAATAAGGAAGAAGTGTATGTATTGTGCATATTAATAATGTGTGGCCAATATTTAGATCTGTGCTCTAATGGACATTAATGATTTGCAGTGATATAACATTTTTATTTGATGTTATATCTGTCTGTATTTGAAAATATCCTCATTTTGAACCTTGCCTTGCTAAGTCACAAGTCAGAAGATTTTTTTTCAAGAATCCTTGCAGCTGAGGTGCAGGGTGATGATGCATGTTATGCTAGTCAGATGTACTTAAATAAGATTTGGAGGTGAGCAAAAGGAAGTGATGGTCACACGAGAGGTAATAATTGATCTTTCAAAGACGTGCTGATGGACATATCTGGTTCTTCGTAAAAGGCAGGGACTGTACTTCTGTGTACATTCTTAAGCATTATGGTTACCAAATAAGAATGGTTAAGAGGTGTGTATAAAGAAACCCAACAGTGACCTTGGCTATGGAGCCTACCTCTGTAGGCCTTCAGAATCTGGAATTTCCAATAATGCAGGTTCTATGAACAAGTTAGTTTCTTCTAATAAATTTCTTGTGTACTACTGTGGATTCTGTTGTTTTAAATTAAGCCAGTTGGTAATATGGATATCATCTGTTAATACTCAAATTCAGTTTACCCTAAGATGACTACACTCTATTATCTTTGAAAGTAACTAACCCATGTTCATGAATTTGCCAGATATAATAATGCCAGGAAAAGTTTAGAGAAAGAGTGTTTTAACTTTCAAATTCAACATCAATTTTTTCTCCTTTTCTGTCTCTCCATACCAATTGATACAACTTGAAGATTTCACATGTTTTTCCCTAAAAATAAGAGAACCATGTCACCATGGTCAACCACGTAGGGAAGTGTTCCAAATTATATATACACAGTGATATTTAAAAATTCTTCCCATATTTGTAAATTAGCACTGGGGTGGGTAAGCATAAAAGTAACATACAACATAGCTTAAAAAAAATATTAGGTTAAATAATACCATGGTTATAAGTTTTGGATTCCATTTCTAGAATTTGTTTCTAATAGCAATTTTGCCACTTATGTGTATGCTTAAACAAATTCTTTAAAATCTTTGTCAATATCCTTATGTTCAATGATACTAATAATATCAACCTCATATAGTTGTCATAAGAATAATCAGATTTATAATTGTATTAGCCATCTAATGTGTAAAACCTAGAAAGAATTTGATAGACTCCTCTTCCCTTTCTCTCCCTTTGCTTTCCCTCTCCTATTGCCAACATTCTTCTTCAAAATCTTGTTAGCTTTTTCCTAGACTGTTGCAACAGGCTCTTGATTTTTTTTTCTGTTTTGGTTTCTTTTCATTACTCAAACTATTGTGTCTACTTTTGAAAAAAATAAGCAGCTTAACGTACAGTTGTAATCACATTTCTCCTATTCATTGTTTCCCCATTTTCTCATAAATAATGGTCAAACTTTTCTCTTTATAATTTAATGATTTCCAAAATATGGTCTCATTTCAAATTTCCAGATAAATTTATTTCTACTCCTTATGATTTGTCAAATAGGTCTCCAAACTTCTAAATTTTGTACCCTTCCTTACCTTCCTCCTTTCCTGGTGCTCTTCAACATTGTCTGTGATATATTCCACCCACTATCAAAGGTAGACCTTCAGGAAGCCTTTCTTAAATATCCCAACTCAATGATCTCTTATTCTGTCTTAGTCTAGTATTATGAGTATCTCTGTTTTTGGTTGTCATATCCATTATCTTGCTATTCTATCTTTGCTTTTCACATACAATTTGATGTTAAATTCTTAAAATTCTTAGACTTTCAGAATTAGAGAAGATTTTGAAATCATCTAGCCCTATTCAAAAGTAAATTCTGATCATTTCAAATACTGCATCTAGACACGAGTGCAGAGCTACTATGTGATTTGAGTATGAAGCCTACCTTTGCAATTATTCCAAAAATCATGCCTTTATAAATTCAACTGAAAATCAACACTCACTTTAACATGTATAACATTAACATCACATTTAAGTCCTGTATTAACTGTACAATTAAAACTAAAACATTTTTAAAAAATATAAAATTCATCACTTTACTATACACTCGAGCAGTGGTATTGGGCCCAGGTGGAGAAATGCACATTTTTTCTGTTAAATGTTCTCTTTATAAAGGCATAAGAGGTTCTTTAAACTATAAAACATTTTGCAAATTACTTAGAAGATAATAAATAAAACACATACACAGATTAAAACCAAAATAAATATAATTTTAGATGAAAGATTAAATTAATTGTATATACTTAGAAAATTCATTAAACTGTGCTTTGAAATAAGATTAAATTAAAACCAAATAAATATAATTTTTAAAGGTATTTGACTTACTTCTCTCAAAAGGTTAGTTTTGAAATGCTCTACTACCAATGTCAATGTATTGAACGGTATAACATACATAGATCCCAGGTATTCCTAAAGGTGGTTGTGCTTGTAAATTTTCCCTCCTGCTGTTACAGTGATTCTTCAGTATACTATAGTTACATAACTATTTGAGAAGTTGAGAAGAAATACAATGGTGTGTTGGCCAGTTAGTATTCTAAATTTAATTCTAAAATTTAAGTTTATGGCTATCTGAGATGCTTTGATTTCAAAAGTTTACTGCATTTTTAGGACCCTCAGCCATCCTCTATTTGCAGGATTGACTCACTCTGCCTGGTCAGAAACAATGAACCCCAGAAAGTGCTATTATTTTTGAGGAGGACAATAACACAAATGCTTGCATTTGAGTTGGCATCATTTCTGTCCCTGATCAATTCCAAAGGCTCCTGGTTATTAGACTGTTTAGAACTTCCCAGGATCCCATTTCCCAGGCCAAGCTGCAAAGAAAACTCATAAAAATGGAAATTCATAGAAGAATATCATTGTGCTACCAATGTTCAGTGGGAAAGAATTGCTTGGCCAGCAGTCCAAACACAGGAATGAGCATTTTACAATATTGTATCTGTACTGTCCCCATCAATTTATATCGAGGACAGCTGGAGGAAAAAATATCCCAGCCACTACAGCAGAGATGCAGAAATCTAGGCATTCAGAACATGTTTAAAGGGCTGAATTGACTTTAAAAATGTATTTGAAAGACTTTAAATAGTGGCTTATTTAGTTAGATAATATTTTAGAATTTTAATTAAATCAATGTGGCTCAGGGTTGAAATCTTCCCCAAGGATCCAAATTGGACACAGATAGCTCATCAAATTGACACTCTCTGATTCTTTTTCATTAATGAAAGCCTGTATATATGCTTTAACTGTCATCTGATATTCCTTCTGGGAAAGAGCAATTAGGAGGGCAAAGTAGCATATTTAGCGCTTAAAGGTCTGCCATGTAAAAGAGTGTCTTAATATTTCCTGCATGACTCTAGAGAACAGATCTAGGACCAATGAATTACACTGAGAGGGCAATCATGTTTGGCTTAATATAGAAGATACCCTTGTAATTGCTCATTACCTGGAATAATATGTCTTTCAAGGTCATAAGCTCCCCGTCAAAGAGTTGCTCAATATGTGTAAGATTTTTATATTTTTGAATTATGTGGGGACACTATAAAATTATAAGTCAAAATTTCAAAGATCTACTTTACTTTTAGCATGATTAAGCTAAATATGTGCAATTCTGATGAATGCCACATAACATTCTGATTTCATAAGCATCAAATACTCTTTTATTTGTAATATTAAACAGATTAGTTTTAATGCAATGCCCTTGAATTTATACTGAATGGGGATAAAACTTTGGATAACATTAAGTTATTTTCATGTATTGACCCAATTTATAATTAGGGCAAGATGGAAACCAATATGTTAGATAAATTTGTTTTTATATGCTTAATTATTTGTGGTATTATATGTATTCCCAGTTGTCTTATGATGCAGTCACACTTATACACGTATAGAGCTTCCACATTAGTAAAATAATTTGTCATGAAGACCTTTGAGAAGAGAGGCTGGGGTAAGCTAAAAGGAATAAATTGAATGATAACAAGGCAATTATTAAAGGTTATTTTTTTCCCTTGGACTTCAGATTTTTTTTCAGTAAGAAGTTATTCCCTTAGAGCTCAATTTCTCCTTTAACTTGGTGATCCTTTGATATCTTAGAACTGGATTCCATTTCTATGTGACTTTTCAGAGTTGCATAAGATGAGAGAAAGATGCATTTGATTTGTCCGTGAACTGGTTTTCATCAAAGGAGAATGACCGATGCATTTACTAAAAAAGTCAGAACAAACTTTGATCAGAGGACCAAAGAAATAGGAAAGATTACGTGTAGACAGATTTGCCTCTGGAGGCAAAATTCTGACAGAAACAGCAGAATCCTCACACTGTTGTACATACTTCGCCCTGATAAAGTTATTCATTTTTTGTGTTAAAATCAGTAAAAATGGAAAAATAAAATACTTGATATAGTTAGATGTCTTTTTGGTGAATCAAAGTGAAGTCAAAGGCAGTGATACTGGCCTGTTCATCAGGGAATACAATTTAAGAATGAGAGGAATTCAGTCTCTTTGTGCCTTCTCCATATTTCCATCATTTGCAATCATTACTAACTTCAAAACAAATTATCAGTGATTCTATAAAATGTAAAATTTGACTTTGTAATTTCATAGTGACACACGTTCCACATTAACAAATGTGATATTGGCTCATTTGCACAAGATAAAACTCAAGGAAAGACAGAAAGATTTACTTTTTGGGGTGATAGAATTGTTGCAGATAATATTTATTTGTTTACTAGTTTAACAAACACTTCTACAGAATATACTCTGTGTCATACATTTTCAGCATGCCTTCACAAAGATAGTGCATCTAATACTCCTAACATCCTTATGAGGTAAGTATGATTTTTTGTTTTTTTGCTGGGGTTTCTTCTGAGATCGTTCTCCTTACCTTGCAGATCACTGCCTTCTGGCTGTGTCCTCACATGGTCTTTCCTCTGTGTTTAAATATCCCTGGTATTTCCTTCTGTATCCAAATGTCCTCTTGTCATTGAGACATCAGTCAGATTTGATTAGGACCCCCCGACCCCGAAAAAAACCTCATTTTAACTTAATCACACCTTTAAAGGCCCTATCTGCAAATACAGTCACATTCTGAGGTGTTGGGGGTTAGGGCTTCAACATGTGAATTTAGTGGATAACACAGCTTACTTATACTCAAGTCTGTATTAGACTCTACTTGTCAATAACACAAATGAGAAAGAGACATGAATCACGGTTTTTTAAGATGCATATAACGTAAAATAAACACATATTAAGCATGAATCACATATCGGGAATGACTGAAAGGATTTGTAGGACATGTTAGCGCATTGTGGATTTGGGCCATCATTTCAGCCATGGAGTATAGTTGCATTGGGTTTATGGGAAGTTATTTGCCATTTTGTCACATGGCCATAGAAACCTAAAGAAAAGAAAGGAATCTTAATTACAGCAGGAGAGGTTTTAGCTATGTATAGAGAATGACGTAGGTGACAAAATACTGAAAGAATTACTAGAGAAGTTGTGGAATTTTCATCTTAGATTTTCAAGATCACAGCAAAATATCTACCCGGGAGGCTTTATATGTTTATGAAGTCTACAGATTATCGCTATTACACACTCTTTTGGACACTCTGAACATTTGATTATATGAATATTAATGTCCACTGGAAGCACTGTAGATTTGGGCATTATCAAGTCAAAGTTTTGATTAATGCAAAAATATGCCAACTAATATGTTATTCGTGTCTCTTCTGATCCATTCTGTTCTCCATATTGTCACTAAAATAAATGTTCACTAAACTGCTTGGGAAATTACAAAGACTGTCACATGTTCCGTGACTGGGACTAAGCTTTACCAGGCACTCAGTTGTCTCTGTAACATGTTTCTACTTTATTTTATCTACCATTTACTCCAAAATCTAATGCCAGCTTCTATCAAACCAGCAACTACACTGTTCCTGAAGCAAATCACATTTAGTTTGTCTTTTGCGTTTCTTTTCTGGCCGCCCCTTCACATTTTCATGTACTCTTTATTGCCTAAACTGATTCTACTGCATTTTATGATACGGTGCAAACCGTATCTCTTTTATAACATTTTTCCTTAATTGTATTGCTATATGGGCATATCTTCCTCATTTTATAATATATTATTTTGCTGCACAAATTAGCACTTATACTATTTTGTATTACTTAATAGTTCATTAAGTATTATTAAAAGAGTTTGAAAGCTTAAAAGACATAATTTAAAATCATACAGACATAATTTTAATACTATCCCTGTCAATGATGAGCAATTTTGGGATATTCATTTAGTATCTCCAAAGCACAGTGTCCTCATAGCTAAAATCTAGAGAATGATATCTGCTTCATATTGTTGATTGGCTAAATATGATCACACAATGCCTGACATCATGTAGTAGTGTTCATCCCTGTTCTATTTCTCCATCTCTATAACTTCCTTCCCATTCCTAAGATTTTTTTTTTAACCCACATGTAGCAGACACTCTAAAATTTTTTTCTTCGATATCCTGTTTGCATCAGTCAGATGCAATCTGGGAAATAGTGTAAATGTTTTAATCCAAAAGGGATTTAATATAGGAAATTTGTTATAGAAGTGTTAGAAATTAAAATGACTGGAGGAACAAAAATAAATAAGCAGAAAGTGATGTTACCCAGAGTATACTAAGAGAAAGAGTTGTTACTATCTCCTAGGCATGCAAGAAAAAATGAGAGAAAGGCAGTGCTATCTGTGGATCACTAACTGTAGGAACCACGGTGCTAAAGGTATAGATGAGAGAAAGTGGTATTCCTAGGAAACTTAGAACCCACATTTCTTATGACAATGAAGGAATCTAGGAGCCACAACTGCCGATGCTGTTTCCAGATACAGGAGAAAACTGTATTTTTGTCTTCTTTAAATTTTCTAATTTCATGCAAGCACCTCCAACTGGCAGTAATGAATCAGAACCCAGCTGAAGGGTATTAGGTGAAATGTAATTTTTAGAATCTCAGTCTTGCAGGCATAGAACTATGTTTGTCATTTTTTAATGTTATACTATAGTAACAAATACCCCCAGGATATCAGTGGTTTACAACAGCTATGGTATATTCCTATCTCTATTACATAGTGGCAGCTTTGGGGTGGTTGAAGCTGTCTTCCATGTGTCTTCTTTCTCAGGCTGCAGGAGTAGCGTATATTTGTGGTATGCCATTCTCAGTACAGGGTGGAAGGGCAAGATTGCTGGTGGGACCACACAACGGCTTTAAAAATTTCTGCTTTGAACTGGCCGCTGTCATTTAAACTCACTGGTCAACCATGTCATATGGTCAAGTTTCACAACATGATTGGTGGCTTTATCCTCCCCAAAGAAAGACACTGAAATTTACATGGTATGGGAAAGAATGCATGCTCCTTTCATAGGTAAACAGAAGAGAGCATATTTGGAAATAATAAGTCCATGTCCCACTGTCAACCTTCATGGTCACTAATATTCACTTTCATTCTTTCTCCCTCTTCGTGTAAAGTGAATGCAAGACTATTCCACAGGAGACAGTGTAAAAGCCTCATTCAACCACAGCAATGGGCTAAAGATCAAAGGTGTTGTAATGGTCTCCACATCAGCTGCATCTTGATTAAGAAACCTAAAATTTTTAAAGGAAAAAAAAAAAATTCTGTCCCAAAACATCTGGGATACTTTGATAAAGCAGAGGTAAAATGGTAATAATGATTTCATTCAGCAACAGGAAGAACTAGAGATACATAGCATTTATATTGTCTATAAAAATTACTAAATCTTGCTCTTGAAAAGCCCACCATCTTGGGAGTAGGGAATGTTTCTTGATTAGGTCTTATTTCTAGTCCATGAGAACCGCTTCCGCCTTGGTTCTTAGCACTTGACTTCATTCTCAGAGAAGTGCTTTCTTTAAGACTAAAGTTTATTTAGTACTAAACTGTAGGTTATTATTTAGGACCTGAGAGATTTTCTTCAGCTTTCATTCTGCCATGGAAACTTGGCAGCCCAAACGTTATTTTCCATCTTGAACAGGATCTTTGTATTCAGGTTGGTAGCTTTTTTGGAAGTACAACTCACTCAAAAACTTTATCAACTACAAATGTATCTGATTTCTATCAGGCTAATTGTCCTAATACCTTGGCCTACTATTCTTTTTGAGACATACTTCTCTCTAAACTTAAGATCTGGGTAATTGGAGTTTATCAGTCTTTGGGGGGGCACCACACTCTGTCTCTTCTCCCTGAGGCATTTTGCTATCCAAAAGGATTTTAAAGGTGAATTAAGGATGTCATGTTTTTTCCTTCCTCCCTTCCTTCCTTCCTTCCTTCTCTTTTTCCCTCTCTCTTTCTGTTTTTCTCTCTTTCTCCTTCTCTTTCTTTCTTTCTCCCTCTTTCTTTTTCTTTCTTTCTTTCCTTCCTTCCTTCCACCTTTCCTTTCTTTTCTTTTCATTCTTTTTTTTCTTTTTCTAAACAAAGTCCTAGATTTGGTTTTTGCCCTGTGACTGAAACTTAATTTATCTTTTACCTATTTCATCTCTCACTTTGCAAGCCCTGAAATTTCTGGATCCTCCATGTTGCCCCTTCTTATATACCAGTCAACTCTCTTCTAAGCCAATCTGTTTCTTGTAGTAGCTTGTCAAACCTAACTAAAAACAACAAAGTCTCATCTATAACATTACTTACACTGACCTCTTTAACAAAAACTCATTCAGAACATTACCTGCCTTAATTGTCACAGGTGAGAGTTTCACATATTATTTTACAATCTTTGTAACAAGGTAGGACTGTGTTTTAAACATTCGATAACAGTTTTGGCCTTATCTTCCCCTTAATACTACAAGCCAGTGCCACATTGTTTAGGCTTATCTTATGAAAGCATCCCGTTTCCAGTACCAGCTTTATTAGGTTATGGTTCATTGACAAATTCCCATGGCTTAAAAATATACTGGTATATTTCTCATTCATATTGCATGTTATTAGGTGTGAGTTTCATGTGTTTTGGTTTCATATATCTTTCCTCACTCTGGAACTTGATATGAAAGAACAGGCCCTATTTGAGACATGTTGTCACTGTGGCAAAGGGAGAGAGCAAGAGGGTTAGCAGAAATACAAGATGGCTAGTTGAACTTCTGCTTGGAATGGATTTGCATCACTTCTGCCTGCATTTTATTGGCCAAGAAGGTCAAAGGACCACACCTGACAATGGAGTCATAAATGACGTTCTTCCACACGAAGACCTCATAAGTCACATGGCCAAGAGATGGATGCATATTTCTCTTACAAAGGAGGAGAAATAAAATTTTCAGGGCAAAAATGCAAACTTTTATTAGAGCACACTGTAGGAAGGGGCTTGAGGGCCTGAGAACCTACAAGCAATAACCAGCATTTGATTTTTAAAATTTTGTGTCAAAATTAAAAGTCTTACCAATACTGATTGTTTTGCAGAATGTTTCCTCAAAACTCCATGTGATTTTTGTAATTGGAAAACATTTGGGAAATCAGTTTTTCAGTGAGTAGTTTAATGTGTAAGTTCATTTGAGTAAGGTCTTGGTCAAGTGGCAGTCGGTTGAATGAACTGGAAAAGATCACAGAATAGTGTTTGGCTAAAGCCAATTTATTTTATTTTACTGCTTCCATCTCTGGGTTCATAAATATTCATGACATCTGAACATGGAAAGGAAATAGGTTCTGCAGAGCTAGTGTTATAAAGTAAGTACTTCCTGCCATATTTATTCAAATAAAAACAGACAAAAGACATGATTGTGTTTAGATTCAATTCAGTTATTCTAACAGAAAAAAAAGTGAAAGGTAAAATTATGCTGCCCTTAAGGGTAAAAAATAAAGGGAAAATTACTTCTCTGTGGTGCCAATTTCAAGTTACTTTCACTCAAATTTCAATATCAAAATTGGGTTAAGCATCTCCACTGGTTTAGTGGAGTTGTGGCAGATTCTATTTGATGGTGAGGTGTTTTTCAAGGTTCAAGGATAAGGGGCTCACTCTTCATTATGTAGCTAGAGCTCCATAATATTTTTTTCCAATAAATACATCTACAGTACTACATGATCCATGGTTGGCTGAATCTGCAAATGTGGAGCTGCAGATACAGAGGGAGGGCTGACTGTAAAGTTATATGTGGATTTTCCACTAGCAGAGTTGATGCCCCTAACCTTCAAGTTGTTCAAGAGTCAATTGAATATCAATTTTAGTTAGTACAGATTCAATGAAATGCAAAGTACATGTATGCAAATGACGTATTGAGGTGGTAAATACACATAACCTTTCAGCCTTAAATAACATAAGCAACTACTAAAATGCTATTCACATTTTGGGGTCCATCTTAGCGTAGCAGGACACATATTTAGCCTATTTCCATCCATATAGGGTATGGATGGTTTTTAAAGTATGAACATGTTTTTAAAGTATCAAAATATTGTTATACTAGCTGGTAGTCATTATCCTGAGTTCCTTGAGTATCCCTGTTCTGGACTGAATGTTTGTGTCCCCCCCCCAAAATTTACATGTTGAAGCCCTAACCCATAATGTGATAGTATTTGATGGTGGGGTCTTTGGGAGGTAATTAAGTTTAGGTGAGGTCATGAGGGTGGGGTCCTTATGGTAGGATCAGTGCCCTTATAAGAAGACCGTAAAGAGCTTGCACTCATTCTCTTTCCACCATGTGAGGATACATCCCAGAAGGCAGCCATCTGCAAATCAGGAAGAGAATCCTTACCAAGAACCGAACCTGCCAACACCTTGATGTTGGACTTCTTAGCCTCCAGAATGTTGAAAAATAAATGTTTGTTGTTTAAACCACCACTCTATGGTATTTTGTTACAGCAGCCCAAGCTGACTAAAACAGTCTCTTACTTTCAGACTTCTGAACCCATTCCCTTAGGTTTCCTAGTCATTAGCATGATAAAGTATGTAAAGAATGAATGCTTATCCTGGGGCAGGAGGTGGTGGCATCCAACCTTCAGCTACAGAGCTATGACCAATTGTTATTATTATATTATCAACCTCTTCTGTTGATGTCTGTGATGTACTACATTGATACTAAGTGAAGTCCCTTCAAATCATGAGTCAGATTATTCTATCTGTCATGCTCAAAAATCACATTTATTAAAAATGTGTTTAAAGCACTGTTAGAGTTTCCCTCATATTTATATACATTTTATAAATGTCTCACCCTTCTAAGACTGTCAATTTCTTGAGGGCAGGGTCCATTATTTAGTTGCCTTTTAGTTCTCTCATGGTTAATACAGTATTTTTCACTTACTTGCTTACTACATCTTTTCTGATTGAGGAAATCCACAATATTGATAATCAATGACATTGTTGCTTTGGTTGCTGAGCTGAAAGGTTGCTCACAATATAATGAATGTAAGTGGGGCAATGCAAATCATCCAAAAAAATGAGAGAATCATCACAAATATGAAAAACAAACAAAACCCATTATTTCTACTTGCATCTTTCTCCAATTAGACGAGGAAGTTCTGTGATATGTTGGTCACAGTTCTTTGGAGAAGACAAGTGGCAGTGACTTGGTTAAAAAAGGAAAATTGTGTATGTGGAGAACGGCTGAATCAAGTATTCTATTATTTGAAAAATATAGAGGAGCTTCAAGATGATGGAAGAGTAAGACGTGGAGATCACCTTCCTCCCCACAAATACATCATAAATACATCTACATGTGGAACAACTCCTACAGAACACCTACTGAACGCTGGCAGAAGACCTCAGACCTCCCAAAGGCAAGAAACTCCTCACATACCTGGGTAGGGCAAAAGAAAAAAGAAAAAACAGAGACAAAAGAATAGGGACAGGATCTGCACCAGTGGGAGGGAGCTGTGAAGGAGGAAAGGTTTCCACACACTAGGAAGCCCCTTCACGGGCGGAGACCGCGGGTGGCGGAGGGGGGAAGCTTCGGAGCCATGGAGGAGAGTGCAGCAACAGGGGTGCAGAGGGCAAAGTGGAGAGATTCCCACACAGAGGATCGGTGCCGACCAGCACTCACCAGCCTGAGAGGCTTGTCTGCTCACCCGCCGGGGTGGGCGGGGTTAGGGAGCTGAGGCTCGGGCTTCTGTCGGATCCCAGGGAGAGGACTGGGGTTGGCGGAGTGAGCACAGCATGAAGGGGCTAGTGCGCCACAGCTAGCCGTGAGGGAGTCCGGGAAAAAGTGTGGACCTGCAGAAGAGGCAAGAGACTTTTTCTTCCCTCTTTGTTTCCTGGTGTGCGAGGAGAGGGGATTAAGAGCGCTGCTTAAAGGATCTCCAGAGACGGGCACGAGCCGCGGCTATCAGCGCAGACCCCAGAGACGGGCATGAGACGCTAAGGCTGCTGCTGCAGCCACCAAGAAGCCTGTGTGCAAGCACAGGTCAATATCCACACCGCCCCTCCTGGGAGCCTGTGCAGCCCACCACTGCCAGGGTCCCGTGATCCAGGGACAACTTCCCTGGGAGAACGCACGGCGCACCTCAGGCTGGTGCTACATCATGCTGGTCTCTGCCGCTGCAGGCTGGCCCGCATCCGTACCCCTCCCTCCCCCCAGCCTGAGTGAGCCAGAGCCCCCGAATCAGCTGCTCCTTTAACCCCATCCTGTCTGAGCGGGAACAGATGCCCTCAGGCAACCTACACGCAGAGGCAGGGCCAAATCCAAAACCAAACCCCAGGAGCTGGGCGAACAAAGAAGAGAAAGGGAAATCTCTCCCAGCAGCCTCAGGAGCAGCAGATTAAATCTCCACAATCAACCTGATGTACCGTGCATCTATGGAATACCCGAATAGACAACGAATCATCCCAAATTGAGGAGGTGGACTTTGGGAGCAATGATATATATATATTTTTTTCCTTTTCCTCTTTTTGTGAGTGTCTATGTGTATGCTTCTGTGTGTGATTTTGTCTGTACAGCTTTGCTTTTACCATTTGTCCTAGCGTTCTATTTTTTCTTTTTCTTTTTCTTTTTTTTAGTATAGTTTTTAGCGCTTGTTATCATTGGGGAATATGTTTTTTGGTTTGGTTGTTCTTGTCTTTCTTTCTTTTTATTATTTTTAATTTTTTAATATTTATTTTTTATTTAATAACTATTAAATTATATTTTATTTTATTTTATCTTTTTCTTTCTTTCTTTCTTTTTTTCTCCCTTTTATTCTGAGCCGTGTGGATGACAGACTCTTGGTGCTCTGGCCAGGCATCAGGGCTGTGCCTCTGAGGTGGGAGAGCCAAGCTCAGGACATTGATCAACCAGAGACCTCGCAGCTCCCATGTAATATCAAATGGCGAAAATCTCCCAGAGATCTCCATCTCTACGCCAAAACCCAGCTCCACTCAATGACCAGCAAGCTACAGTGCTGGACACCCTATGCCAAACAACTAGCAAGACAGGAACACAACCCCACCCATTAGCACAGAGGCTGCCGAAAATCATAATAAGGTCACAGACACCCCAAAACACACCACCAAACGTGGACCTGCCCACCAGAAAGAAAAAATCCAGCCTTATCCACCAGAACACAGGCACCAGTCCCCTCCACCAGGAAGCCTACACAACCCACTGAACCAACCTTAGCTACTGGGGGCAGACACCAAAAACAACAGGAACTACGAAGCTGCAGCCTGTGAAAAGGAGACCCCAAACACAGTAAGTTAAGCAAAATGAGAAGACAGAGAAAAACACAGCAGATGAAGGAGCAAGGTAAAAACTCACCAGACCTAACAAATGAAGAGGAAATAGGCAGTCTACCTGAAAAAGAATTTGGAATAATGATAGTAAAGATGATCCAGAATCTTAGAAATAGAATGGAGAAAATACAAGAAACTTTTAACAAGGACCTAGAAGAACTAAAGAGCAAATAAACAATGATGAACAACACAATAAATGAAATTAAAAATTCTCTAGAAGGGATCAATAGCAGAATAACTGAGGCAGAAGAACGGATAAGTGACCTGGAAGATAAAATAGTGAAAATAACTACTGCACAGCAGAGTAAAGAAAAAAGAATGAAAAGAATTGAGGACAGTCTCAGAGACCTCTGGGACAACATTAAATGCACCAACATTCGAATTATAGGGGTCCGAGAAGAAGAAGAGAAAAAGAAAGGGACTGAGAAAATATTTGAAGAGATTGTAGTTGAAAACTTCCCTAATATGGGAAAGAAAATAGTTAATCAAGTCCAGGAAACACAGAGTCCCATACAGGATAATTCCAAGGAGAAACATGCCAGGACACATATTAATCAAACTATCAAAAATTAAATACAGAAAAAAAAATATTAAAAGCAGCAAGGGAAAAAAAACAAATAACATAAAAGGGAATCCCCATAAGCTTAACAGCTGATCTTTTAGCAGAAACTCTGCAAGCCAGAAGGGAGTGACAGGACATATTTAAAGTGAGGAAAGGGAAAAACCTACAACCAAGATTACTCTACCCAGCAAGGATCTCATTCAGATTTGATGGAGAAATTAAAACCTTTACAGACAAGCAAAAGCTAAGAGAATTCACCACCACCAAGCCAGCTTTACAACAAATGCTAAAGGAACTTCTCTAGGTAGGAAATACAAGAGAAGGAAAAGACCTACAATAACAAACCCCAAACAATTAAGAAAATGGTAATAGGAAAATACATATCGATAATTACCTTAAATGTAAATGGATTAAATGCTCCAACCAAAAGACATAGACTGGCTGAATGGATACAAAACCAAGACCCGTATATATGCTGTCTACAAGAAACCCACGTCAGACCTAGGGACACATACAGACTGAAAGTGAGAGGATGGAAAAAGATATTCCATGCAAATGGAAATCATAAGAAAGCTGAAGTAGTAATTCTCATATCAGACAAACTACACTTTAAAACAAAGACTATTACAAGAGACAAAGAAGGACACTACATAATGATCAAGGGATCAATCCAAGAAGAAGATATAACAATTGTAAATATTTGTTCATCCAACATAGGAGCATCTCAATACATAAGGCAAATACTAACAGCCATAAAAGGGGAAATCAACAGTAAATCATAGTAGGAGACTTTTAACACCCCACTTTCACCAAAGGACAGATCATCCAAAATGAAAATAAATAAGGAAACACAAGCTTTAAATGATACATTAAAGAAGATGGACTTAATTGATATTTATAGGACATTCCATCCAAAAACAATAGAATACACTTTCTACTCAAGTGCTCATGGAACATTCTCCACGATAGATCATATCTTGGGTCACAAATCAAGCCTTTGTAAATTTAAGAAAATTGAAATCATATCAAGTATCTTTTCTGAACACAATGCTATGAGACTAGATATCAATTACAGGAAAAAATCTGTAAAAAATACAAACACATGGATGCTAAACAATACAATGCTAAATAATGAAGAAATCACTGAAGAAATCAAAGAGGAAATCAAAAAATACCTAGAAACAAATGAAAATGAGAACACAGTGACAAAACCCATGGGATGCAGCAAAAGCAGTTCTAAGAGGGAAGTTTATAGCAATACAATCCTACCTCAAGAAACAAGAAACATCTCAAATAAACAACCTAACCTTACACCTAAAGCAATTAGAGAAAGAAGAACAAAAAAGACCCCCAAAGTTAGCAGAAGGAAAGAAATCATAAAGATCAGATCAGAAATAAATGAAAAAGAAATGAAGGAAACAATAAAAAAGATCAATAAAAGTAAAAGCCAGTTCTTTGAGAAGATAAACAAAATTGATAATTCACTAGGCAGACTCATCAAGAAAAAAAGGGAGAAGACTCAAATCAATAGAATTAGAAATGAAAAAGGAGAAGTAACAACTGACACTGGAGAAATACAAAGGATCATGAGAGATTACTACAAGCAACTCTATGCCAATAAAATGGACAACCTGGAAGAAATGGACAAACTCTTAGAAATGCACAACCTTCCGAGACTGAACCAGGAAGAAATAGAAAATATGAAGAGATCAATCACAAGCACTGAAATTGAAACTGTAATTAAAAATCTTCCAACAAACAAAAGCCCAGGACCAGATGGCTTCACAAACGAATTCTATCAAACATTTACAGAAGAGCTAACACCTATCCTTCTCAAACTTCCTAAATATAGCAGAGGGAGGAACACTCCCAAACTCATTCTACGAGGCCACCATCACCCTGATACCAAAACCAGACAAAGATGTCACAAAGAGAGAAAACTATAGGCCAATATCACTGATGAACATAGATGCAAAAATACTCACCAAAATACTACCAAACAGAATCCAACAGCACATTAAAAGGATCATACACCATGATCAAGTGGGGTTTACCCCAGGAATGCAAGAATTCTTCAATATATGCAAATCAATCAACGTGATACACCATATTAACAAACTGAAGGAGAAAAACCATATGATCATCTCAAGTGATGCAGAGAAAGCTTTTGACAAAATTCAACACCCACTGAGTGTTGCCCACTCTCACCACTATTATTCAATGTAGTTTTGGAAGTTTTAGCCACAGCAATCAGAGAAGAAAATGAAATAAAAGGAATCCAAATCGGAAAAGAAGAAGTAAAGCTGTCACTGTTTGCAGATGACATGATACTATACATAGAGAATCCTAAAGATGCTACCAGAAAACTACTAGAGCTAATCAATGAATTTGGTAAAGTAGCAGGATACAAAATTAATGCACAGAAATCTCTTGCATTCCTATCCACTAGTGATGAAAAATCTGAACGTGAAATTAAGAAAACACTGCCATTTACCATTGCAACAAAAAGAATAAAATACGTAGGAATAAACCTACCTAATGAGACAGAAGACCTGTATGCAGAAAATTATTACACTGATGAAAGAAGTTAAAGATGATACAAATAGATGGAGAGATATACCATGTTCTTGGATTAGAAGAATCAACATTGTGAAGATGACTCTACTCCCCAAAGCAATCTACAGATTCAATGCAATCCCTATCAAACTACCACTGGCATTTTTCAAAGAACTAGAACAAAAAATTTCACAACTTTTATGGAAACACAAGAGACCCCGAATAGCCAAAGCAATCTTGAGAAAGAAAAACAGAGCTGGAGGAATCAGGCTCCCTGACTTCAGACTATACTACAAAGATACAGTAATCAAGACAGTATGGTACTGGCACAAAAACAGAAATATAGATCAATGGAACAGGATAGAAAGCCCAGAGATAAACCCATGCACATATGGTCACCTTATCTTTGATAAAGGAGGCAAGAATATACAGTGGAGAAAAGACAGCCTCTTCAATAAATGGTGCTGGGAAAAGTGGGCAGCTACATGTAAAAGCATGAAATTAAAACACTTCCTAACACCATACTCAAAAATAAACTCAAAATGGATTAAAAAGCTAAATGTAAGGCCAGACACTATCAAACTCTTAGAGGAAAACATAGGCAGAACACTCTATGACATAAATCACAGCAGGATCCTTTTTGACCCAACTCCTAGAGAAATGGAAATAAAAACAAAAATAAACAAATGGGACCTAATGAAACTTACAAGCTTTGGCACAGCAAAGGAAACCATAAACAAGACGAAAAGACAACCCTCAGAATGGGAGAAAATATTTGCAAAGGAAGCAGCTGACAAAGGATTAATCTTCAAAATTTACAAGCAGCTCATGCAGCTCAATATAAAACAAACAACCCAATCCAAAAATGGGCAGAAGACCTAAATAGACATTTCTCCAAAGAAGATATACAGATTGCCAGCAAACACATGAAAGAATGCTCAACATCATTAATCATTAGAGAAACGCAAATCAAAACTACAATGAGATATCATCTCGCACTGGTCAGAATGGCCATCATCAAAAAATCTACAAACAGTAAATGCTGGAAAGGGTGTGGAGAAAAGGGAACCCTCTTGCACTGTTGGTGGGAGTGTAAATTGATACAGCCACTGTGAAGAACAGTATGGAGGTTCCTTAAAAAACTAAAAATAGAACTATCGTATGACCCAGCAATCCCACTACTGGGCATATACCCTGAGAATACCATAATTCAAAATAGTCATGTACCATAATGTTCATTGCTGCTCTATTTACAATAGCCAGGACATGGAAGCAACGCAAGTGTCCATCGACAGATGAATGGATAAGGAAGATGTGGCACATATATACAATGGAACATCACTCAGCCATAAAAAGAAACGAAATTGAGTTATTTGTAGTGAGGTGGATGGACCTATAGTCTGTCATACGGAGTGAAGTAAGTCAGAAAGAGAAAAACAAATACCGTATGCTAACACATATATATGGAATCTAAAAAAAAAAAAAAAAAAAAATTGTCATAAAGAACCTAGGGGCAAGACGGGAATAAAGACACAGACCTACTAGAGAATGGACTTGAGGACACGGGGAGGGGGAAGCGTAAGCTGGGACAAAGTGAGAGAGTGGCATGGACATATATACACTACCAAATGTAAAATAGAAGGCTAGTGGGAAGCAGCTGCATAGCACAGGGAGATCAGCTCGGTGCTTTGTGACCACCTAGAGGGGTGGGATAGGGAGAGTGGGAGGGAGGGAGATGCAAGAAGGAAGAGATATGGGGATATATGTATATGTATAGCTGATTCACTTTGTTATAAAGCAGAAACTAACACACCATATGAAACATGTATAACTGTAAAAAAAAAATAAAGAAAAGAAAAATGGATTTCTGTGATTTCAGAAGCTCATGAAAAAAATAGATAAATAAATAAAAAGAAAAATGTAAAGGTTTTTTTACTGCTTATTGAGAGGATTTTAATATTTTTTATAAACGAAGACAAAATTCTTGTATTATTTCACGAGATATATTTATCATTCTCTATAAGCTTTAAAATTCTAACCACATACTGTTATTATATTATATTAGTCGTTATAATGATAGTAGGACTATTTCTGTAAAGCATATAGCTGTAGATATGCTATATGCATATTCTGCAGGTGGTAAAATTAAGTATTTTAATACAAAAGTCATATTTTGCTTCTTGTAAATAAGCTCTATCAAATAATATTTACATTTGTTAATATTAGAATTGCAAAGTCAGCTTTCCCTTTAGTGAAGAACTATCCTAGAAGGAATTGTTAGGCATTACTAGGTGGTGATAGTTAGGAAATAATTCTTGGCAGAGAGGGTAGAGTCCAGTACAAGATCAGTATGTTTGACTATCTTAACATGACCCAAACCCACTTTGGTCTCTCTCTCTCGTGTTCTCTGTTCTCTCCTTCTCTCTCTCTCCTCCTCCCCTCTCTTCCTTCCCTCACTCTTACATATATATGTTGTAAAATATTAATTAAAAACAAAACAAAAACCTTGTTTGCACACGCCTGGGAACAATAAAGAAGACTTGGATATCAGAGGAATTCTCAGCCACAATGGTTTATGTTTGAGTGCTGGCCAATGATTTCATCTCAATTTTCTTCCTTCCAAAATATTTGGGATTTAAGCTATTTGTTCATTTTGTATCAGGTGCAGTTGGGAGCACAATAGAGCTATTGTGTTCTAGTTTATGTTTTGTTTAATTTTGTCTTGTTCTTACTTCCTTTAGCCTACAGACACAGAGGGAATTTAAATTTCCTGGACTCATATAAATGCACCTATAGCTTAAAGCAGATTAGTATCCTTACAGTTTATTAACAATGATCATGTTAGAAATTATAAAAGAAACATTTATCTAGAGCTTACTAAACACCCAACACTGTTCTGAGGGTGGATAAATATCAATACATTTTATTCTCACAATAATCCTATCACAGAGTGAGCTATAATCATTCTTAGTTTACAGATGAGAACACTAAAGGAGAAAGTTTGAGTAATTTGCCCAAGTTCACATGGCTGATAAGTGGCAGAGCTGTGATCTGAACCCAGGCATTTTTGCTCTAGGGTTCAGGTTCTTAGTAGCTGTAATATACTGTTTTTGTTTTTGTTTTGTTTTGTTTTGTTTGTTTTTGTCATGAATGAGCTATGTGTATTCTGTACTCGTAATGTCCTGCTTGCCCAGAAAGCTCTCTTCATGTTGCCTTTGTATCTGAGCAGCAGCCAGAGTTGAGCTCTGGGTCTCCCTGCCTTCTTCAGTCTCATTTGCTCTGCGTCTGCTGCTACCAGCTGAAACTGAACTCTGTACCACCAGAGACAGCACTGCACAGTTTCTTATGCCATATTATAATTTGATTGTTGATTGGTGAGAATCGGTCTTTTCTTCCCTCCACTTAATTGCTAACTCTTTGAAGCAAAGAAGAAAAAAAGCCCTTCTTTTCTCACCATGACTTCTGTTAAAGTGCTAACAGTATGTTTAATGCTGAATGTATACTTATTTACTACATGATTGGGGAAGCATGGATTCCTACACATAATTATAGCATCCAGGCCACAAAGCCTAAAATACTTACTATCTGATCCTTTACAGAAAAAATGCTGACCTGATGCTGAAATG
Source organism: Balaenoptera musculus (assembly GCF_009873245.2). Taxonomy (NCBI): domain Eukaryota; kingdom Metazoa; phylum Chordata; class Mammalia; order Artiodactyla; family Balaenopteridae; genus Balaenoptera; species Balaenoptera musculus. Next base: position 86,561,412 of record NC_045789.1, on the reverse strand, counting down.
TAGGCTGAGTTCTGTGCATTAGTTGAATTTTGTGAAATTATCAGCTAACACATGCTCTCCTTCTCTTCGTTCAAGACTAAATCTAGACATCTGCCTTTCTATTTACTGCCTTTTCTCCCATTATCCACTTGTTTGTTTTATCCTGAGGTACCATTAGCTCAAAAAATAAGCCTATCTAATAAAATTCAGCTTTACTTGGGGAAGGGGATGGATGCATTAGAACCATTAGAGAAGAGCTGGAACATGTGGGAAATACTAAGTGAAAGATTCAGTCTGTGTTTTCCGGGAAAAAGAGTTTCAGGGTCTATGCTTGTCTTTTAAGGAGAAAAGTAGATATATTGTAAAATGTGCAAAACTGAAATATATATTTCTATTGTCTGGTAGTGAATCCAGAAAGTACTAAAAGAAGAGAAATGTCTATTTTCCCATTAAATTTCAGTGTACTCTACTAAAAAGCAAATAGGCTATCAAATGATTATTTCAAAGATTTCAATAATCCTGAATAAACTTGTATTGACTGAATATCAAAAGAACTTTGAGCTTTGACATGTATCTCTACTTTACCTAATACTTTAGATGGAACTTAACACTGATCTTTAATTGAACATTTTCCCTAAATATAACTATAGAAGATGACATTTAGTAATTGGGATTTAGAGGCAATTATTATTGTAAAAGTACATTGTGACTTAAAATAGAAACTCTGGACAAAGGAAATAATGTCACCTTTAAAGAGTTTGCATCCAAACCTTCACAATATATATTGGGGACTCAATTTAATGTCAAAATTATACCTTTATTTATATCAGTGTGAATCATTATCATATAAGTTCTAAATAAAATAGGTAGGTAAAACTAGAACCTTCCAAAATCTTGGTCATCTTTAGATACATACAGAGTTGAAAATCTACTTTTTAAATCATATTAAATGTTTGTAGATTTAAAATGGTTTAATCAGAGAGCCATGGCCTTTTTGTTTTGATTCTTTTTTTCAATATGTTGTCAAAATGTATAAATATATATATTTTTCAAAATTCTTTAACATGTAACATTATTACACATTATTTTTATTATTGTGTTTTTCATTGGTGGGATGGCCAGTTCTTCTATTTTTCTGGGATGAAGTTCATTTTTCAAATTAATATCTCATGACTTCTTTTTCATAACACTTGGCTCATTTGCTTTTGTCCTTCCATTTCTATGCCTACATATGAGATAACTCAGGACAGAGGAAAAAAGAATAATGAGTCTTTAAATGGCACACTTGACCTAAATGTTAATGTCCAAATGTTAATGAAAGAAACAAAAAATATATACTCTCTGTCTTCCACCAGTGGTACACAAAATTTTATATCAAGTATGTTATAAACTATTTTGCTATAAGATAAACTTACATGAATATATTATTCCATGAAAATTACTCTCATCCCCTCAAAATGAATTTGCATATAATTGTTATTCATTAGAATGTAAAATGTGTTATACTTGTTCAAGGGCATTATATTTTTCTCTTTCTTGGAATTGGTAATAATTTGAGTAACTTATCTGCTATTGATCAAGTTGTTAATTATTATGCTACCCTTATAGATATATATTTTACCTATAGCTCTCGTATATTTTGTAATATTTGACCAAGGGAAAATAAAGGTGGAAAGGGTTTATCATTCTGAAAGATGACCATATAATAAAAGGATTCATATATTATTATTTTAATGAATATTTTAATTAAATCATGAAATTGCAGAAACATTGTCTGCTCTAAGTCCTCCATGAGTTCTATATGTGGAATCCTGCATTTACCATTTTGATTATTGTATAAAACAAATTGGAAAAATTATAGCTATTAAAAGATTATCTAGCATACTTTGTTGCCAGGATACTCCATGAGCCATGGGTTCATTAATGATAATGCATTATTGTCAGCAAAGGTTTGGGATGGCTTCTAGGAATTTCATCTACTGATCCATGCTCAAAAAAAACAAAAATTTGTCCCTGTATTAGGAAGGCATAGGATATTGATGAAAACATTAAAAGTTATTTAACTTCATGTCTCTCATTTTAAAATTCATTTTAACAAGCCGTCACTAGAGTTTTAACTGTAATTTATACAAATCGATTTATGATTTGTATGAAAAGGAAAAAATTTTATTAAACACCTAAAAATTGAAAATAAAATGAAAAATTTTATTAAACACTAAACATTGGGCAAGAAACTGATTATGTCAATACAAGTTGAACCATGTAGGCCCCAAACTTTGGGTTCCTCATGATCTGGTCTCCACCTACATGGGCATTTTCAGTGCCCTCGTCCACTGCTCCCCACCAGATACACATATAGTAACACTAGAAACTCCATGAGTTTCTTGAAATCACAGGCTGTTTGTTACATGAGTCCATCTATGCATGATTTGATGCATTTTTTCTTCCTCTTTGGGTGAACTTGTTTCCATGTACAGCCACCATCAGCTTTCCTATTCTGCCTTACATGTCAGCACCTTCACAGACTTTCAGATTTGCCCCATCCCTGTTCTAGAAAGCCATCACTAGACGCCATCACTCCCCTTCCTGAGCCACTCGATTCTGCCTTCTGACTAATTATATGTGTGTAATCTGTTTGAATGTGTTTACCCTATTAGATTTTGAACTCCTTAGGGCATCGTTGAGTCACATTCTTCCAGCCAGCTAGACCACACAAAGAGTGGGATAATTTGTTTTCATTGAATTTCATAAAGAGCTGAGGTAAAAGTGATTTAAAAAATAATGAGTGAGAAAAAAATAAGTGAAAGCAACAGGTTGATATTGATATGAAATTTTATTCTAAGGAATAGAAAATAAACTAAAACAATTTCTAAAGCAACATCTAAGTCATTGTTGCGATGACACTGCAAAGTAAACCCTACCTCATATGATTTTCCTTCTATTTCTAACATGTAATATTTAATGTTGGAAACATATAGTGTCAAATATTAAATTAGTCAATCCTACAATTATATCTGAACACTTACAGTGTTTTTAATCCCATGGAATTATGTGCACTGGATGTGAAAATATGTAAGTCTTGAAGGAAATTAATGTATAGTGGGAAGAGATGAATGTGTAGCACAAGTGTAATGAGAGACATATGGACACAGCCATTAGGTAGGAGTAACAAGTTCCTTAGGCAAGGCACAGAGAGGAGGAATGACTCGTGTCCCACTAAGAGACCAGGAAAAGGCTCTGCAGTGGGGTGGTTATTACTAAATCTCTCTGTGCCTCAGTTCCTCATCTGTAAAATGAGAATAGTAATAGTACCGTCCTCAAACAGTGTTGTGAGTGTTAGATGAACTGATAAATGTGGACCTTTCAGAAGAGTGCTTGGTACATAGTACGTCCTCAGCCAAAGTTAACTGATATCATCATTACTACTGCTAAAACTATTATTCAAGAGGGAACTTGACAGGTACAGTCCAGATTTAGAGAGAAATTGGAAAATTTTTAAAATGCAAAAAATCAAGTGTATTTCAAGAAATGGTGAAGAGTATAGTTGATAGAAACATAAACTGGGGGAATGGAAAAAAAGTCTGAATTGGGAAATCTGGTTTGACAAGAATGCAGGTTTTTAAAAAAATGTATTTATTTTAGGTAGCAGAGACCTATGAATGTTTATAAACTTTGGTTGAGGCCCTTAATTTCCTCTATTATAGTACTTCTCAAGGTTCTAGGTGCACACACATCACTGGGGGATCTGATCAGATTCTGATTCAGGAAATGTATGGTAGGGCCAGAGATTCTGCATTTCTAGCATCCTCCATGCTGATGTCAGTGCTGCCATCCCAAACCCCACGCTTTGAACCTGCTTATTTACTTGATTGTAGACTGCCCCCACCTGCTAGAATGTAAAGTTGGTATATGCAGAGACTGTATCCATCCTGTTCATCATTGTATCTCTAGTGTCTGACACTGTGCTCAGCATGTAGTAAGTGGTCAGAAAATATGCAATGAATGGGTGAATAAGTGGCTGGAAATATAAATATAAAAATATGAAGACATGAAAATTTTAGATATAAGCGAGAGAGGATTGATAAATGGAATATCTTTCCAGGGGATGAGGAAGTGGAGCAGAATTAAGAATACAGAAGGTGCAGACTTAGTTTTGGTCAGAAAAAGAAAATTCTAACTTTTGTATAGAAAAAAGGAGAAAAAAAATAGAAGGGAACTCTTTTGAAGTAGAAAGGAGGGAAGAGAGTGGAAGTCTCATTGAACATTAGCATAGAAAATAAGATTCAAGGTTCTCACCACCTAAGCCCACTCACAATGCACAAAAGGCAAAATCGTGCTGAGTTTTGTGGTGTGAGCCCAGGAAGCTGATCTCAGCCCAGTCAATAACTAGTTGGGTTTCTTTGGTGTTTAAGTGCATATTCTCAAGCCTACTTCGAATCTATGGAATCAACTGACAGCTTTAGATGGAAGCCTCTGGAATATTTATTTACATAACTTTTCAGTGATAGTATTAGCTAGTTTTTTGCTGAGCAGAAACTCAAAGTTATTGAAATGAATCTTTTAATTCTTTTACATTTTGCCTCATTGCCTTAGGAAGTGTTTATAATTTAACTAGTACTACTGCTAATACCCTATTGATATCGCTCCAAAAATTCAGTGTTCAAACCTAATAACATTAATCCAGGAAAAAAATTTAATGAGGGAGAAAAGTTGCATTTTACAAAAAATGCATTTTACAAAATCCACTCTAAAGCAGAGATGCCATCTGTTTGTTTGTTTATGAATATTATAAAGCTTTAAGGACACTGTAAGCCATTTGATAAGGGAAAGGATGCCACATTGAAACAAATAATGTGTCTTGATAGAATAATATCTAGACAATAGATATTATAGAATAATATCTCTATTGCATAAAATTAGCCTGATATTTGAGCTTAAATTCTTCTAAATTTAGAAAAAAATAACCTAATCAGTGGAAATTTAAATATCTAAGAATGACTGTGATGTAATATTGAGTGCTGGATTGACATATTCCTATTTCTGAAGGTATTTTATGGCATTCATCTAGTACTGCTTGAAATGAACTTGGAGGAAAATAAAGAAGTTGTAAAATTGGTATATTTCTTGTCATTTTAGCTGAATTAACAAATTCCTGTTCTCAAGGAAATGCCAGGATAATACGTAGATATTGGTTCAATTAAAATGCTTTAAAGAAAAGAAATTGAGGAATAATGCAGGCAGTGAAATTAAAAGTTGTGATGTTTGAAATAATTGATTTAATGTTTTATCTTTTTAGCTTTGTCCTAAAAAGAAAAGATTATTTCATAAAACACAGGTGCTGTATTAGATTACATGTGTTTTACTGACTTTTCTGGGAGAATTAAATTCATACTAAAATTTAGGATCCTTGCTCCATTTGTAATGTAAGGACACTGAATTAAGAAAATCTAATTAATAAAAACGCTGGCCTTGCCAATGGAGTCATCAGTGTAGATAACTTTCTTTTCCACAGTTTTCTATCCGTTTTTTCATATCTAAAATATACCAGTTTTTCACTAATAATTACTCAATGAGAAAATTTTGAACAGTGAATAATGCTATTTCTGATACTTCATTGATTAAGTTCTTACGTACTGCATCAGTAAAAATAAAATTTTGTATTAGAGACCTTTTCCAAATGTCCTTTGTTTAGAGAGAGTGCTTTATCAAATTTAACTCCAGAGAGTTAAATTCAGAAAACAAATTTAAAAGTTCCTTAATCACTACGAGTATGAAGAATATTTTTTTAAATCATTAGATTAAATTGATGTTGAATTATTTAAATACATCCAACAACTTATTCAGTTTTATCCTTGTTTTTTATCATTAAGTGTTTCATAAAACTACATGATTCCAGTAATTTACACTGTTGATTTTATTCAGGCAAATTTTTTCTCGCCAAAATTCCTATTCACATTATTTACATATGTTGTTTAAATTTGTTGAGTGCTATTTTGGATTTAATATTTTTCCAATGAAAATTACTTGAACAATTAGTGAAGTGATTCATGTTGACAATGCACCTTAAAATATTTCATGTTTTAAAGAACATTTTTGCATTTAATTAATATTTAGTATTTACTTCTCACTATTTCCTCTGTGCATTTAGTAGCTTTGATTGATGATGCACAAAACCAGCTTTTAAGTCATTGTTCATGTTTTCCTAATACAGATGGTACCCAACTTAGTGATGGTTTGACTTAAGATTATTCAACTTTATGATGGTGCAAAAGCGATAAGCATTCAGTAGAAACCGTACATGTACACTAAATTTTAAATATTTCTGGGCTAGTGACACACAGTACCATACTCTCTTCTAATGCTGGGTAGTGGCAGCAAGCCTGAGCTCCCAGTCAACTGTGTCATCATGAGGGTAAACCACTGATACACCTACAACCATTCTGTTTTTCACTTTCAGTACAGTATTCAATAAATTACATGAGATATTCAACACTTTATTCTAAAATAGGCTTTGTGTTAGATGATTTTCCTCTACTGTAGGCTAATGTAAGTGTTCTGAGCACATTTAAGGTAAGCTAGACTAAGCTATGATGTTCAGTAGGGTAGGTGTAATAAATGCATATTTGACTTAGGATGTTTTCAACTTATGACGGGTTTATTGGGATGTAACCCCATTGTAAGCTGAGGAAAATCTATATAAAAGGACTAGTAACTTGACTGATATTTTTTCTTTATCGTTTGCTAAAAAATTTTAAATCATTGTATTGGTTTGCTAGGGCTGCCACGACGAAATACCGTAGCCTGTGTGGCTTAAAAAACAGAAATGTATTTTCTCACAGTTCTGGAGGCTAAAAGTTCAAGATCGTGAAGATCGTGATGTTGAAAAGCTTGGTTTTTCCTAAGGCCTCTCTCCTTGGCTTGCAGATGGCCTCCTTGCTACTGTGTCCTCAAATGTCTTTCCTCTCTCTACACATGTTTGGGTCCTACTCTCTTCTTATAAGAACACTAGTCATATTGCCTCAGGGCCCACCCACTTTACCTCATTTTACCTTTCTTACCTCTTTAAACACCCTGTCTCTAAATACAGTCACGTCTGAGGCACAGGGGCTTAGGACTTTAACATATGAATTTTGGGGGACACAGTTCAGTCCATGATGATCATCTATAAGAGAATCTAGTCTTCTATTTGTTTTTAATATTCACAAAATCAATTTACCTTTATATGCCCAAGTAATATTGATTTAATGATTTTGACAGTGCCAGTAGATGCTTCTGCGGGAACAATCTGAATGTTATATGAAGCTTCACATTGACTGTTATCTGGTATTAATGGCTGTGTTCCTTTAATGACAGTAAAATTAATGGGTACATAGTGAATCTCTAAGAGAAAGGAACATTGAGACTACAGCTAAATGAGGTTTAATGTTGTTATGTAGAATAACATGATGTAAAAGCAAAGCATTTAAAATGTAATTAAAAATTAGCATCACTTCCCCAGTTATAGGTAATTGTTTCTCCTCTGGAAGAACTGTTCAGAGCTGTTCCATTTTTAGAGTAAATTGTGTTCCACAACTCCCCTTTTTCTGTCTTTTAACACTCTGTACTTCCAGAAAAGGAGCCATTCTTTTGAAAATTGTACATTTTAGATCTAACAGTAATGTCTATTTTGATACCCACATAAATCTTATTTTTTCCTGTTGTTTTGTTTTCTTGGAGAAAACTAGTTTTTTTGAGTGAATTGAAGAATACTGCTTGAAAATAAAACTGAGGTTTCATTAGTAAAAAAATTGTAATTGATCTAATAATCTTTAAATTTTGTTCTTAATTAAAGAAGTAGTATAATTTCCAGTATGCTTTATTTGCAATGCCACTCAAATGTTGGTATGAAGCTTGTCCTATCCCTGAAATTTGTACAGATCAGCAACAAAAGAAGTACAGAAATTGTGAGTAAAGAGTAGACATTGAGAAACCTTTATAGCCTTTCGACACGTTAGCATTGTTGTTTCCACTAATAAAAATGGGGGGTACATGTTGAATTCTTTTATTTTTATTTTATTTTGCTATCAATTATTATTATTATGGGGTTTTTTTTTTGATTTCACTAGAGTATAATTATGTGAAGGACTGAAAATTACAAGCAAAGCAAAAGAAAACAAAGGACATAACTTTAACAATGGGAGAATGAGCAGCTCTGTTCTATGGAGTAAAAGTAAGAGCTCTTGATATGATTCTGGCAGACCTGAATTTGACCTTACCTCTGCCACTTAAAAGCTATTGGGATTTTGGTCAAATAACTTACCATCTCTGAACATAAGGTCTAAACCAAGGTATTTCAAACTCAGCACTGTTGATATTTTGGGCCAGATAATTCTTCGTTTTTAACACCCCCTGTTAACAGGGGCCTGTCCAGGGCATTGCAGGATATTCAGCAATGTCCCTGACCTCTACTGCACCAACGCCAGTAAGCACCCCTCAAATTTGATAATTGAAGATGTCTCCAGACATTGCCAAATGTCTTGGGTTGGGGGAGGGGTGAATTGAGAACTACGTGTCTAACCTCAGCACAAAAGGAAAAATTTGCATATGGTTAACCTAAGTCTTGTAAATATCTTAAGAAATGTAGACATCTTGTTGAAGACCAACACACTTAACTCCAACACAGCTATTTTTTTCTTTCAGCATTAATTAGATTTCATGTTTTCTTTCCTTAAAAAAAAAATTAACTGCTGCGTGTTTTTAGATTGAGCAGTAGATGAAAACTGATTCATATTTATGAGCTAGGTATGTATATATATATATATATATACATATACACATGTATATCTGTATATACATATTTATATGTACACACACACCTAAAACACCCCCATGTATACTACTGTTTAATATGCCTTATAATATAATCACATATAACCACATATTTTATGATGTGATATAATATGATTTGCAAAGGGTACAACAAATACACTTTTCTAATCACTTCTCTCTCTAGAGTTGTGTTATCCAATACAGTAGTTACTAGCCACATTTTGGCCACTTGAAATGTGTCTAGTTTGAATTAAGATATGTTGTTCATGTAAAATAAATACCAGTTTGAAGACGTAGTATGAAAATATAATGTAAATTACCTCAGTCATTTTTATATTAATTACATATTGACATGATGACATCTTGGTAATTTTAGTAAATAAGATATATAATTATACACCTGAAACTAATATAATATTGTAAGTCAACTATACTTCAATTTGAAAAAAAAGATATATAATTGATTTGAACTCCTTCACTTTTGTTAATATGACTATTTGAAAATTTAAACTTATGTATGGGACTTGCATTTGTGTCTTAATATTTCTGTTGGACAGCACTGCTATATAATATAAACTCTTTGATTAGAATGTTGGAATTTATCATCTTTTGCCCTTATATTAATGTTTTTCTTTCTCTTTTTTCTTTTTAATTCTGTATGGTGATGTGTTATGAGTTAAAGAAAGTTAAAGGCATATATGACAAGAATTTCAGGGCGAGATTTACTTAAACCAATATAGGCATGATGCAGAGAAAATAATAAGATCGGTAAATATTAATTGCTATTATTATTACTATTGCTATTATATAGTAAGGATTGTAGTTCTTCAATAAATGAAACAGTGGAAAGAAAGTGGAGGAAAACTTTTCTGAGTTCAAATTCGTTTTATGATACATGTTGATAAGCCAGCTGGGCATATCTTTCATTTCTAAACAAGATGAGAACTGAAAACCTGAATACAGAATCCTTGAGTTTACGGCGAGGTCTATGCATTTGTGTGCCTCTTACCCTTGTCTCCCTAGCCCCACAGACTGCATAGGAGGTGCCCCATATATTTCTGTTACTTTACTGAAGAAAGAAATGTAAAGTTAGAAAACTGATGACCTCTTCTGAATTTTTTTAATTAATTTGTTCAAACATTTTGTATTAATGGTTACAATATTTGTGAAAAAAAATCAGTAGAAAGAATTTTTCAACCCAATTGTGTGTATAAAAAAAAATAGATGAGGACATTTCTTTGTGTGTTAAGCACATTGACTGAAATGATTTTGAGGGATATATGCAGACAGGAAAAGAATGGTTTTACCCTGCATTTCTTTTTAAAAAAGATGTTAAAAAGATGTACTAATAAAAACAAAAAATGTAATCTTTTTCAACCAGGATTCTTCGTGAGAAAATTAAATGAAGGCAAATGCCCTAACCACTCATCATATGTAATTAATTAGCTTCTTTCCTATGCATTTAGAATAGTACAAGTTATGTAACCACTTTGGGGAATAGAAAAAATAGTAACTCCATCATTTTCTGTGTTATCATTCATTGCTCAGTGAGGAACTTTAGGTATGTTTCTATAGGAATTCTCTACTTTTTCTGTATTTGAATATTTGTCTTTCTTTATGTAATCAACCTTGAAGACATAAGCCCCTTAAAATTACCAAGAACCAAAGACAATGTGATTGATTGGTTTATTAATCAGAAGAAGTGAACACTCCATTTTAATTGTGATTACTATAAAATAAATCCCCAAAGACAGAAACAGAAGCCAAACATTCAAGAAAAAGGTAAAAACAATACAGGCAGCAGACATCTGAAGTATTTAGGAGCATCAAACTGAGGTTGCAAAGAAGAAATAGAATAGGAGAAAACAGCAAAAATGCAAAAATACCATAATAGTAGAAAGCAGAGATAATCTCTGGAGGATATTTTAAATGCCACATTAACATTTAAGGTAACTCCATGTATGAATAAAAGTACTGTAGCCTTTGGGAACAATTAGTGTAAGGGCAATCTGAGTTTGACTCTTCTCGGCTCTGTAAAGGTATTATTTTGCTATCAGTAGTGTCACATTAAAAGGAACACCGAACAATAACTTGTATCCACTTGAGAAAAGTTGTTTTGTAATTTTAGTACATAGCAAGTTTGGCTGTGATAGTGTGAATTTCCACTACATGAACATTGATCCATACAGAAGTAGACCCAAAACTAACCACAGTGGAAGGCGCATATTTAAATATGAATCCTAAGAAAAAGAATATGAGCAAGATAAGAACATTAAAGAGGAAAGCAGAGACTTATAGGTAATCTTAAAAATAAATTTCAGGACAATAAAACTTAGAAAGAGCAGCTAAACATATTGTGTTTATTTTTAAACAAAATTGGAATTACTGAATTCTATGTAATGTTGGTATATATGATTAAATCATAGTATACTGTATTTGTTTATGTTAATGGGAAAGATATGAAGGTATTCACAATTCATTAGTTCATGCATTCATTCAAAAATATTTATTGAGTTTCTGTTATATTCCAGGCATCTGAGTAGGCATTTGAGTGGTGGTCAAGATAGAAAATGTCCCTGCCTTCGTGGAACTTATAATCAAGTGTGTTGTGGATAATGAAGAAATAAAAGCATAAACATTTACTCTCATTCAGGTAGTTAAAAGACTAAAGAGAATAAGGACACAGTATAAAGGGACAGAAAATAATGCAGATGTATTTTGATTATTAGATTAAGGAAAACTTCAAGGAAGTAATGATTGAACAGGGACCTGAGTGAAATATCTAAAAATATATCTGAGAAACATTTGAGAAACATATTAATATAAAGCATAAGAAAGCCTGGGGTAAGATTGTTTTAGGAAGAAGAAACTATAAATGCAAAGCCTTTGTGAAGGAAATAAAGTTGTGGCATTTTATGAATCGCAAAGTGATCAGAGTGGCTGGGCTCGTCTGAGCAAGGGATATGAGGTTGGAGATTATTTAAACTATCTGGGTAACCAAAGCATGATCCATGAAAAATATTGCAAAGCTAGCCTTCACTAAAGTTAAAATTTTTACCCTGAGAAAGACATTGTCAAAGGATGAAAAAACAAGCCACAGACTAGGGGAAAATATTTGCAAAAGGCATATCTAATAGAGGACAATGATCCAAAATATACAAAGAACTCTTAAAAATCAGCTCTATGAAAACAAACAACTGGATGAAAAATTGGGCCAAAGACTTTAGCAGACACCTCACTGAAGAAGACAGACAGATAGCAAAGAAACATATGAAAAGGTACTCCACATCATATGCCATTAGGCAAATGCAAATTAAAACAATGGGTTATCATTACACACCTATTAGAATGGCCAAAATTCACAACACTGACATCACCGAATGCTGGGAAGGATGTGGAGCAAGAGTAACTCTTATTCATTGCTGGTGGGAATGCAAAATGGTACAGCCACTTTGGAACACAATTTGGCAGTTTCTTACAAAATTAAACATACTCTTGCCATACAATACAGCAAACATACTCTTTGGTATTTACCCAAAGGAGTTGAAACCTTATGTCTTCGTAAAAATCTGCACACAAATGTTTGTAGCAGCTCTATTTATAATTGCCAAAACTTGGAAGCAATCAACATGCCCTTCAATAGGTGAATGGATAAATAATCGGTGGCACATCCAGACAATGGAATATTATTCAGCAACCAAAAAAAATGAGCTATCAAACCACGAAAAGATATGGAGTAACATTAAATGCATATTACTAAGTGAAACAAGCCAATCTGAAAAGACTGATTCCAAATATGCAACATTCTGGAAAAGGCAAAACTATGGAGATAGTAAAAAGATCAGTGGTTTCCAGGGATTGGGAGGGGAGAGGGATGAATAGGTGGATCAGAGAGGTTTTTAGGGCAATAAAATTATTCTATGTGATACCATAATGGTGTATACATAGCATTGTAGATTTGTCAAAATCCATGGAATGTACAACACCAAGAGTGAACCCTGGTATAAAATATGGACTTTGAGTGATTATGATATGTCAACGTAGGTTCATCAATTATAACAAATGTACCACTGTGGGGGGCATGTTGATAATGGGGGAGGCTATGTGTATGTGAGAGCAGGGGATATAAGGGAAATCTCTGCACTTTTCTCTCAGTTTTGCTGGAAACCGAAAACTGCTCCAAAAATAAACTCTTTAAAAAATATGTAAGCGGAAGTCAGATCTTGTAGGATCTTATAAGCCAGGACAAGGATCTTCATTATTTTTCTAAATGTGAAAGAAACTCTGGAGGGCTATGAACACAAAAGTAGTATAATCAGTACTGGGAACAGAAAGAAAGGGAAAGACTGGAAGGGAGAGGGACTAATTAAAAAGCTGTGGCATATACCCAACTAATTGATGATGGTTATTTGGTTAAGGCTGGTTTCGGTGGAAACAGTAAGAAGTGGTTGGTGGTGACATGATTTACTCATGGACTGGATAAAGGGATAAAGAAAGGAATCAAGGATGCCTTATAAATTATTGGTTTGTAATGGCTATATGAATGACATTTACATTATTGAGATGAGGGAGATTTTAGAAGAGTCAGGGAATCAAAGGTGGTTTAGGACACGTTAAGTTAGATATTCCTAATGGAGTTGTTGAAGAGAGAGTTGTATATATGAATCAGTCTCAGGAGAAATGTCTGGGTTTGAGATAAAAATTGGGAATCTTCAGCATAGAGATATATTTAATACCATTGGGCTGGATGAGATCATCTAGAGATATAATGCAGTTAGGGAGGAGAAGAACAGAAAAGTTACACTATAGGATACTCCAATATTTAAAGATCAGGGAAGGAAGGCAAAGCCAGTGGAGGTTACTTTACTACACTGAAATAGAATGAAAGTTAGGAAAATGTGGCATCCTCAAACCTGGTAAATTTAGTGATTCAAAAAGGAATAGGAATCTGCTGAGTCAAACTCTGCTGAGAAAGTTTGAGGCCTGATAAGTGACCATTGGATTTTTCAAGTCAGAAGTTGCTTCAGATCTTTTTTTTTCTTTTTTTTTTTTTTAACATCTTTATTGGAGTATAATTGCTCTACAATGGTGTGTCAGTTTCTGCCCTATAACAAAGTGAATCAGTTATACACACACATACACTCTCATACCTCCTCCCTCTTGCATCTCCCTCCCTCCCACCCTCGCCATCCCACCCCTCTAGGTGGCCACAAACCACCGAGCTGATCTCCCTGTGCTATGCGGCTGCCTCCCACCAGCTATCCACTTTACGTTTGGTAGTGTATATATGTCCATGCCACTCTCTCACCCTGTCACAGCTTACCCTTCCCTCACCCCACATACCCAAGTCCACTCTCCAGTAGGTCCACGTCTCCATTCCCGTCTTACTCACAGGCTCTTCACGACCCTTTTTTTTTTTTTCTTAGATTCCATATATATGTGTTAGCATACGGTATTTGTTTTTCTCTTTCTGACTTACTTCACTCTGTATGACAAACTCTAGGTCCATCCACCTCACTACAAATAACTCAATTTCGTTTCCTTTTATGGCTGAGTAATATTCCATTGTATATATGTGCCACATCTTCTTTGTCCATTCATCTGTTGATGGACACTTATGTTGCTTCCATGTCCTGGCTATTGTAAATAGAGCTGCAATGAACATTTTGGTACATGACTCTTTTTGAATTATGGTTTTCTCAGGGTATATGCCCAGTAGTGGGATTGCTGGGTCGTATGGTAGTTCTATTTTTAGTTTTTTAAGGAACATCCATACTGTTCTTCACAGTGGCTGTATCAATTTACATTCCCACCAACAGTGCAAGAGGGTTCCCTTTTCTCCACACCCTCTCCAGGATTTATTGTTTGCAGATTTTTTGATGATGGCCATTCTCACTGGTGTGAGGTGATACCTCATTGTAGTTTTGATTTGCATTTCTCTAATATTAGTGATGTTGAGCATCCTTTCATGTGTTTGTTGGCAATCTGTATATTTTCTTTGGAGAAATGTCTATTTAGGTCTTCTGCTCATTTTTGGATTGGGTTGTTTGTTTTTCTGATATTGAGTTTGGTTTTTTGATATTGAGCTGCATGAGCTGCTTCAATCTTGACAAGAACATTTTTAGAGGTGTGAGGGGATAAATGTCTAAATAAAGCAGTTCAAGACACAATACAAAGGGGGAAGTAGAGAGTTCAATAGTGGATAACTTTGGGTAACTGAAAGAGTTGAAAGGGATCAAGGGAAATTTCATTTTAATAACAAAAAAATGGAGCAAACCTGTATTATGAGAGGAGGGGAAATTGATTGTATAGGAGAGGGAGTATATGACTATATTTGAATAATCTTAATATTGCAAAACAGGGAAGAAATGTTGAACACCATTGGTGAGTTTTAACTTAGATAGTAATAGGGACAATTCATCAATCCAAAAGTCAGAAGCCAGAGTGTGTGAGAACAGATGGAAGCAGCCTTGTGTTTTCTCAGTGGAGAGTCAGAGATGGAGGGTGATGTTGATAGTTTCAGAAAAAAGTAGAAAATTTGAAGTTTTTCTTTCTGAGAATGCGAGAGCAAACTGTTTAGGGAACAGTATAAGAACCTTAGGGGATTCTGAGGGCCCAGCTGATATTTGGACTTATAAACATATGTTAAGTGTTATTTGAAATGTTAACTTATTTTCATGGATCCATGAAGTTGAACGAGATGTTTGTACTTTCAAATGCCTGACTTTGGCTTTGTTTAAAACTTAGGTAAAATATTCATCATTTATTCCAAAAAATAGTTTGACCTGGGGAGAACTATTTATCTTCTCCATGACTCATCTGTATATTGGGGGTAAGGTTACCTGTCTTACAGGGCAATTGTGAGAATTAAATGATGTAAAACATTTAGCACGGGACCTGGCAATAGTAAGCATACATCCATTGTAAGTTATTGTCATTGGTATTGTTTCTGTTATAAAAACATCAATAACCAGCTAACTTCTGTGGACTAGGTACTTGAGATTCAATGAGGATATAGTTGTTAGGGATGCAACTGACATTAATAAACAGAAAACTTGCTTATGATATTTCAACCAGATAGGGGTTTATTTTTCAATCAACATGATGAGAGTCAAGGGCTGGATCAACTGCTCAAGGATGCAATCTTTTTTATTGTCATCTTCACATATGGCTATTACCCCAGGTGGCAAGATGGCTACTATCTATATAGGCTCTATGTCAAAGTCCCAAGTGAAAGAAGAGGGTGAAAGAAACATAAAGTATGAATGGCCAATGTGGTGGCAGTTGAGAGACTGTGTGTGTGTGTGTTTTAGTTAGGTAAAGCAATAGCTTTCCTGAAAGAGCCATGCTGTTGACTTTCTTTTCCTTCTCATTGGCTTGAACTTCACAAGACACAAGGTAGCCTATAGAGGTATTTTATCAGGATAGATTGAATAAAGTTGGAGATCTCTTTTTAAAGGCACATAGAATGTATATTTGTTAGGCAGCCTATCACAGAGGGTAAATACAAGTTATTTTCCCTGGAAGAGCTCATTGTTTAGGGAGGAGACAAACACATACACCTGTATTCACACATAGAAATGTGTACAGAGCCAGGCAGAGAACAAAAATGAGTGCAGCGTATTGGATGGCAAAGCATAGAGCACATGTCACAACTGAAAATAGCAAGAATTACCTGGCTCTAATAGACTAACGTACGATCTGTGGACTCAACGTACTTAGCTCTTTCAACAGCAACCCGAATCTCAATCTTATGTTAATTCTTCCTTTTCTAAAAATTATAAACTAGATCATTTTTTTTTTTTTTAATTTTTATTTATTTATTTATTTATTTTTTGGCTGTGTTGGGTCTTCGTTTCTGTGCCAGGGCTTCCTCCAGTTGCGGCAAGCGGGGGCCACTCTTCATCGCGGTGTGCGGGCCTCTCACCATCGCGGCCTCTCTTGTTGCGGAGCACAGGCTCCAGACGCGCAGGCTCAGTAGCTGTGGCTCACGGGTCTAGTCGCTCCGCAGCACGTGGGATCTTCCCAGACCAGGGCTCGAACCCGTGTTCCCTGCACTAGCAGGCAGACTCTCAACCACTGCGCCACCAGGGAAGCCCTAGATCATTTTTTTAATACATGACCAAACAAAATATCTATGGCCTGGATTCAATACAATTCACTTGTACATTTTGATATTTTAAATTATGATAAAGGCTTCAACAGGGGTACCTGCGAAATACAATTGGAACCTCATAGACAAAGGAACTCAAAGTGAAGGACATTTTGCTTTCCTTTAACACTGCAGGAGATGCGGTGTACCACAGCATCAAAAATCTTTACAGTGGAAGGGATGTAAATACACCCAGAGAAATAAAGTTACTTTCAAGGCTACAGAATGAAGCTGTAGAATCCAGGTCTCCCGTTTCCTAGACTGGGCCTCTTTCTCCCTTAGCAGGCATCTTCATACAAGTCAGACAGAGGATGGAGTTAAAACTGACAAGGCGATTGACCTAGTCCACCAGGCTTGTGATACAGAAATAATAATGTTTTAAACACTCTTGTCAATTCAGGGATAATGCCAGGGAAGAAGAGTTTCTAGAGATTGTGAAAATAACTCGGTTGAAGGCTATTTCACAGCCTTTGAGTCAATAATTAATTCTGTCAACAGGTAGTTGTGTTATCCTTCTCTGAAGGTCATGCAATTGCTCATCTTTTATTAAGGTTTTTTAAGAAAGAAACAAATGAGACCAAGTAAGCTCACATCAAGGACTTTTTAAATATAGTTGAGCATTTGCATTGGGTTATTTCCAAATGATCCCATCTCTGAGTGAAACTGTATTTGAATCTGTAGAAAAATACAATATTAGAGGTCTTTATGTCATTGACAAAATTTTTTTAAATCTCTATTTTCCCAGGATCTACTATTAGCATAGGATAAATTAAGCTTATCTTATTGGGTTTGCTCAAGCAGGGACAGCTGCAATAGGTTTTAGAAATATTTTCATCACAGTGTCTTACATTTAGAAAATAATTGATTAACTGCTTTCAGGAGTTCATTATTAATTAAAAAATTTGTCAATTCAGAATACCTCATTTTTAGAATATTCCAGGTTACTGTTATTCGTACCTTTCTCTGATTAACCAACCCATTAAGCCTCAATAATTCTCAGTGTAGTTCCATGCCATTTTCCACCCTGTTTGGTGATTTTTTTTTTATTTTTAAAATTTTATTGGAGTATAGTTGATTTACAATGCTGTGTTAGTTTCAACAAGACAGGAACAGACTTACAGGTATTGAAAACAAACTTATGGTTCCCAAAGGGGAATCGTGGGGGAGGGATAAATCAGAATCTTGGGATGAATACCCACACACTACTATATATAAGCTAGATAACCAATAAGGACCTACTATATAGCACAGGGAACTCTACTCAATATTCTGTGATAACCTATATGAGAAAAGAATCTAAAAAAGAATGAATATATGTCCATGCTTTTTTTTAACATGCAAGTTTTGTCCTTAAACATATTCAAGATGTTTCAGAACAAAACAGATGGAGGATACCTGTCAATTAGTTAAATAGATATTCTTCTGTTTAAGCTGAATAGTTCTTCATGTCCCAATTCCTAACTCAGTTGGAGCTTATGATCTTTCTGTTTTTCAATTTGTTTATTTAGTTCATTTCTTTTCAACCTTGTTCTTTACGTGACACTAACACTGGTATAATTTGAGAGTTCATTTGGTTTTTCCCTCCATAACTCTCCCAATTTGTGCTAGGCTCAGCACCACCTAAATGGTCATAGGCAGATGTATATCTAGCTGCTGTGCGTGGCTTTTTTTTTAAGCTCTTCAGGGAAGAAGACTCCATAAACTACCTTGGTAACCAATTCTAGTGTTTAATGGAACATGTCCATTCATCTATAATAATATTTGTAATTATACAGCACATTTCTTCTGAGTAGCTCTTGGCACTTTAAAATAGTATTTCACTCCCCAAGACATTACTAGAAGCAGGTGGTAAGCTTCATTATGCTCCTAGAGGGCACAAACAATGTCTTTATACATGTTATATTCAGTGCTCGGGACATTGGGAAGACTTTAGAAATGTTTAATAATCAGAATAGCAATTTTACAGATGGATGAATTGAAAGTGAATTTAACTACTCTCCCAGTGCCCACAGTGGAGAAAAACCTGAAAATTTCTGACTTACACACACTGAGGGCTGCAATATTCTCCTACAAGCTTCTGCTGCTTTTTGTGATGTTTGATTAGAAATTAGATACTTTTATGGATCTTAAGAAACCAAAGACTCCTGTCCAGGCAACTTCTACACAAGTCTGTTATCATCCAGTGAGTTATTATGAGTTTAAACATGCTGGAGACCAATAAACTGTGAATGAGATACATTTCATCATTATAACTTATCATTTTGGTGTCCCTTTTCTCAAGGGAACTACCAACTACATCTGGTTCCTCATTACATATTCCATATTGCATACTGGGCAAGCTCGCTCTAAATAGAATGCTGAAACTTTTAAACTTTTGCAAATTAAAATATTCCTGATTTGTGTCTCATGTCATTTATGTCCTGGTAAGTCTCCATAATGCTATTAAATAAATGCATTAGAAATTCCCAGTATGTCTTGGATCATGAAATATATTTGCATTTTAACAGGGACCTTTTGAGAGCATAGTGGTTTAGCCCAAAGAGTAAAAGAAGAAGTTTCAGGAAATTACCATGGGTCAGTGGGTAGAAATATCTGGGGGCAGATAATTTCCGTAGGGAAATTATATTGTGTAATAGCTGTCTATTCAACCTTTAAGTAGAAACAGTCATGGGCGGCTGTATTCATTTATTTGGAAGACTTTGTTCTCATTAGAGATGAAATTTTACTGCATTACAAAGATCAGTAAAACGGAAACCTTGTTGTGCTTAAAGGAATTAGTGGGTCTAAACTTTATATTCTGTGGGACTTGGATGACTCAAATCATGTGACCAGTAAGCCAGCTTATTGGCTAATTTTTTTACACTTGGATATCATGTTTTCAAAAGCAAATGTTCTAAGCAGATTCTGAAAATCAGTCTGAATCTGGGATGGTCTTAGTTAACCTATTTTTCCTCAGCTGTTTGAAAATTTAAGATTAAATCTGTCTGGCTTGTTGGTTAGTGAATGTATTTCGATGAAATAAAAATAGAGGGGGCAGAAAGAGAGAGAGAGAATGTTCATGTGTCTGTGTGTATGGATGGGGGAGAAAGAAAAAGAAAAGAGACAGAGACAGCGAGAAGAACGGAACAATATGGAAACAGAGAGAGAGAGAGAGAGAACACGTGTGAGTGCTCAATCCAACAGGCTGAATTGTTAGACCACCGTGGACAAGGATGTAAATGGAACTACTTTTACCATCTCTCTTGGGAGCATGTATTATAAAACTGTTAAGTATCCTTTTGAAGAATATTTTGCTACTGAATGGAAAATATTCTTTCTCTCAGACATATAGCCCCATACATACGGTGAGGTATCAGAGATTCTTATAGAGAAACAGGGGAGGGGAAAGTTTCATAGAGATACTCTTGAAAGAAAACATTCATGATCTTCATCCAACTGCAGCTGTATGAAGCAGGTCGTCCTTGGGAGAGTTTGCTTTAGTGCCTGATGCATCGGGAGTCGGCTGGTGGTATAAACACTGTAAAATGTAGGGAATCACGCTGAAGAAAGAATGGAGAAAATAACAATTCAATGAATTATTTTTCAAAAACAGAATTAATTACTTTTAAAATATAAAATTGTGATTGTGGGCATGTCCCACATTTAAGGTCACTGCTAGCATGAATCTATCAGTGAATTTATAAGTGAAATAATAGAGAGCCTTTATTGTCCTGTCACTGAGCAATAGTACTAAGCCTGACATATAAACAAAGTTTGCCATCCAGACTTCTCATATGTAATCAGTAGGTTTTCAGGGAAAAAAATCATATTGTTTGGCATGTCAAAATTCATGCTGTAACAAATTCTTCATTTTTTAAAACCTACTCTTAAGTTGGTCACTGAATATTCATTTCACATAAAATATTCTATATATTAGCAAAACATAATTTAAAATATAAGATAGAGCACCTATAGGTTTCAGAAATAAACTATATTCTATTTTCCTAATTATATTTCTCCCTTGAAATATCCGAACCACCTACACACATCAGTGACATGGTACTAGCTTCTATAAATTGAAATGGTAGGAGTTGAACTTGCATAGATATTATTCAAATAATGGGATGCAGGTGTGAATGGAAGCATGCCATCTGATTGACAATCTTGGCACTGTGAGGAGAAAGGTGAGCTGTCAGCTATGACACTAATGAACTATTTGGCTGAGTAAATAGGTTTTCTATGTGCAATGTAAAGCATGTTCTTTTAAAGATATTCATAATTAGATGCTGCTAATCATACAGGGCAATTTTATATACATTGCCTAAGGCACATCAAATAAAAATGAGTTCAGAGAAATAAGTTTCAAGTATCAGACTATGACTTTCATCATAAATATTGGTCTATTACTTTCAATCTGATGACGTTGGCTAGATAATTTAACCCAGTTAAACTTCAGTTTATTATCTGAAAAATGGGAATAAAAATTCTTTCATTATAGGTTTGTTGTAAGATGATTCAAATAGTGTTAAAGATGTACATAGCTTGTGTCTGTAGTGCGGTAAGGGTTCTGTAAATGGTAATTATTTATTAATAAAACTCAGAAAAAATACCTATAATACAACACAGCAAAATTTTTCCCTAAACTGTAAACACTGTGTACTAATAGTAAGTTTTGTAAAACATAACTTTTTCCACTGAAGAAGTGACAAGTCAGAATTTGTATATTTGTAATTATTTTATATAATACCTTAGAATAATAATAGTAAGGATTGCAGATAAAAATCCAATGGCTCCAAATTCTCATTAAAATTCCTACGAAGACTGAAATCTTGAAAATTTGGGACAGGTCTAAAGAATTCCTATTAAAGATGACGATGATAGGGCTTCCCTGGTGGCGCAGTGGTTGAGAGTCTGCCTGCCAGTGCAGGGGACACGGGTTCGAGCCCTGGTCTGGGAGGATCCCACATGCTGCGGAGCAACTGGGCCCGTGAGCCACAATTACTGAGCCTGCGCGTCTGGAGCCTGTGCTCCGCAACAAGAGAGGCTGCGATAGTGAGAGGCCCGTGCACCGCGATGAAGAGTGGCCCCCGCTTGCCGCAACTAGAGAAAGCCCTCGCACAGAAACGAAGACCCAACACAGCCATAAATAAATAAATAAATAATTTTAAAAAAAAAGATGACGATGATAATGATAAAATGAGTTATGCCTTCATATGAATAGTTTTATATTTTTGAAGGCCTTTTATGTACCCTAAATTTATCTTTCTTTAATGTACATAGGTTAGAATACTCACAAGGAAAGATTTTAAAGAAGGTGGTTAATATAACAAAGCAGCCAATATAACAGCAATGACCAGAGGCCTTGTGTCATGCAGAACTTAGTGAAATTAATAAATTTATTGATATACTGATTTTTTAAAATTTAGTTGATTTATTGGCTAATTCAGTAATTCAACAAACATATATTGGATGATTCCTTTGTTCAAGGTATTATGATCTAGGTAAATGAGGAAAGCGATGGGTGTAAGCAAAACAGTAAAGGGAAGAACAACGTCACTGTAGGAGCACATACTGAAGCATATGGAGAAGGGACATTCTTTTCTTTTGTTGAGAGTATGCTTCAGGTACAATGTGAGTATTAAAATTTGGAACCACTATCTCATGTTACTAAGTTCTGGCTTTATTCCACAATCTTTCATTCTGACTCAAGATGCTGAGTGTTTTCCTTAGGTTTATGTTTTATTTTTACATTTCAGTCTATCCTGGTCACTCCATGGAGGAAGTCTGAAATGCTTGGTTTCCTAATCATCCTATTCCCTGAACCATTTGAGGTTCAGGCCTCCTCCTCCACGTTTTCTGTAGCATATGCAGTAGCAGTGCCCCTACTGCAGCACTGTGGTGCCTCCCCTAGAATGTAAACTTCTTCAAGTTGAGGCCAGTGAGGTCGAGGTCTTATTCATTGCTGCATTCGCAGCAGGTCTATCACAGTGAGAATTCACTCCCATTCAGCAGGAATAAGGAACAGCAAAGTCATTAATTAGCAAACACAGGTCTTCACATTTCTGTACCTACTTCCGATCTTTGTTTCCTTGTCTAAACTATTAAACTATTTTCAGAAAATCTGCCTTTTATATTCATTTTCCATAGGCTTTTCTAATATTTTCTTATATTTGTTGGATGGATAAACAGTTGGCTGAAACTAGTGAATGAATACATTTTGTACCTCCATAAGTAAGACGGAGAGACCATTGCAAAAATCAAAACCAAATGGGCTTCCCTGGTGGCGCAGTAGTTAAGAATCCACCTGCCAATGCAGGGGATACGGGTTCGAGCCCTGGTCTGGGAAGATCCCACATGCCACAGAGCAACTAAGCCCGTGGGCCACAACTACTGAGCCTGCGCTCTAGAGCCCGTGTGCCACAACTACTGAGCCCACGTGCCACAACTACTAAAGCCTGCGTTCCTAGAGCCGGTGCTCCGCAGCAAGAGAAGCCGCCACAATGAGAAGCCCACGCACCGCAATGAAGAGTAACCCCCGCTCGCCGCAACTAGAGAAAGCCCGCGTGGCAACGAAGACCCAACGCAGCCAAAAATAAATAAATAAAATAAATAAATTTATTTAAAAAAAAAAACAAAACCAAAACCAAACAATAAACAAGCAAACAAACATAAAAACCTAAATATGCAAAACTTTATATATGTGTAAGTAGAAGGAGTTGTCAGCTGGCTTTTAGAATAGTTGGGAGCTGGTCATTAGACTTTTTTGCTCTTTTGTGCCAGCACACATTGACACATTGACTTCCCTGGTGCCTGCCGTTCTCCCTTGTTTCTTTGCCTGTTTTTCTTATGGTAATTTTTGGTGTGTGTGTGTGTGTGTATGTTCCCTGGGTGCCTGGCTCTTGGGTTTCTCTGCATATGCAGATTGGGTTGGGGAAGTCATACTTGTATCTCTTGCCTTTCAATTGATTCCAGTGTTTCAGGGCCCACATCTTACTCTTAGTTGGTAAGGTACATGGTGTTTCAGTATCACACCCCTCCAGGGCTCCACAGAACCCACAAGCTTCCTTTGCATTAGGTGCTTCTGATCCTTAACTTTGATTAACTGGCTGCATTAGTCATCAGTATTCTACCCTCGTTGTCTTCAATAAATTTTAATTTCTTAAAATCTCTTGTACGTGGATCCTCCTACACTTTTAGCTCCTTCTGTTCTGATAGTTTCGTACTTTTTATTGTTAGTGGCATTAGTTTATTATCATTGTAGTAGGTCTTGGGAGTGAGACAAGTCAAGCATCTATTTTGCTCAATCTCACATGTTATTCTAGAATCCCCACCCCTTCTCAATATTGTTTAAGTATCTGTTCAGCATTTGGAACGTGTGGGGGGATTATAGTAAAAAATCATAAACATTAGATTGAATATAAAACATGGAATTTATCAGCATTCTGATAATAACTGAGAATCTTATTTTATTTAGACCTTTTCTCAAAGCTTTTGTGCTGCTAAAACCAGCACAAAATTCTGTTCAGAATTTCAACAGACTTGGACTAGTTTCAGGAGATCCACACTGCTGATCTCAAGGTTGGAGATCAACCCATGGCCAGAGAGTAAAATGTGTCCTTCTACACTACAGAGATTGGTTGTGCCTAACAAAGCATTTGTGGGTTGGTTTGTTTTTAATTGACCCCAAGAGGCACAGTCTACTTCCTTGGGAAGGAGACCAGTTTACATTTCATGTAGCTGTAAATTACATTCTGTGTGAATCAGATGTAGAAAGCTAAGCTACTTATACTTTACTTCAGATTTATTCCAGTGATGTTTTTCTGCTGCTTTTCATATCATGTCCCAGGTAGCTGATGCCTGGTTTTCTTTTCAACCTTCCGGCACAAGGAAAGGATATTTAGCGCTGGCTCTTCAGTGTATTTCTGATGCTCCAATTCTGATGGAAGTGACAAAATACCTATTTCCACTGTTTGTCAGTTTATTTTACCTCCTTCACAATCTCCCTTTCCTTTTGAAACCATGGCTTTCAAAAGAGCTTTCACATTTCTTTGCAATTGTAAAACAAGTACAATTTCAGGGCCATTGTGCATTGACTCATATGGTCCTAACCAACCGGACACCTTTTCATCCTGGCTCTTATTTGCACCTATGAAGAGCATTCTTATCATTTAATATCCAGTTAAAATGTTATCCATCCATAAAACAGCTTCTGGTATTCCTAGCCAGAAATAACTACTTGCTTACAAGGGTCATAGGAATTTTTAGTATTATAACCAATGGAAAGATATCCAATCCCCCCTCCCAGATGGCAAGTCCCTCAAATTTCAAGACATGTCTCATTGTTTTTTATACTATATGTTTACTATACCATGATAGTAATAATAATAATACCAATAATTACACTAGCAAACATACTTTGAATGATTTCTGTATGTAGACATTTTCTAAGGGCTCAAGACACATTGTCTTGTTCAATTCTCATAACCTTGTGAATTAGGAACCAACACTATCCTTTTTTACCTCTGAGAAAACTGGGGCCTAGAGAGGTTACATAATTTGCAAAGGGTCTTATGGCTACTAGAGTTTAGAGCTATTTTCAAACCCAGATCTACCTTAATTCAACTGACCTTTTGTCCCTGCTCAAATATATAGACAAATATAGGGCTTGCACGTAGTAGATGATTAATAAAAACCCTTTGCATAAAGCTATGAGTGAGTTATTGGCTTCTTAATGAGCAAATTAAATCAAAAGTTTTCCAGGGAACCAAGCAAAGTGCATTTTACCTGGTTTCTGTAATATTTCCTCCTTGCACTGAGTGGCCCAGGGCACACATTCACATCACAAAAAGTGTAATTATGTAACATCCTAGAATAGCCTTCCTGTCTCTTTATTCAGCATATTCGAGTGTTATGACCCACCTGTTATGCTTTGTAAGGTAAACCCCTTTTGACAGCACTCCTATAAACAGAATTAGGGGCAGATATATCTTTGCTTGCACAAATAGACCTTGTATTTTTAGGATATAGAGTTGCCATCTGAAGGCGAGACCCACAAAAAATCACATAAACAAGGTAGAAGTTCATTTTGCACTTACATGAAAGTTGAGTTGGTGTAATGGCTCAGCATTATGGAGTCATCAAAGACCTGGGATCTTTCTATCTTGTTGCTCTGCTATTTCTAAGGGGTTGTGCTTATCTGTATAACTCAAGATGATTCACTATCACTTATTCATAGCAGCCAGTAATGGATTGTGAAGGCAGGACTACATATTTTATCTAAAAGGGCACAATCTGGAATGTTCACCTGCCACTTCGCTTACCCCATTGCCCAGAACTTAGTCATGTGGCTATTCCTTGCTACCAGGGATGCCAGGAAATGTAGTCTTTAATCTAAGTGCACATATACTGAGGTAAACATTCTATTACAATGAAAAGAGAGGCAGGGGATGTATATTTGAGGAAAAATAACAGTATTTCCCACAGATTTGATCATATTATACTTGCTTTTATATACTGAAGATACTTGCTGGAATCTCTCCCATTTATTTTTCCTTTAATATGTACAATAGCAAACTTCCGGTGTAGCAGAGAATATAAAATCAATTGAAAATGTATATTATTCATTCCTAAGTACATCTTAGGTATTTATAAGTTGGATTTGTAATTGGTGCCTGATGTTGGATCGAAAAAAAGTGATATGTTACCTAAGAAATGTTTCCATGCCAGTGAGTCCTGCCTCCAACTGCCCCTTTTTTGAGGAGCCATTTCAGTTCATATGCATAAACTTTAATTATATTAATGGAGATTAAAAATTCCAAAAACCATCAAGAATGGCATGCGATATTTTGGGCATAGGATAAAATTTTTGTCAGCACTGTAAAACGTGCTGTATGAATAAAATAACTTGGACATGTACAATAAAAGATTTTGTTAAAGCTATTAAACTCTCTTTTCTCTATTTCAACAAGAAGGATCAAATGAGCAGCCTCCTTTTGTCTAGGAGGAAAGGAAAAAAAAATGAAATTTGTGCTGTGATCTGTGGAATCAAGATTTGATGGACACGTAGAAGAGAGTTCAGAAGTAAGAAGGAAAAGTGGATGTATTATCTAGGGATAGTAAAAAAGATCGTGAAAGGCAAAGTGATACTTCTAGAATTGTATGTGACTTTTCCAAAAGTAAATGGATGATTTGATGAAATTAGAACTATCTACTCATAATGAATTGCCTCATACCTGTTTGTTATGAAAGTTTATTTCTGCACGTGCCAACTTTCCTATTTCTAAATGGTTTTATTCAATCAGTGCACCTCTTGTGAGTCATTCCATCCGCATATATTTGGTAAATGAATTAATGAAAGATCGTCGTCAGGCTTGTTCAGTACACTACTGTGGAAATATTCAGTTAATGTGTGATTATAGAAGTGAGATAATATTACTCCTCCACTCCCATTCATTTTTTTTGTCTCAACATGTGATTTGAAAGTTCAAATATGAATGTATTTTACCGAGGATAATCAAACTTGGAAACTTCAATCGTATCCTTAATGGTGTTTTTAAAGAATTTCTTTTGGAATTTTTATTTTCATTTCTGCTGCCTAACTCATTTCTTCTTCCTGTAAGTCTGGTCACTTGGCAACAACATTCTTTTTCCTAAATCTTAGCAAATACTTTTAAAAATAACATGATTGCAAACACTGTAATCTGGAAAATAAATGGACTAAGTTTTAATAAGTTGGCCTAGTTACAAAGAAATACATGGTCTATTTTAGTTATGCACTGTCACAGAATCAGAAGGTCGAAGCAGGGGGTCTTAGAGATTTGGGGTCAAGTTCCCTCGTTGCACAGATGAGGAGAGAGTCAATCGTGTTAGTTTTCATTTCCATTTCAATTTTTCATATCAGAATCAGAGCATGAAAAGCATAGGAAGAATCCAGAGATGGCAGAGGGGTTTGTTTCTAACATCATTGCTTTCATATGAATTCTAGCACTGGGGGAAGAGTTAACATAGTTTTCCTGAACTTGCCATAAAAGAAACTGATGGTTTCACTTTTTAAATTTAGTTTTATGTTTCAGACATAGCATATTTGTCTACAGCTCAAATCATATATAAGATAAAGGTAGAACAACTTAATTCATAGTCCTACCTGAACTGCATGTGGTAAGAAAGGGTGATTTCCCAAAAGGAAATCAGCATGATGAATAGGCACTGTCATGGGTCAGCTCTATATCAGTGTCAAGTCAGAATCTCAAATTCTTTTAAAGTGTTTAAAACAGAACTCCTGGTTTCTTCTTTAAATTGGTTGTTCAGGACACAAATCAAGATGTCATCTTTGAGTCTTCTCTTTCTCTCTTACGTCAAATCCGATTTATCAGCAATGTTTATTACCCCTACCTTCAAAATATATCCCAGATCCTGCCACTTCTCACCACCTCTGTCACCACTGCACTAGTCGAAGTCACAGTTATCACTCATCCGAATTCCCATAACAGCCTCCTAACTTTCCTCCCTCCTTACACACTTCCCCTATGCTCTTTTCTCTACTGAGAGGCTAAAGTGATCTTTTCTAGAAATATATCACTTCTTAGCATCCTCTCGGTTAAAGGGGAGAAATTCAGACACAGTTAAATGATAGATGCTGGGGACAGCGGGGAAGAAGTGGGAGAACAAACAGCAAATGTCCACTACAGGGTGGAGGGAATAAAGCCAATATCACTTATAATTTTAATGATGTCTCACTATGGAGTCTAGAAATGCTGAATTCATTTGTGGGGAAGATATTAAAAGCCTCAGAATGTTTGATGAGCTGGTGGATTTTCATAAAGAAAGTTATGTGTAAAGGCAGCGAAAGAGAAATAAATACATTGTTATTTAATTATTTTTGAAAACAAAGAACTGCTTTGAGTTCAGGATGGGATTATACCCAGTGTTTAGATTCTGTGGTGTGATAAACAAGCTGTCAACTATCAATATTTTGGCCCCAGAGTAGCTCTAAGTTATTTGTAACGAAAGTAACTGAAAGAAGGATGAGCGCTCACCTTTGAAAAGCCAAAGACTTTTAAAACACATACGTGTTTGGTAATGAGAAAGAACAGACAAGCTTGGGATGCAAGCTTTGTGGGAGGCTGCCATTCTTCCCAATGACAGTAGATGGCGGTGGTGTGCCAGAAAAGAGCCTGGCAGGCAGTGACTGAGGCTTGCGTGAGGTAGTTTACGACGGTGCAGGCTAAAAAAGACAGTATTTTGTCTGAGGAACTGTAAATTGTATTCATGATTCATATATCATTATTAATTCATTTTGTATTCATTATCGTACAGCAGCTTCGTTTGACATTTAGGCAGATGTCAGAGTGTAGGCACTTCCGGGAGCTATCTGTCTGTGCAGGTTCGGACCACGCTGGCTGTGCACAGGTTTTCATGGATGCATACGTGGGGAGATGAAATGGTTTTTTTAAACCACGACATAATTTAGCTGTAGACTGTACCAGGGATTGCCCAGCTAATGACTTTCAGTATCTAATTCTGTGACTACTGTGTGTCATTACTTCCCTCTGCATATTTTTGGCAGATTAAGTATGGCAGATGAGAATCTCCCAGGTTGAAGAGCTCTGAATGAGATAAAAATTTAATAATCTTATTGCTGACCCAGCCACTAAGGGTAGAACAGATAATCCTTTAATAATGCACTTCAGAAGATTGGTTTGCATAGCCGGAAACTGGAGACAGCCTGGCATAGTGGAAAGAGAGCCTTTGAGACAGAAAAAAAGATGGGCTCTGGTGTTGGCTTGCCACTAACTAGCTCTGGGACTTTGGGAAAATCAATTAACCTTCCCAGGTCTTGGTTCTTAATCTATAAAATTAAGGGATTGCATGAGATCATCCCAAAAGTCGCCTCCCATGCTAAAAATAGCAAAATTTCCTGATGGAAAAAAAAAGCACATACCAGATGGAGTTTTGAAACTCTAACGCTTCTTTGTGACCTACTTCACTCACATGAGTTGTAAAGCTAGCCATGAATTGTGAAATGTATATCATCTGTGTGTATATGCACCTCAAACTGTTACAAGTGTGATTTATCTCCAGGGCCTGGGTCAGTATCACATAGAAGTGACAGTACTTGGTCTTGAAACCTTTCTTAAATCTTAGAAATGACAGAAGAAAAACTTCATATATGAGGGTCTAACTTCAGGACTGCTTTCTAACAGATGAACACAATTTGACAAATTGTACAACATCCCATGGCATACACTTCCCAAATGTGCAAAGAGATGATTTACCTTGAAACATCTCCAAACTCGAAACCAGATTTTTCTCAGTGCTTAAGTCACTCTAGAAATGAAGCCGATGCTCAGAGTAGCTAATTAACTCTTTGAGGACAGCAGGCACTTCTCTCCACTGTAACATGGAAACTGAGTTCTCTGCTAGGGTTTATACATTCTCATATGCTCTCTGATTAACACAGGAAATAGTGGGTCAATTGGTGAATTCCCAAATAAAGCGCACTGACATTGAGCAGTTAAACAGATCTAGTAGGTAAAGATAAGCAGGTTCGTTAGGGGAAAACCATGTTTGACTAATCTATTTTTCAAAAGAGATGGCCAATAAACATGGTAAGTGCACGTATTTATAATTTCAAAACCTTGGACGGGGCTTCAAAGGAGAGTATTTCCTTTAAGAGCAACTGTCAGAAAGGGAAAGATGTTTTGTCACAGATCTCACACTTCCATCTCTTTGGTAATGAATGGATGAGTGAAGCATGAAAAGAGCAATTCCTCAGGCATCAAAGTTGAGACTTATTGTTTAGTCTGATTATCCAAGTTCAGGTAGAGGGAGTCCCAGTGTTCCCTCATGTCTGCAGGTGATTCTAAACTCTTCAATGCTATTAAATGCTGGATCAATAGCAATAAGTTGCATGAGTATTTCATCAGATTAAAAGAGCTGAAAAAATGAGAAGGCACTTCATTTTACAAACACTAAGTGATTACTCCATGCTCAGAACTCTGTTAATTCAGGAAGTACGGAGATGTTCAGATACAGTTAAGAGAGAAGGGTCACATATAATCAGAAACGTACCACGTGCCACTGCGATAAGTGATATCCTAAGAGATCTTGGAAGTAATAAGGGAGGGAGGTCATCTGGAGATATTGCAGAGGACATCTAGAATAAAACAAGCCCAGAGTTGGTGACTAGCTGGAGGATGGGTAGGAGTAGTGCAAGTTAGAAGGTGAGAAAGAGGGTGTGGGAAGGCACGGGGAACTAAGAGAACATATGGTATTTATTGAATATTAAGTAGCATGGTATGACAGAGGGCAAAAAGATTCATGAGGTTAAGTTGTGGGAGGTGTGGTTAGGGAGGAGGCAAGGGCCAGTTCTTGAGGGATGATATACGTGGGAGCTGCAGATGCTTTTCAGTGAGACAGATCCAGTTTTGAATTCTTTCTTGTCATTTACTGTGAGTCTCTGGGAAAGTTGCTTAATTCTGAGTAACAGTTTCCTAATCTTTAATGTGAGGGTAGTGATGTCAACCTCAGAGGCTCACAGGACAGTTTTGAACTGGGTCTCTGCCAGTTATCTGTCTAATGGAGATCAACATCTCAGCTTTCAGGCAGGATCATGAGCTTGGGGAGACAGTATTGGATCTCTGTTAGCAATCCTCATGGCTATGGACTTAGTTGCCTGCTCTCTCACCATCCTTTGAATGAGTAAATGAGGTTGATAGCATCACTAGATTCGTGACTTTAGAGGAAACATGCCTAAGGAACATGATGACAGAGGAAATCCCTCCTAAGTTTCCCAGGTTGTGTCCGCTTAGCTCTGTAGTTTCAAAATAAAGGTTCTGGTCCCCTAAAGCTGTGGCTGTCCTCTCTAGAAATACCAACACTCTATGAAAACATCTCTGCTCCTATTTCATGAGAACATTCCCACAGTCACAACTCTATTCATCTTCTTGGACCTCCAGCATACAGTTAGCTCTGGCCCCAGAAAGCTAAGAAATGAGGAGTTTGCAAATTAACATAAATTCTAACCCAAAATGCAGCCTTCTAAGTTTACTTCTTATTCTACTTTATATCTCAAATATGAACAGTCAGGTTATCCAATATACTGTGCAGGAAATATAGCAAAGTGTGTGAATGTTAGCACATGATTATTCCAAGGAATATAATTGTTTAACATGTTACCAATTAAAAATTTGAATACTATCTGCCATTGTCAAATTCATAAGAAAAAACCAAAGCCCAGAATCGGAACCCTCATTCTGTTTTTTTTTAAATTGGAGCATAATTGCTTTGCAATGTTTTGTTAGTTTCTGCTGTATAATGAAGTGAAGCAGCTCTATGTATACCTATATTCCCTTCCTTTTGGACCACCCTCCCACCCCACCCCCCATCCCACCCATCTAGGTCATCACAGAGCACTGAGCTGAGCTTCCTGTGCTTTATAGCTTGTTCCCACTAGCTATCTATTTTACGCATGGTAGTGTATGTATGTCCATCCTAATCTCTCAATTCATCCCACTCTCCTCTTCCTCCCCCTGTGTCCACATGTCCATTCTTTATGTCTAGTCTCTATTCCTGTCCTGAAAATAGGTTCATCTGTAGCATTTTTCTAGATTCCACATATATGCGTTAATATATGATATTTGTTTTTCTCTTTCTGGCTTACTTCACTCTGTATGACAGACTCTAGGTCCATCCACATCTCTACAAATGACCCCATTTCGTTCCTTTTTATGGCTGAGTAATATTCCATTGTATATATGTACCACACCTTCTTTATCCATTCATCTGTCATTGGACATTAAGATTGTTTCCATGTCCTGGGTATTGTAAATAGTGCTGCAATGAACATTGGGGTACATGTGCCCTTTTGAATTATGATTTTCTCAAGGTATATGTTCAGTAGCAGGATTGCTGGGTCATATGGTAGTTCTAGTTTTAGTGTTTTAAGGAACTTCCATACTGTTCTCCACAGTGGCTGTATCAATTTACATTCCCACCAACGGTGCAAAAGGATTCCCTTTTCTCCACACCCTCTCCAGCATTTATTGTTTGTAGATTTTTTGATAATGGCCATTCTGACCAGTGTGAGGTGATACCTCATTGTAGTTTTGACTTGCATTTCTCTAATAATTAGTGACGTTGAGCATCTTTTCATGTGCCTCTTGGCCATCTGTATGTCTTCTTCGGTGAAATGTCTATTTAGGTCTTCCACCCATTTTTTAATTGGGTTGTTTGTTTTTTAATATTGAGCTCCATGAACTGTTTGTATATCTTGGAGATTAATCCTTTGTCCATTGCTTCATTTGCAAATATTTTCTCCCATTCTGAGAGTTGTCTTTTCATCTTGTTTATGGTTTCCTTTGCTGTGATAAAGCTTCTAAGTTTAATTAGGTCCCGTTTGATTTAGTTTTTATTTTCATTACCCTAGGAGGTGGGTCAAGAAATGTCTTGCTGTGGTTTATGTCAAAGGTGTTTTTCCTATGTTTTCCTCAATGAGTTTTATAGTGTCCGGTCTTACATTTAGGTTAAAATTGAATAAAAAGATTTAAGTTAAACCCCAAAGAAATTAGAGTCCAAATGTGTCTTTTTTTTTTTTTTTTTTTCTCTTCAATCTCTTTCTCTACTCAGTCTAGTCAGATAGGTCTTGGTCAAATGCTTATGGGAATAGAGGTTCCCTTAGTGGCTATAGCTTGGGCCCATTTACTGGAAAGACTAAGGTTCATTCAGGACCTCTAAGATTCAAATACTTTTACTGAAAGTTTCTCACATGCCCTGGTTTTTGAAAGTTCTAGAATTAATAGGCCACATAAGATTTTCACAGCATTTGTTCCAAACCCTCAACATTTAGAAAACATGCAACACTAGCATCTACAAGACTTATCACATGCAAATAGTATTCTTATAACCCAGCACCCTTGAACAATGTAGGGGTTAGGGGTGCCAACCCTCTAAGCAGTCAAAAATCCAAGTACAATTTATAATTGGCCCCCCATATACTCAGTTTGCTGATTCAACCAACTACAGATCATGCAGTACCAGAGTATTTACTGTTGAAAATAAACTAATGTAAGTGGACCCACACAGTTCAAATCTGTGTTGCTCAGGGTCAGTTGTACTTGGTTCATTTCAGACCCAAATTACTATTAAAGTCCAAAAACAGAGAGAAGAGTAAATCTCCTCAACCATGTCCTTACCAAAATTTCAAACAGCCTAGTCTAGTTGTTCGCAGTCTAAGACCTGTGAGCTTAAAGTCTGCTCTCCAGCATGCTGGTGTTAATTATAGCACTATGCTATCAGATACGGTGGGGAGGACCGACCTAAGCAAACCGACTGCCATCTCTCAGAATGATACTTGAGACATTTGAGCCTTCTTGAAGGGTTTGCAAATTTGTACCAGTGGTTCTTCAGCTGGCTCCTTTTCTCTCTATCCTCCTTAATTTGAAATCTATTAAATTCCCCCTTGGACCCCAAGCAATGCTCTCTCCCCCATTTGTTTCATCTGCAGAGTCAGCAATAGCAGATCTCTGCCCTCAGCTGCTGCTGAGACTTCAGAAGGTGTTGCCCCAGGAGACCCAGTGAATGCTAAGACCTTGTTACATGTGCTCACCCTAAAAGTTGCCTTTCCTCTGCTTTGCTTCTGGATTTTTCAAAATTGAATTAACTTGCTCTTTTGTATTGGCAAAACACATCGTTTTTACTCTTTCATCTTTTTATGCTATAGTGGGCTAGTCCTCAGATACTTCGATCCTCTCCTGTTTCTCCTTTCCAGAAGGCCCTGCTAAGTTTATTATTAGTGTCATTATTATTGCTTCTTTGTCCTTAATAATATATCCACGATTGTTGCAAATTTTTGATTAAGTTCTTCCCTGCTCTTTTGTTTTCCTTATCACTTGCCACTCTCATGCTACATATTCCCTATTTATCTTATTTATTTTCCATCTCTCCCTGTAAGATCTATGCTCCATGGGTATAGGAATCTGTGGTCTCTGCTCCCTTTGTATCCCCAGAGGCAAAAGCATTGCCTAGCAAATAGTAAATGCTCAAAAATTATACGGAATCAACTTTTTTTGGGGGGGGGCAACATCTGTATTTTTAACTACCACAGTGATCTTGAAGCAGACATGAAAAGGCTAAATGTATCTTATGATCTATAAAATTGTCCCCTCTTAAATGTTCAAATAGTCTGTAACTGCTTTGTATGGCTGTCCCAGTCTTCATGAAATGGTTTCCTAACTGCTGCTGCTATAGGCTTCCCATCTGCTGTTATAAGATGATGCTTCTCAATGCTTTCTTGGATATGAACTCCTTCCAGGGAAGTCACTCAAGCTCACTGCTGAGAAATTTTGCCATTTTCAGAGGAAGAGCATTTGGTGTAAATGTAGCTCAATTCCTCCTTCAGCCAGTTCTAATTTGATGGTAAAGACCTCAAAGTACCTCTTAGGTAGGTCCCTTTCTTTCTTCATCCCTTTAATATCTGGCTTCAGCTCTTTCCAAAGGTAAAACCATTGCCTGAGCCATTGTCATTTAAAACATATAAATTTCTCTATATTTTTATGCAAATTATCTGTAGACCTTATTTCTATTGGGTTGGTCAAAAAGTTCGTTTGGGTTTTTCCGTAAGATCTTAGGGAAAAATTCAAAAGAAATTTTTGGCCAACCCAATAAGATAAATGTAGGTATAACATTTCTTTGCTGAATTTTGAGTTTTAACTTTGTGATGATCTCCTCCAATCTCCCTTAAACTTAGGTTCAAGTAAAAGTCATTTCCAACATAACATGCTTCTCTCCCTTGTTCTTCATTATCTGTTGGTTAATAACATCCACCATTCTTTGGTGGATCAATCCAGTCTCAACCTTGGACGTCTTATGCCTTCGTCGCAGCACATTCAGTGACCAAATCAGAGTTAATTTGAAACTATATGGTAGGAGGTGGCTCTCAGAGACTGTGAATGTGTCACAGAGTCCAAGAGATTAGTTACTTGGCATGTCTCATCTTTACTCTTTTTGGAACTGGATGCCCTTTCAAGTGTGGCAAGAGAAAGGAATTTGAAATAGCCAAACTCATAGCCTCTATTAACGTCCAACACCTACAATACAAAGACTAAAACCTCACCCAGTCATATTATAACCCACATGGATATTAACTGTTTTTGCAGATTGACACCTCAGCCAGTTAGCAATGAGAAACACTACAAGGAACAAAAATCACGTCATCCCTCAGTGCCTGAGAAGCCTGTACGAGGTGAGCCTTAACTGGAACTAAAAGACTCCCGTGCCCTTGATAATCTAATCCCTATCTCATTCATGCCTGCTTGGGTCAAAGCTGCATCTGCATCAGTCAAGGTCAGCTACAAGAGTCAGTGTGAGTCAGTCAGCCCTAGGCTACTTATAAAATAGCTGCTAAATGCCATAGACATCTGCTGCAATAAGCTGCTGTGACAAGGGCTGCGGTCCTGGAAGGTCAAGGACCCCAGCCACACAGGGAGCGTTGATTTACCCACGTGGTATTGTGTTTCACGTAACACCAACACATTGCTGGCTCTTTCAAGATTCCTGGCCAGTGTACCAGTATGTTGGAATTTTAGGTTCCTAATAAATAACAAATAGGTCTTTCCTTCATCCTGTGCTCCACACAAATTTGAAAAAGTAGACATATATGTTGCCAGGTGAATATTAAAATAGCAGGTTTATTATTGAAAGAGCAAGATTGGAGGAGAGACTTCAGTTGTCTGTTCATTGTAGCACTTTAAAATTCTATCCAATATTAATTGAATTTATCTACCTCAAAACGATAGGCTGCCTTGCAAAAAAACAGAGATTGCCTAAATGCACCACAGGAAGGAGCAGAGAATATGTATGTGAGACAGAGACCCCCCCACCCTAGAAAAATGTGGGAGGCTAAGGCACCTAACAAACAATCAAACAAGGGAGTGTGTAAGAAAGCTCAGTGCATCACCATACTCTCCTCCCTCAAGGCTTGGCAGTGGGGCTATATTGGTGAGCAAAACTAAGACAATACATACCACCATGGAGCTGAAAGTCTAGTGGGAGAAATTGATACCAATAATTTAAACAAAAAATTCCAGGTAGTAAAGATGTAAAAGGAGGTAAGAACAGTTGTGTCTGAGACAATGATACTTAAGATGCTATTTTAAGTATGGCTAGAAAGAGATGTTCTATTTAACATAGAGATCAGAGCAGAGAAAATATTAGTGTCAGATTGTAGATGGAAACAATATGCTAGGAAGTAAACTGAGATAAAATTTAAAAAAAAAAAACTGACTTAAAAACACTGCATAAAAATTGAATTTACAAAGTTAATTTGGTGGTATCACCAACCCTTCTTAAGACGGTTCAAGAAGGACATCATCACTAATAAGAATCCATGCATTCACTGGTCTTACAAAGATAAAGGAATGATGTAACCATTCGAGCCTGGGAAAATGACAGTGAATAAAGTTAATACACATGATCTATGTATTTTTCATTCAGAAAGAATAGATTACTGTTTTTCATGTCCATGGACCTGGCTGCTTGTAATTTGGTTCTTTATTGAGGGCAAAGCTTTTCCAAGTTCTGCTGGCTGGACAGATGTGGCCTTGTGGATATAACACTATTCTAAGAAACAAGCGTGCAAGGTTCAGATTCTGGCTGACCACCTATCACATGTGTTACAATGATCAGATATTCAAACATTCTGAGCTGTCTTTTTTAAATTTAATATGAGGATAGTAATGCCCACTTTGCTTCATTTATTCAGTACTGAAGTACTCAGATGTTGTCTCTGACCTCAAAAAGATTTTATCCCAGTGAATGATAAGAAGGATAGTCAATGCACAGCATAAGCCCAATGACTGCTCAAGTAGGTTCCAAGACTTCTGGCCTTGACTGTAATTGTCTAACGTCTATATTTATTTCATGTCATTAAGATGATTTTTCAATCATTTTACCATGAAGGAAATTGAAACTTAAATAATAATTTTGTTTATAAATTAATGGGCAACAGAACAGGGAAGAAAGATATTTGTAGGCACAAGAATAAAACTCATCAAATTAAACTAAAGACATAAGAGTATGTAGGGCTATATAGAGCAGGAAAGATAAAATAACATTAGCATTACATTAACAATTTTTGTGAACAAATTGTGTGATCATTACTTATTATTTGTGTTTACATCAAAGTTTGACAAATACTACAATGTGGCATAATAACAGAGGCAAGGATTCTGGAGTCAGACTTCAAGGCTCAAATCCAAACTCTGTGACCTTGGGTAAGATACAGATCTCTGTGCCCCTGTTTCCTCATCTATAAAATGGGGATGGAAGCAATACTAATCTCACAGGATTTTGTGAGAGTTAAAAGATTTAACATTATGAAACACCCCAAGCATTAGAACATTGTAAGCACCATGTGTTTACTTAATTGGTATTATTGTTATGATGTCTGGGTTTATATTTAAAATCAGGATATAATCATAAACTTGACAAATATAAATGATCTCAGATAATAACTAAGGAATATTCTACCTTTAACATCTTAAGATATTGACACATTTTGAGGTCGTGTGTATTTTTCAAGGATCTAAAAGCTTATGGAAGGTCACATGGGATTAGAACAGAGGTCTTTCCATTCCCAGCTCAGTGCTTTACCCATTTCACTAGTGCTCTTCATTATGTAAATAGTAAACTCTGCTTCTCATCAGTGTGTTGAATGTATCACTTGAACAGTGCTTTAAGGGACAAAAGTGAGACTAGAATGACCTAGAACGTTTTACATCTTAAGAGCACACTGGTACCTTCCCTTAGAGTGATGTTGACAGAAATGTGCTCAAATAAATTAATGTTTTCAACTCTACTGACTCATTAGTCAGAATCAAGTTTGCCTGTCATTTGAAACAGAGATAGGAGGAGAATGGCTTTGTCAAGTTGACACATACAATTAACCATCACAGGTGGTGAGGGGAAAAAAGCATCTTCAAATGTGCCAAACTCAGAGTTGGTTAAGATAAACAAAACAAACAAGACTAAATGTGGCAAATATTCTTTCCATTGGTAGCAGGTCTTCACGTTTTTGTTTCCTCGTCTCATGCTTAAGTTAGTCTCCTTAATATTTTACTTGTGGAGTTTTTTGCAATTTAAGAAAGAAATATTTCTTTTTTCACGTCTATTAAATTTTTATCTAGTTTTCTGACATAAAATGTGATTAGGTAATTTGAATCCTTCAGCTTCTAAAACATTAGTAAATATTTATTGAAT
This sequence comes from Balaenoptera musculus, assembly GCF_009873245.2. NCBI lineage: Eukaryota > Metazoa > Chordata > Mammalia > Artiodactyla > Balaenopteridae > Balaenoptera > Balaenoptera musculus. The sequence goes on along the minus strand of NC_045789.1, from coordinate 86,522,240 downwards.
GAAAGTTGAGTAAATTCAAAATAACTCATGGGGCTTTAAAAAAAATGCAAATTCTAGGACACCCTGTGCCCCATCTCAGATGTATCATACCAAAATCCCCAAATTTCCTAAGATATGGCCAATTTCAGTTAAACAAATAGAGGAACAAATAAAACCGACAAACAAGCAAAACCTCCCTAGTTAGGTGATTGTGAATAGAAAAACTTCTATAGTGAATTCACAGATTTGTGAATCTCTAAAAATCTCTGAATGTAAAGGATTTGCCATCATGTTAATATATATAGTAGACTGAATAAAGCCCCCAAAGATGTCAATATTTGAATTCCTATAACCTGTGACTATGTTATCTTATCTGATACAAGGGACTTGCAAACATGATTAAGTAAAGGATCTTGAGATAGAGATATTATCCACTATTATCTAGGTGAGCCCCACAAGGGTCCTTAGAAGAGCCTGGCAAGAAGATGGAGGTGACATGATAATGGAAGTGGAGATTAGAGGGATGCAGGTAGAAGCCATGGAATGCAACAGCCTCCGGAAGAAGCTGCAGAATGTTAAGGAATAGATTCTCTTCCCTGGAGCCTCCAGAAGGAAGAAGCCTTAGCAGATAACTTAATTCATCCCTTTAAGACTTGTTTTGAATTTCTGACCTTCAGAACAGTAAGATAGGTTTAAAAAATTTATGTTATTTTAAGTCACTAAGTTTGTAGTGCTTTGTTACAGCAGCAGTAGCAAACTAATGCAGTGGAGCAGTATCAGTGAGAGTTAACACGTGATGAGGGCTCACTTCTGACATCAGGCCCTCTGTTAAGCCCTTTACACAGAGATAATAAAATTTAATTTTGAAAATCATATGAGACAGATCTTATTATTATCTTTATTTGTACAGAGGATAAACTGTAGCTTATAGAGGTTAAGTCACCCATTAACTCACTGTTAGTGAAATATGACCCAGAATTCAACCTGGGCAGTCTGGTTCCCATAACACCTCCCACCTCTATTCCTTCCCTATTCATCTGTGTGTGTTTCTGAAATTCCTGGTCAAAAGCTGTGGGTGGAGTCTGCGGCCACAGGAGGTAACTGGTTCACATAAAGTTATAAACAACAATTAATTTGAAAATAATTGGGCAAATACTTAATAAGCACCCAATATATAGCAGGCATTTTACTAGACAGCAGACCATGCAGGTAAGTAAGATAAACATGGCTTAAACCCTCTCAAAGCTTATAGTCATAGGAAAAATGTGACCCTCTTTAATGGGACTTACGATATTTCCAATCTGCATTCTGCACTTATTTTTGGCCTGCTTTTTAGGTGTTTTTAAAATCTTACTAAACGCATTACCAATGCTGGATCACCACAAATGCAGTTTTTAGAATATTGCTATTTGAAGCAGATGAGGAGAGGTGTTTTAGAAAGATGAACAGAAAACATGTAAATACAATTCTTCTTGTAATATTGCCATCAAAATCTCTGCATAGAAACATCCTTTACCGGTGGTGAAGCCACTTTTAATTTTCATTCCCTTTACGCCCTGGAAAGCAAAATGAATTAAGCAGCATCCCCATTTGTTTTTAAATACAAAGGGAAGTTTCAAGTAAGGCATCTGGGAACATAGAAAAAATTTTAAATGAGACAACAGTGAGTTTAGGGGACAGATTCACAACCAGGGAGAAAAACATAAGAATTCTTTTACAAAGCAATGGGTTTCTTTTTCGTTCCCTCTCATTTCCTCACTTTAATGCTTTTATGAGCCAAATATTTTACAACCTATGTTAAACGGAAACAAAAGGCTTCATTGCATATTACTAAATATAGAATTATAAGAATAAGTAAATAAACATATATTGCATTTGGATTTCCCCCAACTCTATTTTTTCCAGTGCATTTGAGCTCATTATATTCAGCTAGCTCTATTGATCCTATTTCTACAGATTGTAAGTGATTTCTTGCAGTTTATCCATTGTTCCCCTTTTAATGAACAGCAGATATGTAATACGGCAGTTGGCAGTATTTATTCTGCAATATTAATTCTGCACCTGCACAGAGGCATAGAGTTTTATGCTAAACAAACATACAAGCTAAGCTGTATGCCCTACAATAAAGTTCTGAAGGGTGCACTGTGGTGTGATTTCCCCAGAGGGAAACGTGGGTTCTGCTTCTCTCTGAATTAACTGAGTCACTTTAACTATGTGGACCTCAAACCCTGCATCTGTAAAATAAAAATCTCTAGGATCCCTTTCAGCACGTGTGCATCGGATTTCTGTGGATGCCTTCTGGCTCCTGTTGAATTTTCCAGGGCACTCTGGAAAGAGCCAGCTTTGGGTTCTTTGAGATGTATAGGAAAATCTGCTTTCCATATGGGAGGGACACTGAAACTTTGGCCTCAGGAGTCTTCCAAGGGCCTCTTGGGAGTGACATGTTTGCTCACAAGCCCAGTCTTGTCCTTTATCTTGCTTTCTTTTGCTTTGTTGGATAACAGGTATCTCGGGCTGCCAGGTGGCAGAGTGGCTTTGGATAATCCCCAAGGGAATTTACACACATCATCAATTCCCATTTTCTTCATTCCATTTTAGAGCTTTGAGTTTTAGAACCCTATTCAGTGTTTTCACAAAGTCATCAGCACTATGACTTCTAGATAGAGGAAGCAGTCTTCCTCCTAAGTGTGTCTCCAAAATCGTATATCCTATTGCAGAGCTTTCTTCATCGGTAGGGAGAGAAGAATGTAGGGCATTCTACAGGTAGTTTTAGGACTGAATGGAAATAGTCAGCAAAAGACTGATTTACATTGACTTGAGGAGCAAAGGAGAAAAAGATTCTAGATTCCATGTAGTTAAGAATGCAACCTTTGGTGTGAAAGACGTTAAAACAGTTTTGTACTGTCTGAATGCCAGCTTTCCTTTAGAGCTGTGAGCAGGTGAGAGGAAACAAATAATAATAACAATAATGGCAATAATCATTTTAAACGTTGGTACATTTTCAAATCCCCTTCAAACTCCTCAGGCTTAATGCCTAGTACTTCTGTCTTTCAAATTGTAGTGGTGAGTGCTCCCTCAGACCTAATCTGGTACTATTGACAGTGGTTGAGGTCAAGAAACCTGCTGACTTGGAGATGCTTCTTGAAAAACAGGGAACAGTCTCTCTCCCTGTCCCAACACAAGTTATCTTTTGTGATGTGAGAACCATGAATGATTATTTCCACTTACAAGTATTCAGGAAAAAATACAGATAACTATACCTTTCTTCCAGTATTGTTTTGGGTACCCAAAAAGAGGAGAAACATAAACGCTTAGCCTGGCATGTGGCAAGTACTCACAGAATAGCAGCTGTTATTTTCCTCTTGTAAAATGAACTAAAATGATTAAGGTTGCTCCCAAGCAAAGATCTGTATGACTTTTGAGTTTTTTTCTAAGCTAGCTCCTCTAGCCTCAAAGAGAAAAGTAGAAAGAACTGCAGATTGACCCTTTTCCACTCGGAGAGCAATGCCATGAGATAAGGGACCATACTGCTGTACTTCCAGAAAATAGTTATGAGACAAAAGACAGAATTAAAAAAAAAAAACCATTACGGTTAACTATGCTAAATGTAGCCTTTTAAAGGTAGAACGGAGAGATGCTTTCCTTATTGTGCTTTTGGGTTAGAGGTGAAAGGCATCCTCTTTCATGTCAAGCATGAAAGATGGATTTATATTCTAAAATATAAATACCACATCGTATAAATTCCTATATGTAGCCTATCATATATACTTTAACTGATTAAAGAGATGCATCCTGAAAAAAATTCTATAACCTAAATTTGGTAAGTGAAAAATCATCAAATAATAAAATATTAATAAAGAAAAAATTTGCCAGAAGAAAATTACCCTTAAATTGGGGAATATTTCAATGACTTATTAATACTGGAATCCAATATCCATTTAATAGTATCGATTTCATAAAAGAAACAAAAATAATTTTATTTGTCAATATCTGTAATGAACTACGTAACATACTTTATAAGGGAATATATTTTCAGACTAAACATCATATCTGCCGTGATGTTTTTCAATTCTCAGATGCAGATTAACCATGAAGCTAAAAGAGTTTAGCTTTAGGGTCTGTCATTTCCTGTACCCTATAAATGCTGGAAGTTGTTGGGAGTTGTAGGGAATTGCAGGTGAGGAGAAAGTTCAGGTTTAATCAGAAATATTTCTACGGAAACATCACTTATAAATCGCCGAAAAGACAAAATCACAGAAAAAGGACTTGAATCTTAAAACACTCAGGTTACGATGTGATTTTTTTTTTCTCATTCTAAATATTCAATTTATACTGCTACAGGCAGAATAAGAGCCTCCAAAAGAGGCCCACATCCTAATACCTGGAGTCTGTGAATATGTTGCATGGGAAGTGGGATTTAAGGGTGCAGATGGAATTAAGGTTGCTAATCAATTGAACTTAAAATAGATTATCTGGGTGGGTTCAACGTAATCCCAAAGTCCTTAGTGAAAATGTGAGTCAGAAGAGTCAGTGTCAGACTTATGAGATGTTAGAAGGACTCAACCAGCCATTGCTGGCTTTGAAGATGGGGAAACAGGCTTCAAGCCAAGGACTGTGGACAGCCTTCTAGAAGCTGGAAAAGGCAGGAAAATGGAGTCTATCCAAAGTCTCCAGAAAGGAAAACAGCTCTGCTGACATCTTGATTTTATCCCATTTTGGGCTCTGACCTCCAGAATTAAGATAATAATTAAGTGTTGTGTTAAGCCACTAAGTTGGTGGTAATGTGTTATGGTAGCAATAGGAAACTAACACAAATACGTACTTTTGGATTGGCAATTTAGTCATTTGTTTTCGTAGAGAAGATCCTGAATTGCATAGGTTTATGAATTCATGGACCCTGGCTCCATCTATATCATTAATATACACAAATGTTGATTTTATTAGCATGTACCTGGTTTTTCCACAACTTATATCTATTCTTCTCCCAGGGATATAGATATATTTTATGATGTCATTGGCCTTTCCCCTGGGGACACTGGACTCTCTTAATGTTATTGAAATTCCTTCTCTTTCCCTTACCCAACCATCACAGGTAGATAAAAGAATATTAAGTTATTTTGCAACACTTTTTGTCTTTTTGTAATCTTTAACCCAAATTGACCTGTTGGAGATATGTGCTCTCTGCTCCAGCCTAATGCTTTTCTTAAATTTGTCACTAAAATAAAACCCCTCAATTTAATTACTGAGATTCTAATATACTTGCACTGTCTGTGAAACTTATTTGGGCTATTGTTTTTCCCGTCAATAAGAGCTAGTGACATATTCCAATTTATAGGTGTATTTGTCTGTTATCTACCCCCCTGTTGGGCACAGAATGGGATCAGTATGCATATCTTTAGAATATTTGTGATATTAGAAAAGTTGAAAGGAGAAGAAAACGGGAAGATTACATTGTTTGAGGGCTTAGGTTGTATATCAACCACTCTATTAAATGCTTTATATAACTTTTTGTTATTTCATTCTTCCAACATTGCTGTAGGTTAGATAGTCTCATGCTCCTTTTACAAATGAAGATATTGAGGCTTTAAAAAATTACTTGTTTTGATCCAGATCAAATAACTGATAGATAGCCAAATTGGTATGTGATTCCAGTTTTGGTCTGTGCGACTTGAAAACTCATAAAATTTGAAAACCCATATCATCTAATCCTACCTGTGTCTAAACCTGACTTTGAGATTCCAAGCTAGTGTGCCCTTGTATATAGTTTGTTAACTTACCTGAATGGTCACAGTCTCTCCTTGGGTACACCATGGTCTCTTCCTGACTCCTGTTCCTCTCCTCAGTTTCCTTTCCACTTAACCTATTCTTGATTCACTTCTTCTTCTAGTTCAGGAACATCTCCTCTTGAAACTTGCCTGACACTTTCCCCTAATTAGGCTAGGTGCTCTCCTAAAATACCCCATGATCCCCATGCCTACATTTCTCATAGTAACCATGCCAAAGGATAGGTGCCCGTTCACTCTTTTGTCTTCCTCACTAGACTCCTTGAGAAGAAGAGTTGTGTGGAATAAGCCTTTAAAGTCCTATGAGCATCTAGGATCTAGTCTAGGCTCAGTCAGTATTTGTTGAATTAATAAATACGTTTCCTGACTTTGATGTTTCTGTAAAATACTTTTCTAGAAACAGAAGACGTGAGGATTGTCCTTTGTTAGGATTAAGAAAATTTAAGGACATTAGCAGCTTTTTATGCATATTATCTGTGTATCTTTTGTTCATGTTATCACATTACTCCCCAGAATAACTGTGAAAATTGGGATAGTTTTATCCTCATTTCACAGACGAGCAAACTAAGGCTAAGAGCTTAATTATCTGGACTCAGGTTGTACTGGTTCAGGTGATATTGCAACAGAGAATTAGCCATTATTATTATTATTATTGGTTGAAGGCATTCTTCAGGATGACACACAGTGGAGCAGGCTGATTTCCTCTGAGCATATGGACAGAGGCAGACACTTCAGAATACTTAGGTGTCCACATCTTGCTCCATGTGAGAGTGACTCCTGCCCTCCTTAAATCTAGCTTTTGAAATATTCTATCAGAGCTTGGCAAAGGTTGTGAAACCAGGTTAGAGTTATGTATTTCTAGCTCCCTAAACCATCACCCACTAATGCCTTCCCTGGCCAGTTCAGACACTGGTCACCATGAAGGCAGGTCACAGATAGGGAATCCTCAAACACATTAAGTGATAGCACTTTTAAAAATGCACAGAATTATGACCCAATAATTATAGTCTACAACTGGAAACAGTCCAGTTGTCCATCAGTAGGAGCTTGGATAAAATGGAATGAAAAGAGACAAGCATACATAAAATTACATGGATGAACCTCAAAAACCTTATATTGAGTAAAAAAAAGTGTATTGGTTTCAGATTGCTGCTGTAACAAATTACCACAAACTTAGTGGCACAAAGCAAGGCAAATGTGTTATCTTACAATTCTGGGGCTAGGAAGGCCAAAATGGATCTCACTGGGCTAAAATCAGTGGTGTTGACAGCTGTATTCCTGCCTAGATGCTCTAGGGAATAATTCATTTTCCTACCTTTTTCAGCTTTTAGAGACTTCCTACATTCCTTGGCTCGTGGTCCCCTTCAAAGCCAGCAATGTTCAGTTGACCCTTTCTTACGATGTAATTTCTCTGGTTTTGACTCTTCTGCCTCCCTGTTCCATATTTAAGGACCCTTGTGATTACATTCTACTAACCCAGATAATCCAGGATAATTTCCCTATTTCAAGGTGAGCTGATTAGCAACCATGACCCCATATACTACTTCAATTAGGGTTTATGAGGTGGGCATTTTGGGAAGCCATTATCCTGTCTATCATTAGCAGTCCTACACAAAGGAGCACATATTTATGACTTCCTTTCAATAAAATTCTAGAACAGGCAAAACTAATCTTTGTGGAAAAACAAAATAAAACAGAACAATGGTTGCTCTTGGGCTTAGGGGCAAAGATTGATTGGGAAGAGCCATGAGACAACATTCTGGAACAATGTTAATGTTCTTTATTTTAATAGAGATTTTTGTCACATAGGTATATAAATTTGCCAAAACTCATTGTCATACATATATATATATACACACACACACATAATTTTTATTATATGTAAATTTTACCTGAAAAAGAAAATAAAGGACCCAAAGCAAATATCAAACTCTTGTAAATGGTGTCCATGCATAATTATTTAGGGGAAAGGACACTGATGTCTGCAACTTGCTAAGAAATACATTGACAATTGGATTAATGGGCAAGGAGAGGGATGAATCTATACCTAAGTATGTGGTAAATCAAGTATAGTAAAATGTTAGTTGTAGGTGGTAGTAGGTTAGTTTTAGGTCTGTATGTTTTCTATAAAATCATTTCAATTTTCTGTATGTTTAAAAATTATCCTAATAAAATATAGGGGGGAAGTGTATAAGATTGGGGTGGCGAGGCTGTGTAACAGTTCTGGACCATATTCCTGCTTGCTCTCTCTACTTTCTTTCTGGTCACTGAGGTTGGATGGCATTGCAACACTCAGATTAAAGGATAGATTGCTCCTTACCGAGTTTAGGAGCTAACTCTGACCTGAAAGCTTTCTCTTGCTATTTTCAAAACTTAGATTTTGAGAGATTTTGGGAAAAGATTCAATCCTACTTCACATAGGTACCTCATTCAAACCTTTCTGGGCAAAATTAATCCTTTTGACTCTCAGCCCTGGTGAGATCGCAGGTGTGCATGAGGGTGGAGATGGGTGCTAGAGTTGTGTGGGTGGGTGTCGGGTGCTTATGGATAGTCACGAATTTATTCTAGAGAACCCAACACACATCCCTACCACAGAAGAATCTCAAAACTGATGCTGCAGCTGTGCTCTGATTAAAGGAAGTGATAGTAAAGCTGATTCCTATTACTCTCCAACAGAGATTGTATCCAGGAGGAGAAAACAGAGACCCCTTGTCTCTCCCGTCATAGAAATCCCTGTCACTTTAGTCCATCTGGCCTCTTTGAGGCCCGCGTGCAAACCCATCCATTTGTCACATTAGGCTCCAGTGGAGCATGTAATGGGACAGCCCATTACGCTCTCATGAAGGATACGAACCTTTTACCCTATCGCAGCCAGCCGTGCATTTGGATACGCCCTTTGGAAAATTCTAAAATGTGCCCTCAGCTCCAGAGCATCTCGAGTGATTTCTCCAAAGGCCAAGCATTTCCCTCCTCTGGTGGATGTACCCAGGCTTCTATACACACGCAGTTTCTCATCATATGTTTATGGGTGTTCCTCTATATATGCTGTCAGTGGGACTACATTCCAATCTGATATTTTAAAAAAAGAACAGAGTTGTACCATTAATATATATTTTTTTGTTTTAAAACACATTTACTTTCATTTGTGAGATTTCAAGATGTGATCTCTGTGCCCTCAAAAATCTCTGTTCTAAATTAGGCCCTCTATGTCAAAACTACAAGGTCAGTAACATGGGGTTCCTTAAAACCACATTCTCATTTGTCTGCAACAGAAGCGACACGCATCTCCCTCCTTCTCCAGACGATGACCGACTACAATAACTAAGATAACATCACTGCTAATAAGATGGGCCTTTTCCCTTGACACTGAGCTTAGCAATTCTCCATAGTCCAGATAAATTCAATATTTTTATGTGAAAACCCAGGCCTGGTAAAAACACAGCCTCAGCATGTCCCTGGTGATGCTCTGGTTGGCAGTTGTTCATGGATGATAAATTGCTTTGATTCCAGAGAATGGCAAAGGCTGCTACTTAAGTTGAAACTTATGAAAATACCAGAACCTACTTTGCTCACATGCAGTTAACGTCTAGTTATTCTTTGCTGGCTTCTTTTTCCCTTCGTCCGTCCCTGTTTCAAGCAACAGGTTAGTTCTTCTATTGTTAAATTGCAAATCCAGCAATGGTGATATTTTTGTCAACTTCAACTTACCTTTCTTAAATGACTGATTACATTGTTTACATTTCTCCTCAAATTCCTTTTTTCCCTTTGTTATTTCTTTGATTGGAGATTTATTGCTAATGAAACACATTCTTTTTTTTTTTTTTTTTTTTTGCAGTTTACTTCATTTGTAAGAAGCTGAGAATAATCTAATGCTTGGATTCAAGCACACATACCTGGCTTTTCCTTGATACAAAAATGTGTATTCAATTTAAGTCACTGACTCATTTATTCTTTTATTGATTCAACATTCACTGTAACCTTCATACATGCACTTGCTGAGTATTTTCAGATACTTACAATTCCTTTCAATCATATTAACAATAAACCTAAACTTAAATAACTGTAATACTTAATAGAATATATTAGGTCATAAGAGAAAGAGTTTGTGTATATAAGAAAGAAAGGGCATAAAGGAAAAGGGTAAGAGAAGACCCTATATATATAGGCTTCAGTGATTATGGAGGCTGAGAAGTCCCAAGACCTAAGGTAGGCAAGGTGGAGACTCAGGGGAATGCATGATCTAACTGCAGTCCAAAAGTTGGCAGAATTGAGATCCAAGATCTGATGTTTCAATTTGCGTTTGAAAGCAGAAAAAGACATGTCTGAGTTCACACCATCAGGTAGGAGGAATTCCCTCATGCTTGCAGGAGGTAGTCTTTTTGTTCTATTCAGGTCTTCAACTAATTGGATGGCACTCACCCACATTAGGGAGCGTCACCTGCTTTACTCAGTCTCCCAACTCAAACGTTCATCTCATGCAAAAACATCCTCATAGACACACCCAGAATAATGTTTCACCAAATATCTAGGCACCTTGTGGCCCTTTCAAGTTAACACATAAATTTAACCATCACACTCTCTTTGACATTCTTCTACCTAAATAACCTTTTCCAAGAGAAATCTCCTTACTCACTTTATATTCTATAGATCTAAAATTGATTTATTATATTCACCCCTTTCAATGTGCTCTTCTCCCCGTGTTCCTTATCTAGAGTAGTAGTTCTACCATTCCACTAGTCACAATCCATCATTCATTCCACATCCTCCTCGTCTCCTATATAACCACTCCTATCGGTTCTGATCCTTTGCATGCTTACTACTTAACCATTAAGTCAGCACGTCATTACTTTTTACCTCAGTTATCATTGAAGTAGCTTCTTAATTATTGTCCTTGACTCCTTAATGCTCCCATTGTTTCCAGAATTATCTTATAAAAATAGTTTGAGACTACCTTGATGCTACTCAAGTTTCCAGAGAAAACAAAGCAAGAATCTTACATCTGAGGAATTATGCTGAGCAGAGTTGCCTGGGACCTTGGTAAAGCATAGATACCCTTTTCATGGTGGCACAGAATAATCAAATGCAAAAGGGGCTCCACATCATGTTTCAGGAAAGAATACCTAGAAGTGGTTATGCACCATTGGTCAAAAGTGTGTAAAGAAGTTTTAACTGAGAAAGCAAATCATGCATTCAAATTCTGGGGTGATGATATGTCCATGATGAATTAATACACATGTATTAGAGTTAGTGCTGTGAACAGTGTGGGGTACAAGGCACTTGTAGATAAAAGGGAGGGTACAGCAAGGTGGAACATATAAGGCTCAGAGGAGCTTACAGGATCATGTCTCATTTGCCATACCACCCATGCTAATTCATTGCTAAAAGACATATCCCACGCTTGTATCATGATAAACAAATACATTTGCATTTTTATGCAGTTATCTTCAAATCTCATCCTACATAAACCATTTCATAACTAAGACACTTGGAAAAGTTGCTTTAGGTCTCTAGGTCTATTACTTTATCTATAAAATTGGAATAATAATGTCATCCTGGCAATGTTGTTCTGAAAAAGTTCACTAAAATAGCCCACATGAATACCACTTCACACCCATTAGAATGTCTTTTATACAACAAACAAAGAGAAACTAACACATGCTGGTGAGAATGTGGAGAACTTGTGCACTGCTGGTGGGAATGTAAAATGGTGCTGCCAGTATGGAAAAGAGTATGGTGTTTTCTCAAAAATATTAAAAATAGAGTTACCATGTGATCCAGCAGTTTCACTTCTTGGTATTTAACCAAATAAATGAATGCAAGGACTGGAACAGATATTTGTAAACTCATGTTTATAGCAGCATTATTTACAATAGCCAAAGTAGAAGCAACATAAGAGTCCATTGACAGATGAGTGGATAAACAAAACATAGTATACACATTCAATAAAATATTATTTAGTCTTAAAAAAGAATGGAATTCTGACACAGACTACAACATGAATGAGACTTGAAGATATTATGCTAAGTGAAATAAGCTAGCCACATAAAGACAAATACTGTATGATTCCATTTATATGAGGTACCTAGATTAGTCAAATTCATAGAGACAGAAAGTAGAATGAGAGTTTCAAGGACTGGGGAAATGGGAGATTAAGAAGTTTTTGTTTAATGATATGGAGTTTCACTCCGGTGAAGTGAAACATTCTGGAGGGATGGTGGTGATAGTTGTCAAACAAGGTATATACATTTAATGCCACTGAACTATATACTTAAAAATGGTTAAATAGGTAAATTTTGTTATATATATCTTCCTAAAATAAAAAGTATAGGCTGTATGTAATACATATAAATCTCTCTGAATTAAGACCTTACACACCCCACTCCTATCCTAGGCGTCTTTCATTCTGCTCTATACCCCATTCCCTTAATGGGCCATGTATGTTCATGGCTGTGTACGTTCCCTCATGCTTTTTTTTTCTTTCCCTACTATATTTGTGATCTCGTTTCTCATGCTGAAATCTTAGTTTACTTTAAGGTCCCACGTCCTCAGTGAATCATTTCCAGACACGCGCATTAAAATCAATCAATTACTCCTTCATTTGTACCCTGTGCCATGCTTACTTATACCTTGATTTATACTGCATTTATTTTCCTCTTGTTATAGATGGTTGTTGGCACTTGGTGTCCTCCATCAGATGATCAGCTCCAGGAATGCAGGGTGTCTAATTTTTCTATCCTTCTCTTCCTGTGCCTAGCATGCAATAAATGTTCCACTCGAAATGGGAGTCTCACTGAATAACTCTTGAGATTAGCTCTTGCTTCCCCTTGCTTTGTAAGAGACAGAGTAAACTCAACAGTAACTAAAGGGAATTTTCTCTGTTTGAATATAGTTTTGAAAAGGTTTTGCATTTTAATTTATGTGAAGAGTTTTGTTGTTCCCTACTTTCTCCTTTCTTTAGCCCTTAGACTTTAATACTATTTACATTAGTGCCACTTAAAAGACTAAAGGATGATCTTGTATTTTCAATTTGGAAAACTATGGAGACAATATTTTAGTTTTTGTATTTGTAGGAATTCACAGAGAGAACAATTTCTCTCAAGTGTATTAGCCAATGTTGATGGAGTAAGTGGCAGTTAAAGAACAGGCAGGCTATTAAAGCATCAAATATTTAAGGTGAACAACACTGCTTAACTGGTCTCATTTTTACATAAATTGGAAATCTTATATAGATAATGATGCATGGCAGAGACCCAGGCTTTCTCTCATATCGCTCTACACACTCTTAATTATCTTCTCCAAGTTAACTGTACCCTGAAGGAGTAACTACACTACCTTTAACAACACTGGGTCTTGAATCTCACACCTGGCAGCATTTTGGTTCTAGACATACAGAACCACCGGGTTATTTCAATAGGAAATGCTTTGAAGAAGTTGTATCAACTAAAGGAAAGACTGCTGTGTACATTCGGGTATTTCTTTACCCCTTTCTGAACTCAAAGGTCCAGAGAACTCTAACTCAGCCGTGGGTAGCTTCTTCTTAAAGAACAAAAGAACCAATCGGAATACTGGGATCTGCCAATTCCATCATGTCCTCCTCACGAAACAGGCATAAATGCAGAATCTTTTTTTTTTTTTCCTCTCTTGATTTCATTGCTGTAATAACCACTCATGTTCTAAAATCCACTATGTCACATTCTCTTTTCTCAGCTCCATTTCTGGTGTCTTCTCATCCTCTGGAAGAGGCCCACATATTGGAGGAAGTGCCCCCTCTATTTACCCAGTAGTGGGTCAGAAGTTCTATACAGCATTAGTGATGGGGTATGGCACAGCCTCTAAGTCTCATACCCCAGACTGGCACAGACTATTGAAGACCCTTCACAATGCACTTGAGCCACTAAGGAAAAAGAATGACTCTTTTTCAGGCAATCCATGGTTCAATATTGACAGGAGCATTAGAAGAAATTTCAGATCGCCTATTTCTGCTGGCTAGAAAGTCCTGTAATTGTGGCAGGCAGGGGGCAGGCAGAACGCCTTTGGTGGCTGACAGTGAAAATACTTGATCGGAGCTCTCAAAGCTTTTGTAGATATTTCTATCCAGAGAAGAACACCAGGGCTGCATTAGCTGAGTCCTTGAAATGCAATTGAAGAGGCAATGCTATTTTCCTTCTGGCTGAGAGTAATGGCAGAACCTCTTTGCAACAAATGATCATAAATTGCCTGAGTGTCTCCAAGGCAATGAAAGGGCTTGCATGTTAGAGCTAATGCAAGCTGCTCTCATACTTTTGAGTAGTGCTTGCTCTTGGGAAGAAATAAGGCCCTGAGGATACAGGTACCAGGACATGTCTGTATGCCTCAAGTAAATGCAATTGAGAATAAAAATTTTTCAGCTCTTAAGTTACTTTAAAAACAGATTCTCAAAGCTCAATAATCAAATCAAGAGGGGACCAAAGTCAGAAGCTAAGGTCGAGTGAAATCTGGAAATAAGAAAGTGAGAGAATAAACAAGATCCCCAGCCAATGTTAAGCCTGTCAACCCTGTCTTATATCCATTTTTTATTTTTTTGTTTAAAATTCTGTATAAGGACATGTGAATAATGTTATAGAAAAGTGTATTCAAAAAGCTTGCATATATTTCAAGTTTAAATTCAGAGAAAAGTTCTTGTAATGATTGTGGTACACAATCTAGGTCATCTTTAAACTTCCTGAGCTACAGTATTCCCTAGTTCTTTGCAAATCATTTTATGATTAAACTTCACATGTACAGACGACTTACAGTAAGTGACTTTTTTTTTTAAACAAATTGAATATTTTAATTATTTATTTATTTTATTTATGGCTGTGTTAGGTCTTCGTTTCTGTGCGAGGGCTTTCTCTAGTTTCGGCAAGCGGGGACCACTCTTCATCGCGGTGCGCGGGCCTTTCACTGTCGCGGCCTCTCTTGTTGGGGAGCACAGGCTCCAGACGCGCAGGCTCAGTAATTGTGGCTCACGGGCCTAGTTGCTCCGCGGCATGTGGGATCTTCCCAGACCAGGGCTCGAACCCGTGTCCCCTGCATTGGCAGGCAGATTCTCAACCACTGCGCCACCAGGGAAGCCCCAGTAAGTGACTTTTGATGGACTTAGATTATGTTCATACCTGTGGTTAAAAATTTTCCTTAGAAACCCTGGAGTATATCATATGTGTTTCTAGAATGCATCTATAAGAATTGGGTCAGTGCAACACAGACAGGATTTTGCTACCTGGTCATCCTATGCTTTTGTTTTTTTTTTTTTTTGAAAGCCTAATTGTGTTTATTTATTGAAATGATTCACACGTAGAAATATAATAACCCAAATTTTAAAGTAAAAGTATTCAGTCAAAGGGTACTATTTGGAAAAAATGCATTTATAAATCATTTTTATTAAGCTATTTTTCGACATACTGATGATGCTGATGCTGATGGTGGTACATGTCACCCGGGAGGTGTTTACTAGTTGCAAGATACTCTGCTAGTTACTTACCGTAGGTTATCTTATTTAATTTTCTCAACATCCCTATCATGATGATTACTCATAGTCTTTTAAGAAACTGAGTCTCAGAGAGGATGATTAAGGTCATACAAAGAGTACGTGGAGGTTAATGGCCTTTAATTCATATTATCCTAATTCTAAGTGCAAAACATCAACAAGGAAAGAGAAACGGTATGACAGAAAGGGCACCAGAAGTTTTGTTAAGAGATTTAGAGTAAAGTTTGCAAATCTCGTTTCCCAGCTTCATTTGCTTTAGAGATCCAGCATATGGTCTTCCTTATTCTAGAAGAAATACCCTAATCTTGTGTAGCTAAAACACCACTTTTAATCATCAGTCATGTAGACTGAATGCTGTTGACTCAACTCCCAGCTGCAAGTATTAGTCCCCAATTGGCTTAGGTAACCATTTTCCTGGCTCTGAAGTTGGGTCAGATATTTGCCAGAACTTCATGTTAAGTAGTCAATCTCTCTCTTCCTTCTTCTGCAAGAACTACCAAAATATACATTGCTATTCATTGGATGGTATGATGGTGTGTGAAAATCTAAGGAAAATAAAGCAACTATTTGGACATTGCAGAAGAATGAATCAAAAGTCCCTGTGGCCATATTTCCTTATGGTGTGCTTTTTCCACACGTCTCATCAAGAGATGGACATTTTCCCCCTACCTACTGAATCTAGGCTGGTTTTCTAACTTACTTTGACCAATAGAAGATGAAAGAAATGACATTGTGCAACTCTGAGACTAAGCCTTTGCAGCTTCCATTTTCCCTTTTTTGGAACTCTGCCTAAGACTACCATGTGAGGAAGCCAGTTTAGTCCCTAGAGGATGATTAAACAAGGAAGAGATCCATGGTGATCAATACGGCAACGAATTTCAACTGTCAGACCTGTAAGTCAGGCCATCATGGACCTTCCAACTCAGCTGACCCTCATCTTAGTGAACGTACATGAATGAGTGCAGTAGAGGAACCATAGCCATCCAACATTATTGGGAGAAATAAGAGATCATTGTCTTTTAAACCACTTAGTTTTGTGGTGGTATTAAACAACAAATGATTCAGTCACCACGGCTAGGGATTTAGATAGCCCAAGGAGAGTGATTACAAGGAAAAAAATGAACTCTTGGTGTTCTCACATGAGGTAAGGCAAGTCTTACATGAAGTCTGCCCTACATCTACACTTAGCATTTATGAGTGCTTATTCCTCTCTTAGGATCCCCTCCCTACAAACTGTTTTTTTGCGGGAGTTGAAATGGGTGATGGTTTAAGCCAATTATACTTCATTAAGCTGCAATATAGAGTAATACATTATCCTGATAAACATACTCTCTTGTTGTCTAACTCTTGTCATCTCTGGGTCTGTTCACCATCTAAATAGAAAGACCATTATGAAAAGTAAAATTCTGAAGCCAAGATTATTCAGAGTTTGAGTAGGATAAAACTCTACTAGCCTTAGTAAAATTTTTCCTTTGTTCATTTCTGAAATGAATAAGCCCTTACTTGACTCAACTAAAATTGGCCAGGTAGCAGAGACCTAAGTTATTTTTTAAAATAACCTGGTTAACAAGATTTTCTGCTTATGAAGCTGGAATTCTGAAATAGGTGATCACATTTGCTCTTTGTCTGTGTGAGAAGGAGGGACATAGTTTTCAACCTGAAGTCAGAGGTCAACACTTCACCCACATAATGGGGCAGGTCCAATATCAGGTAAAAGGAGAGGACAGAAAGAAAACATGCACTTTTTAAAAGAACCAATTGTATTACACTGTAGATGTATATATTTCTGCAATACGATTAAAATGATTTTTGGAAATCTCTAAGCCTCTAGGCTTCATTATTTAGATTCTCATTGACACCGAATTCTCGCTTTCAACTGGTCCTTGTTTCTAGACATTGGCTTCTAAAATACCCTATTTGCAAAAATATCTCCTTAACTGTAACATTGATTACAAGGATAACATAACCTGGGTATTAATAATAATGATTAACTATTTATAGAAATGTTTGATTCCATAACTAAACTGAATAAAGCGATGTTATAAAGACCTAAAGTTTAGTTGTGTTTGTAAGAGATAATCAAAATTGACGGTGGTATAAATCCTGTTCAGCCCTCTGATTAAAAGGTTCTGAGAACCATTCATTTACTTATTAAATTTATTGAGTACCTACAATATGTCAGGCCCTGTGCTGAAAGGAATGAGAAATGGTAAATTTTCTCAGGGAGCTCATAATCTCAGGGATGAGCCAGGCAATTTTTCAGACTGTACCATAAAGTGACTCAGGATAATGAGAAGTGGTCGACAGCGCTGGACAAAGAGACAGAGTTAATTGGGTATTCTCCTCAAAAGAAAATGTCAGCCAGGTTGCCCAGACTTGCCACCTTAGTAGGGGAGCACTTCATTCATAGTATCTATATTTCTGCACTGCTGCAAAGACCTATGCATGGGCTAGAAGTAATTATGAGAGGGAGTCATCAGTGCTAAATACTCAGACCTGGATCTTTTCTCCTTCCAGTCACTTGGTAGGATTGTATTTGCTGACCTTCTTTTGCACGGGTGTGATAGAGTGACGGCTTCTAGGCCATAAGTTATGAATGGTAATATCTGATGCCACTCAGGTGTGGGGCTTTTAACTTAGAGAACAAATCTCTACAGAGCTTTCTCCCTTGGCTCTGGCACTGTAACTAGCAATATTCAAGATGGTGGCCACTCTGACTCACAGTGATAAGATGTGCAGAGCTCCCCCTGCTGATATGTAATGGACATGTAGAAGGAGTAAGGTAGCTACCTTTCTTGCTGTGTCACTGACTTTTTGGTGTTGTTTATTACTAGAATGACTGAATGAAATGGGTTTTTTTGCATACTTCTATAATAGTTTACTTATGTGAATTGACCGAGCAAAATAAAAGAAGTAGTTATGGAGTGCTTACTCTGAATATCTGTCCCTCTTTTTTCAGACTTACCTGAACATCCATCCCTGCATTGTGAATTCCTTCTGAATAGGCCTCCAAAGTGATAGACTGCACATACATGCATGACTTGCATGTACATACGTACATATATACATGCACACATACATGTAATTTACTTTCTTCTTTTTCTTTATATACGATTGTTCAAATGATGGGCTCTGAGGTATTTATGAGGTGTTTGCTGGTTGGATGACACTTGGTGTGATGACTATTTTAAAAATAAATAGTAAACAAAGTTTATTTTAGGACTTCAGGACATTCATTTTACCTCACTTAAGGCCTATATACTAACAGAAGTGAATACCTGTAGATCTTATAAAGAAGATGAAAGAACTGGAGAACTGACGCATAAGAGACTCATTGAACGAAAAAAGTTGAGGATGGGTATGTCAGCTTCCTTCCAAACATGTTGAATGGTTTTCTAGAAGGTGCCTGACTTTGTACCTCCCAAAAAATTCTCTAGAGACTTTTTCTATGGAGGAAGATTTTATTCCTAATGTAAGCTCCACTATGAGAGCTTCTCTTTTTATTTCTGAAAGTTTGTGGCATTATGTTTACATAAAGATGTTTTAGTGATGTTATAAAATGCTATAGCTTCTCATTATACTTATCTGTGATTAATCCTTCTTGGACTGGAGATGGGATGAGATTCTTTCCCTGAGAGTGCAACTTGAAGTTTCTGCAGTGTTCATGTAAAATAAGATTTGACAAGAAATGTAGCTTAGAGAATAAAAAATGATTACTGTTCTAAAGGTCTCAGGTAAAGAAACTAAAATAAGCATTCCATGTGTAGAGAAATTAAGTCTTAAGAAGCTAAACTCCCACAACATAAACTACTTCTTGAGAATATATAAGGCACTTCAGAAGCTATATTAATTCTTTCTAGATAAATTATTATCTCAGCATTAAATAGTTTCCTAAGAGGCCACATTTTTTCCTAGTTATTCAAAACTAAATAGATGGTTAGTTGGAATAGTTGGGAGCACAGATCCAAAAGAAACCTAGAATGTGGTTTTTCTACCATTTATTTTCCTTTTGAATGTAGAAGTATTTGTGGTTGTAATGTCCCTAAATATCTGTGTAATTCACTTATAGCACTTAATGTAGTTTAATGACATGTAGCAAACTTAACCTTTCAGTAGTGTTTGGCTCACATTTATTAAACACCTGCCTTAAGGTGACCCTTCACTTGAGGAATTCAGTCTAGATGTGCACAATTACATAAACCGGGGGTTTTAGTGCAATGCAGAAAAGCAGTGGTTGTGTCACATTGATTTTCCATATATTTTTCTGAAAAGGCATTATTTCCTCTTCGTTTCGAGGTTGAGGTATGTGCATATTTTTCAGTACTCTTGCACAGAATGAATTGGAATTTCACATGCTACAGAGACCAAAGGAAAAAGAAATAAACACAAAAACACAGAGAACTCAGCTATAGCACAGAGTAAGTACATTAGAATTTATGCCTAAATACATCTCTCTTTTTAGATACATTTAAGTTGATTGGCACCTGACCTTTTCTGAAAATGTTATTAACCAAACAGTACATGATGAAATAGTAACAATTTATATTCATTCTTATATACAAAATATTAATCTTTATGGCCGACATGACATAAATATCATTAAATGAATGATTCTGAAATGCCGAAATATAAAGTTTTGGAGCTCCTGTGCTTGTCTCAATTTTTTAAATCTCTGATTTGAACAAATTGTCATTTATATCTTCCAAAGAACACACTACCTCTGCTATGTGAAAACCCATATGATCTGCACTGTCAGATTTTATTATTATTGTGACAGATACTTTAGCATATAAATCTTAAACTAATGAAAAAATGTCATCTTCTTTTTGGAGCTAAGTGTTCAAAGTGCATCAACTATTCAATTTGATAGACATTTCTTCAGAAAGCTTGGGAGGAATTACATATTAAAAATACGTTGTATGTGAAACTCTTATCATTTATATCTACCTCCACAGTGGATAAACTAATTGCAAACCACTTTTGAGAACTAGACTTTCTACAAAAAAAAAAAAAGAAAACCAACTTTTACCTGTAGAAATGAAACTCTAGAAATGCCAAATGATACTTCTGTGACTTTCTCAGTATACTGACAAATTTCTTTTTATGTATTGGTTTAATATCAAAAACAGAAGAGTCATGTGCGATCTTTCAAAGCTGAGGCAATACCTTATAAATCTTTGAAGGCATCATAATGAAAGCACATAGTATGTGGTCAGCTAAACTAATGAATAATTATGTTTTTGCTTGGTTTGTCCTTTGGACATTTTTAAAATGATAGTGACAATAACGCATCCTTAGGACAAGGAAAGCCTAGTGTAGTGTTTCTCAGAATACTGTGTGCATAAGATCACCTGGGCATTTACTAAAAGGTCAGATTCTCAGGCCACATCTTTAGATATTCTGATTCAGAAGGTCTCTGGTGGAGTCTCCATAAATAATTCTGATGTCCAGGTAGTTCAAGGAACACACTGGATAAAGAGTGATGCTGATCATTCAGATTTATCATTACATGATTAAAAAGTCTCAGGGTTGGCCTGAACTTCTGAAGTTATCTGAAATTGAATTTGTAATTGATTAAGACGACAAAGAGTAAGAGAATGCATATTTATTTAATAAATACCTTCTCCTCTAAAAGTTTATTGTTATTATTATTACTATTATTATTACTACAATTGTTTCTAAAGGGAAGAGTTGATCAAAGTTAAATGTCCAGAGATCAACAGCATTCTTCAAAGTCATTTTCTTAGAATGTTCTGCTAAATAATATAGCAAGATATTAGGGGACTGCAGCTCTGCACCATTCCTGCTCAATGTTATCTATGTGTCTAAACATATATTATTCTGAATTTTTATTTCCATGGCCTTAGTGTCAGTGTAGTTAGCACTTTTCTCTGTTAAGGTACAGGCCAAATAATCCTTTGATAATACAGTAAGTAGTATAATTTTCTCTTTTGGAGAACTCATGACAAGTGTGTAGTTCCATTAGGAAGGCAAAAGTCACAAACCCATTCTCCTGACCTTCACTCAGCATACGCTCAGAAGGATGAGCATTTGGACCATTATGCTAAAAGAAGATGAGAGCCCTTTTCACTGCTTTAATCATTCCTAGTCATTTTAATATGGTGCAATGTGTATTTTCTTTTTCTAGTTGAATTACCTCACTCTAAAGTGAAATATATTAAATGATATTCTCCATGGAGATGGCATTTTTATCCTAAGAAAACTCTACATTTCCTTTCAAACAATATTAGTCCATACAACTTTCCCTCTAAAATGTGGTTTCATGCTTATCTGGGAGATTACATAACATACTGCTGCTTTTAAAGATTCACACAAAACATTAATCTATTGAAGATCTGCAGCTGTCTTGGAAATAAGTTCTCTAAAATTGCTTACATCGTCATTTTCCAAATTAATTTGTCTATATATCCCCCTTTTCATTTAATATCTATGGCTTGCACACAACAATCCATTGTGTAGTATTGCTTTCTCTTCTGTTCAACTATGACATATGCTTTTTTCTATTGGAATGTGAAGTCACAGCCCACACGCCTAGCCTTCACTCACTGAGCCCTCAAAAAGATGAGCATTTGGACCATAACAGTGAAAGAAGACAGACATTTTCATTTTTAAAAATCACTCTGTGCCATGTTAGTACAATATAAATATGAGAATGCTATTTTTGGAGATTTAATTGTTCACATTCACTCATTCCATCTCTCTATTCCTCTTACAAAAATTTAGACACCAAATCCAGGTGAATCAATTTTGCACTAGAATCCTCCTTCTCGAGTCTTAATGCTACATCTCTAAACCATCACTTCTCATCTGAAACCTTGTGGTCTCTTTCCTGGTGGTCCCTGTGTCTTTCATTTGCTTCCATATGATTCTACTTATAGGTGCTACTCGTAGTGTCATATCCCTATTTAAATATATTTGATGTCTCCTCCTTGCATGAAGAATAAAATTCTAATTTCTTGGAATTTTATTAAAAGTTCTCATGATGTCATCTCAACTTTCCTAGTTTTTTTGCCTTTTATACTTCTACATTCATACTTTATTACATCTAAAATGTCAGATGTTCAAATATTCACCACCTAGGTTGGCACTTCTAGGGAGGTTATTCCAGATGTCTCCTTTTTAATAGGAACTGGAGCTTTTTATCCTACCCTGTTCACTTGGCTGCACCCATGGAACCCATGGAGGGGCAACCATGGAGGCCCTCTTTCTTCAATGTTTCTTTAAAGCTTTAGAAAAATTGCTTGGATTATGGATGAGACCTTAAGCAAAATGGACCAATGAATATTTTCCGTTGGGAATTTGGAATTGAGGCTAAGAGATTCTAGCCCTAGTTTGGTCAAACTTAATGAAAGAGAAATAAATCCAAGAGCTCTGGAAATCATGAAGACAGGAAAACAAGGGAAGCTAGTCTTCAGCAAAACATACAATGAAGCAGACATACAAAAAGAAAGAGAAATATGAGGCAGAACAATAAACCTTGCAGTATTTGGACATCTGATTCTAGTTTGTTCCTGAAATTTTCCATACTGTATCTCCAACATGTAATGTTTGTCCTTTAAGCAAGCTCATATCAGCCTCAATGCGTTTGCAACCAAAAGATCAAGGACCAATATAATGTGAAAACCCACGCACATCCACACATACACACACCCCACATTATTTTCCTGTGCTGGGAAAGTTTACCTCTCTGTACTCCTGCTTGTCAAAATCCTACCCATTATTTTAAACCTACCTCTTGCTTAAAGCCCATCCTAACCTGCCACATATAGATACTCACTCTATGTCTGTGGTATTCAAAATAATTTTACAACACATATCTTTGCATTATATATATTTGAGTGTAAGACCATGTCAGAGTTACCTTGTATAACCTAATGCTTATACCTAAAAACTTGTTTTAAATGTGGGAGGCATTAATAATAATATTTTTGAATTGAATTGAAGAAGAAATAAGACTCTGTATATCTACCTATTTCCTCTACAGATATAAACCTCTTGATGGAAATTCTAGCTCCAAATAAACTTCATATCAGCCATCATGATCATTTCCTGGAGAGTACACTTGTTTTCCTATTGTTATTGCAGTGAATGACTCAGTCGCAAAGATGATGAAACTTTGTCTCTTTGTAACTCCCTAGGAAGGGTGAGAAATCACATCCAGATTGTTGGTATAAATATGAGAAATATCAAAGGCAGTTTTTTGCAAAAATCCCAGAGAACAGTGAGAGAGGGTATCTCATGGCTGAATAGAGTTCCTAGCTGTGTTTGAAATACACTTCCAATGTATAAGGGATAAATTGCTTTTATATAACACCTTTAAAATGTATGCATAATGCAAAAGGGTAAAATCCAGTAGACATTGGCAAGTTGATAGACGAATAATTGTTAAATATGCTTTCAAAACCTAAAGGTCATCTGAAATTATCATAAATGGTATTTAACATCTGAATTGATTTTTGACAGTTTAAGCAATAAATGAACCAAAAATGTGGCTCATTTGAAGAAATAAAATTGTTTACACAGAACCTAATGTAGAGACACAGCTTCTTACCTCTGCCCCTGCAATAGCACTTGCTGAATTAGGGACAAAAGTCCACTCCAAGGGGGTAAGTCTTGACAAGAGGGAAAAAGACCTGAGCTGGAAGGATAGACAAAACTTGTTTCTTGCAGTGGACTTTACCAAGAATCCAATTAGCCAATATTTGTGTTTTGTAGCAGGCATTATTCTAAGGAAGTGGAAGGAAGGGAAAGGCAGGATAGGGAATGGGAAAGACAAACCATTTTTTACTATCTATTAGGTGCCAAGCAATGCATTAATTGCTTTACTAGTGTCTCATTTAATATTTTCAATGTAATCCTTCTGAAGTATACATTAAATTGAATTTACAATTGGAACCTATATAGGGTTTCATTATATTTGAGATGCTGATGTTGATCATCTAATAAATTAAACAGTTTGCCTCAGTTTTGCCCCACTGTTAACAATGGCTCCAAGATTTATACTGAAGTCCATGTTTTTTTAATTATGAACCTTGTGCCAAAATCCTGTTTTCCTGACTTTTACTTTATCTATCTATATCCAAGACCTTGGATGCTCCTATTACACACTGTGTGACAGTTAGTTTTGGGCTTGAGTACTATTTTTACCTAACTAAGAAGGACACAGGGTTTTCTCCTACCTATACACAAGATATGAAGCAAACAACATTATGGAATCAATTCCTACTTATATAGTTCCAGTTTGTAAGTTCTTTGTCAAATAACAGCATTGACAATGTTCCTCACATGGTGATTATGAATATTCCATAATAGAATTTAAGATTATGGTATTAAAGTGCCTAAGAAGAATAAAGAACCTGGAAATGCTCTAAATACAGGAGGTCAGGCTACTGTAATTTATGCTCCCTAAGTTCCTGAGATACTGTGAAATGATAGACTACAGATCTCTTTATTTTTATTTTTTTAAAACATCTTTATTAGAGTATAATAGCTTTACAATGGTGTGTTAGTTTCTGCTTTATAACAAAGTGAATCAGTTATACATATACATATATCCCCATATCCCCTCCCTCTTGTGTCTCCCACCCACTCTCCCTATCCCACCCCTATAGGTGGTCACAAAGCACCAAGCTGATCTCCCTGTGCTATGCGGCTGCTTCTCACTAGCTATCTATTTGACATTTGGTAGTATTTATAAGTCCATGCCACTCTCTCACTTCGTCCCAGCTTACCCTTCCCCCTCCCCGTGTCCTCAAGTCCATTCTTTACCTCTGCGTCTTTATTCCTGTCCTGCCCCTAGGTTCTTCAGAACCTTTTTTTTTTAGAGTCCATATATATGTGTTAGCATACGGTATTTGTTTTTCTCTTTCTGACTTACTTCACTCTGTATGACAGACTCTAGGTCCATCCACCTCACTACAAATAACTCAATTTCATTTCTTTTTATAGCTGAGTAATATTCCATTGTATATATGTGCCACATCTTCTTTATCCACTCATCTGTCGATGGACACTTACGTTGCTTCCATGTCCTGGCTATTGTAAATAGAGCTGCAATGAGCATTGTGGTACATGACTTCTTTTTTTTTTTTTTTTTTCATGACTCTTTTCTGAATTATGGGTTTCTCAGGGTATATGCCCAGTAGTGGGATTGCCGGGTCATATGGTAGTTCTATTTTTAGTTTTTTAAGGAACCTCCATACTGTTCTCCATAGTGGCTGTATCAATTTACATTCCCACCAACAGTGCAAGAGGGTTCCCTTTTCTCCACACCTTCTCCAGCATTTACTATTTGTAGATATTTTGATGATAGCCATTCTGACTGGTGTGAGGTGATACCTCACTGTAGTTTTGATTTGCATTCTCTAATGATTAGTGATCTTGAGCATTCTTTCATGTGTTTGTTGCAATCTGTATATCTTCTTTGGAGAAATGTCTATTTAGGTCTTCTGCCCATTTTTGGATTGCGTTTTTGCTTTTTTGATATTGAGCTGCATGAGCTGCGTGTATATTTTGGAGATTAATCTTTTGTCAGTTGCTTCATTTGCAAATATTTTCTCCCATTCTGAGGGTTGTCTTTTTGTCTTGTTTATGGTTTCCTTTGCTGTGCAAAAGATTTGAAGTTTCATTAGGTCTCATTTGTTTATTTTTGTTTTTATTTCCATTTCTCTAGGAGGTGGGTCAAAAAGGATCTTGCTGTGATTTATGTCATAGAGTGTTCTGCCCATGTTTTCCTCTAAGAGTTTTATAGTGTCTGGCCTTACATTTAGGTCTTTAATCCATTTTGAGTTTATTTTTGTGTATGGCGTTAGGGAGTGTTCTAATTTCCTTCTTTTACATGTAGCTGTCCAGTTTTCCCAGCACCACTTATTGAAGAGGTTGTCTTTTCTCCATTGTATATTCTTACCTCCTTTATCAAAAATAAGGTGACCATATGTGTGTAGGTTTATCTCTGGGCTTTCTATCCTCAGAGACCTCTTTAAAATTAGCAGACCTACAGCAAAAAAAGTATAGGAGGTGGGTCTTTTGAAAAAGATGTTTTAATAAATTTCTGAAAATAGGAAGTGAGTAGAGGAATGATGAATCAGATTAAGAAAAATTTAGGTATACCATAAAAGCAGAGCAGACTACATTTATGTTCTAGGGAGCTGATGTTCACAGATACATCTCAGAAAGGCCCAGAGCCTAAGATTTTAGGTAAGAGAGAACACAGTAGTGAAACATGGGACTGAAAGTGGGGTGTTAATTGAAACTATACACACAAATGTTGATACACACACATAATCACAATCACATTCTTCCCGTTACACCACTTTTCAATACACAGCAGCCCAGCATTTGCCAAATTAAAAATAATAATAAATAAAATAGTGGGGATTCCCTTTTTTGGCAACATGTTTGTCTAAACATACATAATTCCTCAGAGGAACACACCTAAAAATATTAGACAAAACATGTTTACAAAAGGCTTTTTATATGAAGAGCTGAGATGGAAAAAATAGTAAGGATAATTTTCTGTGCCAAGTAGAGGAGAGTAATAATGCTTTTAGATAAACAGGTTCTGAATCTGGCCTCTGTCCTGAAAGTTTCTGCTGGCCCATGTAATTCTGATGGCCCATGCTTGGTGTGCTAGAAACAAAGCAGAGGGCCTGAGTCCTGCGGGAAACGGTCCTAGGGATCCCACACACTACCAAGAACCACAAGAGGATAAGCTATCCATGAGTGAATAAGGAGGGGAAAAAAATCCACTTACTGAGGAAGACTGAGGAATTGTTCTTACTCCAAATCTCTTTGGATGAAGTAAAACAGTACACCTCGAAAACTCGTAATAACAAGCCAGTACTCTCAAAAATGTGACACTCTCTATGTAGCCTGAAACTCTTAAGGAAGGAATGTTGTTGAAAGCGATTAGCAATTCCTGTGTCCCCAGATGTCTGGCAGAAACAATAAAAGTAAATGACCTACAGCTCTATGTATCACATAAAAAAGTATGTTCTATGAAAAATAATTGTCACGAAAGAATACATACAATACGTCTCCACTTACAGGAAGCTTACAAACATGTAAAACCTGAGAGAGAGAGAGAGAGACTCTTGTAACCTCTGGAGAGCGGCATGGGTTGTGACGCTATTATCAAAGTCACTAGGAGCATCAAAAATATTTAAACATTCTAGTTTTTTAATCAGGTTGGTGCTGACATAGGTGTTCTTTTTATTATGCTATTTTGTATACAGGATATGCTGTAAGTAATTAAAAATTAATTGCTCAAGAGTGAAGGATATTAAAAAAAAACAGCTGCCTCCATAGCTACCTGCAATAAAATTGGGCCTGCCAGTCAAATACCCTCCCCCACATACACAGAGCCCTGCACTCAGCATGCCTCTTGCTTTATTTGTAATCATGATCAAACTACAAAGGTTGTCCAGATATAATTGATAAAATGCTGCAACCTGAAAAAATTTGGCCTAGAAAAGTAAAGAGAAAAAATGACCCTGGGGGGCATGAGAAAGAGGTAATTAAATTTAATCAGAATAAAACATTTAAAGACTAGACTGTATTAACATCTTCAAAAATTAATAATAAAAATAATCTATAAAGTGAGATTGTCCTGAAAAATTAGGCCACATTACAAATTAACACTGTTAATTGTTGAAATTAAATAAATGTGCTATATTAATGGTTGTGGCACAAATCTGATATAATCTCCTAGAAATTAAAACATACCAACAAGAAAAAATATAAAAGTTAAAAGGCAAAAAAGACCAAGCCAGATCCATCATTTTATTACTGTTAATTACCCAGAAAAAAATAGATAAGAAGGATCAAAGGGAATTATCACAAAAACAATAAAAGAGAAATTCTCAGAACTGAAGAAGGATATAATCTTCAAGCAGGAAAGACCCATCCAGGATTCAGAAAAAGAAATCAAAACAAAAGGATGATCAACAAGAGCCACACTTAGATGTAGCATTTTGAAATTTCATATGACACAGATAAAGAAATTACCAGAAATCCTTGAACAAAAAACATAAACTCACCAAAAAAAGAAAAGAGAGAAAATCATACTGGAATCAAAATTTCTTGAACCAAACTAAAAGTAGGGAAACAATGTCTCTAATGTTCTCAGGTGAAAGGGTTTTTAACTTAGAATTCTGTACTAGTTCAATTGGATACTACTTAGACAGTTAACTGCTTTCATATTCTTTTTTAGGGAATTATATGAGGGTGTGCTCTAGAAAAAACAGGGAGGAAATCACAAAACAAAAAGACAGGGCATCTAAACAACAATGAAGTACACTCAGGATATTAGTGATGTGAAGTCTTTGGAAAACAGGTGTGAATCTGACTCAAAGAGTGATCAGTGTAAATGAAAGATAAAAGCTGAGAGACATGAGTTTTTTGAGGCAAGTGTATGGCAAACAAAGGAGAATCAACAGTTTTGATAATGTCTGTAAATATATGATGATGGTAGAGAGTGCAAGGGAATTTAACAATGGAAGAAAAATAGAGCCACACAGGCAAATAAATGTAATCATAGTACAACACTTGGTTCTGTAGTAAAGGTCTTAGTAAAATCCTAATAATGTAAACATTATTTACAAGTTTTCCAATACAAACCACAGAACAGAAGATAAGTATTACCAACTTGGTGCTGAAAAGTTAAAAGGGCATGTAATGGGGAACACTTTTCCATGAATATTAATTTCATGGATTTCACCTCACATCATTGATTCTTGTTACCTTCCATCTCTGCATGAGGTTTAAACTCAAAGGTAGGGAGTTTTCAACTAGGACAGCAGGCTTGACTAGAATGAACACTCTGTAAAGTATAGAAAATATCAGTGGCAATAATGTGTCAATGCAGCTAGCATTGGAAGGAAAGCATATATGACTAGAGAAAGTCAAAGGAAAGTTTCTACCTAATTTTGGACATGGAGAGTTAATAATTAGAAGAAGCAAAAATAAAGACTGAGACAGGAAGGAAGGAAAATCAAATATTCATAATTATTCATCATTCATTTAACACATATTGATTGAATGCATATTATGTTTTAGACAGGGTTCCAGGTGCTGAGGTACAAGCACCAAATAAATTGGACAGAAATCTCTCCTCTCAAGGAGTTCAATTCTAGAGAGAGACTAGTAAGAGTTAACACTACATTTTACTATGCATGAGACATTATTCACAGTACTTTACATATGCCAACTTGTTTGATACTGACTTTCCGCTCTCTAGGACAGAACCAGGATGTAGTGATGTGAGTATAAGATACATTGGAGGTAATACTGAAGGCAGGATCTCTCCCCACTCCCTATCCAGAAGGAGAGGGATGTGTGAACATTCCCAGAATAATCCCTCACACCTTTACCAATCCAATGCATGGCCATACTGGCATGGCTGGCAAAAGAAGGCAACTTAGTTCTCCCAGTCCAATCTCATTTTCCTTGTGACATTGTGTGTTAATCTGGACAGACTAAGCTACACTCAGAAGCAGTCACCATGTCTCAGTGGTTCAGCACAGCAAAAATGTATTTCTCATTGTTGTTTCACTTGCTGCATTAAGGTCTCTAAGGCATACAGTCACCCACAGACTACGGATGGAGCTTTAACTCATGCACGATCCTGCCTCCCATCAACTCCCCTCCTCACAGGTCCTCAGCAGCCCACTCTCCGCTGCCTCCCAGATGCTGCTGCCCTTGGCTCCTGGTGGGGATCTGGTACCAATGTCTGGGCTGGATGCAGGGAGGGTAGAGGGTGAGAGTCTGCTCTCACCTGACAAATATCCTTTGCCTGAGGGAAGGCACATTATATAGCAAATAAAATACACCATGACACACTGAAAGATTGCTAGAGAAAGGCAAAAGCTATTTTTCTTGCATTTTGAATAAATGGCCTTACATTTTCATTTTGCACTTGGCTCCACAAATTATGAAGTCTATGTGTTCAGATATTTATGCAGATAAGTGTGCATTAGGAAAACAGGAATGCCCAAACATTTTGAGGACTATTGGATACAGTATCTGAGTTGCCATTTAGGTCATGAAGTGTCATCACGGTATCATTGTTAGTTTGGGGACATATAAGGACCAGGAAATAAATGGAATTCTGGACTAGAGGTAACATATACTTGGTTTACTGAGTCTGCAGCCCCACTTGGTGGTCATTTCCCAGCTCCCTGAAATGTATAATTGGAATTACCATTCTTAACAGTAACCTCCACAATTGCATCCTTGTCTGTGAGGTAAGAAATATGGTGAGGGGGCCAAGTGGAAGCTACAGAAATGCCTCTTCCTTCTGGCCAAGAGTGTTAATCAGAAAAAAAAATCTCATGAGTAGGGGCATGTCTGTATGGGGGGTAGGGACTGAGACCAGCACCATCACAAAGGGTCCGAAGGATGCAAACATATGGTTCCTTAACCCATCTCCTTTACTTCACCAGACTGGTCTCTGACTCACTACTATAAATCATATAGTACTGCAGGATGATGTACCACTACTGTAAAACAACTAAAGGAAGTCCCAACTGCAGCTTCTGTGCCTGAAAATTAATATGGCATCAAGGTTAGTAATTTAGCAGCACTGCTGTAAATGTATGCTTTTCTATTCTCAGGAGAAAAGAGGATAAGCAACAGTTAGTATTCATATGGAATAGATAACAATGATTATTTCCAGTTTTGCTCTAAGGATATGTTAACTCTCCTATCCTCTGTCTAGTATGGACCAAGTTGGACCTCCAACAGAGAGCATCATAATGATCCACAACATCAGGCTGAATCAAGAAAGAGAAGTTACTAAGTTGCAAGCCTAGATAACATACACATACTCTTGAGTGTGGGAAGTAAACCCTACAAAAATTCAGGGGCTTGACAATCATTAAACATTTCAGGGTTCTGTTAACAAGAGGTGTAACAGGACATGGTCTCCAAAGCAAAAGATGAAATATTGCATCTTGCAGGTCCGACCAATTAATGTTTAAGGATATTCTGGAGATGGTATTTTCCAGCTGGGAAATTGATCTGACCCATATACTGGGCGACATGAAAATCTGCCATGTTTGAATGAGGCACAGAGCAGGACAAGGCTCTGAAGCACATCCAAGCCCTGATGCTTGGGCCATACAATCTGGAATATTCTATGGCTTTAGAACTACCAGTGGATGAAACTATGTCATGTAAAGCTTAGAGTAAGCCCCAGTGGGAGAATCACAATGGTTAAGTTCTGGAGCGAGGCCATGGCACCTGCAGCAGAAAATGATATAGGCCCCGGGAGGGGCAGAATGCTTGATCATGTAAAACCAAATGACCACAGATCTGGAACTTCCCATTGTGATCTGGGTTCTGTCAGATCCAGGAAGATCAGGAGGGCCTAGGAGCAATCCATCATATGATGGAATTGGTGTATCAGAACTGATCAAACAACACACTCAAGCTGCGTCAGTAAGTGGCTGAGGTTCTTGCTACCAAAGCACAAGTATACCTCCCTCAGCTTATACCTATATATGAGGGATCCCTTAGAATCTGTTGTAGGAGGAGAAAAATGATGCCAGAGCATGGTTTGCACATGGATCAGTTTGGTATGTTTTGGTGGCAGCCAAAAACAGATGGTGGCTGCGTTGCAGGCTCTCATACTTGGGAAACAGTAGAAAAGGAAAACCCTCCCAACCTGCCCAGCCACTTTGTGTGGAAGCAGAAGAGGCCCTCCAACTCTGGACTAGCAAATTGATATCAAGCTAATTATGAAGATGTGCATGTAACTGAGAAAAACTAAAAAATAAATAAATATGATTGCTACTTGAGGTTACAAACTGGTTTGTATCAAGAGGCAATGATAAATCATTATCTCTGCAAATCATTATTATTTAAATATTTTACTACTTGCCTGAATTAGACTGATTAAAACACATACACATGCACACGCACATACACGGGCACAGCACTCGCCAGTCACCCTTGATATTTACCTTACCTTCCTCATGCCTTTCCTATTCCCCCAAAGTGTCACAAATTCTCCTTTGATTCTTACTCCATAATATACGATATCACTCTTGTCCACTATTGAAACAGCTTTCTAACTAGTTCTCCTGTAGGAAGTGCTGTCTCCATTTTATAAATGCTCTGAACGTCCGGTCTCCTCATTGTAGCTAGAGTCATTTTCCAAAACTACTTTTGATCACAGTGCTTCCTTGTTTAATACCTGCAGAGCTTTCTCTTACAAATGAAGTCCAAACATAAAATATACGGCCCACGCTCTGCTTCTTTTTCAATGTCCAGCTTTAGCTCCCAATCTTTGGACTGATCTCTCCTCTCCAGTCGTATTGAACTGCTTTTAATCTTTGGAATGTGTCATTTTACTTGCACCTCTCTGTCCTTGAATATGCCATTTCTTCAGCCTGGAATATGTTCCTCATTCCCTCTGATTTCATTTAATTAGGTCCTCAATTAAAAGTGGCCTTATATACACTACCAAATGTAAAATAGATAGCTAGTGGGAAGCAGCCGCATAGCACAGGGAGATCAGCTCTGTGGTTTGTGACCACCTAGAGGGGTGGGATAGGGAGGGTGGGAGGGAGGGAGATGTAAGAGGGAAGAGATATGGGAACATATGTACACGTATAACTGATTCACTTCGTTATAAAGCAGAAACTAACACACCATTGTAAAGCAATTATACTCCAATAAAGATGTTTAAAAAAAAAAAAAGAAAAAGTGGCCTTGATCCAGGACCGTCTTTCCTCTGCAAGACTGGGTTGAAGTGCCCTGCCAGTGGTTCCTGAGCATCCTGTACATTCCAATGAGTGATATGTCATGCCCTGTAATTACTTGTGAAATACATATCTCACTTCTTAACAGTAAGCTTCCTGAGGACAGAAGCAACTGTGTCCATATATGTGTATTATATATTCTTATACATATTGTATATATTTACATATCTATACACATATGTTCATACATATTTATTTTGCATGTGTTCGGGTGCTTAGAATCAATAATAATTCAGACTAGGTTTTGATTTAAATAGTTACATAGGACCACTTGAATCCTTAAAAGAAGACTTGACATAAGAAGCAGAGCTGCAATAAACATAAAGGATTGCATTTTAGAGAATTATCATGCTTTCCAATTTAATAAGTTTAAATAAGTTTAATAAGTTTAATAAGTTTAATAAGTTTAATTTTAATAAGTTTAATAAGTTCTAGAATAAAATATATTAATAAGTTAATTAATTAATAAGTTCTAGAATAAAATATATTAATCTTTAATATATTAATTAATAAGTTAATTAATTATTAAGTTCTAGAATAAAATATATTAATCTTTAAAAAATGGTGTGCTTAGTAAGTTTTTGATATTTAAAAACTCCATAGTTTAATAGTTAAATTCTCCTGGTGGAAAAGTAGCCATATGGAGAAACCCATTTTCAAGTATCCATATGGAGAAACCCATTTTCTAAGTAAAGCAAAAACTTTTTAGTAATATTATGCTGTATATAAATTACCCATAATGCCTTAAGCGATGAGTAAACCAAGTATTTTTATAATGTTCTTCAAAATAAAAACAGTTTTATCTTCCTGGAGGATGTGACTGGTAGGTATAATCACATTTAATTTTCTTGCTTCACTAAAAATGGAGAAACACACACACTCCTGCCCACAGCCAAAAAAAAAAAAAAAAAAGAAAGAAAAGAAAAAAAGAAAGAAAGAAAAATCAGCAAAATTGGCCTTAGTTTCCTCACACCAGGAGTCCTCAATTATTTAAATGGATGTTTCCAGTATGCAGTACTTTCTCTCCATCAGAATCCCCCCACCTCACAGGCAACAAGCAACAGCAGCGCTTTTATTTACTTTGATTCTATTACATGGCTCATCTCAATCTGTATAAAAAAGCCTTAGAGAAATGCGTGGGCATCATCACTAATGCTCGTTATTAGAGCCTCCACTTCTCTTTAGTTTGGTAAAACAGCTCATATTTATTTTCCTCGTTATGTTGCATACATAGATATTATTAGACATATCAGATGGCAAGATTTATATTTTATCGTTTCTTCAAGTTGGTTTTTAATATCTTGCATCAATTTGAGTTCTGCAGTCTTACCTTGTCTTTCTGGGCCTGTACTGACTCCTACAAAGTGGACCACACAAAGATATGTCAGAAGAGTCTTCAGTGAAGTTCCCCTTCAGTGGAAATTTTAGCTGGGTCTTGCTTTGTTTTTGCTTTTTTTATATAACATGTTTGCAAGATTTTTTAATTGAAGTTTATGATTTTAGGGAGTTACAACATCCTTAGTGATTATACTGAGCTCTGATCCAGCCTCATGAGTCTGAGGTAAGATGTGTAAAGCAAAACAATTTCTAATACATTTCTTTAAAAGTGTATTTTTCACAGCTAAGGCAAAATTAAAATCTGAGCAGCCAATTCAATTTCAGGGAGGACTGAGACAAATGAAACTACGGCCATTTATGATTTTCTTGAGTGCTTATTATGTTTCCAGTACTTTGCTAACAATAACTTTTGATAGGATTTAAGCAAGGCCGATGGTCATTCTGCAAATGTCAAGACCCCAAAGTGAACAAGCTGATTTGTATTTTTGGAATAGGCTACTGAAATATTTCTAGAACAGAAGGTAATTTGTGTCTCCACTTCAATGTGTGTTACATAGAGATGGCTTTGGGAACATTTAACATGAAAAAAATCCAGCTCTTTAAAAAAAAAAATCACACAAATTAAAGTAGTTACTCTGAAAGAACTCTATGGGAATACATTTTGGGGTCTTAACATATCTTATCTACTCTGAGAATCAATAAACTTTATGATGTCACAGTCATGATACTATATGGGCATTTCATGAAATATAATGAAAGAATATGATTATGAAAGGGAAACTGATGAAGTAGAATCAATAAAATGTCACTAAGTCTGGCTCATTCACTTAAAAGGTCTTAGGGTTATGTAACAGTTAAAGGTCATTGAGCCTTAGTGTCTCCTTATATTAAATGGGGATATTATCACCTAACTCCTAGAGCACTTGTGAGCATAACTTAAATGACATAATTGTGTCAGGCTCCTGCTTAATGATAAGTTGTTCAATAAACATTAATACTCCTCACCAAATTCATTGGTTGCATTCTTCTGGAAGTCATACAAAGGAATTCTAGTGATTTGGTGATTTTCTTTGAAACTGATTTTTGTTTTCATGTAGCTGTTTAGTGACTTCCTAATGCTGCTTCCTGCTGGAATAATGTATTGCTGTATGCATTCTCATGTGCTTTATCCAAGCACTGATATATTAGGTGTAAAATAACTTTAAACTCTTTCCAGGTCCAGCTGGGTTGGGATCAAAATCCCCTAGGAACTCAGCTTGTAGTAATCTGTAACTTATTATAGGTATCAGACCAAAAGTGACTCCAGAATTTATAAAATGGCTTTCTACATGTAAGCATCAATTTTATTCAACTATTATTTATTTTATTTATCATGTGTTTCAGAAAGTACTTCATACGAATATTAGAGTTATATTTTAAATATTACTCAGAGGTGCCATGGATTCACCTGTCTCCTTCTTATCTCAGTTTCTTACAGGAATGGAGGAAGGATGCAAGAGTGAAAATTCCTGAATGACAAAAGTTAATATGTAAGTCTACTGATGTCTTTATGTTCCTGTGAGGAGGCTGTAATAGTAAACTCATCATTTAATTAAACTCCACTTTTCATTAAAGCACTTTTTCATTATACAAGTACTTAAAAAAAAACAAGTGATTAATAAGTATCAAATATTTAGGAAGTGAGTTCAAATGGAACCAGAGGGACTGACAGTGACAAATGGTATGTGACTAAGGTTAGGACAAACATTCTCCTAGGATTATGTACATATAATGTATGTATGTCTGTGTATTTATATGTAGTGTGTGTCCATGTTTTTTTTTAATATTTATTTACTTGGTTGCGCTGGGTATTAGTTGCAGCAGGCGGTCTCCTCAGTTGTAGCTTGCCAGCTCCTTAGATGTACCATGCAAACTCTTAGTTGCGGCATGCACGTGGGATCTAGTTACCTGACCAGGGATCGAACCTGGGCCCCCTGCATTGGGAGCATGCAGTCCCATCCACTGTGCCACCAGGGAAGCCCCGTGTGTCTGTGTTTTAAAGGTTTTTCTAAATTTTTACTGATATAATCTGTATAATTATTTTCTTATTTAAATCTTACAAAATATTTGAGTCATCTAAAAATTTCAGATTTTGCCATTGTTAGATTTTATTGTGGATATTACTTTTACAAAATTCAAAATTTTCAGGTCAAAACTTTTAAATCTATCCCTTGTAAAGAATACTATATTGAAAAAAAAAAGAATACTATACTGTCCTTGAAAAATGTAGGCAATAATAATTTTATTTTGTACTCTATATTAAATATAATCAGTATCATTCTATGTTGATTACTTTTATGTAGTCTAATTTTTCTGGGATCATTTTTGTAAATTTTAATCGCAATGAATGGATATAGATATATTTATGTTTACTTCGATAGTATATTTTATGCATTTTAGCTATTGTGATTTTTTTTGCTATTTATTTATTTATTTATAACATCTTTATTGGAGTATAGTTGCTTTACAATGGTGGGTAAGTTTCTGCTGTATAACAAAGTGAATCAGCTGTACATATACATATATTCCCATTTCTCTTCCCTCTTGCGTCTCCCTCCCACATTCCCTATCCCACCCTTCTGGGTGGACACAAAGCACCGAGCTGATCTCCCAGTGCCATGCAGCTGCTTCCCACTAGGTATCTATTTTACATTTGGTTGTGTATATATGTCCATGCCACTCTCTCATTTCGTCCCAGCTTACCCTTCCCCCTCCCCATGTACTCAAGTCCATTCTCTACATCTGCGTTTTTATTCCTGTCCTGCCCCTAGGTTTTTCAAACCATATTTTTCTTTTTTTGTTTTTTTAGATTCCATATATATGTGTTAGCATACGGTATTTGTTTTTCTCTTTCTGACTTACTTCACTCTGTATAACAGTCTCTAGGTCCATCCACCTCACAGCAAATAACACAATTTCATTTCTTTTTATGGCTGAGTAATATTCCATTTTATATATGTGCCACTTCTTCTTTATCCATTCATCTGTCGATGGACACTTAGGTTTCTTCCATGTCCTGACTATTGTAAATACAGCTGCAATGAATATTGTGGTTCATGACGCTTTTTCTGTTTGTTTTTTTGTTTTTGTTTGTTTGTTTCTTGTTTGTTTTTTACATCTTTATTGGAGTATAATTGCTTTACAATGGTGTGTTAGTTTCTGCCTTATAACAAAGTGAATCAGTTATACATATACATATATCCCCATATCTCTTCTCTCTTGTGTCTCCCTCCCTCCCACCCTCCCTATCCCACCCCTCGAGGTGGTCACAAAGCACTGAGCTGATCTCCCTGTGCTGTGTGGTTGCTTCCCACTAGCTATCTATTTTATATTTGATAGTGCATATATGTCCATGCCACTCTCTCACTTTGTCCCAGCTTACCCTTCCCCCTCCCCATATCCTCAAGTCCATTCTCTACTAGGTCTGCATCTTTATTCCCGTCTTGCCCCTAGGTTCTTCATGACAAGTTTTTTTTTTTTTTTAGATTCCATATATATGTGTCAGCATACGGTATTTGTTTTTCTCTTTCTGACTTACTTCACTCTGTATGACAGACTCTAGCTCCATCCACCTCACTACAAATAACACAGTTTCGTTTCTTTTTATGGCTGAGTAATGTTCCATTGTAAATATGTGCCACATCTTCTTTATCCATTCATCTGTTGATGGACACTTAGGTTCCTTCCATGTCCTGGCTACTGTAAATAGAGCTGCAATGAACATTGTGGTACATGACTCTTTTTGAATTACGGTTTCCTCAGGGTATATGCCCAGTAGTGGGATTGCTGGGTCGTATGGTAGTTCTATTTTTAGTTTTTACAGGAACCTCCATATTGTTCTCCATAGTGGCTGTATGAATTTACATTCCCACCAACAGTGCAAGAGGGTTCCCTTTTCTCCACACCCTCTCCAGCATTTATTGTTTGTAGATTTTTTGATGATGGCCAATCTGACCAGTGTGAGGTGATATCTCATTGTAGTTTTGATTTGCATTTTTCTGATGATTAGTGATGTTGAGCATCCGTGCATGTGTTTGTTGGCAATCTGTATATCTTCTTTGGAGAAATGTCTATTCAGGTCTTCTGCCCATTTTTGGATTGGGTTTTTGCTTTTTTGATATTGAGCTACATGAGCTGCTTGTATAATTTGGAGATTCATCCTTTGTCAGTTGCTTCATTTGCAAATATTTTCTCCCATTCTGAGCGGTTGTCTTATCATTTTGTTTATGGTTTCCTTTGCTGTGCAAAAGCTTTTAAGTTTCATTAGGTCCCATTTGTTTATTCTTGTTTTTATTTCCATTTCTCTAGGAGGTGGGTCAAAAAGGATCTTGCTGTGATTTATGTCATAGAGTGTTCTGCCTATATTTTCCTCTAAGAGTTTTATAGTGTCTGGCCTTACATTTAGGTCTTTAATCCATTTTGAACTTACTTTTGTGTATGGTGTTAGGTAGCGTTCAAATTTCCTTCTTTTACATGTAGCTGTCCAGTTTTCCCAGCACCACTTATTGAAGAGGCTGTCTTTTCTCCATTGCATATTCTTGCCTCCTTTATCAAAGATAAGGTGACCATATGTGCGTGGGTTTATCTCTGGGCTTTCTATCCTGTTCCATTGATCTATATTTCTGTTTCTGTGCCAGTACCATACTGTGTTGATTACTGTAGCTTTGTAGTATAGTCTGAAGTCAGGGAGCCTGATTCCTCCAGCTCCATTTTTCTTTCTCAAGATTGCTTTTGCTATTTGGGGTCTTTTCCAAATAAATTGTGCAATTGTGCAATTTTTTGGTCTAGTTCTGTGAAAAATGCCATTGGTAGTTTGATAGGGTTGCATTGAATCTGTAGATTGCTTTGGGGAGTATATTTATTTTCAAAATGTTGACTCTTCCCATCCAAGAACATGGTATATCTCCCCATCTGTTTGTATCATCTTTAATTTCTTTCATCAGTGTCTTATACTTTTCTGCATACAGGTCTTTTGTCTCCCTAGGTAGGTTTATTCCTAGGTATTTTATTCTTTTTGTTGCAATGGTAAATGGGAGTGTTTCCTTAATTTCTCTTTCAGACTTTTCATGATTAGTGTATAGGAATGCAAGAGATTTCTGTACATTAACTTTGTATCTTGCTCCTTTACCAAATTCATTGATTAGCTCTAGTAGTTTTCTGGTAGCATCTTTAGGATTCTCTATGTATAGTATCATGTCATCTGCAAACAGTGACAGTTTTACTTCTTCTTTTCCGATTTGGATTCCATTTATTTCTTTTTTTTCCCTGATTGCTGTGCCTAAAACTTCAAAAACTATGTTGAATAATAGTGGTGAGAGTGGGCAGCCTTGTCTTGTTCCTGATCTTAGTGGAAATGGTTTCAGTTTTTCACCATTGAGAACGATGCTGGCTATCAGTTTGTCATATGTGGCCTTTATTATGTTGAGGTGATTTCCCTCTATGCCTACTTTCTGGAGGGTTTTTATCACAAATCGGTGTTGAATTTTGTTGTAAGCTTTTTCTGCATCTATTGAGATGATCATATGGTTTTTATCCTTCAGTTTTGTAATATGGTGTATTACATTGATTGATTTGCAAATACTGAAGAATCCTTGCATTCCTGGGATGAACCCCACTTGATCATGGTGTATGATCCCTTCAGTGTGCTGTTGGATTCTGTTTGCTAGTATTTTGTTGAGGATTTTTGCATCTATGTTCATCAGAGATATTGGCCTGTAGTTTTTTTTGTGACATCTTTGTCTGGTTTTGGCGTTAGAGTGATTGTGGTCTCGTAGAATGAGTTTGGGAGTGTTCCTCCCTCTGGTATATTTTGGAAGAGTTTGAGAAGGATAGGTGTTCACTCTTCTCTAAATGTTTGATAGAATTCGCCTGTGAAGCCATCTGGTCCTGGGCTTTTGTTTGTTGGAAGATTTTTAATCACAGTTTCAATTTCAGTGCTTGTGATTGGTCAGTTTATATTTTCTATTTCTTCCTGGTTCAGTCTTTGAAGGTTGTGCTTTTCTAAGCATTTGTCTATTTTTTCCAGGTTGTCCATTTTTTTGGCATATAGTTGCTTGTAGTAATCTCTCATGATCCTTTGTATTTCTGCAGTGTCAGTTGTTCTCCTTTTTCATTTCTAACTCTATTGATTTGAGTCTTCTCCCTTTTTTTCTTGATGAGTCTGGCTAATGGTTTATCAATTTTGTTTATCTTCTCAAAGAACAAGGTTTTAGTTTTATTGATCTTTGCTTTCATTTCCTTCATTTCTTTTTCATTTATTTCTGTTGTGATCTTTATGATTTCTTTCCTTCTGCTAACTTGGGTTTTTTTTGTTCTTCTTTCTCTAACTTCCTTAGGTGTAAGTTTAGGTTGTTTATTTAAGATGTTTCTTGTTTCTTGAGGTAGGATTGTATTGCTATAAAATTCCCTCTTAGAACTGCTTTTGCTGCATCCCATAGGTTTTGGGTCATTGTGTTTTCATTGCCATTTGTTTCTAGGTGTTTTTTCATATCCTCTTTGATTTATTCAGTGATGTCTTGGTTATTTAGTAGTGTATTATTATTTAGCTTCCATGTGTTTGTATTTTTTACAGCTTTTTTCCTGTAACTCATACCTAGTCTCATAGCATTGTGGTCAGAAAAGATACTTGATATGATTTCAATTTTCTTAAATTTACCAAGGCTTGACTTATGACCCAAGTAATGATCTATCCTGGAGAACGTTCCATGAGCACTTGAGAAGAACGTGTAATCTGCTGTTTTTGGATGGAATGTCCTATAAATATCAATTAAGTCCATCTTGTTTAATGTGTCATTTAAAACTTGTGTTTCTTTATTTATTTTCATTTTGGTTGATCTGTCCACTGGTGAAAGTGGGGTGTTGTAGTCCCCTACTATGATTGTGTTACTGTCGATTTCCCCTTATATGGCTGTTAGCATTTGCCTTAGGTATTGAGGGGCACCTATGTTGGGTGCATAAATATTTACAATTTTTATATCTTCTTCTTGGATTGATCCCTTGATCATTATGTAGTGTCCTTCTTTGTCTCTTGTAATAGTCTTTCTTTTAAAGTCTAGTTTGTCTGATATGAGAATTGCTACTCCAGCTTTCTTTTGATTTCCATTTGCATGAAATATCTTTTTCCATCCCCTCACTTTCAGTCTGTATGTGTCCCTAGGTCTGACGTGGATCTCTTGTAGACAGCATATATATGGGTCTTGTTTTTGTATCCATTCAGCCAGTCTATGTCTTTTGGTTGGAGCATTTAATCCATTTACATTTAAGGTAATTATCAATATGTATGTTCCTATTACCATTTTCTTAATTGTTTTGGGTTTGTTATTGTAGGTCTTTTCCTTCTCTTGTGTTTCCTGCCTAGAGACGTGCCTTTAGCATTTGTTGTAAAGCAGGTTTGGTGGTGCTGAATTCTCTTAGCTTTTGCTTGTCTCTAAATGTTTTAATTTGTCTGTTGAATCTGAATGAGGTCCTTGCTGGATAGAGTCATCTTGGTTGTAGGTTTTTCCCTTTCATCACTTTAAATATGTCTTGCTACTCCTTTCTGGCTTGTAGAGTTTCTGCTGAAAGATCAGCTGTTAACCTTATGGGGATTCCCTTTTATTTATTTGTTGCTTTTCCCTTGCTGCTTTTAATATTTTTTCCTTGTATTTAATTTTTGATAGTTTGATTAATATGTGTCTTGGCATGTTTCTCCTTGGAATTATCCTGTATGGGACTCTCTGTGCTTCCTGGACTTGATTGGCTATTTCCTTTCCCATATTAGGGAAGTTTTCAACTATAATCTCTTCAAATATTTTCTCAGTCCCTTTTTTTTCTCTTCTTCTTCTTGGACCCCTATAATTCAAATGTTTGTGCATTTAATCTTGTCCCAGAGGTCTCTGAGACTGTCCTCAATTCTTTTCATTCTTTTTTCTTTATTCTGCTCTGTGGTAGTTATTTCCACTATTTTATCTTCCAGGTCATTTGTCCGTTCTTCTGGCTCCGTTATTTAGCAACTGATTGCTTCTAGAGGTTTTAAAATTTCATTTATTGTGTTGTTCGCTCTTTAGTTCTTCTAGGTCCTTGTTAAATGTTTCTTGTATTTGCTACATTCTATTTCTAAGATTTTGGATCATTTTTACCATCATTACTCTGAATTCTTTTTCAGATAGGCTGCCTATTCATTTGTTTGGTGTGGTGGGTTTTTACCTTGCTCCTTCATCTGGTGTGTATTTCTCTGTCTTCTCATTTTGCTTAAATTACTGTGTTTGGGGTCTCCTTTTCACAGGGTGCAAGTTCATAGTTCACTTTATTTTTGGTGTGTGCCCCCAGTGGGTAAGGTTGTTTCAGTGGCTTGTGTAGGCCTCCTGTTGGAGGGGACTTGTGCCTGTGTTCTGGTGGATGAGGCTGGATCTTGTTTTTCTGGTGGGCAGGACTGCATTCGGTGGTGTGTTGTGGGGTGTCTGTGAACTTATTATGATTTTAGGCAGCTTCTCTGCTAATGGGTGGGGTTGTGTTCGTGTCTTGCTAGTTGTTTGGCATAGGGTGTCCAGCACTGTAGCTTGCTGGTTGTTTAGTGGACCTGGGTCTTTGTGTTGAAATGGAGGTCTCTGGGAGAGCTTTCGCTGTTTGATATTATGTGGAGCTGGGATTTCTCTGGTGGACCAATGTCCTGAACTCGGCTCTCTCACTTTAGAGGCTCAGGCTTGACACCTGGCCAGAGCACCAGGACCCTGTCAGCCACTTGGCTTAGAACAAAAGGGAGAAAAAAAAGAAAGAAAAACAAAATAAATAAAAGAAAGTTATAAAAATTAAAAAATATTATTAAAAATAAAAGAAATTAAAAAATAATTTTAAAAAAGAAAGAAAGAAGAGAGCAACCAAACCAAAAAGCAAATCCACCAGTGATAACAAGAACTAAAATCTATACAAAAAAAAAAAAAATTGGACAGACAGAACACTAAGATAAATGGTAAAAGCAAAACTATACAGACAAAATCACACAAAGAAGCATACATATACACACTCACAAAAAAAGAAAAAGGAAAATATATAAATATATGTATTAAAAAAAGGAAGAGAGCCACCAAATCAATAAACAAATCTACCAGTGATAATACGCTCTAAATACTAAACTAACATAAACATAAAACCAGAAACAAATTAGATGTAGAAAGCAAACCCCAAGTCTGCAGTTGCTCCCAAAGTCCACTGCCTTAATTTTGGGATGATTCGTTGTCTATTCAGGTATTCCACAGATGCAGGGTACATCAAGTTGA
Source organism: Balaenoptera musculus (assembly GCF_009873245.2). Lineage (NCBI taxonomy): Eukaryota > Metazoa > Chordata > Mammalia > Artiodactyla > Balaenopteridae > Balaenoptera > Balaenoptera musculus. The sequence goes on along the minus strand of NC_045789.1, from coordinate 86,478,559 downwards.
TTGTGGAGATTTAATCCACGGCTCCTGAGGCTGCCCGGAGAAATTTCCCTTTTTCTTCTTTGTTCGCACAGCTCCTGGGATTCAGCTTTGGATTTGGCCCTATCTCTGTGTGTAGGTCACCTGAGGGCATCTGTTCTTCGCTCAGACAGGACGGGGTTAAAGGAGAAGCTGATTAGGGGGCTCTGGCTCACTCAGGCCGGGGAAGGGAGGGGTACGGAAGGTGAGGCGAGCCTGCAGCGGTAGAGGCCGACATGACATTGCACCAGCCTGAGGCGCACCATGTGTTCTCCTGGGGAAGTTGTCCCTAGATAATGGGACCCTGGCAGTCGTGGGCTGCACAGGCTCCCAGGAGGGCAGGTGTGGATAGTGACCTGTGCTTGCACACAGGCTTCTTGGTGGCTGCAGCGGCAGGCTTAGGGTTTCATGCCTGTCTCTGGTGTCCACACTGATAGCTGCGGCTTGCACCCGTCTCTGGAGCTCGTTTAGGCGGTGCTCTGAATCCCCTCTCCTCATGCACCCGAAACAATGGTCTCTTGCCTCTTAGGCAGGTCCACACTTTTTCCTGGACTCCTCCCAGCTAGCTGTGGTGCACTAGCCCCCTTCAGCCTGTGTTCATGCAGCCAACCCCAGTCCTCTCCCTGGGATCTGACCTCTGAAGCCTGAGCCTCAGCTCCCAGCCTCCGCCTACCTGGGCGGGTGAGCAGACAAGCCTCTCAGGCTGGTGAGTGCTGGTCGGCACTGATCCTCTGTGCAGGAATCTCTCTGCTTTGCCCTCCGCACCCCTGTTGCTGTACTCTCCTCCATGGCTCTGAAGCTTCCCCCCCACCTACCCCCGTCTTCACCAGTGAAGGGGCTTCCAAGTGTGTGGAAACTTTTCCTCCTTCACAGCTCCCTCCCAGTGGTGCAGGTCCCGTCCCTATTCTTTTACCTCTGTTTTTTCTTTTTTCTTTTGCCCTACCCAGATACGTGGGGAGTTTCTTGCCTTTTGAGAAGTCTGAGGTCTTCTGCCAGTGTTCAGTAGGTATTCTGTAGGAGTTGTTCCACATGTAGATGTATTTTTGATGTATTTGTGGGGAGGAACTTTATCTCCACATCTTACTGCTCCACTATCTTGAAGATCCCTGCTATTTATTTTTACAGTGATATTTGCTAGGCATTGGACAGAAGCTTATATTTTAATTGTTGGAACAAATAGCAACAAACATAAACAGGACAAAGGCATTCAATATGGACATATGGTAGGGTCAAAATATATTGCTATAGGAGAGATATGTAGAGACATCATTTCAGATTATAGAAAGGGCATGATGAAGTCTAATAAAGGGAAAGAATCATCAAACCAATGAAAAGAGAAAGGGTGAGTAGGTAAAGAGACCAACAGAAAAGAAATAATGAGGTTGTACCGGAAAAACAGGAGACAAGCTCTGTTGGAGATAGATTATTAAACATTTCAAGGTGGCTTATAGAATTTGTTAATAATAATAGCAAAATAGGCCACGTGAGGAACAGCCTGTGCTGGTAACTCCGCAAACTCTTCCTTCATAGAAATCTGAGGAGAGGTTTATAAGCAGTATTTTTGGATTACAAAATTTCCTTGGAAATACAGTCCTTCTATAAATATGAATCAGTAAAATAAAGTGTTTGCTGTGCATCTTGTGTGGGAACTACATATTTTTTTTTTAATTTTATTTTTTTAAACATCTTTATTGAAGTATAATTGCCTTACAATAGTGTGTTAGCTTCTGCTTTATAACAAAGTGAATCAGTTATACATATACAATATGTTCCCATTTCTCTTCCCTCTTGCATCTCCCTCCCTCCCACCCTCCCCATCCCACCCCTCTAGGTGGTCACAAAGCACCGAGCTGATCTCCCTGTGCTATGCGGCTGCTTCCCACTAGCTATCTATTTTACATTTGGTAGTGTATATATGTCCATGACACTCTCTTACCCTGTCACATCTCACCCCACCCCCTCCCCATATCCTCAAGTCCATTCTCTAGTAGGTCTGTGTCTTTATTCCCGTCTTGCCACTAGGTTCTTCATGGCCTTTTTTTTTTTTCCTTAGATTCCGTATGTATGTGTTAGCATACTGTATTTGTTTTTCTCTTTCTGACTTACTTCACTCTGTATGACAGACTCTAACTCCATCCACCTTATTACAAATACCTCCATTTCATTTCTTTTTATGGCTGAGTAATATTCCATTGTATATATGTGCCACATCTTCTTTATCCATTCATCTGTCGATGGACATTTAGGTTGCTTCCAGGTCCTGGCTATTGTAAATAGAGCTGCAATGAACATTGTGGTACATGACACTTTTTGACCTATGGTTTTCTCAGGGTGTATGCCCAGTAGTGGGATTGCTGGGTCGTATGGTAGTTCTATTTGTAGTTTTTTAAGGAACCTCCATACTGTTCTCCATAGTGGCTGTATCAATTTACATTCCCACCAACAGTGCAAGAGTGTTCCCTTTCCTCCACACCCTCTCCAGCATTTATTGTTTCTAGATTTTTTGATGATGGCCATTCTGACCGGTGTGAGATGATATCTCATTGTAGTTTTGATTTGCATTTCTCTAATGATTAATGATGTTGAGCATTCTTTCATGTGTCTGTAGGCCATCTGTATATCTTCTTTGGAGAAATGTCTATTTAGGTCTTCTGCCCATTTTTGGATTGGGTTGTTCGTTTTTTTGTTATTGAGCTGCATGAGCTGCTTGTAAATCTTGGAGATTAATCCTTTGTCAATTGCTTCATTTGCAAATATTTTCTCCCATTCTGAGGGTTGTCTTTTGGTCTTGTTTATGGTTTCCTTTGCTGTGCAAAAGCTTTTAAGTTTCATTAGGTCCCATTTGTTTATTTGTGTTCTTATTTCCATTTCTCTGGGAGCTGGGTCAAAAAGAATCTTGCTGTGATGTATGTCATAGAGTGTTCTGCCTATGTTTTCCTCTAAGAGTTTGATAGTGTCTGGCCTTACACTTAGGTCTTTAATCCATTTGGAGTTTATTTTTGTGCATGGTGTCAGGGAGTGTTCTAATTTCATACTTTTACATGTACCTGTCCAATTTTCCCAGCACCACTTATTGAAGAGGCTGTCTTTTCTCCACTGTATATGCTTGCCTCCTTTATCAAAGATAAGGTGACCATATGTGTGTGGGTTTATCTCTGGGCTTTCTATCCTGTTCCATTGATCTATATTTCTGTTTTTGTGCCAGTACCAAACTGTCTTGATTACTGTAGCTTTGTAGTATAGTCTGAAGTCAGGGAGCCTGATTCCCCCAGCTCCATTTTTCGTTCTCAAGATTGCTTTGGCTATTCGGGGTCTTTTGTGTTTCCATACAAATTGTGAAATTTTTTGTTCTAGTTCTGTGAAAAATGCCAGTGGTAGTTTGATAGGGATTGCATTGAATCTGTAGATTGCTTTGGGTAGTAGAGTCATATTCACAATGTTGATTCTTCCAATCCAGGAACATGGTGTATCTCTCCATCTATTTGTATCGTCTTTAATTTCTTTCATCAGTGTCTTATAATTTTCTGCATACAGGTCTTTTGTCTCCTTAGGTAGGTTTATTCCTAGATATCTTATTCTTTTTGTTGCAATGGTAAACGGGAGTGTTTTCTTAATTTCACTTTCAGATTTTTCGTCATTAGTGTATAGAAATGCAAGCGATTTCTGTGCATTAATTTTGTATCCTGCTACTTTACCAAATTCATTGATTAGCTCTAGGAGTTTTCTGGTAGCATCTTTAGGATTCTCTATGTATAGTATCATGTCATCTGCAAATAGTGACAGCTTACTTCTTCTTTTCCGATTTGGATTCCTTTTATTTCTTTGTCTTCTCTGATTGCTGTGGCTAACACTTCCAAAACTATGTTGAATAATAGTGGTGAGAGTGGGCAACCTTGTCTTGTTCCTGATCTTAGTGGAAATGGTTTCAGTTTTTCACCATTGAGGACAATGTTGGCTGTGGGTTTGTCATATATGGCCTTTATTATGTTGAGGAAAGTTCCCTCTATGCCTACTTTCTGCAGGGCTTTTATCATAAATGGGTGTTGAATTTTGTCGAAAGCTTTCTCTGCATCTATTGAGATAATCATATGGTTTTTCTCCTTCAATTTGTTAATATGGTGTATCACATTGATTGATTTGCGTATATTGAAGAATCCTTGCATTCCTGGAATAAACCCCACTTGATCATGGTGTATGATCCTTTTAATGTGCTGTTGGATTCTGTTTGCGAGTATTTTGTTGAGGATTTTTGCATCTATGTTCATCAGTGATATTGGCCTGTAGTTTTCTTTCTTTGTGACATCTTTGTCTGGTTTTGGTATCAGGGTGATGGTGGCCTCGTAGAATGAGTTTGGGAGTGTTCCTCCCTCTGCAATATTTTGGAAGAGTTTGAGAAGGATAGGTGTTAGCTCTTCTCTAAATGTTTGATAGAATTCACCTGTGAAGCCATCTGGTCCTGGGCTTTTGTTTGTTGGAAGGTTTTTAATCACAGTTTCAATTTCAGTGCTTGTGATTGGTCAGTTTATATTTTCTATTTCTTCCTGGTTCAGTCTCGGCAGTTTGTGCATTTCTAAGAATCTGTCCATATCTTCCAGGTTGTCCATTTTATTGGCATAGAGTTGCTTGTAGTAATCTCTCATGATCTTTTGTATTTCTGCAGTGTCAGTGGTTATTTCTCCTTTTTCATTTCTAATTCTATTGATCTGAGTCTTCTCCCTTTTTCTCTTGATGAGTCTGGCTAATGGTTTATCAATTTTGTTTATCTTCTCAAAGAACCAGCTTTTAGTTTCATTGATTTTTGCTATTGTTTCCTTCATTTCTTTTTCATTTATTTCTGACCTGATCTTTATAATTTCTTTCCTTCTGCTGGCTTTGCGGTTTTTTTGTTCTTCTTTCTCTAATTGCTTTAGGTGCAAGGTTAGGTTGTTTATTCGAGATGTTTCCTGTTTCTTGAGGTAGGCTTGTATTGCTATAAACTTCCCTCTTAGCACTGCTTTTGCTGCGTCCCATAGGTTTTGGGTCGTTGTATCTCCATTGTCATTTATTTCTAGGTATTTTTTGATTTCCCCTTTGATTTCTTCAGTAATCACTTCATTATTAAGTAATGTATTGTGTAGCCTCCATGTGTTTGTATTTTTACAGATCTTTTCCTGTAATTGATATCTAGTCTGATAGCGTTGTGGTCGGAAAAGATACTTGATACGATTTCAATTTTCTTAAATTTACCAAGGCTTGATTTGTGACCCAAGATATGATCTATCTTGGAGAATGTTCCATGAGCACTTGAGAAAAATGTGTATTCTGTTGTTTTTGGGTGGAATGTCCTATAAATATCAATTAAGTCCATCTTGTTTAATGTATCATTTAAAGCTTGTGTTTCCTTATTTATTTTCATTTTGGATGATCTGTCCATTGGTGAAAGTGGGGTGTTAAAGTCCCCTACTATGATTGTGTTGCTGTCGATTTCCCCTTTTATGGCTGTTAGTACTTGCCTTATGTATTGAGGTGCTCCTATGTTGGGTGCATAAATATTTACAATTGTTATACCTTCCTCTTGGATCGATCCCTTGATCATTATATAGTGTCCTTCTTTGTCTCTTGTAATAGTCTCTATTTTAAAGTCTATTTTGTCTGATATGAGAATTGCTACTCCAGCTTTCTTTTGATTTCCATTTGCATGGAATATCTTTTTCCATCCCCTCACTTTCAGTCTGTATGTGTCTCTAGGTCTGAAGTGGGTCTCTTGTAGACAGCATATATATGGGTCTTGTTTTTGTATCCATTCAGCCAGCCTGTGTCTTTTGGTGGGAGCATTTAATCCATTTACATTCAGGGTAATTATCGATATGTATGTTCCTATTCCCATTTTCTTAAATGTTTTGGGTTTGTTATTGTAGGTGTTTTCCTTCTCTTGTGTTTCTTGCCTAGAGAAGTTCCTTTAGCATTTGTTGTAAAGCTGGTTTGGTAGTGCTGAACTCTCTCAGCTTTTGCTTGTCTGTAAAGGTTTTAATTTCTCCATCACATTTGAATGAGATCCTTGCTGGGTAGAGTAATCTTGGTTGTAGGTTCTTCTCCTTCATCACTTTAAGTATATCCTGCCACTCCCTTCTGGCTTGCAGAGTTTCTGCTGAAAGATCAGATGTTAACCTTATGGGGATTCCCTTGTGTGTTATTTGTTTTTTTTCCCTTGCTGCCTTTAATATGTTTTCCTTATATTTAATTTTTGATAGTTTGATTAATATGTGTCTTGGCGTGTTTCTCCTTGGGTTTATCCTGTATGGGACTCTCTGTGCTTCCAGGACTTGATTAACTATTTCCTTTCCCATATTAGGGAAGTTTTCAACTATAATCTCTTCAAATATTTTCTCAGTCCCTTTCTTTTTCTCTTCTTCTTCTGGGACCCCTATAATTCCAATGTTGGTGCGTTTAATGTTGTCCCAGAGGTCTCTGAGACTGTCCTCAGTTCTTTTCATTCTTTTTTCTTTATCCTGCTCTGCAGTAGTTATTTCCACCATTTTATCTTCCAGGTCACTTATCCTTTCTTCTGCCTCAGTTATTCTGCTATTGATCCCATCTAGAGTATTTTTAATTTCATTTATTGTGTGTTTCATCATTGCTTGATTCCTCTTTAGTTCTTCTACGTCCTTGTTAAATGTTTCTTGCATTTTGTCTATTCTATTTCCAAGATTTTGGATCATCCTTACTATCATTATTCTGAATTCTTTTTCAGGTAGACTACCTATTTCCTCTTCATTTGTTAAGTCTAGTGTGTTTTGACCCTGCTCCTTCATCTGCTGTGTGTTTTTCTGTCGTCTCATTTTGCTTATCTTACTGTGTTTGGGGTCTCCTTATCACAGGTTGCAGGTTTGTAGTTCCCGTTGTTTTTGGTATCTGTCCCCAGTGGCTAAGGTTGGTTCAGTGGGTTGTGTAGGCTTCCTGGTGGAGGGAACTAGTGCCTGAGCTCTGGTGGATGAGGCTGGATCTTGTCTTTCTGGTGGGCACGTCCACGTCTGGTGGTGTATTTTGGGGTGTCTGTGGCCTTATTATGATTTTAGGCAGCCTCTCTGCTAATGGATGGGGCTGTGTTCCTGTCTTGCTAGTTGTTTGGCATAGGGTGTTCAGCACTGTAGCTTGCTGGTCATTGAGTGATGCTGGGTCTTGATGTTGAGATGGAGATCTCTGAGAGATTTTTGCCGTTTGGTATTACGTGGAGCTGGGAGGTCTCTTGTGGACCAGTGTCCTGAAGTTGGCTCTCCCACCTCCGAGGTACGGCCCTGATGCCTGGCTGAAGCACCAAGAGCCTTTCGTCCACACGGCTCAGAGTAAAAGGGAGAAAAAATAGAAAGAAAGAAAGAAAGGAAGGAAGGAAGGAAGGAAGGAAGGAAGGAAGGAAGGAAAGAAAGAAAGAAAGAAGCTATAATATAGTGAAGTAAAATAAAGCTATTATAAAGCAAAGCTATACAGACAAAATCTCCCCCAGAAGCATATGCATATACACTCACAAAAAAAAAAAAAGGAAAAGGGGAAAAATTAATATATCCTGCTCCCAAAGTCCACCTCCTGAATTTGGGATGATTCGTTGTCTATTCAGGTATTCAACAGATGCAGGCACATCAAGTTGTTTGTGGAGTTTTAATCCGCTTCTTCTGAGGCTGCTGGGAGAGATTTCCCCTCCTCTTCTCTGTTCGCACAGCTCCTGGGGATCAGCTTTGGATTTGGACCCGCCTCTGCGTGTAGGTCGCCTGAGGGCGTCTGTTCCCCGCCCAGACAGGACGGGGTTAAAGGAGCAGCTGCTTCGGGGACTCTGGCTCACCCAGGCCGCGGGGAGGGAGGGGTACAGAGGAGGCGGGGCGGGCCTGCGGCGTCAGAGGCCGGAGTGACGTTGAAGCAGCCTGAGGCGCGCAGTGCGTTCTCCCGGGGATGTTGTCCCGGGATCACTGGACGCTGGCAGTGGCGGGCTGCACAGGCTCCCGGGAGGGGCGGTGTGGAGAGTGACCTGTGCTCGCACACAGGCTTTCTGGAGGCGGCAGCAGCAGCCCCAGCGTCTCACGCCTGTCTCTGGGGTCCGCGCTGACCGCCGCGGCTCGCGCCAGTCTCTGGAGTTCGTTTCAGCGGCGCTCTGAATCCCCTCTCCCTGCCCGCCGCAAAACAAAGAGGCAAGAAAAAGTCTCTTGCCTCTTCGGCAGCTGCAGACTTTTTCCCGGTCTCCCTCCCAGCCAGCTGTGGTGCGCCAACCCCTTCAGGCTGTGTTCACGCCGCCAACCCCAGTCCTCTCCCTGCGATCCAACCGAAGCCCGAGCCTCCGCTCCCAGCCCCGCCCGCCCCGGCGGGGAAGCAGACAAGCCTCTCGGGTTGGTGAGCGCTGCTCGGCGCCGAGCCTCTGTGCGGGAGTCTCTCCGTTTTTCCCTCTGCACCCCTGTTGCTATGGGATCCGCGCTGTTAGCCGCGGCTTGCGCCCGTCTCTGAAGTTCATTTAGGCGGCGCTCTGAATCCCCTCTCCTCGCGCACCAGGAAACAGGGAAGAAAAAGTCTCTTGCCTCTTCGGCAGCTGCAGACTTTTTCCCCAGACTCCCTCCCGGCTAGCTGTGGTGCACTAACCCCTTCAGGCTGTGTTCACGCCGCCAACCCCAGTCCTCTCCCTGCGACCGAAGCCCGAGCCTCAGCTCCCAGCCCCGCCCGCCCCGGGGGCTGAGCAGACAAGCCTCTCGGGCTGGTGAGTGCTGGTCAGCGCCGAGCCTCCGTGCAGGAAGTGCGGGAATCTCTCCGCTTTGCCCTCCGCACCCCTGTGGCTGCGCTCTCCTCCGTGGCTCTGAAGCTTCCCCCCTCTGCCACCCGCAGTCTCTGCCTGCGATGGGGCTCCTAGTACGTGGAAATCTTTCCTCCTTCACAGCTCCCTCCCACTGGTGCAGGTGCCGTCCCTATTCTTTTGTCTCTGTTATTTCTTTTTTCTTTTGCGCTACCCAAGTACCGGGGGAGTTTCTTGCCTTTTGGGAGGTCTGACGTCTTCTGCCAGCGTTCAGTGGGTGTTCTGTAGGAGGAGTTCCACGTGTAGATGTATTTCTACTGTATCTGTGGGAAGGAAGGTGATCTCCACGTCTTACTCTTCCGCCATCTTCTCTCCTCCGGAACTACATATTTCTGCCTGATTTATTAGGAGTGCTATGTCCACATAGACTAAATAAATTATATGCAATCTTTAAGCATGATTTGGAAAGGTTTGTAGAATTTATATATAGAAAAAAAGTAAATCTATTATTCACATGCGAAATTTAACAAAGGTGAAAGCAAGCATTTTTAAATTTCACATTTTTCTAATATAATTAGTTGTGTGTGTATACGTGTGTTATGTGTGTGCACGTGCAAGCATTTTGGTAACGAGAATTGCTGAGCAGTGATTTAGTCAGATAATAAAATGTACTGCTTGCTCTTAAATTCTTGATTTCTTCAATGAATTTTTACATGCTCATCAAACCTTACAGTTATGTGTATTTTGATTATATTATAAATACCCAAATCACTCCTGATGCTCTCTAGCATCAAAAGAATAGGCTCAGCCCTAGCTTAAGCTGGACTCAGAGAAATGTATTTCTCAAAGATTTGCAGCTCAGTTTCACTCATTATTGAGTTTTTTCCATAATCACCTGTAAATTTTTATTCCTTTTCATTATGCTACTATTGTTAAAAATTTTCAATAAAGAACAGTATAACCTATTACAAAAATAAGTAGAAGGAAAATAATCTGATGTTCATTTGGCATGTAGGAGTTTAATGTTCTTCATAAATTCATTTCATCCATTCACTCCTTCATTTGAAAATATTTCTTATACACAAAAAACTATTCTAGGCACTGAGGAGATGGCAGTGAATAAAACTGACTAAACCCCTGGCTTCATGAATGTGAAATCCTACTTGGATGATACAGAATATAAACAAAGAAAGTAAATATATTAGTTGATGATAAGTGTATTGGTGTGAAAAAAAAAGAAAGGAGGAGAGGGAGTAAGTTTTAGGAGGGGCCATTTTATTTCTCACTGAAGGATTAATTGAGAAGGTAGAATTTTAACAATATCCTAATGGAGATCTGGAGCAAACCACACATATTTCAAGAAAGTATATAAAGACAGTGGAGAAAACAAAAAATAATTTTGGTTCAGAAGCATGCCTGATCTGTTTGATAAAACAGCTGTTGTAAGAATCCTGGAATTTACTCTGAGATAGGAAGGTGTTAAGAGTCTGCACAAAGGGATAAAGTGATGTGACTATTTCAGTGGGCTTGCTCTGGTAGCTTTATGGAGCATAGTCTGTTGGCAAACAAGAGCAAAAGCAGATAATTTAGCCAGGTAATGAGTCATGGACATGGCCTGTTTCAGTGTGTTTGTATGGGGGTAGTGAGAAGTGGTCAGAATCTAAATATATTATGAAGATAGAGGCAGCTGATTATCTTGATTGGGAGAATGAGAGAAAAAGCAAAGACGATTTAAAGTTTTTTCTTTTTTCCCCTGAGCAACTGGAAGGATAGAATTCCCATTAACAAGGGGGAAAAGCCTATGTATTAGCAGGTTTGGAGAGAAAGACCAATATTTCAATTTTGGACAAATTAATTCTGAATGCTCAAGATGAGATAAATTGAGGGAATAAGTAAAGATATCATATAGGCAGTTGAATATACAAGTTTGAAATTTCAAGGGAAATCCAGGCCGAAGGTATAAAGTTTGGGGTCATTATTATCATCATCAGATATTTAGAATCAAAGTCATTATATTAGATAAAGTCTTCAAGTTAGTGAGAATGAACTTTCAAGTGAGCAGAAATAATCTAAAGAGGTACAAGGACTCATCTGAGAATCAGAAGACAAAGAATAACCATTAAAAATAATGAGGAGAAAGAAAGAATCCTACTCCACTCATAGTCATTGGTTACTTTTAAATTGCCAAGCATTTTAATTCATGATTTAATTTATATTTTAAGTAGTAGATATTGTATTTGGATTCTGGTGTTGGGATTTCAAGTCAAGTGAACTTTGGACTATTCAGCTAACCCACAGTCCTTTCAACATTTGTGTCTTTGGGTTCACTAGATGAAAATATCAACTATTAACAGTGGCTTAAGGGATAAGGCAAAAGGGATACAGTTAACATCAGCCACAAGAATTTAGTAAACATCATTTCAACCTAATCTGAGGTGATACACAAAACCAATAAGTTCGGAAAGAGTTTGAGGTGCATAAGGAGGATGGGAGAATTTCAAACAAGGAAAGGTCATTAGGCAAGAACAATCGAAAAACTGAGGCTCTGCATATTAAAAATAGGCTTAAATGAGTTGCTCAGTAGAATTCCTGGGCTGTCAAAGATCAGGATGAGGCACTAAGTTCCTGACATATACAATATGAACAAATGTAATCCTATGATGTGGACACATCTCTTGCTTTTATTTTTGTTTATTTATATATGTTTTTAAAGAAGACTGTTTTTTGGCCATGCCACAACATGTGGGATCTTAGCTCCCTGACCAGGGATCGAACCTGTGCTGTCTGCATTGGAAGAGCGCAGTCTTTTTTTTTTTTTTTTTTAAACTTTTTATCTTTTTTTTTTTTTTTTTAATTTATTTATTTTTTATTTATTTATTTTTGGCTGTGTTGGGTCTTCGTTTCTGTGCGAGGGCTTTCTCCAGTTGCGGCGAGCGGGGGCCACTCTTCATCGCGGTGCACGGGCCTCTCACTGTCGCGGCCTCTCTTGTTGCGGAGCACAGGCTCCAGACGCGCAGGCTCAGTAATTGTGGCTCACGGGCCTAGTTGCTCCGCGGCATGTGGGATCTTCCCAGACCAGGGCTCGAACCCGTGTCCCCTGCATTGGCAGGCAGATTCTCAACCACTGCGCCACCAGGGAAGCCCAAGAGCGCAGTCTTAAACAATGGACCGCCAGGGAAGTCCCATCTCTTGTTTTTATGTTTCCTATTAATCCTCAAGTACCATATATCTCTCCTTGAAGGAATTTCAGAATCCCCATTTTATCCATTTTAGAGCTTCCTCATCACTGTATTTCATGTCAATTTTTATAGATATAGCAGTGAACTAAGAAGAAAAAAAAGAAAGAAAATAACCTTTCATTTAACCTTTTTCTATTCATTGCTAAGGATGTCTTCTAGTCAGAATAACTTAGAATGCTAATAATTTCCATCATGGATATATTTTTTTGAATAGAATTATTATACATCTTATAAATACACATGTGTTTAGAACATAGACACAAATGGATGCCTGTATGAAAAAGAGGAGTTGGCAAAGTTATATCTTATTTTCCCTCTCTCATTTGATTGATACCTATGTATAATATTACCACATTTTATAATATCACTTTCAGATATATGTGTGGCACAACGATGTCTGGTAAGCTCCGTTTATCAATATTTATGAACAGATTCTATAGATCATAAAATTTGCTGAAAGCTCATAGGTACTAAATACAGTAAAAACATTTCAGGACAAAAGTGAAATCACATAGGCAAGCTATGCTACTGAAAAGTTCCAGGGCTGACTGAGAAGTAAATATGATTCCGGATTTCTTAAAATCCTAGTGAAAGTATCTGTGAGTCATGATGGACCCACAACATAGGCGATCCCATGCAACTGGGAGCACCATGAGAAAAGTGCTTGCCTACTCTGATTCTGCTTGACAGTAGCCTCCACTTGAAATTATATTATCCCTGATTTGGCCCTACTTATTTGTATCAGTACAAAATCCTGGGAACATCATTTGACTTCCAGGATCAAGAAGGGAGACTCTGGAATCCTATCTGTCTGCTGTTACCCTTGCTATTCATGAGTACTTTTTTGTTTTAAGCCAATAGTGCATAGTTCATAAGTGTAGTTCATGAATACCTGGGGGTCCCTGAGATAATTTCAGGTGATTTGAAGATCAAAAATTTTTTTTCTATAATTATATGAAAACATCGTTTGCCCTTTTATTATGTTGACATTTTGATGGCACAAAAGCAATGGTGGGTAAAAAGCTTTTGTATTTTACTTTCTATAACTTGAAAAAATGCCTGAAAAACTGTGGTTACTCAAACGTGGGATTTTGATGCACATTTTCTCCAAATGAATGAAGTGATCTTCTCAACCTGCAGTAATTGTTGATACAATTTGAGCTTTCCAGTGAAAATTAGAAGTTTGGAAAACTTGACTCAACCACTGTGAACTTGACAGGTTTTCAGCACATGTACCAGTTTTTTATGTTGCAACAAATTACCACAAACTTAGTGGCTTAAAATCATAATCATTTATTAACTCTCAGGTCTGTGGAGCAGAAGTCTGGGTATGGCACAGCTGAGAGCTGTCTTACAAGGCCGAAATTAAGATGTCAGCCAGGCTGCATTCATCTCTGGAAACTCATGTGTTTGTTTGTAGAATTTTCCCTAGCTCATGTGCTTGTTTGTAGAATTTGTCCTAGCTCATGTGCTTGTTTGTAGAATTTACCCTAGTTCATGTGCTTGTTTGTAGAACTCAGTGGTTACAGGACAGACTCTACTTTCTTACTGGCTCTTGTCCAGAGGTCATTGTCAATTCCTAGAGGCCACTCTCAAGTCCTTTCCATGTTCCCTTCCCCTCCAACTTCCAATCCAGTAATGGAGAATCTTCCTCCTGTCAAATCTCAGTCTTTAGAAAGAGACTAGTCTTTTTTAAGGGTTGACCTGATTAGGTCAGTCTCACCAAACAAAATCTTCTTTTCTTAAGGCCAACTGTGCCATATAGCATAACATAATCATGGTAGTGAATCTCATCCTATTCATAGGCTCAGCCCATACTCAAGGAGAAGGAAATGTACAGGGTGTATACTGATGATTAGGTATCCACCACCTCATAAGCTCAGAACCACATTATTCCTGAGCATAGAGTGAATTTACATCTTTAGGTCTGGATCACAATTTCCTTTCAACCTTCAAAATACAAATGATCTTACTGTATCACTTCTTCTCACACAATTGGGTTATTTTCCAATCTCTGAAAAAAATTACTCTGTGCCTCGAGGAAGCTCATTTCCACCCTTCTGTGGAGATTACCTACCTAATGATGAGGCTAAAGTCCACAATGCTCAATCTTACCCTGCCTTTGAGATAGGGTTCTTTTCAGTAAGTTCATGATAATTTTCTGCTGTGTTGCTATGAAAAAGGAAAGGACACGATAAATAAGTGCTCTTGCTGTTAGAATTCTTGAACACAAAAACGTATCTGAAGCAGTCCCTGCTTCCCCCAAGAATCTTAAAGTATGGTAGAGGGCAGAACTCTAAACCTAATTCTATCACTAAATTATCCCTGTTCTAGTTGCCATACTGGTTCCCAGAGTTCCTATATTATATGGAAATGATCTGTCCATGCACTGCTAATACCATTTATTGAGCACTCCCATTTTGCTGGGTGCTTAATAATGACAATGAGGATGATAATATGAACCACATATATATCACTTACTTTCCTCAGCATTATATCCTAGTGCAATATTACTGTGGTACTAGTATTATTCCAATTTTATAAACAGGGAAACTGAGGCACAGAGAAGTTGCATACCGTGTACAACATCCTGTGGTCTCACAGATAGTAAGGGGCAAAGCCAAGCTTACAAGTAAGATAGTCTAGATCCTGAGACTGAACTCTTAGTCTTTACACCTTGCCACCTCTCTTAAATTTCTGAAAATTATTCAAAAATATAAACTTCAATAAGATAAACACTATATACAACTGTTATTTATATCAAATGTCCAGTAAAGGACATAAAGAGTTTTCCTAAAACAATTCTGAGGTATCCTTGTGAGTTCCACTTTAATGGGAAGAAAAATGACACGATAAACATATTTAGCTATAACCATTTCTTGTGCACCTAGCTGGGCATTTCTATATGCAATTTCTAGAACAGCTAATAATCATTCATTCATGAACAACATTATCTGTTAATGTCCTTGAAATTAATGGAAGGCTAAGGGTCCAGATTTATTTTGTCTCTCTCCATCTCAGAAGTGAATCAGATAATCTCTTCCCAGGACTTCAAGGATAGATCATTTCCTATACAAATCATTCCTCTTTATATCACCCCGAAGCAGCATTTTTCACTACTAGTCTCTTTTCTCATGTAAGTCTATTGTTGTAAAATTAAGGTCCTGGATGTTAACATGTTAACTGGCCATCTTCAGAAAATAAGAACACCTCCCCCCTCCGTTCTCTCTTTCAGCATGAAAGAATAATTTTGTTTTGATTATTCAGCATAATTAACTGTCATTAGAAGAGGCTCTGAAAGCCATGTGGTCAGCATGACTTAATAAAGACACTGAGTCTGAGAGAGTTTAGACGAGTTGTTAAAGTTCACACAGCTAATTAATTGCATAACGTGGATTAGAATGCAGAGCTCCTGATTCAAAGTCTAGTGGTCTTTGTCAGGATTATGTGATACCCAACAAAGCCAGTATGTATTAACATAATCATATTTCATGACCAATCTCCACTCTGGTATCTGATAATAGGGACTAGATTTTTAAAATTTATTCTCCTTTCCCTTTAAGTTTCTTAACAAAGAGTGGAAGTGAAAGAAAATCATATTCTTTTTTTTAATATGAAGCTTTTGTTGACTTGAATAGCAGCCATAAAGCAGTGAAAACAGAAGCTCTTCTTAAACTTAATTATAGATACACTAGTAGTTCTTTGTAGTCAACTCTTCATTTGCATGTCTAATGTCTTGCATTATCTTTTCACATTTACATTTATTAAGCAAAGAAAAAATGATTGTTAAACAGTCTACATACATTAAGCAAAGCTTTTCTTCCCCTCTGCTTTGAAAAATATCCTACTCCGTATTGGGGTTTAAATAAATGGCAATATTTATTAATTCACAAAGACATATAGCTTTGTGATTATGAACAACGGAAAATATGAGAAAAGGTAAAGTTGGCAAAAAAAAGTCTTTACAGAAAAATTTCATGTCAGTCAAAAACATTAAAGCTTGATGCTTTGAAACTCCAATCGCTAAGCCTTGGGCATAAAACAAGAAAGCGACAAGGCTGACTGAATAAAACACACATTCACCAACAGTTGGCAGGTTTTGAAAGTGCTAAGATATGAATGTTGGGTTTTATATATTTATAAATATGTATTAATGCTTGTCTATAGGTATTTAAAATTATTTAGAGGTACGATTCTTCAGGAAAATAGGAATATAAAAAATATTCATAGATTGAAAATGCAATAAAAGAAACACAAAATGCAATATTTGGGAAAAATATTGAAACATGATGGCCATTAAATATCTAAAAGATGTTTAAAAGTACGTTCTTAACATTGAATATTTAGGTGGAGTTTGAAATTTA
This sequence comes from Balaenoptera musculus, assembly GCF_009873245.2. Lineage (NCBI taxonomy): Eukaryota > Metazoa > Chordata > Mammalia > Artiodactyla > Balaenopteridae > Balaenoptera > Balaenoptera musculus. The sequence goes on along the minus strand of NC_045789.1, from coordinate 86,462,195 downwards.
ACTTTTGCTTTTACATTAAACGCAGAAAGGCATTTTCTTTTTCTTAATCAAATGCGGTGTTTTGCCTACCAAGCAATGCTCAGACAAGGCAGAGCTGTCATCAGAAAGCTGATTCAAGATGGGAAAGGATGAATTTCTACTTACAAAGAGAGGACAAAGGCAGGATCTTGCAGCCAGGGTTTTAGAGTTGGACCTTGAGTGAAAAGGGTCATTAGAGCCATTATCAATTCAATGTCACTTTGGAAGATGTCAATTAGGACTGCAGTTCTGAAGGGATCTTTAATTTATTTATCTATGTATGCCATTTATTAAACTAAAAAAAAATCAACTAGTCCTAATGTGATAGTTTGCAATATATAAAAATATTGAATCATTATGTTATACACCTGAAACTAATATAAATTATATGTCAATTATACCTCAATTAAAAAATATTAAGACAGCTCTAGAAAAGTACGATTTTAATTGCTTTCCCTCCAAAGGCAAATTTTTTTTGGACCAAATCAAGAAAGCTATAAAAGGCTTTATTGTGTGAGAGTCTCAACGTGCATTGGACTGAGCCCTCTTGATTCCACTGTTCTTAATTCTACCTGGTTCACTCTTATCTTCCTTCTTAAATGTACCCCTATTCCACTATAATATTTTATCCACTATAACCATATAGCTTCTGAGATAGTCTCCTGTTTGAACTAATCCTCTCCTTCCACTGTCCTTAAACAATGCTATTAGGACCATATTCCCAGATATTCAATGGAGTGAAATAGTGTAAGTTAAAAACAAACAAACAAACAAACAAAAAAACATATCATAAATGTCCCTTAAATGCTAAAAGTTTGCAAGTAGACTCAGATGAATGTGTGCTATGTCAACGGCCTTTAGCATTTTTACACATTTTACTTCATATAATTTCCTATTCAGCACTGGTGTTTAACAATTTACAGATTAATTAAAAGGAGGATTTCTAGATTTAAACAACAACAACAACAAAATACCTCTGTCTCTGAATCATATCTTCACATAGGTGGAAAAGACATAACTCATCTAACCTATCCTCTCTCCGAAGTAGAAATACTTACTTACCTCCTGAAGTGTCACCAGCCTTTTCTTGAAGGGTAAAAATTATGGAGAGTTTAGTACTTCTCAAGACAGCCCATTCTGTTTTTAGCTCAATATCTTTGTTAGAGCATTCTCCCTTTTATTGGTTTAATTCTAGAATTTGTTTATGATTATGCTTCTATCAAATAAAACAAGATGCAACTGGAACACTTTTACACTGATTATAGTTAGAATGTCTCTATTTACTTCTTGAATTTTTCCCTAAATTAACATTACCTTATGCCTCTATTGTTTTTGGTATAATGATGCAGTGATAGTTTTATTATAATTATTTTAACAACTGGCACAGTGCCTCTCAATTAGGAAACTTTCTTTACTTAAAAAAAAAAAAAAAAGTACCTTGAGCTAGGAAGGACCTCAAAAGCAATGTTGACTAGGGGCCAGTTGAAAGAGAAATGTATGTGGCTGATTTGCACGCAAGAGAGAAATGTGTTTTACCCAAAGAATGAAATTTTTGTTGGGTGGAAGAGGAAGCAAGACTGAGGGAAGCTGAAAAAACTTTCCTCTCCTTCCCACTCAATGCACTGAATGCAAAAGCCAAGAGACATTTTATGAATCATGATGACTTTGTTGCCAGAGAGTAACAAAGGGGAGAAGGGATTTTTGTCCTTATTTAGCTTTGATGGTTAGTGTCCTGCCGTAGATTGGTGCATCATGGGAACTTCTTATCTGCAAGGCTAATTTTATTGTAATGAGGGCACAACGAGCAAAAGGTTGCATTTGGATGCCAGAGATTCCTGCCTTTTCCCAACTTTCTTTGCCTCTAGGACCCTTGTCACCCCGAAATGTGTGGTTTCCTGTCAGTCTGGAGGTTCCTGCTTTTTTCTGCTAAAGGATCTCCGTTGTTCACAAGGTGTATGGTTTCCTGCCATTTGGCCTATCCCCCCTTCTCTGCTCACATCTAGCTAGCTGCCTACTCTAACAACTTCAGTTCACATTTCAAGACATTTGCAGATACCACGTAAACCTGCCTCCCATTGCCACTTGATATCTTCTTTAAATTCTGCCATTCGTTCCTATGTAACGAAGTCATTGATGTTTTGTGAAACATGAAGCAGGTGCTGAATTTCACATCTGGGTATATTTTATGCAACAGGCAGAACACACTCATATCAAGAAGCTTGAGAAAACCATATGAATATGAGTGCACTGGGAAATTGGAGAAATGTTATGAGTATGCTAAATTGTCATATTCCATGGAATTACACCTAGATTTTTTAAAAATGTAAGGATTATACCTAAATACTATTTAAAAAATCCCTATTTTCCTTTTCTGCATGTAGCGTAAAATGTGCTCCCCAGAAAATGATGCAAAAGTGAAAAAAATGAGCCAACTGTTTCAGAGTTCTCATTTACTCTGTGGTTAATTTATCTCATTTATGTTTCCAGATATTGAACTCTAAAAAATTGAAATATACCCCCCCCAAAAAGCCTAACAAGTTCACATAAATGCCCTCTTTCTGTTTTGAAAAGTTCTAATTTACCATTTTCAGCTTCAAAATAAGTTAGCATCTCTCACAACATAATTTAAATGATCAGTGGGTGAGTTATGCTTTGAGAAATTTAAATTACCCATTTACTCGTTCAACAAATATTTACTGATTGCCTACTATATGCCAAACACTGTTGCAAGAGTTAATTTTACAAAAATGAAAAAGACATATTCTTCATCCTGCATACACTCAGTAACTAGTGGAATGACAAGTAAACAAATTTATTTTTTATTTTTAAGCAAATTAAACCAAGTTTCAAAACAATATGTATAGTACAAACTGATTAAAAATTTAAAAAGACATAGACATAAATCCTTGTATGAAAATGCTGGAGATACATAAAACACTATAAATAGTGAGAATAGGAGCAGGACGGGAAGGGATGAAATCTATTACTTTTTATACACCTTATATATTTTTGTACTGTTTGGATTTATTCTATTTATTTATTTTTGCAGTAATTTCATAATTTTAATATGCATTATCTGCAATAATACTGTGATAGCTCCATACCGTGGATTGGCACATGATACTTAGAACAGATTTATTAAATTTGTCTTTAGGTAAATAATACATGTTTTAAAATTGCCTAAATATACCATTCTGAGTCATTTCACTCCACCAGGAAAATAAAGAGCTTTTCCTCTCTTTAAAAAAATTAAATACCAAAGCAACTACCTTTAAATAAATAATGTTATATTAATTACATTTAAAAATTCACAATAAGGCCAAAGTTCTCTTTCTATTAGCATGGCTGCTCAGTCATGATTCCCGGAACACTCTGCAAAGGTGAGTCTTCTGGAGGAGCATGGGCTGAGGCCAGGTGGCGCCTCCTACTTTTCAACCTCACCTTTGTTTCCTTTTCCTCTGCTTTTTATCTTTAGTAGGAGAGAAGGCAGCCTTAGTACTGGATTCAGTTCTGAAAGGTTGAGGGGAATTTCCTATTACAAGTCAGGAAACGACCTAGGTGTTTCCAGAGCTTACCTGAAGGGTGCTTCCTTCCAAGATCCTTGTAGGAACAGGCAGCTTGTGCTCCACCCCAACAGCTGCTCCTGCCACGAGTGGGACAAACTGCAACATAATCCGGCGGCATCATGCCACAGCCAGCTGCTCGGAGGATGCCTAGAGCTGGTGACGGCTGGCACCTAAAATACGAACGTGCCAAGGAGAGATCTGTGACATTTGTCTGGTGTATGATAACAGATTGACTCTTTTTCCCCCAAATGAAGTAGTATTAGTTCTGTCCTTGTAAACATACACAATACGTAGACTTGTTTTACTTAGAGCGGAAAATTATGCAGTTAAGTGCAGCACCAGGCGTCCGGCAGCAAGGTCTTTCCGTCAGGGTTACACGCAGCCCGCGGGTGTCTGTCTGTCTGACTGTCCTACACCCGTAAGTGGAGGTGGATTAAATTCATCAGGCAACTGCTCTAACTGGAAAATTTGCCGATGTCACCAAGTAGCTCCACCTGACTTTATCTGGACAGACAGAAGTAAATCATTCCACCGGCTGAAAACAACCAACCAAAACAAAGAAGACTACGTTGTTCCTTCTCCCCAACTGAAATCCACACAAAAGGATCCTTAGAATTCCCAAATTTCCAGAGTAGAAATGGAGTGACCTGAAATGTCAAAGGCCCCATTGTTTTGTAAAGAAAGTACACCTCAAAATAGTCTAATTCCACATAGGAGCAACAAAGTACTGTTTCGGCCTCAGCGCCGGGGGGCGGTGGCTCCGCTGGGGCCCAGCGGCAGGTCCGCGGGCACCAGGCGTGTCCTCCCCAGAAGGACCAGGAGGCTTCACTCTGACGGGAACCCGAGTGCTGGACGGGGAGACCCTATCGGAGCCAGAGCCTGCTTTTGTCGCGGGTTGTTTTGCTCAAGAGTGACTTCTGCCTTTAAGGAGTTTTAAGGCCGCCTGGGTTTTGTGTTTTCCGTGCTGAGGTGTAAAGCGCAAGCGCAGGGCCCTCTACCCACTGAGAAGATGCGCTCCGAGCATCGCGAGAGTCAGTGTTTCCTGTGGGCGCCGCGGAGTTGATATTCAAGTAAGAAGAGCTCTCCCGGCCGTCGGTTCTGGACGTCCTCTGCTCGCACGGCTGCTAGCCTGTGTCCACACTCAGGGCAATGACCACGCTCTCTCCATCTGCGGTCTTGACCCGCTTCAGCTCCTAGAACTGCTCCAACGGGTCGTGCGCGGTTCTGGCGTTTGGCCGGCAGGGAGGCGGCCGCAAGGCGTGTGTCGCCATTACGTGCAGAGGACTCGCCATTGCAGCGTTCACTTGGAGGAGACTGGCGCCACGTGAGTCCTGCGTTGCGTTACAGATTTTATTGCAAGCTGGTGCTGACCTAGAGGTGCCTGTTGCACTGTGGTGATATGGTCATGGCAGGAATAGGTTCTTCTTTCACTCTTTGACGTCTGTGTGGTCTCCGTTCCCTGGAGGCTCTGCTGTAGGAGGGACCAGCACCGCCGCCCGAGCCACCACGGGCTGCCCGGCGACGGTCCTTTGGATTTATTTTTGATGTGTGTGTACGTGTGTAAGTGCACACATCTATATATTTATTACCTATAGTATAAGTTATATATATAAAGAATAATATATATAATAATATATGATATTTAAATATACAGAGAATCTTGAGCAAGTATCAAGCAAGCGACTTTTAAAAAATGAATTAAAGTCTGTATTTTACTCTCATTTCCTTAATTTTTTTCCAATGTTCTCTTTTCTATTCCACAGTATTGTTCAGGGTATAAAAATGCATTTTAGTCATTGTGTCTTCTTAGGCTCCTCTTGGTTGTGATATTTTCTCAAACTTTCCTCTGTTTTCGGTGATTTCGACAGTTTTGAGGATTACTGACCAGAAATTTTATAGAATGTCCCTCAATTGGCATTTGTCTCTTTTTCTTTTTCTTTTTTTTCATGATTAGACTCAGGTCATGGATATTTGGGAGAAAGCCACACAGGTAAAGTGCCATTCTCACCACACTATGTGTCAAAGGTATATACTGTTAATATGGCATCACTGTTGATGTTAATTATCTTGCTGAGATGGTTTTGTCAAGTTTCTCTACTGTAAAGTGACTTATTTTTGCCCCTTTCTACAGTGTACTCTTTGGAAGGAAGCCAGTATGCACAGACCACACTTGAAAACCTGGGCAGTTTCTGACTGTGAAGCCCAGGAAAGTGTGTGTTTGGGGAACTAAGTGTGTGTGTGGCAAGAGGGCTAAGACTGTGGCTCCCAGGAGCTTCTCATTGTCACTGTAGGCCACACTAAGCCTCAGGCAATTTGGCAAAATTGCCGTTTCAGTATTTCTGCTAGTTTAGGGCTCTAACAGTTCTTGCTCTGTGTAAGCAGATCTCAGCTCTGACTCTGGAGTCCTCTAGCTTTCTAGATTTCAGGTTGCAGTTTTCCCTACAATCTCAATTTTTTTGATAGGTCTGAGAAGAGTCGTTGAGTTCAGTTTGTCCAGCTTTCTCTTACTGTAAGGATGGTGTATTGATTTGCTAGGGCAGCCATAACGAAGCACCACAGACTGGGTGGCTTAAGCAACAGAAATTTATTTTCTCACAGTTCTGGAGGCTAGATCAAGGTGTCAGCAGGGTTGGTTTCTTCTGAGGCCTCCCTCCTCAGATCATAGATGGCCATCTCTGTCTCATCACTGTGTCTTCACATGGTCTTCCCTCTGTGTTTATCGGTAATCTCCACTTCTTATGAGGACACTAGCCAGTCATATTGGATTAGGGCCCAGGATCTCATTTTAACCTAGTTACTGTATCTCCAACTACAGTCACATTTTGAGGTACTGGGAGTTAGAATTTCAACATATGACTCTTGAGGGGATACAGTTCAGCTCATAACAGATGGTAATAACAATTTTCAGCTTTTTACATATTGGAGCTGAAACAGGGAACTGCCGATAAGCAAACGTTTAATGTCAATGTTTAATGTGCAGTGGTTGGGTGTACTAAATATCATTAGCAACAGGTCTATGGTGAATTATCACTAAAGGGTCTATATTAGTCAGGGTTTTCTAGAGAAACAGAACCAATAGGAGATCTATATCTATCTATCATCTATCTATCTGAAGAGATTTATTATATGGCATTGGCTCACTTGACTGTGAAGGCTGAGAAGTCCCACCGTCTGCCCACTGCTAGCTGGAGATTCAGAAAAACCTATGATGTAGCTTGAAGGCCTGAGAGCCAGAGAGCCGATGGTGCAGATTCCAATCAGTGTTTGAAGGCCTGAGAACCAGGAGTACCCAGGGCAGGAGAAAATCAGTGTCCTAGAATTAGAGCCAAATAATTGGTGCTTATTATTAACAAAGCCAAAGAGGATGATCTCTTAAAAAAAGGAATATGACTCTTATACTGTCAGGAGCTCAGCTGATCAGAGAGAGCAAGAACTGAGCTTCCAGATGTCAGAGTTGCCAATTAAAGCAACAAGCCATAAATGAAAGGATTAAGCCTTTCATTACTTACTATGATTGTATAAGCAAGAATTATAAAAAACTTGAAGAAACGCCGATTCCATTGTCCCCTATTGAATGGCACACCCATCAAGGGTCAGGTAGATTAGAACAGACGTGGTGGGTGGTGGTCATCTTACTTTTGAGGGAAACCTGAACAAAAGGCTCCAGCAGTTTTATGGACTATAGGGAGTTGTAACGGGGAAGAGGTAGGAGTGGAAAAGTCCTGGGTGCTGAGTCAGAGTTGGGGAAAGTTTAAGGTTTCTGCCTTCTCCCCAATAAGGAGGCCTCGGGAGGTGCCAAGAAGACCTTTGCCTATGACTTCAGATGTAGAGACCTGGGAATGAATGCCTGGGCTAGAAATGGAAATATGTGAAAGCCTGACAGGCTAGGGGGCCTGTTTCCTTAATTGCAACTCCCTTCAGAGACTGCTGTGCGCTGCTGTGCACCAAGCCTGGCATGGGAAGGTCAACTTTCCCCCATGTAGCCCGGCAGATAATTGCCTAGGATTAGGCCTGAAAAAAATCACAGGTAGGTTTTTAACCATGAGTCAGATTCCTCATATACTGAGTTATCGCTAAAGAAATTGTAACTTCAGATAAAAGCAATTATAATCTTCAATATTATGATGGTTAAAAATAAGAAAACACAGATTTTAAAACAGTTTTTACGTTGTTTGAAAATCTTGGTTATACTGCATAGGATGCCTTAATCAATGGCATGTAATATGCATTCAACTATTGGCAAATTTACTAAGAATTTCAGAATATTTATCTTTAATTCAATGAATATACAAGCTGATTTTCATTTGAAATGGTGAAAGGAAATTTGGGATAATTGTAGAATCACTGAGGAAATGAAGTGAACTCAAACAGGGATCTTTTTATTGCAGTACTATGAGTAAACAATTAAATGATTTATATTTCAAAAGGCAGTAGTTCTTAAACTTTACCTACAAAATGCTTACACACATGCTTACTGTGGTAACAGTTTCAGACTTTCTGATTTAGTATGCTACAGGTAAAGCCTAACACTGTTTTTAACAGGCTGGTTGAGGTAATTCTTATATACATGGCTTTGAGATTAGACTTTGAGAGACATTTCTATATGATTACTTTGAAGGGAAAATTTTTATTGTAAAATGAAGGGAAATAGTCTGATGTGGTGAAAAAGAAAGTCAGGGAGTTTTTTTTTTTGGCTTCTATATGAAATTAATGTTTTGTTTTTTTTTTAACATCTTTATTGGCGTATAATTGCTTTACAATGGTGTGTTAGTTTCTGCTTTATAGCAAAGTGAATCAGTTATACATGCACATATGTTCCCATATCTCTTCCCTCTTGCATCTTCCTCCCTCCTACCCTCCCTATCCCACCCATCAGGGAGTTTTTAGTAGTGTCTGATCTGAGGTCTGCCAATGAGTCTTGCTAAAAATTACATAGGTAATCTCCCTAGCTCTTAGTTTCCTCATTGTAAGAATATGTACATTTAATTGCACAACTTCAATGTATTAATCAAGTTCCAAAATTCCATGTGGATAACTAATTTATATGATGTTGTGGAAAAGTTCTTTTACAGCTTTTGGAATCACTCAGCCTCTCACAAATATGTGAATTCTTTCGAATTTTGAATTGGTGCAGCTTTATTTAAACTGTGTTTTTCTGATTTGAGTAACATTCACAACCTAATGTACACAAGGGATGCATTTCAGGAAATGGAAGTGCTCACCACTCTGTGGAATCCCTCTGTTTATGTCAGGGTGGCCTTTGTGCTTCATTTTTGTAGCTAAAAGGGATGACAGATTTTCCAGGAAAGAGCTTGAAATTGAGAGATTTATTAATTGATTATAGCATTTGGAGTGAGGTCTATCTTAGGTTTTAATTTTATTTTCACTTCTTACTAACAAGTGAATTACAACCAATTGTTTCCTTATATATAATGAATCTTGAATTCCCACAGGAAAAAAAAAAGAGCATCTTTTACAGTAACATTTTTATTTTGATTTTTATCCAATTGACTCTCTTTTTTTTTTTTTAGAAACAACATGGAGATATGGTTAGGTGTAAAGTGTTCAGATGTCATACTGCCTTATTAAGGGCCAAACTCCACAACATACCTGCTGGGAAATCTTAGGCAAGCACTTAACCGTCTACAGCTTAGTTTTTCAGAATCTGTAAAATAGGGATGTTAATAATAGTGGCTATCTTGCTTTCTCATAATTTGATCATAGTGCTTTCCATTTGGAGCTCACCTTCAGCTTATCTGGCATATACTAAACCATATTTTGAGGAAATCTTGATTAAATTCATACATCAACAAGTAGAGAGCATCATGCTCAAGTACACTAATTTTCTAAAACTTGAACCCAGATAAGTTGACAGTCTTATTCAAGGTCACACACGTGTATTGGAATACAGGAAGCCAACTTTACTCTGTTTTTAAATATTGACTGCTGTAGACTAAATAGTGTCATTTCCAATAAAAGTAGAGCACTGAAAGAGACCTGACATTTTTATGAGAATTGACCATGGCACTAAGGGTCAGGTTAATTTTTTAAGCTGCATTATTAACTTCTGCTTGTGGAAAAACCTGCCTCAGAGAGCTCAGTTATCATCCACAGTTTTCTTCATGCACAGAGACCACAGTGAAAAAAGAACAAGTGTACATATAACAAAACTGTGATTATAATGGCATACCACTGTAACCCAGTGTCTCACAGAATCTCAATAAACAGAAGGAAGGATTTGTCAATACGTGTTTCTGCCCAGGTAACCTGTGGTTCCCCAGTATTACCTTCCTTGATCCCTAAGACTGTGAATGTGATGGGCTACCACTTTTGTGATTATGTCACTTTAAATGGCAAAGGGATCTTGCAGATGTAATTAAGGTTATTAGTTGACTGTGTGTTTAATCAAAAGGGAGAGTATCAGGGTACAGCTAATCACATGAGCCCTTTAGAAGAAGAGTTTTCTCTGGCTGATGGCCAAAGAGAAATTTAGAGAGATTCAAAAAAGGAGAAGGACCTGAAGTACCATTGATGACTTGAAGGTGACAGCCACATGTGCAAGAATGTAATGATCTCTAGAAGCTAAGAATAACTCCCAGCTGAAAGCCATCAAGGAAACAGAGACATTAGACCTACAGCTTTAAGAACTAGATTCTGCCAACACCTGGAATGAGCTTGGAAACAGATTCTTCCCAAGATCCTTCAGAAAAGAGCCCTGCCCAGCAGATACCTTGACTTGGCCTTGTGAGACCCGAAAGCAAAGGACCCTGTCGAGCCTGCCGAGACTTCTGACTTATAGCTCTGTGAGCTAATGTCTGGGTGTGTTTTAAGCTGCTAATATTTAGCGATTTGTTACTCAGCAATAGAAAACCAATACAGAATGCTTGAACACTCAGGCTTGTTGGAGGAGGTCATCTAGAAGATGTGGCCGCTGGTTGACCCCGGAGCTGGACCTGGGTGATCAGAGAGTTCTCACCTCCTCCCCAGTCTTTGGAATGCGTGTTCTGTCCACCATTCCTGTAGCTGAAGCTTTTTCAAGGATGCAGCCTTGAGAGAGTTATGTGTTGTTGAGACCATCTGGATTATGTACATAACTGAACCCTGTTAAGGCCTCTCTATAATCTTTTAAGATTCTGGCGGGTGGGTGCAAAGACCTAGTTACCTTGCGGCTAAGAAAAGCCTTGTATGTGAATCCCCTTGCTTATTAACCCTGTCACCTACCAATCTGGAATGACCTGCCTCCTTCTACTGTCTCCTCTTTTCCTCTCTGTATGGAGACCAGTTTGGAATTTCACCTGGGAACTCCAGAAGTTGCAAACCAACAATGCTTTCTGTGTGTTTGCTGTTACACTTTATGCAGAATTGGTTCTATGATCATCAGATGGTGCCCATGCAGTGGGTATAATGAGTTCCACTTCGTGATGCCCATATATATTGGGCAGAGCCTTCTCTTATGCAAAGTTTGGACAGAATTCTTGGGTACCTGGTGTCCTAGCAAGAAAACCTGAGGATTCCTTCTTTTTGTGGTAGGCACATATACATTGGCCCACAAGTTCCTCAGGCCAAATAAACAACTCTCATCTGCTTTTTTTTTTCTTTTAAAGTGAACTCGGAGAAGTTGGTTAACCTCTTTGAGACACTTTACTCTTTTATAAAATGTGGCAAATAATATCTATGTCATAATATTTTCTTAAGAATACATTGAAATATGACATGTGTAAAGCAAATCTAGCAAAATCTTAAATGTAGAAACTAGGAGATGGGTATTAGGCTATTCAATGCAAAATTAGTTCAGTCTTTCTGTATGTTAGAAAATGTTCATCATTAAATTGTTTAAACTAAAGCTATTGCAAAGTGTAGGCAAGAGATGATAGGTGCTTGGGCCTAGATGGCATTGGTAGAGATGGAGCACTTGATCTGAACTAAAAGATATTGTGAAAGTCACTTTGCCTGGATTTAGTTATAATTTGTGTACTGGAGTCAGGAAGATGGCAAGGATTGTTCATACATTCTGGATTTGTGCAATAGCTGTCTTAAAAGTATTATTCATTTGTCTTCCTTACAGAAGGAGGACTTCTTTGGGATATGTTTTGGTTTTGGTTGCAGAAATGTTAAATGTTATTTTAGAATCTAAGTTTAGAGTTTAGAATCTAAGAGTTAAAATTGTCAAACAGAAAATCCACTATTATTAACAAGTTTCACTTAAATATTTAGGTCTCTGGTGATTCAGATGGGCAAGAAAACTATACATACCAAATGTTGATAAACCATATAACTGGTCACTAAAAAATGTGACTTACTTTATATAATAGTTTTAAACAAAGTTACACAAAGCAGTGATAGGCTTTCTTCTAAATAAAATTGGTTGGTATACACTTAGCACTCCAGATAATGTCAGAGAATAAAACAACAAATAATAGATGAGGGCCCAGACTAGGAATAGGGTAGGAAGTATTTGAAAGTTGTAAAAGTTTTAGGCAATTATGAACTTGGAGCCACGGTCCACATAAGATTGCTCTGACTTACGATACAAACTGCAGGCTCAGGGAGGTTTCCCTAAACTACCCTCAGTTTCAATAATTTGCTAGAAAGATTTGCAGAACTCACTGAAAGCTGTTATATTTATTAGTATGGTGTGTAAACGATACAGAAGAAAATTAGCCAAGGGAAGAAATGCATAGAGCAGACACCAAACGTGGAGCTTCCTTTATTCTCCCTCCATGGAGGCATGAATGCTTTACTTACAAGGCATCAGTGTGTGACTCTCCTCACGGAGTGTTGCCAACTAGGGAAGCAACACTTGACTTGACTCTAGAGTTTTTACTGGGGCTCCATCAAGTGTGCATGATGAATTGATTTATCACCCACTTTGTTGATCTTAGTCTCCAGGTCAACTGATACTGTGTGATCCAAAGCCCCCACCCTAAATCCTATTGTTGGTTTTTCTAGCATAACCAGCCCCAACCCTGAAAAAAGACACTACTGGCAGACATGACATTCTAAGAGTTTAGAGATTACCTCCTAGTATCTGAGGGCAAAGGCGAGATGCCTTTTTTGGACAAAATTAAGTTTTTTCTTACACAGTTTTTTTTTTCAAGAAAAAAGTATGGGTACCTCATTATTTTACAAAATTTGCTGACATCTTTGTCTAGTATGCTATGGTATAAGTGTGACAGAGATGTTTAGAAATCTCAAGTCAATGCTTTTGCAATTTCTGGCCAACATAAGGCAGTCATTACCTCACAAGCTCAAAAGAAGTTAAGTGCATACATTATAGACAAGATGGTGATAATTTAAGTTATATATCATGTTAAGTGATCTCACTGTGTAATTCATCTCCACTGAATTCAAGCTGCCTTAATCAGTTGTCTGGTAGTATCGTGAAATATTTTGCAGTTGCTAAGTTGTTTTAGATGTATTTCGATGTTGTTAGTCAGGCAATACTCACAGTTAAATGAGAAGTAAACAAGAAACTTATGTTAAAATATTAGAGAACTTCCCTTGCATGCCTCTGTCCCCATTTTTAACTCTTGTTGAGCAAGATTAAGGTCCAGTACAGAATCGTTACTTAGGAATAAAGAATTTCATCTGAATTGGTATTGATGTATCGTTCTCTGACATCTCTTATATTATTCAGATTCACACTTCCTTCAGTTTTCTCAAACACTTTAATCCGATAAACCAGATAGATCTCCCTAGTTTTCATCAGTCTTTCTCTTCTTCACAGTAAATTCATTCATTCCTTCTTTTATTTAACAAACATTTATTAAATGCCAACTCTATGTGATATGCTAAGGTTACAAAGATGCATAAGTCACAGCTACTGTTAGAATCCAGTAAAGGAAAAACTGGGTGAATGCATAATACAGTCAGATAAGTGCTGTGAGATTCAAATGCAAAGTTTTAGGAATCCTAAAGGAAAGAGGGACCAAGTATTTGGGATTGACATTGGAAATGTATACAGTTGTCTTTGGCCCAGGATGATAAGAGGAGATTTATATTTACCAATACAAGTTTGGGGGAATTTGGGGCTGAAGACTGGAGGTAAGAGGAAATAGGAATTAAGGATGAGGTGACGGGACATTCTACTAAAGAAATCACATGGTCCTAGTGATGGATCTGCAAACAGGTATTCTGTTTGTGGAATTTCAAAATGTCTAGATTTAATGTCTAAATCAAACCTGTGTCATGGTAATTCATGTTTATTGATACCTTCATTACCTACAAGATCCTTATTCATAAAAAAATAGCAAACTTGGATTGTTTTTGTTTCATTATATTTGATAAGGAAAGAAGTAGATAATGATAGCAAAAATAAGACATTGTGGCCAATTCCTACATAGTAAATACTATATACTATATACATGTTTACTATATACTATATCTACTACCTACTGTATCTACTATATATATACTGTATCTACTATATACCATACATAGTATGTACTATATATGTTATATACACATACTATATATATATGTATACTATATATACATACTATATATGCAGTATGCATTATATATATGTGGCATATATATACATGTAAACATTTGTACACATATTTACACATAATGCCATAAGGCTGCATTATAGATTATTCTGGTTAATGGAGGTATGAATTTAATTTTGATTATGGTTAGTTGGTAAGAAACTGTCAATATTCTTAGAAGGGTTCAACCAATGGGCTAGTACAAGCAATAACATGTTATAATGAAAATAGTACCAGCCTGGTATGCAGAAGATGTGATTCTGATCACAACCTTAGACACTAAAGTCTGTGTGACTTGACTCAGGCACATCACTTCTCTGTGGTTCAGTTTTCTTATTCATAAAATAAGGATCTTGGAAATGTGTGGTTCAAAATAGATTTTTTTTCTTAGGTCTTTTTCAGCTCATATTATCTCACATGTACTTCTATAATTTTAAGAGTTTCAAAGCAGGCTGTAAAATCAAAGTTTATTAAAGTTTTTTTCAGGTGAGATGTAAAACAATGCTTAGGGTGTGGGAGTTATAAAGAAGTCTAAGGTTGACTTGAATATTTTAAAACAAAGAGCAGGAGTTTAAAAAAGCAGCAGAAATTTCAATGGATGACATTAACATGGGAGAAAGAGTAAATAATAAAGAAAAATACAACAAGCTACATAGGACTTAGATCATTTAAATGCTAAAAGATGAAAGCTAGTTCAAAATAGCTCTAACTGAGAACAGTGACACATCTCTGCAAAAAGGAATATCAAATAATTGCATATCATTAAGTCTAAGGTATCAAAAAGTAAAAGTGTAAGGTACTTTTGTGTATATCATTAAATATGGGTGATTGGTAATAATAAGTAATAAGATTTTTAAAAAACCAAACATTAAAAAGAAAGAGCAACTGTAATTAAGAAGGGCATGCAGAGTCTAAAGACTCACTTAACAATGAGAATCTCAATTATAGGAAAAAATTTGAAGAAACTAGGAGAAAGAATGTCAGAAGTGCTACTACTAATAAAATAATAAATGGTTTCTATTAGGTATACTTTATTTCAGAAAGTAAAAGAAAACTTTATTTGCCAAAATTTAGGAACCTTTCTAGAAAATATTTTCCATGTTCTTGCTTAATCTCAGACCAATTGAGAAGGTGAATATAGCAAGAAAGTCTTGGCTCTCCTATGTTCTGAAACTAGATTTGTATATTTGTTCATCTTTCACTAGTATGGATTATCAAAGGCTAATTGCTGGCAGTTAATCAATTGGAGGCTGTGCCTTGACCAAGTCTTAACATTCATTCATGCAGTTCGTACCTCAGATCCTCCCTAGGATAATTCCCTAAAGGATGTCAAGAGGGTGCAGGGAACAGATCCTACCAGAGTTGATATGAACTTGCTCAGGCTGCCCTACAATTTATTTTCTTTCCTATAAATGTGGCGCTTGATAGTAATTTAATCTTATTTCATTTATAAAGGAGCAGGCATGTTTTACTGTGTGCATGAGCGTATGTTTGTGGAACTGAAATAAAAATTAAAAATAGATGCATTTTCCCTGAGAACTTTCACACCTACTTATTATGTGCAGGTTGGAGATTAATCATTTGTCTCCCTCTTAAATCACTCTAGAGCTTTGAACCGATTGACAAATTAGTCATGAGGAGCAGATAGATAGAGATCAATGTATGGATTTCATTAAGAATAAAACTAATTAGAGACTGAGACTTGGACCAGTGGACAATGTGCTTCCGAATCACTGCTCTCCCCCACCTTCACCCTCGCTATCTTTGGCAGAACTGCTTACTGCAGAGTCACTGGAAAAGTCAGAGACTGAGCAATGTGAGTTCTTTCCTTTGCCCAACCAGACAAATGAAGACCAGTTGTAGTTTATAAGAGGCAGAGTGCTCTCCTGGACAGTGGAATAGAAGTTCTTTCCCATCCATGAGGAACGTAAGTTCCTACCCCTACTTCCCCAAATTTAGGACTAGTCCATCTCAGGACCCCAAGACAACACAGTAATGACATTGTCATTTGAATGGATCTGATTGCACTTCTTTGACATTTCTTACTTCCTTTTTGATTTTTTAGTCATTTTACTTTAACCTTTCTGTCATCTGTCAAGTGTGACTCTTGTAAGGAACATTTCTTTTTAATCATGTCTGACAATATTTTCACTTAATTGTGATAGTCCATTTACTATCAGTGAAGTCACTGATATATTGGGTTTTGATCTACCATCTTTCTTTTCGTTTTTTATTTGTTTCACATGTATTATGTCCCTTATTCTCATCTTTCTTGTCTTGTTTGGATTAATTAATTGAGGTTGTATTTGTCATTATTATTTCATTATTCCTCTCAATTAGCGTGTAAGGCTTACATTATTTAACTGTTGTTTTTAAGGGTTAACCTAAACATTGCAACTTGTATCCTTGGCATATTTTGTCCTAATATAAAATAGTACTTTTACCACTTTGTAGATAATTCTAGGAAATTGTAATACTTAACTCCATTTGCACCTCTCCTGTTTTTTGTTTACTATAGTCATGATTTTAATCTCACATATATTTTATTTCATTTTTAGAGACATTATTATCATTTTTGTAGTCAGTGTTCAGTTATATTCATACACGTTAACCTTTTATTTTTGATTTTTATTTTTTCCTACATTTTCATGTTTCTACCTAGAGTCATTTTGCTTCTGCCTGAAGAGGTCCTAAAGTAATTGTTTGGGTAGATCGGCTGGTGACAAATTATATCAGATTTTTATTCATCTAGAATCACCTTTATTTTGCCATCATTCTACATACTGTTGCCTGAGAAAGATTTCTAACTTAGCAATTTTTTCCAGCACTTTAAAATGTCATGCAATTGTCTTTTGGATTTCATTGTTTTTGTTGAGAAATCAAATTCTCTTTTTTCAAAAAAATATACACCTTTGTCTGGTTTTGGTACCAGGGTGCTGGTGGCCTAGTAAAATGAGCTTGGAAATGTTCCTTCCTCTGCAATTTTTTGGAAGAGTTTGAGAAGGATGGGTGTTACCTTTTCTCTAAATGTTTGGTAGAATTCGCCTGTGAAGCCATGTGATACTGGACTTTTGTTTGTTGGAAGATTTTTAATTGCAGTTTCAATTTCGTTACTTGTGATTGGTTTGTTTATGTTTTCTGTTTCTTCCTGGTTCAGTCTTGGAAGTTTGCACCTTTCTAAGAATTTGTCCATTTCTTTCAGGTTGTCCATTTTATTGGCATATAGTTGCTTATAGTAGTCTCTTATGATCATTTGTATTTCTGTGGTATCAGTTGTAATTTCTCCTTTTTCATTTCTAATTTTATTGATTTGAATCCTCTCCCTTTTTTTCTTGATGAGTCTAGCTAAAGGTTTATCAGTTTTCTTTACCTTTTCAAAGAACTAACTTTTAGTTTCATTGATCTCTGCTATTGTTTTCTTCATTTCTATTTCATTTATTTCTTCTCTGATTACCCTGATACAAAAACCAGACAAAGATATCACAAAAAAAATTAAATTACAGACCAATATCACTGATGAACGTAGACTAAAAAGTCTTCAACAAAATACTAGCAAACAGAATCCAACAACACATTAAAAGGATCATACACCATGATCAAGTGGCATTTAACCCAGGGATGCAAGGATTCTTCAATATACACAAACCAGTCAATGTGATACACCATATTAACAGATTAAAGAATAAAAACCATATGATCATCTCAATAGATGCAGAAAAAGCTTCTGACAAAATCCAACACCCATTTATGATAAAAACTCTCCAGAAAGTGGGCATAGAGGGAAGCTACGTCAACATAATAAAGGCCATAATTGACAGACCCATGGCAAACATCATTCTCAATGGTGAAAAACTGAAAGCATTTCCTCTAAGATCAGGAACAAGACACGGATATCCACTTTCGCCACTATTACTCAACATAGTTTTGGAAGTCCTAGCCATGGCAATCAGAGAAGAAAAAGAGATGAAAGGAATCCAAATTGGAAAAGAAGAAGTAAAACTGTCACTGTTTGACAGTATCACTGGCATGATACTACCCATAGAAAATCCTAAAGATGCCAACAGAAAACTACTAGAGCTAATCAATGAATCTGGTAAAGTTGCAGGGTACAAAACTAATGCACAGAAATCTCTTGCATTCCTATACACTAACAATGAAAGATAAGGAAGAAAAATTAAGGAAACAATCCCATTTACCATCGCAACAAAAATAATAAAATACCTAGGAATAAACCTACCTAAGGAGGTAAAAGACCTGTACTCAGAAAACTGTAAGACAGTGATGAAAGAAATCAAAGATGACACAAACAGATGGAGAGATATATACCATGTTCTTGGATTGGAAGAATCAACACTGTGAAAATGACTATACTACCCAAAGCAATATACAGATTCAATGCAATCCCTATCAAATTACCAATGGCATTTTTCACACAATTAGGACAAACACCTTTACAATTTGTATGGAAACATGAAAGACCCCGAATAGCCAAAGGAATCTTGAGAAAGAAAAAAGGAGCTGGAGGGGACAGTATTCCTTTTTTTAAAAAATTGAATTATAGTTGATTTACAATATTGTGTTAGTTTCAGGAGCAAAAAGATTTCATTTTTGCTTAAGAAATTTTCAGCTGGCTTTCCTGTCACTTATAATAAGAGCAACATGAATAAAATCCTAAATGTAACAGCAAAAAAAAAAAAAAAAAAGGCAGTATGGTAATGGTATAAAAACAGAAATGTAGATCAGTGGAACAGGATAGAAAGCCCAGAGATAAACCCACTCACCTATGGTCACCTAATCTATGACAAAAGGAGGCAAGAATATACAATGAAGAAAAGACAGCCTCTTCAATAAGTGGTACTGGGAAAACGGGACAGCTACATGTAAAAGAATGAAATTTGAAAAATCCCTAACATACACAAAAATAAACTCAAAATGGATTAAAGACCTAAATGTAAGACCAGACACTATAAAACTCTTAGAGGAAAATATAGGAAGAACACTCTTTGACATAAATCACAGCAAGATCTTTATTGACCCACCTCCTAGAGTAATGAAAATAAAAACAAAAATAAACAAATTGGGACCTAATTAAACTTAAAAGCTTTTGTACAGCAAAGGAAACCATAAACAAGATGAAAAGACAGCCCTCAGAATGGGGGAAAATATTTGCAAATGAAGCAACTGACAAGGGATGAATCTCCAAAATATACAAGCAGCTCATGCAGCTCAATATCAAAAAAAATAAACAACCCAATCCAAAAATGGGCAGAAGACCTAAATAGACATTTCACCAAAGTAAACATACAGATGGCCAAGAGGCACCTGAGAAGATGCTCAATGTCACTAATCATTAGAGAAATGCAGATCAAAACTACAGTGAGTTATCACTTCACACAGGTCAGAATGGCCATCATCAAAAAATCTACAAACAGTAAATGCTGGAGAGAGAGTGGAGAAAAGGGAACCCTCTTACACTGTTGGTGGGAATGTAAATTGATACAGCCCTGTGGAGAACAGTATGGAGGTTCTTTAAACAACTAAAAATAGAACTATCATATGACCCAGCAATCCCACTACTGGGCATATACCCTGAGAAAACCATAGTTCGAAAAGACACATGCACCCCAGTGTTCATTGCAGCACTATTTACAATAGCCGGGACATGGAAGCAACCTAAATGTCCATTGACAGATGAATGGATAAAGAAGATGTGGTACATATATACAATGGAATATTACTCAGCCATAAAAAGGAATGAAATTGGGTCATTTGTAGAGATGAGGTTGGACCTAGAGACTGTCATAAGGAGTGAAGTAAGAAAGAGAAAAATACCGTATATTAACACATATATGGGCAATCTAGAAAAATGGTACAGATGAACCTATTTGCAGGGCAGGAATAGAGATGCAGATGTAGAGAATGAATGTGTGGACACGGTGGGGGTAATGGGGGGTGGGATGAATTGGGAATTTGGGATTGACATATATACACTACCATGTGTAAAACAGCTAGTGGGAACCTGCTATATAGTGCAGAGAGCTCAGCTTGGTGCTCTGTGGTGACCTAGATGGGTGGGATGGAGTGGGTGGGAGGGAGGTCCAAGAGGGAGGGCATATATGTATATGTATAGCTGATTAATAACTTCGTTGTACGGCAGAAACTAACACAACATTGTAAAGCAACTATACCTCAATAAAAAAGTATATACAATGACGTGTATCTACCATTATAGTAACTTACAGAATAGTTTCACTGCCCTACACATGCTTTGTGCTCTACCTGTTCATCCCTACCTCTCCCCTAGCTCCTGGCAACCACTTACCTTTTTACTGTCTCCATAGTTTTGCCTTTTCCAGAATGTCATATAGTGAGAATCATATAGTATGTAGCCTTTTCAAATTGGCTTCTTCATTTAGAAATATGATTCCTCCATGTCTTTTCATGGCATGATAGCTCATTTATTTTCAGTTCTGAATAATATTCTACTGTTAGATGTACCAGAATTCATTTATTCATTTACTTACTGAAATATATCTCGGTTGCTTCTAAGTTTTGGCAATTATGAGTAAAGCTTCTTTCTATAAACATCTGTGTGTAGGTTTTGGTGTGGACATAAGTTTTCAAATACTTTAGATAAACACCATGTAGCAAAATTCTCTTTTTCTTTTTTCAAGTTAAAAACAAGTTTTCATTTTCTTAAATAATCCTCATATGTATCATTCCATGCTGTGGAAAAAACATACAGTCTGGACACAGTATCAAGATTTCAGAACACTGACACAAATACTTACATCTGTGTTTTATGCAAAATTCTCTTTTTAAAGGAATTCATATCTGTGTGTATGTGTGTGGTGTGTGTGTGTAATATTTTATCTTAGTCGGGGGAAGTCAGCCGTTTTTCAATCAAAACAACAACAACAACAGCAATGACAAAACACCTTTTTGTGTTTTTTTTATACTTTTTGAATTCTTAATTTGTGAGGGAAATTTTCAGCTATTGCTTCTTCCCTATTCTCTGTCAATATTCCTTCCTGGGACTCAATTTAAATGTGGTTTAGTCCCAAATGTTTGTTATATTTTCCACCCCTTCCTCTTTTCAACCCTTATCCTGCTTATTTTCTACTGATCTATTTGCCACATCACTAACATTTTCTTCTGCTGTGTCAAATCTGCATCTAAACCCATCTATTTAGTTATTTTCAATTACAGACTTCTATTTTCCTTTTAGATATTCCATTTAATTAATATAGTTAATTTTTTTTAAAGATTATGGTTAGTGGAATTTTTGTCTTGTCATTTATTCTCTGGAACATACGTATTACGGTTTTTTTTTAAGAACTATGTTTTCTAAACCCAATACCTGGGTCCCTTTTAAGTCTGCTTCTATTTTCACTTTTTTGTTCTTTTTTTGGTGATGTGAATGACATTTTATTTGAATATCTAACATGGTATATAGAAAACTATCTAGTCTTTATATCTGTAATAGCTCTCAAGAGAGAGTTTATTCTACCTTTTAATAGACAGGTTGAGTGGATGAAAAGCACCTTAAATTTAGTGAGAGACTGAGCTGACTTGTGAGTTGGGTTAAATTGTTTTTAAGGCTTGATCCATTTCTATTTCCTCTAATTCATTGTCTTTGGCTCACTGTCTTCATGCCAAAAGAAATCATACAGTTATAGAATCTTGGATGTGGGAAGTACCTTAGAGATCATTAACCAAGTGCTTTCATTTTTACTGTAGAAGGAATGCAACAAGAATGTGTATTACTTGGCAAGATTTTGCACAGGTACTAAGTAGAAATTTCAAAACTGGAGCCTGTATACCTTGCACCTCAATTTACTGTTCTTATTTCTACTGAAGTAGTCAATTTTGTGCTCTCCTGGTGCACTGGTCAAGATCTTCTAACCTAATTCAGAAATCAACCCCTCTTAACTTAGGCTGATATACAATTTGCTAGAGTTTTATATGCTAGCTTATAGCATTGCTGGAAGTCTGAAGAGCAAGGCTCAGAAAATGCTCAGGGTCTAAGATAGGCAACAGAATATGGACTGTATCACCTGCAGGAGCAGTCTGCTTAAGGGTGGCTCCAACAATGGTCCTCCTGCATCCTGCCGGATGCTGGAACAGTGGACAAACCTGGAATTCTTCATTTGTCTTTGCCTTGCTCACTCACAGTTCAGACTTCTGGGGAAAATCACCTTATTAGCCAAGCTTTGATTGCATGATGTTTCCATAGCAGTCCAGGGTACAGAATAAAGAGTTACATGGTCACATTAAAAAAAAAAAAAAAAAAAAAAAAAATATATATATATATATATATCTGAATCATTATTATTATTATTTTAAAATTTATTTATTTATTTTTGGCTGTGTTGGGTCTTCGTTTCTGTGCGATGGCTTTCTCTAGTTGTGGCAAGCGGGGGCCACTCTTCATCGCGGTGCGCGGGCCTCTCACTATCGCGGCCTCTCTTCTTGCGGAGTACAGGCTCCAGACGCGCAGGCTCAGTAGTTGTGGCTCGTGGGCCCAGTTGCTCCGCGGCATGTGGGATCTTCCCAGACCAGGGCTTGAACCCGTGTCCCCTGCATTGGCAGGCAGATTCTCAACCGCTGCGCCACCAGGGAAGCCCAGAATCATTATTTTAGTGTGGTGTACAGAGATCTTTCAGTGAAGAGACTTGGTTTTTCATTTAGAACCCAGTGTTAAAACATTTAAACAAATAATAGGAACTGTCTTTCTTTTCTTACCTGTAAAATAGTGATAGTAATCCTTGCCTTTTTGTAGCTCACAGAGACATTACAAAGATCTTAGAAGTCATGCAAAGTAAATGGGATAAACATAATTTTTGATATAAACTATCACAAGATAATAACTATATTACTAAAATGAATAAAGACATCATAAACTTCCTTTTTTCCCCTATAGCTATCTCACCTATAAACAAAAAGTGAACTCTTTGGCAAAATCAGCAAAGCTTTCATGAAAATTGGAGTAATAGGTTTAAGCAACCATAAGTTGATTTTTAAATATTTTCAATACATGCAAAAACCATAATGTATGGTTAAACTGAACATTATTTGTAGCTGAACGAGGTCCATATTTTTAGTTTCATTCGAAGCCCAGTGTCCAAAATCATTTTCATTATTAAGGAGGCAGTATATCAACTTCTGGATTTCACTTTTCTCTTTATCAGTTACTAGTAAGACATTTTAGTTTCTAGGCCAACATTCTTAAATCCTCGGTATGTCGTCCATTATAAATATGTCCATGTGACCAATTACACAGCAGAGTAGATCTCTGTGGCAATGGAATATATATAAGAGACTCTATTCATCTTGTAGACAATCACAGCAAAGAAGTCAGTAAGAAATTGAGTATTAGACTGAAGTCTTTTTTTCTCCATCAGGTGTTTGTTCTCTGTCAAGATTAAGACTCATCAGCATTGTTATGAAATAAAATTGCAGTACCATTACTGTAAATTGCTTGATAGTTACTTTTCAGATTCTTTGACAGAAACCTATCTAAACAAAACATTCACATATGTAAACACTAACACACATAGTTCTATTCTGGGTCAAAGTTTTCCTCTGTATTTAATCAACCTATTATGACCATTGAAATGATAATGTATCTATCTCCTAAATATATATTAGTGTAATAAAATAGCAGGTGATTTTAGGATGAACATTTATTTTAAATCAGCGACTCCAAAAGTAACAGTTTAATTTATAAATTCTGCAAGAAAAGTTGTACTACACTCCAAGATGTTAATTTGAATATTGTGATAGTTAATTTTATGTTTCAAGTTTACTGGATCACAGGATGCCCAGATATTGGTTTAAACATTCTTTCTGTGTGTATCTGTGAGGATGTTTCTAGAAGAGATTAGCATTTGAATCAACAGACTGAGCAAAGTGGATTGCCCTTTCCAATGTGCATCAATCCATTGAGAGCCTGAATAGAAGAAAAGGATGGAGGAAGGGAGAATTTGCCCTTTCTCTGCCTGACTACTTGAGCTGGGACATTGATCTTCTCCTTCCCTCAGCATTCCTGGTTCTCAGGCCTTCAGACTTTATCTGGAATCTACACCATCCGCTCTCTGGCTCTCAGACCTTCCTTCAGACTATACTACTGGCCTCAGCTTGTAGACATGTGACTTCTCAGGTTCCATAATTATATGAGCCAGTCCTTTATACTAAATCTCTTTATATAAATCCTTATATCCTATTGCTTCTGCTTCTCTGGAGGACACTGTAGTCTATAGCTGTAGTAGGAAGTCATAAATGATAAACAGAACAAGTGACTAAATTTTCTCCTTTTAACCATATCTTCTAATATTATGTTACAGAAAATAGAAATAATTTAATGATAATTTACTGACTTTCATAGGCAATGAAAGTTAAGAAAGTTTTTCTGTGAAAAAAATTTCAAGAACAAACTGAAAGCTGTCACCTCAAAATTATCCTAAAATGATAAACAAATAGTGGCTTTTCTCTTTGCATAATGAGTCATTAAAGTGACAGTGATATAAAATCTATATCATATTAATAATTCTTGTTTAATATTTGACATTATGCCAGCAAACTAATATATTTATGTTTACTAAAATATCTTAAAAATTTCTACTGCATTTCCTGAAGAACATGTATAAAATCATTGATATATTTTATTTGTTATAATCAAAATATGGCAAAAAAAATCAAAATTTGATTTTATTAAAAAAATCAATATAAAACTGAATTATTGGAAAACCTGGTTGAAAATGAAAGCATGTTTTTGGAAGTCTGGAGTTTGCTTCATTTTAATGTTTGGTGGTAATATAATGACACATCTGGTATATGGTGTATATGTCAGAATACATAGCATAAAATGTAGATTCAGAGTTTAGAGGTTAGACATATACTCACAAAACAAAAACTAAAGATATAAGCTAAAGGCATTATTACAATTAATGTCCTGATTAAGCACACATAAGCGAAGAATTTGTCTTCTAAGCCTCATTGCATCAAATTGACCAGGTCCTACACTTGTCTGGTCATTTGAAGCTACACGCAAAACCAGTTCGAGGAAAACAATTGTAAAAATTTTGCAAAATTCAAAGGTTTAAATTATTTAGGTAGATGGGTAATTCAAGAATCCTTATCTGAAAATGCTAACTTTGTATTCAAGGCTGAATGGAATTTACACTCTTCATGAAAAGAGCTAACTGAACTTTAAAATGAAAAGCCACAAAAGTCTGAAATATATCCATGATACTATACATAGAACGCCAAGAAAACCTCTTCTTCCATCATATATTAAATGACTTTATGAATAAACATAATTGAGAATTTTCTAGAGAGCTTTGGACTGAAAATGGTCACTCTATATCACTGAGTCAGTTCAGGCAATATTAGAAAGTATTTTTGGCCACACCTGTCTAACTGCAGATCATAACCTCCTCAGCGAGAGAGCCTATCTTAGTCACTGCCTTTAATCCTTTTGTGCATAGTGCAATATTTGGGGGTTATGTTCTAAGCCTTCTCTGAAACATCATACATTTATGAGGTAAGGAGGCTTTAATATGGTCTCATGAAATTTTCCTGGTCAAGGTTTCTATGTCTAAAGTGGGTAATAGGGTTGCGCTGAGTTTTCCTGGGGGCATTAATTGTGCAAATCGTTGCCTAGGATTACATTCTGGGTTTCAGTGATCCTCAGAAAAGGGAGAATTATGAAAGCAACTTGCCTGGAGATCAAGCAGTACATGTGCAGGATTTAGTGAATCATGGTTGATTGGTAGAGAATCTGCCTTACATTTTAAGGGCTTTCTTATCTTTATACTTTTTAACTTAATAGCTGGTGAAAAATTGGAATTTCCAAACCCTTCAGAAGAACAAAGATGACATTTTTTTTTTGTTCTGGTGTCTGATTTTTGTATGTAGGCAATGTTCATGGGTGGGTAAGAAAAGAATATAATTCTGAAGTTATTCTCGTGGTAGGGATATAAGTAATAATCTGTGAACTGTGAATTGTGAAGATACTCATTAGAGATGGTGTGATTCACAGCATTGGAAATAAATATTCAAAGTGCAGCGTTTTTTGGGGGGGTGTGTAAGGCACAAATTTGAAATTTTCCTATCATGTTTTTATTTGAGGTATGAGAATGCATAATCACAAATACATGAAATGTAATCATTGCATCACTTGGCTATAACAGAATTAGCAACATATGTATGTTTTAAAACATCAATTTCTCAAGTTACATATTTATTATACCAAAATTCTGAGAAAAGAAACTTGAATATAATTGACTAGCAGTTGGGGTCAGACTCTACCAGGCTGCAGTCTGGCATGGGTGCAAGAACATGAGATTCAGAGATTAAGTTAAATTTCTAGCTCTGTTATTTATTGGCTTTGTTTTGGAGAAACCCCTTAGCCAGTGTGAACTTCGGTTTTGTCTTCTGTCCAGGGGAGATAACTTTCTACCTCTTGGGGCTAATAAAATATCATGGAAGTTGACATACATTTTAACTGAAGAACATCATATAATTTTTACTTACACAACCATGAAAAATGAACCTTGAATACACCATAGTTATATGGGTATCAGCACTGTTCAGCTGTCTTGATTCAATCATCAGTAGAATTAAAATTTACTTAAAATCCATTGTTAACCTCCTGAAATCTTCTGATTACCAGCACTGGCGATTTTAGTTTTTTGAGTCTTGGGAATATTCTTATTCAGTTCAATTACACATTTATTGAGCACTTTTTAAGTATAAAGACTGAACTAAATATGGGAAGAGAAGGAGAGGGAAAGAGAGTGAGAGGACGAGGAGAGAGAAAGGTTTCCTGAAATAAAAATATCTGGAGATACACAACCCAAACTGATAATTTCAATAAAATAATAAGGATAATATGATAATTGTACCAGTTTTTATTCATCATGTACTTTGGGCGAGGAAAAGACCTAACTGTACTTTATTTTGACTACAACACTGTTTCCTCACAGTAAAATCTATGCTGAAGATACAAATATCTTCACATTCTTTAAGAAGAAAACTAAAGCACAGGTATGATTAGTTAGATTGTTAAATATTGCACAGCTAACCTGATTAATTAAATTGTGATGGGTTGCACAGCTAGTAAGCATAAAATCTTGATGCAATCTCCAGTGTAACGGGCTCTTTCAGTAATTTTGGTTTGAAAGTTCAAAAGTCAGGGTTTCATATTTGTTTTTCTCTTTCTGACTTACTTCACTCTGTATGACAGTCTCTAGATCCATCCACGTCTCTAAAACAAATATCGTATATTAATGCTATATGTGGAACCTAGAAAAATGGTATAGATGAACCGGTTTGCAGGACAGAAATAGAGACACAGATGTAGAGAACAAACGTATGGACACCAAGGGGGGAAAGCAGCGGGGGGTGGGGGTGGAGGTGTGATGAATTGGGCGATTGGGATTGACATGTATACACTGATGTGTATAAAATGGATGACTAATTAGAACCTGCTGTATAAAAAAATAAATAAAATTAAATTTAAAAAAAATGTCAGGGTTTCAAAACCAAGTCAGAGAAGATTTGTGAAGGAGTTGATATTCAAATTTGACTCTTAAAGAAAAGAAACACAAAGTAGGCAAGTGTGTAAAAGTGGGGTTTTAAGTTTGAAAAGTATATGAGCTGAGGCACTGACTAAAAGACAAATAACCTTATGTATGCAAAAAACTCAAGATGCTTGGTGCTGATGCTGATAAAGTGGTAAGGCTTGAGGGGTAAAAAGGATTGTGAATGCCAGTTTATAAAGGCAGGGCGTGCCCTATTTGGAAACTCTGGGTTTAGCTCAAGGACAATGATAAGTTTAAAGGAATTTTATGTGAGAAAAGAGACAGTTGAATTTGAATATTTATTGCTCTCTGACTATTTTAGGGAGGATGAATTCAAAGATGATGAGATTAGTGTTAGGGGGACCAATTAGAAGGATTTTGAAGTTATCCAGTGGAGAAATGATTGTAACTAAAACAATGAGAGTAGAAATGGAAAGAAGGAAATGAATTTGAGAAATAGAAAGTCAAATCAGCAGGACTGGGTGATTGTGTTGGGGGGCAGGGTGCAGCCTGGGAGGGGAAAGTTCTGTGATAACTCCCAGTTTCATACTTATATCACTGAGAGTAGTGCCCTCAAAAAAGGCAGGAAGTACAGTGAAGATAATGAGCTTATGGGACCCATAAACCACTAAAGAGACTTGTTTCACAGGTGTTTAGATGTAACAATCTGAAGCTAGAGGAGCCATCTAAGCAGAGATTTGGGGGTCATTGGCATACACGTAGTCATTAAAACCATGATAGTGGAAACCCCTTCTTTCCAAGGATGGTGGCATCAGAGTAACTTGAATACCTAAGAATTCAGTACACTTGAACCTTTCCTCCTTCCTGCACCCAAGACTAATGAAGCCTTAACCCTGGTGCACTGTCAAAGGGGACCCTGGCCAGCTACTTAGGAATCACCTGGGCCACTTGTTGAAAATGGTAACTTCTTTGTCCTGCCCAGACAAAATTAAAGACCTCTGAAGGTAGAACCCAGAAACACACATTTTCAAACAGTTCTCCAGGTGATTCTATTCATCTCAAACCTAAGAAAGAACAACTTTAGTCAGTGCTTCCAAAATAAGATTGAGCATACAAATCACCTGGGCATTATGTTAAAAAGTAGATTCAAATTCTGTCTGTCTGGGATGAAGCCTGATGGGCTTTATTTTTAGCAAGATTCTCAGTGAGGATGCTGCTGCTCCTCCAGACACACACTGAGAAGAATGGCCTTGGAGCACGTAGGGCCCTCTCACATCAGAGCTTATCAGGTGTAAATGATCACTATATTTTGGTTATTTTTATTATTATTATTTTATTATTGGTACTGTTATTATCTAAAAGGAGATTATAGTTTCTGCTCCATTGATTTATTTTGGGATGCCATTCTTATTCTTTTGAGTCTATTTCCAATTTGGAGCCACAATTTAAAAGAAAAATCTCATTAATAGTACTGGCTTGAGAAATGTAATCACTTTTACTGAATGCTTTTTAAAAAGAACTCTTCAAGACTCAAAATATGAAATATGAGTACCCAAGGAGGGGAGGCAATAGGCTATTTTACAAGCATATTTGATGACAAGACATTTCTGTCCAGAATGCTTATTAAGATCTCAAGGGAACACAGTTTGGAAACATTGCCTGAAGCCACACAGGAGTTGACTTGAGAATTATTTTTGCATGTCATTTTCAGTTTGCTGTAATATATCTATACTTAGGCTATTGAAAAGCAAACTCTTCCCAGTGTTGTGCATCTACCTATGAGCAAGGCTACCTGGTTTCAAATCCTGACTTCACGTCTAGTTTGAATGTGCTTCAGCGAGTTGCCTAGCTCTTCTGAATTTCACTTTACTCATCTGTGAAAATGGCATAATAATAGTTCGTGTCTCAAAAACAAAGTAATAAAACACTCAGCATGTTGCCTAGTATATAGTAAGCATTCAATAACTTCTACCTTACAGCTATTGTGAATTTAGTCCTTCTTAATTAACTATTTTTTTACACATGGAGGTCAAAGTTTATGTTTTCAGTTATATATATATATATATATATATGGTATAGTTATTACCTAAGTATTATATTGGGGCTTCTTATAAGTAGAAAAGAAATATAAAAAAACAAGTGGGAGATGAGATTAACCAAGATGGCGGAGTAGAAGGACGTGCTCTCACTCCCTCTTGCGAGAGCACCAGAATCACAACTGGCTGCTGGACAATCATCGACAGGAAGACACTGGACTTCACCAAGGACGATACCCCACGTCCAAGGACAGAGGAGAAGCCACAGTGAGATGGTAGGAGGGGCGCAATCAGAGTAAAATCAAATCCCATAACTGCTGAGTGGGTGACTCACAGACTGGCAAACACTTATATCACAGAAGTCCACCCACTGGAGTGAAGGTTCTGAGCCCCACGCCAGGCTTCCCAACCTGGGGGTCCGGCAACGGGAGGAGGAATTCATAGAGAATCAGACTTTGAAGCCTAGTGGGAACTGATTGCAGGACTTCGACAGGACTGGGCGAAACATAGACCCCACTCTTGGAGGGCGCACACAGAATAGTGTGCGCATCAGGACCCGGGGGAAGGAGCAGTGACCCTGGGGGAGACTGAACCAGACCTACCTGCTAGTGTTGGAGGGTCTTCTGCAGAGGCGGGGGCTGGCTCTGTTTCACCGTGGGGACAAGGACACTGGCAGCGGAGGTTCTGGGAAGTACTCCTTGGCGTGAGCCCTCCCAGAGTCTGCCATTAGCCCCAACAAGAGCCCAGGTAGGCTCCAGTGTTGGGTTGCCTCAGGCAAAACAGCCAACAGGGAGGGAACCCAGCCCCACCCATCAACAGTCAAGTGGATTAAAGTTTTACAGAGCTCTGACCGCCACAGCAACAGTCAGCTCTACCCACCACCAGAGCCTCCCATCAAGCCTCTTAGATAGCCTCAACCACCAGAGGGCAGACAGCAGAAGCAAGAAAAACTACAATCCTGCAGCCTGTGGAACAAAAACCACATTTACAGAAAGATAGACAAGATGAAAAGGCAGAGGGCTATATACCAGATGAAGGAACAAGAAAAAACCCCAGAAAAACAACTAAATGAAGTGGAGATAGGCAACCTTCCAGACAAAGAATTCAGAATAATGATAGTGAAGATGATCCAGGACCTCGGAATAAGAATGGAGGCAAAGATTGAGAAGATGCAAGAAATGATTAACAAAGACCTGGAAGAATTAAAGAACAAACAAACAGAGATGATCAATACAATAACTGAACTGAAAACTACACTAGAAGGAATCATTAGCAGAATAACTGAGGCAGAAGAACGGATAAGTGACCTGGAAGACAGAATGGTGGAATTCACTGCTGTGGAACAGACTAAAGAAAAAAGAATGAAAAGAAATGAAGACAGCCTAAGAGACCTCTGGGACAACATTAAATGCAACAACATTCGCATTATAGGGGTCCCAGAAGGAGAAGAGAGAGAGAAAGGACCAGAGGAAATATTTGAAGAGATTATAGTCGAAAACTTCCCTAACATGGGAAAGGAAATAGCCACCCAAGTCCAGGAAGCGCAGCGAGTCCCATACAGGATAAACCCAAGGAGAAACACGCCGAGACACATAGTAATCAAAGTGGCAAAAATTAAAGACAAAGAAAAATTATTGAAAGCAGCAAGGGAAAAATGACAAATAACATACAAGGGAACTCCCATAAGGTTAACAGCTGATTTCTCAGCAGAAACTCTACAAGCCAGAAGGGAGTGGCATGATATACTTAAAGTGATGAAAGGGAAGAACCTACAACCAAGATTACTCTACCTGGCAAGGATCTCATTTAGATTTGATGGAGAAATCAAAAGCTTTACAGACAAGCAAAAGCGAAGAGAATTCAGCACCACCAAACCAGCTCTACAACAAATGCTAAAGGAACTTCTCTAAGTGGGAAACACAAGAGAAGAAAAGGACCCACAAAAGCAAACCCAAAACAATTAAGAAAATGGTCATAGGAACATACATATGGATAATTACCTTAAACGTGAATGGATTAAATGCTCCAACCAAAAGACACAGGCTTGCTGAATGGATACAAAAACAAGACCCATATATATGCTGTCTACAAGAGACCCACTTTAGACCTAGGGACACATACAGACTGAAAGTGAGGGAATGGAAAAAGATATTCCATGCAAATGGAAATCAAAAGAAAGCTGGAGTAGCTATACTCATATCAGATAAAATAGACTTTAAAATAAAGAATGTTACAAGAGACAAGGAAGGACACTACATAATGATCAAGGGATCAATCCAAGAAGAAGATATAACAATTATAAATATATATGCACCCAACATAGGAGCACCTCAATACATAAGGCAACTGCTAACAGCTATAAAAGAAGAAATTGACAGTAACACAATAATAGTGGGGGACTACAACACCTCACTTACACCAATGGACAGATCATCCAAAATGAAACTAAATAAGGAAACAGAAGCTTTAAATGACACAATAGACCAGATAGATTTAATTGACATTTATAGGACATTCCATCCAAAAACAGCAGATTACACGTTCTTCTCAAGTGCACACGGAACATTCTCCAGGATAGATCACATCTTGGGTCACAAATCAAGCCTCAGTAAATTTAAGAAAATTGAAATCATATCAAGCATCTTTTCTGACCACAACGCTATGAGATTAGAAATGAATTACAGGGAAAAAAACGTAAAAAGCACAAACACATGGAGGTTAAACAATACGTTACTAAATAACCAAGAGATCACTGAAGAAATCAAAGAGGAAATCAAAAAATACCCAGAGACAAATGACAATGAAAGCACGACGACCCAAAACCTATGGGATGCAGCAAAAGCAGTTCTAAGAGGGAAGTTTATAGCTATACAAGCCTACCTAAAGAAACAAAAATCTCAAGTAAACAATCTAACCTTACACCTGAAGAAACTAGAGAAAGAAGAACAAACAAAACCCAAAGTTAGCAGAAGGAAAGAAATCATAAAGATCAGAGTGGAAATAAATGAAATAGAAACAAAGAAAACAATAGCAAAGATCAGTAAAACTAAAAGCTGGTTCTTTGAGAAGATAAACAAAATTGATAAGCCATTAGCCAGACTCATCAAGAAAAAGAGGGAGAGGACTCAAATCAATGAAATTAGAAATGAAAAAGGAGAAGTTACAATAGACACCGCAGAAATACAAAGCATCCTAAGAGACTATGACAGGCAACTCTATGCCAATAAAATGGACAACCTGGAAGAAATGGACAAATTCTTAGAAAGGTATAACCTTCCAAGACTGAACCAGGAAGAAACAGAAAATATGAACAGACCAATCACAAGTAATGAAATTGAAACTGTGATTAAAAATCTTCCAACAAACAAAAGTCCAGGACCAGATGGCTTCACAGGTGACTTCTATCAAACATTTAGAGAAGAGCTAACACCTATCCTTCTCAAACTCTTCCAAAAAATTGCAGAGGAAGGAACACTCCCAAACTCATTCTATGAGGCCACCATCACCCTGATACCAAAACCAGACAAAGACACTACCAAAAAAAAGAAGAAAATTTTAAAAAAACAAGTGAAAAAATAAGTGACACCTCTTCCAGAACCCTTCTTGAGTATCCCTTCTAGAGTATATAGTACTAGGATTTGACCCAACTTCCTCTTCCTTCCATTTCACATGGTATTTTGAGCTCTAAGCACTTATATAGGTTCTCAACTCTACTAATTTTGTTTTTACTTCTCTACATTCATTTGTTCTTGCTTGGTTATTGCTTATAACCAAGTTACTTTTTTTTTTTTTTTTTTTTAAATAAATTTATTTATTTATTTATTTTAGCTGTGTTGGGTCTTCATTTCTGTACGAGGGCCTTCTCCAGTTGCGGCAAGCGGGGGCCACTCTTCATCGCGGTGCGCGGGCCCCGCACTATCGCGGCCTCTTCTGTTGCGGAGCACAGGCTCCAGACGCGCAGGCTCAGTAGTTGTGGCTCACGGGCCCAGTTGCTCCCCGGCATGTGGGATCCTCCCAGACCAGGGCTCGAACCCACGTCCCCTGCGTTGGCAGGCAGACTCTCAACCACTGCGCCACCAGGGAAGCCCCCAAGTTACATTTTTAAATTCAACTTAAAGTGTATATCCTTTCTATTATAAACACCATGAATCTGAGAATAATGCCGCTTCAGTATTTACTCATAACTTATAAAGGTGATTAACAAAGGTAAATGATTAAGTACTTTTCCACGTAACAAAATAAACATCTAAACTTTGTAAAGGAAATTTTCATATTGGATTTATCTGAGAAAATGTTTTGCGTAACTGTACATTTTCTTCTTTTTAGTGTATCAGATACAAAATGTACATGAATTATTGATTAAATTTGAGTCTGCTCTTAGCCATTGTACTATAATAGGGAGAACCATGAGAATAAAATTATGGTGAGATATAATATGGCTTAGTTTAGGATTTCAGAAGTGAAGATGGATACAATTTGGATTTTTAAGTCCTTAATGATTTTTTTTTCTGATAAATTTAATATGAGATAAGGAAAAGAAGAAATCCAGGATTTTTTTAGGTATTATACTTGACTAACTCTGTGGGCTTTTGTACCCCTTACTGAGATGGGAATGACAAGAGAAGAAGCATTTTGGGATACAGGTGAATCAAGAATTGTTTCTGGTATTGTTAATTTTGAGTTGCCTGTCAACATAAAGAAAAATGCACAGCATGAGAGATGTGAGTTTAAGTTTTATTCAGGGTCTTACTGAGGACTATAGCCTGGGAGACAGTCACTTAGTATCTCTGAGTAAATTGCTCCACAGAGGTAGGGGAGAAGCCAGTGTATATATGATTTTTGGGGGCTAGGAAATCCACGTAGTCCAGCACACATCTTGGTAAAAGTTTACTGCTAATCACAAAGAACAGATATCTCAAGTTAATGCTTTTAGTGGTTTTCTGTGTATTGGAAGATGCAGGAATCTGAGGTCATTGAAATTCTTTCTGATATATGCGTGCAAAGCACAAAATGCCTCTTCCTGTTTTTTATACTGAATTCTTCTCAGGGTGTACTGTCAGTGGGCCACTGCAGTGAATTTCGACTTCACCCTTGTAGAATTGGTTGATGAACTAAACTCTTTGTTCTTTTCTTATTCACATGCTGAATAAACACCCATATGGATATGTCAAGTAAAATGACTGTGCTGCAGTCTGGAATTCTAGGCAGAGTTAGTGCTTGAAATTCAGCTTTTGGACTCATTGGCATCTACTGACATTAAATGCCACATTTTGAACAGAGTCGCTTAAAGAGACCTGATTCATTGAAGATATAAGGGGTCCAATAACAAAGTCCTGTGTGAATATTCTCTGAAAATAGAGGCTGAACAGCAGAAAGGAAACTGCAATGAAATGGGAAAAATCACAGTCAATAAAATGGGTAAAACAAATGAAAAACTGGAGAGTATGTTGCCACAAAGCTTAGACAACAAAATGTGTCATGGAGGAGAATGTGGCATCGTGTGTTGAATGCTGCACAAACTCTAAATAAAGTGTGAACAGAAAGGCGACAACTGGATTTGACCGTGTTCATGTAATTGGTGGTCTTGAGAAAAGTTGTTTCATTGGAATGTTTGAGAATAAGGTCTATTCGGAGAGGTTTGCAGAGAAAATGTGAGGTGAAGGAGTGGAGATAACAGTAAAATACCTTTTTTTTTTTTCAAGAAGGTTTACTGTGCTGTGTGCCAGACTCAGGCTATTGATAACCAATGTTGTGGCTGGATCGGCCCTTGTGGTTCTTATTATGATGGCAAGACACCCTTCAGCAATAACTATCAGGAAGCCGTGGAAAAAGAAGGTTTATTACTTACAGATCCTGGAAATTACATGGGATACTTGGGGCCACACAGTGAGATGGGGGAGAGAGAGTTGGGGAGGGAGACTGGGGGAAGGGGGAGATAACACAAACAAGAGTGTTGGCCTGGAGTTCTGCATTTATAGGGGTTGAGGGTTCCCAGGCTCACTGTTTGTTGGTGAATTTAAAACATAAGAGGGGAATTTAAAGCATGGGAAGAGAAAAACAACAAGTGGACCAAAGGGTCTGTTATGGAAACCAACCAAGATCTCTAAAATAAAGGAGGCTGGTGGGGTAGGCAGCCTGGCTCTTTGTCTGGCAATGTATTTATTGGAGATTGCCATCTCTGAAGTGATGCCCCAACCATGAAAATCAGGCACTTGGATTACAAAAATGAAAAACCAACTGCACTAAGCTTGCACTAAACACTGTGAATGGCAGTTAGTATGGTTACCAGGTAAAGTACAGGATAACGAGTTTAAATTTGAATTTCAAATAAACAACTTTTTTAGAATAATTATGGGGCATACTGACTCAAGTATTTATTGTCTGTTAATTGTTTATATATTGAGTATGTCCCATACTTATTGCTCTATTTCTGTTTGCTAAATCTGGCAACCTTAAGTGAAAGATGCCTTTGTTTTTTCAAGTTAGGAAATAATAAAATGTGTATTGTAATTAGAAGATCCTATAGAAAGAGAGAATGATGAAAAAGCAGATATAGAAGTTGGATCTTCTAGATACGCAGTTAGATTGAATGAGGCCCAGAACGTAAGAGGTGAGTTGGTTTTGAGAAGAAATGGGGCATTTCCCACATAGTAACCCAAAGTAAAACCAAATATGGGGCCAGGTGCAGAAAGACAAGTAGTTTGGATGGTGAGAAGATAAAGAGCCTATCTAAATACATTATTTTTAATTGAAATATTATGACCAAGTTCATAATAACATTGTCTAAGAAAAAACATCCATGAAGTCAACAGTGTGTTATGTTAGTTTATATAAATGAAACATTAAAATAAATGTATATGTGATTTAATTGGTATTATAAGATAATGGTTATTTGGCTCATTGGCTGGGTACAGCCTGCCAGTACAATGGGACTGAAAGACACTATACCTTGTAAGTCAAACTCTTTAAAGTCTTGCCAGTGTTTAAGGGATTCGTTTCACTGATGATGTTTTTCATATTGTTTCATTAGTCAGATTTAAATTGTACATAAATACTTAAGAATTTTATAATTACACATTTATTTTAATGCATTTTAATCATGTATATCAGCATAACATTGGTTGCTTCATGAATAATAAACATATTATTCATATATATTCTAATAGCCATGATTATTCATGTACATAATAATGAGGTATTCATAGGCATCAATAAAATCACCAGCTAGTTTTTTTTCTCATATATTTATAGGTAAAACAATATGGTAACCATCACAGGTTAAACAGGTCCACTTAAGTGTTCAGAGGCTAAAGAAGAGAGGTTCTAGTAGACTGTATTCATTGAGTGGAAGCAAATATGTTTGCTTTGGCTAAATATGGAGTTTACCTTGTTTTCCCACATGCCTAGTACCTTCTTTTTAGGTGAAATGAATTCTGTTATAACTTGTATGATGTTAAACAGACCTGAGTTTGAAGGCTGAGTCCAATTTTTTTTTTGTATAACTTTAGTGAAGTGATTTCTCTGAACTTCAGTTTTCCAGTCTGTAAAACAGGCATAAAAACATTTATATAGGCTCAGTTTGAGAATTAAAGAGATAACAAAGAGCCAAGCAGAGTGGTACCTAAATTGACTTTCAGTATAATAACTTTATTAATTACTAGTGAGAGCCTGCTAGGGGGCAGCTATTACATTAAGTAGTGTGTATATATATAAATTCAACCCTTGTACTAAGTTACTAGATTAGTTTTATATGGACAGAGACTGACCATTGGCACATAATAAATAAATAATTTGCGGAATGAGTGATTGAAATGAACAAGACTGTGGAGGAGGCATTGTAATTATACGAAACAGGCAAGGAAATCAAGCACAGTGAGGGTAAGTTTAATCAGCCATAGAGTGATGAAGCAAAAATCTGACAACAAGGTTAGTTCACTCTGAAGTCCACGGAGTTCACCACCATGCTAATAGCTCCACAATTAATAGATTAATAAAAGTTATAGTTTTTTTAAAGAAAAAATACTTGAAGGTATCTATTAGGAACATACAGTAATTTACCTCTACTGAAACAATGAAAATGAAATAAACATAGTTCTATGGAAATGCAAGCTTTCATGTTCCGTGCCTGTACAATGTCCTCATTTAAACCAGTGATGTTCTCAAAAAGGATCATCACAGTCTGGAAATATTTTTTGCGGGGTGTTTAAGTGGGAGGTGAAAGGCTGGGAAAGATTCGTGTTGATGAGCTGGAAGATCCTGTCCCCAATTTAGACAGTTATGAGGAAAAATTGAGGCTTTTTGTTCTTTATTCTTTGTGACATTTTTGAATTATACTAAAAATTGTACACTGTCCAGGAACAGTCAGAAAGTACATTTAGAGCTGCAGAAAGGGATGTTCAGTTAGTTTAGTTCTGAGTAACAAGAATAGAAGGAGCTTACTCTGGGAACCTTGTCTGTATTTCAGTTACCTGATTATCAAACTGCTTATAAATTGCATGCAGATAGAGCTTGAAGTTCCAGGGCCATATTTCCACTTACTCAGTGACCCCAAGTTCTTTTTTTTTTTGGTCCCAACTTTCCATGAGAACATGAGAGGCAGCGTGGTATAGGAACAAGCATATAAACTGAGGGGTTATAGAGATGGAGATGCAACATTTATGATTTTTTTTATTGATAATAGGAAGGAAATTTTAAAGTACGTGAGAGTTTCTTGTTTTCAATACACATCCAACCACGAGGTAGAAGACTGGAGTTCATTTGTTTGGCTATCTACCTATTGATCTATTTACTTTGGCATTAGAAGAGATAAACTTAGAGTATACTCGAATTTGGCATTTATTTCTAAATATGTTTCATAAGCTCTCAAGAGAAATTGCAAGGGCAAAGTCATAGAGAAAAGACACTGTGATTACGTATAATTAATTGGTCATTGGTCAGCAATGCCATTCCCCAGATATGTCAGGTAGAATTATTTCCGTTATTTTTATAAGGCATTATAATATATGTCCTATAGATGCAACCCAGTCGAGGAGGTAGAAGGCGTGCACTTCTGCACACATACACATATTCGCATACAACCATTGTATATACATACAACAAATTAAGAGGAGAAAATTAATGAGTTTGTTTAACCAATGGGTTATTTAGAAATCAGTGGGTTTCTAATTGACAGTTCAGTTATTTGGTTGAGTTTAACTAGTTGTCTTCAAAGTAAATACTTAAAGGTCAATCTCCTTTTTTTACCATGTTGATTTGTGTGTCGAGACAAAATTAGAGTGCAAAATTCGTCATCAAACTTGAGTGAATAGGCTACTTAATTATTGTGTTCTGTGACTTTGGGTCATCTTTAATCTTCCTCACAATTAATGTACTTGAATATTGTAACCAAGTGATTAGTTAACATGGTCATTTTGTCAGGGTGAATGGGTCAGTAAATCAATCAAATAATGAATATTTACTGCTTGACTGACTTAAGCTTAACCCTGTTCATGAGATAGCATTGTTTTATTTAAATTCTTCACACAGATCACCAGAGAAGAAAACAGGGACCCTGAGATTTTGGTGTAACTTTTCCACCAACTAACTGTGTGATCTTGTTCTAGTCATTTATTTTTGCATGTTCTCAGTTTTATGAATAAATATCATCTGTGACAAGATAATCATAGTGTTTTTAATGTTCTAATATTCTAAGGGATTCTATACATGATAATCATAATTATGGAAAGGTGATAATAGCAAGTAATACATACTGAATGTTTATTATGTTCCAGTAGTATAAGTCTTTTACATGTATTATAATATTTAATCTGCAGAAAAATCTCAGGATGTAAGAATAGTTAGTTTTCTCATTTTATTTTATAGATAAGGAAACTGAATTTGAAAACCATTAATAGTTTAACAAATGTGCCCATAAGTGCTAGAATGGAGCAAAATCAATTTCTGCTCACACAGTTTCTGTGATCCTGTCTCTCTATTCTACAGCCACTCCTCACATGTACCATCCACTAATTTTCTCTTGTTCTAGGCATGAATAAAACATAGGTCACTGTCTCAAACCTCAGCAAGGAAAATAAGTCTACCATGACTCCGACCATGGGGATGGTGACTTTACAATCAGAATTAGAGAAGTGGAGAAACTCTCACATGTGAGGTAGGAATTGCGTCTGTGCCCAGCTTTTACCACATGGGCATTATTCAGAAAAGACAACTGCCTAGACAGTTGGTACAGGCTTGGAAAACTTTAGAAACCCAGACACAACCGCAGACATGAAATTCATTAAACCTAACTACTTTAACCAAGTGGTTTGATAGCAGCTCCTTCTTGAAACTCAGAATTATTAGGCAGAAGATGAGACTTCTTTGTAAAGAAGGCTCTCTCTGCTGTTCACTGCTGACCTAGAATTTGAAAGCTGCTTCAACATGTATTGGCTCTTCAGAGCAAACTCGATTCCACTGATATATTTCCCCCCCTTTGCACAGGGGAGATCAGCATAAAACCCAGCACTTTTGCTAATTCCCAATGGAGCACAGACACCTGGAAGAAAGAAATAGTTTTACCACCTACAGGTTTCCATTGGTGAGCAGGGAAGAGAAAGAGAACCATTGAGACCAGGAGGAGGAAAAGATTAATAAGTGCTGCCATCAATGCAGGAAAAAGGATTTTTTAAAACAACAACAATAAAAAGTGCCTCTAGGACAGCTGTGCAATATTCTTTTCTTCTACTAAAAAGGAAAAACATGCCAAAACAGAGAAACAAAAGAGAACTGGAAAGAGATAAACGAAGTAAGAGGTCAAGCTCCTGGAGTTGTTAAAAAAAGTATAAAAGCAAAAAAAGGAGAAAGTGAGAGAAGCAAATTTAATTTATCTTTTCATGTATTATATATGTGCAGGTATTTGTGACTTAGGCCATGTGGGTATCATGTATCTGTGTAGAAAACAGCTCTGGTTATAAAAATAGATTATGCACATAGGAGTTTATATACTCCTGGCATTTGTGTGCTACAGACTGTCAAGTACAGGCTCTCTAAATGACAGATTCCAAAGCAAGACTTTGAAAAGAAAACAGTAACAAGTAATTGATTTAGAAAAAAGAAACAAAATTTGATCCTTTCTAACTACTCCATACTATTGATCTATTATTTACATGTTCTTCCTTGGCAGGTATTAGTTTTCCCCTCAAAATAGGGTTGTTTGCTCTCTCTCTCTCCCTCTCTCTGTCTCTGTTGCAGTTTTAAAATTGAGGATCCCTAATTCTGTATATTTTTCTGGAGGATTCTACCATGTTAAAATGTCAGTCTAATTGTTATATTCATTTTAATATAAACACTGGAATGTGTTTTCCTTCTACACGTATTTTTTCCATTTTTAAAGGATATTCTGAAATTGTTATTAGAGATTTTGTGAATACCTACCAGAATCTAGTTTTTAAAAAATACACACTCATATCAATATATTTAAAATGAAATAAGGATTGCATATTTAATCTAATATCGCCAACTCCTTTTTCTGTATCTCTGTTGATGAAAATTAGGATGCCCCTCTCTGATGCCATTTTAAAAATTAGAGAACTATGCTGCTTCAGGTTGTATACTCTCTAGTTTTACATATTTTAGTTACTTGATAATATATTTCATTTATTAATAAAAATATGAAATAGCCTTAAATCATAGTCCCAGATGCTGCAAATCATGATCTTGGAAGGAAAAAAAAAATAAGCTGCCTGGAGCCTCAGAACAGGCTTTTCTTGCTAGTTTGCCCGCAGAAGCAATGCTACAGAGAGAAAAGTGACACTCCAGTGATTTAATTATTGTTCCACTCCTCATTACATATGTGGCTTATTATAGCATACAGAACAGCAGAGATGACAGTATAGGTAGTCATCTTCCTCCTGTTGAAACCTATAGCATACTCACACTCATAAATAAAGCTCTCAATTTATTGTTGTTGCTGCAGGAATGCCCACATTTTCCCTGGAAGGAGAAAGCGCTACTCAGATGCTATATTGCCAGTTTTACTAGCATGCGGTACACTGAGGGAATGCCCACACATTTCAGTGCTACTTTAAGTATTAGCATAATGAGTCATGTTATGTATGTCCTTACGAATTATCAGATAGCTCTAGAGTTGTGTATTTGCAAAGGACATGAGATGTTATCAAATCTCTTCTATTTCTGCATTATTAAATAAAAGGGCTTGTGAATATACCTCAGGAATGGATACTGGTTGCTAAGCACCCTTTTTTATAACCAGACTTCTCACATTGCTGCTTACAATTTATTTCTTGACTTCTGATATTTGCAAATGATTTGCCAGTCTGTCCCGTCTTCCTCTGCTACATTCATCTTCCTAACAAAAAGTTTTTATACTACTACTACATTGTATAAAAAAAGAAACTGTATTCTTCTTCAATGCCTGTTAAATGAAGGATGAACTCTTTTGGGTCCGCTTGCCAACCATAGCTGACTCTTTCTGGACCCTCTCTCACTGTCCTTGCACCATGACATGTATCGCATTGCCCTTTATTCTCCTTTGTGGGCTCCATACATACTTCCCTCTGATTTA
This sequence comes from Balaenoptera musculus, assembly GCF_009873245.2. NCBI lineage: Eukaryota > Metazoa > Chordata > Mammalia > Artiodactyla > Balaenopteridae > Balaenoptera > Balaenoptera musculus. Next base: position 86,419,976 of record NC_045789.1, on the reverse strand, counting down.
TGATGATTTTGCTGTTTCACTAGCATAGAATTTTCAACTGCTGTCTGCTTCCATCACTCTTTAAGTAAGCAAACCCAGCCTTTCAAGATTCTTCCAAAATACGACAGTATTTGTTTATTCTGTCTACTGATTTAGACATCATTCATAGGTATCTATCGTGTAACAGGTACAACATTTACAGTGGTGAATCAGATGGATTCAGCGGTTGTTTCCATGTACTTACATGCTAGGAATATTTCCTCTTCCCAGTAGCAATTTCTTCTTTTTTGTATTTTCTTTAACACTGCAGTTATACTCCTATGACCCTTTCTTTCTAAAATCCATTTTGCTTTTTACCTCATATGAGCATGTGTAACACACATATGCATATTTATATTAAATTTGTATTTATACTGTAATGCATCTTTTCCACTTATCTATTGCTATCTAAAAGAGTATTCCAAAGCTAAGTGTCTTACAGTTTCATTTTCTGTCTCATAATTCTGTGAAACAGGAATTTGGTTTAAACATGGCAATGATAGCTTATCTCTTTTCTGTGATGCCTGATGACTCAGCTGAGATGGCTCAAATGCCAAGGAGCTGGAAAATCCAGGGACTAGCCAAGCATCTTTCTCTATCTTTCTCCACATAGTCTCTCCATGAGGAAGCTAGCTTGAGCTTCCGCATAGCATGATGGACTCAGGGAAGTTGGAGTTCCTATACAGCTGTTCAGGACCCCAATGATGAAACTTCCAAAAAGCCCAAGTAGAAACAGCAGCTTTCTAGAGACTGAGCATCAGAAGGCACTCATTCCATATTTTATTTTTGAGGCAAGTCAAGAAAGCTAGCCCAGATTTAGGATGAGTTTAACATCCTGAAACATTAGTCAAGGATTCTGGTTGCCCATGTAAAGAGTTTGGAAGTTGCCACTCTGTCCTAACAAGTAACCAGCTGTACAGAAACATATTTTCAAACTATAAAAAAAATCAAAGATGCAGAAAAAATTCCTAAAAGAAGCCAGAAAAAAAATCGCCTTATTTATAGGGGAACAAAGATCAAGAATTCTACTTCTCAGAAACCATGCAAACAAGAAGACAGTACAGTGAAATATTTAAAGTGTTGAGGGGAAAAGTCACCAACCTAGAATTCCTGCTAAATTACCCTTCAAAAGTGAAGAAGTAGACTTCCTCAGACAAACAAAAATTCAGAAAATTTGTTTCCAGTAGACCTGCCTTGAAAGAAATGTTAAATGAAGTTCTTTGGAGAGAAGGAAAATAAGGTAGGTCAGAAACTCAGATTTACATAAGTTAAGGAAGAGAAACAAAGAAGGGATAAGTGAAAGTAAAATAAAAACTTATTCTCTTATTCTTAACTTATCTAACAGATGTTTGTTCAAAATAATGATAGCCACAATATATTTGAGTATGCATTCTTAATAATATGCAGGGAAATGCAAATTAAAACAGGGGAGAAATCACTACACATCTATTAGAATGGCCAAAATCCAGAACACTGACAACACCAAATGCTGGTGAGGATGTGGAGCAACAGGAACTCTCATTCACTGCTGGTAGAAATGCAAAGGGTACAGCCACTTTGGAAGACAGTTTTATGTTGTGCCAATGTAGATTCCTCAGTTGTAACAAGTGAGCCACTCTAGTGGGAGATGTTGATAATGGGCAGTGCTATGTATGTGCAGGGACAGGGCGTGTATGGGAAATCTCTGTAACCCCACACCCCCAGTTGTGCTGTATACCTTTACTTGCTCTAAAAAAAATGAAGTGTTAACAAAATCAATCCTCATCATCAAAAAATCTACAAACGATAAATGCTGGAGAGGGTGTGAAGAAAAGGGAACCCTCTTGCACTGTTGGTGGGAATGTAAATTGATATAGCCACTATGGAGAACAGTATGGAGGTTCCTTAAAAAACTAAAAATAGAACTACCATATGACCCAGCAATCCCACTACTGGGCATATACCCTGAGAAAACCATAATTCAAAAAGAGTCATGTTCCAAAATGTTCATTGCAGCTCTATTTACAACAGCCAGGACATGGAAGCAACCTAAGTGTCCATCAACAGATGAATGGGTAAAGATATAGCACATACATACAATGGAATATTACTCAGCCATAAAAAGAAATGAAATTGAGTTATTTTTAGTGAGGTGGTTGGACCTAGAGTCTGTCATACAGAGTGAAGTAAGTCAGGAAGAGAGAAACAAATACCGTATGCTAACACATATATGGAATCTAAAAAAACAAAAAACAAATGGTCATGAAGAACCTAGGGGCAAGATGGAAATAAAGACACAGACTTACTAGAGAATGGACTTGAGGATACAGGGAGGGGGAAGGGTAAGCTGGGACAAAGTGAGAGAGTGGCATGGACATATATACACTACGAAACGTAAAATAGATAGCTAGTGGGAAGCAGCCGCATAGCACAGGGAGATCAGCTCGGTGCTTTGTGACCACCTAGAGGGGTGGGATAGGGAGGGTGGGAGGGAGGGAGGTGCAAGAGGGAAGAGATATGGGGACATATATATATGTATAACTGACTCACTTTGTTATAAAGCAGAAACTAACACACCATGTAATGCAATTATACTCCAATAAAGATGTTAAAAAAAAATCAATCCTTTTATGTCTCATGATTTTATGAAATAGGAATTTGGTCAGGGCATAGCAGTGATGATTTATCTCTCAAGGATAAGAGTACTAAAGCACTGTTAGCCATCCTTAAACTACCATAGTATATATCTTATGTTTTCCAGTAGAAAAAAATACCTTTGAGTGCAGGGTCTGTCTGAACCATCTTTGTTTCACCTCAAGATGAATATTAAGATGGTAACTAACGTTAACTTCCAGAGCAGAGTCCACAGTCCCAGTGGCTTAATATTACCAAGTTAAGTTTTCATTTACATTAAATTCCAGTGCTCATTATGAGCTCTCATTATATATATCATATATTGCTGCTCTTCTCTAAGTAGTGTCTGAAATGTGGGCTGCTTCAGTCTTGTAGTTAGGCCACTGAGAGCAAGCACATGGCCTACGTGTAACCACAACAGGGAAGCAGAGAGATAGAGGATTGTGTGGGGTTTTATGGGGAACATCTGGACGTAGCTTATCTCACCTTTACCTGCATCCCATTGGCCAAATTTAGTTACATGTCTCCATCTCAGTGAATAGGAGACTAGAAGACATCAAGGAGCGCTCAAATATTTGAACTAGCAGTTTTTGTCATAGACCTTTGTTTTGGTATATATACACATAACTTTGTTTCTTTTTTCTATATAGGTATTGTGTCTAATCTAATATCAAGAATGTCTGGGTGATTTATAATCCTTTCCATTAGCATAATCTGCTTGTGAAAATTTGTGGGCATTATCCCACTCCTACCCGCAAGGGTAATCACTGTGCTGACTTCTAATACTATAGATAAGTATTGCTCAATTTTAAAATTTATTTAAATGGAGTCCAACTGTATATATCCTCTTGTGTCTGGCTTCTTTGATTCAACATTATGTTTGTGGAGTTCAACTATATTTTTTATGTATTATGCTGAATAATATTCCATTTTGTGAATATTCCACAATGTATTTATCCAATCTAATGTTGATGGACTTTTGGGCGGTTTCTAGTTTTTGACTACTATGAAGGGGGCTGCTATGAACATTCATGTATTTTGGTGAACATATATACATATTTCCTTTTGTGTATACTTGAGAGTGGAAATGCTGAGTCATAAATGTATGGATATTTGGTTTTATAAAATGTTGCCAGTTCCCCAAGGTGGTTGTACTAAATTTTATGCCTTCTAGCCAGGTATGGGAGTTCTCTTTTCTTCAAGTCCCTAAATCTCTGTCTTCAATTATCTATTTATTTCCTTCTATTTCTACTTGTACTCAAGACAGCATTTTCTGATCTTATGTGTTTTCTTCAGGGTCTTGCCAAATGCAGCCAAAACACAGTACAACATTCTGTTATTTGATACCCTTCCTTTAGATCTCCTGTCCCAAAAAGCCCATGGCTTGTCTCCTCATTTAGAACAGTCAGTGGGTTTTCCAAATATCTGTCCACAGCTCCCCACAGACAACCGTTTTCTATCTGCCAATATCTGTTGCCCCACTGTAGCCTGAGCACTCATTCAGTGCTACATGTTTTAGTTTTTAAAGCAGCGCTGATCTTCAAGGACTGATTACAGTACTCAGAGCAAACTGTCATTTGGTACTGTAATAAAGGAAATCTTAATTGATTAACATAATAAAGGTTTACGTCTTGCTCATATCTGGTTGTAAAACAGTTGGCTCTCTGTCTTGGAGCCATGTGTCCTCTATGGTCACCACAACAAGGAAAGAGAAAACTCGAGGTTCATATGAGATATTTTTGGATTTTTTATAAAAGTGGCTTTCATTGCTTTCATCTAAACCCTATTTTTGAGTACTCAGTCCCATTAATTTCAACCTAAGTGCATAACTGAGAAGTTAAGGAACACACGGATACTTGGTAGCAATAACAATCTCTGCACAAGGGAACTTGTCAAAACTTTGTAAGCATAAGTTGAATGAAGGAACGTGAAGGCATAAATGTATCCTCTGTTCTATACCTCGTTACATTTGTGAGGTATTAAAAAGAAGTAATTTCTTAAACTACTTTCAAACTACTTGCTAATTATTTTCCACTTCTCATAGAGATTTTATATATGTATGTGTGTGTGTGTGTGTATATATATATATATATATATACACACACACACGCACACAGAGCTATCTATAGATATATTTGTTGATTATATTTATTATATAAATTACATATATATAAATAATAGAGCACATATCTCAGCGTCAAGTAGTCAACAGCATGATAGAAGTATCTAAACTTTAGATGATGACATCAATTTGACTTTATAATGTTTTTCCACAGAAGCACCCATTAATGTTCATAATTCTAAGAACTAAGTAAGTGAAATCAAGGAATCTTCTGGACACTTATTACTCCTAAATTTCACTAAGGGGATGTCAGTGTGGGCTGATGCCAAATTAATAAGATTGTTCCTTCTGAATACTTGTCTTCATGTGCTACCTATAGGAATTAATCCTTACTCTCCAACTCTCTACCTGATCAGAGCTAGCCACAGTTGTTGGCTTTCCTGAGAGCACCTTTATAATTTATTAAACATGTTTTAATTTCTATTTGTCAATACTCACACAAATTTGTTTAAAATAAAGCATTTAAAATAGCTGCTCTCTATGATTTCTACCAGTTTTTCTGGTGAGGTTTTTATTATCATTGCCATTCTTCAGTACTGCTGTATTTTAATTAATCACTCGTTATTTTCACCTTCTAAGATTTATTCCTTTCTATAATGAGCTAATGCTTTTCTCTACTTCCTATAGTGTTGACAGCAGCAGTGCTTACCCAGTGGTTCTTCAGTGAATGTTTAGTGAATTGAAATGGATGCAAACATTGATTTTCATATATTTTTCATGTATTACCAGTTTGTAATAGTATTGTATGATTTAAATTAAGTTCAGTTGCATATAGTCAAAAGAAAAAAATAAAAGTGAATGCACATCTTTGTTCTCTTTTCTAAAAGATGGCAGGGGAAGGCAGTCCAGGGTTGCTTTGGGAGTATGACAAATGTTTCCAGGTCTTAGGCCATTTTCTTCTTTCTATTCCATTGTTCCTAATATGTGGCTCTTGTTCCTGTGTTTTCTTCTTTTTTCTTTTTTTTTGGCAGTAAATTCTTTTACTTATTTATTTTTTAATAGAAGCATAGTTGATTTACAATGTTGTGCTAATTTCTGCTGTACAGCAAAGTGAATCAGTTATGCACATACATGCATTCTTTTTTTATATTCTTTTCCATTATGGTTTTTCCCAGGAGATTGTGCTATACAGTAGGACCTTGTTTATCTATTCTAAATGTAATAGTTTGCATCTACCAACCCCAAACTCCCAGACCATCCCTCTCCCTCCCCACACCCTCCTTGGCAAGAACAAGTCTTCTCTACATCTCTGAGTCTGCTGTTTTGTAGATAGGTTCATTTGTGCCGTATTTCATATTCCACATATAAGTGATATCATGTGGTATTTGTCTTTCTCTTTCTGACTTGTTCCAGTGTTTTAAGATGGTTGGTGGAATGTCAGCCATCACATCTGCATTCCAGGTACCAACGTGGAGGAAGATACAAAGGAAAAATAGGTAAAGAACTCACACAAACTCTCTTTTGAGGTTGTCCAGAAAAGGCCACACACTTTCTACCTACATCTTCCTAGAATAAGCATATTTACAAAGTAACACCTAATTCCAAGAGAGTTTGGAATATGTAGTGTTATTTTGGAAGGTCAGTGCTGGGTAAAAATGTGGGGTTTTGTAGCTGTGGAAGGAAGTTTTGAACAGATATAAATCTAGGGAACCTTCAATCTTCACCAGAATCAGAAGTGGAAAAGCCAGAATCCTGGAGTAAAGAATGAGGTTCAGAGTAGTCATTTATGATCACTGGCTTGGAAGTCAGGATGATGTAGATTTGAAGTCAGGCTTGACTGGTTTTTAGCTGTGTGGACTTGAATAATTAACTCTTGCTTAAGCTTCAGTTTTCATATATGTATAGTGAGCATATTATTTCTCCTTTAATTTTTTGTGCGTTTGTGAGGTTTTAATGAGATTATTTAAGGTGTAACAGGTTCAACTAAATTTTCTTCTCAGTATCTTTGTTGTTTTCTTATTTTTTCCGGCAATTGCTTTATTTAGTAGAAAAAAAATGGATTTCTAGTTGGAAGACATGGTGAGATTCCAGCATATACCAATCATATAACCTTCCTGAGGATCAGTGTTCTTATCTGTAAAATAGGTCTACCAACCCTGTTATAGCTGTGTTGAGAATTAAATAGAATATTGTATATGAGGTTTTCCTCTACAGGATATGATAGAGAATACAGGCTTAGAAAATGTTGATTCAGTATTTTTCCCTTATTTGAAATAATGTATTTTACCCTTTTATGTAAATATCGATAGATTTAAATAGATTTATTGAATTCTCAAAAACTAGAAATAGATTTATTGACTCCCCAAAACCCAGAATATGCTGAGACATTGGTGATGGCTGCTGATCTGAGTGGCATGCAAATATTTAGAGTATAGATTAGGTCTATCAAAAATATACTGTTCTATTGGGGTTTTCCTATGAAATTCAATAGCATGAGTTTTAGAATAGAGTCTGAGTCACTTCTTATCTTTACTTTGTAATAATTGCTGATTAGAGATCAAGAAATGACCTTTATTGTACTAAATTAATATAAATGTACAAACATATGCAAAGAAAAATGCCTGGTGTGGCACATAGTAGGGACTCGATAAATATTTGATGAGTGAATTAATGAATGCTAGGGTTGGATGAATGCGTATTTTTATGTCCTCTTCCTAGCTTCATTCCATGGGTCTTTTCTACCAAGACATTTTCAAGAACTGATGAGCTGGCCTCTGCATGGCTGCAGTTATGTTTCTTGTGTTTATTAGATTCTAAGTCATACTGGCAGCTCTCCTCTTTACTGTTAGGTTTGGTGAATGTTACAGATTCGACTAAATGAACCATAGCAAATGTAAAATAAATCTTTGCCAAGGGGATGGTATGAATTGAGGCAATTATTTCTTAGCCGCATCAGTTTCTCAGTAAAAACCACATAGCATTGGCGAACAGCATTGCAATAAAAAGGCATGTTTTCCTGAAGACTGTCAAAGTAACTTGGCAATCATTAGATTGTTGGTTAAATTGACTTGAGAAATCTATATCATATTTTTCAGTTCAATGAGTTATTAATGATTTTTCTAACTAAATTCTGCTTCATGATATTAAGTAGACAGACTAACTTCTACGTTCTAGTTTCTCATCTTTAAATGAGAGGAGCATGAGTGTATTATCCAAGGTTTCTTTCATCTCTAACATTCTCTCATTCTGTGATTCTAAAAATTTGCTTGGGTAACCCCACAGGAGCCCCCAAATCCAATCTTCCTCTTCTACAGAGCAGCGCCCCCCCTTTTTAAAGTCTTTGCCAGAGGGCCATGCAGTTTTAGCTTGAGAAATCTCCTGCATTATAGAATGCCTTTTGGGTAAGACAACTCCACTGTCAGATTCTTCTAATTATGAGACAGGTCTTCATTTTGAGACACAGTTTCTTTCTAGGTAATTTCTACCCATTTGTTACTTTTCCTCAAGGAAGCAAAACTTATAATAGCTCTTTGCTCTGACTTTCTATCAAATGTCCACAGCTGTCACGTCTACCCTAGGCTTCTTTGAGCCAAGCTCATTCCATTTCTGTAGTCATAACCTAGCGTGACAAGATTTCCAGTCCTCTGTAACAATCTCTTCTAAATCCAGAATTAATGAGCTTCAATAGATTTACCACAAATCTGTGCCCCCTCAAACAAACAGAATCACTAAAACATGGCTCCATGGCATGGACAATAAAAATGGATTATTTATATATTTAGTCCTTTTATTTTGCCAAGAAAATATATTGTGATTTTGAAGTTAAAAAACTAGCTCTTAATTTCACTTTATAAAATATTGCTTGTAAACTTTTCCAAGTCACTTAAGCTTTCTGAGAATGCTTTCTCAACTGTAAGATCATTGTCATCATCATTATCATTGTCATGTGTATCATATCTGTTATTCTGCTATAATGTAAAATGCTCTGAAAATTTAAAGTGTTATACATCTGCAACTGTATAGCTTTAGCAACCATTTTTGTATTTGTGCATAATATCATTGCCACATAATTTTCTTTTAAAAACACATTTAAAGATAGTAGAAATAGAAAGTATCAGATCAAGGAATGTTCCTAAGAAGAGAGAGAATTTAAGCTGTATATATATACACAAACATAACATACACATATACTTCAAAGTTTTAATAATTATTTTGTTTAGATGTAATTGCTAATCATGTTAAATTACAAACATGAAAATTAAGTGGTCATAAAAACAGCAGTGTTTATATTTACTTTTGAAAATTATAATGATGACTACCTTGAAGCCATTAAAATAAACTCTAGAATATACAATAAATGATTTTTTTTGTGCAAATTGAAAAGTTCAGAAAATTAGGCAGGTGACATTTTAAATACACTGAAGGAAAAGTTTACAAATCCTGTGTGTGTGAATTCTTGTGGAATGCTAAACTGTAGCCTGTATTCTGTGCATAAGCACCATTAAGAGGATTGCACACTATTACTCCTCTCAAGTTTAATTGGCATCTTACTGTTCTTTATATGACTTGGCAGTTCATAGGTCAGGGAGGGAATAAAAAAAAAAAAACTCTTTATTCCAAATTTATCCCTTTTTTCTCTAATAAAATTACATATATAGCTTTTAAAGGAGAGAAATTTAGTCCCTTTAATACCAAATCATCATAGAAAATAACAGATAATGATAAGAATATTGCAATGCATGCAGTAAACACATTTACTGAGATTTCAGCTTTGACTGCAAAATTCTAATGGAATATATTTCATAATAATTATTCTTTGTGCAAATTTGTTTTTAATTTGTTTGTTTTTTGATGTATAAGAAATCATTTAGATAAAAAAGAAAAGTCGTGTCCTGTGTGTTTGTGTGTGTATGTATGTATGTGTGTATATGTGTATATATATAATTGTACTGAAGCCATCACCTGGGCTTTAAATGAGCTGACCAGGTTGCTTTAATGCTCCAAATAAACTCCACCACACATAGTTTTAGAGTAGTTTTGCTGTTTTGCAGTCTGGTCAGTATAAGAGTTTGCTCTACTAAGAGCAACAAAAGAATCCCTCTCTTCCAGGCAAAAAATGAGTAAGTTCTGTGAGAAGAGTTGAAAAGAAAGTTGGGACAGCAACTGATCCATTAATTCAAATAGTTAAGTTTTCCTTCAGAAAATGGGAACTCCATTATCATTTTAAGGCAATCAGCCTTTTTTAAGATCTTAGCAACTGACATTTAGTACATTGTAAATCCATACTCTTGTTCATCTTTTATCAAATGACATCAAGCAATCATCTTCCAGCAAACTTTGGTACCTAACACCATTTCATCTCAACTTCTGGCCACAGAAAGCGTTTTTTCTTTCCTTCTCCCAGGAGTCCACAAGCTGTAGTATGTCTGGCTTGGAGATATCGTCTGACTGTTTTACAGAAGCTTAACAATCCCAGTGCTGTATGGTTTTTCTCTTGGGATAACTGGAGAAAGTTTATGCTGCTGGTCACTGACATTGATGTGTATACCATCTTGCCAGGTGTGAAGGAGGTATGAAAGTGGGTCCATATATTAGGATCCACTGGTCGTATTGCGTAATGCACCATCTAAGAGGTGCCAGTCTGATACGATTTTAGAATGGCCTGTTAAAGCCACTGTAGCAGATCAGAAGAAATATTCTGTGAATAGGATGCAGTATACACACTGAACAGCGACCTTTAAATGATTGTGTTCCCCAAACAGATGACATAGGTCCAGAAGCCAAGAAAGGGACCTAGCAGTAGCCTCCGTCACCATTACTCCAGTGACATTCTTGAGGTCTTCATGCTTCTTGTCCACAGGTCTGGGCTCTGCAGCGGAGCACTGTAGCCAGTTTCCACAGCACAAGGGTCTCATTGTAATGCAAGCTCCTTACTCTCTTTGGTTCTTACTAAATAAGAAACTAACTCTTTCTACCTGAGTTTGTTGTGAAGATTAAAGTAGATCAAGTATGTAAGTGATATAAGATACAGGTAGCTGCTCAATAAATATTGGTTTTTCATATTTTATTTGAAATTATATTTAATAAAAAATCTTTTGGAAACATACTATTGAGACCTTTTGATTTTATTGTAATTAAAATCTATTATTTGGATTGTAACCCAGAAATGTTTACAAGAGAGAAATTTGAACTCATTCTCTTTTGTCTTAATGTTTTACAATGACATCTTGAGTAGAGTATAAAATTTGGGAATTCAGGATTGACTTTTCTAGCCCTGCTGTAAAAAAAATGTCTATTGTATAAAGGTGATTCTTTTCAAGTTACTGAAGACCATAAATAATCCATGTTCTCATATATATGTGTGTGTGTGTGTGTATATATATATATATATATATATATATATATATACACACACACACACACATGACATTTGTATTTAACTGCAAAATGCCACTAAGATATTATGCATATATTAGGTTCTGATTCAGCTTAGAAAAGCTGAATGACTGTGTGTTTATTTCTACTATTTTACTTTATACTGTCTTTTGTCATAATCATAAAAAATAAGAACTTCTTTCTCATTTTTCTGGGGAAAATCATTAGAGCAGGAAAAATGAAAGAAATCTAGAGTTTGAGTGAAAGAGGAGCTATTTAGCATTACTACTAAATTTGCATAACCTTAAACAACCTTTTCTTTCTTCCTGGACACCAATATCTGTAGTAGACATCGGTCCATTCCAGTACAGTGTTTCCTTTGGGGTACTATAACCTCCTCCACTCCCCCTTTTCTTTTGAATTTAGCAAATAATAAATGTGTTGTATGCCTACAAGGACAAAACACTGAAAGCTCTGTATGAGGTTATAAAGATGTGTAGGCGATGAGCCCTGCCTTCAAAGCGTTTACAATCTGAGCAATTGGTCACACGATTAAATTGTGGCATATTGCTTCAGGTGACTTAAGCAGCATTCATTAAAATGTTCACATCCTTTGAGTACTTCTTTTTTCAAATTTATAAAGAATCTTTTCAATAGGAAAGCCTAAGCAGTGGGAAAAAAGACCTTTTATTGGAATAAATTGGTGGCCTTGGCTTTGCTTATGAGCATCTTTCTGTTGCTGTAACTTTCTCTCTTACAACATTTTCAGCATCATTACTAACCAGAACTTTGTTTGGAGAGAATCTCCATGTTTCCTGAGCCTTCACAGGGGTTTCTTGGTTCCTTGTGAATGGCTCAGTTGCACTTTGGTCTTGGAATGAATTGCAGTGATTTTTTCCTTCAACAAATCAATATTTTGATTTTAGTTGATGCTAGAATGATATACTTTGCAATATGTGATTTTTAGGGTGGGAGTGAGATTCAATAGAAAGGAATACAGGGAAGACTTTTTCCTTGTTCTAAGCATTTATTAGTATACTTACACATTATATTCTATAAAGATATAGTGCAAGTTATAAAATTCTCCTTATTTTTAAAGTTAGAGTGTATTCATGTAAAGTGTATGCACAGTAGAAAAAAGAAAATCTTGAAGTACAAAACTCAAAAGAATAATTAGGTATAAATACAAGTGTGTGTGTGTATAGACATATGTATGTATGTAATTTTAAGACTTTATTTTTTTTGTTTGTTTTTAAAATTTATTTATTTATTTTTATTTTTGGCTGTGTTGGGTCTTCGTTTCTGTGCGAGGGCTTTCTCTGGTTGCGGCAAGCGGTGGCCACTCTTCATCGCGGTGCGCGGGCCTCTCACTATCGCGGCCTCTCTTGTTGTGGAGCACAGACTCCAGGTGTGCAGGCTCAGTAGTTGTGGCGCACGGGCCTAGTTGCTCCGCGGCATGTGGGATCTTCCCAGACCAGGGCTCGAACCCGTGTCGCCTGCATTGGCAGGCAGATTCTCAACCACTGCGCCACCAGGGAAGTCCAAGACTTTATTTTTTAGAGCAGTTTTAGGTTCACAGCAAAATTAAGAGACAGGTACGAAGATTTCCCATGTACCCCCTGGTCCCACATATGCATAGCCTCCAAATAGTTCAATCCAATTCAATTAGTATAAGTCCTGATACTTTAACTGGAATAGTAATAAAAAGTACTCCCTCCTTGGGGGTTGTTTAAACAATTAAAATAATACAGTGTACACAGGAAGTTGTCAGATTGGCCACCACTGGAGAAGAAAGTGCCTTAAGTTAAAGAATAGAACATTGCATCATTACATCATCGTGTTCCATCACATCACAGCTAAGATATGGAGAAAAACAGAGTACTGACCATATCATCTGAACACTCGTATCAAATCATGCTTGACACCGTCACTGTATGGGAACATTCTAGTAACAGGGGTCAAAACTACATTCAAATTTAAGCTAGTTTGAGTGGTTGTCTTGGTGATTTGCAACTAAAATTATCCCAAATTCTAGCATGTTTACATGTATAAAAACAAGATTTGGCTATTTCATTGTTAAGTTTCCTTTTCACGCTAAAAGTATACACGTTTCTTTTGCATGGTTGCATGTAGTACATAAAATATATGGGAAGCTACTGAAGTACTTTGAGTCATAAGCTCATTCCCTATGACCAGGCTCATATTTCTCAAGGACATTAAACTTGAAGTAAGAAGACAAATCGCAAAACATAAGGCAGTTTGAAAAAATTATCAGGGACCATATAAATAAATATATGAAATGAGTAGACAATGTGGATATTAAATAAGGCAGAATGGATTATAGACTAAATAGATAAAACACACACACATTTTAATTAAGAGGTTATTTGCAACTAGCCTTTGAGGAGTATCATCACTCAAGCCAGTAGGTAGTTATTGTGCTTTAAAAAGTGTTTTAAAAAGGTTGCATTCCTATATACTAATGATGAAAAATCTGAAAGTGAAATTAAGAAAACACTCCCGTTTACCATTGCAACAAAAAGAATAAAATATCTAGGAATAAACCTACCTAAGGAGACAAAAGACCTGTATGCAGAAAATTATAGGACACTGATGAAAGAAATTAAAGATGATACAAATAGATGGAGAGATATACCATGTTCTTAGATTGGAAGAATCAACATTGTGAAAATGACTCTACTACCCAAAACAATCTACAGATTCAATGCAATCCCTATCAAACTACCAATGGCGTTTTTCATAGAACTAGAACAAAAAATTTCACAATTTGTATGGAGACACAAAAGACCCCGAATAGCCAAAGCAATCTTGAGAATGAAAAATGGAGCTGGAGGAATCAGGTTTCCTGACTTCAGACTATATTACAAAGCTACAGTAATCAAGACAGTTTGGTACTGGCACAAAAACAGAAATATAGATCAATGGAACAGGATAGAAAGCCCAGAGATAAACCCACGCACATATGGTCACCTTATTTTCGATAAAGGAGGCAAGCATATACAGTGGAGAAAAGACAGCCTCTTCAATAAGTGGTGCTGGGAAAATTGGACAGGTACATGTAAAAGTATGAAATTAGAACACTCCCTGACACCATACACAAAAATAAACTCAAAATGGATTAAAGACCTAAGTGTAAAGCCAGACACTATCAAACTCTTAGAGGAAAACATAGGCAGAACACTCTATGACATAAATCACAGCAAGATCCTTTTTGACCCAGCCCCTAGAGAAATGGAAATAAAAACACAAATAAACAAATGGGACCTAATGAAACTTAAAAGCTTTTGCACAGCAAAGAAAACCATAAACAAGACCAAAAGACAACCCTCAGAATGGGAGAAAATATTTGCAAATGAAGCAACTGACAAAGGATTAATCTCCAAGATTTACAAGCAGCGCATGCAGCTCAGTAACAAAAAAACAAACAACCCAATCCAAAAATGGGCAGAAGACCTAAATAGACATTTCTCCAAAGAAGATATACAGATGGTTAACAGACACATGAAAGAATGCTCAACATCATTAATCATTAGAGAAATGCAAATCAAAACTACAATGAGGTATCATCTCACACCGGTCAGAATGGCCATCATCAAAAAATCTAGAAACAATAAATGCTGGAGAGGGTGTGGAGAAAAGGGAACACTCTTGCACTGTTGGTGGGAATGTAAATTGATACAGCCACTATGGAGAACAGTATGGAGGTTCCTTAAAAAACTACAAATAGAACTACCATATGACCCAGCAATCCCGCTACTGGGCATATACCCTGAGAAAACCATAGTTCAAAAAGAGTCATGTACCAAAATGTTCATTGCAGCTCTATTTACAATAGCCAGGACATGGAAGCAACCTAAGTGTCCATCATCGGATGAATGGATAAAGAAGCTGTGGCACATATATACAATGGAATATTACTCAGCCATAAAAAGAAATGAAATGGAGTTATTTGTAATGAGGTGGATGGAGTTAGAGTCTGTCATACAGAGTGAAGTAAGTCAGAAAGAGAAACAAATACAGTATGCTAACACATATATATGGAATCTAAGGAAAAAAGAAAAGGCCATGAAGAACCTAGTGGCAAGATGGGAATAAAGACACAGACCTACTAGAGAATGGACTTGAGGATATGGGGAGGGGGTGGGGTGACATGTGACAGGGTAAGAGAGTGTCATGGACATATATACACTACCAAATGTAAAATAGATAGCTAGTGAGAAGCAGCCGCATAGCACAGGGAGATCAGCTCGGTGCTTTGTGACCACCTGGAGGGGTGAGATAGGGAGGGTGGGAGGGAGGGAGAGGCAAAAGGGAAGAGATATGGGAACATATGTATATGTATAACTGATTCACTTTGTTATAAAGCAGAAACTAACACACCATTGTAAAGCAATTATACTCCAATAAAGATGTTTAAAAAAAAAAAGTGTTTTAAAAAGGACTCATTTCTGTGGGAAAGAAAATATGCAAATGAATGTTTTCTGCACTCAAGCTACTTGGAGTCTAGAAGGGAAAGTAAGATACATAAGGTAACATGGCTTAATAGTTTTTGCCTGCACATATTTGCATTACATGGCTTTGAGTCAGGTTTATTTGCCATTTAATCCTAGTTTGCCAATTCAGTGGGTATGTGTCATTACACCAATTACTTAACCCTCCTCAGCTTGTGCTTTCATTTATAAAAATAGCAATAACATTTTTTCGTTCTTCAAAGTATTTTTGTAGAGATAGAATAATATATACAAAGTGTTGCTTTCCTTTAAATGTTAGTACTCAGGCTGCTATGTCTTGTATCTTAAGAGTTATGTCGGAATTAAATGATGAAACAGTTCTATACGTTGTTGCAAGATAGCAGAAATCTTTAAAAAAAATTTTTTTTTATTGGAGTATAGTTGATTTACAATGTTGTGTTAGTTTCTGCTGTACAGCAAAGTGAGTCAGTTATACATATACATATATCCACTCTGTTTTAGATTCTGTTCCCCTATGGGTCATTACAGAGTTTTGAATAGGGTTCCCTGTACTATTCAGTGGGTTCTTATTAGTTCTCTATTCTATATATATAGTTGTGTGTATATGTCAATACCAATCTCCCAATTTATCCCTCCCTTTCCCTTCCCTTCCCACCCCCCACTGTCTGGTGACCACAAGTTTATTTTCTATATCTGTGACTCACTTCTGTTTTGTAAATAGGTTTATTTGTAGTATTTCTTTTGATTCCACATATAAGCAATATCATATGATATTTGTCTTTCTCTGTCTGACTTACTTCACTCAGTGTGACAATCTCTGGGTCCAACCATGTCACCTCAAATGGCATTATTTTGTTCTTTTTTATGGCTGAGTAATATTCCATTGTATATTTGTACCACATCTTTGTACATTCCTCCATTTAGGTTTAGCAACGTTTAGGTTGCTTCCATGTCCTGGCTATTGTAAATAGTGCAGATCTTTAAGAATGATCATCAGATGAGGGTTTAAGCCAAGGCAAATGAACTCAATTTGCATATGGAATAATATTTGAAAAATTAAGTAACCCTAATATCAGTATGAATAACATAAATATCAATTGAGTAAATAAATTGCAATTTAACCAAATTAATACCAATTAATTAATGCTACAATTGATATATTTGCATGTAAACATATATATGGTATATACAATGATAAAGAAAATCAGATAAATAAGTGAGACATAAAATATATTGTAATTCATGTATTCTTTTTCTTTGGATTACTCATTTTTGTATCTCAGGACCTGGCTGTCAAACACAGCCACAGAATATTTTGAGGATTCTGGGTCAATGATCCTGTTTTCCACATGAATATAAGTCAGAAAATGTAACGTTCTTCCTTATAAAGTTATCATTCTCAACATAGAGCAGGAAAAGGGTGATGGTTGGAGTGAGGAGAGCATAGTCATATATCCTGATAAATATCTAAAACGGCAGAACTATTTTATAAGGTTTGTTAAAATAAGGGCCATCATCTGTTCACGTGTTTCTGATCTCTCGCTTATTAAATAGCTCTTGGGTTCAACAGAGAGTAGCAGCTCCGAGTGCTTTCCTTTAGTCTCTTAAAAATATCCTAGGTTAACTCTGTGTTGGTTCACAACCTCTGGAATTCCTCTATGGAGGGCAAAGAGAGACAGAGAGGCAGCCGCTCCAGATTGGTGGTACCAGATTCAATAAGCAATGGAACTTACATACGAGGCTTGTCATGGGTGGCACAAGATGAGTAGACCTCCATGCCTTCTGGCTAGAATCTTAAAAGTTTATATAGAGGCCTTAATGGGGTTCAGTCACGTATATTGTACAGATGGTCTCAACAACACATTCCTCTTTCAAGGCTGCATCCTTGAAAGAACTCCAGCTGTGGGAACAGTGGACCTCTTGTAAATTCCAAGGACAAGGGAGGGGCGTGAGGAGTCTCCAATTGTCTGGGTCCAGCTCAAGGGTCAACCAGCAAACACGTCCTCTCCGGGACCAAGTCATCATTATTTTGGGTATAATGGTGACAGTATTGTTTTAAATAATTCTTAAAAGAAACAAGAGAATCTTGCTCAAAATCCTGAAGTATTATAGCAAGAAAACACTTTTATTTATATAAACATTTATATTTATATTCATATATTTAGTAAATATATTTATTCTAAGGGATCACTTGGAATTGCTTCATTGAGCTTCTTTTACTGTGCTTAGAATTAGTGGTAATGATTTGCTCAGGTAGGTTCCAGGAGCAATGTAAAGACTATCACCCTCAGTTAGCTATTTTCCAACTCATGTACTTAATGAATTTTTTTTAAAAAGCAGACTCTTTTTTAACTCCCAGTGTGAATAGGAATAGTTTTGTATGGAGAGTGCCAGGGATTAATAAATAAGTATAATTCAATAATCAAATCTTTTATAAAAGAATACCTATGCCTACACGCTGCTTGAAAAATTTGAGTTCCGATTCATTATATAGTTGACGCTTTAACAACATGGTGGTTAGGAGTGCTGACCCTGCGCACGATCCAAAGTCCGCACATAATTTATAGTCTGCCCTACACATCCTCAATTCCTCTGCATCTGTGGATTCCACCAACATGGACCCTGTAGGGCTATAATATTTACTATTGAAAAATATCTGCATATAAGTGTACCTGCATAGTTCAAACCCGTTTATTCAAGGTTCAGCTGTACATAGTAACACTCTTCAAGTCTCCTTTCCTTTCCTCTTTAATTCTCTTGTGGCATAAAATTGTTCCAGGGCACCTCCTTTATCAAGTCTTTTAAATTTTCCCAGTAACTAATTCAGGAAGCTTTTCAACAACTCTTCCTCAGTTCAGATTTCCCATCTCTTTTACTCCTAGCTTTTTATCGTGTAGATAAATCAGTCTTCTCCACCTAAATATGTTCTTCTGTCCTTCACTTGTTCTGCCCTGTCTCTATCTGAGTAAATGCAATTCTAATGAGATGGAAATATGGGGAAGGGATCAGAGCAGGGAAAGACAAAAGTCAGTAGAAAGGAGTACTCAGACATAAATAAATTGTGTCCTGATCAGATGTATTTTAAATAGTTTTAAAACAAGAAATGTTCAAGATGAATAGAAATAATGTCAAGGAAGCTAAATTTTTCCCAATAAAATTGATGTTTTATTTCTTATAAGATGTTCTACACCATCAATATAAAAATGCACTTAAAGCAAAATAAAGATATCCTTGGTGATTTTTTTTTGTATGTAAAAAAAAAATCACAGCAGAATGTCTACGGTAGTTTTGCTTTGAAAATTCAAGAATCAAACCTTAATGAGTGTCAAAATGAGAAGCATCTCTTTGAAGCACCATGAGTCTTTTAATGTCTCTGTTAGACTATTTTTCAGTGGTAATCGGTATCTATAACAAGAAGCTCATTTCAAAGTCTCTGCCTGGGCCAGGTACATTTCACCTCCTCTGCAGGATATGGTTTTTTTGTTTAACATCTTTATTGGAGTATAATTGCTTTACAATGGTGTGTTTGTTTCTCTGCAGGATATTGTTGCACTCAGTTGGTAAAAGGTCAATCTTAAACATAGTAGTTGTATATTTTTCTCCTTTTTTGTCAATTTGAGTTTAATTTATTTGAAATTAGCACACTTTTTCTTTTCTATCAATAAGGGACTTTATAAGGATGATAATCCCAGCAGTGAAGAAAAAATAAAGTCTGAAATATTACAGTATTTATTACATGCTTTTATTTTTCAAGGCAATGATCCCTAGTTGCAGGAGTATGAAATAAATTATCCATTCTTAGCAAGGAGAACTTCTTGAAAATACGTTCCAAATTCCAAAGGACAGATTAGGATGGTTAAAATATCAGGAGGAATAGTGTGTAATAGTCAAAAACTATGTGTTTTGGAGTCAGGAACACATTAGTTTAGTTGGAATTATAGCTCATATAGTAATATTTTTTATTGTACAGTTACTGGGATATACATGGTCCTTTTGTGCATTAAATCATTTAATATGTATATCAATTTTATGAATTTGCTGTTACTGTTTTTCCAAGTATAAAATTGGTGACTGAGTCTTAGAGAGGTAAAGGTTAGTAAACCATAAGTATATACTAAAGGAATGGAAAAGAAAGGGTTCAAGCACAAGTTGAAATTCTGAAGCCCATGCTTCTAATTATTAGAATATACTGCCACTTTATTCTTGTGACTTAAATATCAGCTGCAGGATATAGAATGCTCTCTACTTCATTTAAGCAGAAGAACCATTGGATAAAGTGTATTGGGAAGCTCACAGAATCTCCAGAAGGGACAGAGAGTCAGGCTTGGAGGCTGCTCTTCAAGGACAAGCTAACCACACTGTGGGGAAGTCCAGGGAGGATCCACCACAGTATCTGTCGGGCACAGATACTGAGGGTCACATCCCTCACTTCTTCACTGCCACTGCTGCCACTCCAAGGCATAGATTCTCTGTGTGCTACTTCTTCACATTGTTCTGTCTGATTAAATCCCCACTCAAGTGTCTGAGGGAGTCTAGCTGCAAGGGAGACTGGGAAAGAAAGTTCAGAGTAAACCCTTCCCAAGGCCTCCTCAGTAGCATTCTTTTCCTTTGTCCCCTAGGGTTCTTTGTGTATTTGTAACTGAGCCAGAACCCTGTGGAGCCTTCCTGGGACAGACACCCCCCCACCCTACCCCGACCATGTCCTCCACTTGCCTCTTTTCTGTAAAAAAAACTTTAGCCAAAGATAAATTTAATCAGAGAAGTGAGAAAATGCAGAAACAAAACAGTCAAGCAAGACAAAATAATAAGTTTAGCCATTAAGCAAAGTCAAGGACCTCTAGTTCCTCCTCAAGGGCTATAGATAATATTCTGAGCCATATCCTTTGAGCTGTTTTGCAGATACTGAAACCCCCACCAGGTAGAAGAAGTTAACTACATGATGACCAGACTGTAGCCATGACATAAGCTTCTCCGTCTTACACAATTCTAAGAGCTGGCCTCAAGGAAATGGGAACAAACCAACCCTGCAGTTAAAGATTAACTGTACTTAAAACAATCAAGATGACGCTGATCAGACCACCACATGACCAATTTCAAGATGACTGCTGGTGTTAACTGTGCTGTTCTGCACGTAACTCCCTTCCCCACCTCCTGCCATGCCTATGCACCCCTGAAACTCTGTTTTAAAAGCTCTTTTTCCCCTGATCAGCAGTGGGGAATTGGTTCTTTGGGACATGAGTCCACCTTCTCCTCAGGATCACTGGCATCCTCAATAAAGTTATCTTTCCTTTTATCCAACACTTTTCTCTCAGTACTGGATTTTTGAGTGACAAACAGCCGAACCTGAGTTCAGTAGCATTTTGTGTTCAAAATATTTGCTTTGTATTATACCTAACCTTGTGTGTATTCGCATTTGCCAGTATATTATGAAATCTTTAGTTCAGGACTAGGTCTAACCATCTTTGCCTCTCCCAGGGATCCTAGCACAGTACCTGACATATAATTTATTTATCATCATTTCTTTCAGTGGATTGAACTGAATGCCTCTCCTGTTCCAGAATGCTTTAATCATGCAATACTAAATTATTCTACTTAGATACAGTTTCCTCTACATTCCTATTCATAGGCAGAACTTACCTCTTAAGATTTGTAGCAGTATCCTTCTAATTATGTGGTTAGAGAAATGTGTACATTGTCTTTACTCATAGTCATTGAAAGTAATGATAGGAGAATTTCATTTGATACACTTCAAAAAAATAAAATTATAGGCTCTTCAGGCTAAGGGCTAAAAACCATTTATTATAATGTTTCTTATTTAGAAAATTGGAGAAAAAAAAGAAAGGCTAAGCCAAGAGATTATGAAATGACCTCTGCCTCCAATACTGAATTAAGTTGGGATGCTGTGGGTTCCTATTGTACTTTGTACTTACAGCATAAAAGCCCTTTCTGCTGTCCATTGCATTTATTTATCTGGTTAGTAATTGTAACATGCACTAGACTCAGAATTTAATTAATTAAATCAATTAATTCTGTTTTGAGGGATTTTTTATTTTTATACGATTTTAAATGTTATTTTCTATTTACAGTTATTACAAAATATTGTCTTATATTCCCCATGTTGTATAGTACATCCTTTAGCATACCTTGGGAGGTACAAATTATTGGGTGTAAGATAGTCTCAGGACTTTTTGAGATCAAGGACTGTGTAATGTTTATGGCTAGAGACCCATCACCTAGGATCATTCTTAACTCATAGTAGTTACTTAGTAAATCAACGTTAATTATGGGTGAAAACAAACCTCTTTTATTATGATGTTCTTTAGGGGCTTAGGACAGATACCCATTATCTGTCCCTTATTTGGAAATAATTCAAATCTCATAAGGCACCAAAGTGTAAGAGATTTGATCTTAAAGATAATTTCATAGTCTTAGACATTCTTGCTCTGGATGAAATTACTCAAGCTAAAAGACCTCTCCCAAATCTTATAAGGTAACAGCAGGAAGACCTTTTTGGTTATAGTTATAAATATAAGGGTAATTCAAACCAAGCTCATTGCAGCAGCAGTGGTGAGAAGTTTGGGATTCTGAATATATTCTGAGACTAAAGCTAATTGCATTTCCTGATGAATTGATGAAGATTATGAGAAAAAAAGAGGAATCAAGGATGACTTCAAGGTTTTCGGTCTGAGTCACTAGAAACAAGAACGTGAAAACTTCTTGAGCTGGTGAAAACTGCAGAGGGGATAAGACTTGATGAGAAGATTGGGAGTTCAGCATCAAACATGCTAAGTTTTCTCATGTTAATCTGTCTTTGTCAGTTTCATTTTAGACCCAGCCAGGGACCGTAAGAGGGTAAAGGAAATTGTTTTCCTCCCCTACAACACTGTTTAGTTATGGAAACACTGGTAGGTAGTGGATGTGGGAGCTAACTTGGAAGTTGTGTTAATCTTTGCAGAGAAGTAGGTTTGGAATTTTGAGGAAAGAGAAAAAGATATGATGCAGTTATGTAGGAGAGATGAGTGGGTTAGGAAAATAGTCAGATTCTGAGGAAGAATGAGGATCCAATTGAACTTACGGTTGTGAATTTAGTGAAACCAGTCATGATGGGCATACAGCCATGTTTAGCGGCATGAGAACAGTCCGTTCAGAGGTAGACAAGTGGATTTTACTGCAGTATGATTTTTGCCAAAGAAATACAGTGAAGCTAAAGAGAAGCATGTGTTTGGACAGTTTAGGCAGATGAGTAATTATAATAATAGACAACGTAATTAAACTGCCTAAAGTGGGGGATGAGGCCATTAATGGAGGTGATATACACAATTATTTAATAGAGGTATCCATTCAGGTACAGAATCTGGTGTGGTGGAGTGCTTAGGAATTTTGGTGTTAAATCAAAAGAATATAAAACAAGAGAAATTTGCTACAACTTTTAAAGACTAACTTGGTCCAAAAGCAAGCAAAACACACACACACACACACACACACACACATACACTCTTAACATTATTATAGCATCTTTTTTTCACTCAGTCTCGAGATATTTGTTTGGAAGATTGAAATTGTGGGTAGCCCTACTCATGGAGAATATCTCACATCTGTTTTAATGAGAAAGAATGATGAGACACACTGCTATTACCACATCAAGATGGACTGTGTGGTGGAATATGATTGCCAACAAAGAAAAGGTACAAATAAACAAACATATCCTTGCAAAAAAAAAAAAAGTCCAGAGAATCAAATGTTCAGTGCTGCAGTTGTTACATTCCTTTCATTTATCATTTCAAGCTGCGTTATTTTGATGGCTTTTCAGCTGTGCGACTACTGGTGCTGATGCAGAGATAATGAAATACTGAAAGCCCCAAACACCAGAAATGTCTGTAACTGGTAATGGGCATCCTCCTTCAGTTTATTAACTCCAGCTGTGCTGTTTGACTGTTTTTGTGAAGAGGTACCACATGAGGTGAATATTGGATGGGAAATAAAGGATCGGATGTCAGAAGCAATGGATCACATGAAGCCTGTATTACAAGATAGACAGGTTGAGGAAATTGCCCCTGCCACTCCCCACTTGAAATACAGCTCTATGTTCGTCAAGATAAAATGTGACCAGTGTAAGTTTCTTTCTGCCTCAATGTTCACAATGGCACTTAATAATAAACCTACTGATTATATACCCAGACAGTACTCTGCGTAATATCGCAGAATAGTCAAGGTATCAATGTATGACTGAATATTTTCTCATATCAAGGTCTCCTGATAGAATAAAACTTAAATAATTTCACTTAGAATAAAACTGAGAATGCTTGCTACCTTATTCTTCACCTTTCTCTTTAAATTGATTCTTAACATTCTGATGTCATGGGCCATTTTAATTACATAAAAAGAATAAAAACTAAAAAGCGAGAAGTAACTTAGGGAATGGAAAGAGTGTTACTCTCAAAATTACAATAAAATAACTGAACAAAGAGCAAGTTTACAACTTTTCTTGACCTTTCAGAGAGCTGAGGTTGCAGGATAACCAACTGGCTCAAAATCTAAGGAGAGTAAGGAGCCAGCGGGGAGAGACAAGACATGAACTTGGCTTACCTGGGCAAAATGCAGCAGGATGCTGGTGAGACGAGTTCCACCAAGGTGATTGGCAACTGTTGGGAGGTCGACCAAGTAGACAGTATAGAAAGAGAATCCTGAGAAAATCTCTCTTGGGAAAGGGGGCACCAGCCAGTGCAGGAAGGATTTAAATCTCCCCTGGGACCCTCCTCCCATTAATCTGTGGGAAGAAGTGCTGCAAACACTGTCACCTTCAAGGCACTAGGAGAGGGGAATAGTAAAAAAAATAAATAAATAAAACCACCTCTTTACTCCTGGGACAGAGTCATGAATACATGCTGGGCTCAGACCTAAATGAGGTGGGGAGGGTTGAGAGCATCAAGAACACACCTTGAAACCCAATGACCTGGTGCCCACCTCTGTCTAAGAATTCATCAGAATAACAGATCCTGTCCTCCCTCGCACATGTACACACGCTTCACATGTAATCCCCTGTCAGGCTATGAAGAATTGAGCCATTAGTAATTAGTAAGATAGAATCCCTCTCTGAAGTTTAGCTCAAAGGGAAAACCTAAAGGTAAGTATAGGTCCAAAATAGAACACACAAACACACACACACACACACACACATTTACACAACATAAAAATAAAAAAACAGAAACCTTTGACACACCAGCCTCTCCTCTCTCCCTTAAAAAAGAAAAATATTAAAGAGCATTCTTTAGGCAAAAAGAATATAATACCATTCAGAACCTTGTATCTACATAAAGAAATGAAGACAAAGATAATGGAATAAATGAAGGTAAAATAAAATTATTTTTGTCTTAGTTTTTTATTGATATATAACAAATTACCACAGATTTTGTGGCTTAAAATGTCACCCATTTATTATCGCACAGTTCTGTAGGTCGCAAGTCTGGGAATGACAAGATTGAGTTCTCTGCTTGGGGTCTTCTGAGGCTGGCAATGAGATCTCATCTGAGGCTCAGGATCCTCTTCCAGACTCACCCATTATTGCCCGAATTCAGTGTCCTGAAGTTGAAGCATTTAAGTCCCTGTTTTCTTGCTGGTTGTCAACCAGGGTCTGCTCTCAGCTGTTAGAGGCCAATGTCAGATTCTCATCATGTGGTCCCTCCATGTGTAGTTCACAACATGTCTGTTGCTGCTTGCAGGCCAGTAGGAGGCTCTTGCAGAAACTTCACCCTCTTTCAATAACCTAGTCATTAGGTTACGTCCACCCAGAATAATTCCCTTTTGATTAACACAAAGTCAAATGATTAGGAAAATTATTTACATCTGAAAAATATTTTCTGTTATATAGTATAACACAATCTTGGGAATGACCTCTTCATGTACGTAGGTCTTCCCCAACTCAAGAGGTGTGGATTGTACAGTGCATATATATCAGGGGACTAGATTCTTAGAGGTCATTTTAGAATTCTGCCCACCTTAATTTTTATTCTATTTTTAATTGCTCTAAAAGGTAACTGATTATCTGAAGCAAAAATGGTAGTGATATATTTTGTGTTTGTAGCCTGTAGAAAAATAAGATGAATGACAGTAGCAGCACAAAGGATGGAAAAGAAGAATTGGCATTTCACAAGTTTCTTACATTATACATGGAATAGCGTAATATTATCTGCATGTAAATATGAACACTGAAAACTCTTGGGAACAACTATAAAAGTAAAAAACAAAAATAGGTAGGGCTTCCCTGGTGGCGCAGTGGTTGAGAGTCTGCCTGCCAATGCGGGGGACACGGGTTCGAGCCCTGGTCTGGGAGGAGTTCGAGCCCTGGTCTGGGAGGATCCCACGTGCCGCGGAGCGGCTGGGCCCGTGAGCCACAACTACTGAGCCTGCGCGTCTGGAGCCTGTGCTCCGCAACAGGAGAGGCCGCGATGGTGAGAGGCCCGCGCACCGTGATGAAGAGTGGCCCCCGCTTGCCACAGCTAGAGAAGGCCCTCGCACAGAAACGAAGACCCAACATGGCCAAAAATAAAAAAAAAAAAAAAATAGGTATAAATCATAAGACAATAGAAGAAGTGAGGTGGAAAGGTATAAAAAATGCTCAACTCAAGAGGAGGCAGTAAAACATAACCCAAACAGATGAAAAAAATATAAAACATATAGCAACTTGGTAGATTTTAATTTAAAAGCATCAATAATTATATGTAAATGCTTTAAAATCCCATTTAAAAGACTGAAATTGTAAAGTTGGTTGAAAATGTAAGACATTGCTATATGCTGTCTGCAAGAAACCTGCTTTACATTTAAAGACAGAGAGATGAAAGTTAAGGGATGGTGAAAGATACACCACACAAACACTAAACAAACTACAGCTGGAGTATATACAAAAAATAAGGCAAAGTAGTCTTCAGAATAAGGATTATTACTAGGGGCTAAAAAAGACATTACACAATGAGAAAAAGTTGTTGTTGCTGTTGTTGCTGTTGTTGTTTTTCTCCAAGACATAGCAACCTAAATGTGTATGTATCTAAGAATATTTCTTCAAATATATGTAGGAAAACTGACAAAACTCAAGGAAGAAATAAGGAAATCCAAAAGTTTAGTTAGAGACTTTAACACTCCTCTTTCAGTAATTGATAAAGAAGTAGGTAGTAAATCAGTGAGTATACAGATGACCTGAACAGTACTATGAACCAGCTAGACCTAGTTGATGTAGACTCTTTTACACCAAAACAGTGGAATATACATTCTTCTCAAGGGCATGTAGAAAATTAACAAAGATAACAATATACTGCATCATAAAACAAATAGTAATACATTTAATAAAAGAACACAAATCAAACAAAAATTATTTCTGTGCCATAACAGAACCAAACTGGAAGTCAATAACAAAAAGATATCCAGAAAAATCCTCAAATATTTGGAAGTTTAAAAATATAAATAACCTATGAATAAAAGAGGTCTCAAGAAAAATTTAAAAATATTTTGAACCCAATGAAATTAAAGGATAACATAAATTTGTAAGATGTAGCTAAAGTTGACAAGGAAATTTATAGCAATAAATACTTATAATTTAAAGGAAGAAAGAGTTCAAATTAGTAACCTCAGAGCCCATCCTATGAAACTAAAGAAGGAGAAATTATACTGGAAGCAGCAGAGTGAAGGAAATAATAAAGAGCAGAAGACAATGATACAGAGAGTAGAAAAACAAGAAAATAAATAAAACTAAATTCTGGTTCTTTGAAAAAGAAAATCATTGGAATTAATAAACTATTATTAAATCTGGCCAGAATGAAAGAGAAGGAACAAACCCTAATTAATATCAGAAGTGAGAAACATCACTACAGACCACACAGGCATTAAAGAATAATGAGGGAATACTATAAACAAATTTATGCCCATTACTTGGAAAAAAACAGACCACTTCTTTGAAGTTCACAAACTACTAAAATCAAGGTGAAAAAAAAGAAAATTACTATGTATGTTGAAAAAAATTGAACTTGCAGTTGTAATCTTCCAACAGAGAAAACTTCAAGTCCAGATTTTTTCACTGCCAAATATTTTTTAAAAAATACACATTTTACACAAATTCTTCCAGAAAATAGAAGAGGGGAAACACTTCGCAAATCATTTTATGAGCCTAGCATTTATGCCAGAAATGAAAGGCTGGTTTAATATTTGAAAATCAATCAATGCATTGTAATAACAGATCAAAGAAGGAAACTCACTTGTTCATGTCAATAGATATAGAAAAAGCATTAGAAAAAAATATCCATTTATAAAAACAATTCTCAGTGAATTAGTAATAGAGGGGAACTTCATAATCTGATAAAGAGTATCTATTAGAAGCTTACAACTAACATTAGTTTTAATAATGAAAACCCGAATTTTTTTTGAAGATCAGTAACACATCAAGGAAGCCTTCTTTCACTATTCCTGTTATCATCATATTGAAAATCCCAGTGTTTTATTAGCCTCTTCTTCACACTATTGGTGAGGGAGAGATTCCTATCCTAAAATTTGGGGGATAGCGATATAGAGGACACCAGACTTTGGGCAGATGAAAGAGACTGTATTTATTAGTGATATAAATTACAGCCCAGGGGCAGGAGGACACTGCATGTTATGCAGGGCCCCAGGGGTTGCACTTGGGACATAAATAATTAAACAGAGGTTGTAAGAGGCAGATTTTGTATTAACAAGAGGATGTAGTGACCACTGATTTTTTGTGGAAGAATGTGATTGTTTTGTTTGAATAATATCACAAGCTGGCAGGGAACTAGAACCCATTACTCAAGGATAAGTAGGTGCAATGCCTGATCCCCATGATAAGGAGTGTGGTTTGGCTAGGGGACCTTATCCACAGGAAAAGAGGCAGAGGGGAATTTGTGGTCAGGTTATTTGAGGATCTCCCAATTTTATCAGATATTATGGATTGAATTGTATTCTCCCACAAAAAATATATTGACATCCTAATCACAGTATCTCAGAATGTGAACTTACTTGGAAATAGGGCCGTTTTAGATGTAATTAGTTAAAATAAGTTTGTACTAGAATAGTACTTAATCCAATATGGCTGAAGTCCTAATAAGAAGAGGAGAAAATACACACAGAGATATATAAGGAGAAGATAGTTATTTGACAGGGGAGACAGAGATTGGAGTAATGCATCTATAAGCCAAAGGATGCCAGGGATTTCCAACAAACACCAGAAACTAGAATAGGCAAGGAAAGCTTCTTCCCTAAAAATTTTGTAGGTAGCATGGCTGTGCCAACACCTACATTTTAGGTTTCTAGCCTCCAGAACTGTGAGACAGTAAATTTCTGTTGTTTTAAGCCACCTAGTTGGTAAATACTTTTTTATGGCAGCCCTCAGAGCTAATACATCAGATGACAAGGTAGCACTTAATATTGAATCTTAAATTCAGACCTCACACCACACATAGCCAGTGCAATATAGCAAGAATAAGAAATAAATAAAATACAAATTGGAAAAAATGACATAAAATTGTCTGTATTCACAGATGCTTTTTTTTTTTTTTTTTGGAAATACCAAAAGAGTCTACCAAAAAATATTCTAGAACTAGCAAGTGCATTTAATGAGCTTGCAGGATACAAAGATAAATGTAGAAAATAAACATTCCCTATTAAAATTCCAAAGGTATTTTTCACAGAAATAGAAAAAGAAAACAATCATAAAATCCTTATGGAACCACAAAAGACCCTGAATAGCTAAAACAATCTTGAGCAGGAAGAACAAGGCTGGAGGCATCATACTTCCTGATTTCAAATTATATTACAAAGTTTTAGTAATCAAAACAGTATGGTATGGGCATAAAGACAAACACATAGGCCAATGTAACAGAACAGAGAACCCAGAAATAAACCCACACATATGTAGTCAAATAGTTTTCAACAACATGGATGAACTGGGAGGAAATTAGATTAAGTGAAATAAGCCAGAGAAAGATAAATATTCCATAATCTTTCTTGTATATGAAATCTAAAGAAGTCAAACACATATCAACAGAGAGCAGAATGGTGATTACCAGGGTTTGCGGGAGTAGAGGAAATGGGATGTTAGTTAAAAGGTACAAACTTCCAGGTATAAGGTGGATAATGTACAACATGGTCACTATAGTTAATAATAATGTGTACTTTAAATTTGCTAAGAGATTAGATCTCAAATTTTCACACTACACACACATAGAGAAGTAAAGAGATGAGGTGATGGAAATGTTAATTAGCTTGATTGTGAATAATTTCACAATGTATACATATATCAAAACATGTTGCACATCTTAAATATTTACAATTTCTATTTGTCAATCATACTTCAATGAAGCTGGAAAAATTAAAATAAACCTTATTTCTATATACTAAAGATGAAAAATTGAAACAAAATTTTTCAATAGAACTAAAAATGAAATACTTAGCAATAATACACTCATGTATGTTTAGGATTTCCACCTGTATATTGAAAATTATAAAACACTTTCAAAATAAATCAATGAGCCTAAATGAATGGAGCAAAATACCATGTCCTTGGATTAGAAGACTCAATATTCTTATGAAGTCAGTCTCCCCTCTTTAATCTATAAATTTAATGCAATCCCAATAAAAATCCCAGACTTTCTTTAGATAGCAGCAAGATGATTTTAAAATTTGTATGAAAAAGGCAAAGGAACTGGAATATACAAAACAATTTTAAAAAATAAAAATAAAATGGGAAAGATTCATACTATCTAATATCAAGACTTACTATAAATCTACAAGTTGGTTTGGAATTTTTGCTAGTATAGATAAAAATCAAGTTGGTTTGGAATTTTTGCTAGTATAGATAAAAAGATCAGTGGAATACGATAGAGTCCCCAGAAATATACCCATTCATATACAGATTACTTATAAAAAGGCAATCCCAAATATAACCAGAATTTGAACAGGACAGTTGAATAGTCACTTGGGAGGAACGTAGAACCCAGCTAACACCAGTGAGTAATAATACTCTCCCTACCTGCCACTTTGCAATGTATGTGAGAATTAGTTCAACTATGGAGCTCCTCTGTACTCTGTGAATGGGAGATACCTACTTTAAACCCTCCAAAAACATTACTTGAACAAGAGTCCTGAAGTTTCCTAAATCACCCGCATGCCATTGGAAATTCTCTGAAATGACTGATATATATTTGATCACCACAGTCATTTGAGAGAAAGTATGGAAGATTTTCTGAGGGCTTTCAAGTCATGTCAACATAATTCTTTTTCTGTGCTAGGCTTCTGCCTAGCTTTCTAAGACCCATATTTAATAGAAAAAAAAAAGCTACCTTGGGATTGCAACTGATATCCTTAGCAATATTTACAACTACAGCTACATTTTTTTCTTTACAAGTGTTACTTATCCAGAGTTGTTTTCTGAATGTGGGAGGTGAAAGATAGGGCATATTTTAGTTCCTTTTTCTATGAAGAGGCTTAATAGTTCCATTTTCCATTTTTTATCTCCCCACACTAAAACATATTTTACTTTGCATGTATCTGGAATCTTTTGACTTCATTTTCAGTATATCCAACACTCCACATAAATGTAACTTCCTCCACTAAACCTTTTTGCCACAATGGGCAATTTTATCTTTCAACTGGTGTGTATTCTCTTCTTTGTGTTATAGGTATTTATATACACAAATCATGATTCCGTATTAGATTATAAATTCCTTAGTTGTAATTGTCCATAGTATGTGCAACACAGCACCATATATGATGCCTTGAGTATTGTTATAGGTCAGAAGATTTTTTACTGAAAATAATGAAAGAAATATACCAGATATAGGTCTCTTCATTTTTTATTTTTTTAATTGATTGATTGATTGCTATGTTGGGTCTTCGTTTCTGTGCTAGGGCTTTCTCTAGTTGCAGCAAGCGGAGGCCACTCTTGATCGCGGTGCACGGGCCTCTCACTATTGTGGGCTCTAGTTGCGGAGCACAGGCTCCAGACGCGCAGGCTCAGTAGTTGTGGCTCATGGGCCTAGTTGCTCCACGGCATGTGGGATCTTCCCAGACCAGGCCTTGAACCCGTGTCCCCTGCATTAGCAGGGAGATTCTCAACTACTGCGCCACCAGGGAAGCCCTAGGTCTCTTCTTAATAAAAATCCTTCAATAAAGAGGGGATACCTTGGAGGATCCAAGATGGCGGAGTAGAAGGATGTGCTCTCACTCCCTCTTGTGAGAACACCAGAATCACAACTAGCTGCTGGACAGTCATTGGCAGGAAGACACTGGAACTCACCAAAAAAGATACCCCACATCCAAAGACAAAGGAGAAGCCACAATGAGACAGTAGGAGGGGCGCAATCACATTAAAATCAAATCCCATAACTGCTGGGTGGGTGACTCACAGACTGGAGAACACTTACACCACAGAAGTCCACCCACTGGAGTGAAGGTTCTGAGCCCCATGTCAGGCTTCCCAACGTGGGGGTCTGGCAACGGGAGGAGGAATTCCTAGAGAATCAGACTTTGAAGCCTAGTGGGGTTTGATTGCAGGACTTTGACAGAACTGCGGGAAACAGAGCCTCCACTCTTGGAAGGCACACACAAAGTGGTGTGTGCATCGGGACCCAGGGGAAGGAGCAGTGACCCTAGGGGAGACTGAACCAGACCTACCTGCTAGTGTTGGAGGGCCTCCTGCAGAGGTGGGGGGTGGCTGTGGCTCACCGTGGGGACAAAGACACTGGCAGCAGAAGTCCTGGGAAGTACTCCTTGGCATGAGCCCTCCCAGAGTCTGTCATTAACCCCACCAAAGAGCCCAGGTAGGCTCCAGTGTTAGGTTGCCTGAGGCCAAACAACAAACAGGGAGGGAACCCAGCCCCACCCATCAGCAGTCAAGAGGACTAAAGTTTTACTGAGCTCTCCCCACCAGAGCAACAGTCAGATCTACCCACCACCAGTCCCTCCCGTCAGGAAACTTGCATAAGCCTCTTAGCCTCATCCACCAGAGGGCAGACAGCAGAAGCAAGAAAAACTACAATCCTGCAGCCTGTGGAACAAAAACCACATTCACAGAAAGATAGGCAAGATAAAAAGGCAGAGGGCTATGTACCAGATGAAGATACAAGATAAAACCCCAGAAAAACAACTAAATGAAGTGGAGATAAGCAACATTCCAGAAAAAGAATTCAGAATAATGATAGTAAAGATGATCCAGGACCTCGGAAAAAGAATGGAGGCAAAGATCGAGAAGATGCAAGAAATGTTTAACAAATATCTAGAAGAATTAAAGAACAAACAAACAGAGATGAACAATACAATAACTGAAATGAAAACTACACTAGAAGGAATCAATAGCAGAATAACTGAGGCAGAAGAACGCATAAGTGATCTGGAAGACAGAATGGTGGAATTCACTGCTGCGGAACAGAATAAAGAAAAAAGAATGAAAAGAAATGAAGACAGCCTAAGAGATCTCTGGGACAACATTAAACACAACATTCGCATTATAGGGGTCCCAGAAGGAGAAGAGAGAGAGAAAGGACCCAAGAAAATATTTAAATAGATTATTGTCGAAAAATTCCCTAACATGGGAAGGGAAATAGCCACCCAAGCCCAGGAAGTGCAGCGAGTCCCATACAGGATAAACCCAAGGAGAAGCACGCCGAGACACATAGTAATCAAATTGGCAAAAATTAAAGCCAAAGAAAAATTGTTCAAAGCAGCAAGGGAAAAAAACCAAATAACCTACACGGTAACTCCCATAAGGTTAACAGCTGATTTCCCAGCAGAAACTCTACAAGCCAGAAGGGAGTGGCATGATATACTTAAAGTGATGAAAGAGAAGAACCTACAACCAAGATTACTCTACCCAGCAAGGATCTCATTCAGATTTGATGGAGAAATCAAAAGCTTTACAGACAAACAAAAGCTAAGAGAATTCAGCACCACCAAACCAGCTCTACAACAAATGCTAAAGGAACTTCTCTAAGTGGGAAACGCAAGAGAAGAAAATGACCTACAAAAACAAAAACAAAACAATTAAGAAAATGGTCATAGGAACATACATATCAATAATTACCTTAAACGTGAATGGATTAAATGTTTCAACCAAAAGACACAGGCTTGCTGAATGGATAGAAAAACAAGACCCATATGTATGCTGTCTACAAGAGACCGACTTCAGACTTAGGGACACATACAGACTGAAAGTGAGGGGATGGAAAAAGATATTCCATGCAAAGGGAAATCAGAAGAAAGCTGGAGTAGCAATACTCATATCAGATAAAATAGACTTTAAAATAAAGAATGTTACAAGAGACAAGGAAGGACACTACATAATGATCAAGGGATCAATCCAAGAAGAAGACATAACAATTATAAATATATATGCATCCAACATAGGAGCACCTCAATACATAAGGCAACTGCTAACAGCTATAAAAGAGGAAATTGACAGTAACACAATAATAGTGGGGGACTTTAACACCTCACTTACACCAATGGACAGATCATCCAAAATGAAAACAAATAAGGAAAGAGAAGCTTTAAATGACACAATAGACCAGATAGATTTAATTGACATTTATAGGACATTCCATCCAAAAACAGCAGATTACGCTTTCTTCTCAAGTGCGCACGGAACACTCTCCAGGATAGATCACATCTTGGGTCACAAATCAAGCCTCAGTAAATTTAAGAAAATTGAAATCATATCAAGCATCTTTTCTGACCAACGCTATGAGATTAGAAATGAATTACAGGGAAAAAAACGTAAAAAAGACAAACACATGGAGGCTAAACAATACGTTGCTAAATAACCAAGAGATCACTGAAGAAATCAAAGAGGAAATCAAAAAATACCCAGAGACAAATGACAATGAAAACACAACAACCCAAAACTTATGGGATGCAGCAAAAGCAGTTCTAAGAGGGAAGTTTATAGCTATACAAGCCTACCTCAAGAAACAAGAAAAATCTCAAATAAACAATCTAACCTTACACCTAAAGGAACTAGAGAAAGAAGAACAAGCAAAACCCAAATTTAGCAGAAGGAAAGAAATCATAAAGATCAGAGCAGAAATAAGTAAAATAGAAACAGAGAAAACAATAGCAAAGATCAATAAAACTAAAAGCTGGTTCCTTCAGAAGATAAACAAAATTGATAAGACATTAGCCAGACTCATCAAGAAAAAGAGGGAGAGGACTCAAATCAATAAAATTAGAAATTTTATTGAAATTAGAAATTAGAAAAAGGAGAAGTTACAACAGACACCACAGAAATGTAAAGCATCCTAAGAGACTACTACAAGCAACTGTATGCCAATAAAATGGACAACCTGGAAGAAATGGACAAACTCTTAGAAAGGTATAACCTTCAGAGACTGAACCAGGAAGAAATAGAAAATATGAACAGACCAATCACAAGTAATGAAATTGAAACTGTCATTAAAAATCTTCCAACAAACAAAAGTCCAGGACCATATGGCTTCACAGGTGAATTCTATCAAATATTTAGAGAAGAGCTAACACCCATACTTCTCAAACTCTTCCAAAAAATTGCAGAGGAAGGAACACTGCCAAACTCATTCTGTGAGGCCACCATCACCCTGATACCAAAACCAGACAAAGATACTACAAAAAAAAAATTACAGACCAATATCACTGATGAATATAGATGCAAAAATCCTCAACAAAATAGTAGCAAACAGAATCCAACAACACATTAAAAGGATCACACACCATGATCAAGTGCGATTTATCCCAGGGATGTAAGGATTCTTCAATATATGCAAATTAATCAGTGTGGTACACCATATTAACAAATTGAAGAATAAAAACCATATGATCATCTCAAGAGATGCAGAAAAAGCTTTTGACAAAATTCAACACCCATTTATGATAAAAACTCTCCAGAAAGTGGGCATAGAGGGAACCTACCTCAACATAATAAAGGCCATATACGACAAACCACAGTAAACATCATTCTCAATGGTGAAAAACTGAAAGCATTTCCTCTAAGATCAGGAACAAGACAAGGATGTCCACTCTCACCACTATTATTCAACATAGTTTTGGAAGTCCTAGCCACAGCAATCAGAGAAGAAAAAGAAATAAAAGAAATACAAACTGGAAAAGAAGAAGTAAAACTGTCACTGTTTGCAGATGACATGATACTATACATAGAGAATCCTAAAGATGCCACCAGAAAACTACTAGAGCTATTAAATGAATTTGGTAAAGTTGCTGGATACAAAATTAATGCACAGAAATCTCTTGCATTCCTATACACTAATGATGAAAAATCTGAAAGAGAAATTATGGAAACACTCCCATTTACCATTGCAACAAAAAGAATAAAATACCTAGGAATAAACCTACCTAGGGAGACAAAAGACCTGTATGCAGAAAACTATAAGACAATGATGAAAGAAATTAAAGATGATACCAACAGGTGGAGAGATATACCATGTTCTTGGATTGGAAGAATCAACATTGTGAAAATGACTCTACTACCCAAAGCAATCTACAGATTCAGTGCAATCCCTATCAAATTAACAATGGCATTTTTTACAGAACTAGAACAAAAAATGTTTAAATTTGTATCGAGACACAAAAGACCCTGAATAGCCAAAGCAGTCTTGAGGGAAAAAAACTGAGTGGGAGGAATCAGACTCCCTGACTTCCGACTATACTACAAAGCTGTAGTAATCAAGACAATATGGTACTGGTACAAAAACAAGAACATAGATCAATGGAACAAGTTAGAAAGCCCAGAGATAAACCCACACACCTATGGTCAACTAATCTATGACAAAGGAGGCAAGGATATACAGTGGAGAAAAGACAGTCTCTTCAATAAGTGGTGCTGGGAAAACTGGACAGCTACATGTAAAAGAATGAAATTAGAATACTCCCTAACACCATACACAAAAATAAACTCAAAATGGATTCGAGACCTAAATTTAAGACCGGACACTATAAAACTCTTAGAGGAAAACATAGGAAGAACACTCTTTGACATAAATCACAGCAAGATCTTTTTTGATCCACCTCCTAGAGTAATGGAAATAAAAACAAAAATAAACAAATGGGACCTAATGAAACTTCAAAGATTTTGCACAACAAAGGAAACCATAAACAAGACCAAAAGACAACCCTCAGAATGGCAGAAAATATTTGCCAAGAAATCAACCGACAAAGGATGAATCTCCAAAATATAGAAACAGCTCATGCAGCTCAAAATTATAAAAACAAACAACTCAATCCAAAAATGGTCAGAAGACCTAAATAGACATTTCTCCAAAGAAGACATACAGATTGCCAAGAAGCACGTGAAAAGCTGCTCAACATCACTAATTATTAGAGAAATGCAAATCAAAACTACAATGAGGTATCACCTCACACCAGTTAGAATGGGCATCATCAGAAAATCTACAAACAACAAATGCTGGAGAGGGTGTGGAGAAAAGGGAACCCTCTTGCACTGTTGGTGGGAATGTAAATTGATACAGCTACTATGGAGAACAGTATGGAGGTTCCTTAAAAAACTAAAAATAGAATTGCCATATGATCCAGCAATTCCACTACTGCACATATACCCAGAGAAAACCATAATTCAAAAAGACACATGCACTCCAATGTTCATTGCAACACTATTTACAATAGCCAGGTCATGGAAGCAACCTAAATGCCCATCGACAGACGAATGGATAAAGAAGTTATGGTACATATATATACAATGGAATATTACTCAGCCATAAAAAGGAACGAAATTGGGTCATTTGTTGAGATGTGGATGGATCTAGAGACTGTCATACAGAGTGAAGTAAGTCAGAAAGAGGAAAACAAAAATCGTGTATTAACACATGTATGTTGAACCTAGAAAAATGATACAGATGAACTAGTTTGCAGGGCAGAAGTTGAGACACAGATATAGAGAACAAACGTATGGACACTAAGGGGGGAAAGCCGCGGGGGGGTGGGGATTGTGGTGTGATGAATTGGGCGATTGGGATTGACATGTATACACTGATGTGTATAAAATTGATGACTAATAAGAACCTGCTGTTTAAAAATATAAATAAAATTCAAAAATTAAAAAAAAAAACTATCATGTGTAGAA
This sequence comes from Balaenoptera musculus, assembly GCF_009873245.2. NCBI lineage: Eukaryota > Metazoa > Chordata > Mammalia > Artiodactyla > Balaenopteridae > Balaenoptera > Balaenoptera musculus. The sequence goes on along the minus strand of NC_045789.1, from coordinate 86,382,295 downwards.
TGGATAAACAACAAAGTCCTACTGTATAGCACAGGGAACTTTATTCAGTATGCTGTGATAAACCATAACGGAAAAGAATACAAAGAAGAATGTGTATATATATATATAACCGAATCACTTTGTTGTACAAATTAACACAACATTGTAAATGAAGTATACTTCAAAAAAGCAACTGTTTTAAAAAAGTAAAAAAAAAAAAAAAAAGAGGGTATACCTTTTTTTCTTTTTCTTTTGGCAATAGTTGCTACAATCTCCCACCCCTTGCTCTATATTTATACCTTTTGCAAATGTGGCCTTACACTTCTCTCACCAAGAGGTAGCCTATATTTTTCTACCCCTGGAATCTGAACTGATCTCGTGATATACTTTAAAGTATAAAATTCAGTGGAGGTGATATTGTTCCAGTTCTTAGACCATAAGAGGACTTGTGCTCCTCCACTTTCTCTCTCTTGGAACCCTTCTGCTACCTTCTGAACAAACCGTGGCTAGCCTGCTGGAGGAGAAGAGACCATGTGCATCAAGAAATGCCAAGCCAGCTGAGGCAATCCTAAACTAGTTAGCACCTACCAACTCCCTGGCTGACTGTAGATGCATGAAGTCAGCCAGCCTAGATCTGCCAAGCCCAGCTGAGGTAACTGGATTTTCCCAATTGGCTAACTGATAAGGAGCAAACACAAATACTGTTGTGTACCACTGAGGTTTGGTGGTTGTTTGTTATATAGCATTATTGTGGTAATAGATAATAAATACAGATATAGAAGCTGTTACTAATTTTAGGTTAAATACTGTATTTCATATTATACCTCCTAATTAGTGGCTTTAATTTAATAGCTGCCTTCCCTCTTAAACACTCTTCTTGTTATAATTCCCCAGTCAGTGAGTCACTACCATATACTAGAACTATCATCATGCCTTACTCAAAATGGAAAACAAATATTTTTAAAAGTTCCCACTTCAAGGTTTGTTTTGGCACCAAAGTTTGCATGTAATACATTCAATTCTCAGAATCCCCCCTTTTTTACTCTGTTTTCTCCAGGGTCCTTAGCTAAATTGTCAATCCCATGTGTTTTTAGCACACCATGGACTAAAAGATGATGATGACACAAATGTAAATTTCTTTACCCAAAGGTCATACCAAAAGTCATGGTAAATGATTAGGTGGCATCTGCTGGCTCAGTGGTACAAGATTGCTTTCATTCATACCCTGCAGGTTTATGTCACCAGCTTTCCCAGCAAGGCACTTCACTGAAAATTCATTTGAGATTCTTCACCTGACTACAGCCTGTCAAGTGGAGTCAGATAACCCTAGCCTAGTTTTAAAGAAGAATAAAAAATCTGACAAAGATGAGGACACAGGGAAATTGCTCGGAAGGAACATTGAGAAAGTATTGCTCATTGTGCCACTTAGAAAGAACTATGTTTGGTTGGAGAGCAAAGCTATTAGGTAGAGATGTACAATATTGAAAGTGATTTAATAAGGTAAATGACAGTTTTCCTTCTGTCTTTTCCCTGTATGGCTGTCAAGATTCAGATAGTGCTATTTCACCTTGTTTTGTCAAGTATCCAGATGATTTAGTAAGATTAGATTATTAATGACTCTAGCCCTAGAACAAGGAGAGAATATTATTCACTAGTCCATCTGTACAGAACTGTTATGTGTATAAAGTATGTGAACAGCCTTATATCAGAGGTTACAAAGGCCTAGGCATTGTTGTAATTTTAAGAAGTGTTGGCATGGACTAACATTTTATAGTTGTCATTTTTTTCCCCAGCACTGTTGTCTTCCTCGGTTCACAGAGAAATCTGATGAGATAGGAGGTCAAGGAATAAGATGAGGGACATAAGATGTGGTTAAATTTGTTGCATGGGTCCCCTCCCATGTCTCTGTCCTCTGAGCATTGCAGTCTGATCAGTGTGAGCTGCTTGACCCACCTGGAGACTGAGGTAAAATGGAACTAGTCCATCAAGACCTGAATCTGTCTTATAGGCATCTAAGTTTTATTAAGGACCTAGTATGCACCAGATAACATATTGGACACTTTCATATTCCATCTTGACAATAACTCTGCAAATTTGGTATTATTAGCAGTATATGAGTAAACAGATTGAAAGTAAACATTTTTAAACAAATTAAATGCTAAGCAATAGATTAATAGTATAGTAACTTTACTTTTCCTATTAAACTCATGAAGATATTGAGAGTACCAAATATTAAATAATTTGGCCAGTGTTAAATTAGTTTTCCCTTGTTTTATGTAGACTGGCCAAAGTCTTTAAGTTACATATTATCTCCCCTTGGAACTAGATGAACTCTAAACGGGACTCTAATATGTAGTGACTGAGATGTGGGCTATATTGTCATTTACCCCATTCTGTATAATTGCTTGATGACTATTTTCAATTAGAGTTGACCAGAAAAAACAAAAACAAAAACAAACTTGTTTGAGTATTTGATACATCAGAACCTTTACCCTTGGAGGAAGCAAGCACACTGACCATGACTCTGTGACTAAAGATACCTACTAGGGGACACCACCAAACATTTCTAAAAACCCACCCCTCTTACTCTGATGTGATGTCCAACATTCAAATCTTCTCCCTTGTTCCTACCTAAATTCCTCTATATTTGTTCCCATTCTAAGTTTTCTATATATTGGTGTCTCAACATATCTCTGAACTTTTGCTTATATTATTTTTTTATTCTTTTAATGCTCTTCAGCCCTACAGCTAGCACACAGCCTCCCTCAAGTACATCAGCTCTTGCCAGGAGCCCATTCTCAGCACTCTGATAGTACTTTCTCATACTTTCGTGGCACCTAGCCATATGCTACCTGGTGCCATTTTTAAAATTTTGTGCCTGATTTGTGTTGACATGTTGTGTCTTGATATAAAAATAAAACTCACATTCATTGAGTCTCTGGCATATAATGAAAACTCTATAAATAGTATTTAACTACTACTGTTGCTAAACATATTATGTATATTATTTCATTTAATCCCAGAAGGTTTAAATTATTCCCAATTTAAATAGGAGAAGCAGAATATCAGAAAGATTAAATGACTTACCCAAGATACCACAGCTGATGGCTAAAGGCTAAATATTAAAAATCAAATTTATTTAATTTCAAACTATCTTTCTAGCTATCTTATTATACTTCCTCAAATGTAGACAGAGTGCCTTATAAGTTTTTGAGTACACACTGGCTGACATAGTAATCCACACTTAATCAGTACTCAATAATTATAAAAAATTTAAATAAGTATTTTGTTTATTCCACTGACAAAAGGAAGTTTTACTATGTTCAATATCTCATTTTCTCAACACCAGAATATTTAAGAAAGAAACATAATATGGTGGGAAAAAATGAGTGAATTAATAGCTGTGTAAGCATACCCAGGAATTTCTCATTTTGTAATCTATTCCAAAAAACCAATCCTAATTAAGAAAAAAAAAATTATAGTGAAAAAAAAAGTGTTCATCATAGCACTATTTAACTTTAAAATCTGAAAATATTCCATTTAATAGATTAGCTTCTAAGTATTAAAATTCCACTTACAAAATGGAGGAAACAACCTGAAAAATAGGATAATTCTGGTGCCTTTACCACTGAGAAAATATATTTTAAAGATTCAGTAGTAAGTTAAAACTAAACCCTTCCAAGTCTGTCACCAACTTCCAATACAAATGTTTTGTCATGAGCCCTAGTACCATTCATGTTTATCTATCGACACTGAGGTTCATCAACTACCAAGGACCCGACTCCTGGGCTTCCCTACATTAGGCTACACATTCACAACCAATGTACTTCCTTCTCTAGACACTAAAAGCTAAGCTATGCTCCTTACTTTGGTAATGCCATTTAGTTGGCAGCATGACATATATTATCTCATTGATCCCTCCCGATGACCCTATAAGGGTCTATGCAAAAGGAACTTCCAATTTCCCTCTGGGCACCCAGGAAATCTGCATTTCTAAGCCTTCTATGCAATTAGGTGGAACAATGTGATTGCATTTTAGCCAATGGAAGGTAGTGAGGAGTGATGTATGTCACTTCTTAATTTGGCAATAAAACACCTTCTGCAGTCTTCTATGCTATCTTTCCTCCAGCCAAGGAGGCTGAAATCAAAGGACTCCAAGAAAGCATAGTCACAAGAGAAAGGAGGGCGAATACCTGGAAGCATCACTTAGAGGAGAGCCACGTAGGAGAGCTGTCCCATGAAGATAGCTGAATCGACTTTTGTGTGAAATGAAGGTAATACTCAAAGTTTTAAAATTTCAAAGTTTACTCTGCCATATCATAGTCTAGCCTTCCATATCCAATGCATGATCATTGCCTACATGCTTCATGTGAAGAAACTAAGGTGTAGAGATGTGAAGAACTTGTGCAAGGACACGTAGCAAAAGTAAAGCTAGAATAAGTACAGAATCAGTGTGACATCAAAGCTTGTGTCTTCCATTATAAAAATCAGTACTGTCACTTTAATTACAAAAATGTACATATTATTATCTATAATAATGACTTGGTAAAAATTAAAAGCTTAGTTAATGGGGTAATGTGGAATGTATATTGTTATAACTAAAAAATAACATTGCAGGAAACTGAAAATCAGGTTTTAAAGAATATTTTGTAAAAATAATGTTCATAGGAAAAAAGGAAAACACAATTACGTATATATATGTGTGTATATATATGTGTGTGTGTGTGCGTGTGCATGTTCTGAGTTCAACTTGAATATATGTGACATAGAAAATGACTTGAAATCAAATCTATTAATGTGTTGATAGGGGTTTTCTCTAAAAAGTAGGAGCATGGAACAATTTTACTTTTTTCCTTTATTATGTATTCTTCAATTTGCCTGAAGTAATTATGCATTGTTTTTTTTTTGGATGACCACAACAAAAGCAACAATGATTGCAATTACCAAACACTAAATATGCATTAATTTTTAATCAAAAAATTATGTATTAGATGGAAGACATAGACAATATATACTCCTTTGACCTCGAGGCAGCACTTTAATCACAGGTCCATTCATAATCCTGTGTGTTTCAGAAACACCTGAGCATGTGAACAAGAGCCCCTTTTGTTGTCCCCAGCAGCCATGTTTGCAGGTGGTGATATTCTTCTGTAAAGAATCCATAATATTTTTTCTGTACTGAGACACCTTTCTAAGTGGTTCGTGATGTGTGTCATGAATATCTTTTATTGCTGTGTCTTCACTGAGCCAAAATGGATTGCTATTAGTTTAATGTAGTCAATATGTACATTTTTTTTTTTTTTTGGCTAAATGATTGTGACTATCAGCATATAAATTATTTGGGTATTTTTGATTTTCAGTACTGTATGGAATGTTATATAACCCTTCTGCAAACTCTTGAGGTGATTTAATTCCTGTATAAAACATGGTGGGCAACTTTAGTGCTGACAAACTATCCCAGCCCAAATCAACAGCAAATCAGTCAAAACTAATCCAAGGTTCATTAATCACTTAATATGCAGAACGAGCATTCCCATTACTGCATTCTACAGAAGACAGTTAAAATGACAGTTCTGCTGTTCTCAGTGCCTGATTCTTGAAACTAAGGAAGAATACAATGTTTCTCAAATCAGTTTGCAGGCAAAAGACAAAACCAAAAAAAATGTTATTTAGAAAGGATTATTCTATTTTCTCTTAATCATATTAATATTCTGATGATCTAAGTTAATTTCTTTTTAATAATACAAAGCTAATCTTTGTTTTTATTTTATTGTCTTCAGAACTTTTTGCTTTTGAAAACAGAGAGGCAGCAGTAAATGTCAAAACTGAAATTTTATCCTCAAAAGATCTCTCTGGAGGCATGGGTGTGTTTATGAATTAAAGTCAACTGAGACCAATTTTAGGACTTTTAGAGAGCATTCGTTAATCCTTTGAGTGAAATGCTGGACACATACTGAAAAATTAGAGACCTAAACCAAAAGTATAGAACCACCATTCTATTCTTCATTCTAATTCTATTAGCATTCTATATCTATTAATTTATTAGTTCTATGTTTGGCAGTTGATGCTTTACGCATAAATTATTTCTTCAACTGATTTTTTTTGTCAGCCTGATATAATTTTTTAAAGTTACTAATCAGACATGTTATTTTCATCTCAGTGAGAATTTTGGAAAAGTATCAAGTTTTGACTTCATTAATTGAATTAGAAATAGGTAGTGTAGAGGAGACAAAAATTTTCTTTTACCCTCTTAGGGTCTTTGAGTGGGTCTGAGAATTAAATTGACATAAGACATTAACAGGAGAAAAACATACACATTTATTTAATATGTTTTACATGACATGGAGCCTTTATAAGGAAATGAATACCTGGAAGAGTAACAAAACCTAAATGTTTCTATATGAGGTAGAACAAAGGAGACAGTTGTGGAAAAGTAACTAAAATATATGAGGAAGCTAAAGGATAAGAGGTATTTTAACTCTGTTTGTACAGAATTCTCTTGGCCTCAAGTCTTCATCTCTGCTATTGAGAACGTTTTTTTTCCTCCTGGAATGTGGAGGGCATCTTACGCATGGGAGTTTTATCTTCTGCTTTCAGGAAGAAAAGGGGAGGTCAAAATGTTCTTCTTGCACCTGCTATTTTTTAAAAGTGCCTTTAGCTCAAAATAACTCCTGTGCCAAAGTGTGATATTTTGAGGTGGCATATTCTGCCACCCTTCAGTAGTGAGCCCAATGCTTTGATACTGTGAGGTTGTCTTTTCTTGTCTCTTTTTTTCTCCCTTAATATATTTTCAAGATTTGCCCTTATTCATAATCTTTGTGTGCTCGCAATTAATTGCTTCTTTACTTTTTACAGGCAGATTCCTTTCCTGTCCATATGTTAAAATCATGTGCATGGAGATAGTTTTTGGTCCCTTTCACTAGAAGCCAGCCTTGTTTTGACTAGTGGAAAACTACTCATAAAATGATGGCCAGCCATGGAACACAAGGGTCTAGGGGTCCAGACTTTAGAATATGAAAAACCATGCTATGTCTTGCCCATAGCATATTATAACAAAAGGGGACCTAGTGGTTTTTTAACTTATCAGTTTCTTTATTTATAAGCTGGGGATGATAAAAATGCCCATGTTATGACATTAGAAATCTTACGAATCACTGACATAAAAAATACAGTAATGCGTAGAAAGTGCTTCTTTGCCACATTTATACTACTCTGATATACACAAACTAATTTTTTAGTGTTTTCTTCTGGTTCTTCCATGAGCATGCCACTTCATACACCATAGCAAACACACCTTTGTCAGTTCCTCCTCTGAATCCTACATTCTTTTGACTATACCAGTAGAACTGCTAGAAATTTGAGAATTCATAAGTGATACCTTGTAGAGTTATCATGACTGTGCATAGTGAATTTGCCAATGTGATATAATTAATAGAGATTTGAGGTTGATGAATTTCAAGTTGACTGGATTTTGCTGCACTAATAATCCTACTAAATTCCATTCCTGAGACCAGGTATGCAGCCCAGGATATATTGTTTCAGACAAAGCATGAGGAGGATTAAATTCAATTAAAAACTTTACCACATGATATCTTAGGTGAATAAAACAGCTTACCTGTCTTCCCTCTGTATTAATTAATCTCTTCTAGGAAGGGGAATACCAGGGTTTCCTCACATTAGCAATAAACAAAAAAGGAAAAAAAATACTAATTCTGCAGGAATAAGTATTTCACCAAATAGAGTACTGTTAAAAAGTAAGTGTGAGACCTGCTGGTTAAAAAAAAAAAAAGTTGATTAGAATTTTGTTTTAACCATAGGGCTGTTCAACATCTTTAATTTATTAAATTGAATCGTGACTTGAATTATGGGTTGATCATTCACCTTTTGCAAATTTCTACTTTATATCTTCCAGGAATAGTGTTTGTGGGAAGCACTTCGCAATATCTGGGTTTATTCAGTCATTGAAAATATGTATTGAAGTCTTTCTGTGTGTAATATGCTGTTTTCAGTGCTGTGATTTCAGTGATGAGCAAGAAAGAGAAGATTTCTGCTCACAAAAACTTACAAACTAGTGAGGAAGAAAGGCAATTAACCTATATTACAACAATCGAACAAAATCAGTCAGAATAGTACTGAGTTCTGGGAAGTAAATGTAATGGTAAAATGGAATCTGAAGTGACTGGAGTCAGGCAGCCTTGCATTGATTGATTAGAGAAGAATGTAATATTTTAGGCTGAACCTAAGTGGGTTCAGTGGGGAAAAAAAGTCTATCATGTTATGATCTACGTGAGAAGTATTCCAGGCAGAAACGTTTAACGAATTCAAAGGTTTTGATGCTTTAGTTTATTATAAGGATATACAAGGTAGCTAGAAAGCATGGGGATTTTTCTTGCTAGCAATACAGCCACTCTCAGCTTATAGTAAAATCACTTATCTTTGGAACTGTTCCTCATTGGTAGGTCCTTATAAAATTATGTACCTTGAGAGCAATTTTTATACTCTTTGGTCCTAGTTGATTATACACGTAATAAACACCTGGCCAAAATGGACTTTTCAAGTATGGATTTTACATTTTATTTCCATTGGAAGACCAAGAACTCTAGGTAGATGGTAGTAGCCCCGTGAACCAAAAGGCTAGGTATGGGCAGCACATGTGGCACCATTTGTCTTCCAGATGACAACCAGCTATTCTTCCAGTTCTTTATGAAGATTAGTGAACACTTAAGGCCTGAAGCACTGAAACTCTTAAGTGAAAGATCTTTAAATTTTCAATTGCAATAGACAGTTGGATCTAATTTAAGAGATCTCAACATAGATACCTAACAAGTTTCACAGAAATCTAGAAATTGAACTGCAACAGTCCTGAAAAACAGAAATTCAACATGAAAAGATGTCTCAAGCTTTCATAAAACATAGGGTTTTCAGCAAATCTCATGTCCTGTAGGAGACATATATGGATGTATATAGTTCTGGTGATCTTGATCAGACCTTCTGACACATAGAATTAGGGATCCATTACTGCCAACTAATCTTTGCCATATTTTCTTTATGCACATGATTTAAAAAAAATTATTGTATAAAGAACACTTAATGAGGGGCTTCCCTGGTGGTGCGGTGGTTGGGAGTCTGCCTGCCAATGCAGGGGACACGGGTTCGGGCCCTGGTCTGGGAGGATCCCACATGCCGCGGAGCGGCTGGGCCCGTGAGCCACGGCTGCTGAGCCTGCGCGTCTGGAGCCTGTGCTCCGCAGCAGGAGGGGCCGCGATGGTGAGAGGCCCACGCACCGCGATGAGGAGTGGCCCCCGCTTGCCGCAACTGGAGAAAGCCCTTGCACAGAAACAAAGACCCAACACAGCCATAAATTAATTAAAAAAAAAAAAAAAAAAAAAAGAACACTTAATGAGATCTGCCCTGTCAACAAATTTTTAAGTGTGTAATGTATTATCATTGACTATAGGTGCAACCACCATTCTACTCTGAGTCAAATTTATAGAATCAAAGAGTGAGATGGTGCTTGCACATGAATTTTATATACCCTTTCTAATATAAAGGGTAGCTCTTGGGTGATACCTTAAGCCGAGTTACACAGAGATGACCTCTCTTATGCCTGTCCTATCCCTATTTGCCTTTTGGCTCATGCACCCATCCCTGGGACAGGAGGTTTTGTTAGCATGTCAAAATCATATTGAAGAAGGCAAAACCTTTTAGGAGGAGGCCTGAGCCCTCCTTTTCAGGAAAGAATGTGAATTTGATAGGCCCTTTATATCTCAGGGATACTTCATTATTGCATACCTCCACAGTGTGATTGGGGAATGTACTAGATATCCAGACAATAGAAACCAAAACTAATTTTCATTAATCATACAGCTTAGACCAAACAGTGCTTTTCCAATTTAGAATATCTAATAAACTAACTCGGTTCTTCACTTTGCCTGGTGTGTATAAGCATTTATCCAATGCCTTATCTTTAAACTTCGAATAAGAACTTCATTGACTTTCTCTCTCAGGATATTTTAAAAATAGATGACAGGATATAAAAATACGTATTTCTTTTTTCTATTTGGACAAGTTTTTACATATTCAAACATAGAGGCATATCTCATCTGGCTGAATAGAAATGTTTCAGCATAGTTGCCTATAAATCAAATTCCTGTGTATTAAAATTGATTTTCTTATTGGCTTTTAGTAAACTTAGATATACCTGGAGAGATACTCCTCTAAAGAATTAAAAATAAACTGGCTTTAATGTAAATGAGTGACATCTAAAACTGCCGCAAAAATGTTAAGACTCAGACATTTAAAAGAAACAATATCACTTTTTAATTTTAATATTATTTAAAATAATAGCCCAAAGAGAAATCTTACTTATTGTATAATTTCTGATATTCCATATCTTAAAAGTTGGAAGGTAAAAATAAGATAAGCTACCTTGGAAAAATATGAAATAAAAAATCCCTTCCATCTTTTGCCAGCCTTCCTCTTCTTTGTTTTATGATCAGAAAGGAAAGTGCAAGCAATTTGATTCCAGAAACTCCGTACAAACTAGTAAAGTTTGTTGAGCTGGAATAAATGGAGACTCAGAAGGAGTCCATTCAAAGTGCAGCAATAAGCGAACAACAGAAACACATTCAGGATGATGCATAATTACTGTCAAATGTTGTTGGACAACTTTTGTCTTGGCAAGAGTGAGGAGCCCACAATGCAAATGCCAGTCACTGCAACTAGTTCCTAATTGTTGGTAAATCAAAGGGATTCCTTCACTGGACCTTGGTATCTTGTCATTGAAGACAGAGTTTGGGGGTTAGGGAAGGAAAATAGGTGGGGGAGGGAGAAGGAGTAACAACTATATGAAAAACAGAGTTAGAAACTTTACAAATTTTATTTCACATAACTCTCACCACAGACCCGTTAGGGAGTTATGATTTCCCCATTTATCGTTGAGAAAACCAAAGCCATCTGGGCAAGATCAAGTAGCCAGGATATAAATTCAATACTGTTAGACTGCATATTCTATATTCTTTCCATAATAGAGAATACTTCCAATATGCAAGTTGCCAGGCTAAGTATTAAGCAGACATGAGGTCCATAGACCTTTACATTGTGAGGAAACTGAGACTAGGGAGGGTAACTAAATGTTTGTATGACAACAAACCTGGATAGTTGAAAAATATCTCTCTGGTGTGCAGTCCTGTGTTAGGTACAGGATTTTTTTTCAACAGCCCCTGTACATTTATTTCAATGCGATAGGCAAAGACTAAAGAGAAATAACCTGTCCTCACCGGAAAGATTGACTTGGCTTCTGATCTTGTATCATGATTGATATGCTAACTTAGTATACATGTTTTATTTCTTTCATCTAAAAATGGAATCCTTGAGGAATTAGATTACATGGCATGGGTTTGTGGAAAAACTAAAGCAACCAAAAACAACAAAACCAAACGTCAAAAAAACCTCAGTATTCCTACTAAGTAAACTGGTCTTTTTTCTGCTACACCTTGGTACCACAGAGGTATTTCTTACTTTACCTTCTATTTCCCTCTTCCTTTTGGGGGAGAAACGTACACTGTCATCATTATACATTTTAGAAGTCTTGAGAAATAGATTATTTGACATCATTTGAGATTATTCTCCTTATTCTAACAACGTACATATTAGAAATGGGAAATGTAAGATTTAAATTTTATGTTATTTCCAAAATAAGTATTTTTCTTTCAGTAGTAATAGTGCAGAATCATACAAGTTTAAGATGGCACAATTAGTTGGAGCACCTTAGTAATAAAACCAAAAATGTATGTGTTACAAGAATAAACAGTTGATACCTTGGCTAAAATGTCAGAGAGACATTTTACCTTGCCCTGTATGTTTTAATAGCATGGTGTGGCAAGGAAACCAGAAGTCCCTCCAGATCAAAACAGCTAATATTCTGAGTAATTAAAAAAGTAATAAAAATGTGTCCCTGAACTGGCATGGAATTCAGAATTAAAGAAAAGGTGAAACTAGACATTTTATGAGATAGCTAGTGCTAAGATGATTTTACCACTGAAAGTGTCTGCCAGATCTTGAGTCAAAGAATGTACACCCTGAATTTAGGATTTGTAAATGAGAGACAAAATCTTTATATGCAACCAATATGAAGAATTTCATAGAAAATTCACAGTCTCCAGCTGTAATGTAAAGGGTGGTAAATAAATAAATCCTGCTGGGAAGAATGCAACACTAAGAGACTTTCCTATCTCGAAGTTGGCACTAGAGGAGGAGGAGAAGTTGTGTATTTTCACTGAGAATTCATAACCATGGGCATCCCATGCCTTTGCAATAAAATTCAAGCTTCTCCTATTTTCAAGAATCCCCAAAAAGGATATTTTAATTTAAAGCAATGCCAATGTGGTGCAGCCCACTGGCAGAATCCAACATACATTTCTCTGAAAAAATTCTTTTTTAATAATGTTTCTCTACTTTCTTATATTTTTGGAGTAATCAAATATTTGTTTTAGACCTTATCTTTTATATTAACTAATTAGTTGTTAGCTTTCTCTATTATTTCAATTAATACCCAGGGCTTTGCTATGCATTATGATAGCCACTAGCTACACAGGTCTGATTAAAATTTAATTTGTCAAAATAAAAAAAAAATTAGGGGCTTCCCTGGTGGCGCAGTGGTTGAGAATCTGCCTGTCAATGCAGGGGACACGGGTTCGAGCCCTAGTCTGGGAAGATCCCACGTGCCGCGGAGCAACTAGGCCCGTGAGCCACAATTACTGAGCCTGCGCGTCTGGAGCCTGTGCTCCACAACAAGAGAGGCCGCGATGAAGAGTGGCCCCCACTTGCCGCAACTAGAAAAAGCCCTCGCACAGAAACGAACACCCAACACAGCCATAAATAAATAAATAAATAAATAAAGATACATGAAATTGCTTAAAAAAAAAAAAAAAGGCTGAAGAAAGTCCTGCTGGAGCGCTCTGCTCTTTAAAAAAAAAAAAAAAATTAAAAATTGACACACAGGCCACATTTTAAGTGCTTACTGAGGCCAGCCAACAGCATTGAATAGTGCCAATATATAACATCAGCATCATCACAAAACGTTATATTGTGGAGTACCACTCTAGAGATTCAGTCATGTATCATTGTCATATTACAAATTATTTCTCTTTGCATTCCTCTGGGCATGACAGAGAATTAGATATATTTAACTCCAGTATGTTTTCTGTATTTTGCATGATTTTTTTCATGCTTTTTAAAATTCTGCATATACTTTAACTGCATAAGTCAACACCAGTACTATTTTGTATAGTGAATATTCATATCTACTCTTTCTCAAACTCTTCTTTCCTTCCTCTATTTCTCTGGTTATATCTGGGATCATTTTCCTTCTGCCTTTGATCTTCTTTGAGGATATGTTGATGAGTAATCTGTTTCTGTTTGTCATCACTATTGAATAGCTGTTAGCTGGGCATGTAAAATAAACTTTACAAGGTAGACACTAAACAAAGCTGGAAGGAATGCATTAATATAAGAAAAAAACCAGAGATTAAAGCAATTATTAGTGAAGATAATACATAACCTAGGACCTACTATTCTATTCCTAAGTATATAAAACATTTCTTATAAGCATTCATAGCAGTACAAATACGTAAAAAATACTAATGTTTATCTGTTAGATAATGGAGTAAAAGCTCTGAGGTTTATTTATATAATGGAATAAATACTTCACCATTTTGAAAATAGATCAGCTATGGCTATGGCTAGCACATCGAGTTGTATGCATTAAAGTGTATTTAAATATAATTATGAAGAAAAGAAAAATGCAGAATACACACAGTGTGATTCAATTTTTATAAATTTTATAACAGGCAAATATAATATATATATATTAGAAGGTGATATAATCAGGTCAGGAGAGTGAGCTGTTCTAGAAGAACTATTCAAAATACTGGGAAAATCTTACTTTATTATTTGAGTGGCATTTCTGTTCTGTTGTCCATTTTATTGCTAATCTGATTTTCTGTATACATGATGTTTTGGTATATTCATTTTAAGATGTATTTCCTGATTAAAATATACAAATATATCAATTGATATGTTTTCTGCCTTTTCCTTAAAAGGCAAGCAAGAATCTTATCTTTCCATCTAAGTAGATAACTCTGAAGGTTTCTCTGAACAGTGCATCAGTACAGTGTTTTCTGGTTTGGATCATTCCCCCTTATAGGATTTGCTTCTCAACAGGAGCTGAGAGTGGGGTCCTGTACAGTAATTGTGTCCAGTAAATGCTGCTTGGGAAATTACATCAATAGTTCTGACTTCATTAAAGTCAAACCTGAGGATGGAAATTGTCTCCAGGGTTTGAGGCTTCAATAGGTGTGTCCTGTGTTTTTCTTATTACATACTTTTTAAGGTTTTTAATTGATAACTAATAATTATTTCCTTTTCAAATTTCTACAAAATTTTATTTAACCTCATATAAGAACATACACTGGAAACTTTTATAACCTTTCTTTTGGAAAAAATAATCTCTCCAAATATTGCTTTAACATCTTCAGTCTCTGCATATGATTGTCTTACCATGTTGTGTACACTTTTGTATGGTTTCATTCAAAATTAGAGTAACAGCTCAATAGGAGAACTGTGGGACAAAAAAATTACATGAATTTAGAATTATACTAATTAGCAGTAAAAAAAAATCAAGATTCAAAAGATCATTTTTATATGACAGACAATATTTTCTGACTAGAATTTAAGCCTGAGATCCAGAACCTTGTCTGTCTTATTTATTGTCATTTTCATGGCATATTACAAGCCATTTGTAGGTGATGTCTAAATCCATATCGATATCTATATATAGGTATATAGCTTATCTATTATTAATGACATTTTTATAATACATTCAACCAGTTTAAAATCCAAACAATAGACAAAGAAACACATAGAAAAGTCTTGTTCTATCTCTGTTTTTATCCATCCCCAGTAATTCTTTTTTATTTTCTTCCATTTTAAATTGATAATATCTCCTAGAAATATTTTTATATCCATGGAAGGATCATCCCAATCCCATTGTATGCCATTGTGTGGGTATACCCATTTATTTAGCCTAGTCACATGTGTTTGTTTTCAGCCTTTCTGATTTTAACCACTACTCCAATGAGCAGCATTATGCACACAATATTTTGTATGTATGCAAGAAGACCAATAGGATAGAGCCCCAGAAATGAAATTGTTGGATCAAAAGTAAATTTATTTGTAATCTTAACAGATATTAGATTGCCCTCCCTAGAAGTTACTACATTTTTGCACTTCCAGGAGCAATGTAAAAGAGGGCCTATTTTCTGATAGCCTCTGTAACAGAAGCATGCAGTGAATTTTAGATTTTGGCTCCTCTGAGCTTATAAAGTGTATCTCAAAGCACTTTAAATTTGTATGCCTCTTATTATGAATGATACTAAATGTTTTGTATATTTGTAATAATTATACTTCTCACATTTAAGAATGTTTGTATTTTTGTTATAGTGGATACCTTTATACAAAACTTCTATGTAATATACTCCATCTTCATTTTTAGACAAATTCTAATGGCTCTCTGACATGAGCAGGAAGGAACACAATAAATAAGTTTGTGTCCTCTTTTCCTAAATTTAGTTAATAGGATTAACTTTCTTAATATTTACCATTTGACATAAACATGGTTAAATATCTTTTGACATGTCTGCTACTGTAATTATCTCTTAGTCTTTGCACCTTTTGTTCTTTCTTCTGAAATGTCTTTTCTCTAACTTGTCGAAATGAAACTCCCTGGGGAGGAAATTACACCCATATATTGACTTTGGTTGTATGAATCTTTCAGAACTTATTTCAGTGTATTGTTATTTGAATTTTTGAACCTGGATGTGGGTATTTGGGTAGGTGTAGTTGAATGATAGTAAAAGGGTTGAACTGCTCCTATTCATTGCTCGCAGTATTATTGTTCAAAGGATAGAATTTGCATCTGTACATTTGGGAAATGATATGTACTCTTTCTACATCATGGCGCCAATGGTAGAATAACATGAGAAAATAAATACATAATCACATCAAAGGTAAGGATAATGCTAACATAATAGAGCGTTTTGATCATGCTGAGCAAGGAGCTAATATGCAGATTGGTATCAAACGTATTTTATAACAGTTTAAAAAATTAGCTATATTAGCTCTAACTGGACAGTGCTTAGGGACAGAATTCTGTTCTAGGCATTTATGACATATTCTATCAGGTCTAAGCCTGACAGGAAAGATCATTTTCAATGCATATTTAATGTGAGTCAGATCTTCTTGGCCAAAAAAGCATTTTTATGAAGCCTAATAATACTTTCTTTGGTGAACAGACTTTTTATCTACAGCATGTGTCATAAACCTGAAAGTTTCTTCACATTAGAAAGAGGCCAATGCATAAGAAAATAGAATCAATCCTAGGGAACATCAAATATTAGCTTTATGAAAAAAATAATATCATAGGAAGAAATTAAGCTATATTAGTTCCAAGGTAGAGCTAAATTCCACTGAACTTTATTTTTTATTATTAATTATAAAGGCCAAATCCATTATTGGGTAATACAAATATCATTAAAACTATATAACAGAAACTCATTACTTCTGCTTTTAAATACACCTGTGCTAATATGGCCTTTTCACCAAGCTTTTCATTTTTCTTCCCCAAATCCAATACATTAAAAGATTTTTCTTTCACATTTTAGAGTGACTCAAATCTATAACTTTTTATCATAATGAATACTCTAATTCTGAGTAAATTTAATTTTGAATAAACTAAGACTATTGGTCTTCTAATTCAAACACGGGGCACACATTCAGCCCTATCTCCAGCCATCCTCCTCTTCCAGAGCATAGTTCTTAACACAGGTATCACTTCAGTTATCACTGTCTTAAAGAGATCAGAGAAATTCTACCTGCCCAACCTGAATTCAGGCTCTATCAGCACAGTTCCCATAGAAGGTGTTTATCCTGTATTTCATCTTTCTTCTCCTATAAATTTGAGAGATATGTTGAGATAGTTTTACAAGTAGTTAAAACTCAAAGCAGAAATATTTTTAGCTAAAAGTGTAGTTGTGGGCTGAAATACAATGCCAGATTGTCACATTAGATGTTGCAACTTAGTTTAAATTAACCATAGCATTGCGAATTAGATCCCAAGATTAGTTGATATGCAAAAGCATTTCCTCCATCTTCATTTTAATCAATAATAATAAAATAAAACATTTTTTCAGGTGGTGTACAGTAGAAGACCTCTCATTCTACTTTATCTGGACTAATAACTAGTTAGTCAAATAGTAACTAAATAAAAGAATCATAAAAATTAATACGTATATACCTTACATATTTTTATTTGAAACATATTAAAATGGAATGAAATCAGTCTTAACTGAAAAAAAATAGACATGAATATCTTAAACACTTTAACTTAAAACATATCATAACGTACAGAATCTCTCTTAACTGATCTCATAATTTACTCACCAGTGTTCTAAGTCCTTTTTCTAAAACATGATGGTACAGTCATCATGGCTACGTAAGATACTGTTGAATATGCCCATGTTTCCACCAGACAAGTTAAATATTTAATGAGTCATTTGTGTTTATTTTCATATCTGTTTTTGAGCACTTGACTTTTATATTGTAATTAGGTAATAAGACTAACTCAGGGCTGCCATGTAGTAAGACTCCAGAGAGATAATCACATTGTGTTGAAGTCCCGAATACTGGTAAAATATGAGAAAAGCAGAGATAATATACTTTGAAAATACCTGATAAAGTCAGGTAGCTTAAGAAATTTTGCCAAATTAAGGTTAGGTGAAAAAATTATAAAAGTTCAGAAACTATTTAGAAGGTAGTATTATCTTTCCGCTTGAAAGAAACTGAAATGAAAGTTCCAGTCCATTGTGAATGCAAGTTTTCTAATAGAATTAACTCCAAACTGGTAATGTGATACATGTAGTTCTACTATTTCTTCAAGAACAGATGGAAATGGAATTATTTTAGATTTAAAGGGGCGTTATTTCTCCAAGTGACTCTCAGAAGTTTCAAAAAATTTATGTGCCTGTGTGTGAATGAGAGAGCGAGAGAGAGAGTGAGAGAGAGAAAAAATGTTGGAGTAATTGGGGCAAAATGGAAAACAGTGTCTTCATGCCATGTGCTCTGCCTAGACATCTTATTCTCTTTGTCTTGCTAACTCCTATGCATTCTGCAGAACCAAGATTAAAAGTTAGCTTCCATTATTGGGACTAACCCCATGGTTTGAGGAAGATCTGTAAATTGATAATTTTTTAAATTATTAGTCTATTATCTTTCTGTTTGCTAGATAGATGGTAAGCTCTATGAAAAGAGAGTTCATGGCTTTTAATTATTTCTCTATCCGTAAAACCTAATGCATTGTCAGTGCATGATGAGTCCTTAACAAATTGGATTAAATAAGTTAATGAAGATGGTCAATAGCTCTTTCTCATTCTTTGTAACATCTCAGGCTCAGGAATTTGATAGGCTATCCTATCAAAGGATAAAATGCCTTCCTTAACCTTCTGTATTCCTCCATCTTAAAACATATATAAACCTGTGTCTCTCCATTAAATATTCAAAAAGTGTTATTAACAAAAGGTGAAGCTGATGGCTAACCCATTTTTTTGGGTTACCCCATGAGCAAAGTTACATGGTCGAGATTGAGCATACCTTCTATGCGGGGCTAGATTGTTGGATGACACAGCTGGGTTTGAGTGTTTTGTTCACAGAGAATGAATATAGTGGAGCCAGGTCTTACTGATGAAGGAATGGAGATGATTGAGAAGAAGGAAAAACAGAAGGCAAGACATATTTTCCTGCTGTGATACAAGACAGAAGTTGAAAATTGTTTGACCGTATAACTGATTTGTTTGGGCTGCTTAGTGATTTAAAAATAATTAGATTTGTTGTCAACGTTTTGTAGTCAAGAAGGTTAACTTAAAAATCACGTACTTTGTCTTTTCTTAAAAAAGCTAATCTAAAATACTGGATTTATGTTTGTGCTCAGTAACAATTAGTAGAGCTAAGGAGCTGCCTCTCATTTTTTAAAAGAATCTACTCTCCGGTTTGCCAGGTTCCCAGCCCTGCTGCTTTTACTCATTTTACTTGCCTGGCCCCTGTTGACATTTGAGTCTGTAAATCCCACTATAAAGGAATTTTAAAGAGCCATGAAAATAGGAATATTTTTTGAAGTTAAATTTAAGTTGATCAACTTAATATTTCACTGTTATAGATTTTGGAAATAGTCTACATTTTTTCATTTTATATATAATTACATTTTAAAAAAATGTGTTTATTTATTTTTGGCTGCGCTGGGTCCTAGTTGCTGCGTGCGGGCCCACTCCAGCTGCAGCAAGCAGCGGGGGCCACTCCTCGCCGCGGCACTCGGGCCTCTCACTGCGGTGGCCTCTTCCGCTGCGGCGCACAGGCTCTAGGCGCATAGGCTTCAGTAGTTGTGATGCACAGCCTCAGTAGTTGTGGCATGCAGGCTCAGCAATTGTGGCACACGGGCTTAGCCGCTCCGAGGCACGTGGATCCTCCCGGACCAGGGCCCGAACCCGGGTTCCCCGCACTGGCAGGCGGACTCCCAACCACTGTGACTCCAGGGAAGCCCGATTTTACATATAATTACATTTTAAAGTAATCATCTATGTTTACTGATCAGTGATACTTGTAATTAAAAACAGCTCCTTTCTTTCTTTCTCTCCTTCTTCCTCTATTCCCTCCCTTCCTTCCTCCCTCTCTCTTTCTCTTTTTCTTTCTTTCTTTCTTTCTTTCTTTCTTTCTTTCTTTCTTTCTTTCTTTCTTTCTTTCTTTCTTTCTTTCTTTCTTTCCTCCCTTCCTCCCTTCCTCCTTTCCTCCTTTCCTCCTTTCCTTCTTTCTTTCTTTTCCTTTCCCTTCCTTCCTCTCTCTTCCTTCCTTCCTCCCTCTCTCTTTCTCTTTCTTTCTTTCTCTCTCTTTCTTTCTTTCTTTCCTTTTTCTTTCTTCCTTCCTTCCTTCCTTCCTTCCTTCCTTCCTTCCTTCCTTTCTTTCTTTCTTTCTTTCTTTCTTTCTTTCTTCCTTCCTTCCTTTCTTTCTTTCTTTCTTTCTTTCTTTCTTTCTTTCTTTCTTTCTTTCTTTCTTTCTTTCTTTCTTTCTTTCTTTCTTTCTTTCCTCCCTTCCTCCCTTCCTCCTTTCCTCTTTTCCTTCTTTCTTTCTTTTCTT
The DNA here is from genome assembly GCF_009873245.2 of Balaenoptera musculus. Lineage (NCBI taxonomy): Eukaryota > Metazoa > Chordata > Mammalia > Artiodactyla > Balaenopteridae > Balaenoptera > Balaenoptera musculus. The sequence goes on along the minus strand of NC_045789.1, from coordinate 86,362,078 downwards.
TTCCCTTCCTTCCTACAAGCTTTACATCTGTCTTCAGTTTGAAACCTATATAAATATATACATTTAATCCTGATAAAGTATTCTGGGATTTAGAATGTTCACATTTATTCACCTTGCTAAAAATGAACTATTGATTATAGAGTATTACTACAGTTCATTTTGTTTTGTTTGGGGATTCAGGGAAATTTTATATCACCTTGAGAAAAGATGTAATTAAAATTTGGTTGCTGACTGCATTATTAAATAAATTATTGTCTCTTTGGGAAGCACAGTTCTGGAACTATATCAGAAGCAGATATCTATAGGGAAATAGACATTTGAACATTTTAATAACAATCTTTGGTCTTAATTTAAGTTAATTAATAATTCCTTATATTTTAATTGACGTTCATATCTTTCAAAGTGTTTTCAGGTTTATGATAACATTTGATCCTTTCAACACCTTGGGTGTGTTATAAAAGAACTTATTGTTATTATCAATTCACAGGTAGAGAAAGAAGCCCAGCAAAGTTAAACAGTATGTCTCAGGATGCAAGAGAATATATTTGTGGAGCCAAGAATAGAATCCAGTTATGTCTAATACCCTTTTCAACCAAAATGGATCGTCTTTGCCATTTATATGTCTAATACCTTTTTCAACCAAAATGGATCGTCTTTGCCATTTATATGGAGTCAAGCTTTAAAATGTCCAGTAAGAATTACATATAAGCCACATCTCAAAACATTATAAATTTAATAAAACAGGGTACTTGAAAATTAAGAAAACACTAGTAGGAGAAAAACAGATGTATCAGAATGTTTTGATTATCATAAATGAATAATATATTTGGTTTTGATATTCATAACAACCAAGGTAAAAAGAAGAAAAATATAGGTTATATAATTCTTACTTTCATTTAAAAGAAAGAATATAATATCACCCAGAGAGACAATAATTTTTTCTGGAAATTGAACGCTAAATGGAGTTAATGTATGAATGGTCTGTATACTCTGTAATCTGTCTATGTAATGCATAATTTCATACAAAATATAACTTGTATAAACAAAATATAGTTTTGTTTATACAAAATATAAGCATTTCAACGTGTTTAAAATGCTATTAAAATGTTATTCTTTTTTTAGCATCAAATGAAATTGTATGGCAGTTTCTAATAGCAATGTTAGCATTTATTGAATGTTTGCTATCTAGTTTTGTTCAAAGTACTTTACATGCACTAAATCACTTGCTCTTCATTACAATCTGTGATATATGTACTATATTTTATGTTTTACAGAAGGAGAAACTAAAGTGCAAATGTTAAGTAACTTTCCCAAGGTCACAGAAGTAGTGTATTAGTTGTATATAATGCAGTATAACAAACAACTCAAATGTATGAGTGGTTTACATTCACAATGACTTCATGCTCAGGACTGTGTAGTTTGGCTGCAGTTCATGTGAGTTTTGCTCCACTAAACTTAGCCAGCTCTGCACCAAGCTTTGGATTTGGTTCAGATCTGCTCCACATGTTTCTCACTTGGGGACCCAGTGAAAAGGGGCACTGGCTCGAGCGAGCATGCTGTTCTCTTGCTGGAGGGCTGGTCCGCTTAGGATTGATGGTACCAACCTGCCATACCTCTAAAAGCCTCAGCTTATAACTGGCATCTGCATTCCATGGGCAAACTAAGCCACCTGTCCAAGCTCAGTGTCAGAGGAGCAAGTGAGTATGTGCTCCTAAGGTAAGACTATGAAACACTTAGTGAGGAAAAAGTGAATTTTGAACAATATGGCAAAGCAAGGATACAAATCCAGGTAACCTGGTTTCAGAGCCAATACACTTTCCACTGCATTCTGTTGTTTTTCTATTATATTCTACTAATGTTAATAGATTGATTTATATTTAACTATCCCTAAGTTTATGAATTAAATAATAAGTAATATTTTGTATTTTACTTTTAATATATTGCTGAATTCTATGCTAATACTTTCATACTTCTATATTTATATTCATAAGAGAGATTGGCCTATGGTTCTGTTTTCTCTGTTGTTTTAAATTAGATTTTAGTATCATGAGAGTCATGTTTGCTGTGTAGAATAAATTAGATGGCTCCACATCTTTTTTTACTATTCTAGAAAAAACAAAAATTATACGATTGCATGAGAGAGAAAATGTATGTGAAAGTGTTATGTAAATTGTGCATGGCAATAATCATTAAAATAACATTTAATGTGTAAGCGGTTTAAGATTATGTTAGATATGGAATACACTCTCATCGTTTCCTCCTTTCTAACTTAAATAATTCTTCTCTTTTAGTTATCTTCCTTCTTCAATTAATTTATAACTTTATTCTTATAAATTACCTTTTATATTCTAATTCCTGATAAGTTCTCTTAAGGTATCTGTAATTATATTTTGCTTGTTTTCCTTTTCTGTCTATAAAATTGAACAGTTGAGTGATTAAAAATTGAGCATCGTCATAGCCAACATATATACTTCCTTTCAACTTCATCAGTTTTGTATGATGACCAGCCTTCTCAAATATTAATACATAAACTACAGTTAGCTATAATAAGAATATTTTCCTCAAGAGTTTTGGAAAAAGACATTAAGGAAAAAATGATCAAATTCACCGAATATTTTTACTTTTTAAAAAAAGGCAGAATTGGTGTGCTGGAGCTGGGTCATACCAACTATTAAGAGACTCTTCATACATCAGTTCCTAACACTATACCTAGTAACATTCATTGTGTTGGTAGCTTGAAACTGGCCATGGTGGGAGTATTTACGTGATAAAAATTGCAGACACTGTAAGTTGATGGACCTCTTGGCCCTCTTTGAGCTGCACTTCTCTGTGTCTGCATGCATATTTATGTATCTATGAGTTGTGTAGTATTTTCGTACCTCCGTATGGTGTTACCAAATTAGATTATACAATCTCTTAAGGGAGCTCTATTCTGACTGGCTTAGAGATAAATAAATATTTATACTAATTGAATATTACTGAAATTCCCCCAAATTCAGAGAATTAAATTTCTAATACTTTCAGTGTGAAAAATGTATTCCTTTAGAAACTTAAGTGGTTTAAGAATTCAGCTTCACATAATTTGGGGAACTCTTTGGCAAACAAGACTTTTTAAATATTGTTGGTATAATATAAACAGTTGTCTTCTGACTTATCACTGTCAATAAAAAATAAACATACATTTTATTCCACTTAGGTATGTTATTTCTAAACTTATGGAGCTTTACTCCCTGAATAAGCTAGATTTGAAAAATGTAAATTTATGCTTAACCAAATTAAAGCATTCTGCAAATTTCTTTCAACCATCATATTTTTTAGTATGTCAGCTTGAAGATAGTTTCCAAGATCTTTGGGTAATTTAGAATCTCAAACTTAAGCTAATTTAAGTAAATTAATAAGTATTCATTAGCTATCTAGATGATTTGTAAGTAAGAGAAAATACTGAAATATTAAATACCAAGCATAATTTTAAATTTGTATACTTTTGCCTCTTATTTTTAAATCTTACAGAGAGAGACTTTATATACATCTGGGTCTATTAATGAATGTGCTCAGTTTTGCCACCTTGAGAAGTTTCACTGTAAAAGATGTATATGGCTGTAAAAAGATCTGAGATGCATATCCATATGTATGATGGTCTGCTACAAAATGCTGGTATATGACAAACAGTTCACAGTCATGCAACTTTTAGTTTTCTCTATGAAGTAAAAGTTACTGTGGTTAAAATTTATAATCAATACACGTGAGTAAGAGTGTCGTAGGAACAGTAATACAGAGTGGAACAACTTTGTGTGCAAAGTATGAAGGGTGCATTAAGGAAAAAGAAAGTAGTATTGTCCTAAAATAAAATAAACTGTTGTTCTAGAATGACAAAGAAGAAAGTGTAAGATAAAACCTGAATGCCTATAGAAAGTTGTAGAAAGTTTGAGGAAAAGGGATTTTATTTGTCTTTGCCAATACTGACCATGGTTTGATGGCTTTAGCTTTAGTACCAAACATTATACTGATGTTAAACTGAATTTAGTTTTTTCTCTGTTAAAATAACAAAAATTTCTTGGATATTTTTGGCCTGCTCTTAATGAAAGATAGCAAAATATTTTTCTTTATCTTCTGAGTAATCTGTCTATAGGCAAGGGTTCTATATCTTCTCAGAAGAATATCAGATGAGGGCCCTCTGTTCTCTTATCCGCTAGAGATGAGAGAATCGAAAGAGTTAAAATTATTTACAAACATGGTACCTCCTATAAGTTTGCTTTTAAAATATTTTACTTCCACTTTAATTAAATAGGTAGTCAAGTATGTTTTTTCTCAGTAACCCGTGATTCTATTAAATTAAGTGTTCAAACTTCCTGAAAACTTCTGTTATTTTGCCATCCCCAAATCAAATCATAAATGAGGAGAGGGCTTCTGGAAAATCACAAATGATTTGTTTTCATTGTTTGAAGAGACATGGTAAAATAATCAAATTTTTTTGATATATTACTATTAATGATTTGAATTGGAAGCATTATCAAATCAGAAAAAAAATAGCCTTCCCTAGGTTAAAGTTCTGTGGGTAAATGCTATTTTTATATATATATCTCAGAAATGGTTTGAAGTTTTTAGTGAACTGTCATTGCCCTTGCTGCCAATGACATCTTTCTGTTTATGAGTCCTGATAATGCTTTGTGAGAAATTAAACAACAGTATAATGTTATCCTAATTTCAGTTTTTTTTTAATGTTAACTGGATTGCAACTTTGTTTCTTTAATTTGAATCTAGTATATTCTAGGCCAGTGATTTTTGATTGTGGATTCATATCATTTGCCTATAAAGTTTTATTAATATACATATGTTTAGGACCTATTCTATGCTTACTGAATATTTTTAACTGATACTTTTGATATACTCTTGGTACATTCTAACTATGTGCTGGGTATATTCATAGTATATAATGCCTCAAGTCAGACAAGCACCAAAGCCAGATCTCTTTCTCCAATATCAAATGAGTTTCATTCCGCTCCCCAAATCTCATGGGTTCAAATATATTGTAACCATAGTCCACATGTTTTCAGGGTGGCTAGAAGCTTTTCCTTGAAAACAGTCTATTGCCACCACTATAACTAAGATTCACTACTTAGGGCATTCCTTTTTTTTTCTTCTCTTACAATACAGGCATTCACTTCACTGGTAAGGTTATTCAGGATATTCAACAAGTATTTCCATTTTCACAAAAACTAGTGTCCTTACCACAATCATTTGTTTTTTTTTGAAAAATAGAATGGGCCAATAGCACTCTTAAAGTCAAAACTACCCAAAATGTCTGAGGCATTTAACCTTTGTTGGCCCAAAGTCTTGCCTTTAGCTCTGATTACCCTTTGATTCCCTGATCCCCTCCACTCCGGACTATGCAGATAATCCCTTATAAAATATTACAAAAAGGCCCTCTTGGACCTTCGGAGATCTAATCTTATCCAATTGGATATCCTTGAATAATGCCAAGGTTTTATTAAATACCCTCACTCTTAATATGCCAATTATACCTTTTCTCCATATATCCCACATAGCCCTTACATGATCTTCAGTTTGGAGATCTAGTTTTCTGACACCACAGAAAGACCAGTCTTAAGTCCAAGTGGAAGGGACCTAATGCTGTCTCCTAACCTTCAATAATTCTGCAAAACTACAAGGGTTGCAACTTTGGGTTCATGCTTCACGTTCAAAACATACAAGTCTAACTCTGGAAGTTCTCCACAACAGGAAACTTTAAACAAAGGTCCTTTTGAGATTCCCTGGAACCAGAAGACAATGTGAAATAGACTGTTTTTCTAAGACCCATAAAACAAGCAGATGGTACCATGGAGTTATCAGCTTCCACCCCAGAAGCTGGAACAAGATTCCCCCGGACTCCCCTACTCCTTTACTGCCATCTTCCCTCTTTGTCTACTCTTTGTCACATTTCTTCTTTTTCATCAACCTCTAACCCAGACCGCCCCTTATTATACAGTATCCCAAGATGATTTTTTCCCTCACTGTCTCTTTACCTCCCCACCAAACAGGAAACAAAACTCCCTCATTGAACTTTCGCAAACCATTGCTCCCACTCTCAATCTCACTGATATGTCACCCCAGCATGACCCCCAGGAACAACGTTTAGTGGCCTTCCTCTCAGCACATGCCAGAGAGATTTTCCTTTTGATGGTCCATATCAGTATATAAACTACCCCCATATCTTCAACCTTAACTTCTTGCCAGGTAATAGCTAGACCTTAACTCTTCACATAAAGGATGCTTCTCTCGAAATCTCCAAACTCCACATCTCTTCTTCCCCAGGATCAGGTACTGAAAAAAAACCATAGAGGTACTTTCATTTCTGAATGAAATTTTTTTCTTCACCACTTTTCAATCAGACTTACAGCCTTTGTTCAGTTCTATGCAAAGACTCTGGCCTCCTGAGGTTAATCTCAAACATTATAAATGATACCTATACACCAATCATTGCCTGTGGCCCCCTAGGATACTTCTTTTTTTGGGGTCAACAAACATATATCTGCCTTTTCCTACACCATTCTTTCCTGTGTCTTTGGAATCCTTGTTCAGTATTTCCAAATATTCAACCACCATACCTATTGACCTATTAATAGGTTTATTAATAAACCTATTAATAAACGTGTCCCTCTGGAGACTTAACTGATCACTTCAAAAGGAAACAACAATAGGGTAATTGGGAGAAATCCCTGAGGGGAATCACTGACTCTCTTTTTATGTGCACCTTAAGAGCCATTATACCATTATGAAAATTACGTTACTGAACCAAAGTTGGGTCCGCTTGCCCACACTCAGTAAAGCCAATCTACTGACATCAGGTTGTGGTGAAGGAAAGTTCAGTGTTTATTGCAGGGCACCAAGCAAGGAGTCCAGGGCAGCTAGTGTTTAAAAGAACCAAACTCCTCGAAGGTTTTCAGAGAAAGGTTTTTAAAGACCGGGTGAAGGAGGTGGGTTGTGGAGTACGTGGTCAGCTCATGGACATTCTCCTGATTGGTTGGTGGTGAGGCAGTTGGGAGTCAACAACATCAACCTTCTGGTTCCAACAGGTCTGGGGTCTAGGTGCTTATGGGCAGCATACAATTAACTTCTTCCACCTGGTGGGGATTCCAGTATTTGCAAAACAGCTCAAAGGACATGGCTCAGAATATTATCTATAGTCCTTGAGGAGGAACTAAAGGTTCTTGACTGTGTTTAATGGCTAAACTATTATTATTTTGTCTTGCTTGACTGTTTTCCTTTCTTCTGCATTTTCTCACTTTTCTGATTAAATTTATTCTTTGACTAAAGTTTTTCTACAGACAAAAGGCAAGGCAGAGGACATGGGGCAGGGAGTCCTGTTCTGGGAAGGCCCCATAGGGTCCTGCCCAGTTACAATTAGATGATTAGAAAATGTGGTTAAAAACCTCCTTACCTGTTTGGTTTGAGCCTTTGACTCTGCCAAAGTATGGTGATACTTTGTCTTCCCATTAAAGAATTGAACCTGACCCAGGAATGAAGCTTTTATCATACTTTATTAATAAACGAATAAAAACAAATACTTTACTCAGATCAAATCAAATTACTCTGTTAGAATAGTACTCTGGGGCAATATTTCTTTCGGAAGAAACGGGATCCACTTTCTGGATGTCCAAATACAAGGTTTTTTGGACAAGTAAGAGTATCTCACAAGAGTATGACCTTCTGAGAGCAGTTTTCATACCGTTTAGGATTAATTTTATTATTAATATTCAGTTGTCCTAAATTACAGCAGTTTGAATGTAAAGCTTATCTCTAAAATTTCATTATTGTAATTGGATACTGCTTTTTCAGAAGTGAAATTGGGCTTGCTGACCCAAGATGAAAACTACTCATGACAACATTTCTTGAATTTTATTAAGCAAACATCTGCTTGATAAAGAATAGAATTATTTCTTTATTTCTGTTTTGTATAACAAGTGTATATTAAATTTATGTTTATAAACATGGCACAGAGAACATCTTCAACAAACAATAAAACCTTGAGAAGCAGCATTATATAGTTTTGAGGACCTTAGTCACAATAGACAGTGCTTAATCTGGTTTCTTTCCATTTTTGAGAGTTTACCTGCTTATAGTTCAGCAGAGGTTAGAACATTTTTTCGGTATTTCTATATATGTTGTAAAACCTTAACCCATTTACCCTTTAATGTAGATGTTTATAAAATCTTTCAAGCAGAATTGAAGTACCTATAACATCAACTTCCTTTCTTCTACTATTTAGGAACAGTGGGAATTCAAGGGAAGCCAGTTTTGTTTTAACACACAACTGAGGGCTTGAAATTTAATATCCATTTGTAAATTGAAACAGAGAACTTAAGGATATTTTTTATCAAGCATCTTTGTGAATCCTGTGCAACTAGTCAAGTTATAAGCGTTTTGCACACTGAGAAACTTGAAGCTTTATAAGAATGTGTAGACTCTGTTTTCCAGCACCTGCCACCCCCTCTTCATCGTCCTATGGTCTTTCTCATTCTCTCTCTCTCTGCCACACACTCACACCCACACACTTGTAAATTTCTGTTCTCTTTTTCTCTTTTTTCTTCCTTCTTTAACTTCTTTCTCTCTTTTTCAATAGTTTCTACTCAGGTTTTTATTGATATATTAGATAAAATTTTCTTTTAGGAAAATAAAAGCATTCAACATATTATCATGATTGATGGAACAATGTGACATAAAAATTAAGAACAAAGCAAAATAACTTATTTTTACCAGTTACAGCTTCCAGATTTCTACCGTCATATGACCACCTGCACCAAAATCTATGTACTAAGGGCAGTACATTTGGGGCCTATTTGTTCGTTAGCTTCTAGTGTAAGTTCAAGTCTTCCCAATATATACACATCCATGCTCACCTGCTGGATAAGGGGAGATACAGGCTCAGGCAGCATCATTGCCCCAGCCAATAGTCAGCCATCTAGCCGTTGATTCAGCATTTGACCCAGGATATATTAGTAAGCTCAGCTCAGACCAACTGAGCATACCAGAGCAGCTGAACTTCCCAGTTGACCCATAGACTCACAATTAATAAGACATGTTTGTTGTTTTAAGCAGCTAAGTGTTGAGGTGGGTTTAATTCTGCAATAAATTACTGATATAATATGGTAAAAATTAATTAGTATTATTTATCAACATTTTGTTTTGTGCCTTGCACAATTTGTTTATTTTGAAAAAAAAAATTTGTTTTGCTATCTCAATAAAATGTCATAAAGCATTTATGTTTTCTAAAAGTTTTGTCATGTGCCTTTCTCATATAAGGTTTAAATTAACTGGAATTGATTATTCATGTAAGATGTGACGTAGGTCACCAGTTTAATTTTTCTAATATGGAGAGTTAATTGTCCCAGGAAAATTTATTGAGGATTTCTTTGCTCATGTATATCGCTACCTCTTTTATATATTAAATCTCTGTGTAAGTTTTGGGCTTTTTTGGCCTCTTCATTATGTTCTATTTATCCTTTATTTTCCTGTCCCTGTGCCAATAGCACCACCCACCACCACCCTATTGTTCTTGCCTATTTTGAGCCATTTTAATTTATACATAAATATAGAATTTATCAAGTTCTTCAAACAATCCTGGTGTCATTTTAATTGAAAATGAGTCACACTGAATATGAATCACACTGAATATCAATATGTTGATATTGTTCCAACTACTCTTTAGCTTATAGAAACATAATATATGTTTGATATTTGTTTCTGGATCAATTTTTAAAAATTTTTTTCTTATCTGTATTTCATGTGTGCTTAAAATAAATTATATACAAAACACTTTTTTATTTACCACTCATCTTACTGATCCTGACTTTTTCTTTTTATTTATTTATTTATTTACGGCTGTGTTAGGTCTTCGTTCCTGTGCGAGGGCTTTCTCTAGTTGCGGCAAGTGGGGGCCACTCTTCATCACGGTGCGTGGGCCTCTCACTATCGCGGCCTCTCTTGTTGTGGAGCACAGGCTCCAGATGCGCAGGCTCAGTAATTGTGGCTCACAGGCCTAGCCGCTCCGCGGCATGTGGGATCTTCCCAGACCAGGGCTCAAACCCGTGTCCCCTGCATTGGCAGGCAGATTCTCAACCACTGCCCCACCAGGGAAGCCCCTGACTTTTTCTTAAAAATACAATTCATCACATATTTCAAGAAGCGTTTTTGGTCATCTACTTTATTATTTCCATATCCTCTACTTAAAGCTCCTGACACTAGAAATTTGCCTGCTTCTTTTCGTATTCATTCTTAATTTCTCCATGCCTCTCATCTGCACTTTAGAGAACGACATTTCAAAGGATAAATTTAGTTGGCTTCCAAGAAGGTCAAGCCAATGAGAAGAGAAAGAAGCAGGATATATTTTTCTTCTCTTCTTCTATCTCAGCTGTTTCATCTCTACTTCTGATGTGGGCTCTCACTCTTGCCTCTGTAACTCTAGTTATCTTTCTCCAGTCTCTCAAATCCCATCAGGTCACTCTCTCTCTCCCCAAATGTGGTCTAGATCTTCCCTGTTGGACCTGGTTTCTGGGATCTAGTAACACCATCTCCCTCCATTATCTTTTTAGCCCTCTTATGGATGTGGCTTTGTGATGCTTTTAATAACAAGGCTATCTTACTGAAACTCTTGGTTAATCAATGTAGTAACCAACTGATTGTATTAAAATCTCTCCGTTTGAAAGACGTAAAGATTTCTGTTTTTTCTGACCTCTCATCGCACTTTGGGTATACCTCTCACATCTTTTTCTAATAAATGGCTCACAATTTTTTCCTCTCACTAGACTATCTCTGCTTAATAGAAAGAACCTCATCTTGATAATTTTTTGAAAACAATACTTAGCAAAAATATTTTGCTGTTCAAAATTACTGTGTAAATTAGAGGAATATTCGAAATTACTTACACAGTCTGCAAATTTCATTTAAAGTGTATCACACGTTACTTTCGAGGCTCTGTTCCTTACCCCCTCAAATCTACTCAAAACTTATAATCCAGTTATGCCACCTTCTTTCTGTTTTCCCGAATAACTCTTCATGCTCTAGTTCTCCTGAACCTTTGTTCCCATTTTTCCTTCCGAGTGGACTTTTTCCTTTATCGACTGATTACATTTCATCCTCAATTAGTGATACCCTTTGTCCTTAATTAGACTTCTCACCTGGGAGTCTATACTAATAATTATGTAGCCAGTCCAATGGTGTTCTTATAATATTTGCCAAGAAGTTATTTTCTCTCTTACTTTCAGTTATTCTGTGTACTAATAGTTTAGTTTTTCTTTTGAAAATAACATTTGGCTAGATTTTATTAAATTTTAATAACATGCAAACTTACCCCTTACTTTTTGCTATTTACCATGCATTTTCTTTACTCTTGTATGATTTCTATTGTATTCATCAAGGTGTCTTTATTTTCTAATCACCATAAGGAAATTATGCATTTTATTTTTATTATTGTTGAAAGTTTTCTTGATATTTAACCTATACACATGACTTTTAGTATATGATAGTTAACTTTATCTCTCTTTTTATGCTTGAAGCATATATATGTAAATGTGCTGATGAATCACTTTCTCTGCAAATACTTGCCTAATATTCAGTTGGCAGGTAAGTGTTGATATAAAACCAGTGCCTGAAAATATCTGACCTGTAAATAATTAAAACCTAATCCTGAGCTTACTATGATTAGCAATAATTTGCATAACAGAGCTTATCTGCCATATTACTAAATAATTTTTTTCTTCTTCTTCAAAGGCCACGTTTCCTTAGGTAGCATAAGTTCCATTACTTTTATGCACAGAGATTAGCTCTTTAATGTGTGTGGTTTCCTGGATAGCCATCTTCTATAAAAAAGGCCTTATTATGGGTTAAAAAAAGGAGGAAGAACAGTATAATGTAAAGCAATAAAGAACAAATGATATTTCATGCTGTTTTCTCTGAAGAATAACTTTGTTGATTGTTTTAAAGACAGTGTTTAAACCACAGGGTTTAAATGATCTGAGATTTTAAATATTATAGTAAAAGTGCTTCTGACAAGGCACCACGCATTTTGATCATTTATCATGACTATTGATTTGTTAGCTTGATGCATCATTCAGATATTTGCAGCAGGCTGAGAAATTATTTAGTCTTTCATCAGCCAAGAGTAAATTCATGGGAGCCTCTCCATTCAGTGCAAAAACCTTGCAATAGTACACCCATCAAATATTTTTTCATAGTAACCAAATGAATTTGTTGTTCATAGTAACCTTTGAATTTGTTGTAAAGAGAGCCTGGTCTACCTCAGTGCCATCATATAGCACCCTTGACTTCTAACTAAGATTGTAATGTCTCAGGAGTTTTGTAATTGTGTAGAAAGCTATGCTAAGAACTGGAATGTTAATTGAAAAAAACTAAATGTAGACAATAGTAAATTGTTTTTGAATACCATGGTTGTAAAGTGTTTGAGTAAAGCATCAAGGACTGAATCTTATTATTTTAGTGGGCCTGTGTTCCTGGGCTCTGCCTTTAACAAGTATTCTTAGCTGCTTTTTTTGATGAGGCTACCACCACAAGGGTAAAGAAACAAAGGATTTTGTGGTGGTTCAGAAGCTTGAAATGTAGCAGCTAGTAGGGGCAGCTGGAACCCCACAGGGAGGTGGAGTTGAATGTAGCTGGTAGCGTACAGGCTACCTGAGTCTTCAGAGGATGGGAAATCATCTTGAAAAGAATCAGACTATCTATGTAAGGAGAACAAAACTGGGGGACCTCAGTAATTGATTTGAAGACAAAGATGCCCAAGAACACTACACTTTCAGCTCTGACTATACCATGTCTTTCGTTGGTTCCCTGTTAATTTATCATTCCTTTCAACCTTAATGCTTCATAGACTTTCAGTCTCAGTCATCTTCTTGTCTCCCTCTACACACTATATTGACATCTCACTTGCTCCCATTGTTTTCACTACTTCCAAATGCTAATAACTCCCCCAAATTGTGCCTTGACTTAAAATCCCATTGTCAAATCTTGGATGTCCTGCAAGAACCTCAAAATTAATATGTTCAAAACTGAGGTCTTATGTTTTTATCTTAACCTGATATTCCTCTCAAACTCAATTACATCCCTCTTCTGTATGTCCATTCTCTTTTCTCACTGCTTTTGCTGAGGTTTGAGGCACATTATTTTCCCTTTAGGTTAGTCTTCTAGTCTCCTAACCTCCATTTTGTTGACCTTGAAAGCTATCTTTCGTTTTGTTTGACTAATCTTTCTATATCCTCATTCTGATTAGGCTGCTCTATTAGATACCATGTTTTTGTGACTTTTCGTTGTGCCAGTAAGGCTGCAGCTTTACTGATGCCTTATCTTTAGATTTTCATCAGTACTCTTATCACCAACCATATTAAAATATTTAAATTTCTCTGAGAACAATTGTTTTTATATATCCATATTTTTGTACATGTTCTGTCATCAGTCACATTTTTTTTTCCCTTGTCATTTACCTAATTGCAGCTTGTCCAGGAAGATACATTTTAATCACATCTTCAAGGAAGGGTTTTCGATCTGTATGTTATTATTTACATATCCACTACTTTATGCCCCTGGTGCTGGTTATTTTCCTGCAGACTTTCATTTTATAAGTGTTGTTTTTTATTTTTCCCTGGCTCTGATTAGTATTCTGGGAGACCACGTATCTCTCCCTATTGTCTGTCATCGAGATATCTCTGGCATTGATTTCCTTGGTAGCTCTGATTCCAGCTAAATTATTCCACCTTCAATGGTTTCAAATTCCATAATTCCACCTCCCACTTTGGTACTGACTCCCACCAGATGGTCCTGGAGTCTGGGCTCTGAAATCACCATGGCTTCCCCTTATCCCTTCAGCTGTATTTTGGTAGTGGCTTCTGTGCTTTAATATCTGTTTGGCTTCTTAGCACTTTATTCACTGGCATAAGCAATTACTCATATTAAACTCCCCCTATTTCAATGACATAAATTGTGTTCTGTTTTTCTAAATGCTTGCATAGACCTTTAGATATACCTCTCACATTCTGTACTACAATAGCTTGTTCACTAGTTTGTCTTCCTCTCTAGGCTGTCAGCTTTATGATGGAGAGGATTCATTTTTCTATCTCAAGTCTAGCTAATCCACCATGCCTACCAAAACTTTTGATTTTAAAAATTCTATAGGTATTATCTAAGGTTTTACTCATGGACAAGTTCTAAATTTTTAAATTATTTTTTTCAAACTACAGCACCAGTCAAATTTGTACACACAATTTCCTATCTCTACTACTCCCTATCCCCACTTCCCATAAAAGTTTATGGCTCCGCCATGCTACTTTATTCCATTATTCTAGCTCACACTTTGTAGTCCAGTACCTGTGACCTTTGCTCCTGATGATTCATCTAGAATTTCTCTTTTTTTTTAGGCTGATGAAATTCTCCTCCCTTCACCCAAATAAGATGTCACATTTTCTCTAAAACTTCCCTAGAATAAGTTTGTTCCTCCTTCTGTGTTGAGGTACCATTGTATAATTATAGAACTAATCAGAATATGTGACTATCAGTCATATACCTAAGTCACTATAGAACATCAACAAGACAATACACTTTGTTCATGAACAAGTAATTTTGAAAATTATAAATATAAGTTGGTTTTGGCATTTTCACGTTCTGTTTCTTATGAGATTCTATTCTCTTAAATGTAAGGATCACCTATTGTCCTTCATTAGATTTGTCCACAGTGTTTAGCAGTATTTTGCTATCCTTATTTGTTTAATAAATATTTATTGATATATTTGACCACCTATTGGATAAGTGCACTGGGCTAAATACAGGTCAAAAAATGCTAAGTGGTAAATGAATTATATCTTTAAGAACCTGAGCATATATCTGGCAAGGCAATATTTTATAATATCATAATGATACATTCTTATACATGCAACATGTTCTGCAAATGTAACACAATTTAAAACAAGAAATTTATATGTGAAAGAGAGCACCCATGACTCTAACGGTCTTTTGGTGTGAAGAAGTGATGTGCAGCCCTCATGATGGCAAAAGATGACTTCAAGTTAAAAGAGAGAAGGAATTTTTCCATCATTTACTCATCTATTTACTCATTCAACAACACTAAACGCTCCTTGTATGTCAAGGATTTATGTAGGCAATTATTAAAATAAGCAAAATAAGGAGTAAAGAGAACCTAAATTAAGGATGACCCTTAAAGAATTGTTATGCTTTAAGAATTACTTATGTTCAAATTATGATCCATGTGGCATGTATAAAGCATGTCTAAATACAACTCATACTTATTAACAAGAAAGACAATTTGTTTATTTTCTTCAGTACTTTTTTTTGCCCAAAGTTACCTTTTTTTTTTTAAAGTATTTATGCTGCTGCTCTCATTATGCCATGAATTTTGTCAGTAATGTTCATTCATGTATTAAGAGACAAATTTCACCAGTGTTGGTCATTTTAAAAGCACCAGCCCATTCCAGGGCATGTTTTATGTTTTATTATTGTTCCTTGTGGAGCTCTGGAAAGCACTTTGCCTTCAGCCTTAGTGAGATTGGGCCCATTGTATTGTAATACGCACCCTGAAGGGAATTATATTGCAGTTAACTCTTGACCTTCTTTAGCACATAGAATAGGCTAGCATATAAAAATGAGGGAACCAAGGAGCTTACCACAGGAACTTAAACTTTGTATTCTAAGTGGTGTACATTTGACTCCAAAGCTATGCATTCAATCACTGGAACTGATTCAATTCAGATTTCTGCCATCTTAACCTAATTACCCAACCATTCCATAGCCAGATAATTTCTTCAAATTGATTGTGATTAAAAATTAATCAATTTCAAAATGATTGTATTATCTGAAGGAAACAAGAATTTCTTGCTATCAGAAGAAGCTATGGCTAAATTATTTAGCTGAATTTTGGATCTTTTAATACAACTTCTGAAAAGCTATGTAGCATCAGAGAAAGTATGTCGAGCCAAGAGGAAAGAAATAGTAGCTTGGCTTTTGGAAAGGTGCCTGAGAGTAGATATACATAATAAGATTCCAAAGGAGTTTCAATCGATAAAGCAGACTGATATGCTCTTCTAATGTTCCACAGTTAGCTTGACATTTTTCTCTAGTCTTTTATTGGAGTGACATAGTTTGGGCAAGGGAGAAGTCCTCCATATTTAAAATGTACCTACAATCTCTTCCCTTCCTTCCTTCTCTCTTTCACTTATTGAAAGATAATTTATTGAAATATTAGGATATGAAATCAAATAAAATAACATTTTCGTTGATAAGCCTACAATGTAGAATAGGAGAAATGCATAATGAAATGAGTGTAATTGTAGAAGTAAGTACAGGATGCCATGAAGCTCACTGCTCAGTATAAAGGCTGAAAATGCCAGACATCTACTTTCCCAGCCTTCTCTGGTTTTATGGCATAGTCATATTAACCACGCTGGCCAATGGTACTGGAGGAAATGGCTATTGAGGGACTATTGAAAATATTTTTCTCTCAAACAAGCAAAAAACAAAACAAAACATAATAACTTATGTAATGTTATAAACCAATGTTAGCTCAATATATAAGTCAATAAATAACAAAACAGCAAATGCTCCTCTTCTTTGCCCAGATATTGTACAATCTATGTAAAATACCAGAAGCTGTGACAACCATCATATATCCTGATGGATCACATCTAAGAACTAAGGCAAAATACTACTAAGTATAGTTGAAGGATAAGATGGAAAGAGCCAGGTCATTAATTACAGTTACTGAGTGCTTGAACCAACCCAGGGAAACCTGCCCTAGGGTTCTTATTGTGTGATAAAATGCATTTTAGCCATTTCAAGTCAATTTTAGTTGGGTAACTGATTATTGCAGGTAAAACCATCTGAACTGGTGCATTTTCCCTGTCTTCATGAAGTTCCAAATTCCTATCATCTATGGTGTGTTTCCTCTTAATATGTAACTGTTTATAGAAGGAACCTTAAGATATAAATTACAATGTAACAATATGATTTTTCCTTAAATTCCTTAAATTTTAAATTCTTTAAATTTCCATAAATTCTTTAAATGTCCTTAAATTTTAAAATATTAGAGATTGAAAATGATTCTGTTCTATTTACACACTAAATTGTCCTTTTACTATACACTGAGAAAATCATGTGCTTTCATGTTATAACTATTAACTTAAAATTTAATTTTCACTAATAGGCCTGAAGCAGATAGAGCACAAAATTAAGTTCCTGATTTCCTTTCAGATTCTATAGCTCATTGAATATTGCAGTAAATGCTATTATATTTATTGTATTGGATGGAAATTAGTCTTGTTCTTATGGGATGAAGCACACAGGGTTCTGGTCCCAATTTTTATTACTAATTATCCCCTTATTTATGATGATAAATTTCAAGAAGTTTGTACTATGAGTCTGAGTCCCAGTTAATCCACTTCTAAATATTTTTAAATATTCTAGTTTTTTTAATTGATGTGGTTGACAACCTATGAGCCTGATTTATCTGAATTTTAGTCACAGGCTTCATGTTAATTTAATGTGTGGCTCTGAGTAGGCTTCTAGATGTCTTCATTTTCATCTGTAAGTTTAAGCAATAAAAGCACCTACAGAGAATGAGGTACTTGTTATCCTAAATACTTGGCCTATAAAAATGTAGAAGATATAGTCCCTTCCCTCACATAATTTACCACATTGGCTATAGATCATCAAGGAACCAAAATATGATGAATTAAAATACAGTGTGGTAAGTTAATTTGATGAAGCACATGAGAAAAAAAATCATTCCTTCTGGAGTAATTGAAGGGTTAAAAGGTAGTATATATTTGAGCTCATCCTTGAAGAGTAAATGATTTTGCTGGGCATAGCAGTTATAGCTAGAGAAACAGTATATGTAGATGCATATGTAAGTGACAGGACTGAGCATTTTAAGAAAAAATATGATTTTATTATGATAGAGTTTAGGGTACTTGAGAAAATATTGGAAAGATAAATTCAGGACACATTAAGGAGAACTGGCCTGTCAAGGAGTTTGATCTTCATTCTGAAAGCAATCAGGACCATTTAGAAAAATGATTCTTTAGAGTTGGGGAGAGGGTTTCGGTGATGATTATATCTATATTTTAGAAAACAAGTTAGGCAAAGTATCCAAATGTGATCCACTGACATATTCCAAGCAGGAGAAAATAAGGGATTTAATTGCAGCAGGATTGTTTCATTGGATGAAACAAAACAGGAGATTCAAAACTAAGATTGTAATAGTGAAAAATTTTTAAAGTCTTATTCCAGACCAATCAAGGGGCTAAAATTGGCAAGATATATTAAAGAAACTTAGGTGTTGCGTTATTCAGGCAAAGTTTAAGCTGCTGTAACAAAGAGACTCCAAAATATAGTGGAGTAAATAAGTTTATTTCACAGACCTGTTATATTCAGGCTAGACCATGTTAGCAGAATGGCTTTGTTCTATGGAGTCTGGTGGACTCAGGTTTCTTCCATCTTGTTGTTCCATTATTCTCTATAGGTAATTGTCATCATTTGCATATTTGATGCTGAGTTGCTCACATGTCTGCATTCTACCCTGTAGGAAGGGTAAAGAAAAAATGTATAAGGCAGCACAACTTTATGAAAGTGAGGCAGATATCACTGTATCTATCACTGATATTATACATATCACTTACTGCTCAAATTCCAGTGGTTAGAACTTTGTCCCCTGGGCAGTGACTAGTTGCAAAGAAGGCTGAGAAGCCTTCTCCAGCTGGGTGGTCAGAATTTTAGCTATAACTGTAATACTCTGAAAGGGCGAGAGAACAGATTTTAGGGGCAACTATCTGTCTGCAACATATGAGTCAAGCATGTATTCTAGGTTTATGATCTGGGAAGTTGAGTAGATGGGGATGTCATTCCTCGAGACTGAAATATTTTAGGGGAAGTAGATATGGCAGTTGTGAGGAGTCATGAAAGTTAAAGATGAAAGGTAATATTTTGAACTCATTGAATTAGAAGAAACTGTGGGGCCTCCAGGTTAAGATATCCAGAATAAATTTCTGATATATAGATATAGATATCAATATATTTGAATTATCAGTGAATCCAGGAGAGTTAAAGCCATGGGAATAGATGCATTGATTGCAGGAGTGTGGATAGGGTTTGAAGAGAAAAGAATTGAGTATGTAATTCAAGTCTCTGTGACTGAGAAAGCTCTGTCCAAGAGGTTAATGTGACTACATGAGGAGGGAAAGCGATTACTGTAGTGTAATGACATAAGCTTTGTAGGACGATGGGTTTGTATGCAAGGTGAATGAATATTGGTCTTGGTGAAGCACTAGGGAATCAAGGAGAATGTCAGCTGTATCTTGCATTTCTCTGATTAAAGAGTATTGAATATTGCTGTACCTCTAGTTAGGATGGGTGCAGAGAAAGAGAACGCTCCAGTGTGAGCTACTCTTTTTAGTTAAAGTGAGCAAATAGACGATGTGTTCCTTAATTAGTTGGAGTGTGTCTTTCAAAGAGGGATACGGAAAGGAAGAGGAAAGCTGCAAGCAGACGGTTAGGCCAAGAAGCAGGTCCTAAGACTATGTGAAAAGGAATACAGGAAAAAAAAAGATAACCAGAGGGAATTATTTTTTTTGTGGAAAAGCCTGAATGGTGAAGGCATAATATAATGGGCATGATACCATTCCTCAGCAGGTGAAGATAGCTTCAAATACTTTGTGTCACAAATCTAGTTAATAGTAATTTGAAGACTGGGGTCCAAGTCCTCTGACTCTATATCTGGAGCTTTTAATATATTTACAGCTTCTAATAAAAACTACTCTTCACATGTGTAGGCTATGGATAATTTGTCCCCATTAAAATCAAATCTGGAGACCCAGAAATGATACTGCTCAGGAGAGTTTAAAGATGTTTGAATAGAGTTGCCTCAGTTCTGAGCTGCCTGTCACTTCAGATATGGTCATATGACCATAGGACCAGATCCCTGAAGGATATGAAGGCCGTAAAGGATCTCTGATCCATGATTAGGCCCAAGCCATAATATGCTCTTTGCCTTTCTCCTTTACTCCTCCTGTCTGGGTACTTTCAAACTTAATTTTTTCCCTCCCTCCCCCCTTCCTTCCCTCCCTCCCCTCTTCTTCCCTCCTTCCTTCCTTTTAAGCAGATAGGTTTTGCTGAGTGCACATTAGGAAGGAATCTATTTCATAAGAGTATGGAGGCTGGAGAACTAGCTGTTGCAGGGAGGAGCATATTTGCAAACAGAGGAGGAAAGTGAGTGTGTGTTAGATGTTTTTAAGAGAGTATTTCTCTTGTGCTTGCATTAAATATGCACATACAATAAATAATCTCGCATATGTTTTTTAATAATATATTGTGATAATTAAGTAAAATTATAGTTACAGAGACATTCATCTTCTCACTGGATGTTGACACTAGAAATGGCCCTACCTCAGAGACATTTCCAGGAAACCATGAATTGTGACCAGTGTAGCTTTCAGTTTCTGGAAGATGACCCTCCTGCTAAGATACTATCCTTGACTTTTCCCATCTTCAACATTTGGAGCATTCTCTGTCTCCACCCACTGCCTTCACGTCTCATGACATTTTGTTCTTCCTGATTTATAGCTAAATTTAGCAATTCTTATTTATTATGCTCTACTCCTCTGCCTAACATTTTTATCTTTTCATTGGACTCAGTTGTTTGACAGATTCATTTGTTTGCATTTACAGGTCTAGTATCTCTTTACAGAGCAGCGAAAATACTTTAGAATTAAGAAAAATTTGTTATAAACAAAGTGATCTGACTTTAAACATATAGTCATGTGTCTATTTTGATCTCCATTTACTCCAATCCCACTGACATTGTGATAATAATTTACTCTAAGAAAAGTTGACTATAGGCAAAGAAGGGCAAATATCTGACCAGCATTCTGGTGCTTCCTACTTCAGAACTTAAGCAGGCCTAGCAAATTTATCATTGTCCTACTTTCTTTGGGGCTCTAAGTGAAGCCTAAAATGAATTTTAGTATACCTCCAGTGGAACAATTGATTGAAATTGTTGGTGAGCTATAATCTCTTTGATATCTTTTGTATCTAAGTTCTGCTTTTATGTAAAAGTTATCAATAACCTATTTTATGACTTGTATATTACAAACCAGCTAATTTTGTCTGTATTGATATATGATATCTCAAACGATCTCTGTCTTTCTATTCCAGTGTCCTAAAACATTTGTGGTTTTTTTTTTTAACTTATTTATTTATTTATGGCTGTGTTGGGTCTTCGTTTCTGTGCGAGGGCTTTCTCTAGTTGTGACAAGCGGGGGCCACTCTTCATCGCGGTGCGCGGGCCTCTCACTATCGTGGCCTCTCTTGCTGCGGAGCACAGGCTCCAGACGCGCAGGCTCAGTAATTGTGGCTCACGGGCCCAGCTGCTCCGCGGCACGTGGGATCCTCCCAAACCAGGGCTTGAACCCGTGTCCCCTGCATTGGCAGGCAGATTCTCAACCACTGCGCCACCAGGGAAGCCCTGTGTTTTTTATATTTGTGCAAAAATGCTAATTCCATTGACTTGTGTGTGGTTTGATAGGTTTTTGTCAGCATTTAGTCTGAGACTGAGAGTGCATTCGGTGTCTTTTCTAGTTTTTTTACTGTATGGGCTAATATTTTCCTTATAGCCGTGTACATACACCTTTCATGCTCTGTCCTCTTGTTCTTCCAACAGTGTCAGTGCAGAATTTAGCTTGTACAAAGGTAGTTTAGGATCCTTTCAAGTATACACAAGTTTGAAATCAAAACCTAATTTTTAATTACAACTGGTCATTTCAAAACTTCAGATTTTTTTTTTTTTAAGAAATTCACGTTCTTTTATTTATTTATTTATTTATTTATTTATTTATTTATTTATGACTGTGTTGGGTCTTCGTTTCTGTGTGAGGGCTTTCTCCAGTTGCGGCAAGTGGGGACCACTCTTCATCGCGGTGCGCGGGCCTCTCACTAAAGCGGCCTCTCTTGTTGCGGAGCACAGGCTCCAGACGCGCAGGCTCAGTAATTGTGGCTCACGGGCCCAGTTGCTCCGCGGCATGTGGGATCTTCCCAGACCAGGGCCCGAACCCGTGTCCCCTGCATTGGCAGGCAGACTCTCAACCACTGCGCCACCAGGGAAGCCCCAGAGTTTTTTGAATAAGCTTCATTTCCTTTCTTTTGAGGCAGAGAATTATAAATAGTCTTACATTATTGAATTAATGGGTGAATTGAAGTGAGTGAGAAATTGGATATAAAGTCTAGATTAGAGAAATACTGATTACTGATAAATACAGGCAAAAGAAAATAGACTCCTCTTAGTGCCAATATTCCTACACAGATAAGAAAAAAAACACATTTAGAACCATGCTAAACTATATATAAGTTATAAGTTATGCTGCATTTTCTTAATCAATAGGCAAACACTTAACAAATATTGTACCCAACACACACACATTAGGTGAATATGAATTCACCTAATGAAATGGCCAGTGATTTGATGAAATTGGTGTCCCAGTTATTGCATTATAAACTTAGGTACAATAAACTGTATTTATCAAGCCAGTTGGATGATAAAACCTTTTTCAGATTAGTAATCTTTCTGGAATTAAATACCACAACTTCAAAAGAAGACAATATTTAGAGTTTTCACACGTGAATATTTTGAGTAATGTAAACCACAAGTTATAGTAAAATTAAACAGTTTGAAAGTGCGTATGTCTTACCTTTTAGGTAAAGCTGCACACCTTTAAGGATGGTTATCATTTAAAAAAATGGAAAATAACTAGTGTTGGCCAGGATGTGGAGAAATTGGAAATCTTGTGCATTATTGGTGGGAATGTAGAATAGTGCAGCTGCTGAGAAAAACAGTTTGTTTGTTACTCAAAAAATTAAAAATAGAATTACCATACAATCCAGTAATTCTGTTTTTATCTGTATATTTGCAAAATAATTGAAAGTAGAGACTCAAACAGATACTTGTACACCAGTGTTTATAGCAGCATTATTCACACTAGTCAAAAGGTGAAAATAACCCAAATGTCCATCAACAGATGGGTGGATAAACAAGATGTGGTGTATACATACAAGAGGATATCATTCAGCCTTATCAAGGAATGGTATTCTGACTCATGCTACAACATGGCTGAACGTTGAAAACATACTAAGTGAAATAAGCCAATTACAAAAGGACAAATATTATATGATTCAATTTGCAAGAGGTACCTAGAATAGGCAAATTCATAGACCCAGAAAGTATAATGAAATTTACCAGGGACTGCAGGAAAGCGAAATGAGGAGTTATTTTGTAATGGCAACAGAGTTTCCATTTGGGATGATTAAAAAAAAATATCTGAAAATGGATAGTAGTGATGGTTGTACAACATTGTGAATGTGCATAACACCACTGAATTGTACACCTAAAAATACTTAAAATGAAAAGTCATATGTATATTTTGCCATAATAAAAAATAAACAGTGCATATATCATATATCTCTTTAAAAGGGATATTTACTATAAGATGCAAATAAAATGAAGAATACAGTAATCTGTCATCATTATAAATCAGTTAAAATATCTGAATGGTACCTGTCATAAAGTTACTTAAAATTCTCCATATTTAATGATAAAACACATTTATACATTTTATTTATTGGTCCTTGCACTAAAAATTAGGGTTTAAATGCATACTCATTTTCTTAGAACTGTCCAAATATGAAATTTACCTATGGTATTCTTCAAGAAATATTTATTGATTTTGATGAGACAAAAACATTTTTTCAAGATATTTTAATACTTTGTTATACTTATTTTCAAATTTTGCTCATGGCCTTTAGTGTTTCCTTCTCAGTATTAATTATTTTAGTTTACTGAAATGTTGAAGATTTTAACATTATGAAATAGCTTCCAGTAGAGTCCTTGTGAAACATTTTTGTGATTTGCATCATGTTGTCCATTCTGGGTTACATCATCAACTGGTCATCCAGTGCCTGGAAGAATACATCATCACCACAATTGTATTATCTGGATGGTTCTGGGGATTGCTGTGCCAAATAAACCATTTTCTGCTTTTGAGTGCTGTCCTCATAAAGGGTGGTAATCACAGGGAGGAACAAACATGATGAAGTACTCTAACTGAAGGGCTTTTGGAGGGGAGTCCTGAGGTGGTTTGTTATCAGGATCATTTAGAGTAATAAGTGATGTACAAAACTAGAGCAGAAAAACTATTGGCGAAGAAATGTCATAAGGCAGAAAAATGTACCAATCAGGACACCTGACTAGAAATCTGTAGCAGGAAGAAATCAGAGCTGTCAGAAGTGGTCATCAGTCAATTGTCAGTACACATTTAGTAGCAGTGATAATGATGTGAGGATAGATCAAGTGATGGTTTACCTCTCTTCTCAAGACCAGGTCAGTGATAGATCCTCTTTTGACCTATTAAGTTCACTCTGCTGGTGGTAGAGCCAGATTCAGCCACTACAGAGAGCAATATGGCTACAAATAGCAAGAGTCATACATTTAGGTCTAGGGATACTATGCTAGGGAATTTATTCTGGGAAAATAATATGAGACAGGGAAAATCAAATCTTTGTTTAAAATTATGTTCATGTCAGAATCATTAATAAGAGGGCAGAAAAATGAAAAACAAGAAAATATTTTAGTAAATTTTGGAACTTCAACAAAATTGGGATATTATTTTGGAAATAAAGGCATCATTATGGAAACCATGTAGAAACACAGAAAATTTTTGAGGTCATATTAAGTGAATAAAAGTGTATGAAAATGACATTTTTTGTCATTTAACACATATACTGGTATGTTGCTAAGAACTGGATTTTATTATATGAAACTAAAAAATTAAAAGGTATCTGGAAGTGGTGGGATATCTTTACAAATATCTTTGATGACTCTGAATATATGTGTGCATATATGTGTATAAGTATGTGTGTGTGTGTATAATCACCAAAATTATTTTGTTATAAAGTTCACACTCACAAGTACAATGGAAACCTTTTTATGTGATTTAGAATTAGGATACCTTACTTTTAAAATTTCCATACCTACCATAAACAATCAACCTAATTAATTGCAATGAAAAGGAATTTGTTAAAAATAGATGAGTAGTTTTCAGCAATTATTGCTGAAATGGTACAGATGGAACAGACCATGTTATGGCCTTGGATCAAACAATAGGAGAATAGATTCCTCTCGGTTATAGCCAGGCCCTATCTAATATGTTCTAGACAATTTTTCCTCCCTATGACTGGGAGCATCTGAGGAACAAAGACATCTCCAGTATTTAGTGATCAGACTTCCAAAGAGCTTCTCAAGTAAAATAGAAAGTGTGCAGCTAAGTTGCTAACATCACCAGGAAATGTCACTTTTAATTGGATAGGAATTAAGCAGCCAGGTGTGACAAGGAGGAAGGGGTTTTCACGAGCTAATAATTGACAGAAATGCGGCCTCGTGCTTCTAATCCCTCCAGAGTGTTATCTCATGATTACCCAATACCCTGCTTAGATATGCCTTATTAGTTTCTCCTTTGGATATCTTCATTCTTAGGAAAACCATACTTCTGTGTGCCAGAATATGATGATGTTAGCGGTTTAAAATATGAGCAGCTGTTTCAGCTGAACTGGTGGTTCACAAAAATTAATCTACCCTTTACATTAATCTGTGCACCAATCAGAATGCTTCTTTAATCCAAGGAGCTTTATAATGCAGTCTAAATCACTCTGGTCCAGGTGCCTTGTACTGCTTAAAGTAACGAGAAAATTTAATCTGAAGATTATTAAGTATTTTAGGCTAGTGCTGGCTGGTATCACCTAGCAACTATAGAATGTACTGAGCAAATCTAACAAATAACAACTGATCCTTTCTGTCACCACAGATCAAATAATTAGGAGAGAGTTAAGTATGCTTGCTGATGGCAATAAGGAAGATCATGATAAGACCCAAGAATTTTAAGAAGACAAAAAGTGGTTTGAGATAATAGCTTGTGGCCACTGCCATTATTAAGATGATGATTAGCTGAGTAGCATTCATGAAATCAGTTCATAAGGTGACTTGGAGGTTTTACAGGTACACAGTTACAGAAACTGAAGGAACAAGGCATAGGCCAGAAACAAATGAACTCAGTTAATCTATTGGCAAGGAATTGTTATTAGTCATGTTTACAGAGAAAAAAATCAAAGGGGTTAAAATTTCACCAGCTAGAATGTGGACCAGAAGTGTTTCTGCTTCCTGCTATTTTTTCCCTTATGGGTTTATGTTTATTATTTCTCTGATTTATTTTGTTCAGATTTCAGGTTGAAGTGGAATTAACTATGAGGGTTCAGTCTGCCAATTGTAACCAAAGGCTCCAACCACTCCTCCTTTTTTTATTGAAGTATAGTTGATTTACAATGTTATGTTAGTTTCTCGTGTACAGCAGAGTGATTATATATATATATTGTTTTTCATATTCTTTTCCATTATGGTTTATTACAGGATATTGAATTCCATTATGGTTTATTACAGGATATTGAATACTGTGCTCTACAGTACGACCTTGTTGTTTATCTATTTTATATGTAGTAGTTTTTACCTGCTAATCCCAAACTCCTAATTTCTCCCTCCCCAACTCCCTTTCCCCTTTGGTAACCATAAGTTTGTTTTCTATGTCTGTGAGTCTGTTTTTTAAATAAGTTCATTTTTGTCACATTTTATACTCCATGCATGAGTGATATCAAATATATTTGTCTTTCTCTTTCTGACTTACTTCACTTAGTATGATAATCTCTAGTTTCATCCATATTGCTGCAAATGGCATTATTTCATTCTTTTTTATGGCTGAGCAGTATTCCATTGTGAATATATACCATATCTTCTTTATCCATTAATCTGTCAATGGACATTTAGGTTGTTTCTATGTCTTGGCTATTGTAAATAATGATGCCGTGAACATTGGGGTGCATATATCTTTTCAACGGAGAGTTTTCTTCAGATATATGCCCAGGAATGGGATTGCTGGATCATATGTCAACTATAATTTTAGTTTTTTAAGGGATCTCCATACTGTTCTCCATAGTGGCTGCACCAATTTACGTTCCTACCAACAGTGTCACTTTGGTGGGACACACACTCTCCAGCACTTGTCATTTGTAGACTTTTTAATGATGGCCATTATGACAGGCTTGAGGTGATACCTCATTGTAGTTTTGATTTGCATTTGTCTAATAATTAGAGATTCCAACCACTCTTCTTTGTCATCACCACCTAAACTGCTTGATTAGGACATTGTGAACTATCCAGCGGAAAGCAAGCCTGTTCCAGTGTAAAGCTACAGAGGATTCTGACACCCTTTTTTATCTTTTCTGCGTTTTAAACTAAATATTAAATGTCTATTAATAGCTTAGGCATTCAGATTTTTCACACTACTCGAGATTTCACCAGTCATAAAGGAAAGCAGCATGAACTGTTATAAGAAGATGCCAGTATTAATTTAATTTTGCATACTTTCATCTAGAAAACATGTTTGAAGCACCACATATGCAGGTCGTATTGTGTTCAATTCTTAGAACACTAAGCATAGCAATAATAATGATGATGATTATAATAATAATGACAGTAACAACAACAACTATAAAAAAGACATGTTCACGGCCCATACAAAATGTAGCCTAGTAAGGGATATGGAAATAAAAGCTATTTCAAGTCAATATAGCATGAGCTATTATAAACAGCTGATCTAGGGAGTAGATTTACCTGCGATAATCATATAAGGCCTCATATTGAGGGATAAATAGAGTTTTGACACTCAGAACATGAAGGGTGCTCCTGCCAAAAGACAAATAATATGCATACAAAGAATCAAGTTAGTCTCAAAGAATTAGGACATAAAGTTCCACCGCTGTTCAGCTGTGTGACATCTGGTAAGTTATTTTGCTTCTTCAAGCTCTATTTTTTCATCTGTCAGATGAAGATAATATTAATACTTTCTTCATAGATTTACTCCAATGATTATTTGAAATGATGCACTTGACATTTAACAATTTCTGGCACATAGTAAATGCTCAGCAAAATGTAATAGTAACGTTATTATAAATATCCATTTCTTTGTAAAGAGGGAGTAATGTTTTAGCCAAAAGAATAAATCTATGATAATATTTCAAACACAGTGCTAGCTGTTGATAAGAAATATTTTGGAAAGGAATGACCTTCTAATCATCCTTCAAATTACAGGATATAGACAATTAATTACTTTTCCCCAACAGCTATGAATGGGTCTGATAAAGGATGATTCAAAACTGGACTTTCTTGGTTTAGAATCAGGATCACCTGAATTCATGTTCATCCAAATTATTTTCACAATTTTCTTAAAATTCAAAATCTAGCTACTTACAATTTATATCTATTTTTCCTAGACAATCTTATCTAGCAATTTGGGTAGCTTTACCTGAAGGATATATAGATCAATATATTTTCCCTAGCTGCTACTACAACTGATGTTTTCTTTCATTTTGCTTGGTTTTTATTCTGAGAGGAAAACACTTAGCAATATCATACAGAATTGGTTGTTAAAGAAACATTGCAACATTTATTGATCTAAGTAGATCTAGATTAAAAAATTATGTGACATAATTTGGTACACTGTTGATTTAAATTTTTTCATATTCGATCACATTACCCTTTTACAAAAACAGACATTGTGACTGGAGATCTGGCATATTTCTAGAGTTTAGATTAGTGTGTTGTTTTGAACTATGATATTCCAAGTTAATAAAGACAGCGAGTGGTTCTATTTTGGTCTCTTTAATACTCTATTGGAAGCATGCACAAGTGATTTTTCAGGACCTACAGAAGCAATCAGCAGGCTTGCATGATTGGAGTGTTTCTATTTTTTCACTTTGGGTGTCCATTTCTTATATAAGCTCAAATTACGCTTCATAGTATAACCCTTGACCTAAACATTTGTAGAAATTTTTTAAAGAGTCCCTTCTGTAAGGTATTAGAATTGCACAGTTAGATAATTTCCTTTGCAGAATTCTTGTGACAAATGCTTTTCTAAGCTTCTTAATCTCTCTGAACATGGCAGAGCATTTTATCCATATTTAAGAAGAAATCGCTTTCCATTTTCTATAAGAGAAATTTTAAGCCAATGGAAAGTCTCCAAACCGAGCAGATATTTCAAGAGACTTAGTGTCAGTCATTGGAATGGAAACCATTGAAGGAAAATGTTCTTTTGGCTTCTGTAAATGTCATATTGGGAACAGACTCTGGGGCAAAGCCTGTAGGGGCTACAGCATCACCAGCCTTTGAGGATAAAAAGGACCAGGGTTGCACAGGACAGGGGCTGAGGAAACAGACTTAGTTTCAGAGGCTGGTTCTTATGAGAGCAGCTTAGAAGCCTAAAGCAGGGGGCTGATGAGCTTGGCAAGCTCATGCCCCAGCAGCGTACTCAAGGGAAAGAGGTCACATCCATTTGGCGTTTACGACATGGCCTCAAGGAAGTCTGCATGGTGATTGAAACAGTATAAAGTCATAGATTTGTTTAAAATATTCACTTTCTTTAGACTCATATTACCTCAGGAGGCTCTGTATTTGCTTAGTGTTGGGAAAATTGGTCTTGCTAATTCAAGGTAGCTTAGTTCAATGCAGCAGGTTTTTGGGTTTTTTTTTCATTTAATTTGTGATTTATATTCAGCTCTAGTCCAATTTAAATTTTCATCAACAAGCTTCCTCCACCCTTGGGTGGACTCTGTTGCAATAAAAAGCACTTGACAAACTCATGCATGGCAGTATATTCAAGGGAAAGAGGTCATGTACATTCATTACTTATGACAGCCTCAAGGAAGTCCCTTAGGTGACTCCACTGCAACAAAAGGTTTCTCAGGTATTGCAGAGCCACTGGGTTAGTGTGTGTATGTGTGTGTGTGTGTGTGTGTGTGTATGCTGAGGGTATTGTTGACCTTGATCTCATTAGATTATCAATTCTGAAACAATACAAAAAGCAAGCGACTTCCAAATAATTGGCTCTTTCAGCCTTGGCAGTTCTTGATGGTGCTCCCCAAATTGTCTCCCGTCCATATCCATGGCACTGGAGACCCCAATAGCTATCAGTCTCTCACTCAAAAAAATGGATGTTGGGACTTCCCTGGTGGTTCCGTGGTTAAGACTCTGCACTTCCAATGCAGGGGGCACGGGTTCGATCCCTGGTCAGGGAACTAAGATCCCACATGCCACGCAGTGTGGCCAAAAAAAAAATGGATGCCACCCACATTCCTCTATTGCTATGTTCTTCATCCGCCAGTCAGTCCTGGTGTGGCCTGGTGACTGTACTGTGTCACCTTTGTTATACTTAGAACTGCATCAACCAGAATTCCCTTCCCTGTAAGTTACCAAATTAGAATGGGCCATGAGAGAAATGTACGCAAGATTTGGAAGATAAAAGTGAGTCAGTAACTATTGCTTCTGAAGGTGTTTTTGCAACCAGATGCAGTAAAAGAGACTCAGCGGTAACAGGTGGATTTCAATTTGTTTTCACTCTCCTCTGTTATATATGCAGTTTTTCTTCCCAGCTGCTGGCTCAGCTGGCAAAGAGCATTGTCAGCCCCACCACTGCACACCCTCAACTGTGGACCCGCAGAGGTTGGTCTGCACCAAGAGAACACGTTCCTTTAGAGAACACGTCCCTATAGAGAACACGTTCCTTTGCACAAGCTGCCCCTTCCTCGTCCAACTTCTGGCTCTGGAAATGCTTGGCTTTTCAGGTTAACTAATTAATTACTCTTTCCCTCATCTTCCAACCCCTGCCACTTCTTCACACTTTTAGGCTTTCACTTCCCACCTCTTCCCCGAATTGGTCTAATTCCTATAATAATTCTATATCCCACAGCATCAATAGTGATTCTGCTTGAGACAGATCAAACCCTGATTGAGACGGGTGAAAACATTTGCTCTTCTCTTTGTTAAAATGGTGTGGCTTTACCTGAGTCCAAGGGAAACACGGATTTTTCTACATCATTCTTTGCTTCCTCACCTTCACATTTGGAAGCAGAAATCACCCTAAGATTGCCAACTCCTGGATTTCTGGATGGGTCAGATGTGGGTGAGGGTTCAGACCATTATCCTTCCCAGCACCACCTCAAACATCCAGAGGATGTCACTGCACATCCTACCATTCTCATGGTTATTGGGGGTGGGGGATTCAGGAAGCAGAAACACTACTTGTCCACATTCTACATTTCATCTCAACTCTATAGCAGTTCATAATATCTGTGCTATTTTTCCTTTTGTATTCCCATTGCTCTTGTATTATACCTGTGTGGTGTCTTTTGAATTCCAAGATAAGATTTAGCATTTTTGTTCTGGCTGTCCTTATGAAGACTTCAGGAAAATAAAATAAAAATTAACCCTAATGTGACATCTTCATGCTTTTAATGTTTAATCAGCTACAATTAGCTGTTTACCTGCTTTAAAGCAGGTGAGGAGCATTGCTGAGTATGGGCTCTAGCTTGTGACTTCACTCCCTTCGGGACTGCAATAGCTTTCTCGGGGAGGTGAAGCAGATTCCAAGGAGACAGTAGAAAATTGGCAAGATATCAGGATACCAGATTAATATTCTGGGTTTCAGGTTCAACTTTGAATTTTTTTGAGGAGCAGAAATGTGTTGATGCAATCAGATCAACACCATTTCTGTTGTAAAAGCCTGGGTGATAAGGAATCTTAAGGAAATCTTAAGTGTCTGAGAGTCCAGGACTGCCCAGGATTTATCCACAATAAGCTGGACATCAGGTGTGTGGGGAACAGCTTCGGGTTGTAGCATTGCATGGAGTTGTAGCTCGTGCTATTCTCGCCCTACAGAAGACACCAACTTAGGAAATGGAGTGAACCTTAGGCTGCAGGGTCCTTCCTGAGCAGGTAGGAAGCCAGGAAGCTGAGAAATGTGACAGAGGTGGTCCCTTTCCACTGGCCTGCTTTTGCTTTAGTTGATGAGGAAAAGGTATTGTGAGCAGAAAGTAGGCCTTGGAGGCAAAGGACTTCGATCTCTAAAGATTTCTGTTAACTGTGGGCTGCTGTCTGAATTTTGACATTTAAACTGTCTGTTTATAAATTTGTCAATCATCAATAATGAATAGCAAATGCCAGAATGTTCTGCTTTTTGTTCTTCAGATTGAATCTCCCTAAAATACCTTTCCTATTTGCATTTTGCTATCCTAATCATTTGCAACTACTTAGGTATTGATTTCGCTTCTTAATCTTTTACATATAAGTGTATTCATTTTTGCATAATGTTTCACGTGTTTGAAATGGTCATCATGTTACAGAAACAAACTTGGGTCCTCTTGCCCATGTGCAGTAAAGCCGATCTACTGACACTGGGTTGTGGTGAAGGAGAGCACAACATTTATTGCAAGGCATCCAACACAGGACCAAGCAAGGAGAACGGGCAGCCCATGCTCAAAAGACCCTAACTCCCTGATGGCTTTCAGGGAAGTGTTTTTAAAGGCAAAGTGAAGGGAGAGGGTCACGGGGTGCATGCTCAGCATATGGACATCCTTCTGATTGATTAGTGGTGAGGTAACTGGGTGGTATTTTGGAAATCTCAATCATCAACCTTCTGGTTCCAACTGGTCTGGGGTCAACCTGCAGA
This sequence comes from Balaenoptera musculus, assembly GCF_009873245.2. Taxonomy (NCBI): domain Eukaryota; kingdom Metazoa; phylum Chordata; class Mammalia; order Artiodactyla; family Balaenopteridae; genus Balaenoptera; species Balaenoptera musculus. The sequence goes on along the minus strand of NC_045789.1, from coordinate 86,329,421 downwards.
TGGGCAGCATGCAGTTAACTTCTTCAACCGAGTGGAAGTTTTCATATCTGCAAAGCAACTCAAGAATATGGCTCAGGATATAATCTATAGCCCTTGAGTAGGAACTAAGGGTCCTTGACTTTGTTTTACAGCTAAACTATTATTATTTTGTCTTGCTTGACTATTTTCCTTTGTTTCTCCATTTTCTCATTTCTCTGATTAAATTTGGAACAAAGGGAAGGACTGGGAGGCTAAAGTTTTTCTACAAACGAGAGAGGCAGGGGGCATGGGGTTGGGGGGTGGGGGTTCTGTCCCGAGGAAGACCCCACAGGATCCTGCTTGGTTTCAGTCATAAGAGTTCCTTTTACGGTGGTCCAGAAATAGTTCAAACTTATCTGGTATCCCATCTCTATCTGACTCCTAAGCCAATAACTGAAGTAAAAACCCTCCCTCAACCCTACCCAAAAGCATATGAAAAGAACAGTCTGTATGGATTTCTTCCATCTGTTCTTCAAGAAGCTTTATTTGCCTGGACAGCCAAGGAGAGAAGTTTGTAACTTGGCATTTTCCAGGAGTCATAGTCATAGTCTCTGTCTCTGATGCTTCCATGCTCACTTGGTCTATGATAAACTTTTAACACTGTAAGAAAAAAGTGGCTACTGAATTCCCTTGGTTGGGTTATTCCAAATTCGGCCATACTGCCTGGAATACTCAAACCAAAGAAAACAGAGTGATGGCATCATGAGCAAGCCTGTCTGTTCTTCAATCTAAGATGTGAGTTTCTACTCCCTAGTGAAAACAAATGTGTAAGGATGTTCTACGAAATAAAAAAGGTTAACAATAATTGTCAGGCACTTTACATACATTGTTTTATTGAAGTGATCTGAAATATGCAAAGTACACCTATGAGGAAATTTACTATGCGTGAGATTAACTAACACACGAATTGTTAGGTAACTGTTTCAAGCCCAATCCAGCATGGGACCCTTAAGCTATATGACTCCAGAGCCTGTCTCCTAACTCTATATTCTACTGCATTGCTCAGAGCATTTATTTTTGCCAAATCCCACCTAGATAACTCACTACTGATTTGCCAAGGCAAGTACTCTCTAGAAGCCATTGGATAATGACAGTCTCCCCAGACTTCTTTTTGCTAGTAGATCTTTGGACTGCAACACCCACATGCCAACTCTCTGGGGGTGTCCCAGCGTTGTAATAAACCTGTTCATGGCCTCTACCCCAGTAAGAATGCAGCAAATGCCACTATTTGAAGATAACGATAAGGTCAGTGAACATGTATAACATGGGTCAGAAACAATTGATTTTTAAAAAACCTTTCATTTTGTATTTCTACTAAATTTCTCATTTAGGATAAAGAGAAGTGGATACCCTATGATATAAGAAAATCATTACTTAGTAGACCATGAACAAAGACATGGGAAATACCACTTCTAATTCTCTCCCATCCTGTGATATCAGTCTCCATCAAAAGCAGCTCATGCCCTTCCTGTGCTATAAAACCTTCTGTGACATTATCAGACCAAAGCAGTTACTTTAATTTTAAACGTAATAAGAGGGTTACTTACCCCACTCAATCAGGTACATAATACATGCTGGGAGGATCAGCTGAGCTTTGCAGCACTATGTGAGCTGTAGTGTTTTGGTGATATCTGTTTGTTGTAGACTATTGATTTCTACAAATCATACAATTTCTAAAAGGAGAAGAAATATGTGAGAAAATCCTTTAAAATGAAAATAAGTCCAGTGATGAGAAGGTATTTGATGAAGTGGATTTCTCTTTCATCCTGGGGGTTTCTAAGAGATCCAGTCTGTTCATTCAAATAATGGTAATGATACAAATGTTAACGACATCTGAAAATTTGTTTTTCAGATTTATGTTATTAATGTTCTGAGTGCTTTACATATATTATCATATTTATTCTAATAATCTCACGAGGCAGATATTAGTACATTTCCCATTTTACATATAGGGAAAACATGCTTCAGAGTTGTTTACTAAATGCCCAATATCACAGCACTATTAAGTAAGTCTACTAACATTTGAAATCATATCTGCCTGATCCCAGACACTACACTCTTAAATACTGTTTCTGCACTACAAACTGCAAACAGGTGAAAGTTGCACTCTGGGCATTGGCTATTGTCTCTGAATTTATTTGGACTAATACCTGCCCAATTCCCTTCCATTACTCTTTTCTATTGTCTTGGCTGGTTTTTTAGCACCCTGCATGTGTGATGATTAATTTTGTGTGTCAACTTGACCGGGCCATAGGGTGCCCAGATATTGAGTCAACATTATTTTGGGTGTGTCTGTGAGAGTTCTTTGGATGAGATTAACATTTAAATCATAGACTGAATAAAGCAAATTGCCCTGTTTAAAGTAGGTGGCCTTCAATCAGTCAGGTGAAAACCTGAATAGAACAAAAAGTGTGACCTTCCCCCAAGTAAGAGAATTCTTCCTGTCTGATTGCCTTTGAACTAGGGCATTGGATTTTTTTCTTTCCTTTGGACTCAAATTGAAGCATTTTCTCTTCTTGAGTCTCAAGCTGCTGCCCTTTAGACTGGTACTACACCATTTCTCAGGCCTTTGTTGAACTCAAACTTGAATCATCAGTTCTCCTGGGTGTCCAGCTTGCTGATTCATCTTACAGATCTCGAGAGTTTCAAGCTTCCATATTCACATTAGCTAATTTCTTATAATAAATCTGTGTGTGTGTGTGTGCATTTTTCTCCTGTTGATCTTATTTCTCTGGAGAACCATGATTTATACACCAGTTGATCTAGAACCTCAATCACAGTAACATTGCCAACGCTTCTATCTTATTTGGACGCATCATTATGGCTCCATGTTGGTACTCAAATACAAAGGAATTCTGAGCATCTTTTCATGTGCTTATTGGCCATCTGTATATCTTCTTTGGAAAAATGCCTATTCAGTTCCTCTGTCCATTATTTTAAATCAGGTTGTTTGTTTTACTGATACTGAGTTGTGTAAGTTCTTTTTATTTTGGCTATTAAACATTAACAGTAATGTCATTTACAAATATTTTCTCCCACTCAGTAGGTTGTATTTTCATTTTGTTGATGGTTTCCTTCAATGTGCAAAAACTTTTAAGTTTTACTAGGTACAATTTTTTTCATTTTTGCTCTTGTTTTCTTTGCTTGGGGAGATGGAGCCAAAAAAATATTGCTGAGACCTATGTCAAAGGGTGTACTGTTTTGTTTTTTTATAGGAATTTAATTGTTAAAGGTCTTATATTTAGGTCTTTAATCAATTTGAGTTTGTTTTTGTATATGGTGTGAGAAAATGTTCTAATTTCATACTTTTACATGCAGCTGTTCAGTTTTCCCAATGCCACTTATTGAAGAGTCTATCTTTTCCCCATTGTGTATACTTGCCTCCTTTGTTGCAGATCAATTGACCATATGTGTGTGGGTTTATTTCTGGACTAACTATTTTGTTCCATTGATCTATGTGTCTGTTTTTGTGCCATTACATTACTGTTTTTTTTTTTTTAACTTCTTCATTGGAGTATAATTGCTTTACTATGGTGTGTTAGTTTCTGCTTTATAAGAAAGTGAATCAGCTATACATATACATATATCCCCGTCTCTCCTCCCTCTTGCATCTCTCTCCCACCCTCCCTATCCCACCCCTCTAGGTGGTCACAAAACACCAAGATGTTTTGATCACTGTAGCTTTGTAGTTTAGTCTGAAGTCCAGGAGCATGATATTTGCAGCTTTATTCTTTTTTTCTCAAGATTACTTTGTCTATTCAGGGTCTTTTGTGGCTCCATAAATAATCATCAGGGATATGCAAATCAAAACCACAATGAGATATAACCTCACAACTGTCAGAATGGCCATCCTCAAAAAGACAAGAAATAACAAGTGTTGGCAAGGATGTGGAGAAAAAGAACATTAGTACACTGTTGGCAGGAATGGAAACTGGTACAACCACTATGGAAAAAAAGTGTGGAGATTCCTCAAAAAATTAAAAATAGAACTACCATATGATACAGCGATTCCACTCCTAGGTATATGTCCAAAGAAAATGAAAACAGTAATTTGAGAAAATATGTGCAGCCCAATGTTCATAGCAGCATTATTTACAATAGCCAAGATACTGAAGCAACCTAAATGTCCATCAACAGATGAATGGATAAAGAAGATGTGGAATACATATACAACAGAATATTACTCAGCCATAAAAAAGAATGAAAATTTTGCCATTTGCAACAACATGGATGGACCTGGAGGGTATTACACTTAGTGAAATAAGTCAAACAGGGAAAGATAAATGCTGTATGTTATCACTTATATTTGGAATCTAAAATATAAAACAAAGGAATGACTATAACAAAACAGAAACAGACTCACAAATAGAGAAAACAAACTAGTGGTTACCAGTGCAGAGAGGGTTTGGAGCAAGGGCAAGATAGATGAACGAATGTTAAAAGATACAAACTACTAGGTACAAAGTAAACAAGATACAAGGATATAATGTAGGGAGTATAGCCAATATTTTTAATAACTTTATATGGAGTATAATCTTCAAAAATATTCAATCACTGTGTTGTACACTTGGAACTAATATAATATTGTAAGTCAGCTATAGTTCAATAAACATATGTATGTGTTATATATACAATATATAACATATATATTACATTATAAATTTAAAAATACAAAGGAATTTTTCAATCACTTTATGGATTTGAAGTAAATAAGGAGAGGGTGAAATAATGTCTGTGTTCTGGATGCAAAATGTCATGTTCAGGAATTCAGAGACAATCACAGAAAGCAAGACCACAATAACAGAGTAAAACACAGGCAAGGTTAGTCCATGGTAAAATCTTAAGATCAGGCATCTTTTCTTGGGAGTCTCATCATTTTATTTCTTAGTCCATTCTATATTACCATATAGGAAGGTAGTCTTAACTTTAAAGAGGTTGAGAGTCCTAGTCCAGTGTTTCAGGGAATATCTCTATGACCTATTGATTTAATTTGCATCCCGACCTTTATTCTCTAGTTTCTGTTTTACTGCCTAATTCTTACATTTCAATTTGCTTAACCTCTTTGAATTAATGCATTTTATAAATTGCTCAATCTTCCATTAAAGGTTCTGTCACATGCCCCCTTACTTCATACAATGCATCCGTTCTGAACTTCTCTATACCCACATTCACTCTAGACTTCCAAATCTGCAACTAGAATACCAAGTCCATTTGTCTAGAACAAGAGCTCAGACCATGCCTCCTTCAAGACTGTCCTCATGATTCTACCTTGAAAGTTACGGAATTTCCACCAAGAAAGAAAAACAAAAGCTTAAGTGTATACCCTATTAAACCTCTCAGTTTATCTTTGCATATTCCAGGAGAAGAAGGAATAGAGATAATCAGTGAGTATTTAGAAGACTTGAACCCGAAAGAAAAAGCCATAGTATTACAAAGTTTGGAAATCTTAACAGCCATACGTGTGAATCCCATCTCGTTGTTCCACTAACTGAAGATATGTTAGTACTCAGGAATCCAACGAAGAGTCCCAATAGTCTCTCCCATATGTGATTTAATTCAGTACCATGTCACAAAAGTATCTTTAGGAAGAATACTAGCGCATTTATTTTTATTGCCCTAATCTCTATACTAAATTCAAAATATTTAAACTTGCAGTACACATCTCAAAGTTAATACATCTAAATTTTTCACTTAAATTCTTCCCTCTGTTGTCTTAGATTCAGAATATAGTTCCCTCATTCCCCCAAATGTTTCATTCCAAAGTATAGTCTCGATGTCTCTGTTTTTCCTCACCAAACTCCATTTCCTCAATAAGTGTTGAGTTGTAGTTCAAAAATCTGTCTGAAGTTTTTTTCTTGTTTTTTCTCCAGTGCTTCTACCCCATTATGTCTGCATTATCTTACATGTGGTCTACTGCAGTAGCCTCCTAATTGTCCTTCCTACTTTTGCATCCTTATAATTTATTTTTCAAGGAGCAGTCAGAATGACATGTTAACACTTAAATGAAATTAAGCTTCTCCTTGACTTAAAATTTTCCATTGGCTTTATATTAGCTTCGTATTGCTTCTGTAATGAAATCGGTGATTTAAAGTAACACAAATTTATTATCTTATAGTTCTGGAGCTCAGAAGTTTAAAATGAGTCTCACTGTGCTAAAATCCATGTGTCAGCCAACTGTATCCTTTCTGGAAACTCTAGGGGAGAATCTGTTTCCTTGCTTTTTCCAGCTTCTAGAGGTTGCCTGCATTACTTGGGTCTTGGACTCTTTCCATCTTCAAAGTCAGCAATGGAATATCAAGTCTTTGTCAAATGCCATCACTCTGACACTGACTCTTCTGCCTTCTACTTCTACTTTTAAAGCCCCTCATGATTACTTGAGCCCACCTATGTAATGCAGGTTAAACTCCCTATTTCAAGGTCAGCTGATTAGTAACCTTAATTCCCCTTTGTCCTGTAAAAGTAACACATTCACAGGTGCAAGGGATTAAGCCATAGCCATCCTTGGGCCATTATTCTGCCTACCACATGTTAATAAAAAAATTTTTAAAAACGTGGAAACCACTTTTCAAATTCTAAATTCCCCTATTGCTTGGCCTCTGCTCCACTCTCAGTCTCCACTTCAGACAGCTGTCTCCTTTGCTCACTGGACTCTGTCACACTGGCCTTGAGTGGACTTCTGATCTAACCAAATGTCACCTGCCTTAGGACCTTTGCACTTGCTGTTCCTTTGTGAGAAAGGTTCTGTCTCCAGATGTTCATGGGCTCATTCTTGTCATTCTTAGACCATTTCCCCAGAGAGGCTTTTCTGACCGCTCCATACAAAATAGTTCCAAATGTTACACTCTTAATTTATTTCCTTTATAGAACTTACCACCAGCTTAAATTGCCTTATTCATTTGTTTTCCTGTGTAATGTCTTTTTACCATCCAGAAAGAAAAATACATGTGAACAGGAGTCTTGTCTATTGTTCTAAAAACTTTACCTCCAGAATTTGCAACAGTGCCTTGCTTGTAAGTTCTCAATATATATTTGTTGAATAAATGATTGAATAATTCCATGAATAAATTTTAAATGAATGTCACCAAATCAGTCATGCACTTATATTTCTTTTCTTCCAGCAGGAAAATGATTTGTCAGTCTTTTTCAGTCTCCACAGAGCTAGCCATTATTTCAAAAGGAAGAAACCTTCAATTCCTTGCTCCTTCTTGGGTACCATGCATCATTCCTCTGAGGGCATTTTTAGCTCACAACAAAGTTGTCTTTATTCTGTAGTTCCTTAATCCCCTTTTCATCTGATGCTCTGGGAAACAAAAAAGTAGCTGCTCTCAGAGGAATGGACTAGAGAATTACATTAATTTAGAAAACAAGAGAATTTGCCATGAGGTTCTATAATCTAAATGGAATGTGAAGGTCACTCTGTGCCTCTCCATGCCTCTCCTTAAATTACATAATGTGCTTCTCCCATTCTTACTTGTATTTCATGCAAACTCTTGTGTTCTTTAGCTACAAATTTGGAAACGCAGTCAATCAAATACTGCTCCAGATAAATCTGAGACAAAAGCTATTGCGTTAGCTCTAATAGAGCATCTTTGCAAGCTTGACCTAACCCTTTCAGGATCTGTTCTGATTAAATTTTAAATTCTTTTATGTCTCTTGTCATACATTTCTCTCGTGTGACCTTTAAAGTTTAGGAGAACTTGCTCATTCCTTCCAAGATCCTGGTGGACTCATTCCTATTATATGTACACCCTTTAAGGTGCTCAGGTTATGAGGAAAAAAAACCTATTCTCATTTCCCATTTGACTACATGTGTTACATGGTTTAAGAATTCAGTGTGGGCAGAGGCCATCTATTTCTTGTTTAGCAGGGCATGCTTAGTAAATAACAGAAACCTCTACTCAGTTGATATTAGCTTAATTAATTAATCGATGTCTTAAATATATAGCATCTTGTGAGACTTCAGAATAGATAAAATTGATTAATTTTTGTTTTTTTAAAAGGAGACAACTCACTTGGACTGGTTACTAGTCACATTATTTTACTCCAAACTGTACGTAAAGAACCATATTTTAATTTTGCTCATTCTATTAAAAATGGATATACTAGTGACCTAATGTCATAAGACAAACTAACCAAAGGCACTGCTATTCCCTTCTGCTTGTAAAAACAGTGTGGATATGAAAGCCATGTTTTATTGGTGCAGGTAGAACCTAGGTATGACACACTACAAACTTTCCAATAGCACTTATTTTTCATTAATCTCAATTTCATTGAGACAGATTCCATTATGTGCGTAAGTCCCTGAAGAATTTGAAGTCTGGGGCAATTCTTTTCTATAGAATTGAGTACAGTATATGATACTTATATAGACCTACCTTCCAGGGAGCTCAAAGCACTTGATAAATATCATCCCACTGATCCTATCCACTTTTCTGAACAGTAAATGGCAAGAACTGGTATCACCATTTAGCAGTGAGAGAAAACTCTGGAAATGAAAATGAAAAAAGACTGGTAAGAGGGATGAAAGTATCTTGCTCATGGGTTTAAGTAAAAGCTCTCCTGAGTCCCTAAAGTTTATCTTTCCTCTAAATATATAATTTTTTTTAGCTCTAATAATTAAAGAAACAGTTATTTTTACCTTATCTGCTTTGATTTTTTTTTAAAACATAAACCTTGATTTTAAGTCATCTTGTTGATTACAAGTCTGGGAAATATGTAATTCTTCCTCTTGCTACACAGTTTGTCTCTGAAATCCATCTAATTCTGCCCTTCTTTCTTATGTTTAAGAATTACAGTTAAGTAACTTGAAATAACTGGAGAAGTCATTGCCCCAACTCCTAATGTTACCATTCCAAAAAGACAAGTCTAAAGTAAGAAAAAGATTTGCCTGCAGTCACATTGTTTGAGAAGAGCAAAGGAGATACTGGAATCAAGGCTTTCTGACTTGAGTGATTTTTGTTATTACTATACGATAATTCAGAACCAGGAAAGAATTATATTTAAAGGCCATTAGTGTAACCACATGGCAGGGGAAAGATATCTCAGAATGCCTCCTATTTAGGCAGGTTTCATTGTCATTGCTGTTGTGTTCTTTTTCCACAATTGTATCCCTATTACTTAGCATAAATCTTGGATGACTGAATAACACATTGTTCTTATGACAGTGGATGCTAAGGTAGATGTACGGCATCACTATCTTAGATGGCTTGATGGCATTTGATATCCTAAAATGGACATGATAATGCTGTGGTTTAGATAAGCCAGAGCCATTTCAGTTCTGATAGAGTTTTGTTGAAATGTGCTCATTTTTCCTTGACTTCTCAAGATTATCTTGAGCAATTCCAAGTTGGAAAGCGGGAAATACTTAGGACACTTTAGCAGGGCAAATAATTCTTCAACTATCTCATCAACATATTTTAATACAGATGAAAGGAGATTACAGAATACACTTGTAGTGTCTGAAAAATTTAAAAAAATAATAAAAACACATGGACCAGTGACTACATTCTTTGTGTCCACATATATGGTGAGGTAGGCCCTTTGCTTTTTTTTTTTTTGATTTTGTTTTATTTATTTTTTAATTTTTGGCTGCATTGGGTCTTCGGTGCTGTGCGCAGGCTCTCTAGTTGTGGCGAGCGGGGACTACTCTTTGTTGCGGTGCGCGGGCTTCTCATTGAGGTGGCTTCTCTTTGTTGTCAAGCACGGGCTCTAGAGCACAGGCTAAGTAGTTGTGGCGCACGGGCTTAATTGCTCTGCGGCATGTGGGATCTTCCTGAACCAGGGATCAAACCCATGTCCCCTGCATTGGCAGGCGGATTCTTAGACTTCCTCCCTAGAAGTGCCACTAGGGAAGTCCCTATAGGCCCTCTGCTTTTAATCAGTTCCTACCTGAGGGACAGAAGATTCAGAACCAAACAACTTTTCCTGTGTGTTGTCATTGAAACCAACAATAAAGATGATTGACTCACCATAAACATTGCCAAATTCCTCTTGGTGGATGGGACCTGATGTTAAAACAATGACATAAACTGTCTCTACTAGAAGGTAAGCTTCGTGAAGGAAGTTTTTTCTCTCTCTCTCTCTCTTTAATATTTATTGATGGATTTCCAGCACCACAATGAGTGCTCTCTAGTCAGAACCCTAATTCTACCTATTCTATTGTTATCTCTCAGTCCAAGTATCATCTAAAACAGTCCCTTTAGCTCATCTGTGCTCTAGAGGAATCTCATGCCCATAAGGCTCTATTCTAAGAAGCATAGGAAATCCCAGAGGGCAAAACTATACTATGTAAAGTTTATCACATCACCTGGTTCTCAGAATGCTCTTAATAAATCTCTGTGTTATTATTTCCCCAAATCCTTATTTTACTTCCACTCTGAGTCAAGCACCTTAATGCAGGGCTTATTATGTACTTTAATTGCTGCACTAGCACACTTTGCTATAGATAGAAGATAGAGATACGTAGATATACAACATTCTTCTTTATCAGCATGTGAGATTCTGGAGCATAAAGCCTATCTTGCAGTAACCTCTATGACACTAGGACATAACTCAAGTGCTTGGCACCTAACAGGAGCCCAGGAAATGGTTATTAAATAAGCCAAATTAATAAATATTGGGTAAGTCAAATTAGTATATATGACAGAATTTCATAACTATGGTAATTTCAGGACATTTCTAGACATGGTAATAAAGGTTTAATGCCATTTTAATATTAAATCTAAACAAATGCAAAGTTCACAATTCACAGTGAATAAGAAATGCCTTCACATTGGGTTCCTACAGCTTCTGCCTCTGAGTGATCCTTTATTAGTGACAGATTATGCAAATCTCAAATGAGGCTTTGCCCTGGGTCCTAGAGGAATTAGGTACTTTGTAGAGTATGCCATAAGTACCTAACTTCAATTTATGTTTCCAGAATGTATCAGTTAGTTGCCCTTAAGAAAAGAAAATCTTTGGAACTGGATTGTATTCAAACACGAGAGGTGGAAAAACCAACTTTCTCTTATTACTATTTTTGTCAGTATCAATAGGTTTTCTAACTACTGTCGCATATTCTAATTTAAAACTGCGTGTCCTCCCAAAAATGAGAACTGAGAATGAAAGGCAAGCTTTAAATGTAGAATGCTTTACTCTTAGAATTACTGCTGAGTACATAGAAAATGAAAATGCTATTTAAAAGTTCAGGAAGTGTCTGATAAGAAATAAAGAGGTCAGAAAATAGTTTCTCCTGATAAGCCTACATTTCAAATATATTTTACAGAGCAGTAAATTGCCTGGATATTCAAAAAAATAACTAAAATACATTACTCAAAATTTGTTTCCCATAATTATTGGCTTTGCAAAATTTAACTGATTGATTTCCCTGTCCCTGAACAAGATTAGCAAATTCCCTAAAATAAGAATAGCAAAAAGAAATAAAGACAGTGATTTTCCCTCCTCTTCTCTCTTCGTACATACGTGTGAGTGTGTGTGTGTGTGTGTGTGTGTGTTATCAGTATCTTTAAAAAATGCACTGGAATAAAAGGTAGCTCACAAAATGTAGACTATTCTAATTTTGTCTTTGCTTCAGTTTGATAAAAGTTGAGGGAAGATACATGGGTATGTTTACAAGCTTGCTAAGAAAATATGAATTTGGGGTTTGTTAATTCACGTCTTTCTCTTTCAAAGTGACTTATTTGGGAAGAAATCCAAGCCTAAGAGATGATGGCTCAGGTCATCTTTTTGCAAAGGATAAAATCGAGGTTGCATCATACATACATCTTCCCGGCTCCTATATTTTCACATATTATTTCAAAACATTTATTGAGTCATTTCTGTGGACCATACACCATTGAAACAAGGATGAATAAAAATCAGACCCACTCGCAAAAACCTCTCAGTTTATTGGGGAAGAGAGCAGGTACTTTATACACTGTTAGTAGTACAGTGAAGATTTGAACTTGTTCATATGGAAACATAGGGAAAAGGTACTTAAGGAATGCTCTTATATGCTGCTCTCATGGGAATGAGCAGGAAAGTGATGGTTGATGCTTGATGCAAACTACTCAAGCAGGGGAAAGCCATTGTAGAAGGAGTCAGTGTAATATCGAAAGACATGGAGTAGAGAAATATTTGCTTGTTCACGAAATCCTTTTCAGTTTGAAATCACAGAAGAATCTAGTATCTGTAGGACTATGGTAGAAGACAGAGATAGAATGGAAACCAGTTAGGTAAAGAATGTTATTTAGATAGACAGTGTGGTAGGCACTGGGGTTAGTGGTGGATGAAGCCGTCCTAAGGCAGAGGTCTCCTCGTGGGAGGCTTTGTATGCCATGACAACTTATTTCAGATTATCCTGTAAATGAAGACAGTCATGAAAGCATAATTAAGCTAAAGAATGGCATGATCAGGTTTATATTTTATATCATTCAAATAACAATATGGGGATTGAATTTAACAGAGAGCACAATACCAGGGTCAGGGAAACTAAATTTGGAAGCGATTGCACTGGTCCTGGCAGGAGAATGCTAGGACTTGAGAGTGACAATGACAAAAAAAGAGTAATTTGTCATGCATGTAGTGATGATTGTACACAGAAATTCGTGTGTGTGTGTGTGTGTGTGTGTGTGTGTAGATGAAGAGGAAAGATTTGCAGATATATTTTTCTTGGTTTGTGAATTTATCAACTTGGTAGCAGTTAGGGTAACAAACATAGTATGAATAGTGAATTTAAGAGAAGTATACATGTTTTCATTTATTCATTTATAAATACTTTCAGTATTTTCCTTTGAGGGTCTATAAAACCGTTATTCAGGTTAGAGTGCTGTCTTTTAGTATGTACTGAGGAGGTATGAGTATATTCATTAAAACCACAGAAGCACTAAAATATCCCAGAAGAGGATTTAGAGCACTGTTTGTTAATTTTGTTATTACAGATAACAGCTTTGAGAATCAGAGTAAATCTATAGCTCCTACATCTCAAGTTTGGCATTCATCATCAGGGGATTCATTTTCCTCTAACAGCATTCATTGGCCCTAGGTTAAGAACCTCTTGAGTTACATGAAGAAAGAGGAGGAATAGTAATAAAACCCTCAGGGAAACTACTAAGTAAACCATTAAAAACATTGACTTTAGTTTTGACTGAAAATGTTTTCCCTGTTGAGCTCATCTCTGTTGGATATTTCTCTTAAAGAATAAATCAACCACTGACTCCATGTATTAATGAATTAGGTCATACATCCTGATCTTGCAATCTAGAAAATATAATTTTAAGAGAAAACAGTGAAAAATTATTTTCCAAGTCAGGAGACTGTTTTTATTTTGTCGTAAATTCTAAGATCTTCAAGAAAATTCATAGTGTTGCTTGCCTGAAGCCTGACTACATTTTTAAAGTTTATATAAATAATATTGCTCTTTGATGCTTAATTAAGACTTTTGGCATGACTACCACCACTGAGCTGCCTGCCAATATAAAACAATTTACTCCCTAGCTAAGAATAGCTCTAGCTAAATTGAAATTGACAGACAATGAACCAGTGGTTGAGAATGTTTATTGAATACCATGCCCCAATTTTGTTAATGAAGGTGTACATCATTCTCCAGTTGGTACATTATTTATGAAGCCAGGAGTTATTCCAGTTTCTATAGCTTGTGCCAGTATCTATAATTTAGTCAGTAAAGAGAAGACACATGGTGCAGACATGTGCCGTCATAACAGTGGAGAACCCTGAGCCCTGGGATAGAACTGGTCCAGGATGAATGTCTACCAGTTTCTATTGGGTTGGCCAAAAAAGTTCCTTCGTTTTTTCTTAAGATGGCTCTGATAGAGCTTAGTTGTCTTTAACTTCATTCAAAACAATTTTGTAAGATTGTATTGTGACAGCTGTCATATCAGCATGCATTTAAAAAAGACATCACAATTGGTGAATTTTTGTGTAGCCATTTTAATATTGAAGATGGAAGAAAAAAGCAACATTTTCAGCATATTATGCTTTATTAATTCAAGAAAGGTAAAAACACAACTGAAACGCAAAAAAAAAAAGATTTGTGCAGTGTATGGAGAAGGTGCTATGACTGATCGAACATGTCAAAAGTGGTTTGCGAAGTTTCGTGCTGGAGATTTCTCACTGGACGATGCTCCATGGTTAGGTAGAGGAGTTGAAGTTGATAATGATCAACTCGAGACATTGAGAACAATCAACGTTATACCACGGGGGAGAGAGTCACCATACTCAAAATACTCAAATCAAGCACTGGAAATCATTTGCACCAGCTTGGTTACGTTAATTGCTTTGATGTTTGGGTTCCACATAAGTTAAGCGAAAAAAATCTTCTTGACTATATTTCCGCATGCGTTTCTCTACGTAAACGTAATGAAATCGTTCCGGTTTTTAAATAAGTTGTGACGGGCAATAAAAAGTGGATGCTGTACAATAATGTGGAACAGAAGAGATTGTGGGGCAAGCGAAATGAACCACCACCAACCACACCAAAGGCCAAAGAATGTGATGTTGTGTATATGGTGGGATTGGAAGGGAGTCCTCTATTTATGAGCTCCTTCCAAAAAACCAGATGATTGACTAATTCCAACAAGTACTGCTCCCAATTAGACCAACTGAAAGCAGCACTCGAAGAAAAGCTTCTGGAATTAGTCAACAAAACGCATAATCTTCCATCAGGATAATGCAAGACCACATGTTTCTTTGATGACCAGGCAAAAACTGTTACAGCTTGGCTGGGAAGTTCTGATTCATCCACTATATTCACCAGACATTGCACCTTTGATTTCCATTTATTTTGGTCTTTACAAAATTCTCTTAATGGAAAAAATTTCAATTCCTTGGAAGACTGTAAAAGGCTCCTGGAACAGTTCTTTGCTCAAAAGATAAAAAATTGGGGGACGATGGAATTATGAATTTGCCTGAAAAAATGGCAGAAGGTAGTGGAACAAAATGGTGAATATGTTGTTCAATAAAGTTATTGGTGAAAATGAAAAATGTGACCTTTATTTTTACTTAAAAACCGATGGAACTTTTTGGCCAACCCAATAGATTGCCCCACCTCACAACCTCCTACCCCTTAAATTCTAATTTTTTAAATTAAAATAACATTTTCCAAATAGCACGTGTCAGACATGACACTAAGTGAAGAAGAAGGTAGAAAAGTTGGAAGTAGCAATCTTCACATGACATTCTCACTACGATTTTGTTCATTTAACACATGGAGATCACCTTCCTCCCCACAAATGCATCAAAAATACATCTACATGTGGAAAAACTCCTACAGAACACCTACTGAACACTGGCAGAAGACCTCAGCCTTCCCAAAAGGCAAGAAAATCCCCATGTACCTGGGTAGGGCAAAAGAAAAAAGAAAAAACAGAGACAAAAGAATAGGGACAGGACCTGCACCTCTGGGAGGGAGCTGTGAAGGAGGAAAAGTTTCCACACACTAGGAAGACCCTTCACTGGTAGAGACAGGGGGTGATTGGGGTGGTGGAAGCTTCAGAACCACAGAGGAGCGCTCACCAACAGAGGTGCAGATGGCAAAGAGGAGAGATTCCTAAACAAAGGATTGGTGCCAACCAGCACTCACCAGCCTGAGAGGTTTGTCTGCTCACCCACCTGGGCGGGTGGGGGCTGGGAGCTGAGACTCGGGCTTCAGAGGTCAGATCCCAGGGAGAGGACAGGGGCTGGCGGCATGAACACAGCCTGAAGGGGGCTAGTGCGCCACAGCTAACAGGGAGGGAGTCTGGGAAAAAGTCTGGAGCTGCCTAAGAGTCAAGAGACCATTGTTTCAGGGTGCACGAGGAAAGGGAATTCCTTCCCTGTCTGCCCACAGAAGGCAGAGCACCGCCTAAATGAGCTCCAGAGACAGGTGTGAACTGCGGCTATCAGCTTGGACCCCAGAGACGGGCATGAAACGCTAAGGCTGCTGCTTCAGCCACCAAGAATCCTGTGTGCAAGCACAGGTCACTATCCACACCCCCACCCCCTGGAGCCTGTGCAGCCCACCACTTCCACGGTCCCGTGATCCAGGGACAACTTCCCCGGGAGAACACACGGCGTGCCTCAGGCTGTTGCAACATCACTTTGGCCTCTGCCGCCACAGACTTGCCCTACATTCCAATTATAACTACAGTATCTCTCCCTCCCCTGGCATGAGTGAGCCAGAGCCCCCTAATCAGCCACTGCTTTAACCCAGTCCTGTCTGGCGAGGAACAGAAGCCTGAGGACAATCTACACACAGAGATGGGGCCAAAACCAAAGCTGAACCCCAGGAGCTGTGCAAACAAAGAAGAGAAAGGGCAATTTCTCTTTGCAGCCTCAGGAGCAGCGGATTAAATCCCCACAATCAATTTGAGGTACCCTGCATCTGTGGAATACCTGAATAGACAATGAATCAACCCAAAATTAAGGCGGTGGACTTTGGGAGCAACTGTAGACTTGGGGTTTGCTGTCTTCGATGGAATTGTTTCTGATATTTATGTTTATCTTAGTATAGTTTTTAGAACTTGTTATCATTGGTGGATTTGTTTATTGGTTTGGTTGCTTTCTTCTTTACTGTATTTTTCTTTTTTTATTACTTTTTTATTTCTTATTTTAATAAAATTTTTTTATATTTTAATTATTTTATTTTATAATTATATTTTTAAATTGTATTCTTTCTTTTTTCCTCCCTTTTCTTCTGAGCTGTGTGGCTGACAGGGTCTTGGTGCTCCAGCCTGGTGTCAGGCCTGAGCCTCTGAGGTGGGAGAGCAAAGTTCAGGACATTGGACCACCAGAGACCTCCCGGCCCCACATAATATCAATCGGCAATGGCTTTCCCAGTGTTGTCCGTCTGAACGCTAAGACCCAGCTCCACCCAACAGCCAGCAAGCTCCAGTGCTGGAAGCCCCATGCCAAACAACTAGCAAGACAGGAACACAACCCCACCCATTAGCAGAGAAGTGCCTAAAATCATAATAAGTTCACAGACACCCCAAAACACACAACTGGATGCAGCCCATCCCACCAGAAAGACAAGGTCCAGCACCACCCACCAGAACACAGGCTCCAGACCCCTCCACTAGGAAGCCTACACAAGCCACTGAACCACCCTTACCCACTGGGGCAGACACCAAAAACAACAGGAACTATGAACCTGCAGCCTGCGAAAAGGAGACCCCAAACACAGTAAGTTAAGCAAAATTAGAAGAGAGAGAAACACAGAATATGAAGGGGCAAGGTAAAAACTGGCCAGACCAAGCAAATGAAGAGGAAATAGTCTACATGAAAAAGAATTCAGAGTAATGACAGTAAAGATGATCCAAAATCTTGGAAATAGAATGGAGAAAATATAAGAAACGTTTAACAGGGACCTAGAAGAACTAAAGGGCAAATAAACAATGATGAACAACACAATAAGTGAAATTAAAAATTCTCTAGAAGGAATCAATACAGTGTGGCAGAAGAATGGATAAGTGACCTGGGAATTAGAATAGTGGAAATAACTATCGCAGAGCAGAATAAAGAAAAAAGACTGAAAAGAATTTAGGACAGTCTCAGAGACCTCGGGGACCATGTTAAGTACACCAACATTCGAATTATAGGGGTCCCAGAAGAAGAGAAAAAGAAAGGGTCTGAGAAAATATTTGAAGAGATTAAATTTGAAAACTTCCCTAACATGGGAAAGGAAATAGTCAATCAAGTCCAGGAAGCTCAGAGAGTCCCATACAGGAAAAATCCAAGGAGAAACATGCCAAGACACATATTAATCAAACCATGAAAAATTAAGTACAAAGAAAAAATATAAAAGCACCAAGGGAAAAGCAACAAATAACTTACTAGGGAATCCCCATAAGGTTAACAGTTGATCTTTCAGCAGAAACTCTTCAAGCCAGAAGGGAGTGGCAGGACATATTTAAAGTGATGAGAGTAAAAAACCTACCAGCAAGATTACTCTACCCAGCAAGGATCTCGTTCAGATTCGACAGAGAAATTAAAACCTTTACAGACAAGGAAAAGCTAAGAGAATTCAGCACCACCAAACCTGCTTTACAACAAATGCTAAAGGAACGTCTCTAGGCAGGAAACACAAGAGAAGGAAAAGACCTACAGAAACAAACCCAGAGCAATTAAGGAAATGTTAATAGGAACATACATATCGATAATTACCTTAAATGTAAACGGATTAAATGCTCCAACCAAAAGACATAGACTGGCTGAACGGATACAAAAACAAGACCCGTACATATGCTGCCTACAAGAGACCCACGTCAGACCTAGGGACATGTACAAACTGAAAATGAGGGGATGGAAAAAGATATTCCATGCAAATGGAAATCAAAAGAAAGCTGGAGTAGCAATTCTCATATCAGACAAAATAGACTTTAAAACAAAGATAATTACAAGAGACAAAGAAGGACACTACATAATGATCAAGGGATCAATCCAAGAAGAGGATATAACAATTGTAAATATTTATGCACCCGACATAGGAGCAACTCAATACATAAGGCAAATGCTAACAGCCATAAAAGGGGGAAATCGACAGCAACACAATAGTAGTAGGGGACTTTAACACCCACTTTCAACAATGGACAGATCATTCAAAATAAAAATAAATAAGGAAACACAAGCTTTAAATGACACATTAAATAAGATGGACATAGTTGATATTTATAGGACATTCCATTCAAAAACAACAGAATAACCTTTCTTCTCAAGTGATCATGGAATATTCTCCACGATAGACCATATCTTGGGTCACAAATCAAACCTTGGTAAATTTAAGAAAATTGAAATATTATCAGGTATCTTTTCTGATCACAACACTATGAGACTAGATATCAATTACCGGAAAAAAACTGTAAAAATACAAACACAAGGAGGCGAAACTGTGCTACTAAATAACCAAGATATCACTGAAGAAATCAAAGAGGAAATAAAAAAATACCTGGAAACAATGACAGTGAAAACATGACAACCCAAAACCTAGGGGATGCAGCAAAAGCAGTTCTAAGAGGGAAGTTGATAGCAATAAAATCCTACCTATATCTCAAATAAACAACCTAACCTTACATCTAAAGCAGTTAGTAAAAGAAGAACAGAAAAACCCCCAAAGTTAGCAGAAGGAAAGAAATGAAGATCAGATCAGAAATAAATGAAAAAGGAATAAAGGAAACAATAGCAAAGATCAATAAAACTAAAAGCTGGATCTTTGAGAAGATAAACAAAATTGATAAACCATTAGCCAGACCCATCAAGAAAAAAAGGGAGAATACTTAAATCAATAGAAATGAAAAAGGAGAAGTAACAACTGACACTGTAGCAATACAAAGAATCATGGGAGATTACTACAAGCAACTATATGCCAATAAAATGGACAACCTGGAAGAAATGACAAATTCTTAGAAAAGCACAACTTTCCGAGACTGAACCAGGAAGAAATAGAAAATAGAAGCAGACCAATCACAAGCACTGAAATGGAAACTGTGATTAAAAATCTTCCAACAAACAAAAGCCCAGGACCAAATAGCTTCACAGGCAAATTCTACCAAACATTTAGAGAAGAGCTAACACTTATCTTTCTCAAACTCTTCCAAAATATAGAAGAGGGAGGAACACTCCCAAATTCTTTGTGCGAGGCCACCATCACCCTGATACCAAAACCAGACAAAGAGGTCACAAAAAAAGAAAACGACAGGCCAATATCACTGATGAACATAGATGCAAAAATCCTCAAACATAATAACAAACAGAATCCAACAGCACATTAAAAGGATCATACACCATGATCAAGTGTGGTTTATCCCAGGAATGCAAGAATTCTTCAATATACTCAAATCAATCAATGTGATACACCATATTAACAAACAGAAGGATAAAAACCCTAGGATAATCTCAATAGATGCAGAAAAAGCTTTTGACAAAATTCAACACCCATTTATTATAAAAAACTCTCCGGAAAGTAGGCATAGGGGGAACTTACCTCAACATAATAAAGGCCATAAATGACAAACCCACAGCCAACAGTGTTCTCAAAGGTGAAAAACTGAAACCGTTTCCACTAAAATCAGAATCAAGACAAGGATGCCCACTCTCACCAGTATTATTCAACATAGTTTTGGAAGTTTTAGCCACAACAGTCAGAGTAGAAAAAGAAATAAAAGGAATCCAAATTGGAAAAGAAGAAGTAAAACTGTCACTGTTTGCAGATGACATGATATTATACATAGAGAATCATAAAGGTGCTACCAGAAAACTACTAGAGCTAATCAATGAATTTGGTAAAGTAGCAAGATACAAAATCAATGCACAGAAATGTCTTGCTTGCATTCCTATATAATGAAGAAAAATCTGAAAGAGAAATTAAGGAAACACTCCTATTTACCATGCAACAAAAAGAATAAAATACCTAGGAATAAACCTACCTAAGGAGACAAAAGACCTGTATGCAGAAAAGTATAAGACACTGATGAAGGAAATTAAAGACGATACAAACAGATGGAAAAATATACCATGTTCTTGGATTGGAAGAATCAACATTGTGAAAATGACTGTACTACCAAAAGCAATCTACAGATTCAGTGCAATCCCTATCA
Source organism: Balaenoptera musculus (assembly GCF_009873245.2). Lineage (NCBI taxonomy): Eukaryota > Metazoa > Chordata > Mammalia > Artiodactyla > Balaenopteridae > Balaenoptera > Balaenoptera musculus. The sequence continues at coordinate 86,308,836 of NC_045789.1, read as the reverse complement.
AACTACCAATGGCATTCTTAACAGAACTAGAACAAAAAATTTCACAATTTTTATGGAAACACAAAAGGCCCTGAATAGCCAGAGCAATCTTGAGAAAGTAAAGTGGAGCTGGAGGAATCAGACTCCCTGACTTCAGACTGTACTACAAAGCTACAGCATCAAAATAGTATGGTACTGGCACAAAAACACAAATATAGATCAGTGGAACAGGATAGAGGGCCCAGATAAACCCACTCACATATGGTCACCTTATCTTTGATAAAGGAGACAAGAATATATAATGGAGAAAAGACAGTCTCTTCAATAAGTGGTGCTGGGAAAACTGGACAGCTACATGTAAAAGAATGAAACTAGAACACTTCCTAACATCATACAGAAAAATAAACTCAAAATGGATTAAAGACCTAAATGTAAGGCTAGACACTATAAAACTCTTAGAGGAAAACATAGAACACTATGACATAAATCACAGCAATATCTTTTTTGACCCACCTCCTAGAGAAAAGGAAATAAAAACAAAAATAAACAAATGGGACCTAATGAAACTTAAAAGCTTTTGCACAGCAAAGGAAACCATAAACAAGATGAAAGACAACCCTCAGAATGGGGGAAAATATTTGCAAAGGAAGCAACTGATAAAGGATGAATCTCCAAAATATACAAGCAGCTCATGCAGCTCAATATCAAAAAAACAAACAACCCAATCCAAAAATGAGCAGAAGACCTAAATAGACATTTCTCCAAAGAAAATATACAGATTGCCGACAAACACATGAAAGTATGCTCAACATCACTAATATTAGAGAAATGCAAATCAAAACTACAATGAGGTATCACCTCACACCAGTCAGAATGGCCATCATCAAGAAATCTGCAAACAATAAATCCTGGAGAGGGTGTGGAGAAAAGGGATCCCTCTTGCACTGTTGGTGGGAATGTAAATTGATACAGCCACTATGGAGAACATTATGGAGGTTCTTTTAAAATCTAAAAATAGAACTACCATATGACCCAGGAGTCCCACTACTGGGCATATACCCTGAGAAAACCATAATTCAAAAAGAGTCATGTACCACAACGTGTATCGCAGCACTATTTACAATAGCCAGGACAGGGAAGCAACCTTGGTGTCCACCAACAGTTGAATGGATAAAGAAGATGTGGCACATGTATACAATGGAATATTACTCAACCATAAAAATAAATGAAATTGAGGTATTTGTAGTGAGGTGGATGGACCTAGAGTCTGTCATACAGGGTGAAGTAAGAAAGAGAAAAACAAATACCGTATGCTAACACATATATATGGAATCTAAAAAAAGAATTGTTCTGATGAACCTAGGGGCAGGACAGGAATAAAGACGCAGAGGTAGAGAATGGACTTGAGGTCATGGGGATGGGGAAGGGTAAGCTGGGACAAATTGGGAGAGTAGCACTGACATATATACAGTATCAAATGTAAAATAGATAGCTAGTGGGAAGCAGCTACACAGCACAGGGAGATTAGCTCGGTACTTTGTGACCACATAGAGGGGTGGGATAGGGAGGATGGGAGGGAGACGCAAGAGGGAGGGGATATGGGGATATATGTATATATATAGCTCATTCACTATGTATACATATTGTTTCTGGTTCACAGCAGAAACTAACACAACATTGTAAAGCAATTATACTCAATAAAGATGTTTAAAATATATATATATGTATCTAAAAAATTAAAAAATAAAAAATAAAAGGAGACACCATTGTCTCAACCTCTAAATATTCATATGAATTAAAAGAACACTATAAACAAACTTTAATTAAATTAAAATTAATATATATACATACAATTGTTTATAGCATTTATTGCTGTGATAAATTTTAAGCTGATTCAAACATCCAGTCATGTAATGCAGTACTCACTGAAGCAATCGTTTATAGATCTACATAATTTTTCAATTGAGCATTTATTGAATAAATAGAGAATATTCCAATATATAGAAAAGAAACCCTTATTTCTCATTGAGTGAAACCAAACAGTATATGCTAATTCAAGCTAACAAACAGTGGGGCATATAACTTCATAGTACATACTTACTCTGAAAATAAGTAGTGTGTACTTAAGAAAGATTGCATTGCTTTTTTGTCTAGGATTTTTAGTGAGAATATTTATACTTTGTCTACCATCTGTATTCAAGGACCTTTATCGGTATTATGCTCAGCCATAATATTATATCACTTAATGTAAATATTCATTTATTGTCTGTGATAAAAACCTGTAATTTCTGAATGAAATATTCCATGCACAGTACTAAGCAGTACTTACATTTTAGCAAGTTCATCTAATGGTGGTTACTGTAAACATTGACTGTGACTCTCATATCATACTGCTGCACACGAAAGAGTAAATCTTGCCAGTCAATTTCTCTGGAGACAAGAGGAACTGATACAAATTTTGTATTGCTGAGGAAATATCCAGTATAGTGTGTTCAATCCAGAAGAGAGCAATGATCATGAATTTAAGGTCTAGAGTCAAGTAGCTCTGAACTGTACTTGTTATTTGAACTGGAGGAAATGACTTAATTTTTCTGTGCCACAGCTTCCTCTTCAGACAATTGGGAGTAAATCCTCATTATTCTTTTAGTAAGAATTAAAGGAGGTAATAACCATGATTTGCATAGCACAGAACCTGGTACTGAGTAGGGCCAAGGTAACTTTTAGCCATTGCTCGTTAGCTCATTAACTGTATCATTTGGTCACTGGCATTAAGAAGACCTTGATATTTTACATTAATTCTTAATATTTTTATTGCGCTATAATTAACATATAACATTGTAATAGCGTCAGGTTTACAACATAATGATTTAGTGTAGGTATATATTGCGAGATGACCACCAAAATAAGTCTGGTTAATAGCCATACTACACATAGTTGCAAATTTTGTTTTTCCTTGTGATGAGAACTTTTAAGATCTACTTTCTTAGCAACTTTCAAATATGTAATACTGTATTGTTAACTATAATCACTATGATATATATTACTTCCCAGGACTTTTTTATAACTGAAAGTTTTAGCCACCTTCACCCATTTCTTTTAGAATCCTAGTTTCAATGTGTAAAAAAAAAAAAAAAAAAAAAGGCAAATAATAATTCCTGCTTTTTCCACTCCACAGGTTAACTTTGAAAAGCAAACACAATAATGGATGCTTGAGGCATTGTTGAGTAGTAATGAAAAGAGCTAGAGCTAGACAGACCTGCCCTCAAATCCTGTTCCTGATGTCCTTGTCTTTGCCAGAAATTTCCTTACCTTGAGGATTTTAAATTAGCTAGTTTCTCTACCAGGATTGTTTTTCCCCCATATAGTTCATCTTTCTGACTTCTACTTATATTCAAGATCTCTTCTTAACTGTCACTTTCTAAGTTATACCTTCTTTAATCCCCTAACTTGAATACCGTTTTGATTTCTCATGACACTATTTATTTTGCTTTATAATATATCACAATATGTAATTATATATTGCTTGAATGAATATTTGTCTCTTCTGCTCCCTCCATGAAGGCAAAGGTTATGTCCATATATGTCACAGCTGTATCACCAGTTTCTAGTGTACAATAGGCTCTCAATATAGAATATAGAAAGAATTAACATAATTCCTTGAAACTTATAGTCCTCACTGGAAAAGATGGATGTTAATAATACTTACCTTGCAAGATTGTTTTTATCCTGAAAGTGACGTGTTTGCAATACCTTTCCTATAGTAGCTGTCAAAAAATGTAACTGTCATTATTAATGATATTAATGATAAGTAATTATTATTATTAATGATAAGTCATAGTATAAAGTACAGTGCATTTTAAAATAGTAAGTTATTTTTGTTCTGTTGAAATGGGTAGGGTCATACAAAGGGAACACAAACATAAATAAGATTGGTCTTCTATAGTACAGATTTAAAATATGTTTTATTTGGGGGGAAATTTACAAGGAGAGATGTAACAGAATGCAGTAGATCCCCTGAACTGTTATTGTCTTGAAGAGGAGTGCTCAGGCTGAATTGGACACACCATGGGGAAGGTGTTAGTGGAAAACTCTCTACATACCATGGGAGGTCAGGAATAATTTAGACAACTATACAACAAACGACGCTTCTTAGCCTAGCAAGCACCCTTGTTAGAAATAGGGAGCCTTCAGAGCCCATTATTTGTTTTCAATCTTTTCTTCCATTGAATTAACTCAATCCTGACTCTACAAAATTAAAAAAAGGTGAGGAGAAAATTAGCCATCAATGCCTATGCCAGTTATTCTTTCGTAAGTGGGAAAATATTTCAGAATTCTCAGTGGGGAAGGTTCTGGATTATTATTCATGGTGTCTGACTTACTTTAGTTCTTTCCTTTTATCTCCCCAACTTGGTCATCCGGAGTTCTTTCTCCAAATAACTGTCTTAATATATTTTTTAATCATTGACAACACTAAATACCATATTTACTATCACAGAAATGCTCAATGCATGTTTCCTGAATGCAGTAAGTGTGGATCATTCAGGGAGGCAAAGTGTAATGGTTCCACTTTGGAGTGGAACAGGCCAGAGTGTGAGCACCAGTTTCTGTTTTCCAGCTTCTTGACCATGGAAAATTAAGCTTCTATTTCTTCATTTATTTATTGATTTATTGATTTATTTTAACATCTTTATTGGAGTATAATTGCTTTACATGGTCTGTTAGTTTCTGCTGTATCACAAAGTGAATCAGCTATACATATACATATATCCCCATATCCCCTCCCTCTTGCGTCTCCCTCCCACACTCCGTATCCCACCCCTCTAGGTGGTCACAAAGCACCGAGCTGATCTCTCTGTGCTATGAGGCTGCTTCCCACTAGCTATCTATTTTACATTTGGTAGTGTATATATGTCAATGCCACTCTCTCACTTTGTCCCAGCTTACCCTTCCCCATCTCCGTGTCCTCAAGTCCATTCTCTATGTCTGTGTCTTTATTACTGTCCTGCCCCTAGGTTTTTCAGAACCTTTTTTTTTTTTTTTTTTTTTTTAGATTCCATATATGTGTTAGTATACGGGATTTGTTTTTCTCTTTCTGACTTACTTCACTCTGTATGACAGACTCTAGGTCCATCAAGCTACCACAAATAATTCAGTTTTCATTTCTTTTTATGGCTGAGTAATATTCCATTGTACATATGTGCCACATCTTTGTTACCCATTCGTCTATCGATGGACAGTTAGGTTGTTTCCATGTCCTGGCTGTTGTAAATAGTGCTGCAGTGAACATTGGGGTACATGTCTGTTGTTGAATTATGGTTTTCTCAGGTGTATGCCCAGTAGTGGTAATGCTAGGTCATATGGTAGTTCTATTTTTAGTTTTTTCAGGAACCTCCATAATGTTCTCCATAGTGGCTGTATAAATTTACATTCCCACCAACATTGCAAGAGGGTTCCCTTTTCTCCACACCCTCTCCAGCATTTATTATTTGCAGATTTCTTGATGATGGCCATTCTGACTGGTGTGAGGTGATACCTCATTGTAGTTTTGATTTGCATTAATCTAATATTAGTGATGTTGAGCATCCTTTCATGTGTTTGTTGGCAATCTATGTATCTTCTTTGGTGAAATGTGTATTTAGATCTTCTGCCCATTTTTGTATTGGGTTGTTGTTTTGATATTGAGCTGCATGAGCTGCTTGTATATTTTGGAGATTCATTCTTTGTTAGTTGCTTCGTTTGCAAATATTTTCTCCCATTCTGACAGTTGTCTTTTCGTCCTGTTTATGGTTTCCTTTGCTGTGCAAAAGCTTTTAAGTTTCGTTAGGTCCCATTTGTTTATTTTTGTTTTTATTTCCCTTTCTCTAGGAGGTGGGTCAAAAAGGATCTTGCTGTGATTTATGTCATAGAGTGTTCTGCCTATGTTTTCCTCTTAAGAGTTTTATAGTGTCTAGACTTACATTTAGGTCTTTAATCCATTTTAAGTGTATTTTTGTGTATGGTGTTAGGGAGTGTTCTAATTTCATTCTTTTACATGGAGCTGTCCAATTTTCCCAGCAACACTTATTGAAGAGGCTGTCTTTTCTCCATTGTATATTCTTGCCTCCTTTATCAAAGATAAGGTGACCATATGTTTGTGGGTTTATCTCTGGGCTTTCTACCCTGTTCCATTGATCTATATTTCTGTTTTTGTGCCAGTACCACACTGTCTTGATTACTGTAGCTTTGTAGTATAGCTGGAAGTCAGGGAGCCTGATTCCTCCAACTCCCTTTTTGTTTCTCAAGATTGCTTTGGCTATTTGGAGTCTTTTGTGTTTCCATACAAATTGGGAAATTTTTTGTTCTAGTTCTGTGGAAAATGCTATTGGTAGTTTGATAGGGATTGCATTGAAGCTGTAGATTGCTTTGGGGAGTATAGTCATTTTCACAATGTTGATTCTTCCAATCCAAGAACATGGTATATTTCTCCATCTGTTTGTATCATCTTTAATTTCTTTAATCAGCGTCTTATACTTTTCTGCATACAGGTCTTTTGTCTCCTTAGGTAGGTTTATTCCTAGATATTTTATCCTTTTTGTTGCAATGGTAAATGGGAGTGTTTCTTTAATTTCTCTTTCAGATTTTTCATCATTAGTGTATAGGAATGCAAGAGATTTCTGTGCATTAATTTTGTATACTGCTACTTTACCAAATTCATTGATTAGCTCTAGTAGTTTTCTGGTAGCATCTTTAGGATTCTCTATGTAGAGTATCATGTCATCTGCAAACAGTGACAGTTTTACTTCTTCTTTTCCGATTTGTATTCCTTTATTTCTTTTTCTTCTCTGATTGCTGTGGCTAAAACTTCCAAAACTATGTTGAATAATAGTGGTGAGAGTGGGCAACCTTGTCTTGTTCTTGATCTTAGTGTAAATGGTTTCAGTTTTTCAGCATTGAGAATGATATTGGCTGTGGGTTTGTCGTATATGGCCTTTATTATGTTGAGGTAAGTTCCCTCTGTGCCTACTTTCTGGAGGGTTTTTATCATAAATGGGTGTTGAATTTTGTCAAAAGCTTTTTCTGCATCTATTGAGATGACCATATGGTTTTTCTCCTTCAATTTGTTGATGTGGTTTATCACATTGTTTGATTTACATATATTGAAGAATTCTTGCATTACTGGGATAAACCCCACTTGATCATGGTGTATGATCCTTTTAATGTGCTGCTGAATTCTGTTTGCTAGTATTTTGTTGAGGATTTTTGCATCTATGTTCATCAGTGATATTGGCCTGTCGTTTTTTTTGTGTGTGTGTGTGACATCTTTTTCAGGTTTTGGTATCAGGGTGATGGTGGCCTCGCAGAATGAGTTTGGGAGTTTCCTCCCTCTGCTCTAATTTAGAAGAGTTTGAGAAGGATAGATGTTAGGTCTTCTCTAAATATTTGATTGAATTCTCCTGTGAAGCCATCTGGTCCTGGGCTTTTGTTTGTTGGAAGATTTTTAAATACAGTTTCATCTTCAGTGCTTGTGTTTGTTCTCTTTAAATTTTCTATTTCTTCTTGGTTCAGTCTCGGAAGTTTGTGCTCTTCTAAGTATTTGTCCATTTCTTCCAGGTTGTCCATTTCATTGGCATATAGTTGCTTTTAGTAATCTCTCGTGATCCTTTGTATTTCTGCAGTGTCAGTTGTTATTTCTCCTTTTTCATTTCTGCTTCTATTGATCTGAGTCTTCTCCCTTTTTTTTCTTGATGACGCTGGCTAATGGTTTATCAATTTTGTTTATCTTCTCAAAGAACCAGCTTTTAGTTTTATTGAACTTTGCTATCATTTCCTTCATTTCTTTATCATTTATTTCTGATGTGATCTTTATGATTTCTTTCTTTCTGCTAACTTTGGGGTTTTTCTGTTCTACTTTCTCTAATTGCTTTAGGTGTAAGTTTAGGTTGTTTATTTGAGATGTTGCTTATTTCTTGAGGTCAGGTTATATTGCTATAAACTTTCCTCTTAGAACTGCTTTTGCTGCATCCCATAGGTTTTGGGTCGTTGTGTTTTCATTGTCATTTGTTTCTAGGTATTTCTTGATATCCTCTTTTATTTCTTCAGTGATCTCTTGGTTATTTAGTATTGTATTGTTTAGCCTCCACATGTTTGTATTTTTTACATTTTTTTCGTTCAGTTGATATCTAGTCTTATAGCGCTGAGGTTGGAAAGATTCTTGATACAATTTCCATTTTCTTTAATTTAACAAGGCTTGATTTGTGACCCAAGATAGGATCTATCCTGGAGAATGTTCCATGAGTACTTGAGAATAAATTGTATCCTGTTGTGTTTGGATGGAATGTCGTATAAATATCAATTAAGTCCATCTTGTTTAATGTGTCATTTAAACCTTGTGTTTCCTTATTTATTTTCATTTTGGATGATCTGTCCATTGGTGAAAGTGGGGTGTTAAAGTCCCCTACTATGATTGTGTTGCTGTCGATTTCCCCTTTTATGGCTGTTAGTATTTGCCTTATGTATTGAGGTGCTCCTATGTTGGGTGCATAAATATTTACAATTGTATAACTTCTTCTTGGATTGATCCCTTGATCATTATGCAGTGTCCTTCTTTGTCTCTTGTAATAGTCTTTATTTTGACCTCTGTTCTCTCTGGTATCAGAATTGCTACTCCAGCTTTCTTTTGATTTCTATTTGTTTGGAATATCCTTTTCCATCCCCTCACTTTCAGTCTGTATGTTTCCCTAGGTCTGGAGTAGGTCTCCTGTAGGCAGCATATGTATGGGTCTTGTTTTTTAATCCATTCAGCCAGTCTATGTCTTTTGGTTGGAACATTTAATCCATTTACATTTAAGGTAATTATCAATATGTATGTTTCTACTACCATTTTCTTAATTGTTTTGGGTTTGTTATTGTAGGTCTTTTCCTTCTGTTGTGTTTCCTGCCTAGAGAAGTTTCTTTAGCATTTGCTGTAAAGCTGGTTTGGTGGTGGTGAATTCTCTTAGCTTTTGCTTGTCTGTAAAGGTTTTAATTTCTCTTTCAAAACTGAATGAGATCCTTGCTGGGTAGAGTAATCTTGCTTGTAGGTTTTTCCCTTTCATCACTTTAAATATGTCCTGCCACTCCCTTCTGGCTTGCAAAGTTTCTGCTGGAATTCCAGCTGTTAACCTTATGGGGATTCCCTTGCATGTTATTTGTTGCTTTTCCCTTGCTGCTTTTAATATTTTTTCTTTGTATTTAATTTTTGATAGTTTGATTAATATGTGTCTTGGCATGTTTCTCCTTGGATTTTTCCTGTATGGGGCTCTCTGCATTTCCTGGACTTGATTGACTATTTTCTTTCCCAGTTTAGGGAAGTTTTCAACTATAATCTCTTCAAATATTTTCTCAGACCCTTTCTTTTTCTCTTCTTCTTCTGGGACCCTTATAATTTGATTGTTGCTGCTTTTAATGTTGTCCCAGAGGTCTCTGAGACTGTCTTCAATTCTTTTCATTCTTTTATCTTTATTCTGCTCTGCCATAGTTATTTCCACTATGTTGTCTTCCAGGTCACTTATCCTTCCTTCTGCCTCAACTATTATGCTATTGACTCCTTCTAGAGAATTTTAAATTTCATTTATTGTGTTGTTCATCATTGTTTGTTTGCTCTTTAGTTCTTCTAGGTCCTTTTTAAACGTTTTTGTATTTTCTCCATTCTATTTCCAAGATTTGGGATCATCTTTACTATTATTACTCTGAATTCTTTTTTAGGTGGACTGCCTATTTCCTGTTCATTAATTTGGTCTGGTTGGTTTTTACCTTGCTGCTTCATCTGCTGTGTGTTTCTCTGTCTTCTCATTTTTCTTAACTTACTGTGTTTGGGGTCTCCTTTTCACAGGCTGTGGGCTCGTAGCTCCTGTTGTTTTTGGTGTCTGCCCCCAGTGCCTAAGGTTGGTTCAGTGGGTTGTGTAGGCTTCCTGGTGGAGGAGAGTAGTGCCTGTGTTCTGGTGGATGTGGCTGGATCTTGTCTTTCTGGTGGTCTGGTGGTGTGTTTTAGTGTTTCTGTGAATTTATTATGATTTTAGGCAGCCTCTCTGCTAATGGGTGAGGTTGTGTTACTTTCTTGCTTAGTTGTTTGGCATGGGGTGTCCAGCACTGGAGCTTGCTGGTCATTGAGTGGAGCTGGGTCTTAGCCTTGATATGGAGATCTCTGGGCGAGCTCTCACCGATTGATATTATGAGGGGCCGAGAGGTCTCTGGTGGACCAATGTCCTGAACTCGGCTCTTCCACCTCAGAGGCTCAGGCCTGACACCTGACCGGAGCACCAAAACCCTGTCAGGCACATGGCAGTCTCCCACTGAATCTCAAGTCTTCTTTTAGAGTGATCTCCTTACAGGATCTCCCAACTCCAGAACTCCACACTCCAGAGGCCCTTCTTTCGACGTGCTGCCTCTCCCCTCTGCGTATTTCTTCATTTATAATGATGACAATAATACCCAATTCTTAGGATTAAATGCAAATTAAAATAGAGAAAGTATGTTTTAATGCTTAATAATGTAAATGGCATATGATAAGTAAAAATAAATGGAGGCAGTCACTATTAGTTTTCACTCTGCTATTATCAGTTTTTAGATATTAGTATAACTCAGGAATCTGAGTGTAGGATTTGAAAGATGAATTTCCGTGAGGAAGGGGAGTGTATTGGAAAGGAAAAGTGAAGCGAGAGAACCCAGACAGATTGGTAACAAGAGCAGGAGGTTTGGAATCGATTTAGTAATTGGGACATAGTGTGGAGTTTGTGGACTCTAAAAATATGTAGCTAAACAGATGTACTTTAATAAGGCAGAAATGTCTCTTCTCAACTATTAATGCCAAGTTACCCTTGTGGAACGATTGTGAAATTGAATGATGACCTTTAGGTCAATTTTTTGTTAGCTTCAGACACTAATCATGATTATATTTCTCAGATTATTTTACCAATTTTTTCTGTCCCAGATGTAGGCGAAGAAAATTTTAACTATTATTATGTTAAATTCACTCAAAAAGAAAAGGCATCCTCACTCATTTGTGTTCTCAAGCACTGTTTTACTTTGGATGAAGTAATTCAAGCAGGTCTGCAGTTTTCCAGCTTCATGTTGTTTTAGCTTCAACAGTTAACACCTCAGAGCGATAATGAATATAATAGGGGCTGTTATATAATGAAAAAGAATCTCTTTGTGTCATTAATTTTTGTATTATGATGGTTAAAATTGTGATTTCTAGAATTAGTGTCCTTATTTTCCATTAAGCAAATTACTTGACATATCTAACCATCACTTCACTCATTAGTAAATAGAAATGATAAAAACATTGTTGTGTTGGTTTTTAGTGACAATCAAATTAAGAAATGTATGTAAAGTGCCTGGCATTTAGCACATAAATAAATTTTTGGCCATATTACCTACAAGATTCTTTCACATTGATCATTAATTAAGGTAATACATTGAAGCAAACATAACTCATATCCTTATTTATAGAAAAGGAAACTGAGGTTTAGAAATTTTATCTTATTATTGGTCTTATTTATAGGAGGTGGCCAAAACAAGAATTGACTCAGGTATAAAAAAATCAAGATCCCATGATTTTTCTACTTTAGTACCAACTTGTGTGTGTGTGTGCGTGTGTGTTTTGCTTTCTTTGTGTACTTGAAACAGTGAATCAATAGTCGACAAGTCAGTTAGTGGGAAGAGTAAACGAGGGGAATATATTAATAATTTAGTTCACTTCAAATTTTATTGCATACCTAGTATAAGGAATGGAATAAATATCTGAATCACATAACATCCTTGACCAAAAAAATCCCGTAGTCCATTGTGGGAAATAGACATTTATAGCATAGAATAATAAGCACAATATGTGTGCCTGGAACAGAGTTGCCAAATGGAAACAAGAGGTTCACTCTGTCAGGGGAGGCATAGTTGGAAGGATGGAGCATGTGTCTTCTGAGAAGAGTCACGGGGAAGGTGAGCTAAAGCGATATTTAAAGGAGGGACAGAGTTTCCCACATGAAGGTTCATCCCAGATGGTGGGAAAAATTGCCAAGAAATAGAGGAACACAGTGATTTTGAAAATAAGAAGAAGTTCAACATCATCAGAATTGAAACTTTGAAATTTGGCAGAAATGGTAAAAAGGAGTAAGACTCAGGCCAACAGGGGACAGAACTTAAAAGATCCTTTACAGAAATACAAGTAAGATCCACTGAGAGAATGGATACTCCTAGTGGAGAAAAGGGTAAATTTTCTTTCTCTCTGCCTCAGAAATTTTCAAGCAAGAAAGGAGTCCTAATCATGGACTCAGGCTGCTCTGTCGCTGATGTTGGAAAATTTCAGGAGTATAAAGTTAGAGTTCGTTGTGCCTCATGACAAGAAAGTCTGTCTCTTTGATTTACCACCTGAGATTAAGCTACCTTGTTTTACCTCTTGAGCATCATTCGGGGAATTAATGGTGCAATGCTGGGCATATGGATGCTGATGACAGAGAAATATCCCACCTGTGAGAGAGCTCTCACAAGATAGAGTTAAATGGAATTTATATGGTCTCAATTCTAACTAGCATAATCTTGGGAGGTTGTGAAATCCCTTTTAGAGCACCAATTTAATAGAAGTCATCTAATTACAAACCCACTAAATAATACTTGTTTTAGCTATTTCCTTAGCTTAATTGAATGTATGCCATTTACTTTTCAAGGACTTTTAACTACTGTCCCAGCTGAGCCTTTAAAAAACAGCTGTTATTGTGACACAAGCTGGTAAGAGATCAGACATATTTCAGTTTACTGAGTAAATTAAACATGTAGGGCATTTAAAAATAAAAGCTTTTAACTGTACTGAAACTATCTATCATACAATATTTCATAGCAGCACTTGAAACTGAGCAAAGTTGAGACAAGAGACTCTGTCACTGGGGATGTTGCATCTGATAGAGTCCCATTTGGAACATGAAAATTCAAGCTCTGCGTCTCCAAGGGCTTCAGGCATACATCTGCTCCTTCACACCACTTAATGAATGTATCTGACTTCATCAGTAGGTGCTTCTGAGACAAAGCATTCCTTTCCCAGCAAACAGTGCTGCAGCTACATTCGTTCATATAATTCTTTATGTTTGTACAGAGATTACTGGCATGACAACAAGGCTCATTATTTTCAGAAGTGTGTGGGTGGGTTTGTGGGGAGAGAGTTAAATTTGAACGTCTTGATGTGTGATAAAGAAACGTGCAGGCTTTTTAGAGATTATGTACCAACAAAAGACAAAGATCAGATGAGCCCATCCTTCATGAAGCAACAAATCTGATCTCTGAATACAATTGATGGATTACTGTCTACAAGGAATGATACCAATACCTATGGTAAAAATTCTAACTAAATTAACTAAAAGACAGTCTTAGTGTGTATTTTTCACTATATCAAATATATAAGATTATTCAGAAGCACACAATATGAAATTGTATTAATGAAGAACTGGATGTGCTCTAAGATTAGTTTTGTTTTATGCCAAGTTTGTAGAAAATTGGTTGAGACTAAAATCATACTGTTCATTTGACTGAGTTGAAAATCTTCTCTAAATATAACAGGTCATTTAATGAAAAATAGTTATACACATGCAAGAACATATTTTGTGAGTTTTACATCTCATGCATCTCGGTTATTTTCTTAGCTCATCTTCAAACCACTCTTGTACCAGACTGAACTGTTAGGCTAAGTTGTATTGATGGCCAGTTGGTGCATTACAGAAACACAATAGATGTAAACACTGCTTTTAGGCTAAGTTGTATTGATGGCCAGTTGGTGTATTACAGAAACACAATAAATGTAAACACATAGATGTAAACCCATATGATGACATGGGTTAAGGCATTTAAAATGCTTTAAAGAAATGTTCATCTCCTGTCCGAGATTTCAGCTTATGTCCCTAGGTCTTCATTCAGCTTACCTATCTGGATCCCTGCTTTAGTTTTTGGACTCTGAAAAATTTCTCTCTCTTTCTATTTTGTTCTTGTCATGTATTTTTAAAATGTGCCATAAATATATCCAGCATCCTTATGTATTTTGTAGTTTCTTTTGCAGTAATAAGATTTTTACATGGTAGTAGTCTTCATGCTTTCACAAATTGAATGACCACCTATTTTCAACATATGAATGATTTTTTAGGTCTCAAAATGTAATAGGACATCATGTGTTATTACAGAATGGTTTTCCAACATATATATTCAAATACTATATGCTCATATATAAGCTGCTAGTTTTAAAAGTAAACACTGTATCTCACTAAAATATAACAAATATCATAATGTAACATATCGGTTGTATGTGACCTACTGAATTTATAATTTTCAGAAGAAATGTCTTAAAAAGTCTGTGAAGAATTGAAAAATCTCTTTAGTGAAATGAACAGAGCACTTCCATTATAAACACATAATAAAAGGCATTGTGTCTGTGGGTGGATTTAAGAATAGAAAGCTGGGAATGCAGAAAAGAAAGTCTACTTGGACCTTATGTTATTTACTGATGTTTCTTAAATATTTAGGTTTTTTTTTTAAAGATATTAGAATTCTTTCCTCAAAAGTTACTGTACTACCAATCAAAGTAGTACACTTAGTAGCAGTTTATTTTTTAATCATGTGACTATTTCAACAGACATTTTTAATAAACTTCAGTAATCATTCACGATGAAAATTTTGTAGCAAATTGAGGTTAGAAAGAAACTTCTTATTCTAATAAATATATATATATATATTAAAACTACAACCAACCTCCCACTCAAGTTTTAAATATTGAAAGGTTTTCTTTAAATTCACCAACAAGAAAAAGTTGTCCCGTATCTCTACTTCTATTTCTCTTTGTACTGGAAGCCCTGACCTTCTCAGTAAGGCAACAAAAGCAAATAAATTTATAAGGACTGATAAAGAAGAATCAAAGTTGCTGTAATTTTCACATATTGTGTATAGAAAATTCAAAAAAATCAACACATATTACAAATGTTACAAGAACTTTGAAAGCTTGCTAAATACAAAATAATACAGAATAATCAATCGACTTTATATACGTCAGCCAAAAAACCTAGTAAAAATTTTTTTTAAGAAATATTAATATATTGTAAAATATATATGGTAATAAATACATAATGGGTAAGAACTCCTAGAAAATTGTTATACTTAAAGGAGATGCGTTAGAGAATTAAATAAACCTATTGATATACCACATATGCATAGGAAGACTCAATATTTAAATATGTCAAGTCTCTTGAAATTGATTTATAATTTTAATGTAATCCCAACCCATTTGCAACACTTATTTTAGGAAAAACTTGATTCTCAAATTTATGTGAAATCAACTGCAAAGGGTCAATACTTGCCAAGATAGTCTTGAAGGGGAAAAAAATGGATGGAGGACTTGTTCTACAAATTATCATTATATAGTATAAAGCTATGTAGATTCTGCAGAGTCGTATTGGTGCTGGGATAGACCATAGAGAGCCCCGAAATAGATCACACGTATACAGATGCTTGGTATTTGGCAAGGGTCACTGAAGAGCAGCTAGGAAAACAGCGTGTTTTCGAAATTGGTGCTACAATAGTTGGGCATCCAGTGGGAAACAAATGTCTTAGGGAAACACAAGACATTTGATTCCCACTCAAATTCATCCCAGGTAAACTAACTACCTAATTAAGAAAGGCAATACAAAAAGCATTAGAAGATAATATATGAGAGTATCTTTGAGACCTCAAGCTAGGAAAGTTTTCTTAAAACACAAAATATGCTACCAATTAATAAAACCAACTACATTAAAATTGAGGGTATCTGTTTGTTAAAAGACTCCATATGCTTGTTTATTAAGGGCAACTGTCTTGAAGAGCTTATGTGTAAAACATATTAGATACAAAGATACAACAAATTAATAGGGGATAGCCAAAAAAAAACAAACAAAAATATTGGGCAAACTAAACAGTTACCTCACATAGGTAGATATCCAAATTATTAATTTATGCCTAGAAAAATGTTGAACTCATTGCTAATTGGGGAAATGCACATTAAAATGACAACAATGTACCACTTTAAGCATCCAACAGGTTGGAGAAACAAATACTGTATTTGAAAGTACTGTGTGTTGGCAAATGTGGAGATATGGAAACCCTCCACTCTCCCATCCTTTCCTGATGAGAAGGAAATTAATTCAAGCACTTTGGGAAAGAGGTGAGCATTGCCTAGTGAAATTGAAGACATATATACTCTATTAAACATAGGTCAGGCTCCTGGGTACACACTCAAGAGAAAACTGTTTATGTACAAGAATGGTACAAAACAGTCAATAGAAGTTTTAAAAAAAGAAACAATCGAATATAAACTGATAGGGGAATAGAAAAATAGATTATCATGATTTACACAGTTGAATACTATCCATCATTGAAAATGAATGAAGTATATCTGTCAATATATATCAATGTTAATTAATCTCTAAAACATTTTGAGAAAAATGGCAACACAGAAGGATACGTAAATTTATAGTCCATTTACATACAGTTTAGAGACATAACTTACAAAGACTTTATTTTCGTGGATACATATTTTTTGGTGAAAATTAAAAAAGAAGTGAATTCACTGCTGAGATTCACAAGATGTTTCAAATATTGGTAACATTTTTCTTAAGTTACATGTGAATATTTTAATATATTTTATTGATATGTTATATAATATGCATTTGTTTTATGATTGAAAATTCAAAACTGTTTTAAAAAGTATGTTGGAAAAATAAGCTCACAAAATTGTATTAGGTTCAATAGGAACATTAAAACTATTATTAAATCTACTAGTGCTAATATTTCAGTAAAATCTGAATAACAATCTCCTTTAGTTATTTTAAAAGGCTGGAAACTGAAGCTGTTGTTTGGTCATTGTAGTTTTGTAGTTTTGTTTTGTTTTTCTTTACTGCCTATTTTCAGAAAAAGAGGTAAAGTATTGTAGCTTTATGTTTTCCAAAGCAATTTTCCACTGCATTTTTAAAAAGTTGTGATAGGCCATTAGAAGGATGGTTCTTGCCTTTTCCTTTGTGAATGACCACATCATGCTTTCTTATTTCATCATGAACACAGTTATTTGGGGCTACCAGACTTTTACTTCAACAAAATTTCTCAACTCATCTTTTTTTGATTATGTTTACAATATTGAGAATGCACTTGCTACAGTCTAACAGTTAGGTTTCATATTTTCATACTGAATTCAGCCAAAGACCTCTCCCAAAATACTTTTGGTTCTTAAAAAGGTCTGCACTCTTCATTTACCTTCTTTCCCTTTTTTGTTCAAAAGGAGAATACTTAATTAAATGGAGGGGGGCCTTGGTGACCCTAAATTGGTCACCAAGTTTCTGGTCAGAGGCTGCGTCAGTCTGCTTTTTATCTTCCTGACCATTTTCTGTACCTTCTAAAGAGTGCTTAGAGCCTGATTTTGCAGCCCTACATTTTCTGCCTCTTAATCTCCTTCTATTACTGGGTTGTTGTTAGATAACCAGAAATGGAATTATTTTGCTAAATAGACTTTTTTCTGTTAATACTAATTTTATTTATAACTAAAAGTTCTGAATAGAATTACTGGTGCTAGCAAGTTTGGAACACTTGTTCAAAGATGGAAATTTTGAAGTGTTATTTTGTTACTCCATATCAGGGACCCATAAATTTCTCAGATATTCTTGAAAATAAATTGTTCCCTGAAGACAGACATGAATTGAAGTTGAGAGGGGGTGGAGACAGGTTTGCACTTCCTCTTTCTTATAATTTAGAGGCTTGTGTTTTATAATCCAGAAAGTTGTGGCCATTATGTAGACAGAAAAGACTAAATCCAACCTTTTAATGTTGGGAGAGAGCAATCTATATCAGCTGACCTTAAACTGGGGTCTGAGGAGTCCTGGAGGTCTCTGAGACACTTTCAAACAATCTGCAAGGTCAAAACTATTTTCATAATAATATGATGTCATTTTCATTTTTCATCCCCATTCTCTTACGAGTGTAAAGTAGAATTTTTCAGAGGTTAATGGCATGTGATAGCAGAACAAATCAAATGTAGAAGCAGATATGAAAATCAGCTTTCTCCTATTAAGTCAGACATTAAAGAGATTTATAAAAACAGAAAACAATGCCATATTCTTACTATTTTTGTTTTAGAAAATATACTTATTTTCATAAAAAGGAACCTGTAAAGTAATAGATACTTTATTTGCTCATTTTAAATGAAGTAATAAAGAGATATATTAACTCATTTCACGTTTTTAATTTAGCATAGAGTAAATAATAACCTATAATTCACTTAAACTAAAACTCTTTAGGCTCCTTAGGCTATTTTTAGAGAGCAAATGGGTGCTGAAACCAAAAAGTTTGAGAATTATTTGTCTTGAGTTACTTTTTTTGTTTCTTGAGATTATATTGTTATACAATTATCTAGTCCAATAACAGAGCTTGTAGTTTTTCTAAGGTTATGTGAACTCTCTTATTTTCTAGTTTCCCTGAGAATGCAAGAAGTTAAGGGTAATGGCGATAGACTCTTTAAAAATTTGAACACAAAAGAATGGATACTTTTTTCCATAGTATACTCTCATTGATTTGTGGTATTTGGTTAAATTAGATTTTTGGTCCCAGAAAGAACTTGAATTAGGTAATTGATTTTAATATTTTCAATTCTTTGCAGTATTCTTTTTAATGTTAATTTTTTTAAAGAGAAAATTGATTTTTAACATAATATACAAATTTATATCTTTTAATTAGAAGCAGAATTTATATCCACAAGAATACAAACTTGATAAGATCAACAACAGTGATTTTTTTTCCTTCAAATTACACAGGTATTTTCTCTATCAAAATATTTATATTTATGCTAAAGGAAAAAAAAAGTATACTAATTTTATAGTTTTAGGGCTTCCCTGGTGGTGCAGTGGTTGAGAATCTGCCTGCCAATGCAGGGGACACGGGTTCGAGCCCTGGTCTGGGAGGATCCCACATGCCGCGGAGCAACTGGGCCCGTGAGCCACAACTACTGAGCCTGTGCGTCTGGAGCCTGTGCTCCGCAACAAGAGAGGCCGCGATAGTGAGAGGCCCGCGCACCACGATGAAGAGTGGCCCCCGCTTGCCGCAACTAGAGAAAGCCCTCACACAGAAACGAAGACCCAACGCAGCCAAAAATAAATAAATAAATTAATTAATTAAAAAAAAAAATTTATAGTTTTAAATCTCAATAAATCTTACATATGTGTATGCCCATATAACCAGCACTCAGATCAAGTTATTTAATATTTCCAAATATACCACATTTGACAATTCTTAAGCAACGCATCTTCCCA
Source organism: Balaenoptera musculus (assembly GCF_009873245.2). Classification (NCBI taxonomy): domain Eukaryota; kingdom Metazoa; phylum Chordata; class Mammalia; order Artiodactyla; family Balaenopteridae; genus Balaenoptera; species Balaenoptera musculus. The sequence goes on along the minus strand of NC_045789.1, from coordinate 86,289,544 downwards.
GAGATAACTTTTACTTTAAAAATATAGATAAGTTTTGCCTATTCTTAAATTTCACAGAATTGGAATGCAGCATTATATGCTCTTTTGTATGGAATTTCTTTTGCTCAATATTATGTCAGTGATGCTTATCCTTATTGTTGAGAGTAGTAGTCTTTCTCTTTTTATTGTGACATATTTTTACATTGTATGAGTATAGTACAGTGTACTTACCCATTCTAGTGTTGGGCTTTGGGTCATCTCAAATTTTAAGCTATTCTGAATAAAGCTGCTATGAACTCTTGTATAATTTGGTGGAAAAATGCGCTCATTTTTCTTGGAATAAAATTTGGGAATGTAATTCCTTGATCAGGTGATAGTTTTAGCAGACACTGGCAAACTCTTTTTGAAAGTGATTTAACTAATTTATATTACCATCAGCAATCTAGTTGTTCTACATCTTTGGCCACCCTTGGCATTGTCTAGCTTTTAAATTTTAGTCATCCTGTTGTGTGTGTGTCATGGTACCTTGTAGTTATTTTAATTTGCATTTTTATAATGACAAATGCTCTTTAGCACCTCTTCATATGAATATTGACCATTTGACTATTTTGTGAAATGTTCCTTCAAGCATTTTACTCATCTGTTTATGAATTGTACTCTCTATATTATATGTAGACGTTATTTGTAGTCTCTCTATATTACAGATTTCCTTTCCTGGTCTCTGCCTTTGCTTTTCACTCTCTTAATATTGCCTTCCTTAAACAGGATTTTTTAGTTTCATTACTAATATTTACTTTGACGATTAGTGATTTTTGTGTCCTTTAGGAAATCTTTGACTACTCAAAATAATAAATACATTATACTAAGTTTTCTTGTAGAAACACCATTGCTTTATATTTTACATTAGTTCTATAATCAATCTCAAATAAATTATCTTGTATTTTGTAAGTAAGGAAATGAGACTCATTTATGTTTTTCCATACTGATATGCCGTTGACATGGTATCATTTATTTTAAAGACCACTGTCTCCAGAGTGGCCCCCATAGGTAAATCAGGTGGCCATAATACATGGTTTTGTTTCTGAACTCTGTTCTGCTTCTTTGATACTCCTGTTTTTTAAGAATTCTCAGAAATTCTGCCTTTGAATTGCAGTTTAAAAAATTTACATTTAAATGTACATAATGAACATATCAATTGGGTTTAAATCTACCAGTTTCTTATTCCTCTCAGTTCTTTTCCCCTTTTATATTTTCAATGTTCTTTTGAATTAAGTGAGAATTTTTCAAAATTTGATTTTATCTCCACTGTTGGCTTATTAGACATACTTGATTGTTTAAATAAATTGGTTGCTCTAGGGTTTACAGATGCATATTTATCACAAATAACATTGTAACATATTATATACATTTAATGTAAGAATCTTACAGTATTCTCTCTGTCTTTGTGGTATTGCCATATATTTGGACTCTAAATAATTATATCTAATTTAAATTTTAAAACAAGATAAACAGCTTTATATATTTACTTACATAGTTTTCATTTATGGTATTCTTTATTCTCTGGCAAATATCTAAGATTCTGTCAACTTGAAGAACTTTTTCACACATTCTTATAGGAAAAATAAGCTAGCACCAGATTCTCTCAGATTTTACTTCTCTTCAAGTCTTTATTTGGCCTTAATTTTTGAAACATATTTTTTGGATATAAAAATCTGAATTATCTCAGTTTCCTACAGGATCGTTTACTCCCTTTCATTTTCTTGTCCTCTCTCCTTTTTAGAAAATGTCTGGTAATCCTTGGTTCTCTCTTCGTATCTGAGTGTGAGATAAGTAATTAATCTGCCATGTTGGGCTAAGAACCTCAGTAATATAATGTATAATCTTTCTTAATTTGCTACACACAGGTATAATTGTACTGTATCATGTTTTGATTTTCATTTTTGGTTATCATAAAGGTAAACATTTAATATCTTATTAAAGTGATATGCTGTATGAAAAAATTTAGGACAGTATTAATTATTGAAATTCAGCTTAATAAATTATCATTGAATATGAGTATACTTTATATAATCTGTAACATGTACCCCTCAAAATTATTACAGAAAATTTAATAGACTACTATATACAATGTTAGGGAAATATATTTTTCACTTATCTTCCTTGTTTAGTTCTTAAAAATATTTATTGTTTAATTTGCCAAGGAATGATACCAAATAGCTTATTGAATTTATACTAATGCCATCAGCCAACACATGCAATAAATATTGAAGCTTTGTAGAAGTAAATCAATTCAATGAACAATAATACATGCTATTATTACATATTGATGAGAATTTTATTCTTTTGTTGAGTATACATATATATATATAACCATTATTAATATTAGTAAAACTTACATACAGTGAAAGCATATACCCATAAGGAAAAAATTCAAATAAAACTACCCCTTATGTTTTTTTTCTATTTACGAGTATTTGAAATTATATCACTAAGGGAATAAATACTAGCCAAATAACTTTATAATTGATACAAAAATGTGAATAGTGGGGGATAAATAAAGCCTGTTTTTCTGATCAACTTTCACTATTTAGATTTTTTATTTTCAAGTTCACAATTTATGGTAAAACTCCTTATAAGCTGATTTACATGTCTAATTTAATTATGTATTATCCATGTTTCTTCTTGCTAATTAGGTTGAGTTTTATTATAAAATGTAAAATGTTGCCGTGTGAATAATAGTGGCTCTGAGTGGCAACTAGTAACTAATAAATTTAAATAATAAATTTAAATAAATTTAAATTTAAATTGAGCACATCACTTTAAATATCTGGGATTCAGTTTGCTCATTGACAAATGAGAGGTTTGAATATGATAATCTGTTGGATATTCCAGCTTTCACTCTCCTGGATTCCAATTGATAAGAACCAGACTTAGACATGGATTTGCCCTGCCTCTTCCATGGAGTAGAACTGCTCTCGTGGTTTTCAAGTGTTTTTACCAACCTTTCAGAGCTTTTCTCATTGCAGCTACTGGCAGCTAAAGTGCCATTTCTGACTTCTATATGGCTGAGGTGGATAGGGTGGTCCAGAGAGGCACATGTTGAGCTGAGTAAAAATATAGATATTTTAATGCAATGTAATTCTCTCCTCCTTCTATTTATTAATAGACACCCACCATATGCATGCATATCCATCTCATAAAAACATACGTGTTGTGCAGTTCTTTAGAGTGATATTAGTAGAAATAATCAAATTGCAGTTTAAATACGTCAATAAATGAATAAGTCAAAAAAGCTAGAGAAAATCCACCTAGAAGATAAATGTGTAAGATCTTTTGTTTATATTTACCCTGAGCTATCCTGTCCCCTCAGTTCCAATAATATGGTTCTTAAGTACATTATCTCCTTTGTTACACACCACTGTACATGGATGAAAACTGTCTACCTTACTTTTACTACTGGAATGGAAAGGGAGGTATAAAGAAAATCTTTATTTAAAATCATGTACATTTTGATGCTCTGCTCCAAGAATTATGTAATAAAAAAAGAAAAGGTTCCTTGACTGGAAATATTCAAAATATGGAAAAAATAAGAGGATAGAATAGTAAAGAAAGAAATATCAACTCTGTCATGTTATGCAATCAATAAAACATTAATTATGGAAACAGTATAAAAAGCTACAAGATGACATTTTTAAAATGTTGAATGAAATAAATGAACTACAAAATTGTATGTTCTATGAATGTTATTAGATAAATATATGAGAATTTTAATAAAATTTAATAAATTTTAATTAATTTAATGAAAGAGCAGAGTAAAATAACAGCAGTTGATTCTTGAAAGAATGGCATTGTGAGTGAAGTGTTTCTCTGTTAAATTTTTAAAATTATTTTATACTGTAGTGAGAAATAAAAATTATAAAGTATGAGCCAATGTATAAAATTTTTAATGAAAAAAATAAGACAGGATGACAATTTTCCTAAGACTATATATATCCAGGAGAGTTTCAGAGATAAGATTCAAACTAAATATTGCCTAATGCACATGCATGCACACTGCCTGTTACACTAAAATACCCTTTATTATTTTAATTTCCCCTACAACAACCCATGATAAGAGAGTTTAAAAAATCATAACATACTCATCCTACATTCTGATCTTTAACATTGGCTTCACACTTAATATGTTGCAGCTTATATTATAAATAATTGACATTGTAATTATTAAAATCAATAATTATATTTTATTCCATAATCACCATAAAATCCATATAAATGCTACAAAGATAGAGATGGCATGTTAACCACATAGGAAGATACCATAAATTTGGAAAAATATATAAATTAGGAAAATATAAAATTAGAATTTAAAATTTTCTGGCCAGGCAGAAACTTGAGATAATTTTTAACAGTAAAATTTAATGGAAATAATTATCTATTTGGAATAGGCAATATTCCTGAAATAAAGGTACATAGCAACCTCACTTTACATGCAAAAAATATTCCAGATTATTATATGGACATTAAAATAAATGGCAAACTAAAACATAATTAGTAAAACTACAGTAGTCTAACACAGTGCTTCTCTGCTAGGATTTGTAGCCCAGATCTACTTTTGGGGGCCTATGTCAGAAGCACTGCTCTTCCCTTGGAAATTGTAATTCACGACCTAGGAATTCACATCTTCCTTGCTGAGATTCATTTAATTTTCTTACTGAACCATTGTTATTGACAAAAGCAAGTAATTTCCCTCAGTTTAATGAAAACAAAAACAACAAAAACACTTTGTTTAAAGTATAGTTCCTACATTATAGAATATAGTTACTATATTTAGACAGTCCATAGACTATTATGTTCAACTTACATTGATACAAATTCAAAAGATGCATTTTAAAATTGAAGTTAAGACAAAAACAATCAGAAGTTGGTAAATCATGCCATAAAATTTTTCTTTGAAAAATATCAAAGAAAATTGGTCTCCTTAGCTTGGAAAATACATGAGAGGTGAGTTCAAGGATGCAATATTATAATTTGGAAGAGAAAATGGATGTATTCTTTGCCTTTGCAGAAGAAGAGTAAGGACTAGTAAAAACTTTCCTGCATATAAGAAAGAATCTTACAATAAAATGGAAGTGGAAAGTCTTTAAAAGTATCAATTCTCTACCACTGGGTGCGTTCATGGTGAAGCCTTCCTGGCCACCTATCAGGAAATGTGATTTCTAAGGGCAGACTCTCTCATGAATTTTCTGCCTGAGATCTATATATCTCTCTGAACCATTGGCAAACAACTACACAATTTCGTGTGCTTATCTGTTAGGGTGGATTAGGAGGTGGTCCAGGTTTGAAAATACACAAATATGATGATTGGACTTATTTGGAAATTGTTTTACTTTGTCAGGTAAACAGTACAAAGACTTTTGAAAAAGTGGTGCTCATAGGGAGCATGACTCCTCACTTCGTCTTGTATCTCTCAGAGGCAGTTCTGATATTTAGAGATTTGGAGTAGTCTCAGGTGGAGTTAGATGCACACTAGGTTAGCAGAAACCTAAGTGCAGATGTCTTGCACTACTAAAACACTAAAAACAAAACCAAAGTGAACCAAACTAAATTAAGCTAACACTATCTTAAAAGTCAATCATCATAATCTAATAAGTATGTCATACGCCTGAATTCAGAGATTTGAAAGTCTTGTTCTGTTAATGCTGAGGAAACCTCCATCACACTCCAATTCTTTGAACTTTTGCTTTTTTGTTCATTTAATGGCCTACCACCAAATGTGTTTGAATACATGCATTTTCTTGAAGAGAGAATTATAAAGGGATCTCTGATTAAAAAATTAAACCATGAGACACACAGTCACACAAACACTCAAAAAAATCTTGGTCAACTGAATAATAGTAAAATTGGTTAATTAATAATTAGTTAATGAGTATGTCTTAATCAGCTTGGCCTGCTGTAACAAACTACAATAGGCTGGGTGGCTTAAACAGCAAATACTTATTTTTCATCATTCTGGAGGCTGGGAAATACAAGATCAAAGTGCCAGCAGATCCCGGTGTGTAGTGAGAGCCCACTTCCTGGTATGTAGCTGGCCTTCCTCTTCATTGTATCCCCACATGACAGAGAGCAGAGATGTTAAGCAAATTCTCTAGTTTCTTCTTTTTATTTTTTTTTGAAATGTAAGATCATTTTATTTCTTCACATTTATGCTCTTATAAGAGTCATCTAAAGTGAGTATTTCTACAAGTCTCCGTTCTGACCAGGGCATGTATTCTGGATAATGTCTCTATACATATATCCACTATATGGTTGTATAACTTACTATTGATTTAGCATTTATTTAAATGTAAGCAATAAAGTACTTTAAATTGTTATAGACAAAAGAAAATCAATAAGTAATCACCGAAGAAGAATATCCGTTCTACTCCCTGAAACAATATATTATCTATAAAATGTATTTATGTTAGAAATCGAAAACTTGAGATCCTCTGTCTCTTCAAAGCTTACTTATATTTCCCAGCACATGTGCATGCTCACATACAGATGCACATACAACATACAGATGCACATACAAACATTCAATAAGTAAAGGGAAAAATCACCTAAATAATCACATAAGAAATATCTTTTTAAAGCCTTCAGAATGTGTACTATCACTATACAGGTTTGTGATTTGTTAAAAATAGATCTAGATTCACCAAGTAAGCAAGATAACTTCATGATCAGTCTTCAGAATAGTTCTTAGAATTTAAAAATTTCCTATAAATAAAATGACTTACAGATCTCTTTGTTACTCACATCACTCTGTTATTGGTCAAATCAGTCATACAGTCAACTGGGTCATTCCATCATTGGATGACTTGAATTATATATATATATATATATATATATATATATATATATATATATATATTTTATACAGCAGGTCCTTAATAGTCATCCATTTTATACACATCAGCCACCCCCACCCCCCACTGCTTTCCCCCATTGGTGTCCATACGTTTGTTCTCTACATCTGTGTGTCTATTTCTGCCCTGCAAACCAGTTCATCTGTACCATTTTTCTAGGCTCCACATATATGCGTTAATATACAATATTTGTTTTCCTCTTTCTGACTTACTTCACTTTGTATGACAGTCTCTAGATCCATCCACGTCTCAACAAATGACCCAATTTCGTTCCATTTTATGGCTGAGTAATATTCCATTATATATATGTACCAAAACTTCTTTATCCATTTGTCTGTCTATGGGCGTTTAGGTTGCTTCCATGACCTGGCTATTGTAAATAGTGCTGCAGTGAATATTGGGGTGCGTGTGTCTTTTTGAATTATGGTATTCTCTGGGTATATGCCCAGTGGTGGGATTGCTACATCATATGGTAATTCTATTTTTAGATTTTTAAGGAACCTACATACTGTTCTCCATAGTGGCTGTATCAATTTACATTCCCATCAACAGTGCAAGAGGGTTCCCTTTTCTCCACACCCTCTCCAGCATTTGTTGTCTGTAGATTTTCTGATGATGCCCATTCTAACTGGTGTGAAGTGATACCTCATTGTAGTTTTGATTTGCATTTCTCTAATAATTAGTGATGTTGAGCAGCTTTTCATGTGCTTCTTGGCCATCTGTATATCTTCTTTGGAAAAATGTCTGTTTAAGTCTTCTGCCGATTTTTGGATTGGGTTGTTTGTTTTTTTAATATTGAGCTGCATGAGCTGTTTATATATTTTGGAGATTAATCCTTTGTCCGTTGATTCGTTGGCAAATGTTTTCTCCCATTCTGAGGGTTGTCTTTTTGTCTTGTTTATGGTTTCCTTTGCTGTGCAAAATCTTTGAAGTTTCATTAGGTCCCATTTGTTTATTTTTGCTTTCATTTCCATTGCTCTAGGAGGTGGATCAAAAAAGATCTTGCTGTGATTTGTGTCATAGAGTGTTCTTCCTATGTTTTCCTCTAAGAGTTTTATAGTGTCCGGTCTTATATTTAGTTCTCTAATCCATTTTGAGTTTATTTTTGTGTATGGTGTCAGGGAGTGTTCTAATTTCATTCTTTTACATGTAGCTGTCCAGTTTTCCCAGCACCACTTATTGAAGACACTGTCTTTTCTCCATTGTATATCCTTGCCTCCTTTGTCATAGATTAGTTGACCACGGGTGTGTGGGTTTATCTCTGGGCTTTCTATCTTGTTCCATTGATCTGTGTTTCTGTTTTTGTGCCAGTATCATATTGTCTTGATTACTGTAGCTTTATACTATAGTCTGAAGTCAGGGAGTCTGATTCCTCCAGCTCCGTTTTATTTTCCCCTCAAGACTGCTTTGGCTATTTGGGGTCTTTTGTGTCTCCATACAAATTTTAAGATTTTTTGTTCTAGTTCTGTAAAAAATGCCATTGGTAATTTGATAGGGATTGCATTGAATCTGTAGATTGCTTTGGGTAGTATAGTCATTTTCACAATATTGATTCTTCCAATCCAAGAACATGGTATATCTCTCCATCTGTTGGTGTCATCTTTAATTTCTTTCATCAGTGTCTTATAGTTTTCTGCATACAGGTCTTTTGTCTCCCTAGGTAGGTTTATTCCTAGGTATTTTATTCTTTTTGTTGCAGTGGTAAATGGGAGTGTTTCCTTAATTTCTCTTTCAGATTTTTCATCATTAGTGTATAGGAATGCAAGAGATTTCTGTGCATTAATTTTGTATCCTACAACTTTACCGAATTCATTGATTAGCTCTAGTCATTTTCTGATGGCATCTTTAGGATTCTCTATGTATAGTATCATGTCATCTGCAAACAGTGACAGTTTTACTTCTTCTTTTCCAATTTGTATTCCTTTTATTTTTCTTCTCTGATTGCTGTGGTTAGGACTTCCAAAACTATGTTGAATAATGGTGGCAAGAGTGGATATCCGTGTCTTGTTCCTGATCTTAGAGGAAATGCTTTCAGTTTTTCACTGTTGAGAATGATGTTTGCTGTGGGTCTGTCAATTATGGCCTTTATTATGTTGAGGTAGCTTCCCTCTATGCCCACTTTCTGGAGAGTTTTTATCATAAATGGGTGTGTTGAATTTTGTCAAAGCTTTTTTCTGCATCTATTGAGATGATCATATGGTTTTTATTCTTCAGTTTGTTAATATGGTGTACCACATTGATTGATTTGCATATATTGAAGAATCCTTGCATCCCTGGATAAATCCCACTGATCGTGGTGTATGATTCTTTTAATTGTGTTGTTGGATTCTGTTTGCTAGTATTTTGTTGGGGATTTTTGCATCTATATTCATCAGTGATATTGGTCTGTAATTTTCTTTTTTTTGTAGTATCTTTGTCTGGTTTTAGTATCAGGGTGATGGCGGCCTCATAGAATGAGTTTGGGGGTGTTCCTTCCTCTGCAATTTTTTGGAAGAGTTTGAGAAGGATAGGTGTTAGCTCTTCTCTAAATGTTTGATAGAATTCACCTGTGAGGCCATCTGGTCCTGGACTTTTGTTTTTTGGAAGATTTTAAATCACAGTTTCAATTTCATTGCTTCTGATTGGTCTGTTCATATTTTCTATGTCTTCCTGATTCAGTCTTGGAAGGTTATACCATTCTAAGAATTTGTCCATTTCTTCCAGGCTGATCATTTTATTGGCATACAGTTGCTTGTTGTATTCTCTTAGGATGCTTTGTATTTCTGTGGTGTCTGTTGTAACTTCTCCTTTTTCATTTCTGATTTTATTGATTTGAGTCCTCTCCCTCTTTTTCTTTATGAGTCTGGCTAACCGTTTATCAAGTTTGTTTATCTTCTCAAAGAACCAGCTTTTAGTTTATTGATCTTTGCTATTGTTTTCTTTGTTTCTATTTCATTTATTTCTGCTCTGATCTTTATGATTTCTTTCATTCTGCTAACTTCGGGTTTTGTTTGTTCTTCTTTCTCTAGTTCCTTTAGGTGTAAGGTTAGATTGTTTACTTGAGATTTTTCTTGTTTCTTGAGATAGGCTTCTATAGCTATAAACTTCCCTCTTAGAACTGCTTTTGCTGCATCCCATAGGCTTTGGATCATTGTATTTTCATTGTCGTTTGTCTCTAGGTATTTTTTGATTTCCTCTTTGATTTCTTCAGTGATCTCTTGGTTATTTAGTAACATATTGTTTAGCCTCCATGTGTTTGTGTTTTTTATGGTTTTTTCCCTGTTATTCATTTCTAATCTCATAGTGTTGTGGTCAGAAAAGATGCTTGATATGATTCAATTTTCTTAAATTTACTGAGGCTTGATTTGTGACCCACGATGTGATCTATCCTGGAGAATGTTCCGTGCACACTTGAGAAGAAAGTGTAATCCGCTGTTTTTGGATGGAATGTCCTGTAAATGTCAATTAAATCTATCTGGTCTATTGTGTCATTTAAAGCTTCTGTTTCCTTATTTATTTTCATTTTGGATGATCTGTCCATTGGTGTAAGTGAGGTGTTAAAGTCCCCCACTATTATTGTGTTACTGTCGATTTCCTCTTTTATAGCTGTTAGCAGTTGCCTTATATATTGAGGTGCTCCTATGTTGGTTGCATATATATTTATAATTGTTATATCTTCTTGGATTGATCCCCTGATCATTGTGTAGTGTCCTTCCTTGTCTCTTGTAACCTTCTTTATTTTAAAGTCTATTTTATCTGATATGAGTATTGCTACTCCAGCTTTCTTTTGATTTCCCTTTGCATGGAATACCTTTTTCCATCCCCTCACTTTCAGTCTCTATGTGTCCCTAGGTCTGAAGTGGGTCTCTTGTAGACAGCATATATATGTGTCTTGTTTTTCTATCCATTCAGCAAGCCTGTGTCTTTTGGTTGGAGCATTTAATGCATTCACGTTTAGGGTAATTATCGATACGTATGTTTCTGTGACCATTTTCTTAATTGTTTTGGGTTTGTTTTTGTAGGTCCTTTTTTTCTCTTGTGTTTCCCACTTAAAGAAGTTCCTTTAGCATTTGTTGTAGAGCTGGTTTGGTGGTGCTGAATTCTCATAGCTTTTGCTTGTCTGTAAAGCTTTTGATTTCTCCATCAAATCTGAATGAGATCCTTGCTCGGTAGAGTAATCTTGGTTGTAGGTTCTTCCCTTTCATCACTTTAAGTATATCATGCCACTCCCTTCTAGCTTGTAGAGTTTCTGCTGAGAAATCAGCTGTTAACCTTATGGGAGTTCCCTTGTATGTTATTTGTCGTTTCTCCCTTATTGCTTTTAATAATTTTTCTTTGTCTTTAATTTTTGCCAATTTGATTACTATGTGTCTCTGCGTGTTTCTCCTTGGGTTTATCCTGTATGGGACTCTCTGTGCTTCCTGGACTTGGGTGGCTCTCTCCTTTCCCATGTTAAGGAAGTTTTTTACTATAATCTCTTCATATATTTTCTCGGGTCCTTTCTCTCTCTCTTCTCCTTCTGGGACCCTTATAATGCGAATGTTGTTGCGTTTAATGTTGTCCCAGAGGTCTCTTAGGCTGTCTTCATTTCTTTTCATTCTTTTTTCTTTAGTCTGTTCCGCAGCAGTGAATTCCACCATTCTGTCTTCCAGGTCGCTTATCCGTTCTGCCTCAGTTATTCTGCTATTGAGTCCTTCAAGTGTAGTTTTCATTTCAGTTATTGTATTGTTCATCTCTGTTTGTTTGTTCTTTAATTCTTCTAGATCTTTGTTAAACATTTCTTGCATCTTCTCGATCTTTGCCTCCATTCTTTTTCCGAGGTCCTGGATCATCTTCACTATCATTATTCTGAATTCTTTTTCTGGAAGGTTGCTTATCTCCACTTCATTTAGTTGTTTTTCTGGGGTTTTATCTTGTTCCTTCATCTGGTACATAGCCCTCTGCCTTTTCATCTTGTCTACCTTTCTGTGAATGTGGTTTTTGTTCCACAGGCTGCAGGATTGTAGTTCTTCTTGCTTCTGCTGTCTGCCCTCTGGTGGATGAGGCTTTCTAAGTGGCTTGTGCAAGTTTCCTGATGGCAGGGACTGGTGGTGGGTAGAGCTGACTGTTGCTCTGGTGGGCAGAGCTCAGTAAAACTTTAATCCTCTTGACTGCTGATGCGTGGGGCTGGGTTTCCTCCCTGTTGGTTGTTTGGCCTGAGGCAACCCAACACTGGAGCCTACCTGGGGTCTTTGGTGGGGCTAATGGTGGACTTTGGGAGGGCTCATGCCAAGGAGTACTTCCCAGAACTTCTGCTGCCAGTGTCCTTGTCCCCAAGGTGAGCCACAGCCACCCCCCGCCTCTGTAGGAGACCCTCCAACACTAGCAGGTAGACCTGGTTCAGTCTCCCCTGGGGTCACTGCTCCTTCCCCTGGGTCCCGATGCGCACACCACTTTGTGTGTGCCTTCCAAGAGTGGAGGCTCTGTTTCCCGCAGTTCTGTCAAAGTCCTGCAATCAAATCCCACTAGGCTTCAAAGTCTGATTCTCTAGGAATTCCTCCTCCCGTTGCCAGACCCCCACGTTGGAAGCCTGACATGTGGCTCAGAACCTTCACTCCAGTGGGTGAACTTCTGTGGCATAAGTGTTCTCCAGTTTGTGAGTCCCCCACCTAGCAGTTATGGGACTAGATTTTACTGTGATTGCACCCCTCCTACCGTCTCATTGTGGCTTCTCCTTTGTCCTTGGATGTGGGGTATCTTTTTTGGTGAGTTCCAGTGTCTTCCTGTCGATGATTGTCCAGCAGCTAGTTGTGATCCTGGTGCTCTCGCAAGAGGGAGGGAGAGCATGTCCTTCTACTCTGCCATCTTGGTGCCAATCCTCTCTAGTTTCTTCTTATAATGGCACTGATCCCACCATGAGGACTCTACATTCCTGACCTAATTACCTCCCAAAGGCCCCATCTCCAAATACCATCTCGTTAAGGATTAAGGTTTCAAAATACGAATTTTGAGGGAACATATATTCAGTCTGTGGCAGAGTACTTATCCATTAAGTGGTCCCTGAGTTAAAGACTGATAAGAACTTTGACATAGAGCATCTCAGAAAGACTCATGAGTTTTAGTTCCCTTGTCTTTTAAATGAGATACTAATGCCAAACTAATTGATAGTTGTGAAGATTAACTTATTTGCTGAAATTCACAAGGCCAGAAGGTGGCAAAATTAAGACTTAATTTTATAAAATCTGAATACAAATATCATAGGTGTCCCCTAATACCAAAGAAACTTTTCCTAAAATTAAGCATTCACACATGAAATGATGTGCATGCATAGAATATCTTAAGGGATAGGGATACTACAGTACTTGCTAGGAGTAAAGACAGGGAGCATTCAGAAACAGGCTTTAAAAATAGTTACTATTTTGACAGCACATTTTCAGAGATATAGTCTATCAAGTAGAATAGTTAAGTTCTGCATTGAATGTTTTTTGTCATAGTTAGTGAATCAGCTCTGCATGATAGATTTACTTTGAGCTATAATATAATGGAGAACAGGCAGAATTCAGCATAGAATCAATCCATCGGGCAGGACAGACAGTAGAAGAATTAATAAGTTGGAGGCAATGTCAGAAGAGGGTTCAGTTTGGAGTGTTAATAAGATCTTGAGCAGGGAAACAGTGAACAACTGAATGACCAAGGTTAACTGTCTGTAAAGTAGAATAGCTGGACACAACAAAACATGAGAGAAGCCAAGAGCACTCTTCACACTGCCTGGAGTTTGGCATCAGTGAGATTCATTAAAAGTGAAATAAGAGCTCCACCCACTCCCCACCAACTGTCCAAATGAGTTGAGAGTCAAATCAAGTTTGCTGTCTTGGAGTGGTTTGGAAGTCTTGTCAGGGTCATGAGTGGAATTTTTAAACTAAGACAGTGGAATTTTTAGACTAAGACAGAAAAAAATGGATAGGAAGGGGATGAGATGCTTAAAGTGTAGCAGAATTTACTGGGACCATCCCAAAGGCCACAGGCCCCTGGAACTTACTAGCCAGTTAGGAGTTTCCTATAGTGATACAAAGTTCCAATATTATAATTGGCCCTCCAACCATATTCAAGATCCCACTGAATTAAGGTGCTACAGCAATACCTGAATTTGTGCAAGAACTTAATTGCACTAAGACTATTGATAAAGAGCCTGAGTGTCTAACTTTGAGGAACTGGATGTGGCATTGAGTTGGCCAGAGAAAAAGGGTATGGGATGCAGAAGATTTAAGGTTTCTATCTAACTCATATTCTATGCCTATGTGATTTTAACTGTCTAGGAGCCTCCTTAGATTTTGATATATCTGTCACATGAGTTAAGTGTAAGCTAAACTTCCTTCCAGGGTGAATATTAAAAATATATGGAAAAATCAATCTTAATTTTATTTTCAATCTTTTGATTAGTGTTTCAAAACTTTTAATTATTATTGCTTTTTGGTGCAAATGCATAGTATTTTAGGTATATTTTGGGATAGCCTGGGAACTTACCAATAATAGTGCTGCTTATCTGATAAAAATTTATTCAGAATTTCAAAATGTGCAATTTAAAAATTACCTTGGAGGCACTACTTTTATTTATTTTTTTATTTGTGGGTTCCCTGTAAGCAATATTACACATTTCAGATTTATACTCTGAATTTTTGCTAAGATATTGCCACTAGCATTCTGTATGTTTCAGAGGACACTGGAGTAAACCCTAGAAAAAGCAAAATGAGAATGGAACAAGGTAGTAGTAACTGAACATGTTAGCAGAGAGCAATGTCATAAAAATGGAAGGCATAAATCATGTTTCATGAAAGTTGGCAGTTTTGCAGGGATTGTCTGTCTCTTAGCTCACCATAGTGTGCTCTTTTACTTGTATAAGTATGAGAGCATGCTGTCAAGTCATAGTCAAGTGGATGAACTAAAAGTAGTTTGGATTAGGCCAGGATTGTGGTTTGAGAATTAACTGTTAAGTGATTTTTAAGAATGGCAGAAGAAAGTTAACAGGTGGAAGAAGTAAAGAAAAATCAACTAGTGATACTTTTACATTTGTCAGTCTACTTTCTTACATTTTCCTCTTAAGATTGTGGAGTCAAGAGGATCTCAATTTTTTTTTTTTTTTTTTTTGCTAAAATACAAGATTATATATCAGGAAGTGTTAAAATAAGTTTAAATCAACAAGGTTTTAAAAATCAAATTGACTCATTTTTAAAGTGAGTTAAAATCAAAACAAGTTACCATCAAAGGGAGGCTGAATTGGGTCATGTTAGTAAAATGGAAAAAGTGTGAACAACTTGATGAAGCTTGGCAGTTTCATGATCACAGACATTCCCTGCTGAGATAATGAACTTGACAATAACTCTTCTTATTCTTAAGATATGATAGCAAGAGTCATTGTACAAAATCTCAGAATGAGGGCAATTCATGCTGACTACAGAATCATTCCATAGTGACTAAGAGAGTCTGTGATTGATGCATTATTATAGAGTGAGCTCCTGCATTTTTATACAGGAAAGACAAGAATAAGAATGACATTATTTTTCTTATATGGGTGATGCAGCCAGAGGTCTCAAGTAATGGTGGATGATTTGCAGAAGTTGATTATTTGAATTAATTTACTGAAGTGTTGAAAATGACAATGAAAATTCCAACAGGAAAGATTTGTTTCAAAATGACTGGTTCAACAAGACCACATTTATCCAACTTCTAAGCAGCACTCAGGTTCATCCAATATTTTTGATGCATAAATTATTTTGTATCACCTCCATCACCTCCATCTCCCATCACCAGCTCAAGAAGATGTTCCAGCAGATAAATATGTTAGATGGAATCTCCTGAGTTAGTTTATAACCTAAACCATTTCTTCATCTGCTTTTTTTAATGGTAAGAAAAGGCCCAAGTCTATCAAGAATATCTATATTTTAAATACATAAAATAAATCATGATAATCTCAAAGAGAGTTAAGTCTGTGTTATCCAACCTCCTAAAAGAAATATTAGTTATCATTGGTCAAATATTCTGGTTGTCAGAGTTAACTATCAGATTTTATTTAAACCCAAATATTTGGGGCTCTTTAGGGACTTTAGGGGACATGACAGGATCCCAAAGGATCCATCTACCTTTGAAAATAGGCCCGGTTGGAGAGTCATGGCTAATGATCCCAGTTATAGGCTTATGCTTCTCAGTGATCTTGTACAGTTACAAGAGATGGACTGAAAGGAATGGGAAATCCATATAAGATATGATTAATTGCCCTAGTATATAACTGTGGTTGAGAGATAGCTATGTTATGCACTCTGCTTAACAAGGGTGCAGAGCAAGACTAAAACTGGCAATTTTCTCCTGCTATGCCCCTTGGGAGTACTACTTTGATAAAATGTAGCTTCCAGGGATTTTTTTGTGGGTTTTTTTGTTTGTTTTTTGTTTTTTCTTTCTTTGTTTTTAGCTTCCAGGTTTGAAGTACCCTACAATAGTTTGACAGACTACTACAGTCTCCCAAAAGACAAATCATATCATCTGTGAGTTAGTATTTCTCACGTAGAAAGAAAGTAGGAACTAGAAACCTTCCAGTGGGTGCTGTGCTAAATTCCAAAATGGATATGGAGAAAAATGTCTGTATCCTCAGTTCTTTACCTGATTTTTCCCTTTCTCCTTTCCCAAATTTGTACCCTCCTTCCAGCATTCCTTCTGTTGTTTCAGAATGTTGCAAGTAGACTGGGCTACTGCAGAAGACAATTAATTGAGAGGGGAAGTAGGGGTACCAAATACATCCCTTGCTTGAATTCCCAAACCGTACCACTTAACACAGTCCTCTAAGGAAAAGGATACTATTTTCTGATCCACAAAACATATAATAGGCAAGGACAGGCCCTACTAGTAGATGCAAGTTATTTATTTTCCTTTAACGGTGAGAAAAGCAGCTTCTGAGAAATGTTTTTCAGTGTTTAGTGGAGGATTCCAATCTCTGGTCCATATCTTCCTGATCACAGGGCCGGGCCTGTGATACAAGACGATCCTAATGTGATGTCTGTTCTCTCAGCCATATATGTTGCTCCAGGAAAATCATAGGATCTAAGCTAGGCTGAACCAAGTCTTTCCTGGAATTTAAAAAAATTTCGGTGGACATGATCCTTATATGACTTCAGAATCAATGATGGTTATCCCTGCCCAACCATGACCTCCATCATCTCCTCAACCCTCTATTTCAATAACTGATCCCATAAGTGATTCCATTGCATATATAGGTACTGGTGTATAATGTTTAAATATGGACACTGGCATTTGAAAAGTCTGCATTTAAATACCAGTAACACTCTTGTTATGGGGTTAGTCACTTTAGGTGAGCTATATCACTTACCAGTCTAGGGTATGATATGTATGGAAATAACATTTTTATCGTCAGAGGCATGCCATGTTGTTGTGATTATACCATTCCTGGACTACTGTATGTATTTGATACAGATTATAAAATTTTATTATTTATGAGTTTTATAAGGTATTATAAATGTGTATTCAGTTGAAGGACACAATTCCTCTTTGCCCTTGTTTCTTTGAACCCTGAATCAAGATATGCATTATTGTTAATGTCATTTTGTTGTTTTCAACTTGCTGGAACAGATACATTTTTAACTTCAAAATGACTGGTATAATGCAGGCATTTAAAAAATAGCATTAATAGTTACTTACCTGCCATTATTGAAAAAACTATTTCTACTCTGTTTTCTATGCCATTTATATACATCATACCATTTTAAGCTTACCGAAAAGGTGTGCTATGTGTTTTTTATTATCCCCACAGAGAGACTAAATAAATTGCGTAAAGTAACACATATTGCGCTAGACTAGCACTTTATTTATTTACTTATTTATTTCCACATTACAGTGAAATTTTATTCTTACGTATAAAAATATATATCATAAAGACATGGAAAACTTCAAGAAAAAAATAAAGTAGAGTTAATAGTGGTTTGAGGGACTATGGGTGAATTATATTTCCTTCTTTTCAATTAATTGTACTTTCTTATTTCTACAATAAACATGTTTTCCTTTTTAAGGAAAAGTTTTCTTCTGTTGATTAGTAACTTTAATAATATCTGCAAAGTCTTTCCACTTTAACTCAAGCTTTTTAAATCCAGAAGTCATATTCTCCAGCACCATGGTCTATTGCTATTATTACCAATATCTATATACTCCCTGAATTAAATACCCCTCTTCTGCATCAACCCTATTCTCTTAAATAAGTTAAACTATTTTCCAAGTTTTGTTTAGGCATAGTTTAATTATGGTAAGAAAAATTAAATTAACTAATATTATTCAGATTTTTTTTTCTTAATGTAATTAAATCTTCTTGAAGTGGGTAGAGTTTTCCCAGGATGGATGGAGCACTATAAAGGAACTCCCAATTTGGATATCAGCCCAAATGCAAACACTGGTTTAAATAGACATTAAATATTAGTGTTAAACATTAGAAACACACAGAGACCAGCAATAAAATCTCATAGGAAACCTAGCTTTGCGTTATAATCAGATACAAACTCTTCAAATACATAATTAAAAGTCTGATAGATTGTGGGTTTTTTTGTATTAAATAAGGTGATGGCAGACAAGTACATTACTTTAGTGTGGTCATTAAAGTGATGGCATGGATATTACATTTCCTAAATTATTTTAAGTGTAATTGCATATATAATTACAGATATTTAAGAAAACAACAATAGGCAAATCAGTTTGCTAAAGCCAGACGTTCTTTAAAAACATAGCTACCTGAACCTATTTTGCCTATTTCTTCTTTTTCAAGAGGAGATTTTTAACTGGTAAGAACAGAAAATAATATCAGTATTGGGGAATTTAAATCTATTATTTGTGCGATTATAGGAAAGTCTCTGGTTGCTTAAAATCAACTCAGATCTCTTGGTCTTGAAGATTCAGCTTTCAGAAGTGACTAATATACTAACCACATTCTGGAAGACTGGCAATTAATAAATATTGCTTTCTTTGTTTTGTTTTTTTTAAACAGAGACGATTAGCTTTTCAAAAATTTTAATTTTTTTTGAAAAATGCAAGTTGGTGAAATTTGCATCTTTCCCACACAGAATAAATACATAAACTATTGATGTGATGATTTAGGTAAGATATAAAGAAAAAACGATGATCACTGGGAGCCATCAAAAGTTCACCGAGAACAAGCAAAATTGCTTTTGTTCTTCCTGAATACAGTTGCTCAACTGGTGGCTTAGAAAACGTTTTATGACACATTAGATATCGGCATGATGTTCTCATCTTTTTAGCTATATTTGCATAACATGTGCATTATTTTTTCCTTACATTTTTTTTTCTTAAATGAACTCACTTTTGTGAGTTCATTTTACTTAAATACAAGTATTTAAAAAGGGAACTTGTTGGTAAAAGGAAGTGTAAAAGATGTGTGTTAAAGGGAAGAAAATAAAATGGCTTCAAAGAGAAAGAGCTGCAGTCAGATTTAGAGGGTAGAGTTTAAAAATTCAAGAGGCAGCTGGAGATAAATAAGTCTGACTATGATAGAGACCCCAAAGAACTCAGAGCAAGAGCTGTTGGGTAGATAAAGAACACAGGTAAGTGACAGCCAGTACTGAGATATCTGGTAGACATGTAAGAGAGAGTACAGTCATGGACAGAAAAGTTGGAATAAGAATAGGAGTAATTAGGGACTTCTTTGGCAGTCCAGTGGTTAGGACTCTGCATTTCCACTGCCGGGGGCACAGGTTGGATCCCTGGTTGGGGAACTAGGATCCCACATGCCATGTGGCACAGCCAAAGGGGGGAAAAAAACAGGAGTAATTAGGGCAGGAATCTTCAGATATTGGGTTGCAAGAATAATGGAGCAAAAGTCTACTCAAGAGAGTAATAGGAGAACTATTGTTCCCCAAAGAATACTGTTTAATATTGAAGTGTTCTTTTTAGAGTTAATATTTGGGTATGATGATTGTTAAACTATGAAGAAAGATATTAAAGGAAGTGGTGTGAAGGTAGGACTCTGAACTAGACCCAGTTTGCTTCTATTCTGATGACAGATTTTTAAATCTTTCTGATCCTTCATCAACCCAAAACATAGACTTTATCCCACATTCTTCTATGTGACCTTAGAACCTGGCTCAATGTCTAGAGATGAGTTAATGATACCAAGGGGAAAAGAAGTCATTGTTGACTGAGAGATGTCCCCAGCTAGAGAGAAGGTGCAAGGATGAGCTGACCTGTTGGGAAAATTTCAGGAGCCATAGCATGAGGACTAAGATCAAGGCCAATAGGTGGTCCACGTAAGGGGTTTAAGATATTGAAGGGGAGCCCACGGAGCTGAGACCCAGGTGCCGTCACTAAGAAAATTAAGGAAAAGTGAGATAAAGGGGATCCAGGTATGAGAAGTGGACAGCGAATGGAGGCTTAAGGGTTGGTATGGGAAAGGTGGGGACTAAGGAACTTACTTTTGGGGACAGAATCTGGGAAATAGGTGCCACTGAGCTCAGACCATATAGATCACCTAAGGAGAGATAATCAGATAGTTGGCGAGAAGCAGTTAGACAGGGTAGCCCCACTTCACCAGGATGCATAGACTGTCCTCCTGGACTGGAGGCTTCTCAAACGCTATGTGAAAGCACATTATGAAAAACACTAGGTTCAAAACTTCAGTTGGGCATGTAGTAGTCCATCATTATCCTTCTAAGAATAAAGAAACCTAGGCTTTATAATAAGACAGAGAATTCCTAACTAATTTTCCCAGAAAAATTGGACTGATGTATTAGTTTACAGTCACAAAGAGAAGGGAACAAAACCACTTGTTATTTTACCAGAAATAATTTAATACAAGAAACTGATTGAATGAATATTGGAGAAATTACAATTCAAAAGGGAAAAACACTGAGGTATCACGTTCCTAGGGATGTTAGCAGGAAGCAGCTAACATTCCTCAGAATGTAGAATAAAGGGACCATTTTCAGGTTATTAGAAAGTAGAAGCTTGGAGAAGAGACCCCGTGGAATAGGCACCACATCTTTGAGGAGGTGATGCTGCAAAACAGGTGTTAATGTCTCAGAAACATGAGAAAAGGAACTCCTAGAGCCAGAACTCAGACTTTTGAGGAGGGATTGACAGTGGCTGATGCTGGCACCTCTGAGGGGACACAGTGAGGCCAGTGTTGAGAGGTGCTTCCAATTCCGACTGGGTCCAACTGCTGCTGGAATCCATTGCTGCTGTCAAGGTGAAAGCCCCTTGTTGGGATGAGACAGAACTCAAACAAAAAGAAACAAGTTGATTCTCTGCCATCTCCTGACTTCGTTTTCTCTAGCTCTTTCCATTGACACAACCTAACAGTACACCAGCTGGCAAAGGAGGAAGGTAATTTCTGGAGTCCCAGCTCCAGCTTCATACACACATACACACACACGAAGGATGGATTTGGAGCTGAGAGACAAAATCTTAATAACATATAAATGTCAACTTCGAGACACTTCACGATTGCTTTCCTAAGATTTCTGTTCTCAGTCATTTCCTCTTCACAATTTTCATAAATAATTTAAATGATAACATGGTTGACATCATAACTGTATAGAACTGAAATATGGAAGTTTTTCTTGTCATGATAGTTAACAGAAAGAATCCTTAAGCATTCTCAAGAGGGTGAAATAGCTTAAAGTTTTATTAATGAAGGATTAAAGAACAAATATAAAATCCAAAACTGGTCTGAATTTGGAAAGGAAACTTCTGAAGGAGTCCGTAGAGTAAAATGACTGTCAGATAAGCTTATATAACCCTGCATTTGACTGATGTTTCCCTTAGTGGTATCATTATGGCAGCTAATATGTATTGAGTGTATTCTATGTCAAGTGCTTTACAGGCATTATTTTGTTAATGACACATTCACAAACTCTCTGAGGTAGATTCAATTAGTGTCTCCATTTTATCTATGAGGGAATAGAGACTTAAAATGGATAAGTGTTTGCCTAAGCTTACACAATAAGTGGTGAAAGGATTCAAATCGAACTTTAACCCAACACTTAACTAGCATGTTATATGTCTGTGGTAGACAGAATAACAGCCCTCCAAATATGTCCCAAGTCCTAATTCCTAGAACCTGTGAATATGTCACCCCACATGGTGATAAGGATTTTGAAGACCTCATTAAGGATCTTGAGATGTGATAATTAACCTGGATTATCTGAGAGGACACAACGTAATCACAGTGACCCTTACAAGTGAAACAGGGAGGCAGAAAAGTCAGCATCAGAGAAGGAGGTATGAAGACTGAGGCAGGGTCAGAATGATGTGATATGAGGAAGACTCAACCAGTCATTGCTGGCTTTGAAGTTGGAAGGGGTCACTACCTAAAGAATGCAAGCAGTCTTTAGAAGCTGGAGAAGGCAAAGACACAGATTTTCCAGAAGACTCCCTAGAGGCAATACATCCCTGCTGATTGACAATTGATTTGGGTCCAGGGAGACCCATTTCAGATGTCTGACCTCCAGAATTATAAGACAATATACTTGTGTTTTTTAAGCCACTGAATTTGGTGTGGTTTGTTACAGCTACAATAGAAAGCTAAACAATGTATTTCTACTACAAGACAGATGGCCATCTCATTCTCCTGCTCCCAATTAGTGAAACATTATGTTCTCTAATCTGCATGTCTCTCTTAAAAAAAAAAAAAGTGACAAACTGATGAATACCAAAAGAGACACAAAATAAACTGTTGCTGGTTTGCTTAACCAAATTGATTTCTCTCTCTGACACCCCAGATACAATGAGACATTCTGTCAGCTCTGATTTTCAAATGTATCTGGTATCTACTTCTCAACACTTCTCCCTAACTCATCTGACACCAGCATTTTCCCATTGGATCATCACAGTAGCTTCTCAGATGTTCACTCTGAATCCTACGTTGCCCTCTCTAGCTCCTTTTCAATTCAGTAGCTAAAGTTATCTTTTTGAAACCAAAATCGTAGACTGTTTCCACTTACTCAAGTCCACCTTTATATTTTTTCTGTGAGTGTTAATTTATGAGGACTATTATTTTTGTAGATATATTTACTAAATTGTCATTTTATTAAAATTACTATAGTTTTCATATTGATTGTCTTGAGTTCCCAGAAATTTAATCATATTAACTTCAGAGATATTTCATCTTTCACTTTCAATTCTTATGCTCTAAAGTCTTGATCTTGTCTAATTGCAATGGCTTATACCTCCATTACATTCTTAAATAGTGGTGTAGAGAGTTTGATCACTTGTCTTACTTTTTTACCTCTCTGAGAAAGTCTCATATTTCCCTCATTAACTAAAATAGTGGCTGTCAGACCAAAGTGTATCTTTCAACCCAAATGTCAGCCAGCATTCAATATATTTACATGATCGTGTACCCATCGAGAAGGTACCCATCAAGTCCTATTTTACTGAGTATTTTAAATATGCAAAGGCATTGACATTGTGACATATCTTCTTAATATCTGTTGAGATGAAAAGGTGTAATTTTTCTCTTTAGTTCTATTCATATAATTATGTGATATTATTGGAGTTTCTATTGTTTAACTCTCTTTGTATTCCTGGAATAAATTGCACTTATTTATGACACATTATACTTTTAATGCACTTTTGGATTCTATCTGTTAATGTTTTAATTAAGATTTTGCATTGATTTTCATTAGTAAGATTGGTCTGTAGCTTTTTTTGCTTTTGGCTGTAGTCTTTATCATGTTTCGATATTAAAGTTATACTCATTTTATAAGAGATAGTTAGAACGTTATCTTTTTATGCTGTAGAAGAGTTTAAGTATCACTGGGACTGTTGTTTTAAGTTTTATCTAGTCTCCTTTCTGTAGGGTTCCTTCATTTATCTTTTTTCCTTTATGGTCAGTTAGACTCTATCCATTCTGATTAATTTTGATAAGTTATAATTTTCTAGAAAATTATCTGCTTCATCTACTTTTCCAAATTTATGTGTAGGGATATAACAAAAACATCTTTAAGATAATTTATTTTCTGCTTCAACATTGTTAATATTTCTAAATGTGTGCCTATGAATTTTTTCTTTTGTTACGATTAGTATTCTAATTTATTGATTTTTCAAAAATTGTTCTTGAAAAAAATACTTTTATTGCTGCTTTATTTCCTAGAATCAATGTGTAATTTTTTCTTCACTCATTTTTTTTAGCTTCTTTTGGTTTAAATCATTTTAGTTCTTTTTAGGAAAGTATGTAATTTATTTATTTTTATAATAATTATTAACTACTACTGTTATTATCATTTTAAAAGTCTGCAATTCTCCTTTGACCCATAAGTTGTTTAGCAGCATTTTTTTCCCTGGGTGGAAAAGTTGTTTTGGTTTTTGTTTTTCTGTTCATATCTTGTTTTGTTTCAGTGTAGTCAGGAAAAGCTGTTTTTATTTGTCTTCTATAGAATTTATTGGAGCTAACTTTGTGGCTAAGATATGGTCAGATTTCTTAAATAATCATATATATTTATATGTCAGACTTCTAAACATATATTTATGAGTTGTAAAAGGAAAAGTAGATTCATGTACAGAGAAAACAAGATGAGCTTAAGCATTTTATTCATCAAGTTTTGCCCTTAATTCAAAGACTGAAAATCAACAATTCTCTTAAACTTTCTGGTAATTGATTTCTTCATCCGTTACATGAATTTATTGGACCAGATAATCTTTTTCAATGACTTTTGTGATGTGTGCAAAATTCCAAACATCCAAAGCTAACTTCAGGTGATTTTTTGAAAGGTAACTTTTTAAATGTTTACTGATTATGCACATGTTTGTATTTATTCCTTCATTTATAAAGTTGTATACCAGGTTCATGGTCCTGGTTTGTTAAATTGCTCTCTTTTTTTACTCAAAATACATAAAATTGTGTTGCAGATATCTTCTTTTTTAGTATCAGATGTTTACCAAAAAAAAAAGCTCAATATTTTTTTGCCATTTTGTCTAAAAATGAGTACATAGTGTAGACACACATTATATGTGAACACTTTGCAACTCTCAATTTTAAGCCTTACCACTCTGAAACACATGTTTTTCTATTTTTTCTCTGAAGCAGAGATCAGGAGATTGTATTATCTACTCTGAGATAAATAGATTATTTTTGTGGCTTTGGAAACGTCTAATTCAGAGATATACTTCTAAATCCAATCTAAACTTTAACTCAGTGAAATACTTTTGAGGTTTTTGGATTTTTACCACACAATAAGGCTAGCACACAAATAACTACTTCTGCAACTTTAAATTACCTTATATGTTTCTTGAAAAACTTGGCAGGGTTCATAGATAAATTTTCAATCTTCATTTTGTATATATCTGACAGTACTCCCAGACTAGGGAATTTCAGCAAAAAGATATTGGGCCCCATATCTTTGTTGGAAGTGATGTTCTTCTACTTTTTAAAACACTCATCCTGGATAACTAAAGTTGTAATCCGGGGTCAACGTTGAGAAGACAGTAGAATGTCCATTTCAATTGGATTGGATTGCAAGTTGATTCAGGATAGGCAAGCTTAAACTTGATAGTCAACAATTGTGACTGTCTCTTATCCATGTTTAATTTCCTGATAACCACAAAATTGATAGACTGGTATGTTTATTTAATATTCTAATGTTTTTATATCTTAGAATAAGCATCTTCTAACACAGGTGTGTGTGTGCGCTTGTGTGTGCGTGCACTCAAGTTATATGGACAGAGGAGAGATGTGCTTAGATATGTCACATGACATTAGCCTTTTTAACTTTAGTGAACATGCAAGAAAAAAAGACTATGGTTTTACTCTCAAAAAACATTAGTTGAAAAGAAGAGTCTAGTGTGCTAAACACAGTAGAGAGATACCTATAACTTAATTAGTGGAGTATAATTTTTTTAAATTATGCATTCTTTAATTTAGATTTCAGAAAGCGTATTTAATCTTCCATGTGTTCAGCTGTGCCATTTTCATGCTTAACCTCTGAATAGAGATTATGTTTACCAGTCTTATCTGAACACTTTCACATTTTTGCTTAATTAGAAACAAACAGACAAAAAGAGAAATGTTAAATTAAGTGGTAAGTTAAAAAATAACTACATATATGAAACATGTCAGGGTAACTTTCCTAGCATTGTGAAGGACTGGGCATTTTGGAAATTGAAGGTAGCCTTAAGAAGAATTAATAAATGGAATAGGGAACTAGCACAAACCCTCCCTCATGGCTGCAAGTTGCCACTAGTATTTTAACAATATTACTAGTAACACAATAATACAAACTAATATTTCTGAATATATAATAACTGCTGTATGAATTTGTTTCTGTTTATCTTTTTATATATCATTTTGTAAGTAACATCCATGTAGAATGAAAAACTCTGTCCTCATTACTAGCCTAACTTCTCATCCTATATCTTTCCCTTGTATCAATTAGGATGCTTCTGGCAATGCACAGTATAATACCTGAAAAAGCGGAGGGTTAGTTTGATGGTTTGGCATCTCAGTTATTTTATGTGTTATATATTTTTGAAATTCCCTGACCTTCCTCATATTCAGAAAATGGCAGATGCAGATCAAAAATGACATCTTTCTGAACAGCATCTAAAGACCAGAAGGGAAGGGAATTAAGAAGCATATTCCTCTTAAGTCTTTTTCATCAAGAGGATATCTATCCGCAAATCTTCACCCCAACTCCCAGGTAACTCCCCCACCTTCCTGTTATATCTCATTGGTTGACATAATTTTTGTTCCTAAATTCTTTTTTCTCACCATATCTATTCTGTACTCCAAGAAACAGACATCACATCATGCAGGATAGTCCATGTAAGAGATTTATCAGAAATAAAATATGTGAAGGATAAATGGTGAGGGAATAAGAGTAGGTAGGGAAAGTCTTAAGACCACAATGTAGATATGACACCTTTGAAAAATGAGAGAGAAAAAGGATTAGGCATTTCTCAGATAACTCTGAGAAAGTTTCAGCCATGTCGATGAGGAGCCCCTAAGAAAAGGTTGCCTATTGTAGGAATCCTTCATCAGGCAGGGTTGGTCCATCTCTAGTACCCACACTGCCCTCAGTCACTGATGGGAGGAGAATGAGGGGCATCGAGGCTTAGCATAAACACCATAGTGGATTCAAAAGGGCAGAAGCTGATGGAAGCTGTTAGTCTACTCTGTTTCCCTAGAAGTTCTCTTGAATGAGATCAGAGCAGCACAACTTCATGGCCACCACAGTTCACCCTTTGCTCTGCATAGATCCATTTCTCCACCCATATTCTGGAGCAACCACTTCATGGTTCCCTAAAGGAAAACTTAAAAAAGGAAAGTTAGTGAGACGTAGTACCATAGTCGCTGTCACTGCAGTTGTTCTTGGGAACACACCTGTTACTCATTCTCTTTGTTTCTCATTACACGTTTGAAAATTTCTATACGTCTAAATTTTCAACTTCAGTTACCACCTTCACAGGGTTTGATGGCTTATGTGGTTGTGTGAACTACTCCTATACCTTCCTTACTGTGAAGGACGTTGCTGGACAGAAGCTATGTCATGTGGAATTTTATGCTAATGAATCAGGTATATTGCAAATCTCCAGATAGTAGACTGGCTGAGGTTCTTTTGGCAGAAAAGTAAATCCATATGTTAAATATTCACATAGCTATGAGGATGAACTGTTGGCCTTTCTAAAATGGAAGGGACTTAATAGAATCTACTTGTCACCAAATGCCTGGTCGGTCTCTTTGAGATATAATTCAGTATGAGGGATTCATTATCTGCAGCCATGTGGATGACGTGGAGAACTGGGCTACTTGTTCATGAAACTTACATGTGCCCTTGGTTCTATTCAAGCTCCATGCTTCTGGTGGTGTTATGGGTTGAATTATATCCTCCTACAATGTACATTGGAGCTGAACCCCCGGTACTTGTGAATGTGACTTTATTTGAAATAGGGTCTTTGCAGATGTAATCAAGTTAAGAGGTTATTAGAGTAGGACCTAATCCAGTATGACTGCTGTCTTTAAAAATGGAGAACACCATTGAAGACAGAGATGTAGAGAGGATGGTATGTAATGCCAGAGACAAAAATTGGAGTGAGGCAGCTGTAAGCTAAGAAACACCAAGGGCTGATGGCCACCACCAGAAGCTAGGAAGAAGCAAGAAAGCATTCTTCTCTACAGGTTTCAGAGGAAGCATGGCCCTCTGACACTTTGATTTTTCACTTCTAACCTCAGAACTGTGAGACAGAACATTTCTGTCGTTGTAAGCCCACAAATTTGTGGTACTTTGTCATGGCATCCCTAGAAAACTAATACAGCTGCCTTTATAGAATATCAGTTTGGCTCAGTTGAATTATGTTTCTCAGAATAGCCTTTCCCATATATTTCAAATTGGTGGGCCACAGGAGATATTGTCGTACAGGCTTTGTAAGATGAAAGTGAAGCAGCAGCCACTTTGTTCTTTACATCTCAGAAGGTCAGGGCAGACAATTTTTTAATGCACACACCTTGTCATTTATCTGCTGGGTCGCCTCATTGGTTATCCAGGCATAAAAGAGGCCTTTCCCTACCCCACCCTTCCTGGATTCTCCTTCAACTTCTTTGACTCTTGGACCAATTGTCTGTTTAGCTCTGGGAAAAAGGATGTCAGGTTCTCCTGGGAGACACCTATTTTATCAGGATTGAAAGCAGTGAGAGATGACATGAGTTCCAGTCTGTCCCATGAGTCACAGCTCATGCTTGTAGTCATCAGCTCAGGCTTCTGGACTCCAGCTTGTTTTTGCTGGAGGGAAACATCCCCACCACGGTGCTCTGTTACACTGTTTCCACATAGACCATGCAGCAAGGCTTACAGCTGATCTCAGACTTGGCGAAACACTGTGTGCTAGTCCTGGAACAGGAGAACCTGGGAGGCTTGTGAGGAACAGCTCCAGGGTCATCTCCCATCCGCTTCCTCTCCACCAGGGAGCTGCTCGTTCTCCTTGCCACTCACATACTGATGAAGGTGGCACCTCCTCCCTCACCACCCTTAAATTGCAGCCGCAGAACATAAAGATGCTTAGCTAGAGCGTGACATGGTCTTTTTAACAATACGGTGTCCTACACCCTTGTTGCTTTGTCATATGGTCTTTTGGTTTGGGTGTCATCCTGTAAGACAAAACTGGCATCTTTGGCTACTCTTGCTTCAAACCTATATAAGTAAATAAATTCTGTGAATCTAGAAAGTATATGTTTTTTTAATGACAGACTCTATCAGCTTTGTCTGACACTTGCTGTCCTCAAGTTTATGTTCATTTTTTCCTTCTAATTGCCTGTCCTGTAAACCACAAACGATTCAAAGACAACAATTTGACCTTTGTTTAAGGTCAAAGTCATATTTTAAAAACTATGTATGTCTGTATATGTATTAATGTACATTTATAGATAGATAGACAGATAGACACACATACACACATGTATATTTATATATGAAGGGGAAAGGCAAATATTCCAATTTTGGGGGGATTACTGGACATCGGCACTGAATTAACACTAATCACTGGAGACCCACATCACTGTTGTTGGTCCACCATTCAGATTAGGGATTTATGGAGACTGGATAATCAACAGAATTTAGGCTCAAGTTGTTTTCACAGTGAGACCAATGGATCCTCACACCCACGCTGTGATTATTTTCTGAGTTCTGGAATGCAAAATTTGAATAAACTTCCTCAGCAGCTGGCATTGCTATAGGTTTCCTGAACCATAGAGTGGAGCTATTATTGTAGGAAAAGCATGTGAAAGCCACTTGAACTATTACTGCTTACAAAAATGGTGAGCCAAAAGCAATACTACAGTCCTTGGGAAATTGCAGTGATTAGTGCCATGAACATTTAACTTGAAAGATGATAGATACATGGTTATTCCTACCAATCTCCATTCAGTTCTCCTACTTGGCCTGTGAAGGAGACAGCTAAATCTTGGAGAATGAGAATGGATTATCGTACATTTAGTCAGTGGAGACTCTAACTGCAGCTACTCTTCTAGATGTATTTTAATTGCCAGAGCAAATCTACACATCACTTGGCACCCTGTATGCAGGAATTGAGCCGACAACTGCGCTTTTTTCACTGTATCTGTTAGTAACGGTCAACAGAGGCAGGTTTATTTCAGCTGACAGGGTCATCCTTAGGCTCTCCTGTTCTACCTTAGGATTATATCAACTCTCTGGCCCTATGTCATATCCTGGACCACAGGGACCTTGATCGACTTTCCTTTTTACTAGCCCAAGAACAAAAGAATCTGCAACAGATCCAGGCTTTCACGCAAGCTGATCTGCCAGTTGGGCCCTGTGAGTTAGCAGATCTGATGTTGCTTGGGATATCAGTTGTAAATAGAGATCCTTTATGGAGCCTCTGATGGCCTTATAGATGAAGCACAGGGCAGACCCTTAGGAGTTTTTGAGCAAATCTATGTTATCTGCTGTAGATAACTACTCTCCTTTTAAGAGAAAGCTTTTGGATTGTTAGCAAGCCTTGGTAGAGACTGAATGCTTCACCATGAGTTATCAAGTTAACAGGTGATCCAAGCTGCACATCATGACTCTTCAATCCATAGAGTTGGGCATGTACAGCAGCATTTCACAAAATGTAAGTAGTACATCCTGGAGGCAGATAAAATGCAAGAGGAAGTGGCGCAAATGTCCATTGTCTATCCTCCTGCTGCAGTGACTTCTTTCTCAATCCACGCATATGTGTTGATTTTGGAGGAGGTCATCAAGAGGAAGTAACCACCAGCTGACACGAAAGCCAGACCTGGGCAGTGGACAGCTCCTACCCACTCCCTGTCCTTGGAATGTGCATTTTGCTTGACTTCCCTGAGCTAGAAGCTGCTCTAAGGACACAGACTTGAGAGAGCAATGTGTTGTCAAGACCATATAGACAGTGTATGGAACTGAATCCAGTTAAGGCCTCTATATAAACTTTCAGGATTCTGGAGGTTGGGTTTGGAGATCTACCCATGTTGCAACCACCCAAGACAAGCTGCATACGTAAGTTCCCTTGCTTATTAAACCTGCCATCTACCAATATGGTGTGGCTTGCCTCTTTCTTTGGTCACTCTTTGCCCTCTGTGTATGGAGACCAGTTTGTGAACCAACAGTTGAACAGGTGACTTAAAAATAAAACTCAGCCTTGTTTCCTGATGGTTCTGTGCAATATGCAGACATTACCCAAAAGTGGACAACTGAAGCACTACTGCACCAATCCAGGATGGTCCCAAAAGACAGTGCTGACAGGAAATCCTCCCAGTGGGCAGGACTTCAAGCATCACAACCTGTTATTCATTTTGCCTGGAAGGAGAAATGACCAGAGATATGGCTCTTCCCAGCTTATGGACTGTGGTTCTGCAGCTCCAACCATCTGACAAAGGATTCTGAAACTACAGAGGTTAGCCTCTAGTTATTAAAATTTAAAAGGATCGTTAAGCATATTATTTCCCCATGTTGATTATTTATCTTCTATATATTTTTCTGTTGTGATTAACAGTTGAATATTTAAAATAGGAAGTTTACAAGTAATTTAAAAAATGAGTAGAAAATCCTGTTTCATAGCCAGATTTGGGGTGGAGTAAAAGAACCTCAAGAAACATCTTAGGTTTGTATAAATGAACTGAAAATAAGACTAAGAATAGGACTTCCCTGGTAGCGCAGTGGTTAAGAATCTTCCTGCCAATGTAGGGGACA
Source organism: Balaenoptera musculus (assembly GCF_009873245.2). Classification (NCBI taxonomy): domain Eukaryota; kingdom Metazoa; phylum Chordata; class Mammalia; order Artiodactyla; family Balaenopteridae; genus Balaenoptera; species Balaenoptera musculus. The sequence goes on along the minus strand of NC_045789.1, from coordinate 86,257,986 downwards.
CGGGTTCGAGCCCTGGTCTGGAATATCCCACATGCCACGGAGCAACTAAGCCCATGCGCCACAACTGCTGAGCCTGCACTCTAGAGCCCGCACGCTGCAACTACTGAAGCCCATGTGCCTAGAGCCCATGCTGCGCAACAAGAGAAGCCACTGCAATGAGAAGCCTGCACACCGCAACGAAGACACAACGCAGCCAAAAATAAATAAATAAATTATTTTTTAAAAAATGACTAAGAATAAGAACAAGAATAAGAATAATGACAACATAACCAGTTTGACTGCAGAATCTCAGTCCATTAGAGTATAAGTGTGGATAAATTTTTGTTGTCTGGTTGCTTTCAACTGTGCTCTATTAAATCTCCCATCCATACTAGTTTATGGAGACTCTTCATACTTGAGATGGTTTTCACAACTTTTCTGCTCCTTTTGGCTTTGAAAATTTAGTTCAGTCAATTTTTAAAACTTTAATCTCTTATCACATCCAAGGTTCTTTTCCTCCTCCCTCACAGGCAAGCCTAATGTATGGGAACAAATGGTCTTCTCTCTAACACCCCTTCTTTTTTTCCTATTTCATCTTCTCTGAGATTCGATATTTTTAAAGGACTTCACACTAGCACATGGCCTGCAATTGAAAGTGGAACAAAATGTAAAAATAAGGAAAGACTAGCCTCTAAACATATTCCAATCTCCACCTATAGAATGCTTATGTACAACTTGTTTTCTTTATCCACTGGCTGGCTGCCTATCTATCTATCATCTATCTATCTATCATCTACCTATTTACCTATATAGGTGTGCATAGAAAACTGGGATTATAAATAAGGTGATAAAAATTTTTACACACTTATGCAGTTATACTCAGAACTATTTTTTATGACTGTCCTTGGGATCCTAATGCATTTGTACTTGCATCACTCTATAAATACCAGCGTGCTATGACTGTTCTAAAAAGCATGGTGATGATTAATCCTTTTATATTGGACCACTTTAGATTTTGCACTGTGGATAAAGAAATACCTATTGATAAGGCTGCAGTAGACCTTAAAGATAATTTAGGGAAGAGAAATAAGACACCCAGATTCATCAGGAGCTGCAACTAGAATTCTCCTCTCCTGTTTTCTACATCCGTTTGTAAAATGTGAATTAATCAGTGGTGGGAAAGTATTAGCTTTATTATTCACATTTATAAAACACATAGGTATAGAGCCTGGCTGTTTCATGTGGTATGTGTAAGAAAGGAAATAACAATGAATAAAATGTCTCCTAGCATAGACATTCTAAACCCAAACAATCAATAAGTCATTAGAAGAGGTGGAAAGACTTAACACCATTATAGACTGATATGCTATATTAAAGCAGTACTCCTTGGTCACATCTTAGTAAAGTGTAATTCTGACAAACGTTAGCAAAGGGCGGGGGGATTTATTTGAAGATTGTTGGAAAGGTACCAATAATTGGAAGAAGTGATGGAGGGCAAAGTCTGGAGAGGAAGCCTCAACAACTGGAATATTAGGGGCTTAACACCAACTCTCTCCCTCTTTCTGTCTCTTAACTCCCTCTCCCTTTCTCTCTCTTTAACTTTGAACTTTATTCCTGTTCACTTTGGAGGGACTTCTTTACAGAGAGTGGCCTGCACTCACATTTTTAGAGCCCCACGATCAGAATGAGAAGGAACTGTTGTAGCAAGCTGCAGCACAACAAGATGAGAAAGGACACAACTAGGTTTATGGTGGGAGGATTCCTACCAATTAGCTGTTTTCTATGGCTGTGTAGGTAGAGTGAGGCAATCAGAAGGCAGTTTGCTTTCTGGCCTCTTCACTTTTCTGAGTAATGAAGAATATTTTCTAAAAGTGGCTGGTGTTCACAACCTATGGTACCTGGAAGAATCACTGTGAATTAGACACTCCTCCCCAACCACCACCGTCATCACCATTAGAGTTTACTGATCTATTGAAAATAATGCCTTGGATAAACACATGCTCAAGATAATCAGTAAGAGTAGGCTTCCAACACCATAGACTACTGCTTATTTCGTAGTTACCAACAAGGGACAATTTCACTGAAATTTTTCTTTATTTGATTCTGAAAAAGGTTGTTGATATTTATATTCCAAATGGAGTTACAATGCAATATGAAGATGCTCAGAGATTTAGAGTTGTATGAATGGTTTTAAATATCCCTGCAGAGCACAACAACATAGCCGACAGAGAGCCCTCAGGCCCCCTTCTAGGCACTACCACAGCATATATTATTACATGCCACACTAGGGCTGAAATTGCAAGCTTGACATTAGATTGGAAAGAAAAGAAGAAGCAGAAGAAGAAGAAGAATCAGTTTCCCTCTCATATATTGCTGCACATTTTTAAAAACTTTTTTTGGCATGACTTTATTTTTCTCAGACCAGGTTAAGATTCAGAGCACAGCTGAGGAAAAGGTATAGGGATTTTCCACATATCCCCTGCCCACACGTACACATAGCCTCCCCCATTATCAGCATGCCCCCCAACAGCAGTACCTTTGTTACAACTGATGAACCTACGCTGATATATCATAAATACCCAAAGTTCATAGTTTGCCTTAGGGTTCACTCTTGTTGTTATACATTCTGTGGATTTGAACAAATTTATAATGACATGTATCCATCATGAGGGATCGTACATAGTATTTTCACTGCTCTAAAAATCCTCTGTGCTGTGTCTATTCATTCCAACCCCTGGCAACACTGATCTTTTAACTGTCTCCATAGTTTTGCATTTTTCAGGATGTGGTATATTTGCAATCATACAGTATGTAGCCTTTTCAGATTGGCTTATTTCACTTAGTAATATGCATTTCAGTTTCTTCCATGTCTTTTCATGACCTGATAGTTCATTTTTCAAGTGCTGAATACTATTCCCTTGTCTGGATGTACCACTGTTTATTTATCCATTCACCTACTTAAAGATATCTTAGTTGCTTCCAAGTTTTGGCAATTATGAATAAAACTGCTATAAACATCTGTGTACAGTTATTTGTGTGGACATGTTTTCAACTCCTTTGGGTAAATACGAAAGAGAACAATTGTTGAATCATATGTTAAGAGTATATTTAATTTTGTAAGAAACTGCCAAACTATCTTCCAAAATGTCTGTACCATTTTGCATTCCCACCAACAATTAATGAGAGTTCCTGTTGCTCCACATCTTTGTCGGCATTTGGTGTTGTCAGTGTTCTGGATTTTGGTCATTCTAATAGGTGTGTAGTGATATTTAATTGTTGTTATAATTTAATTTTCTTGATGATGTATGATGTGAGCATCTTTTCACATGCTTATTTGCCATCTGTATCTTCTTTAATGCTGTATCTGTTAAGGATTTTGGCCTGTTTTAAAATTGTGTTGTTAATTTTCTTATTGTTGAATTTTAAGAGTTCTCAGTATATTTTTGATAATAGTCCTTTATCAGATATGTCTTTTGCGAATGTTTTCTCCCAGATTGTGGATAGTCTTCTAATTTTCTTGGCATCGTCTTTTCAATAGCACGAGATTTAACTTAATGATGTTCAAATTATCAGTTATTTCTTTTATTGAGCATGGCTTTGGCATTGTATCTAAAAAGTCATCTTCATACCCAATGTCATCTAGTTTCTCTGCTATGCTGTCTTCTAGGAATTTTATAGTTTTGCATTTTACATATAGGTCTGTGATCCATTTTGAGTTAATTTTTGTGAAAGGTGTAAGGTCTGTGTCATTTTTTTGCACGTGGATGTTCAGTTGTCCCAGCACCATTTGTCAAAAAGACTGTCTTTGCTCCATTGTATTGCCTTTTCTCCTTTGTCGAAGATTAGTTGACTATATTTATGTGGGTCTACTTCTGGGCTCTCTATTGTGTTCCACTGATCTATTTGTTTATTCTTTCACCAATACCACACTACTTTAATAGTGATCTCTGTTAACTTTATCTTTAATCTTGAAGTTGGACACTGCCCGTCCTCCAACTTTGTCCTCCTTTAATATTGTGTTGGCTATTCTGGATCTTTTCTCTTTCCATATAACTGATCTTAATGGAAAAGCTTCAGTTTTCTTATCATTAAGTATGATGTTAGGTGTGGATTTCTTATAGATATCTTTATCAAATCAAGGAAGTCCCCCTCTATTCCTAGTCTACTGAAACTTTTGTAATCATGCATAGATGTTGGATTTTGCCAGTTGCTTTTTCTGAATCTAGTGATAGAATCATGGGACTTTTATTTTTTAGGCTGCTGATGTGATAGATTATATTGATTTTCAAGTGTTGAACCAGCTTTGCATACCTGGGATAATCCTGCTTAGTTGCTGCACGTTTTTAGCTCACATGTCGTTGTAAATATGTGCTCAGTTCTCTAAGATAAGCATGTGATTATTTTGGCAAGTAATTAAAATATTTAATAAACTAAATAAAATTTAGCTTTATATTCATGATTTTAAGATAAACAAAGATGGCATAAGATTCATGTCAATTTTAAAATGCATTGATTTTTAGCCATTATTATATGTGTGGCTTCCAAAGAAATATTTTAGGCTAATTTAATTTTAACCACCTGCCCTGATGTCTCTTGTTTAAACCACCATCATCTGTCACCTGTGTTACTGCAATAACTCCTAATAGGTGTCTGCCTTTACTCTTGTTGCCCTGTAATGTACCTTTAATAGAGTAGCTAAAATGACCCTATGTGAATATATGTCAGATTATGACAGTGTCATGCTCAAAATCTCCAGTGATGACCCATCTCAATCAGAGTAAATGACAAAGACTGTACAGTGGTTTTGAAAACCTTACATGATCTTGATTCCTTTATCTCTCTGAACTTGTCTCACATTATTCTCACTGTCACAGACTCTCTTGCAATCACACTGGTTTCCTTGATATTCCTGGAACATTCCAGGCTAACTCCTGCTTCAGAGTCTTTTCTCTTACTGTTTCCTGTTCTTGGAAGTTCTAATGGATACATTTATGGCTTAGTGGATATCTTACCACTATCCACTTTCTGATCTTTACTCAAACATCACTTTCTCTGTAAGACATTCCACGTCAATCATGTTCAAACATGCAACTGTCTTCAACAGATCCAGTATTTCCAATCTCAATCTCCTGCTTGGTTATTTTCCATAGCACTTAAAATTTTCTAATGTTATAGATAAATGTGTAGATAGTGTGATGGCTGATTTGATGTTTCAACTTGATATTTGGTCAAACATGATTCTGTATTATCTCTGTGTGGGTGTGTTTGGACAAAGTTAACATGAAATTGGTAAATTGAGTAAAGCAGACTTCCCTCCTTAAATTAGATTGGACTCACCCAGTTTGTTGAAGGCCTAATAGAACAAAAAGGATGGCCCTTCCCCAAGTAAGAGAGAATTTTTCCTGCCAGACTGCCTTCAAATTGGAACATTGGCCTTTTCCTGTATATATATTCAGAATATGTGTATATTATATTCAGAATATGTATATATTTTCAATATTAGCATTTACAAGGCTGTTTCTACACAACGATAAAATAAATTTTTAAACAATCTGCAATCTCCCATCATTTTCATTGAATTCCACCAAACCAGAATGTGTGAGAAAGTAAAGAAACAGAGTTATGTGTGTTAGTGGAAATTTCTGGATATAGTCACTTCAGTAATTTTGATCATCTTTGCCACTAATCTCCCTCACAAGATTGCTTATATAATTAATTGCCTAAAGCCGGGTTTCTGAAGCAGTTAAAAAAATTAAATCTCATAAGCAATTCTAATGATCACACAGTCATGGCCAAAGGAAAGGGAAGCAAATACAGTTGTTTTTGTTTTGATGATATAAATAGTCGATATTTCAGACTTGAATTCATTATTTTCAGCAGTGGCATTGCTATAATTCATTAAGAATCTATCTAATTGTGTGGAGCTGCTGCAAACCATTGTATCATTATTAGTCTTCAAGATTTCTCTCTTGACTCAACAAATAGATTATGCATTACTTGGGGGGATGACCTGTTTGTATCACCTTGCGTGTAGTAGACCCTCAACAAGTTTCTATTAAAAATGATAAGGAGATTGACAATAAATGTAAACCCTCTGCCAATAATCATGCCAGACTTAACTGCCTATGTGAAATCCTCCAAAGTCTTTTCTACCAAAGAAAATACAAATTACTCAGCCTTGTAGTCAATGCTGTCTTCAGTTCTTCCTCACGTTTCATGACATATCCTTCACTACCTCTTTTATTTTCCTAATGCACCAGCCAAATAAATTGCTTCTTGTTTCTGAAACATGATCCATTTTTTGTCATCTTTGTATCTTTATCCATGCTGTCCCTTCCAACCTAAATGAAACAAAACAAAAACTTTTCTACACTACTCTTACTGAAATAATTTCATGATAATTGAGGTTATCTTGAAAGCTGTGTCCTCAATCCTAACTCATCTTCTCAACAAGAGTGTACTCCTTCTTAATAATCCCCAAATTTATATCACTCTTAAAGCTGATTTCAATACATATGTAAGAAATAACCACTTAATTGAGGTCGATTTCTTAAAAATAGAATCTATATTTTAAATCTTCAGTATCAGATTGAGTCCCCAGAGGTATCTGTTGAACTGAATTGAAGAAATTATAAACAGAGTTATCTCAAGACATGAGGAAAGTTTTTCAAATGATTTAAAGAAAAATTGCTTTTCACCAGCTCTGATGAACATTTTCAACTTCTATATCAGGAGATTCACAAAGAAAATCCATGTTTACAAATAAATGAATACTGAACAAGAGTGTAAGCAGGACTTTGGTAATCTTTCTAATGTATCCTGTGTTCTTTTCTTTTTCTTTCTAACAAGGCTCTTATTTTCTAATATTATAACATGTACTACAGTGAACTAAAATGTTCGTGCTTCTGGCTGTCTTACTAGATGATAAGCTAGTTGGTGTCAAGCACTCTGTTTATACTCCTCATTGTATATCCATCATCTGGCATGGTGCATGGCATCTAGCAGTTTCCTGAGGTAGAAATCCATGGTATAGTGGATAAGGGCACTGGTTTTGGAATGAGACAGATATGTCACTGAATCCTGTTTCTCTTACTTCACATTTGTGTTAATTTGCTCAGATGCCAATTTGAATAATCATTTTATTAGTTTTTAAAATTAGTTTTATTGGTTATTTTGCTGAGACACTAATTTGCAATTTCTTCGTATGTAAAATGGGGACAATAAAAGCAGCCAACTCAGAGAGAGGATTGTTGTGAGAATTCAAGTGCTTAATGCTAAAAATTATTTAATGCAATCCAAGACCATGTCACAGAAGGAAGTTACATGCTGTAAAATATAGTTACTTTTTTAAAAGTGTCCAACACTTTCCAAAATTATATTTAAATTATGGCTGCCATTTATTTGTAGAAGATCTTCCTGAAATCAATGCATCGTTACGATAATTACCTGCCTTTCTCTTAATTAATCATGCAACATACAACTGGCTTTGAAATTAAATGGGCCTGTGTTGAAATGAAACTCTTACTGGAACTGGTTATGTGACCTTGGATAAACTATTTACTTTTTCCAAGCCTCAGTTCCTGCATGCCTCATGAGTAAAATGAATATAATGGTAACACTCTCAAAGAACTGTGGGAAAATGAATGAAGCTATTGCACCATTAAAAAAAAAACCAAAAAACAAAAAACCTTTCAGTTGCATTAATAGAAAATCTCAGTATAGAGGGTAGGAAGTTACTGAGAGGACATAATGGCCAGTTGACCCACAAGCTGGATCCTGGCAATCGGACGCTCCTCACCCCCAACCCCTGTCCAATGTACATTCTGCCCACAGTTATCACAGCTGGAGCCATTTTCAGAAACGCAGCCCTCTGAGAGAGCATGTGTTGTTTAGGCCTTCGCATTGGTAAACATGACTGAACCCAGTTAAGGTCTCCATATCAACATTTAAGACTCTAACAGGTGGGTGTGGAGATCTACTCTTGTGTCACCCAAGGAAAGCCTCATATGTAAGATCTCTTGCTTATTAATCCTCCCACCTGCCAAACTGGAGTGATCTGCCTCTTTTTTCAGTCTCTCCTTGCCCTGCATGTACAGAGACCATTTTCAGATTTCACCTGAGAAGCCCCTGAGGTTTCAAACCAACAATTGGTGAGCGAAACAGGAGAACAAAGAAAAAGGCCGTGGGAAAGAGACATCCGCTGGGGAAATCCTGGGTTAGCCACTGACCTCTAAGTGGGGGAGGGGTGTCCCATAGGTTAGGTGTGTATGGATTGACACATAAGTACAGGGATGCCCCCAAAGTGCCAGCTGATATGATGCAATTGTCTGAGTAACTGCCGAGAACACACTGCAGCACAGAAGGGAAACGAATGGCTGTGAGGTGGACAGGCCTCTACTGTGGGCAGGTCAGCTGGACACTGATGCCCAGCCAGAGCTGAAGCTCTAGTTAGACAGTTGGAAGAAGAGCTGTGATTAGAGGAGGACTTGTAGGCTTCCACTGCTCTGCTAGCTTCGGGGCTGGAAGACAAGGTGGGAGAGCAGGATAATACACTGAAGACCTTAGGTGCCATTTTGTGAAGCTAGGAGGGATCAACGTGCTGCAGATTAAGGTTTGAGCACTTGTGACAAAGCCTGATTGGGACACTAAGAGGTGGAATCCCTGGGAAAGTGAGGAGAGCTAAGGGGAGGGTGTTGCGGTGATTGACAGTGAAAGGAACAAAACTGCCTGTGCTGTTCCACTCCAAATACAGAGGAAAGCAAAAGCACAGCAACAAAAACCCCAGCCCCAGTAAATAGCTGTGTTTTCAACTGTAGACTTCAGCTGCTCCTGTGGTGCCCAGTCATGGAATAGGCATCTAATGGAAATGCCTTTCTACAGTGGGCCCACTTGTGTGCCAGGCAAACAAACCAACATGTTTGATGTTTGAATATACTGTAGAAGCCAGGGGTCTTCCTCACTAAGATAAGCACACACACACACACATACACGGCCCAGCAGTCAGAGACACTATAGAAGAATCCAGCAAAAGCTTGAGCAGTTGCAAACCCAGTGCTATTTCAACCTAAGAGCTGAGTCAGCAGATCAAGAAAAATATGCATGAGGTACAAAATGGCTGCTGCCTCCTTTCTGCCTTCCAAATCTTCTGAGAATCTTCCATGTGGCCACAATAAGTAGAAATACACACTAAAGAGAATTCTGGGAAATGTAGTTCAGCCTAGCCAAGTAAACACATTACAAAACCTCCACACAGGTTTAGACCTAGGGTGGGAATCAGCCTGCTCAAAGCACAGAGAATGAAACCCAGAGAGATTTATACTGTTACTGAAAGAATGGACAATGTGGATGTGGTGGCAAGACAGCAAGACATCTCCAGTGGATCTATTTAAACCGTCCAAAGTTGAGCCTACCACGTGACTAACACTCAGTATTGATAAAGTGAACAAAAAAGGCAACAAACAAACCTTTGATTTGAAAACTTTTAGGAAGTCTAAAATGTATTCAGTGAATACTCTTTGTGTACTTATGGGCTTCTCTGCTGCAAAAACACTGGTTCTTTTTAAATTTTTATTGCAATATAGTTGATTTACAATGTTGTGATAGTTTCAGATGTACAGCAAAGTGATTCAATTATACATATATATATATATATATAAATATATATATTCTTTTTTTTACATTCTCTTCCATTATAGGTTGTTATAAGATATTGAGTATAGTTCTCTGTGCTGTACAGTAGTTCCTTGTTGGTTACCTATTTTATATATAGTAGTGTGTATCTGTGAATTCCAAACTTCTAATTTATTCCTCCCCCCCCGCCACCTTTCCCCTTTTGGTAACCACAGGAAAAAAAGAGAAAACACTGGTTCTTAAAAATCCAGAAATGATTATATCTTTGCCATAAATTTTTTTGCTTTCCTACTCTAACCCATGTTTTATTTTTGTGGCTCATCGTGGTGTGATCTCCCTCATTAATGTGACACAAATCTTAGTTCATTGGAATGAAAAATAAAGGATGAAATAAAGGATAACACTGTGGTTATTTTCCTCAAATATCCTGGATACTTTGGTTAAGCAAAGACAATAAGCAATATTCATAAACTGTTCTGCTCTTTAAATTCCTACAAGAAAACTGGCATTTCATTTAATGGAAATCTTCTTCATAACCATGCCCTCCCCATGAAAACAGTCATTTGACACATTAGCGCATGTATAGGTCCATTATAAAACGTAAACACTTCCATTAGATAAAACACCTAAAATAATTATGAAAAATGTTCTTTTTCTTCCAAAGTATTCAAATCAAACACTCAGTAGTACAATATGTTTTAGGTTAATTATTTTAATCTAGTTTTAATTAAGTTCATGTTTCCATGCCAACAAATGGTTTTTAAATTGTTGAAATCTTGATGTTTCAGAATATGACTAAAATTAATTACCTAAGAGCATTTAACTCAATTTTTTGGAACCATGTAGTGCAATTTTAGCATCACTGTAGCAATGATTTTAATATTAACAACTTTGAAAAAAACTGCACTGCATTATAAGGTTTACCTTTATATTCCAAATTTTGGGCATTTTTTTTTTTGCTAATGCACACCTACATGATTATATACGGTTTTACAAAAATAACATTAGGTATACAAGGAGACACAAACACAGGCACACACTTGCCAACTAGCTATCAGGCCCAAATGATCCCCATTTCCAAACATTCAAAGTATGTTTTCTGGGAATATTGTACTATTCCTATACATCCAAATGGAAGATTAAAACCAACAACCAAACAGGTGGCTTTGGCCTAATTTATAAATTCCACTTCTCTTACTGACATGCTTAGAAAAGAGGATATATTCTCAATCTGAGATAATGACAAACTTGACTCACAAATGCCTAGAAATAGGGGTATACCAAGTGAGAAAAAATTTTATACACCACAGAATTATACATTTATATTTGTATTGGCTTTTCTTAAAATAGCCTAGTTTTTGTCAGGATTTTACAGGCAAATGAAAACCATTATTCAACAGAGTTATTTCAACAGAGATAATTGAATGTAGGGAACTTGTCACACAGGTATAAGAGACCTGAATACACAGAGGGAACACTGAGTGACTCAGAGATAATAACTGCATGAAAAATCTATCATCACTAGTGATGGAGAAGAAAGGGATTAGAATGGGATTAACAGAACATAGAAGCTTAGAGGAGGGGCTCCACAGAGCTGGGGCTCAGAACTGATGAGGGGTTGTTACCTGGTTGCTGCTGGTATCTCTGAGGGTATGTCACATAGCTGATTCTAGATGAGCGAAGGATGCCTGAGGTTGCAACCAACTGATGATGCTTTAGCAAACTGCTGCTGCTGGGGTGATGTGTTGCTGCTCCTAAGGGATTCTGCCAGGAACAGCATACAGAATAAGCGAAATCCTTTGCTTTCTTTTTAATCTCCTCTGTGTCTCCTAATGGTTGGATATAATGAGGTGGCAGCTAAAAAAGAACCACAGTTTGCATGGTGTCAGCCACAGAATCACATAGTAATGGCACATGTAATTAAAACGTGAATTTGAAGCTGTAAGACAATAGGTAGCACGCTGCAGTTATAATTTATTTTTCTCAGCTGGTCTGTTAATTTCTCTCTGACATTAAATGCTTCTCTATTCCTCCTGGAGTTTTCAAGGTTGCTTTCAATCGCTCCCTTCCTCCTAATTTCCACCTTACATTGAAGTTCCTGGTCTTTCTCATCCAATCAATGTCTAATGGCCCTACTCCTCCATTTTATCAGTGTCTAATGGCCCCACTCCTCCATTTTATCAGCGTTTTTATGCATGACTGTATTCCAGTTTTTCCCATCTTGAAAGCTCTGCCCACCTAAAATTTTCAAACACTGCTCAAAGAATCCATTACCCCTGTCCTCTTCTAATTTAAATGATAAGAGGGGGAAAGCAGATTTACAGAGGGGAAAAAAAAACTGTTAAATTTATAGTTAAATCAAGATTGAAAAACAAAATCATTAAATGCAAACTATGGGTGAGGCATGAGGTTAGGTTGTCTCTCCAATTTAATGGGGTATGTGACAGTGATAGAACATTTAAATTTCTTCATTTTAAAAATAAGGGTTTCAATGCATTTACTGATTTGCTCATGGATTGTTATGAGGGCTAAAATAACAAAGCTATAGAAGTGTGTTGCCAACATTAGGACCCCAATAGAAATGATAGGTGCATGAAGGATTCTGTAGATTTGTTTCAGAGAATGGTGACATAAAACTTTACTGGTACTCACTCTGGAACAATCAACATAGAGTTACTCACCTAGGAGGTGAAAAGTATGCCTGAAATTTAGTGTATCTGCTCTTGGTGACTTTCAATTTGAGATTCATATTTAATATCACACTTTCTTTGCAATAACCTTGATGTATGGCCTATTTCATCAATACAAAGCCACATAGCCTCACACTATAGCTTGGTTTCAATTCATATGATTATTACCTACTCTTGGAGGTGTTGCCCAGGAAATCCTGAAGTGAATTTTGCATATACTGCAAGAATCTACATTAACTTAGATGAAGTACTCCAAGCATACCATGAAAATTTGATGGTAGTTCAGCTAGGCATTTTTACCTGATGTAGGAATAAACATTCTAATTTATTAATATTGATAATTTTAAAGAAAGAATATATTAAGTTATAAAGCATAAGGGATTAATGGGGGGAAGAAATAAAATAATGTAGCTTAATAATAGAATCCTTCCTTGATATTTCTTTATAAAGTGTTACAGATGGCACCTTCCAGAAGAAGAAATTCTGATACTATTCCTAGTAAGTCTGATGAGAAAGTCTGAAGTTTTTTGGGGAGAAAGATAAACTTCAACATATACACAAGTTACACACTTGTCCCTGAATTCTGTGCCATATCAATATGTTAACTTGTGTATGTATGATGATTGAATGTTCAAGATAAAGAAGCAATGGAGATCACTTGATTTGGGGGTGCAAAAGAACATTTTGTCTCTGCATTGCAACTTAGAGCCCTGAAACAAAGAGAGCCACATGAAAACACTTGGCTTGGGTCACTGGTAAAGCGTGCTCCTAAGAAAAGATAAGATTAATGTGCTTGCTTAAGAGAAGGCTCTTATCTGCAGCAGGCTTGAATATTAAGAACCTTCAGCCTTGTTCTCTTTATGGGAATGTGTTTGCTGGAATAGTTCATCCCATCAGAAATGTAACTTACATCCTGACTGGTGAGACACCTGAAGAGCTAAGTCGGGGCCATTGCTGTCAATGGAAGCGTTGCCTGAAAAGAGACCACAAAATAGGACTGAATATTTGAGAAGAGCTTATGTATAACCATTTCAGGAATAAGCTGACACATGCCCGCAATAAAATTCAGAGTCAAAAATAGAGGCCGATCAGCATTATGCTAAGTCAAATCACTGCAGTGAAATGAGAATAAATAACTATGTGCTTGGAACAGGATGACCTCAGGGAATCACAGTTTTAGTGAATTGCTCCAGCTCACAAAGGCATTTTAATATCATGAATTATCAAATTTAAATAAAAATATAAGAGCCTGCAGAAGTAGAAAAATCATACCTCATACATAGATCACTGTGAGTTACCCTTTTCGAGATTTTGTCAAAAATAAAGTTATATTTGAATTTAATTGTTGACCTACATATTATCATATCAAAAATCCAACTAAGTACAATATTTATTGAGAGGAAAAATAAATTAAAATGTACTTATAACATTTCTTTTACATGATTTTTTTAAATTTCACAGATCTATTTTTTTTACGTGATTTTTTAATTGAGAAAAACTTGATTTTTTTTCTGTAGGTCTTCATAAAACAAACATAAAAAAGAACAACTGCAAATATTTTATATATCTGGCAAAAAGTAAAGGCAATTGCTTGGATAATTGAAGTATAATGTATGGTAAAAGTTAGAGACTGTGCTGGTCAGCTCTGATTTAAACCAGCCCTTGCAAAAATATATTCCAAAGAATACCAGTCCTAAAAAAGTGCTGCATGAACACACACACACACACACACACACACAGACACGCAGAATTTTTTAGGATTTATATTTTATCTCTCCTTCTTAGGAACTTAAAAATGAACACTAAATTTAGTCTCTGTAAATGCCTGGATTAAAGAAATCTTAACTTTTAGTAACTCAGCATCTACTTGTGCAATGAAAAAGTTTTTTCTCTAAACACCTATTTATATCTTGTATTAGTAGTATTCCATTTCATACCTGTTAAGAAATACTAACGTAACCACTTAGGAGAGAGAGTTCTCTAGGCTCTCCTGGCAGACCTCATAGATAGAGGTCTTGTATGACTACTTGCTAGCTCATCTCATGAATTTACATCCACTCTCCTCACTTTAAATTGACTCCTTTGTTTAGTCTTCCACAGGCTAAGGAATGATATGGTTATTTCTCATAACTTCATATTCCTCCATAGTCAGAACTTCATATCTCTTCATAATCAGAAGTGTGGTAATGAAAATGCTCATGGAAACCATCTTGAAAACTTGTAATTACTTGACGTTTAATGGAAAGTTTTATTGAGATAATGGTAGATTCACATGCAACAGTAAAAATAATACAGAGTAATCTCATGTACACTTTACTGACACACACTTTGTAAACAATCTGTGCCTTAAGATTGGGTGGAGTAATATTCTAAGGCTTGTGCCTTTCCAAGTAAATTTTAGAATAAGCTTTTTTATGTCTACAAAATAACCTGTCTGGGATATTGATAGGAATTGCTTTAAATCACAGACCAGTTTTCAGAGAACTGACATTTTTTTATGTTAGGTTTTCCCATCCATGACCACACTATGTCTTTCAGTTTACTTAGTTTTTCATCTCTTTTTTTTTTTTTAATTTCTTTCACTGGCATATTCTATTTTCAACATGTAGATTCTGTACCTGTTTTGTTACGTGCATACCTATGTATTTCATTATCTTTAGCGTGATTGTAAATGATTTTGTGTTTTAATTTCATTTTCCACACGTTCATTGTTACTAAGTAGAAATGCAGTAAATTTTAGTGTACTGACATTGTATCCTGCAAACTTTCTGTGCTCATTATTATTTTTGGAGTTTTTGTTTTTTTGTTTTGTTTTGGTTTTCTTTGGATTTTTACATTAAAAAAACAGAGATGATTTACTCCTTTCTAATCAATATTTCTTCTATTTCATCATGCCTTATTGCAGTGGTTAGAGCTTCTAGTATTATGCGAATAAGAGCGATAAGAACAGACATCCTTGCTTTATCCTTGATCTTAAAAGGAACATATTCAGTCTTTTACCATTAAGTGTATGTAATGTTAGCTGTAGGTTAATTGTAGATGCTTTTTATCAAGTTAAGAAAACGTCCTTATAATGGTAAAATAAATAATGCTGAGAAAATTTATCATAAATTTTGTTATATGCCTTTGCTGGATTAATTTATAAGATTGTATGATTTTTTTTTCTTTAGCCTGTTGATATTATGGATTGAACAGATTGATTTACAAATGTTGAATCATCTTTATATTTCTGGAATAAACCCCAGTTAGTTATGATATAAAATTAATTTTATTTATTGCTGAATTGTATTTGCTACTATTTTGATAACAATTATTGTTTTTAAAGTCTTGATAAATATTGGTCTGTACTTGTTTTTTTTGTTTGTTTGTTTTTATATTTATTTGACTTTTTTTATATCAGTGTAATCCGAGCTTCATACAGTGAATCAGGGAATCATCTTTTCCATTCTATTTTCTGGAAGAGTTTGTGTAGAATTGGTGTCAATTCTTTATTATTTATTAGGTAGAGTTCTCCAGTAAAGCCATCACAGTATGGAGATTTGTTCTTCTATAACTTTTAAAATACATATGCAATTATTTTAATGGTTGTAAGAATTCAGACTATTGATTTCATAGCCTGAAATTGATTGATTGGATTTTATAGTTTTGAAAGAATTTTTTTCTTCTCAGTTGTTGAATTTATGAGCACACATGTATTCATAGTATTTCCTTATTATTCTTTTAATGGGTACAGGGCCTAGTAATATCTCATATCATTTCTGATATCAGTGATTTATGTGTTAGTGTCTTCCCCATTTTTCAATGTTTCTGTCAGTCTTCTTAGAGTTTTATCAATTTTATTGAATTTTTTAAAGCAACAACGTTTGTTGAATTGGTTTTGCTGCTGTTTTACTATTTTTAATTACTTTGATTTTTGCCCGTCTTTAGTATTTCCTTTATTCTGCTTCCTTTGGTTTTGTTTTACTCCTCTAGTTTCTTTGGGTATAACTTAGGTTATTGATTTGAGTCTTTTCTTCATTTCTAGTTTAAGTATTTCATGGTATAAATTTTCTTATTTTCTTCTTGGAACTTATTTAGCTGTATCTCACATATTTTGATATGTTGTGTTTTCAGTTTCGTTTCAATTCTATATATTTTTTCAATTTCCTTTGAGACTTTTTTTTTTACTTCTTCTTCTTCTCCTTCTCCTTCTCCTCCTTCTTCTTCTCCTTCTTGTTCTTCTTCTTCTTCTTCTTCATCTTCTTCTTCTTCTTCTTCTTCTCCTTCTTCTTCCTCTCCTTCTTCTCCCCCTCCTCCCCCTCCTTCTCCTCTCCCTCTTCCTCCCCCTTCTTTTCCTTCTTCTCTTCGTTTTGTGAGAGAACTACAATAGAGAAGGCCAAGGCAAGTTAGCAAGTCCTAGTCATTCCTTGGTGATGGAGAAAGAACCTGTGCATAAGACAATGATACAACAGAGAGAGAGAGAGAGAGTGAGCACACGCAAAATGATGGATCTAGTTGAAAAATTTCATGACAAAATCCATCTCCAAAAATGTTAATGTTACAGAGAAGAAGAAAAATAATAAAGACTTTTACATTTAAAAATGAAGGGCTTCCCTGGTGGCGCAGTGGTTGAGAATCTGCCTGCCAATGCAGGAGATACGGGTTTCGAGCCATGGTCTGGGAAGATCCCACATGCCGCGGAGCAACTAGGCCCGTGAGCCACAACTACTGAGCCTGCGCGTCTGGAGCCTGTGCTCCGCAACGAGAGAGGCCGCGATAGTGAGAGGCCCGCGCACCACGATGAAGAGTGGCCCCCGCTTGCCGCAACTAGAGAAAGCCCTCGCACAGAAACGAAGACCCAACACAGCCAAAAATAAATAAATAAATAAATTAATTAATTTAAAAAAAAAAAAAATGAAGATTCCTCTTAAATGATCAGATTAACCATGGAAGAGAATTGTCTTTGAAATTGAAGTAGGGGGAAATTCAAGCCTGAATACGTCCAATGTTAACATTTGTGGATCCGACAGAAAGATTATAAATGGGGTCCACATACCATAAGTCTAAATTACTTAAAGTTATAAATCAAGGTAAGCAGCTATTAAAACAAATGTTTCATCTTCTTATCCTGACAAATATACGTCAAGAACAATCTTAAAACCCAGTTGCAAGTTTAGATAGATATCCACACAGAAAATGGCAATGCAAGAAGAGCTGATCCCTATCTTCTGACTTGAGATTCCACCTCTCTTTTCTTATTCTTCTCAGTTCCTACACTGTGTAAGGTGTTGTATGCGTGCATGTAGATACTCCATCCCATCCACCCAAGCTTCAGCCATAGCCCCAGAGAAACAGCCACCAGACACCATGTGGCTACCAGGTACATGATGCACCCTTGGGAGGATGGAGCTGGGAAAGATGCCTGCAGGATTACTGGAAGAAAGCTTAAGGCTTTTAGACAGGACATGCAAGGTCCTGGGTATCTGGGACAAGAAAGGGAGGCCTGTAGGCTCTGAATGGGCATGGCCTCTTGGTTCCATGGTTGGCTCTGGTGAGCACGGGTCATGGCCAGAGTAGGTCCAGACTGAGTTCCTCTGAAAGTCTCCTAGAGGGAGATTTTCTTGTCTTAATCTGTGCATAACCTGAGTATGTTTGCCAGCATTCAAATAAGACCTATACCGGTGTTTTTCTCTGCTTTCCTAAGAACAGAATTTAGTCAGTGAATAGAATCTTTCTTCTCCTCTATTCAAGAGCTTTAACTAAAACTAGAGCATAGAATATAGTTTATTTGAGAAGTAAATGTGTTGGTGCCCAGCTTCTTTGGTGGAATTTTGGGCCAGCTTAACGCCTCTTCCCAGTGGGACTGGCATAGCTCAATTGAGAAAGTTCTCTAAACCATCTGGAGTGTTACGGTGACATTTACTTTTCTCTAAATTGCTCTCAGTTTGCCATTCAACTTTCTCTGTTCTCGAAGGACGTCTCTGAGTTTTAAATTGGCTGTTTTCTTTATTCATTATCAAAGACTAACATTAAGACAACACAGAAAATAGTGTTGCATTTCAAAGCAACAGCTGTGCTGTCTTCGACAGTGCTTTATTAAGAGTCTCTAAGTTGTATACCACATTGAGTTTTCAACTTTTCAGGGAATGACACCAATTTTTATCCATTTCCCCAGATTTTTAATGAGCAGTTTTTCCCCTGATGTCTGTGTCAGAGGGTGGAGAGGTACGGTTTTTGGTTTCTGGCTGTTTCAATTAAGGAGATGATCATTATTTTGTATACTCTAACATCTCCAATAAATCCGATTAGGGGAAATTCTGACACAGAAAGTGGCTTAGTTGACATTGATTTTTAAAAGGCATTGGTAATTACTCCAAACTGATAAACCTCATCTGTTTCCACAACAGATGCCTTTCTACAAGAATGCCCACACCATAATTTATCTTCTTTTTTATTCCTGTATTTTCTACCCATCATGCCATGTATCCTTGAGTGTGTAGGAATAAATAATCTTCAACAGAACAAAGGCTATAACAACAGATTCAAATCTGGATCAGGTCGTCAAAGCCCCTCACATCGCACAGTGATGCAAAGCTCTACAAACCATCATTCTAAATCTATCAACACTTCCATGCTGTTTCCTCAATAGGAATAATTGGATGATTTATATTTTCTGCTGACTTTTAAACATGACTGCCAGTGCATAAAACAAATTAGTTTTAATAAGAACTTTCACATGAGCACACAGAAATGGAGTGACAGGAACAGTAAATGGAGGTTTTCAATAATTGTATTGACAGAACTCCACCAAAAGAATAGTCAGGTAATTAGGATGATTAAGCAGTAATGAGTATTCCAGTTATTACTTTTATCCTATTTCAAAATGTCTAATGAACTTATTAATGAAAAACATACTGTCTTTAAAATAATGAGTCCCTTTTCTCATCAGTACTTAGATGTTATACTGATGAATGCTAGTCAGACTAGAAAAACTGATAAAATGCAGACCCCACAGATTCATCTGAAATGTATGTTTCTTTATGAAAGAAGTCTCAAATGAGTTACACTTTACTAAAATAGGTGGTTTTTATTATTTAAAAAACGTTTATTTTAGAAAGTATTTTTTTTCAAAATAGCAAAACATAATATTGATAAAGCTAATTATTATTTTATGTTGAGGGAGCTTTGATGGAATTATATTGTTACTTTGTTATTTTATACAAGTTGTAAATGATGGTAGAGATAACCTGATAAACAGAATTCATAAATTTGAGGTTTTTTTAATGCATAGAGCAGAGAGATTATGATCACATGCATAGAGCCTGGTCTATGATTTAGAGTGAGTGGTTGAAGTGAAGTCAGGTAATTGAAGCTGGGAGAGTTAGTTGGAATCAAACTGCAGATTTCTTTGAAAGCCAGATAATGCTGAAGAGCTTCATTCAATGGGAAATAGCAAGTTATTAAATAGCAGGAAAAATGTGGAGAGAAATATTCTCTTTTCTATACTACTATGGCAAGATTGTCATGTGAAGATTAAATCACTGAAGTGTCCATATGATAAACTTCATGTTCTGGAAGCTTTTATTATTAAACAGTTTAGTTACTATATTATTGATTAATCTTCATTATTTGAAAACTAAGGCTATTAGGATATAAAACAGCTCAAAATGGGTTTCAGAAATTTGATAATCTTTTATAACATATTACTAGATAACTTATATACAAATATATGTATCACTAAATTATTTGCCAAATAAATTTTATATATTTATGTTAAGTACATTACACATTATTATATAAATGTATTACTTCTCTATTGTGACATTTGTACATTTCAAATGAAAAATTCAATTTGTCAATTGAATCCCATGAGCAAAGCCTCCCCAATGAAACTTTGATTACTTCCCAGTTTAAATTGAGGAATAAAGGGAAGACAATCTCTTATTTATTACAGGAAGCTTTTCACTTTTCACTTATAAAATTATAAACTTAATAACAGCCTCATATCTCCCTCTTAAAAGGTGCTGAGTATACACTGAGGTAAAGTCTTCATTGCACCTGCTACCTCTGTCTGCTTTGCTGCAACCAAAGTGGATGCAAGTGGAGCTTCAACATGGCAGGAGAGTAAGATGCGGAGATCACCTTCCTCCCCACAGATACATCAGAAATACATCTACATGTGGAACAACTCCTACAGAACACCTACTGAACGCTGGCAGAAGACCTCAGACCTCCCAAAAGGCAAGAAACTCCCCACGTACCTGGGTAGGGTAAAAGAAAAAAGAAAAAACAGAGACAAAGAATAGGGACGGGACCTGCACCAGTGGGAGGGAGCTGTGAAGGAGGAAAGGTTTCCACACACTAGGAAGCCCCTTCGCGGGTGGAGACTGCGGGTGGTGGAGGGGGGTAGCTTCGGAGCCACGGAGGAGAGTGCAGCCACAGGGGTGTGGAGGGCAAAGCAGAGAGATTCCCGCACAGAGGATTGGTGCCGACCAGCACTCACCAGCCCGACAGGCTTGTCTGCTTATCCGCCGGGGCTGGCGGGGGCTGGGAGCTGAGGCTCGGGCTTCGGTCGGATCCCAGGGAGAGGACTTGGGTTGGCTGCGTGAACACAGCCTGAAGGGGGCTAGTGTGCCGCAGCCAGCTGGGAGGGAGTCCGGGAGAAGTCTGGAGCTGCCAAAGAGTCAAGAGACCATTGTTTTGGGGTGCATGAGGAGAGGGGATTCAGAGCACCGCCTAAACAAGCTCCAGAGATGGGCGTGAGCCATGGCTATCAGCACGGACCCCAGAGATGGGCATGAGACGCTAAGGCGGCTGCTGCAGCCACCAAGAAGCCTGTGTGCCAGCACAGGTCACTCTCCACACCTCCCCTCCCGGGAGTCTGTGCAGCCCGCCACTGCCAGGGTCCCGTGATCAAAAACTTGCCCGGGAGAACGCATGGCGCGCCTCAGGCTGGTGCAACATCACGCTGGCCTCTGCCGATGCAGGCTCGCCCCGCATCTGTACCCCTCCCTCCCCCCGCCTGAGTGAGCCAGAGCCCCCGAAGCAGCTGCTCCTTTAACCCCGACCTGTCTGAGCGAAGAACAGACGGTCTCCGGCGACCTACATGCAGAGGCGGGTCCAAATCCAAAGCTGAACCCCGGCAGCTGTGCGAACAAAGAAGAGAAAGGGAAATTTCTCCCAACAGCCTCAGGAGCAGCAGATTAAATCTCCACAATCAACTTGATGTACCTGCATCTGTGGAATACCTGAATAGACAATGAATCATCCCAAATTGAGAAGGTGGACTTTGGGAGCAAAGATATATATTTTTTTCCCCTATTCTCTTTTCGTGAGTGTGTATGTGTATACTTCTGTGTGTGATTTTGTCTCTATAGCTTTGCTTTTACTGTTTGTTCTAGGGTTCTGTCTGTCCGTTTTTTGGGGTTTTTTTTAATACTTAAAAAATTTGTTTTCTTAATAACTATTTTTTATTTTAATAACTGTATTTTAATTTATTTTATTTTATTTTATCTTCTTCTTTCTCTCTTTCTTTTTTATCTCCCTTTTATTCTGAGCCATGTGGAAGACAGGCTCTTGGTGCTCCAGCCAGGCGTCAGGGCTGTGCCACTGAGGTGGGAGAGCCAAGTTCAGGACACTGGTCCACAAGAGACCTCCCAGCTCCATGTAATATCAAATGGCAAAAATCTCCCAGAGATCTCCATCTCAATGCCAAGACCCAGCTCCACTCAACAACCAGCAAGCTACAGTGCAGGACACCCTATGCCAACAACTAGCAAGACAGGAACACAGCCCCATCCATTAGCGCAGAGGCTGCCTAAAATCATAATAAGGCCACAGACACCCCAAAACACAGCACCAGATGTGGACCTGCCCACCAGAAAGACAAGATCCAGCCTCATCCACCAGAACACAGGCACTAGTCCCCTCCACCAGGAAGCCTACACAACCCACTGAACCAACCTCAGCCACTGGGGACAGACACCAAAAACAACGGGAACTATAAACCTGCAGCCTGCAAAAAGGAGACCCCAAACACAGTAAGTTAAGCAAAATGAGAAGACAGAGAAACACACAGCAGATGAAGGAGCAAGGCAAAAACCCACCAGACCTAACAAATGAAGAGGAAATAGGCGGTCTACCTGAAAAAGAATTCAAAATAATGATAGTAAAGATGATCCAAAATCTTGGAAATAGAATGGAGAAAATACAAGAAACGTTTAACAAGGACCTAGAAGAACTAAAGAGCAAACAAACAGTGATGAACAACACAACAAATGAAATTAAAAATTCTCTAGAAGGAATCAACAGCAGAATAACTGAGGCAGAAGAACGGATAAGTGACCTGGAAGATAAAATAGTGGAAATAACTACTGCAGAGCAGAATAAAGAAAAAAGAATGAAAAGAATTGAGGACAGTCTCAGAGACCTCTGGGACAACATTAAACGCACGAACATTCGAATTATAGGGGCCCCAGAAGAAGAAGAGAAAAAGAAAAGGGACTGAGAAAATATTTGAAGAGATTATAGTTGAAAACTTCCCTAATATGGGAAAGGAAATAGTTAATCAAGTCCAAGAAGCACAGAGAGTCCCATACAGGATAAATCCAAGGAGAAACACGCCAAGACACATATTAATCAAACTATCAAAAATTAAATACAAAGAACAAATATTAAAAGCAGCAAGGGAAAAACAACAAGTAACACATAAGGGAATCCCCATAAGGTTAACAGCTGAAATTTCAGCAGAAATTCTGCAAGCCAGAAGAGAGTGGCAAGACATATTTAAAGTGATGAAAGGGAAAAAGCTACAACCGAGATTACTCTACCCAGCAAGGATCTCATTCAAATTTGACAGAGAAATTAAAAGCTTTACAGACAAGCAAAAGCTAAGAGGATTCAGCACCACCAAACCAGCTTTACAACAAATGCTAAAGGAACTTCTCTAGGCAGGAAATACAAGAGAAGGAAAAGACCTACAATAATAAACCCAAAACAATTAAGAAAATGGTAATAGGAACATACATATTGATAATTACCTTAAATGTAAATGCATTAAATGCTCCAACCAAAAGACATAGACTGCCTGAATGGATACAAAAACAAGACCTGTATATATGCTGTCTACAAGAGACCCACTTCAGACCTAGGGACACGTACAGACTGAAAGTGAGGGGATGGAAAAAGATATTCCATGCAAATGGAAATCAAAAGAAAGCTGGAATAGCAATTCTCATATCAGACAAAATAGACTTTAAAACAAAGACTATTACAAGAGACAAAGAAGGACACTACATAATGATCAAGGGATCAATCCAAGGAGAAGAAATGACAACTGTAAATATTTATGCACCCAACATAGGAGCACCTCAATACATAAGGCAGATACTAACAGCCATGAAAGTGGAAATCAACAGTAACACAATCATAGTCGGGGACTTTTAACACCCCACTTTCACCAATGGAAAGATCAACCAAAATGAAAATAAATAAGGAAACACAAGCTTTAAATGATACATTAAACAAGATGGACTTAATTGATATTTATTGGACATTCCATCTGAAAACAACAGGATACAATTTCTTCTCAAGTGCTCGTGGAACATTCTCCAGGATAGATCCTATCTTGGGTCACAAATCAAGCCTTGGTAAATTTAAGAAAATTGAAATTGTATCAAGTATCTAGTCCGACCACAATGCTATGAGACTAGATATCAATTAGAGGAAAAAATCTGTAAGAAATACAAACACATGGAGGCTAAACAAAACACTACTTAATAACCAAAAGATTACTGAAGAAATCAAAGAGGAAATCAAAAGATACCTAGAAACAAATGACAATGAAAACACGTCCCAAAACCTGTGGGATACAGCAAAAGCAGTTCTAAGAGGGACGTTTATAGCCATACAAGCCTACCTTAAGAAACAAGAAGCATCTCAAATAAACAACCGAACCTTACTCCTAAAGCAATTAGAGAAAGAAGAACAAAAAACCCCAATGTTAGCAGAAGGAAAGAAATCATAAAGATCAGATCAGAAATAAATGAAAAAGAAATGAAGGAAACAATAGCAAAGATCAATAAAACGAAAAGCTGGTTCTTTGAGAAGATAAACAAAATTGATAAACCATTAGCCAGACTTATCAAGAAAAAAAGGGAGAAGACTCAAATCAATAGAATTAGAAATGAAAAAGGAGAAGTAACAACTGACACTGCAGAAATACAGAGGATCAGGAGAGATTACTACAAGCAGCTATATGCCAATAAAATGGACAACCTGGAAGAAATGGACAAATTCTTAGAAATGCACAACCTTTTGAGACTGAACTAGTAAGAAATAGAAAATATGAACAGACCAATCAAAAACACTGAAATTGAAACTGTGATTAAAAATCTTCCAACAAACAGAAGCCCAGAACCAGATGGCTTCACTGGCGAATTCTATCAAACATTTAGAGAAGAGCTAACAGCTATCCTTCTCAAACTCTTCCAAAATATAGCAGAGGGAGGAACACTCCCAAACTCATTCTACAAGGCCACCATCACTCTGATACCAAAACCAGACAAAGATGTCACAAAGAAAGAAAACTACAGGCCAATATCACTGATGAACATAGATGCAAAAATCCTCAACAAAATACTACCAAACAGAATCCAACAGCACATTAAAAGGATCATACACCATGATCAAGTGAGGTTTGTCCCAGGAATGCAAGGATTCTTCGGTATACACAAATCAATCAATGTGATACACCATAGTAACAAATTGAAGGAGAAAAACCAGATGGTCATCTCCATAGATGCAGAGAAAGCTTTCGACAAAATTCAACACCCATTTATGATAAAAACCCTCCAGAAAGTAGGCATAGAGGGAACTTTCCTCAACATAATAAAGGCCATATATGACAAACCCACAGCCAACATCATCCTCAATGGTGAAAAACTGAAACCATTTCCACTAAGTTCAGGAAGAAGACAAGGGTGCCCACTCTCACCACTATTATTCAACATAGTTTTGGAAGTTTTAGCCACAGCAATCAGAGAAGAAAAAGAAATAAAAGAATCCAAATTCTAAAACAAGAAGTAAAACTGTCACTATTTGCAGATGGCATGATACTATATATAGAGAATCCTAAAGATGCTACCAGAAAACTCCTAGAGCTAATCAATGAATCTGGTAAAGTAGCAGGATACAAAATTAATGCACAGAAATCTCTTGCATTCCTATACACTAATGATGAAAAATCTGAAAGTGAAATTAAGAAAACACTCCCATTTACCACTGCAACAAAAAGAATAAAATATCTAGGAATAAACCTACCTAAGGAGACAAAAGACCTGTATGCAGAAAATTATAAGACACTGATGAAAGAAATTAAGATGATACAAATAGATGGAGAGATATACCATGTTCTTGGACTGGAAGAATCAACATTGTGAAAATGACTCTACTACCCAAAGCAATCTACAGATTCAATGCAATCCCTATCAAACTACCACTGACATTTTTCACAGAACTAGAACAAAAAATTTCACAATTTGTATGGAAACACGAAAGACCCCGAATAGCCAAAGCAGTCTTGAGAAAAAAAAACGGAGCTGGAGGAATCAGTCTCCCTGACTTCAGACTATACTACAAAGCTTCAGTAATCAAGACAGTTTGGTCCTGGCACAAAAACAGAAATATAGATCAATGAAACAGGATAGAAAGCCCAGAATTAAACCCACGCACATATGGTCACCTTATCTTTGATAAAGGAGACAAGAATACACAGTGGAGAAAAGACAGCCTCTTCAATAAGTGGTGCTGGGAAAACTGGACAGCTACATGTAAAAGAATGAAATTAGGACACTCCCTAACACCATACACAAAAATAAACACAAAATGGATTAAAGACCTAAATGTAAGGCCAGACACCATCAAACTCTTAGAGGAAAACATAGGCAGAACACTCTATGACATAAATCACAGCAAGATCCTTTTTGACCCACCTCCTAGAGAAATGGAAATAAAAACAAGAATAAACAAATGGGACCTAATGAAACTTAAAAGCTTTTGCACAGCAAAGGAAACCATAAACAAGATGAAAAGACAACCCTCAGAATGGGAGAAAATATTTGCAAATGAAGCAACTGACAAAGGATTAATCTCCAAAACATACAAGCAACTCATGCAGCTCAATATCAAAAAAACAAACAACCCAATCCAAAAATGGTCAGAAGACCTAAATAGACATTTCTCCAAAGAAAATATACTGATTGCCAACACACACATGAAAGTATGCTCAACATCATTAATCATTAAAGAAATGCAAATCAAAACTACAATGAGATATCATCTCACACCGGTCAGAATGGCCATCATCAAAAATTCTACAAACAATAAATGCTGGAGAGGGTGTGGAGAAAAGGGAACCCTCTTGCACTGTTGGTGGGAATGTAATTTGATACAGCCGCTATGGAGAACAGTATGGAGGTTCCTTAAAAAACTAAAAATAGAACTACCATACAACCCAGCAATCCCACTACTGGGCATATACCCTGAGAAAACCATAGGTCAAAAAGAGTCATGTACCAAAATGTTCATTGCAGCTCTATTTACAATAGCCAGGACATGGAAGCAACCTAAGTGTCCATCAACAGATGAATGGCTAAAGAAGATGTGGCACATATATAATGGAATATTACTCAGCCATATAAAGGAACGAAACTGAGTTATTTATAGTGAGGTGGATGGATCTAGAGACTGTCACACAGAGTGAAGTAAGTCAGAAAGAGAAAAACAAATACCATATGCTAACACATATATATATGGAATCTAAAAAAAGAAAAAAAAATGGTCAGAAGAACCTAGGGGCAAGATGGAAATAAAGATGCAGATCTACTAAGAATGGACTTGAGGATACGGGGATGGGAAGGATAAGCTCGGACAAAGTGAGAGAGTGGCATGGACATATATACACTACCAAACGTAAAATAGTTAGCTAGTGGGAAGCAGCTGCATAGCACAGGGAGATCAGCTCAGTGCTTTGTGACCCCCCTAGAGGGGTGGGATAGGGAGGGTGGGAGGGAGGGAGATGTAAGAGGGAAGAGATATGGGGTATATGTATATGTATAACTGATTCACTTTGTTTTAAAGCAGAAACTAACACCATTATAAAGCAATTATACTCTAATAAAGATGTAAAAAAAAAAAAGAAGTGGATGCAAGAGGCTCTTATCATACCCAGAGGGAACAACCTGGAATGGAGAGAATTGAAATGATTCCTGGAACAGAATAGGAGCTGGCTTACCTGCCTGCAGAACCCTCAAACCAGGCAACAGTTTTTAACCACACTTTCATTGAACCTATTTATTGTCCTCACTAAGAACTATGCCAGTTAGAGGAAGAAGAAGCTGAGCAAGTTTCAAATGGTCAAAAAATAAATGAACACTAACATGCAAGATAATACTTCATATTTCAGATATACATCTCTGTCTATATGTACACACATATATAATATATATACATGTATATGTATGATATATATTTGTATACGTGTATATATATATGTGTGTATATATTTTTACATATATACTATACATTCATATACATTGAATATCTTCAATGTTCCATGACATGAGACACAAACTTAATTTCATTTTGTGTGCTTCTTGTTTAGTATCACATCATTTATCAATGAAAAAGTTTAGGGCCTACATTTAGTATAAACATTTTTGATGACAATTCTCACTATTTTGTGATTTAAATTCTCACTAAATATGATATGTTTAAAAAAAAAAGAGGAAGAAAAGAGTGATACTGGTATCCTTGTGCGAAACAAGCACAACAAATAAACATACAGTAAGAACAAAACGAAAGGTAATAATGGAGATGAAGGTTAAAAGATGTCGAAGAGAGTGATTTTTAAGGCAAAATTTATGTTTTATAAAATAAATCTGAAGAAAACCAGATTTTATGAAGGCTAAGATATTAGAAAGGAGCAAGACCTCCATGCACGCTGTGACACTAAGAAACAGTAATTAGTGAAGGTATTTTAAGAAAAAGCCTCAGCTGGGTCAAAATTTTCTCATCAAATTAGGAAATGTTAGTGAAATTTGAAAAAAGCTTAAGGTGTAATATAATCCGTTTGTATGCCGCTAGGCAGAAATAAGCTTTGAAAGAGAATTTGGAGCTCAGGAAAATGTACAAAGGCCTCCAAATATGTCTTCATGAATATCAAGACGTGATGACATCAAAGAGTGAGAAATAGAAAGAGTACAGACAGAGAGTAGAGGGTCTTAAAAATCAAAAAGATTGTAGGAGGAATCTGGAATTCTGTCATAGTTACAAACTTATAAGTTAGACTGAATTGTAACGAAACCTTTACTTAAGAGTTAAGGTATTAAACTGTATTGACCAGGTTTTAAATGCCAGCGTATATTCTTGCTCTCTCATTCTCATTTTGACAATCATATTCATAGTTTTCTTGTTGCCTGATAATTGTGATGAATATCAAATTATGAAGAAGCCGGCTTGTGAATGTCCGGGTTCCTGGAAGTGCATGCAGCTTGCACAGTGTTTGGGCAAGCAACAGCGATGCGTGGCTAGAGGGGAGAGGAGTTGGCAACACAAGCTAGAATCATGAGGCAGCTGCTGGGATTGAGCGTGACTGTAAACTGACCCCACATATGCCCTGCTTCCCCTCGGGGCTCCTTGGTGAAATAGAGCTAGTATCATCACTAATTTGAACTTGTATGCCTTACAAGCCTTTAATATTAATAAAGTTCAAGGAAAACTTCTGATTATTGAAATATTAAAGAGTTGGGCTTAAGTTCAAAGCATCTTTCAGAAGATTCCCCAACCTCCCCCTTTAAAAGTAGAAATATAGTTTTTGTATTAATGGTCTTGAATGGAGAGAGGGAGCTGAGAAAATGTTTTGTTTCTGTACAGGAATTAGGGCAAGTTAGATCTAGTATTGTGTAATAATTCTCATTTTTAAACAACTGAACATCAATAATAATGGCTTTTTAAGAGATCATTTATGCTAGATGCTGTATAGGTACTTTAAATATATATATATCTTTTATTTTTATAATATAGATTGTCAGCTTTGACTTAATTTTGTTCAGTCCAGTGGGTATGCAACTATGAGATACCCTAAATGAATTTATGAATAAAAGAAATAAAGAAATCCTGTGAAAACTTAACCAATGAAGTCTATACATAGTAAGCAAGCAGATCATCTGTAATAGAAAAATAAGAATTAATTCTCATTTCTCAGTGTCAGTGTAAACATTTCTTTTGAGAGAAATTTCCTGATGTTTCAATAGTGCCAGGAACTTTGCCAATCATACTATTTGGTGTATTTTACTTTAATAATGTGTTTCGTTTCTATTTTCCCTTTTAGACTTTGAAGTTTATGATGACAAAGACTGTTTCTATATTACCTAGGGATAACGTTGTCCTCCTAGGGACTAAAAGAGTTATTTTCACATAATAAATACTTAGTAAGTACTTTCTGAATGAAAATATGCTGAACAAATGATCAGTAATTGTACAACCAAATAGCTATAGAACAGAATCCCAGAGTTCCAACTAAGATGACTCAGTAGTGTTATAAGTGTTGAAGGAGCAGATGGTATGGTAATTGGATCAGTAGTTTTGTCCATCTCGCTAGGAGAAAGATTGTATAAGCAGAAGGCAATAGTCAGGCCGGTAACATAGAAAAAGGCAATTCGAAATACCAAAGGTGGCCGTGCTAAGCCGACTGAGTGCACAGTTTGTTGGGTTGGCATGACTGTCTGCCCACTAACCCCGTCTGTTGGGTGAGAAGGCTGCATCAGGCTATTAGAATTTAGCGTTCTGACATTTGAATCATAAAATTAACTCCTGGGGTCAGTTAGTCAACAAACCTTCTGATAATTTGGATCCCTACATACTTTTCTTGCATAGAGAAAATATGCTGATCAGATTGCTGCAAATGTCCATTCCATTTGACATTTTGATTCTTCCTCTAATTTCAATAATTGAGATTTCTGATTTTTTTTCAGTCTTATGAGTTTTGTTAAGATGACATATCCCTGAAAGATACATGCCAACAAAATCGAGTTCTTAACTTCCAGGACTGAGGCTGCAAGTCTAGTTCCTTGAGATTTATGCAAGTGTAGTATCAGTCCTGAGGCTTCCTGCTCTCATCTGTAATATGAGGTGTTGTCACTTAACCTAACCTATGACCACTGTGACATTACATAAAAAACTATAACAACCTTTCTCTTACAGGCAGTCAGCTGCTGACGGTGACCAAATTGTGGCTTTGTGTTGTAATGGGATCAAAGTCCACCTCTAGCCTTAATCACATGCAGAGCATCAAGATGCAAAATCTTCAGATCACACAGATGTCTCTAGGAAGCCGAAACTACTAATCAGAAAGTGAGTAGATTTGATGAATAAGTCAGTGAAATCAAGACATTTGGCTTTTGTTTGTCCATTGGAGGAACTTGAAATTTTCAGTAGAGGAGAAGGCTTAAAATATTTTTAAGATATTTTAGACACTTATTTTTGAGTTGCACAGACCCAAACAGATAACCAAACTTTGGAACAAATAAAAGTAGCTTTAGACTATTAAGGTTTGTAAACCCCACTTTTTATCAAAAGGATGATATATTCAACTATAATAATATCAGAATTCTATGGATAGATGGAGCAAATATCTTGAATACATTTTTCTGTTGATTTTCTTACTGTGCCCATTTGGTTTTGCCCATAGGCAATAACTAATTTCTTGAAAGAGGATCTACAAGAATAATGCCAGCTGCTGACCTAATCATCATTTCTGTTCTTCCGCAAATTGGTAAGGTGAGTTATTATTTCCTCTTGCAAGAGAGATTTAACCTTGTGTATTATATGGGTTGCTTTCATTAGTAGAAGCTTCAGCCTTGTGTTATTTGTGGAATGCTGACGATTGATTTCATTTTTCATAGTGAATACCTTTTGAACTTGTGTCTTAGATGTCATTCAGTGTTTCTTGGCATTGCTGACTGTTAGCCATTTAAGTATGGCTCATTGACCTAGCACCTGTGTGTTTTGCAAAGCAAGGCAGCAGGTGAAAAGGCAAATGAAACGGAGGCGTATTTTAGATGGTGACACCTGGTCCCCAAATGAACTGATTTACAGGCCAATAACCACTCAGTGATAAAATGAGTGATTAGGTAAGCCAATTCAGTATTTAGAAGATTGAAATGACTAGTTTGTTTCCCAGTGGGTCTGTCTAAACAGACATTTGGTGAGCTAATATTCAAAATTACACAATTGAATAACACTTAGGGCTTTTTGTCTGGGACTGGCATAAGACTGTTGAGACACGATTAACAATACAGAACTGGTAGTTATGAAGTTCAAGTGAAAGGTGCTTCTCTTGCTGTGTTAATTTGTCCCCAGTCTGCTGAGCATGTGCCTAGCTGTGAGTTGGCCATTCCTCATCCCCACAGCAGGGCAATGTGTCTCCTCCTCTATTTTTTCAGGTAAATTACTTATCTCCATTTCAGTAAACTTTTTGTCTTGTTCTTTCGTTTGGAACATATCCCTCCGTTTCTTCACTTTGCTTGACTCTCTGTGTTGGTTTCTAACCATTAGATGAAACAGCTGCCTCTCCCAGTCTTGAAGAAGTATGAGGCTGTATAGGAAAGGAACCTTATTGTTCAACTGTTTCCTAGCTCTTGGTTGTCTTTTGAACCTTTGTTATTGTCCAAGCAACCGATTTTATTTGTAATAACGCCTAATATTTGAGAGTGTACCAAGACCCGCCAGGGTCCCAAAGGAAAGGACCTCAATCAGCACCTAGATTCAGGCTGTTGGAAGCCAGTCAGTCAGGCAGCAGCTTTTGAAGAACTCAAATACATACAGTCCTGTGGGACCACGACCGTAAGCCCCACTGACCTCCAGAGCCAGGCAATCTGGAGGTGTCCCCTGACAGGAGACACAAAAATCAGGGTGCTAGACAAGGGTATAAGCCCCTTTTGGAAGACACCAGTGAGCTGGAGCAAAGCAGAGGGAGAGCTCAAAGATTGCACCCACCAGCCTTAGTTCCCTTGAGAACACCTCCATAGGCTCCTTGAAACGTGCCAAACCAGGGCATTTGCATAGACAGCCGGCTGAAACCCCCAGTCTTTCTGAGAAAGAGGCCTCCTCTTTCTCAGAAAGACTGGGGGTTTCAGCCGGCTGTCTATGCAAATGCCCTGGAGGTGGTAATCTGCCAAGAACTATTTCTCCAACTGTTAAAGTTCCACGGGACACAGGAATGCAAGTCCCCTGGCCTTCAAGGCCAGGTGATGAAGGGGTGTCCCCTGGGCTACATCTGCAAAAACTGGGTCACCAGATGTAAACACTGGGACACCAGATATACACAGAAACTCCCCTCTGGGAGATACACTCTGCAGCAAGGCAAAGGGGGAGTGCCAAGATGGCTGGCACCTGCCACGAAAAGAAAATAAAGAACAAAAAGAAAAACAAAAACACCTAAAAAAAAAAAGGTGGCCTACCAGGGAGAAATATAGTCTAGAGATAAATAAGTAAATAAATAAATCAATTAAATAAAAGCCTAGAGTTAAAAAAATAGTGCCCACCAGACTCTGTGTCCTGACAGTATCCCAGCACAGCCCTGATCCTCATTCTGATGCTTTAAAATGAGCAAATAAGCCTCTTTCACATGAAGCCTGAGCACTTTTTAAAGGCTGTTTCTGCTCTGGGCCGTGGGGTGAGTGAGTTTGCTTGTGAGCCCCCCCCCTTTTTTTTTAACATCTTTTTTGGAGTATAATTGCTTTACAATGGTGTGTTAGTTTCTGCTTTATAACAAAGTGAATCAGCTATACATATACATATATCCCCACATCTCCTCCCTCCCGCATCTCCCTCCCTCCCACCCTCCCCATCCCACCCCTCTAGGTGGTCACAAAGCACCGAGCTGATCTCCCTGTGCTATGTGGCTGCTTCCCACTAGCTTTCTATTTTCATTTGGTAGTGTATATGTGTCCATGCCAGTCTCTCACTTCGTCCCAGCTTACCTTTCTGCCTCCCTGTGTCTTCAAGTCCATTCTCTGGTAGGTCTGCATCTTTATTCCCATCTTGCCCCTAGATTCTTCATGACCATTTTTTTTTTTTAGATTCCATATACATGTGTTAGCATACGGTATTTGTTTTTCTCTGACTTACTTCACTCTGTATGACAGACTCTAGCTCTATCCACCTCACTACAAATAAATCAATTTCGTTTCTCTTTATGGCTGAGTAATATTCCATTGTATATATGTGCCACACCTTCTTTATCCATTCATCTGTCGATGGACACTTAGGTTGCTTCCATGTCCTGGCTATTGTAAATAGAGCTGCAATGAACATTGTGGTACATGACTCTTTTTGAATGATGGTTTTCTCAGTGTATATGCCCAGTAGTGGGATTGCTGGGTCGTATGGTAGTTCTATTTTTAGTTTTTTAAGGAACCTCCATACTGTTCTCCATAGTGGCTGTATCAATTTACATTCCCACCAACAGTGCAAGAGGTTTCTCTTTTCTCCACACCCTCTCCAGTTTGTGAGCCCTTTAAGAGCTGTTTCTCAGTTCACCACAGCCCCATATGTCTCATGGCTGTGAGTCTAGTTGGTTTTCAAAGCTAGATAATTGGGGGACTCATCTCTCAGGTGTAGGTCTTAAAAGTTGGGATGCCCAATATGGGATATGAACCCTTCACTCCTCAGGCAGAAGAGCCAGGTTTTGAATTCCTTCCCAATTGTGGGTCACCATGGTGGGGTGGGAGGTTGGAAGGTGAGGTTTATGCTAAGATTGTACCTCAGCCTATCCTACTTGCTTTGATGTGTTTTGTTTCCCTTCTTTGCCTGATGTAAAGAAGCTGTTCTGCTAGTTTTTAGGTATTTTTTAGAAGAAATTATTCCATATGTAGCTTTAGATTTGGTATGTCCACAGAAGGAGGTGGGTTCAGAATATTCCTATTTCACCACCTTGAACCAGAACCCACCTCTTCTCTTTTAATAGCTGTAGATTTGTAGTATAAGTTACTGCTCATTATTTGAATTTCTTTTAACCATCAGCCACTTTCAAGTTGGATATTTATGTTACAAAAATCCTGAGCCAAATTACTTTGTCTCAGTTACATCATCTGTAAAATAGAGAAAGCAATCCATAAAATACGTAGTGATACCTACCATATAGAGTTGTTGAAAGGATAAAGCAAGTCAGTACACGTGGAGAATTGAGAACAGTTTATGTTATGTAGTAAATTATTCGTAAATGTTAACTATGACCACAAAAACAACAATGATGATGGAGAAGATAAGGGTGATGAAATGATAGATATATTATGTAACCTTTAATATTCAGGTCTCTGCTGGTTTTTAATAATTCAAAACACTACCAGACTCTTTCCATATTAAAATATAATTTTCAACTTCTCACTAATCAAGAGGAAAATATAGTCTTCAAGGAGCCTCAGGCAGATATGACACTGCATTGAATCTTATGCAGATAGGCAAAGGGGGCAAAAATCACATAGCTTACCTGGCCATCTGGAGAGTGGATCTAATAACAGGCTTAGGAACATTTTCCTAAAGAGAAAATTAGGAGAGAGAAATTCCCTGTTGAGTAATTAAAATAAACAGAGGCACCATTTCAAAGAAGAATTTATTAATTAGTTTAACAATTATTTATTGGGAACAGAGTTCTAGTGGGAGGAAAATGACAAGCCACAAAAATCTGCATGCATGGTATTTCTCATAGAGATAAGTGGTACTGAGACAAATGGGATTGCCATCTTTTGTTGGGTCTTAAAGAAGGAATCATTGAGAAGAGACTAGACAACCAGATAATTGGAGGAAGGGAGAAATGAGTCACAAAGCATCGTCAGGAAGAGCATTCCAGGTAGAGACAACATCAAGTCAAATGTTCTAAGGCAGTTAAGATGTGATGACACTTTAGGGTATTTCAGAAATAATAATAAACCCGTATGGGTAAATCTGAATGAACAAGTCCTAAAGCAATAGGAGATAATGTCAGTGTATGTAGGACCTTTCATGAATTAAGTGAAAAACTGCTGACAGATTTTGAGCAAAGGAAAGAAATCTGAAAAGGAGCTCTCTGGTGCTGTGTTAAGAATTGGCTATTGGGAAGAAGAGTAAGGACACTGGGAGAAAACCTTTAGAAATCTGTTATACGAACCTAAGCAAAAGCACCATGGTAGGAGTGGAAGTATTGCAAAGGGACTGGATTCTGAGCGTACTTTCATAAAAGGATTTGTTTATGAATTGATTATATCATAGAAGGGAGAGTTAAGTGCCAAGTGCCTTGGGTAGAGAAATGTAGAAGGTTGCAACTGCTTTGGGGGAAATTGAAGGCAGAGCAATTTGGCAATGGTGGAGGTGGGATTGGTGAATCGGTAAAAGATACCACGAAGGAACAACAACCAAGAAAGAAT
The DNA here is from genome assembly GCF_009873245.2 of Balaenoptera musculus. Taxonomy (NCBI): domain Eukaryota; kingdom Metazoa; phylum Chordata; class Mammalia; order Artiodactyla; family Balaenopteridae; genus Balaenoptera; species Balaenoptera musculus. The sequence continues at coordinate 86,222,246 of NC_045789.1, read as the reverse complement.
GATGTTCCAGATGCCAAATGAGAAAATATTTCAAGCATAAAAATATCAACTCTGCCAAATAATGTTAAGTCAAGAAAGGTGTAGAATAAGGCACGACCTTTTCGTTAAGCAACACAGAACCTCTGGTAACCTTATGGTGGAGTAATGAGAATGAAAGTCTCTTCAGATGGGGAGGAGTCAATAGGAGAATTGCTTTTCTTTTCTAGAATACCTTTTTAAAGACACTGCAGGGTAGCTTTGTCACATCAAGGTCACTAAACTCAGAAAGAGGTCTTTGCTATTTCTGGCTCGACCTGATTCTTTTTCTTGATCAATGTGGATTCCATCAGAGCACAAAAGCTCTCCCAGAATCCGAGTGAGTGGTGGTCATGATTCCTTCTATTTTTTATTTTTCTGGCGAACTAGGCCTAGCACATTGACATGATAGGAATCTAATGGATATGATTGGTTTTAATAAAGCAGCATATGGCATTTGTGTGGGTACTCATTACAATCGCCAGCACTCAGTCACCTGTTTATTATTCTTTAAGCCATGCACATGCAGCTTGAAGCTAGAAATGTAACAAATTTTACATCCACTAACCTAGTACTCACTGTGAGTGAAACATCATAATCATCTTCTTTAGAAACCTGTTGTTATAATCCAACAAAGTTAGCTTACATCAGAGTATCTCTAAGACCTATTAGATGTGAATTACATTATTTGACAACTGGCTTCTCAATATCTCCATTTGGATGTTAGGAGACTGCAAACTTAACATGACCTAAGTTTAACTCCTGGTTTTCTCTGCTAAGCCTACTTCTCCTGGAGTTTCCCCATTTCCATTTGATGACAACTCCATCCATCTAGGTATTAAGGGTAAAGTACTTGAAGTCATCTCTGAATGCTTGCTTTTTCCAACACCTCAAATTCAATTCATCAGCATATCCTGTTTTCTTGACCTTTAAGTTATATCCAGATCCAATGACTTTCAACCACTTCCACTGGCAATATCCTGCCTGAGTCACCATCAATTGTAAGCTAGATTTTACTGCAGTAGCTTCCTAATTTGTGTTTTTAAGCTTTTTCCACAGCTACATTTTATTATCCAGATAGCAGCCAAAGGAATCTTGTACAGTGTAAATCTGGTGATGTCACTCCTCCAATCTGAGTCCTGCAGTGGTTCCTGAGTTCCTTCAGTGTTCTGCGAAGACTTACCTTATGCTTCCTCCCTGTCCTCCTTATTTCTATAACCTAATATTCTACAACTTTATCCTTCACTCACTCTGTTCTGGCCAACTGCCCTCCTTGCTCTCCTTTTTCTATTGTGCATAGTACTTATTGTAACACACTATATAGTTTACAGATTTATTTTATTATTATTTGTAAATTTTTCTGTACCTCCTTGCTAGAATTTAAGCTCCATGAGAGAAAATGAAACAAAACAAAACAAAACCAAAAAACAAAACAAACAAACAAAAACCCTTGTCAGCTTTGTTCAGTGAAGGATCAAAAGTGCTTTGATCTATCTGGCATCTAGAAGATGCTTAGTGAATATTTGTTGAATAAATTGAATAAATGAATTAACCATTTAATCTCAAAATAATCTTAATGATGTCTATGTATTGTTATTATTTCCATTTCATAGATAAGGAAGCCTAGGCGCAAAGAGCTTAAAAATATTTAAATTAATACAGCTAGTAAGTGACTGAGCTTGAATTTGAGTATAAAAAGCTTACTTCTAGAATCAACAGTTAAGTACTCAAGTTAGCACTCTTGAGAACCGTTACTGCAACAGTCCCATTGTGTATGAATAATATAGAATAATATTTATTTTGGAATTTAAAAAAATAAGGGGCTGTATGTGAATAGATATGAAGAGACATCCCTGTCATGTTATGAAGTTTAAAAAATTACAGAACAAATTCTATAGCATGATATTATTTTAAAAATTCATGCACATATACATATATATACACATACATATTTTTTCTCCAGTGTTGTTCATTTCCTTACTTATGAATATATACAAAGAGCAAATTACCCTAGAAGTAGATATAATATGGAGAAAGGGAATTTTTAGAATAATCTTTTTATTTTTGAATATTTTGCAAACAGCAGTTCTTACATTATAAGTTAAATAATTTAAAAATAACCAATATAACAACAGAATCCCCATAAATACCAAACATGAGTTCATATAAATGTCAAGTCCCCTTTTCCCCAGTGAAGTTCATAACATTTTTGTTTACCTCAAAACAAAGACACATCCTTTAGCATGGTAATTGGATTAGCTAATTGGGTCCTCAATGGGAGTGAGGATGCTGCAGGAATCTTTACTACTCCTTATGTATGTCATTACATTTCAGTTTCACAGTATTTTGTTCATTAATATTCCCCAAAGCCTATGGAAGATGCTGACAATGTTTCTTTCTTTCAAATGTGATTGAGGTTGAGTGGTTCTGCACTTAACCCCACCACTTCCCCAAGTATAGCCTTCTGAACACATGGTATTCTCCCAACACTAGTAGCAGTGATCTCCAATAGAGGATGGGCAGGGAGTGGCATATTTGAATTCTTTATGGGTCATAATTTGTTGACAAATCCTTGAGAGTACATGTTCCTTATTGAGAATAGCTGTTCTGGTACGTTAAATATTAGGAAAATTAACATGTTCCTAATTTATCCATTTGGTCATCCTCAAAACAGGACTAACTGTATTTTTATATAATTTATAATATAAGGTATTGTCTTTAAAAGTTTTGGTTGAACTAGCTTCCTATATACATAGTAACTAATTGATGGCCTCCAGATACATTTGTGAAATTCAAATTTTTTAATCTTTAGGAGTGGCAAACAAGGAAAAAATCATTTCATTTTCTTTTCAGAAATGAATCAATTTTTTCTCCTTACTGATTCTATTTATTTTAACATATATATACATTTTTATCAATATAGCTTTTTATTAATGTAATCATTTTATCTGTATATATAATCAATTTAATTATATTACTTTCATCATAGTGCAAGTTTTAAAAAATTATAATATTAACTGAGTGGTAAAGTGAAAGTAGTGGACTGACTGAGCAGGAGCAAATGTATTATCCACAGTGCTTTCTGGTGTAGACAGGCATGTGGAGGAGGGAGCCCATGCTATCTATGTGCATGTGACATAGATAATAGGAGAGAGGAGGAGATAAATACAGTTTGATTGGATCAAATGAAACATAAAGTTGAAATAGCATAGGAGTTCTAAATTGTCATTCTGTATTAACATCCTGAAAACGTTAGATTCCACTTATAAATTTATAATTACATTTTCATGATCAAAGTCAACTAATTTTTTGCTCTCTCTTTTAATGCCATCAGCTCTTGCTTGAATTGGCCATCTAAGAGCATTTCAGGGCCAAGGTTATTAAAATATTTCTAAACAAGAAGCAATTTCCCATAAAGTCTCCAAGGTGTTAAATTTTAAGCCAATACATATATTATGGTATTTAGGGCTCTCTGATTTTCATTTATGCATATCCCAATCAGCATATGATCACAGCTGGAAAAATGAGCTTGACTAATGAAATAAATGAGATGCCAAACCAATAGTTTTTCTTAGAATAGAGACCATTAGTTTAATTGCCACAGATGGATGATAATCAGGTCTCAAAGCTCTGGTACTTGGAGTAGTCTTTTAAACCTCAAATATGAATTTAACACTATATTCTTTGAATGATCACCCAAGTGGAGTAAAAAAAATATCCCCATGCTAAAAAGTGCTAAATTTACAATTTCCTGAGGGAATATTCTGGGAATTCTGAGTTTTAAAGTGATCCCTCAAATCTTTAGTTAAGTTCAGTATGCAGGATGCAGTGGGTGGAGCTGTTTACCCAAGGTCCTCACCTGTAAAATGGATATTATCATATTCTTCATCACCATCATCATCCTCATCATCACCATCACCATCACCTTCACTATTATCATCATCCTCCCTATTAATAGTGTTGGGTTTATTGAGATAACAGTTGTAAACCATTAAGCATATCCCCTGGTAGGTAATAACCAAACACAAGCGTTCTTCATGGATTCTTAAGTGAAAGTTGTATAATGTTGCTAAGTCTCAGATTCCCCATTTGTAACATGCAGATTGCAATGCCTATTTCTAGGCTTTCACCAGTATTAAATTTGAATAATGTCTGTATTGTATTAAACATTACTTGACATGTAACACCAGCCATAAAATTGAGTCCAACTTGTCAAACTCAAAATTGAGTCAAAAATATTCTCACAAAGCAGATGGTCAAAGCTATGTAGAATTAGCTTTCAAGGCACATTCATTCTCTGAAACTAGAAGTCGGTAGATATGTATTCTTGTTTCTCTCATCTCCCACATTGCACTAAATCCTCCCTACAAGCCCCTTATAGACATTTATCTATTTTTATAAGAAACATCTCAAAACAGTAAATCTTAAATTAAAAAAAAATTCCAATGAATGAAAAGAGAATTGAGAGTAATTTAAAATATGATACATTTCTATATATTTTCAACCTTTCATCTGCAACTCCCATCCTTCTTAGTTTTCTCCCATGTTAGTACTGAACTTTGCTTTAAGAAGACAGCTTTTTCATCTCAAAGAGGTAGCATAGAAAGAGCAAGGAATTTGGAGTCAGACTAGCCATGTTTATAATTCCAGCACTGCCAGGTAAAGATATAAAACTTGGGCAAGTCATGGGACTTCTCAGTTTTCTTTTCTATAAAAAGTGGGTAAAAGTACCACTACTGTAAAGTTCTATAAGGATTACATATAATACATGTGAAATTCCTAACAGGTACTAATTAAATTATAGCTCTCATAACTCTAATTTCATGTTAAAATATACCCTGTTCTCCATTTGTTACTCAGCTTTTTCCATAGATAAAATCCCTTAGGAGCAATTATCAAGACACTTCTTTCATAGACTAGTTTCAAGGTAAATTCCCTGGTCGTTTCAGCTTTACTCAGTTCCTTCCCTTTGTCTTGCATTCTCCCTCCAGACTGGAAAACTACAAAAAAAGAGAGTCATTGACTTTAAATAGGCTGGTATTAGCAACTTGAAGGAGAGTTTCTTAAAACTTCTGTCGCCTAAACTGAATATAGAAAATATTCTATTTTCTTTCTAAAAATGTAAGCTCTAGGCCTCAGTGTCTAGAATGTTCTGAATTCCAGAGACAATGATGAATTTTACTTCTCAAAAAAATCTGAGCTCCCTTTCCCTCCATGCTTTACTTTCTGCAAGTTTACCCTGTCCTTGGAATATTTTCTTTTTTCACCAACCCATTTCCCATCTAGACAAGACCTTTTCTTCCTTCAGGTCTAGGTTCAACTCAGAAAAATGCTTCCTTGTTTTCTTAATTTGAAAAATTCACTTCTATTTTATCTTAGGTTTCTGTTTCATGATAATGTTCACAGATGTAATTATTTTCTTCACATTTTTTCTCCCTCATGATATGTCCATGAGAGTCAGGAGAGTTGTGTGTTTTCCCCTTTATAACATCAGCACAGAAATAGAGAAAGGATGAGCTAGGAATGCCAGTGATGTATCTATTTCTTGTGTCGTGTGATTCTTTCATTTATTTTTCCACTTATCTTTGTGATCCAGTTGCATTGCTATCATTTTTCTCTTCTCATAAAATAAAACCAAACAATAAAAGAGAAGCTTAAGATAATAGTCTAGTAAAAAGTATTTCAACTAAAACATAATTGAGTAAATGTAAGATAAAATTTACTAATATGGGTCGTAGAATTTTAGATTTATCTCCAAAGGTCAATTTCTTAATCTCTTTGGAAATTTGCTTATTACTTTTATTAAAAGAAGTAAAGAAAATGACATCTGCAAAAGCCAATTTAATTACTTTTAACTTTTGTTATATTTCCAGCTCAGCCTCTACTGTGTGATTTGGGGCAAGTAATTAATTTCTCTGTGACCAAGGCCTTGCCTACAAAATGGAGGAAGAATTGAACCTACCTCATAGAGTTTTTAAGAGGTTAAAATGATTCAATATATGTAAAGTACTTAGACTATTATAATTGCTGTTAGTTAAAAAAATCCTATAGTATTCGACACTATACCTCTAAAATTTCTTAGATATGACACTTATACCATCAAGGAACCCATGTGTCTTGCCATTTCACCTCTCTGTTTAGTAAAAATACATATTAAATGAGTTAGCATTCACTTTTTAGTAACTAATTTGTTCATGGTAGTTTCAACATTGCACATATATTGCACAAAAATTTCCTATATTTGCTTGAAATATAGGAAAATTTAAAACTCAGCAAAAGTTTTGCCCTTTACGTATTGTAGATGAAACTATATGAAATAGTCTGGTTGGTTTTATTGGCTAGGGCAGCAAATACTAAACTTGATTCCTTATAGCGTGAATAAGTTAGTCCCATAATGAGCTTTCAGTAACAGTTCGGTTTACCAAACAGCAACCTAATAGACAGACAACCTCCTCCCGTGGTATCTGAAAATCACACTGGATTGTGAAAGATTTTGAAACAACAGCCGTACCAATCAGCAGGACATAGCCAAAATGTTAATTCAAAAAAGTCTAATAAAGTGTTAATGTAAGGTCTGTTTACAGAGATGGAGGTAGGATAAAAGGATCCAAGAAGGGACGGTGAAGCATTCTGGCACCAGCAACTGTTGGACGCCTTTATTACCTGTTTGCCCAAAGGAGCAATGTGATATAGGGAAATGAGGGGAACCTAGCACTTGGTGAGAGTGGCAGCTGTGGGAATTTGATCCCTGAGGCAGAGGAAATCAATCACCGTAAAAAACTGCAGCTTGGCAATAAGAAGAGGAAGGATTCAATCTGTCTCTCTCTCCCTCTCCCTCTTCCTCTCTCTCTGTGTCTCCAGAGGACCAGTTCTCTGCTGCTGCCTCTGCTGGCCAAACCAAAACTGAGGCTAGAGGAGTTGGGATACAGGGGATGATGCAGCCCATGGAAGTCAACACCCTGCAACCCAGAGAAGGCGTAGATGGGAGCCCAGAGGAAGCATCTGATGGGAAAATGAAGGTAAGTCAGCCCAACAACCTTCTGGGCAATTTTGTAATTTTAAGGTACCTTTATCTTATATTAAGTGAATTCAGTTATTTCTCTGCTTATAATAAAATTTGTGTAATCAATCAATGTGAATAGGAAGAAAACATCTACACGTGTATGACACAACTTGTATGGCTCAGCTTTTGTGTGAATAAAAATAACACAGGAATAATTTTATTCCCTAGTAAACTAAAACTACTTGCAAATGGAATTCAATTATTTTCTAGTCACATTAAGATTTTAAACATACTTTCTATGTTACCTTGGCAGGCCGCTATCTTTGAGTGTTTATGTTTCCCTTATGCTGATAAGCATTTTCTTCCCTGGTCTTTTGGTTTTAACATAGTAGTATTTATTACAGAAGCTTATGCTATAATTATGTACAGTATTGTCCTTTATTGTTCAAGCTTGCAAAACATTTTCATTATCGGTTGGGACTTAGGACTATCAATGTTTAGGTCCAGTACAGTTAGGACAGCAGGTAGCAAATAATGACACATTTTCATGGTTATCTTGCACAATTTTAATGGTACTATGAGATCATCAAATTCACATAGTTTTTCTTTGGATTCCACGCCAAAGCAATTTGAGATCATAAAAACGTAGAATTCTAATAATTAAGGGAATACCGTTATCCAAATAAATTAGTGATTTATTTATCATATTATATAAACATATACACACACACATATATACGTGTGTATATATGTACAGAATATGTCTGTATCGGTGTGTATGTATTCAATCTGAATTTTATTTCCTAAGGAAGGAGATGACAGCCTAAACTTATCTTACATGTTGTGATAAATGCCAAGGAGTAGCTGTTTAGGTCTGCAGGGCTTTTTGGTCACAGCACCCTTTATACTCCTAGAAATTATTGAACATCCCCAGAGTGTTTTCGTTTATGCAGGTTACAGCTATTAATCTTTTACATTAGAAATTAAAATTGAGAACATTTTAAAACATTCATTTATTTACTTATTTTAGAATGATGATAAACCTATATATTAATACCTATAATATTCTGTGGAAAATGTATTTCACAAAACAAGAACAAATAAATTAATGAGAACAGTGACATTCCTTTATATTTTTGCAAATCTTCTTGATCTCTGGCTTGATAAAAGACACTTGAACTCTCTTGTACTTCTCCATTCAATCTGCAGTGTACATACTCTGTTAGTTGAACTATGTGAAGAAAATCTGGCCTTACACAGATAATGCAATTGGAAATACAGAACCTTGTGGACCCTGAAAGGGTCTTGAGGACCCCCAAGGGCTCCAGGGACCACACTGAACTTTAGAGCGTTTTTCTCAATAGAAATAGGCAATGGAGAACCATGGACTGATTCCCTTGAACCCTATACCCTGATAATTGGTTCAGAAAAAAGAACAACAATGTTATAAAAAATGTATATGTATTTTATCACTTACTAATCACGCTACCTTATAAATAAGACGGGTATGATAATGCCCAGATTTTAGCTGCTAAGCTGGAGACACACAGAGGAACATGTCTAAAGCCACAATTTATGTGAGGAGAAGCAGAGATTTGGATCATGTCTGTTTGATTTCAAAGACCAAGCTCTTTCCACTCTACCATCCTAAGGGAAATTCTGTTCTTCAGCAGCATCGACTGGTAGGAATTGAGAAGGGAATAGTTTCAACTGTCAGTTGATGTGGTTTAACTTTCATATGACTTTTCTTATGTAATATTTGAGTTCCACTGCCTATATGCCTTTTATCTTTTACCATTGTTGTTGTTGTTTGTTGTAATTTTTTTCAATGTTGTTTTCAAAAGAATATTTAAGCTACACTATATGGATAATAATTAGTTTGTCTTCGGTGAGCACTAAACTATTTTTACCCTTAGTTTTTAGATATTCTTCAATATACGTGCTTTATTTCATTGGATATATCATATGCATGAAGAAGTTAGGAATGAGCTTTTCTTCTTCCTTATCAACAAGCAGTATCATTAGTATCTCTCTCTACTTGCATCCCTAGTCTCCCACAGGATTGATTATTACAAAATCCTGACTCTTCCTAATACCGTGCCTTAGAAGATACTGTTACAGGGGTATACTTTTCTCAGTTAAAAAGACTGGGTAACTCCCTTTTTGATGGGCATGAGAATAGTGAACATCGAGGAAACAGAATGCATGGTCATATCTCTTAGTCTAATTTCAGTGACACTCTTCCTCAAAATATCTTCCTTTGTGACTGGTTCCACAAACTTTCAGTGCCACCACTGGATATCAATCCCTGACAACTGGAGTGTTTTTCCATTAAAATACAGATGTCCATGAGGTGGGGTTTGAAGGAGTTAATAATCAGTGATCATAATTTACTTTTATGAATTCAGCAATATCATCAAATAGTTGATGTCATTTGACTCTGTTTATGTTACTTTTCCTCCACCCTTGGTGTGTGATTTTTATCCCTAAAGTCACAAGATAACTGCTTAGCCTTCACATTTCATTTTCTCATTCCAGGCAAGGAAAAAGTCAGACATTTCAAAAGCCATTTCTATGAGAAGGTTTATCTCTTATTTGCAAAGGATTCCCTTGTCACCAAACATCCATTCCTGTCTCACTGCCCAGAAACACATGATAAGAACACACCTCACTGGAAGGTAGCAGGGAGAAGAGAGTATTCATTTTCTAGTTCCTCTGGTAAAGGAAAGCAAAAGAGAAAGTAATTGAGTGGACAGCTCCTTATTATTCATTTATTCTTACTTACGTATGGAGTGCCTACTGTGTTTGAGGCACAAAATTATCCTCATCATTATAAAGCGTACATTGTAGTTCTGTGAGACAGGCTATTAAGGAAACAGGTAAAATAGTTAAACATGGGATTGAGATGACCAAGAGGAAGGATGCCACTTTAAAGACTGGTGAAAGTAGACCTCCGTAATAAGAAAGCATCTGGATGGAGACTTAGAAGTGTTGAAAGATGAAGCCATTTGGATTTGAGATAGTAGTGTTTCAGTTAAAGGAAATGGTAAATCAAAATTCTGAGGCAGAATATCCATGGTAATCATCATGTCCAGTGATGTCCAGTGATCATGGGATGAAGGTGAGCAGAGAAGAGTGAGCTAGAGTTACGAAAATAGGAGACGTGGTCAGAGATGTAAAGCAGGGCTTTTTAAGACATTGTTATAAGTTTGTCCTTTCCTATAAAATGGTAAATTATTGAGGTGGGCGGAAGGGGTTGGAGGAGCTTGAAAAGAATGTCTGCCGTACTGTGCTATGTAACATTAAAAACTATATTTGAAATAATTTGTTCATCATGTAGTACTATTATATATGTTGTTTCATTTAGTATTTACAATAAAAGATGAAATATGTAGATAAGGCAGATATCATTCCCCTTTGTATGAGGAAGAGATAAAGCTCAGGAAACATATGCTACTTATAAAAATTTAAACACCTTATTAATAGCAGAACTTGGACACAGAGCCAAATGCTGTGCCTCCTGATCTAGAAGGAACTTCCACTATACCCTGCTGCCATATTTGTTTTTTTCAATGTGGATAATGTCATTATATCTTTATATTTACTGTCTTGAAATTAAGTCAATTTTCATTTTATTTTTGACTCATATGTTTGTTAAAAGATAAGCTGAGGCACATTGAAATTTTTAAGAGTTTATGTGAGCAAAAGTTGATTCCAATTGGCCAGCGCCAAACCAGAAGTGGTTAGGAGTACTCCACCAACAGGATCTGGGGGAGACAGTTCTATAGAGAAAAGGGAGAAGCAAAGTAAGGAAATTATTGATTGGCTATAGTTTAAAGCCTAGTTGGCTGTTTGTGATTGGTTGTCCTTAGGTTTCAATTTCATAACTTTGAGGCACTTAAAGGCTTAGATTTTGGTTTGCTTACACAGGTCACCATGGCATTAGAGACCCCTCAGTCTAGTGGCCTCCTTGTTTAATTAATTTACACTTTGAAAGGTTTGCTTTCTAGAAATTCTTATGCACTGAGTTAGCAGCCATTAAGGCTGATGGAATTTTGTTGAGATTCAACTTTATCTTTTTGTTTTCAATATAAAAATTCTGTGTGAGGAAAAAGAATTAACAGTTCCTCTGATTGTCATGAGTTTAATGGAAAATAACATTAATGATCCTGTCTAAACCAGATAGATTAAAAAAACAATTTCTATTCACCCTTGTTGTCATAGCTCCTGACTTCAGAGTAAAGGAAGTCAGCCCATAACACACCCTTAATTCTGGGCCCCACACTCAAGTGGGCCTATCAAGTGGCCACTCATATGGAACACTTTGCCAAGTTCCAACACCCTTGCACAACTGGCAGTTTTTTTTATTCCCTTCTTGGAATGTTTGGTGAACTGGCTGCTTTAACATTAGACTTATTTTCTCTGACAGCTTTCAAAAGATGCTTTGATTGAATATCTAATGAGTTTAGAGCATAGGTTTTTAAAAAATTTATGAGAGCCATGTATGATTATTAGCAACTACTTGAAATATTCAGAAATAAAAATTTCTCCCATCACCATGAAAATGATTACATTAGAATGTTCACATAATGCATGTGTATGTGCACATACACACACACATATGCAAATACACACATTTGAAATCTTAATTAATAGTTTTTTTGCATTTTGTTTTTTTCTACCAAATAATATATCATAAGTATTTTCCTAAGTAATTTATTAGTTTTTGAGAACATCATCTTTTTTAACATTGGAATAATATCCCATAGTTTGGATGTACAGTGATTTAAGGATATTATTGGAAATTTTGAAAAGATATTAATAGTAAGCAAAATATTTTGAATATTATATATTCATTCCCAAATTGCTTCAAAATATAGTTTATAACTACTCACCCTCCTGAATAAAGTCTTATGAGAATTCTTATCTCACTATATCCTTGCCTCTAGGATTGCATATTGTCATTGCAGCTGGCTTTGATCCTCATATTTGATGGCTGCAAGAAAGTGGCTTCACTTTTAAAATCCTATTTATATTTTGGGCAGTTAGAAGGAGAAAGGTAAAGAGAAAATATGTGAGTTATATTTTCTCTGCCCATAGTGTATATTTTTTTTTCTAGTAGGTACCTTCTTATCCCCAACAAAATTCTGTTTCTGTCCATAAAGAAAAAAGGAGACTGGACATTGAGTTAGCAACTTTCTGTTTCTGCTGTGGAGGTCAGTATTGGGTAGCCACCAGACAAAACAAGTTCATATCTCAGCTCTGGCATTTACCAGCTGTTTATTTTTGTGCAAGTGGCTTTATCTCTTTAATCTTAGATCTTTATCCATCAAATGGGGCAAATAATAGCACCACAATCAACATGATTTTAAAGAGGATTAAACAAATTATTGTAAAAACAGGTTGATCATATGTCTAACATTTTGTAGGCATTTTATTAAGTGTTAGTCATAGTAATAAAAACTATTATCACTGTTCCCATAGTAAGACTTTTAGATGTAATGATCTTTTAAAGATAGGGATATTAATATTTTATACATTTTATATTTTGTCACTATTGTTAGAAATAGTCATCGTATCTGCTAAGTGGTTATAGGAGGAAATATAGGAAGACTATTGACTTTTGTATATTTCTTAATAAATTGCCAATTCTAAATTAATTAAATTTTCTACATATTTAGTCTTAACATTTTATTTCCCCTTTCTTCAAAGTTTATAGCTTAATTTTCTTTGTCATGTGTTATTTCTGTGGCTAATTTTTCCAGAACAATGTTATAAAATAATGATGCAGATCCAAATATGACAAAAACAAGAAGAAAAAAGAAAAATACAACCGTAAATTTGGCAAATATTATGCTACATAATAAGCATATTCATTATGAGACAACTTAAAGATGTAACAGAGTAATATATATAAATTGACACTAATTAATTTGAATATTTTTATAAATAATTATATCAGAAATTTGACATAAAGTGACATAAGAAGAGACAGCTAGAATAAAACAACAATGAGTTAATTTTTATAGTAACCAGATTTCTAGATGTAAAAATCAGTATGGGACTGAATAGATTTTGTGGATAAATTCTGTAAAACTGAGGATATGTACAATAATTATGTTAGAAGAAAAGCTTCTAAATTCACTTTATAAAGCTAACATAGAATATTCTAATACAAATACATGACAAAATCCCTGTTGAGTCAATCACCAATAAAAGTTAATAGTGCATGGTAGAACTTAATATTGAAAATTATTTAGTAAGTTATTAATAATACAGTTGACCCTTGAACAACATGGGGTTAGGGGTGTTGCCCCTCATGTAGTTGAAAATCTGCATATAACTTTACAGTCAGCCCTCCTCTGTATCCATGGGTCCAAATCCACAGATTCAACCAACAGTAAATGGTGTAGTTTGTCGTATGTGTTTAACAAAACAAAATCTGCATGTAAGTGAACCCATGCAGTTCAAACCTGTGTTGTTCAAGGGCCAACTGTACTTAAAAGCAATTCTTAGCAATTGAAAAGCAAAAGTTTTAAATATAAGATAGTAAAAAACATCATCATCATTTCTTTGGAAGTTCTTATTTATCTGGAAAAACACAGGAATTTAGTAAAACATTTTTGACCCCTGTCAAAGGAAAAGTTGCACTAAACAAAGTAAAACAGGCAAGGAAGACTTTATTCATGACTATTGCAATGGGGGAGAAAGGCCAGAACTCAGTCTAATCTCAACTCTGCTGTAAAGAAAGGGATGGAGAATTTTTAAGAGCTGGGGTGGGGAGATCTTAGACCACCTGTGTTTGAAAATTGGCCTTACCCAAAGGAAAAGTAAACTTCCTCATGTCTTCCTGATGGGAGGTTGTTTTACAGCTTGCTGGGGGGCGGGGGGTGTTGGCGGGGAAGAGAGCTTCTACCTTTCCGCAGAAAGTAGAAGATAGGGGCCATAGGGGGATGCTATCTTGCTTGATGATTATATTTCAAAGGAATGGTTTCCAGGTCCTTAAGAAAGACACTCCTGAGTTGTGACACTGGCAAGAAGTTTTTAAAAACATATCTCAAAGGGAAGGGGTTAAAGAATTCACAAGTCTTCCAAGGAAAATGTTTTCAGAAAAGGCAGGTCAGGACATAGTCAGGAAGAAGTCTAGTCAGGCTGAGGGAAATCCTGAAGCCATCTTGGTTACTCCATACAGGAATGTATATACTATAAATATAAATGATGTACATATTTGATAAAATAGAAAATATAATAATACAATAGAAAAAGTTTTCTTTCATTATAACAGAAGACAAAACTTAAGAATAAGTCAAAGAGAACTGTATGGAAACTATATAAAAAGACAGAAAATTTTACTAAAGAATTTCAAATTAGACTTCCATAAAATAATTTCTCCTCAATCCATAGATGAAAAGACTCAATATCATGTAGACTACATAAAATACAAAACTAAAAAAATAATTAATAAATAATAGAATCAAAATTAAAAATTCAATGGGATTTTAGCTTGGTATTTGACTTAATAATACAAATGTTCATTTGGAAAAAATAAAGGGGTAAAATGAACAAAGCATATTTTGAATGAGAGGATAATGAAAATTTAATTTGTTCTCTCAGTTTTGAAATAAAGTTTCCGTGATTATAATATTTATGTAAACCTGGAGACAGATAAATGGAATAGAACAAAAAATTTCAATATTTAGGTAAGAATTTTGCATGTGATAAAGATGGCATTAAAATTTGTTAGAAAGCAGATTGGTTATTGCATGAATGGCATTGTGATAGCTGGTGATATGCATTACATTTTCTCAAGATTTTCAGATTCATAAAGATATTAAGCAAAGTGTTACACATAAAGGCTCTGAAGTCATGTTGAAGTATGAGATTCTTAGTTCTCACTACATAATTTTGGGAAGTTGTCTTTCCCACTGTATGCTCAGTCTCTTTTTAAAAAATGAGCATTATAATAGTCATTAACTCATTAGATTATTTTAAAGATTACATTAAATATATATTATTCAGCACTTAACCACAGTGACCAGCACATAAGTTCCTTAAATATAAGCTATTAGTATATCATTAGTTACAAAGGAATGGCAGTTACTTGTTCCCATATTCTTGATCCTGACATTTTGTTACCAAGTACTTGTAGATACTACCGCACTGCCAGTTAGAATGTAGTATCAGTATAGCAATCAGCCATACATTTGTTCATTAAGCAACTGTTTGTAGATTGCCTAGCAATTTTCCTGGCATTTTGGGAGACAACAGTGTGTCAGGCAAGGTTAACTTAAATGGGTTAACAAAGATGCAAGTAAACAAAATATTAGCCAGTAATAAATTCAACTCTGAGAATTAAATAGGTTGCTGGAATATTGAGGGAATTAAATAGGTTGCTGGAATATTTTAACTCCCATTAAAATAATGGGAGGAAGGCCAACATTACTGAAGTTCACTGGGCAAGGAGGAAACTGGTGGGATACACAGCTCTAGAGGTAGGCAGGTGCTGGATACTGGCTTCAAAGGCCAGGACGAGGAGTTAGAATCGTATGCTAATATGATGGAAACTATTAGAATGTTTTGAGTAAGAAGGTGTTATGAGCTGATTTATATTTTAAAGGATTATTGTGTGGAGAATGAATTATTAGGGGGTACATTAGAAGCAGAGAAGCCATTAAGAAAGGATGGTGCTTGGGACTAAGGTGGTACTAATAGGAATGGACAAAAGTTTCATGAGGAAGTCTGAGACTGGCTTGATTTTCTCTTGGGAGGCCTCTTTTGATGTTGTTTTTTGTTTATTTCTGGTTATTGTTATTTTTATTTATTTGTGGAATTTTTCTTCCTGTATACCTCTATGGAATTGGGAAGTACTTGGCTTGAATGTCTGAAGGAATTCAAAAATGTATAAAATTGGATAGACCAACAATGAGCACAATAAAACTGAAGATTTGAAAGGTCGGAGAATACAATAAAGACAGAAAAGGAAGTAGGTTTATGTGGTACAAGGAAAAGACATTTATTCTCTAGTGGGAATGTCAGGTTTCTAGATCTTAAAATAGTTATATCTATGTGTTTAAGAGATTTATGATAAAGATGTTTCATTGTTTATCTATGTGGACTGGAAAAATAAGTGATACAAGTGAAAACATTGAAAAGAATGTAAAACTACTCACACATGAAAATGGGAACAGATACTTAACTCACTGAAAAAGCCAATTCTGTAGGTATATATTTAATATGTACCATTTACAAGTCATTCTGCTGGGCATTATGAAATAGATGCTTGTCTTTTTTAATTGAATACATTGAATTTAATTGAGTACGATTGTAGAATAAGGAATACCTAATGTGATCATCACTATACCACAAATAGGAAGAAGGATGTGTAAATTTCAGAAGAGTTTATTAAATGAGAACATAATGCCAGCCTGGATGTGGCAGTGGTCATCAGGAGTGCACAAAAGTATCAAAAGGTGCTTTTTGGTCCTTTTTGAGTATGGTATAAGAAAAGGAAAAGTATCAACAATTCTTTAAGAGCTAGAATAGTTAGTATATTGATTAGATTTTTCTTCTTTTAATAAAAAGAAAAGATGATTCATGTCTTGAATCACCAGGAGACAAATAATACTGTGTGAATCTAAATTAGAATTTTTTAAAGTTGGTTAAATCTAGTTCTAGAGGCCCAAGTTTATATTGATGCAGAGCATAAATGAATTACTCTCAGGCCCTGGCAATTGAGTGTGCAATTATTATCGCATGATGAGATAATGAAGAGACTGTCAGGCTTTTTTAGGCAAAGAGGCTTGAGGATACAAATATTTGAAAACGGAGAATGCCAATTAGTTTTCATGCTGCCCTATTAGTAGGACAGAGAGTTACATTTTGTCAGTTCTGCAGTGAAATGAAGGCAGGAGGGAAACAAAATGCAGCTCACTTGGTGGTGTTCGTGTTGAACAAGTCATGGCCATTATATGCTGGAAATAACACGGTAATTAAAAATCAGATTTCCTTGCCAGCAAAAGCCACTTCTGAACTACTGTGACACAAGTGATACATAGGACGATGCTACTGCCTGATTCCTGTATTCTATTTGCTTGAAAGTAGGGTCCCAAATGTGATATTTATCAGTACTTATGTAAAAAAATCTTAGCATCAATTTATGCTAATTACCATTATATTTATGTCCTAGCTGTTTGATCTCGACCAGGCCTGGAAGGGTCGATTAAACTGTATTTAAATTTATTCTGCTTTGTAGGTGTCCAGTAAAATGAACATTGTAAATAGCTCTGCTCTAGGGTTAATTTGTTCTGTAAAATTACACATATTTCTCCAGAGTATTCATTAGTGGGATAAAACAGAGAACTAATCTAGATGCTGAAGGATTATCATTATTGCCATACAGATACCTTTGATAAAATTCCAGTTGGGATTACCTCCCAGGGTCTGAATAAACAAAGTAGAATACCTCAAATCTCAGCTTGCACATATATCTTGCAAAAAACACAGATGAAATTGCTGAGAATTTCAGGCCAATCAAAACATTAGAAAGCTACTTGCTGCAGTAATTTATTGAAGAGTTTTCAGTGACATTTTGATACTCAACATATAACTCTAGTGAGTGTTATTAAGACATAAATTAAACCTAAAATTCCACTATAACACTCAGCAGATTTCAGCGATTCAAATGTATTTTCAAGCATCCTTTGGCCTTTTGAGACTGAAAATAACATAAAAGTTGATAGTTCCTATAGGAAACAAAATGTGTTATATCCTTAAAACACACACAGACACACACAGATACATACAGAAAGTAAAGGAAAATTAAAATTACATTAATATATATAACCTTTTGAAAATAGATGTATCATAAATTTTGCTGTAATTTCATATTTTTAAAAATTTTTGTTGTTCTTTGTATTCTCATTAGCTGTATTACAAAATACTCAAGCTGTAGAGATGTGTACAAAGTAAAACATGAAAGATCCCATCTCCTTTCTATACTCTCCCTTCTCCAAAGTAGTAGGTTGTGGCTTGCTGTGAATTTTTCCACTTCTTGTCCTATCCATTGTCTTGCCTATACTGTACATACATAGATTTAGAATTTTTATTCAAATTGGATTAAGCCTTGTTTTTGCTTTTTGTTTTGTTTTGTGCAATTTGATTTTTTAACTTAACATTTTGATTTGGAGCAATTTCTTGAAAGAGACCAGGTAAGCCACAGGATGGAAAAAAAGAACTGAACCTTTGGGCAGTTCTTCTGTCAATACCAATGGCAGTAGTTTGTTAATCATCCAAGGTACTGACATCGGGTAGGAAACCCCTTAATTTTTTACACTAATTAAATTGCTAATTAAATTTTAAAATGCTGGAAAATTATAGAACTATTTATAAATATTTATAAACAGCCTTTCTGTTCAACATTGTATCACCAGTTTTCCCATATCATGACACTCTAATTTTAAAGGTTTCGAGGAGATTCACTGAATGTAGTCATCATAATTTACCTATTACATCATTCTGCCGTTAACAATGGAGATTTCTCCTTTTTTTTCTGCCAATAAACCATGATGTGATTAATATTACTGAGGATAAATCTTTTTTCCTAGTTGAGTTCAATTTCTTATCACAGATTCCCATGAGTGAAATTATCTTTTAAAACTATTAATACTTTCAGATCACTTATAGCTTTTCATTTAAATTGAGGTTAAAAAGAGAACTCTTTTCTTTAAAGTCCCAAAATGATATTAAGAACAATTGTGAAATGAAAGTCTCTTAATTGTTTTGTTTTAAATGCTCCAGCTGATAAGATTTTCATGATTACTCTTCATTAATGCTGATTTTTCCCTCAAGGTTACCAAACGTATTATGTCCATGGAACTGCTCTGGCTCTGTACACACTGTTAATTACATTTTCTTTAGAAACTCTATTTAGAATTCCTAGTGCCTGTTCAACTATGGTGAAAGAAAACATATCTCAAAAACATTATAGGGAAATTAAATCAGCTAACACTTTGCTGACAGTGTTGAGAACCTTGCTTGATCTACCACTAATAAGAAAAAGAAAGGCTCATATTTATATCATTTTCCCCACCACACCAAATCTTACATTGTATCTAATTGGTGTTTCTGTATTAGTTAAGGTTCAGTAACAGATTGAATTCATAAGGAGACAGAGTAACTCAGAGAGGTGAAGAAAGAGCTGAACAAACAATTTTGGAGAAGTCTGTTGACCTCTTCAGCCAGCTGCCATTAATACATCTCAGTTCCAGTGATTTCCGGTTTTTGCTGTTTCCCAGTCCAAATTTTACATACCCAATAATGAGTATCCAATTAGGCTATTTGTGATCCAGGTACAAAAATTTTAAGCACACTAGTCATTGGGGACTGTAGGGGAGCAAAATTTGTCACCGAAATGTCTCTTTGGTATGCAGATCATTTGGAACGAAAAGAATCAAGGCCCAAAAGACTCACAAAGAAACTTTGACCTTCCCCGTAACTGCCTGTAAGAATTTAGACAGAGGCCCTGTTACTGGAATAGAGCTATCACCAGAGATACCTGCAAAGAATATGGGCTAGGTGTGGTGGGAGAAACAGTAGAGATCAGGGTCCACTCTGTGTCCCATTGTCTGTGCTTGGCCCAGCAAACATTTATTTACCAAACATTTGCTTTTCCATCTTCATGTGAATTGCCTTCCTCCCCTTTGAAGTCCCAAACCACTACCCCCAACTTCCTCTTTTGTCTTTAGCTGAAGACAGTTTTGATGGTGAGGGTTTTGGCCATTTTGCTGAGTTACTCAATTTCCTGGGTCTCTCCCATGGATCCATGTTATTAACCTTTGTTTGATTTTCTCCTGTTAATCTGTTTCATGTCAATTTAATTCTTAGACCAGCCAGAAGAACCTAGAAGGGTAGAGGAAAATTTCTTCCTCCCCGATAGGATACAACTCTGTAAGTCAGGTGGGGTGAAAGAGTTGCCATAAGCAGGTAACTCATGGTAACTCACAACCCAACTGACTTAATCAGCATCATCTACAATTTCCAAGAGTCCTGAAAGTGACCGGGAATTTTTTTTTTTTATTTTTTTTTCTTCTTTTGGCCGCACTGCATGGCTTGTAGGATCTTAGTTCCCCGACCAGGAACTCAACCCGTGCCCCCTGCAGTGGAAGCAAGGAGTCCTAACCACTGGAACACCAGGAACTTCCTGGGAAATATTTTTATCATGTCCACTATGTAAGTGAGAAAACAGGTTCAGAGACTGCTGGTAGGGAATTTATCAGATTTGTCTCTTGAAAGCAACTGGCACATTAGGTAGCCTCCAGGAAGTATATAACAGGGAGTTTTCCTGTTTTGGTCTTAGTTTCCAGGAAGCTTAGATTCAAATGAAAGATTAACCTTTACTATTAACACATTTGTTTTTTCTTATGAACTCTGGTCTTGATTTTTCAATTATCTCTTATTCATTTATCATGCATGTCACTATAAACGGCTACAAATCTGTTCTACATGGCAGAAATATAAATAAATAATGTACATTATCTTTTTCATAAGGTTCTATAAATTGGGACTGATGTTAAACTCCAAGTTCTGTGTACCAAAATATGGTTTATTTCTATTTAACCATCACCCTATTGAAAATCAAAAGCATCCTCAAATAATTTTAAATTTCTACTTCACTGTTATTTCCATTCTTTTATTTTCTTTCCATTTCTCAGATTATTTTAGTAACTAATAATGGTAATTTTTTGCTAATACATTTTAATTTGCCACTTATTTATTCTATTTTTACTTGACTCCCTAAGCACAGATTGTTAATCCCAAATGCAGTTGGGCATTTGCCTGGAATTGGGACAGATGTGATCTATAAATCATAACCTATGTTGGCAATAAGGCATAGTTGGCTGTGTTTAAATAATAGTTCTTATTCTAAAAAGTAAAGGTCAGCTTGAGTTAGGGAGTTTTTTTAAAAGATGGTAATTAAGAAACTTACAATATAATTATCTATGTTCACACACATATATATTCACATACATTTGTACATTTTATATAAATAAATGTATGCTATTCACTGAAAGATACATAAAGAGCAAGTCTTACAATTAAGAAATCATTGGTCATCTCCAATAAAGGACTTAAGAGAGAAGCTCAAATAAATAATCTTAACAGGGTAAAAATATATTGCCATCTCACCCGGCATCAGAATTTTCTTAGGTTAGAGATAGTCTTTTTTATTAAGTAAAATGTCTTGCCAAACCACTTTGAATCGAGACATTGAGAACCAGAAGATATTATTTGGAAAGAAATAGTAAAATCAAAAGATAGCCTAAGGACTATGAATTTGAGGTTGGAGGATATGGAGAAAGGAGGAAAGGAAATTAGTATGGACAAATTAAAACCATAGGATAAGACTGGATTTTGTAGATTGGAGTGGTGGGGGAATATGGTCAAGAAAGAAATCTCCCATGACAAGTGGGCAAATGACTTTATAAATAGAGACTTTCTTAGTATTTTAAACTGTTTTGCTGTGATATAAACTTGCTCTTCCTCCAACTTCCCCCAAATAAAACTAAGTTCTGTGTACACAAATTTCATGGGTGCACATTTTTATCTTATTTAAAAAAAATTTTAGTGGGGGAAGATCAAGCAAAGTAGGCCATATTCCACCTCTAAAATGGCACTGAATAAAGAGACAAGAACATCTTCAGACTTTGAGACATGTATGAAATCAGGTATTTGGTGGCTATAAGTGGAAAAGGCATGGTTATTCCAACAGGATGATTTGAGCAGATTCTGTTTAAATACAAAAGAATAAACTCACCTGGCATTGTGTATTCATTAGTGAAACATGAGGAACAGTACAAGTACCATCAAAGAGATAAAAAATTTTAGGGGATCCAGAGGGCAGAGAATTCTATTCAGAAATAGTTCAAGCACTTGGTTGTTTTCAAGAGAGTATTTGAAGATGATTTAGAATTCTTCAAAGTGAAGGAAAACACATTGCAGAAAGGGTTACATGTATTGAACACCTTTGGCTTTAAATACACTTATACCACATCTCTGAGTGAAGTTATCTTAATGCCACACTGAAGATGGAGGGTGTTTTGAATAGAGATATTCATAGAGAACACCCATATCAATGGACAAAATGGATCCTGAAATTGTGGGAGAGATACCCACCTTATGGATATACCATCTTTATCAAAACTTGATAAGGCCTTGAACTGAGAGATCTTTTTATTTATCTCTGTTACCTAGATGATTGGTTGAATTGATAGTATATTTTTGACAAAGGAATAGTAGCTGGGACCATTGAGATATTTGTAGAGTTGTGTGTGATTTTTGCCAGAAATATGCATTTGAGTGTGCCCAGCATGTATATGATATTAAAGTCTGTGTGGACTGAGGAAATCGCATAGATCATAGTGGTGCAGATAGAAACAAGCCTAAATCACTTCAAAATTTAAAGATAAGAAAGGAGAAGATATTTCAGTAGAGACGATGGAAATTCATTCCAGTGAGTTATATAGTTATTTAACCCTACTGAGACTCAAATTTCTCATGTATAAAATAGAAACTACTTCAAGAAGATATCAAGAGAATTGAATTATTTAGCTTTTGAAAAAGTGGCTGTAGTATAGTAAGCACTCAATAAATGTATGTTAACTTGAGGAAAGTTTGTGTTCTTATATTTTTATAAAGTTCCCTAAGTGATTCTGATGAATCGCTAGCCAAGTGTTCTACCAAACACGGCTATCTTTAGAGAAAAAAAGTGTATTTTGAGCCATATTTTGAGTTACATACATAATTGACTGGTTTTTCATCCTGGTGTTCTGGAAGCATGAGTGTGGAATAGTGTTTCACAAGGATCATCTCAAACTATTTTATATCAAACTCATAGGTGCTATGCATTTTTTTCATTTATATTTCCCCTATCTCTGCCACCCCGGTTTTTGAGTATTCTCCTAATTCTGGTATAAACCTAAGTACTCTACTCACTTCCAACCCAGTTTACTCAATTTTGTGGAGATTTTCCTTAGTATGTATAAATCTATAAGTTTTCCACAAAGCCAAATGGTTAGGACAGACTGAAATTGACTTTGTATTGTGTGAGTGAGGTGTTTGTTTGTAAATTTGTCTTCAAGTTCAAACTTGCTTCTATAGAACAGAACTTTAAGTATTATGAATATTGCTGTAGACAATAATGATCATTTTTGCTCCTTTGGATAAAGAAAGTTTTAAATAAATCACAGAAAAAAATCTATACATCAATTAGCAAACTGTAGATTTTTAAAATTCTTCTGCAGCATGTCTGGGCCTTTGGTGTATAGGGCAACAAATTGTTCTTGTGTATTTTTTTAAACTTCAAATCAAATATAAATTTGATCTAACTTCTGATAGCTGTATGTAGGAAGGTAATTTTGTAATAGAAAGTACTGACATGAATGTGAAGAGTGGCATTGACATTGCTGAAATAAAAATTCATTATTATCTTCTTATGCAAATTAGTTAAGTCTAGTTGCAGAACTTTCACACAGATATCATGGTGAACTTCTTCACTTTCACTATTTATAGAAACAAACTGGCCAGCAAACTAAGATCCCGCATGCCACTCCTCGCGGCCAAAAAAAAAAGCGTACTCTTGACTATTCAGAGCATATTATTTAGCAGACAACAGGGTAGGTGCAAAATGTATAAAGTAACCAGATTCATCCCAGATTATTTAAAACCAGATGTACTTATAATGATATGACCACAGATATAACCCCAAGAATAATGGTTAGAAAATCTTTTAATGATAAAAGAAGTAAAATCAAAGTACTGAGTTAACAGAGACACAAGGTCACTTTTGTAGGAACAGTAGTTGAAACGGAAGATTTCTGTTAAGTATGAAAGTTAAACTAGCTCTTTAATGATGGCTATTGTACATACTTGAAAGAGAAAAAGCATTCTAGGTAGAGATCAGCTGGAAAAATCATAATGGTAAAATACCACTTGGTGAGTTTGAAGGCTGGCAATCTAGTCTAGAGGTGTTAAATTTTCTAAGCTGGGAAAGCACATTAGCAATTATTTGGGTTTTGTTTCTCTTTTTCCTGACCCAGAAGAGATGCGGGAAAAGGACTAAACCAGTGCCTGACCATATCTCAAACCCATCACTTAAACTGAACTTCAACTTTTGCTTCATTTCTCTGGGTTTTTTGTGATTATTTCTGTTCTTCTTTCTGTCT
Organism: Balaenoptera musculus; assembly: GCF_009873245.2. Taxonomy (NCBI): domain Eukaryota; kingdom Metazoa; phylum Chordata; class Mammalia; order Artiodactyla; family Balaenopteridae; genus Balaenoptera; species Balaenoptera musculus. Next base: position 86,198,009 of record NC_045789.1, on the reverse strand, counting down.
AACCTTTCATAATGGTGCATCCTTTGACTCATCTGTTTAGGGTTTTTTTTTATTCTTAAAGTGTACATCCCATTACGTCCTTGGCCCCAAGCACCACAGTCCTTCAGGCCTCTGTGACTTCATGCCCATCCAGCCCTAAAGTTAGTGTAACCAGAAAGAGGGTGAAAACTGAGACTGCTTTTGGAAGTATATATCTAATTTACTTGCCCCATAGTTGCAGTGGCAATCATAATTTCAGTATCTATCAGTTATTCAAATCATTTATGAAAATATCCAGGGAAATCTAATCTCTGAACCCTAGAATACTTATTTTGAATTATTTCCCATATCCTGATATAGCATAGAATTTATTAAACAGCAATAAGCAGTTGCTGAATATTTTTTTAGAAAGGGTAAAATAAGTCAATTGTGATGTACAATAGTGAGGTTGTCAATTGTAAATGTGCTTTATAAAAATAACTCTGACAATAAAATTTAAACTTCTTAATAAAATCATTTTATTTAAGGCAGAAATTTAGCATTTTGCTAGAAAATAAAGTTCTTTGCTCAATTTTGAAATTAAGGGCTTTTGAGATTTATATATACATGTATATTTGGTGAGCTCCTTCAAATTTTGTCTAACATGTCTATAAAATATTTGTGCTTTAAAATGCAGAAGACAAGGAAGAATGTTTCAGAAGATAACCATACATACATGTTTTTGAAATGACTCAATTCAAAGTCTGGAACTGAAAACCCAATAAATAAAATTAAGAATTCAATGACTGGGTTTAACAGCTGATTAGACAAGGCTGAAGAGATTAGTTGTGATCTGAAAGAGAGACAACCACCTGGTCAAATAAAAAATTTTTAAGATTGGAGTCCCAGTCGAGAAAGAGAGTGGAAGAGGGACATTTTAAAAGAGATACTGACAAAGATTTTTCAAAACTGAGTATTCAGCCACACATTCAAGAAGATTGTTTACTCTATGTAAGATAAAAACAAAGAAAATACACCATAGCATACTGTAAAAAAAAATTGATACCTACTGCCCCAAGAGAAAATTTTTTTAAAAAAAGGAAAGAAAAATTAAATATAGCTAGAGAAAACAACTGATTACTTTCAAAATAGCGATAAAATACTGACAGAAGGCTTATTAAAATAAACACTAGAGTCCAGTAGAAAATGAAATGATACCTTCAAGAAGCTGAGGAGAGAAAAACAACAATTGCTGCCAACTCAGAATTCTACCCAAATAAAATATTCTTCAAATATAATGGTACAATTATAACACTTTCAGAAAAAAAGAGGGGATTTGTTACCATCACTAAAGAAAATAATAAATGATTTTATTTTATGAGAAAGAAAGTAATCCCAGATGGAAGGTCAGAGAAGTAGAAATGAAAAAAAAGGAAGGAAATATGTAATTATGTATATGTCCTTGAAGGTAATACTGACTGAATTAAAATGGCAATGATAATGCTGTGCGGGTGTATAACATATATAGAAGTAAATATCCAGCAACTGTTGCATTAAAGTATGAATAAATGGAGTTGAAGTGTTTTAACAGGAAGTTTTCAAATTATTAATTTATGGTAAACTTTGTTAAGTGAAGGATACTGTTGGATTCTCTAGGATGACATTAAAATAATAGTTAATAGAGAGGAAATAAAAACATAATTCAGGCAGTTAGGAGAGAAAAAAAAATGAACATAGATATTTGTGTATAAGTTCTCTAGAGAAACAGAACCAAAAGCAGATATAGCTGTAACTATAGATACAGATACTGATATAGATATGTTATTTTCTATATGCAGGAGATAGAGAGAGAGGGGGAGAGAGGTAGTCATTTCATAGATTATAGAGAATTGGCTTATGTGGTGACAGAGATTGAGGAACTGCACAATCTGTCATCTGCAAGCTGCAATCAAGCAGGAAAGCATATAGTATATGGTATATACTGTAGTTCCAGTGTAAGTCTTAAGACCTGAGAACAAGGGGAGCCAATGGTATACTTCCCAGTCTGAGTGCAGGATAAGACTGATGTCTGAGCTCAGGGAGTTAGGTGGAAAGTGAATTCATTCTTCCTCTACCTTTGTGTTCTATTCTGGCGCTCAACAGTTTGGGTACTGCCCATCCACATTGGGGAGAACCATCTGCTTTACTCAGTTCGCTGATTCAAATGCTAATCTCTTCCCGAAATCCCCTGTCAAACACACCCAGAAATAATGTTTACCTAGATATCTGTGTATCCTGTGACTCAATCAAGTTGACACATAAAATTAATCATCACAATCTTAAACAAAAGAAATTTTGATGATGTATGGAAAAACCACTGACTGAAGGGTCAGTGAAAGGATGACAGAGCAATGTGCAAAAGGATGGAAGTCCATTTCTTTAGTTTGAGGAAACTATGGTTGTATGTTGATCCATTTTTTATAAAAATTCCATTTAAATATTCTAGCCTGCTTCTGCCAAGGTGACATTCGTCTGAAGGGAATTGTGTGGGTCTTGGATCTAGGCATGGTAATGACATCACTGAATCATTTGAAATCACTCATAGGTGAATGATTGGAGGAATGCTTGTGTACCTTCTTTCACTGTCATTGGTGCTTTGAATATTTTCCTTAAGTCTTTAAAGCTATGAATCCATTTCCTCCCCCTGCTGTTTCACTGGTATTTTAAAAGGGAGAGAGGTGGGTAGGTATAAGATGTAGCTTTCATCTATAGTACCTTCCAGATAGTTTGTTGCTTGATGTAATGATATAATGTTATGCAGACTTGTGACATGTAGTAAAGTGTGCACATTTATGCATGTCTGTTGAAATGGTTAACTTGTAGTAGCCTTTGGAAATGTGTTGGCATTCTACAAAAAGAAACAGCTGTGTTTATAGCCACTTGAAATGATAACTCCACTTCTATAAACTTCTTTTAAGAAAATAATTACAATTTTGAAAAATAAAACGTGTTTTATTATGAACAGATTTATAATAGAGACCATGTTATAATAACTAAATGCCTAACTATTCGTGAATACTTACTGTTTTAATAAAATATTATGAAGTTTTTAATATGATTTTTAAAAGATGGCATAATCATATGAGAAATGCTTACGTGAAATTAAGAAAGAAGCATATAAAATTTCACAGGTATGTTGTTCACAGTTATGCAAATATTGTATGAGATTAAGGAAAAGCCAACAACGTGCAATAGTGTTTTAAGGTAGGCGTTATAAAAATGGGTGATTTAACTTCACTTTCTGCTGTTTTGTATTTTTATACTAAGTATTCATTATTATTTTATGGAAAATGTGCATTAAATGTTATTCAACCTATATCCTCAGGAGAAATACAGATTAAAAAACATTTTGTTAGACATTTTGATAAATGAATAAGAATCAGTGCTCTGATGTGAGGTCAGAGTTTGAACCTGGCTTCTCACTTCAAACACTCTGAGACTTCGGGTAAATTATTTTACCTGCTGGATGTTAGTTTCCTCATCTGAACATGCCTGTTATAATAATGCCTAATTTATAGGATTATTGAAAGTTCTAAATGAGATAATGTATTTAAAGCGCAGAACGCAGCATTAAGTTGCGTCAAAACAAAAACACTTGGCAGTAAAGTAGTTAATAAGTCAAAGATGTTAATAAATGATCATAATTATGCTTTCAACAGGATGAAAAACATAAACTTCCTGAATCTAATTTTTAGCCTAAAGAGAAACAAATATACAACTCCTTACATTTTAGACTTAATGAAAAGTGAATAAACAGAAGAGCCATTGTTATTAGAAAATCTAAGTATCCATCTTAGTTAAAAAATGAATAATAGAATAATAATAATTGAAAATAACTCAAAGTTCACCATTCTAGGTCAGATAACCAACTGCAATATGTTCTACCATGAAATGTAGCTCAATGAAACATACAAGAATTCTTTTCCATAAATTTCTAATTCTGTGGTTACTGCTGAGAAAAATTCTGGTTTAAGAATTGCAAGTAGTAAGAGGTGCAAACTACCAGTTACAAAATAAATGAGTCACAAGGATGAAATATACAGCATGGAGAATGTAGTCAATAATATTGTAATAATTTTGTATGGTGATAGACGGTAACCATACTTATAACATTTTGTGATTATAGAAATATCAAATGACTATCTTGTGCACCTGGAACTGGCATAGTGTAGGTCAGTTATACTTCAATAAAAAAAAGAATTCCAAGTAGGATTTAACAGAGAAATTCAAGTTCTTTGAACTTTATGTTTAAAGTTGTAACTCCATATCTAGTCTTTTAAAACTTTATGCTTTAGAAAGAGTCCTTTGATCTGATTTTGCCTACGTGGATAAATTCTCTTATAAATCACTGAAGTTGGTTCAATGCTCATCCCATAGTGTGCAAAGAGGAACTGAGGGGAGGAGATAGGAGGAGTGGTGTACAAGGGAGAGGGGCAGGTGAACTGGACAGAAATCCAAAAATCCAGGCAGAGCAACTTAGCTCCATTTGTTGAGTCCATTGACCTCTCAAGTGAGAATTTCCTTTGAAGAAATGTTCATGCACCAAAATCGCTTTAAAACCACTCTTTTACACCAGTGGTCCCCGTCCTATGCACCAGGACACCTAGGAGCAAGAATTTATTTTTAGAAGTGTTAAATCTTTGTGCACACCAAGGATTACCTGAAAACTAAAAGAAAAATCATGTGGTCTACATATGTGTAATATACTTTTCATCTTTATTGAAGTATGATTGACAAATAAAATTGTAAGATATTTAAAGTATATATCGTGATGATTTGATATACATAGTGAAAGGATTCCTCCCGTCTAGTTAATTAACACATCCACCTCCATGTGAGAATATATTTTTCAAAATTTTGTAGATGATAATTATGTTTAATAGAAAATATTTATGTATGGAGCTTTTGGTCAATGGATGTTTTCCCAATTAGCAGAAATAAAAGCATAACCATTGTAAAGTGAAGGATTAAAAATTTAATTATTTTCTAAGAAAGAAGATTATCTATATATTAAAAAGATTGAGAACCTACTATTCCAAAATCAGTACAGTATAATATGTTTTTCTCTGAAGATAGTCTTTTTTGATAAGTAAATTTTACCTTGGTGATAAGAGGAGAGTAAAGAGTTGGTATGTGTCTGTGAGTGATATAATTGTGAGAAGTGACTATTTTTTAGTATGCCATGTTTCAAATTATTGATTTAGTGTATATTCCCACTCACCTCTCTCTCTTCTATGACATACACAAAATCATAGACATATTCACACACCAAACTCTCCCACCAATTTCAGTACCTATCAATGTACCCCAGGGTCATAGATGTATTAACACTGAAGAGAGGTTTTAGAAAATGTTGATGAAGGCACACCAAACTAGTTATAAAACTAGAACATTAAAATTTTTAAATTGAATGAAAAGGGAATAAAGGAAGAACTTTTGATCTGATTTGGTTTATAATTAAACTTACGATAAACAGACATCAAGAGAGGGACAAAGGAAAAGTTAGTCTTTTGTTCAGAAGGCTCACTTCCACTCTCTTGCCACTTAATGCTTTCTTGAGTACCTGGTCCTCTCATTATACTCCTACTGCAGTCTCCTTTCATCTGGCTCAAATCCCAGTCTGGGCCATAGCTTCTAAGGTAATGCCCCATGTTTAAGACAATGAAAGGTTTCCTGGCATTGGATAATCTCTCACAAATCGACTGCAGGATGCACTGAAACTGGGACAAATGGCTAAAACAATTTATTAGACTTAAGTGCATCCTATATGTACGTGTTCTATAAGCCAGATTTTAGTAAATATTGCCAGGGGATATTTCCTTGGCATCTTAGAGTTTGGGGTCAGAGAGACAATTAAGTCAGTTTCTCTCTGGTGGGTAATTTAACGATATGAAACTTGGTGGAAGCCTGTACTCACATACCTTTGTTTTTCCGCCTGGCATAATTACTTTAAAAGCAACAACCATAATCAATATTTTGTTTAACAATGAAAAAGAAAGTCCATCATTCATTAGTGGCAATACTAGAAATCCTCATAGACTTCTAGCTCTTTCAAATTAAGAATATAAATGATACTAGGTTGATTTATCTGCGTTTTAAAATTTTAACCTGAATATACTTTGAGCATTTTTTATTAAAAAGCGACCTTCAAGCAAAATAATCAGTTTTAGCTCACATTTCTCAAAAAAATCTATAATTCCATTAAAAATTTTTCAACAGTTCTTCTACAATTGACTATTGAAAAGCATTAGGAAATAAAATAATGAGATTTTAAAATAGATGAGAAGTGCCCCTAATTTATATACTAATTGATTGTACTGTTGTACAATGTAAAAAACTTTATTTTTCTTTCAGGGAAGCAATTATTTTATCAACCATAATTTCTGTTCTTTTATCTAATTATAACTCATCAGTAAAGTATTGCTTAGTCCTAAATCAGCTGAAAAAATAAAATATTGGAAACTATATATTAAAAAGCACTGGCATTTAGAGGCAAACACATGTTATGGCTCTGTGAAAACAATTGACTTATACATAGTTTTTCAAATTATTATTATTTGTAGTTGTGTACTCTTTAACAATTTGAAAATAATGATTACATATCTGCTACGAAGAGTTCTTCATAAGTAACATGTTTTTTATTTCTACTTTCTTATACTTGTGAAAACATTAAATATAATATATTAAAATTCAAGAGTAGATAAATAAGGAATATTTTTAATAAAACCATTTATTTCTCAGAGTTAAATAAAATAAAAGGGAAATCCTTAATTTTCAAATATATTAAATATGTAAGAATAAAGGAAAGTCAGAATCATTTAGGAATTAAATTGCTCATCAGATAATGAAGTATTTGGATATGCAATACTGTCTTAAGGTAGGTAAATTTTTAGGCAAATCCAACTTAATGTGGAACTTAAAAATAATCTTTTGGGGATTTACTTACAGAATGGTGGTGTGAAGAGTTCCTCAGTAAACAAAAATAACTTTAAAAAATTATTTAAGAATAACCATTCACAGTTTCTGGAACTTATTCTAAGAACATACAGGAAATAAACATTCATTAAAGAAAATCTACTAAATCTCAGTAAGCACAGTGAGCGTCTGTGACATCTGAGCCACAACCCACTCCCTTATTCCTCCCCCTCCCCAGTTCAATATAATGAAAACTTCCTGTGGGGTGGGTATAGCCAATAAGATAGGATTTCTCTTCCTCTAGCTTCTGAGATGGGGAGTCACCAGCATTTTTCATACTTTCTCCCACCCCAGCTCAGTAGAGCAGAAGCTAAATTTCAGGCAAATATCTCAAGATACCAGGAGGTCCCTCTTTTACCCAGTCCACAGTCATAGTATATACACTTTATCCCAGGGATGCCAAGCCAAGAACATTGGGGACCCTACTGTCCTTATCACCCTCACACATAGGGATATAAAAGCCAAGAAAACCAGAGACCACTGCCCCTGCCCAGTGCTCTGCTCATAAAGCAAGTGTCACTCTGAGATAAGCAAGCCACTGTCTCAGCCACCAGCTCCAGAGATGCTGCCAAGGGAAAGAGACAGGCTATATGAATAGAGATGTTTGAAGCTCTCCCCATGGAAACTGACTTTATTTGGAACTGAGTGTGCAGAAATTCAAGAGTAAGGGAGTTCTCAAAAACAATGGAGATTTGGGTGGTGAACTATTGCGATGAGGCTAGCAGCTCCATGACAGCTATAAAGAAAGCCATAAGCTTGGTGGTTTACCAGAGAAAACCGGGGAAAGAGACAGGTAGGAAAAGCCCTTCTTGGGTCCTAACAAATTTCAAAGCCTGTCATCGAAAGCTACTCCTGAAAAAAATAAAATAAAATGAAAAAAAAATTCGTATCGGACTGTGTATTGGACTGTGGATGAACTTATGTCCCAAGATATTTTTGAAACCAATAGAGCAATCAGCAGAAAAGTATTGGAGGCTAACAGCTGGATGTAAAACCTGATGAGGTAGACATCTTGAGAGAGATTAGAGACAGTCAAGAAGAGCCCTGCTGAAACCGTTGTCATCCCACGGTGATTGAATGCATACCTAAGGCTGCGCCTTCTGAGGAGCAATGATAGAGGATTTACACTGCAAGGGAGGTAGATTTCATTAAAATAGTCCAGCCAAATCATTAAAGAAATAAACAAGCAAACAACAATGAAAATCCCAGGAAGGGGCAGTGGGTCATTATCCAGAGTTGAAAGAGTATGTTATCTAAAATTTTAGTTTTCATGAAAGATGACAGGACAAGCAAAGAAGCAAGAAAATGTGATGCATTCGCAGGAAAATCAGCAGCCAACAGAGCTGGCCTATGACACTGGTGTTTGACTTAATAGAAAAAAAATTAAAAGTAGCCATGAGAAGTATCTTCAAAGAATGAAAATAAACCATGCATAAAGAAGCAAAGGAACATATAATGACAAAGTCTGATCCAAATACAGGATATTAACAAAGAGACAGAAATTATCATAGAGAACCAAATGGAAATTCTTGATTTTACAAGTATAATTGAACCTTGAACAATGCAGGGACTGGGGTGCCGACCGTCTCCCTAGTCGAAAATCTATGTATAACTATACAGTTAGCCATCCATATTCACAGTTCCACATCTGCAGATTCAACCAACCATGGATCACGTAGTACTGTAGTACATATTTAATGAAAGAAATCCGCATATAAGTGGATTCTCACAGTTCAAACCCATGTTGTTTAAGGGTCAGCTGTACAATCATTAAAATGGAAAAATTCCCTAGAGAGACTAAACAGTAGATTTCACTATCAGAAGAAAAAAAATAGCATAGTTTAAGACAGATTAATAGAGAATATACAATCCAAAGAAGGAAGAGGTAAAAAAATGAAGGAAAATGAATGGAGTCTCAGAGAAATGTGTGTGTGTCATTAAGCAGACTAATATACACATAATAGGAGTACCTGTAAGGGAGGAAAGAGAAAAATGCACTGTGTAAGTTTTCTATTGCAGCTGTAAGAAATCACCACAAAGTCAGTGATTTAAAAATATTTATATAAATGTATAATTTTACATTTCTCAAGGTTAGAAGTCCAAAATGGGTCTTTTGGGACAAAAGTCAACGTGTTAGCTGGGCTGGAGGAACTACAAGAGAATCTGTTTCCTTGTCTTTTTCAGATTCTAGAGAATCCTGCTAGATTCTGAGAGACAATCATATCCCTCAGACCTCTGCTTTCATCATCACATCTTTTTTATCTGACTATGTCTCTTCTCTCCTTTCTTTTATGAGAATCCCTAGGAATACACTGACATCACTCAGATAATCCAGAGTAATGTATCCATGTCAAAATCTTTAGCTTAGTCATATCTGCAAAGTCTCTTGCCATGTCATTGTTACATTGTATTTACAACTATTTACATGGCAATCACATTGTGTTAGGTATTATAAGTAATCTAGAGATGATTTAAAATATACTAGAGGATGTGAGTAGGTTATATGCAAATACTACACCATTTTATAGAAGAAACATGAGCATTTGCAGATTTTGGATATCTGTATATGAGGTGCATCCTGGAACCAATCTCCCAGGGATACTTGTGCATGAATCATTCTCCAGGATGGACCATATGCAAGGCCATGAAGCACCTTTCAATAAATTTAAAATTATTAAGATCATACAAAGTTTGTCCTTTGAACAGAATGAAAACAAAATTAGAAATCAATACAGAAATGTGGGAAATGAACAAATATGTGGAAATAAACAACCCACACATAAATAACTAATGAGTCAAAGAAGAAATTGCTAAGGAAATTAGGAACTACTTTGAGATGAATGAAAATGTAGACAAATTTAAGGGATGCAACAAAAGACAGTGCTTAGAAGGAAATTTATAGCTGTAAGAGCTATATTAAATGTGTGGAATCATCTTAAATAACAAGTTTTCACCTTAATTCACTGAAAAAGTCACTTTAAAGCAAGTAGAAGAAAGGAAATAATCAAGGTTAGAGTGGAAATCAATGAAATAAAAGTAGAAAAATAGTGAAAATTGACAAAACTAAAACAGATTAGAATGGTTCTAAATAGAAGAAAAAATGGAATAGCAAATTCAAACAACTATTCACAGAAGTCTGCTGAAAATTTGGGGCAGATAAATTCCATAATGCTAGTATCCTCTTCCCCCCCCCCAAAATGTAAAATATTTATTATAGTTCCCATTTTACAAGTAAGAAGACTGAGATTTAGGCAAATTAACTTACTCAATTTCTTGAGAGAATATGTCTATAGGATCTATTATTTATTTAACATGATTTTAAATATTATGCATTTCTAGACAAAAAATGTATGCAGATTGCAATTTCATTGCTGCTAGTTCATTTATATACTTCTCTATTTTAATCTTTTCCTCTGATTTCCTATGACTTTCCTTTAGTTGAAGCTCTAAAAGCTGGATCAGTAAAGTTGTAAAGGAGTGTGAGCAGAGCGTTTAATTACAACCAAGTGTCCTGTACTGGTAGATAATCAATTATTGATTAATCATTCATTAATTCTTACATATATTCACTTATATTAAAGTTTATGTAGAAAATTCCTATGCATTATTTCACTCTAAAACAAATTATACCAGAAATTTTGTGTTGCTCCTTCGCTGTGTGTAACACCAAAAGAGTTACTTTAGACATTTCATATATTTGTGTACTTAATTGCTTATTATTGCAATAACCGTAACACATTCATGAGACTGTGGTTAGCCTCAAAAACGAGGACAAGCATTCTAAACAAGTCTTCAAGTGCCAAGTCACAGAGCAACTGGGAAATAGCAGTTTACCCCAGGTGTGAGGACAAGGAAACTAGACCATCTCTAATAAGAAAATGATGGGTTGGAAGAATGGCCAGAGACACAAATAATGATGAGCCCTTTTTTCAATTATTCATATTTTAGGTAAATTCATGATGAATAGAAAATTTTTATAAAATATTGGAAATCTTTCTGACTTGTAGTGGAACACTTTTCTATCTAAATATTTATGCGTTCATTCAGCAAATATTTATTGTGCTCCTGTGAGTCATGTATTCTTTCGTTTGGCAAACATTTATTGATCTCCTGCTATGTGCTAAGTGTTGTGTTAGGCATAAAAGAGAAAGCAATTAAAAAATAGACAGAGTCTCTACCGCTGTGGAGTTTAAAACCATAGTGAGGAAGAGAGGCATTGAAGAAGTATCAGGTTACAGAACAAGAATGATGAAGTTTAGTGAAGCAAATGGACGTTTAGTGCACTAATCAATCGAATTTGAGTTCTGTTTTTCATTTGTTTGCTCTTAACTATATTTTTCCAGGGAACCTAGAAGAAGTAGGTGAAAGTGAAGAGAATTCACAGATCAGTGTCCATTGATAAACTGATAGAGTGACAGAGTGACAGAGAACTGGCCTTCTGTTTGCTTTCTGTAAAACGTCACTCACTCGGGGCTGACTCAACGGCAGGTGTGAAATTCGGCGTGCTTTGAACTTAGCTTCCTTTTCATTTATCATTTATCGCAGGTCCATTTTGAAGCATCTGCTTGCTTGTCTGCAAGTAATTTGCTATTTGTCAAAAGCATTAAGAGCAGTTGACACTAATCATGGCGCCTCTGAAGTGTCTTTGCATTTACTGGAAGCATAGTTCATGCTGTATGTTTTTATTTTAAATAAATCTATGGAGTCAGACAAGAAGGTCAAGATCGGTGTAGACAGAATTGATCTAAGTTAACTAAAGTAACTAAATTGAACTTTAAGGTGATAAGTGGATTCATATAAATACACACTCAGTAGTTGGCTTAATAGCATATCACTCCATACATTGCATTAAGGACTTAATTCTGGAGTCAGACTGTATGGGATTACATACCAACTCTCACTCACTAGCTATGATCTGGGGCGTACTATTTAAGCTCTGTGTCACTCTCTTCTTCTTCAAGTGTATTAGTAATATCATCTACTTATCAGGTTGTTAAAAGGATCAAATATAAATATAGTACCTAACAGATAGCTGCTGTTGTTGTTTTTCCTGTTACTGTTTTTCTTCTACAGTTCTTTGAAGCAGGCAATTTTAATGACATAGCCACCACTAGTCCTTGTGAATAGGTATTTTCAGTCCCAGGGCATATTTATTTCTTCTCCTAGCTCCTGCTGTAGAATTGCTTAGGCCTGAGAAACCCATCTCCTGGGAAAGTACCATCTCTTTTTTTTCCCAGTGGAGAATTGTCCTGGACAGGTTTCCAAAGTTAATCTATTACTGATGATCCTGCACCCTGTGACCCTACTGGCCTGGTGAAGACCAGCGCATCTGCCATTTGCCCTCCAAACATTGATTATCTTCCCTCAGATATTAAAGGTTCCAGATTTTGAGAGGCATTTGTTTCTGCTATATGTATATATTTTTTTCTAACAGGATATACCTCTAGTATTTAATTTGTCTCTGGCATTCCCCTATACTTTCAGGAAGGCTGAGTTGATTTTTTTAAAACAGCTACCTTTGTTTCAAGTTGAGTCCTTTCCTTCTCTACCACATGTAGGTCCAATATTGTTTGCTGGAACTGTTTGTCTTCTTTGAAATTTTTCTTTCGCTTCTTTCTAAGCCATTTATTTGTCTAACATTCTGCTCTGGATTTTGCCCAGATGATTCTCTCATACTGAGTTATATGGAATCTATGATTTTTGAACAATGTGAACCCCTTCAATTCTTAAAAAAAAATACTGAGGCAAGACAATTAGACATGTGAAATTAAATATAATAATAATACTTTAAAATAAAAGCCTGAGAGTGCGAGGAAGTGAAAGATAACCTCAGCTGACTAGAATAAAACACGAATTGAACATGAAAGGTGATAAACTGAACACAAAAGGAGGGGAGACAAAGTTTTCAGCTGTACAAACAAGAGAGTTGGAATTGAGCCCTGTTATTAACCCAGGCTAAGGTTCTATCCTTTCAGTCAAAGTATGAAACAGAAAAAAAATAAAATAAAAATTGTCCACTAACAAAATGAGACAGTGAGGAACGTTGTCTGCCCCATCCTGGGCCCTGGATGGAACTCTATCTTTCTAAGATTGAACGTGTTCAAGTATTTCTGACCTCTGCCTATATCAGGCACTTTTGTCTTCCCCTTCTTTGTGGCTGCACTGTCACCTCTTTCTGCTTCATTTCTGCCTCAGTTGCTTTTGGTCACTTGTATATGCAATTTAGAGTTAATGCTTAGCTCTAGAGACTTCATTCTCCTTATCCTTCTGAGTATATTCCTGCAAGAAAAGTGAGAAGAATCAGAACTAGGCTACTGATATGTACCCACCATAATAGGAAGACCTGAAACTCAGGATCTTCCAAGAAAACTAGCCAAGCCTAAGGTATACCTAGAAATCAAATTCCTCCCTAATCTTATTTTCCTTCCTGCCCTTTAACACTGTCTCCTTCTTCAGACTGTCTGCATGTTTTTTTTAGCCTGGCTTTGTTGTCCCCCCAGACACATTTTGAGGTTCCTTTTGGCTTCTCATTCAGAGCCTTGGATTGGCTTACTGTATCACAACTGATGGCAGGAGCCCTGGGCCCAACTTGTCAAAGAAAAGATTTGGGGGACTAATTACCTTTAAAATGGTCAAAAGGTTACTACTTGGAATATCTAAGAACAACCCATGCTAGATGTACCTTATTTCATTTCTTCATAAGGGTAGTAGAATGTCATTTACCAGTGCTCCCTAACCTTTTCAACTCAGGTAAAAATGACAATAGTTGTGCAGCTGTGCCAGGATGCACCTGAGGTTGAGGTGACAGCATCTAGCAGACATATGTTCCTTTGAAGTACATGGGAAGTCCACAAAGATATTTTTGGCCATAGAATTAAGGCCATAGACCCTTATTTTTGGCCATATCTTTGCCATAGAATCTGCAGTCCAGCAAGGAGTTTGCATATTAGTAAGGCAACAGTTATAATTAATTAATATATTAAAGTGTTTTGAATAAGTAACTTAAGACCATGCTTTAAAAAGCTTAATTTTAACCTGACCATTTCATTTCTATGAACAAGCAATGTATAAAGGAGAAAATAGATCTTTTGTAAGAAATTATAGGTTAGGGAGAGAGGGTCTCAGAAAACAATTTTAAAAATCTCTAAGAATAAAACTTGAAAAATAATTTGCACTGAGAATAAAGCAAGTTAGAATACATATATGGAAATTATACCACTTAATGTAATTTTGCTATCACTAAAAGTCTGGCAAGTTCACTGACTCATAGAATTTCCATACTATTGAGGGAGAATAGAAAAATGTTCAAATAAATGAGATGATATATGGAAAATATCAAGTAATGATAACTACGCTGCACATATTCCTCAAAACTTGTTTTATCATGTTTGAGAACACTTTCTATTTTGAGTATTAATAATGTTTTATCAATTATTTTTCTCCTTTGTTTTTAATTTTGGTCTTTTTAGCACTATATTTTGAATTGCTACCTGAGTTAATTTGACTTTATTTGACAACACTTGGAATAAGAGAAATTTTATTTCTAGCTTACATCCAAAGTGGTTCTTTTTTGTTCTGTAAGATCTTTTGTTTTCTTTCCATTCTTTTCTATTCTTTTTTTTTTTTTTTAAGTTAGTTTTAGGTGTTAGAGTGCATTTTTAAAAATCTATTTGCTAGATACAACTATGTTATCTCTTGTATAGGTAATTTAAGATAAGCAAAGAGCAAACTTCCAGAGGTTTTCCCTGGAAAAACCCTGAATTGACTCTTGAAAAATTCATCTAATTTTATAAGTTCCAGCTTTCTAGAAAGAGAGAGAGAAGAGAAAGAGCGAGAGTTGTATGCAATCAACTCTAACAACATTTTCAAACTAGTCACGTGCGAATATGGACATGGGATTCATAATGATTTGTTGTTTGTCAAGGAACTTGGCAATACATAAGTAAGTCATGAAATATGGGTTACATGTTGCTTTCACCTTCTAGAAGCTGAGAGGGCCCAACTTCACATGTTCTCAAATTCCAGCCATATTTCCATATAAAAGAAAAATATAAATCTAAGTTATATATCTTTAACAACGTAATAATTATAAAAAGTCTTATTATAAAAAACTCAGAGAATAGCTGTTATAAGGACCTCCTTGCTGGTTTGCAGACTATAGAATGATTCCCAATAAACATGGATACTGGACATCGATTATGAAGGGCAGTTCCTGCCTTCATCAGCAGTTCACCTGAGGTATATATATATACACACACACAGGCATGAACACATGCTGAAATAAATATTATATAAAGGAATGAAAAGAAAAAAAGTAATGAAAGGCCAGATTTGCTTGCTAAAAGAAGAAAAGCAGGCCTTTCTTGAAGTTATCATTAATTTTAATATTTTATATGGACTTTTAATGTTTTCTGATCATAAAATCAGTATACATTCATGATATAAATTCAAATAATGCAGGAAACCTCACAGAAGAAATTAAAATCAGCCTTTAATCCAAACATGAGGTTTGTCTCTGGTATGTACATGTGCACATGAATATGAATGCAAATTAGAAATTGCCAAGTTTACCATCATAGGTATTTTTTCATGTTCATGATCAGATATCCCCTGCATTTTATATTTATGTTTAGCAATTTACCTTATAAATGAGTCTATTTTATTTTAGCAGTTTTCTATTGCTAAGGTTTAAATTATGTCTAATACTTGTCCTATCTAAAATAACTTTGTAGTAATTATGTTTGTATATTTATGGTTACCATAAAAGAGAAAATTCCTAAATGTAGTATAGCTGTGACAAAGAATCTTATTTTTAATTGTGCTTGATGTAAACTGCCAACTTTATTTCAAGGAAAACAGAAATATTATACCATTCTGCACTTGCAGCAGTAGCATAGGGAATTGTTGATTTCTTCTTGCACCTGCTAGTATTGGAACTTACAACTGTTTTCATTTTTGCAAATTGGATTGGGGAAATAACATCTTGGCATCTATACATCTACTTTACAAATTCCCAAATTTATTGGTTTCTTTGTCTTTTTCATTTTGATTTATAATTCTCTTTACTATTAGGTGTATTAAGCAAGATATGTATATATGAAGTAAATGCTCAGTTTATGCCTGCTTTTACCTTCTATCTCTATATACACTGTATTTGAATGTGCACATTAAAATATCAACATGATCAAATATTGTAAAATTTTCTTTTAAGCATCCTGCAGAATATCTCTCTAATCATATAAGATGAATGCACACCTATATTTTTGGCTAATTTTCCAATTATTATATTGTTCCTTTACACTTAAAACATTTGTTTCTAAAAGATAAATTTTTATTTCATTTTATTTAAAACAGCAAACCAAATGTTAACATATCATTTGGTCAATGTTCTATCTTTTCACACAATCTTGACACACTGTCATTTTGTGTACAGATAAATAAACATAAACAGTTATGTACACACACACGCACACACTGTCACACCCAGAGTCTTTTAAGAAGATTTTAATTCTATTTTAAAATCAACTTATGTATTTTTCACAATGTAGTATAGTTTTATATCCAGATCATACAAATCCCTCATCATTACTATTCACTTTATAATTTTCTTGACAATTCTGATAGAAAATTTCTCTCACATGAATTCAAATATCATTTGGCCTGCTACAGCAAGGTATTGGGATTTTCAATTAAAACATATGAATTTAAATATTAATCTGTGGACAACTCATATATTATAAATGTTTCCTAGAACAGTTTACTACAATGACTTACAAATTACAAAATATGTATTAAATACCACAAAAACTCTTTGGCATATGTAAAGATGATCTGTTTTTTTGCTCTTTTACATTGACTTATTTATAATAAATATTAATACAAATATTGCCTGGTATACATATTGTACATATATAACATACATATATGAGACAGTATAATATTCTGAAAAATAATTAACAAGAGCAGCCATCTTGAGAAAAGATATCAATCTCATATTTCTCTTCTGACAGAGTTTATATTTCATTTTTGTTCCTTGCACTATTTGTCTAACCATGAGCCCTCCCCAATCAGGTTTTAATCCCCACAACTCCACAAAAATGGCCTTCATGATCATAAGAATGATACCATGGGCTAGATCTTTCAGAAACCAAGTGTCAATTTTATGTGCTCATCATAACCTCTTAGCAGCATTCCAGATGACGTGATCTTATATAGAGAAAATCCTAAAGACTCCATAGGAAAACTGTTAATACTAATCAATAAATACAGTAAAGTTGCAGAATACAAAATCAACATACAAAAATTGGTTGTGTTTCTGTATACTAACAACAAACTACTTGAAAATTAGGAAAACAATCCCATTTATAATATCACCCAAAACAATAAACTACAATAAACTACTAAAACAATAAATCCCATTTATAATATCACCCAAAACAATAAACTATTGAAAACAATAAACAATAAACAAAAACAATAAAGTCCATATAAAATATTAAAATTAATGATAACTTCAAGAAAGGCCTGCTTTTCTTCTTTTAGCAAGCAAATCTGGCCTTTCATTACTTTTTTTCTTTTCATTCCTTTATATAATATTTATTTCAGCATGTGTTCATGCCTGTGTGTGTGTATATATATACCTCAGGTGAACTGCTGATGAAGGCAGGAACTGCCCTTCATAATCGATGTCCAGTATCCAACAATAAAGTACTTGAAAATTAGGAAAACAATCCCATTTATAATATCACCCAAAACAATAAACTACTGAGGAATGAACTTCACTGTGGAGATGAAAACTACCAAATTGTGTTTTGAAAACTACAAAACATGGATGAAAAAAGTGAAAGAAGACCCAAACAAATGGAAAGATGTGCCATATTCATGGATTGGAAGACATAATATTGCTAAAATGTACATAGTGCCCAAAGTAATCTACAGATTCAATGCAATCCCTGTCAAAATCCCTACAGCATTTTCCCAGAAATAGAACAAACAATTCCCAATTCATATGAAATCACAAAAGACCAGGAATAGCCAAAGCAATGGGGAGAAAGAAGAACAAAGCTGGAGGCATGGGCTTCCCTGGTGGCGCAGTGGTTGAGAATCTGCCTGCTAATGCAGGGGACACGGGTTCGAGCCCTGGTCTGGGAAGATCCCACATGCCACGGAGCAGCTGGGCCAGTGAGCCACAACTACTGAGCCTGCGCGTCTGGAGCCTGTGCCCCGCAACGGGAGGGGCCGCGATAGTGAAAGGCCCGCGCACTGCGATGAAGAGCGGTCCCCGCACCGCGATGAAGAGTGGCCCCCACTTGCCGTAACTAGAGAAAGCCCTCGCACGAACCGAAGACCCAACACAGCCAAAAATAAATAAATAAATAAATAAAGTAGCTATAAAATTAAAAAAAAAAAGCTGGAGGCATTACAGTTCCTGATTTCCTGCTATACTATAAAGCTACAGTAATCAAGAAAGTATGGTACTGACATAAAGACCAATTTATAGACCAATGTAACGGTATAGAAAGTCCAGAAATAAATCCATGCATACGTGGTCAACTGATCTTGGCAATGATTTAATGGCTATGACACCAAAAGCACGGGAACAAAACATAAACAAGGGAGACTACATCAAACTAAAAGCTTCTGTACAGCAAAAGAAATAATCAACAGAGTGATAAGGCAATCTACAGAATGGGAGAAAGTATTGATGAACCATATATCTGATTAGGGGTTAATCTCCAAAATATTAAGAACTCCTACAGCTCAGTAGCAAAAATCTAATAACCCAATTAAAAATTAGATAAGCACTTGAATAGACATTCTCCAGATATGACATACAAATAGCTAACAGGTATATGAAAAAATGCTCAGCTCCACTCATCAGGGAAATACAAATAAAAACCACAATGAGATTTCACCTTGTACCTATCAGAATGGCTATTACCCAAAAAACAAAAGCCACCAAGTTTTGGCAAAGATCTATAGATCCCATGCTCTCCAAATTGGAATCCTTGCACACTGTTGATGGTATTGTGAAATGGTGCAGCCGTTGTAGAAAACAACGGAGATTCTTCAGAAAACTAAAACTAGAACAACCATACAATCCAGCAATCCCTCTTCCGAGTATTTATCCAAAAGAATAAAAATCAAGAGTTCAGAGAAATTTTAGCATTCCCATGTTCATTGTAACACTATTCCCAAAAGCCAAGATGTGGAAACAACCTAAATGTTCATTGACAGATTAATGAATAAATAAAATATGATCTATATATTTATATATATATTGATAAGTATAGACACACACAATGGACTACATTTCTACTCTAAAAAAAAGGAAATTCTGCAATTTACAACAATGTAGATGAACCTTGAGGACATTATGCTAAGTGAAATAAGCCAGTCAAACACTGCTTCAAGTATATAAAATAATGATATTCATAGTGGAATGGTGGTTTCCAGGAGTTGTGGAGGTGAGGAAATGGAAAGTTACTGATTCACTGGTATAGTTTCAGTTAAGCAAAATGAGTAAACTCCGGAGATATTCTGTACAACAGTGTTCCTACAGTCAAGAATAATATATTGTACTCTTAAAAGTTTAGTAAGAGGGTAGATACCATGTTAAGTGTTCTTACTACAATAAAATAGTAAAATAAAGTAATAAAATAAAAAATTATAAACTGACAAAAAACCGAGGGACCATGTAAAACCAGCTAACAAACATTTCCCCCAGTGTAATACAAGAGTGTAATATATTTGTTTAAGATTATTAGAGATGACTTATTTCATTTAAGGACTAGATGTGAAAAGACAAGGGAATTGTTGACATGTCCCGGAAAAAGGTTATTGGAGATGTGATACAAATAGAAAGGGAGAGATATTTTTAAGAGTTATTTTAGGAACAGAAGCAAGAGGTCTTGGACATTTACTATAGTTATTATGTCCAAATAACTTAAGAAACAATAAAAAATTAACAAGACTATTTTAAAAAATACAAGAAGAAGAAAAAAGAAATGACACTAAGGATTGGAAACCATTGTAAAAATTTCTTTGCAAAATCTTGGTTGTTAAAAAAACAAGCAAGTTAGTGAAATGTCTTGAAGGGACCGGGTATCATGGAAAAAACTTTGGTTTGTTTATGTCTATGTTTCATTTGTTTTAAAAGAAAACAGAAAAACATTAAGGGTGGGTTTTGCCAGCTGATTTTATGAGATGAGCAGGAGCCAGTGATATTTCATGTACTGGTGTCTAAAGTCAT
Source organism: Balaenoptera musculus (assembly GCF_009873245.2). NCBI lineage: Eukaryota > Metazoa > Chordata > Mammalia > Artiodactyla > Balaenopteridae > Balaenoptera > Balaenoptera musculus. The sequence goes on along the minus strand of NC_045789.1, from coordinate 86,177,785 downwards.
TTTATTGTCCCTTCTGGTTGATACATTATCTTTGTAGCACATTTCCCAGATTCATAATATGCACATTTCCCAGATTCATAATATGCTGGGTTGGTTTTTAACTGCTCTCAAACTATTTACAATCTCTCTCTCTCTCTCTCTCTCACTCACTCACACACACACACACACACACAAACACACATGAAAACACAAACACATAGCAACAACAACAAAAGCAAACAAGCAAAAAGCTGTCACACAGTATTTCACATATGAATTTATGTACCAAATTGCTTACTAGATTGATCTATTCATTCATTTTTTTCCTATGAGTATTCATTGAGTTCCTAGTGTGCCTGCACTATTATAGGTGCCAAGAATACAGTTGTGTGCAAGAAACACAAAACTCTACCCTCTTGCCCTTTTTTAAAATCAAAACGGGTTTATTTCTTGCTTACTCACACAAACCTAGACACAAAATGAAAATACTGTCCTGTTTTCAGATTCATGGAGAAATACATGAGTGCACAGGTATGTATAGAATCATGTGTCAAATAAATACCCTGGAACATGAACTCATGCAAGGATCTATTTAGATACTGCTTAGCTTAAACTGCACGATCTCTCTTTGTTGGAGATTTTAAAAGGAACCAGGAACCAAAGGGGGTAAGAGAATAGCCACCTTCGGCCATGGATATTCCCATGCTATTAAAGGAACTAAAAACTATTGAAACAACTGAAAGCTTAAAAGAAAAAGCTGGTGGGAGAATAGACAATAAAGAGATAAATGGATAAAGATCAAATAGAGTAAGTATTTGTAAGTAATTATAGGGGCCATGAAGAAAGTGTAGGAGGGTCAAGGGATTTAGAGTAATGGGGGTACTTTATTGAGCATTTAAAAGTAAGTGATCATAGGCATGGAAGCTGGTTCTTGTCAATGATAGGTCACCAAGGGCAAGAATCAGAGGGGCTCAGAGGGAAGAACTGCATGAGTGTGGCTGGAGTGTGTGAGAGCACTGAGGATTTGTGAGCCTTGAGACTGGAGGTTAGCCAGGGCACACTCCATGCAGGGCCTTACAGAGGAGAGACTATAATTCATATTTGATTCCATGGATTCAATAGATATCTGAACATTTAATAGCTATAGTTTTGCTTTCTTGTAAATGAGAATAGTAACAAGGAATGTTATCAGATCAAATAATTATTTAAAACCTGATTTATTTTTTGTTAACTTATGGAAATTGAAATGGAGTTGTAGTAATTTGGGTGGAAATATGGAGCTCTCTTACTTCATATATTTACCACTTTGCTGCCACATCAGCCATTTAAATCATCTAAGTATGAGACTGGGGTCAACTCCTAACAAAATTAGAGTAATCTACGGCACAACTAGGGTCAGACAATTCTTTAAATACTGTCACTGGAATTTTTTTTAAGAATATTCAAAGAAGTAAGCAGAGTTACTTTGCTATCTTTCTTTTAATCTTCATAAAACCCTGTAATAACTAAAGAATAGCACCAAACTTAGAATAAATAGAAGAGAATATTGGATTTAACAAGGTGAAAGACTCCCCTAGACTCCAAAACCTTGGAAAGATTTCCTTAGTCTTTACTTTTATTGTGATTATATTAGAATGCAGAATTGCCCAGTACTGTCTTCTTATCTCAATATAAAATTTCCCTTTTTTTTCTTTTTGCTTGTGACTAACATTCTTCACAAAGCATTTTATTTTACACAGAGTTTGTGTTGCCATATAAAAATAAATGACATTTCATCATGGACACTTTTCCTTTTGATGTGTTATATGGAGTTTCCAAAATATTCTGATAAATAGCAAGTGAGGTATGTCTCATAACAAATACATTAGGACATAGTCTTTCCTTGAACTAAATGTGTAATCCTTGTTAATCTTAATATGAGTTATGTTTGCAATGTAGATTTTTTTTTTTAAACCGGCTTAAAATTTTTATTTTGGAAATACACAATTTTCTCTTTTTTTTTTTTTTAACATCTTTATTGGAGTATAATTGCTTTACAATGGTGTGTTACTTTCTGCTTTATAACAAAGTGAATCAGTTATACGTATACAAATGTTCCCATATCTCTTCCCTCTTGCGTCTCCCTCCCTCCCACCCTCCCTATCCCACCCCTCTAGGTGGTCACAAAGCACCGAACTGATCTCCCTGTGCTATGCGGCTGCTTCCCACTAGCTATCTATTTTATGTTGGGTAGTGTATATATGTCCATGCCACTCTCTCACTTTGTCACAGCTTACCCTTCCCCCTCCCCATATCCTCAAGTCCATTCTCTAGTAGGTCTGTGGATTTTTAAAATATATCAGTCACTATAAAATATTATCCAGGAAAAGTTAGCATTTGATATGAAAAGTATTTGAGGTAATATAAGAGCTAAGCAATGAAAATAGACCCTTGTAGTTATTTCACTCCAAAATCTTTGTAATAGCTTTTTTGAGCAAAGCTTTCCCTTAAACCCCTTGTTCGAAGGTAAAAGTAAGGATTTGTGCACGCGTTTGTGTGTGTGTGTGTGCACGTAGGTGTTCTAACGAGCTGAAGTTAGAACTGAATTATTTTCTTTAAAGAATAGCAGAAACCACGTTAATAATTTATTCTTCTCTCCAATTTATCTCAAATATACCACTGATGTGAATAGCTTTGAACAGATTTGGGACTTAACAGATGTTACAGTCCACTTTAACTTCTCAGAAAGATGTAAGTAACTCTTTTTTCCACTAAAATCATCTGATGTACTTTTCATGTCAGAGGCAGATTCTTACTGATGGGGTATCGAAGTGCCCTCTGCACCAATTTATTTGCTCTGCTGGTTTACCATATTACCTGAAATTCTCTTCATTAAAATCTCTTTTTTTAATCAAAGTATTGTACCTTTAGAAGTCTCCTTTAATGTATAGTTAATGTAAAATTTCATCATATTTAATCTGTTATATGAATATAAAATGCACATATGCCTTTTATACAAATATATTCATATAAAACTGAGAAGCAAAAATTAAACGCCCCACAACCAGACAATGAGACTCAGAAAAATTGCATTCTGATATGAGAAGAAGAAAGGTTGGATCATGAAGATGAAAGCAGGGGAAGGAAAGAAGTAATGGTGTGTGAAGGGGTAGATCCAGGAGAGACACTGCAATTACATTCTTGGGCAATGAAGAAATACTATTTTGTTTTAATATCTCCCATTTAGGCAAAGCATGATTACTCTGAATATGTATAACATTTGGTATATTTACAGGTGTGTGTGTAGGTGTATATGTTTGGCATCAAACTTTTCCCATCCTGTGTCATTCTGCCTTTTCCATCTGAAGAAATGGTGTTTGTCAACTCAAGTATTTGTCATTGACCCCCAAACAGAACTCAATGAACTGTTGAAAATAAAAATGGTAGAATGGCCCCAGTTAAGTCTTCAAGTGGGATTTATAGACCCTGAATATACATTAAAACCTCTCAAGGGCAAAGATTGTTTTAGAACAGGGCTTTTTGATCTCAGCCCTATTGACATTTTGAGCTGCATTATTCTTTGTTGGAAGGGATTGTCTTGTACGCTGGATATTTAGCGAGTCTCTGGTATCTACCCACTAGACTCCACTAGCATTGTTCCTAAAACTGTGACACCCAAAAATGTCTCCCTGTATCTCCATACGTCCCCTGGGAGGGAGACAAAATTGTCTCCCATCTAGAACCACTGGTTTAGAAAAACTAACTTCTAGATGCTCTACTCTACGTGAACTCTTTCCTATGACATATATACCTGAGAATTTGGGTTGCTAACAGAGCATTCTTTAACAAGGCAACACAAACCCACAGTGAAACTTCATGACTCAGACATATTTCTAATGATGCTGAAGCTTGATGTTAGGAACTGTGTATTTCAATCTGTGTTGAGACTTTCTGAATTATGAGAAATACTGACGAGTTTTATTTAACAAAGTCACATTTTTGTCTGGCCTTACTAAGAAATGAAGGAAGGAAGGAAGGGAGGGAGGGAAGGGAGAAGGGAAATAAGACATTGTTTCTCTGAAAGCAATGCAAAAACACTGATATCAAATACACTGAATGTAGTGGCACATTGTTTTATCAAGAAGATAAAAACAGAAAAACTGACATTAAATATATTGAAGGTAGATAAATATTAAAAGAAGCCATACATAATTTATTTAGTCATTTTTTGAATTATATTTCAGCAAGGATTTTAAAAATTACAATGAAGCAAACAAATTCTTTTAGGAGATCTTAAAGGAAAATTTAAAGATGATTAGATCCATTATTTGGAGTATTGCCAATCAGCAATCTCAGCTATTTTGAATAAGAAACAAAAACACATGAGATTAAAAAAACAATCTTTATGCAGTCAAATTAGATAACACAAGTTAGAAATTTTAGTACCCAAGTTTCGTTGTAAGAATTCTTTGTATAGCTTATCCACGGGAAATTAGAAAATTTCCTTACTCTAAATTTACTTATTCTTAGAATATACAAAATACATACCAGTTTATATAATGTCTCTCTGAGCTTGAAAATTATTGTCAGAGTCCATTCAGTTGAATATTTAAATTTAAAAGACTGGTTTAGAGATGGATTAGAAATCACTATTTTTTGAGGGTCAGATTCTCCAGTATGTATTTTAAATGTTGAAGGTATACGCTATTGTTTTCTAGTATGCTCAACATCAATTTATAACTATTTTCAAAGTGTTGCAAAACTTAAATGAGCTATTATTTCCAGACTTCCCAAGGAGAAGATATTATTATTTTAAAAAAAGATATTATTACTTAAACTTGATTTTGAATCTCTTTGTTACATTTCAAAAAATATTTCCTTCTTAATCAAAATCTTTAATAAGTAAGCTTACATTTTATTTTTGGATCTTCTGAGAAATTGTGTTGAATGACTTTTGGACAACTATGATTATCATTTAGTTAATAACAGTGATGCAAAGGAGACAAATAGGGTAAGATCTGATGGTTTGGCATGACTATCAGAATTCAGAATTTTATAAAGTTTCTGTATCAGTTTTAAAATTTAACTTTTCCTTTGCATATGAGACTTTTTTCCAAAACATATGGTGCCATTATTCTCTGAAACTGGTTAAAGGAAAGGATTTTTTTTTTTTTTTTTGGTAAGTCATATGAAGGCATGCATTAGGCTGGTCTTCTGGCTGTCAATTTTGCATTCATCAAATACGAATGCTTGGTTTGAATATGTTCCTGAAAATAAAGAATACTGCGTTGAAAACAGTATCAATAGAGGTCATCTCCACATACAGGTTATTCATTCTCTACAGAAAGAATACGTACTCCTAAAAATAAATTCAATTATTAACAGTTATGGGCTAACATACTTTGAAGCACTGAATGCAAACAACAATTTCATTGCTAATTTTATCACAAAAAGAATAACATGTTGTTGAGCTTTGAAGTGGGGAGTTTTCCATCTTCATTGATGTGTAAGTTACCTATACCAAGAAATTTTGGTAATATGTTAAAAATGGAAATTCCCATTATTTTATCCCTTAGAATACCAGTTTCTGGTAATTAGGCAGAAAAGTTTATAGTAATTAAATGTAGTATTTTGGGGGGACTACATATTTAGAGTCCTAAAGAAATTTTAGTTTATTATAAATCATAATACTAAATTTATAATTTAAAAAGGCAAGGAAAAATCCATGTGTGTGCATGTATATGTGTATTGGATCTTAAAAATCTCAAAAATATCATTGTTATGATAAACTTTTACTAGATCATGCACTTTTCTTTCTCAACTAAAATCATTACCCTTTTGCAATCAGGCTTTGAGAGTTGTATTCCCTTTTGTTCTGTCATGAGGAAAGCTTTCTTCTTTCTCGGAGAAGAAAATAATATATTATAATTCCTGGAAGGAAATTTTATTTGGTAGAACTTGACTATTAATCATAATTTGAGTATTTTCTAGCAGCAGTAGCTGAATAATTTTGACTGCTAGCTCACTATGAATGAGAAGCATACATTTCTGAAAAATAAGGCTGTGTGAAATTCTGATGTCACTTACATGATGCTACCATCTATATTTTCCTTTGTGACACAAAGCATTGATCCTTTTGGGGTCTGCTAATGGCCCAGTTTGAGCTTTTGGTTCCTGTATAACTGTGAATTTAATGATAAATCAGACCTGTGTTTGCTCTCATGGAGCTTTCAGTCTGCTTAGTAAATCTGAAAGGTCAACACCAGATCTTGGTTAAGGGTTGTAAGAATTATGACAAAATAGCTTTTAAAAAATCACAAAAATAAGAAATTACTTTTAGCTTATAGGAAAGAAAAGAATTGGGCAGAAAAAATTATATCCAGTTTAAATTCCAGTTTAATTAATTCCAGTTTAATATAATTCAGAGTAGGCTGAATTTAAATTGGATATAGAGGTGAATGAGGTAGTTAATGAAAGACAGAAAAAAAGGTAAATTCTACACCAAGCAATAAAATGAACACCTAAATGGTAAGAAGAAATTACCATCATACACATCAAAGAAGAAATAGGTCAAGAAAAATGTTCATAAAGTATGTATATATTAAAATTATAGTACTATAGGGGCAAAGTTATAATTGACCAAATAAATAATAGTGTGTATTGCCTAATTGAGAACAACTTATTATCTACATATTCTTGTTTTCCATTTATTTAAAAAAGTTATATATTTTTATTGATAATTTTTGGTTGAGCCGTATGAGAAAGGCTTATTTGATATCAGATTTAATTTGTGTGTGAATATATGGAAACATTTGTTTGGCATATATAATTTAACACACTGAAGAATAAAGCAGCTTACCATTACTACCTCAAATTGTCTTCTGTCCTCTAAGTGCCTATTTTTTACTTGTTAGACTAAAGAACAGAAAATGAACAGGTAGTGGGATTATTAGGAATTTATCATTGTTTAGAATGTATCAATTTTAATGAGTTTGTCCTAAGGATTTTTTCTTTTTTTAATCACTTCATATAAAAATTCTTATACACTTATTCAGTCTTTCACTTGCTGTTTTAGCATATAGTTGCATGCCATGGTATTTCACAAATAATACATTTTAATAAATTCTTAATAAAAAGGGTATTTCTGAATATGTGAGCTCAGGATGGAGCCTTGTTTTAATACCTGTTTATTGTTGAAAAAGGTACTAACTCTTATAATGCATTTCTTTAACACATAGTGGTAGATAGGACTTCTGTTTTGTCTTAGGTATGTAAGTAACTAGTAAGCTCTTTTTCTCATAATAGGTCCATATAGGAACCTATCAGTCCTGGGAAAAAGACAAAACACTAAGAAATCTTATATTATTTGTAAAGAGAGTTCTGAGAAGTTGCTTTTTCCTTTGCTGTTATTACTGTTTACTAATTTGAGAGATTTTTTAAATTAACTGGTAAAAAAAAACACACATAAATAATTCTGTTTTTATGCCCTGGTGTGTGTCCATTGAGGTGAGACAAACTCTTTATTATTACGCATGTGTATGTACAAGATCATATATTTATATTTCCACACTGTGAGCAGATTTGAACACTTCAGAAAATCAAAGAGGGAATAATAAACCCAAGATTAAAATATTGAAATCTAATAAAATGAATCTTCACAGTTTGTATACAGAGAGAAGATTTTGAATACTTAAAGTCTAAGTACATTAAGCTAACCAGGATGGATTTCCATATCAATTTATATTTTTGAATATTGACTGGGAATTCAGTGGCACTGTATTACTGAAATACAATATCATATATCCCACCTAAAAGAGATTGAGAATCACATGGCAATATATGCTTGCGATGGTTATGACCCCCATTACATGACGTTGCTAGATGGCAAATGGCATATGTCTATAGTCTCATTTATTTTCTTGTTCAGGCTTTCAAATATACCGATACAGCCCAAATGTTCAGATTAATTTTTGTGTATCATTTTATTAAACTCTGGACTCTTGGAAGACATCGACCGTGATTTTCACCCTTATATCAAGACATTTATCAGAATGCTGTGACATAGCAAGTACTAAATAAAAAAGTTACTCTGGTAATTTATATCAAAGAATAGACTGAAGAACAAAATGCAATATTATAATAAGACTACCTATTTCGGGGATGCCTTCAAGATGGCGGAGGAGTAAGACATGGAGATCACCGTCCTCTCCACAAATACATCAAAACTACATCTACATGTGGAACAACTCCTACAGAACACCTACTGAATGCTGGCAGAACACCTCAGACTTCCCAAAAGACGCCTGCAGGCGACCTACACGCAGAGGCAGGGCCAAATACAAACCTGAACCCCAGGAGCTGTGCGAACAAAGAAGAGAAAGGGAAATTTCTTCCAGCAGCCTCAGGAGCAGTGGATTAAATCTCCACAATCAACTTAATGTACCCTGCATCTCTGGAATACCTGAATAGACAATGAATCATCCCAAAATTGAGGCGGTGGACTTTGGGAGCAACTGTAGACTTGGGGTTTGCTTTCTGCATCTAATTTGTTTCTGGTTTTATGTTTATCTTACTTTAGTATTTAGAGCTTATTATCATTGGTAGATTTCTTTATTGATTTGGTTGCTCTCTTCCTTTTTTAATTTTTATATGTATATATATATTTTTTTCTTTTTGTGAGTGTGTATTGTATGCTTCTTTGTACGATTTTGTCTGTGTAGCTTTGCTTTTACAATTTGTCATAAGGTTCTGTCTTTTTTTTTCTATTTTAGTATAGTTTTTAGCACTTGTTATCATTGGGGGATTTGTTTTTTGGATTGGTTGCGCTCTTCTTTCTTTCTCTCTTTTATTTATTACTTTTTAATTTTAATAATTTTTTTCTACTTTAATAACTTTATTTTATTTTATTTATTTATATATTTCTTTCTTTCTTTTTTTTTCTCCCTTTTCTTCTGAGCTGTGTGGCTTACAGCATCTTTGTGCTCTGGCCAGGTGTCAGGCCTGAGCCTCTGAGGTGGGAGAGCCAAGTTCAGGATATTGGTCAACCAGAGACATCCCAGCTGCATGTAATATCGAATGGTGAAAGCTCTCCTAGAGATCTCCATCTCAACGCTGAGACCCAGCTCCACTCAACGACCAGCAAGCGACAGTGCTGGGCACCCTATGCCAAACAACTAGCAAGACCGGAACACAAACCCACCCGTTAGCAGAGAGGCTGCCTAAAATCATAATAAGTTCACAGACACCCCACAACACACAACCAGACATGGTCCTGCCCACCAGAAAGACAATATCCAGCCTCATCCAACAGAACACAGGCACCAGTCCACTCCACTAGGAAGCCTACACAACCCACTGAACCAAACTTACCCACTGGGAGCAGACACCAAAAACAATGGTAACTGTGAACCTGCAGCCTGCAAAGTGGAGACCCCAAACACAGTAAGTTAAGCAAAATGAAAAGACAGAGAAATGCACAGAATGAAGGAGCAAGTTAAAAACCCACCAGACCAAACAAATGAAGAGGAAACAGGCAATATACCCGAAAAAGAATTCAGAGTAATGATAATAAAGATGATGCAAAATCTTGGAAATAGAATGGAGAAAATACAAGAAACATTTAACAAGGACCTAGCAGAACTAAAGAGCAAACAAACAATGATGAACAACACCATAAATGAAATTAAAAATTCTCTGGAAGGAATCAATAGCAGAATAACTGAGGCAGAAGAACGGATAAGTGACCTGGAAGATAAAATAGTGGAAATAACTACCGCACAGCAGAATAAAGAAAAAAGAATGAAAAGAATTGAGGGCAATCTTAGAGACCTCTGGGACAACATTAAATGCACCAACATGCAAATCATAGGGGTCCAAGAAGAAGAAGAGAAAAAAAAAGAACTGAGAAAATATTTTAAGGGACTATAGTTGAAAACTTCCCTAATATGGGTAAGGAAATAGTCAATCAAGTCCAGCAAGCACACAGAGTCCCATACAGGAAAAATCCAAGGAGGAACAGCCCAAGACACATATTAATCAAACTATCAAAAATTGAATACAAAGAAAATATATTAAAAGAAGCAAGGGAAAAGCAACAAATAACATACAAGGGAAACCCCATAAGGTTAACAATTGATCTTTCAGCAGACACTCTGCAAGCCAGAAGGGAGTGGCAGGACATATTTAAAGTGATGAAAGGGAAAATCCTACAACCAAGATTCCTCTACAGATTAGACATAAATGAAAAAGAAATGAAGGAAACAATAGCAAAGATCAATAAAACTAGAAGCTGGTTTTTTGAGAAGATAAACAAAATTGATAAACCATTAGCCAGACTCATCAAGAAAAAAAGGGAGAGGACTCAAATCAATAGAATTAGAAATGAAAAAGGAGAAGTAACAGCTGACACTGCAGAAATACAAAGATCATGAGAGATTACTGTAAGCAATTATATGCCAATAAAATGGACAACCTGGAAGAAATGGACAAATTCTTAGAAAAGCACAACCTTCTGAGACTGAAACAGGAAGAAATAGAAAATATAAACAGACCAATCACAAGCACTGAATTTGAAACTGTGATTAAAGTTCTTCCAATAAACAAAAGCCCAGGACCAGATGGCTTCACAAGCGAATTCTATCAAACATTTACAGAAGAGCTAACACCTATCCTTCTCAAATTCTTTTAAAATATAGCAGAGGGAGGAACACTCCCAAACTCATTCTGCAAGGCCACCATCACCCTGATACCAAAACCAGACAAAGATATCTCAAAAAAAGAAAACTACACACCAATATCACTGATGAATATAGACCCCAAAATCCTCAACAAAACACTAGCAAATAGAATCCAACAGCACATTAAAAGGATCATACACCATGATCAAGTGGGGTTTATCCCAGGAATGCAAGGATTCTTCAATATACGCAAATCAATCAATGTGATACACCATATTAACAAATTGAAGGAGAAAAACCATATGATCATCTCAATAGATGCAGAGAAAGCTTTTGACAAAATTCAACACCGATTTATGATAAAAACCTTCCAGAAGGTAAGCATAGAGGGAACTTACCTCACCATAATAAAGGCCATAAATGACAAATGCACAGCCAACATCATTCTCAATGCTGAAAAACTGAAACCATTTCCACTGAGATCAGGAACAAGACAAGGTTGCCCACTCTCACAACTATTATTTAACATAGCTTTGGAAGTTGTAGCCACAGCAATCAGAGAAAAAAAAGAAATAAAAGGAATACAAATCAGAAAAAAAGTAAAACTGTCACTGTTTGCAGATGACATGATACTATACATAGAGAATCCTAAAGATGCTACCAGAAAACTACTAGAGCTAACCAATGAATTTGGTAAAGTAGCAGGATACAAAATTAATGCACAGAAATCTCTTGCATTCCTATACACTAATGATGAAAAATCTGAAAGAGAAATTAAAGAAACACTCCCATTTACCACTGCAACAAAAAGAATAAAATACCTAGGAATAAACCTACCTAAGTAGACAAAAGACCTGTATGCAGAAAACTATAAGACACTGATGAAAGAAATTAAAGATGATACAAACAGATGGAGAGATATACCATGTTTTTGGATTGGAAGAATCAACACTGTGAAAATGACTATTCTACCCAAAGCAATCTACAGATTCATTTCAATCCCTATCAAAGTACCAATGGCATTTTTCACAGAACTGGAACAAAAAATTTCACAATCTGTATGGAAACACAAAAGACCCCGAATAGCCAAAGCAATCTTGAGAAAGAAAAACAGAGCTGGGGGAATCAGGCTCCCTGATTTCAGACTATACTACAACACTACACTAATCAAGACAGTATAGTACTAGCAGAGAAACAGAAATTTAGGTCAGTGGAACAGAATACAAAGTCCAGAGATAAACCCACTCACATATGGTCACCTTATCTTTGATAAAGGAGGCAAGAATATACAATGGAGAAAAGACAGCCTCTTCAATAAGTGGTGCTGGGAAAACTGGACAACTCCATGTAAAAGAATGAAATTAGAACACTCCCTAACACCATACACAAAAATAAATTCAAAATGGATTAAAGGCATAAAGGTAAGGCCAGACACTATAAAATTCTTAGAGGAAAACATAGGCAGAACACTCCATGACATAAATCACAGCAAGATCCTTTTTGACCCACCTCCTAGGGAAATGGAAATAAAAACAAAAATGGAAACAAAAACAAAAATAAGCAAATGGGATCTAATGAAAGCTTTTGCACAGCAAAGGAAACCATAAACAAGATGAAAAGACAACCCTCAGAATGGGAGAAAATATTTGTAAGTGAAGCAACTGACAAAGGATTAATCTCCAAAATATACAAGCAGCTCATGCAGCTCAATATCGAGAAAACAAACGACCCAATCCAAAAATGGGCAGAAGATCTAAATAGACATTTCTCCAAAGAAGATATGCAGATTGCCAACAAACACATGAAAGGATGCTCAACGTCACTAATCATTAGAGAAATGCAAATCAAAATTACAATGAGATATCACCTCACACCAGTCAGAATGGCCATCATCAAAAAGTCTACAAACAATAAATGCTGGAGAGGGTGTGGAGAAAAGGGAAACCTGTTGCACTGTTGGTGGGAATATAAATTGATACAGCCAATATGGAGAACAGTATGGAGGTTCCTTAAAAAACTAAAAATAGAACTACCATATGACCCAGCAGTCCCACTACTGAGCATATACCCTGAGAAAACCATAATTCAAAAAGAGTCATGTACCACAATGTTCACTGCAGCTCTGTTTACAATAGCCAGGACAATGAAGCAACCTAAGTGTCCATTGACAGATGAATGGATAAAGAAGATGTGGCACATATATACAATGGAATATTACTCAGCCATAAAAAGAAATGAAATTGAGTTATTTGTAGTGAGGTTGATGGACCTAGAGTCTGTCATACAGAGTGAAGTAAGTTAGAAAGAGAAAAACAAATACCGTATGCTAACACATATATATGGAATGTAAAAAAAAAAAAAAATGGTTTTGATGAACCTAGGGGCCCGACAAGAATAAAGTTGCAGACATAGAGAATGGAGTTGAGGACACAGGTTGGGGACAGGGTAAGCTGGGACAAAGAGAGAGATTGGCATGGACCTATATACACTACCAAATGTGAAATAGCTAGTGGGAAGCAGCTGCATAGCACAGGGAGATCAGCTCAGTGCTTTGTGTCCACATATAGGGGTAGGTTCAGGAGGGTGGGAGGGAGACGCAAGAGGGAGGAGATATGGGGATGTATGTATATGTATAGCTGATTCACTGTGTTATACCGCAGAAACTAACACACCATTGTATAGCAATTATACTCCCATAAAGATGTTAAAAAAAAAAAAAAACCTACCTATTTGTACATGTGAAATTTTCCAGATAGGTATATACATTTTCAAATTGAATATACTAAAAATACGTATATAAAATTGTTACAAAAAGAGAGTGACAAATGAATATAGTGGAGGATGATCAACTCTTAGTAACTGATAAATCAACCAGATTTTTAAAGTGGTTTGAGCATAGATGTTTTGAAATACACAGCACATCAGATCTAATAATCAATACCCAATAATCAAAGAACACACGTACTACAAAGGTCTTGGAATTCTTATGTATTTCATTAAATACTAGACTCCAATGTTGTCTCAAAAAATATCAAATATTTGAAATTAAATACTCTGTTCCAAATGTAACTAAATTTACAGGCATCCATAAAAAATTTATCCAAAATATAGTGGAGGAAATATTTGGAGACATAATTGACCTACATTTACTAGAAATAAAGGTTAAAGATCTTAATTTGAAACAGCACATAATGTGCTAAGGAGTAGATAAAGAAAAAACTTAGACCTAGATATGTTATAATGATATTTTAAAATATACAAGAAAAGAGCAAAATAATTTTAATATAAAATTTCTAGGGGACACAATATCAGTTTCAAAGAACAAGGAACATATCTACATCAGGTTTTTTGAACCACATTGCTGGCAATAAGAAGATAATGGAGTAATTCTTTTGCAAATATTAAAGAAATAGTACTTAAAATTTATAATGTTTTAATCCAGCTGTGCAATCAAATCCAGTAATATTTATAAAGATAAAATACCACGACCATATTTATTTTATCCTATATATGCAAAAAAGCTTTCATACTTAAAAATCTATAAATTTAAAATTCTCACATTAACAAATTAAATGTAAAACACCACATTATTTAAATAAATGCAAAAACAATTTGGTACATTTTCTCATAAATTTATGATAAAAATTCTCAGTATATTAGAAATAGGGAACATATTTATGAAATAAATATTATCTTTATCAACAAATATTATTCTAAATGAGTCAATGTAGAAAGCTTCTCATTTAAAATTAAGAAGTATATAAGGAAGCATATTTTAAAATAAGTCACAAATGCTTTGGTGACCCTATCCTGAATAATAATATGATAAAAAGGAATTAGATGCCTAAAGATTGGAAAGGAAGGAATGAAACTATCATTGCTTGTATAATATATGACCATCTACTTATAAAAAAAAAAGTTAAATTCATTATTATACATAATTGTAGAGTTTATCTAGATAGCAGAACATGATAATATAAAAAATTCAAATGACTTTCTTTATATCAGCAACATAAAACTGAAAATAATTTAAGTGACCGTTTAAAGAAATATCAGAGAATATCAAATAACAGAATAAGTCTAAGCAAAGGTGTACTGGACTTTATAAAAAATGCAATAAAGGTTTATTAAAATGCATAACACCTAAAATTAATGGAGATCTGTTTTCATGTACAAGAGTAACATGACATCATGAGAATATTAATTCTTTTGAAATGTAGCTATAAATTATAAAGAAAAAGGGAGAGGAAACACCAGTTTGTTTTATAAGGCCAGTATTTCCTTGACGTCACTATCCAACAAAGACATTGAAAGAAAAGAAAATGATAAACTACTATTCCTCATAAATACAAACATCATAAATTTAATTCAGCAATATATCTCAAGAATTCAAAGCTAACGTAACATTTCAGACCAGTTATATTAATTAACTATATTAACAGAATAAAGGAGTAAACCATACAAATAACTCAACCCAATGATCATCCATTTGTGATAAGATTTATATAAGCTAAATACAAATAGATTAGTACTGCCTCAATCTAATAAAGAACATCTATGATGAATCCTACAAATAACATCATATTTAATTGTGAAAGACAGAATGCTTTCCCTCTGGATTAAGAAAAATGCATGGATGTCACCTTTCACAACTTCCAATCAACACTGCATTGGATGTCCTAGCTAGTGCAAAAAGCAAGAAAAAGAAATAAAAGATATAAAGATTGGAGGGAAATAAGTCAAGCTGTCAACATGAAAAATATTTTTTAATGTAGAAAAGTCCTAAAGAATCTACCAAAACAAATAAACTTCTACTAGTTCTGAGAAGCAAGCTTCTAGGACATGGGGTCTCTATCAAGAATCAATTATATTTTTATATACTAGCACTAAACAACTAGAAAATGAAATGAAAATGTCCACTTTCAATAGCATCAAAAAAAACCCTGAATTACTTAGGAATAATTTTAACAACAGTCAAAGAAAGATATCTATTCTGAAAACTACAAAACGTGTCTGAGACTAAAGAAGATCAAATAAATGAAGAAATATGGTCATGTAGAAAGACGGAAACGCTCAATGTTGTTAAAAAATAATTTTCCCAAATTGATCTGTGGAGTCAACAAAATCTAAATCAATATATTAGTAGGCTCTGGTAGAAAATGATAAGATTATTCTAAAATTAATAAATGCAAAAGACGATAGTCAAAAGTCTTGAAAAAGTAGAACATAATTAGAAGATTTACACTACCAGATTTCACCTCTTACCCTGATGCTACAGACACTGTGGTAGTGGAATAAGTAGAGACAAACAGACCAGTGGAACAGAATATAGATGTAAACTAACACTTATAAGTTCAATTGATTTTTCAATAAAAGTTTCAAAGCAATTTAATGGGAAATGCAAAGACTTTTCAACAAACTTTTCTGGAACAAGTGGCGATTCATACGGAAAAATGCAACCTTGATTTATATTTAACATCTCACACAAGCAGTTCAAAATGAATCATGACCTGACCTAACCATAAAAATTAAAGCTACAGAGTTTAAATGACAAGAAATGGCCCAAAGTTGGCCTGAAGGTAAGTGAAGAATCCTCAGAATAAAACAGTTACTACAAAATATTACAAATTATACTTCATCAACATTAGAAACATCTGATCATCAAAAGACACCATTAAGTAGGTTAGTATGCAAACCACAGATGGGAAACATAGATCTGATAACAGACATATTCGAAATATATTTTTAAAAGTTTTTACAACTCAAGAGCTAAAGTTCAAACCAATAAATAAATGGGCAAAAGACTTGAACATTTTCTATATCTATATCTATCTATCTATACATATATTTCTACATATATATAAATGGACTAAAGGTTAATTAAAATGTGCTTAATATCATTAGTCAACTAAGTTCTAATTACACTGAGATACCACTATATTTTCACTTTAATGACCAAATTTTTAAAAAGACTGTTAATACCAAATATTGGCATGGATGTCGAATAACCTAAATTCTCATTGATTGTCGGTGGTAGTGGAAAATAGCACAACTATTCTATGAAAAGTTTTGCAGTTTCCTATAAAGCTGAACATACTGAACATACAGCTGCCCTTTGACCTAGCAGTTATGCTCTTTAGGACTTGGGCAAGAAAAATAAAAATAAATGTCCGCAAAAAGAAGATGTATTCATAAATGTTTACAGGAGATTTATTTATAATATCTCAAAACTGAAATAACATGAAATTCTATCAACAAGAGAATGGATACACACTGCACTCTATATTCATTACAATGAAGTACTTCTCAGCTGTAAAAAGGAACAAACTGATTTCTTTAACAACATGTATAAATTTCAGAGATATTTTGGTGAACAGTTAAAGAGTACATGTGGCATGACTTCCCTTATGTGAACTTTTGAAGTAGGCAAAACCAATCTATGTTGAAAAAAGAATATACAATTGTTTCTTGGTTGAAGAATATAGAAGGTTGTGATTGACTGCTAA
Source organism: Balaenoptera musculus (assembly GCF_009873245.2). Taxonomy (NCBI): domain Eukaryota; kingdom Metazoa; phylum Chordata; class Mammalia; order Artiodactyla; family Balaenopteridae; genus Balaenoptera; species Balaenoptera musculus. The sequence goes on along the minus strand of NC_045789.1, from coordinate 86,160,645 downwards.
GGGACATGATGAACCCCTTAGTCTGAGGGAAATTTTCTTTATCTTGTTATCACATTTATTAAATGGGTATATCCCCTTGTTAAAACTTACTAAATCACAGTCTCAGTTTGTGAATATCATTATATGTACGTTTTATCCTGTAAAAGAAGTAAACGAATAGTAAATTCTAGTTAATGTATTGAGGATAATGGAATCCATGTTTCTTACTATTTAAAGACTTTCAACATTGGGAAAGTAGAAAACTACTATGTACCAAGTGATTTTAGATGGGGATTGAAAGTATCAATATGTATTCATATTATACATATATATGTGAGCAAGGGAGACAACAAGAGAAGGAGAGAGGGAGAAGAAAGTGAAAATAAGAGTGAGAGCAGAGAATAAGAAAAAGAAGAAATAAGCACTCTTTTCAGATTTTGATTTCTGAATACCATCTCCCATTAAAAGGATCCAGGGCTTATTAGAGAAGTGGTTATTATTTCCAGGACTGGAAAAGAGTAATATAAGCCTGGTACAATCTATTGCATTTCACAACAGGAACTCAAAGAATCATGGAAATATGTCAAAATGACACAAGCCAGTTTGACAGAACTCCCTTTTGGCTGAATTTGGAACTATTTGAGCATCAAAGTAAGTAATAAAAGGAATGGATTATGAATCCAGTGTTAAATAAAGTAATAATCCATGAGTCCATGTATATAAGCAAATGGATAAATAATATCTCTTAGAGTATAATGCCAGGAGTGATAAATCACCAATGGATACTAAACCTAGAGGGTAAAAGTTTGACCAGGAACAGGATGGTTACATAATTTCAAAATATATCCCCACAAGCTACTTATTAGTTTCAAAGGATAAACAGTAATACCAGCATTGAGAAAGACTGCCACTAAAGAGACATGACAACTCAATGCAATATGTGACTCTGTACTTGATCCTGGAAAAGGAAAACAAATAGCTATGAAGGGCAGTATTGTGAAAATTAATTAACTGAATATTGCCTGTGGATGAGATAATTTCCTGATTTTTCCTAATTTTTTAAACAATTTTCCTTTGGTAAGAATATGTGCTTTTTGCAACATGGATGGACCTGGAGAGAATCATACTAGGCGAAGTAAGTCAGACAGAGAAAAACAAATATCATATGATATCGCTTATATGTGGAATCTAAAAAAAATGATACAAATGAACTTATTTACCAAACAGAAACAGACTCACAGATTTAGAGAATGAATTTATGCTTACCAGGGGTTTGGGCAGGGGGCAGATTGAAGTTTGTGAATGACATGTACACACTGCTGTACTTAAAATAGGTAACCAATGAGGGCCTACTGTATAGCACAGGGAACTCTGCTGAATACTCTGTAATAACCTAAATGGGAAAAGAATTTGAAAAAGAATAGATACATGTATATGTATAACTGAATCACTTTGCTGTACACCTGAAACTAACACATTGTTAATCAACTCTACTCCAATATAAAATAAAAATTAAAAAAAAAAGAATATGTGCTTTTCCTTAAGAAATAAATATTAAATTATTTAGGGTTAAGGAGGCATGATGCTTCAAACTTATTATGATTCAGAAAAAGTAATAATCATATATGTATAGAATTAATATACAGAGGTAATGGTAAAGTGAATGGGTGTAAATGGAAAAATGCTTGAATCCAAAAAGGTAGTAAGAAAGAACTAAGGAAAAAGCAATGCAGTCCAAGAGAACAATTACAAAAGCCTGAAACTCATAGGATTACTAATGGATCCATGTGTGGTAGGGAAAGAAAAGAGGAGTCACAGATGCCACTGAAGGTTTTGGCCTGAGAAATTGTAAGAATGCAATTGCTATTAATTGATATGGAGAAATGTGGTGAAAAATTTATTTATCATTATAGCGCTCAAATTAAAAAAAAAACTTGAGTTATGGCAGAGACTGCTATGCTCACCAATTTCTTATTTTGCTTCTAAGGAAGGGCTAGATTTACATTTCCACCTGGATACTACCATTTCAAAAGCAAAGTAAAGTGGGATGGTATGGAAGGGATGATCATAGAGTCTCAGCCTTTATCATGTAAGCTCTTTTTATTCCCGGGTTTACAGTATGGTGTTCACAATGCATTTCCCAATGTGAGGATACTTTGTTTTATCTAGGCAAGAGACTAAATTTCTAACAAACACCCTGTCAAGTGTGTATGTGTGTAAGGAGGTAGGGGGTAGGGAGAGCACCCTCCTGACTCTGTAGGGTGGGGGAGGGAAGGGGATCTGAGATTATACCAGATTTTTCTTTTTGTAGTAGGTTATATTTTGAAATAATTTCAAACTTACAGTAAAGTTGCTAGAATTGTGCCAGGAAGTCTTATATATCCTTTATACTACCCTCATTGCATGTGTGTATGTTGAAAATTCTTCATTCTGAATAAAAACATCATATTTGAATTTTTTAAAAATACAGTTAATTGACCCAAAGAATGTTTTTCAAAGACATATTTGCTGAGTAGCACTGATATAAGTAACACTGTTCTCTTTGTCATATTGAACTTTTAAGTCTTGTATTTACTTTAATTATTTTACTAAACCATACTTTATTTTATTTTTGAAACAATAATTGTTTTGGAACATATATTTAAATTCTCAAGTAATGAGTTTTAAATGCATTTAAAAATATTGTATACTTTTAGTGCATCACTATCAGGGAATACATCCTTTTCTCAATTATATATTAATATTAAATATATTTAACAGATACAGGAAAATGTTTTATGGACACTTGAACAGTTGTGTTTTCTAAATATGTAACTTAGTGTAGGATATGAATATCACTCTAGTTATACTTTTAAAGCCATGGCTCTCTTACGTGATTAAATAAATTTCACAATTTTGTTAGCTTATCATATTACAATTATAATTGGCAATTTCATCTACATTTCTAAAAATTTTGCTTTATGTTATTATTCATAAGTGAGTAATCAATTTATAATTTGTACTTCCTTCAATACAATTACAATAAAAATAGTTCATTCCACTTTGTACTATATTAATATCATATTCACATTTCATTTGTCTCAAAATGATAATTCTTTTTGCTTCACATATTCAGAAAGTGAAAATATACAGACATTTCTTTAATGTGTAGTGTCTTTCCTGATAGAATTAGTATAAGTATAATGTACAGTTTTCATAAAATGCCGAACTAAGCAAAGGGAAAGAAAGGAATCATCCATAATCACAGCACACGTTAATGTAAAATATTAAATTTTAGGGTATCTCCTTCTAGGAATATATGTGAATACATGTCTCTGTTAAAGAAATTATACAATTATATAATTATATAATTAAAGAAAATTAGAACATGCATTTGACAGTTTCTATTATGTATTTTCATTTTTATGTATTCTATAACATTTTTAGTATGTGAAAATTTGTTGTGAGGAATACATACTATTGCATTGTATTATTGGGTTCTCTTATTTTGTAGTCATTTACTCACCTATTCCTTTAGTATTGGATACTGTGCCTTGTCCCAGGGTTTTGCTACCATAAATAATGCTACAATAAACATTCTTATGCATAATTCATTGTGTATATCTATGATTATTTCCTTAGGATATATTCCTAAAATGGAATAACTGGGTCAAAGAGTATGGGTATTTTGATGATTTGGATAAATGTTGCCAAGTTGCCCTCCAGAAAGTTTCCATACATTTGTATTCCCACAAGTAGCATATTAGAATGTTCATTTGCATTTCTTTAATTATAAGTCATATTGAGTATTTTACTCTGTTCATTAAGCGTTTGTAGTTTTTGAGATTGTTTGCATGGGTGGAGTTGCACCAACTGGTAATTTGCTCATTGTCTATTTTCTTTTTTATTAAGAATTTAATTTTCTGAGTGACATATATAGCAGATTGTTTTCCAGTTTGCCATTTGACTGTTGGTATTATTTATATTCTTAAGATTGGCATAATTTGTAATGTATATGTACTCAAACTTTCCCATTTTTCTTTTTTATTTTAACTTTTTATAATTAATAATTATTTTAATATCATGAGATTATATACCTGCCTGTGTTTTCTTCTGGTTAATTTCCATTTTATTATTTTGATTTCCATTTATTTTGTTTTAATTTTCTCTATAACTTACTATTCTTGAATTCTAATATTTTATTTATGAAATTCATGGAGACATTAAGGGTTTTGATATGGATCCTTACCAAAGTGTGGTATCTTCTCACATTTATGGCTGTGTTTGTATCAGAGAATGAACAAGCGAGAAGCAAAATATCTGACATAGCTTTATAAGTTCAAAGATATAACTTCCATAGTTAATTTAACAAATACTTAAGTGTCAGCCTCCATTTTTATCCAGCAAATTATGTTTTGGAAGTTAGACTGAGTATTGTAACCATTTTTAAAGTATTACTATTCTCTCAGAAGGCTACTGATTTTTCTTGACAAATAAAATTGAGTCTGACAAAAAGTGAGCATGGTAAACATCTCTAATACAGAAGAAAAGACTTTCAATAACTTAAATGCAGAATGCTGTGATTTTACTCCATTGGTGGTATTTCCCATAAAGTTTCAATGTCTAAATAAAATTGTATTACATTTCTTCCTCCTCAGCAACTTTATATCAACCAACAGCTTCCTTTTGACATTTTACTACACTGGGTCATATAGAAAAAATTTTGAGCATAACGAGTGCCTAGCAATGGGTTTAATCCACTGTAATAGCACAAAATGCTTTTGATTAATAAAACAAGTGTGAGATTAAGATGAGAGACACAATCACAATCAACTGGCCTTATTTTATGTTAAACTTAAAAAAGTTCTTTAAAAGCTTGACTTGTGAAAACTTCCATACTTTTAGTCCATCATTTTCATTATTTTACCAACGTCTGTGAATTACCTAGTATTTGCAGTTAATTCCCACATAATAATGCTATTTTTCCTTCAAAAGGCCCACATATTTACAAACTTATAGTAAGCCCATGATAATCTGTCCATGCCAGTGAGACAAAAGTTAACAGAACTTACTGAAATACATCTTACCCCATTTCTTATAGTTTTCCTGATACCCTGATATTACTGCTAAATTCCAACCCTCTTTTATTGAAAAATTTTGAGTTTGAGGTTTCTCCCTGATCCATGTACAGGCACACCTTGTTTTATTGTGCTTCTCTTTATTGCATTTCACAGATATTTCACTTTTTACAAATTGAACATTTATGGAACCCTGTATTGAGTAAGTTTATGGGCGCCATTTTTTCAACATTTGCTCACTTCGGGTCCCTGTGTCACATTTTAGTAATTCTCACAATACTTCAAACTTTTCATTATTTTTATATTTGTTATGATGATCCATGATCAGTGATCTCTGATGTTACTATTGTAACTGTTTTGGGAGCACCATGAATTGCACCCATGTAAGATGGTGAACTTAAGAGATAATGTTGTGTGTGTTCTGACTGTGCCACCAACTAACTGTTTCCTCATCTTTCTGTCTCTGAGGTCCCCTCTTATTCCCTGAGACACTAAAATGTTGAAGTTAGGCCAATTGATAACCCTACAATGGCCTCTAAGTGTTCAAGTGAAAGGAAGAGTCTCATGTCTCTCACTTTAAATCAAAAGCTAGAAATGATTGTGCTTAGTGAGGAAGGTATGTCAAAAGCCAAGATAGGGGGAACTTGGCCTCTTGTACCAGTTAGCCAAGTTGTAAATGCAGAGAAAAAGTTCTTGAAGGGAATTGAAAGTGCTACTCCAGTGAACACATGAATGATAAGAAAGTGAAACAGCCGTATTGCAGATATGGAGAAAGTTTAGTGGTCTGGATAGAAGATCAAACCAGCCACAATATTCCCTTAAGCCAAAGCCTAGTCCAGAGCAAGGCCCTAACTCTCTTCAATTCTGTGAAGGTGAGGGAGCTGCAGAAGAAAAGTTGGAAGCTAGCAGAGGTTGATTTATGAGGTGTGAGGAAAGGAGTTGTCTCCATAATGTAACACTGCAAGGTGAAGCAACGAGTGCTAATGTAGAAGTTGCAATGAGTTATCCAGAAAATCTAGCTAAGATAATTAATGAAGGTGGCTACAATGTGAATGAAACAGCCTTCTATTGGAAGAAGATGCCATCTAAGACATTCATAGCTAGAAAGGAGAAGCCAATTCCTGGTTTCAAAGGACAGGCTGACTCTCTTGGTAAGAGCTAATGCAGCTGGTGACTTTAAGTTGAAGCCAGTGCTCGTCTATCATTCTGAAAATCCTAGGGTCTTTAAGAATTATGGGGCTTCCCTGGTGGCGCAGTGGTTGAGAATCTGCCTGCTAATGCAGGGGACACGGGTTCGAGCCCTGGTCTGGGAAGATCCCACATGCCACAGAGCAGCTAGGCCTGTGAGCCACAATTACTGAGCCTGCGCGTCTGGAGCCTGTGCCCCGCAACAAGACAAGGGAGGCTGTGATAGTGAGAGGCCCTCGCACCGCGATGAAGAGTGGCCCCCGCTTGCCACAACTAGAGAAAGCCCTCGCACAGAAGCGAAGACCCAACACAGCCATAAATAAATAAATAAGTAAAATTAAAAAAAAAAAAAAGACTCTGTGCTCCGAGTGCAGGGGGTGTGGGTTCAATCCCTGGTTGCTGCACGGTGCAGCCAAAAAATAAATAAATAAATTAAAAAAAAAAAAAGAATTATGCTAAATCTACTCTTCCTGTGCTCTATAAATGGAACAACAAAGCCTGGATGACAGACATCTGTTGACAACATGGTTTACTGAATATTTTAAGCCCACTGTTGAGACCTACTGCTCAGAAAGAGATTCCTTTCAAAATATTACTGCTCATTGACAGTGTATCTGGTCACCCAGGAGCTCTGATAGATACAAGGAGATTAATGTCATTTTCATGCCTGCTAACAAAACATCCATTCTTCAGTCCGTGGGTCAAAGACTAATTTTGACTTTCAAGCCATTATTTACGAATTACGTTTCGTAAGGCTATAGCTGCCATAGTGATTCCTCTGATGGATTTGGCTAAAGTCAATTGAAAACCTCCTAGAAAGGATTCAACATTCTAGATGCCATAAAGAACATTTGTGATTCATGGGAAGAAGTCAAAATATCAACATTAACAGGGGTTTGGAAGAAGTTGATTCCAACCCTCATGGACAGCTTTTGGGGATTCAAGAATTCAGTGGAGGAAGGAACTGCAGATGTGGTGGAAATAGCAAGAGAACTAGAATTAGAAGGGGAGCCTGAAGATGTGACTGAATTGCTGCAATCTCATGATCAAACTTTAACAAATGAGGAGTTCCATCTTACGGATAAACAAAAAAATGTTTTCTTGAGATGGAATCTTCTCCTGGTGAAGATGCTGTGAAGATTGTTGAAATGTCAACAAAGGATTTAGACTATGACGTAAAATTAGTTGATAAAACAGTGACAGGATTTGAGAGGATTGACTCCAATTTTCAAAAAAGTTTTACTGTGGGTAAAGTGCTATCAAACAGCCTTGCATGCTACAGAGAAATCGTTCATGAAAGGAAGAATCAATCAATGTGGCAAACTTCACTGTTGTCTTATTTTAAGAAATTTCCACAGCCACCTGACCTTTAACAACCACCACCCTGGTCATTCAGAAGCCAACAACATAGAGGCAGGACCCTCCACCAGCAAAAACATTATGACTCACTGAAGGCTCAGATGATGGTTAGCATTTTTTTAGCAATAAAGTATTTTTTAATTAAGGTATGTACATCGTTTTTTGAGACATAATGTTACTGCACTTAATAGACTACAGTCTAATAACATGCACTAGGAAACCAAAAAATTCGTGTGACTAGCTTTATTGCAATATTCACTTTATTAGGGTGATCTGGAACTGAACCCACAGTATCTCTGAGGTATGCCTATATTTACCTGTTATGAAGCTTGTTCATCATTCTGCTTTCTAATTCTCAGGCATCTAACTCTTTATTGTGAAAATGTGTGTATGTTTATGTGGTATGACTCTGAATTTCAGTTTAAATCTTATTCCAGGATGCTAGAAACACATCCTTACTAGTGTCTGTGAGATAAGAAATACAATAAAACCATACCATTTTTAGGACCAACTCATACCAGAGGCATAATGCATTAAATGGTTTATTCAGTTGTTGGCTGAGAGCAGAGACTTGAGATAATTACCTACAGAGGGTTAAATTTTGATAATTATGTGAAGGAATAAAGCAGAGTGTGTGGTCTTGGGTGTCTCTATCAGACATACCTTGCGTGTCATCATCAATAGGGCAGAGAATGATACAGAGAGGAAAGAAAGTGAAACTCCATGAGTTTAAGCTTTCTTCATCTTTAAAATGAAAAGGTTGAATGAATGATTCTGGAATGATTTCTGTCTAAGTAGCCTCTTAGTTTGTGAGGCTATGACAGAGTCAGTGGTAAACTACCCTTTACTTCACAGATAGAATTTTTCCGCATCTCACTTTAAAGACTGGCCTTGCTGGTCTTTAATTTAAGTGAAACTTGCACTGGAGCCTAGATCTCTAAATTCTTTTTTCATGTCTGTGCATCTTCAAAACCTAGAAAAAATTTAGGTGTTTTTTTATTTAGTAGAAATTTAAAATATGAAGTATAAAGGCTTATGCTATACTATATACTAATTCCAAAGGAAGAATGATTTTCCTCCTGCATTGGTAAAGCAGTCCATGTTGTAAGTGCCCACATTTGCCTCAGCATCTGGTACGTCACAAACTTTTGGATAGAGTTTGAACATTTTCCCATGTACAGAACTGCTTTGTGTTAAATCACCATGCTAAAAGATCACAAAGGGTAGGACCTCTTTTGAGATAGGAGCTCTGCAAAATGTCATCAAGGATTCCCTTCTTTACCAAGAGGTATGATTTGGCAGTTAGCTCACTGATTGGTCTTTATAGAGATTATTGTCTTCAGGGCTGCCAGGTGATTGTACTGTTTCATTCTCAAATATAATGGGAATGTAACAACATTTGACATTACCTGGCAACTCTCAGATAACTCTGTGGACTCTGAAGCTGTCATCTAAAGCAATCTGGACACAAACAGCTAATATTTTATGGAAACAGTACTCAAAAGCTTATCATTGTTTATTTTTAATAACTAGCAGAGATTAAAAAAATTCTACTTGCCTCCTAGGCACATTGTGGAAATAGATTAACTGTAGAAAGGCACATTGATCTCAGAAGAAGTTAATTAAATTTGGGTTTGTGAAATTATTTTAGTGTCTACATACCACCACCTTCCACAATTTTCAAAGTTCATAAACTTTTATTAATAAGTGTAAGCTTCTTTGAATCAAGTATTTACTCTCAGTTCATAGGATTTGAAGGGTCAATGAAACTTTATAAAAATTTCATGCTTCTGTGAGCATGCCACAAAAAAATCGATATTTTTATGTTGATTATGTTGAAAGTTATTTTTCTGCATGAAACATGGTGTTGGAGCTATAGCTTTCTAAACTGCAATAAATTCATCACAGGAGAATATTTATTATCAGCTCCATTGGTCTCGTTGCCTCTTAAGAAATCATTGGGTAACAGAAGAGCTACTAAAGATATGCATTTAACCTTTTTTTAAATGATGTATTTTACTGATTTTAACAAGAATCACTTTATTAAGGCAGATGCAAATAATCCCGTGAGTAATAAAGACTGAATATACAGCAAAGAAGCCAAATATTAGAGCTGAAAATATTTTTCAGCTCTAGAAAAATATTTCTTTACCTTCTCATTTTAGAAACAAAGAAATTGAGGCCACCATATTACTTCTTTATCTTTGAAAAGAAGGGCATTAAACTTTCTGAGAAGTTGTTTTACATGGTGGTGAATGAAAATGCTAAGTTTTCATTAAAATATAAATGCAATAGCAGTTCGAAGACTGAAGACAAGAGTATTTGCCTTAAAATTTTCTAATGCAGAATGAATAAAATAATGTCCAATAGGTCAAATATATGCTAAAAACACATTGTGCCCCCTTTAAAAATACACATAGTCATATAAAACTGAATTCTCACCCAATTTCACAAGGTTCATGTACTCCCATTTATGATCCTCTGAATTCATGAACCCAAGTGTATTAATCTTCTGATTGTTATTTATTGCCTTCTGCAAAAGAATTCAAACAGAAATTTAATACTATTCTAATGGAACATGCTGTCTTGAAAATTATTTCTTCCCCTATTGCAGACTGATTGATCTGTAACAAAGTGAGGAAAGGGAGACAAACAAACTGAATAAGGGATAAGACATGATATCCAAATAAAAATATTCCAAACAGGAGTGTGAGATTAGCAAAACTATAGACCAGTGGAGCACAATGGGGAACCCAGAAACTATCCAACACATGAAAATTTTATTTATGATGTGTGTCAGGCTCCCAATTTAACTTTACCCCTCCAAATAAACATTGGTTAAAACTCTCTTCATTGAATACATGTTCTTTTCCTAATGATATGTCAGACCACCAGGTGTCTATCAGATTTCTATGTATGTATGGGTCTGTTTCTTGTCTCTCTTTTCTGTTCCATTGGTCAGTTCTGTCTTTTTACCTGTAACACGTTATGCTACTTACTCTAACTTTGAGAGGCAACCTGATAACTTGGTGATGCATCTCCACTTTTCTTGGTCTTTTCCAAGCTATCTTAGTTGTATACTTTTTCTTGTAAAATGTGTACTGCTTTGTTAAATGTCACAAAAATCCCTGTTTGGATATTTCTTAGAGGTGTTTTATTGATCACTAAGGGTGTTCTATAGTAAGTTGGGAAAATGATACTGTATAATATTAAGCTTTCTGAAAATGGGAAATTTCTCCATTTTCTTAGGAGTTCTTTAATGCCTTTTATTACATTGTTTTATTATTCATCATTAAAAAATTCTTGCACGTTCTTTGCCAAATTTATTCCCAAATGAAATAGCTTTATTGCTATTGTAAATTAGATCATAAATCTTTTGTTCAAATATTTGTTGCTGATGTTCGGAAATAAAATTGGCCTTTTAAATCATGTCCAGCGAGGCTTCTAATCTTCTCTATTTATAATGGATTGTCTACCTATCTGTTTGTGTTTCCCATGTAGAAAATCATTGATGACAAATAATAGTTTTATTTTCCTCTTTTCATTTTCTATGTATTTATTTAATTTTATTTTCTTATTGGACTGTATAAAGCCTCCAGTGCAAAAATTGAATAGGAGAGGAAATAGAGGGTATAATTCTCAATTTTAAAAGAAATGCTTCTAACATATACCCATTTAAGTTGTTGCTTATCAATATTTTGAGTTAGATGTGTAGCACTCATCAAATTTAAAAAGTTTTATTCAATCAAAAGTTAACGTATTGTCTTCTATGTGCAAGAAACTGTTCTAGATGCTGAGATGATATACCAATAAACAGAATACGCCAAATGCCTTCTCTTCCTGAAAATTATGTTCCAGAGGACCTAGTTCCCAAATAGTTTATGCTTTTTGATTTGGTTTGTTTTTCTTAATTATGAATACATATTAAATTTTATTAATTTATTTAATTTTTTTCTGTATCTACTGAGATGATCATATTTTTAATCTCTTAATAGAGTTAATGACATTTAAAAGTATAATATTTAAACATCCTTGCATAGCTAAGAAAATCCCAGTATAGTAAATGTTGGCTTTTTAAAAGCACATAGCAAAACTCGACTTGTTAATACAATGAGATTAAGAAACGACACCAGTAGGCCTGGCAGAGAGTCACAGAAGGATTTTCCTGCATCTTTTCAATGCAAGCCCAAATTCACAGGTACTGCATGATAGCTGTTTTATGACCAGGCATAAATGTCTCTGTGTTTTTGTGTGCATGTGTGTATAATTTCTGTCATTTAAAAATGACACATTCCTGGACTTTCAGGACAATATTGCAGATTTCACAATTATTCTAAATCATTAAAGCCAATATTATTGACCCAATCAAGAGTTATTGACCTGGGAAAACGTTAAAAACAGAAGGACCTAATCTCTACACCCCGATCCTCAAAATAGGATTTCATGCCACTTCTCCAGCAGGCCATTCCCCTCTCTTCATTTTCTTCCTCTTCTTTACTAAGATACAATTTTAACCTTCTTTTATTCCAAACAAAGAGAGCTGACTATAGGATGACATTAACTTACCAATTACCTTATTTTCTAATTTGTGTTATAGGAAATTTTGCTGAGTTTGTTTAGGATGTATGCATCTATATTCATGGACCAAGTAAGCCTATAATTATCATTTCTCACATTATTTTTCTAGTATTGATCATCAAGGTTATATTAGCCCCATAGAATGAGATGCAGAGCATTCATTCTTTCTCTGAAAAACATCAAATTGATATGAGACTTGAAAATTTGATAGAAATATGCTTTAAAGCCTGGGATTGTTGTTTTCTTTGTAGAAAAGATGTTAAAATATGACTTCAATAAGTTTAATTAGTGTACCAATATTATTCAGGCTTTAAATTTCATCCTGAGTCAGATTAGATGTTAGCAAGTTAGATTTTCTTATAACTATTTTTATTTTATCAACTCTATTGCCATAAATTTGTGATAGTACTTTTTATTAGCCTTATAATGCCTGCTACACTGTAGTTAAGATGTCCTTTTTATTTATAATGTTTCTGACTTGTGAATTCTTTTCTCTTTTTCCTGGTTGGTGTTTTTAAAGATTTGTCCATTGTTTTTTTTGTTTGTTTTTTGTTTTCACACAAACACTGTAGTTTATTTTTACAAGAGATAAATAGACTGACACCAAACATTGTACATGGATGACCACAACAAAAGCAACAATGATTGCAATTACCGAACATGAAACACACTCATACTATGTCATAATATTGACATTCAGTCCAGTAATCCTCCACTGTAACAGCTCCTTTACTTTGTAGTGAAAATTGATTTGTATATTCTTTGCCTCTGAGTCCTTGTGGGATTTTTTTTTTTTTAATTCAAACAGAAAGTCACAAAAATTATACTCATCCTCATCAGTTCACTCAGTCCCATGTAATTAATTTTTTTTTTATCTTGATCTTTTGTTAACCCTTTTATGAGTTCATCAGTTTTTCATTAGAGTTCTGAAAATACTTATTCATTCAGTTCAGCAGTACAGTCAGTTACCAGAAACCTGTACTTGTCAGAGTCTTTTCCATGAATTTCCTGAAGATGAAACTCTTTTATAGGAACATATTTACAAAAGCATCAGAGTACACCCAGAACTGTCTGTAAATGACAAAAGACTTAAAAATGACCACGGTTAAAGATTTGATGAAAGTTCATAATAATGCAGTTGACAAGAAAATTAGTTATTTCTGAGATATACGTTTTAAAGTACTAACTAGGATTATGACTTATAACATTATACCAGAACATATAAGATTTTTAGAAATTTCATGTAATGTCTGAAACATTTATATTAACATATGTCCATACAAATAACCCAATGAAAGTTTAGTATTAGTTGTTTTGTTTGTGTGTTTTTTTATACTGCAGGTTCTTATTAGTCATCAGTTTTATACACATCAGTGTATACATGTCAATCCCAACTGCCCAATTCAGCACACCACCATCCCCACCCCACCGCAGTTTTCCCCCCTTGGTGTCCATATGTCTGTTCTCTACATCTGTGTCTCAACTTCTGCCCTGCAAACCGGCTCATCTGTACCATTTTTCTAGGTTCCACATACATGCGTTAATATACGATATTTGTTTTTCTCTTTCTGACTTACTTCACTCTGTATGACAGTCTCTAGATCCATCCACGTCTCAACAAATGACCCAATTTCGTTCCTTTTTATGGCTGAGTAATATTCCATTGTATATATGTACCACATCTTCTTTATCCATTCGTCTGTTGATGGGCATTTAGGTTGCTTCCATGACCTGGCTATTGTAAATAGTGCTGCAATGAACATTCGGGTGCATGTGTCTTTTTGAATTACGGTTTTCTCTGGGTATATGGCCAGTAGTGGGATTGCTGGGTCATATGGTAGTTCTATTTTTAGTTTTTTAAGGAACCTCCATATTGTTCTCCATAGTGGCTGTATCAATTTACATTCCCACCAACAGTGCAAGAGGGTTCCCTTTTCTCCACACCCTCTCCAGCATTTGTTGTTTGTAGATTTTCTGATGATGCCCATTCTAACTGGTGTGAGGTGATACCTCATTGTAGTTTTGATTTGCATTTCTCTAATAATTAGTGATGTTGAGCATCTTTTCATGTGCTTCATGGCCGTCTGTATGTCTTCTTTGGAGAAATGTCTATTTAGGTCTTCTGCCCATTTTTGGATTGGGGTGTTTGTTTCTTTAATATTGAGCTGAATGAGCTGTTTATATATTTTGGAGATTAATCCTTTGTCCGCTGATTCGTTTGCAAATATTTTCTCCCATTCTGAGGGTTGTCTTTTGGTCTTGTTTATGGTTTCCTTTGCTGTGCAAAAGCTTTGAAGTTTCATTAGGTCCCATTTGTTTATTTTTGTTTTTATTTCCATTAGTCTAGGAGGTGGATCAAAAAAGATCTCACTGTGATTTATGTCAAAGAGTGTTCTTCCTATGTTTTCCTCGAAGAGTTTTATAGTGTCCAGTCTTACATTTAGGTCTCTAATCCATTTTGAGTTTATTTTTGTGTATGGTGTTAGGGAGTATTCTAATTTCATTCTTTTACATGTAGCTGTCCAGTTTTCCCAGCACCACTTATTGAAGAGACTGTCTTTTCTCCATTGTATATCTTTGCCTCCTTTGTCATAGATTAGTTGACCATAGGTGCGTGGGTTTATCTCTGGGCTTTCTATCTTGTTCCATTGATCTATGTTTCTGTTTTTGTGCCAGTACCATATTGTCTTGATTACTGTAGCTTTGTAGTATAGTCTGAAGTCAGGGAGTCTGATTCCTCCAGCTCCGTTTTTTTCCCTGAAGACTGCTTTGGCTATTCAGGGTCTTTTGTGTCTCCATACAAGTTATAAGATGATTTGTTCTAGCTCTGTAAAAAATGCCATTGGTAATTTGATAGGGATTGCACTGAATCTGTAGATTGCTTTGGGTAGTATAGTCATTTTCACAATGTTGATTCTTCCAATCCAAGAACATGGTATATCTCTCCATCTGTTGGTATCATCTTTAATTTCTTTCATCAGTGTCTTATAGTTTTCTGCATACAGGTCTTTTGTCTCCCTAGGTAGGTTTATTCCTAGGTAGTTTATTCTTTTTGTTGTCTGTTGTAACTTCTCCTTTTTCATTTCTGATTTTATTGATTTGAGTCCTCTCCCTCTTTTTCTTTATGAGTCTGGCTAATGGCTTATCAATTTTGTTTATCTTCTCAAAGAACCAGCTTTTAGTTTTATTGATCTTTGCTATTGTTTTCTTTGTTTCTATTTCATTTATTTCTGCTCTGATCTTTATGATTTCTTTCCTTCTGCTAACTTTCGGTTTTGTTTGTTCTTCTTTCTCTAGTTTCTTTAGGTGTAAGGTTAGATTGTTTACTTGAGATTTTTCTTGTTTCTTTAGGTGGGCTTGTATAGCTATAAACTTCCCTCTTAGAACTGCTTTTGCTGCATCCCATAGGTTTTGGGTCATCATGTTTTCATTGTCATTTGTCTCTAGGTATTTTTTGATTTCCTC
This sequence comes from Balaenoptera musculus, assembly GCF_009873245.2. Lineage (NCBI taxonomy): Eukaryota > Metazoa > Chordata > Mammalia > Artiodactyla > Balaenopteridae > Balaenoptera > Balaenoptera musculus. The sequence goes on along the minus strand of NC_045789.1, from coordinate 86,145,019 downwards.
TTTGATTTCTTCAGTGATCTCTTGGTTACTTAGTAACGTATTGTTTAGCCTCCATGTGTTTGTATTTTTTACGTTTTTTTCCCTGTAATTCATTTCTAATCTCATAGCATTGTAGTCAGAAAAGATGCTTGATATGATTTCAATTTTCTTAAATTTACTGAGGCTTGATTTGTGACCCACGATGTGATCTATCCTGGAGAATGTTCCGTGCGCACTTGAGAAGAACGTGTAATCCACTGTTTTTGGATGGAATGTCCTATAAATATCAATTAAATCTATCTGGTCTATTGTGTCATTTAAAGTTTCTGTTTCCTTATTTATTTTCATTTTGGATGATCTGTCCATTGGTGTAAGTGGGGTGTTAAAGTCCCCCACTATGATTGTGTTACTGTCAATTTCCTCTTTTATAGCTGTTAGCAGTTGCCTTATGTATTGAGGTGCTCCTATGTTGGGTGCATATATATTTATAATTGTTATATCTTCTTGGATTGATCCCTTGATCATTATGTAGTGTCCTTCCTTGTCTCTTGTAACATTCTTTATTTTAAAGTCTATTTTATCTGATATGAGTATAGCTACTCCAGCTTTCTTTTGATTTCCATTTGCATGGAATATCTTTTTCCATCCCCTCACTTTCAGTCTGTATGTGTCCCTAGGTCTAAAGTGGGTCTCTTGTAGACAGCATATATATGGGTCTTGTTTTTGTAGCCATTCAGCAAGCCTGTGTCTTTTGGTTGGAGCATTTAATCCATTCACATTTAAGGTAATTATCCATATGTATGTTCCTATGACCATTTTCTTAATTGTTTTGGGTTTGTTTTTGTAGGTCCTTTTCTTCTCTTGTGTTTCCCACTTAGAGAAGTTCCTTTAGCATTTGTTGTAGAGCTGGTTTGGTGGTGCTGAATTCTCTTAGCTTTTGCTTATCTGTAAAGCTTTTGATTTCTCCATCAAATCTAAATGAGATCCTTGTTGGGTAGAGTACTCTTGGTTGTAGGTTCTTCCCTTTCATCACTTTAAGTATATCTTGCCACTCCCTTCTGGCTTGCAGAGTTTCTGCTGAGAAATCAGCTGTTAACCTTATGGGAGTTCCCTTATATGTTATTTGTCGTTTTTCCCTTGCTGCTTTCAATAATTTTTCTTTGTCTTTAATTTTTGCCACTTTGATTACTATGTGTCTCGGCGTGCTTCTTCTTGGGTTTATTCTGTATGGGACTCTCTGCGCTTCCTGGACTTGGGTGGCTATTTCCTTTCCCATGTTAGGGAAGTTTTCGACTATAATCTCTTCAAATATTTTCTCTGGTCCTTTCTCTCTCCTCCTTCTGGGACCCTTATAATGTGAATGTTGTTGCATTTAATGTTGTCCCAGAGGTCTCTTAGGCTGTCTTCATTTCTTTTCATTCTTTTTTCTTTAGTCTGTTCCGCAGCAGTGAATTCCACCATTCTGTCTTCCAGGTCACTTATCTGTTCTTCTGCCTCAGTTATTCTGCTATTGATTCCTTCTAGTGTAGTTTTCATTTCAGTTATTATATTGGTCATCTCTGTCTGTTTGTTCTTTAATTCTTCTAGGTCTTTGTTAATCATTTCTTGCATCTTCTCAATCTTTGCCTCCATTCTTATTCCAAGGTCCTAGATCATCTTCACTATCATTATTCTGAATTCTTTGTCTGGAAGGTTGCCTATCTCCACTTCATTTAGTTGTTCTTCTGGGGTTTTTTCTTGTTCCTTCATCTGGTATATAGCCCTCTGCCTTTTCATCTTGTCTATCTTTCTGTAAATGTGGTTTTTGTTCCACAGGCTGCAGGATTGTAGTTTTTCTTGCTTCTGCTGTCTGCCCTCTGGTGGTTGAGGCTATCTAAGAGGCTTGATGTGAGGCTCTGGAGGTGGGTAGAGCTGACTGTTGCTGTGGCAGTCAGAGCTCCGTAAAACTTTAATCCACTTGACTGTTGATGGGTGGGGCTGGGTTCCCTCCCTGTTGGTTGTTTTGCCCGAGGCAACCCAACACTGGAGCCTACCCACGCTCTTTGGTGGGGCTAATGGCAGACTCTGGGAGGGCTCACGCCAAGGAGTACTTCCCAGAACCTCTGCTGCCAGTGTCCTTGTCCCCACGGTGAAACAGAGCCAGCCCCCGCCTCTGCAGGAGACCCCCCAACACCAGCAGGTATGTCTGGTTCAGTCTCCCCCAGGGTCACTGCTCCTTCCCCTGGGTCCCGATGCACACACTATTTTGTGTGTGCCCTCCAAGAGTGGGGTCTCTGTTTCCCCCAGTCCTGTCAAAGTCCTGCAATCAATTCCCTCTAGGCTTCAAAGTCTGATTCTCTATGAATTCCTCCTCCTGTTGCCGGACCCCCAGGTTGGGAAGCCTGACGTGGGGCTCAGAACGTTAACTCCAGTGGGTGGACTTCTGTGGTATAAGTGCTCGCCAGTCTGTGAGTCACCCACCCAGCAGTTATGGGATTTGATTTTACTCTGATTGCACCCCTCCTACCGTCTCACTGTGGACGTCTGTCCTTGGACGTGGGGTATCCTCCTTGGTGAAGTCCAGTGTCTTCCTGTTGATGATTGTCCAGCAACCAGTTGTGATTCTGGTGCTCTCACAAGAGGGAGTGAGAGCACGTCCTTCTACTCCGCCATCTTGGTTAATCTCCTCCTGTCCATTGTTTTTAAGTCTTTCCCCAAAAAATCAACTTTTGAGTTGATTAATTCTTTCTGTGCTGCTTAAATTTCAAGTTTCATTGATTTCTTATTTTATTCTTTATAAATTTTCTTTACAATTTTTGTATTTATTGTATTTATCTTATGCTACCACCATTATCCATTCTGTTCCACCATACACAAATTTGAAATTATCTTTGACTCCTCATGACCCCTCCACATGCATATTTTACCTCATATGCATCTCTCAAATCTATGCTCTGCTGTCTCGCATTCCAGAAGGAACTTTATAAATGTTGGCTTTTCACACTGACTTCTCCTTTCCTCATTTACTCCATTAACTTCTCTTCAACATGTAAAGCTTCCCCTGGCATCTAAACCATTTCTTTATAACATTTATCACACTAGTAATTTCTCATTCTTTTGTGAATTATTTGATCAATACTCTCTCACTAGACTTAAATCTTCAGGGGAATGTGAACCCAGTCTGTCTTGCTCACCAGTTTAAATCTTGGTAATCAATAATTATATTTTAAATGAATAAATATATAAAAACATGGGCAAATGAACTTGGCTACTGGATAAAGTTACTGAGACTCAGACTTTGGCTCTACAAAATACATTTTAATTCAGATAAGTAAAAAAATACTGTATTTGGTAAGTAGTTTATCATTCAGTTGGCAGAAATATTGCAAAGCAGATTCCAGAACCAAATGAGGATTACACGGGTTTGTTTTATGATTATTCCAATTTGAATATACTAGGATTAGCATTAAGCAAAAAATAAATAAATAAATAAATTCTAAAGGAAAATAAATAGAAACATTTACAAATTTAGGAGTGGTTCAATTTATTCCATTCAGAGTATTTGATATGGTGTGTATTTTGTCATCTTATTAAGAAAGTAATTATGCCCATTTTATGTATGTTGAGTGAAGTATGTAATCCCTTAGTTCAGCCTCTTAATTTAAAAAGTTATTTCATTTTCTTTATGATTCAAAACTCTAATCATTAGGTAGAAATATGTGATAAACTGTTGACATTACATGTATGGTTTTGCTGTGCATTCTGAAAAAGAATTACCATTAGAAACATCAAAATTAATACATCCAGGGCTTCCCTGGTGGCGCAGTGGTTGAGAATCTGCCTGCCAATGCAGGGGACACGGGTTCGAGCCCTGGTCTGGGAAGATCCCACATGCCGCGGAGCGACTAGGCCCGTGAGCCACAATTGCTGAGCCTGCGCGTCTGGAGCCTGTGCTCCGCAACAAGAGAGGCCGCGATAGTGAGAGGCCCGCGCACCGCGATGAAGAGTGGCCCCCGCTTGCCGCAACTGGAGAAAGCCCTCGCACAGAAACGAAGACCCAACACAGCCAAAAATAGATAAATAAATAAATAAATTTAAAAAAAAATTAATACATCCATAGAACTAGACACACTCTACTGATTAAAAGAGGGTATTTTAGTTTATTTTACTATTATTAATATAAGACTTATCCTTAAATCATTCTTAAGGTGGTTGAAAAATGAAGTCAAGAGAAGAGTCATAATAGAGTGTATAATGAGCAGTGGAAGTGATGGATAATATTTAGAAAATCTCAAGGTGATTGCTTTGATTTCAAGTTTTATGTCACAGCCTTTGGGAAGTCTATAAAACTCTCACAGTCATCATGATGCAAGTGAAATAAACTCCTATGCTTTAAAATGTTGTGAATGAAATTGTTAGGTTGCTTCTCTAAGAAAAATCAATAAACCCTTTTAATAATGTGTGTGTGTGAGGCTATTTCCACACTAGTGTTTGAAAAAAAATTGTTACCTAAGGGAATATTTTTTTTCTTTTCCTTTTTTCTATTCTAAAAGCATTTGAAATAACATATACTGGATCTTCAAAGATCAATATGCAGTCTCTCCATATCAAATGTCTGTTTCTAGAACTAGGGAAAGTAAAACAGGCCAACACAGCAACACTATTTATGAAAAAAAGTGAAGATTGTATTTCATATAATCAGATTACATGCAAATCGTGAGCCAGTTGGCTCACTGAATAACCAGTGACACTTTTTTAACAGCAGAGAATGTGACTTTATTTTGTGAACATAACTCAAGTTTTCTTTCTAACATAGAAGTTACTCTTTCAACAGGCGAAATTATCATTGTATTTTGGGCCCTAAGTCATGGATGAATCATGGTATGTCTATAATTCCATTTACTGAAACCGTTTACTTTCTTAAAGTCCATGCTGCAATTGATAATTCCATGAAACTAATTCCATGGGCTGCTGCCCTCACTGAAAATATGATCTAGAGAGAGAGAGAGGCATGTAAACAATTACAATAAGATTCTTTTTTGAAGAATGGAGAAGGAACTCAATAAAAGATGAATGTTGTAAAGACAGAATTGGAAGCTGTATTGTGGGAAAACTTCATAAGTGATTGACTCAAGGAGAAAATTAAGATGAGAAAGTGTGAAGATATTCTAGATGTCTTTTTTAGTTTGAGTCTAAATTGGATCTTTGGGTTTTTCTTTACTTACTACATCAACATCTCCAGGCAAATTAAAACTAAACACCAAAATATATTTTTAAATGGTTTTAATGTTTTACTATTTTGTTAGAATGTAAGCTCAATGAGAAAATAGATTAGGAAATTATAGTTCCTGCCATAACCTCGGTTCTCACACACATTTTTGGCAAATAAATATTGAAAAAAGAATGAAGCTCAAGTATCTAATATTTAACAGAAAATTACTGATTAAATAGCTCTACTCAACACAAGTACATAATTGTACTATTACAATTTTTGGTTCATTTATTTACAAGTCACCCATATGTTGTATTATTTGGTACATAGTGTGTGAATCAGTAAATAAATGTGTAAATTATAGGAATATTTAGATGCTTTTCATGAAGAAAAATGACCAAAAAACTCATGACTGCAGTCTATTACAGTTGCTTCAAGAAGTTACCTCCTCTGATGTAATGGTGATAAAAACCAAATTCCATCATAATAAATCTAATAATAGTAGCTTACGTTTTGGGAGTATTTGCTATGATTCTGGCATTGTTCTAAGAATTTTACATCCATCATCTTAACTGAATACTCAAACAACTATAATAATTTGGTAATATGATTCCCATGTTATAGATGAGGAAACTGAAATACAGATGACTTAATTAAATCTAGAGTCACCAGCTATTCAGTGACTGAACTAAGACTTGAACCCAGAGTGGTAGATTCCAAAGTCTGTACTTTGCATTATTATATCATATAGTTTTCTAATTACAATAATGATGATAATTGTGATGATGACCACGATGACAGTAGTGATAAGTAACATTTATTCATCATTTATTTTTTGTAAGGCATCACGCAAAATGCTTTTTTGCATACTTTGTCAAATTGAAAACACAAAAAACTTAAAATGGTGTTAATCTTATTATCCTTGCTTTACTAGTGAAGAAACTAAAGTGTAGTATGCTCACATTTACACAAATAGTAAGTGCCAAAACTCAAAAGGCTAATTTCGGTTGAGTTAATGCTAACATAATTTTTAGTTAGTAAATATATTCTCCTGGGAAATTGAAAGGATTCTTAAAACTGCACAAAAATACTGCACCTTATCTTGAAATCAAGTGCTAAACTAAATAAATCTAACTTGATAAAGGTATTGCTTGATATAAATAGCAAAATCATAACCTTTTTGTAAAGGAATGCAGACAACACGTTATGAGGGTGAGTATTCCACATTCCAGTTCCTTCCAAGGTGTCATACTTTAATACCCAGGTATATGCACACACACACTTAGGCTGGTGAGTGCATCTCTAAATCAGTAACATATATGTGAAACACAGTTTAGTTTTCTATTCATTCCTACTATAAACAACAATTCACTTATATATTTTAATTTGTTTTGATGGAGTAAGAAAAGCTCAGTGAAAAACTAGATTTAAAAAATGAAAGGACAGGACATAAAACCAAAGAATTTTGTGACTATAAAAGATACAAAAAGTTTTCTCATTTTAACGTCTCTGATACTCCAGTCACTCTACATCTCCTTTAATTTTTACAAGTCAGTCTGTTTTATTTTCAGAAGGTTGTAATTGTTACAAATATCTTCCATATTACACATTTAAATCTTGATATCTTAGCTTTCAGCTTTTTATATAATTCTTCCCCTTGGGATAATATAGAATAAGGTTATTCCTTCTTCTACAACTATTATCTTAAAACTAAATTTTTCCTCTTGAAATAAACATTCCCAGTTTTTTAGCCAATTTGAGCCCTCACTTTTACTTCTCCTTTCTGTCTGGAGATTCTGTGACTTTACTCTTCAGGCCCCAGTATTTAAATTCTACACTGCAGTCACACCTTTGGTTACTAATATACTTTAACAGGTGAATAATACTTCAAGCATGGCACAACTGACCATCAAGAAATACCAAAGAGGAAAGAACAGGTGATAGACCCCTGAATTGTGCCGTAAAACTACATCCCCAGAGTGACATTGTAGGAAGTGTAAAAATGTCCACAATTCATTACAGTTTCTCCATTATGTGGGTCTCTTTTTCCCCTTCTTTAGTCTAGGATGGCTGACTTGCCGAGACAGTGAAGGCAACATTATGTGAGTTGGAAACCTGGGTCTCAGCTTTATGTGTTTTCATTCTTGCTCTTTGAATTGCCGTCTAGAGCTCAGCTGAGCTGCAGAGAACTGAGTTGAGCTGCCAAGTGTGCTACTAACCAATTAAGACAATAAGCCAAAATGAGAGGATGGTCAAGGCTTTAATCACGTCCTGAAATAATATAAGGAAGAGGCTAAACTGGAGAAAGCTTGGACTCTTCCCGTTTCCCTGAAGGTCGAAGGCCAGGTGGACCAACACAGATGTTAGGGATCATCTCACTGCTGGAGCCCCAAACAAAAGGTTCTTGCATTTTTATGGTCCTGGAGCTGAAGGAAGTGGGCAGGGGAGGGAAAGTCAAAAGTGTTAAGTACTGAGTCAAAGTGGAAAAAGTGTATCTTCAAAGTGGACCTTTCCTGTCTCCCTCTAAATAGAGGTCTTGCCAGAGTTCTCTGCTGATGGCCTTAGATAAAGAGGCCTCTGAAAGCAGGCACCAGAGCTAGAAATGCAGATAAGTTCAAGAGCATGGCGGGGCCTGTGCCCTCAAGGGCAACTCCCTTCAGAGGCTGCAATGCACTAACTGTGCACCAAGTCTGGCACAGGGAGGGCAACTTCTCCCTCAGGAGATGCCCATCAGGAAATGCCTTTATAATTGCCTATGATCGGGCCTGAAAAATCACATATAGACTTTTGGCAGGAACTGAACTCCTCAACCCCTGCCACTGATAGCATGTAAATAGGTCCAAGATAGCCCAGTAAAGGATGAAGAACTGATTCTGTTGAGCATAAATGATCCATCCTCCAGCCAAACTGGCTGCAGACTAAACTGATGCTTGAGTGAGTGAAACTGAACTTAGCTGAGCCTGACCCAGGTCAGTAGAACATTCCACCTAAGCGAAGTTCAATTTATCAACCCATAGAAGGATAAGTTACATACATGTTTGTAGTTTTAACCCTTTTTGTTTTGTCTTGGTTTGCTTCATCACACACACACACACACACACACACACACAGAAGTTAAGTGACACAGACATTAACCAAAAATCTTGAAATATAATCTATGAATGTATTTAAAACCACCTAATCATACTGTTATCCAGGGCATATTTTCTTGGTTTTATATTTCCAAAGCTGTTCCAAAATCAGTGGTCCATGCCTGTCATATACTTTTTTCTTGAATTTCTATGGCTATTACTTCAATATCATCTTAGATACCCTCTTAATTTTGTGGTTTGCTTCTCATATTTAGCTTCTGCAACTTTCCCCACCATTTAACTTTTTCCTCCATACCTTTATCTCCATGTCTCAGAGAAAGAGATAAGCTAAATAGTAAAACATTTTACAATGTGCATTTCCAACGTTATAGCATACCAGTCCAAATTTTCATAAATATGTAACTATTTTAGCCACTTGCATATCAAGGAATTTCAAAGATGAAAACGTAGCAAAAAGCAAAAACAAGTACTTAAAAAAAAAAAATAAAGTTCTTTTTCTCAGAATGAGAAAACTGAGGTCCATAAAGGAAAGAGAAATGATAAATCTTCAAAAATAGTAAAGACAAAACTGTGACTTAAACCTTGACCTTGTGAAACTGATATATCAGCACTCTTTCAAAACTTGCAATTCTGATGGTATTACATTTGGGGGACAAATTATCAGGGGTCCCTACTCTATTGGGTATGGGAGAGCCATGATAGAAATGAGACGTAATTCAGTAGAAATGAAAAGGTCATACATGACTTTAAATTTGGAGGTGTGCTTAGTGTAATAATATCTATAGATTGCCTGTGCTTAATCCTTGTTTCAGTACTCATTTTTTTAAACATCTTTATTGGAGTATAATTGCTTTACATTATTGTGTTAGTTTTGCTGTATAACAAAGTGAATCAGCTATACGTATACTTATATCCCATATCCCCTCCCTCTTGGGTCTCCCTCTCACACTCCCTATCCCACCCCTCTAGGTGGTCACAGAGCACCAAGCTGATCTCACTGTGCTATGTAGCTGCTTCCAAATAGCTATCTATTTTACATTTGGTAGTGCATATATGTCAATGCCACTCTCCCACTTTGTCCCAGCTTACACTTCCCCTTCCCTGTGTGCTTAAGTCCATTCTCTACATCTGTGTCTTTATACCTGTCCTGCCCCCAGGTTCTTTAGAACCATTTTTTTTTTTAGACTCCATATATATGTGTTAGCAAACGGTATGTGTTTTTCTCTTTCGGACTTACTTCACTCTGTATGACAGTCTCTCAGTTCATCCACCTGACTGCAAATAACTCAATTTCGTTTCCTTTATGGCTGAGTAATATTCCATTGTATATATGTGCCACATCTTCTTTATCCATTCATCTGTCAGTGGACACTTATGTTGCTTCCATGTCCTGGCTATTGTAAATACTGCTGCAATGAACATTGGTACATCTCTCTTTTTGAATTATGGTTTTCTCAGGGTATATGTCCAGTAGTGGGATTGCTGGATCATATGGTAGTTCTATATTTAGTTTTTAAGGAACCTCCATACTCTTCTTCATAGTGGCTTGATCAATTTACATTCCCACCAACAGTGTAGGAGGGTTCTCTTTTCCCCACACCCTCTCCAGCATTTATTGTTTGTAAATTTTTTGATGATGGCCATTCTGACCGGTGTGAGGTGTTACCTCATTGTTGTTTTGATTTGCATTTCTCTAATGATTAGTGATGTTGAGCATCCTTTCATGTGTTTGTTGGCAATTTGTATATCTTCTTCGGAGAAATGTCTATTTTGGTCTTCTGCCCATTTTTGGCTTGGGTTGTTTGTTTTTTTAATATTGAGCTGCATGAGCTGCTTGTATATTTTGGAGATTCATCCTTTGTCAGTTGCTTCATTTGCAAATATTTTCTCCCGTTCTGAGGGTTGTCTTTTCATCCTGTTTATGGTTTCCTTTGCTGTGCAAAAGCTTTTAGGTTTCATTAGGCCCCATTTGTTTATTTCTGTTTTTATTTCCATTTCTCTAGGAGGTGGGTCAAAAAGGATCTTGATGTGATTTATGTCATAGTGTTCTTTCTATGTTTTCCTCTAAGAGTTTTATAGTGTCTGACCATACATTTAGGTCTTTAATCCATTTTGAGTTTATTTTTGTTTATGGTGTTAGGGATTGTTCAAATTCCATTCTTTTACATGTAGCTGTCCAGTGTTCCCAGCACTGCTAATTGAAGAGGCTGTCTTTTCTCCATTGTATACTCTTGCCTTCTTTATCAAAGATAAGGTGACCATGTGTGTGTGGGTTTATCTCTGGGCTTTCTATCCTGTTCCATTAATCTATATTTCTGATGTTGTGCCAGTACCATACTGTCTTGCTTACTGTAGATTTGTAGTATAGTATGAAATCAGGGAGCCTGTTTCCTCAGCTTCATTTTTCGTTCTCAAGATTGCTTTGACTCTTCGGGGTCTTTCATGTTTCCACGCAAATTGTGAATTTTTTTGTTCCAGTTCTGTGAAAAATGCCATTGGTAGTTTGATAGGGATTGCATTGAATCTGTAGATTGCTTTGGGTAGTATAGTCATTTTCACAGTGTTGATTCTTCCAATCCAAAAACATGGTATATCTCTCCATCTGTTGGTATCATCTTTAACTTCTTTCATCAGTGTCATAGTTTTCTGCATACAGGTCTTTTGTCTCCTTAGGTAGGTTTATTCCTAGATATTTTATTCTATTTGTTGTAATGCTAAATGGGAGTGTTTCCTTAATTTCTCTTTCAGATTTTTCATCATTAGTGTATAGGAATGCAAGAGATTTCTGTGCAGTAATTTTGTATCCTGCTACTTTACCAAATTCATTGATTAGCTCTAGTAGTTTTCTGGTAGCATCTTTAGGATTCTCTGTGTAAATATCATGTCATCTGCGAACAGTGACAGTTTTACTTCTTTTCTGATTTGGATTCCTTTTATTTCTTTTTCTTCTCTGATTGCTGTGGCTAAAACTTCCAAAGTTATGTTGAATAATAGTTGTGAGAGTGGGCAACCTTGTCTTCTTCCTGATCTTAGTAGAAATGGTTTCAGTTTTTCACCATTGAGAACGATGTGGGCTGTGGGGTTGTCATATGTGGCCTTTATTATGTTGAGGTAAGTTCACTCTATACCTACTTTCTGGAGGGTTTTTATCATAAATGGGTGTCGAATTTTGTTGAAAGCTTTCTCTGCATCTATTGAGATGATCATATGGTTTTTATCCTTCAATTTGTTAATATGGTGTGTCACGATTTATTTGCGTATATGAAGAATCCTTGCATTCCTGGGATAAACCCCACTTGATCATGGTGCATGATCCTTTTAATGTGCTGTTGGATTCTGTTTGCCAGTATTTTGTTGAGGAGTTTTACATCTATGTTCATCAGTGATATTGGTCTGTAGTTTTCTTTCTTTGTGACATCTTTGTCTGGTTTTGGTATCAGGGTGATGGTAGCCTCATAGAATGAGTTGGGGAGTGTTCCTCCCTCTGCTATATTTTGGAAGAGTTTGAGAAGGATAGGTGTTAGCTCTTCTCTAAATGCTTGATAGAATTCGCCTGTGAAGCCATCTGTTCCTGGACTTTTGTTTGTTGGAAGATTTTTTATCACAGTCTCAATTTTAGTGCTTGTGATTGGTCTGTTTATATTTTCTGTTTCCTCCTGGTTCAGTCTCAGAAAGTTGTGGTTTTCTAAGAATTTGTCATTTCTTCCAGGTTGTCCATTTTATTGGCATACAGTTGCTTGTAGTAATCTCTCATGATTCTTTGTATTGCTATAGTGTCAGTTGTTACTTCTCCTTTTTCATTTCTAATTCTATTGATTTGAATTTCCTCCATTTTTTTCTTGATGAGGCTGGCTAATCGTTTTTCAATTTTGTTTATCTTCTCTAAGAACCAGCTTTTAGTTTTATTGATCTTTGCTATTGTTTCCTTCATTTCTTTTTCATTTATTTCTGATCTGATCTTTATGATTTCTTTCCTTCTGCTAACTTTGGGGGTTTTTTTGTTCTTCTTTCTCTAATTGCTTTAGGTGTAAGGTTAGGTTGTTTATTTGAGGTGTTTCTTGTTTCTTGAGGTAGGATTGTATTGCTATAAACCTTCCCTCTTAGAACTGCTTTTGCTGCATCCCATAGGTTTGGGGTTGTCGTTTTTTCATTGTCATTGTTTCTAGGTATTTTTTGATATCCTCTTTGACTTCTACAGTGAGCTCTTGGTTTTTAGTAACATATTGTTTAGCCTCCATGTGTTTGTATTTTTCATGGTTTTTTTTCCTGTAATTGATATCTAGTCTCATAGCATTTTGGTCAGAAAAGTTACTTAATATGACATCAAATTTTCTAAATTTACCAAGGCTTGATTTGTGATCCAAGATATGATCTATCCTGGAGAATGTTCCATGAGCACTTGAGAAGAAAGTGTATTCTGTTGCTTTTGGATGGAATATCCTATAAATATTAATTAGGTCCATCTTGTTTAATGTGTCATTTAAAGCTTGTGTTTCCGTATTTATTTTCATTTTGGTTGATGTGTCCATTGGTGAAAGTGGGGTGTTGTAGTCCCCTACTATGATTGTGTTACTGTCGATTTCCCCTTTTATGGCTGTTAGTGTTTGCTGTATGTATTGAGGTGCTCCTATGTTGGGTGCATAAATATTTACAATTGTTATATCTTCTTCTTGGATTGATCTCTTGATCATTATGTGTTATTCTTCTTTGGCTCTTGTAATAATCTTTATTTTAAAGTCTATTTTGTCTTATATGAGAATTACTACTCCAGCTTTCTTTTGATTTCCATTTGCATAGAATATCTTTTTCCATCCCCTCACTTTCAGTCTGTATGTGTCCCTAGGTCTGAAGTGGGTCTCTTGTAGACAGCATATATACGAGTCTTGTTTTTGCATCCATTCAGCCAGTCTATGTCTTTTGGTTGGAGCATTTAATCAATTTACATTAAGGTAAATATCGAAATGTATGTTATGTTCCTATTACCATTTTCTTAATTGTTTTGCGTTTGTTATTGTAGATCTTTTCCTTCTCTTGTGTTTCCTGCCTAGAGAAGTTCCTTTAGCATTTGTTGTAAAGCTGGTTTGGTGGTGCTGAATTCTCTTCTTTTGCTTGTTTGTAACGGTTTTAATTTCTCCATCAAATCTCAGTGAGATCCTTGCTGGGTAGAGTAATCTTGGTTGTAGGTTTTTCCCTTTCATCACTTTACATATGTCCTGCCACTCCCTTCTGGCTTGCAGAGTTTCTGCTGAAAGATCAGCTGTTAGCCTTATGGGGATTCCCTTGTATGTTATTTGTTGCTTTTCCCTTGCTGCTTTTAATATTTTTTCTTTGAATTTAATTTTTGATAGTTTTTTTAATATGTATCTTGACATGTTTCTCCTTGGATTTATCCTGTATGGGACTCTCTGCACTTCCTGTACTTGATTGGCTATTTCCTTTCCCATATTAGGGAAGTTTTCAATTAAAATCTCTTCAGATATTTTCTCAGTCCCTTTCTTTTTCTCTTCTTCTTCTTGGACCCCTATAATTCGAATGTTGGTGCATTAATGTTGTCCCAGATATCTCTGAGACTGTCTTCAATTCTTTTCATTCTTTTTTCTTTATTCTGCTCTGTGGTAATTATTTCTATTATTTTATCTTCCAGGTCACTTATCTGTTCTTCTGCCTCAGTTCTGCTACTGATTCCTTCTAGAGAATTTTTAATTTCATTTATTGTGTTGTTCATCATTGTTTTTTTGCTCTTTAGTTCTGCTAGGTCCTTGTTAAACTTTTCTTGTATTGTCTCCATTCTATTTCCAAGATTTTGGATCTTCTTTACTATCAGTACTCTGAATTGTTTTTCAGGTAGACTGCCTATTTCCTCTTCATTTTTTTGGTCTGCTGGGTTTTTACCTTGCTTCCTCATCTGCTGCATATTTCTCTGTCTTCTCATTGTGTTTAAATTACTGTGTTTGGGGTCTCCTTTTCACAGGCTGCCCATTTGTAGTTCCTGTTGTTTTTGGTTTCTGCCCGCAGTGGGTAAGGTTGGTTCAGTGGGTTGTGTAGGCTTCCTGGTAGATGGGACTGGTGCCTGTGTTCTGGTGGAGTAGGCTGGATCTTGTCTTTGTGGTGGGCAGGACCACATCTGCTGGTGTGTTTTGGGGTGTCTGTGAACTTATTATGATTTGAGGCAGTCTCTATGCTAATGTGTGGGGTTGTGTTCCTGTCTTGCTAGTTGTTTGGCATGGCTTGTCCAGCACTGTAGCTTGCTGGTCATTTAGTGGAGCTGGTTCTTAGCATTGAGACGGAGATCTCTGGGAGAGCTCTTGCTGATTGATATTACATGGGGTCAGGAGGTCTCCGGTGGTCCAATGTCCTGAACTTGGCTCTCCCTCCTTAGAGGCTCAGGACTGACAGCTGGCCGGAGCACCAAGACCCTGTCAACCACACGGCTATCTCCTTGTACGGGGAGAAGAAAAGAGCAGACAGCAAACAACCCCCATTCAGACAGGACCTGAAGCTCAAAGAACCAGGAACCTTTCTTCGCTCTCCAACTTGTCTAGAAGTGATACCAGCAGCCAGTGTGCAGGGCTGCCCCAAGGGAGAGCTAGTACTCATTTTCAGTATAATCATACATAAAGTCTTTATCTTCCTTCACTTTAGTTATTTTAATTTGTAAAATGGAAGTGAATTAGTACCTATCTTAGAGGGTTATTGTGATGATACATTTAAAGAGGTGATGCTACAAGATATATGCGATTCATCCTTCTTCTTTCTACTTGCACTGTCCTCGCTGGCTGTAAGTTTCTTGAGGGCAGGGACTCCTCTGTTCAATTTTAAATCCCCAGGCCCCTGTCAAATGTTGCATGCACCTTAAATCTTTGTTGAAGGAAGTAAAGAAAGAAATCAGGGAAGAAAGAAGGAAGGAGTGATGGAAGGAAGAGGACAAAGGGGAAAGGGAGGGAAAAAAGGAGGGAAAAAAGAATTGTGAGTCCAGAATGATTTTATGAGAAATGTCAGATTGTTTATTCAAGTGCTTAATCTGTGAGTTAGTAAAAATTGTAAACCACTGATTGAAGATAAAGAGAAAAAACTCCATATATTCTTAGATGCCTATTATTGCTATTAAATAATAATTTAGGATTATCAATGGGGGTAAGGAAGAGTAGACATCATCCTCCTAGCTCTGTGCTTTGGGACTACGATATAAAGCAGTGTATTGGAGCGATTTGCAAGAGTAGTGGGTAGGTCAGGCAAAAAGGCATCCTTCATTCTTCCCAATATTCTTACTTGACTTGCTCAGTTTACATCCCAGGCCCAATCATTATAATTCCTTTTGCCTACACAACAACAACTGTTCTCAGTTTTGACAGGGATTATTTTGCTAATTTTTTAAAGCACTCAAATTTTCTTTTGGAGAGTATTTTTTCTGTTTATTAATTTAAGCTATTTATTATTATTTTCCTTCTCTTTCATTCAAAATAATTTGCAATTATTTTATTACCTTCATGTAATGGATTATTAGATAACTGATTTTCAGCCTTTCTTCTTTTTAAATATATGCATTTGAAGTTAAATATTTTTTTCTCTTCATGACCTTTAATGCCTTTCTACAATTATAATATATTTTATCATCTTTCAGCTCAAAATTCTTACTAACTTCAATTACGACCAAGTCTCCAATATAATTGTAATCCATTTGACTCATGGGTTATTTAGAACTGTATTACTTAATTTCCAAACATTTATGAAAGAATTTTCAGAGTATATGTTTATTATTTTTTTTTGGTTAAATCTTCTGGTTTCAGATATCATAACCTAATGATTTCATTTTTTTTAAATGTTTGATACATGCTTTATGAGTCAATATGAGTGAATCTCTATGTTCTATATGCATTTTAAAATAATATATTTTGGCAGTTATTGGGTATAGTAATATTTTTTCTTTTTTGTTTTTTGTTTTTAATTTTTATTTTATATTGGAATACAGTTGATTAACAATGTTGTGTTAGTTTCAGGTGTACAGCAGAGTGATTCATTTATATATATCTATTATTTTGGTATAGTAATTTAATCCTCCTGCTTATCTAATAAGGAGGGTATTATCGTAATTATCCTATTATTCACATTTTACAGGAGAGAAAATTGAGACAGAAAGGTTAAATAATTTGCCCATATTCATATAGCTTGTAAAACAGTGCAGCTCCCAGAGAATTAGGTCCAGAGTATGTCCTCTTAAACTATGTTCTTTTATTTTTTTATATAATAGTAATACAAATATTTCATTAACGAATGAAGGACAAATATATGAAAACTTTTAGGTTAGGAAATATGAAGACTCAGTGGTGAAATGATACGTAATCATGAGAAAGGAGAATTAGATTGTTTCCCCCTCTGTGACACCAAAGGGTATGTAAAGAGTAAAAAAAAAGTCGCAAAGAAATAAAGAGAAATAACACTAAAATGAATTTCTAATATACAGAGCTATCTGGAGAAAATAGACTTCTTTAAGAATGATAAGACTCTCCTAACCTAAGACTTTCAAATGAGCTGAAGGACCACTAAGTACAGGGAGTACTTAGAGAGTACTTGAGCTTATATGCCACATATATTTTAGCCACTGTCACTAATATCTCCTGTAGTCAGAAGATCCTATGAATATGAAAACTGGCACTATGAATCAGCTAATGTTTCATATTCTTACTGGTCCCTTATATTTTCCTTGAAATATTGGTTTTCCTGGAGAAATAACACTTGAGTTGGGAGTGTTATGGTAGGTCATCAAACACTGCATTTTTGTCAAATGTTAAGTACAAGAAATATTGTGTTTATGTGTCCTGCTTTTTAGTCAATAATGAAAGCCATAAAAATGATTAAATCTTAGGAAAAATAGAGTCCCTGAAGAAAAATGAAAACAACACATACCTAAGAAAAGAGCAAGCTGAGGAGAAGCATTAAATAAATACTAAAAAATAGAACAAAACTCATAAAGAAATACGAAAATAATGCCTTATTCTGCCTATCCACCTCCTTCCCTGAGTCACAGATAATTCAGGTTGTAACTAGATTTAGAAATAAGAGTCCAGTGTCTAAAAATGTTGGCAAATACCTGACAAGGGACAAATTCAAGGTGAATTATCATGTACCCCAATAACTAATACCAAGAGAAGATTAAGAACTTACAGGAAAACCAAACCAACATGCTTTGCAATAATGAGGAAATTGTAACACGTCACAAGTAGCTATTATCTCTATATATAACTCTATTAACTTGCCAGCATTATGTTTCAAAAGGGGTCAGGAGAAACTTCTGGGTGTTTGTGTCTTGTGGGACAAGATGGTTGTGGTGACTGAAACTCAGAAGGTTTGTTAAAATTCATCCAGACTTGAGACATCATGAAGGTACAGAGTTAATCCACCTACCCTCCGCTATTGACTAGGCTCAGTCTCCTGAGATCTGGCCAATTACACCAACTCAATTGATCAGGAGATGTCTGGGATCACTGACACTGTTGTCAGTATCATAGCCAGCCACAGGATCCATTGTCTTACAGAGGAGCAGGTGATTGCCAACCAGAAGTACCAAACTGTAGCCAGAAACATGGCAGGATATGAATAGTGCAGATGGCCCTCTGGCTAGCCAGCTGTGCAGGCTTGACCTAGTCATTTTACTAAGCCCAAATTTTTTAAAAAATCCCTCATTTTTTGTAATTGAAAATTTGAAATTGAAATTGAAAACACCATTTGTCAAGTTGACTTAGAGTTGTCCTGTACTAAAACTGGATTTCTGGAACAAATGTCAAAAGCATGGTCGTGCTTGTCTTAGTGTTCTTTCCCTTTTTAAATATACAGTTTTAAATTTTGCTACCCAAATACCAAGGGAGACAGAGCAGTGAGTGAATATGAAAAATTATATTGTTCAACAATACTTGTACTTTTTACCTTTTCATTTATTTTATTAATATTTTTTAGTTCTGGGGGCAAAGAGGTTATTTAACAGCTTTTCTTGTGAGGGGTTAAAAAAGCTGCATGATGATTTTGAATCAATGTTTATATAATACAAGGCTGTGCAACTTTACACTACAATATATTCTCACTATATTCCGAGTGCTCTTTTGGTAAACAGCACGCTATATCATGGAGGATTTTGACAAACTTAAGAATCTCTAACAGGTTAATCAGCAAGGACAGGACCTAAGATATAATGGCTTATAAAGAGATGCAGTAGAGGAATTTAAGAGACTTGAGCTTAGAAACATTCTCAGTGATTTCAAATTAATGAAGTTCCGTTGTACAGAGGAATCAATTTTGCATTGATTCCAATTGGAAAATCAATGATCAGTAGGTGATATTTCACGGAGCCAGATTTTGGTTCCAAGTAAGAAATAACCAGATATTAGAAATTGAAAATACATGTCACCAGGAGCTGAAGTCTAATGGCGACTTTTTAGATGCAGTTATACTGCTGTGGGTTGCGAGTTGAACCAATTTTCCACTATTCTCCCGTTCAACTCCATGTTCATGCTATTTTCTGAGGGACGTTTCATAATGGGACTGGAATTAAAGTAGCTAAATCTACTCAAAGTACAACTGGGAAATATATAAATCGCTTTCCCTGAAGTCAACACGAAAGTTTAAAAAAATTCTATGATAGCTGTATTTAAAAAACACTATATGAGGTCACGAGACTTCTATTTTAGTCCCATAAAATGAGGAAGTAAAATTTGATTCTTGCTAAGCCTCATAGAGCTGTAGAAGTCTGTAAAATGCTCTTAATTAAGGTAATAATGTTAGCATTGGCTCTGTCCTTACAAGAGGAACATGAAGAAAACTGCATAAGAGCACAAATCATAGTTTTTGAGTGGAAAAGAAAAAAAAGCTCAACCTGTTGAAATGGTTCTTGAACTGTAGAGTTAAATTTGAATTTTAAGGGTCTTGAATTACCATGTAGAAATTAGGATATATTTGTGCAAATAAAGAGATTTTATGAAGCTTAATTAATATCATGGTTCGTTATTCATCAGATACTTACTAGCTGCTCAGAATGGCTCACTTGCTGTCACCATGTCAAGGGAAAATAATTCTTCAGTGAGTGATCAGAACAATCAGAGAATCAAAGGAAATTGGTTCAAATTGCAACTTCATCGCAATCCTACAGATTATATTTGGGAAAATCAATTATATCACTTTAACTTCCATTTCTTACTTTAGAAAATACATATAGTAATAGTGCCTGCCTACAATGAATTGTTGTAAATACTAAATGAGATAATTCAAATAAACACACAGTGCTCATTATCTTCATTATTATTAATGCAACTACTCTAAACTATTAGATATTTATAAAATAAATCAGTATTGACTATAGCAAAATGTTCTCACGGTCTCATTTAAATGTCTACTATATCTATCAATATTCAAATAGCTCTAATTATAAGAAGAGAACATGGACAAACATTTGTTATCTGGAATGGAAAACAGCAATCTTTAATTTTACATACTATAGTGTTTTTTTCCCCTTTTCTTTCTCTTTCTTTTTTTGTTTGAACCCACCAGAAGCTGAACTACAGTAGTCACAATAAATATTTATTAAAGGAGCATTGAATAAATGGATTCATTTTTCTTTGCAGCTGTGCTTTAAATAAATATAAGCCGATGGGGCAAATAACCTACGAAAAAACAAGCTAAATTATGTATTTTAAGTCAAATAACTCATTTTAGTCTTCACATAGCCCCATTGGAAACTTTTAGGCCATACAATTTTCCATATAATTGTATAGTATTAATCTGTGTTCTGTGACAATTGAAAGGATGTTGTGGTTTTTCTATTTTATTTTGTTTTGCTGTTGTTTTTATTGTGAGATACTCTTTCATCAATTTTTGCTTAGATAATACTGCCAAAATCTCAATGGCTTACAACTACACGCATTCATCTCTCATCCTTAGACCTGCGGACCAGCAGCAGATGCTCTGCTCCAGGCACAGGCTTGCTCCAGGTCTGTTCACACATCCTCATTCACCCACCCAGGAAGAAAAAGCAACTACCGCATGGAGTGTGCTTTTTTTTTACTGCAGATGAGAGCAGCCAAGAAGCTAAGTAATATTGAGCAAGAGCCCACATGCTATATGTCATGCCTACTCACATTTCACTTGCTGAAAGCAAGTCACGAGGCCAAGTACAACACCCATGAGATGGGAAAGTATATTCCCTCCATGGGGATCAGGGGGCAGGTGAATATTTACTTCCCAGTAATACCATCAATCAGAGTCACATTTTATAGGCTGTCTGTGCTATCCCAGTACTGCAATATTTCACACATTTTGAAAAGATGTTTTTAAATGAAAGCAGTAGAAAAACATTCTTGGTATTAAGCTATTGTCATAATGGGACTTGCTCAAGTTGTTTTTTTACCTTATATGTCATGCTATATATGGTAAGTGGTTAGAATGAGAAAATAACATCGTAGAATTAGTCTATGTATATTATAACATGAAATTTAAGTGTGTTTATTTTTATTTTTATTTTCAGCCTTACCGCGCAGCATGCAGGATCTTAGCTCCCAGACTAGGGATAGAGCCCATGTCCCCTGCACTGGAAGTGTGGATTCTTAACCACTGGGCCATCAGGGAAGTCCCCAAGTGTGTTTATTTTTATCTGCCAGAGCCAGAACTCATTTGACCTGAAAATTGCAACATAAGCCTTTATTTTTCAAATTTAATTTTTCAAATTTAAATTAAATGGTAGTGAGAGATTTTGATCATTAGTATAGATATTTTGTAGTACTTAACTTAATAATTCAGAATTAAAATGTTTTGAGTAGTGGAGTTGCATGGGGCTAAGAATATTAACTAAGGAGTTAACTGCTGGCTATGTCATATCATGTCTTCCCAAACCGCCATGATGAATTCTAGGTGACATTTGTGTAACAACAGTAGTTAGCCTCCAAGAAATAACAAGTAGGAATACAAATACACCAACATATGAACCATTTCTTTAATACCTTTAAGTTTTAAATATCTGGAAAATACATTTATATAAACTTTAGATTTATTTAGATCTTCAGTTTGTAAACCTTATAGTAATAGCATGTCCTATATGTGTAAATTTGTTATATTATACCACTACCATTTATAATGTCCTCCATCTAGATATCTAAATATATACCTACCAGTTATACATTTAGCAGTGTGACAAAATATTTTATTTCAAATTCCATTGATGACAATATTCCAAATTATGTTCAATGCTATATATTTACTTTCCATATATCTTTATGATTACATATATATGTATATATATGTGTGGAGAGAGAGAGCATTATATTTATATTCATGCTAAATGTTTTCTGAGGAAATGCATGATATTTAATTACCTTCTAAATTTAAAAGACTCACATTTACTCTACATATTTTTGTTTGTTTGTTTTTTGGCTGTGGGGCTTATGGGATCTTAGTTCCCCAACCTGGGATCAAACCCGGGCCCCCAGCAGTGAAAGTGCCCAGTCCTAACCACTAGACCACCAGGGAATTCCCTACAAATTATTTTTACAAATGATTTTAGCAGTTTTAACTTTGTCTAAAAATTACATATCAAATCTGGGTTGCTTACAAATTCCTTAATGAATAACATTTTCTTTATATCTGTGAACAACAAAGACTTATAGCTCATATTTAGTGAACATATAATGATATTGTCATGAATAGTTAAAATTAGCATGGATTCACTATCTGCCTTCTTCTATTAATATTAGACTATGGGCAAATTATTTATTTTTATTTCTTCTCAGAACTACGTAGCTAGCCTCATCTACAAATGTCTAGTTAAGACATCCATTTCTCATAATATTGAGTTTAGAATCATCCCATATTTTCTGCTGCAAAAAATAGAAGAAAAGTTTCACTAATTATGACCATATTGTATACAACATTAAATAAACTCTTTGCTCATAATCAAGTGATTGAAAACTTTCAATAATTTGTTTAATCAATCACAAATAATAGTCATTTGATTCTTCCCAGTGTTACGAGAACTCATGTCAATGCTTTACTTGAAAACATGAGCATTATTGGTTTATTAAGTTTGTAATTAAGATATTATCAATGTCATTTCCAGAGTAACTGATTGATGAAAATTAAAGATGAGAGAGAGAGAGAAAGAAACTCTATGAAATAATTTAGATAAATATTAAAAGGACATTTTAAAAACACGCCAGTCACAACTCTAAAGATTTGTTTCAGAGATAGATTTAATGACTTTAGAATTTCCTCTAGTGTAATCTTTTAGTACTTGATGTTTTGAAAGAGAAGTTGGCCAGGATTGGTGATCTTGGTATCCAGATATATAAGATGAGGTTCTCAGGTGAAATATTGCCTTTGGTAGAACAGAACAAATCCTCCCTTAACCTCTGATTGACATTTAACAGATGAGAGTGCATTCAGGGTACCAGAGTTATGGTATATAAATGGAAATAGCATTGATATAAAAATGCAGTCATGGTGGAGTTTGACGTCAAGGCCATGCCTAGACAAACAAAAATAATTGCACAAAAAGCCTTGAATGTGCTGCTATTTCTACCATCTCAATAATCCATTTGACTTTCTGTAATAAGAAGGATTATTTAATAATCTAATAAAGCAATATCACAGTATGAACGGTATGTGAACTGACATAAATGACAACTGGGTTTGACTTAAAAATGTCGCTTATTAATTATGATGTTTACTTGTGTAATATTCAGCCTTCTCAATACATTGTAAGTACCGTGACTGAAGAGGCCATGTTGGTTTTCTTTATTATCTTAAATCCAACGTATAGGACAGTATTTGGAACAAGTAGGCACCAAATAAATACATGTGAAATAAGATAATGAATGGTGTCTACAGTTTTATATATCTTAGGCACTGTTAACTCATTCATTCTTTAAATAAATATTTATGGATCACTTGCTAGCCACTTAGAATGTATCAGTAAGTAAGACACATAAAAAGTCCTGCCTTATTGTACTTACATTGTATAAGGGAAAATGGACCATAACAGTAAGCAATAAATAAATAATTTTATAATATGTTAGAAACCAATAAGTGATTCTGAAAAAAGAAAAGAAAAGCGAATAGCCTACTATGCTGGGGATTAGAAATTTTGAGTCAGAGTCCAGGGCAGATTACTGTATTAACCTATAGAAATGCTAGGTTCATTCCTTGGCTTTGCTACTCATTAGCTTCATGACCTCATTTTCTAAGACATTTCTGCAAAATCAGTTATCTCAAAATTTACCCTGAGGTGCTTGCAACGATAACATTCTATTACTCTATGTCTAAGCTAAGCAACTCTGATCTATCACTGAGGATAAATCAGTGATATAAATGATTGTTAGAATCTAAGAATTCAAATGAGGGCATCATATTAAACCCCAAAACTCTGACCTTGATAATGTATGAACAAAACGTATTTGTTATGCTTGAAACTCAGGACTAATTTTATACATCACCCCGAATCTCTGCATATGAAAAGTTAATTATGTCATAGAATTTCTACAGTTATTAATAATAATACAATGGTAAGCATGAAATCAATTCACAGGAGAACATGAAGAAAGTAACATTTTATAATGTTATGTAATATAACACTATTTTATATTTATGAGGTTATATAATGCCAAGTTTGCTTGGTTTTCTGGAATACAAAATTGTGATATAAAAAATGTTAGATATTCATAGTCTGGGTTTAATGTGCTGGATGTACTGCCTGTCTACACTTTTCCAGGTGGTTCTTCAAACTAAAGCTTAACTACTTAAGAATTTCAAATATGACAAATAGCTTTTGAAGTTGACTTTTGTGTGTGAGTCAGAGAAACACAACATGGAACATGAATAAAAACAGCTCACAGAAACAAGGTTTAAGATCTGACATTTCTAAGCAGCAGGTTTCTTCTGTCCTCAGGGAGATAAACAAAACTACTGAAAACCCCATTAGGTATATTTACAGCCTGGGTTTAATGTCCAGGATGTAAACTAAGATGCCAGACTGCCAGCTGCCAACTTTGGGATGGAAGAAAACAGCTTCTCAGAGTGAACATTTTCATCCTTTTCTCATCAATATTCCAAAAACATGGCACCTTAATCTTTTATGCAGCACAGGGGGAGACTTCTTTTAGATTACTTTCCGTGAAAAATTTTATTTTTTTGTAAAACATTCTCTGTGGAAAACTCACTGACCTGTTTTCTATTATACTTACTTATTCTTGGATATGGGGAGAGTGAGTTAGGGAAGCAGTGTTCAGAACTTTTCATGGGTCCTCAAATGGAAAAGAAACATGTGAATTAATAGCTAATGCTGTAGGAAGTGTACCAATGAGATATTCTAGGAAGAACAATTGTAGCTACTGGGAGGTGTGTGAAAACCAAAGAATATCTCATGTTTTAAATAATTGTAGTAGTTATAGGGTATCTAAAATACACTTTTCCATATAGCTTCAAGGGGTCTAGCTAGTATATGTTATGGACTGAGTGTTTGTGTCCCCCCCCAAATTCATATGTTGATGACTTAATCTTCATTGTTGTTATATTTGGGGTAAGGAAATAAGGTTAAATGAGGTCATAAGGATGGGACCCTGATCCCATAGGATTGATGTCTTTATTAAAAGAGTCACCAGAGAGCTCTCTCTCCCTTCTCTCTCTCATTCTTTCTTTCTCTCTCTCCCTATGTACACACAAAGAAGAGGTCATGTGAGCTCACAGTGAGATGGTGACCACCTACAAGCTAAGAGGAGAAGCCTGAGAATGAAACTTTCCTTGCCAGTGTCTTGACCTTGTACTTCCAGCCTTTAGAAATGTGAATACTAAATTTCTGTTGTGTAAGCCACTCTGTATGTGGTATTTCATTATGGCAGCCCAAGTAAGCTAATAAAGTATATAAAATTTAGGAAAAACAACTATATTTCTATATAAGCAAAACTTTCTAAATTAGTATTCTAAGGTGCAATTGACTGTTTTGAAGGAAACCCTGAGTTCACTGTAATTAGAGATCAAGAAATAAGCAAAGACTTCTTTGAGTGAGTTTTTGGTATGAATGGGATTCTGGCATCAACTACATAATGGGGTTAAGTTGTAGATGGATGAAAATTTTACTCCAAAATTGGACA
This sequence comes from Balaenoptera musculus, assembly GCF_009873245.2. NCBI lineage: Eukaryota > Metazoa > Chordata > Mammalia > Artiodactyla > Balaenopteridae > Balaenoptera > Balaenoptera musculus. The sequence goes on along the minus strand of NC_045789.1, from coordinate 86,119,637 downwards.
AAAATTTCTGATTCTGTGAACTGAATTGGCAATGTTGACCAGGGAATACATTTATGAAAGCAATGTTAGTTAATGTAATTGTGTACTTTTAAAATGTGAGAAGAGGAAAAAAAAAAAAACAGTAAAGGAGACTAAGAAAAATCATGAGTTCCAATGTTGGTGAAAGAGATGGTATTAAGAGAGATTGAGGTAACATTGAAATATGAAAAGGAATTGTAAGATATTTGGTGATAGAGGCAAGACTGTTCAGGTTTCCATGAGTTTACTAATTAACAACTGACCATGATAATAGCTGGGGGGAAAATGATTACTGTTACTTTTATTTTGCTGTCTCATATAAACCTACCTTTTTTTCTGTTTCTTTTTATTTTTTTAAGGGTAAGGGCTCCATTTATGTATTTAAAGTTACTCTTTGAGAAAGTGATCTAAGTCCCATGAATAGATTACAAGACACTGATGCCAGATTAGAAATGGTTTTTAAATATTTCTAATAATCATTAAAGCAGAATAAATTTTAAAATATTTAGTCACTTTTAAAGATTGATTCTATAATTTATAACCTTAAGCACGCCCAAGCATTGTTAAATTTTTAAAATGTTCTCCACACTCACTAGAAATTTAACATTTTTTCTCTACTATCCAAACTTATTTTTCTCTAGGACTTATTCCTTGAAATCATTATCTTTATGCTGCATTAGTATTTGTCTGAGGAACACTCTTAATATAGCAAGAAAAATAGCCTAGAGAATTCTACTGCCCTATGGATTAAACTAACAGTCCAAGAATCTTGATAAGTAAGCAAAATTCACATTCAGACAAAATTTACAGATTTATTAGCCTTTGTATAAGCAGATACTTTTAAGTCTCAACTTTTTATGCACAAGTTGCCAGTTACTTAAAATTTTTTGCAGCTGTTATGTGACAACTTAAAAATAAAATATTTGACCTTTTGTTTAGAAAGCTGTGAATAAGAATATAGCATAACAAGACATTTTTCAGCTGAGATGTTTAACACGCAAAGTTTGGTTGAAACGAATGTTTGCCAAAAGTTTTTACATTCTGCATTTACATTGGCAAAGGAAGAAATCAGAGAACTGGTTTCCACAGATTCTATATGGCAAGCCCTCAGCAACTGAATGTCAAATCTGGTGTAGAAGACTATCAAGTGTACTTTTCCATCTAAGAGAACAAAATATTTTTTATTGCTGTATTGCATTTGTCTAACAAAACTAATTGAATTTTTGAATGTTTGGGTTTTGCCTCCTTGATATTTTTATTATCTGACTCAACAAGATTGTTGAAATCATCATCTGCAATTTTGATTTGCAATTTTACATCCCTCTAATGCAGCTTCCATGGAAATCTTTCAAAAATGCAAGTTTAATTGTTTTATTGCCAATTTAAAATAATTCAATATCACCCATTAGAAAAAGCCCATACTCTTCAGTCCATGGAATAAATATCTTTGTGTGTGCACGCGCACGCACACGCATGTGTGTAAAATCAGGCTCATGTCTATTTCTCCACTTTCTTTAAAACTACTTTCTACTCACACCACACCACTTGAAGTTCTCGGAAAGTGCCATGTTGTTTCATCTATGTTTTATTTTAACCTCGGACGGACGGCATAACTCCCACTTTCTAAATGCCTGCCTCTTCTTCAAAACCAATAGCCTAGGGAAACAGACTGGATTATTTTACTTACCTTTCAAATTTTATTTCAAAGGTCCATTCATTTATTCCAGGTATGTCAAACACCTTCCTTCTGCAAGATTAAATTATTCAGACCAACACTTGTGATACTGTCGAACTTTGTAAACGTTTCTCATAAAACCTCTAGCATTTTACTGCATTTATTTACTTCCGTTGTCGAGCTCCCGCTTCAAAATCAGTGACTCTCAAGAGTTGAGAGTTATATAAGTTACATAAGAATAAGTCAATGAGAGGTGATGGACATGGGGGAGGGGTGTCAAACTCCAGGGTTTAATGTTCTTCACCAGTTGTTGTTTGCACCTAGAGTGAGAGCCTGAGATCAACTTGAGCCAAAGACAAGGTCTTTTCTGTCTCTTTGTAACCAGTACTCAGCAAAGTGTCTGGCAAATACAAGCTGCACAATAATATTTATTACACAAATGAATGGATGCTTTCTCATGAGAAGTTTGCAGATATACTGAGTGTGCGCAAACATTTTACTTTTTCTTCTCTTTTGTTAAAATTTTAAGTTGTGGGATGGAGGAAAAGCCTGTTTTATATGTTTGTATATATTTGATATGTGTGCATGTTTATATGATGTATATTTGTAGATACAGTAGAGTCTGAACTCTGAAAGAGTGGAGTCTTTCCTGTTTTACTTCTTTGTATCTTTGTATCTCCCACCTTTTATCAGAATGTCAAGTAGGTAGGTGCTCAATAAATACTTGGTGGTTAAATGAATGCATTTGCTAATATATAGTTGGATGGAAAAGAATTGATGTTTTAAAAGCTGCCTCTGTTTTCATCAGTTGCTCTAGGAATAGAGATAACTTTCATCTTTGAAAGAGCAGCTTCCATTATTAAAGAAACAAAAGAAAGCATACACACGTGCACACGCACACACACACACAAGCACACACTCAAATGTGCCTTTCTGATATACAGAGGTAAAGCCCAGGGTCTAGGTTTTATAGTCGGGAGAAAAAAGCTAAATTTTGCTCTGCATATTAAAGTAAAATGATTGCTTCTATTTCACAACCAAGACTGAGTTCTTTGGAATTTTGCTTATCTTTATCTATACAGTGCTGAGCATAATTCTTGGCATTTGATGCTTGCTCCATAAATCTTAGTTGTCTGGAACTAAATGTATTGACTTGAATGGATTTAGGGCTCAGCAAACAGCAACATTGATCCCTTGTACAATATATATCTAAGTTTATATTTGTATTACCATATAATTAAAAAAAAAACAAGAAACACATTGATATATCAGACCGTAAAGATGTACATAATAGCAGAAACTGTTTACTTAAAGCCAAAAGATTATTTTGATACCTGGATTGAAATTGTTTGGAAAACCACATAACAGTAGCTTCCTGTCAATTACTATGTGCCAAACATGGTCCTAAACCATTTGTAAACATTACATTTAATCCTAGAAGTCATTGTTATTCCCATTTTACAGATAAGGAAATTGAGGCTCAGAGTTTAAGAGACTATCACAGGATGGCACCACTATGAGATTTGCCCAATTTCATACTATACTGCCAGATTGGTAATATTAATGTCTTGCAGTGCTGGGCTGAAAATAAAAGCACAAATTTAGTGCCTGTGGAGGAAGACATTCTCTCCTCTGCTATTGAAAATATGCAATGTCTGTTCCAATTTAGGTGTGAAGGGGAAAATGGAGCAGCAAGCAGGATTTTTAAACCAATGATATACATTTAATTTTTTGTCTTTGAATATTTGTATTGAAATCTGAATAATAAAAAAACCCATAATTGTGTTCTATATGCATTTTACACTTCTATAGGGTAATTGCTTCTTTATAATAAAATATGAAGGAGATGTTTCAAAAATTTTGATCACTATTCTTCTTCCAATAAGTCATGGCCCAGCAGATGTTTTCAAAATGATAAAACTGGTTTCATCAATCTCATTAACATTAGTATTTGAGAAATTACTTTCCTTTAAAATATCTAAGGCTAGAGCACAGCTAATTGCTGTATTATGCAAAATTGCCAGGCGCTACCAAAACCCTATCAACTTTAGAAAAGTAGGAGCAGTACACCCAGAACACTGTCCAGGCATTTTTAAAGGCGAAATTTGCTCCTGCTTTTTTTTGCAATATTTAATATGAAGCACATAATTTTCCCCTCAAATAACTAAATCAGGTTCTCAGGTTCTCTGTTTCTCTCTCTCTCTCTCTTTTCCTTTCTCTCTCTCTTTCTCTTTCCATCTGGAAGTCACTCATCCTTTGCCAGTAAATGCCTGTGATATTTTATGTCTCATCTATTCATACACCTAAATTCTGAGATACAGAATACCACTTACCAAACTTAGCATGGCTGGTTGAAATTAGAGCCCTACAGTCTGTCTTAATGAATGATAATATTAATTCTGATAAAAGCATAATCACTTATTAAGTATAGTAATGTTAAGAGTTTTATTTCTCTTTTAATCAATACAACTGTTTAAGCAAGGTGATGCTAATCTGCCAAACAAAGTACTATCTCTAATCGGACAGGGTGCCTAATTAACGATATCAGATATGACTATGTCAGCTCCATCTGTTGTCTTCATTCATTCATTCATCCATTAATTTATTCGTAATAAATATATTATTGAGCACCTTCTATGGGCCAGGTACCATTCTAAGTTCTTGTGGGAAATACAACAAAGATGGAAACAGACGAAGTATCTCTCCTGGAGTTTACACCCTCTTCTTTGATAGTAACATAAATAGGAACAAACCCCATCTCATCCCTTGCCTCTATCATTTATCCTTATCCCACAGCTGTTTTTCTCACTGAATTAAAACAGACCTCAGCAGGCATTCTTGTTATTTCAATCATCTTAAATTGCACCTTAGCTCACCACACAAGTTTTATCATGACTTTATCTAAGAAAAATGAGCCACAGAATAGTCTATTTGCATCTCAGTAGGCCACGTGCAAATGTAGAAGTGTGTAGGGCATGCATCTCATGATCTGTAAGTATCTTCTGTCAGACTAAATATTTTGCACCCGAACTGCTTTGGTGCTGAGTATCGAGTCAATAGCTTTCCAAGCGGGACCATACAACAGAAGGCTTTTTCATGGTATGCTCTTAACAATCAAATGTATCAACAAGTAGATTAGCTAGAAATTTATGTTACACACTGAATAAAGTGCAACTGTTTTAAACAACTCCATGTGTGCCACTTATTTTGTTTGTTTGCTGCAAGTATCTAGCTGAAGGAGAAAGATTTGGCCTGAATAATCCTGATCTTTAAATCAGTTTATCTTTAACTCTTATATTTAACTCAACATTTTAAAAAAATGTTTCCTTTGAACAATTTAAGGACCACATTTATTTTCTGTAGTGTTAAGACCCGTTTTTCTCAGAACTCCATCCTTATACTCTTCAGATGAATATATAGACACTGTGGCATACTTTCAGTATTTTTTTATGAAAACTTACAGTTTCACACACAGAAAATTGCTCTCAGGGGAAACTAGGCAATATCTGGAGACATTTTTTGGCTGTCACAGTGGGGCGGATGCTACTGGCATCTAGTGGGTAGAGGCTCGGAATACTGCTATTTACTCTACAATGCATAGAACAACCAACCCCCAACAAAGAATTATCTGGCCCCAGATGTTAATAACATTAAGGCTGAGATACCCTCATCTGGGTAGAGTGTGATGGTAAAGTCAAAAATTTCATTTCTGATGTAATGTCACTCATTTGTCAATAGGGTTGCCAGATTTAGAAAATAAAAATACAGGATACCAGTTACATTTGTATTTCAAATAATAATTTTTTTAATAGCACAGTCTGTACTATTAGGGGTAGAGCTGGGGAGGCCATTCAGTGTTCATGTGTCCAACATCCTGCCTGAAAATAGACCCTTTGCCTCCTGGAATATAGCTACTCATATACATACAGCTTTGACATGCCATCACGTTCATGCCACAGAATTCCTTCATCAGAGAAGTCTAAGTATTAGCAGTCTTACTTATGTATTCTTTTGATTTGCTCTGATTGAACTATAAGATCCTTAAAGGCAAGGATAATATTTAAATGTGCTCTGCCTTTAATTAGTAGTCAGTTAATAACCTCCTTAACAAGACCTAGTGAAACAGAGATGGGTCTTGAATAATAGAACTTCAGATAGTAGAGAACAGTGGACTAGGTGTTCATGATGGCCAAATACATAAGTAGGCTTGACCTATACTGAAAGTGGTGTGGAATATAATCTCATTTGAAATCATGTGAATGATAAAGACTTGAGGGAGGGAAAAAATAATTAGGAAACACGTGTTCATATTTTACAGGGTTTTGATTGTCAGAAAGAGGGTTCAATGTGGTTGGGCAATGGAGAGCCAAACTGGTTACTGGACAGAGAAGCCACCTGATACAAGGGAGCTTTAGGAAAAGCAGTCATTGGTTTTTAAGTAAGAAAAGAGTTGGGAAATATCAGCATAGAACATCCAAATATTATGGAAGCCATTTGTTATTTATGCAGAGCACTTATTATAACATTTAAAAGGCACACAATTTTCTTATTCTTTGGTATTAAATTCTAATTTCTGCATCATTCTTTTATAAAACTACAATTCAATTCTGTGACATTAACTGCAATATTACAAAGAATATAAAATCTGCCTAAAATGGAATATACCTCTGATTAATAAATCTTCAAAGATAAATCAGAAGACCTGGGACATAGTTATCTAAGGTCCTGAAATACTTCCAAGTTCTCTAAATTGTCAGGTATGCAGCTGCCCAATATTCTTTGATTTATGCATAATTTTTCAAAAAGATGTATTTTTGCCTCATGGTTAAGAAAATATAAATGGCTATGTATTTTCCAAAGATGCCTATTAAAATTAGGCTTCAATGATGTCAGATAAAATCTCCTTTCATTTTTAGCAGAAAAGAGGCAGATCTGAGATGAAGAGTTTATTAAGTTTATGTGTCAAGGCAATTACATAACTTTATTGTAGTTAGCATAATATTTTGTTGAACAATCAGTGCTATTACTTTATACCATCTCTCTATAATTTGATTTTTTTTCTTTTCAAATGTGCCCTCCTACTTATTTGATGTGACTGCCCCACATACCTGTGTCTATAACGAGTGTTCAAAATATTTCTCTCAAGGTGCTCTTTGCTCAACACACCTTAGGCAATTCTATGGATAGATGTTGTGGTGAATTTTCTGAGAATAATCTCAGATCCCTGAAGTTTTCACTTGAGTTTGGCCATTGAAGAATGCCATCCATATCCTCTATTCTTTATCTTCCTGTCTACATTTACTTCCCTGCCATGCCATTATCAAATTCTACCTGATCCAAGACACCTTCCCACGTCACTTCCATCAGCATAAATTTCTCATTTTTATCCCCCTCACTCCTATAGCACTTTGTATGAATATTTATTACACTATTTATGCAAGTCTGACTTATTAACAATTTGTAAGTACTTACCTTGTTTACTAACTTAAGAATCCCTGTGATATTATGGGAGGAGGGGAGAGAGCAGTGGGGAAACATACACTATTGATTTTTAATTAATCACAATATCTTAAAACATCTACCTTGAACATTCTAAGCTTTCAGTAAATCTTTACTGAATTAAATAAAATGTCTGAAAGTCAGTTTTAATAATTTTGTTTCGAAAAAATATTGATTTTGACAGAAAAAAATCTGGACATAGATATGAATTCAAGAAATATTATATGTGGTGAATGGCAAGAGATCAAAGTATAATCCCTGTCACTTGATTTCTGACCTTGAAAAAGTTACTTTGGGGGCACAAAATACTGATACATAATCCAGCATATTTTTGTTATTTTCCATCTTGATAATTATGTGATGTTTGAAAATGAGTACATGTAGATATTAATTTTGTCATTTAAACAATTAGAAAAATAATAGCATCTAAGTTTTTACTTCTTCATGGGATGAACATGAACAACAACTAAGACAAAATGAGTAGAATTATAAGGACTATAGCAACTGAAATCATCATTAGTGCTACTTTCTCTTTCATGATCTACTATGTTGGATTAAGAAATACTCTCTTGTTGACTTATGCAAATTTTAATATTATTAGTAGAACAATGGTTTTAGAGTGTTTTATAATTTGTAAATCATGTTTGTATATATTAACTCAACCCTCATGGTAGACTTGGAAGATTAGCTTTATCTACACACTACTAAAAATAAGCTATAAAACAAAATTTTAAAATCTTAGCTATGCTTTTGTGTGTGTGTGTGTGTGAGAGAGAGAGAGAGAGACAGAGACAGAGAGAGAGTGAGAGTGAGGGAAAGAGAGAGACTTGTCTTTTCTTCCTTTTGCCCTAGAAAATTTACGCAGTGGCTTATTTTTAGCTCAGATTTGTTTTTCTTCATGATCCTTAAACATGGTGTGAACAGTATGAAGCCTAATATCTAAATAGAAAATACTTACTATATTATTGCTATTTCAAGCAAAAAGAAATAGAGTAAATAGAATGACTTAGCACGTCAACATAAGAGGCACTGGTTATCATCATATTTAGGATGTTATTGAGAAACATTTACTGGACATCTATTCTATTTGGGTAACTGGAAGATCTCATACGTGTGAAATAAAACCTCAACATTGCTCTTCAATGTCTTCAGAAAATGGCACATTTTTGTAAGCATATCTTTCAAAAAATATTCATGTTAATTTTGTTCAAAACCGCAGAATAATTCCAAAACTTTAGGCCTATTTCATGTGACCTAACATAAACTCAATGAAGAAATTATGCACTTTGGTTAAGCATAAATTAAGGTTTTCAAAGCCTAAAAGTCTCAAAACTAGCTGGAGGGATTCTTCTGTTTTCCAATATGCTATTGCTAAGGGTGCTTTGACAAAGGTTTTATACAGTCCAAATGATGTTTTTTATTCAGCAGAGTTGATCACTTGTTGTATAAAATCCTTAATTTCTGCAATATTTGATGCTCTTTTCTAACCTACTTTGCAAATCAATTCTTTAAATTCTCATTCAGGGCTTCTAGGCTCATTGCAAACTTGAGTCATGTCTTCTATCTAACTATTCTGATATTTTTCATACTTTTATCCCCTAGAAGTCCTCATTTTTCAGAACTTCTCTCTTTTTAATTTCTTCTGATCATATTCTGAATCTATCCCTACAGTTTAATTTATTTTCTCTGCATATATATTATCAGATTTTATAGTCTGAAATCTCTCTTAAAGTTCAGATTTGTAATTTCAACTTTTTGACATCAGCATAAAGATGCTCCAATATAACCTTATCTGACTAGATCAAACAAGTATATGATATCTACCTCAAAACCGTCACTCCTTTTTTCATCTTCTTGATTTGTTAATTATATGAGCATTACCCTAGATAGATATCTTCATTTTAAATAAACTCTTGACATCAACATCCGACTTTTCTCTCATGTTGTCGAAACGGATCCAATTATATGGATTCTGCCTCTGTACTACATCATGCGTTTATTCATTCTTTTGTTAATTTTTCATCCATTTGTCAATCCAGCAAACATTTCTCCTTTCTTTCCCATTTAACTAAGTCTCATTAGCAGTATTCTGCAACAGTCTTCTAGCCGGTCTCTATTTCTCCTTTCTGCCACCATTGAAAACCATCACACACACAAAACAAGCACGCACACACACACACACACACTTTTAAATCCTAAAACATAAAACATAGTTCTGATAATATCACTCTCTAATTAACAAACTTAATGATTTCTTGTTACTTTCCACCTTAAGCCTATTGTCCATTGGCAGCTCATGGTCTATAACATTGAGTCAGTCTATCTGACCAAACTTCCAAGTGCCCTGTGCATATGACCTATGTTCAAACAAAACTAGATCATCCACTGCTTCATGAACACTGCTTGTGAATCTACGGTCATAATAGTCTTCTTCCTAGTTCATCACCACCACCCATCTGCATCTGTCAAGGCTTAGCTCAAATTCCATCCTCCTTAAAGATTGCTTTTGGATTCCCCTTAACTCAGTGCTATCTCTTTTCCTAGAAAGTCCAATAAATCTTTGTTTTTCCATTTCTTTCTGAATTTGTCATAATTTAGGATTTTCAAACTGAAATTCAGGGAGCTGAGGGTTTCCTCAGAGGTGTTGCACAAATTGTCTTAGAGGACCAGGGAGAGGAGTAAATGAGTATAGGTTCAAATTTCAAAACCCAAGCTTGAATCAAACTCATTATATTTTTATTTTATTTTATATATAGTGTACTTCCACTTGATATTTATTTTGAAACAGGGTTTTCAGTTTTCATCTCTTGGAAAGCAAAGACCTTATTTAATTAAGTTTTATATACTCATTTAGCATGAATCCATTTCTACTGTAAGTTTGTTAAGAGTGAAGGTTATATTGTACTCACTTTTGCTACCTACTCCCTTCCTTAGCATCAAAAAGAACCCTGAAGAAGTAAAATAATAGAGTGCTAAATTAATCTGGCTTTTTTCAATGGATATGCCTGGCAGAAAAAGCATGTTTCTGAATATAGATCATGATCCATCTAGGAGAGCTGAATTGAATCCAAAGACCTTTGTTATTCACAGGCAGGGAGTTCCACATAGCAGTGGTTAGAGCCTAGTCTCCAGAGGCACTCTGGTTTCAAATCCTGCCTCTGCTACTTGCTAGCTAAGTGATCATGGAAATGTTTACATTATCTCTCTGGGTCTCAATTTCCTCATCTGGAAAACAATGAAGTATGATAAAAGTACCTACTTCACATAGTTGATGCAAAAAATAAGAAGTGAGTTAAAATATGTAAAGCTCTGGGACTTCCCTGGTGGCGCAGTGGTTGAGAATCTGCCTGCCAATTCAGGGGACACGGGTTCGAGCCCTGGTCTGGGAAGATCCCACATGCCGCGGAGCAACTAGGCCCGTGAGCCACAACTACTGAGCCTGCGTGTCTGGAGCCTGTGCCTCGCAACAAGTGAGGCAGCGATAGTGAAAGGCCCGCGCACCGCGATGAAGGGTGGCCCCCGCTTGCCGCGACTAGAGAAAGCCCTTGCACGAAACGAAGACCCAACACAGCCAAAAAAAAAAAAAAAAAAATCCTTCCCTCTAAAAAAAAAAAAAATATGTAAAGCTCTTGGAATGGTACCTTGTCTTGTACATGGTAAGAAGTATATGTGTTAGTTATTTTCATTTTAGGATATATTTATATAAATACTATATATATTTATGTTGTATTTTATATTTATTTATTATTGTATATTTGTCATCTTAATCTGCCCAGCATTGAGTTCTTTTCCTATGCTTGAAGAACTCTTGCCTGATAAGGACCCAAAGTTCACTCCTAATACAAGAGAGTAGATGACTTTCTATTTACGCTTCATGCTCAGTCAGACATGTAATGTAAGCTTAACCAATTAGATGAGCCATCTCAATGCTTTGACGTGGGCGCTAATGAGGCAAACAACAAAGAGAGTGGAGAATCTCTTTCGATGGTGGTACCAATGACAGAAGTCCTTGCAATATAATATCCAAGGTAAACTGGTAGTGGCAGGGCAGACTGCAGTGGCCAGGCGTTTAATAGTCTCAGATGTTATAAATTCATTCCAGCTGTGGTTCCAGTAGTCTGGCTACCTTTTCTTCTCAATCCTTTCATAGCCTGTTTCTCCAATCATCCCAGCAATAACGGGAACCACCAAATATCTACTTAAATAATATATACATAACAGCTTTATTGAGATACAATTCACATACCATGCAATTCACTTGTTTAAAATATACAGTTCAGTGGTTTTTGGTACATTCATAGAGTTGTACAATAATCACCACATCAATTTTAGAATATTTTCATCACCCCGAAAAGAAATCCTGAACCTCATAGCAGTCATTCCACCACAACCCTAACACCTTCAGTCCTAGGCACTTTCTGTCTCTATAGATTTGTCTCTTCTGGATATTTCATGTAAATGGAAACATACAATACATGATATTCTGTGGCTCGCTTCTTTCATTTAGCATCATGTCTTCAACGTTCATCCATGTTGTAACATGTATCATTACTTCATTTTTCTTTCACAAAGTAATATCCCATTTTAAGAATACACATATTTTATTTTCTGTTTATCAGCTAATAGATATTTGGTTTGTTCCCACTTTTAGGGGTTAGTTTTTTGAGACCAATCTTTGAGACTTGTTGTGACTCTAGGACTGCTCTTCTCAGCTGAATCTTTTGCTAGTTTTCTCCGGTGAACTAGCTGGCCTACAGCTAGCTTGCTGCACCCTTTGACCTACCAAACTCCTTCTAGTTGCTTACCACCAAAATCTCCACTGTGTTTAATACTGCCCTTAGATTTTAATTTCCCGTACTCTGTTCAAAATGAAGTCAATTCCTTTGGAAAGGGCTTGAGAACTCTCTATTCTTATGGTCTATCTCTATGCCTACACAAAATCTCTGAGTTAGGAACAGGGACAGTGGCCCACTTCTCTCAGAGTGACGTGGGGTGTTCAGGGCGGTGGCAGCCTCTGCTTTTCTCTGCTTGCCTCTCACAGCGTGCAGCCTCCACCCTAGCCGTGCCCTGGGTATTCTCCAGTTCCAGTATTCTAGACCTGTGTGGGGTACAGCGCCCCATCGCACATCTTACAATCCCCTGAACTCTCAGAGGCACTCACCTGGAGTCCAGCTTCTACAATGCCAAGATGAAGGGGCATCGGAAACATGGTGTACTGCAGCTTTCGAGTCATGGTAGCCCTTGGTTGGGAGCTGGGGGAAAAGAAAGCCTCCATCTTCTTGGCAACACACACCCAGGGCCCAGGGCCCAGCGCGGTGCTTCCATCTGCTGAGCTGCTGTGCAGGAGGTGGTAGGATGTGGGAAACTGTGCTCAACTGCCACAGACTCTTGCTATTCTTACTAAGATTTAGTTTCTTCATTTATTACATGCCCTTAGGACCATTTATAGATACTTTAATTTTTTTATGATTTTCACCATTAGTGGTTATTTCACTGGGTGACAGTTTTGTAGAACTCTTCACACTGCCATTCTGAAGTCACACCCTTCAGTGTTCTATCAGTAAATCCCCTTTCTGCTTATATAATCCAAATTTAGTTTTGATTTATTTTTTGCATCTTGGAACACTGGCTAGTATTGTATTGAAGCTCTGCCATAAGATCTCCAGATAGCAAGACCTCATGTGGGAGTGGCCTGTATTTCTCACCCTTGATAAATGTGAGAGTGGGACTTAAATGAAAGCAGAGAATAAAATGAAATTCCACCCTGAACTTTCAAGGTTTAAGCTATTCTTGTGCCTTCTTCAATGGAATATTCTATACTTCCAAATATGGATATATTGAAGAAATACTCTCTTAGCCCTCCCTTTTACTCTGCAAGTGATTTTATGTAATCTATATTTAGTTGTATAGCAACTCTTTCATGAGGTCAAAATTCAAATGGGATCTTACCTCAATTTTAATGTAGAAATATACTTGCTTATAATTAAAAGATTTTGAGTTAATCTGCATTTAAAATTCTCTAATCTCTATTTATATATCATTCCTATAGTTTGAAAAACAGTGTGTAGAAATATCTCAAATGATATTAGTCAATATTCATGAAGAATAAATAAAATGTAATAATATGAGGGTGTATTTATTCCCACATTACAACTCTAATTCTTTACAATGCCAGGTTTTACTAAAGAGGACCTTTAGGACAAGGTGTTAGGGAGGTGTTTGCTTACTAAACAAAATTCAGACTTAATTGTAAGAAGATTTTGAAACAGTCCGTGTTTTCTTCTGGGAAAGTTATCTTGCTCTGTGACTCCACACCCATTCTGAACAACTGTGAACCTCAAAGGCAGACACATCTGCTAATGCCCATTGTAGCCAGAGGTACCAGCCCCTTGTCAGAGTTCTTAATCACCACCCATTTCTAATGATTAGGAGACGATGTGATAGAATAAAAAGTCACCAGACTGAAGTCCCACATCTTAGATTGGTGTATTCTAGTTATTTCTGTACTTGCACTTTTTCCACTAATAAGCTATAAGCTTTTTATGAGCAGAGACCATGTTTTATTTGATTTCTTTCTTCTCGGTATGCACCATAGGATCTTTTTTTCCCCAATTTTTTATTATTCTGGTAAAATACAAATTACATAAATTTACCACCTTAACCATTTAAGTGTTTAATTCAATAGTATTAAATATACTCATGATGTTGTACAACCATCACCACTGTCCATGCCATTAACTATTTTCATCTTGTAAAACTGAAACTCTATACCCATTAAACAATAACTCTCCATTCCCCCCTCCTCCCAGCCCCTAACAAGCACCATTCTATTTTTGTCTCTGTGATTTTGATGACTCTACATACCTCCCATAAGGGGAATTATGCAGTATTTGTCTTCTTGTGACTGGCTTATTTTACTTAGCATAATGTCATCAAAGTTCATCCATGTTGTAGCATACGTCAAAATTCCCTTCCCTTTTAATATTCCATTGTGTGTATGTACCACATTTTACTTGTCTGTTCATGTGTTGACGGACCCTTGGGTTGCTTCCACATTTTAGTTACTGTGAACAATGAACACTGCTAAATATGAGAGTACAAGTGTCTCTTTGAGACCCAGCTTTCAACTCCTTTGGGCATATACCCGGAAGTGGAATTGCTGGATCATATGGTAATTCTATTTGTAATTTTTTGAGGAACCACCATATTGTTTTCCACAGCAGCTGTACCATTTTACATTCCCACCAACAATGTATAAAGGTTTTGATTTCTCCACATCCTCACCAAAACTTGATACTTTCTGGGTTTTTCTGTTTGTTTCTGTGTTTGTTTTTGTTTTGATAGAAGCCATCTTAATGGGCATGATATGATATCTCATTGTAGTTTTGGTTTTCATTTCCCTAATGACTAATTATATTGAGCATATTTTCACGTGCTTATCGGCCATTTGTCTATCTTCTTTGAGGAAATGTCTGTTTATACATTGTGTAAACAGATCCCTTCCCACACTGATATTTTGGAAATGTCACATATCCTCTCTAAGCTTTGGCTTCATCATTTGCAAAATTAAATTACTTATTTTCAGTTATATTTTTCAGGCCAAATAACTGTAATTCTGTTTTTTTAATATTCCATTTTATAGTTGATACTTATCAATCAACCAGTTCTTAGTAGTAAAATAGATATATATATACATACATATGTGTGTGTGTATATATATATATATATATACTAATCTTTTTTTTTAATATACGTGCAAACACTGGGCTAACCCAATGCCTAGGGTTTTTTTTTCTTTTTTTTTTAAATTATTTATTTCTTTATGGCTGTGTTGGGTCATCGTTTCTGTGCGAGGGCTTTCTCTAGTTGTGGCAAGCGGGGGCCACTCTTCATCGCTGTGCGCGGGCCTCTCACTATCGCGGCCTCTCTTGTTGCGGAGCACAGGCTCCAGACGTGCAGGCTCAGTAACTGTGGCTCAGGGGCCCAGCTGCTCCGCGGCATGTGGGATCTTCCCAGACCAGGGCTCGAACCCGTGACCCCTGCATTGGCAGGCAGATTCTTAACCACTGCGCCACCAGGGAAGCCCCATCCTAATCTTTCTCTCAGTTTTTTGTGTACCTGATCTCTCTACAACCTATGTGAACAAGAACTGTATTTCTTAATTATTTGATCACCATCTTGAGAAATTAAGCCTGATGCAGACTACCGATAAAGAAAAAACTCAACTTTAAATTCTCCTAAATTTACCAACCCTTTATAGAAGGAATAGATGGTGGATTTTTGCCAGAACCTTCTTCTATGACTGTGATGATCTGAGAATATCTTGCACCAGTAATCAATTCAAAAAATAGCAGCCTGTATGAACATATCTCCTCTGCATTCTTTGTGCTATATGACAAAGACATTTCTTTAAAAAATATATTTCAGTTATTTAATGAGTTTGTGCATATTTGTTAGATTGTTGTTTCATTTTATTTTTTTTTAATTTTTAATTTATTATTATTTATTTTTGGCTGTGTTGGGTCTTCGTTTCTGTGCAAGGGCTTTCTCTAGTTGCGGCAAGCGGGGGCCACTCTTCATCGCAGTGCGCGGACCTCTCACTATCACGGCCTCTCTTGTTGCGGAGCACAGGCTCCAGACGCGCAGGCTCAGTAGTTGTGGCTCACGGGCCTAGTTGCTCCGCGGCATGTGGGATCTTCCCAGACCAGGGCTCGAACCCATGTCCCCTGCATTGGCAGGCAGATTCTCAACCACTGCGCCACCAGGGAAGCCCCATTTTATTTTATCTTTTTACAGAAAGATAAAACTATAGGACTACTGCTTATCATATCAATTTATCTATAAGTTATTGTCCAAGGAATATCTAAATATGCAGACAATATTAATACCAACTAAAAGTTTTAATGGAATTAACTTATATTTGCTTAAAACAATCTGTTCGGATCATACATCATGCAGTGTAGCATGAATTTTATACATTTAAATATCCAGCCAGTTTTCATGTTGATTATAGTCATGTACATGTTCTTTACTTGCCTGGTCTTTTTTCAAAGTCTGTAGGAAGATGGTTTTTAAATAATTATTGTTCAGAGCATGTTCCATTACCAGGATCAAGGTGTTCTGCTGCTATAATTGAATAATGAGTCTTTTCCCAATTTGTAGAAAAATACCTAATGGAGATAATTTTTTTTTAATTTTATGTTTTTCTTCCAAATATATTTGTCTTAGAACATCAACTCTTGTTGTTTCTTATCAATCCCATATGTATGTAAAATGATATTTTATATGCCACAAAATTGTGTATTTGTAATTTAAAGATGCCTTATCCTGGGTATCTCAGTATTTCAGTGGTGTTTCACAAAGAGCACTGTGACTTGCAGCTGCTAAACCAACGGAATAATTTTGAGAACTGCTGATCTAAGTAAGAACTTGAAGAAAACAGAAGGGAAATTATAAATGTAGAAAAGATGAACTTAATATTCCTTGCCAATAAAACTCTGAATACTACAAGGTGTGCTAACCCATCTAGTGTAACTAAGTGAAATCATTCATCAAGTGCCCTTAACAATTTTCCAATAGGAAACTGTTTGAGAGATTGCCAACCAAATAGAATGGATATTGAAGCTTAGTCTTTCCTTATTTGGATGCAAATGCTCTTCATGATAAAACATTTATAAAAGTTCATTTACCAACAGTAATGGCAATTCAAACACTGAAGCTAATTTTATTTGAACATTTACATTAAAAAAAAAAAGAGCCTTGTTTTGAAAGCCATGATGCTGCAGAAGAGTTAGAAATTTACTTTCAATGATGGGATAGGAATCTCTGTTTCCAAGGCACAGAATTACATTTGAGAGTGAGAGAGGAGACAGCAAATGTAAGAACCTAGTGGCAAGACGGGAATAAAGACACAGACCTACTAGAGAACGGACTTGAGGATATGGGGAGGGGGAAGGGTAAGATGTGACAAAGTGAGAGAGTGGCATGGACATTTATACACTACCAAACGTAAAATAGATAGCTAGTGGGAAGCAACCACATAGCACAGGGAGATCAGCTCTGTGGTTTGTGACCACCTAGAGGGGTGGGATAGGGAGGGTGGGAGGGAGGGAGATGCAAGAGGGAAGAGATATGGGAACATATGTATATGTATAACTGATTCACTTTGTTATAAAACAGAAACTAACACACCATTGTAAAGCAATTATACTCCAATAAAGATGTTAAAAAAAAAAAAGAATGAGCATGAGAAAGGCAGGAAAGCAGGAAGGCAGAAGAAGGGAATGGAATGGAACGGAACGGAAGGGAAGGGAAAGAAAGGGATGAAAAGGGAAGGGAAAGGAAGAAGGAAAGGAGAGAAAGAAAGTCAAATTTGAATAGCCCATGAGGGTGGTACTGAAGTATGAGTCATTACTATCCATATGACATAGTGGTGTCAATACAGACAAGTGATTGTTTTTCAGATTTTAAACACTTATTCTTTATTTGCTTGATTCTGACCCATTATTGAAAAGAATATAAGAAGAAAATGTCATTATTTGCATAATCAAGAAATAGAATATTCTTTCCTCCCTCTGCAAACCACTGCGCATGATAAAAATATATACTTTGAAAAGTACAGACATCTATGGAAATGCACTCACAATAGGGAATGCCAAGTGCAGGAAATAGATGTCTGTGTTGGTTTGACCTTTAAAATAAAGTCTTCTTTTCAAATCTAATGTATGCATTTTTGTTAAAAGTAAACATTTTAATTTTGCCATTAACTAATTTAACTATTTATTCAACTATGTTTTTAAAAATAATTTGAGGTTAAACTGCTCACCTCTCATGAAGAGTTTATGTGTATATTTTCTTAGATTTTACCTAAGTGTAGTCAAGTATACCTACTCTTGCTTTCCAAATGACACAACTCCTCTGTTAGTAAATGTCTTATCAAAATTTACAAAGTCTCATGGGTAAAATAAGCTATTGTCCTGGGCTCTAGGTCAATATTAGAGGAGGCTAAGTATTAAACTAACTTCCATGTTCAGAGATCTTCCTTTCAATCCTGTCCAATCTCCCTTTACTATCTCATTACTTGCAGCTGTAGAGTGGGAGGGATTCACAGCTGTGTCTCCTAAGATGTAATGTTGCCCTAATCATGGAGAAACAAGAGCAACCTTGAAGAGGCTGAAATCTGCCTAAAAATGACGCCAGATTCCAAGGAAAAGCATCCATGAGGCTACTTGACAATTCAGAGCCTTAGAAGGACCAAAATCAGTCATCACCCACTTAAAGTTAGTAATCCTTTACTGAGAGTCAGACTTTCTACTCTAAAATCCTAATAGGACCCAATTTCTCATTAGTTTAAATGAGAAACATTATAAAGCGCTACATGTATCTTTAAAATGTGCAAACACTATCCACAAATGTAGATAAATTGTGTAAAATGCCAGAAAAAAAAGTACGAAACTATCAGGTAAACATGTAAATTGCTTTAAACATTGCCACTTGGTATCCAAAATATTAATACGGTTATTAACAAACAGTTGTCTTATATGCAGAGACATGGACTTTACTCATCTGCTTTGCTTCATTTTGTACAATCTTCTTTAATAATTTCTCAACTTCTTTGGGACTCATTTTATCATAATAGACAAAAACAAGGGCTAAATACAAAGACATAGTGAAGTCATGCTCAGATGAGAACAATATAGCAGAGAAAGTGTCATATATGGTGCATTTTGCCAGAATGCATCTCTTAAGTCCACAATAAGCAAAACACACTTTCCAATTGTTGGGAATCCACAGGCATTTCAAATTTTCCCTATATAAATATGACATTCTACAAATTATACTTGAAATGTAAAAGTCAAGAATTTTCTCTCATATGCTTTTGTTACAAATGTTTTATAACAGGAAATAAATTTGGGGGGAAATTTGGGGGGAAAGTTGGGGGAAGCTAATACAAATTGTTCCTATTTAAGCACTGACTGAATATCACTGTATTGAGAGACCTGCACATAAGACAAAATTTAGAGTTTAAAAACAAAGGGAAGAGGATTTCCCTGGTGTCAGCAGTGGTTAAGAGTCTGCCTGCCAATGCAGGGGACATGGGTTCGATCCCTGGTCCGGGAAGATCCCACATGCTGCCGAGCAACTAAGCCCGTGCACCACAACTACTGAGCCTGCACTCTAGAGCCCGCGAGCCACAACTACTGAGCCTGCGTGCTCTAGGGCCTGCATGCCACAACTACTGAACCCGCATGCTACAATTACTGAAGCCCACGTGCCTAGAGCCTGTGCTCCGCAACAAGAGAAGCTGCTGCAATGAGGAGCCCGCGCACCGCAACAAAGAATAGCCCCCGCTCACCGCAACTAGAGGAAGCCTGCACGCAGCCATGAAGACCCAACGCAGTCCAAAACTAAATAAATAAGTAAATTTAAAAACAAACAAACAAACAAAACAAAGGGATGTGTTATAAGGGAAAATGTTAACAAATGAGATAGTCTGCAGAGGTTTGCCGAAATTCATATTTGGGTAACAGAAAATTACCAGAATCGTCTCAGTTTCCATACAGTAGACCCCAGAAAATTTCCCATACATTTTCTCTACAATGCAGAGGATATGAAGATATTTATTTTGTACCTGAAATAGGGCAAAGATCCAATCTTAAAATGTTTGTTCCAGATTTCAAGCAACTGTGCTTATGTTGTATTTGTTTAAACTTATTACCCACATTCTAAGTCCAGTATTTGATTAAAAAAAAATTAGTGGATACCACTTCTTCAAGTTTTTAATGAATACCATGCCCACTTCACCCATTTTGACTGCACTAAGAACAGAAAGCTTCTCTGTTCTGGGCTTTTAGCCTTGTCCCATGATTAATTATCATGCCATTGCAACACAATAGCAGTTCAGTTTAATAAGCTATATGGTTTTACAGACAGCTGAATCAAGACCTTCATTTTTCTGTATGAGATTTCATGCCTTTAGAGAGGCAAGCTTTTTCCAGATGAAAATCATGGCTGGCCATTCCAAGAAAAAGAAAATCTAGCAAAATAGAAACATAAAAAATATATATATATATATATATATATATATATAACACTTAATAATTTAATCTCAAACTGTTGAAATAGTGACTAAGTGAATGATGAAACTATGTTGCCTTTAATTAATAAAGACAAATTATAATTTGAGCAAAATAAACTGGTTGTATTAGATACAACATCATCATGTTTGAGAGAGGAAAGAAAACACTGGTATTTCAGTGTGCTTTTGGAGATAGTTATCTATCCATTGAGTACCTTTATTGATGACTCCTTATTGCATCAGGTATGTAGTTCCCAAAACAATCCACTGTTCACTGGGGATTTACAATTGATTCTCAATTCCACAAGTTATTATATATATGAATGATGACCAAATGATTATATAAAAACATAAACTAATGCTTATTGATAATAATATATAGATAATATATAATAACTATATATACATTTCATACACACATATATATGTGATCTATATATGTTATGCTATGTATGTATTATGATCTACAAATGTTACATTAAGCTTTTATATCATCATTTGGTAACCATTCAGTGCTTTTGAAACTGAAGTTGAGGATTTTTTTGAAAAAAAAAAAAAAAATGATGACAGTAATAGGCCCTGCTCTCCTACAGTTTATGGTTTTAAATTATTCACAGATCTTCAACTTCCCCATATACAAAACACATCCATAGAAACTCCAGATTAATAACTCATATTTAGCCCCTTGGGGGACAAGATTTAGAGTCTATGGTGTTTCAGCACTAGAGGTCCAGCACCCAGCCTCTCAGAATTGAAGGTTGTCACCCTGTTTCTCTATAGTGTGATGCATGAGAATTTGATCAGTACCTGTTTTGTGCAAACTTTAAACAGCATAAAGTAAAAAATCTTTCCCAAATGCTCCATTCAAGATTTATAATGAATTCTTTTTTTTTAAAGCAGAATCCCTCCATTTTATTTGCATAATATTGCTAACCCAGGTCGCTCTGATTTTTCCTTGTTTGCTCAATTAATGTTCTTTGCTTGGTTATTGTTTTTTGCATACATACTTGAGAACATTTTCAAGTAATTTCGTACTCTTAGATAACTTGTAAAGGTTTTTTAATGTTTTGTCCCTGTAGCTGATTTTTTGTCTTGCTGTAAAACACATTGTTTTATTCTTTCAACTTATTCGTTTCCCCTTGTCGGTTATTTGCATGGATTTAAAAGCATTTCAGCGTCTTGCCAAATCTCTTATTATCTTACTTTTTCTCAACCTTAATCTATTTTCCTGTACTAAGTCTGTAATTCTGCCTCCACATTCTTTTATTCCCCATGAATTTACCTCTAATCACAGGCATTTTTTTTTTCTGCATAAAACCTACAATACCCTGTGTTACTATTCATTCCATGTGGTTCTCACAGATTCAGGAGATCAACATTTATATTAGCATTCTGGGCCACACAGATCCATTTCCCCAGCTGGCAGCTCTTCCTACAGGTAGCTCAGCCAAATAGAGTGTCTGTAGGAATGTTTGTGTGATAACTAGCACTGTTAATTTTACATATATATATATATATATATAGATATAGATATAGATATATATAGATATATATGTATATATAGTGTTAGTCATTTGCAGACAATATTAGCAGTTGCCTCAGGAAAGAAACAAACAAACAAAAAATACAACTAGAATGCAAGTATTTGCTACCTTTTTACATGAACCACCAGATCCTAGATTTTGTAGTTTTCCCTTCTCATTTGAAGGAACTTGTTTCACACCTAGAGAAACAGCTCTAGCTAGCATGAACATCTGCCTTAAATAGGTGGTTTAGAGGAATACTTAAACCAATAGTCTGAACACACCTCAAGTTCCTACTGGTCTAATTCTGACCTTGTTTCTTCGTTTTGATTTTACTGGCTTTGGAATTACCCACCTGACAGAATTCTCAAAGTAACAACAAACATAGTATCTTTTTTTATTTCCAAGACTTCGGTCTTCACCTCATTGCCTCCCCTCTCTCTTTTCTCTGTCAGGGAGCAGATATAAAACCCAGCTTGTTAAAATTAGGACCACATCTCCTAATGGCAGGGTTTCTTATAGATAATTCCTGCCCCTGTATTCACCAGAGCTCTGCTATAAGATCTGTGGAGGGATCCTGTGATGTGGCATTGACTTTCCAGCTGCCGCTGCTGTGCTACATAAGCACACATTGCCTCTTCCTCCAGCCACCCGTGAGTCCATGCATAGGCTGCTTATGAAGGTCTCTTACACTTCCTTCAGCCGGTCCCCCAGAGCCTGTGCAGTCACAGAGAGGACGATTAATTCCAAATGCTCCCACTTATCGCTGATGTAATGAATTTAAATGGCCGTTGACTGTAAACATAGCCATTTGGACACTAGCTATGTCTCTTTTGTTTTTTTCTTTCCTATTAATACATGTGATGCTTATGCTTTCCTCTTTAGTCATCCCTCTGTCTTTTTTTTTTTTCCTTCTGCTTTTGGATTTAGCATCTCAGTTGCTTTCTGTTTCACTTTTATTCTCATGTGACTTTGGTTTTAGTAAGTCATTCATTCAACAAACATTTTATAAACACACATGCCTGCACTCTTTACAGCACTGGAGAAGCAAAGGTAAATAAAAGAGACTGCTCTCACTGATATTACAGATGATTACAAATAAATAAGTAAAAATTACAATAATTTATGCTTGCAATAAATGCCAAAAGGAAATAAAATGGCATGAAATGATAGAGACTAGAGAATGATGACTGAAAAAAGGAGCTACTTTTCAGTTTATGGTCAGGACCAGTCTCCCTAATAGAAGTCTTTGAACAAAAACTTTGATGAAGTGAAGGGGTGGAACATTCAAATATACAGAAGATCTGTGTTCCAGGAAAGGTAAAAGAGAATAAAGACCCTGTGGTAGAAAAGAGTTTAGCGGTTAGAAGAACAAGAAAAACCTGTGTTGCTGAAGAAAAGTGACTGCATAGAAGCATGGGTATGTGGTGAGTTTGAGGATGTTATAAAAACCTTGTGAGACATAAATAAAAGTTTCTATTGTATTTTCAATGAAATTAAGAATTAAAGAAAGTTTTAAACAAGAGAGTTCAAGTGGTTGACTTATGTTTTAAAATGATTATAGCCAGTGCAGTAGTCTAGGTGAGAAATGATGGTGTTCTGGATCTGGGTTTTATTAATGATACTAATAGAAATAGACAGATACTTGGGTATATTTGTAGGTATAGCTGACAAGCTGACATATTATCCTATGGATTTTGGGGGAATAACATTCTTCTTTCCATGATACTTTATAATTTTTACATCTTCATAACGTAGCAAAAGGTTTTACTTCATATACAGAATGATCCCAGAGGGATGTTCAAGGTATTTTCAGAGACCAGTTATTGTCTGGGCAGAATACAATTAAACCAAAACCAAACCAAAGTATGTTCCCTTGTGACTCCTTATTGTTTATAGTACATAGGATGTAAAACTTCAGCATGGTGTTTGTGGCTGTTCAAAATCTATCCTGTTCACCTTTATTGGTGATTATTCCTAACACATGGCTCATGCTTTTGCCACACTAAATTTTTAAATTATTCTTTAAATACTTCATTTTTTTAAAGTACTTACCTTTGCTATTCTTCCTACTTGGAATATTTTCCTCTTGTTTATCCAACTCTAAAATTATTATTTCAAGTACCGCTAAAAATATCACCTTCCCTATGAAAACTACTTTGAGGTTGCCAACAACTGTCTCCTCTATAATATGATTGCACTTACTACACATCTTTAATTTAGCAGAGTCGAATTTCTATCTAGGTAAGTTTACCTGTCTGTCTCTTCTGCTAAGTTAGGAGCTGCTGCTTTTTTAATTTTATTTTTTATTTTTTAATTAATTAATTAATTTATTTATTTTTGGCTGTGTTGGGTCTTCGTTTCTGTGTGAGGGCTTTCTCTAGTTGTGGCAAGTGGGGGCCACTCTTCATTGCGGTGCGCGGGCCTCTCACTATTGCGGCCTCTCGTTGCGGAGCACAGGCTCCAGACGCGCAGGCTCAGTAGTTGTGGCTCACGAGCCTAGTTGCTCCGCGGCATGTGGGATCTTCCCAGACCAGGGCTCGAACCCGTGTCCCCTGCATTAGCAGGCAGATTCTCAACCACTGCGCCACCAGAGAAGCCCAGGAGCTGCTTCTTGAAACCATTGATATTACTTATTTTTTTCTATGCACAATGACTATACAGGATGGTAGGCTACCAACAGATATGTGAAGCATTTAATTAAAATCCTATTTCAGAAAAACCATAATCTAAC
This sequence comes from Balaenoptera musculus, assembly GCF_009873245.2. Taxonomy (NCBI): domain Eukaryota; kingdom Metazoa; phylum Chordata; class Mammalia; order Artiodactyla; family Balaenopteridae; genus Balaenoptera; species Balaenoptera musculus. The sequence continues at coordinate 86,095,110 of NC_045789.1, read as the reverse complement.
CCACAAACCACAACAACTAAATTGATGTTGTAAGGGAGAAAAAATATTTTCTCTACCCTTCTTGGTTCTTTGGCTGGTCTAATAACCAAATTAACATAAGACAGATTAACGGGAGAAAAACAAATTTGATAATGTATATACACAGGCCGCATAAGAATATGAAACCCACAGACAGGCAATTGAGGCTTTTATGCTATCCTGAGCTAAGGAGAAGGAGATGTGGGTCTAGGACTTCAAAGGGGAGGAAGACAATTGACAGGGAGGTGGGAAGAGTAAATGTTTGGTATGCAGATGTTTCCCTTGTCATACAGAGGAGTCTTGCTGATGTAAAAAGAAGTTATCTTTCATAATAGCTCACTTCCTGGCACACACTCCCTATCTAAATTATTTTAAAAATTGAGGAGGTAAGAGCTGGGGACCTGCAAGATGGCGGAGGAGTAAGATGTGAAGATCACCTTCCTCCCCACAAATACATCAAAAATACATCTACACATGGAACAACTCCTACAGAACACCTACTGAACGCTAGCAGAAGTCCTCAGACTTCTCAAAAGGCAAGAAAATACCCACATACCTGGGTAGGGCAAAAGAAAAAAGAAACAACAGAGACAAAAGAATAAGAATGGGACCTGCACCAGTGAGAGGGAGCTGTGAAGGAGGAAAGGTTTCCACACACTAGGAAGCCCCTTCGGGGGCGGAGACTGCGGGTGGCAGAGGCGGGTAGCTTCGGAGCCACGGAGGAGAGCGCAGCCACAGGGGTGCGGAGGGCAAAGCGGAGAGATTCCCGCACAGAGGCTCGGCGCTGAGCAGCACTCACCAGCCCGAGAGGCTTGTCTGCTCACCCGCTGGGGCGGGTGGGGGCTGGGAGCTGAGGCTCGGGCTTCAGAGGTCGGATCCCAGGGAGAGAACTGGGGTTGGCTACGTGAACACAGCCTGAAGGGGGCTAGTGCGCCACAGCTAGCCCAGAGGGAGTCCGGGAAAAAGTCTGGACCTGCCTAAGAGACAAGAGACCATTGTTTCGGGGTGTGTGAGGAGAGGGGATTCTTTCCCTGTCTGCTCACAGAAGGCAGAGCACCACCTAAAAGAGCTTCAGAGGTGGGTGTGAGCCACGGCTATCAGCTTGGACCCCAGAGACGGGCATGAAACACTAATGCTGCTGCTGCAGCCACCAAGAATGCTGTGTGCAAGCACAGGTCACTATCCATACCTCCCACCATGGAAGCCTGTGCAGCCTGCCACTGCCAGGGTCGCGTGATCCAGGGACAACTTTCCCGGGAGAACACATGGCGCCCCCAGGCTCTTGCAACATCCTGCTGGCCTCTGCTGCTGCAGGCTCACCCTGCATTCCAGTTATAACTACCGTACCTCTCCCTCCCCCCCAAAACCTGGCCTGAATGAGCAACAGCTGAGCAACAGCAATCAGCTGCTGCTTTAATCCCCTCCTTTTTGGGTGGGGTGGGGAACAGATGCCTGAGGACAACCTACACACAGAGGCGGGTTCAAATCCAAAGCTGAACCCCAGGAGCTGTGCGAACAAAGACGAGAAAGGGAAATCTCTCCCAGCAGCCTCAGGAGCAGCGGATTAAATCTCCACAATCAACTTGATGTACCCTGCATCTGTGGAATACCTGAATAGACAACGAATCATCCCAAAATTGTGGCGGTGGACTTTGGGAGTCACTGTAGACTTGGGATTTGCTGTCTGTGACTGATTTGTTTCTGATTTTATGTTTATATTAGTTTAGTGTTTCGTGCTTGTTATCACTGGTAGATTTGTTTATTGGTTTGCCCTCTTCTTTTTCATGATTATTATTATTTTTTTATTAAAATTTTTTTAAATTTAATATTATTTTTTAAATATTTTTTAATTTCTTTTTTCCTCCCTTTTCTTCTGAGCTGTGTGGCTGAAAGGGTCTTGGTGCTCCAGCCTGGTGTCAGGCCTGAGCCTCTGAGGTGGGAGAGCCGAGAACAGGACATTGGACCACCGGAGACCTCCCAGCCCCACGTAATATCAATTGGCGAGAGCTCTCCCAAAGACCTCCGTCTCAACGCTGAGACCCAGCTCCACCCAATGGCCAGCAAACTCCAGTGCTGGATGCCCCATGCCAAACAACACAGGAACAAACCCCACCCATTAGCAGAGGCTGCCTAAAATCATACTAAGTTCACAGACACCCCAAAACACCACGGGACGTGCCCCTGCCCACCAGAAAGACAAGATCCAGCAACACCCACCAGAACACAGGAATCAGACCCCTCCACCAGGAAGCCTACATAAGCCACTGAACCAACCTCACCCACTGGGGGCAGACACCAAAAACAACATAAACTATGAACTTACAGCTTGAGAAAATGATACCCCAAACCCAGTAAGATAAGCAAAATGGGAAGACAGAGAAAGATGCAGCAGATGAAGGAGCAAGGTAAAAACCCACCAGACCAAACAAATGAAGAGGAAATAGGCAGTCTACCTGAAAAAGAATTCAGAGTAATGATAGTAAAGATGATCCAAAATCTTGGAAATAGAATGAAGAAGATAAAAGAAATGTTTAACAAGGACCTAGCAGAACTAAAGAGCAAACAAACAATGATGAACAACACAATAAGTGAAATTAAAAATTCTCTAGAAGGGATCAATAGCAGAATAACTGAGGCAGAAGAATGGATAAGTGACCTGGAAGATAAAATAGTGGGAATAAATACTGCAGAGCAGAATAAAGAAAAAAGAATGAAAAGAATTGAGGACAATCTGAGAGACCTCTGGGACAACATTAAATGGACCAACATTCGAATTATAGGGGTCCCAGAAGAAGAAGAGAAAAAGAAAGGGACTGAGAAAACATATGAAGAGATTATAGTTGAAAACTTCCCTAACATGGGAAAGGAAATAGTCAATCAAGTCTAGGAAGTGAGGAGAGTCCCATACAGGATAAATCCAAGGAGAAACATGCATATTAATCATGACACATATTAATAGAAAGACACATATTAATCCAACTATCAAAAATTAAATTCAAAGAAAAAAATATTAAAAGCAGCAAGGGAAAAACAACAAATAACATAAAAAGGAATCCCCATAAGGTACAGCTGATCTTTCAGCAGAAACTCTGCAAGCCAGAAGGGAGTGAGTGGCGGTGCTCTGAATCCCCTCTCCTCGTGCACCCCAAAACAATGGTCTCTTGCCTCTTCGGCAGGTCCAGACTTTTTCCCGCATTCCCATCTGTCTAGCTGTGGCGCACTAGCCCCCTTCAGGCTGTGTTCACACAGCCAACCTCAGTCCTCTCCCTGGGGTCTGACCTCTGAAGCTGGAGCCTCAGCTCCCAGCCCCCGCCCGCCCCGGCGGGTGAGCAGACTAGCCTCTCAGGCTGGTGAGTGCTGGTTGGCACCAATCCTCTATGCGGGAATCTCTCTGTGCTTTGCCCTCTGCACCCCTATTGCTGTGCTCTCCTCGGTGGCTCTGAAGCTTCCCCCCTGCCACCTCTCATCTCCGCCAGTGAAGGGGCTTCCTACTGTGTGGAAACTTTTCCTCCTTCACAGCTCCCTCCAAGAGGTACAGGACCCATCCCTATTCTTTCGTCTCTGTTTTTCCTTTTTTCTTTTTCCCTACCCAGGTACGTGGGGAGTTTCTTGCCTTTTGGGATGTCTGAGGTCTTCTGCCAGCATTCAGTATGTGTTGTGAAGGAGTTGTTCCACATGTAGATGTATTTCTGATGTATTTGTGGGGAAGAAGGTGATCTCCACATCTTATTCTACCACCATCTTGAAGGTCTCTCCAATTCACTTCGTTATACAGCAGAAACTAACACAACATTGTAAAGCAATTATACTCCAATAAAGATGTTAAAAAAAAAAAATAAGGCTATAGCTACCATAGATTGCGATTCCTCCAGTGGATCTGGACAAAGTAAATTGCAAACCTATGGAAAGGAGTCACCATTCTAGATGCCATTAAGAATATTCAACATTCGTGACTTTCCAGGGAAGAGGTCAAAATATCAACATTAACAGGAGTTTAGAAGAAATGGACTCCAACCCTTATGAATGACTTTGAGGGATTCAAGATTTCAATGGAGGAAATAGCTGCAGGTGTGGTAGAAATAGCAAGAGATCTAGAGTTAGAAGTGGAGCCTGAAGACGTGACTGAATGGCTGCCATCTCATGATAAGACTTTCATGGATGAGGAGTTGCTTCTTATGAATGAGTCAAGAAAGTGGTTCCTTGAGATCGAATCTATTCCTGGTGAAGGTGCTGTATAAGATTGTTGAAATGACAACAAAGGATTTAGAATATGGCTTAAACATAGTTGACAAAGCAACAGCAGGATTTGAAAGGGTTGACTCCAATTTTGAAAAAAGTTATGCTATGGGTAAAATGCATGCTACTGAGAAATCATTCATGAAAGGAAGAGTCAATCAATGTGGCAAACTTCACTGTTGTCTTATTTTAAGAAATTGCAGTAGCCTTCCCAGCCTTCAGCAGCCACACCCTGAACAGTCAGCAGCTATCAACACTGATGCAGGATCTTCTACTAGAAAAAAGATTATGACTTGCTGAAGGCTCAGTTGATGGTTAGAAATTTTTAGCAATAAAAAATATTTTAATTAAAGTATATACATTTGTTTAGACGTAATGCTATTGCATACTTAATAGATTACAGTAGAGTGTAAATATAAATTTTATATGCACTGGGAAACCAAAAAAAAAAGGAGGAAGTAAAAAGAAAAACTTCCTGAGTCTACTGTTTCTCAGAAATAACCAGCCCAAAACAACCCTCATGCCTAAGAGCCACATTTTTGGGTGGCAAATTTTGTTCCTCTACAATGTGTAATTTGGACTGAAAGTAGGAATCATCGTGATATATTGTTCCTAGAGTTACCCATCAAGGCAGGCTATATAAGTAATTTCATAGAGACTACAGTGATGTTTATCTGACATGTCCACATTTTCTTGGTCTTACAAAATTGTGGGAGGATCATGTGCTTCATACATTTTTATTACAATAATTATCATCATCATGGAGGCCAAGCCATGTCAGATGTTTTGCTAGTTGTTTTCCTGCATTATCTCAATTAATCTTACAGCATCAATTTAGGTAGGCAGTTGCTTATTCCATTTTGGAAGGAGAAAATAAAGAAGCTGAGAGAGGTTAAGCAACTTCCCCAAGATCTTACAGCAGGGAGATATAGTCTCAGATCTCCGACCCCAGAGTACTTACCCTTTCCTCTGCATTACCCGACAAAGAGAAACAAAACATCATCTTAAAAGGGGTGGCTGTGAACATTGTCTTTGTTGCCTGCTTTAGGAAACAGAGAGGAGAGCCTGCATTCTCTATTTACCTATAAGCCTGTGATGTTCAGTAGGTGTTAAAAAGGTTTGCTATTGGCCAACCACTAAGGGGCAGTGGAACACAGCGATCGGCTCATCACGGCTCCGAGCTGTGAGTCATGGCAGCCCCAAGTCCATTGCAAGGAAAAGAACTGAATCCTCTTGGTTTTCTTTCTCAGTAGAGAACTGGAGCAGAAACAAAGCAAAACACTTTGTCTCCCCCCAGGTCTGGTAATACCTTTTACTAAGACAAACACATCACATTCAATTCTCCTCTCCCACCGCTGATGAGAAATACATCCAGAGAACCAACCAGAGCAGCCAGATTATTCTTACACAAAAATAGATGGTGGCTTTGTTTACAGATCTCTTTCTTGTCTTTACCCACTGTCCTGTGCTCATAGAAGCAAGCAAGTTAACATCTAGCATGAAAAGACATTCTCTTTTTGTAGCTGAGGTTTAAGATATCAAACAGGCTGTAATTTCTGAACAGTTGGCCTCCCACAGTGTCCTGGTAGCTAATGTCCTCCTAGCTCTGTTAGCTCCAGATCCTTTGCATAATATCCTCGGATATTGCTTTTATGCTATGCAAGATTGGATGCAGGGAAATTGCTATTATAAAGGTTAGGGGGAAAATCCTTGCACTCTACTTGACATGGTGTATTGATCTAGTATGAAATCCAACCATTACTGAGACAGATGGGGGAGCTCTGAGACTCTCAATCCCAAAATTGCATCTGCTATTGCTGCTGCTGCACCTGCTGACAATAGCTGCGGTCTGAAAAACAGGGTTTACATGCCTGAAATAAATTGTTTTGATTAGAACCTCTAGGAGAGAAAGTCATAAGGTACAGTTTTATTGACTACTTGCCAAGCAACACAGACCCATGCACTGTAAGCTTGTCTGGCTTGTGTAAGTCAAGCGCCAACTAGGATTTTGTTTCTAAGGTTATGGACTTGGAGTATAATATATTATCATTTACTTTGAATTATTGCACACATAGCATCCGAGGAAGTGGAATTAATTCTCAACTATTGCTGACCTCTGTATATGTTTGTTTGTTTATTATTTTGTTTCCTTGTGGCAAGTATATTCTAATTTTGTGTGATAAGAACTGCTTTGATTACTCAGTAATCTATTAAGTGTGTTACCAACAAAGTGAGTTCAAAAAGGTGCCACTGGGCACTAAACAAAACAAATTATAAAGAGAATATTCATATAATTACCCATATTAATAATGCCTTCTCTCCTTTTATGCTCTCCTTCTTCCCTGAAGCATATTTTTTCTCCTGCAGAGAGCTTTCTTTTAATCTGTTGCTGTTTTTCAAAAACATGACAATTCAGTGCAAGCAACCAAACGAAATTTGGACAAATTGATGTAAAATGCAAAATGAGGAGCCAGCAGGCTTTTTTTTTTTTTCTGAAGCTGGACCTGTGTTACATTATCTCCTAAGAAAGCAATTCATTGTGACGCTTTTTTCCCGATGAAATACATGGATATTATTCTTCTTTCTTACTTTCTTAGCCTGCGTATATATGAGTTTCTAAGTTGGCTATTACAAACAGAATTGAGCATACGCAAAGTTTATTATAAGTACTACCTGTAATGAAGCCATCCTGGTGTATCTGTTGTGCCTACACAAAAGCAAGCATCTTGCCAAGAGAGAAAATTGTGTGTGCATGTTTTTCATACTCACACTTTTATGAGAACATAAAGTTAAGGACGGGAATAAAAGGAAAGCATATATATTACATCATCTATTTTATTGCAGGCACTGTATTGTGTGTTTTACACATATTACTTCATTTTATGTCAAATTTATCACAAAAAATACAAGTAACAAATATATACTGCTATGCCTATTAAGTATGAACTTTGGTTCATCAATCTGCTGGTATTTACTAATCCTACTACGTTCTAACTTTGTGTCAGATTAATTAATCAATTAATAAAATGAGTGTAGAACGTAATGACTTCCTTCTAGGAGTTTATAACCCATTCGAGAGACATGAATCATTGCATTCCACTGTTAGCTAGGAAATACTAAATGTCAAGTGATCATTAAGGCTATGTAATAAGATATCAATAAGGGCCAGATATCGCTAGATGAATAGAACAATAATTTACTTCATATAACAAATGCCTCTTTAAAGAAGGACATGTATTAATTAAAATGGCAACACCAGTATATAAGATTAACATTTGACCAATAGCTGTTCTTATTTCATAAATTTTTCTTAATATGTGCTGACACTACCAGATTTTAAAGTGATGAGATGAAGGGTATCAATTTTTAATAACTCATTTGAGTGACAAGCTGCCTAGCTTTCAATTTACATGCTGTAGGAGAGCTAAACGTGGAATTAAATTGGCTAGAATCTGCACCTTGGATTTTGGGGTTAGCTCTGAAATAGAGGACCACAAATTATAATTTTCAACAAGCAAGCTGCATTAGCAGACACTCAAAAATGCTAATTGCAAAGTACCTCACATTATTCTAAGTGACATAAACACAGTATTGCTGTAATTTATAGCATGGAGATTGTTATCATCATTATTATTACAAGGTAAATAAAAAGATTATTACATGAAATTAGCAAAGATTTCTCTATATGCCAAAAATGGCAGATGTGATTATATGGGGTTCACTTATGTAGACACTTACCTCATCCAGCTATCCTCTGAGAATGTGAGGCTGTTGTAGGCAGCAGGAATATGTAGTTGAACCACACTGCAAGAATTAAATGCTGCCCCTCTGCTCTTAAGCAGCCAGGAGGGTCATAAGCATCGAGATGAATGCGGCATCATTTATTACTTCTGTCTCTTCCACTGTGTTTTTGAGAGGAAGTATTGGCACTTAACTTTGCAACAGATTTGATCTTCTGTTCTCTGAGGAAATGCTGTCACTGGTATTATTTACACTCTGAACAACAAATCCTCATAAATTATAATGGTTCTCCAGACAGCCATTTACTAATTTAATCAGGGATGATTTCCTTGCCTGTTTCAATTATCCCCAAATTATATTCAGGCACTGTAATATACTAAGTCCTGTACCATATTTATTCCAGAAACAGGGCTACAATAAGCTTCCAATCTAAAAGAAAGGATACAGATGAAAATACATCTAGCTTATAGCCTATTGAGAAAAATACTATTCCTCATGCCTTAAACTACGTAAGTAATGCAAGAGATTCTAGGTCATCCTGCGTGTCAAGACCCTTTATTACTTCCCACGGAGAACACACATCACCCAAATAACTGGTAATCATAGAATATTAACACCAACTAGAGCCTTATCCCTGTAGCACAGACTTTGAAGAGAGACAGACCTGAATTTGTGTTCTGCCACCACCATTTACTGGGTATACACCCACGAGAATATTTTACCTTTTCCAGGACTCAATTTCTTCAAATGTAAAATGAAATAATACTAATACATCTCTCACTCAATTATCATTAGAATTAAATGATATAATGGATATAAATAATATAGAGAAGTCTAGACATAGTACTCAATACACAATAGCTATTATAAACAGCCCACCTCTCCGCTCTTTTTAAATGAACCAACTTAGCCTGAAATAATTTAAATAATTGCCAAGGATCATATTAAGAATTAGAATAGCCTTGGGGTTTGAACATGTGTCTCCAGTTTTGGATCACTTCCTATTAAACGTTTAGCTGCAGGAGTTGTATTATGTAAGACACTTGAATGTAGATAATTCCCTCAGCATTTTACTCACTGTTTAGTGGCAATGCTACCATTTTTGTGCCATTTTGTTCAAGTAAGGATATAGAGGAGTAGTGGCCGATTACCTCTGGCTATTGCTCTAGAGATTCCAATGACGTTTTAGGCTTATCTCAGACTACTTTTGCAGTTGGACTTGGTGCTGTTGGACACTAATGCTGGATGAAGTTGAGCAGCCTCAAAAATCAATACTCAAAAAAAAAAAAAAAATCAATACTCAACAAGACTGAACTGATGTTAATAGACTAAGTAAAGGACCCTAGAACAAGGGCCAAGAGTAGGGTAGTCTCAACAAACTGAAAGAATAACATTTCTCTTCCAGAAGTGAAGCATGAGGAGAAGGCCACAAGCTGGAAGTTGTATTTGATTAATTTTTTCATTTTGCTTATAATGCTATCTGAGAGCTTATAATGGGAGCCGCCAAAGAAATATGTGAACAGACAGACTGAAAGCTGAGCACACACAACTACATAGATGTATTTCTTTTTAAACAATTAGATTAACTGCTAGCTGAAATTGCAACAAGCAGACATTAATAATTTTTTTAAATATAAAGATAATTTATAATTTGAGTATCAGTGATCATCCCAAATCTTCTGAATTTCAAGATTTCAGAAGCCAAATAAGTAAGCTTTTTAAAATAAAAATAGGCCCAAATTCAGAAAATACTAAGATGAAAAAATTTATGCAAAAAAATTAGTTTTAATATGCCACAGTATGACATAGGTTAAATTGGGTGAAAAAAACATAATCACATTCTACTTCTGGGTCATTAATTTTAGCTCTGAGATTATATTCTGATCCAATTTCATTGATAAGGGGAAAAAAGTAATATTCAATTCTTTCCAAATAAGAAACGATTCAAAATATACAGACTTTCAAGTTTTTAAGTTATTTTGTTAATCTATAAAAAAATACGTGTTTGTAAGTATGTATTTGGGTACATGTGTTGATGAATGCTCGTAGGTATTGAAAGTGGTTTATTGAAAGACAAATATGTATATATAAAAAGAGCTGAAGTCTCTGATGCATCTCAATAAATAACATTTCTTCCTTGCCCAGATGTTTTAAATTGATGTCTAAACCAAAGGATAAGGAGATGGAGGCCAAATGTCATCTCATCTACTGATAAAGACTAAGCTGGAAAAAGTCACTTAGTGTTGGAGCTAAGTGGTTCTGCTAAGTAACACCCAGAATAGAATAGATGCAAAATAGATGTGTCTTCCTATTACTGTGGAGATCTGTGCTTTCATTACAACTCTTATGATTCTATATCATAGATTTCACTCTTTCTAAATCATTGTCTATGTTATAAACCCTGGAACGATTGATACACAATCAAGAACATGAAAATAAATTATTTTTTTACAGGGAAGTGAAACAATATCTTCATTCAATCCAATAAGAGCTAGGATTTTGCCTCAAATATCTTCCCATCTCAAAGTCTATGGTACAGCAACATCATTTCTCACCAATGTGGTGTCAGTTTTTCACTTAGATTAACAATTGTCTTGTATATGTATTGCTCATACAGCATCTACTTTTGCACTGATAGTCTAGCCAAGCAATATGGATATGTCATATCTGTTTAGCCTTAATGAACTCTACGTACAACATAAAAGATGACTTCTATATCTGTCATGCTCTTACAATTTAATACGACAACCAAAAGATTAATAAACCTTAAATGTTTCACATTTGTTTTCTGTTTTTTGTACTTTTCAGTGTTGCACACTTGAAACTCATCCCTCCTACCACTCAAAAGAATATACATTAAGAGAGAAGTCTCCTATCCCAGCATTGTTTTTAAAAGAATATTATCTTGTTGTCTCTATTCAAAATCTCACCTGAGAAATAATGGAGTTTTATTGTAATTATTCTTAGTGAAGCAGCATAGACTTTCCTCATCGCCTTCAACACCTTTGTCTCACCTTTCCTCAATCCATCAAACATATAAGAGCAGCAAAAGCCCATGGGGACAGATTATAAGGATATTTTTTAAAATATTCTTTTCCATACGGTTTATCAGAGGATATTAAACATAGTTCTCTGTGCTATACAGTAGGACCTTGTTGTTTATCCATTCCATATATAATAGCTTATATCTGCTAACCCTAACCTCCCACTCCATCCCTCCCCTAACCCCCTCCCCCTTGGCAAGCATGTCTGTTCTCTGTGAGTCTGTTTCTGCTTCATAGTTAGGTTCATTTGTGTTGTATTTTAGATTCCACATGTAAGTGATATCATATGGTATTTGTCTTTCTCTTTCTGACTTACTTCACCTAGTATGATTATCTCTAGTTGCATCCATGTTTCTGCAAATGGCATTATTTTGTTCTTTTTTATGGCTGAGTAGTATTCCATTGTATATATGCACCACATCTTCTTTATCAATTCATCTGTTGATGGACATTTAGGTTGTTTCTATGTCTTGGCTATTGTGAATGGTGCTGCTATGAACATAGGGGTGCATGAATGTTTTTGGATGAATTTTGTCTGGATATATGCCCAGTAGTGGGATTGCTGGATCATATGGTAATTCTATTTTTAGTTTTCTGAGGAACCTCCATACTGTTTTCCATAGTGGCTATACCAACTTACATTCCCACCAACCTTGTAGGAGGGTTCCCTTTTCTCCACACCTTCTCCAGCATTTGTTATTTGTAGAGTTTTTAATGATGGCCATTCTGACTGGTGTGAATTGGTACCTCATTGTAGTTTTAATTTGCAGAGACAACTTTTAAATGTGCAATCTATGTTGCACATCTCATTCCTTCCTCTTGGCATATACTTAGCACAGCAGACAAAGGAGTCTAGAGTTATATGGTTAGCTGTTAAGCATTTAATAACAATGGCTAAAATATTGATTAATTGCTGTCTCCTTTTGTAATACAGTTCAAGGAATGTTCATGTGAGAAGGTGACATGAAGCAGCTACTATCCTGTCACTACTTACTCTAAAAGTCAAACTGAGACTACGCGGGCAAAACTGAAAATATTCAGATAGTTCATCTACTTCATTCCAAATCTACTTCATTCCAAAACTCAAGAGGTTATTGTTATTTAATTCCAGTAAAAAAATAATTCTTCCAATAGAGTAAAATATGGACCTCTGTCTATCCTTAGATTCACTTTTGACCACAGGAGGAAGCATCACTGTTCTCATGGATGAGACTGAGAGAATAGAACTAACAAGTGTGACCCAGCCCCATTCTCTCTCTCTGATACACCTGCTAGAGGAAAGCACATGCTCTCTGCATCACCTTCCTTAAAATTTTACAAGGGCAGGACCCCGTGGAGAAGTCTTGTAAGTTTCTAGCCCCAGCTGAAACTGGGTGAGCAAGTTCAATTTCAGGGTATAATCTGAGCAAGTCCACATGGTTAACAAACTGAAAAACAATTTCTTCAGTTTAGGCTTTATCAGTATTCTTGGTGGTCTTTTGATCTCCATCTGTCTGATCTCTGTATCTCTCAGTTGATTCCAACTGGAGCAGGGAGAAAAAAAAGGGATGCTATTTATTGTTCTTTTTTCAAGTTGCAACACTTATTGATGTTTCATTTATTTGAATTTTATAAATTTATATTGCTCAAAAACTCCACTGAATTATGATTCATGTTTCACAAACACTTAATTATTTACCTCTATAGCAAAGTTATAGTTTTCATTATATTTATAATAGCTTTATTAACTTTTCATTACTTAGATGAAATTGAGTACTAATAAAATTTCAAACAATGATCATAGATAGGAAACTTTAGGGAGAACAAACTACAAGAAGTGCAGAAGAAGTCAACTCAAATAACATCTAAATTTACTGGATGATTTGGAAGTCAGGAGTGTAAATTGCTTTTCTTTAAAAGTGTTCTAATTAGGTCCACTTCCAGGAACACAGTACTACCAGATTTTTAGTGGAAAGAGTTCCAAGTTTTTCAGTCTTTGAATACTACTGGAAATTTTCCAATTTTTCCTTATTTTCCTAGAACAGCTTAGGATCATTATCCTGACATTTCCCTGATTTTTTGTAAATTCAGTCATATAGACAAAGTGTCTTCTATATAACATTTTAGAGCCAGAATTTATCTGGGTACAAACCAGTTTCAAAGGATCTTTAATATGTCTTTGTTTAATTCATCAATAAATGAATCATGAGGAAGTGAAATGATTTCCTTTACCTATAGTTGCTATTTATTGCTCTTCCTCAAGAACATAGGTTTAGGGTATGTATTTTGATTTCCCATTTTTTTAGCCTTTGTACTCTATTCACTTTATTTTATTTTACATTTAAACTAAACCTTGACACCATCCCCCCAAAAAATCAGGAGAAAATGAGAGAAAAAAACAGGAATTTTCAGATTCCCTTGACTCCCTCTTGTATTTTTTGTCCTTCAAATATAAAGTGATACATTATCTGTAGGCCAAGTGCTTTGAGTTCATTTTCCATTTATGAAAATCCAAGCATGCAAATATCCCTGTGCTCTCAGAAATGCAAGCTCAATTTAAGCTATGTCACTGAGGAACAAAGGCAATTAAATTAGCCTTCCCTGTTCTCCTTGATGCCTTTCTCCTGACCATGCCACTTTACTGATAATTTGTCTCAAAAATCATGTCAAGAGAGCTCAAGATCAAACTCATATAGTACTCACCATCATAAATGAGTACCTACCTTCACCTCTGGAAGAAAATGTCTTGGGTAAGACTGACTGATTTATGTTAAACTCTAATGAAAACTTTCCTCAGGAGCCCTGGATCTCTTCATTGACACTGATGTGCCCTCACCCCAAACTTAACCTTTCATTTCCACTTTAAATGTCATTGAGGTGACCTTCGTTACGGAAGCATAGTAATTAGCACAAATAAACTAGCTTAATATCACCTTCAATTTACTTTTGCCGATGCTTATCCTGGTCCACCTTAGAAATTTAAACCCGGAAAGGATCTTAGCAAAAAAAGAGTAGGTAAAAATTGCTATGCCATTTCATGACTAACATGCAACAATTTGGTTACTAATACAGATTCAGAGAATGCGTTGAATGGGAAAGTTACAGTTAAGTAAGAATTTGGGAACGGTGTCCAAGCTATTTAATTAATATAGTCAACAAGAGGAAGAATACAATTTTAAAATCCAGAGTGTTAATCATGAAATTCTATTCTGAGTGCTTTGTTCTTAGAAAGGATCATAGTTCAGGTCTGTGTAGACTATTGTATAGCCAGCCCATAGCAAAATGCTTAATGCATATCAGCATTTGTTGACTGAATTACCAACAGTTTTCAGGTGATTGACTTTTTTTTATCGTTCCTAAATATTTTGATGAAATAGCTTCATTTCATTTCTTAGTAGTCTGAGAGTACTTGTCTTCTCTAATGTCTAGGAAACAATTATAAAATTTGGAAAATATAATCAAATCCATCAAGACATACCTCTTCATTGCAAAACCAGACAAATGCACGAAGATTAGATATGCATACTGCTGTCATTCTGGTGGATTTATGTATGAGAAACTGGTTAATGTTATCATATGGTTTTATGTGATTTTTTTTTTCTTTTTAAGAATAACAGACGTAATGTCCTTTGGATTATAATGGAAAACCGTAGTTAATACTGAGAATTCATATTCATACAATGGAAAAAATGTGAATCAAATTCTAAACTTTGCTTTGAGTTGGATCAAGGAATGCTGAAATGTTTAACTGTCACTTTTTTTTAACCTTTTTGAGCCAACCTGTGCAAAATAACAGGAAGAAGTGTCAACCTGGAGACACTGTCCATCAGTCTATGGCATAGTACAAGTATCTGGTAAACATATTAGAGCCCCATGGGGAATCACTTGGGGCATTGACACCTTATATTTTTACACTTATGTGAAAAGTAAAATGTTAAATTAAACTCATGCAATTATCCATATATTCCTTACAAAGACCTAAATTATTTGGGAAATGATGAAGCTGAATGACCAAGAGAGCAGTAATAAGTATTTAATGATTCTCCACAGGATCATACTAGAGTATTGGACCTCTTCTCCCTTTCTTGCTCAAAGAGGCTATTCCTAGTGATGCCAGGAATGGCTGACAGTTCTGCTAACTATACAAAGTTGGAGAAGGAACATAGCTAAACTTTCTTACCCTGTCTTCTGGAGAGGTCATTCTTTCAAGCAGCAGCTTTAGCAATTCACTTCAGTTTTGAGGAAATGAGTTTTTGTTACTTGACTACCCCGTTCTCAGAAATACCTTTAGCTTGTCAATAGGAAAGGTATTTGGGGTTCACTCAATGAGTAAAGGAAGTTTTTCAGTCACAGGAGGTTTTTACCTTTCAATAGAGCTACTTTCCCACCTCTCCTTTCCCAGGCCATTCCCAGGCTCTCTCTTACAGTTGTATTGTTTGAAAACCATTACTCCTCAGTAATGGTATGAGGATTGTGATCTAACACTTGACTGTAACCATTTCAAAGTGCTAACGGTGGTAATGCCCCCTCGGTAACTAAAGGAACACCAACTGAATTGAAATGTTCTCTTGTTAATGGAAAAAAAAGAAAACACCTATACAACTTCAGGGAGAGTAAGCAACAATGACACTTACAATGCTGAGAACAGCAGGGAGCTCTCCTGTACATACCAGTTGAAAGAATCATGTCTTGATCATATTGGGGATGATTTTCTATTGGGGGTGACTTAGGCTTTTGGGCTCTCAAGAGGAATGAAAATGCCTCCCTGGGAAACCTGGGTGCCATTAGATAAAGGACATTAAATGGCCTGGGGTGCAAATATGACACATTTCCTAATATGACAGAACAGAATCAGAATTTGACATTAACCTCCAAATAGCACTAATTCAGAAATCCATTTTTTAATCAACTTGGCTATTTCCATATGTCTATTTTTTTTTTTTTTTTTGCCTGTCACCCTAATTTAAAGTCATTTTGACAAGGGTGCTATTTTGGGTTTCCATTTCTAGTCCCTCTCTATTCCTTCGTATTTTCTGTCTTTAATTTCAATTGTAATCCGAACTAGATATGAGAATAATAAGTACACCAGACTGTGCCTTATACACAATTGGAATTCAGGAAACGCTGACGGTTTCTTACAAATAAATAATTCGTACTATTCCTGTAATTAACTGTGATCTCATGATTACAATAGTAGCTTATTTGACTCTAGATCAAAAGTCAGTATTCTGGAGGGATCAGATCTCTTGCTAGAGTGACATCAATGCTTTAAGTATTCAATGAATATTAACTGATGGTGATAGATATATTAATGAATGGTAAAAGGTGATACTGGCTAAAAAGGAGCAGATAATATCTTTTAACTTAAATTTTAGATTTTAATATAATAATAATTGATATGCTACTTTTATCTACTTGAGGAAGGAAAAAGTCCTCCCTGCCCAACTCCTTTTTTAAAAAGATATTAATTCTCAGGCACAGAGAGTCATTTAAAAACTGAGAGATCTATCCCTTACTGAAAAATCCCTTCCTATAATTTTTACCAGTCTAATTCTGTAACAAGGCAGCTTTTAAATTGCACTGTCAAGAGGGTAAAATTTCTTCACATATATTAAGCTGTAGCATTAAGTTCAATAACCATTCTTTTAAAATGAATACTCTACTAGACTTGCACCAACTCTCCAATTTTCAAATAAGTATATAGGTAAACTTTCTCATTTTTATTTAAGGGATCTTGGAAGAAATAATTGCTGAGTTATAAGACTCACAATAGCTATGTTTCAGATTTATAGTGAATGCATACATCTTTCAGAATGCAGAACTCTGCACATTATGATATGAGCTTTGGGCATACATCAAAAAGAATTTCCAAATTTTATATTGGCATGTGGAAGAAGAGGGTAGATTATCAGTGATATTGAGATATTAATTATTCAGTTTTACTGCCATGTGTTATGAATAATGTATATGACATTCAATGGTAGAACAGCGGTTCCTATCAGCATGCAATACTCTATAAACATGTATACGAACACCAGGGCATTCCTGGTGTAATTAATTGGTTCTGGATCTTAGTATGAAGACTTCATCTTCATCAAGACTGGTAGGATAGGTCTCTGTTTTCATATGCCTCTGGTGCTGGCCCAGCAGGTAGCATGAGAGAGAATAAAGTCAATAAGGCAAAGTAGATTAATTCTGTTGGGAGAGAGAGCTTAGAAACATTTTGAACTGTGATCTATGGCAAACTGAGGTAAAGAAAATGAACTTTCTTTGCTTGTTCTTTTTTTTTTTTTCTCTTTTAGCTTCTTTTTTAACATTCTTACTTATTACCAGTAAATGTTTGCCAGCATTTACTTAGCATCAGAAAGTAAGACTGTAGTGGTTGGTTACAAGCTCAGATTCTGGGACAATTCTCAGAGCTTTTTGCACATCAATCTGGGATCCAGGAAACTTTAGTTTTCTAATAGTTTCTTCACTCAAAGAAATGGTAAAAATAACACCTAAACTAATAGGTTGATATGAGGACTAAATGAGATAATTCTTGAGAACAAAATACTGATTACAATTATTATCATTATTGTTATTGAAGATGCACCTTAATTTTTATATGGCATGACAGGTACTATGAGAACAACTGAGGATAAAATATTACTTAAAAATAAGAAAAAAAACCCACAATTGGGGATTAAAAAATAAACTCAAAATGAAGTAAGAGTGAATTCAAATTTATTAAAAGTTTATGAGTATATGGTGAAATAAGCTACTTTTTCTGCCTTGACTAGTTGGCATGAATATCATAAGAAAGATGATTAAGGAGAAAGCTCAAGTTTCAAGCAAAGATGGCACAAAGCAGTTTATGACTCCCTCCTCAAAACTCAACTCTGGGAAAATTAAAGACAGGAGGGAAACATGGACTCCAAGAACTAATCAATCAAACAAACAATAACAATAAAATATGAGTAACCAACCAACAACACAATTAAAACAATTATACAGTGACTAAGTGTTGTCTTACACCAGGGTGTTTAGGCATGTGTGACTGCAAATTGGAAAAGAACACACCTGGAGCCTGCAGGGAGAAAATAGCTTGAAGAAATGTTTTACGTTTTGTTCCCACCTTGGCCCCTAGTAACTTTATATCTTTAGAAAAAAACCCCACAACAATTGCCTAAGCCATTTGTAGTAGTTTCCTTGGGTTATATCTGTGCATTGAAAAGCCTGGAGTTGACAAAAACAGGTGAGAATTTAGTACCCCTTGGGTATTATTGCTTCAACCCTGACCATAAGATTTCCCTGATGGCCTGATAGAAAATGGGAATAATCAAAGTGGCTAAAATTGTCACCAAAAAAAAAAAAAAGAGTTCTGACTTTGAAGCCTTATTCAATCCATATTAGCAGACCATATCTGACAACCTGAAGGCAACTTAAGTCCATAGACCAAAAACTAGATATCTGAGGAAGACAAACACCATAAAAGTAATTGGCCCACAGAAAGATTTGAAGCAAAATTATTGCAACAGAGAGACAAACATTTTTTAAAGAAAATAAAGATGCTAGCAATGAAAATAAACAATTTGAGATGTTATATATAAAAATGTAATGGTTGAAATAAAAACAAAGTAGATGGAGCTCATAATAGTTAAGATACAGTAAAGAAGAAATTAGTGGATTGGAATATCAGATTGAAAAACTCCCAGATAACTTAAGGAAAAGATAGAGTTGGAAAATATATAAGGAAGTCTAAGACATAAAAGATCAAACTATAAAAATCAATGGCATTTTTCTATGCCAGAGATAAATAACTAAGACATACCACAAAGCCCTAGTAATAAAAACAGTGTCGTTTGGTTGGGGGCATTGATTAAAGGACTTAGAGACAGAATCATATGTATAGGGGCATAAAATGCCGTAAATATGTTGCTGCAAATCAAAAGGATGAGGGCGGGTTGTTCAGTCTATAAAAATTGGCTCACAGTATGAAAAAAAAAACAACCTAACATTCTATCTTTATGTGACACCAGGTAGCTCCTATTGAATTAATTACTTAAAAGTGAAAGATAAAACTATGAAGTTAGTACAAGAAAATGTGAAAATTATTTCTTCCCTAGGGAGAAGGCATTCTTATGCAAAACTTCTCACCAATAAAGCTTTTTAAAAAGGATTAATTGAATCCCATCACAAATAATAACTTCTGTCAATGAAGAACACTATAGAAAAAATTATTAGAAGAATGCCAAAATGGGAGACAATATTTGCATTTCCAAAATTCACAATTATTGAATATTCCTTCCCCTCCAAATTAAGGAGATCTTGTCAATCAAAAAGAATTATGCAGCAGTTCCAAGGAACACATGAGCAAAGGTTATAAATGGTAATTTACAGAAGAGAAATACTAACGTGTTAATAAGATAGAAAGAGATGCACAATGTCTTTAGAAATCAGAAACATGCAAATGCAAGTAACAATGAGATATTAGCTTATACCTATTTCTCTGGCAAAACTTTAAAAACAGGACAATTCTAAGTATGTGGATGGCTGTTAGAATATAGCAACTCTCAATCACAGATGGTAGCACTATAGATTGTGAAATCTATTCTACACAACCTGCCAGGACACAGTCAAATTGCTCTAATGCATATATTTTATCCTAGCAATTCTACTCCTGGGAATTCATAATGTAGAATTTCTTACACAAGTTCAGAAGTGGGCATTTATTAGGATGTTCAATACAGTGTCCTGAGTGGTGGTGAAGAATTACAGCCAATTGAGGTACCCATCACTTGGAAAGTAGATTGGAGAAATGTAGTGGATACACATCACACAGCAGAAGAAGGAACAAACACACACATAACAGAGCATGGCTGGATCTTACAAATACAGCTCTGAGTTAAATACATACGTATATACATACATAGATAAATCAATCAGTCAGTCAATCCATCAGTCAATCAATATATAAATAAATAAGATACAGAGCACAATATTACTTACGTAAATTTTAAAAACACTTGCATATAATCAATATGTGTTTTAAAAGAACACATAAACAAAGATGCATAATAAACATTAGAATTTTTGTCTCTGGGGAGGAATGGAAGAAAAATATCTAGGAAATAAAGGAAGAAATCCAGGAAGGAAGGGATGGAAGTAAGGAGGGAGAAAAGGAAGGAGGGAGGAAGGGAGGAAGAAAGGGACTAATGAAAGGAAAGTGGGAGGGAGGTTGGAGCAAAAGAAGAGAGGAAATGTGAATGGACCAATAATGATATGGTATCATGAGTAGTGTGATGAAGTCGTTCTCTTAATTTGAAGTTTTTTTTAAAAAGGGACCAATAATTTTTAGGAGAGCATCTCTCTCATCAAGGGAAGATGCATACACACACAAATATATGTCCCATTTTGTACAAATACATCTCAGAGTTATGTAGAATTAAACAAATACAGTAGAAAAAGATGAAATCATGAAATCCATGACTCAAAACCTTTGGTATAATTTATACATCTAATATCATAGTGTCTGACAAATAATAAATGTTGAATAAGGCATTCATTAATCAAATCGTTTATACCATAATTGGTTTAAAAGAAAAGGAAAATGTTTATTCATTTATGCTCTTGAAAAGGAGTAGCACTTCAGGGTCTACAGCATTGACTGAGGTTCATATGCCTATTGCCCAAGGTACAGGTGGGTAAGACTACTCCCAGGTCCCTTGGTGCATGGTGCTGGTGACAGAACCAAAACCAAACAGGGCTGTAGCTGAGTCCTCAAGGTACAGGGCCGTTTCCAGGTCTTACAACTGGGACCACAGTCAGAGAGTCTTTGATCTCAAAGAATCAGCTTAGCTTAATTTTGATTTTTTGGTTTCCTATTTCATGATCTGCAAAGAACGAACTCATAAATAATTCACCAAATTTAAAATTTATGCTCTTTGAAAAATACTGATAAGAATAAAAGTACAATCCATATATCAAGAAGAAATATTTGGATATCATATATCTGATAAAGGCCTTATAACCTATATATATATATAAAATCTCAAAACTCAGTAATAACACAACAGCAAAAATTATTTTTAAAATGGGAAAAGAAATGGATATTTTATCAAAAAAATGTACAGACGGCAAGCAAGCACATGAGAAGATCTGCAACACCCTTAATCATCACAGAAATGCACAGTAAGATAACCCTACACACCTATTAGAATGGCTAAAATTAGAAGAAAAAAAAAAAGAGTACCCATACCAAGTGTTGGTGAAGATGGAGAGAAACTGGAATTTTCATATATATCTGGTGGGAATATAAAATATTCCCACCATTTTGAAGAAAATTTTTGCAGTTTCTTAAAATGGTAAACATACACCCACCATATAATGTAGCCATTTTACTTCTAGGGGAGTTAAAGCATATATCTATACTCAGCCTGCACACAAATATTCATAGCTTCTTTATTTTTACTAAAAATTTAATTATTGCTACGTACAACAAGATACATACATTTCAAAATCATTATGGTGGGTGAAAGAAGTCTAACAACAAAAAAAGAGAGTACATTTGAACAGCCACATTTATATAAAATCCTAGAAAACGCAAACTAATCTATCATGGCTGAAAGCAGATCATTACCTGGGGAGAGGGGTGTGGGTGGGATGGTAAATGGGCAGGAAGGACAGGAGGGAGGCATCACAAAGGGGAGTGAGGGATCTTTGGGGAGTGATAGATATGTTTATTATTCTGAGTTTCATGTTGGGTTCATGGGTACATACGTCAAATCTTATCAAATCATACCTTTAAATATATAGTATATTGTTTGTCAACTGCCTCAAAAAAGCTGTGCTTTTCAAGAAAAGAAATGGGTAGGGATGATATAAAGGTACAATAGAAGAGAATCACCCAATAGTGTCATGAGGGATCTTTATTTAACTCGAACAAATGCACCTGAGTGCCATGTCTAAAACTCAGTGCAGGCTTGCTAAAGTACCTTTGCAGGTCAATGTCTCCAAAGCCTGGAGTGCCCCATTAGCTATTCCCCTGAGGAGAAAAGCAGGACATAAAGCTCTTGACCTAAACTGCTATTTTTCTTACCTGTAACTCTCACTTCCTAAGGCCCTCAAATCACAAGCACAGACTCTGTATTTGATATAAATGTATGAGGTAAGACTCACTTTCCACAAGCAAGTAATAGTTTTATTTCAACCTAGTTATTTTAAAAACAATCCAATTTTAACTGTGATTCTCCTTCCTCTTTAGCAGGTAGAAAATTCAACTTTGGTCGTAGGCAGCAGCAAAAAATTCTGGGGTGTCTCCTGTACTTCTTTGTCATCAGAGTGCACTGGTCCCCTCTAAGAAAACTGCAGGTTTATTTCCAAGATTCCCATAGTTCTCTCAGCCCTGCTGCCTCTCTGACTCACAAATCTTTGCTAGGGCTGGAACCACACTACTTTTTCCACTTGGAATTCTTGATATTTTCTTAGAAAATCTCTACTCATGAGATTAAGGGGCCCCACTGATTGTCCTCACCATAGAACTGCACCCCAGCTTGCTTTCTCCAATTTCCTGATTTTGCCTTTAGGCTGAAAGAAATCCTTTCTTTCTGTTCATGTTTCTTTGTGTCTTCTTCCTCTAGGAACCTAGACTGATTGCTTCAGTGGATTTTGGTTTTAGCAAACAAATGCCAAATAAGGAGATTGTCATGCAGACCACTGCTTTTCCTTCCTGCCAAAAATGCCTCTTAAGAAAAGGCAGCTCAGAGCCTGTTATCTGCAGAACAGAAGAAAGGAGGGGAAAAATTATGAATGCAAGGAGAAAGAGAAAAATTGATGTCTCAAACATTTCTCAAGGACACGAAGTATTTGATTTCCAAACTGTTTTGGTGGCATTTGCTAAAACATTTTCCGAAGTTCAATCCAGTGAACAAACCTATTGAAGGCTGCAGTGCCTTACGAAGCATTGCACTTGCTCTACATCGTGAGCAAGACCAGTAGAGTCAGCGTGTACTCTGGCAGAAGTTAAAATATACCAGATAACAACTCTAAGATTAGGCTGTGAGAATTCACACGTGTGTGAGGCTATGTATGCGTGTATGGGTATATGAGAGAAAGATAGAGAGATGGACAGAAACCTAAACTGCATTATTCATGAAACAATATGCTGTAGTTCACATCAGTTATTTTCTCAGATACTGTACTACTCTATTCTCACTTCAGCCTTTTAGAGAAAATATTTTAATTGTAATCTCTATTTTAAAAATTAGGCCTAGAGAAGTTAAGCGACTTGCCAAAAATATGCAATTAATGTGACAGAGGAGAGATTTGAAATCAAGTTTTCCTCTTTTAAATCTCTTAATATTCTAGTATTATCAGCGCAACTGGATTCAGATTTAGCACACAAGATGTACTTTTCTCTTCTATGAAATGGGGATAACCAATTGGGTAACCACCATGCGTACTCCTCCTAAGGGAACCATGCCCACAAACGCAACGGATTGGTAAACTAGTTTGATATTCTTAATGAGAGCAATTCCTCTGCTCTCCCTGAAGATAACATGAAAGTATTTCCAAATCATTTTGATGGTGTATATCCTTAAAAAATTAAAATGTTTTCTCTCAAGTGCAATTCCAGACTTCATATTAATGAATAACTAAATTCAAGGAAGACAAACTGTGAAGCACTTTCTAAAAGAAATTATTTACTCTGTTGGTGCTGTTAATTCTTCACTGGCAAACACTTGTTATAAGCAATTTTTAATAAGTAACCAAGTACTACAAATGTAGAGGGAAAAGCTTTTCACACTACGAGACACTAAGTGAAGCAAAGTTAGCAGTCATAAAGCAGATTTCCTCCATGTTTCTCCAGACCCTCTTGCCACCTCCTACTCCTTCTCAGGCTCTCAGGATTGTTTTTTTGGGGTTGGGTGTGTTGGATCCCTGTTGGAGAAGGGAGAAAAAAGAGTGAGGCCAAAGTCCTTATTCAACTTGCTGCCTCTCAGTGAAAGCCACTTAGGTTGTCTTTGTCCATAAAAAGACAGCTGGTTCTATAAAATTCTTCCTCTTTTGGGCATTTGGGAGCCTCTCTGTCCCCTTATCCCTTTGCTGGTGATAACATTCCTCTAGCAAATAGTCAGGAATCTTGCACTTTCCCTTTCTTTCCGTTTCCTATAACCATCCACATGTTTATAATTAATTTCTTTGTAAATACACCTACTTCAAATTACCTTAATTTGAGTGTGCCATCTGTTTCTTGTTTGGACCCTGATTAATACAAATTATTATGTAAGCTTCCAGAAATTTGCTTACTTATAGAAGCTTTTATATATTTTTTCCTGCACAATTAGTAGCATTCTCTGCACAACCTTGTTTTTTTTAGTTAGTAACATATTTTGTAGATTTTTCCATGTTAGCACAATAAAGATTTACTGTGCTAAAATATATGTATACATATAGCTGATGCACTTCTTTGTACAGCAGAAACTAACACAACATTGTAAAGCAATTATACTTCAATTTTAAAAAATAAAGTGAGTTTTAAACAGTGTAAAATTTAGAAGGCTATCAAATGAAAAGTAAAGATTATCTATAATGGAAATGCTTATCATCACCAAAAGAGTTTAATTCATACTCATTTTTAAAAAAAATTTTCCACAACTTCAGGATCTATTGAATGAGAATTTAATGTCACCACAGGATTGAAAATTATTCACCTTCCAGAAAGGAAAGTCATTCTTTTCTTCCAGTCCCATATGTCAATGATTTCCTTTAAAGTAAATCCTTTCATAGCTAACTAGTAAAACAGAGCACATTTACCACCTCAGTAAAGACTGTGTATCACTTGAAAGTAAAAAAAAATCAAGGAGCAGGTGGGCCTCATTACCGCTGGGATGAAGGTTGAACCATATCAAATCAACACATTGTACACCTTAAACTTATACAACAGTATACATGTCAATTATATCTGAATTTAAAAACTTAATTCTTAAAAATAGTGCATATTAGAGTCTACGAAACCACTGCTGATAACACTGATTATGGGTCTTTCCTATAGACTAGTGTATCCTTTGAACAGATAGAATATTTGTCTGGGGTGGGGATGGAATGAGGCCATCTTTGGCTCTGAGAATGGGTTAGCAGGGTGTTTGTCTCCTTTGTTCAACTTTCAGGCATCTGCAAGAATTCTCTTCCTTGTGTAGCTGCCCTTCACTTTCGTAAACTCAGTTTCATGGGAACTTTGAATAAGCCCACCCACATGTTTTCAGTCTCTTGACATCTTAGTAATTCCCATTGATATATTTATTATCAGAATGTTCTAATAAAATCATTGGAATGCCTCTCCAATTACATAAATATTCTGGAGAAGTGTTAAATAGCATTAACAAAAGAAATAAACTATATTGAAATCTACAAGGAATAACATAACTCTGAGAAAAATTATATTTTCACAGAAAATAAAACCATATGGCCAAGTGAGGACCACTTTTCCTTATTTACATTGTCTTATTATTAAATGTTCCGTATGCTATTGTCTGGGAGACTGGAACCACATTATGTTTAAACAGATTCAATCTATTCACTTATTGAAAATGACAAAACAGGACAATTGTTTATTTCCAAAAAAGCATACCATTTTCTCCAGGGTGCTCCTTCTCTCTGTGGGTTCCATCAGTTTTTGGCTAGGAAGTGAGTTTTCTCTGCCCTGGAGGAGTCCACTTCCTTTCGGTTGGCAATTATCCCTTTCTCAGAGTTTATTTCAGCACTAAGATTCAGAAGTCTTGTGGAACTCTATCTCTATGCTTGTATAATTCCTTTTAACATTTTAAAGCTAAATTAGGCTTTTTAAGCCAAAGAAGAATGGGCATTTTCTGTGAATCTCAGTCTGAAAGTATGTCATTGCAAAAACACTGTAACTTCCTACAGAAGCACATTAAAACACTGGATATCATCCTCATTAGGATTGGAATTAGATATGTAATAGAAATGACCATAATGTATTATAAAATAAAGAATTTGATAAGCACAGACCTATATAACTATTGAAAAAATTTAAGATATCTTTAAGATAAAGATGGGCATCGGTGTAATGTACATGTTAATTCTACCAGAGGTCCCAATGTATTGATATTTCAATGTTCACACATGGTTAAGTAAAATATAGAGTCATACTATATCTTAAATCTGACCTAAATTTATGATGGTGTGGTAAGCCTAATAATGCTTCCCAAACCAAAAGTGCCTACCCCATAATCTCTGGAATCTGGGAATACATTGTATATTCATAGTCAGATGTTATTAAGGTTACTGACATTGAAATGGGGAAATTATCCTGGTTTATCCAGGTGGACTCAAAGCAGTCACATGGACCCTTAAAAGTGGAAGAGGGGGACAGAAGAAACTAGTCACAGATGCAGCTGAAAAGGGAGGCAAAAGAATTCAAATTATGAGAAGAACTGGGCCTCCTTGGCTGGCTTTGAAAATGGGGGAAGGGGGCCACTGAGAAGCTGAAAAAGACTACCAGCGGAAAACAAACAGAAAAACAGGGACCTCATTCCTACAAACACATGGACCTCAATCTTCCAATAACCTGAATGTCCCTGGAAACTGATGCTCCCCAAGAGGCTCCAGAAAGGAAGCAAGCCTTGCAGATATCCTTATTTCAAACTTGAAATGTAACAGAGCTGGCTCTTTATTGAATCGATTCCTTTAGGTGTAACCCCTGTGCTCTGTTGCCTGTGCTTGGTCATGCTGGTTTTGCAACTTTGTAAAAGAATGTTGCCTATAGACTGAAATATACAGGGTCGTCCATTCTCAAGGCTCTGACCTTTAAAGGTATAACACTTTTCCTTTTATACAGAGATAAAAGTTGCAGAACAGAGAATAACATCTGTTTTTACTGGAGGTTTATAGGAACATTGTAAACAGACCTTCTTGGATAGCTGCAAGAACAAAGGATTCCTGCACCAAGAAGTTTGCAACAACCAGCCAACACGCCCCGCCCCCTCCCGCGCCCCCCTGCCCCCCTGCCCCACAACCTTTTAGTATAAAAGGAGCCTGAATTATAACTCAGGGAAGATGGGTTTTGGGGACACTAGTCCACCATCTTCTCGGTCTGCTGACTTTCTGAATAAAGTCATTGTTCCTTGCCCCAACACCTCTTCTCTCAATTTATTGGCCACTCCTGCAGCAAGCACAATGAGCTTGAACTCCGTAACAGTAAGACTGAGGCAGACAAGCCAAGTCCACTGACATACAGAACAGTGAGAAAAATTGATGTTGCTTAAGCCACTGAGTTTGTGGTCATTTGCTAAGGCAGCAAAAAAAACCCTAATACAGTAGGTAAGCTTTGCTTGCAATAATTTTAATGGTCCAGATTCTCTTAAATGATCTGATCCATGTTACTTTAAATTTTATTTTATTTTTCTAGTTGTATTTATCTTCTTCAACAGGCAGAGGAGGCCATGCAGTAAGATGTATCACTACCCAATCAAGACAAAAACACATTAAGACAATTGAGTGGTCTTCCAAACTGCATATTATAACTTTCTTTAGTTCATCTACATGGTTTCCTAAAGAGTCAAGATGTTAGTACAGCCTAGCCCCTTTGTCCTTGTTTGTTTTAGGATAGATGGCTATGTAACAAATTTCAGCCAATTCAACACTCTGTGCCTCTGACCCTGTTCCTTGGGTTGTAGGGTGGAGATCTGCTTAAAGTTATGAGGGAAAAGAGAAGGAAGCTAATACACAGAGAAACAACAAAGACAGATGGAGAAACTTAAGGCATTTGAGTCTAAGGTCCAGTTATGCCATAGGCACTGTTCTAAACTTGATACGGGATGATAAATTATTATTTTCTTAAGCTAGACAGAAATGTGTTTTTGTCACTTACAAATGAAAAGAATTAGTGTTGAGTACTGTGTTTTCTTACTGAGGCTGCAACAAATTATTGCACATAGTGACATAGAGCAACACAAATTTATTATGTTACAGCTCTGTTGGTCAGAAATCTGACAAAGTTCTCACTCGGCTAAAATCAAGGTCCAGCAGGGCTATGTCCTTTTTTGGATGCTCTAAGGAAAAATATATTTCCATGTCTTTTCCAGCTACTGGAGGACATCCTCATTCCTTGACTTGTGCCTTCTTTCCTCTATCTTCAAAAGCCAGCAACATTCCATCTTTCTGTGACTTTCTTCCATGGTCACATCTCCCTCTGACTTTTCTTCTGCCTCCCTCTTTCACTTTTAATTATCTTGTGATTACAGTGGGCCCCAAATAATCCAGAATAATCTCTCTATTTTAGGGTCAAATGATTAGTAAACTGAATACCAATTGCAAAGTTAATTCTCCACTTGCCTTGTAACCTAACATATTCACATGTTCTGGGAATTAGAACATGGACAGCCTTGTCAGGCATTACTATGTCTACCATAGGCACTAAGAATACTTAGAGTAATGGTCAAGAGAATTGGCTTTGAAGTACAGAAAAATGGGGCTCATATCCTGCCTCTTCATTTTTGTATGACTTCGGGCATGTATTAATATATTCCGAGCCTCAGCTTTCCCAATTGTTAACCAACCGTAACATAGAGGCAATGGGGGCTACCTTATAGGAGTGCTTTGAAAATTAAATGTGTGAAGTATTTAGAAAAGTGCAAATAGAGTAGTAATACGATAAATGTTTATATAATGTGTTGAATAAGAAAGGAAAATGTCACTGCAATCCTTGCTCAGAGAAAAGAAAGACAGTGACCATGATAAGGGATAAAAACAATAATTCTTCTAACTTCTTGGTATATGTAGTACTAAATAAAAGGGGCAAGAGAGAGAGAAAAACTCCCTTTCATTACCAACCTTATCATTTAAAAGTATCTATTAGGTGAGCTCTTCTAGGCCTAGTGATTCCTTTGGTGAGTTAAGTTGTCCCAAATGGATACTGGAAAAAAAAAAAAAAAAAGAATGACCACTGCTCATAGAAGTAAAAATTGATTTAAAGGATACTTAGTAGTGGCTAGTAAAGTTGAAAAAACTACATACCTTATCTATTAGTTTTCTAGGGCTGCCATAACGAAGCACTGCAAGCTGGGTGGCTTAAATAGAAATTTACTGTTTCACAGTTCTCTCTTCCATGCCTCTTCCCTAGCTTCCAGTGTCTTGCTGGCAATTTTTGGTGTTACTTGTCTTCTAAAAGCATCACCCCTATCTCTGCCTTCATCTTTGCATGATGTCATCCTAGTGTGCAGGTGTCTCTGTCTAAATTTCCCCTTTTTATAAGGACACCAGTCATATTGGATTAGGGTCCACCCTAATGACTCATTTTAATTTTATTTCTCTCTGAAGACCCAATCTGCAAATAAGGTCACATTTTAAGGTACACTTGGGTTTGGGGATTAAACATAAAATTTTAGAGGGACACAATTAAACCTATTAACACCCTATGATAGATATTCCATTTTAGGAATATACTAGAAAAAGTATTGCGTACTTGTAACAGAACATAGGTATAATGATATTCATTTCTATATTGCTTTTCATAGTAAACTACTGAGGAAAAATATCCATATATATGGTAATAGATACTTATTTGCAAGTCTATGTGCACCATATACACAGCATTCAAAATTATCAAGTTTATATGTTTCAAGGTAGATAGATTGCCAAAACACAGTGTTGAGTGGAAAAAACAAGTTACAGAAAGAGAGCTTAGATGTAATTTTTTAAACATACAAAGAAATGGCATGCATTGTTTATGCAAGCATAAAGATTTTTTTAAAAAATTGATGAAACAAACAAAAAAGCAATTTTATGAAAATCAAGCTGGGTCTGGATGGAGGGGAAGTGGGCTGATGAGAGAAACAAAGGCCTCTTTTTTACCTGTAATACCTTATTTCTTTGTTTTAAAAGGTATGAAATATTTGTTTTTAATTTTTATTGGAGTATAGTTGATTTACAATGTTGTGTTAGTTTCAAGCGTACAGCAAAGTGAATCAGTTATACATATACATATACCCACCTTTTTTTAGATTCTTTTCCCATATAGGTCTTTATAGAGTATTGGGTAGTGTTCCCTGTGCTATACAGTAAGTCCTTATTAGTTACCTATTTTATATATAGTAGTGTGTATATGTCAGTCCCAATCTCCCAACTTATCCCTCCCCACCCCTTCCCCCCGGTAACCATAGTTTTGTTTTCTACATCTGTGACTCTATTTTTGTTTTGTAAATAAGTTCATTTGTATAAGAGGTCTGAACAATTAAAAATATATATTGGTAATTCTAATATAATCATATGGTATCTAAATCATTATATTATTTACTTACTTTTCTGAATTTTTAACCTAAGAAAATTTTATAGGAGAAGACAAAATTATATTGATAACTCCAAACCTGGAATTATTAGGTTATGTTTCTCAATTCACATGGAACTCATGGATAAACTATAGCAAATGAGCAGGCTCTTAATATCATTTCTATCTTAAAGCAACCAGCTGTTTATGAAGGCACTAGGTAGATACATTTGCATTTTATTTTACATAAATATACATATAGATTTACTCGATTTGCATACTACTTTAAAGGAGTTTGACATCAAGTATGTAAGGTAAAATAAAATGCTACAACTTTAAAAACTGAATTAAAAGTTCAATTTTCAAGTCCAAAATTAAAACAGAATTTTAGAAGAAGCCCATCACAATAATGTTTTGAGGGATGATGTGGAAGTATTTCTCTCCTGGATAGCACAACTGGGAGGAAGAAAAAGAATAAATAGATTATTGGGGGGAAGTTAGGAGGAAGTATAGTGTAGTGGCTGAGCACAGGTGTTAGAACTTCCTCCTGTCTAAGTGGATGTTAAACCCATCAGTTTTCTCATCAATAAAAAATAGGCTAATAAAGATGGATACATCTTAAAGCTACAGACAGTCTTATTGAAACAGTTTGTGTTAAGAACCTGGCACAGGGCTTCCCTGGTGGCGCAGTGGTTGAGAATCTGCCTGCCAATGCAGGGGACACGGGTTCGAGCCCTGGTCTGGGAAGATCCCACGTGCTGCAGAGCAACTAGGCCCGTGAGCCACAATTACTGAGCCTGCGCGTCTGGAGCCTGTGCTCCGCAACAAGAGAGGCCGCGATAATGAGAGGCCCGTGCACCGCGATGAAGACTGGCCCTCACTTGCCGCAACTAGAGAAAGCCCTCGCACAGAAACGAAGACCCAACACAGCCATAAATAAATAAATAAATACATAAATAAATACATAAAAGAACCTGGCACAAGGTAACTCTTTTTTAAAAAAAAATTAGATGTTGACCTGTTCATTTGATATTCCAAGAAACCAGTGCATCATTTTCTGGACTGTGGCATGGAACTGACTACAGAATACCTTAGAGACTGTCAAGGAAAAAGAAATCTGGATGTAGGTAAGGAGAGATTTTATTCAAATAGACTATTGTAATAGGGAGAACACTCCCAGGGTAAGATCTATGCTTGTCTCAAAGGCTAGGCAGAAAGGACTCTTGTCCATAGAGGAGTAAATTAGGCTGGAAAGAAATGGGTGTGGGGGAATGGGATGAACAGATAGCATGATCTGATAGTTGAGTCAGTAATGTTTTTCCCTGAGGCCAGTCAATTCTCAGGAGACCCCATTAAGGAGGAGCTGTTCCCAATTCCAATACTTTCTTAAATTCAAGGGTGAGCCAAGGTCTAAGGACCTGTGAGGAGGAAAGAAGACTGACTAAAATTGGCCAAGTTAAGTTAGAAGATATCTTGTCTAAATTGGTCGGGTCAGATAAAAGCAAATGAGTGAAATAAAAAACAACAACAAAAAAACAAACAAAAAAACCCAAAACCAACTTATAGCAGAAGCTGATTGATCCAAATGTGAGTATAATTGATTACAATTTGGAAAACACTTTTCCTAAAAAATACTTTTATGTGTACCCTTCTTAAAAGCAAGCAAATTAAATTAACACAGATTTTGTTCATTAGCAAATAGTGCTGGATTTATATTCCATTAAAGGTGTTAAAATGCAAAGAAAAATGAAGGTAATTTTTCTCTCTAAATGTTGGTTCCAAATTATTGGCTCAACATTTATTATAGTGATTTTAATCGAGACTTGATAAAGATGCATTTTGATTATTCCATGCCACTTCATGCCATGAAAAATCTTACTCTTTCTATGTCAGACCTCTGTGTCTGACTCCCAGGTTTATCACTGGCACGTTTTATCTTGTAAATTATATATCATCCCTTTGACATTACGTTTTTATAGATGGCAGAAAGGAAAGAGAATGCTGGTTTTGGAAAATGTAAGTCTTTGTTTAAACATGGAGAAATTTAGTTCAGAAGGTAGGAAATATGAGAATAGTTATAGAGGCATAAAAAGTAAATGGAGCTAAATGAATTTGGGGATGTTCTCTCTCTGCCTCTCATGCATGAACTCAATATTTAACTCAGTGACTGTATTTTATTTTGCTTCTAAGTTTTACTTTCACAATTAAAAATAGTTTTAAATATTAATGGAAATAACCATTAATGTATTAACCATGTTATTGAATTTTATAAAATATGCAAATAAACTCAATGCAAATATAATTTCCCAGTATAAACAAAATAGGGTATAATCATTCATTCTCCTATTACAAAAAAAGCTCCAAGAGGTTATAAAAAACTAAAAAATAGTATACAAAGGAGAATAAAAAGCACTAGTAATATATATGTAATCTAAGAGTTCCTTTTAGTAAAAATTTCAGAAAAGTACTTTATACATTTTATTATATATAAACTGGATTTCGAACCGTTTCCTATCTTGACCTTGACTTCTGAAATCTTAGCCTCTATTTTAGAATTCTGAAATCCTAGCTCTATATTATTCATGTTTTCTATATCTTCCTTACTAGTTTAGAATAGACCTATGTGATTATGTAATTTTTTTGTTGTTTGTTTTTTGTGACATCTCAGTTTCCTGACCAGAGATCAAACCTGTGCCCCCTGCTGTGGAGTCTTAACCACTGGATGGCCAGGGAAGTCCCATGATTATGTAATTTTTAACAAGCTAAGTTATTGGCCCTTAATGTATGGTTGTAGAGAACTATTACATCACATTTGAATTACGAACGTGGAATTCCTACTATTTTATGCTGAAAGAAGTATGAAGCATAATTCCTCCTTTCTCTGTTTGAATGGCTTTCCTTTCACTAATAATCTGGACTTTTTATTTGTTATTTGGTTGATTTGTTTGAAGTAAAAGATGAAGTGATAGCAATAATAGAATAAAAGCAAATAAACCCTAAGAGGAAACCACTCTATTGTCTAGATTTAGGTCACTTGATGCACAACTTCCTTGTCCTCTTATCTAATTCTCCTTTAATGCAAAACCTTTGTAGCTCTGGGCTTTTTTGAAAAAGCAAAATAGAACTGAAGTGGACTTAGAGCTTTTCTTCTAAGTGGGAAGTATTTGTAATGTAAGTATGATGGGCAACCATGCCTTTGAGGTCTCTTGATGACACTCTATAAATAATCTGGCTGAATAAAAGAATCTTGAATTAGTGGTAAAATGCTCAATGTGGAAGCAGCCACCTTAAGAGTTCCAGGTAAATCTCTTAGGGTCTCTACCTCAGGAGAGCCAAGGCAAGCTTCAGGGACTGGCAAAATGCCTTATAGATTTGTTTCTATAGATCTATACATGAGATGATTAGCTTAACACAGCAAGTAGAAAATGGGCCATACTCACTTTTTAATGGTAGTTCAATTTAACCAATATTTGTTAAACACCTTGTATATGTCAGACACTAATAGGTGCTTGGTATCCTAACATAGTTCAGTTTATTCAAATGCAAACGATAGCTATACCAAAAGAGACTTCCAATTCACATTAAATTACACAATGTAAATACACACAGGTTACTAAGGAAGCACAGGACTGGGCTCCAGTCTAGCCTGAAGTCAGGGACAGTTTCCTGGATGAGATGGTGCTTGAGGAGAAGTAGAGAAAAATACAGATGGGTAGCCCTTCAGTTACTAGAATTAACTCCCTTTATCATTTTCCTAATTATTTCCATGACTACCATTTTACAATAAATGCTTGGCATTTGTAAATTTCTTATGTGTTAAGTCCAGGTCTTGAGGAGTGACCCTAAAGGTTTATGAAAAATCTAATAATAAAGTTAAATTGCTTGCTGATAGGAATAATTGAAAACTCAAGTGAAACTAGTTTAAATAATAAAGGAAGTAATTTCAGACTATCATGCATTCTTTAGAATTTTTGTTTTTTGTATTGCTTTATTTAGCTCTGTGCTCTGTGTCCTCTGCTGCTGCCTTTTTTTATATGAATGTTTCAGACTCAGGTAGTTTTTCCTGGGGCAGTAAAATGATTTCAACTGCTCCAGTTCACCCATTTGTACAACAAACGGTCTAGAAGAAGAAAGAGCTTATCTTACTCCAACCATCAGGTATAAATCCTGGACATCAAGATTAATGTTCCAAGTTAGGTCCACCTGGGAAACAATCCCTCTAGATGGAAAAAAGCACAGAGAGATTTGATTAAGTTTAGGTTAGTGCCATCCCTGAAACAATCACAGGGACAAAAGAATGGGTTTATGCAATTGGTTTAGAAGACGCATCAGCTTTTGGCTCTAGAGTAGGATGTGGAGTGAGATGCAATCTGGGCAAGTGGAGATTAGTGAGGGAGAGTGGATGCCTCAGCTCCTGGAAGAGCTGAGACATCTTCCCAGCACCTGCATTGAAACTTCTCTTTACTGTCCTCTGCTGATCTTGTATTCAACACCTATCAGCATATATTTTCTAAGCTTTCGTATGTGGAAACTAATATGCTGCTTTGGTATAGGTGAACTAGAAGATTGGAAAGTCTCCAGGTGTATCACTTATGAATATCTATGAACTTCAATACTCAGATGTGTTTTTCAACACCACTAAGCAATTATCCAATTCTCAGGGGACACTGTATCCTACAATCTAACTCAATTCTGATAGTATCTACCCAAAAGATAGCATCACAGGTTAAGCACACAGCCCAACAAAATTGCCCCACCCCCACCCCACCATTTCAGCCACCAATCACAAGTCCATATTGTCACATATGCTTCTGAGCAACTGGCTATAAATCAGAAATTCCTATGATCCCTTCCTGGGGGCAACTAATCTGCAAGAGCAGCTCACAGAACTCAGAGAAACATTTACTTACATTTACCATTTATTATAAAGAATATTATCAAGAATACAGATGATAGCAAGATAAAGAGCTACATAGGGAGAGGTCTGCAGAACTTGGATGTGCCCCCCTCCCAGCATGTGAACATATTCACCAATATAGAAGTTCATTTAAACTCCTTGTTCAAGAGTTTTCATGAGGCTTAATCTGTAGCCCTACCTCTCTCCTTCCCAGGGTCAGGACGGTGCTGAAATTTCCAACCATCTAATCACTTGCTCTTTCTGGCGAACAGCTCCATTCTGAAGCTGCACCCCACCCTAGGTTACCTCTTTAGATAAATTCAGGTGTGCTCAGGAAATCAAAGGGTTTTAGTAGCTCAGTGCCAGGAAAAGGTAAAAAAAGAACCTTTTCCATTATTTCTTATGCCTCAAATACTTATATTTAATTTTAGAAAACTGGTTTCTAAGTTGAAAGTGGCATACATTCCAAGACTGACTCCTTCATTAGGCTTTCAATTGCCGCCACAATAAATTACCACAAACTTGGTTGCTTAAAACACCACATTTTTTCTTCTAAACTTGTGTGTGTGGGTTAGAACTAGAACGTGTGTAAAAAGGCTAAAATAAAGGTGTCAGCAGGGCTGTGTTTCTCTTTGGAGGCTCTAAGGAAGAATCTATTTTCTGCTCATTTAGGTTGTTAGCAGAATTTAATTGTTCCTTGTAGTTGTAGGACTGATGTCCCCATTTTCTTGCTGGCTGTAAACTAAGGGTTGTTTCCAAATACTAGAGGCTGCCACATTCCTAGACTCATGCCCTCCTTTCTCTGTTTTCAAAGCCAGTAATAGAGGGTCAGATCTCACTCATTTTGAATCTTTCTGACCCTCCTCACTCAGGAAAGATTCTCTACTTTTAAATAGAGATTAATATGATCTAATATGACTAGACTGGGCTCACCGAGATAACAGAGGATAATCTCCTCATCTAAAGGTTCCTAAACTTTATCCCATCCACAAAGTCCCTTTTGCCATATTTACAGGTTTGTGAGATTAGGATATGGACATCTTTGGGGGCCCATTATTCTGCCTACCTTAATACCCTAATCTTCACTTTATTTCCAGGGTGACCTCCTTAAAATTATTACAGTTACTATATCAGTTAGGGTTCTGCAGAGAATAAAGCCAATGTGTCATGGTTGTTGGAGTGTCTTTGTTTGCCTAGGGGCCTTGATAGTCTAAGAGTGATTTAGTGCAGGGACTTTGGGTCATGTGGTATCTCCTTGCCATCTTGAGAGGCTAGAGTCTGAGATCAGTCATGTGGTCAGTCAACCATGATTATGCAATGGAACACCAATAAAAATCTCAAAGCTCAGGTGAGCTTCTCTGACTGGCAACACTCTGGGTGTATAGTCACGCATCCCTAAAGGGAAAGTAACACTGTCCACTGTTCCACAGGGAAAAAGCTTGAAGTTTCAGAGCTGGAACTTGCCTGGACTCTGCTGTATGCAGTTCTTCCCTTAGTGAATATAAATTTGTATCCTTTACGGGTAATACACCATAACCATGGGTATAACTGCTTTCAGTGAGTTCTATGAGTCATTCTAGCAGATTAATGAGTCTCACAGTGGTCTTGGGAACCCCCTAATTTGCATTTGATATCAGAAATGAGTATAGTCTTGTGGGCAGGGCTCCTTTAACTTTGCAGCTCTCCACTGATAATCTTTACTTTCTTTTATTTACTTACTTATTTATTTTTGGGTGTCTTGGGTCTTCGTTTCTGTGCGAGGGCTTTCTCTAGTTGCGGCGAGCGGGGGCCACTGTTCATTGCGGTGCGCGGGCCTCTCACTGTAGCGGCCTCTCTTGTTGTGGAGCACAGGCTCCAGACGCGCAGGCTCCGCGGCATGTGGGATCTTCCCACACCAGGGCTCAAACCCGTGTCGCCTGCATTGGCAGGCAGATTCTCAACCACTGCGCCACCAGGGAAGCCCCAATCTTTACATTTCTTAATCCAGTATTTTACCATCTGGTATCTATATCTAGTCCCAATCTAATTTCTAAGCTTCCCCAAACATGTACCCTCTGTTCTAGGCAAAAGGCTTCAAAGTGATCCTGGCTTTTTCTCTGCTGTGGTGTATGATTGGTGTAAAGTCCCATGTTGTTCATACTTCTTTTTGTACACACCTTCGGTAGCCCCTTCCCATAGTGACTTGACTTAGGGCTTACCATGTTATTTGACTTGGCTAATGGGCAACAGACAATATGATACAAACAGAGACTTAAAAAGTACTTGCATTTCAGGATTTGCCCTGTTGCTGTTTTTAAAACCCCTGTGCTGCCATGTGAATAAGCCTGGGCTAGCCTGCTGGATAATGAGAGGCATGTGGTGACCCAGTTGCTCCTGTGGCCCCTGTCAACCAGTAGACTTGTAAATGAGGCCACATTAGATTATATAGCAGTCAGCTGATCTGCCAGCTAAACACAGGTGCATAAACAAGCCCAGCTGACATCATGTCCCAAATGTCAAGAAGGGACTGGAATTAACTGGTATTGATACATGAACAAGTGACTTACAGTGGAAAAAGAGTATAAGGGAGATGCTCCATATGTTGGTCATGTTGATACCAAGGAGGTTATGCAAGGAATGGGGACGGAAACAGCTGACCTCAGCCCACTGAATGAACGGAACTTGTGTTGACTGGAAGACATATGGTTCCTTGTATAAAGGGAATACTGGATAAATGAGTTTCTTATCCATTACAGTTGCTCATACATTTGGAGTTGGATTTGTAATTTGTAGGATCTGCAACAGTGCAACATTATCTTAAGCAGACATATATAAAAAATAGGTTGTTTAAAGAGGTTCAGCCGTATTCCGATTAGATTCACAACCTGATCTACCAATTTTTATCATGGCTCCTTTAAATAGGGATCATGCTTGCAACCCTTTAGAGGACAAAGAACAGTGGTTTCTTGCTAATGGACTATTGCATCAGTGAATACGTTAGGAATAGTAAGGTAGATATGGCACATTAATGTGTAGATGAGTTTTGTCTAGTGCAATCTGCAATATATTTTAAGTCTGTGCTTAAAATTGTAATTCAAGTCTTTGTAAAACTTAAATATTCAAGACTACTGCATGAGATCAAAGCCTCCCTGTTAAAGATTGAACCGTGTCTCTCCAAAGTTCATATGTTGAAGCTCTAACCCCAATGTGACTATAATTGAAGATAGTGCCTTTAGGGGGGTAATTAAAGTTAAGTGAGGTCATAAAGGTGGTATCTAAACCGAATAGGACTGATATCCCAAAAAGAAGAGGAAGAGACACCAGAGATATCTCTCTCCTCTCCACATAAGCACAGAGGGAAGGCCATATGAGGACACAGCAAGAAGGCAGCCGTCTGCAATCCAAGGAGAGAGGTCTCCCCGGACACCAACTCTGCTGTTACCTTGATCTTGAACTTCCAGCCTCCAGAACTATGAGAAAAATAATTTCTGTTGTTGAAGCCACCCAGTCTTTTGTACTTTGTTATGGTAGCCTGAGCAGAGTAATACATTCTTTCTCAGTTAAAGCAGATCTTTATATTTTCCTCATGGGCTCTGGCTTTTTACTCATTCCATTTTACTTTGTTGTTGTAAGGAAGTACATGATGGTTGTCTTCCTGGAACCTAATTAGAGTCTGTAAATCATTTTAATTAGACCTTTTAATGAAATATTGAGTAATGGAAAATTCGTTATGGCCAAACCCTATAAAAATGATAATTAGGAGTTTACTAATCCTTCAATAATGTTTATGCTTGTTTTATGTGCTTAAAATAAACTAAGTGATAAATATTATTTTTTAAACTCCAAGTACATTCTGAACATTTGTGTCTAGACTTAGAAAAATTGAGAGCAAATTGAAATGAAGACAAATTTCTATGTAAGGTACATTAGGGTCTGCATGGTTTTGCTTTGCATGCACTTGAAAATTAATATTATTGGAAAATGGAAAAGCAGTGGGACCCTAAGGTAAACTATGGACTTGGGGTGATTATGATATATCAATGTAGGTTCATCAATTGTAACAAATATACCTCTCTGGAGAGGGGTAAGCTATGCATCTGTGGGGCAGGAGATATATGGGAAATCTCTATATCTTCCTCTCAATTATTTTTCTGTGAATCTAAAACTGCTCTAAAAATTATATATGTATGTATATATATCAACCCATTTCACTAATTCAGAAATTTCACAAAAGCAACTAATAGTCTCATAATGACAATGGCATGCATTGATAATGTTAAATTTTCACCGACCAAAATTAAGAGTGCCATAAGCCATAGGGAGAATAAAAAAGCAATACGTAGTATAGTTATTACCATGCAAATAAGTAGATGGCCATTATTCCTAAGACTGTTTTGTCATTGTAGTTATTCTAAAACGCATATCAGGTCTGAATTGTTGTTTTTTTTGATATTGAGCTCCATGAGCTGTTTGTATATTTTGGAGATTAATCTTTTGTCTGTTGTTTCATGTGCAAATATTTTCTCCCATTCTGAGGGTTGTCTTTTCATCTTGTTTATCGTTTCCTTTGCTGTACAAAAGTTTTTAAGTTTAATTAGGTCCCATTTGTTTATTTTTGTTTTTATTTCCATTACTCTAGGAGGTGGATCAGAAAAGATCTTGCTGTGGTTTATGTCAAAGAGTGTTTATCCTATGTTTTCCTCTAAGAGTTTTATAGTGTCTGGTCTTACATTTAGGTCTTTAATCCATTTTGAGTTTATTTTTGTGTATGGTGTTAGGGATTTTTCTAATTTCATTCTTTTACATGTAGCTGCCCAGTTTTCCCAGCACCACTTATTGAAGAGGCTGTCTTTTCTCCATTGTATGTACTTGCCTCCTTTGCAAATGAAAACTTCAATGAGGAATCACCTCACACCAATCAGAATGGCCATTATCAAAAAATCTAAAAACAGTAAATGCTGGAAAGGGTGTGGTGAAAGGGAACCCTCCTGCACTGTTGGTGGGAATGTAAATTGATACAACCACTATGGAGAACAGTAAAAAACTAAAAATAGAACTACCATATGAACCAGCAATCCCACTACTGGGCATATACCCTGAGGAAACCATAATTCAAAAAGAGAAATGTACCACAATGTTCATTGCAGCACTATTTACAATAGCCAGGACATGGAACCAACCTAAATGTCCATCGCCAGATGAATGGATAAAGAAGATGTGGCACATATATACAATGAATATTACTCAGCCATAAAAGGAAATGAAACTGAGTTATTTGTAATGAGGTGGATGAACCTAGAGTCTGTCATACAGAGTGAAGTAAGTCAGAAAGAGAAAAACAAATACCGTATGCTAATACATATATAGAGAATCTAAAAAAAAAAAAAAAAAGTACTGATGAACCTAGTGGAAGGACAGGAATAAAGACGTAGACATAGAGAATGGACTTGGGGACACAGGGGAAGGGGGAAGCTGGGGCGAAGTGAGAGTAGCATCGACATATATACACTACCGAATGTAAAATAGTTGGCTGGTGGGAAGCAGCAGCATAGCACAAGGAGGTCAGCTCAGTGCTTTGTGATGACCTAGAGAGGTGGAATAGGGAGGATGGGAAGGAGGCTCAAGAGGGAGGGGATATGGATATATATGTATGCATATGGCTGATTCACTTTGTTGTACAACAGAAACTAACACTGTATTGTGAAACAATTATACTACAATAAAGATCTATTAAAAAAAAAACACACATTTTATGCACCAATGAAATTAAAACTTCTGTCTCAAAAATGTAATTTCTGAGATTTCTGACTATATCTTAGTGGGAAAGAAGATGAAATGGGTTAAAAAATGATTTCCTGCTAAGAGTGATTGGAAATGTTGTAGATTAGTGAGAATGGTGCATAATAGAAATGTTAGGAGTAAAAGGAATAGTTTACTCATGAATCACTGTGGTAAAAAGGCCTCTAAGAGGGGAAGGAACTGGTCAGTGTCTCAGGAAACAAGTGAGATATGGGGAATTTATATTTAAAGAGACTTTCTCTTCAGAGGAGGGAAACCGATAAGCAGTGAAGTTATATATTCTAGAATAAGAAGAGTAAAATTCTGCCTAAGGTTTTGGCTGATTGGGTAATAGGAACTGGGTAAAAATCTGCATAAAACCACACAACTATTTTCAACCCAAGCTCCTGTTAACACCTAGACAAGAAAGGCTTACTGTATTGGGATCCAAAGTTCCCTGTCTAGGGTACACATTTCTTCACTTTTATAGCATCCTGTGTATACATTCTCATAGGTTCTACCACATTGCATTGAAATATTTTTTTCTAAATTCTTGTTGTTCTTATAATGTCATATTCCTCCAAACACTAATGAGTAAGATTTATTTCATTGTCTTTCCAGCACAGGCACATGCACATGAACTGGTGGTCAATAGGTGCCCAATCAGTGTTTAGAGAAGTAAACTGTAAATTCATCCTGTAATTAACTAAACAACTATTTCCCCATCCCCTTTGGACATAATATAGAGAAATGGTATTTTTATAGAATTTCAAAGACATTAGATTTAAAGAATGAAGACACCTAAAATCCAAAAGGGTGGTAGAGATAAGTGGGCAATCTACTTCTTCCTCTTTTAAAATATTTTTAGCCATGGTATTTTATAACTTTATACTTATTAATCTATTTATTAAACCAAATTTTTTGATTTTTGAGTTCTGAATGAACTTTTGCACTAACAATTGATTTAGTTATTGGCTTTTTATATGTATGCTTATCTGTAAACAAATATAAATCTCTACTTGTATTCTATGCTTCTAGCCTTTACTATACTGTATACTGTTAATATGTTGAGTGAATCATTAACTGAAGTACTTAAATGTCAGGATCAAGTATTTCAATGACATTAATTAAAAATTAAAAAAACAAAACTCACTACTTCTTAAGCCAGCCCTCTTCAATTTATGAAATAGTCTAGGTTTTTATAGAATGGTGAAATCTGTTTTCTCTTTTCATTTCTTTTTATTCTTTAAATATTTGTTTGCTTGTTTAATTTTATTTCTTTTATTGTGAATTATTTAAAAATTTCCAATAAATATTTGAAATATAAAAATACTCATACTATACAAGTCCTCTAATATTATTGTTTCAGATTATACAATATATATGGGTGCGTATTAATTGAAACTAAACCTACGGATACAGGAGGAAAAGGTTAGCTGGGTACACTTTCATCAGATTATTACCTCACTCCATTCCTCCCCAGAATTAACCATACCTTACATTGGTTGTTCATTCTTCCATCAGTCATAATTTATTTCTTCAAACGAATATTTGCTGAGTGCCTATTGTAAGCCAAGCATTCTCTTAGACACTGTATGGCATGCAGAGGACAGCATTGATACAATTTACAAAAATAACATAAGTGTATGTAATCATAAAAATGTATGTTTTCATGGCTTTGAAATATTTAAATGATAGAAACATATATATATTTCTATTTCTCTTATATTTTCAGCAACTTTTAAAATTGTTTTCTAAATTTAAAGTTTTTGAGAGGTTTACAGGTAAAAGACATTCCTGTGGGAAGCTAAAAGAAAAGGAAAAGAGTGAATCTGGCCATATATATTTGCTTAAGTATACATTTTGTCAGTAGTGGAGAAAAGATACACTAGCATGGAGGGAAGTGCTGTGCTAGTTGGTTTTAACACACATTCCTAAGCCTCATTTCTGATATTAACGTTGTTTATATTTGCTTATTTCCACTTGTAACTTTTGTTATTTTACTATTGTATATTTTCTTACAAGTGGCCTTAAATATTTCCTAAAATTAGATTGAAGAGGAAAACTAATAAATTAAGCATTAACATATATGTATGTATGTATATATATATAATATGTATTACACACACACACACATATATATATATATTTTTCCCCCTCTTTTTCTTGCCTTTAAAGGGATTATTTCTGCCAGTGAAAGTCACACTACCAGGAATATATGTGGACCAGATAGGATCATATTACATCTAATTTTATTATTATCGTATTATTTTATAAATCCCATACTGAAATGAGTGATCCGGAGTCTTAGCTGCTAATCAGCAAGAGACAGATTAAATAATATCTAAAATATGCAGTCTGTTTTATGGCTCTACTGAAAACAATGACTTTCTGAAATTTTTTTATTTTTAAATTTCAT
The DNA here is from genome assembly GCF_009873245.2 of Balaenoptera musculus. Taxonomy (NCBI): domain Eukaryota; kingdom Metazoa; phylum Chordata; class Mammalia; order Artiodactyla; family Balaenopteridae; genus Balaenoptera; species Balaenoptera musculus. The sequence goes on along the minus strand of NC_045789.1, from coordinate 86,051,755 downwards.
AAGCTGCTTGCTATAACATTTCAATGATGTTTTTCATGATTTTGAAATTAAACCATTTACTAAAATGATTAAATTTAGAATGATTTTTTTCAGCTTTGAAACCTATCCTTTAAAACAGTGCAAATCCATATTATGATTAAATAAGCAGGCTAAAAGGTGTGAGGAGAAAACTATTTATTGTATTCATATATTGGCAGTCTTTTAATTATACAACTGGTGAAACCAGAGGAATTGTTTGCTCTTTTTTCCTTTAATAGAACAATTTTGAGAATCAAAAACAGTGATGGTCTTTGCAAAACAAAGAACTGATTACATGTTTAGTCAATAAATAAAGAATGGCTGGTTACATGTTATGTTTTGTTCATTTATTTCCCCAGCTGCATTTACAAGGCTTCCTTTGAAACTGCAGTAAAATGAGATGGTCTCTGGGTAGAGAATAGAGAAAATAGTGTTTTCTCTTTTCATAATGGTCCAACACTGCAGTGCCTGATGTACAAGCAGGCTCTGAGTTGCAAGGCGATGAGGGCACAAAGGAAAGATTTCCTATGGTGGAGGTTATAATCTACTTTAAGAAGGTTCTCAAATGAGAGGGACTAGCCTGGATGTGTGCACAAGGGGCAGCCTGTGGCAGGTGTTGAAGGAAGGGCTGCTAGGAAATGTGCAAATAAGAGAAAAATAGGAAGAAAGACTATGACCTTCCAATTTTTTCCTTTCTCAAGGATTCTATCCACCATCCTCTTAACAAACGTATCTGCTAACATTTCCTGGTCATTTATATAAGAAAACCAGCACAAGGACCTAGTCAGGAAAAGTGTCTAGCCTAGGACAGGACCTCACACCAACTCTCACAGTCATTCGTGACCAGAAGAAAGCTTCAGCCTGTCACCCTGACTTCATTTGAGCTTGGATATCAGAGTACTCATGTTGGAGAAGAAAGCATCTAGCTCATTTGCAGTAAAGTGAACTGTGTTTGAATATTGTGCTAGAAAACCTACCGGTTTTCTGCCATTGGCTGAATTAAAGTTGCCCTCTTAGCTCTCAACAGCTCTGTTCATTCGAAGGTAGACTAAGGAGAGAAAGGATCATTTTACCAAATGGACTTTGGTCCCACTACAAATCTGTAGTTTCTGCGTGAAATACTGAGGCTCAGCACTGAAGCAGAGTCTGAACTGGAGAAAGGAAGGAAATGACCCTACTGTAAGCCAGGGGGACTCAGCTTACTTCTTTCTGGTTTAGCGGAAGGTGTCAAACACACAAACAATGAAACAAGGTCTTCACAAAATAAATGAATAAATAAATAAATAATAATAATAAGATTAAACATGTTAACTGCTTGTTTGACCAAAAAACAAACATGAATTAAGCTGAGCAGACTGTAAGTGCACGCACGTGCTCACACCCACCCTCCCACGCACACACACACACAAAGACATTTTCCTGATCAGAGAGACTGTAGCAGTAGTTTAACTACTAACATAGTTCCTTTTCTGTATTTTATGATTTATATTCAAGAGATATTTTTCTGGGTGACTTAAAACTGAGAAAAGAAAAAGACACATACATACCTAAGATAATATAACATGGACAAAGTTTTTTGCTGAATATTTTCAATATTCTTGTCATTAGAAAATTTGAGAAAATAACAATGATCTGAATCCTTTTTTTCCCATTTCTTTTGTGTTTCTTTTTCTTGCCTTCCTCCCTTTTCGATAGTAGACTTGCTCTTTTTGTACTATCGGTTCTACAAGGAGAATCCTACATATTTTTTCAAGTGTAATCAAAAACTTTTTTGATAATATGCTATTAGATTTTTATATTTGCACAAGCACATATATATGCATATATATCCAGCTGTACATTGAATAGACATAATGGTTAATTTGAAAAATTTAAAAGACTTGGGATTGTATTAGATATTGTATATAGCTGGTCCATTTAAAACTGATTTTTTGGAACAAATACCATTCCATCATAGAGGTCTGTGAAGCTGAGATCTGAGATTTCAAGTAAATGCAATTTTTCTACATTTTTGTGAGAATCAAAGATTTTCATTGTGATTCAAACAAGAATGACAAAGGTGACTTAAGGGTTTCATTTTTGGACTTTGCAGGGAGTGCTCTCTTTGTTACATAGCCTTAAAGATCTCTCTTTCTATAAATCTGACAGTAGATTATTTGCCTTAAATCTAAGAGGCCTAACCATTTGGAATTTAAAAGTCCTGCATCAGTCTGACTTGGGATCATACTGGGATGAGTCAAAAGGCCAGACACTATCTCATTGGGAAAGAAAAATTATCATGTCTGAGTACCAGGAATAACGATTCTAAATATGGATGGGTCTCACTCATTCAACATTTCATTGATGGTCAAGTGACACATGTAGGGTTGGCTCAACCTCTACAGCTAGAACCTTAGGTCTTTGGGAAGATGTAGGTTTGTGAAGATAAATGACATATCACTTTTTGGGAATGAATGGAATTTCTAATTCAGACAGGAACCTTTCAGAAATCTTAACCATTACATCAATTTTTTTCTTAAGTGTTTTATTCTCTTCATCCAACAAAAGCCACAGCAACACGGCAACCCACTGCCCTCACACATATTTATTCTTGATATTAATTTTCATACATTTGCATTTAAAATATCACTATAAATATCCATATTTTATCCCTTTGACAATTATATTTGCAGTTTTTTTATGAAGAACTATTGCAAACAAATGGAAAATAACTTAGTTTAAGCAAAAATTAAGAGAACATGTATATTAAAAAGAGATTCTCAGAACTGCATAAAATAAATGATGTAATATTTTCTATTTATAGCTCCTCGCTAAGGCAATAGACTAAGTGCAAATGACAGAGTCAACAAAAACAAGATAATATATTGCTATTGCCAATATCTTTGGTGTTACATAATTGGCTACCTTTCACACCATTGCCATAGGAGAAGCATCTCTAAAGATGTACTTCTGCACTGCTTTCTGTCCCAGAAGCCCTTGGAGTAAAATTAAGGAAAATTGATATTCAGAGAAAGGAAAGGTCTTTTGGATTGTTTACATGGTCTAAGAAAATAGGATGATGTGTTGTTTATGTAGTGAATTTTGGTATCTCCTTGGTCAATCACAAAATAAATTTTCTAACAACACTGTCTCTGAAATCCTAAACTGAGATTGCCCTGTGACAGTGATGAATAAAAATACATGTACATGTACACATGAGGTAAAAACAAACTCTTAAAATAAAAGTAGTAAATTTAAGAGGTTAACAAAAGTGGCAATACCAAGGTTAATTATTTTATGCCTTATTATTCTCTTATTTGGGGAATAGGCTTCCAGGTGTCTGCTCCTCTGGTGAGACGGGACCAGGAGACGCTATCCTCAGCTCCTTGCCTGGGTGGGCAAGTCAGGCTCTAGGACTGGCAGAAATCCTCGTTTGAGTGTCCCACTGAGTTCCCCGGTCAGAGTGCTGCAGCTGAGCAGAGCACCTGCTTGGGACTACAGCTTGGGTGCTGCAGAAGCCTTCTTAGAATCTGGCATGTTACCACTTTGGGATCGTTGGGCAGCTGCTCCTAACTTGGCCACATGAAGGCTCAGACTGTCCCAGTCTCTGAACTGAAGAGAACCAACACTATTAGCATATCTCTCACCACCATGAACGCAAGGTATTTCAATGAAGAGTATCAGGAGGACATCTACAAATCCCAGATTGGCATGTGCAAGTTCTGAGGAATGGTGGAATAACCCAATGTATCTGGCTGACCTTTGGAGACAGCTGAGACAGCGCTACAACAGGGCAGTGGCTGACAATGAACTCATAGGCCATCTTCTCCAGCCATGTGGCTGACAGGGTCTTGGTGCTCTGGCTGGCTTTCAGGGCTGAGCCTCTGAGGTGGGAGAGCTGAATTCAGGACACTGGAACACCAGAGACCTCCCGGCCCCACATAATATCAATTGGCAAGAGCTCTCCCAGAGATCTCTCTCTCAATGCCAAGACCCAGCTCCATTCAACGACCAGCAAGCTCCAATGCTGGACACCCCATGCCAAACAATTAGCAAGACAGGAACACACCTGCACCCATTAGCAGAGAAGCTGCCTAAAATCATAATAAGTTCACAGACACCCCAAAACACACCACTGGACACATTCTGGCCCAAAAGAAAGACAAGATCCAGCCTCATCCACCAGAACACAGGCACCAGTCCCTTCCACCAGGAAGCATACACAACCCACTGAACCAACCTTACCCACTGGGGGCAGACACCAAAAACAACAGGAACTATGGACCTGCAGCCTGCGAAATGGAGACCCCAAACACAGTAAGTTAAGCAAAATGAGAAGACAGAGAAACACACAGCAGATGAAGGAGCAAGGTAAAGACCCAGCAGACCAAACAAATGAAGAGGAAATAGGCAGTCCACCTGAAAAAGAATTCAGAGTAATGATAGTTAAGATGATCCAAAATCTTGGAAAAAGAATGGAGAAAACGAAAGAAACGTTTAACAAGGACCTAGCAGAACTAAAGAGCAAACAAACAATGATGAACAACACAATAAATGAAATTAAAAATTCTCTAGAAGGAATCAATAGCAGAATAACTGAGGCAGTAGAACGAATAAGTGACCTGGAAGATAAAATAGTGGAAATAACTACCGCAGAGCAGAATAAAGAAAAAAGAATGAAAAGAATTGAGGAGAGTCTCAGAGACATCAGGACAACATTCAATGCACCAACATTTGAATTATAGGGGTCCCAGAAGAAGAAGAGAAAAAGAAAGGGACTGAGAAAATATTTGAAGAGATTATAATCGAAAACTTAACTAATATGGGAAAGGAAAGAGTCAATCAAGTCCAGGAAACACAGAGAGTCCCATACAGGATAAATCCAAGGAGAAACACACCAAGACACATATTAATCAAACTATCAAAAATTAAATACAAAGAAAAAATATTAAAAGCAGCAAGGGAAAAACAACAAATAACATACAAGGGAATCGCCATAAGGTTAACAGCTGATCTTTCAGCAGAAACTCTGCAAGTCAGAGGGAATGGCAGGACATATTTAAAGTGATGAAAGGGAAAAACCTACAACCAACATTACTCTACCCGGATCTCATTGAGATTTGATGGAGAAATTAAAATCTTTACAGACAAGCAGAAGTTAAGAGAATTCAGCACCACCAAACCAGCTTTCAAACTCAAAACAATTAAGAAAATGGTAAGAGGAATATACATATTGAAAATTACCTTAAATGTGAATGCATTAAATGCTCCAACCAAAAGACATTGACTGGCTGAATGGATGCAAAAACAAAACCTGTATATATGCTGTCTACAAGAGACCCACTTCAGACCCAGGGACACATACAGACTGAAAGTGAGGGGATGGAAAAAGATATTCCATGCAAATGGAAATCAAAAGAAGGCTGGAGTAGCAATTCTCATATCAGACAAAATAGACTTTAAAATAAACACTATTACAAGAGATTAAGAAGGACACTACATAATGATCAAGGGATCAATCCAAGAAGAAGATATAGCAATTGTAAATATATATGAACCCAACATAGGAGCACCTCAATACATAAGGCAAATGCTAACAGCCATAAAAGGGGAAATCAACAGTAACACAATCATAGTAGGGGACTTTAACACCCCACTTTCACCAATGGACAGATTATCCAAAATGAAAATAAATAAAGAAACACAAGCTTTAAATGATAGATTAAACAAGATGGACTTAATTGATATTTATAGGACATTCCATCCAAAACAACAGAATACACTTTCTTCTCAAGTGCTCATGGAACATTCTCCAGGATAGACCACACCTTGGGTCACAAATCAAGCCTTGGTAAAGTTAAGAAAATTGAAATCATATCAAGTATCTTTTCCGCCCACAATGCTATGAGACTAGATATCAATTACAGGGAAAAAATCTGTAAAAAATACAAACACATGGAGGCTAAACAATACACTGCTTAATAACCATGAGATCACTGAAGAAATCAAAGAGGAAATCAAAAGATACCTACAAACAATTGACAATGAAAACACGACCACCCAAAACCAATGGGATGCAGCAAAAGCAGTTCTAAGAAGGAAGTTTATAGCAATACAATCCTACCTCAAGAAACAAGAAACATCTCAAATAAACAACCTAACCTTACACCTAAAGCAATTAGAGAAAGAAGAACAAAAAAACCCCAGTTAGGGCTTCCCTGGTGGCGCAGTGGTTGGGAGTCTGCCTGCCGGTGCGGGGGACACGGGTTCAGGCCCTGGTCTGGGAGGATCCCGCATGCCGCGGAGCGGCTGGGCCCGTGGGCCACAATTGCTGAGCCTGCGCGTCTGGAGCCTGTGCTCCGCAATAAGTGAGGCCGCGATAGTGAAAGCCCCGCGCACCGCGATGAAGGGTGGCCCCCACTTGCCACAACTAGAGAAAGCCCTCGCACGGAAACGAAGACCCAGCACAGCCATAAATAAATAAAACTAAATAAATTAAAAAAAACAAAAACAAAAAACCCCAGTTAGCAGAAGAAAAAAAATCATAAAGATCAGATCAGAAATAAATGAAAAAGAAATGAAGGAAACAATAGCAAAGGTCAATAAAACTAAAAGCTGGTTTTTTGAGAAGATAAACAAAATTGAAAAATGATTAGCCAGACTCATCAAGAAAAAAGGGAGAAGACTCAAATCAATAGAATTAGAAATGAAAAAGGAGAAGTAACAACTGACACTGTAGCAATACAAAGAATCATGAGTGATTACTACAAGCAACTATATGCCAATAAAATGGACAACCTGGAAGAAATGACAAATTCTTAGAAAACCACAACTTTCTGAGACTGAACCAGGAAGAAATAGAAAATATAAACAGACCAATCACAAGCACTAAAATTGAGACTGTGATAAAAAATCTTCCAACAAACAAAAGCCCAGGACCAGATGGCTTCACAAGCGAATTCTATCAAGCATTTAGAGAAGAGCTAACACCTATCCTTCTCAAACTCTTCCAAAATATAGCAGAGGGAGGAACACTCCCCAACTCATTCTACAAGGCCACCATCACCCTGATACCAAAACCAGACAAAGATGTCACAAAGAAAGAAAACTACAGACCAATATCACTGATGAACATAGATGTAAAAATCCTCAACAAAATACTGGCAAACAGAATCCAACAGCACATTAAAAGGATCATACACCCTGATCAAGAGCAGTTTATCCCAGGAATGCAAGGATTCTTCAATATACACAAATCAATCAATGTGATACACCATATTAACAAATTTAAGGAAAAAAACCATATGATCATCTCAATAGATGCAGAAAAAGCTTTCTACAAAATTCAACACCGATTTATGATAAAAACCCTCCAGAAAGTAGGCATAGAGGGACCTTACCTCAACATAATAAAGACCATATATGACAAACCCACAGCCAACATCATTCTCAATGGTTAAAAACTGAAAACATTTCCACTAAGACCAGGAACAAGAGAAGGTTGCCCACTCTCCCAACTATTATTCAACATAGTTTTGGAAGTTTTAGCCACAGCAATCAAAGAAGAAAAAGAAATAAATGGAATCCAAATCGGAAAAGAAGAAGTAAAACTGTCACTGTTTGCAGATGACATGATACTAAACAGAGAATCCTAAAGATGCTACCAGAAAAATACTTGAGCTAATCACTGAATTTGGTAAAGTAACAGGATACAAAATTAATGCAGGATACAGAAATCTCTTGCATTCCTATACACTAATGATGAAAAGTCTGAAAGAGAAATTAAGGAAACACTCCCATTTACCATTGCAACAAAAAGAATAAAATACATACGAATAAACATACTTAAAGAGACAAAAGCCCTGTATACAGAAAACTATGAGACACAGATGAAGGAAATTAAAGATGATAGAAGCAGATGGAGAGATACACCATGTTCTTGGATTGGAAGAATCAACATTGTGAAAATTATTACACTACCTAAAGCAATCTACAGATTCAGTGCAATCACTATCAAACTACCAATGGCATTTTCCACAAAACTAGAACAAAAAATTTCACTATTTATATGGAAACACAAAAGACCCCAAATAACCAAAGCAATCTTGAGAAAGAAAAATGGAGCTGGAGGAATCAGGCTCCCGGACTTCAGACTATACTACAAAGCTACAGTAATCAAGACAGTATGGTACTGGCACAGAAACAGAAATTTAGGTCAATGGAACAGGATAGAAAGCCCAGAGATAAACCCATGCACATATGGTCATCTTGTCTTCAATAAAGGAGGCAGGAATATACAATGGAGAAAAGACAGCCTCTCAATAAGTGGTGCTGGGAAAACTGGACAGCTACATGTAAAAGAACGAAATTAGAACACTCCCTAACAGCATACACAAAAACAAACTCAAAATGGATTAAAGACATTAATGTAAGGCCAGACACTATAAAACTCTTAGATGAAAACATAGGCAGAACACTCTATGACATAAATCACAGCAAGATCCTTTTTGACCTATCTCTTAGAGAAAGGGAAATAAAAACAAAAATAAAGAAATGGGACCTAATGAAACAAAAGCGTTTGCACAGCAAAGGAAACCATAAACAAGATGAAAATACAACCCTCAGAATGGGAGAAATATTTGTAAATGAAGAAAGTGACAAAGGATTAATCTCCAAAATATATAAGCAGCTCATGCAGCTCAATATCAAAAAATCAAACAACCCAATCCAACAATGGGCAGAAGACCTAAACAGACATTTCTCCAAAGAAGTTATACAATTTGCCAACAAACACATGAAAGGATGCTGAACATAACTAATCATTAGAGAAATGCAAATCAAAGCTACAATGAAGTATCACCAGACACGGGTCAGAATGGCTGTCATCAAATAATGTGTAAATAATAAATGCTGGAGATGGTATGGAGAAAAGGGAACCCTCTTACACTGTTGGTGGGACTGTAAATTGATACAGCCACCCTGGAGAATAGTATGGAGGTTCCTTTAAAAACTAAAAATAGAACTACCATACGACCCAGCAATCCCACTACTGGGCATATACCCTGAGAAAACCATAATTCAAGAAGAGTCATGTATTACAATGTTCATTGCAGCACTATTTACAATAGCCAGGACATGGAAGCAAACTCAGTGTCCATCAACAATTGAATGGATTAAGAAGATGTGGCACATATATACAATGGAATATTACTCAGCCATAAAAAGAAATGAAACTGAGTTATTTGTAGTGAGGTGGATGGACCGAGAGTCTGTCATACAGAGTGAAGTAAGTCAGAAAGAGAAAAACAAATACCGTTATCTAACACATATATATGGAATGTATAAAAGAATAAAATGGTTCTGAAGAACATAGAGGCAGGACAGGAATAAAGACAAGACGTGGAGAGTGGACTTGAGGTCATGGGGAGGAGGAAGGGTGGGCTGGGATGAGTTGAGAGAGTGGCATGGACATATATACACTACCTAATGTAGAATGGATGGCTGGTGGGAAGCACCTGCATAGCACAGGGTGATTAGCTCGGTGCTTTGTGACTACCTATAGGGATGTGATCGGGAGTGTGGGAGGGAGACACAAGAGGGCGGGGACATGGGGTATGTGTATATGTATAGCTGATTCACTTTGTTACACAGCAGAAGCTAATGCACCATTGTAGAGCAATTACATTCCAATAAAGATGTTAAAAAAATTGGGGGAAATAAAAAATTATTCTATTTACGTTGAGCATATATTTATGTATTTTTTTTCAAATACAGGGGTCAATCAGTGGCTAAGGTCTAAAAAAGAAATAAAATACTAGCAGAAAAAAACGTTTTTACAAAAAATGCTCATTTTGTTTTAATTGAAATATAGCTCACTAATGGGCTTTCATGAACTACATTCTTTAGATTTCATCACTAATTTAGACTACATCATAAGTTTCACTACAAGATAGAGTCAGATAATATTTCCAACTTATTTAACATGTTTTTGTCTAGCATCTACTATGTAACTGGCAGAGTGAAAGAAACTGAGTATATAGCAATAAACAAAATATAAATGGTTCTTTAAGATTTATTGGAATTTATTTTTGTTTAACTTAATACTAATAAAATTTGCTAACATATGTAAATTTTTCTATGATATATGAAATGCTTTTAAAAACATCTAATTGATCCTTTTTATGATCCATGAAAAAGTATAAATTGTTATTATCATTATTTCCATGTTATATCTGATGGAATAAAACTCCAAGAGCATAAGTATATTTACGAGTAGTTTTGGCTTCTAAGTAGTGCAATTGGAACTTAAGTGTAATTCTATACTCACTGCTTCATGCTTTGCAGTTGTTCTCTGTAATGTAAGTTTTGCTTGTTCATTTTCTAGATCCTCTACACACTTTTTCTCTTTATTTTTCCTTTATCAAGAAGTCCCAGTAGTTTCTTCCATTTTAACATATAAAGAGTTATATTATTTCTACAATTTTAATTAATTAATGTACAGAATTGTTTGGAGAATCATAGAGTAAGGAGGGAGTGTTTTAAGTCTGGTCTAAACATCCTCCAAATAAGTAAAAACATCCATAGTCTCAAATACTAAACAATTCATCCTTAACTGTTTTTAAGACTCCAGCAGACTGTTTACTTGTGTGTTCTAGATTTAATCATCCTTGGAAAGCAAAATTAGTTATTCTGAACATTTTCTCTGAATACAGCTTAAATCTATTATTACCTGGCTTAAAGTTGAGAATGATTGATAAAATCCTATTAAAATATTACCATCTCTCTAGAGCCAAATATGTTTCATCTCTGACCACTTCAAATGTTAATAATCTATTTTTTTAACTCTGAATATTTATGGTATTTCTTTAATGTCTGTATTACACAAATAGAGTAGTATATGTTGAATCCCATTTTACATTCATCATTGGGGTTTTATACGCTTAAATTCCATAAAATGTAAACATAGTAAGGCTTTGTATTATTATTATTCACAGATGATATTTTATTTGAATGGTTTCTCAAATGGATTATATAAAGACTGAAATCCAAATTTATATTTAATTTCCCATTTTCCTATTTTGGCTTTAAGCTAAAGTCTGTTATATCCAATGGTTAATAAGGAAATCTTAAAGGCAGTGCCCAATTCCAGTGAATGAGCTCAAGTACAGCTATTCTCCATAGCTCCCTTGGATTAATATCATTCAATTTCATAGACATATGCATTTCCAAAATCAGCGTGTTTTGTTTTAAAGCGGCACCTGTAGTCATTATAACTATTTGGTAAATACCATTTTGTACATTACAGCAATTAGACAATAATCAAGAGATAATATATGGCAGAAAAGTTTAGCTCCCATAACAGCAGAAGTACAGAATTTTGGAATGAAAAAATGCATACTTTTGCATTGATTAGAAAAAATTTCATGGAGAAACTTTGAGGCAGGCCTTGAAGGATAAGTTGGGGTTAGAGCCTTAAGAATTCTGAGCAATCTACTGCATGGGAAATAATTGTTATTACCATTCAGTGGTATGGACAGGATTGCATCCTTTTATTTCCATTAGTTTTCTGTTTTAATCATTACAACACCATTCAAAAAATGGAAAGCTACTCTAGCTGTACATGTAGAGGGGCCGTGATGTGGAGGAATGCATGATAGACGGAAAGTCCAAAGAAATGTTTTGCCTGTGATTTTATTTCTAATTAGATTTAGGTGTTTGTTAAATCTATGTAAGCTCTCCAAAAATCAGTTTCCACATCTGAAAAATAAATGAGTTAATATTCATTAATCTCCCACCAGAACAAATATTCAATGTTTACGATATTTTTTAAAATGATTGCAATGATCTTTTCTGCTTTTCTCTTCTTTTTAATCTAACCTGGTTTTTTTTTTTTTTTTAATATATTTATTTATTTTTGGCTGTGTTGGGTCTTCGTTTCTGTGAGTGGGCTTTCTCTAATTGTGGTGAGCGGGGGCCACTCTTCATCGCGGTGCGCGGGCCTCTCACTGTCGCGGCCTCTCTTGTTGCGGAGCACAAACTCCAGACACGCAGGCTCAGTAGTTGTGGCTCAGGGGCCTAGTTGCTCTGCGGCGTGTGGGATCCTCCCAGACCAGGGCTCGAACCCGTGTCCCCTGCATTGGCAGGCAGATTCTCAACCACTGTGCCACAAGGGAAGCCCCATAACCTGGTATTTTAATCTCAGGGTCTTTCTCACTTTTCTTTGCATATGTCTCTACATAAGGCTGAATTTCACAATGATTGATATTCACTCCACACTCTTCCAAGTTGACCCATTGGGACTGAGCCAATAGGAAATAAGAAAAGCAAAAGGGCTAGAAATTCAGGGTGAGTTTAGGTAATTGGAAATATTTGTATGAGGCTGGTTTTTAAGAAGTTAGACAGAGATGTACAAAAGCAGGACAAGCAGACAAGGATATAACATGTCGTGCTAAAGAGTTTGGATTTTATTGTCAAGAAATGGAAAACCATTGAAAGGTGCTAGGTGGGGGAAATGGCATGATAATATTTGCAATTTAAAAAGCTGACTTGGGACTTCCTATTTTCCAACTGGCAAGTGAGGAGCTTGGAAGTCACCACTCCCTTGTAACAAGTAAAAAGCTGAACAAACTGAAAAATTAGCAACTCTTCTTACATCCTTGAGAGAACCCCAAAATGAAACAGGCAGGTGGATACACGGAATCAAAACTTAACAGAGCAGAAACACAGCAGCAGAAACCTCTACAGGAGCCAGTGCCAGTGTAGGAAAACCTAAAGCGTACTTAATAAATTGCTGGAGACTCAGTGTGGATAGGTCTGAGAGTCAAAATCTCCGGGTAGATCCAGTCCACACACCTTTCTGCGTTTTACCTCCAGGAGCTCAATCAGGTTCTTATAGTGAATATCAGAGAGAAATTCCCTCATACTTCTGGCAGAGAGAGTGGAAAAGTTACCATTTTGAAAAACACCAGAGTATATTGTTCTTAACAAGGTCTGCTCACAAGAGAAAGTATTCAACCAGAGACTAACCTGCTGGGGTTTTATCAGAGCTTCACCTACCTGGGGGAAAGGAAATACCCCAATCCAGCTCACTCTAGCCATCCCGTCCCACCTAAGGGTGATGATGTTGGTGGGGAACTGAGAAGCCCATGTGAAGGTCACAGTCCAGAGACACAGGCACACTAAAATGGAGAGACCTAATCATAGGACCACAGAACACTTCCCCTCCCCGCACACCTTTCCACCTTGTTACTGAAGGCCTTTTTAGAGAAGTTTCTTTTACCTAGTGCATGTGCTATAAAGAAACAAATCACAAGGTATACTAAGTGGCAAAAAAGTTTGAAGAGACAAAGGAAACATCAAAACCATACTCAGATATGGCAGACATGTTGGAATCATCAGAATCAGAAACCTACCAACCCTTCCAGGTGATTCTGATGCACACTTAAGTTTAAGGATCTCTGATCTATAAGATTGGATTTGAATACTAAATTTCCTATATGTGATTTCTCCATTGTTTTTGGTCATTTCACTCACAATTCTTCTCAATATAGCCTCCAAGTAATTTCCATTTGTTCTATTCTTGTTATCCTTATCGATACAAAAATACCATACGTTATTTGAGTGGTGTACCATGTATGTATTTTATATCCTTCATGGCCTAGCATGATGCTGCTAAAGAAATATTCAGTGAGTGTTTAGTGAATGAAAAGTCAATAACTTGACACATCTGCTAGCTAAGGCTGGTTTTGCAGACGACTTTTCTGCAGACAGTCTGACCTGGATAGAACACTGCTTTCTGGGTGATGTTGACTGTCAATGTGAATACCTCTAAAGTCCATGGAGCAGAGATGACTCCCATTTATCCAGAGACGTCATGTCCCATTTAAGATTTTCTAAGCCAGGAACTCCTGTTCTGTCTCTTGCCATTACACAGCAAGTATACAGAAGAGAGGAGAGAAAATAAATCTGATATACTGGAATGTTGCTATTTAGTATAAGTTCTGGTAAAGGGTTTGATGGAGGATGAGCTGTCCGTGGTTGATAAAGACGAAGGGTCCTGACTAAGCAGTTGGTACCTTTCATTCATCAGGGTTATTCCTGTCGCCCATTGGAGTTGATTGAATATAATTTATCCTAGGGGAAAAAAAATGATAGCTCAGGTCAATCTTACTCTTATTCCAAAGTACCCAAATGAGTAGGTGCTTGGATTTTACCCAGAACTTGTTCATTTCTCTAATTCATTTTTGGTCATGGAAATCCTGAGTTATGTAAGAACCAAAGAAAGTTGCTTTCCAGTAGAGATGGTCCATCTATAATTGTGAATACCTTCCAAATAAAAATTAAAACCTGTATTCAGATCATGCTTTCTTCTTGTTTATCAAATAAAAACAGACTCTTAACTTGATCCAGCCTCTGCAGAAGCAAACTACAATTTGTTAAGTAGTTGCTGTGTCCACTGTTCTTAGCAATCTTCATGTATTTAATTTATATGATGAACTAGTGAGAGATATCTAGTTACTGATTAATGGGAAACTGAGGCCCAGAGAGGTTAATTAACTTTTAACAGGTTACACAGTTAGTAAAGAACATAAAAAAATTTAAATTCATATCTCTTGTGGTAGAAAACCCGACCTCTTAGCAATATCTTGGACCATATGTGCACATTTATTTCTTCAGAAATTTTAAAGGATATAGCCTCAGGTGCCTTCATGTATTTTTTCAACTTAAAATTATCTTTTGGTGGAAACCTTGGTTTTTTGGCTTCCCAGTAAGAGTTTTATTTAGTGTTCCTTTACTGGTCAAGTCTCCTGTGAATTTTCTATTTACTTCTCTCATGGGGGGAGAGAGGGATGTTTGCTAACCTGGTGGTACACTCCATGCATTGACCTTTTAGTATCCCTTCTGGTCTTAGTTGTTGGAGAATGGCTTCTTCCCACCTGCTTTTTTTGTACTCTATGAACCACTGTTTGCATTTAATTTTAAAATGTCTCCTTCCATTACCTTCTCTAGTTTTCAAATCATTTTTATGCTACTTTCTTTTACATGTTTGATACTTTCCAATTCATCTAAAACTTTTTAAAAAATATATTCTAGAGCATGAGAGAAGACACCAACTGAAAGTGAACCCACGAAGGGAAAAAAGAAGAAAACAATTATAATGGAGAGAAGTGTCAAAAAGATTGAAATACAAGGAATACTGAGTTTAGAAAAACCTTTAGACCTAAAAATGTTCTTAGACAGAAGTAAAGGAAATAAAGTGAAAGTGAGGAAAATAACGTAGTAAAGAGTTTGCAACAGCAATTGCATAGATAAAGTTAGTATAGATTTGCCATTAAATCCTAGAAAACTAAATGTTGAATCAACTGTCTTCACATAAATAAGAGAGAAGAATCTGAATCGGCTTCTGTTTAAATGAGAAAACAAACAAATATGCACAGACACAGGCAACTATGTTTTATTTCTTATAATTCTGTAAAATGGGAATTTGACCTAAATAGTTCTAACTAATACTGTATGTACTAGGTGGACTCTTGATCAGAGAAGATGTAATATGAGAAAAAGCATTTGTGAGATGATAGGGCTAGTTTCTCTCTCAGACTGGGCTAATCCAGAACAAAAACTGATGACAGTGAATGCTGAATATTCAGATTCAGGTCACTCTGGTTTCAAAGCCAGAGGTAGATTCAGGTTATGTGAAATCTGAATCTTACACAATTTGGTGAGGCTACTGTAAGAAAAACAATTCAAAATTATAAATGATACTTAACTATGAGAGTATTTTTTGGAATAAGGACAAAAAGCAAAATGTACATATTTTAATAAGCAGTGCAAACAAAATAAGCATTACAAAATCCAGAAAAATAGCATTTTAAATTAAATATCAGTATCATATACCTCCACAATACCATTTTTTCTACATTTTTGGCTTCATATTCATATTACAAAGATTTTATGTTATTTTCTCTAGCGATAATAGAAAGTTTATTCAGTCTTTCCACTATCAAGTTTGATCATATTTGTCTTTTTTAAAAGATTTTGCAAAAGTTTTTGAGCTTCACAACTCACTATTGGTGTATTAGTCTGCTAGATCTGCCATAACAAAATACTACAGATAGGGTAGTTTAAACCACAGAACAGTTCTGAAATCTGGAAGTCCAAGATCAAGTTGGTGGTTTCTCCTGAGAACTCTCCCTGCTTTGCAGTTGGCTGCCTTCTCACTGTGTCTTCACATGGCATTTTCTCTGCATGCACACACTTCTGGTGTCTCTTCCTTTTTTTTTAAGGAAAGTCCAGTTGGATTACCAATCCACCCTTATGAACTCATTTAATCTCAATTACCTCCTTAAAGGCCTTATCTTCAAATACAGTCACATTGATGGTTAAGCTTTGACCTATGGATTTGGGGAGCAGAAAATTCAGCCCATAACAACTGATATTGTCATGAAACTAGTTCAAATTGTCATCAAATTTTGAAAAATTCTCTATCAAGTTTTTTGCATATATGAGAAGTATACAATGATACGTTTTTCATAGTACTGCTAGTACATAGTATAATTTTGTGCTCTATGATATCAGAAATTCTGATAAATTATATCTCCATAATTTCTATTAAAGTTCTTGGTGGTATATTTATAATTACATTTGGCACATTGTCAAGTAGACTACCAGTAGAAGATATGTATAGTATATTTTTTAAAATAACAAACCAGAAAATTCATAAACTACTTAATCTAATCTCTCTGGGACAGTCATAAGTGCTTTAGAGTTTACTTATAGGAAAGCTACAGCTTAATTTTAATTGTACACTGGCCCACATTACTTACTATATTTTTGAAACATTGTCTGTTTAATTTCATTTCATTCTCTTCTCAACCATTGCTTAACATTCTCCAGTCACACTAATTTTCACTTCCTCAAATATATACATTCCATATCTACCTCTGAACATTTTTGCTGGTTGGTTTTTCTTCTCCCAGATCTTCATTACAGCACTGCAACATGACTCTTTCAAGTGACCTCTGGTCCCAGAAAAATTGGTGTAACAAGGATGCAATTTACTTCCTGCCTGAAACAAAACCAATACTTAATATAAAATACACAATTTTTTTGGCTATTAAGACAGTGTAGAACACTGACAATTTAGACATGGGGAAGAAATGAGGTGATCACTAAAATTGCCTCAACTTGCTAATTGGAGGGATGTTTCTGGCAGTGGATCAGGGAAAAAGAATTGAGTTAGAGCCTGAGAGTTTCCCTGTGCTGAGGATTTGGATATGGAAGTCTAGGGAAGGCAAGGCAGCTATAATTTATAGGGGACAGCACCAGACAGGAAAAAGCTCCAAGGAGAAAGAGTCCTAGAGACCTGTAGAGAGTCCACTTCAAGTCTTTAATTGAGTACTGATCAGTGAATGTGTCTAAGGAAACTACCCAATGCCATGGAAAATCTACTGAAGTAGAGCAAAGATAAAATCCTGGAGCTTGCATAGGGTTGGGAATAATTTATGTTACTACTAGCCAGAGTTGAAAATGTCATAATTCATGGGCCACTGAGTAGAACTGTCAAAAGGGTACTGGCTCAGTAGTGTGATAAAATCAGCCCAAGAACTGAAGTCTGCTCTGATCATATCTAACAAAGTTTAAAAGCAAGTCTCAAAAGGATCAAACATGCTCTAAGTAAATTAACTGCTCAAACATGTTCTAAGTGAATTATGGAACAAAACTCAACAAATGTATAGGAATACAAAAATATCCTGTTCCTAACATAGTAAAATTCATGGTGTTTTTAATCCAATCATTTTGTATTATTTTGTATATCAATAGTTCATTACTTTTAATTGTTGAGTAATAGTCTATGGACTGGATGTACCATAATTTTTATAACCAATCACCCATCAAATGAACTTTGTATTGTTCTACAATGGGGCTATTTGAAATAAGAGTGCTGTGAACATTTGTGCATGGATTTTTAAATAAACCTAATTTTTTGTTATTCTGGGATAAGTGTTCAAGACTTCAGTTTCTGAATGGTGTGGTAATTGCAGGTTTAACTTTATAAGAAACTGCCAAACTGTTTTTCAGAGTGGATGTACCATATTACATTCACATCAATATGATAAGTGATTGAATTTCTCTACATCACTAGTATTTGGTGTTGTCACTGTTTTATCTTTCAGCCATTCTAATAGATGTGTAGTGATATCTCAGTTTCCTTTAATTTACATTTCCATAGTAGCTAATGATACGGCACATCTTTTCATGTATTTATTTGTCATATGTATATTCTATTCAGCAAAATTTCAGTTTATGTCTGTGGCCCATTTTCTAATTGTATTGATTTGTTTTTCTACAGTTGAATTTTGGGTGTTTAAAAATATGTATTCTAGATACTAATCCTTTGTTGGAAATGTGGTTTTCAAGTATACTTTCCTAGTCTTTAACTTTATTTCTAATATTCTTACCAGGATCTTTTGTAGAGCAAAATAGTTTAATTTTGATAAAGTTCAATTTATCAACTTTCCTTTTATGGATCATGCATTTGATGACAAGTTTAAGAACTCTATGCTCAACTCTAGATTCTGAAGATTTTCTCCTATGTAATTTCTCTAAAATGCAATAGCTTTATATTTAAGGCTGTGATCCTTTGGACTTAATTTTTGTATGATACCTGAGGTTAGATTTGTTTTGTTTTGTTTTGCTAATAGATGTCCAATTTCTCCATCATCATTTTTTGAAAAGACTGTTCTTTCTCAATTTTTTTTTTATCATCTTTATTGGAGTATAATTGCTTTACAATGGTGTGTTAGTTTCTGCTTTATAACAAAGTGAATCAGTTATACATATACATATGTTCCCATATCTCTTCCCTCTTGCATCTCCCTCCCTCCCACCCTCCCTATCCCACCCCTCTAGGTGGTCACAAAACACAGAGCTCAATTGAATTGCTTTTGTAACTTTGTCAAAAATCAGTAGAGCATATCTGTATGGGTCTATTTTGGGGTTCTCTATTGTTCTCCATTTATCTATGTATAGGTCTCTGTGCTAATACTACATTGTCTTGATTACTTTAGCTGTGTAGCAGGATTTAATTCTTAGAATGATTACTCCCATTTTATTCTCCTCTTTCAAGACTGTGTTAGCTATTCTAGGGTCTATATACAATTCCATATAAATTTTAGAATAAAGTTGTCTATGTCTTCATAAAACTTTGCTGATATTTTGATGAGTTGCCTTAAATCTATAGATAAATTTGGGAAGAATTGACATCTTTACTGTGTTGAATAACATAGGGTATGATTTGTCTAATTTTTCACTGGTTTCCACAATTAGAAAATATTTTCACATAGGTAAGAATTTAGCTTTTAATAGTAATTTAATCTTCAGCAAAAATTTATGCAAATATATGCATAAGGAAATTATCTCAGGGATATAATTTTGGCAGTTTGAAAGGGGCAGATGTTCTCTTTTTAGAATTTGGCTTATTTAAATGAAAAAGATAATGGGACAAAAAGATCTTCTATGTCTAACATGAAGATCATGTAATTCTTCAGCTCATGGATCAGAAATATCCTCTATTTACACATCTCATAATACTTTTTTTTCTTACAGTGCTATCAAAATTTCCTTCAACAATTAGAATTGATCTACTTCTTTGCTCCTTCACCTTGTTCTATTTTATTGTATCAAAAAAAAAAGTTCTGGCTACACACATAATTCCATTGAAAATTTTTAATACTTGTTAGAGTTATCATTTTCTTACATGTAGCTACAAGGCAAATGATTTTAAATATATAAAACTGCTTCACATTTTTCTGCCAGAAATGATTATTCTTTCAACTTGTAGTTTACTTTCCTAAATAGGTGGAAGAACAATACATGGTATATCCTGAGGTGGGCATATGACCTAAAATGATCAAATCAGATGGAAGGAAAAACTTAAATATTTGAGGAGTGTCCTATCTCTGTTTTTTCTTCTCTGTCTCTATAGCTGTCTGTCTTTCTTATTCTTTTCTACTGAACAAGAGACTTTTTTGTTACAGTTGGTTCTGGAAGCCTTCTAGTGATGACAAAGGACAAAAATAACACAATAAGGAAGGAATCAAGAAATACGATGTGATGAACAATCTCTGAATATGTGATACTCTGTATCTCTTGTTAGGTGAAATTATAAATATTCTAATTTTTACAGTTACAGACAGATTTCTATAAGTTTTCCCAATAGACTCTAATGATTAAGAATTCTTAAATATCACTGAGAAAAAGGTAAATATCACAGTAGAAAAAGAAAAGAGGACAAAGAAAACAAAGAGAATACCTATAGGGAGAAGCATAAATAACTAGTAAATAAAATGTTTAAGCTTGTCTTAAATACATTTAAAATGTCAAATATTACATTATTTTTTCTCTATCAATTTTAAATAAAAGCTTTTATCATTTAACACCAATACTTAATTAAAGAAAAAATTAGGTGTGAGTGTGAATATATGCATGTTAAATGAAAAAGTACTAAATTGAATTTTACAATTAAATTTGATGATATATCTGGGGATTCTTTTCTTCCTTCTGCATTTATACACTACATAAATATTTACGAAGTCCAAATAATGTTTTGTGAAAATAGATAAAATGTAAGTTGTTTTGAAAGGTAAATAAATATAACATTAAAAATATTAAATGTGTGCATTATAACAGTGCTGTTATTGGTCAATTCTTTTTATTTCTCAGAACTTGCACTTGTCATGTCAAGAATTCTTAGCATTATCATCAATAAAATCTGCATGTTATCATCAATAATTGACTTTTATCTACAAAAATTTTCCAGGAAAAATATTTTCCCCCTCAGTACAAAAGCTATATTTGCATAGTGAGTGCCATAACTTATTTATAAACTCTGTCTCATTTTATGTATTATATATATAACCATAGCTATATATAAAGCATCAGATATGTACTTAAGATTATTGATGGTGAAATAATTTGTTTGAAAAGTTACCTTATTTAAGCATGTCATAAATATTAAATAAACCTTTGACTATAACAAACTGCACGACAACTTAGAAAAGTATAAAACCTTTGTATTCATGCATATGAGTGCATCTATTAATACATCTTTCAGTTGTGTGGGATCAATTTATAGAACCAGGTATGTTATCATAATCCTATTTATATTTAATAAAAATTTGCTTTGAATCTCCTTTTTTGATTTGTTTGCTATTTGTTATATGTATTCCATAAGTAATATCCTCAAACAATGTAGATGGTTGGTTTATTTGTGTTTATTTTCAAATCCTGTAACTTTTAATTTTGATGTAATTCAAAATTTATACCAAAGGTGCAGGAGTAGTAAAAGGAATTCTTATACTCTCTACCCAAATTCAACCATTGTTCACATTTTGCCCAATTTGCTTTATCATTCTCTCTCTCCATATATTTATATTCAAATTTCTTCAATTGTCATAATAATGTCTTTTATACCTGTTGGTTATCATTGTCCAGGATCTAATCCAGGGTCTTTCAGTGCATTCAGTTGTCATCTCTTTTTGGTCTCCTTTCATCTGGAACACTTCCTCAGCCTTTCTCTGGGAACTTCGACCTTGACACTTTGAAAGATAATAGACAATTATTTTGTAATGTCCCTTAATTTGAGTTTTCTATTGTTTCCTCATCCTGAAATCTTTTTTATTTACCCATACGGACAACATATTAGACAGGTAAGAAGAGAATGTTGAATCACAGTGCTATACTCTGTATATTTTTTAAACACCTAAAAATACAATGATAACTTATTAAAACCACAACTAGAGTGGATAAGTTTAATTAACTTATTTTAGGTTTGACATTTCAAGAAAACTAAATATGTAATAGAGTTGAAACTTCATTTGGAGGAAAATTAAGAGCCTTAAATAATTTTATTTAAAAAAAATGCAGATAAACTATTTTTTTTAATTTAAAAAGCTATGAAATCAAAATTAATGAATGGAGCAGTAGACATCACGTATCCAAATGCTGAAACAAAAAATAAAATAATTTAAGAGTACATTAAGAAAATAACACAAAAAATAATAAAAAGAATAAATAAAACCAAAATATAGTCAAATAAACTAGATAAACCACTGATCAACTTGGTTAAAAACAAAAACAAATAACAAAGAAAAAACAATAAAATAAATCAACAAAATAAAAATACAATAATAAGGAAATAATAAAGAATATTACATGTAACATATAACATTATGTCAATGAATGCAAAATTTTAGAGGAAATTGATGATTAATCTAGAGAAGTATGAATATCAAATTTGGACTCAGTAAAAGGTGGAAAACCTGAGAAGATCAATAACATCAGAAAATACATTAGAAATCCATATTGTAAAATGTCCCAGTGGGAGTGACTTTACCATTGAATTGTGGCTAATAGTCAGTAGAATAATTTCTATTCTATTTCTATTACAAAGATCATAGAAAATTATAAGTAGCTACTAAACTGAATTAAGAACCAAGCATAACAATAATAAAATACTAAAAAACAAAAGTCTAACAATTTAACTTATAACTATAGTTGAAAAAAACCTAAATATAATATTAGCAAAAAGAAAAGCAGTAAATTCCAAGAATAATGCCCAATCACCAAATATAGTTTATTCAAGGAATGAAATAAGTCTGTCTTTACAAAATAAATCAAAATATATTAGTATACTCATAAAATTATGAGAGAAAAATATCAATGCAATTATAAAAATATACTTTAAAGATCTATTTCATACATTTTAGTAAATCACTAATAATTTAAAAATCTAAGTAAAATGGGAATAGAAGTTAACAATTAAATGTGTGCAGGCAATATAACAAGGAAAGTTACCTACATTAAATATTGAAACTATTAACAGATTTTAGGAACAGAATGTGAATGTCCTCTTACCATTATTATTTAAAATTAGACAGTAGGAAAATTAAATAAACATTATGAAAATAGAAGAGTTGTAAAAAATCACTTATAATTGCACAGTAAGAAATCCAAGATATTTAACAACAAATAATCATCTTTTAATGGGAGATAATTTTAATTAAATAGAAGGAAAATACGTAACAATGAATAGCTTTTTATTGAAACACCTTGCTTGTTTATAAATGTAATCAGGAACATGTCCTATTTATTATAATCAAACAACACTAAGCGTGTAGAAGTAAACTCAAAAAGAAAAGTAAGTTACTTGCATGAATCACACCATGGAATTTTACTGAAGGACATAAAGTTTAATCAGGAAGTGATGTACAATGTTTTAGAATGGAAGAAATACAGTACCAGAATACTTCAGCTTTCACAAATAGCTCTTTACATTAAATGCATTTCCAATAAGAATTCCTTTATAAAACTGGGTAAAATAATTTAAGTGTTTACATGGTTAAAAATAGTCATTTGAGAGCTGTCAAGTTTGTTTTGAAGAAAAGAAGACAAGGGAGAGAGGACTCAAGTAGAACATATTATTGAAGTAGCAACAATCTATTATGAGAATTGGCAGAACAGGCTACTAGATTAGTGCAAACGGATAAAGTATAGAAACAGATGGATATATGTAACCATCTATATATACAAGACAAATATATATAATGTTAGATAAATTATTTATTATATAAAGTGGAATATCTCTAACATTATCCAAACAAGCAAACAAAGAACAATTTGTTCTGGAACATTTAAATAACAACAACATTAGTAAGTTGTTATTATCATTTCTGTAATTGATTGTAAAGAAATAAATAAAAACCCATGAGTCCTTTGTGTGTGTGTATGTGTGTCTGTGTGTATGTAAGAGGGAGTATGAAAGAGAGACAGAGAGAGAAATGGATGCTAAAACCAATGATTAAAGTGTTTCAGAAACTAAAACTTTGAACAGTGCCAAAGCCACTCCATAGATTATCTGAGAATTGCAAAGGAGAAAAATAAATGGGCCTTTCCTTAGAAAGATCTGATTACCATTTTCTTTGAAATAAAGTGATCAAATTTCACATCACTAATAGCTGAATTCTGATTCAGGAAAAAAAAACTATGAATTTTGAGAATAAAAGGAGAAATTTAATATAGATTGATGTAGATGGTATTAGGGGAAAATTATTGATATTCTAAATGGAGCAACTGATTGAATGAACCACTGAAATTTTTTGTATTTTTAGGATATGTATGTAAAGTATTTTGGGGTAAAGTGTCAAGATTTATGTAACAATTTTAAATGGTTCAGCAAGTACAATAAAGATGGATAAAGAAAATATAGTAAAATACTAACAGTTATTAAATGTAGACCTTTTGTATAAGAGGGATCATTGTATTATTATTACTTTTAAATTTAAGGTATACAATTTTTTTCATAAGAAGTGTTGGAAAAATTAACAGGTAAATAGAAAATTAAGAAAAATTGTATATTCTTGAGTTGTGAAAACTAAATATTGGGGAACATCTAGGTAAAATAGTCATATAAAATTATATAAATTAAATTGTTCATATGCTAAACAAAGTGAAATATAGACATAACAAGCCAGGAGTTAAATTCACAAACATAAAGAAAATGTTTGAAAATTTATTAAAAATATAGATTCCAATAAAAAAATAGTTTACAAATTGGTAGTTCACATACAAAAAATTTAAAAATAGTCAAAAAATCATATTAGAAAACAGGTCAAAATCACTGGTATTTAGAGAAATGAAAATTAAAACAGTAAAAACTACCACTTTTTAAAAAAACTCGTATATTACTGACTATTTTAAAGACTGATATCATTCACTGCTTTTAGGTTTATGAGGGAAGAAAAACAGTTATGCGTTGCTGGTAGAAGTATATATTGGAACAAACTTTGGGGAAAAGAATATGCCAGTATCCACTAAAAGTACATTTTGCTACAAAACAAGCAAACAGTAACACTGCCAGATTAGTGTATTTATACAAGGATATTTATTGAAGCATGTTATTTCACTGGAAATAACCTGGATGTCAAATGATATGGAATTGTTAAATAAATTGTGCTACATCTGTAGTTAGAAAATGAAGCAGTTAGTTTATTTAAACTAATTAAATAAATTAGTTTGTTACTCATACATTGACCTAGAAATATGTCTATAACACATTATTCAGCAGTGGATAATTCTGTTTTTGCAAAATATAAAAATTAAAAAAGGAAAACAAACCATATGTATGCATCTATATCTATATCCAGATCTAATCTATATTATCTATATCTACCTCTATAACTATATCTATACAAGGTTAAAAAATAAGTTTGAAAGCAAAAATGCAAACTGCTAACACTACTTAGCATACCTCAAGGTAGAGGGAGAGGAAAGGAGGGGAAAGGTAAGACTATTGACACAACTTATATCTGTATTCCATGAATTGTTACAAATGTATTCTTTTTCTAATTAAAAAATAAAAATAAAATTTAAAAAAACCCTTAACAATAGCAACAAAAGAAATTGCTGTCAAATTGATTATATCTATTCAGGCACAAATTATTTTCTAATGTGCAGAAATTTGACTGTAGGCATATAGCAAAGAGAAAGGATTTATGAATCTTTTCATATAAAATTAATGATGGGTCATAATGTGTGGTCTTTTTACTTTAAAAGAAAGTATCACAAAGTGATACTTTATTACTATGCCATTTTAATTGCTACATCTCTGTGTGCTTTATTGTGAATATTTTTGGTTTTGAATTTTTGACTGTAGGCAATTTCATTATGAATTAGGGTTCCCTTTCATAGATTAGAAAATGTTACAAATCAAAAGGATAAATTATAAACACAATGAATTATAACTTGAACTCTTAAATTTTCTCATATTTTTCTCTTTATCCTGGTGGAATAAAGTGAACACTCAATAAGTTAGTGTGAAATGAATAAATGAAAGAAAGAACTGCAATTTTTTTTAGAAAGAAGTTTCGGAGAAAGAAGTTTACTTCAATTATTAAATCAGAGAAATCAGGAAGCAAATGATCTCTTTAAGGCTAAAACATAAAATGTTTTGAAAATGCCTAGAAAAACACTATGTTATAATATCTTATAAAAAACTAAATAGTAAATACAATTTATAGGATTAGTAGTCCTCGAATCCCACAATACAAACATTAGAATAACATTGTAAAGATAATAATTATACGGAAATCTCTCTTTTTTAAAAAATTTATTTTTATGTATTTATTTTTGTGTTGGGTCTTTGTTGCTGCGTGAGGGCATTCTCTAGCTGCGGCCAGTTGTGGCTTCTCATTGCGGTGGCTTCTCTTGTTGTGGAGCATGGGCTCTAGGCACGCAGGTTTCAGTAGTTGTGGCGCATGGGCTCAGTAGTTGTGGCTTGTGGGCTCTAGAGCACAGGCTCAGTAGTTGGGGCTCATGGGCTTAGTTGCTCCCCGGCATGTGGGATCTTCCTGGACCAGGGCTCAAACTCTGGCAGGTGGATTCTTAACCACTGTGCCACCAGGGAAGCCCTGGAAATCTCTTATCCCAGGCCTATTTATCCCCCTCCAATTCTTGATCTTCAAGACCCTACAGAGATGCAAATCTGTTCTGTAAAGCTTCTCTTGCCCATGAGGTTTGTAAGCTATTCTTGGGTTTCCTTCTTCACTTGGGTGTAATATACACAAGATATATGAATCTGTGGGGAGGCACAAACATTCAGTCTATAGCACTAACTCTACTGCTTCCCTCTTATAAGTACCCTTGTCATTATATTGGGCCCACCAAGATTATCCAGACTTATCTCTCAAGATCCATAATTTAATCACTTCTGCAAAGTTCTTTATGTCATTTAAGTAACGTATTTACAGGGTGTTGTATTAGGGTCTCCAAAGAAACAGAACCAATAAGATGTGTGTGGTGTGTATGTGTGTGTGTGTGCATATGTATATAAGGAATCGGCTCACATAATTATGGAGACTGAAAAGTCCCAAGATCTAGCAAGTTGGAGCCTGAGGAATGCCAATGATATAGTTCCAGTCAGTGTCTGAAGGCCTGAAAACCAGGATAGCAGATGGTATAAGATCCAGTATGAATCTGTATCTCAAGGCAGGAGAAGACCCATGACCCAGCTGTAAGACAGTCAGACAGAGAGAAGGAATTCTCCCTTAATCAATCTTTTTTTCTCTTCTGGCCTTCAGCAGATTGGATGAGGCTCTCCCACGTTGGGGAAGACAATCTGCTTTACTTGTTAATCTCATTCAGAAACACCCTCACAGACACACCCAGAATAATGTTTAAACAAGTATCTGGGCCCACTTAAGTATACATAAAATTAACCATCCCAGATGTGGACATTTTTGGGAGAACATTTCCAGCCTACCACAATTCCTATAAGCATAAAACGTGCTCTAGCATAATTATCTTAACAAGTGTATTGATGCCACACTCTCCTCCAGTTTACTCCATATTTCTCTACATCTTTTCCCATGTTAACTTGAAAGAATTCTGTATTTTCTCTCAAGCCTTGTAACTCCATTCTCCACTAAACCCTTCTTAAATGGAATTTGAGCCCCACCATTTCACTTAGTCATCTTACATCAGGGTAAAAATGACCTTCATGTTGCCGTATGTAATGACCATTTCTCTGCTCTGGTTTTACTAAAAGTCACAAACTGCTGCCTCAAACTTTCCCTTCTTGGTCTCTATAAGGGTAACTTCTCAGACAGACACACATATTTGAATGAATGAATGGCTGAATTTTATTACAATTTGTAGGATATCACTATCAAATTTTTATCTAATAGATATACTAAAATTATAGTTATAGTAATCAAAGGATACAGATCTCATTTATGGCGATGTTGCATTTTACTACAACCAAGACTAATTAAAAATTGGTTCCAGAAAAGAGTTTATGCCAAATTAAAAACAGATTCTAATGATGGAGTGGTTGGAGTAGCCAATAGAGAATGATTATCGATAGATAGGTAGATAGATAGAGACATAGATATAGATAGATAAACACATATGTACATATATAATATAATACACATACATATATATGCTTATATGTACATTTATCTTGATATTTTTTAAATAAAAAAATTTTGCTATATAATCTAACATCATCATATAAGAATACTTTTCTAAAATTACCGTAAATTTATTCAATTCTTGAAAACAAATTAATTTTTTTGTATGCCTACATTTGCTCCTGAAATAATATCCATTAAGGACTAAGGTTATAGATACTTAAAATTTCAATCTAATTTAAATTTTTGGAAAGATTAAGTCTTCTGACAGTTCAGGTTATAAAATGACCACACTTTTTTTTTTTAATAGATGTTCAAACTGTCGAGAAAAATTTGTGTCTGATCTTCCATGGGTTAAAGTCATAATGAGAAATTCTGCAACTAACAAGGAGTAAAAAGTTGAAGTTTTAAATTGTTACCAGTACATAGTGATCATTATAATGTGCAAAGAAGAACATACAAAACTGAATCTTGTCAAATAAAGACGTTCTGAGTGCTTTATATCATGAAATGTTTAGGAAAAAATTTTAATTTGTGCCTTTTCTTATTAGAATTTGCAAAATATTGAATGGGGGAAATAATTCAATTAAAGTGTATTGAAACAGCAGGAGGAAAGTAAAATATTTAAACTAGAGATATATTTTACAAATAATTGATTTAATATAAGGTATAGTTTAATATTGCAAATGTATAAATACAAGCAGGAGATGTGGATTTTAATTTTATCTTCTCTAAGGGCTACGGGTCTATGCAGTGATTCTCTAAATATGGTCCATTGACGTCTAGGGACTCCTGAGGCCCCTTTAAAGGATATATAAGGTGACATCAAAACCGTTTTCATAATTGCACTAATGTTATTTACCTTTGTGTTGACATTTACACTGATGGTACAGACACAATTAGTAGCTAAGACTTCTGTTTCCTTAGCACATACTAAACCAGTGGTGCTAAACTCTACTAGCAGTCACTACGTTCTTTATTGCTATGTTCTTGCCGAAATGCATCCTGGCAGGCACATGCACAAACAAACACATACTCACACACTCTCACACACACATGCACACACAGTGACACCAGTTACACTTAAGAATTTTCTTTTTGAAGCAGTAAAAGTTATTTTATAAGACCTCAACCCCTAACGTATTTCTGTGTGATGAAACGGGAAGTATATATAAAACACTTCTGCTGCCGAACAAAGTACATTGTTTACTCAATGAAAATTACTATGTGATTGTACTGCAAGCTGTACTAGCCACCTTTTTCAAGGAATGCTCTTTATGGAAAACACAACCGATGGACAAAACATGACTATTTGGCTTTGGGTATTTGGCAGATGTTATCTCATTGTCAGGGAGGGGGAAATTTTTCCCTTCTACCCCTCTCGACTCCTTGTGGCTGATTAATACTAAAATTGTCACAAAACAGTTTAACAGAAGGAAAAAAATTTTAATTTATGCACATGGAGTACTCATAGACATGAGACCAAAGAAGTGGCCAAATCAGATGGCTTTTATTTATTTTTTATTTAAAAAACAATTTTTAACATCATTATTGGAGTATAATTGCTTTACAATGGTGTGTTAGTTTCTGCTTTATAACAAAGGGAATCAGCTATACATATACATATATCCCCATATCTTCTCCCTCTTCCATCTCCCTCCCACCCCTCTGGGTGGTCACAAAGCACCGAGCTGATCTCCCTGTGCTATGTGGTTGCTTTCCACTAGCTATCTATTTTACATTTGGTAGTATATATAAGTCCATGCCACTCTCTCACTTTGTCCCAGCTTACCCTTCCCTCTCCGCGTGTCCTCAAGTCCATTCTTTATGTCTGCGTCTTTATTCCTGTCCTGCCCCTAGGTTCTTCACAACCTTTTTCTTTTTTTTTTAAGATTCCATACATATGTGTTAGCATATGGTATTTGTTTTTCTCTTTCTGACTTAACTTCACTCTGTATGACAGACTCTAGGTCCAACCACCTCACTACAAATAACTCAATTTCATTTCTTTTTATGGCTGAGTAACATTCCATTGTATATATGTGCCATATCTTCATTATCCATTCATCTGTCGATGGACACTTAGGTTGCTTCCATGTCCTGGCTACTGTAAATAGAGCTGCAATAAACATTGTGGTACATGATACTTTTTGAATTATGGTCTACTCAGGGTATATGCCCAGTAGTGGAATTGCTGGGTCCTATGGTAATTCTATTTTTAGTTTTTTAAAGAACGTCCATACTGTTCTCCAGAGTGGCTGTATCAATTTACATTCCCACCAACAGTACAAGAGGGTTCCCTTTTCTCCACACCCTCTCCGGCATTTATTGTTCATAGATTTTTTGATGATGGCCATTCTGACTGGTGTGAGGTGATACCTCATTGTACTTTTGATTGACATTTCTCTACTGATTAGAGATGTTGAGCAATCTTTCATGTGTTTGTTGACAATCTGTATATCTTCTTTGGAGAAATGTCTATTTAGGTCTACTGTCCATGTTCGGATTGGGTTGTTTGCTTTTTTGATGTTGAGCTGCATGAGTTGCTTGTAAATTCTGGAGATTAATCCTTTGTCAGTTGCTTCATTTGCAAATATTTTCTACCATTCTGAGGGTTTTCTTTTAGTCTTGTTTATGGTTTCCTTGGCTGTGCAAAAGCTTTTAAGTTTCATTAGGTCGCATTTGTTTATTTTCATTTTTATTTCCATTTCTCCAGGAGGTGGGTCAAAAAGCATCTCGCTGTGATTTATGTCATAGAGTGTTGTGCCTATGTTTTCCTCTAAGAGTTTTATAGTGTCCTGCCTTACATTTAGGTCTTTAAGCCATTTTGAGTTCATTTTTGTGTATGGTGTAAGCGAGTGTTCTAATTTCATTCTTTTTCATGTAGCTGTCCAGTTTTCCCAGCACCACTCATTGAAGAGGCTGTCTTTTCTAAATTGTATATTCTTGCCTCCTTTATCAAAAATAAGGTGACCATATGTGCGTGGGTTTATCTCTGGGCTTTCTATCCTGTTCCATTGATCTATATTTCTGTTTTTGTGCCAGTACAATACTGTCTTGATTACTGTTGCTTTGTAGTATAGTCTGAAGTCAGGGAGCCTGATTCCTCCAGCTCCGTTTTTCTTTCTCAAGATTGCTTTGGCTATTCGGGGTCTTTTGTGTTTCCATACAAATTGTGCAATTTTTGTTCTAGTTCTGTGAAAAATGCCAGTGGTAGTTTGATAGGGATTGCCCCAAATCTGTAGATTGCTTTGGTTAGAAAAGTCATTTTCACAATGTTGATTCTTCCAATCCAAGAACATGGTATATCTCTCCCTCTGTTTGTATCATCTTTAATTTCTTTCATTAGTGTCTTATAGTTCTCTGCATACAGGTCTTCTGTCTCTTTAGGTAGGTTTATTCCTAGGTATTTTATTCTTTTTGTTGCAGTGGTAAATGGGAATGTTTCCTTAATTTCTCTTTAAGATTTTTCATTATTAGCATATAGGAATGCAATAGATTTCTGTGCAGTAATTTTGTATGCTGCTACTTTACCAAATTCATTGATTAGTTCTAGTAGTTTTCTGGTAGTGTCTTTAGGATTCTCTATGTCATCTGCAAACAGTGACAGTTTTACCTCTTCTTTTCCAATTTGTATTCCTTTTATTTCTTTTTCTTCTCTGATTGCTGTGGCTAAAATTTCCAAAACTATGCTGAATAGGAGTTGTGAGAGTGGGCAACGTTGTCTTTTTCCTGATCTTAGTGGATATGGTTTCAGTTTTTCACCATTGAGAACAATGTTGGCTGTGGGTTTTTCATTTATGGCCTTTATTATGTTGAGGTAAGGTCACTCTATGCCTACTTTCTGGAGGGTTTATATCATAAATGGGTGTTGAATTTTGTCAAAAGCTTTCTCTGCATCTATTGAGATGATCATATGGTTTTTATCCTTCAATTTGTTAATATGTTGTATAACATTGATTGATTTGCATATATAAAGAATCCTTGCATTCCTGGGATAAACCCCACTTGATCATGGTGCATGATCCTTTTAATGTGCTGTTGGATTCTCTTTGCCAGTATTTTGTTGAGGATTTTTACATCTATGTTCATCAGTGATATTGGTCTGTAGTTTTCTTTCTTTGTGACATCTTTGTCTGGTTTTGGTATCAGGGTGATGGTGGCCTTGTAAAATGAGTTGGGGAGTGTTCCTCCCTCTGCTATATTTTGGAAGAGTTTGAGAAGGATAGGTGTTAGCTCTTCTCTAAATGCTTGATAGAATTCACTTGTGAAGCCATCTGGTCCTGGGCTTTTGTTTGTTGGAAGATCTTTTATCACAGTCTCAATTTTAGTGCTTGTGATTGGTCTGTTTATATTTTCTATTTCTTCCTGGTTCAGTCTTGGAAAGTTGTGCTTTTCTAAGAATTTGTCATTTCTTCCAGGTTGTCCATTTTATTGGCATATAGTTGCTTGTAGTAATCACTCATGATTCTTTGTATTGCTACAGGGTCAGTTATTACTTCTCCTTTTTCATTTCTAATTCTATTGATTTGAGTCTTCTCCCTTTTTTTCTTGATGAGTCTGGCTAATCGTTTTTCAATTTTGTTTATCCTCTTAAAAAACCAGCATTTAGTTTTATTGATCTTTGCTCTTGTTTCCTTCATTTCTTTTTCATTTATTTCTGATCTGATCTTTATGATTTCTTTTCTTCTGCTAACTTTGGGGGTTTTTTGTTCTTCTTTCTCTAATTGCTTTAGGTATAAGGTTAGGTTGTTTATTTGACTTGTTTCTTGTTTCTTGAGGTAGGATTGTATTGCTATAAACTTCCCTCTGAGAACTGCTTTTGTTGCATCTCAAGGTTTTGGGTGGTCATTGTCATTTGTTTGTAGGTATTTTTTGATTTCCTCTTTGATTTCCTCAGTGATCTCTTGTTTATTAAGTAGTGTATTGTTTAGCCTCCATTTGTTTGTATTTTTTACAGATTTTTTTCCCTTTAATTGATATCTAGTCTCATAACATTGTGGGCGAAAAAGATACTTGATATGATTTCAATTTTCTTAACTTTACCAAGGCTTGATTTGTGACCCAAGATATGGTCTATCCGGGAGAATGTTCCATGAGCACTTGAGAAGAAAATATATTCTGTTGTTTTTGGATGGAATGTCCTATAAATATCAATTAAGTCCATCTTGTTTAATGTACCATTTAAAGCTTGTGTTTCCTTATTTATTTTCATTTTGGATAATCTGTCCATTGGTGAAAGTGGGTTGTAAAGTCCCCTATTATGATTGTGTTGCTGTCGTTTTCCCCTTTTATGGCTGTTTGTGTTTGCCTTATGTATTGAGGTGCTCCTATGTTGGGTGCATAAATATTTACAATTGTTATATCCTCTTCTTAGATTGATACCTAGGTCATTATGTAGTGTCCTTCTTTGTCTCTTGTAATCGTCTTTATTTTAAAGTCTATTTTGCCTGATATGAAAATTGCTACTCCAGAATTCTTTTGATTTCCATTTGCATGGAATATCTTTTTCCATCCCCTCACTTTCATTCTGTATGTGTCCTTAGGTCTGAAGTGGGTCTCCTGTAGACAGCATATATATGGGTCTTGTTTTTGCATCCATTCAGCCAGTCTATATCTTTCGGTTGGAGCATTTAATCGATTTTACATTTAAGGTAATTATCAATATGTATGTTCCTATTGCCGTTTTCTTAATTGCTTTGGGTTTGTTATTGCAGGTCTTTTCCCTCTCTTGTGTTTCCTGCCTAGAGAAGTTCCTTTAGAATTTGTTGTAAAGTTGGTTTGGTGGTGCTGAATTATCTTAGCATTTGCTTGTCTGTAAAGGTTTTAATTTCTCTGTCGAATCTGAATGAAATCCTTGCTGGGTAGATTAATCTTGGTTGTAGGTTTTCTCCTTTCTTAACTTTAAATATATCCTGCCCCTCCCTTCTAGCTTGCAGAGTTTTTGCTGAAAGATCAACTGTTAACCTTATGGGGATTCCCTTGTATGTTATTTGTTGTTTTTCCCTTGCTGCTTTTTTTTTTTCTTTGTATTTAATTTTTGATAGTTTGATTAATATGTGTCTTGGCGTGTTTCTTCTTGGATTTATCCTGTATAGGACTCTCTGCATTTCCTGGACTTGATTGACTATTTCCTTTCCCATTTTAGGGAAATTTTCAACTATAATCTCTTCAAATATTTTCTCAGTCCCTTTCTTTTTCTCTTCTTTTTCTGGGACCCTTATAATTCGAATTTTGGTGCATTTAATTTTGTCCCAGAGGTCTCTGAGACTGTTCGAAATTCTTTTCATTCTTTTTTCTTTATTCAGCTCTAAGGTAGTTATTTCCACTGTTTTATCTTCCGGGTCACTTATCCATTCTTCTTCCTCAGTTATTCTGCTATTGATTCCTTCTAGAGAATTTTTAATTTCATTTATTGTGTTGTTCATCATTGTTTCTTTGCTCTTTCGTTCTTCTATCTCCTTGTTAAACGTTTCTTGTATCTTCTCCATTCTATTTCCAAGATTTTGGATCATCTTTACTATCATTACTCTGAATTCTTTTTCATGTAGACTGCCTATTTCCTCTTCATTTGTTAGGTCTGCTGGGTTTTTACCTTGTGCCTTCATCTGCTGTGTGTTTCTCTGTCTTCTCATTTTGCTTAACTTACTGTGTTTGGGGTCTCCTTTTCGCAGTCTGCAGGTCCATAGTTCCTGTTGTTTTTGGTGTCTGCCCCCAGTGGGTAAGGTTGGTTCAGTGGGTTGTATAGGCTTCCTGGTGGAGGGGACTGGTGCCTGTGTTCTGGTGGATGAGGCTGGATTTTGTTTTTCTTGTGGGCAGGGCTGCATCTGCTGTTGTGTTTTGGGGTGTCTGTGACCTTATTTTGATTTTAGGCAGCCTCTCTGCTAATGGGTGGAGTTGTGTTCCTGTCTTGCTAGTTATTTGGCATAGGGTGTCCAGCACTATAGCTTGCTGGTCGTTGAGTGGAGCTGGGTCTTAGCATTGAGATGGAGATCCCTGGGAGAGCTTTTGCCATTTGATATTATGTGGAGCCGGGAGGTATCTGGTGGACCAATGTCCTGAACTCGGCTCTCCCACCTCAGAGCCACAGGCCTGACACCTGGCTGGAGCACCAAGACCCTGTCAGCCACACAGCTCAGAAGAAAAGGGAGACAAAAATAAAGAAAGAAAGAAAAAATAATAATAAAATAAAATAATTAAAATAAAAAATAATTTTTAAAAATAAAAAAGTAAAAAGTAATAAAAAAAGAAAAACAAAAAAAAGAAAGAAGAGAGCAACCAAACCAAAAAACAAATCTACCAGCGATAACTAGTGCTAAAAACTATACTAAAAAACAAGAACAACAACAACAACACCCCCCAAAAATAAAGAGACCAACAGAACCCTAGGACAAATGGTAAAAGCAAAGCTATACAGGCAAAATCACACACAGAAGCATACACATACACACTCACAAAAAGAGAAAAAGGGGAAAAAATATATATATCATTGCTCCCAAAGTCCACCTCCTCTGGGATGATTCATTGTCTATTCAGGTATTCCACAGATGCAGGTACATCAAGTTGATTGTGTAGATTTAATTGGCTGCTCATGAGGCTGCTGGGAGAGATTTCCCTTTCTCTTCTTTGATCGCACAGCTCCTGGGGATCAGCTTTGGATTTGGCCCCACCTCTATATGTAGGGCGCCTGAGGGCGTCTGTTTCCGCTCAGAGAGGACAGGGTTAAAGGAGCAGCTGCTTCGGGGGCTCTGGCTCACTCAGGCCGTGGGGAGGGAGGGGTACGGAGGAGGCGGGGCGAGCCTGCGGCGGCAGAGGCCAGCGTGACATTGCAGCAGCCTGAGGCGCGCAGTGCGTTCTCCCGGGGAAGTTGTGCCTGGATCACGGGACGCTGGCAGTGGCAGGCTGCACAGGCTCCCGGGAGGGGAGGTGTGGAGAGTGACCTGTGCTCGCACACAGGCTTCTTGGTGGCGGCAGCAGCAGCCTTAGCGTCTCATGCCTGTCTCTGGGGTCCGCGCTGATAGCAGCCTCTCGCGCCCGTCTCTGGAGCTCCTTTAAGTGGCGCTCTTAATCCCCTCTCCTTGCGCACCAGGAAACAAAAAAAAGTCTCTTGCCTCTTCGGCAGCTGCAGACTTCTCTCCGGACTGCCTCCGGCTAGCTGTGGCGCACTAACCCCTTCAGGCTGTGTTCACGCTGCCAACCCCAGTCCTCTCCCTGCGATCCGACCTCTGAAGCCCGAACCTCAGCTCCCAGCCCCCACCCATCCCGGCGGGTGAGCAGACAAGCCTCCCGGGCTGGTAAGTGCTGGTTGTTGGCGCCGATCCTCTGTGTGGGAATCTCTCCGCTTTGCCCTCCGCACCCTTGTGGCTGCGCTCTCCTCCGTGGCTCTGAAGCTTCCCCCTTGCCACCGCCCGTCTCCGCCCGCGAAGGGGCTTCCAAATGTGTGGAAACTTTTCTTCCTTCACAGCTCCCTCCCAGAGGTGCAGGTCCTGTCCCTATTCTTTTGTCTCTGTTATTTCTTTTTTCTTTTGCCCTACCCAGGTATGTGGGGAGTTTCTTGCCTTTTGGGAGGTCTGTGGTCTTCTGCCAGCGTTCAGTAGGTGTTCTGTAGGAGCTGTTCCACATGTATATGTATTTCTGATGTATTTGTGGGGAGGAAGGTGATCTCCGCGTCTTACTCTTCCGCCATCTTGAAGGTCTCTCTCACAGATGGCTTTTACATGTTTCAGACAAAGAAACAATAAATTTATGAGGAATTGATAAAACAAAGAAACTTAGGTTTCTGGTGCTCAGTTAGTGAAGAATCTAGAGTTTGGAATTGGGGTAGTAAATTAAAAAATAACAAGGTGTGTTTATAGAGGCTGCTTGTCACAAATTCCCTATCTCTGGAATAAGGGTGTCCTTCTACTTCCAGATGCAAGGACTACACCTTTCACATGAGAGATTTATTTCCTGCTTTCAGGGAAATGGAGAGGAGGGTTAGAGTGTCCCTCGTGTATTGGCGATTTCTTAAGTAACTTTAATACAAAATAATCAATATGCCATTGTTGCATATTTTGGGGTGTCCTGCATTGAGGTCCAACATCATCAACAAACAGTGAACCTGTCACTGTGAGGAAATGACTGATAGTGTTTGTTGCTGAGAAGGGAAAATTCACTTTTCCTGTGTTTCCCCTTACTCTCACACTTCTCCCCCATTCACAGCACTTCTGATACCAGATCTGCAGGTTTTTTAACCACACTAAGCAGTTCTCTGTGACTCCAGCTCGGTGCCCTACAATTTAACTCAATTCTGACACTTTGTACCTGGTGATAGCAACAGATTCCACGGGTTAAGGGCTGAGTCCCATGAGACTGCTCCCCCTCCTCAGATACCAATTGCAAGTGGTAGGTCTCCAGGTTACCCACAACTTCTGTCTGACCTGACTATAAATCAGAGGTTCCCATCTCCTCGTCTCCCTTGAGCACGATTATCTGCAAAAACAGTTCACAGAACTCAGGGAAACACATTTAACAACTTACTACATAATAAAGGATATAACAAAGAATAGAGAGGAATAGCCAGATGACAAGATACAAAGCGGGAGTGCTGGGAAGGTCCTGAGCACTGGAACTTCTGTCTCTGTGGAGGTAGAGAGCGTCACTCTCCTGGTAGGTACATGCATGTGTTTACCAACCTGGAAACTTTCCAAACCCCACACTATTAGGAATTTTCTGGAGGCTTCATTATGTACTTATGATCAATTACTAACTCCATTTCTGGTCCTCCTCCTTTCCCTGGAGTATGGGGAATGGGTCTGACAATTTAAAATTTCTAACCCGGGTTTGGTCTTTCTGGTGACCACTCCAGAGTCACCTAGTTAGAACAAAAGACTCTCCTATAGCTCAGGAAATTCCACGGGATTTAGGAGCCCTGCGTCAGGATCCTGGGTCAAAGACTAAATATTAGAACAAAAGATGCTCCTAGTGCTCTTATCACTTAGGAAGTTACGAGGGTTTTAGGAGCTCTGTGCCTGAAACTGGAGTCGAAAATGTTAGAATGAAAGATTCTGCTAACACCCCTGTTTTCGAGGATGTTAGGAGCCCTGTGTCAGGATACATATATAGATCTGTATATATACATGTATATATATAATTTCTCACAGTGGCCATTGATAAAAATAAAAATTCAAAATTTGAAGCAAGAATTACAATTTTGGAAAAGTTGTATTTGCCAACCTGAACTTGACAACTTCCCAACACTTAGAGATTTTTCTGGTGAGGTCAATGATGACATGAATAATTTTTTCATTGTGTAATGAAATGTCTTCTTTTAGAAAATCTATATGTCAGTGACAAATGAATGATGTTATAAATCCATGCATGGGTAAAATATCCATTTTAAGTTGAAGATAAATCAATGGATTTTAATATCATATGGTATGAAACTTTTTTTAGTATGGTTTCAGATTTCACATTGCAAGTAACTTTAAGAAAATATTGTTGCATAGTTTTGGTGTAGTATCAAAGAAGAACATTCACATTTATTAACAATTCTATTTAAATATTCCTCTATTTTCAAATTATTTATACATGTGAGTCTTCACTTTATACACTTCAACCCAAACAACATTTTACTCCATATTGAATGCAGATGCAGATAAAAGAATCCAGTGTTTTTCTATAAAAGAATCCAGATAAAAGAAGCCAGCTAAAAGAAGCCAGAAATCAGGAAGATTTATTAAAATGTAGAAAGTGCCAATCTCACTTCTTTAGCTTTGAAAAGTATAATTATATTTCATAAAAATATATATTATTTACATATCATTTAATGGATTTATTATTTGTAAATAATTGGTAAATATATGTTTAAATTTTAAATCATTTTAAAATTTAAAAATTAGTTTTTACTTCCAATCTGCTAAATGTCAGTAAATATAACACATGTAAGTAAAAGCTCTTTGGGACGCTCAATAAATACATTTAAAGAATGTAAAAATTTCCTGAAAACAAAATGCTTGAGAGATACTTAGCTACAGCAATAGTTTTAAGATTCTTTTGAAGTTTGATGCTTTTTTCCCCCTAACACAATCTTTCTTGAAATTGCAAGAAATGAAAGAGAGTGTGGAGCTTCTCTGTTGGAAGTGAGAATATCCTGGCAGCTAAATGGCCCTCACTATTACATACATAATGACTACTAACTAAATAGATATAAAATAGATAGAAAATACTGGGTTATATGGATATGTCTCATATACCCCTGTTCAAAAATGGTTAAACTGATTTGATGGCAAGGCTAGTACATGTAAGTGTGCATGGATTATATGAATTAATATGCATACTACATGCATTTGATTGCTGGATCATATTGATCTTTTGATCCACTGTAAATATGAAAAGGCATTTATTCCACATCAGCCTGATTACAAATAGTTCAACCAAATTGTATATAAGCTGAATGAAACTGTCTAAGCACAGACAACCAATTGATGCAGGATTTACATTACTATTTTATCAAATACAAATACAACACACTTTCACTTCATGAAAGAGTAGTACACTAAAAGGATTCACTTGGTAAAATGATTTGATTTTGAAACAATATGAAATTATTTCTTTTACTTACTATCAACATAATGCTTATCTTTTAAAGAATCAGTTTTGGGGGGGATTCATTATGTTTTATTTGAACATTCTAGATTTTTAAGTTCTTAATCAAGTTGTAAGTTTCTCACCAGAGACCTAAAAATGTAGAGAATTCTAAGCATGGATTGTAAAGAATACTCACAGAGGCATATAACTGGGTGATGCCTTGTACGATGTTGGTGCCATGCTTTCTGTTGGCTCACAGAGGATTTTGCTCCACTGATTTGATGGCAGGTTGTCCTAGGTCGCATTTTAACAAGTTTCATTTCTGCTAACAGACGTGTTATCATTCTCTAGAGCTTTCTTCTCTGCACAGCATTTTCCAGAGGATGTGAGTGCAAGTGAGTGAGTGTATGTGTGTATAAAAATGCTCCTCTTTTACCATGCTGAGTATTCAATAGGCAAGGTCACTTTTAAAAGCAGTCCCTTTAGTATTGATAGAACTGTCTCCTCTGGCTTGTTTCTCTCAAAATATTGGCTAATGGACATCTACGGGTGATTTTTAAAATCGGGGCATTAGTCAGGGATTAGAGGGTTATAGCCTCCTTTCCTTGTGTGAGAAGATGCCAGTCTGATGTGTGATGGATGGTCTTGTAAAATATTAGAAGTCTCTCTCTCTCTCTCTGTATGCAGTGTCTTTGACCACATATGAAATAAAATCAATATATGAAGTAATATTGTGCATTGATCTATTAGAATAGCTTGTTGACCCAATATTCTTAAATGGTTTCTATGTAATAAATGCCTCAAAGCAATAATAATAGTGTGATTTTCTAGTCTTTAGAATGGCAGTCACATGACTGGTAATACTGTGTGGTTTCAGATTGGCGTGGGAAGAGAGCTCTGCTAGTGCACCCTTCAGAGGAGACATTGAGGGAGATTTCTTCTTAATGGGGTATTAGTGGTCAAATTGTGTGTCCCACCATTGTATATTAAAGTCCTGACCACCAGTACCTCAGAGTGTGAACTTAATTGGAAATAAGTCCATTTCAGGTGTAATTAGTACAGTTAAGCTGACTGTAGTAGGATGGGCCCCTGATCCAATATGACTAGTATCCGTGTAAGAGAGGAAAGTGTCATGTGAAGACACAGAAACACACAGGAGGAAGATAATGTAAAGAGACAAGGGGAGAAGGCCACGTGAAGACGGAGGCAGAGATTGAAGTGATGCATATCCAAGCCAAGGAACACCAAGGATTGCCAGCTATCACCAGAAGCTACGAGAGAGGTTTGGAACGGATTCTCCCTCAGATTCTTCAGAAGGAACCAACCCTGCTGAACCTTGATTTCTCACTTCTAGCCTCCAGAGATTTGAGAAAATAAATTTCTGTTGTTTTAAGTCACCCAGTTTGCGGTACTTTGCTATGTCAGGCCTCGAAAATTAATACACAGGGATTCTAAGGTTGTTGGTGTAGAAGGAGAAGTGGGGCACATAATTTATCAAAATAATCATCAGTTAAGTTATAACTTCAACATAATCATTTTGTGTGGATGAGCAGAGAGGGTCTTATGGAGACATGTTCCTCCAAAGAGCTCACAGTACAATCTGTATTAAAATTCACAAATATTGACCATTTTCACTTTTATTTACATATTTTTGCATAAAATTTATATATTTTTAAAAATATTATGCAATGAGGCCACAGAGAAACTTATGTCACCTGCAAATTTATTAAGTGATGGAATATATACAGTCTCCTGAGGCTAAGGGGAGAAATAAGTGCTAAGAAAAACAGCCAAAATTAACTTTGAACGGACAGTCATCAGGTCTTTTACAAGATGAACCAGAATAAAAGTGTGACATTAACATTGCATTATACAAAAGCGATAGATATTGAGAAATGTATTCACTTTTTCATAGGAATGGTAATCTCGCAATTGCCTTCTCCAAAAGATCATCAACCAGCACTGTGGCTTGACGGGGAGAACACTTTCTTCTAACAGAGTCTTTGCTTTCACCCATTAAACTGGACTTTTTCTGACTGGTGCATGCATGAGAGGGCACAACTTTGAAGGAATGGGAAAGAGTGTGAAAACATTCAGAGGCCAGAATTCTATTTCCACTTGAGAAGCTGTAAATGTAGAAAATACTTTTGAACTGACAATAATCTTTGATTTTGTCATTAGCATGGTGCTTGACTTACAGAAATTGTTTAAATGAATAAACTCATTCTTTGGTTTAATTTATCTTTTTTATTATATAGGGCTGTCATTTTTATTTATTTTTTTATATTTATTTTTGGCTGTGTTGGGTCTTCGTTTCTGTGCGAGGGCTTTCTCTAGTTGCAGCAAGCGGGGGCCACTCTTCATCGCGGTGCGCGGGCCTCTCACTATCGCGGCCTCTCTTGTTGCGGAGCACAGGCTCCAGACACGCAGGCTCAGTAGTTGTGGCTCACGGGCCTAGTTGCTCCACGGCATGTGGGATCTTCCAAGACCAGGGCTCGAACCCGTGTCCCTTGCATTGGCAGGCAGATTCTCAACCACTGTGCTACCAGGGAAGCCCAGGCCTGTCATTTTTTTTAACTGTTTTGTGATTTAATTATCTTAATGTTATTCTGAGAGGATGGTATTTATTATGAATAATTATTTAAGTCACCAGTGCTTCTTTCTATTCTCTATAGCAGGACTGGATTTTCATTCACTTTTATTTCTGGCACTTTGATGAAGAA
This sequence comes from Balaenoptera musculus, assembly GCF_009873245.2. NCBI lineage: Eukaryota > Metazoa > Chordata > Mammalia > Artiodactyla > Balaenopteridae > Balaenoptera > Balaenoptera musculus. Next base: position 86,009,499 of record NC_045789.1, on the reverse strand, counting down.
AATCTCACAGTCCTCTGGGAATACAGTATAGAAATTATTTTTTAAGATTGTATAGATCTTAGAGAAAATATGAACATCCCATTTTTTAAGGACTTCACGTTCTAAATATTAGAAAAAATGCTGAAATAAAACTTGTAACTATAGATGGAGAGACACTCTGGAGATCATCCAATCCAGTCTATTTCCTTCACATTCTAAATAAGTGAACACAGTGGAGCTTCAAGAAGAATGCATGCAAACTATTTCCTGATTATCCAAGAAGTGGCAGGCTATAGTACAGGAAATTTACTACTATGATTCCAAGTAATTCTTAATCTGCAGTTTATAAATTTGTGACCTGAAATTCAGAGAAGTTAAGTGACAGAGGAGTTAAGGTCATGCAGAAGGTAAGGGCAAACCCAAAGTTTCCCGTTACTCCATACTATGATCATTATAAACATTTTTAAAAGTTGAAAAGTAAAAAAGATCAAAGTATCCAATGAAACAACCCTTTCTATTACTTTTTTCCATCTGGATGCCTTCTTATTAATATTTAAAAAGTTGTAAGCATAGCAATATTTTAGTTTTTGTTTTCTGCATTTCCTCTTTATCAACATACTATCATTTCTCTGTCTATACTCCTAAAATGAGATAGTCAATCTATTTGAAATGCTTTTTTTAATTTAGGTATTTCATATCTATATCTATTTCTATATCTATATCTTCTAGTGTGTTTCTTTAAAGTATTCATTTATGGTTGAGATTAATGATGTCAAAAATATGAATGTACTTATGCTTTATATTATTTCCAAAATGATAGCAACGATTTACAAAACTGAGTTCTGAACTCATTTTGCTAAATATTAAAGAATCTTTGGTATAGAGAGTTTATATATATATATATTTCTAAATTCTAAGAACAAAATTATATTTTTAACTCTGTTTTGATTAGCTATAGTGTTCTTTATAACTTTCATTTTCTCTAGCTGATTATTTCTTTTTTTGTAAAAATACAAAAGCCTATCTTTTTCCAGTTTTTTGAGATAAATTTACATACAGCACTGTGCATTAAGGTATACAGCATAATAATTTGAATTTCATATATCACAAAATGATTATCACAGTAAGTTTCTCATAAATAAAGAAATAGAAATTTTTTCTTGTCATTAGAACTCTTAGGATTTACTCTTAATAACGTTCATGTATGATATACAACAGTGTTAGTATTTACTGTGTTGTACAGTACATCCCTAGTACTTATTTATCTTGTAACTGGAAGTTTGTACCTTTTGACCACCTTCATCCAACTTACTCCCATCACCCCCTGTCTCTGGTAAACACAAACTTGACCTCTTTCTTTGAGTTTGTTTTGATTGTTTTTGAAGTATAACTGACTTACAACTCTATATTAGATCTTCTTACACAACATAGTGCTTTGGTATTTCTATACATTTCAAAATAGTCACCGTGATGCCTACTTAGAGTATGTCATCATTCAAAGATATTACATAACTGTTTACTATATTCTCCACATGGTACATAGCAATCCTTCTATGTATGTATACATGATTATTTTAAGTTGCAGATCTCTTAAGTTCAAACACATTTTAGCAACCTTGCATTTTTATTCCCCTACCCTTACCTTTAGTGTTTTTGATATCATATTTTACATCTCTTTGTTTTGTGTACCTCTTAACTATTTATTGTAGATATAGATGATTTTACTACTTTTGTCTTTTTAGCTTCCTAGTAGCTTAATACATGACTGATTTACTACCTGTACTGTATATTTGCCTTCACTAAAAATTTTTTTTTCTTTCATGTTTATAGTTGTGGTCTTTTTCACTTAGATAAGTTCCTTTAACATTTCTTGTAAACCTGGTTTAGTGATGACCTTTTTTAGCTTTTGCTTGTCTGTAAAGTTTTGATCTCTCCTTCAAATTTGTACTAAAGCCTTGACAGGTAAAATATTTTTGGTTATAGCTTTTGTTTTTTTTCCTTTCATCACTTTAAATATACTGTGCCCTTCTAGCCTGCAGAGCTTCTGTTGAAAAGTCAGTTTATAACTTTATGGGAGTTCCCTTGTATGTAACTTGATGCTTTTCCCTTGATGCTTTTAATATTCTTTTTTTATCTTTAATTTTTGTCATTTTAATTAGAGTGTCTCTTGGTGTTTTCCTCTTTGGGTTGATCCTGTTTGAGACTCTCTGTACTTTGTTGACCTGGGTGTCTGTCTCCTTTCCCAGGTTAGGGAAGTTTTCAGCTATTATGTCTTCAAGTATTTTCTCTGCCCCTTTCTCTCCCTTTTTTCTTTCTGGGACCCCTATAATGTGAATGTTAGTGTGCTTGATATTGTCCTAGAGGTCTCTTAAACTGTCCTCATTTCTTTTTATTCTTTTTTTCTTTTTGTTGTTCACTTTGGGTGATTTTCACTACTCCGTCTTCCAGCTCACTGATCCATTCTTCTGTACCATTTAATCTACTGTGGATTACTTTTAGTGTATTTTTAATTTCAGTTATTGTATTCTTCATCTCAGTTTGGTTTTTCTTTATATTTTCTAACTTTTTGTTAAAGTTCTCACTGTGTTTGTTCATTCTTCTCCTGAGTTCTTTGAACATCTTTATGATCATTACTTTGAACTTTCTATAAGGTAAATTGCCTATCTCCACTTCATTTAATTCTTCTTCTGTGGTTTTATTTTGTTCCTTCATTTGGAAGATATTCCTCTGCCCGCTCATTTTGTATAATTTGCTGTTTTTATTTCTATGTACCTTGTAGGTTGGTTACATTTCCTGACTCTGGTGAAGTGTCCTTTTGTAGAAGATATTCTATGCACCCCAGCAGCACACTCCCCTCTGGTCATCGGAACTGTATGCTCTAAGGTTGCCCCCTATTTGGGCTGTGTGGGCCCTTCTGTTGTGGGGGGTAATTATGTGGCAGTTTTGTAGGTGTGGCTGGCCCCTGGTCTGGTTGGTTGTCAGGTCCTGCCTTGTGCAGAGGCTGCCAGCCACTGGTTGGTGAGGACAGGTTCTGGAGTGCATGGATGTGGATCTGGGGATCAAGGATCTCGTGTTGGCCTGCTGGTGGGCAGGTCCAATTCCTGACATGGCTGGCTGTGGATTCCAGGCTGTTCCAAAGCTGGTGTTGGTCTGCTGGTGAGTGGGTCTGGGGCCTAAGGAGTCCAGGATCTAGGGCCTGCTCACTGGCAGGAGGAGCTGAGTTCCTGGGTATCTGGGTACAGAGCCCTAGGGTTCCAGAGCTGGTGTTGGCCTGCTTGTGGGCAGGGCTGGAGCCCAGTGGATCCCAGTGCTGGTGCCAGCCTGCTGATGGGTGGTCTTGGTCCTGGTACAGGAGGTCAGAAGGCTGTGGCAGTACTTGGGCTAGTGTCAGCTCACTGGTGGCTGGCATCAGGGCCCACAGGATTCCAGGGCTAGTTCTGGGGACTCGTCTGCCTGGTGCTGATCCCCCAGAAGGCTGGGGAGCCCAATGTGGGGTTCAGACCACTTACTCCTTGGGGAGAACCTTTGCTATTGTAATTATCCTGCCATTTGTGGCTCGTCCACCAGAGGGTATGGTCTTGACTATAGTTTTTTCACCCTCCTACCTATCCCACCTTTGGTTCCTTCTTTATATCTTTAGTTGTAGATGATCTTTTCTCTAGTATTCCAGTTTTTCTCATCAATAGTTGCTCTGCAAATAGTTGTAATTTTGGTGTGCCTGTGGGAGGAGATGAGCTCAGGGTCTTCTTGCTGCACCATCTTGCTCATTTTCCACTTAATTTTTTCAATGTATTTTTTTTTTCAATCTATTGGGCACTTAAAGTTTTCCTAGGAACATAATATGTGCCAGTTGTGGTATAATTATTTTATATTACTTATCACATTAACATAATTATTAAGACTACCTTATGAATTAGGCACTATTTTCTGTATATTTATATTTCAAATTGATATGTGATGGCATAGTCAGCATTTGAGTGCAACATTGCACGATATCAAATTTTGTTGTAATCCCTACTCTAAAAGCCTCCTTTTAATTTATACATGTAAATCAAGTATCTAGGCTGGCCTAGAGGGTCTTAGAGATCCCTGAGAAATTTATACATACTGTTATCTATGCCTCAAACAGTTACCAAGATGTATCAATAAATCTTCTAGGCTCTCTGGAACATAAACATCAATAGTTATTTTGGATTGTAATTTTATGGTAATACTAATCCTGTTTTGTTTCACTAGGAGAAATTTTTGAAGTTAACGTTAAGTTATTGTCTGAGGGGAAAAAACTGCACTGTGCTCCTGACATGTAAACTAGCAGCAGTGTATGCACCACATATTTGTAACTGACACTACCTATGGCTCCATTTAGGTTTGATTCATCAGTCATGTCATCTTCTGAAAGTACTAGAAATAGTGGCATAGCTGGAGTGTCTTTTGAGATGTCCTTTTACATTTCCATAAGGTTATTGTACATCCATTAATACAGATGACAAAGGAAATGTCATCTGAGTGGAGTGAATGGATGCCAAGACACTAAAAGCCCCATTGTCTCAGATGAAGGGGCAAATGTGCAGCCTTGGGAAGTGGAAATTTCCAGTTCTCTATCTTATGTAGTCACACAGGATGCACATTGTCCATACACATTTGTGAGAAAGAGGATCCTCAAGCACCAAATAACATGACATAAATATCCAGACCTTGAAGTTAGCCCACATTAGTTTTCATCTGTTTCCAACTGATGGTCTCTCGCATATAATAAATGTCAGTTGCTTAGGAGTGTGAAGCCACAATGGGCTTCCAGGTCCAAGAAAGGCCCCAAATAAGGTCATGCTTAGAAAAACATGGGAAAGATGTCAGAATTTTGTATGTGATGTTATAGCAGAATTGGTTTCAAGAAAATGATGTGCTGGTTAAGAGTCACGTTTGAGTCAAACCAACTCTGGTAGAATAAGAATAAAAATAGAACTGAAAAAATATAGGATATTTGATGTCAATGAACCTAATAATCTTTAAAGCAGTTAGAAATAGAAATACATGAAATAGGTAAAGATGTTGAAGGAGAAATACACTGAATATTTGTGGTTTCTATTTTCTGAGTAAAATGAGACAAAAGCCCACTGAGCTAAGGGAAGACTTTGGAAACCTAAGGGCCTATATTATGAGACCAGTTTTTCTCTAATATAGTTCATGGCTCACCTTTGGAGCCAGTTAAAAGTTCAGAATTCAGGGTCCCCTTCAGATCTAATGAATCTTAATTGTTAGGAATGAAGTCTGGAAATCTTGATTTGAAGCAAGCTCATAGTTGAGTCTTACGGAGATCCATTGAGGTGAACCAACAACTGGATGGATTGTCTCAAGCACTCCTTGGTCCAGTCATACCCTTTTGCCTGCCTCTACTTTCTTCCTCTGCCCCAGAACTCACCCTCTTCTCCATTCCACGGTGTTCATAATAGGAGAAGTTGATGTATTCTCCTACAGGTCTAGTTGAAATTGAGAAGTTCCAGAGGTTTGAAAACAAAGTTAAGTCATCTGGTGAAAACTGTGCATAAATATAAAGTAGCCATTGTGGGGATTCCCTGTGGCGCAGAGGTTAAGAATCCTCCTGCTAATGCAGGGGACACGGGTTTGATCCCTGGTCCGGGAAGATCCCACATGCCCCGGAGCAACTAAGCCCATGCGCCACAACTACTGAAACCCATGCTCTCTAGGGCTCACGTGCTGCAACTACTGAAGCCCACAAACCTAGAGCCCATGCTCTGCAACAAGAGAAGCCACTGCAATGAGAAGCCTGCACACTGCAACGAAGGGTAGCTCCCACTCACCACAACTAGAGAAAGTCCGCGCATAGCAACGAAGACTCAAAGCAGCCAAAAAATAAATAAATAAATTTAGGTTAAGTTTAGACTCTTGGTAGCCAGGTCTTAGTCTTGGGTTATCTTTTTGCTAAAATACAAACTAGAAAAAAAGGAAGCAATAATTAAAATTCAAAACTCAATATGTGTTGATCATTTATATAAATTTTAAGTTGATAAGTAACATCAATCAATTATGTACTAATATTAATAACAACAAACAATTATATATATATATTTCCTATATTAAGGTTCTCCAAAAAGAAACAGAAATATATATATATATATATATATATATATGTGTGTGTGTAATTTATTTATATTACACATAACTCATAGGGTGGGTTGTAAGGATTAAATTAATAAGTGAAATTAAATATATATATATATATATATATATATATATATATCCAGCATTAAGCACTGTGCCAGGCACAATATTTGCTCAATAAATATAACTTGGACTAAACATTTATATATAAACCTACCTCAACCTCCAATTTAAACTTTACCCTTAAAATTTCTTAACTAATGATTACAAATCCATTCTTCATGATTATTTGCTGCCATTTGAAAGTAATACCTGATGACAAAGTTTAAATATTTATAAGCTTTCACTGTCTTTATTCAAGTTACAGTAGGAAAAAAAATAAACAGAGGCTTTCAAATTATATAGACATAGGATGAAATCTTAGTCATTCACCTAGAGTAGTGTGACTTTGGGAAATCACATTCCTAAGCCTTTGTTTTCTTACCTATAAAATGGTTACCATGATACATAACCCACGGTGGTGTCATTGTGAGGTTGATTGGTCCACATTGGGCACTTAAAATTGAATGTATTATTATGTTCATTTTATGTATAAATTTCTAGCATATTCTAAAGTGGCTTGTACCATCAGAGAACAGTTAAACTAACTGTATGATTTTTTTACATCCAGGAATCCCTTGTTTATGCTGGCTCTTAACCGGGTAAAATTTCCAAGGAGCACTAGGTGCTAGGTATAGATGTCAGAAATTTTTCTGTTAATAATATTAGGTGATTTGGGAATTAGAAATGGAAGTTTTACATTATGGAAACAAAGCATTATTTTTTAAAAATCAATTTGGTCTTCGGTCAAATGACCTGCTCAATATTTTACCTGTCACTCACAAGGCATGCTCTTTTAAATAGATTTCTTCTACAAATGTCTCTCAAACATGTTAGCTATACATAGAAGTACTCCACCCTTTCACTCAAAAATCAATGCACTTTACCATGGTTTCACTGATAGAACATCTTCAGTAAGTAATGTGAACTGATTTTACAGAGATGTAATATTCAAGCATTTTAACAGAACAGAGAAATATTCCATAAGACTTATTGCTTCATTTAGCATTTACATTTGGATAGCACTTTGTATCTATTAAGAGCATGGCAATCATTTTTATTAGTTAACAGTGAGTAAGGTCAATATTGTTTCTCCCATTTTTCAGAGAAATGGAGAGATTTAAATCATGCAAGTACGAAAGCGGTGATATGTGAATTCCATTGTCAACTTTAAAGATATTGTTATATTATTACACTCAAATTACCAACCCAATCATTACTCATTCTCACAAGAGAATGGGGAAAAAGTGCCCAAAGATCACACTTACAGCCCCTCCTTTTATAGACCTGTATCTATTTAGAGAGAAATAAAATTTAAAAACTAGAACTTAAACTATTAAATATACTATAGTCATATCTTCTTTAACTCCTTTCTCTCCTACCATACAGATCATGTCTAAGATGATCTATCTTCAGTAGGAAATTAGGAAGTACAAAGAGAAATAAGGAAATAGAAGGGATGACTGAACTGTAGACTAAATTGTTTATGTTGTTAGATACACATTCTAAGCTTTTTAAAAAATTGTAATTACTTAATTGCACTCTAAATTCTAACAACATTTACTTTCTAAATAAAATATCCAAAGTTTGCTTTCGATAAGGAGTAAGAAAGTGATTAGCCCGAGACTGGTTTTGTTTGAGGACCATAACCAAGTATAGAATTTCAAATAAAAATAATAATCCTAAGAAATACTTTCTGGTTAAAAAAAATAGTTAATTTAGTATAATGGAAGATAGCTATAGAGCTTAGAAGAAATAAGCATTACAAATATTATCATAACTCAGAAACAGAATTTCTAGAACTATTTAATACTCTGTGCTGGTAGCGTAGTATTCTCTTATCTAAAATTATTTAAAGTCATTCATATACTTTGAGCATTTGCTATGCTGTCAGTCAAAAAATATGTAGGTAATAGATAAGTAAAATTATGGTTAAAAACAAATGAACTGCATTAATGTTAGCAAAAACATGTTGGAAGCAGCCTTATTGTAATCATGTTTACCTTTTCTCACAATCTTATTTAAGTATCCACTATTCGTCTTGCAAGTGTATGGCTAACACTTTGGGGCACCAGGAATACTGAAATGAAAACCTCTAAGTAGGAATGGTGTGGTACAGAAAAAGCAAGAAATCCTTTAAAGTCAATTTATCACCATAATTTTCATTTTAGTCTATATAATTTCCCCTTTCCTTTATATCTAGATTTGATCTTCCAAGATGTACAAACTGGTAGTGTCTCTTCCCACTTTGACATCTCCCAGACAAACTTGGTAGTAGAGAAGGAAAAAGGGGTGAATAAAACTGAAAGCTCTTATCTGCTCTCACAGAATAACTAACTGACTTTAGGTAAATCAATTAATGCACTGGAATTTCTGTCTCCCCATCTTCACTACAGAAATAATGACACCTTCCATGGTGCCTCAAAGAGGGTTGTTATAAAATTAATAGAAATTTAGAAATGGACTAATATCCAAGGTCCATTTCTGACATCAAAGAAAATAGATGGCAGACTCCGCCTGATGTCATGGAATCCACTGGGCTTTGGCCTATGGATTTTAAGATATCTACCTCTCCTAGTATTCTGTTTTTTCTTCCCAAAAAGTAAGGAACTCTTAAAAAGGCAAAAATAGGTGTTTCATCAAAAGTTATTTTCTTAATATCGCCAAAGCTATCAAAAATTTATATAATCCTCACTGCTCAAGGCCAATCTATTGATTTAGTGCCAACTCTGCTATTTAAAGATAAGGCTGCAAAGAAAAACAGGTGCAAAAAAAAAACAAAAACCCAAAATATATTTTATGCTAGTATTTTTTACTGGAGTCAAAAAGAAGCTACTGAATGACTTAAAGCAGGAAAATGGTATAATCAGATTTTTGTGTATCACTTGGAGAGAAAATTACAAAGGAGCAAGAGTAAAGAGTCCAGAGAATGTTGCTTTAACCACATGAAAGATAATAGTGGCTTAATCTAGGCCAGTGACAAAGAATCTAGAGAGAAGGAAATAATAATTAAAGGAGAGGGAAGAGGTCAACTGGACAGTACTTACAGAGTGGTTGTCTGTGGGAAGTAAAGATGAGGAAAGAGTCAAGAATATCCCTCGAATTTCTGGTAGTGCTTTTCATGGAGTAGCGGGCCAGAGGAAGATCAGGTTTGTAAGGGGGTATAGTTAACGCATTCTATTTTGAATTATTTTGTATAGGTTGAGGTGCCCATAGAATAGCAAGTGGAGTCTTCTAGTATAGGCGTCATATCTGAATATATATGTCTGAAAAAATATATATGTATATATACATAAATACACATATAATATCTATATTTGAATATATATGTGTGTGTATATATATATATATTTTTTTTTTTGAAGATTAAAAGAGAGAGAGATGTGGACTAGAGCTATAAAATTGGGAGTTATCATATGTAGAATATCTTCAGCCTTGATGGTGAAGGGAACCATTCAACAAATTTTTATCATTTACCTATTATGGATGAGCCTTAATTAAGGTGTTGGTTACATCATAATAGAAAAGCAAAATATGATCATGGCCTTTACTCTTATGATTCCACCATATCTTCCTGGATGAAAGTGTACAGTAAGAGAATAAGACTGGTAGCAGAGTTATTGGCACTACAAAATTTTGATATTATCTGGGAAAAACAATAGAATGTTGCCTGACATATATTCTTTTTACTTTGTATATTTTCCACTTTCTGTCTGAATTTAAAGTAATTCTTATTATTCCTTTAGATTGTAAGTTCAGAGATTCTGTTAATTTTCTACTTTAAAAAAAAAATTATTCATTCTTTCTTTTTCTTCTGCAACAAACACTACTGAGTGCCTGTAAGTTTCATTGTAGACATTGTTCTAGGTGCTGAGGACACAAAGGTGACTAAACCACATTCTTTGAAGTCAAAATATGCATAGTTCCTCCTCTGTTGAAATTGCATAATTTGTTGCATTTTTTCTATCATAGGGAATTTGGTAGCAGAAAAAAAAAAACTGATCATGTGGGGGTGATGTTTAAATGACAGAAGTAATGATAGTGGAGCAGAACATTTCTGAAGGACAGGGAGAGATCTGAGATAGCCATTACTGCTACTCAACCTTACTTCTGATTCTCCTCTTACTGGGCAGGCACATGGCAAGATAGATGTCCCTCAGTTCCCTTGAAATGAGGCACAATTATATGATTTGATTTACCCAAGAAATGAGGCCTTTAAGTGTCAGTCCACAATCTGACACACTCTCTTCCCCTGCTGGCAGTGTTCCAGATAGTGGAGACTCCATATTGGATTCCAAATGAAAATATGAAGACTCCTCTGCCTACTCAAGATAAATATGTAGCATGAGAAAAATAAGCCTTTGTTGTTTTAAACTTCTAAGATTGTGGAGGTTGTTAGATGTAGTGGCATACCCTAGTCTATTCTGGTTGATATAAGAACCAAAGTGCAAATACAAACAACAAAGGTCAACTACCAAACTGACTTTTATTTTAAAGTTTTGAGCTCTGTTTATGATATGGGTAATCAGGAGGCACAAATAAGGTAAAGAGGGGTGTAAGGGTGGAAATCTTCCTGCTTTTTGAATATTGCAACCTTGATGATTGACTTTTGAGAAGTGCAATGTCCTTTATAGTCAGCACGTATTGAGCTGACAACATTGCAATTTGCTTGTTTCATAATGGAGACTTGGAGAACACTGAACTGAAATGTTTGCAGAATCATTTGATTAATGTTCTGCAGAGACTGAACTTCACTGAAGAACTAGTTTCAGGGTATTTTCCTGATTAATTATTTGAAGAATTGTAAAAGAAAAAAATGGGAGTTGATAGAAATATTTTTAAATGTGTACTATTTTCTTCAATGGGTACAACATGCCTGACAAACAAGACGTAATTTTTGTTTTTGTTTTTTTAAATTGTTAGCACCTTTAATTATTATTTATTAATTTTTTTTTTTGGCTGTGTTGGGTCTTCGTTTCTGTGCGAGGGCTTCCTCTAGCTGCGGCAAGCGGGGGCCACTCCTCATCGCGGTGTGCGGGCCTCTCACTATCGTGGCCTCTCTTGTTGCGGAGCACAGGCTCCAGACGCGCAGGCTCAGTAGCTGTGGCTCACGGGCCTAGTTGCTCCGCGGCATGTGGGATCTTCCCAGACCAGGGCTCGAACCCGTGTCCCCTGCATTGGCAGGCAGATTCTCAACCACTGCGCCACCAGGGAAGCCCGACGTAATTATTTTTATTTCACAAATTTGAGGGTATGAATACCAAATGTTTGATACTTTTGCTGTGGTATCTTGACAATTCTGTGTTTGTTGGACTCTGGGATAAGCTATCAGTCAAGAATCTCTTGAGAACTGAATATCAGAGAAAGCTAAGTGTTTATTTCATCAGCTGTTTGTTACATACAATAGTTTCCTGTTTCAACCTGCAGGCCAATTCATCTCAAAGTGCTTGGCAGTTTAAATATCACCTCTGCACATATAGTAAGAAAACTATATCCTTAATAGGGAGTGGTGACAGAGATAATTTAAAAGGAACAGTGAGTACAGAAACATTGAAGCTTTACTCGTTAACTTGAAACCAGGGAAATGTTGAGCAACTCAGTGATGTTTCATCTCTTCATTCTGCCATGTGGATGACAGCACATCTTTGGTGGTTGAAATCAAGATAGCAGGAGAGAGAATAAGAAATGTGGGTGATCCATTAGAATAGTTTATGAGAAGTTCAAAGTCTTATTTTATAAAATGTTAGACTCTTCCAGACCAGTGTTTCTCAATGGTAGATTATTTTGTTCCTAAGGGACATTTGGCAATGTCTGGAGACATTCTTGGTTGTAGCTACTGGAATGTTGGGATGGGTGCTTCTGGCATCTAGTGTATAGCCCAATATGACAATAATGTCAACACTGAGAAATTCTGTTCTAGACCAACCTGCTCATTTTACAGAGACTATATCTAAGGCGTGTTCATCCGTACTAAAATATTTATTAAATGCCCACTGTTATCGAAGGGCCTGTGCTGAGTATACGGACTACAAAAATGAACTAAAACAGTCAAAATCCTGCCTTCGGGATGTTTTGGGTTAGAGGATGAAGAAAGAGATGTTGTGATCCATAGAAATCCTTTCAGCAGAAACATCAGGTAAAAAATATCTGAAACTTTTGAAGCATGAAATTTTCCTTTGGTCATTTTATATTCCTCTCTTATTCCGTAAGCCTTGACATCCAATAGCCTAATAAAGATTAAATAAAAGAATAAACAAAAGAAACCCATTATCATTTATTAAAATAAAAAAATCCAAAGTGCAATTATTCAATTACTATTTTATAGAACAATAATGGATTCTAAGCACATCTCTACATTTTGGACATATCGAAGTTAATAAAAGAGGCGAAATTCTCTCCTCTCATGGGACTTATGCTTTAGGAAGAAGAGGTGTAAAAACCAAATAAATAAGTAAATTATATAATATTTAGGGCACTTAGCAAGAAAAATAAGAGCTGAAGAGGAAGAAAGAGTGGTTATTTGCCTAAGGGAATGATATGTAGTAAACAGTCCCACTAAATTACTTGGAACTTCCATGAAAATTATCAGGACAATTTTTATGCTTAACAAAATATTTAAGCTTATGATAGAGGAAAATAGATATGATGGTAGGGAGTTCTGGGGGCGGAAGCAGGGTTAAAATGCAAAAGAGCATGGTTGGGAGATAACTCACTGGGAAGGTGATATCTTAGCAAAATCCAGAAGAGGAGAGGCAGTAAACTATGTAGATATAAGACCAAGGCAGGGGGTGGTGGCAGTATTCCAGGAAGAAGTAATAATGAACGGCATACAAATGAGCTAATGTTCCTGGATTGGAAGAAACAGAAACAGAATAGGAAATGGGTTCTTAGAGATAAAGGGACTGGGGGATTTGGAGTTGAAGTTAGAATGTCACAGCGCATAGTGAAGTCTTTGGTTTCCACTCAGACTAACATGGGAAGGCATTGGCAGGTTTCAGTGGTGAACTGAAGGATCTGAGTCACCTATAACAGAATCACGCTGTTTACTGTTGAGACAGTCTGAGGCAGTGGGGATGGAGAAGGGGGAATGGAGGACCAGAGGGTCCAGTTGGGGGGCTATCGCCACAATTCCAGTGATTGATGATGGTGATTTAGACCAAAGTGGGAGATCCTGAGAAATGTTCGTTTTCTGCATACATTCTGATCATTTTGAAGATACAACTAAGAGAACCTGCAAGTGGATGGATTGTGAAATATGACGGAAAGAGAGGATCATGGATGGCCCTAAGGATTTGGTCCTGAACAATTGGGCGTCTGCAGTTTCCGTTTACTGAGATGGTAAAGATTCTTGGAGAAGCAGGTTGAGCTGGGTGTGGGAGAGTAACATCAGAAACTCAGATTCAAAGTCACTGGTCTTAGGTTCTTCACCTAAAAGGGAACAATATAACTTGAAAGTCGTCTGAAAAAATACTGAACATGTAGACAGGTAGGCTTCTCACGGCAGGTATCTGAAGTGTGTTTGCATCATGATTCTTCCTTTGTCTTTTACTCATTTGACCCCCATATGTCTCTTTTGAAATCTTTTCAGAATATACTAATTCTCATATATTGTATTTCTGATTGTGCATTTTTGCATCTCTCAAGATTGAGTTTTGGCACAGATTTCTTACAACATAACATAATCACTTCAAGTTTCGCCACACAGCAAGTCTATAAATACTGATTAAACCATGACCAAAATGCAAGACCTGACAATGTATGTTCTTTAACGGCAGCCCTGGAGTTCATCAATTTTGGGGTAAAATAATCTGACAGCTGGAATACTGTATTTTTGTAAAGATATAAAGAATTAGAAACATCTTTTGCTCAATATCTGAAAACATCTCTAATAGCAAAATTAATTATTTCATGAGCTTAGAAATGTCTGTCAATTAAAAGGAACATATTATTTTGCAGATAAGAAATGATATAAATTCAATACAGTTTATGGTCTTGTACTTCTTTGAAAAATGTTTACAGAAGCCATTTTTTATTTTTCATTCCCACTTTGTCTGAGATTATGTATGTGACTGTTTTTTGGTTTGTTTGTTTTTGTTTTTTCCCTTGTGTTTGCTTTGTTTTTTGGTTTTCTTTTGTCAGGGCTACATGGATGCTCAGGGAAACTGTAATTTAAGAAGAAATCCTTACATCCTTTGAGTTTTTCTTCATCCACGGAGATACATAAAATTAGTGTCTGTCTTGTAACTTATATTTTTCTTATTGGTCTTCATGTTGTACATGATGCTTAGGGTTAATGGATTTATGCACAATTTGTACAACTTCCACTCAACATTTGCATTGCCTTTTCCTGAGCCCACTAAAAGCAACATTTTCCCCCTTTGTAGTATTCTCCGTCCAATGCTATGGGTGTAATTGCACTGCCCAATTCACCGTTTCAGAATGAATGAGGATGGAAAGGGGAGAGGAATTTGCTTGGCATATAGACCTCACAAACTTTAAAGGATACAAATTGTCCCCCTGCAGACCGCAGAATTAAAATATACCATCTCGCGTGATTTGTTGAATTATTGATTTACTCTCTTCTATTTCTCGATCTCATGTTTCACAAGCATAAAGCTGACCTGTGTATAGAACCTTAATGGCACACCCTTATGAAGAAATATGGAGAGAGCAGATGAGAGTTCCTAGAGGTTTACTGTGTGAAAATTTGCTTCAAAAGCAGCTCAGGGATGCACATTACATACCACAGTAGTTTTAAAAGCATCTTAGAAACCACAGCATTATGCCTTGACATTTAGGTCAATATGAGTTTTCTTCTGCGTGCCTGACCCTGCTAAGATCTTATAGAAAGCCAAGTTTGTATCCCTTGGTAGGGAAGGACAGATTTGGGGAAATTTGCAAGGTAGTAAAGACTCTGCAAAGTGTGAACCTACCTTAACGTTGAGATGGGAGAAACTTAAATCTCTTCAGCTTATTTTCCGTCTACTCTCATTTAAAGAGAAGATTATGTGGGCTCTGTCCCTGCAGGGCGGTACATTTATTTTTTAGAAAATAGTTTCGGAAATACCTTGGGGTTATAAACCCAGTTCCTGAGAAACTGTGGCTGATGAATCTTCACATTTATAATTGTATCTGTTATTGAATGTGACAAAGAATAACGAATGGGGTAGAGAGTGAGCAAAAGAGAGATTCAGAGAGACACAGAGACAGAATATGTTGGGAAATTTCTATGGAAGAAATAGTACATGTGTTATAAAGAGGCAGCAAGTTTGCTTACAATCTTTACACACTCTTTAGTGCCCAAGTCATGCTTTGACAACAAATTAGAGGCTGAGATTTTTCCTGGCAAGGCCAAATCCTAACTGGTATTATTTTATGCTGTGTTCAGAGCTCTGAGGAATCTAACAGTGTAATAGTTACACAGTAAATGACAATGAGTAGAAATCAGACCCCTTCGCTAGGTAGATTAGTCTACATACTTGAGCATCTGGGATTATCAGAAGACTACTTCATTAGATTTTAAAATCACAGTACAGGTGGTGTAAGAATTAAATTCAATTCTTACTCTAAAGCTGAGAAGAGCAATATAGAATCCCTCACTGAACAATTAGAAAATAAAACCAAGGTAATGAAAGTTTGGCAATCTCTAATGACATCAAATCAAAGAAAAAGAAAAACCTGCAAGAGCAGCAAAAGATTGTGGGTCAACAAAGCATCATTTACTACAGGGCTTCTTCAGACTGACGATGCTAATTAATGTCTGGTCCTTACTTTTAGGTACTGATACAGTTTGTTCTGGAATATGTAAAGTTGGAAAGAAATGAGTGCTGGCTGAGGAAAAGAGATGGTTCATGAACAAGCTCTAAAAAATGTAAAAAATATATTTTTGACCATTAGCTTGCTGTATTCGATGCTTATGTGCACCAAAATAAATATCCCTATTCCTCATTTATGGAAAGCTGAAAAAAGTTTGAGAAGACAGAATATGGCATGAGTGATAAATGTGTTTAACATGACTAGGTTAAATTTTCACTAAAGATGTCTCAAAACCATTTTAGAAACTGGAACTTATCCTTGTTCTCGTATGTCTCGATACATGTATTCCACAGTAAACCTCTTCTTTAGAACTAGAACGATTCCAATCCAGTCATGTTATATATCCATTCATATTTTCAGCAATGGATTCAGCACTGTTAACATAGAGGAAAGCACTATTTTGAGCCCAAATTTATTCATCTCCTAATTTATCAATAGCTAGCACACATGGTGTTTAGCACACTGCAGTCACACAGTATATTTCCAACTTGCAAAAATGCACATATGCTTAGTGACGTGTATGATGTTCATCACATTCATGTTTGCTATGTGATGAAACTAGTCTGTGCCTCGGTGTTAACATCACCAAACTGCTTCTTGTATTTACTTAGAACACCCTATAAAATGACAATGCCACTTATGTAAATATTCATTCCTAACTTCAACTCATGACATATTTAACCTAGCTAGTCAAATTAAAAACTTCAGTAGTCATGTCAAAAATCAAGTGTGAATATTGCTTTAAGCATTTATGACACCTTAAATCAAATTATGCTTAAAGTATTTTCATATGTTGTTTTACTATTAATCTATTATTATCATTATTTGTAAATAAAATGATGATTTATATTGTACATGAACAAATATGTTTAATTTGGAGACAACCTAATCAGAAATTAAAAGCCACTATGAGCTCACAAATACAAAATGTCTTTTTTAGAAGTTCCATTGACAACTCCAGGCTAGAGAACAAGATTGTCACAGATCTGGCCTCCTGGTGAATTGTTGGCAAGTGAGGAGGATTTACTGTAATTACTCATGCTGTGATTTAGATTGAGCCACTTGCAGGTTCAATTTACAAGCACTTATGAAAATTCTCACTCAGATTTACTTAAAAGAATCCCTTAAATTTCAGACTATTGTGTTGGATAATCACAGCAGCCCATTTACTTTAAGTGCTGGATAAAGTAAACTCTAAAATAACCTTTACCAACTGCACAAGTGCAAAATAAAACTATTTTGCTGCTGAAGTTTAGTAAACACCTGTTCCTACTTGATTTAGGTGAAGTTGGGTTTAGTAAGAATCACGATATGTGTTAAAGCAGGTCTAAATATTTATGGCATTACTCATCGCATGAGAAAATAATTTAGTCCCAATTCTTGTAAAAAAGAATTCTGTGATTTGAGTCTTTTGGCAATAATTAATTAATTAATACTCATACAATTCTATGGGTTCATCAGGGGTTTTTCTCTGATGTCAGATGCCATGGTTTTTTTTTGACATCTTCCTCCTTTCCTCTTTCAGCAACCCTGGGTTAGTGAGAAGCCTAGACAGCTAATGCCCACAGGCATACCCATGCTTTGCCTCTAAACTTGCTCTTTTCTCTCTCTGCCCTGAAATAAAGCCTAAGCCCTTCACCAACATCAGCTGTGTTGTCATTGTGACCAACAGTGTACTGAAGACCTCTGTAGGATAAAACCTCTAACTTTTGCTATTAAAGAGATAGTAAACTGTTGTCCTGTGGTGCATTCTGCAGCGTAGATCCCCCAAATTTTGATCTATGCTACCTAGATCTCACAAATATACCATAGATAGAGATCTTTTAGTTTCCAGGCTGTGGCATTGAGTGGATAGGGGCTGGACTAGATGAAAAGAGACGGTAGATGCAGTACTTTGTTCTTGCATGGCTTATGTAATTAGGTGCCTGTGTATAGTTTATGACTTCTTTGCCCAATGAAATGTGGATTTCCATGGCAAGGACATGAGTAAGTATTCTCTCCCCACTATGAGGAGGCATGATAAGGATAAGGATATCATAATTGTACAGGGAAGAAAGCAGATGATTGTAAACCACTTTGCAATCCATGAAGCTTTGTAAGTCAGGATGAAGAGTTTTGAATTTCTTTTTAGTGAGATTGAAAATCACTGAACTGCTTTAAGCAGAGAAATGATTTAATCTATTGTATAGTCTTAAAGATCTGGTGGTGGCCATGTGAAGATTAGACTGTATAGAATTTAGAGGGAATGTAAGAGGTCCAGTTAGAAATCTATAGCTCTTCATGAAGGGGATGATATAGGATTGCTCTAGGATGATAATGAGACAGAGAAAAATGAGTGAAATCGGATACTGTTTGGAGGCATGTCAGTAGGAATTGCATGGGTGTTACGTAGTGAATGAAGAAAAGAGAGGACTCAATGATTGTCTGCCTTCAGAGCGCCTTCTTAAGATAAAAAGTATCATTATGACTTAAAGTAGGTCTTCCTATCCCCACCCCCCCAAGAACAAAAGCTTGTCAAAAATCTCAGTGTTTATGAAACCTGATGGTTTTAAAGAAAAGGATGTCAATTCTAAGTCACTAAGTCATAGACAACTTTTTTTTTTAATTTTCCAAAATATGACATGCTCTGGCCAGATGGAGTTATTGGCCAAGAGAAAAAAAATGACATACAATGTTTTCCTTGTATTGCCATAATGTTTCCTTTTGCAGTTTATCTTTTAAAAAATATATAAACTAAAGTACTTCATCTCCTTGAAAGTTGTCTGTACTTACACCTCTATTTCCATTATTGTTTACTTTTTCTCCTTCTGTTCTCCTTTCTCAAACTTTTTCTCCATTTTCTTACTTGAACTTCTAGCCTGGCTGCACATCAAACTTTATAGACCATTCCCTTCATTATCTCATTTCTATCTCCTCTTCTTCCATCTGCCACAAAGCTTGCTTTTTGTCCTTTACATCTTGTTTTCACATTCTTACTAGATTGGGAGATACTTCTCTCAATTAAATATTCTGCTAACATAATAGGTTTCAAGGTTAGTCCAATTTAAGAGAAGCAGGACAAGGAAGTCCACCTAATTGTCTCCATTCTAGAGAAAATGAGAGTTTGCAAGTTTTCAGAGAAAAGTCAGTTCACTTCCTAATTTTGTGATGTGGCCCAGTCAATTTCTAACCTGATAAGGTACAGAGGAGTAGTCTAAGTTGGAGAAAAGGTGGTAAGCTGAACAGTCCCCTATTCACATCCATTTTTCATTATATTGCTTTCTCTTCTCTGTTTCTACACTACCACATATACTACACTCAAATGTAAATGCTAAAATCAAAGAACAGTGATTGTTTATAACAACAATGCCATTCTTTTCCTTCAGTTATTTTAGTGAACTATTTCTGCCTAAATCATATATATACATTTATCCCTCCATTTCTTCTGTGTTATCATGATTTTAGAAAAAAGAAAATGAAGTAAGAGAGTCAATAAAGTATTGCTTTAAACACACACACACACACTATATCACAGCACTGTATAAAATCTATCTTTTTCTAATATAAAACATCTGGGTAAAATATACTTCTTCATTCAACAACATTTTATTGAACCTACTATGAAAGGCAATGTACTGGGTGCTAGTGATTCAAAGATGAATAAGAGAGATGTGGTCCTGTTTGTATTGGTTCTTAGAATGGAGTGAAGTTTTTAAAAAAGCAAGTCGCTACTCCCAGTGGGCTGTTTGCAGTTTGGGAGGTATAAGGACACATTCAGGCCATGAATCTCTCTCTTTGTGAATTTCTAAATATATTCAAAAGTCCAGAAGACATTCATGTGCATATTTTCTCCCAGTACTGTCAAAGAGAACAGGTGAGTCTTAATTTAATATCTAGGAAGGTCCTAGATACTCATTTTCCTTTGAAGCCTGGCTCATTGAACACTTTCCACAATGAAGTCCTTTCACTCGTCTTTTGCCATCTGAACCAGATAAAATTTTCCTGCACACTTAATGTCTTTATATGAGCAATACCAAAAGGGAATCATAACGTAAGTAACCACTAGTTCAATTTCTTCATGTCCCCATAAAATATTGTCATAAAGGCTTATGTTCTATGTTATCTAAAAAATGGGTTATTTCCCTTCCTGCATATAACTCAGCTTTGGAAAAGGACACAGTTAGTATAATTCCACTTGGAATTTTCCTAAAACCGAGGACAATAATGATCTGTTGTTTTCAAAAGAGTAACAACCAAAAGAGGGTTAAAAAACATTTTCTAGTGTTCTAGTGTTTAATTGCTTTTTTAAAAGGAGGCTTTCCCTTAACTTTAATTAAATATTTAACAGAGATTGCAGACAGAAAATATATTTTCCATTGAAATTAAGTTACTTCCCCCAAAGAAAACTGTGTAGGTGTCTAACAGGGTGGGTCGGATCTTCCGTGGAGTTCTATCTGTCACCTTCCTTTTCAGAGTAATTACTGTCCTGTTATTAACACTCCAGGGAACATTTCCGGATCACTCCTTTGTGTGTGACTACACTAAATACAGGATTTTTTCTTTGTTCTGAATGTGCAGGAACAGATGCTTCAGCTACTAATTTTTTGTCTCATTTGGAGCATTAACAAATGAGACGCTAGTTCCTGCACAGATAAAAGCTGTCCCCTTAGCAGCTGGATCTTTTACATTCTTTGGGGAGATGTAACTTGAGGGCCTCTCTGTGCTCAGGAAGTTGAAGGGAGGAGGTACAGATTTTTACCTTCTGACCTGAGTTCCTTTCACAAGTCTTTAAGTCCTTCTCAACTAGCACAGCTCTCAGAGTCTGTAGCTTCTGTCAGTTCATTAAATGCTGATTTAGACTTTTATGGCAACATTTGTCTCAGATGAGAATTACAGTAAAGCTCATCATTAAACCTTAATTTTTAGTGCAGTGTAATTTTTATAATTTTTAGTGCAGTGTATAATTTATGATTCCATTTAAAAGTCAAATCCACCGTAGTAAATTGTCTTAAGACTCTGAAGATACATCATGCAGTTAGCTTTTTCTGAGTAGCATCGTTTATAAAGACAGGATATGACTTTATGCTTGAAGAGTATATTTTATTTAGAGCACAACAATGCATTGATGGATTTGTAAATTATCTCAAAAGGAGAGTATCTCAGAAGAATAGTAGCACACATAATGACCTACATCCACACACAACGGCACCAGCACCATTTTGGATAACATAACAGTTACTCAGGAAAGATAATTGAAAAAAATTTTTTTTTCAGACTTAACTTGAATTGGATCAGTTACTATATGAAAAGTCTTTCATACACTGGGTCTAATTTACCTTCTGTGTCTTAGCTCAAATTATGAAGCAGAATTCTTTCTTATGCATATTGTACCGTGGTTCTACTAAGGGACTCATCATTTTATCTTTAGACAACTATAATATTTTCATGATTATTCACCTATCTTCCATTATTACCCCAATGCCCAATCCGTTTAAATTATTGTTAAAGTCAGCCATATAAAGTAAAACTATGA
Source organism: Balaenoptera musculus (assembly GCF_009873245.2). Classification (NCBI taxonomy): domain Eukaryota; kingdom Metazoa; phylum Chordata; class Mammalia; order Artiodactyla; family Balaenopteridae; genus Balaenoptera; species Balaenoptera musculus. The sequence continues at coordinate 85,987,973 of NC_045789.1, read as the reverse complement.
TTGTGAACCCCAGAGTTTGTTGAAGTATTCCGGTGGCTTTCCATTTCATACAGGATAAAGCTCAAGTCTTTTTAATGAGACAAACAAGAGCCTTTCTTAATTGGTATCATTATTCTTCAAATCAAAATTCACCATGGTATATGTTGTACTTAATACTCTGACAATGTTATTTTGTGTCTTACCTCACTATTTTATGTATCATTTTTTTCCATGAATACTTATTGTGCATCAACTCTCTTGAAAGTATTTTGCTCTGTATTGGATGAACAAAATTGGGCCTGGTCTCTGACCTTATGATTCTTACAGTCTGGTGGGGAGACAAATATTAATCAAATAATTACATAAATACATATAAAATTTTACTGTGACAATTGAAGTAAATGAGAGGAACACAGTGATATTTATACCTGTTACAGAGGAATTTGATCAAGTCAGAGAAATCAAAGAAATCTTTCCCAAGGAAGAATTTCATAGAAAGGGTCTAAAGGACATAGACACTTTCTTTGCAAGGACAGAAGGGGAAGAACATTATAAACAGAGTGAGCACCATCTACTTTCTTCCAGTCTTTCACTGATTTCCTTGAGCTTTTTCCACTGCCTGAAGTTGCTTTTCCTTTGCCCACTTCTGCCTTTTCACCTGATTCAAAATTGACACCCTCTATAAAACTTCCCTTATTCTTTTCTTATCAGACCAATAAACTTCCTTTGTGTTCCTCCCCAAATAGCACATTATCCACATTGTATAGTTTCTGTAGTGCGAGGAGAAGAGAGAGAGGAGGAGTGACGAGGAGAGGAGAGGAGAGACAGAAGTAATGCTGCTCCTCAAACAGACAATTTTTTTTTCTATTAAAAATCTACCCATTTGTTAAGATCAAGTTAAAAAAAAATCTAACTTTCTTTATAAAGTCATTCTAGATTTTCTGAGCCAAATATGTTTTCGTCCTACTTGAAACTCCACGTATTTAGACTTACTTTATGGGTTTACTCCATTCTACTTTGTTGTTGTTGTTTTTTTCCCCACCACTAAGTGATTTCAAAATCCTTGAGGTACGTTCCAGGTTTACTCATCATTTAATTCAACATTTTATATATTTTTATTGAATTCATGAGATTCAATAAAATTAACGTTATTTCTCTCTCTTCCTCTACTAATAATTTTTTTTATATTTTAGACTGATTTATGTCAAAGTCTCTAATGTCTTTATTGATCTCTAAAACTTTTGCATGTCTGTTTGAAACAAAACCATAAATACAAAGTGTAAGAGTCACAGGACAAATTTCTTGGACATGTTTTTTAATCAGAGTTTCTCAGCCTTGACACTTCTCACATCATTATGGCCCTGATTGCAATTTCTGGGGGGAAGCTGTCTTATGCATTGTATGGTGTTTAGCAGCATTTCTTATCACTACCTACTATATGCCAGTAGCACCCTCCTCCAACCTCCAGTTGTGACAACCAAAAATGTCTCTAGACTTATTTGCCAGAAGTCCCCTGACTGAGAACCACTGCTTTTAACTATCAAAGAGTCCAACTTTCCTCAGACAAAAACTAGGAATTCAAAGGATTTTCATGAGGCTCTAATGTTCACAGAATGCCTCCAAGTTTGACACAAAGTAGATGCTCAATGTTTATTATTATGATTCTTATAATTTTGTTTATTTCCTATGCAGACATACCTTGGAGATAATGTGGGTTTGGATTCAGACCACCGCAATAAAACAAATCACACATTTATTAGTTTCCCAGTTCATATAAAAGTTATGTTTACACTACACTGTAGTCTGTTAAGTGTGCAATAACATTATGTCTATAAAATGTACATACTTTAATTAAAAAATTCTTTGTTGTTAAAAAATGCTAACCATCATCTGATCCCTCAGCAAGTCATAATCTTTTTGCAGTTGCAGGGTCCTGTCCCCATGTTAATGGCTGCTGACTGATCAGAATGGTGCATGCTGAAGTTTGGAGTGACTGTGGCAATTTCTTAAAACAGGACCACAGTAAAGTTTGCCTCATTAATTGATTATCTTTTACCAACAACTTCTCTGAAGCATGCCATGCTGATTGATAGCATTTTACCCACAATAGAACTTCTTTCAAAATTGCAGCCAATCCTCTTAAACTTTGCAGCTCCTTTATCAACTAAGTTTATGTGATATTCTGAATCCCTTGTTGTCATTTCAACAATTTTCACAGCATCTTCACCAGCAGTTTCTATCTCAACAAACTACTTTCTTTGCTTATCATAAGAAGCAATTCCTCATTTGTTAATTTTGATCACGAGATTGCAGCAATTCAGTCACATCTTCAGGCTCCTCTTCTAATTCTAGTTCTCTTGCTATTTCCACCACATCTGCAGTTCCTTCCTCAGCTGAAGTCTTGAACCTCTCAGAGTCTTCCATGAAGGTTGAAATCAACTTCTTCCAAACCCCTATTAATGTTGATATTTTGACCTCTTCCCATGAATCTCAAATGTTCTTTATGATATCTAGTATGGTGAATCCTTTCCAGAAGATTTTCAATTTACTTTGCCCATTTCCATCAGAGGAATCACTATGGCAGCTATAGCCTTATGAAAAGTATTTCTTAAATAATAAGACTTGAAAGTTGAAATTAGTCTTTGATCCATGGACTGCAGAATGGATGTTATGTTAGCAGGCATAAAAACAACATGAATTTTACCGTGCGTTTCTATCAGAGCTCTTGGGTGACCTCTGCACTGTCATGGAGCAATATTTTAAAATAATTTTTTTTTCTCAACAGTAGGTTTCAACAGTGGGCTTAAAATATTCAGTAAGCCATGTTGTCAACAGATGGGCTGTCATCCAAGCTTTGTTGTTCCACTTATAGACCACAATCTATGTAGACTTAGCATAATTCTTAAAGGTCCTAGGATTTTCAGAATGGTAAATGAGCAATGACTTCAACTTAAAGTCACCAGCTGCATTAATCTCTACCAAGAGAGTCAGCCTGTCTTTTGAAGCTTTGAAGCCAGGCATTGACTTCTCCTCTCTAGTTATAAAAGCTTTAGATGGTATCTTCTTCCAGTAGAAGGCTGTTTCATCTAAACTGACAATCTGTTGTTTAGTGTAAACACTTTCATTAATTATCTCAGCTAGATCTCCTGGATAACTTGCTGCAGCTTCTACATCAGCACCTGGTGCTCCACCGTGTACTTTTATGTTATGTAGACAGATTCTTTCCTTAATCCTCATGAACCAACCTCTGCTAGCTTCCAACTTTTCTTCTGCTGCTTCCTCACCTCACTCAAGCGTCAAAGAATTGAAAAGAGTTAGGACCTTGCTCTGGATTACCTTTGACTTAAGGGCAGGTTGTGGTCCCTTCAGACCACTAAAACTTTCCATATCAGCAGTAAAGCTGTTTCACTTTCTTATCATTCGTGTGTTCACTGGAGTAGCATTGTTAATTTCCTTCAAGAACTTTCTTTTGCATTCACAACTTAGATAACTGGAGCAAGAGGCCTAATTTCAGTCTATTTTGGCTTCTGATATGACTTCGTCACCAAGCTTACTCATTTTTAGCTTTTAAATTAAAGAGAGAGATGTGCGACTCTTCCTTTTTCTTGAACACTTAGAGGCCGTTGTAGGGTTATCAATTGGCCTAATTTCAATATTTTTGTGACTAAGGGAATAGGCAGCCCCAACAAGAGGGAGAGAGATGGCAGAATGGCTGGTCAGTGGAACAGTCAGAATACACACAACATTTGTTGGTTAAGTTTGCCATCTTACCTGGGTGAAGTTCCTGGCACCCCCAAACATTTACAATAGTAATATCAAAGATTCCTGGTCACAGCTCACCATAACAAGTATAATAATAATGAAAAAGTTTGAAATATTGCTATAATTACCAAAATGTGACACCGAGATACAAGGTGAGCAAATGCCATTGGAAAAAAATTTCGCCAATAGACTTGCTCAAGGCAGGGTTGCCACAAACCTTCTATTTGCGAAAAAACACATCTGAGAAGTACAATTATACAAAACAAGGTATACCTGTATTTTTCCCAGCGTGACCTGTTATTATGTTTTCTTTTTAAGTTAGATCACCATATTGTTTCAATAATTTAAAGAAACCGTTTTTAAAGGCTTGAAAGTTTTTTGTTGTTGTATCAATAGTTATTGGGGGGAGGAGGGGTGGGGAATGTAAAATGAGCTCCCTCAATTTTATTCTTGTGTAATATGATTTCAGTTATTTTCTCCAAGAGTATGAACTTACATTTTCCCCTATTGTCTGCCACATTCTTACCCACTCACACTGATAGTGAGATTTTGAAATGAACCCCTGTTGACTTAACATTTCAGCACATGGGAGAGATTAGAATCATTGGTAAGCTATATTCATATTCTCTTTCTTCTGGACCATTTATAGAAATGTTATAAAAGACAAAACTTCCACCCAAGTACCAATTTCAATTCTTAAACAATTTGCAGCACAGAAACTTGTGCAACATTCCTTAGACCAATAATTGATTCCCTCTGACCACATTTGTATAGACCTCTTCAAGGAAATACTGCAAATATTCCCTATTAAGTCAAACATTTTGCCTGTAAGATGTTTTCATTAAGAGAGTTTTTTCCAATCGGAGAATTAGGTAATTCCCTCATCTTAAGCCAATGCACCTACGTCTGCTCTGCAGTGTTTACTTAGAACTATATAATAATTGCTTGATGAGGTATGTATCTTTTTTATCTTCCTGAAATGTGTGTACTGTTTTTCAATTTCTTTAGTTAAAAACATGATTTATTACAGATTTTCTAATATTTTCTTCATAAAATCAATGCAAAATTAGTGGTATAGTTTTCCTATTCTTTTGAAATATCACAATTAGTGTTAATGACATCTATATTGCCCTTGTTTAAATATGAAGAATATAATTTTTAAAGCATATGTGCTCAAATTGGTGGTAAATGTAATTTAATAAACTTAGATGTTAGACATATGTTCTACCAATTACTAATTATAGAATCATTTTAAATGAATGCAAATAAGAGATTTTACTTTTACTGCAGAAATTTAACACTTTTAATTTGTGTGCTAATAGTTCATTTTTTCATATATACAATTAAACATTTTCAGCTTTATATATTTTTTCTAATTTGATTTTAGAATGCTTATCAGGGTAATGTATTAACAAGATTAAAGAAAAGAAAGATACCTATAGATAAAAAGAAATAAAGACAAAAGCATAGAAGTTTTAAGCTAGGAAAAATATTTCAGATCATTCAGATCCTATCCACTCATAAGCAAATGAAACAACAAAGAGTGTGAAAAATATTTTTAAATGGTTGCACAACTATTTAATGATTACTGCTTGGATGCTGTCTTGGTCTTTGGATTTATAGTTCAATGATATTTATAACTCATCACGGAGTCAAACATTTTTGGAGGTGCAACAGACCAACAAGTCCTCCAGTTTAACTCTCTTTTCTCTTTGGGTGCTTTTTAAATGACAAAGAGCTTCACCCTCTGAAGATGCAGAGTGTATCTCTCTATTTGTTCAACTTATCTTCGGTATACTCCCAGTTCCTTCATAAATTTTACCACTGGTGTTAGTTTTGTTCTCTAGTTTAACATAGGACTGTTCTTCAAATGTTGAAAACAACCATCAGGATAAATATCTCAAGGTCCTTCTGTTGCTTTAAATACACCAAATTCAATAATTCATCCAGACAGTTTCTTAAAGGAATATTCTAATTTGCCATTATACCTTCTATTCCTCCTAAAGGAATAGAATACATGTAATTTAAAAAAAAATAAATTTATTTATTTATTTTTGGCTGCATTGGGTCTTTGTTGCTGCGTGCGGGCTTTCTCTAGTTGCAGTGAAAGGGGGCTACTCTTCATTGTGTTGCATGGGCTCTAGGCGCATGGGCTTCAGTAGTTGTATCATGTGGGCTCAGTAGTTGTGGCTCAGAGCTCTAAAGCGCAGGTTCAGTGGTTGTGGCTCATGGGCTTAGTTGCTCTGCAGAATGTGGGATCTTCCCACACCAGGGCTCAAACCTGTGTTTGATTCTTAACCACTGCGCCACCAGGGAAGTCCTCTACATGTAATTAAGCACAAATTTTCAGGCATGATCAAACATGTGAGATATTGCTGCCCTTGTTGTGAATATTGTAATTGTATTCATGAAGCCAACCTGAAGTTTTAATAACTTGGGGACAAATCAATTCAGTTATTCAGTAATATTCATAGAGATTCTACACTAGTCATTGTACTAAGTGTGAAGTTAAAAAATGATTAAGATGTGACTCTTGCTTTCAGGTATACAGTAGGATTAATAAATTAATGTAAGCGAAAGCCAATGAGGAGAAAGAGGAGAATGATTCTTATTGGAAATTGGAGCAAGAATAAGGATTTAACATCTGCTCTAAATTTTTAAAGAAAATGTGATTTCTCAAGAAGAAGTGAAACTATTTTATGCACGGGAATAAAGCATATGAAAGAAAAGATTATCATAAATTAATTAGTTATTTTGTGGTACTATACGTAGTTATAAATTTTCAGGTCACAGATTATAAGGGAATATAATGGTAAGAAAATAATGAAAGCAAATTAAAAAAAAATGTGTATACATTTAGGAATCTTTCTGTTGAAAGTGTCAGAAAATGCAATGGAGGCTGTAGACCAGCTTAAGAAAGAAAAAAAAAAGAAAAGAAAAAAGAAAAATATTAGCAGTGCTTTCATTTCTTTAGCTATTTAGCTTGTGGTGCCACTTCATCAAGGGGCTTTCATTATTCTACCAGGATCTGATCTCTCTACCGCTCTCAGTTCTGCCCTCCTTCATGTTGTTAGAACCGACTTCATAGCAAGATGGCTGACAATAGTCTAGCCCTACATCTTTGCATTGGCAAGCCCAACATGAAGGAAATTCACTGTCAGAAGTTTGAACAAAAATCTGGGCACTGACTCTCATTGGCCCACACTGGGTCAAATCACAGCTTTTGTGGAATAGTGTGGACTGTTTTGGCCAGGTCTGAATTACATATCCATATCCACAGACAGAGAACAAATGGGGGTAGTATCAACTTCACCTAAAACATATATAAAAATTGAAGATTGGGATAAGTTTATCCATCATTCCCCCCAAACCGAACATCAAGTTTCTGATAGCAAAAGAAAGAAGAATGGCCAAAGGTGTAGGAGGAGAGGAAACGTGCATTGTGAGATATAATATTTTCTAGGAATATGCCAAAATTATCTCTGATGTATGAGCAGCTATTTATTCAGTAATTATATTGTAGACGTTACCCATTGTGTATAATCCTTACAAATTCTCTGTAAAATTCTCATGTAGTTTCATCTCTATTTTATTATTGAGGAAAATTAAATTTGTCAAAGTATATGTGCAGAAGAGACGGAATTTGATCCAGGCAACTTTTAAACTAAAATTGATATCTTTTCTATACATTACAATGTTTTCATGAAATAATTATCGTAATATTTATTTAAAGTAAACTTTAGCTCTACCTTCAAAGGAATAGTCTAGATCAGTGTTTATCAACTCTGGCTGCACTTTGGAATCACCTGAGAAGCTTTACAATATACTGAGTTCTGGTTCTCACCTTTAAAGATATTGATTTAAAGTGGTATGTAGTAAGGCTTGCACATCAGGATTTCTAAACCTTCTCATGTGATCCAAATGGGCATCCAAGTTTAAAAACCACTGGTATAAAAACAAAAGGAAATATGACATAGGAATTTCACTCTGTTTTGCATCTAGGGTTTATCAGATTCTATATTAATAATACAAAATTAAAGTCATGGTATCAAAGTCAGATAGGGACCATATCTCCTTCTATGGCCCTGTTTAGTCTTACAAAATGGCTCTTAATACCTCATTGCCATCATGAAAATCTATACTTATTTCTTTGCAAGGCTATTTACTAAGAAAGTTGAATTAAATGGAGGAGACATAGTCACTGCCATATAATGATTTCTCTTTCTGAGCTTCAGAGCAGTTCCCTCTCCCCTCCAAAAATGTGATGATTGGGACAAATCTGAGAAGGACGTGAAAGTAGAGACAATGGCTTTTTTCTCTCCGCTCTGCTTTTCTCTGCCATGTTGACCAGATACTGCTGCCTCTTGCATCCATGCCCTGCATGCAGAGAGCAAGGATCTGTCTTCTCAGCATTCCCATAAACCCTTTAGTACTGTTCTTTAGTTTCTGTCATACCCAATCCTTAGCTCCTTTGTAGAAGTTTGTTTTGAGAAGAGGGAGATAATTATCTCCCAAAGTCTGGAATGGCGTGGCACTGTATTTCTGACCTAAATTAAAAGGTAGAGGAACATAGACAAATACAGTGCTGTAAAATCTAGTTAGTAGGAGCTTAGAAATGAAATAAAGTCAGACTTGGAGATCAGTACACATTTTTTATCATGGGTAGAGTAATGTGTAAAATTCCTTGAGTGAGTGCCTAAAAGCCATTTAAATTGTTGCTAAAGAAAAAATTAGGGCTTGGGTTAAAATGATCCAGTTTTATTCTCAGAGCAATGTCATACTTCACTAGGATAGAGTTTCAGAATATGTTCTTTAAATGTATTAAAATGTATGACTATATTATATATTAAATGCTATTCATAGTCATATAAATTCTTATAATAAACTACAATAAATGCTAAAGTTTAATGTATTTCCTCTTTTCCCTGTAGATGCTATTTCTACAAAGAAATCATTCAAATCTTTTCTAAGGTGCATAGACCATTTTTAAATATTTAGTAGAAAGTGTCACTTCTTTTTGAGTCTGATAAAAGTAAGACTTTTCTTTAGCCCTTTAAACATAAAAGAAGCAATATCACTGACATCATTCTCTCCTTTCGAAGAGTGTTTTCAAATTATCAAAATGAAAAAAAAAAACACCTTTCTTCTCTAACTGAACTTAGACTGCTAACCCTGAAAACAATGTTAACCATATGCATTTTTAATATTATAAAGTTTCTATGGACTGTAATTATTTTTACTCTCCAGATGGAGGATGGAATAGTCTAATTTACTGAGAAATACTTTCAACTCTTTAAGCATCACATATCCATTGAAAATATTTCAGGAAATAGAATTCAAAACTCATGTTTTGGGGTACAATGCAGAGAATGCCAAGTCATATAGAGGTTCAAGACTGCCTCCATGTTACTGATAGATACAGACTGAGATCTTTAACATGAGTCAGGACCTGCACCAGGCACCAAGGACCCAGCCTGGAAGCCTATGTAAGAGAGTTTGCATGTTATTTAATGAACAAAGGGAGGCATTGGAGTTTTCTAAGTGGAGGAGTGACACTAACTTATCTATATCTTAGAAGACCATTGTATTATCTTGGTGGATAATAGCTTAAAGAAAGGCTAGTATGAAAATGAGAATTTTTGTTAAAACGGTTTGGACCTCCCAAGGGCATTGATCTCTCACAGTCTGTTAGTTTTCCACATTATATGATTGCTTATTTTCTTAAATATTTTTATAGAAAGTGTCCCCAAGTATTCTCAGCATTCTTAATGTTAAACAACCTCAACCGCTAAGAGTAATTACATGGAGAAAACCAGTGAGGTATAGTGGAAATGTATAACCAAAATTATTTTAAATATTAAATATTAAAATACTTTTTATGTATTTAAAGTTACCTTCCCAAATTGGGACTTATCCAGCCATATACTTCCTTGGACACAGAAAGAGAGCTCATATGTTTTTTCTGGGAATCAGATACAAATATACTCTACTAGATAAAGAAGATAGAGCCAATACTGGTTCTCAAGAAACACTGTCAAGTCTGGAGGTCATCTTATGAGAAGAACAGACACAGTTCCAGCTATTGGATCTGGAAGGAGAAGTGCCAATCATAGCACTGGACCAAGTCCCATAAGGAACTGTGCATGGAGTAATTGTGAAAGGGACCTCATGGAGGAGGTAACCTAGGGAAAAGCTGTAAATTAATTAAATCATTCAACACAGAAGTACTCACTGATATGTGCCTGGCTCTGAGCTGGTTGCTGAGTACAGAGAAACGGAAGACAAAGAAATGATGCTTTTGAAACTCACATCAAGAAGGGAAGTTCACAATCTTATTTCCTAAAAGAATTATTAATATCAGGTCCAGGTGATACTGTGTACCCAGATAATATGAATATTCTTCCTGCTGTAGAAACAGAAGTCCTGGAAAAATCCTTTTTAAAAAATATAATACATCTAACAGAGGAACATTTCTAAGTACAGATGACGAAAAAGACATACACCTTTCTTCCTTGGATCCATTTCATATAAAAATGGAGTGATTTTTAAAAGGTTATAAAATTACAAGGATAGAGAGAAGGGGAGAGGTGAAAATAGCAACACTAAGTATATGTATGTTTGTCTGTATATTGTAAAAGAAAAATTGCACTGATGGGGTTAAACAGGCAAGGAAGACCTCATTCAAGCTTGCTGTAATAGGGGAGCCACATAGAACTCAACAAGTACTGGAGAATGGTAGTGGGGAGGTGGATCAATGTGATTAAGCCATCTATGTTCGCTAATTGACACTTATTGAAATTATGCTCCCATCTTCATATACAGACTAAAAGATAAAACTCTATCTCCTTCTAGGATTATATTTCAAAGAGATGGCCCCAGGTCCCAGAGAAAAACATTCCTGGGTTATAAAACTGGCAAAAGGTTAGGGGAAGATTTGCATTTCAAAGGAATAGCGAACGAATTTACAGTAGAAAGTTTTCTAAAGTAAACGTTCTCAGAAAAGGAGGTCGGGGCCTATAGTCTGGAAGAAGCCTGTCTCAAGTTTAGTTAAGCTGAGGGGAAATTTAAGGCCATTTTGGTTAATATATGCATGTGCAGGGTTTTGTTTTGTTTTGTTTTCATTTTGATATGAAAATGAGGCAAGGACAGTGTAAGGAAATTATAGCCCAATTTTATGAGGCCAAATAGAGGCAAAAATCCTAGATCACTAATTAGCAAACCAAGTTCAGTACTATATGAAAAAGGAAGGAAAGTATGACAGAATGAATTCAATATCTGCTTTGAAATGAGAAGTTAAGGAAGCAATTTCTAATATAATAGAAATTACATTAAGGGTATTTGAGACTGTGAGTAAATTAATGTTTTGGGGCCTCAGTTTTTCCTCTGTAAAATAGAAATAGGTTTGCATTCCTTGAATGGCTGTTATAAGGATTAAGTAATGCATTTTATATATAGTGTCTAACACAGTGTCTGGTTAAAAAAAACTCAGTAAATTGTTATTAATGTTAATTAGAATATGACTTCATGAAGAAAATCTGATAAGTTGAACAAATATATATACTCAAGTATACAGGGATGTGAGGCAGTATAGTATATTTGGAGAATCACAAATTAATGCAGCTATAAAATAGAGTAAGAAGAAATATGGGGTCAACAAGACAGGTATCTCAATAGGTAAGACAGACCTAAACTGATGAAGGGTAGCATTTCGGTACTTTATGTAATGTATCATGTGGGTGTTAAAGAGATTCACTGAGGGATTTAAATAAGAGTAGGCCACAGTGAGATTCAAATGTTAGAAAGAACCCTGACAGTAGTCTGGAGGGTGAGGGTAGCACAACTATACACTTGAACAGTGCATTGAACATGATAGGCAACCAGTAGAATCTGTTGAATGAATGAATGAATGAAAGAAGAGAGAATGAAACTGCTATGAGGTAGTAACATATTCATTAAAAAAATTGTTATGAGTCTAGTAGTTGCCAGAATTATTGAAAGAGCTTGGGAATAGCATCAGAAATAAAATACAGACTCTTGTCCTTAAGACATTTACATTTGTGATTCCCTGTTGAGAAAAAGCTACAATACAATTTTGGGGGCAAGATTTCCTACACTAGTCAAAGCTGCAGTCAAGGAGTAGAAACTGGAAAAATATTATGGCACATTCTAAAAATATATAGTTCACATGTTTACTGACCTAAACCATATTCCATTTCTGGCCAATTCTCCTTTTCCCTTTTTCCCTTGGAAAAAATAGTTGTTGGGGAAAGAGGGTGATATAAGGAAGAATACTGAGAGCCCAGTGTAATATATTGTAAAATGGAACTGTTTCCTTAACTGTTACACACTTAACAATTTCAAGTGTTTGATATGACTCTATTTTCTTGAAATAAAATGGTCATATAAACCAAAGCAAATGCAAAAGAAGTATTACAGTATAAGCAAATAGTCCACACTCTTTCTCCAACATCACTTGTTATGTTTTTCATGCTATGACCTTGGATCTAACCACATTCCCAACAAAAGCTATTAGGAGGTTAACAGATGATCACATATTTATACATTGATAGTCTGTACACATATGTATGCATAGTAATAGCAAAGAATATGACAGTAGGTCTCTTCCTGAAAGGAATAAACAATATATTTCACACTATTGATTCTTCCTAGAATATATGAGGCAGTATTGAAACATGGATGTAAGATCACATGACCAGCAAAATAACAAATGTCTTTCTGTTAATAATAGTGTAATAAAAGTGTTGTATCTACCAATTATAAAATAATTAAATGGCTTGCTCAAGATCACCCTGCTAATAAGTGGTAGACTTGAATTTCAATCAAATTGCAGGTGTTATTTTCTTCTAATTTTTAGAAGATTTTAAAATTCACAAATAGGAAATGATTATTTGCTTATTTGGAGAATATTTTTACAGGATCTATATAACTTAGTACTAGAACTGTAAGGCAGAATTAAGTTGCATGTAGATAAAATTATACCTTGAAGAAAGTTTGCATGTTTTTTGTAAAACACACACCTTTAAATAATTTACATCTTGATGTTAGATGAGTCATTACACTGCAGTATATTGTAATGGAGAGTTAGTTTCTAATACAATGACATAATTTTGTTAGCCATCATTAAATGTTGATGATATGAAGGACAGTCATGCTTAAAAGAGGACACACATATTCTTACTACACAGGAATATAGAACTAGAAGTAATAGTTGGAAGTTACAAGGAAGCAGATTTCACCTCAACCTAAGGCACTGTCTATAATAAGAATTTGCTCATAACTGAGCTAGTTGCCTGATAAAAAGATAAACAGAGATATTTCAAGCTGAGAGTTCCAGCATTTTTTTTTTTTTTTTTTTTTTTTTTTGTGAGGGTGAGAGAAGCAATTGGTGTTTGAGGAAGTCTTGGATCTATTCCGAAATGGAGCACAAAGCTAAAACTGGAAAACAGGAGTATTTTCGGTGTCATATACTCAGTAACTGTTGGTTCACAGCAAGTTTATTCGTTTTCTGCATTGCAGAGTTGCAGGATGTGAATTAGGGCAATTAAGAAAGGTTGTACAAGAGTCTGAGAGCAAGTAAACTACATATTGAAAGCAGTTAGCTAGAGGGAGGAAAGAATGTGAGGAACGAGGTAACAAGATGCAGACATCTGGATAATGTTGATTGGCAGTTTAATGGCTCTTGTCTTCCCCAAATTAGGCATCCAGTGACTGTTTCTATTCTTTCTTAACATATTGGTGCATACAGTGTGGCAATTGTGAGGAGGGGAAATCTAGTGAAAAGACTGCAGAGGACACTAAATACTGGGATTTAGAAATAACTGGAAGAATTTAGCAGGGAACCTGTACCAATCAATGTCCCAGCAAGGAACAAAAGCCATACTCAAATGAGACAATCAGAGGAGAGTTTCATAAAGGACCTTTGGAAAAAGGTATGGCCATAATTGGGAAAACTACAGGGATTATGCAGACCTCTGCTCTTAACATTAGAGCTGTTATTACCCCTACATCCAAAGGGATTCAGAAGTACACGTCAAAACTTGAAAGGAGAGAATCATGCAGAGCAGAATCTGTACTAGGGTTGCCAGAGAAAATACATGTATTTGGGACAGATTATGTTAACAATTTATTCATTGCTTTTCTGAAATTCAAAATTAGTTGGTATACCGTATTTTTAGTTGCTAAATCTGGCAACCTTATCTGTGGGGGAAGAACCAAATTTCTGTGTGTTTTTGTTTGCTGTGTTTTGTACTTTCTGATCCTTTGCAAACTGATATTTTTGTAAAACAGTAAAAATAAATTACTAAAAAAGTGAAGTAAAAAAGACAAAATGCAAGCTCCACCTTTTAAAATTAGAACCCAGTAGACCTAAAATTTCCCTGTAATATAAGTTTTCAGATGCTTCTTGTCACCAACATGGGTCCATGGACCACACTTTGGGTAGGAGTAATGAAGAAAAGGGTACCTGGGAGGAGCTGTAATACTGTGAGAGGTGTAGAGCCTTCTGGCAAGATGCTAGGGAGATAAGTCCTGACCTCTCTTTCATGTTTCTCTTCCTCATCTCCTGCAATTTTTCATTGGCCAGAAGGCAGGTGGGCCACCTAATGTAGCAATACAGGTCTCCATCATGGGAAGGAGAGTAAGGTGTAGAAGGATGGAGAATAAATTTGAAGGGAAAGATTGAAGATATTTAACACAGAAGTCCAAAGTTTTTATCATAAACTACCTAAGTACCTGCCAAATGGATGCATTTCATTGTCAGATACTATTACGGTTAGTAGCTCAGTCATTATTTAAAGAAATTAGCTTTCACAATATTCCTGGTCTTGCTAAAAGACAAGTAATAATAATAATGATAATACTAATTATTATTTTTAATATCTGGGAGAATTCAAAGAGTTGGATTTTTTCCTTTACTGAGCTAATAAATAAATTAACAACAGAAAATTTGATAGTTTTAGAACGTCCAAACTTGGGATCACTATCATACACTAAATAGTGCTACAGTCTTTAGATTCCTGGCCAGGGTGACATTCATAGAAAGAGTAGAAGTGTACATTATTAATACATATCTGAGTAATCAATGACCTACTTCAACCTAACTCTTAGAAGCATAATTGTGCATTTTATATGTTTCTATCCATTCACAAATTAATTATGATTATATAAATAGTGGTGTTGAAAATTAAGTTAAACCATCATTTTGAGTCTTCTTTATCCACAGAAAATAATGAGAATGAGCTCGATCAAGAGCTTCAAAACGATGCACTAGAAGCTGACACCAGCCCCCAGTTTTATTGCTTTTGTTGTAATTTTAACTAGTTGCCAATTAAACATTTAAAAATTATACAAAATTATAACACTGAACCACATGCTAGCAAGGCAACAATCATTTCGAGCTGCCCAACAGCAGCTCAACAGAAGCTCAGCTGCCCAACAGCAATTGTTGATTGCCCAACAATCAATCCCAACTGCCCTATTTAGTTGAAGAGAGATGTAAACCCAACTCTCCTATATCCGACATGCTTTACTCATGAATATTGCCTTCCTAGTCCCTGTAGATACTTCTATCATGATTCTTGAAACTGAGCAAAAACCAACCCCCTGTTTTTCATTAGTTTGTGTTTCACATAATATTTTAACATAATAAAATGGTAGGTAGGATGGTCTGGGGAGTGCAAGCACCTAGAGAAGAATTACATTTATTGAAGAATTATTGTTCCCAAACTAGGCTATGCTGATCAATTACTTAAGAAAATTGTTAAAAATGCAAAGGCCTGGGCCCACCACCTGCACATTCTGATTGAATAAGTTCAACATAGAAAGCAAGAGTCTATTTTTAGTGTATATCCTAGATATTTAAATCCAAGTGTCTTGAACCAGTGTCTGATCACAAGATATCTCACAATAAGAAATATATTTATACTATTTTGACATGTGCTTTACTTATGCGTGCAGCTGTTCCAGTGGCAATGTCATTTTCCCTATCAAAGTGCTTAGTGACTCTCTCGATTTCCAGCCCATCAATATCTGCACTTGGGCATTCAATCTGAATATGTTTGAATCTGAAATTCAACCTGCACCCACCAAACGTAAAAAAAATAAAACAACTATCATCCCATGTTCTGCAGTTCAACGGCTGGTACTAGTAGCCCCCATTACCCAAGCCAGAATCGCTTCATGCACCCTGATCTGTATCCCTTACCTAACTCTCAATGCTCCATCAGTAACTAAATTCAACTTGGACTTATGCAGGTCCTGCGGAGTGAATAGTTTCAAGATGAAAATTTTAACATGAAAGTGTTTTTAATCTATTCTTAACTATTCATAGGATAAAGATTGAACTCCTTATTTCACACACAGATGTAGTTTACAAACCATCTTTCAAACTTTATGTTTTGTCATGGCAGTGCATTATGGTGCACTTGATAGTTTTCTTTAAATCAACTCATCATGTTAAATTTAAATATATATTTTAGCTTCACAACCTATATTACAAACTTCAATAACAGTTTATATTAATTTTTTCTTAAGTTATATTAAAATAAGCATACATTTTAAAATATTGCTCTGGATACCTCCTAAAATTATCTAGTATATGTATGACAAAAGTCTGGAAGCATGAGAATACAAAAGTTCGTTTTACCTTTTCTTCCTTCTCAAGCTTCTCTCTTTCCCTTCTCTACCTCCATTGCGTCGTACCTTCTGCTCTACAGAACTGTCTGCAATTTCTTCAGGATGCCAGGTTATTTTATACATGAATCTTTTGCTCAAGTTGTTCTTACCCCATGAGCTTATCTATCTCATGGACGCTTACTCATCCCTGAAGATCAAGCCTCTGGGTTCTATGCTGTATAAATTGTCTCTTGACTTGCTTTATTCAAGTCAAGAAGGCAGATTTGACTTCTCACCTTGTTTTGCCCACTTTTCTAACACTGGCCCTTTTACATAGTAATCATGGTATTTGTGACACATTTTTAGAGGTGTATATTATCTGTTCTTGTTAGAAGCACAGCAAGATACAATAGGTAAGATATTTGGATCTAGAGTCAGACTGTGTGGTTTCAATTCTCAGCTCTGACAACTACTAGCCATGTGACCTGGACGAATTACTTTACTTCTCTGGTGTTCAGTTTCATAATCTACAAAATGTGGTTCACAGCTTGTGTCATAGATTATGTGATGAGATTAATTCATGTGATGAGTTTACCATGGTACCAAGTTTGCAATAATTATCAGCATAGCTAATAACAATAATAATAATACTTACTATTATTATTTTTACTTTATTAATATTACACTAAAATTTACCTAGAGATTGTATTTTCATAAGTCTTATTGAATATCCAAAATCGAATTACCTGGAATTTAATAAAAGCTTAGTTCATGTTTATTTAAGGAATGAATTAATGGTTATGATCACTTAGCATTTAGATAGAATATAACAACAATAGTCAATACTTTTTATGTATTTTTTGTATTCAGATCTATGTATATATGTAGACTTTTAGAAAAATATCTGGACTTGCAACAAAAGTATGTATCCAAATATATCTCTAAGTTAATGAAGATAATTGAAGAAATTGATTGAATTTAATCAACTTCAAGTTGAATCAATTGCAGTAGCTTAAATCTGAGATCAAGGCACCAGTTTCCAAAAAGACAATACAGACACATAGAGATACAGGCACACACTCGTAGACGATGTTTGATTAGGTTTCTTTTTCAGCTAGACATACAGGTAATATCAGATGACTCTGAATAAAAGGCATGAGTTACTTCAATAAAACATCTCTACCTCATTGATTCAGACTGGTTACTTAAATATAATGGTGCACATACCCGTGTATTGATGTCAACATCAGTGTTTTCTTCTGTTTTTTCATTTAAAGATACAGGAAAACTTGTTTGTTGAAATTCATTTGTGTGTTTTTCTTTCCTGTTTGATGTAGATCACTTGCTGAACCCAATTCACATAGGTGTACTTTTTGTTGAGATTTTCCCTCCACTATTTGAGTTCAAATGGTCATAACATCCCAATAACCTCGTGCTTGTTCTACAGTTGGCACTGTCACTCTGAACTAATGAAGGTAAATTGTAAAGCAATAAATAAATAAGCAGCAATTACCCTTGGGTGACATAAGTACTGCTTTTAATTACTTTAAAGAAAGCTTTCTCAGAGCCAATAATATGAATTCATTGTTTGATAAACACACTGGAAAAATAAGAGCTCTCATTTTGGCTTTTTATAAATTTATGAGGTTACATTAATGGAAGACCTTAGTCATACAAAGCCTTCTATAATTGAGATGTGTCATCCTGGGGGTAACTATATAATGAGAGCATTAACTGAATGGAAATAAAATGTAGTACTTCAGCTTGCTTATCTTGATGTGAGACAACATGAGATGCAATAGGAACTTTGATGAATGTATATTATAAATTCTGATTCTGAATTTCACAGTTGTGCAGTCTGTACAATACAATTATAGTAACAAAGTAGATATGTAATGCATTTGCCTTAGTGAAAATAGAAGGGCTCCTACGGTATCACTCAGTTTAGGTGATATGGATCAAGTACTGTATTCACTTTTGTGTTTACCAACATATTGAACAAAATTTCCCCAAACTGATGAAGATGGTGATGATGATGATGCATATATGCCATATTCAGAGAAAGATGGCCAAGTAAGCAATCAATTAAGAAAGTTGCTTACCATTTTTTAAGGCTGAATGGTATTCCATTCTATAATTGGCGCTTTGAATCCGTGGATGCTAACCTGAGGATATAGAGGGCCTACTGTACTACACCCTTTTATATGAGTGACCTGAGCATCTTCAGTGTTTGGTACCTGCAGGGGTCCTGGAACTAATTTCCCCCAGATATGAAGGGAAGACTGTATAAACATATACCACATTTTCTTTATCCATTCATCTGCTGATGAACATTTCTAATGGTCAAATTCATAAAATCAAATATTGGAATGGTGATTACCAGGGAATGAGGAGAGGGGGAAGAGGGGAGTTATTAATTAATAGGCATAAAGTTTCAATTAAGTAATATGGATAAATTCTGGAGATCTGCTGTACAGCATTATAGCTATTGTCAATGTAATATATTGCACAAAAAAATTGTTAAAAGGATAGATCTCATGCTAAGTGTTCTTAACCACAATAAAATAAGCAGGTCAAGAATGTTGCTTACCAGGTGCACTTGCCATCTGATAGCTATAAGGTTTTCCCAAATAATGTCCTTCAAAATCTTAGTCCAATGATTTATTCTTGGGTGGAAATAGGTACAACTTTTTATCCCTTGGAGAGCCAGTGTCCATTAACAAGTTAAAAATTTTATAAAGTTCTATTATTTATCCTTTCATTTATTCATTCAATATATATTGACAGGTGCTGACTATGAGCCAGCAATGGAACATTAAAAAAAAAACAGAAAAGATATCCTTTACAGAAATTTTCTTATAAAGGAAGAAGAAAATAAACAAATAAATATATTCTAGGTGGTAATAAATGCTGTGTTAAAAGTAAAGTATTAAAAGGGGGCAGCAAATGCTTGAGGATACTGTTTATAAAGGATGATTAGGGACGAATCTAAGAAAAGGATACACTTGAGCAGATATCTGAAAGATGTGAAGAAGCAAGACACAACTATATTAGGAAAAGAGCATCTCAAGCAAGTGAAGGAGCTGGTACAAAAGTACTGTGACAGGAACATACTTAGAATGCTTATGAAATAATTTGGCCAGTCAGCCAGGACGGTGTGAATAAAAAGAGATGAAGCCAGAAAGTTAGCAAAGACCACATTCACCAAGGTAGGGAATTTGGCTTACACTGAGTGGGTTGGCTGCCCCAAAATGTGCCCCAATGGCATATTAATTATGTTGAGTTAAAGTTACCTAAGAAGTGACCAATAAAAGAGGAATACTCTCACCCTCCTTTCTGTCTCCTTGAAAGCAGAAAATAAATCTCTCATGTGAAAGGTACACTCCTTGCATCTGGAAGTGGAAAGACACACTTATCGTCAGAGATAGGGAATTTGGGCTGAGAAGCCAATATAAACAAACCTTGTTATTTCTTTAATTTACTACCTCAAGCCCAAACACTGTTTAGATTCTTCGTTAATTGACCACCCAAAACCCAAGTTGTTTTTTTTTTGTCCTGTCAATTCCTCACAAATTTATTGTTCTTTTTTTGTTTGTTTTGTTTGTTTGTTTTATGTGTGTAAAAAATATAAAAGCTGCCTGCTTTGTCCATTTTTTAGGTCCCATATCTATGAGACCTCCATGAGCAAGAATTAAAATTTGTTTCTTTTTCTCCTGTTAATCTGCCTTGTGTCAATTTTATTATTGGTTCAGCCACAAAGACTCAAGAAGACTAGAGGGGGAAATCCCCCTCTTCCTGACAAGTGTATGTGAACATATGAGTGGCATGATATCATTTTAATTTTTAAAGGATCATTATTACTGACGAATGAAGAATAGATTTTACCAGAGCAAAGGTAAAAACTGGGGGAAAAATAAAAAATCTTTTGTAATAATCTAATGAGAAATAATGATGGCTAGAAACTGGATAAGGGTGGATGATATGGTAAGATTGTGTATATAATTTGTAGATATAGCCAATAAAAAGTTGTTGATAGATTGCATATGAAGTGTGCAAGGAATATTCCTTGGCCTGAGAAACTGGAAAAAAATGAATTGCCAATTGCTAAGATGAGGAAGACAATGGAAAGGACAAAAATTATTTATTTTTTGAGGCATCAAATGCTCTTTTTTGGAAAATATAAAATTGGAGCTGCTTATTTTATATATATATATATATATATATATATATATATATATATGGAGATATTGCAAAGTTATTAGATATAGGAATGAAGATTAAGCTATGTAAAGTGAGACACTAGATTAGATCACTTGAAAAGTGAAAGTAGATAGTGAAAAGAAGTTCTATATTTGAGTTCATGGAGATAAGGAGGAAGTTGTAAAGGATATTAAGGTGTAAGAGCAACAGATATAGAACTTGAAGTAAAAGGTAATGATGTATTGGAAGTCAAAGGAAGAAATTGTTTCAGGAAGATTAGAGTCATCATCTGTGTCAATTGATCTCAATAAGAGCTCAAGCTGGTTATGGAAGAGAATTGAAAAAAGGATTTGGCAACAAGGATGTCTACAGTGACCTTGGTAAAACCCATTCTGGTGGATTTGAGGGTTTGAAAGCCTGACGGGAGAGGGCTTACTAGATGATGGGAAGAGAAGTGGAGAGGGTGAGTGAAAACGACTTCCATTTAGAGCAAAGAGATGAAGATGGTGGATAGCAGATTGTGGGCTCCTGAGGGCAAGAGTGGAATGTTGTGTTGGCTTGGAAATGGGCTCAGTCACCAATTTTCAACACTGAATAAGTAAATTTTCTTACATAATGGCCTGTACTGTTACAGCATTATGGCTGTGTTGTGTGGATTCTACTTCCATATATCACATGTACAGAACACATTTCATACTGCTAAGGTTATATGATAATTGCACTAATTACCAGCTTGTTTTATGCTAGCACTTTTTTGGAAATTATTTTTACCTCAACTGACTAAGTAAATCAGAAAAACGTCAGTTTATTTGTTTCTTTATTTAATAAATAATGAGGCTATTTTATATCAATGGAATAAAATGTAATAAATTTGAGAAGATTTTTCAAGTAAAGTATATCAGCCCCAAATTGCCAGCATTTATGCACTGTTCAGTACAATCTTTTATCCGTTTATTCTTGCTCTCAATGAAACATGACTGTCTCCTATTAACACTGATTCCCCCCAAAATCTCTCAAGAGCAGTCTGTTTTTCCTACCACTCTCTACGTGTATGAGGTCTTAGTTAGTGAAGATCTACTCCTTGTCCACTAATGCTGGTCAGACTCTCCCTTCTACCTCGTTCCAAAGCTCAAGCTCTACGAAACATATGCAATCAGATCTTTCCACTTATCTTTCCACTTTTCTGCTGTTACTACTGACACCCAGGCCATTCCTTCTCATTTTTCCGTCACTTGACTGACTCATTGTCTTCTTCCTCGGTATTCTAATTGTTGACTCTTTCATAATGCAGGTAAATGTTGCACACAACACTCTGATTTCTCAGTTTCTTCACTCTTTAGCTCTAACAATTTTTTCTCTCTTTTGTTGTTGTTGTCATTTTGTTTTATTTCTACTTCAATCATCACTAGACCTTGTCATCACACACAAAAAAACCCATTTTCAAGCATTCCACTCTGTTCATCATATCCATTCTCAGCTCACTTAGCTGTTTTTCCTTTACCAAAAATTCTCTATTAATGTTAAAATGGAAGATATATCCCTTTATTTACTAAGAGCTAACCTGTCCCCAATCAATAGTACCTACCCTTCATTCCTTCCACTCTTGCCTTCTCAATGACCTTTCTCTAGCAATGATATCTTTTTTCTCTATATTATTTTCTTTCTCTTTAAAGGATGAATGCTGTGGGTCTGTAAATATACATTAATTTCATCCATGGGAGGAAGAAAATACACAAATGGTGACAATAAAAATAAAAAAGAAAGTCTTTTGATTCCCACACCCCACCCACTGTCCCATTTTTTTCTGGGCTACTTTACAGAGAAATTCCTCGAAATACAGAGTATCCACATAAATATACTACAGAGTGACCCCAAAGTCTCTAAATACCAGAAAAAAATAGTATATCTTTTGTACTCTTTTCAAATAAACAACTGGACTTTGGTTTTTAGGTTTAGACATAGCATGATTGAAAAAGATCTGGAGGTTAAAACATATTGAGCAGATTATTGGAATATGTAACCTTTAAACATAAGTTTATTCCAAGCTTTCTATCTTTCTGGGCCCCCTGTAGTATTCTAAACTCATTCATTTGTATCCATTTGTTGGCCCCTTTCTTGTACCACCTTATTCTATTTGAGTATTTGTCTCTACCACTCCAGTGTACTGTTCTTAGTAAAGTCACCAAACTGGTGATTAATTTTCCGTTTTCCTTTTACCTCACCTCCTAGTAACTTTAGTTATGATGCACTAGACCTTCTTTCTTGTTAATGCTTTCTATTCTTTGCTTCAGGGAAATGACAGTTTCTAGAATTCCCCCTGATCTCACTGTACACTCCTTCTTAATCTTATTTACAGACTTCCACTTTTTTAAAGATCAGAGTAGAGTATCCCAGGGATTTTACTTTGGCACTCTTCTGTTTTCACTCTGCACTCTCTTCCTATGTGATCTCATTCTTTTCTATGTGTTTAATAATGTTATCTTCCAGATTCTTACTCCTGAGTTCGACACCTTCCACAGCCTACATCTATCTTTGCATCTGCAATTGGCCATCTTAAATGGGACAAATCCTAGCTTCCCAAAAGCCTTTCTCATCTTAATATATGTTACCAAATCTACTCACCTGTATCAGTCAAAAACCTAAGAATTATATTTTAATTCCTCCCTTTCCTTCATACACCATATCTAATCCATTGATAAATATTCAACTTTACTGTCAAAATATATTCTTAAAATGAATATTAAATATATTCTGAAGATAATATCAAATTAATTCCCCTTTTCATCAAATTCTCTACAACCACCATCATAATCATCACCAGACCTCACTAAGACTGCTTCAAATTCTAGCTGATCTTACAATTTTTAAATTTTGGTGCCACTACCATGCATCCAGTATTAAGCAGTCAATGTGGCTATTCTCGGGTTCAAATTAGATAATGCCAAGCTCCTTCAATGGTTTATCAAGATGATAACAACAAAATTGAAAATTTAAATGAAGTCCTAGAACGTCCTACAACATCTGTTCCATGTTTATTTGATCTAGCTCTTTTCATCCTGTACTGCCTATGCTACTTTTCTTTTTTTAACTTCAAACACTCCAAGTTTACTCCTGTGTTAGGTTTTTACCCTTGTTAATCCCTAAGCTTTGAATGTTCTTTCCCTGATCTCATGAATGCAGCTGTATTCTCATCACTTTGATTTGATTTTGAATTTTTCCCCAGTGTCACTTCTTCAGAAAGACTTTCCCTAAAAATTTAAGGGTATCCTCTGCAGTTTTCTGGAGCTTTCTGTAGAATGTTGTCTGCCCTCTTCTGTAGTTAACTGCCTCATCCTCCACAATCTCAGATGTCTCCTTAATCCAGGGAGACCACAAAGCTCTGTTTGAGTTTCTACTTCCTGCATAATATCATGCAGGTTGCCTCAAAGCCTTAAGCGTAGGCTTACCTTGCCTGATGACCACTGCTCACTTCTCAGAGAATATAGTCCTGCACCGCCTGTCACTGCTATCTGTAATTTTTTGTTTTATAAATTTGTCTAGTTTTCTGTTTGTCTAAATCTGTAGGGTAAATCTGCTCCCTGTTACTTCATCATACCTAGAAACAGAAACCTCTTAATGGGTTTTAGACACATATATCCTTAAGGACTTGCTATGTCACTCAGTTTCTTTCTAGAAGAATAACTTATAAGGAAAAGAACTTAGTAGGCATGGGATTTGAATATTTTGAGGTATATTAGTTGTTTTATATTACTGTTTTATGTTATTATATTATGTTTTATGTTAAACTTTCCTGTTCTTCCAGCTTTGTGTATGACTAAAAAATAAATTGAGACTTTAACACCCAGTTATAGGGAATAAACAACATCTAATTATAAGATTCATCAACTTTCTTCTTAGACAAATGGGAAGATGTGGCCTATGCAGAGATTCCCTCATTTCTCTCTTCTTTTTATGTTTCTCTCACTTTTCTTATTAACATGAGAAATTATTAAATTTTATGATCTTAAAATCCTGTCCTGGAGGTGAAAGCAACATTTTCAATGATATTTTTAAATGGAGAAATCTATCTGCAAATAACACAATTTTTTTTGATTGTGGAGGAAATTTAATTTTTCCAAGAATGTGTTTGTGTGTATAAAATATTTCATGTAGTTATTTTGTATTTGTTCTAATGTAACAATTTTAACTATAATCTCTATTTTATCATGGAATTTGACATGCATATGCATATGTATGTATAGATTTATAGCTTATCAATGAGTTTTGGCTAATCACCTTTCATGTGTCTAAACTTATAATTAGAGACATGTTGAAACCTATGCTTGTTGAAAACACATTTGGCCATATTGATGATCACAGAATGATTGAGTCTATCATTTTTTTTGTTTTTTCAAAATGTGTAGAATTTAAAATGGTAGTATTACAAACACAGATATATTCTGAAGAATATTGTCACCTTTTATTTAACATCATGGTGATTTGGAAGCGGTAGCAAATAAGGTCTGTTTCCTAGTTACAACTACTGAAGATTTTGAATTCGTTATTGTAACTCATACCATAGATGTGTATAGAGCAAGTCACATGAATGAAATATTTTGTTTTCAATGTGAGAACTACAAAAAAAAAAATGCATCTTCATTTTCCAAGGTTAGAAACCTAAGGTATCTTTAGGATTCAAATGAATCATAGCAATTCTGAACATCCTTTATATGGCTCGAAGGAAAGGATTTCTATCGTTTACAATTGGTGTTTCTATATTGTTGTCCAAGTCTAGTGGTGGTGATTCATCCTGGCTGATGGTGCAGTTATCACCCAAGAATGCTTGTACTTCTGAGGGAGTTCAACCACTCCTCAGGAAAATCACAAAGCTGCTGCTTCTACAAAGCTCCTATTTCTGGCACCATCACTGCAGATATTCTCTACACGTAGTGAGAATCAGGGACCAGGCAGAGATTAGAAGTACATGGGATTTGCAGGCACAACGTTGGAAATTTAGCACAAAATCTACCATTTGTTGTCCTTCTGATGGTGCTTGCAGAAGCAAGTGGATATTGATCCGATATCAATATCTGATACAGGCACAGTAACAGACTCAGGTTCAGTCACTGACGGTCCATCGTGAGATGGGCAGCTTCAACCTTGCAGGAGGGGAGAGGTGGCATATATGTGGTTTTGTCATTTATTTCCCCCTGTGACATTTTAATGCTTTGTGTTTCACCAAGCTTACTTTTCCTTCCCCTGTCCCTAGCATAACTGTGAGAGAGGGTGTATAATCATTACCCCTTTCATTCCGGTGCTGAAAACTGTCTTTCAGCGTATTTCTGATATGCTACTTTTCTCATATCCAATTCCCCTGAGGAGGCTTTTGCTACAATACAATGTAAAAATGTATATGAATTCCATTGAATGATTCTGTTGTAAAATTTTTATTGCTATTCATAAGTGAAATTGGTCTGTAATTTTAATACACTATGTCATCTTTTTCAGGTCTTGGGATCTTCTTTTTAAAAAATATTCAGAAGTTTTCCTGATTTTTCTATTCGTGGTAATTGTTCAAAATAACGTTAGGATTATTTGTTCCTTAAAGGCTTTGAAAAGCCCTTTGTGAACCCATTAGGGGAAATGGAAATCTTTTGTGAGGAGGCTTTTTGACTAATCTCTGTTTTCTTATTCTATGGAAATTAGTTGTCTAAATTTTCTAACCAACTAAGGGCAATTAGACCTCTTACAGCTATGCTAAAAAATGCCTCAGGTTGATTTTAACATGCCACATTTATACACTTTATTTTCTTCTAAAATTACCAATTTGATTTAGGTTTTCAAATGTGTGTGCACAAAATGATTTTTTTAATTGCCCTTTTCATTTCTTTTTTGAATTTGTGCTTTCTCCTTTTAAAAATACTAGGTTATTTAATGGTGTGTTTCTTTCTAATTTATCAAAGCACAATTTATTTATTTTCCTTTTTTGTTTTCTAAAAATAAATTGAGATTTTATCTCTAATAATTTCTTGCTTTATTTATTTTAGATTATTTTGTTTTATCTTTTTGGATGCAAGTATCTACTTCATTTGTTGTTTTTATTGATAAAGGTGTTTAATACTAGGAATTTTTCGCTGAGCACTGCTTTGGTTATATCCTATGGAGTATAGTACATTAAGAGATTATCCTGAATTTATAAAAAAATTTCAATATTAAATTATATCTCACCTTTGATTCAATAGATTTTTAAATAGAATTCTGTGGTTGTTTGATTTTCGTTTCCTTCTGGAAGTGCCCTTTTTTGAATATTGTTATTAATTTTTAACTTTATTACATGTGGCAAATTTACATTTGTGTATATGTACTATTTGCTTGTTTGTTTGCGTTAAGGTTGTCTGTGTTTTAGTGTCTGACAAGTTTATTGCCTCCTTGATCTACCAGAGTAAGACAGGCATGTCAAACTCTCATATTATTATATATTTCTGTTTCTCCTTCTGTGTCATAAATTTTGAGATTGGTAAGAACCTAGTGAGTTGCAGGAATTTCAAGAAGAAACATGTGAATAAAGCTTTCTGAATGAGAGGCATGTTTGAGTGATAGTCAGGCATCAGGCTAGGAGGGGCTTGGTAGTGCATGATTAAGAGTTTTGGATTTTGTTCACAGGCCAGTGAGAAGTCATTGAGGTGTTTTTGGAGGTCAGAAATGGGATCCTGTGACTTGTGTGACTTTTGCTGCTATGTGGATGATGCACTAGGGGAGGAAGAGAAGGGAGAGCAGGTAGCTCAGTTAGGAGGCTGTGACAGTGATCTAGGCATGAGAAGATGATAGTCCCTGCTAATGTGGTGGCATTAAAATTGGGGAGAAAAACAAGGATTCAAAGTGGATTTATGCTCAAGTTTCTTTGAGCATAGTTTACAGGAACGTGATACTAATGTAAATTTAGGGTCATTCTCAGGAGAGACTGTACTGTCTCTACATCTATATTCGATGACCCATTTTAACTGGGACAGTACTGGAATTTTTCTTGGTATAGTTATCAATTCTCAAAAGCATCCCAACTTGAATGACAAATTAGATGGTTACATTACTCACACGCAAAGCCACACTTCAGGGTAGGAGCAAAGGAGCTGGGGTTTATTGTTAAATTTTGGGTATGGATGTCATGCCCGGTTTTGAGAGATAATCACTCTCAGTTTAATGCTGATGGTTAGAATGTACATTAAAAATTGCTTCATAGAAAGATGCTACATATCCAATCCAAGGAGTTGTTCTTACAAAGCAAAAAGCTGTTTTTAGAAAAAGAAAAATGGATTAAATCAAATGCTAGGTATACTCTTGGAGCTTAAAACATGAATAGTTCTTTTGCAATAAAAATAATACATAAATAGTTTGCTTTTTAAAAATATCCATTTTAGACTTTGCTTTTTAAAGTTCACTTTGCTTTACTTTAGGGGAATAATAATAATGATGATAGCTAGCACTTCTGTGGTGTTTTCATATGCCAGATCCATTTCTAAGTGATGTACATATATTAATTCACTTAATCCTTACAAACCTTTGAGGCAAAACAATTTTAAATAAATTATTATCTTTTTAATAAGTGAGATAGCAGTATTAATGAAGAGATATGCTTATGATATTTAATGCAGCTGAGTGGTATAAATTAATAAACCTAGTGTTATGCAAATTAGACTTTCGTATATATTTATTTTTGAATATATTTCCTATGTCTTTATATCTTAAATCATTAATTTATTTTTATTTTTATTCTATAATTTAACTCAATATGAAATGTATATACATGATAAAATGTTTTAAATTTTAGTTTCACATTTATTATTCATACACTAACTTGCGTTGTATGTGCAGAGGGTTGAGTTAATTATACTCCTCTGTTTGTGTAATGCTGATGTCATTGGTACTTGAGTAACTTCTTTTTATTCATTGATTGAATTTTATCTCTACTTTTTTCCTCTGATTCTCTTACCCTCATGGGAAAACATGGCTATATTTTTCATTTCTATGCATAAAACTTGTATTATTATTTTGCGTGTAAATAAATTGAATTCACCTTTATTTAATTTTGCTCCAGACTTATTTCTTTTTCACCTAGCAATATGTTTTTAAGATTAAACCCATATTACCATGTGTACAGATCTTTAATTAATAGCATTCTACAATGGCCTTTCATCACTTTTTCCTTACTTATTTTCATGTGAGAATTTCCCAGGCTTACATGTATATATGTGCATATATAAACTTGTATAAATAATACAGAAAAATTTACAAAGTCTCAGCAATGGCATATCTGTATCTATGCTTACTTTATTACTTTATCTTTATGCTTATTTTGACCAAGCGTGGCTGTATTGCTTTAGTGCTTTCCCAGAAGCGCTAAGCAGGTTTTACTCTCATCAGTGAGAGTAGCTGGATTCCAATATTCCTGCCCAAAGTTAGAATTATCCAGCTTTCTTTTTTTGCAAATCTCAGATGTGTAAATTGATAACTTTTTGTTGTTCACAACAATCTAGGAATTCTCCAGGGAGATTTATGCTTCTTCAACCATCTTCCTTCTTTCCATCCGAGTCTTTGTTAGCACAGTGGTTAGCATTCATATTTCTACTAACACTATATTCAAGGAAATCTAGGCTTTTTTAGTCACACTGCTAAAAATTCTTCCAGCCCCTGCTTACCGCCCCCAATTCCAAGATCACTTCCACATTTTAGGCATTCGTTATGGTAACACTCCACTCCTAGTACCAAAATCTGTATTCATTTTTTACTGCTGTCCTAACAAATTACTACAAACTTAGTGGCATAAAACAACACTAATCTATTATCTTATAGTTTGGTAGGTCAGAAGTCTGATAAGGGTCTCACTGAGCTAAAATCAAGGGCTCAGCAAATCTACATTCCTGTCTGGAGGCTCTAGAAGACAATCTCTTTTTTCACCTCTTCCACCTCCTAGAGGGTGCCTGCATTCCTTGGCTCCTGACCGTCTTTCTCCATCTTCATGCAGCAGAAGTGTCACTGGCAAAGCCCATTCACAGTTCCCTGGGGAATAAAAATAGAACCTGGGGAATAAAATAAAGTCTAACTTTTTTTTTGTTTTTCTCTTCCTTTGTGCTTAGCCTGGTTTCACTTGCTCATAGGGTGCCACGTGCTGAGACCTTTCTCCCGGCACATCAGACCAGAGTTCCCAGTGCAGAATGGCTGTGGCGACACCTCAGCATGGAGGGCCGTGTGCAGAAGCACTTGCACACACTCAATTCGAGATGTCAGTGGCGGGCCGTGTGCAGAGACCCGCGCCCGGCCCTGAGATCTGGAGCGGGGGCCGCACATGCCCTGTGAGAACTCCACCCTCTCACCTCACTGATGAGGAGCTCTGGAAGCTCAAACCTCTCCATTCCTTGATCAAGGAATAAAGCTTTCCTTTGCTTTTGAACCAAACTTGATCTTCTTCCATTGGCACAAGCAAAACCAGGCAGAAGGACTCTTTTTAGGAACCTTCTCCCGAGGGGTTGGTAACAATGATGCATCTCATTGACTATTATTCTTCCATCATCACATAACTTTCTGGCCACAACCTGGAAAGGTTCTCCACTTTTAAGGACTCAGGTGATTAGACTGGGCCTACTTGGATAATCCAGGATGACTCCACATCTCAAGTTCCATAATCTTAACTGTATATATGAGATCCCTTTTTCTGTGTAAGGTAACATATTTATAGGTTCTGGCATTAGGACATGGGCATTATTCCACTTACCATAGGGCATCTATCAGATTATAATAATTATTATGAGCAATTCCAGTTCCACGGTCACTCGGTGTCTAAGTGTTCTGTCTCTACTAGGATCTGGTAATATAATAATAAAAATTGTTTTTTAAGAGGATTATAGTTATCTAATGCAGATGGCATTGTCTTGCTCCAGAAATTCAGAGGTATTCATTGTGATTCTCTCACTTGGTCTTGACACAAATTCTACACAGCATCTTTTTGAACCACATGTAACGCCAACACTAGGATGTACTAAGGTTATTATATTTAATGGCAAAAGTGGCAGTACTACCTGCACTACAATTTTTTTTCTTCCAGTTTTATTGAGAAATAAATGACATAAAGCACTGTATATGTTCAAGGTGTACAGCGTAATGGTTTGACTTGTATACATCATGAAATGATTATCAAAATAAGTTCAGTGAACATCCATCATCTCATATCATCACAAAATTTAAAAAATAGAAAAAATTTCTTTTCTTGTAATGAGAACTCAACTTTCATATATAACATAGAGCAGTGTTAATCATATTGATCATGTTGTACATTACATCTCTAGTACTTATTTATCTTATAACTGGAGTTTGTGCCTTATGACTGCCTTCATCCAATTCTCCCTGCCCCACACCCCACCTCTGGTAACCACAAATCTGATCTCTTTTACTATGAGTTTTTTTGTTTGATTTTGAACTTTAATTGACCAACAATACTATGACCTACAACACTTACATCACAGTCTTAACCTCAGAACCTTTTCCTACTCTGGGTCCCACTGAAAGCTGGCAGGAGTTGTGTTTTGTTTTTCATGATAAGAGATCCAAGACGCAGTAAGTTGTCTTTGGCTTTGGGGCCATGTCTTGGTTTGTACCTGACTACCACAATTAAAAATATTTTATACATGTGGTAGATCTCTGAATTTTCACATGGTTTATCTTTTATACATTAGAACGCATGTTTCTCAGTAAGGCGTCCTGAATGCAATCCATCTCATGCTCATTCAGTCCATTCGACATAATGTATCAATGTAATTGATCCATGTGGTATGCTATTCTGTGAGATGGCTACAGATATCTTTGAACTATTTTATGATGAAGGGTATGAAATTTACCACTTTTCTGGGGAAAAAATGTAAATGTATATTGTTCTCTATTCCATGTGAATACAATTTTTTTTTTTGCAAAATTTTTCTCTTTTCTGATGATATAGAAAAGAATGTTTTTTGTCAAGTTAGTTGTCACAAACCGTGTACCTGAAGTACCTTACAAATCTACTTGAGCAAAGATACCATATCTGACCGTCTGACACTATAGCTAAAATTTGGCCTAATTCTTTTTTTGGGGGGGGGGGGGTATTTATTTATTTATTTATTTATTTATTTTATGGCTGTGTTGGATCTTCGTTTCTGTGCGAGGGCTTTCTCTAGTTGTGGCAGGTGGGGGCCACTCTTCATCACGGTGCGCGGGCCTCTCATTATCGCGGCCTCTCTTGTTGCAGAGCACAGGCTCCAGACGCGCAGGCTCAGTAGTTGTGGCTCAGTAGTTGTGGCTCACGGGCCCAGCCGCTCTGCGGCATGTGGGATCTTCCCAGACCAGGGCTCGAACCCATGTCCCCTGCATTGGCAGGCAGATTCTCAACCACTGCGCCACCAAGGAAGCCCTGGCCTAATTCTTGAATGAACTAGCAGTACCCTATAATGATCTTCTAGATTCTCACTGGATTCTACAGGTGGCTTTCCAGTTGGGGGAGAGGGTGTGCAGGGCTGGTGTTTATGGTTCATGATGATGCTTTAGAGCTCTTGGCAACTATTCAACTCATATCCTGTGTTCAAAGGTCTTTGAAATATCTGGACATTCTTCTTTTGACCAAAGGTCCCTTGTAAGTACTGCGGAGTCATTACCATTTATACTTGACATGATTTTTCAGGGCCCTTGTCTCTGGATATATGGTCACCAATGTATGCATTAAGTTCCTGGACCTGAAAACTGCCTCAAATTTGAAAATTCTACATGGGATCATGGTTTTCATTGGAATGACTGGTCTCTGTCTCCCAGGCATTTATCTTTTATTTATTCTGCTGTCACAATCTGAGGGTTAACATTGTTCTATGTCCATTTTTTTTGCACTTCCACTTGTATTCTACTAACTATCTCTACAAATCTTTACATATCAGGCCACCTTGAATGTCATTCCAGTCTTGGTGGCCATTGCAATAATTGTTACCCCTGGCTTTCAGAGGTTAAATGTTGCTACCTCTTGTTTTTGGATTTTACTATCCCCGTAGCTATAAGAAGGCCAAGTTCTTTAACAGAGTTTTATCTTACTCTCGGGCCTGGCTACAGAGAATCCACAATTGAGTGATAATTCACACAACAGTGTTTTTCTCGTGGACTTGGTAAATGGTATGCCTTGGCTTTCTCATGAAACAATCATTTGATGAGTGTTCTGGATGTGGATATCATGCCCATATCACTGAAACTTTGCATGCCTCTCTTCACCTTCTTCCATGGGAACTTTGGAAATTAATTTCTGTTGTTTAAACAACCCATCGTGTGGTACATTTTTGGGATAGCCGTAGAAAACTAGGCTAGGAATGAAACACTAGGAATGAAATATCCTGGTTTGCTTAGAATCCATTTTAATTCATTCAAAACGTAATTTTTTTCTTTTGTTTTTGAGCTACAAGATACATTTGTTGCAACACTTTCCTTGTTTGACTTAAGTAGCAGTTTGGAGAAGGGGGTCTAAATATTAATTCTTATTCTTAGGACCTGAAGTGAACTTTTGTTTTTCACTTTCTCTTATCCTTGCATAGTTTCACTTAAAACATGCCCTTTGAAATATGAAAGGAAGAATAGATAAATATAGATATTTAAAGAAAACAACACAGAAGATATGAAATTTGTATTGTTATGAATTACTGGTCAACAAATAATTTATCAGCCCTACACAACTCAAAGAAAAGGTACATACAAAGATGCAATTACACATTACGGAACTCAGAAGATTTAAAGAAATTGTTCATTAACTGGATTTTAATCTATGAATGCTTAAAATGGACATTTATTGTGTGTCTGTGCATATGTGTGTTTATCTCAGGATCATAAGATAGTCCTGCAAAGATAATGTACTACTGGAAATCAAATTAGAGCTTAACTAAAATGTTGGATTCTGAAACTATACTGGGGCAATAAGACCTTTAGGGATTACCTCTTTTCTATAAATTTTTTTAAAAAGTGATTTTATATTTAAATCATGCACTCCAGCTATGCCTCTTTCAGCTTTTCTAACCTGGTTTAGAGTCTCATTTAAAACTAGTTAGACTCTCAATTTTGTTTGTGAACCATGAAACAAAATTATATAAACCTCTGAGTCTAGCATGCGAAGGCTTGCTGTATGGACGTGCCCATATGAGAAGTGCTCTATCACAAAACAGAATTTGTTCTTTGGAACATGGACTTTTATAGCTGTTGAATTACAGTGTTTTATTTGAAACCCCTTTCCATGGTGCTTTTAATAAATGGTATATCTCTCCTGATTTGCAGTCACAGAAGCCTCTTACAGCTACAAAGTTCCCACTGTCTTGGTGGTCACTGTCACCCTTTGAGTTTCCTTGGGTAACTGCCCAAATAATTTTGTGCACACTACACAGATTACATGCCAGTTTAAGGTATCCAAAACATATGTTACAAATGTGATATAAATCTGTCCAACTGGTTTTTAGGTATGACTGTAACAAATGAAGAAAACAATTTTATTTGTATATATATCCACTTTCAACAGTTATTACAAAATTTCATTCTGCATGAACCATTTGATGATCAGAATCTATGTTAGAAGAACTAACACAGAATTATTAGTAGTACAGCCTGTATTGTGTAACCTGTGGGAGATTTATTGGATAACAGGGATGGAACAATAAACAATAAACCAGAATTTATTTATGTAATCTCTCCATTCATAAGTTAAACTTAAAATCAAATTACACAGAAGCAAAGAATGCCAATTTTATCTTTCAACATTTCTAAGAACCAGTAATTTTTCTTACAGTCAATCTTGAAAGATGTATAAAAGTGTCATGTGTATTTCAATGGATGTGGTAAATCAGGATATTTTGTTCTTGATTGTGATTTTAAAAATGGATATCTTTGTGGTTAAGTAAAATTGGTTACATTTGTAAAGAATAAACATATTGAAATGAATTGCAATTCTAATTGATGGTGTAGTTTAATTTTATCTAAGCCCTTATAAGTTCACAGGCTACCTGAGATCCATTTACTCCTAACAAATTGTGTGATACCATATCACTATTAGATCTGGACAAAAGAGACAGAGAGGTTTGTTTGTTTAAGTTGAAAGTTTAAGTAAAGCAACTTCCTGATCTTGTCTTTTGGTTTTAAGATCTTATCCTCAACAAGAGGGAAAAACAAAAGATAACTGTACCATTGATTCTCTTAATTAAAATTTTTTTCTGCTGAATACACTTTAACAAGAGAAACACAATAACAATTATAGTTGCTCACAAAGGATTATAGAAATGGTAAAAGGGCCAGCTTGAAAATACCTATTTTTAATCTTCCAGAGAGAAACTGTACTGTTTTATTTCTGTTGTACTAGAGTTTAAGAAATCAATGACAGGTACATCTCTCTTTGGAATCACTTTTGTAACCTTCTCTCAAAAAAAGTCTCTATTCTTGGCATGCCACCCACAGTTCACTGACTTTGAACTAGTCATGTCCAATCCCCAGTGCAGCTAGATTGTTTCAGCTATGTCTGGTAGAAGAATCCCCTGAGACTTCTTTGCTGAGATATTTCCAGTTGCTCTTCTCATAATAAAGATGACTTTTTAGAAGCCAGCGATGTTACTCATTAAATGAACTTCAGAGCTTACTTATTTTCTTTTTTAACATTTTGAAGGTCATATCAGTTTACTTGTATATATGTAAAAAATACTTCCTAAAAATTTATTCTTTTTATCCCTGTGTTTTATTACTTCAGAATTCTTATGTAATTATGTCTTATATCCTTTTATTATTCTGAAAATGAGTTTCTCCTTTAAGAAATAGCAGTACATGATTACTGTAATTAGTAACACAATGGGCTTCTTTATTATTTGTCTTAAATAAACAGTTAAAATACAATACCAAAAATCTGATGAGGATGCAATTTTGCTGCCATAATCATGCAGATTTCCAGGCCATTTTATTGTCTTTCTAAAGATTAATTAATTAACCCAGTAAATTTTATTGAGTCCCTAGTGTGTGCCAAACACTATATGGTACATTGAATGTAGGAATAAGAACTAAGAATGATCATGAATCTTGGAGTGTACTTATTAATGGGAAGAAAAAGAAGGTGAACATATAAATAAGTCTGTTATACAGTACGGTAGAAGATGAGGCATGCTTGGGAAAAATAAAGTATGATGTTTACTCTGGGGAGCACATGAATGGGAGTGGGGAGGTTCTTTTTTTTTTGAGTTTTAAGAAATCAGGCTAAGAATAAAGGAGAAGGGAACAGTGTTTCAAACAGAGGAAAATAACAGTGGTAATACCCTGAGACAGGAGAATATCTGGCATATTTGAGAAATGGCAAGGAGGATAGTGTGGCAAATGAAGATAGGACTTGTGGTGAGGTCAGAGTTTTGACACACTCGGGTTGTGCAGAGCATGCTGGCCCATTGGGAAGCCACTGGCTTTACTCCGAATGTGATGAGGTGCCACTGGAGGATTTTCAGCAGAGCAGTGATTTGATAGCACTGACATACTGGAAGGATCACTTTGGTTGCTGTGTTTCCAAGAGTCTCTGTGGGGACAAGAATGGAAGTAGGGATAGGAGATTACCAAGTAATCTGGGCGAGTGGTAATAGTGCCTTAGAGAAGGCTTGGGGCTCGGGGGAGGTGGTGGGCTGTCATCAGGTTCTATGCATATTTTGAACTAAAGTCAATTTTTTTGACATATTAGTTGTGGGATATAAATGAAATGTTTCAAAGATGAATCAAGCTTTGTTTTTTTGTTCTTGTTTTTCTGATAGACTAGAATGTTGGAGTCCAATGATGGGGAAGAACGTGTGTGGGTGGAGCAGGTTCTAGAGGAAAAATACACATTGTGTTTAGAGCATTTCAAATTTGAGGTGTTCCAAGTAAAGATGGCAAGTACACAGTTGTATAGAGTTTTATAGAGTTTAGTGGAGAAGTCTGGACAAGCGATACAAATTTGGGAGTCATCGTTACATAGATGATAATGGAGATTGTGAACCAGTAGAAATCACTGACAAAAAAGGAAACTAGAAGAGTCAAAAAATGATTCCCAGGGCATTCCAAATTTAAGAAGTTGATAAGAATTGTAATTAATAGGGGAGACAAAGTATGACCAGTGTCAAAGGAAAAAAAAAAAAAATCAAAGAATGTGATGTCTAGAAGCCAAGAATAGAACACTTCTAGGATGAAGACGTTATTAACTTTGGTAAATGATGATATGTCAAATAAGGTCACGACTGAAAGTTGGTCATTGAATTAAACAATGTGGAGGTCAATAATTATCTTGAAAAGAATACTTTAGGTACTCCTTTGATTTCAATCCTCCTCCTTTTTTCTTATCATAAAGGCTATTCATTCTTTTCTATATTTAAACATTTTTACTGCATATGCATATATCTATACATAAAATACACTGTTGTTTTACATGTATTCAAACTGTATAAATGGAATATTTTTCATAATCCAGCCATTTTCTCTTTTCACTGAACAAATTATTTTCATATATATATATGAATTGAATATATATGGCTCTAGTATATTCATTTGAATTAGCAGTAAAGTGAGACACATATGATGTTCCACAATGTATTTATTATACCTAAAAATATAATAAATTGTTTCAATTTTTAGTGCTCTAAGCAATGCTGTTATTAACAGTCTTATGTATATCCTTCTGCCCATAGGGTGAGGATTTTCTTTAGGAGTAGAACTACTAGCTTAAGTATATGTTTATAATCAACTTTATTAGATAATTATTTTTTTTGGTCCTTGTCTTGCTAGGATTTTTTTGTGCAATGTTGAAATGAAATAATGGCTGGGGGCACCATGCATTGTTCATGACTTTAATGGGAATGCATCGAATAGAATACTTCATCATTAAAATATTTATTGAACATATGTATTTCCTTACTCTGTTATCTGATATGCCCTAGAATCAATTACACTCCAGTAGGAATAAGCACATCTAGTTCCCAGATTTTTGGTTTTTAATACCAGTCTACAATAATTGGAACCAAGACTCTTTGAAGTTAATGGCTGATACTAGGACTGGGACATTGAAATATATAAGCTGAGCATGGACTATCTTTTCATGACAGAAAGGAAGGAAATAATCAAAAATCCCCAAACCCCACAATGAGGGGAATACAGGAGTCAACTGAAAAAATACCTCAAGGATCAAATATGAAGCAATTTGAACAATAAAATAACAAAGTATTGGATCATAACCCAAAGTATAAAATAAATATCTATGACTTCATATTGATGTAAACAAATAATTGAATAAGTAAATAAATGGAAGAGAAGAGAAAATGTCCCTTGCTGAAAAGTGATCAATAATTTATGTAAACACTCTGCCCTGAAAAAGGAGGAACATAATGTCCACTCCTTAGGTATGGACTGATCTAGTGTCCTTCTTCCCAAGAGTGCAATATGGGGGAATAAAGTAACTTAACTGACAAACACTTCCTTATTCAGATGATCAAGATTAACATCACCAGTGATGTCATGTTAGTAGTATGTACTCTTGATATGATGTTATGAAAATATGACTTTATGTTAGTGGTCTTCAAACACAAACCCCAGTCTATTATGAGAAAAAATTCCAATAAGCCAGATTCCAATAAGGGAATACTCTACAAAATATCTGATCAACATTCTTCAAAACTGTCAAGGCTATCAAAATCAAAGAAAATCTGAGAAGATACCACAGTCAAGAGGAGCTTAAGAAAATGTGATGACTAAACGTAACGTAGTATTTGGAATGGGATACTGGAATAGAAAAAGTCATTAGGTAACCATTAAGTAAATTTTAACTTAGAGTGAACTTTACTTCATAAAAATTGTATTCAAGTTCTCCAGAGAAACAGAATCAATCAATTGGAGATATATATATATATCTGGAGACTTACTATAGAAACTGGCTTGTGCATTTATGGAGCTGAGAAGTCCCATGATCTGCACTCTGCAAGCTGGAGAACCAAGAAAGCAGTGGTATAGCTAACTCGATTTGAAACCGAAGTCCTGAGAAATTGGGTAGGGGGAAGGTGATGGTGCAAATACCGGCCTGAGTCCAAAAGTCAGAGAACCAGGAGTACCAATTTCCATTTCTGAGGGCAAACAAAGATGGATGTCTCAGCTCAAAGAGAGAGAGTGAGTTTGTCCTTCCTTCATTTTTTTTTGTTCTATTTTGGCCCTCAACAGTTTGGATAATACCCATTTGCACTAATGAGGGTGATTATTTTTTACTCAGTTCACTGATTCAAATGCTAAACTCTTCCAGAGCCACCTTTACAGACATGCCTAAAAATAAGCAGCTCTCTGGGCATCTCTTAGCCTAGTCAGGTTGACACATAAAATTAACCATCACAACCACATATCAATATTATGTCATTAACTGAACAAATATACCATACTGATGTGAGGTACTATTAATCTGGGAAACTGGGTGCTACTTTCTATAATACAGTTTCAATTTTTCTGAAAATCTAAAACTTTTCTAAAATGAAAATTTTATTTAAAATGTGTATTAAGAGGATTTACTAAGACCTTTCAAAATATTGAACAACTTCCTCCTTTTCCTGCTTTACTAAGATTTCTTACTATGAATTTGTGATGAAAGTTACCATATACTTTTATCATATACTGATACAATCATTCTATTTTCCTTTTAAATCTGATAAGACATGAGGAAATTACATTAATAGCTTTTCCAACATTGAAACATCTTTATTAGTCAGAATGTTATAGAATAAGCTGGAGTAAAAAAACAACTCCCTAATCTCAGTGACTTGAAAATCAAATGTTTATATTTCTCTTGAACCACATGTTTATCTTAGTTCAGTGGGCACTGTGATCCATGTCATTGTCACACAGGGGACCCAAGTTAAGGAATATTTATCATCTGGATGTCACTGGACACTGTGGATGTCACTGGACACTGTGAAAACAGAAAGACATAAGATCAAAGGCACAGAAACACATTTTTGAAGGATATTTTTTGTTGGATCATTTCTTTTGCCATGTCTAGCCTATCATTTAGTCTCTCCTGTGAATTTTTAATTTCAGATACTGTATTATTGAATTCTAAAAGTTCCACTTGACTTTTTTCTCATTATGTTTTTTTCCCTTTGATGCAGTTGCTGACTTTAAAAATGGTGTCTAAGAGGAATGAGAAAAGTGCTTGGTAGACTCAGGAAACCAAAGGGAAGAGTAGTACAAAGTGAAGTTCAGTGCCTCCCAAGAAGGAGGAGTCTAGAAACAATTCAGGCATTCAGCTGGGATTCATATGGGATATATGCCAGGGATAAGTCCTTAGCAGGACCGAAGCTCATACTTGAATCCTGTCATTTCCCTGATTAGATCAAGATTACAAGGAATTGCTGGTTCTCCTCGCTAGCAGTCTTCCAGAGCAAAAGTAAATCCTGTCTGGGAGAATATAAATTCACTCAGAACCTTAAACTATAATTTTTATTTGCAATGTCTGGCACTTAATTCATAATAATCAAGTATATGAAAAGATAAGTCTTGACCATTAGAGACAAAAACAGGAAATAGACACAGGTCCATAGGAAATCTGGATGATGCAGTTACAGATACAGACTTTAAATTAACCTATTTAGTAAGTCTAGGAATTGCAAAATATGTTGGAGAGAACTATGGAGTACAAACAAGAATCAAATGAAAACTCTATACTTGAATTTTTGTCTCTATCTGTTCATAATTTTTTCCCAACAATGTTTAATCTGCTGTTAAAGTGATCCACTAAACTTTATTTTTAGTTATATTTTTTAAAGATCCATAACATAAATATGAAAAGAATACCTGGAATGATATATGTAGAGGAAACAGAGAGAAAAGTTTAAAAGAGAACAGTGCCAACTTAATGTTAAGCTTAAGAGTCAAAGAATATACAAGAATATTTGCCTTATGATTCTACTTATATAAAACTAAAAGGCAGGAAAACCTAACCTATAATGTTAGACGTCTTCACAATTTTTAACTTTGGAAAGAGAGAAGAGATGGTACTTGGGAGAGAGGGAAAAGCCTGGCTGTTCTTGAATGCTGCTAATGTGGTATATCTCGGCTAGATTTGTGTGTCCATTTTGTGATATTTGTTCAGGCTATACTATATTTTACACTCACTGATTTATTTACACTTTTATATTTATTGTACATCAGAAAAAAGTTTACTACAAAATAAAGGCCTTTATTACTTTTCAAATTTACCAATACCCTCCCCATTCCCTAAAGTAAGAATCACATCAATATTTACCAAATTTAATTTTGGAGATAAGTGATTTTCCTGTGATAATCTGTTAATTTCAGGTTTTCTTATTGATAATAATGTTAAATTCTAATTTAAGAAGAGTCTCAATCATCTAGATGTCTACTTATTATTACTATTTGATTTTGGCAGGTGTGTAAGGTGGTCAGCTGAACTGGCAAGAGCTGAGCTGTCAGGTGTCAGAATAGCCATTAAAGCAGCAAGACAACAAGGAAGGTAACAATCAATCCTTCAGTCACTTACTATGATAGTGTAAGCAAGTGACTGCTCTATTTTTCCCCATGGAACAGCAGGCTGGTTGGTGATAAGGGAACTCTGAAGGAAAGGTCCTGGCAGTTTTATACACTCTTGGGTCTGTTGGTTTCCTATGATTAGAACTGTTTGTGCCATATATAAAAGGTGTGTTTCTAGCCCACGGTGTGAAAACAGCTACTTTTATTTTCATACAGAACCTTTAAAATATTTCCTTTTACATTTAATATATGATCTGTTGCAAATTGCTTTTTCTGTATGATGTGATGTGGAGTAGATTGTGTTTTTGTTGTTGTCTGCTTGCTTGTTCAGTTTTTTAAAAATATGATTATTCTGACTGTCCTTTTCCCATTTCATTGCACTGACAACTTTGTTGAAAATCAATTAATTATATATGTGCAAGTCTATTTCTGGAATCTATTCTGTTTCATTAGTATGTTTTTTTTTTTAATCCTTATGTGAAAACTGCATTCCCTTGATTACTACAGTATATATTGTTATTCAGAGAGTATAATTTCTCCAGATTTGTTTTAGGGATTCCAATATATTATAGTCTACTCAGACTTAATATTGTACTACTTCACATGAAATGTAAAACAAAACAAAACAAAATAATATAATTCCATTTATTCCTCCAAACATTTGTGTTTCTTGTCATATATTTTATTAATGTTATTATTTTTGCTTCATGTAGTCAGTTGTCATTTAAATATACTAATAAAATAAAACAAAGATAATGTTTATATTTATCCTTATAATTTCCATTTCCAGTCCCTTCCATTCATTCATGTATATCTGAGTTTCTGA
The DNA here is from genome assembly GCF_009873245.2 of Balaenoptera musculus. Taxonomy (NCBI): domain Eukaryota; kingdom Metazoa; phylum Chordata; class Mammalia; order Artiodactyla; family Balaenopteridae; genus Balaenoptera; species Balaenoptera musculus. The sequence continues at coordinate 85,946,041 of NC_045789.1, read as the reverse complement.
GAGTCTATCTAGTACCATTTCCCTTCGGCATGAAGAACTTCCTTAACCATTTCTTATAGTAGTTTCTGCTGGTAACTAATTCTCTCAGCTTTTGTTTATCTGAAATTTCTTTATTTCTTTATTTCAATTTCAGCTCCTTTTATGAAGGGTAATTTCTTTAGATATGGAATTCTAGGTTGACAACATTTTTTAAACATATTAAAATGTTCATCTATTTTCATCCTACATTCACTATTTCTGATAAGTCTGCTGGAATCTTACGTTGATAAAATATATCTAGTTTTTTCTGTCCTGTGCCTATTCTCTTTATCTTAGGTTTTTAGAGGTTTGACTATGATATACCTATGTGTGGTTCTTTATATTTATCTTCCTTTGGAGTTACTGGTCTTCTTGGGTCTGTGAATTCTCATTTTTCACCAAATTTAGAAAATTTGGAGGCCAATATTGCTTCAATTTTTTCCTTCTCTCTCTTCTTTCCTTTGGAGAATCCAATTGCATGTATATCACATTTGATCCCTCATGTAACTGAGTGAGTCTCTGTTGTTTTTTTCCCAGCTTTTTTTCCATTGACTCAGTTTGAATAATTTTTATTAATCTGAATTCAAATTTGCTGATCATTCTGCTTTTCCTGTAACTTTTTCATATCAGATATTTTATATTTGAATTTTTCAGAATTCGTTAGAATTCTTGTTCATAGTTCCCATATTTGTTTGAGATTCTCAGCTGTATTTCTGTTTTTCAAATTCTTGATCATATTTATAATATCTGTTTTAAAGTCCTTGTCTGCAAATTCTAACATCAGTTTCATTTTGGGGTCTGTTTCTATTAGCTCTTTTATTTTTTTTGGTGGAAGAATACATTTCTGTTGCCCTTGGCTATGGATTACATTTCTGGTTTCTGTTTTCTCATGTCTAGTAATTATGACTTTTTGCTATATTGTTAAATGTCTGGATTATCTTTCTTCTTCTAAAGTATTGTGTTTTGTTCTGGCAGATAGCTAAATGAAAATCGATCATTATGAGCTTTTATTTTAGGCTTTGTTTGGGTGGCTCTGTTTCAATGTTTTGCTTAGCTCTAGTCTGTGATCCTACTTTGGAAGCATGATTTTTCTGGAGTGTCAACTGTACATCTAGGGTACTCAGCAAGAATCTCCACTCTGGCTGAGCCATACTGTAAAGTTTTCAGCACTGAGAAACTTCTAGTTCAGTTATTAGTCCCCGGCAGCTACTCTCTGACAGGCCTTAAAATCTCACCCTAAGCATTCATAGCCTTTCCTTCAACCAAGGGACAGAGACAATAACATGCTGGCATAAGTATTTTTCTCTGTACAGCTTTCTTTTCTACTCTTCTGCCTCACAAACCAATTCCAGCTCGGAAGCTCGGAACTCTTATTTCTGCCTGCTTCATTCATCGAGACTGCAGATTTTGTCTTGAGTTCCTCCTCTCTGTGCTGTGGTCTAAAAAAAATCTCCTAGGCAACAAGTCAGAGTGAATGCAGAGTTCACTTGTAAGAGTGTTTCTCTTCTTTCAAATAAAATAGGCTTGCCCTCTGTTGTCCATTACTTGAAAACAACTGCCTCACATAGTTTATCTCTTTTCATACTTGTTTACAAAGGGTACAATAGTCTGACATAGTAATTGTGCTATGGCTAGAAGTGGAAATCCTAAATATGTATTATTTCCATTTAGATAAAGAAAACTTTAGGTGTCAGGTTTGCTATATTTATCTCAAAGCAATACTTTTGAGGAAAGTGCATTCTTCTTTGTCTCAATCTAAAGAGGAATTAGCTTGATTTAAATGAATTTGTTAGAACCTGGTCTAGAATATTGCCATGGAGACAACAGTATTTAAATATTCACCTGCGATTACAGGGTGACAAAACATCACCATCATCATCATCATTATCATCATCATCATCATCATCATATCATCATCATCAGATGAATATTGAATATGAATATTCAATAGTCATATTGAATATTGAATGTTGAATATTGAATATTCTTACATATATTACATTTTTGAACTCACTCATTTTTGAACACTCATGGCAAGCTTGTGATCTGACAATATTTCATATAAGGAGACTTTGACAAAGAGAGATTAAATAATTTGCTCAAAGTGACACATAAAGGATGCATTGGAAATCTAAAAGAAGAAGATCCAGGTCATACTATTAACTAGTGTGTTTTACCACTGCAAAAGACCAGCCTTTTCCCTTGTGATTTCCAAAAACATGCTTTTCTTCACTTCCTGATACACCACTCCGTTCTACTCCACTGCCTCATAAAATAGGAGTAAACTGAGGAGTGTAGAAAAGATGGAAAACACAATCAGAATTAGAGATAGGCACAGTGAAAATTTCTAGGAAAGAGCATCTTATGATCACAATTATTAATTTAAGACATATCTGTACTTCCACTTCAAATTCCACATTAAAGATGTATTATTTATATTTTGGAACTCAATTTAGATGTTGTTACTTCTGCAACAACTTTATTAAATACTCACTTTTATCTCACCTCTAAATTGGTTGGAAAGCCCTTTTCTGGGTCTTGGAATCTTTACCACAGTGCTCATAACACTATGCTGTAAATTGCCCTTTACTTATCTACTTCTGGACTCCAGCTCCAAAAACTTGAATCTTGAAATCTGGGACTTGTATTATTTACTGTTTTATCTTAAGAATAGGAGGAATGTGCTTAAAACACGGAGGGAGTGCAAATTAAAAAATTATATGTATGCATGCCTTGTACAGCCAAGAAGGTTGAAACACAGCTATACATGATTCAGCAAAGATCTGCCTTCAAAAACAAGATGATTTCCACCTTTGCAATCACTCTGATAGTGAAGCCCAGTCTGATTATGCTATGATTATTGTTTGCTTTTCTTCAGGAAACATTTGCCACTGTGCTTGTACAGTGGAATATAGGCTCATTTACCCCTTGAGATAGTCATAGAAAGACCAGCTTTTTCATGTTAACTGTAGCTGTGAAGTATTATTATTTACCAGGAGTATAATCTACTAAAATTTTCATATGCTCATGTATTATCTCAATTGTTTTAGGAAATAAATGACAGTTGAGATATTTGACAGAACATATAAGCATTAAATGTAAAAGAATCATTTAACAGCATAAATTTTTTAATGGAGGGCCCTTAATTAGTAAGAAAATACTTCCTTTTTCATACAGATGTACAATCAGCGTGTTAAAACAGGTCACTAAAATTGTTTTAAAAGGTGACATAACCTGTGTCACACATTTGGCAAAATATGAATGCTTTCAGGAAAATAATCCTACAAAAACACCTTTAGCTAAAAATAACAAGTTTTTTCCCATTCTACCTTTTCCTTCTCTACAAGTGGGTCTCACTTAGTAAACTGTTTATGTTGCTTCAGGATATAAAAACTGTCAAGAACATTATTGAGACATGGGGGAACGTTGGTAGAATCTTCTCTGTCAGAATAGATGACAACTAATTATAGTCCAGAAACTGGAAACCCTTGGGGAGGAAGTGAAGTCTGAGTCAGCCCAAATAAGATTGTTTGAGGATATTTTTGATGGTGAGAGTATTTATGAGTTGTATTAATAATAGATGAACTAAATGTTATAGCACTAAAATATGAAAACATTCTTACTTCACCACTAGGAAGTTGCTTGCTTGGCAACAATAATAAAAATAAAATAAGCATTAAATAATAAATCACTTCTTTTAAAAATGTTTTCAAGGTGTTCTTTAATATTCATAAAGTTGTTAACAAAGGTTTTTAAAAGCTTTACAGTGTGTCATTCTAAGAGAGACAAGGGAATATGTTTTCCTTAATTTAAAAGATGCTTGGTGGTTTCTTTCTATAATGACTGTGCTTTCTTAGTTCTAATGTTGTTCTCAGTGTTTTCTCTATTATTAAGCAATGAATATTATTTATAATAAAATACCACTATTAGTTTACCTTTCTATGAGCTAAGATTTGATAATTAAGTAATGACCCTTGAGATTTTATTCTCTATCTTGACAAGGGAGAAGAAAGGGCTTCTTGGTTTTTCTCTTGAACCTGCATAAAGAGCTTTCTTCTAAGTCAGTCTGCAGACCTAGGGAGTATGCTGGAGGAGCAGTACCGGCATGCTTTGATTTGACGTATTCCTAAACTTCTAAAGTCTGAAGCCTCAGTCAGACTTTGGTGCCACAACGACTAAAATTTTCCCAGGTGTATTAGAGCATTTGTATTAAGCAGTGTCCCTTTGCTTTAGCTTTTAGTTGCAAAATCAAATGGGTGCCTCCATGGGGGAGAAGACCGACAATGCTGCCAGTTCGGTGTGAATGAGTATTTTAGATCCTTTGTCACTCCATCTTGAAGCATGTGCAACAGATGGTGAAAAAGGTAACTGCGGAAAAGGAAAGACACATTTTGTTTTCTCATTTGCCCACCCTACACGTAAAACTAAAAAGAGAGATAGAGCCAGATTAGATAGATCATAAATAATAAAACTGAAAAGAGATAAATAATAAAACTAAAAAGATACAGACAAATAACTATCTTCCTGTTTCATGGACTAATTAACCTTACATGTATAATTCTAACAACAATTTTTACTGTCATGATAGGAAGCAAAGCTAGAGCAATGAGGATAATGCCTTTATTTATTGTCCATTTCATTACGGGACTATGGTTTCATTATTATAATTGACTAGTAGGGACATGCGGAAATGGAAGACTGCCTTGGAAACCCAGTAAACGAATAGAAACAATATATTTAGCATGTGAATGGGTTTAGAATTTTAGCGTGTCATACAGATTTTTAAACACATATAAATTTTGTCTCTTTTTCCAAGTAATTTGAGAACTTTTGCAATAATAGGCTCAAATACTACAAAAGCAAAAAATTACAACAATAAGAGTAATAGGAAAGTGTCAAAATTCTAGGAGGACAGCGGGGTGAATAGATAAGAGAAAGAGTCAGAAAACTTAACTCTGAGTTTCTTCAAAAACTGACAAAGAGGTGCAGAAGAAGAAAGCATAGTTATTCAAGAGGGAGACACTTTCTCATAACTCCAGGCTTGGGCTAATTTACTTAAAGGCATAATTATTCAAAAGATATTGAATTCTACTGAATGTTTTTTCTTGATGGCAGCTGTACAGAAAATTTGGAGAAATTCTCTATAAGTGCATATGTGAAATTATTTTATGAAACCCCAAAACACAATTTCAACTGTCATGCCATACATGTAGGTTCATAAGAATCAGAATAATAGAGTACATTTTCAAAGAACTTGGACAATGTACCTTAATAAAAGGAGAGATCCTGGAGAATCTAAAAAGAGATTTCAGGTCCCAGTGCCTACGGATGCCTGAGGTATAATTGTAAATGAGGGAAAGGAGCTTATTCTATTATGAGTTAACACCTATGTACTGCTTACTATGTGCAAGGAAGTCTTATTAGCAAATTTAGCAAATAAAAGTACAAGACATTCAGTTAAATTTGAATTTCAGATAAACAATGAACAATTTACTTTTTAAATTTAAATATGTCCCATGTAACATTTAGGACAAACAAGTGCAATATTAGGGACATCTTACAATAAAAATTATTAGTTTATCTGAAATTCAAATTTAATGGCACATTCTGTATTTTATCTGGAAACCCTATTTAGCACATAAAACTCTTAACTCATTTTATTTTTCAAATAACCTGACCTAGTAGATATTTTCACTTTACAGGTGATAAAACTGAGGCAGAAAAAGGTTATATAGTTTCCTCATGAAACTTTCATGAAGATAGTGAGCTATGAAACTAAGGCTCAAAGCCAGAGGTTCCAGAGGCTGTGAAACTAACTGCTCTCTAACTAGCCTCTGCATCCACCCAGGGATGTGGTGCAGACCAGGCTCAACTGGAGAAAAATGAAAGACTGACAGGCAGCAAACCTCTGGTAAAATATTAAATATAATAATAACTCCGTGTTAGAATCCCTGCTTCTAATATCATCCCACTATAATTGTCACCCTGCTGCCATATGATTTTTCTAAAATTTAAATATGGTCATGTTAATTACTGGTCCAGATTCTTCCGTGGCTCTTAGACCCTCATGATAAAATCATATGCTTTTGCATGATAGACTAAGCCTTCATAATTGGATCGCTGCCCGTTTCTATTACTTCACCTCTCTTCATCCTCCTTTATTTCCCTCTATTTACATGTATACACATAGGTACTGTGCCTCAGAAATAATGAATTATGTTAGGTTTCTGAATAAAAAGAATATCAGAGTATCATCAGATTATCTGGAATATAAATGGGCTCAATATAAAGCTGTTAAACAAATGCTCTTTCCTATCACCTTGCATTGCCTATGCCATTATGCCATTTTCTTTTCACTCTTTCCTTTGGCAAATTCTTACTATCTTTCACTCTCTGAATGCTCTCTTCCTGGGAAGCTGTGCTTGACTCTCCAATGCCAACTTCCATAATGGCTCTAACCATTTTCTAAATTGTGCTTTAGATTTAAAGTAGTTCAATTTTGATATCAGACATTTAAGCAATATTAAAAAAAAAAACAGAAACAAATAAATGCTTTCCAAAGCTTTATTACCCAGTTAGTGCATTTAGTTATCTTTTGTACTTGCACATTATAAGGTCTCAAAATGTGTGTATCTGTTGATTGAGTGATTGATTCCCTGCTTGTTATCTGTAAATGGCCTCTTAAACAATGGATTAGTGAAAAAACTACATCTTTGCATAAAGTAATCCCTGATAATAAAACTTGAGATATCATTGATTCAAAACCTTAGGAGTTTCCCTGGTGAAATCTGAGACTGGCTCCTGTACGTGGAGGGTAAGAAGGGACTTCTTACCCTCCAGAGTTGGGGGACAATTGTGTAAATTGTGTTTTAGACAATTGTGTAAAACAAATGAAATGTTGAAAAAAAACAAAAATATGGAAGCACAGTATCACAAATGATCAAAAGAGAAACAGGCAGACCACTCCAGATTGGTCAGTGGCAGTTTTAATAAGCAAGGGGACTTAATTATGAGGCTTGTCTTAGGTGACGAGTAGATCTCTGCATCTGTCCGCCAAAAGCATGGAAGTCTAATATAGAGGCCTTAACTGGGTTCAGTCATGTATACAGTCCAGACGGTGTCAACAGCACATGCTCTCTCAAGGCTGCGTCCTTGAAAACGGCTCCCACTGGGGGACCAGTGGGCGGAATGTACATTCCAAGGACAGGGGAGGAGGTAAGGAGCATCAGATTGCCCAGGTCCAGTGATCACTTCCTCTTGATTACTTCCTCCAAAAAAGATTTATTATGTGCATGTTTCCAGATACAATGTATTAAAACAGTTAATCTATCATCAAGATTCATCTAAAGTTCTACTGAATTTTATGCTGAATCTTATGATGAACAAAATTTAAAATATATAGTAACTGCTCAATAAATTTTAGTTGATTATTAAATTCCAAAAATGACAGCTTCAATGTACTTATGCATGTTAATATTATATTCAGTCTTCCAGATGTCAAAGCTATAATTCTCAGTAATATAAGTAAGTCACTTATACTATCTCTTTATCCCTTCTTGACCAACAGAATGAAACAAGTAAATTGATAAAGTTTTTAAAATTGGGCTCATGCTGGTGTTGGTGTTGTCTTAGTTATTGTTGTTCTTCTTTCTCTTCATCCTCTCTATTCTCCTTCCCTCATCCCCCTCCCCCTCCTCTCAGTTGTTAGAAAATTGGAGAGTAGCTTGGTATGGAAAAATAAGTAGTTGGTGTCAGAAAAAAAAATCATATATTTGCTGTCAGAAAACACTACACAAAGCTCTCTATAAGGCTATATATAAAGAATATATATAATATGTTTACATATTTAATATGTTTATATATAGTATGTGTGGGGTATCTGTTTTAGCATATATGTATGCTCATATGCATATATAAAAGATACACATATGTTTATATACATAAACACAAGATATATGTGGGTATATATCTGTATATACATTTACATTATATATCCTAAAATTAAAACAAGTTTCAATATTTAGCAAATTATGCATAGGACATACTTGTAGTAACAAATTACTCATTATTTATCTTAAATTCAAATGTAAGTGAGAATACTTTATCTGACAACCCTAAATATACAGCACTTGCCTAAATGCCATGCCACGCCTTTGAATCAGTTACTGTTTGCCTGCTCGTACACTTAAATTAGGCTTACTTCAGTGTTACTCTGTGTTGGCAGCAGAGAGAAAACAAGTTTGGGAATTAGTAGCTAAGTAAATATCTAAGCAGACATCAATTTTAGAGGTCTAGCTTTTTAAAATGCTTATTTATCCTGATGTGTTAATACTGAACCATCTTGTCTCCAACTAGCAAATTCTTGAGACTTAACATTTGTGTATAAGTCAATTGCTTGGGACTTAGCAATTATGCTTTTAAGGAGGAATATTCTACAAGATTGTTAGTTCATCAGGCCATATCACAAAATGCTATTTGACATATAATATAGTTGAACTACTTGTTAAAATAAATTTTAAAGTATTCTTTAGAACTCAAGACAGGTACACAAATTGTATTCATCCTTCTGTGATACTGGAGAGGAAAATTGGGTGGCTTCTTATACCACAGGACTCACTATTCCATCCTAGAAAGGATTTTGACCTTCCAGTGGAGCCCACTGTATAATTATGGGTTTTTTAAGTTTAGTATTAGTGTCTCAAGGTTGCTCACTATTCTACAGAGAATAAATTTTCATTTGATTCTCTTTTTTAAATGACCTCCTATTCTTCTCCTTTGAGTTTTTGTTTGCCTTAAGGCTTTCTCTGCTGATTTTTAACTGCATTTTTTCAACATTTAATGAGAGAATTGTATGGTTATGATGATGAGATGGAGGAGAAGCAAAACACTAACAAACAGCACTGCCATTCTTGAGCATGTGTTCGGTACCAAGAACTGAGCTAAGCACCACTGTCTGTGGATTACAAGTATTCCTTCTTACAGCAGCCCTGTGAGTTAGGTTGTATTTCCATTTTGCAGAAGAGGGATATGAGTCACAGAATAGTTACGTAAGTTTGCATGGCTGGTAAATGGTGGAGGTAGGATTTAAACTCAATTTTTCTGACTTCAGAGCACCTGTGTATTATTCATAATGCTATGGCTTGGACAAGAAATCCGATACATATGTAGTTGAGAACTAAATATCATAACATATCCAAGCAATTAGTTGAAGTGGACAGTTTGAGATAAGTTGGCTGAAAATATCTTGCATAAAATAGCCCTATACAATGAACCAATGGGACATAAAAATGTATTCCATTTGTCTGACATTCTTGGTTTCAGATTTTTACTTTTTTTGTTTATTTCTTGTTATTCTTACACCAGTACTTTCAAGACCATTATATCGTACAGAGAATGAAAACTCCAAAAGATTAAATTCTAAAAAAGGCAGTAAGAGATAAAACAGATTCTCAAATGTGTGTCTAATGACCCCGAGTTTATTATTTTCTCCAATATACTTTTTTTCCAAAAAAATATTGTGTCAGCAGTGTTTCATATTATATTTGTCTTAAGACTTTTAAAATGATCTATTATATTATAATTACCATAAAAATGGAAACTACATAATTCTGTAAGATATTTCTTTTCCTGATCAGACATATTGCAAAAAACTGTAACAGTTTCTCAGTCATACTTGGTGTGGCTGATATTTTATAGTGCTTGTCCCATTGTGGAACCTCAGAATGGTAATAATGAAAACACTGGATAAATATACAGCTAACATGTTTTGAATGATTACTATGTACCAGTGGCCATGCTCAAACTTTTACATAAATTTTCCGCCAAAATAAGAGAATGATAAAAACAGAGTGGCTGGCTTTCCTGAACAAGTATTGCAGTAATATTTTACATTTAATAGTTCACGGGTACATGATTCTTTTTTCCCCCAAGTTTTAGACAATTGTGTAAAACAAATGAAATGTTGAAAAAAACCAAAAATATGGAAGCACAGTATCACAAATGATCAAAAATACACAGGAAGATAACAGAATAAACGAGGCATTAACACAGGGTGACTGTCTCATTGGAACAAAAGGGAAAGAGGAAAGTTTACCTCATTAATCTTTTATTCATTCCCAAAATGACAGTCATAAACTTCTGAGAAATGTCATGGAAATTTTAGAATGTCTATCCAACCTCTACAGATTACTATTCATCTGATAGTATACTAATGCCATAGTCACTTTTTTCAGAACCTCATCAGAAATAGCTCATTTTGTTACTAAGAGCAGAAAAGGAATTGAAACTACTAGATCTTCCCATACCCTCCTAGGAGTCCCACAAAAGGACTTATTAAAGTTGAATCCAAACTCTTTTATGTTCACTCCCTGCTATGGAATTTTTGATGCACACTATTTTTATGTATATTTTCAACGTTAATTCTCACTTACTTTTAATTTGCAATGCCTTTGTTTCAAGTATAGAGATGCATGTAGCTGGTTTCCATGTTTTGATCAATGCCAAGCACTGACAGGTTCAGCACTGGTCACAGTGGCAGAAAATCTTAGAAACAGGAACTCTGGTACAACAGATAAAGCACAGACTCTGACTTCAGATAGTGTTTAAATGTTTTCATATACAGATATTTGGTTCCTACACTCCATTCTGCTACCAAGCCTCACAAAAAACATTTCTTCACCTTGAAACACTAATCCTTACATAATTAACCATTTCCTTACTTGCTTTGTGGTCATTTCTTCCAGGACGTCTTCCTTGGCACTTCATATCTTGAATAGGGGGCCCCTCCTTTGCACTTCCATGGGGCCCTGAGCTTGTATCATCAGTGGATTTCTCCTAGGCTGATTAACATTCCTATCTGTGTCTACCCAGTTCTCTGTTTGATTTCCAATACCTTTCTTAGGGCCTGGAACAGAGTAGTTCCAGCAAATAGAGTTCCAGTTATTGTTGGATGTTGCTGGATGTCCACGACTGGCAGTGCCATCTCCATCAATAATCTCCATCTCCATCACTGGCATGGCTGCACTCTACCACACTGCTCTAAGAAGCATGGGGTCTTGCCAGTGGATGTGGAGGTCCTTCCTCAGCTGTGGCCTCTTCCTCTACAGGTTGTCTCGTCTCTCCCTTTCTTCACTCTATTTACATTAGAATGGATAATTTCAGAGAGCAATTGTGGCTTCTCCTTTTCTCTAAACAGGAATTTCTCACCACTTGAAGAACGGCTAAGGGAGTGGGGTGAACAAGAGTAGATCAACAGATTCATGAACTGTTCATGTGCCAATTTACAAAGCTTGGACTGTCTTAGAGTTTGTGGTGAGTCAATGGAGGGCTTTAATTAAGAGAGTGACAAGGATAGATTTTCATTTTAGATAGATCACTGTACTGGCTCTGAAGAAGATGGATTTGAGGAGAAAAATATTAGGAAGCACGGAAATCAATCATAAGGGCATTCAGTACTACAGACCTGTATATTAAGGGCCTATACCAGGGAAACAACTTGTTTTCTGTAAAGGACCAGATAGTACATATTTTAGGCTTTGTCACAACTACTCAACTCTAACTCAGTAGCTAAAAATGTAGACAAAAGGTAAATGAATGGGCGTGTCGGTGTTCCAATAAAACTTTCTTTATGGAAACTAAAGTTTAAATTTCATATAATTTTCATTTGTCACACACTATTATGCTTTAAAAAATTTTTTCAATCATTAAAAATGTAAAAAACAAAATCTTATTTGCTAAACACACAATAACAGGTCAGAGGCTGGATTTGGGCCAAGTATCATAGTTTTTTGACAACTGGCTTATACCATTCATTTGTTTGTAGAAGAGAGGAGGGATTAAAAAAAAACTAAAAAGTTATAAAATTTTGAGTCACTGGTCCAAAACCTTGGATTTCATGAGCTCCTAGACTACTACGTGCCAAATAGTAAATACTCAAGTATTTTTTGATGGAAAATATATCAAAATTTGGTGACAACAGATTCTGGTGAGGAAGGAGGCAAGAACAGATGTCATATTTTAAGTTTTGGTGATTTAAAGTATTGTGTGGCCATTATCCATCATGGAGAATTCTGGGAAAGGAGACCTGGAAAGCAGAGGCAGAAGATGTTTGTCTTCTTTTCTGTTTGGCTGTGCTTCTACTCAGGACAAGGCATTAGCTGGTTTTGAACTGATTAGAATTCTCTACTTAACCTCCATGGTATCCAGAGTTTCTGTGTAAACTCTCTAGATCTCAGAGTTCTAGATCTCTCTCTTGGGCTGCATGATTCTCTTAGTGAAATATTTCCCATAGGCTCTTTATATCTTAATTAGCACATTCTGTGAGCTCCTTTCAGTTGGGAACTTTCCTTTGAAGTTTTTCCATTGGAGAAAGGACACAAGATTTTCCTCACAGAATTTTATTTTGTTACATCATCATCATCATCATCTTGAGGTACAGACATGAGAAGTCATGGCCACCAGGTGGAAAAGCTGGTAGAATAATTATTGCACTTATAAAATTATTACCTTTTCTAATTCAACTCCATCTTAGGCTTCCCCAAGGCCAAAGTGAAGATTGCCATTAGAGTCCCTTCCCTTATATTCTCTGCCTTTGCCTCCCAATCCCTTCCCTAAGCTTGTGGACGATTCTCCTCGTCCTCCACTCCTCCTCTTCCTCCTCCTCATCGTCCTCTTCCACCTCGTCCTCCTTTGTATTCATGAGCATTCATACCATTGAGACTTGTAGCTAATATGACTAATATCTAGAGTGAAATTTAAGTACTTTATTTCTTCATATATATATATATACTAATATGCTCCAAATGGAATAATCTGAAATATAACAGAACAGATGAAAGGAAGCATATCAAATATAGCATTGGAGAAATTTATCTGCCAATTGTCATCCATGCAAATCATCTGTGAAAAAAATGGGATGTCATTTTGGAGCAACCAAATAAAGAATCCAGTTTAAGCAATGGAGGAGCTGCATTTTGAGGGCTGTCACATGAACGAGGTCTTATAGGCTATTGCTTTTGTAAGATAAGCAGACTTTTATTGTATAAGAAATCTATGGAATTCAGAACTATAGAGAAGTTGAAAAACTTCTAATTAAAAAATGGCATAGGGGAATCCTACAGTCTGATTGGGTCAGTTGCTTCCTGGCCTAGTTAAGATTAGAATTACTTCTGCTTACTAATGGCATTACATAAAACATTAAAATATTTCTACAAATCAAGGTTATGCAGGTTAATAAGAACAAGGTCTGAAAGCATCACTGAATACATTGTTTTTAATATTTAAGCAACTATTCATGAGTAAAAGTAGGATAAATACAACATTATCATTGCATTTCATGTTTTGTACATACATTATGTTAGAATGGTCTCTAGCATTATTTTTGTTTCTTTAATTCTCCTAGCTGCTTATTATTATTTTAATTTTATTCTGGCCTGTTTGCTTGTTTTTTTTCTTTTCTTTTTTCAAGTCATTTTTTTCTCTCTTTACATTTACATACATGCAAAAAAATGAAAGGATTTTTGTTAATTGGTTAGAACATTTTATTCTTAATGATTAAAATCAGAAGCAAAAATAATATAATCCTGAAGATTATCCTCCCCTTCTTCCCAGCACCTGAAACAAGATAGAAAAAACAAAACACAAGATTGGAAGCCATAGAGACCTCATTTGGATCCTGACTCTCTTTCTACTTTTATTTCTAAAAACTTAATTCAAACTGATTTAAAATCTAATAATGTATACTTATTTTGGTTAAAATTGAGTGGTTAATCCTCTCATTAATTAATGCATTTATTTTTCTAATACATGTTTGTCGAATCCCTGGTATGAAAAAGGCCATATGCTCAGTACCTTCAATGATAAAAAAAAAAAAAAAAAAAAAGATACTAGAGCATGAGATCTGCCTTCGAGGGACTAAGAAAAGGTGGATGATATGTGTATATTTATATGTGACACATAGCAATATAAAATGGAAATATGAATTCTTTAAAAGACAAAAAAGTAAATATTGATATAAAACCATCCAAATATCTGAGTAGATAACTCAGAATGGACTTTTGAGAGAAATGTCATTTTATTTTGACCTTCAAGGATAGAATTCATAAAGACAAGGATTAGAGGGGAGAGGTAGATGAAAATATATTTATCTAGGATTCCAGGCAAGGAGAAGTTTATGTAAATGGATGAAATTTGAGAAAAGAGAGCCAATAAAGTAATATAAATTTATTCTGTAGAGGTACAAACACGGTTTATAGAGGTTAATCTTAGAGCTGTGATGAGGAGAGTGAAAACTCACAGAAATTGAGACATTAGAATGGTAAATTATATCAGATCCATTTTCTCTCTGCCTCTAGCCAAGCATAACGCTGATAATTATAATAATAATATTAACACAACAGCAACAATAAACATTTTCATTGCTTACTATATACCAAATGCTGCTAATAAATTATAAATAAAACTCTAAGTTAAGTACTATAATTGATCCTATTTGATAGATGAACAATTTGAAGCATAGAGATATTAACCAGGTTCCTCAAAATAACATAGTGCCAAACAGGTAGAGCCAGGAATTAAAATATCATGCTTCAATCTCTTTGGTATCTGGAAAAAGAAGGAAATAAGTAAAGAAGAGTGGAATAATGATGCACATAACTGAAAACTGTGTCCCACAGTGTCCAAAATTGAAAATGGAAGCCATCAACTTTCCTTGTTCTCTTCGTGCTTCTAATCTCAGCCAGAAACCTAATGGCAACCCTTTCCTCCTCCACCTCTCTGATTCCAATATTATCTATTCTATGCATTCAAATCGTTTATGAGAATTCCCTCCATTTGGTGTCTACTGTGACAACTTCACATTAGTCCCCGATTCTATCTTGCTTGACTTACTGTGAGAGGTATCTAACTAGTGTCCTGCCTCCAGTTTTCCTGATGTCTCCCCAGCCAACTACCACTCCATAGAGCATTCTTCCTAAATGCAATTCAACATGACACTCCACCGCAAAAAGACACCTGTCATGTCCCTCAGAGCTGATGGAATAAAGTCTAAATTCCTTCCTCTGGCATAGAAGACGAGCTAACTAATAGGCCTCCTTTTTTGCCCTACTCTAATCTCCAGTCATATGTAGAGACTAACATGTTTTATTTTTTTCTAAGGAGCAAAATTCTTTCATATCTACAAACTTCACCATTCTCATGTTTTTGCCTGGATCCACCTGGTGAGCTCTGACTTTAATTTAAAGACTCAAACCAGGGCTGACCTCCTTTATGAACCTTACCTGAACTCAGAGATCAAAACCTGTTTTTCTATTTGCAAATGTAGAACCCTATATTTTCTTTTAGTGGAGTACTTATAATACTCCAAAGATTCCTTCATTTAAATTCTGAGCTTACCTTTAAGATCTTTGAAGTCAGAAGCAATGTCTTACAGTTACTGGCACTCTCAGGGGTCTTGCACAGAGCCTGGCACCTACTGGGGGTTGAATAAGTGAAACATGAATTAATGAGGAGGGTTGTAGATGTAATTAGTAGATCCTGGCTCCAACAGTTTACTCCCTCTATGAAGAAAGCAAGAAAAAAAATGTAATTGAAGGAAAAAAAAAAGCAGAGGCCTCCCATCAAGCCTTTCCACTGTCCAATTTGTCATATAATTTAATTATATTCTGGGTCAAGGAAGCCACATAGGATAAGACAGAGAGTTTACATTGTGTTTGTG
This sequence comes from Balaenoptera musculus, assembly GCF_009873245.2. Classification (NCBI taxonomy): domain Eukaryota; kingdom Metazoa; phylum Chordata; class Mammalia; order Artiodactyla; family Balaenopteridae; genus Balaenoptera; species Balaenoptera musculus. The sequence goes on along the minus strand of NC_045789.1, from coordinate 85,930,311 downwards.
ACAGTGCCTGAGCTTTCATCTAATACTTGAAAGATGAAAGTCTGAATTAAAGCTTTCATCTAATACTTGAAAGATGAAAGTCTGAATTAGTTGAGAACTGTCACACACGCCTGTTCTGTGCTCCCAAAATGATGCCTGGAAAGCTGGATTTGAAGGGGTGAGGGTGGGAGGCAGAGAGCAAGGCAAAGACAGAGGAAAGAGGGTGTGGGGACGACGTGAGAGAAATCCAGGAGGGCAGAAAAGAAAATGCAAGATAATTAGCTGTCATGATTAAAAGGTTTCACTTTCCAAATCACTTTTCCATCTAATGCACACCATGTGAAACGTTAAGATCTATTTCGAGGCTGAGTAATATGCTGTAGTACAAGATTTTGATAAATAATTATCTTCCTATTTTATCCATAAAAATATTAAGACAGATTCTTGTAATTATCATAACCAAGCACTACAGGGTGCTGGTTGGGCCTTGATGAATTGCCTTTTCCTGCCTGACCTAAGTGTTTGGCCTTGAGCCTCATGTATGAACACCTGGGGGCAGAAGCTGGCCCACCTCTTTCTCACTTTCTGACATTCAAGCTTCACTCTGCCCTTAGGGAATGGGATTATGACAGGCACTTTATCTCAACACGCTGAGTCTCCTATGAAATTTTCACTTTCTCTTGCCGCCTTGCTAGTTAGTTCAATATCATGACGAGATATACAGAGTGACATTTTATACAGAAGCCAAGCTGGGAGACTTGTTTAGGGGAAGTGCACTACTTTACACACATTTCCGAAGAACAAGAAATCAAGGAGGACACGGGAAAGGCAATGAAGCTGGGCCATTTCACAATGAAAATGGTTTGTTTGTACAACTCTTTGTGTGTTCCCACATATTATCTCAGTTAATTTTCACAAATTATCAAAGAATGCTATCATATGCCCCCCTTATTTTTATTATTAGAAAAAATGAGGTTTTGGCAAAGGGCTGAGAAAGAAGCATTAATTTCTAGGCAGACTCCTTTTTGTGTGGTATAATAGCTTGTAAGTGAGTTTATGAAAGTGCCAACAGCCAAATGCTGGTGATAAAAAAAAAATAATAATACATTTAGAGGATGAGTCCAGAACACCTAATTATTACCACGTGAGCATTCTAATCCATGCATTTTGGGGAAATATTTATTAATATGTATGTCACTATTTGATATCCAAACCAATATTTTATTTAATGGTCATTTCCTCTTGGCAACTGCTCTAGTCTGTACTTCAATGGTTAGAATTCTATAGAAATGGAACATTTTTACTCTTTGGAATGGGATGTGGAGGGCATCTAGACACTAAGTTTTGGGTACCACCATCTGTGGATGTGACATTTATACCTTCTAATTGACATAATTATTTCTCTTTCTTTTATACTGGAAATATGTCATGTTTTATTACTGATTGTTCCTGCTTACTCCTCCTGACTCCCATCAAAATTACTGTAAGCAAATAAATAAAGGGATAATGCCACAAGAACAAAGAAAATGAAAAGAATGACAGCAGTACAACATTTTTTAATGGCTGAGTAGCATTCCATTGTGTGTGTATGTATGTGTATATATATATATATATATATGCCACATCTTCTTAACCCATCCATCCCCTGATGGACATTTAGGTCATTTCCATATCTTGGCTACTGTAAATAATGCCACAATGAACATAGGAGTGCATGTATCTGTATCTTTTCTAATTAGTGTTTTTGTATTCTTTGGATAAATACCCAGCAGTGGGATAGCTGGATCATATGGTAGTTCTATTTTTAATTTTTTCAGGAACCTGCATACCGTTTTCCACAATGGCTGCACCAATTTACATTCCCATCAGCAGTGCACAAGGGTTTCCTTTTCTCCACAGCTCTCCAATATTTGTTATTTCATGTTTTTTTTTTTATAATAGTCATTCTAACAGGTGTGAGGTGGTATCTCATTTGGTTTTTATTTGCATTTCCCTAATAATTAGTGATGTTAAACATCTTTTCATGTGCCTGTTGGCCGTATGTATGTCTTCTTTGGAAAAATGTCTATTCAGAGCTTCTGCCCATTTTTAACTAGGTTGTTTGTTTTTCTATTGTTGAGTTGCACAAGTTCTTTGTATATTTTATATGTTAACCCCTTATTGGGTATATCATTTGTTAATATTTTCCCATTTGGTAGCTTATCTTTTCATTTCATTGATGGTTTCCTTTGAGTAGCACAACATTTTGAAAGCTGCAAAGCAGATAGATCAATAGCAAATGACTTTGTACAAAGAGGTTTTATGAGCAGGCAGAATGGAGGCCCAGAAGCAAGATAATTACAATCAAACAACTCCAGAAAGGCATGGGAACTGGGTGTTCCACTTAACTCAGAAGCTCCTGGTGCAAATGGAAATAAAAGCAGGATTCTTTTCAAGTATCTGAGAAATAAATATTTGATGCCCTCAAATCCTCCCCAAGTAACCTGATGACTCCCTGACCCCCACGTCACCCTGTACAACTATGGCAAACACTAGGTTTACTCACTGGCGACTTTGAAATAGCTATACTATGTTTAAGAGACCTGGAGTATTTGAGGGTGAAAATATAACAAAATCAGGAAAATAATGGAAATCTCTACATTGAATAAAGAAATCTCCCTCAACCACTTCTCCTACTGCAAGATCACTTCTAGGCAGGGGATTGGGTGACTTCTCTCTGTTGAAATTCCCAGATCCAAATAAAATGCTATATATACTAAGACTCGGTGGACAGCCAGAAATAAAATCATCAAGCTTCCTCTAGATTGAAGTACACCAGTTAACAAACTACAAATGCACACAGAGACTCAGATTAGGCATTTTATTTCCTAGCTCTTTAATGTGAGTTCATAGCCAAGAATCAAAGGTAGTTGGAAAAGGGAAATAAATCAGACCACAAATTTTTTTAAAAAAATGCAAATTAAAACAAAACAATGTAAACACTAACATGCCATAGTGACCTGGATAAACCAAAAAAGAAAAAAAAATATTCTTAGATATCAGGAGAAAGAGAAACAATAGAGAAAGAAGAAAACTGAAAAATAACTTCTCAGAACAGTCTTCAGAGAGATGAGGGACTATTAGAACCATGAAAGAAGAAACAAAACAAATCAAAACACATGCAAACATAAAAACCCGCTCAGAGACCTAAACAGATCTCAGACACACAAAATAGGAAAAAAATGAAAATCAATAAAACAGTTACAAGATAATAGTAAAAGTTAATGATATCTCCCAGAAGTTAAAAACAACAAAAAAGAAATGGGAAGATAGGGAAATAAAAATAAGATACTTAGAGGATTAGTCCAGAAAACATAATATCTAAATAATAGACATTTAGAATATGGAGGAGAGAAAACTGATTTGAATAAATTATAAAAGAAGAAAATAATTCTCCATGATTGAATGTCATAAAATTATAGATTTGCATAAATCAAAAGGCATCCAGCCAAACAGATGATAAAAGACCCACCCCAAGGTCCACCAAACTTCCTTCTTTCTATTTGTGGACAGGTAAATAATCACTTAGAAAAATCTGGTTGTCACAATGGCATTGGATTTCCCAATTAACACTGAAATCTCAAAGTCAATGGAACTTTCCTTCAATTCAAATAATTTCAGACCGTAAACTCTATAGCCAGGCAAACTACTAATAAAGACATTTTCATCTGTATAAGTTCTCAATGCTTTTATTTCTCAAGTCCTCTTTCTCAGGAAGGTACAAAGAGATCATCTCCTTCCCTCTGAGAAACCAAGAAAAAAGAAGTGACACTTAGGAAAGAGAATTTCCAACATATAGAAATTTCCAGCTTTATATAAATGTAATACTGACAGAAAATGTTCAAATGTAATTAATTTAAACATAATATTTAGTGACATTAATGTTCCAAGTGTCAACAGGCAAGTAAAAATGTTGAAAATAATGTAATAATAGCTAAATATACTAAAATTTTTACCTTATTATGTGCTAGGTACTGTGTCAAATTCTTTATATCTATCATCTCATTTTTAACACTCACAACTATACTCTGAGATAAACATAACTACATCTATTCTGTAAGCAAGTACATTGAGGTTTAGGGAAGTTTGTCAGTTTTCCACAGTTGAAACCTCTTCCAAGTGCCAGAACTGACATTCAGACCATGCTAAACTTTCATATAAGTCAAATATGAATTGATAATTAGTCATCTGTGGTGTTGAATGAATGGACATACAGCTTAGTAGTTCTTCCTAAAATTTACCTTTACCTTGACTGTGAACCTCCAACCTTGGGCCAAGGTCTCATAATGCTGAAACATTACTAACCAGCAAATTCATCCTCGTAAATCAAAAGGGAGAATGAGAAACTATTGACGAGAGTAATAACTTATTATTTTTATAGTTTTTGTTAAACTAAATTCAGTCATTTGAATTCACATCCAACCCACCCTCTGCTCTTTCATATCATAAACAAGTAACATACATCAACAAAAACAAATGTGATTTTTAAGACCTCCTTTGCTACTAGAGTTTTGACCATCAGTTGAAAGTATAACAATCATTGCTGTGCAAATTAATTGTTTATAAGTGCACTTTAAAGGCATGTCTTACAGCAAAAATAATTAGCTGGGCTAATTATGTTTCTTTTTTCAAAACTCGAGTAGGAAAATCACTGTAATGTATTGGATGCCATTAAATTAGACCACTTAAAACAGAAAAAATGTGTTTTAAGCTGTTTTACCTGCAAAATTTCTACTCTTCAAGGAAGGCCATCTATGCTATGAAGTAATCATGCTAGAAAGAAGGTCGAAGACATCCATGCTATCCAGCTACAGTGTATTTACTAGCATGATTCTAGTTTAGAATTGAAAGGAATTCAATATGATAACAATCAAAGCTGACCCTTATATAGAACAAAGATGTGCCAGGAATGGCTTCAAGTGCTTTCAATTCAATGTTTTATTTATTTTAACCTCAAACAACTCTATATGATGGGTATATTATTCACATTCTCACATTACAGATGAGGACACTAAGGCACAAAGAGAACAAGCAACTTCACTAAGGTCGCCCAACTCGTAAGTGGCCAGAGCCAGGGTTCATACATTGCCACGCTGGCTCTAGAGTTTGTGCTCTCAAAGCGTCTCTCGGGAAAAATGGGAAACTGTGAAATAGGGCTTATCCATTCATATTTTGGTACCATGTTTGTAAATTGAGTGACTTGCATAAAATACTTTGACTCTCTGGGCCTCCATTTCTTCATCTGTAAAATTGGGATAATCATGATAATCAAAGAAATGAATGACAGTACATGTGTGAGCAATTTGTAAACCCTTAAATCATATATAAAATACTATTTACTTTTAAGGGAAGCAAATTCACCTGACAGACGTTTTTCGAGACCCCCGTTACAAACTATATACTGGCAGAAGCGACAGAAACATGTTTATAACTTCTGACCCCTGTAATTCTACAGAGTTGAACTTTAATACTCCTTTTAAATTAGGGACAACTGAATGACAATGTACACTGCAGTGGGGACTAGAGTGTGGTAAGATGCATCAATAAGCTCACCTGTGTGCCGCAGAAATTGAGAACTTGGAGAGTCGATGAGATTTTTAGACTTAATAGGACAAATGTAATTAACTGAATAGGAAGTCTTCTTTCCCACAGGACTGCAGTAGAAATTGGCCTTTGACAGAATAGCATAATTCAGTCAATGATCACATTGAAGCGGTGAGTATAATTCAAAAGTGACGGCTGCAGTGAGATGCATCAGATAATGTATACTCCTAAATACTGTACTCATTCTGTTGGCCTGAGTATTGCTAAGTAATATTTTTTCATAATTCACAGAATTCTTAAACTTGGGAATTACAGATTTTGAAGGTCTTAGGTGACTATAAACCTCATAATGAAATGAAACTCTTTCAAGGTCAGGAAGGAAATCTATGTTCCAGGATGACCTACTGCCAGCTGTATTTTAAATCAAAGAAAAAAAAAATTAAAATAGCAAATACAAGTTGAATAAAGAGTTAGGACTTTTAATCACTGAAAACTCAAATTTTACTTAGTTAATTAGCAGCTGGCACATCAAATGATATATGATGCCAACTCTGGTATAAAACAGAACTTTAAAAATAACTTATGAGTAGGTAGGAAAAGCTTTTTAAATAAATAAAGAGCAGTGAAATTCTGAAATTGGATTGAGGTTCAAAACATGTCAATTTAATCTAACTTCAGCAGAGAATTATGTCAACTATTCGAGGATCATTATCATCAGTGGACATTTTTTGCTCTTCCGCTACTAATGCCTCCAATTGGCAATTAAGCAAAAAGGAGACAATTAGTGTGAAATGTAATATTTCACTCTTGACTCAATATTTGTTGAGTTCAAGGTCCATAAATAAGAAAATCTATTTCTTATAACTTTTTAACGTTGCAAACTTGATTTCTTGCTGTTTATGGATATGGTTGAAATTCCCAACAACTAAGAACAGTTAAAAAAAAAAAAAAAACAACTTTGCTAGGCACAAAGATAATCTGAATTTTCTTAAGATCTTTTGTATGCTGGTCTTGCCAGCCTTTTACCCACAATGCAATGCTGCATATGCAAAATGGAAAAAAAAAAGAACAGATGGGAAACTAAGTTGTGCTAAACTAGGCATTCTGGGGGAAGCTGGCAGCCGTAGGTATGCCAAAAGCTACAGAAAAAAACAAAAAGCCAACTTACAGAATTCATGCCCCTAGAGCACATGGCACCTGCCTTCATAGTCAAAATGGAGAGGAAAATTGAAGAGAGAATCTAAATGTTCTTGGAATTACCAAAAGCAGAATCATGGGGTCTCTCACTTTCATTTTTAACTAAAGGAGTTACTTTACAAAATCTTTCTATAATATTTGCATAAAGTTCTGAAAACACTACATTCTTGAAGATGCAACCCAGTTTTTAAATGATCTTAATTTGGTAGTGTGAAGATATGAAATTATTTTTTCCTGATATTTCTTTGGATAATACTCTGTGCATCTCAATTTCTTATCACTGTTTGATCAGTCAGGGGCTTCCATAGCAGTTTTTTTTTTTTTTTTTAATTTTTTTTTTTTAAGGTTTCACTTTATTTATTTATTTATTTATTTATTTATATATTTATTTATGGCTGTGTTGGGTCTTCGTTTCCGCACGAGGGCTTTCTCTAGTTGTGGCAAGCGGGGGGCCACTCTTCATCGCGGTGCGCGGGCCTCTCACTATCGTGGCCTCTCTTGTTGCGGAGCACAGGCTCCAGACGCGCAGGCTCAGTAATTGTGGCTCACGGGCTTAGTTGCTCCGCGGCATGTGGGATCTTCCCAGACCAGGGCTCGAACCCGTGTGCCCTGCATTAGCAGTCAGATTCTCAACCACTGCGCCACCAGGGAAGCCCCATAGCAGTTTTAGTCATTTAAAGCACAACAAAAAACAAACTTTCATTCAAGTTAAAAATTCCAGTCACGTATACACTCATTTATTCCTTTTTCTCAGCCCACTGCTATGTGTGTGTTCATATATATGCGTCTATGCACCTGTGTGTATGTGTATAGTAGTGATGGATTCTGCTAGCTATTCTTCCTTTCTCCCCTTTTCTGTCTCAATCATCTAAGAGTAGGAGAAAATTTAGAGGTTACCTGATAAACTTGACGGCCTATGTAACATCCTTTTTTGGCTGTTGCTTCTCTTTTGGTGGATGCTAATAATCATTGATGTCCTCTGTATGTCAGACATCAAACGGTAGCTTTCCAGTGGGAAGCATGTTTAGTACTTCAGAGCTTGGTAGGCGAGTATACTCCTTGGTCCTCTTAAGTAGGAGATTTACTCTGGCTTGACCTGCTCCAAACACAGCTGCCCTAGGATCGCCCCCATCTTCATTTCTAGCGTCAGTGCTGGTTTTCATAGGACGAGATTATATCAGGATTATCTGTAGCCTGCCCAGCGTCTTTACTGTTCAGTTTAATAGTGCAAAATGCATGCACATTTTAAGCCAATCATGAGGATGCTAGCTCTGTTTTATAGATCACAATCTATTGGCTGTGGTAAGAAGTATGTCTAGAATAATATTCATAGAATTCAACACTTTCATTACTGAAGCCAAAAAAAGAAATGAAATATATAAGTCATAAAATTAAAGATGATTAAGGAAAGCAGAAATGGTAATAGAACAAAGCTAGACATTAACAATTAAATAGATTTTTTAAAGTAGGATTATTAAAATGTCCAAAACCCTTCTTTGACCAAACAAAAGAATATATAAATTAATTAGATTAATGTAATCAAAATGCAGAAGGTAAGGCCTCAGACAAATGCACATTGACACTAAAATAGTCAAAAACTGATCTTTACAATATCATGCTAATAAATTTGAAACTTAAATGATGTATTATTTTAAGGTAATATTTGTTTTAAAATTTAATTTCCAAAATTATTTGTCAAAAATAAGTAATCCATTAATGATTTTTATATGAAAAACTTCAACTTTCAACATATGATTTTCTCAATAATTTAATTTTATAAGTGAACAAAATGAGGAAAATAACCAGAATTTTTGTTTTTGTAACACATATCAGTACCTGACAGAGTACAGCAGACAAAAAAAACCCCCAAAGCACAGAAATGTCATTCTATTTTACATCTAAAGTGTGATGTAAATCTTAAGTTATACTTTACAAAATAGAGGAATTAACATAGTATGCAAAATAATGACACCTTCTGATATATTAGGGTTCATTCAAACAAGTTCATATGATGAATAATATAATTCAATATAGTTATAATTCAAGGAAGGAAAAACAAACCCCAATAATAGACAAAAATAATTTGGTAAATTAAATTTCTGTTTTTATTTAAAGCAATGTAACTACAAACAGTTCATAAAAAAACAAAAACAAAAAAATCATCAGTAATAATAAAAAAAATTACCTACCTTTTATACTAACCTGTATATTAATTCTGAATTACTGTCAGTTAAAAATGTAATTAGGCAAGAAAAACTGCAAGAAAACAAAGCTGAGTTTCCACTTTGTCCCACATACTATATTTTTGTTGCTCCTCTTTACTGTACAAGTCCTAAAACTAGCCATTTACACTTGCTGCTGTCAACTCCTCTTTGCCCATGCTTCTTTAATTCTATTTCAGTTAGGATTTTGCTCCAACTAGTATACAGAAATTGCTTTCTTCAAGGTCACCAATAACCTTCATTATATTTAATGCTCGATCATAAAGTATTACTTAGATAAAACAGTTGACCATGCTTTCCTCCTTGATTTACCATATCGCTTGTATTTCAGGACACCATGCATTTTTGGTTTTTGTTCTGTCTCATTGGCTGCTTCTTCTCAGTTTATGTACTACCTTCTCAACTCTTTCAAACCTCTCAACATTGGTGAACTCCTGAGTTCAGTTCTTATATCACAACTCATCTCCGTCTGCCATTACTCTCTTAGTGACCTTCTCTAGTTGCATGCCATTAAACAATACATTTATATGCCCTGAAATCCAAAATTTATATCTCCAGCTCAGATTTTTTGCTGATATACAGATGTGTATATCCAGCTGCTTACTTGACTTTTACTTGTCATCTCCAAATGGATATTTAGTAGACATGTAAAAATGTGTATGACTAAAACTGAATTCTGAATGTTTCCCCCCTTCCACTCAAAGGAAGTCTTCTAAGTTGATGACAATTCCATAATTCTAGCTGCACAGACCAAAAACCTTGAAGCCATCTGGCTCCACATTCGATTTATCATGAGAATCTACTGATTCTTTCAAATTTTAGTATATCTAAAAGCTGACCACTGCTCGTAACCTCTACCGCTAACACTTCCACCTGAGCCGTCATTAATTTTCATTTAGCTTAGTGCACTAATTTTCTGACAAATACTCTTCTCACTATAATTGACCCCACTCCTTATAATTTGCTCCCCAAACAGCAGCCAGAGTTAATATCATAAATGAAAGTCAAATCATAGATTCTGCTCAAAACTTTGCAACATCAGGATAGGGGAGAGGGAGGCACAAACTATTGGGTGTAAGATAGCCAATATTTTGTAATAACTGTAAATGGAAAGTAACCTTTAAAATTGCATTTAAAATTTAAAAAGAAAACCCAACAACTCTGTAATCATTCTCTAGTTTACTCAGAGTCAACATCTTACAGAAGTATAAAATGTCCTACATGATACAGTTGCTATTTTCCCTTTCTCTTTTTGTCTGATATCATTTCATTATCTTTCACTCTATTCCAGCCATATTGATCCTTTTCTGTTTCTCTGTAACACCAGGCATATTCCAAGATGCCCCCCCTCTGCCTGGAAATATACTCTTCTGGATAATTCCTTCAATCTCTTCATATCTTTGCTCAAAACTTATTTCTTTTTATTTTCACAATAACGTGCCAATCATCAATTTATTTCCTTGCAATTGCAAATTCACCCTTCCTTGTTGGCTGTAAGAAAATGGGGATGAGCTCTTTAAATGTCTTCTCTTTGTCAGCTGGTATGTGTTAACCTTTGCAGGAGAGGGCACTGAAGAGACATTACAAGAGAAAGGTTTTTCTCCCTGCTTCCAGTATGCTGTCTCAGCAGGCTCCTGCAGGGCAAAGGACTGTTCCAGAGTTTGGCTCCTACAGCACGGGAGAATTCTCCAGCTCCAACCTTCTGTAGCATAATAATTTTCTCCAGCACCTGGGATCCTGCAGAGCGCTGTGTTCAGCTCAGCAGTATCAAGAACTTCTGACACTACCCTCAGGCAATTATGTTTGTGAACATCTTTCCCACAAACCCAAAATGGTAGATTCCAGCAAGTTCCACCATCACACACCTCAGTGATTTCTCTGCTATTCAGTGCATCACAGCCGTGCGTCCTCAGACAATGTCTGAATTGCCATTTTACTTTGTACTTTATACATTTACCGTAGTCGTTAGACTATGCACAATTAAAAATAACAATATTATTAAATATTTTAAAATATAGTTGTGACATATTTCTATATATCTTTTCATGCACTTAAAAATTACTTATTTATTTGCATCAGATAGGTGCAGCCCCTTTGTTGTGCCTACATCTACTCTATGATCAGCCATTCTATGTACATTGGATAACACGGGAAAATTTGAGATTCACAATTTTGCTGTATCTCTGAAAAGTCTATTGCATTTTTACAAATTATTATTTTGTTCACCAACTTAGTAATTATTTAGCAAGATGGCCAAATATAAGTTTAGCAAAAAAAAGTGCATTGTTTTTCTGTAAATTATATAGGAAATTCATCAATAAGTAGAATGACTATATTTAAATGATATAAAAATGAAAAAATAATAAAATTCCAGCAATCTGGGAAAATGAAGTTCTGGAGAGAGAAAGAAAGAGAGAGAGAGACAGAGACAGAGACAGAGACAGACAGTCACAGAAAACGAGGCTATGGAGACAACTTATTCTGAGCATTCTCTGCTTTCTGTTATTCTTCAGGCAGTTCTTTCAGAAGGCAATGGCCCAGAGCTGAAAACTAGATTTTTGTTGTTGTGAGCAAAACCCAGTTGCCTGATACTGCCAATGTCTTATGTGCTAGAAACACATTTAAATGATAATAAAACAGCAGTATTCAAGATGTTCCAGCTCATATTCATTTGACAATGAGAAAGTATAGTATGCTTTGATTGTAATTGCTGTCAGACTTTGCAATCGTTCTCCTACACATGTTTATTCTAAATTTATTTTCTCTATAACTTGAAATGGTGTCACTAGCCAGTCAGCAACCAGGAAACAACAGGAAACACGTCAGGTAAATTTGGGAGTTTTTCATGTTGGAAACGTTAGGCCTAAACATATAGTTCTGACACAAGCTGATTTATAGTGGTGCTGTTGGTTATTTACTGTGTTATCATGAAATAACTCTGTTGCATTTTTGTAATTTACCAAGTGCTTTATGTAAGATTCTGGGTGGTGATTTAACACAGCTCTCTAAATAATTCCTCTCCTCTCTGAGTCCCTGATGCTCACTCTGATTCATGTGAGACTGAAGATGAGAGGCTTCCATAGAAAAAAATAGTTTATGAGTGGGAATCTTTCTATGGCATCCATGCTAGGTATTGAAGGGGTCTCATTTAGGAGCTAAAATGCCAACAGGCATGGCCAGAGACGGCCTGTGAAATCATGGATCTCCACAACTGTCAAAATTCCACCTAATCTGCTGCAGCCAAGACCCCCTCTAAAGTTTACTGAACTTCCCATTCATCTTGAGAAGAGCTCGAACCAAATTTGGAAGAAAGAAATAGGCCTATGTTAGGGAATAAATCAGCTTAGTATTCTCTTTTTTTCTCCTTTTCTTCCACCAAGTCTAAATGGACATATAGGTACATATCCTAGCTTTGAAAGAACAAGGTTATTCGGTGTGATATGTTCTATTCAATATTTAGAGGAATAGAAAGGTAAATCAAGTTAGTTATCCCACCAGCATACCTAGCAAACATCAATAATTTATTATAGAGACAATATGAAGTGAACAGTCAGCAATTATCCAGTTAATGTGATCAATCTAGGTAGGCGATGGGCCATGGCTGATTGAAACCTTACTAATGATAGATAATAACGCTATTGTCAAATAGGCTGTGTGACATTAGTTATCTATCATTATGTTTGCCCAAATGAAGAGACTGATGCCATTTTGGATCTATTCATTTTTGCATATTTTAAAACATGACCAACATTAATCAATTTGCATAATCAGATTAAAAATTTTAAATGATAGTAAGATAACTGTGAAGTTATCCCAATTTGAGGTTTGTTTAAAAAGCCATTGAATCAACAAGTAGATTTTGGGAGTTATTTCACTTGTTACTTTGGGAACCAGCATCCTAATCTCTATCCACTTGGTAACTATGAGTACTAGTTTTTTTGTGACCCATGCTTCCTAGAAAATAAATGTACCCTGCACCTTGACTTGACTAAAGACCCAATCAGAATGAATCTTGAGGCTATTCTAGCTGCATGTTTTCAGATATAGATAAACTTGTCTTGTTATTAAATTTTATAACACATCTACCACTAATCAAGAAATCAATGATATTATAGGGTATAATTTCTGAATATCTAGATTTATGATCAGAATAAGTGAAGTATCTGTTTTAAAAGATTTTTTACACAATTGTAGCCTTTTAAAAAATATAGATCTCTGTAAATTAAGCCATTTACTTCTGTATATTTGTGAAGGGCAAGGTTATATCAAAAATTGAATATCAGTTGACACGTATAACTTTAGATAAACTATATTTTCTTCTCTCTGTAACTCTCTTTCCTGTTTTGTATTTCTACTTATTTCACACAAGTACTGGTCTCTGGTGTTTCTCAGCCCCTCTTTTAGTGCTGGAAACAGATTTCCTAACTTGATGAATGAGCTCTGCCAGAGTTTATCTACTTTGATGCCCTGGCACACTTTGGAGTAATAATGAGAACTGCTGCTTCCTAATAGGTATTGCTGTTAACTCTAGTGAGAAAAGGGATTTTACAAGATGATTTATTGACTACACAAGATGATTCCAAAACGGATTTGCTGGCAGACAAGTAACAATAATATTACCAGTTGATATTAAACTTACATAAATGGAAAGTTAATATAAAAAGCTGATTTAAAACAAATATTTCTGTACTGACATATCTAAAATGAAAAGACCTAAGTCCTATATTTTAATGGCTTGCAGGCTGGAAAATCAACTGCATGTAATATAGGTAGCCAAATACCTGATGGTTGTGATAGCTCATAGATAACCTTGAGAGAATAATTATCTATAGATGTATCCAATTCCTTGCCTTGATTTTTCTCGTCCCAACAGTCTCCAAAATTTGTGTTCCTATACCAGTGATAATGGCATTTTTTATCAGAATACAACATGAAATGCCATGTACTCATCTATTAAATGTCTTGAACTACAGCCCAGCCTTCAGAAATAAAGTAAAATCTGATTATATTAAGCATATTGTAAAAAGGATATTATCTCTTTGCTCTATACAGGTGGAAGGAAAATAAGTTTAACTGCCCGCTGCATGATGCATGGGTGGGTGTATCCTACTAAATTCTGGCAATAGAGTTATGAGGTGGGATATCTCTATCTCTATCTATCTATCTATCTATCATAAATGTGGACCAAAATTCCAAGAGGAAAAACAATTTGTCCTGAATCCACAAAGCTATTAAATTTGGAATTAAAATCTAGGTCAATCTAACTTTATAACCAATGCTCTTTCCATTATGTTAATGCAGGTATAAAAACTTTTGATTTATTATTGTGATTATTACTGACTTATTGTGGAAAGAAAACACGCATGTTATGTAAAAGCATATAATTAAAAAAAAAAATGTAAATCTGTTTGCTTACGACTTCTGTGGGATTCACCAGAAAACCAAAAATAAAAGCAAAAACAACATCAAGCATCTCTTTTCTGCACCAGTAAAGAATAAAAAAGCTTTTTTTTTTTTATTATAGTATAATTGCTTTACAATGTTGTGTTAGTTTCTGCTGTACAATGAAGTGAATCAGCTACATGTATATGTATATCCCCTCCCTCTTGGACCTCCCTCCCCCACCCATTCCACCCATCTAGGTCATCACAGAGCACCAAGCTGAGCTCCCTGAGCTATATAGCAGGTTCCCACTAGCTATCTATTTTACACAAAGCTTTTAAAGTATATTCTGTGAAGCAAAGTTCTTTGAAGATTTCTGAAAAGGAGAAGGTCTAGTGATTTAGGCACTGCGTTCACCACTTCATGGTACCCCCTCGTACCTTTTATCCAAAGATGCTGGTTGGTAAAAGACCTAACTAAAAATATGTTAAGATGGAATCACTGGTCACATATATACCCTTCATGTTAGAGATGAGACATTTGAAGGGAATTATCTGAGCTTACCCAGACAGATAGAGGGAGAGCTGGGACTCAAAGTTACGTTCCTGATTCCCTGAACAGAGCTCTTTGCACTTTACCAAGCTGCTTTTCTGATATTTGACTAGCTTTGGAAATTGCAGATTCTAAAGGCTATGAATCCAAATGCTTGTACATTTGGCTTTTCCTTTGTATATTTTATAATAGCTCAGTGGCTGTGGAGAAGGTAATCTACTTCTCAGTGTGCATGTTCTTTTACTACCGACGATAATCTACTGAGTTCTGGAGTTCCCGTAATACAAGCAACTCCCTTTGTGACTTTCAATTGCTGTAGGTCTGTAATGGTGCTTGGCACTTTAATAATTAGTCTACAGGGAACTATAATAGAGTAGGGCAACTGTTTTAATTAACTTAATCCCCAGAACATGAGCTGACCATTAGACATCAAATCACATTTTAGCTCCAAGAGTATTTGAACTCTGAGGAATTCACACTTGTACCTACAATGGGGATAACATTATCTGCTGTTATAAAACAATACAGCTGCAGCTGATTTGGCTTCACTGACCTCTGACACTGTGGTAAATGGAAGTCATTATTTCTATTGGAATGAATGTATAATGGAAACGGCTTAAAAGTTGGCATTGGGTAGTGTAGAAATGATGTGTGCTGGCCTAATTCATGAGAAGCAAAAGACAAATAGAAGGGTAAGCCATTTTAAAACTTTCAGTGTGAATATTTTCAGCTGAGTAAAGAAATGCATGTTGCAAAGTGACTTAATTTGGCTCAAAAAGAACAATGTTACAATGACGTGTTTTTATGCTCTAATAACTTACTTTGTTATTTTTTTAAACTATAGGACTTTCTATTTTAGTCACTCATTTATTCAGACATCTTTATTATACATAAACTGCATATAGGGAAAATGCTAGGTGCAGAGGACATGAAGAAAAGTATTTGCAACCATAATAAAATCACAAGCTAGAGTTTACAAAATATGTTTTCATCTACATAAAGGGATTTTGTTCTCACAACAAACCGAAGAGATTTTTTTCACTGGTTCATGTATTCCTTTCCACATTCCACATACAGCTGAAACATCTATTATTTAGGCAGGGTATTAGGCCCTGGGGAGTGGAAAGGAATAAGACACATAAGGTAACCTCCAAGAACTTAAAACAAAGTGGATAGGACAAGCAAGTAAAGGGGCAATTAAATGCTGTGTGATTAAGTTGGATACTAATGTTAATTATAGAGTGCCACAAGATGACGTAGGAAGGACACACACTCAGTCTTGAGATTCCAGAAGTTTCCATAGATGACATGATATTTGGATTAAAAAGCTGAAGATTGAGAGGCTGTAGTCAGACCTCGAGTTGGGTAAAGTTGTTCCAGCAAAAATTAGTAAATGTACAAGGACACGGATTCAAGAGATATTTTGCCTGATTTTTAATCTTATCATTTTCTTCTCCAAACAAACCTCTAAATTAAGATGATTCTACCTTAACACTTTAAAGCATGCTTTCTATTGACATGAATTACAGAATTATAGAGTCATAAAAAATCAGATATGGGAGAAACCTTTAAGTAACAGAATGCTTGACACCTTAATGGATTCTTACTATTTCTGACAAGTCTTCATTTAGTAAAAATTAGAATATCTCTATTATACTATTAAGAGTATTCATTCCAGTTTTGAGCATCTTCAACATTTGTTAAAATTTTCTTTGGCTTTCCAACCATCTTCCCAAACACTACTTCTGAAGTCACTTAAGTAAATCTAACCTCTCTTCAAGAGTAGTTACAGTCATTTCCCTTTATTAGCGGGGGATACTATCCAAGACCCCCAGTGGATGTCTGAAAACATGGATAGTACTGAACCTTATATATACTTTATTTTTCTATACATACATACCTATAATAAAGTCTGATTTATAAATTAGACACAGTAAGACATTAACAACAATAACATAATAAAATAGAACAATTATAACAATATATTGTAATAAAAGGTATGTGATTGTGGTCTCTCTCTCAAAGTATCTTATTGTTTCGTACTCACACTTCTTCTTGTGATGGTGTAAGATGATCAAATGCCTACATGATGAGGTGAAATGAGGTGAATGAGGCAGGCATTGTGATGTAGCATTAGGCTACTTCAGTTGGCAGTTCTGCATCTGTGGATTTGATCTGTGATTGGTTGAATGCGCAGATGCAGAAGCCGCAATTACAAAGGGCTGACTGTACTCCACCATTTTATATGAGACTTGAGCATCCACGGGTTTTGTTAGCCATGGGAAGTTCTGGAGCCAACACCCCATGGATACTGATCTTCTGATAACACATTAGAAGGAGGACTGTCTGCATCGGGTGATCCTGGATCATTGAGCCATAATGATGTCAATGATTTGATGTCAGGAGTAGATGATGTCGATGGTTGGGGACCCCAGTGGGGCAGAAGTGGGACAGTGGGACACTTCATCACAGAACTCAGAATGGCATGCAAATTAAAACTTATAAGTTGTTTATTTCTGGAATGTTCCATTTACTATTTTTGGACCTCGGTTTACATCAAATAACAGAAACCGTGCAAAGCAAACCCAAGAATGGGGTGGGGGTGGGGGTTTACTGGATTTGAATTTCTGAAGCTGTATCTCAGGCTCCTTATAAATCTTACATTTAACGTCAGCATATAACCATATAACCACAGGAGCCTTGTTATAGTTAAGCAGTTAGGTTATAAAATTAGGAAGCAGACTAACTTTGCTTTCAAGGGTTGTACTACCAGCAGGTGAGACAAACCTGTAAAATATTGACTCTAATGCTAGGCAGAGTGATGTGCGCACCAAAAGTAAATGGAACGTGCCACCAGAACTCAAAGCAAAGATCCAAATGTTCTCACCCAGATATTACAGATGTTAGAAAGGAAAAGGTATTTTAGGTCAGCCTTACAGAATGGGAAGGCCAGGCCAGGAATGAAGTGAATGGAAATCTAGGATAAGAATAGCTATGTGCACAGCCTGTTCAGTGTTTATAATGACATATTTGTTGCAGGGTGTTTACAATAATGCAGGAGGGGATAGGATTAGAAAAGGATTATGAGTGTAAAGTCATGAAAAAAAATCGTGAGCTTCCAAACAAAACAGAGAGAGAATGTTCTAATACATAATGTCACTTATATGTGGAATCTAAAAAATAATACAAAGGAATCTGTATACAAAACAGAAACAGACTCACAGACATAGAAAACAAAATTATGGTTACCAAAGGTGGAGGAAAGGGACAAATTAGGAGTATGGAGTTAACAGATACAAATTTACACATAAAATAGTTAAGCCACAAGGATTTATTGTATAGCACAGGGAACTATATCCAATATCTTGTAGCCACCTATAATGGAATATAATCCACACACACACATACACACAAACTGAATCATGATACTGTACACCTGAAACTAATGCAGTATTGTAAATCAACTATACTTCAAAAATTAAAAAAAAAAAAAAAAAAGAAAGCGATCTACTGCACAGAAGTGGGTAATCAATATACATCCTTCCTCCCTGGCACTTTATAAAGGAGAGAATTACTGTGCTGACGAATTAATCTCTTCTATTTTAATACAATCCTTCTTTGCAAGTTTGTTTTCTGAAGTAAGATACCGACTTTGGTTTTTTTAGGGTAACCTCTGCACTATTATCCGTTTATCCTGTTGGAATTTTGGCTTCCTCACAAAATCCCAGAAGTTCTTTATATAGTACCTTGAAGCATAACCCCAAATCTCCCCATGAATGTTCCCAAAGTATTCTTAAAAACAGTTTAGTATTAAACTGTTAAAATAGCTACTAAAATGGTTAAAGCATTTTTAACATTTTGAAGCAGTCTTTTAAAATTTGGAGCTCTATGTTCCCAAATACTGTTATCCAGGACATAGTCATGCTTCCATAGATTTTAGTTTCAGCTAGGATAGCATAATGATATAATGTTTCCAGGCGCATCCATAAGAGAGGGAAAGCAATAACCAAAACAACTCTCTCCCCTGGCATCAGTGACCCTCTGGCCAGACGCCCCATCTTCCCTTCTATCTTGGTCTGTTTTCAATTTGGGCAATGCTAAGTGCAGCAATGTCCATCATTGCAAATCATTGAAATTGTTGGAATAATCTTTGTTTCAGGGACTCACAGGGACCTTTGTATTCTGAATTAGGATTACAGATAATCATTAGAAGAATAAAAAAGGCTATACCCAATCAAACTTGTATATATGCTCTACCTGAGCAAACTGTATAAAGAAAAAGATCATTTTTATAAGATTAGTTTCCAGCATCATTCCCAGGTAATACATTAAAACTGACCAAACACCCTATTCCTTTAGGAGACAATGCACAAGGTCCAACTGACTATGTACCCATCAATCTTGTGTCCCCACAATCATTTATTCCAATCACTTAATAAATATGTATTGAATGTCTGTTATGTGTCAGGAATGGTCCTAGGTTCTAAGAATACATCAGCGATAAAATCAGACAGTAATCTCTGTTTTGGGGGAGACAAATAGTAACCAATAAATAATAGATAATAAAATACGTTATGTTAAGAGGTTATAATGCTGTGGCAAAATAGATCTGGGAAGAGAATTAAGGAGTCTAGGGCAGAGGTTAAAAATGGTGGATGCTATCAGTCTCACTGAGAAAGTGACATAGGCATGCTTTGAAGGAGGGAAGAGATGGACCAACAAGGGAATCTGAGGGAACATTCAATGCCAAGGCCTGAGACAGAGAGAGGATTCCAGAAGCCTTATAGTTCTAGCATGTAGTGATCATGGAGGAGAGAAATAAGAGGGGACATTAGGAAGAAAAGAGGGACCAGACTGTGTCCAGCTGTGTAAGGCATTGTAAAGACGTGGGCTGTTACTTTTGGCCAAAAAGGTTGGCATCAAAGAGTATGAAACAGATGAATGTCTTACTTTTTAAAAGAAACATTTGGCCTCTGTGTTGAGAAGGGCCAGGAGAGGAGAAAGGATACAAACTGGGAGACCAATTAGGAGACTGTTGCGATAATCCAGAAAGTGATAGCAATGAGATTAGAGAGAAGTGTTCTGAGTCTTTATTGAAGTAGAGACGATGTGATTTCTTAACTGATTGATGTGGCGTATGAGAAAAAGAAAAGAGTCAAGGATGTCTCCAAGGTTTTGACTGAACATCTGGAAGGACAGGCTTGATATTAACTGAGTTGAGAAAGACTGTAGATACAGCAGGTTTTGGACATGGACAGGAACATACTCTAGATACCACTTTCCCAGTTTTCCAGAGCCTCTGCACAATCACTCCCATGCCAACCTGTAATGTCTGAACCCTATTCCTTCAAAGGTCCTGATTAAATCATTTGAAAAAACTAAATTTGAGAGCTCCACCGAACTAACAAGAAAATGCATCTTGAAAACTCCTATTGCCTCAGGTTGAATCATACCTTCATACTGTCCACAGATCTCTATTCAAATGAGCAATGTAAAAACTAAATATCTTAGACCAACTATCAAGTGAGAGCTGTGCTAAAATAAGCTGGGCTGTTTGGAAAGTCAGAATCTCAAAATGACATCTAAACCATACTATGTGTGTAGCTTCCTACCTTGACCCTGAACCAAGCCAGGAGTGCCAACTTACCCATTAGGTTCAGTAGGTAAGATGCCATAGCATCTTAGGACTCGTGATAAGTTTAAAGGTACACAAGAATGCTTTAATTTATTGTAAAATCAGAAAAATAAATTAACATAACCAGCCTGGATTACATTCACCTTTATATGAAAACAATCATAAAATGCAATTTTATTGTTTAGTTGAAGAAACGACCCACAAACACAAAAATGACTAAGACCCAGGAAAGTTGTACCATGACCCAGAGGTCCAGATCGAATTATGACTCTACTCCATACTTACAGTCACCTGGTATTATTGAGTTTATTCTTTTGCAGCAGAACACCCAACTCTATATCATCAGAGATCTGAAACTCCATTTATCAAACTATTCCTTCAGATGGATATTTGTTTATAAAAATGATACACTTGGTTTCTGAACATTGTCTATTAACTCTTTTTTTTTTTAAACATCTTTATTGAGGTATAATTGCTTCACAATGGTGTGTTAGTTTCTGCTTTATAACAAAGTGAATCAGCTACACATATACACACGTTCCCATATCTCCTCCCTCCCGCATCTCCCTCCCTCCCACCCTCCCCATCCCACCCCCCCAGGCGGTCACAAAGCACCGAGCTGATCTCCCTGTGCTATGCAGCTGCTTCCCACTAGCTATCTATTTTACATTTGGTAGTGTATATATGTCCATGACACTCTCTCACCCTGTCACATCTCACCCCTCCCCCTCCCCATATCCTCAAGTCCATTCTTTAGTAGGTCTGTGTCTTTATTCCCACCTTGCCACTAGGTTCTTCATGACCTTTTTTTTTTTTTTCCTTAGATTCCATATATATGTGTTAGCATACTGTATTTGTTTTTTTCTTTCTGACTTACTTCACTCTGTATGACAGACTCTAACTCCATCCACCTCATTACAAATACCTCCATTTCATTTCCTTTTATGGCTGAGTAATATTCCATTGTATATATGTGTCACATCTTCTTGATCCATTCATCTGTCAATGGACACTTAGGTTGCTTCCATGTCCTGGCTATTGTAAATAGAGCTGCAATGAACATTGTTGTACATTAATCTTTTTGAATTATGGTTTTCTCAGGGTATATGCCCAGTAGTGGGATTGCTGGGTCGTATGGTAGTTCTATTTGTAGTTTTTTAAGGAACCTCCATACTGTTCTCCATAGTGGCTGTATCAATTTACATTCCCACCAACAGTGCAAGAGTGTTCCCTTTTCTCCACACCCTCTCCAGCATTTATTGTTTGTAGATTTTTTTGATGATGGCCATTCTGACCGGTGTGAGATGATACCTCATTGTAGTTTTGATTTGCATTTCTCTAATGATTAATGATGTTGAGCATTCTTTCATGTGTTTGTTGGCCATCTGTATATCTTCTTTGGAGAAATGTCTATTTAGGTCTTCTGCCCATTTTTGGATTGGGTTGTTCGTTTTTTTGTTATTGAGCTGCATGAGCTGCTTGTAAATCTTGGAGATTAATCCTTTGTCAGTTGCTTCATTTGTAAATATTTTCTCCCATTCTGAGGGTTGTCTTTTGGTCTTGTTTATGGTTTCCTTTGCTGTGAAAAAGCTTTTAAGTTTCATTAGGTCCCATTTGTTTATTTGTGTTTTTATTTCCATTTCTCTAGGAACTGGGTCAAAAAGGATCTTGCTGTGATTTATGTCATAGAGTGTTCTGCCTATGTTTTCCTCTATTAACTCTTGATTGCAGTACACTATTTCTTTGAAAATAAACATTAGGGAAGTACAGAGAAACAATAATATTTTCTCTTTCAAAAGCCAATGTGTTTCTCCTTTTTAAAGAAATTCTTCTTTGATATTCTATGTTAAGAGTTGAATCTTGGAAATATGATTCAATAATCAAGGGAAATAATTACATAAAAGTGCTGGACTAGGGCAGTCTAAAACAGCAGATAAATGTAATCCCATATCTGATACTCCACAGGGTTGGCAAAGCTATATTTTGCTTACTTTTAGGAGTCTGAAAAGGATTGATGGACAATAGCACAAATGAAAAGCAAAATGAAACAGCAGTGGCAAATCTGTTTCTTTCTGCAAAGTGAGCCAAAAAAGGTTTTTGATTGATTAAAAAAAGGCTGGCCACTCTACAGTCACAGCTGGAATACTTAACTAAAAACAATAATAAAACTAGGCAACTCTTCTGATTCACTGAGAACTATCTTTTGTATGTAAATTTTTGGTTTTGTTTTGTTTGTCTGCTTGTTAGTGCATGGAAGGCAACATGGAGACTTAAGGCATGAGGCCATTTGATGAACTTTCTAGAGATACTTGCAATGGACTGTCCAGTGATTAAAATGCCCTTGAATGCTCATTCTAGGCACCTAGGAAGGCCTGGAACAATGTCCTGGGCTGAGGTTCTGGGAGTTGGGGTAAGAAGGTAAGAGTATGCTGGCATTGCTGTGTGACAGTGGAGCATGCTTGAGATATTTATGAAATACCAGGGCTCAGAACCAAGAAGAGGGACCAGAATGAGAGTCGTTGTAAGGTCCAAAATTAGTGAGCAAGAGATTGATGCTTTAAATACAAATTGCTGCCTGAACTGACAGAATCGAGGACAAAAAATGTCCCTCAGAGCCATGCATTTACCTACAATCTTTCATTCTACTCCTTCCTCCTTTTTTCTCCCTCTTTTCCACTGTGAGAGGCAATTTAACCTGATGAATAAGAAAGTTGACTGAACAGTTTTAAACCTAAGTTCTGACTCTTCCTGGCCTTGTACTGTTACCTAACCAGTATGAACTTGCCACTATAGCCCATTCATTAAATAGGCATAAGAAGTAAACACCTCATACGTTTGTTTTGAAGTTTGAATTTGATCATTTATAATCAGCACAGAACTTGACATAGTACAAATGCTAAGCAAATATTAATTATTTTTATTACTTTTATGTTCTTTGACAAGAAAACACCAGACTGAATTTGCAAACAAGATATTACAAAATTTAAAGTTTACTTTCACATGGGAGTTAATTTTTGTGTCTTTACCTCTCTTAAATTTCCCATTCAACTCTTTTGAACCGACTAATATTTATTGGAAATAATCTTTAAATTCTAATGACTCCAATTTTCTTAGTTACTCTCCAGGAAACAATGTATAATTTTTGCTGATATTCACTCCGTCTCTCTTTCTGTCATCCACTTTAATAGATTTAATATCCTTTAACAACAGGTAGTTTGTTTTCCCATAAACCATCCTTATAATAAATATCCCCAAATGGCTGAATTGGCATTTCTTTCATTAAAAAAAATAGTATTTGAAGATGAATACCAAGTAGACTAATAACCACATGACACAATGTGGTTAAATTTAATAATCTATCTTTTAAAAAAAAATCACTCTGAAATTACTGTAGTACAACTGTGGTACATCTATTCTTCTTATAATTCAATTCTAATGCTTCTATTCATTGAAAACTTTAGAACTAAAATTTTTGATGAAAATAGGATAAAATGTTCTGCCTCATTGTTTAATAGCACATAAAAGGAAGATGAGATATGTATAGCTGATTCACTTTGTTATAAAGCAGAAACTAACACACCATCGTGAAGCAATTATACTCCAATAAAGATGTTAAAAAAAAGAAAAAGGAAGATGAGCTGAGAAAAAAAATGCAATCTGTCTTTCAAATATGAGCTTCAAAACAGAAAATGATGCTGGGCCATAGAAGTTCCTAGAAACTATTTCTTTTTCTTTAACCAACACTTGGCATTTTAGTTCTATGTCTGTGACTGGACTTTAAGACTACTTTATTCATCTCAGTATTCTTTCCTGCACATTCTACTCACTTTTTTCTCACAGTTCCTGGCACTAATGTGCCCTTAGGAAATGTCTTGAATGTATGAATTATTGCAATTCATTTGAGCTTATTTAGGGAGTAAAAATTATGTGTAGGCCCTGTGTTAAGAGCTGGGCATAAGATAAAGAACAAAACTGATCAAATCCCTGTCCTCCTCAGTGTGCTTATATTGTCATAATGATACAGTCATAGAATTTGTGACAGTAAGTATCATCCAGCCAGCAGGGGTATGCACAGGCCTGAGTGTAAGGACAGTCTGTCATGAAGCTCTGAGATTCTGGAACCCATGAAGGTTTTCTCTGGAATGGGCAAAATAAACTCTTATTATGCTGTTTCCCTTTCACATATGGAGTTTTTTGGGAGGAAAAACACAACTGTCAAATAATTCAGTTTCTATCTCCAAGGGGAAAAGGTTCAAATTGCAAAGCTTCTGCCCACCTGGTGTAGAATGAAGAAGTGACTGCTTATATTGGGGGAGGGGAGTGTTGATGGCTCCAAGTTTTTGAAAAAAGTATTACAAATAAAGACTAAAATTAAAATTTCCAGTGCACAGGCTGAAAATGAATATGGAAAAGGAGAAGGATAAAGAATGGAACTAAAACTACTCTGTCGGGTAATGTGAAAGATATACTCTATTTGTGGCCTGTAGGAATGTCTGTGGATTACATGATCTTTGAAAAAATAGTTCTCTTCTTTATATGGTTTCACAAGGTATTTGTAGTATATACGTAAGTGCAAGTGTGTGTGCTTTGCCCAATAATTAAAAGTTGCCAGAAGAAATTTTTTTAAAAGGCACATACTTTCACCTCACACTGGCTGTAGTACTTCTAGTGGGATTGGACCCTGTGTTAGTATTCTGCAGAGAAACAGAACAGATAGGATATGAATATCTCTATCTCTGTCTCTATCTCTATCATCTCTATCCCTCTATCTCTCTGAAAGAGAGAAAGACAGAGAGAGACAGGTAGACAGAGAGATTGAGACAGAAAGAGGAGAGAGGAGAGAGAGAGAAATTTATTATAAGGAATTGGCTCATATGATTATGGAGACTAAGAAGTCCCTAAATCTGTAGTTCTGGTCTGAGTCCAAAGACTTGAGAAGACGGAGAAGCCAATGGTTTAAGGTCCAGTCCAAGTCCAAAGATAATACAAGGCCACTGTCCCAGCTCGAAGAGAGTCAGGCAGAGAAAGTGATTTCTTTTACTTTGCTTTTTGGTTCTATTCGGGCCTTCAATGGATTAGATGAAACCTGCCCACGCTGGGAGGGCAATCTGCTTTACTCAGTCTACAAATTTAAATGTTAATTTCCTCTATAGACACCCTCACAGACCCAGAATAATGTTTGGCCAAATATCTGGTGCTCTGTGGCCCAGTCAAGCTGACACATAAAATTAAACATCACAGACCCACTCCTGGACTACTATGATAAAACCCTATGGGGTGTTCAGAATAATCTCTCAGAGACCAAACAGTGTACTCTGTGGATTATTATGTGCCATTGTCTGGGTGAAGGGAGTGGTGGGGATCCTAGAGGGATACCAAGTACTATGTTGAGATGCTCCAAAGAGGGGAGGGATTGGCAACATCAAAAATTAAAGAAGGGGTTTCTCTCTCTCTCTCTCTTTCTGCCACTCAGGCACACTAGTCACGTATTAATGGAATAGTAGAAAATTTTGAGAATGAGACATAAGTATGTGAGGCCTTTTTGTGTCACCTCTCTGCTAAGGACAGTAATCACAGCCATATTTCATCAAAGGAAGATCCAAGTTCCTGGAGAGGGTCTGGAACAGGGTACAGGAAGCAAAACAGAGGTAAAAGCGAGACTTGAGCAAGGATGCTTGTAACTCTGTGAACTATCTCTGGAGCAGATAAAATACAAATCTTTCTCCCCTAAAAATTAGAATGAGAGCATAACCTATAATAGATACGTATGGGCAGGTTGGTGTTAGAAAAGATAGACATCTGAGCTCATTTGAAAAGTCCATTGGCTTGTTCTGAAAGATAATCAGTACTTGGTTCCTTACCAAAACTTCTCTGACATCAAGCAAATGCACAGCTCATGTTTATCTAGATAAAAGCTGAATCTATGCCTGTAGGTTTAATATTACCTGTCAGTGATGGTCCTCTTAAAATAGATATAAAAATAATGGACTATGTCTTGCTTCTTTTAAAAAGCCTAAATTATTACTGTGGCTTTTGCCTTCTGTGAAGACCCACCACTTAGCACAGTGCCTGGACCACTGCATGCATCTCCATTGAAGAAATGCACAAAGATGCTGGGCCAGAGTCTTTGATGTTTTACATCTGCTCAAGGAACTTGCTTTTTTGAAAGAATTCTATTATCAATGCTTTTGAAAAGAAAAATGAAACTGTTGGGTCAGGAATTGTTTATCTAATCTATCTTTCGTTATTATCTGGATATTTTAAAGGAAAGTAGGCCTGAAGGAAGAAGTAATGAGCATTTTCCTCTGAGAACAAGGCATACTTCATTCAAAATATACTTGGCTTTTAGCCAGGCTTTCATTTATCTTTACTTAAATCCAAGTGTGTGACTGAAGATAAAGGTCACTTTATTTACCAAAACCAAAATGTCAACAAATAAGCATTCTCTCTCCTGCTTTTCTCAAATCAGCATGCATGGAAGAGAACACAATGCTCTAAGACCTTCTCCACAGAGATATTAAATGGAAGCTTTAATCCATACAAAATATGTTAATTCCTGGTCTATTTAGCCCATGGGAACAGAAAGGATAATGTGTCAGGAATCAAAATCTTGTGTCCTAAATAATCGTTTCATAAGTCTTACTGAGCAGGAATCCCTGGGAATAATTGAAGTGATCCTGGAAGATTTGGCCCGAGAAGTAGGACACGAGTTCTGAGGGCATCAGTGCTATTAAGTGTATGTATAACTGTAGACAAACTGCTTTGACCCTCTGGCCCTCACATTTAACCACCTACCTGAAAATTGGTGATAGAAACTTACCTTAAGACTGATTGCTGTAAAATGGAGCTGGATACTGGAAATGGTGGGAATTCAATAACTTACAAAAGCTAAAAAATATCATATGCAATTGAGTTTTAATGGTAATGATCGTGACGATGTGATTATACTAACTGTGAGTGTGGACACTTTTTTTTTATTGGAGTATAGTTGATTTACAATATTGTGTTAGTTTCAGGTGTACAGCAAAGTGAATCAGTTATACATATACACATATCCACTCTTTTTTAGATTCTTTTCCCATATAGGCTATTACAGAGTATTGAGTAGAGTTCCCTGTACTATACAGTAGGTCGTTATTAGCTACCTATTTTATATATAGTAGTGAGTGTGGACACTTTTGATGAAGCTTCTGTGTCCTTGCTGATGTGCGCACAGTGGGACACATCTATGAATTCCGCCATTCTGGAACCACTTTTTTGAACCCCTATTGTGTGCCAGGCACTGTGATGTAGGCTGTACAAGGTAGTAGTAATAAACTGTTACAACTGTTATAGAGAGAATCTATGCACTTGAGAAACCAATGGGAAATAATATTAGAATATAAGCAGTATTGTGATATAAAGCACAGGGGGTTGGGGACTGCCTAGGAGATGCCCTGAACCCAGGCATCCAGGAGGAGAACATCCAGCAGAAGGGATTGACTGTTGCAGGATGGTTGCCTGTGTTGTTAGAAGTTGAGGTTCAATTCTTAGAGAAAGACTGATGAGTAAAATATCAAGTGTGACTTCCATTTTTCTGGCTTTTATGGGAGGTAATAACTAAATTTCTTCTATATAGTGACATAGCATTCTTAAAAATCTTATATTCTGAAAAATTGTGCATGAAAAATGGGGCTTATGGGAAAAATAGGACTGATGCAGATCACTCCAAAACCTATTGTAAACAGAATGCTAATAAAACACAGCTATAATCCAAATAAAAATAGCAGCTTAAAGAAAACATGTTAAATCCTGCAGAAACAAACAAACAAAAAAACCTGCTCTGGAAAATATAGGGCTTTACCTTAAAAAGAAAAGAGGTAAGTAGTTTAAGAAAACGTATTTAAAAAATTTCTGGAATGACTGTGTCATGAGGACAAGGTTACAATATATACAAATCAGGAAAACGTCTCCCAGAACAGAACAGGTGGTCAATCTGAGCCCTGGGAGGACAGTGGGCAAGACTGATGTACAGGACAATTTCCTCAACTACTTGCTGTGCTTAGCTGATATCACTGCAGAATTAACTGGCAAGGAAGAATCCCTTTTAAACTAATGTAACTTCTCCATTATGCTGACATCAGTATCTTATTTATCAAGTGCATGTGAGCTGATTCACATTATAAAAACTCACATTGTTGCAGAAGAGACTGTTGAGATATTTATTAAAATGTGATGATGGATTCTGATTCTGAGGAGTTCTGCTCTGGGGCACATTATCTTGCTTGCCATAGTTCCTGTCACGTTGTGTGAGCTGAATAAATATTTCTTTATTCCACGAATTCCTCTAAAATCCAGTACTCCTCAGCGGTTTTGTTCAGGAGAAACTGGTCTCACTATGTACAACTTTCTCAAGCCCCCAGTGATTGGTACTTAAGTAGTTTATGATCGTTTACCCACTTCTCATTCCTTTCTTAGGAAAAGTGTGTAATTTATTTAATATTAAGCATCTACGATAAGTAGGAATTTGGAGATCAGCTGCTATTTATTAACTGGGCACAGTTTTATGCTTAAATATGCTATTTCATTTAATCTTAAAAGCCAAATTGTGTGCTAAGTTTTATAGGTGCAACCAAAAAATGGGAAAAATAATTGAGGTTCATGAGGATTAGGTACTTTATCCAAAGACACTCAAGTAGTAGTTGTTGGAACTGTGATATAAATCTAGGTGTGTCTTCCTCTGACATTTTTACTCTCTTCCCCGTCTCATGCTAAATGAGAGGAGTAAAAAGCTTATTCACATCAATGTAACTAGTTTCCTTATAGAATTCAAAATCTTAATCTTAAGTGACAAAGATTTGCATTAGAATGTTAATAATCATCTCCAATTAAATAAAAAGGAGTGGTATTCCTATGATACTTCAGTTGTTTAAATTTCACATACATAGTTCACTTGAAACAATCTCTCAGAGACAGATGTTTAGAGCCTTCACTTTAAGTGTACTCTGTTGCCACATAATCCTTGGTCCAAGTCATAAATAGAACTGGTAAAACTTCTTATAGAAATAGAAATGGCTTATCTAAGCTTTTAAGAGCTTTCAGAGACAGTGAAGAGTCTTTGGATTCCTGCCTAGTTAAATATGTTTTTATAAGCACCCTAGAAGTTTCTATAGTATTTTTTCAGACCCGAGGAATATAATTGAAAGGATCCATTCATTTTTTAGTATAGTATGTGTCTTAACTCATGAAGAGTCCAAATAAAATGACCTCAGTTGTCTTGCCTGCAGAGAGAAAGAAATTTGCTCCATAGCGGGACCTCTAATCCAAGTTTTGTCAAATTGTTGGCAAAACAGATTTTCTTGTTATCCATTGTGTGTAAAGTCTGGCCTTCTCTAATAACTCCCTTATTTGTTTGTAGTCATAATTGATTTTGCTTTTAATTCAGTAATTCATTCAACTGTTCTGTGTACTGGGAATACACTGGTAAAAACAAAACGTACAGGTTCCTGTTCTCTTGGATCATACCTTCTGGTGGGGGGGGGACAGTTTTAGGGAGAAATTATAAGCAATAAATAAGTTAACTTCAGATTTGTTTTATGAAACTGATAATCAATTTTCTTCAGTAGGATAGTTCAAATCCATCACCATATAATCTGGAATAATACATTTTCTTTTCTACATATCAACAACTTAATGTATTTTAAAAATATTGTACATGTTCAGTGACTGTGTTTATCTGATTAGCCCTTACTGGGACTTTTGTCCTGTAAGAGAACAGGGTCCTCAAGAAATGAAGCACACAGTGACTGTTTTATAGGGTATAAAAGGTACAAAACATCAGTTGGAATGCTAGAGTCCATGGAATGGTGCTGGGAGGGAACAGCTTGCTCTAGCCATATGGGTGGGCACTGTGACAGGGCTCTTGTCTTAGAGCATTTCTGGTTAATTGCACTTTACAAAAATGGCCACAGCAACATATCTGGTGTTACATAGTCTTTCAGAACTTTGATACTCTTCCCATCAAAAGGTGAATTCTGAATGTTGTCCCCTCAAAAAGGAATCATATATGGTGACATGCATCGTGTGGTAGAAGTGACACTTCATGGATTCCATGGCTAACAAAAAGTGATGCATCGTCTAGCTGGTTCTCCTTCTCTTTTGGGATCTGACCTTGAGATCTGTGAGCTGACATATTGGTGTACATCTATCATGAAGTTTCCATATTAAAGAAGCCACATGGCATTAGAAAGAAATGTCCAAGTAGCCCCTCAAATTTCAGTACCTAATCATTTGAGTCTTCTTAGTGTCAACCACTGGAAATATAAGTGAACAAACCAGTCTCAGCCTTCTAGTTGAGCTGGCTCATGCCATGTGGGACAGAAATGAGCTATCTCCACAGAGTTTTGCCCAAATTATAGATTAGTGAGCAAAATAAATGTCATTGTTTCAGACTACTCAGATTTGTGGCTGTTAGTTACACAGCACTGCAACTGAAACACTTATATACGTACAAGTCAAGAGATAGCACCATGTGACATGTTACAGAAACTTAATATGTCCTACATAACTGAGTGGGGCAGTTAGAGATTTGCCTTGACTATTGAATGTGCTTGTTCTTAGACACACAAAAGATGCACCCAAACTGAGATTTCTAGAACACTTTTTTGTTCCTCTGAGTAACTGTCTTTCGAAATAGAAAAATCAGAAGTAGGAAATGCATTTTTGCTTTGCAGTCATTGTCTTGGTGTCATTTTTCTGTGCAAAATTCAAGCAAAATACTAACTGGTATTTTTAAAACATTTGTGCTCTATACATCATAATCTGATTAAAAATATTGGCTTGGCCAAAAAGTTCGTTTGGGTTTTTCCATTAACATTTTACAGAAAATCCCAAATGAACTTTTTGGCCAACCCAATAAAAAGGATAGTGAATATGGAAAATTGAAGTATTTGGCTCTAATTTTTTTGCCCTGCTTTAATCCATATCCTTTGTTGTATAACTTTCCAGTGTCAAACCATTATGGACAAGATCTACCTCACCTCTTGGATCTGAACTTGGTTTTGTGACTCATGACCAGTGGATATGAGTAGACTTGAAGTCATGAAGAGGCTTAAAAACACCTTTATATAATTTGCTTGTGCATTTGTGTTTCTACCATTTCTATTAAAACATGCCTGAGGTTACATGTAGGAGGTTGGAGATACGTGTAGAAGAGCTGAAATGCCAATAGCACAGTCACCCAAGGAAGGACAGTCTAAATCAATTGACAGCTAGCCAACCCAGGCATGGAACTGAACTGGGCAGAGATTGAAAGCAACACCCAATCAAGGTCATTATAAATCTCTTGCTCTCCGACTCATGAGGTTATTAAAAACATTGTTGAATCCTGCTGAGTTTCAGCATGGTTGTGATATGCATCACTGACACAATTAATATAGTATGTATTAAATTTCAACAAATGGCTTTAACATTACCATGGGGAAGAAAGTTATGCATGTGTAAGAATGGAATTTTTACTTGAGCAATAATTAAACAATGCCTTTTTGGTGTCTATATTTGTATTTCAGTTACCTCAAAACATCTTGTAGTGTCATAAGTAGTACAATGGTGTTAGAGAAAGAATAATTCACTCAGGATTGCAATGTGCAGAAGATTACAGAAAAACATGAAACTTAATAGGATATGAAGTAATGGGAGCAACCACTAAAAAAATTAAAAGGAAAGTATAACTGATATGCTAAGCAAGGAGAGAAAATGGAATCATATAAAATGATCAGTTAAAACCAAAAAATGCGGAAAAGAGAGGAAGACAAAAATAGGAACAAAGAACAAGGGCAACAAATAGAAAACAGTAACAAATATGGTAGATATCTAACTATGTTAATAATCACTTTGACTGTCAATGATCTAATGAAAAAACAGTTCGTCAGAATAAATTAAAAAATACTATGTAATTATATGTTGTCTGCAAGGAACTCACTTTAAATATAAAGATACCTAGAAACCAAATGGATGTTGAAAAATATACCATGATAATACTAAGCAAATAAAACAGGAGAAGCTTTATTAATTTTAGGCAGAGAAGACATTAAGAAGATTTATTAGGAATAAAGAAGGGCTTTACATAATGATGAAGGGATCACTTTTCCAGGAACACATAACAGTCCTTAACGTGTATGTGCCTGGCAATAGAGCATCAAACCACATGAGGCAAAAACTGATAGAATCACAGGGAGACATAGATGAATTCACTCTCACAGTTGGAGATTTCAACACCTCTCTATCAGAAATGGACAGATCCAGAAAGCCCGGAATCAGTAAAGGCATAGTCAAATTCAGCAACAACGTCAATCAACTGGATATAATGGATATCTATAGACAATGTCATCCAACAGTAGAAGAATAAACATTATTTTCAAGCTCACATGAGATATTTACCAAGATAGACCACAATCTGGGCCTAAAACACACCTTAACAAATTTAAAAGAATAGAAATCAAATAATGTCTGCTGTCAGATCACAATGGAATTTAACTAGAAACAAATAACAAAGAATTAACTGGAAAAACTGGAAACTCCCAAAATACATGGAGATTAAATGATATGTGTATACATAACTCATGGGTCAAAGAAGAAATATCAAGAGAAATTTAAATTATTTTCAAGTAAATGAAAATAAAAACACATGTTATCAAAATTTGTGTGATGCAGCAAAGACAGTACTTAGTGGGAAATTTATGCTGTTGAACGCATACATAAGAAAAGAAAAAAGAACTAAAATCAATCATCTTAGTAAAGTAGAAAAAGAAGAGCAAATTATATCCAAAGTAAGAGAAGAAAATAAATAATAAGAATTAGAGCAGAAAGCAATTAAATTGAGCACAGCAAATCAGTAGAGAAAATCAACACCACCAAAAGCTGTTTCTTTGGAGAGGTCAATAAAATTGACACATCTCTAGCCAGTCTATCTAAGACAAAAAGAAAGAGGGCACAAATTACTTATACCCAAAATGAAAGAGGGGACATCATCACGGATCCCATGGACACTAAAATGATGATAAAGGAATATTATAAACGACTCTATGCCCATGAATTTGATAACCTAGGTGAAATGGACCAACTCCTTGAAAGATCCAAGATGTCAAAACTCACACAAGAA
This sequence comes from Balaenoptera musculus, assembly GCF_009873245.2. NCBI lineage: Eukaryota > Metazoa > Chordata > Mammalia > Artiodactyla > Balaenopteridae > Balaenoptera > Balaenoptera musculus. The sequence goes on along the minus strand of NC_045789.1, from coordinate 85,896,623 downwards.
GAAACAGACATCTGAATAGGCCTATAGCTATTAAATAAATTGAATTCGGATAGCTCTGGGGGCAAGAAGAATGACATTAAATGAGATATGAGATGTTACCACAAGCATGGGCATTACAGAGACTGAGATTCCATGTTTTTTTAATAAACTTTTTTTCTTTTAGCACAGCTTGAGGTTCACAGACATATTGAGTGGAAGATATGAAGTGTTCCACCTTTACACATGCACAATCCCCATTATCAACATCCTGCACTAGAGTGGTACATTTGGTACAATTGATGAACCTACAATGAAACATCATTATCATACAAAATCCATAGTTTACATTAGGTTTCACTCTATGCTCTTGTGTACTTTATGGGTTTGGACAAATGTATAATGAAATGTATTCCCCATCATAAAATCATACAGAGTATTTTCACTGTCCTAAAAATCCTGTGTTCCACCTATTCATCCCTCCCTTCCCCTTAACCCCTGGCAATCAGTGATCTTTTTACTGTTTCTATAGTTTTGCCTTTTCCAGAAGGTCATATAGTTGGAATCATACAGTATGTAACCTTTCAGATTGGCTTCTTTCACTTAGTAATATGCATTTAAAATTCCTCCATGTCTTTTTCAGGCCAGATCGCTTATTTCTTTTATTGATAAATCTGAATAACATTTCATCTTATGGATTCACCACAGTGTATTCATCCATTTTTTTTTAGATGAAGAACATCTAATTGCATCCAAGTTTTGGTAACTATGAATAAGGCTGCTATAAAACATACAGGTGCAGGTTTTTGTGTGGACATAATCTTTAGTTCATTTCATGAAATACCAAGGACTGCTATTGCTGGATTATATGATAAGAGTATGTTTAGTTTCATAAAAAACTAACAAATTGTGTTCCAAAGTGGCCGTACCATTTTGCATTTTGGCGGGAACCAGCAATAAATGAGAATTTCTATTGCTCCATATCCTCATCAGCATTTGTTGGTCTCAGTGTTTTGCATTTTGCCCACTCCAGTAGATACATCGGGGTTTCTCATTGTTTTTTAATTTGCAATTCTCTAATGACATATGATATTGAGCATCTTTTCATATGCCTATTTACCAAAGCTATGTCTTCTTTGGGAGGTGTCCATTCAGGTCTTTGTCTATTTTTTAATGAGGCTGTTAGTTTTTTTTATTGGTGAGCTTTAAGGGTTCTTTGTATATTTTGGAAAAACAGCTCTTTATCAGATATATATGCACAAATGTTTTTTTGCCTGTCTGTGGCTTGTCTTCTCATTCTCTTGACATTGTCTTTCTCAGAGCAGAAGCTTTTCATTTTAATGAAGTCCAGCTTATCAATTATTTATTTCATAAATTGTGCCCTTGGTGTTGTGACTCCTTATTTTTTAGCAGGGGTTTCTCAGCTCAGAATTAAGAGGAAAGCTGAGACAATACGGTTTAAATTCTTGTCATAAAGTAACTTTTTATGTGGGAAAATGAGAACTAAAGAGGCTTCAAAAGAAATAAGAATTATAAATATTTATTTGGTATGTTTAAAGTTTCTGGAAGACACCTAAGACCTTTACATTTAATATTTGATTTAATCCTCACCACAAGTATATATACATAGCTCTATAACATAAAAATCATTTTACAAATTAGGAATGTAAAACTAAGAGAGATTAATTGTATTCCCAAGGTTAGGTAGCTGGCTACTGTTAGAACCAGGATTCAAACACAGAAAGATCCAGGATTCCAACCAGTCAGGATTCTGTAACACCATCATATTTATTCACTTCACTACCTCAAGAATGTTTTTAGAGAACAATGTGCAAGTGTTCAGGCTCACAAGATGTGGATATGGTTATAAATGCAAGAAACGGTTCCAGTAGTTTGAGGAAATGAAGCAAAAGTCTTCTTTAGTTTCTTTAGAGCCCAAGTTCCTTGGCGCCTCCCTCCTCTCATACCTTCTCATCATTTCATTATTAACAGCCTTGGATAATCATTAATTATGCACCATCAGTTATGCTTGTATTATCGTTTCAAATAGATACAATATCTGATTGATTTGACTAAAATAACCCCCTTGTTTAATTGTCAATTTGCATAAATTCACATGCAATGAGGTGTGTTGCACAGTGATTCTTTAGGCGCTGAAAACAGCAGCAACAACCTGAACAATGGGAGGCCCAGGCTCACAAATTATTGCTATATTCATCTGGAAAGGAATTCCATTAAAACTGACTTTCCTTTGCCTGGAATAGTGATGAGGAGTTTGCGAATTTATGCTACCATCGACTTTATGGGGAGACACTACCGGGGAACACGTACCCATGACCACTGGCAAGACATCTGTCCTCCAAGTAATTAAAATCGCTCGTGTGTTGGTCCAGTGCTTTGATGGCAGGGTGATGGGTTTCATGCTGGTGCTCTCATTACAGAGCTGGCTGTCTGAATGTGACCTCCAAGTCCAGGGAGTTGAATGAGTCACTTCTCCCACCGACTGAGAGTGAGGTTTCTGTTGAAGGTGAGTGAGGTGAACCAACATATTTACTCTAAGTCTGTTTTTCTTTGCTTCTTTGATAATAACATTTTCAAGTGCCTACTATGTGCTAGGCATGAATTAGGAATCATACACAATTTTATTCCCATTGAATACTCACAACAATCTTAAGAAGTTTATGATAATATCATATTTTCATTGGTACAAATTTGACAAGTGGCAAAGCTGCAATAGATCCTAAGTCTAATGGACTCAAATCTCTGCTATATTATCTCCCAGTACCTATGTGTAACAATTTAACCAGAACCTAGGGGAACCTAGAGATACTGTTATTCATATACGGGACATATATATTTTTTAAAGCATATTAAGATAATTTCTTCTATTTTCTAGTGGGGCTGCGTTATTTAAGCCACTACTGGTCCCGAGATGGTTTTAAACAAAGCATGGTTGCACAATATATTTTCTGGAATTTTTTTGTTGTTGTTGTTATACTCTAATACCATTTGATATTTTTATGGTTCTACAATTTTCAAAGAACATCAAAGCTAAGGTGAATACATAATTTCTATGACATTTTTGGAATTTAAGTAGTTTTAATCCCCATTTTACGGATGTGAAAATTCAGAAATTTACTCGCCCATAATTGTAAAACTCTTAAATAAAGGACTTAAAGACCTCTTATCTCAAGTCTATCCTTTTTCCTCTGCACGTTCATGCCTTTATTATTTGTTTGTTTGTTTGTTTATTTATTCCTCTTTCCCTCTTTTATTTCAGGTGATCAGTGTACTCATGATTGCTCCTGACTCCCCAGAATATTTACACAAGAATACTTGAGCACCTACAGAAGGTAGTGAGTGTCACAAATTAAAACACTTTTTAGTGAAGTACCTTATCCTATTAGAACATACTGTTGCTGAGTCCTACACTCTCAAGATCCAGAAAATGTATTTTGTATGCTATTTTTCTGTCTTCTCTACCCCAGAGCTCATGGGCCATCACAAGCTTTGAACACTGGGAAACCTCTGTCATCTAGTCTCATCTACCAACTGCTATCTGGACAAGTGTCTTTTTTCTGGACATTTTCACTTTATGTCAGATTAATTTCCCAACTTAACCAAAGTACTATGTAGGCAACTGCCACAGTAACTTAAAAGTTAACAAAAGTTCACTAAATTTAGGGTTCTCAATAAGTTTGAGAAAAAACAGTATGCATTAAAAAAGAACAAGAAGTAGTAATAAAACAAAATAAATGAATATGTATCAAGAACTGATGGATATAAAAAGTAACCAGCAGGAATTTTTTTTTAGTAGGGGCTTCTCTTGTCTTTTGGGCACAGAGACAAGTCAATATGCTACTTCAATGTTTTGTAAACTTTATTTGGTTTTTAAAACATCTTTACTCAGAACTGCTAATTTCAAACACAAGGCTAAATCAAACCCCAGGATTTTCCCCATTCTTGATGATGCCATAGTGGTTCCTGAAATAGACATCCTCTTCTTTGCTGGTGTTTGGAGGGGTATCTATCATATAGCAATATGAAAAAGAGGCTCTGGTTGATAAGATTTTTCTAATATGAAGAAAATGCAAGTGATACAAGTTAAATAACAAACCCTCACTAACTCAGGTGTCTGCTTTGGGGAATGAAATACTTTTCTTTGCTTAGGATACATGCTCATATATAATGTGAGACAACTCTACCCTTGCTAATATAGGGTTTCATCAACTGTGAAGTAATGTTTCTTACATACTGGCTAATAGTTGCATTTTAATGAAGATTATACCATTTTTAAAATTTGGGATGTGAAAGTAACCCCATTTTAAAACATAGCAGATTTCTTTCTCACTTATGTCTTTATTTTTTTTGGAAATTACATAATTTTAAAATCTCAAGTATTTAAGTTACTATTATAAAATCTCCGCATGAAGCCTGTTTTAGTGTCAAAAGTAGCCACACCCTGCTATATTCTAGCTGATTTTACTTCTTGGTTATGATTATTTAAATATAGTAGAATGAGAGATGAATGGGAGATTAGTATATAACACCTTCAAAAATATTTGAATAGTAATGTGTTTTAAATATTTAATAAATATGAATTAACACTACACATTCTAAAATATATAATTGCACATAAAACCCTTGTTCTTCTTATTTTAAATGCATTCAGGGGAAAGCTGTTAAATTAAAAAAATGATATTCCCAGGGTGAAAATCATAGAATTGTATGATTCTTATGCCTCTACTTATTATGCAGTCTTAATAAGTAGTGGGTTTTTATAAGAATGAAATGTTATTGTTATGCATTGCAAACAATTGGACTTAAAGTACTGTCAGTTTTCAAAAGTACAGTGCTGAGTTTGTACCAGTTCTGAAATAGCTAATACTTTTGTTAAAATACATTTGGTTTTTCTTACTGCAAGAAGTAATTGAATTTTGAAATAAATATTGCAGTTTGCTCAGTAAGGTTACAATGACATAAACATTCATTAATATAGAGTACATTAAGTATCATGTATTGTCTCAGAAGCAATAAATGCCACCAGATTTCTGCTTCATTATATGTAAGATATGGTAACTGGAAAGATACTATCATTAGGTCAAATATCTTTGATCCCTACTATAGAAATTGCTAATATTTTAGAAATTAGTTGAAGTTAAAGACTTATCTGTTCCCTGATTTAGCTAATGCTAGTCAGGGCAATGTCATTTTGTACAATATTGAGTTTCATTGTGAAATTATACTCATCATTTGAGGCCCAGACTGAATCACATCTCTGCTAGAGGCATTTATCTTATTAATTCATGGCATACAACGATTGGAATAAACCTTAGAATTCATCATGTCATACTCCTAGACCAGAATTTCTGAAATATTTTTGTAAATATAAACTTTGCATCAGCAGCACACCTCAAAACCCCTCATAAAATCATATTCTTTAAAGGGTGAAGCCCAGAAATATGAATTTAAATTGGCACTCTAAGTGATATTATACATTATAAAATTGTCAAACCACTACTCCAGCTGGGCTTGAAATCCTTCTTTGACAACTTTTCTAATGGTTAAATAATTTGGAGAAAAAAGTGCTACCTCACTACACTCAAATGCTGCTCAAAATCTAGGTAGTTCTATTATAAATATTATTATGCCTTATACTTTGTCAAAATTTGTTGCTTCCAAACATCTATTTCAGCTTTATGAAACAACAAAGAAACTTCTAATCCTTCAGATACATTTTAACAATTTATGTAATGTTAGTTATATCCTCACGTTATTAAGTTTAAATAAGAACTTTTATCACTTTCTCATGACGTGGTTTCAGGCTTCCTAACTCTACCTACTTATTAAAATCCTGATAAATTTTACTGGAAAATATTCCTCTTAATGTAGTGTATACAAAATCAAATGCAATCTTTTCCGTGATAGGATGGGTCCCGCAACTTAAAAGAATGAATGAATGAATAAAAGCATAAAATTTAAGTGGAAATGAACATCTTTGAAAACATGCTGTGTCACTGGCACTACTCAAGTTCTTAATATTCCTTGTTTTATGTAACACTGCCTTAAACATATGAGGTGGGACATTTATTATTAAGTGACTTTTAATATTTTCCTTAATATCACATCCTTAACTATGGTTGCACTAGTATTCAGAACCTGGTCTGTTTGCCACCACACCTTGTGTTTGCTTTCTATATACCGTGCTTATAAAGGAATTTATTATCTTTAGCCTAAAAATGAAATTTCTATTGACCTCAAAGTGATCAATAATTGTTCATAAAAGTGTGAGCAGTATTACTTTCAAATGTATGAAAGAATGAAATCTCATGATGTCTTATTAAAATAAGCAATATTATGATCATCAATTTTATTATCATGACAAGTATTAATTCAATGATCAAAATTAGCCAATTAGTAAACTAAGGAATTTCTAACTATTATTTTATTTAATCCTCAAAATAACCTCATATGGTAGATATGAGGCACCAAACAAAGGTAAGGACAAGATCCAAAAAGCTTCCAGAGGGCATCAACAGATCACGTACAAAAAAGGAGAAATAGAATGTCACCAGGATTCTCAGCAGTAACATTGAGAATGGAATAGCTTTATATTTTGTCTGAAAGTACAGCAAAAGGAATAAAGGCTCCTGGAATATTAAGGAGGAAAATTTGGGAGTTGAGAAAAGAAGCAAATGTCTTATGACTACATTAAGAGAAATTTGTTGGGTTTCTTTCTTCCTTCTTTCTTTTCTTTCTACTTTCTTTCCTTCTTTTCTTCCTTCCTTCTTTCTATTCTTTTCTTTTCTTTTTTTTTATGCTTTTGATGTTTAGCTTAGAAAAGTAAGCTACAAAAAAAGCAATTATTAACTTAAAGGGAGACAACAAAAACAACAAAAGCAAAATGTTTTCATAAAAATGAAAACTATATTATATTATGTGGCTTAGTTATAAAAACAGTCTATTTCATAATACAGTGTTTAATATTGATATAGACAAAATTTGCACTATAAATATTTTTGGAAAGGTGGGAGATGTGAATGTGTGAGTGTGTGTGTGTGTGTGTGTGTGTGTGTGAGAGAGAGAGAGAGAGAGCATGCAAGGTCAAGAGAAAAGGAATAAAACTCTTTTATAAGAAAAATTCATAGATAATTTTCTAAAAGAAATAAGTAGGAAAAAGGCATTTTTTTGTTCAATTTCAGCTTTAACATATGAGGAACTGAGAAGTCATCTCTCCTACTCTTACATTAAAAAAAGCTAAAAAATAAAATAACAATCAATAATGATTGCAGAATCCATGAAAGAACTGAGGTCTCAGGGAAAACTGCCACCCTAAAATCTGGAGAGACAGGCAGATGCAAAAAGTCACAGCTGATTGCTGCTTATCTGGACTGGAAACATTAGAACCATAAATTAAGAACACTTAAGCTGCAATTTTTACAAATTACTGGAGGCTGAGTATAGACTAGTTTGAGAGTAAGAAACTCCTGGTGGCTGCAGTCTTGTGTGTGTGTGGGAGAAGGGGGGAGGCACACTTTCAAGAGTTTTAACTACCACGCCAGGTTCTCAAGGGAAGGAGTCAGGAAAGACTGCCTCAGGACCCTGCAAGATGAAGGGGAGGAGTAACTGTTGTGAAATACACAGAGTACATTCTACACACAAAATATCTTCCAGCAAATAGTTAACAGAGGGAACATTTTCTAAATTATTCTATGAGGCTCTCGCCATAAAAGAGGCTAGAGAAGAAAATCATAGGATTGTACCAATTAATACAGAAACACATTTAACAAAATCCAACACTTACTCATGATAAAAACATTCAACTAACTAAGAAAGGATGGGAGCTTTCTCAACTTCATGAAGCACCTCTACAAAAAAACCTACAGCCAACAACATACTTAGTGGTGAGAAACTGGACTCTTTCACCTTAAAATTTGGAAGAAGGCAATGATGTCCTTTCCTATCAATCATATGGCGCATCATACTGGATGCTTAAGTAGTACAATAAGCAAGTAAAAGAGATAAAGAATAAGCAATAAAGATATACATATTGGAAAGGAAGAAATAAAATCATCTTTGTTCACAAATGACATGAATGTCTATGTAAAGAAATCCCAAAAAACCTATTAAAATAAACAAATTAATTATTAATTAGATAAATGGATAGATTGATAGATGATAGGTAGATAGATAGATGATAGATAGATTGATAAACTTCCTAGAATAAACTAGTATAGGAAAGATACAAGATACATGGCTAATGTAGTAAAGTCAATTACTTTCCTATATAGCAGCAATAAACAACTGGAAATTGTAATTTAAAATAATACCATTTATGGTAGCCCCCCTAAAAAATACAAAATTAAATATCTAACTATAAATCTAACAAAATACCTATACAAGATTTATATGTAGATTCCCTCGAATTCAGTATCTTTAAGATGTTGTTGACTGAAAAAAATGCACAACCTAATAGTTGAGAATTATATTTTATTTGGAAGGCAAAACTGAGGACTTAAGCCTGGGATGCAGCCTCTCAGATAGCTCTGAGAGACTGCTTGGAAGAGGTAACGGAGGAGCCAGGATATTTCAGAGTTTTTGCAACAAAGACTAGGTAGTCAGAACTTCAAAAGATTACTGTTAATTAAAGAAAACCAGATATTTCTATGTACAGGAAGAGGCAAGCCTCTGGGCTCTTTGAAATCATTCCTTTGATATGCACCTTAACTATCTAGGACCAGTATCCTGCTTCTCTCCATCCTGAGTCCCCTCAGGGTGCACAGTTGGGGGTGACTGCAGTGGCTGAAGGCTTGGCAGCAGGGCAGCCTGTTTGCCTCCATCCTGAGTTTCCTGCAGGACTCACCTTCTGGGGTGGTTGTAGTGGCTTGATGGATGCAACAGCCTTTGTTTACTGATATGGCAGGCAACATCTTTCATTTCACAACGTCAGTTCTTCACACCTTGATGAATTGCTTTAATGCAATCTCAATCAAATCCCAGGAAGCTATTCTATGGGTATCCATAAACTTATTATAAAATATAAAGACAAAGGCCTAGAATAGTCAACACAATAGTGAAGAAGAGGAACTAAGTTGGAGGAGTCACACTACCCAATATCAAGAATTATTATAAAGCTACAATAATGAAGACAACATGGAACTGGTGCAAGAATATAAGTGTAGAACAGAAATGAGTCCAGAACTAGACCAACATATAGTCAACCGATATTTCACAAAGAGGTAAGGACAATTAAAAGGACAAGGGACAGTCTTTTCAACAAATGGTGCTAAAACATATGCAAAAAGTGAACCTAGATACAGACCTTACATCCTTCACGAAAGTAACTCAAGATAAATCATAGATGCAAATGTGAAATGAAAATCTATAAAATTTCTGGAAGAAAACACAGAAAATCTGGGTGACTTTGGTTTGGCAGTGAGATTTTAGATGCAATACCAAAAGCATGATCAATGAAAAAAAGAGTAAAGTGAACTTCATTAAAATTAAAATCTACTCTGCTATAAATAAATACTTGACCAAGTAAATACATAGGAAAGAAAAGAAATATCTGTGAAGGAAAATTCCTGTAGTTTATGTAGCTCTATCTCCCTCAAGAGATAGAGCATAGCATAACTCCCTACATCTTAAGTGAGGACTGTACATAGTGACTTCCTTCCAAAGAAGGCAGTATGGAATGGGAGGTGGGGAAGGAGTAACTTTCAGTGAGAAAACCTAACAGACACAGCCAGATTGTCCAGGTTAGCGTCAGGTTGATAGTATGTATCCTTGATATGATGTTGTGAAAATGCACTTTATTTCTGTAGTGGTCCTCTCCCAAACCCATAACCCAGTGTAATCATGAGGAAAACATCATATACATTCTAACTGAAATAATGTTCTACAATAATACCTAACCAGTACTACTGAAAACAGTCAAGGTCATCAAAAACAAGGAAAAAGGCAGTGAAACTGGTACAGCCCGGAGGAGCCTACAACAGTCTACAACTAAATGTGATGTGGTCTTCTGGATGGAATCCTGGAACAGAGAAAGGACATGAGGCGATCATAATGTATGAATATTGGTTTATTAATTGTAATGAATATAACATACTAGTGTAAGATGTTAACAATAGGGAAAAATTGGTGAGAAGTATATGAGAATTTTCTGTACTGTTGTAATAGGGAAGAACAAATCTGACTCCATATCGGTACACTTGTTTTTGGTACAAGTTAATCACTAAAGGGATATTGCCTATATTAAAGTATACATAATGGCCCATCTCCTTGGACCCTGCCTCCTATTCGTGAGTGTTAAACTAAAATACCTTTGTTTAAGCTCACAGGATACATCCTCACCAGGCCCACCTATGAATGGCTGCAGGAAGGAAGAAATTAACACATCCCCTCCAGAGTCTGTCTGGAACCAAGAAATATTTTCAACAACATATCACCATTTTTTACTTGACCTCCTCACCTCCCCTTCTTTGTTCTACAAAAGAAACTAGCAAAGCCAGGCAAGGTGTTTTGTTGGGACACTAGTCCACCGTCTTCTCCATTTGCGAGTTTTCCAAATAGAGTTGCTATTCCTTGCCCCAATAACTTATTTCTCGATTTATTGGCCTGTTGTCTGGTGAGCAATAAGAGCTTGGACTCAGTAATACTATCTTCTCAATTTTTCTGTAAAATTAAGTGTTCTAAAAATAGTTTATTAGAAAATATTATTTTTAAGGAAAATCCAAGTAAGTAGAGAAGAAAGATCTCCAAGTGTTTGCTTCTTAGGAGTAGTATTCAATTGTTGGAAATGGCAGGATGGAATATGATGGCTTTCCTTTTTAAATTAGTAGTTTTCAAAAAAATTAATTGTGGATAGAATTTCCCTGCAAAAAAGAGAAGACAAGGGGGAAAGAGGAAGGAAGGAAGAAAGGGAGGGAGGAAAGAAGGAAGGAAGGAAGGAAGGATGGGAGGTAGATAAAAGTCTTAGGTTAACTAGCTCCAAATTACCCAGGTAATAATAGGTAAAACAGGGACTTAAACTCAATTCTTTCTGATGCTAAAGCCCACAGGATCAGTCACTTTTTTGCCTTTCATAAAAAGAGGACAAAATGGATAGAAGGACAGCAAGATGTCTCTTGCTTAACCGTAGTTAAAAGGTAACAAATTTCATTTCTCATTCCTTCAGCAAATTCATTGAAAATGTATTCAGTGCCAGATGTTACGCAGCTGAATAACTTATTATAGTCTAAAAGAGAAACTTGGAACTTGTTTCAAATGTTGCAAACAGTTAAGTCAATTTTACCTGCTTTGCCTTTTTTTTTTTTTTTTTAAATTATTATTTATTTATTTATTTATGGCTGTGTTGGGTCTTCGTTTCTGTGCGAGGGCTTTCTCTAGTTGCAGCAAGCGGGGGCCACTCTTCATCGCAGTGCGCGGGCCTCTCACTATCGCGGCCTCTCTTGTTGCGGAGCACAGGCTCCAGACGCGCAGGCTCAGCAATTGTGGCTCACGGGTCTAGTCGCTCCGCGGCATGTGGGATCTTCCCAGATCAGGGCTCGAACCCGTGTCCCCTGCATTGGCAGGCGGATTCTCAACCACTGCGCCACCGGGGAAGCCCTGCTTTGCCTTTTAATGTTCCTTAAGAGCCGATCTTCGTAACCTCTCTTATCATGTCTTCTCTGTGTTATCATTGGAGTTTGATTTGTAGGGCCAGATTCTGGGGTGCACCTTTAGTTTAAGTTGATAGGAAAAGGTTCAGCATCTTTATACAAAGCGAAATCCTGTTTGGGAAGCTTAGGAAAAAAATAAGCTCTGTTGGATTGGAGTGAGAAAGTTCTTACTGCAATGTGTAAAAGCTGCTTTGCACATCATTTTATTCACTTCTTAATCAGTGGAGAATAATATATTATTGTTAGGTCAGGGCATAGTGCTTTTCTTCTTCAATGTTTTGTATTACCCATGTAGCTAATAGAAGGAGAATGGGTGGAGTCATTTTCCCCTCCCCCCCCCCTTTTTAATGGTAGCCCAGAGGGATGAGGCTAATTTTCTGTGTAATTATTTTAAGATTGAGTTAGAGAATTTTTTTTTCTTGATTCTTTTCTCCTGTTGTGTTTTCAATTGAGAAGGAACACAATCTTTTTAATGAATTGTGACTGTGTAGACTGGAAACATCTCTAAAGATTCAGACCTAACCCCTGGGGTTAGTTTGGCTGTATTTTTTTAGAGCCCAGTCTGGGTTTTCATGAGGCCATGTGCGTTTCCTCTGCAGTTATGTTAGGAAGGGGGAAATGTCTTTGCTATGAAGATTCATAAAAATGACTGGGAGAACAAAACACTATTTATGAACAATAATTATTGTCTATAATATTATCTAACTATTATGAACAATAATTAGAAAATGATTACTCAAATTTATCCCTCTAACAACTAATGTAGGAAAACCACAAAAAGACTTTCTCCTTTTAAAATAGTTAATAATTGCCTTTCTTTATGGTTTCAACTGATGTAAAATGACATAAAAGCCACTCTTCTCTTCTAAATCACATTTCAAATGTTAAAACAACACCCAGACTGCAGCATATAAGCAAAGTTACAATTAAGTTACACATGGATTGTCTTTTTAATTTTAATTGACACATTCAATATATATCATTATTTATCCCTTTTAAAGTAAATTAATATTCTGTGAATTTGAGGGATTCTTTATATTAGGCCATAGTAATCAACATCATATTTTATTGCATTGTATCACATTATTTCACATGATTATTTAATGTTATAGAGAAAGCACCAGAATGAGAGTCAAATCATTGCTAGTTTCCCTAACATTAGCCAAATCACTTGGATAAGCTACATGATCTTTCAGAGTTTCAATGTTCTCAAATTTAAAATGGAAATAGTACATGCTCACTGTGCCTTCCAGGGTCATTATCAGTGACAAATAACGTGAAAAATTTTTGAAATTTGAAGATACCAATAATTTTTTAACAAAGATTATAATTAAACATTTGAATTATAGGCCATCACTACATTACAAAAGATTAAACCTTTGCAAGCAAAGATGTAAATGTATTAATTAAAAGATATATAAAGTTTTACAGGTCAATAAATTAATATTTTAAATATTAAGGCAAATTGAGGAAGTCATCAAATTAAAGACACATATGATTTTCTTCATTTAAAAGAAAACCAACATTTTGACTCAGTGTACCAAGCCCTGTAAACAGAACATGACTAATAAATTTATTATTCAGAAAATATTTAACTTGAGAATCATTTAATAAATAAGGATACATTATTAACATATATCAATTATGAATATTCTTTTAATGTTCTTGAAGATACTTGAAAACAATATGCATATTCCTGTATTTTAAATAACTTTTATATTTTTGTTTATATGATAATTCTTATTTCTACTTAGTGTATCTGAAAATTTAACCAATTTTAACATTTTTAATTACCATAAAAGACAATTAATACATTATATGTACTCAGTGTGGAGAAGATTCATTACATAGTTTCTGAATAAGTATTTCCAATACATTATTTATAAGTGTATTGCTTAAACTGCATTCTTATATTAATTCTGCAGCAAAATTCTCAGGTATAACTTCTTCCTCTGTGACCAGTATACTTTTTTCACTTGAGATGCTACAGTTAAACTTGATTCATTTCAGATTACACAATTCCAAATTTAAGAAAATTTAAATAAGAGGTTGTTAAAAGCTTATCCTTATTTATAAAACCACTTAAAAATAAAGAAAAGAAGTTTTACAAATAATATCTAGAATGATTATTTAAAATAACAAAATTAATTGTTTTGATTGACATAAAAGTAATTTGGAGGCAACTATGCATATGCTACAATATTGATATGCTAATTATGAATTATTACTTATCAAAATAAATTCCCTAAAGATGCACCACTGCTAAGTAACATGCAACTTTAAAGTTAGTTACAAGTCAGACCAGCCCTCCTCCAAATAGTCAAATTCAGGAAGAGTTAGTAATGTATCTTCCATCTGTGTTGTTAGGTTATAAAATTGTCAAAATCATATATATGCAATTTACATCTCATTTTTATTTCTATAATTTGCTTAGTGTAACAATAAGAGATAATCTTTGAAATGCAGTAATAGTATATAATCTGATACACACCCTAGTTCATCCCCTCACTATGGCAAAAATGAAATTCTTTACTAATAGTCCTGGAATCAACTTCATAATTTTTTCTAAATATGAAGCTGAATCCAGCCTCTGTACCCTGACACTGAATAAAATCTCAGAAACAAAGTTTTGGGTGAAGTAGAAAAGAAAGGCAAAGGAGGTCACAGCAGGCTAATGCCCTCAAAACTGTGTGTCCCGACCTGGAGTGGGTAGTGAGGAGTTTTTTGTTTTTTTTAATAAATCACATTAGGATTTTTTTTTTTTTTTTTTTTTTTTTAATGGCTGTGTTGGGTCATCGTTTCTGTGCGAGGGCTTTCTCTAGTTGCGGCAAGTGGGGGCCACTCTTCATCGCGGTGCGCGGGCCTCTCACTATCGTGGCCTCTCTTGTTGCGGAGCACAGGCTCCAGACGCGCAGGCTCAGTAATTGTGGCTCACGGGCCTAGTCGCTCCGCGGCATGTGGGATCTTCCCAGACCAGGGCTCGAACCCGTGTCCCCTGCATTGGCAGGCAGATTCTCAACCACTGCGCCACCAGGGAAGCCCGATGAGTTTTATATTAATGGTTCAAAGAGGAGGGCATGAACAGCTCGTGGACATTCTGACTGATCAGTGGTGAGGTAATTGGGAGTCAGTATCATCAACCTTCTGGTTCCAACTGGTCTTGGGTCTACATGCTTGTGGGCAGCATACAGTTAACTTCTCCCACCTGGTGAGGGTTTCAGTATCTGCAAAACAGTTCAAAGATATTACTATGTATATCCCTTGGTGGGAAATCAGGACCTTACCCCCAGGCTGCATTGTTATTTCTCTTGACTGTCCCTCCCTTGTCTCCACATCCCCTCCCTTACCTAATTAGCAACTGCTTGAACCTGCCCATTGGAACTCAGGGAAGGTCATGGAGGCTGAATGAAGTCTATTTCCTGTAATCAAGAAATGGGGGACACAGAAAAGTTTCTGTGCCCAGGAGCCCCATAGGGTCCTGCTCAGTTTCAAATACAATAAAACATTTTGTCATCCTTGCTTTGTAACTGAACCCAATACTTTTAATTTACATTCTCTCATTGGAGTCTTCATTAAACTAGTGCTCATGGGAAAACAAACTTGAGATTTTAGAGTTTTTAGAAGATCACAATGTTTTTCCAGATGGATCCCTAAATGTTTTAATGTTGTCAGATTATTCCAAGTCATGCTCTCAGTTTGGAAATTTAGAAATTTTATTGTATATTCAGAAGCTATATAGCCTAGAATGGCTGACTCCTTCAACTGAAATGCATAAAAAGCTATTGTATAAAATCAGAAGATCCACTTCAGTGAAAACGATAAGCAATAATTAGATCAGATATTTATTTGGGCCTAGAGAGGTCATCATTTTATTTCCCTCTCTATGTAATCCCGTGTAAGCCAGGTGATAGCTGATGGCTTAGAAATGATAAAAACAGAACAAAGAGATATTAGGTATAGTATTCAGATGTCTAACAACAACAAAATTACATACCTTGATGGAACCATCTTCAATATAGAGACCTAGCTGCCCCTAAAATGGGTCAGCTGGCCTACCAGGTATTCTTGGCCCTTAACAACACTGATGACACTGGTCTTTGTAATTTTTTTTCTCCTCTTTCATTCATTCTTGGTTCATCAAATAACCTTTTAGTTAATCATTTTTTCAATTAATTGAAATAAAATAGTTATTATAAGTTAACATTTACTTTAAATGCTTATAATGTGCTAGAAACCATTCTGAGCACTTTACAAGAGTGATTTCACTTAATCCTCTCAACAATTCTTCTAAAATTCAAAATTTTACAAATTAGGAAATGAAATTTTAATCAGTAAACTAACAAGATTAAATGGACATAGTTGGTAAGCAATGGATTTAGATCTCAATCCCAGGTGTGTTTGAATGTAAAGTGTAAAATTTTGACTCTCAGTAACTTTCCATTTCTTATGATAGGGCAATCTTGCTCTCATTTTTATCTGCATTTTTGGGAGTGGGGACATTTCTCAATTGTTTCTTAGTACAACCAACCTTTTTATTACAGAAGATAAAACTTAGTTTTAAAAATGTCAAATAACTTGCTGAAATTACTCAGCTAGTAGGGACTAGCAAGGGACTTGAATCTGGATCTTCCACATTTAAAAAAAAATTTTATTTTATTATTATTATTTGTATACAGCAGGTTCTTATTAGTTATCTATTTTATATATATTAGTGTATATATGTCAGTCCCAATCTCCCAATTCATCTCACCACCACCACGACGGATCGTCCACATTTAAGGCTCATAATTGTTGCAGAGACAGTGTCCCTTTGGTAACCACTGGGCTCCTATGTGTGTACAAAATTCACTGACTGACTAAGCAAGAGATCTCTTTGGAGCAGTTATTTCTTTGAGGAGTAGTGCTGGTTAAGCTCTCTGTATACAATCTGAAGAGTCTCATCATCGTTAAAAGCACGTTGCAAGTCAGTTTAGGATACACATTTTTCTTCAGTTCATTTACACCTTAGTTTCAAGCAGACATGGCCACAAATAAACCTATCAGAACTCTCATTTAACATTCTGGGTATTCTTTTCTTTGGAATCACTTATTCCTGCAGCCTCTCAATTATCACTGGGGCCTCTGGAGATTTCCATTTTGGGAAAATTAACCTTTTTCCTCCCACCACAGTTCTTCAAAGCCACCCGCTACTGTTGCAATCTAAATGACTCAGGAATGAAAAACTGGAGCCACGGTGGGAGAAAAGATTCTCTGTGAGGTCCAAGCCTTTCTCTCTCAGCCGTAAGAAAAAAAGGTAACTAGTGTCAAGTACAACTGAATTTGCCTTGAAAAATGTTTCAGGCAATCATGCAGTGGATTATAACATATTATATAAGATGATCTCTATATTTTTCTTTTTTTCAACAAAGAGGAAACAAAATTGTATGCGTACATGTGTATGTTTGTGCTGTCTGTATAGTAATTCTAACGTTGGATAAAACTACTTACAGCATTTATTCCGATTAAATTGACTGTGAAATCAAGGAAGATTATAATCCGGGCAAAGTGAGGCAGATGTGCACTAAGTCACTCTACTCAATTCCAGTAAGGAAAACTAGTTAAAATCATATTTTTTAGGCCCTGAAAAGCTAAGAAAATATATTGATTCCTTATTAACAAAAGTTCTTCAGCACCTAACGTAGTGTTCATAAGTAAGTGTAAGATGAATAAACAGATGAATGAAAAGGTCACAGACAATTTGTCAATATCCTTTAAGAAAAAGCACAATGAAGAAGACACAACTGTCATGTAAAGTGTTAAACTTTATCACTATTTTTATCCAATTCTAAGGACCCAAATTATTTTAGAAAAGAGCTGAGCGTAATTTCAAAAATAAAACCTTTATAAAATTGTTTTTAAGACACTAGGCCTAGCTGTTCCTCTATTCCCACAATGTTGGTTAAATTATAAAGTATTTCCAATTTTTAGTTGACTTTCCACTTTTTAAAAATAAACAATTCAATAAAATTTTTGTTATAACCTAAAATAGTCACAGCCCCTTAGAGTTCAAAGTAAGGGAAATTGTCCTATCATATTTGCAGTACCCTTTTTCTTATATGAGTAATAGAAAGATAAACCACATTGCTTCGAATTCCTGTGAAGTGGTTCTAGTGTATCACATATCATTCCACGGTATACTGAGTATGTGAACTCTTCTGCCTTGATAATCCTGTGTTTACTACCATTTAAGGCATTTTGTAAGTCTTAGAGATGCACTCTGCATTCTGCTTTTGAGTCTTCTCCAACTGTAGGTGTGTAAAAGTTTAAAACATGATTTATAATCAAACATGGCTCAAAATACTTTTTTTTTTTTTTACAAACAGGACCTCGTAAATCTTCACAGCAATTTAAAAATAAGTTTATTTTTATTTTATAGATGAGGATACAGATAGAGCATAACTGCTCAATAAATCATTACTAAATGGATAAAGAAAGCTCAAAACGCCACTTTTCCAAGGTCACGTAGAAAATGAATTATTATTTTCATGTTCTAGCTTGGGAACTGGCCCATCCTACTGTTTGTGGTCCCTTGGAGTACTGGGAAAACTTGCACAAAGCACAACATATCTGCCTTGTGAAAGGAATGTTCTCAAGTTTCACTTGTGAGACAGCAATTTTGCATAAGGGCTTGGACGGCTTTCATCTCACACAGGCATTAATAAATGATTTTTATTTACCTAGGTAGTTAATCTATTGCATCTCATTTTTTTCTTTTTATATTGTACTAAGTATCTGTAGTTTTTTTATATGTCTCTTCAATAAAACAGAGTAGAAGAGGACAATAGAATTTCTGAATCAACTTAATCTGATCTATTCTCTTAGAATAAGGGTCCCCAATGGTGGAGGCTCAATTGTAACATGGTGTTTCATGAATCAACATCTACTCCATTAGTTCCTCCCTAGCTTTATGTCATTTATAGACATTTCTCCAAAGAAGACATACAGATGGCCAACAAAAACATGAAAAGATGCTCAACTTCAGGAATTCCCTGGTGGCGCAATGTTTAAGAATCCACCTGCCAATGCAGGGGACAAGGGTTCGATCCCTGGTCCAGGAAGATCCCACATGCCAAGGAGCAACTAAGCCCGTGCGCCACAGCTACTGAGCCTGTGCTCTAGAACCCGCAAGCCACAACTACTGAGCCCGCATGCCACAACTACTGAAGCCCGCATGCCTAGAGCCTGTGCCCTGCAACAAGAGAAGTCACCGCAATGAGAAGCCTGTGCATCGCAGTGAAGAGTAGCCCCCATTCGCCGCTGCTAGAGAAAGCCTGTGTGCAGCAATGAAGACACAACACAGCCAAAAGTAATAAATAAAATAAATAGCTTTATAAAAAAAAAAAAAGAAAGATGCTCAACGTCACTAATTATTAGAGAAATGCAAATCAAAACTACAAAGAGGTATCATCTCACACCAGTCAGAATGGCCATCATCAAAAAATCTACAAGCAATGAATGCTGGAGAGGATATCTGAGATCTGTGAACTTGGGGAGTCACTTGACTTCACTGTATTTGCTTCTTTTTCTATAAAATAAGAAAAATCTTTTCAGTTTCACAAGGTTGTTGTGAAAACAAATAAAAAAAAGTGGTTTGAATTGGACAGTGTTGTGAAAAAAACAAAGCTATTTACTGCTTAATTCTACCTAGTCAAGCTTTCAATAAACTGTACACATATGAATTAAATAGATGATTATTTAATGGCTGCATACATACATAAGCAAAAGAACCAGCTTTTTACTCACAACCTACAGATAATTTATGTAACACAAATTTATTGATAAGATACTGTTGTTGACATATTAATGTCCCCCAAAGATGTCATGTCTAATCCATCAAATACATGAATATGTTAGCTTACATGGTAAAGAAGAACTTTGCAGATGTGACCAACTTAATAATTTTGTGATGGGAAGATTATTCTGGGGGGCCCAATATAATCACAAGAGACCTAATAAGAGACAGGCAAGAGGAACAGAGTTGAAGAAGGAAGTGTGATAAAGGAAGCAGATGTAGGAATGGTGAGAGGAGGGGGCCAGGAACCAAGGAATGTGGGCAAACTCTAGAAGCTGGGAAAGGCAAGGAAACAAATTCTCTCCTAGAGAAACAGGGGAAATTCTTCTCCCTCAGAAGAAATGCAGCCCTTGATTTAGGACTTCTGATCTCCGGAACTGTTAGATAATAAATCTCTGTTGTTAGAAGTGTAAGATAATAAGTTTGTGTTGTTTTGAGCCACCAAATTTGTGATAATTTGTTACTTCAGCTATAGGAAACTAATATAGATTCTATGCGCTGAGCCCCATTCTAAGTGATGGAAATATGCAGATGAACGAAATGGAGAAATAAGCCGAATATTGCGCTCTACATTTTACATAAATTCAAGTCATTTTTTACAACTGTACAGGTAGGTATAATAAGCCCCTTCTTTATCGATGAGGAAACTGGAAGCCAGAGTAATGTGTCTGTTGTCACACAACTAAGAGGTGAATTTCCTGTCTTTAGAGCCTGTGTCCTTTACACTCATTGTATTACCTCCTCCAAATAACCTGAAGGTACATGTCAGCGTAATATAGGTTATGCATCAAAGATTCATTTGCTGAGCTATGGCTTGTTTTGCCACTTGGGGGGAGATATGGGAGAAGAAAGCAAGTAAGGCGAAGAGGCTTAATTTGTAGAGATTCATTAGAAGAGTTGGAATTGAACTCACATAACTCAAGATGAGTCTGCATACCCAAGCCTACTAAAAAAAAGTAAAAGTTTTTCTTTAACTCGAACTTATTTTTAGTAATTGCTCCATAGACATTAATTTCAGATTTTTATTTGTAAATGTTTTTGTGAAACTTTTTATTTATAATTTGAAAGACCAAAATAAAACAGAAATGATGTCATTATATCATTTCCCTTAACACACTTATCTGACTTTTTAAACAATAGAATGGATTGAAAAGGAAGGCTAAAAATATATTTTTAACAAAAATGTTTATGGATAAAATTTATTAATACATTCCCACTTGTGCTGAATATTTTGAGAGTTTTGGTCAAAAGCAAGTTGAAGAACCCCGAGATCCACAGACGTTGCTTCTAGCCCGGAGCTCATCTTATTTATTTATTTGTTTTCACTAATTGGAAATCACATTTCTTAGAAATGAAAACAAAAAGTATCCTTTTATAAAGAATGCCTTGCCTGAAGATTTTTCAACGAGGGTGAAAACAGTTGCAAGCCCATTAGTAGTTTTCCCTAAAATAATTTATTTTAAAAAGTCATTAGCTTACTAGAAAAAAACTGATAGAGGGCCTTTAAGATTTCTACTTTAAATTTCAGGGATTTACCTCATTAAAAATCAATTGCAGAACCAAAAGCCTCATGCATGTGTATGTGTGTGAGGGGGTGAGAGAAAGGGAAGTATGGATGTAAAAATCTTGCCCAGTTTTATTTAAATATTTCTGAAAATAAAAATCATCTTAAATGACATTAAGAAAAACTTCTTCTTTGAGATGTTTACATTTTTTTCTAGTAGAAAATATAGTGCTACTTCTGGACATGTCATTATTATGTCTCATAACCAGGTTAGAAATTTCACTTTCTGATAATTTCCTTATAAATTAAGCCTTAAAATTGTCTCCATTATTTCTACTACTCTGCTGCAAATTTAGCAGTGAGTGAGTTTAATAAATTGTAAACATTACCCAACAATGTATAAGTCATGGAGAGAAAATAAATATATGCTGACTCTGCTGGTTTTTCATTCTAAGAAAAAGAAAAGAATTGGCTGAAAATAGAAACCTAAGAATCTTGGAAAAGGATGATAATAACATACTTAGCACTTTTCTAAGTAATTCTTTTTCCATTATCTTAAGCTATTTAAAAACCTTTGTGCTTGATAACCTGAGCTCCATAAGAGGTACTATCTGGAGGATAGTGAAGGAGTTGACATATTTGTTTCTTCCCTCGTTGGAGACTTTATGAGCTATGTTGCAATCAACTGCTGTTACTTCCAAAGACTTCATATATCAGAGGACAATGACCACAAGGCCAAGGTCATCCTTGAAGTTAGACGAAGGAAATGGCCCCAATAATATAATGATATCTACAATTATTTAAGGGGAACAAAGGTAAGGTGTGAGAATAATTTTGTCTTCTTTTGTAGCTAGTGAAGGAGTTTCTTCATTTATGAAAGGAGGGAATCTACTCCATGTCTTAGAATACATATCTTAGGCATTGTCATTGTTCCTTTCTTCTCTCGGCTATTTCTTCTGAACTTATCTTTTACCATGGGCTTTTAGATTTGCAAGGTGCCATGGAAGAAATTACTTTCTTCTTTAGGTTCAAAAGCAATAGTCAGGCTTGTAGTGCACACAAGTCAAAAATTTGTCATATGTTCAAAGGCACTTGTAGAATCTCAGAGCTATAATTTTAAAAATAATAAAAATAATAAATGATGCTTCCATAATATTGGAGGGTCAGATCTCTAAGGAACTTAGGCTATGGAGAATAGATAGGTGATAGATAGATTAGATAGGTAGATATTCTGATATAGCATTGTCCCAATAATAGCTAAGAGCATAGTTGAGGATTTCTGAGAATTTCTTTACTGCCTATATTGTTTTCAGGTCCCTTATAATTCAATGATCATTTTCAAGAAAACTACCCAAATAATCTAATATTAGGTGAATTCCAATAGGGCACCCAGGAATTCTTTCCACTCATTCTTCAAAAAAACTTTTTGAAGTAATTATCACCCAAATACATACGGAGAGAAAACTAGGGAGTGTAAGTGACTTATCCAAATTTAGCTAGGAAGTGGAAAAGTGGAAATACCAACAAAGACTTTTGATTTTTATGGCAAAATGTCTTTACAGTGTTTCTTGTCTTTTTAATTATTTGAATGCTTTTAACAAAAACAATGTAGCAGTAGATGTTGAAGTCCCATAAGCAGAAATAGAATGAGGCACCTTTAAAAGTTATAAATTTTTTTACAAATACATTATTATACAAATTCTTATGAGGTAGACTCTCCAACTATATTGTCTTTAGATTTAGACGTCAATGATACTATTTTTTTCCTACCTTAATGTGAGTGATAAATCTCTTTGTTCTGTTGAGTTTTTCATTTAGTATCCTTCTTAATGTAAATTTGGAAAAAAAAAACTTTTAAAAGATAAAAACCCAAAGGAACAAAATCTAGAGTGACCGTGTCTGCAATGTGGGAATGTCCTGAATTTTAATGGGACGGGGAAACTATTTCTATCTTTTAAGTTATGTGAGCATATTCAGTTAAGAATACATTTCAATCCATTAGTATGTTATATGATTTCAGTATTGTCCTCACACAAAAACAGGGACATTAATGAAAAGAAAAATAATTAGCTCTGTGTTAATAAGATCATGGGGTGGTACTGTCAAATATCTGTTAGAGATGTATCCCATACATAAAGTCCTAAGAAAGAACTTAGTCTCTGGCCCTAGCATAGTTGTATGGTCCTTCAGCTAACATGTGAGAAATGGGTTAAGGTCCTACATCTTCTAAATTTATATTCCAGAAGCTAGCATCACTGGCCCTCCAAGTAGGCTATACAAGGAAGTTTCCAAGGAATGCAGCAACAATTCATAGCTACCTTAATGAGATATCTCTGTTGAGGGAGTGGGTTGAAAAGGTCAAGAAAAACCCCTTTTTGAATTTTTGCTGAAATGGTATAATTAATCAAATCAATGAAAGAAATCATTGAAAATCCATATTATTTTCTAATAGGTAGAAAAATCCAATCAACTAATAGGAATATACTGAGTTCCCACTTGATGTTTAATATGGACATATGGATCAAGATATTTTCTGCCATTTTCACTTGTTCTTGAACCATATTTTGCTGATTCCTAAGAAGAATGGAATACTAAGCAATGAAATAAAAGTCAGGCAAATTTCGATTGGGGTTTAGGGCAGTTAAGAATTCTGAGGCTCTGTACAATCTTACCAAAAAATTATGTGGTAATTTCTAATCGTTATCCAAGGCAATAGTTCAGGTTCAGAGAATTCTGAACAGCAATACGAAGAAATAGGGAAGAGGTACAACAGTACATAGGTCAGAAAGAACAATGAATATAAAATAACTAATTCAAAAATTTCTTTACAGATAGATCTGGTTTCATTAGTTAAGAATCTTACATTTAATAGATGATCATTAAATTCACTGCTGAGACAAAAATACCCTTTTAAATGTGCAAATCTTTTATCTCTTCATTTTTAAAATGATGGAAATAATTTAATTTGTTTTTAGACAGCTCTCAGTCCTAAGACAAGAGGAAAAACCTGGAAGTTAGACTGTTTGTGTTTGGTTAATATATGTGTTTAATATGCTAAAGAAATCTAATCTTGCTTCAATATTTGCAGAAAAATATGCCATTTATCAAAAACTCTTGGGCAGTCATTTTACTGCAAGTGTTCTTTGATTAACAAATAGATTCATTCAGCAAATATTTATGGAGCATCTTCTGAGCTCCAGGCAATGAAACAGATACAAGAGATTCAGAAATGAATAGGATAAACTGCATCTTTTTGAGGAATTCATAATCCTGTGTGAGATATATACATTGAGAACACTGCAATACAAATGCCACTCATGTAACAGAATTTAGTACAAAGTTTTATAGGTACACTAAAGAGGAAGTGATAAACTATGACAGAAAAAGTTGGAAAAAAATCTTTACAAAGACATTTACATTTCCAGTGGGTATAAAGGGACAGTAGATAATTTAAACATAAAGAAGTAGCTGAAATTCCATTAAAAACTTATCTTTCAGTACTGACCTTCCCCATGTCCAGGGAGGGGGTAAGGGTGGGGACAATGAAATACAAAGAGGAGAGGACAAACAAACAGGGTATACTCGTGACATTCGGGAGCACCAACATTAACGGAAACAAAGCCAGATTTGGATAGGGTCCTCAGAAAATTAGTCCCGGATGTACTGGGACAGAGTGGGTCACCTCCTCCCACTACGTCCCTGTGCTTTCCCGTCCTCTGCTCCAGGTATCAAACCAAGCACTCTTTTTTCCAAGATGCCCTGCTGGCCCAGGTGTCCAGGAGCCCATAGGTCTGGCCTCTGTGACATTTTGAATGCCTCCTCACTAAGAACAGCAGTTAACAGTAAGCTTTTGTTCATGGTTTT
Source organism: Balaenoptera musculus (assembly GCF_009873245.2). Classification (NCBI taxonomy): domain Eukaryota; kingdom Metazoa; phylum Chordata; class Mammalia; order Artiodactyla; family Balaenopteridae; genus Balaenoptera; species Balaenoptera musculus. The sequence goes on along the minus strand of NC_045789.1, from coordinate 85,871,785 downwards.
AATTCCTTGGTAAAGTAAATTAGGCAATGCCAAAAGTTGTGAGTTTGGTCCTTGGAGAAAATGTGGGCCTTACAAGATAGGAGAGTAAATTTTGGAGGGTTTTACTGAAGAAATAAAACATACCTTTTGTATCTTTCTTCCCTGGAGCCCTTCATTTTCATAACTGTGTTCCTGTTGGCTTAATTAAACGTAAAAAAGTAAGATGTTGAGTCCACCTGCCTTGGAGCAGACCCAGGTCTGAACTTTTTCAAATCCTTGATACATTTAACTTGAAGGATTTGAAACATGCAATCATAGGTTACATAGTTCAGTCTTATGTCCTACTGGATTAAGTTTTTTTTTTTAACGTTTGAAAGCATAGTTTTATGGTAGTCCTTTTAGGAAGAATCCATTATTATCTAAAATTATTAGCAAAGTTAAATGTATTTTACATAACAAAGTTTTTAGAATGTTGAGAATTAATTGAAAATAGAGTGATGAATAAATGTTTAGGCTGAGATAATTTATTTCAATAAATTTCAAAAGCCTTGTCTTGAAATACTGTTAGTAAACTTCTGTGATTTTTTTCTCTTTAAGTTTGTTTTGCTGAGAGCATAGTTATTTGCTTTTATTGTAAAACAATAATAATAACAATAAAAAGCAAACTCTCAAAAAAAAACTTATCTTGGAACAGGTTCAAGTAAAGTCAGTCCATTGGATATTTGCGTGTGATTCCTTTTATAAAATAAAATACCAATATCAACACAAAATTTTATCTTAGTGATACTGTAAGTAAGGTAAAAAAGTACTGTGTTTAATAAAATTTTAGAAAATCATTATGTAACATTAGGGTTTACCTATGTCTGTTTACACAACAATGTTTCAGGGCAAAGGAAGAAATGATAGGAGTGTAATATTCTGCTTCCCTTACACCAGTGTTTCTCACTGGTATAGTTCTTGACATTTTAGGAAGGAAAATTGTGTTTTGTGAGATACTTAATATCCACGAGCCATAGGCACTATATACAGGTCATACATTTCAGTTATTTTAACAACTAAAATACTCTTTCACATTTCCAAGTACATCAGGTGAGCATGGAATGTGGATGCTTACAGCATCTGGTTGAACAAACAAGGCATCCATCAACATGATTTGATAGAAACATGGGTTGAAATAACAACTCCATGTTGCCTACTCTCTAGAAGAAAAATCATTGAAATGGAAAATCTCAAGAAACTTCAAAATTTCAAAAAGTTCGATTTTTTAAGTTTGCCTAGTGTATGTGTGGTAAGACTATACTTCTGAAGGCCTAAATATCACTTAGCATCTTTTCACCAGGGGTTGCCTAAGAGACAAAACATTAGCAGGAGAAGGATATGGAGCAAGGGGAATAGGTAGAGGAAGAGGAGAAACTGATCACCACTTACTTCTAGAAAACAATCGAAACTAATCTCATTGTACCTTCCATCCTAACTTATCTTAGTCAAGGCCATGAGTCATAAGTAGACTTTATAAATAACCCTCTTTACACGTATTTTAATCCCATATGGCTTTGTATCTATCCTAATTTTACCCATTGTCCCACCTCCCTGACCTCCTTGTAGGAATTTCATCCATGACTCTATCAATTTTTCACTGCTTGTGGCTTCAGTGAAATTATTGCATGCCTCCTCACATGACATATTTCAGAGTCCATCTCTGTAAATATCCTCTTGCACATATTTTCAGCTCCCTTTCTCCTTTGTCATTCTCCATTATACTAGTCTAACATAACCAAAACCCCCATCACTCCTGGCAAGAGAATATAGCTGGAAAAAATATACATTTCACGATAAATCACTACTAGGTCTCCATTATTACCTAAAAACCCTACTCAACCATTCCCCAAAAGAACCATATCTCTCCTCTTATCAAACTATTAATGCTTCTCCCTATCACTCTAAGAAAATAGAAAGGATCACATTAGAACAACTTCATCATACTAGTACCACATCTCTCAGCTTGCATTAATCTCTAGAACTTTTTTTTACTTTCTCCATAAAATGAAAGTTTTTGCTTGCTTTAATCTAAATCTAATACCTCTATTTGTATCTTGGATCTCACTGTCTCAACATTCAAAGGGTTGTATCTTCAATTATCCCCTTTATTGCCTCCATCAATTTCCCCCTTTTGTTACATTATACCCATGAGAACACACATATACCTTGATATCTTCAATTTTAATAAAATGCTCTTTCTTTACCCGTGTCCCGTCAGCTTACCAACTAACGTGTTTTTTATCTAAGCCTCATTGTTATTTTTTCCAGTGGTTGCTCTTGTGATTGTAATTTGTCTTTAATCTACCAAGTCTACCTTCATGTAATTACACTCTGAGGAAAAATAGGACAAAATATATATTAGGAAAAATAATAGTTGAGAAATTGCAAAATTTCTGCATTAACCATAATCCATAGATCCAGGAAGCTTATAGAATCATAAAGAGGGGGAAAACTACAAAGAAAAAACTTACTTAGATACATTATAGTCAAACTTATGAAAACCAAAGATAAAAAGAAAATGTTAAAAGCAACGAGAAACAGAAACACATATTACATGCAGTCTCGTGAACAATAATGTGTGTGATGGCTGTCTTCTCACCTTAAAGAATGGAGGCTGAATGACAATGGAATAAAATCTTTAAAGTGCTAAGAGAAAAACATAACCAAAAACCACCTGTCAATCTAAAATTCTATATCCGAATAAAATAAAATATCATTCAAAATAAAAGTCAGATAGATACACTTTTGGATACATAAAGGCCAAGATAATTCAGTTCCAATAGACCTGCACAATGAGAAATGGTCAAAGACTTTTTTTTCATTTGGAAAAATATGGCTCCACTTACATATACAGCAGACAACTTGATATTGTCCTACAGCTCTCACGTTCTGTTCTTTTATGCCACTCTCTTTTTTCTCTTCATGCTTCAGCTTAAATACTTTCTACTTACCTCTCTTCAAGTTCATTCACTTTTTCCCCTTATGTTCAGTTTGTTCATTAGTTTAATGAATTGTTCATGTGTGATTATTTATCTATCTATCCATCTGTCTATATTCTCTATTTATATATATGTTTATACACATATATCTCTGCATATGTATAGATCTATATCTACATCTACATTTACATGTATTCTTACCTCAGTATTTTTCCTAGCATTTTCTTTTGATTCTGTTTTGTAGATTCCATGTCTCTGTTAAAATTTCCCATCATTTTACACCTGTTCTCCATATTTTCCATGAAGCCCATAAGTTTCAAGTTCCTGTCTGATAATTCCAGCATCTTTACCTCTGGGTTTGTCTTTATTAACTGTTTCTTCTTTTGAATATGGATTACATTTACTTGGTTGTTTGAGTGTTGTATAATTTTTTTGTAGAAGCTCTCTCTCTGCTAAACAGTCTAACCACCCAGTTTTAGAATTGCTGTAAGGTTCTGTTTGCTCTTTAGATTTGCCTAAATTTTTCTACAGCTCAGGAAATTTCTTTCTATGCTTCTGACCTTCCTCCAGCATTCAGAATATGAGTACCTTACTCTCTGCAGTGCCAGAGAAGATGTTTCTTACTTTTCACGTCCAACCTTCCGCCTTCTGCAGATGAAAGCCAGCAATCTCTCAGATTTCTTTCAATTCTCCTGCCCACTGCCCTCTCAGTCTTTGGTTCCTGAGAGACCAAGTTGTTTTGTATCTCAGCTTTTCTTACCTGATTTTGGTTTATTGCACTTAGGTAACTAAAGTAGATCCATGGGAAAAAAAACAAACAAACAAACACAAAGAGTGGGTGAAATTTATCCTGTGCCTGGGATATCTTGGAATTCTATTCTGCCATCCAAGTGTATACCCAGACATTAATGATTTATTAACACTTAGTTTCACTTTTTCTTATTCCGGTCTTTGACATGTTCATTATTTTCTAGCCACCCTATCATTTTTCCAAGGATAAAAACAGCTCAGAGTCTCCTTCTTCTATAAATGGCTTGTGTTTCTCTGAAATTTAGTTCAGTTAGGTTTCCTTGAATCTTCAGCTTTCTGGTAAACTTAAAATATATTGTTTTTTAGCTTATGTGGTTGTTTTTTTGTTGTGAGTGTGAAGACTATAGTCTCTCACAATGTTTTAAGTTCTAACTAGAAGCAGACATTCTCTTATTTGCTATTATTTTAGATTCAGACTCCCATCCATTTCTCTATAGATTGCATTTGAAAGTCTAACGTAAATAATTTGGAGATGGCCTTTTGCATCTATCTCATCCAGAGAGAAAGTATGAGGATTTAGGGCTAGAATATCTGTAATAAATCCTATTAAATGTGACTTAATCATTAAAAAATCTTGAGTTACTGTATTTTTTCAATCAAGTCAGAATACTGATTAATACTACTTAAAAAAAATAGTTTCAACAGACTTTCTTATGACTTACAGATTAGAAGTGAAAACGAACTAGAGTTCATGAGAACTCTTTATAAACTTTAAAGAAGTATAGACCTGCTGATTTTTATAACCATTAAGAAATAATACTTTTTGAATCAATAATGGTTCTAAGATTATACCTTAGATGCTTCCAGTTTGTAAAAAAAATCACACATTAACAACTGCCATCAGTTCTGGTGCGTATCACTGACAACTTCTTAAATTCTTCATGCTCTGTGACAGGATATGATTTTTTCCCTTGAGAAATATGCACAGTATAAATGCAAGTCAGCTGGTATTTCACATACCTAGGGAATATCTCTATTAACAACTTATTACTAATTCATTAGTCATTCAGAATTTCACACCTACTTCTTGACTAAAATATATATGTAAATATTTAATGTCAACCCAGAGAAATTCGTTCAAAGTCTACAAATCTAAGTCAAATATTATTTAAATTACAAATTTTCAGTTAGAGATAAGATGGACATGAAATGGGCAGGAAATGGAAATGTAAGAGATAAATTTCATGTTAGTACATTTTAAAAATGTGTTTGATTCCAAAATATGAGTTTAAAATTTTTTCTGTTTTAATATCTACCATAATTTATTTATAGTTCTAGTTCAATTATCCTTTCTTTGCAACTTAGGACATTTAACATTTGCATAGCAATATTATTTCTTGGTAGGAGCTGCATGAATTTTAGGTTACTTTAGATTGTTAATGAGATCTAATAATAATATCTCTGATGCCATCAATTTTCAACTATCCAAGTAAATGTTAACAGGGTTAACATGGGTAATTGGAATCCATACATATATGCACAATTTCTCTAAATATTTTTTTGCTTGCTTGCTTGCTTGCTTCAAATAATAGCTTCAAGGAAAAGAGAAATGATTGACCTAAATAATGTCTCCTTTCTCTTTCATCTTCAGTAAAGATGCTAATGAGAACTGTGGTTGGTCGGGGGGTGCTAAAATAGAGTCAGGAAAGAAGCACGAGCCAACTAGAGTGGCAGCTGGAAAAAGATATGAACCGAGACACGTTTAAATTGGAGTTGAATGCGGAAATTACAAAAATGTTCGTGAAACCCCATCTGTGTAAAACATAAAGATTTTCTGAGAGATGCAAAGAAAAAAAAAAGGAACATGTGAAATGCATGCAGTGTATTTCAACATGCATTTAAGAAGCATTATTCTGCACAAAACATTGAGTATAATATGAAAGCACAATGATAATATCGGGCCTCAGGTATGGCCTATATGACTAATAAGTTACAATGATAAGTGTTATCATAGTTAAGAAAAAATCCATAAATGCTTATCTTATAGAAATAAGTGATTATCAAAGTAATCAAGGTATTAATAAATGTTTCCTTACCAGTATATCCAATATTAATTGTGAAAAAAATTCTTTTAGTAAGGATTACCAAATGGTTTCTCAGAAAGAAGAGATAATTAATGGCTAAGAGAACGAGAGAAGGAAGTATTTGCTACTTAACTTTTTTATACCATGATTATAGAATATTATCAAAAGTAGGAAGCAAAGGATGGGGAAAAAACAACCCTCTTCCAAAGTATAAAAAATATAGCTGAAAATGACAATAAAACTCAATGTGTCCATAGAAGTCATGTAATAATGACGAAACAAAATAAATACTTGGAAATAAAACACTTAGTAATGATATTTAATATTTTGTATTGTAACAAACTTTTAAAAACTACGTTTATTCTAAGTAATCAATTGTAGCTATCCTTTCTGAAAGGCATGCAATCTAGAAGGGAACATATCAATATGTCCGAGTTGATCTACTTTTATTTTTATATTTTGAATGGCAAAATAAAATGTCAAGTATGCCTCCAGCATGAGGAAAGAGACACGACATTTCAAGGCAAAGCAGATAGTTGTGATACCACAGTTAGTATTCTCTCCTTAACCAGCTCCATTTATATCGGCTCCATTAAGTTTAATATCCCACCTCATCTGCAGCCCAAACCTTCTGACCTCTGAGTGTATTGTTTGCATTTTCTCGGATAGGCTTGATGTTCTTTGCCTTCATTCATTGTTCTCTTTCTAAAATTTTAAGCTTTACAGTTAATTTTTAAATGTTAATGCCTCTGCTGCTTACTATTTCAGTTTCTGAACATCTGGATATGGGATGAGAAAATGTGTTTTACTCTATAAAAGGAAAATGGTATTCTTAAATATTCCTTTCTTTTCAAATATCATGAGCTTCATCATATTTCCAATTCTCATTTACTCAAGTCCAAAGTACTGCAAGTGTCCCCTTAGGACTATCTGTTTTGATCCCCCCTATTCTAAGTCATCTCATAAATTACAATTTCTTCATAAAGTTCTTTGATCATATTCCTTTTCTCCAATATCTCCACTGCCTTTCTCTCGTCTCCTTTCATTCTGCATTTGAGTCCACCCCCAATCTGTGAAAGAACAACATCTCCGGTCTCATCTTTTACTATTTTCTCACATGATTAATACAAATTATTTGTATCCTGTGTTTCCTTTTTCCACAGTGTGTGCTGCTCTTTTCTCACCATTAGTAGTATTTTTTATCTTGGTCTCTATTTATTGATATCTCATCCACTCTTTTAAGTTTAGCTGAGTACAGCTCTCTATAGACTCTCTGCAACCTTACAGGTACTTAACATGAAATGTATCTAAAACTTAATTTATTATTTTTTTAATACCCAGACCTACAGATCTCTCTATCTGTGATGTGTATACCTTGGTTATGGCATCATCAGAAAAAAAGCCATCCAGGAAATAAATCTGAAAACATCCTTGGCTTCCTTTCTCTTCTGTAAATCAATTCTGATGTGTCATTTGTATCATTTGAATATGTCCTTTCCACTACATTCCTTACAAATACTGTCTTAAGTCAGGTGCTTTACCAATTTTCACCAAGGTTTTATAGTAATAGTCAGGGCTGGCTGCTCCTCACCAATTTCATCCACTCAATAACCACTAGCATGGACATCTATATCTGGATGTCTCAGAATCAAATTATACTCAATATATTTCAAACTAAATTCACAACTCACCTCTCTCTCAAAAAATGGTGCCTTCTCAATTCCCTCCACTTTAAATGACATCCTAATCAAACTGGTTATGCAAGCCAGGGACCCTGGGGAGCAGTGTGCTGGCACCACCTCTTTCCTGACTTGTGAGAGTCAATGGTGCACATTTCTCCCAATTCCAAATCGGTGACATCATGCTGATATGTTGAAGTTCGCCTTAATGGGAATATTTATACCATGGAAATTGGCAAATCGTACAGTTTCAACACTTACTATTTTTATTTTTTATTTTTCTTTTTTATCAGGGAGCCAGTTTAACAGCACATCCCTGAGGGCATTCACCATGACAGTTATTCTCCTTTTCCAATTCATCTCAAATATGTCAGGGTTTTATAGATGTTTAACTTATGCCAGTTTATTTTTTTAATTCTATGTCCATTTATACTCAAGGTGTATCACTGAAATAATTTCCTCAAAATTTTTATCTTTTCTTCTTTGGAATACGCCTACAACACTGCTATTAAAGTGATCTTTCTGTAATGAAAATCTGATTATATAATTCTTCTATTTAACATTAACAGGAGCTCCAAAATACTGGAAAATAAAATACCAATCCCTACGCATGTTGTGGAGGCCAATTTGTACACTGTATGGTCTTTACTGATCTCTCTAAAACACTATCCTCCTGCTTGGTGTCAGGTATCCAAATGCTATGCCTGTAGAATTATTTTCTACTCCTCCCTCAGACTCAAGCAGTCTTCTCATGTCATTTCAAATGCTGTTCATTCTCATTTTAGTACCCATTTTGCAAGCTCAAAATGCCCTGCCTATCCAAAATCCAACTGTAAAATCTCATCTGGTAAACTATTCCAGATTTTTTCACTTATGCTCATTTCCATTTGTCCTATAAATAAAACTTCTATTACTACTAATGTAATGCTTTGTAACATGAAAGCACACACATTCACATTTTTAAATTCATTTTTGTATTCTTGGGTCCTGGTTTAACCTTGGTGACTATCTTACACGTAACAATAATCAACATGAAAAATGTCAGTCTAAATGACAGAGATCTCTTTTGCTCCTTTTTTCACTTCAAGTCAGGGGACATTTCCTGTGTGTCTTCTGTGTACCAAGAACTGTGAATATTGGTTTTAGATCCTTCATGATGTGTGTACTTGTAGCATTGTTATATGATTAAAAGGATTGATGTTTGTTGTGTGTGGGTGTGCAAGTAACTTTCTTCTAAGAATTATGGCAACAGGTTTGACCTGTAGACAATATTATTTAGTTTTAAAGATAGTGTCTAGGCTTGATAGGGCACATACTGTGCCAATGAATTTAGTAATTGTGGCTAACATATTCATTGCACTTACATCTATCTATCTATCTATCTATCTATCTATCTATCTATCTATCTATCTATCTATCTATCAATCATCTATCTAGTTTATATTACAAAGGAGAATTTTAACTGCTAAGTGCATATGTGTGTATTCATTTAGTTTCGTAGTATTATCATCCACTTTCTACAAGTGAATTAACTAGACAGAAATTAAGCAAACTTTACAACGTCACACAGGAAATAAATGGAGAAAACAGAATATAAACCTAGGCAGTTTGGCTCCAGAGTATCTGCTTTTAACTGCTATTTATTGATTCAGTTACTAATTGATAAAATATCCAGATATTTAGGAAAAAAGTGCAAAGATGGGTCTTCCTTTAAATTTTTAAATCACCTCAAACTTTTGTTTTCTGTATTGTAAACATAAAACCAATTTTTTAGTGGGATTAAAGAAAGCATCGTGGTGCCTGAGTCAACTCTTTAGTATACCTCCTGATGGAAAAACAGGTGTTACTAAGGAGAAGCATGTGTGTGTAAGAGAGTATATTTATGGAACACATCAGAGATTAAACATAATTATTTTTTTCAGAGATTATATGAAATTGGGGGGGCATCAAACTTAAGCAAATAGTGTTTAATTATTTTAAATTAAACTTTGTTGAACAAGACAAAAAGGAAAAAAAAGGAAGAAGATAATTTTAACATATACCAATTATTTTCACTTTATGGAAGTCTAAATAAATTCAATTCTTTGGGAAAAAAATGTTTTTCTTTGTAGCTCAGTGCAGCACATTCTTAAATCAGAAATATTTTGTTCTGAAAATAGTGTTAGTAAGATATTTTAAATGCACTGTTTAAACATGTGGATTTTGCTGATTTTATATTTGAAGTAAGGCACAGCACACGCAAAATATTAATTGATTTACAGCTAGCTCAGTTGACTGTGATTTCATGGAGCGCAGATGTACTTACAGTAAGTGTTATGACCTCCCAGGGAAGAGTCCACAATATTGAGCAAAGCAGCACTGAGCAAAACAGCTACTGGAAAAATATTAACCAATTTCTGCCTAGCTTCTAATGTGTCTGAAGGGAGCTTTTGTTTTGTAGATTATCTTGCTGCTTTTGCTGTCATGTCGGATTTTAGCCAGGCTTATAATATTTTCCAATTATGGGGGAGAAAAAAAAGATGAATAAATGGGACTGTAAAATATTAAGATATGATCACAGACTAGGAAAGAGAAGCGAGGCAGGAGGCCAACCAAATCCCATTTATATACCATGTCAGTCTGCTCTTCCCTTATGTGCTTTACTACCAAATTCCTTTACTTTCTCTCTTCTCTCTTCACCATCCCTCAGCTGGCTGGGCTGAAAAGATAAGGACCCATTTCCTTAGGGGAATCAGTTCTTGTAACAGTTAATCAACCCGCTAAGTGCTGAAGCACCCAAGGTAAAGCGCCCGTAGATCTGGAAAGAACAACCTGCCTCACAAGAACCATGGTTTCCCAGAGACATTTGGAAGTTTATTGATTTCAAGAGAATTGAAATCTCGGACGTACGTGCTGTTTTCTCCGAGGATTTTATCAGAGCACTATGACCTTTTTGGCTCTGTGTCTCTTTGGGTAACAGAGAGTCATTGTCACGGTTTAAACATTGTGCTGGGAAAGCAAATATCACAGAGGAATTTTAAGAAATCTGAACTTCATCTCTTTTATGGAAATGTTCCCATTATTAATAGTAACAAACTTAGGTTGATAATTATCTCTTTTATCTTGTCTCTTCTCTGGTTTTTATGGCCCCAGAACATGTCTAACTCACCTTTATATCTCTTTAAGTCCTAAGAGGGTGTCGTCCTGCCTTTCGTAGGTTCTCAATATGGAAAGAAGATAGTTCTCTAAAATCCATGTGGCTTTTGAAATATTTCGATAAGAAGCACCAAAATACCAACTTAGAAATGTACTTAAAATCAACTTCTGGGGGCTTCCCTGGTGGCGCAGTGGTTGAGAGTCTGCCTGCCAATGCAGGGGACACGGGTTCAAGCCCTGGTCTGGGAAGATCCCACATGCCGCGGAGCAACTGGGCCCGTGAGCCACAACTACTGAGCCTGCGGGTCTGGAGTCTGTGCTCCGCAACAAGAGAGGCCACGATAGTGAGAGGCCCGCACACCGCGATGAAGAGTGGCCCCCGCTTGCCACAACTAGAGAAAGCCCTCGCACAGAAACGAAGACCCAACACAGCCAAAAATAAATAAATAAATAAATTAATTAATTAAAAAAAAGAAAATCAACTTCTGAATATTTTTAATTTGTTTTTTAAACTAATATCAAGCCCACATAACGTGTCTAGCATTCTTGATTACTTTCCTTAAAAAGTTATTTTTGCATTCGGACTACCTTGAAATATTCTTGCCAGTCTCAATATCATTTTAAAAAATGTTGTTGGCTGTGCGACTTGTGGGATCTTAGTTCCCCGAACAGGGATTGAACCCAGGCTCATGGCAGTGAAAGCCCAGAGCCTTAACCACAGGGCTGCCAGGGAATTCCCTCATTATCATTTTTAAAGTGAAGAAATGAAGTACCCAACAATTAAATGTTTTTAACGGTGAACAATAGAATTCAAACCCAGCAAATTGGAACCCAACATTAGAGTTTTTCCACTATACTATGCCTAGATCATTTTTTTTCAAATACTTAATTTTAAAAACCAACAATCATATCGAAGAAAGAATTCTGTTTTTTAAAATTTTCATTATATGCATATATATTTTAAATGTCAGAATAAGAAAAAATATTTGTGTGAATAATACAAGTGATGACAGGGGATATGGGACTTAAAATGGTTTTAAAGAATTTTGGGGTGTGTGAGTCATTCTAAAAGCATACCAGGTAGAAAGCAGGAAACTATAGTGAAAATTATTATCAAAAATCTGCTACCATTAGAGAATTTGTTGTGAGTGCTACCTTGCAAGTTTAAAGGTGTCAGGCCAAATTCTGATTTAGAGTAAGAAATACATGTTTGCTTACCTGTTTGATAATTGGTTAATTGAAATAAACTTTCTTGGCAATCTTAACTTAGGAAGAGACATGCCATATATTTTTGAGAATGTTTTAAGTTTATATTTTATAAATTTTAATTAATTTAAATCTGTTGAGTGGTTACATTTTTAATGTGCATCTTTATAGGCGTTTCTAGACATTGTAATGATATTTTGGCAAAACTTAACAAAGTTATCATTTGCGTGATCTAGAGGATTATTGTGAATGTATTTATAAATTAAAAAAAAATTGTCTCAGGGGTCGCACTGACTGCAGTTAGAAAGATGTGCTTTATTTTCAGAGCAAGCAGGCAAGAGGAATTTTTTTTTTCACACTATGGTTTATGATGTCCATTGGGTTGATCTTGACACAGATTCTCCAACCTCTGTCTCCTCTATTGTCTCTTCAATAGACAATGAGATAGATGGAATAGTTTAAGATAGGATAGATAGGATAGGCTAGGATGGGTAGAAAATAATAGGATAAACTAGACTGGAATAAAATAGAATAAAAATATAGAAGTAGAAGGTATCTAATAAGGAAGGTTAGCATTAGGTCCTTCACTCATGAAGGAAGATCGTAGTGGGGTAACACAGCATCTTGTAACAGTTCTAAAATGTAACAGTTCTAAAATGTTCACCTTTTGGATTAACAGGTGTAGTGTTCCCTCCAAATTCATGTCCCCCTATGATCTCAGAATATGACCTTATTTAGAAATAGAGTCTTTGCAGATGTAATAAAGGTTAGGATTGAGATGAAATCATACTGGCTTAGTGTGAGTCCTAAATCCAATGAGAATAACTTTATAAGACACAGAAAGGACACACAGAGACACAAGGAAGAAGGCCATATGATGCTGAAGGCAGAGATTAGAGTTATGTGGTCACAAGACAATAAAATGTCTGCCAATACCAGAAGTTACAAGAGGTAAAGAAAATTGCTTATCTATAGCCTTTAGAGGAAGTGTGGCCCTACTGAAAGCTTGATTTTGGACTTCTGGCCTCTTAACTTTTGAGAGAATGAATTTTTGTTGTTTTAAGCCACCAAGTTCTTGGTAATTTGATATGGCAGCCTTAGGCAACTAATAAACATATTTACACCATTTTTTGGTTTCCCTGTCCCTAACCTTAACCAATTATTCCTAACTTTAAAACCAAAATTTTTGTGTAAACTACTGAATCTGATCATATAAAATAAAATGTTTGTTTCTTACTATTAAATTTATTAGATTATATAAAGAAATCTTATACAATTTACATATTTTAATTTTTTAAAGTATTTTTAGCAAGAAAATATACTCAACCTGGTAGTTGTAAATTAATATTTTGGCTCTTGATCTTGAGGCAAATGAATTAAGTTTTGCACAAAGAAAACTACTGAGCACAAATCCTTGGCATAGACAAACCTTCATTCTCATATCATAAATACTCAACAACAAAAACAATAGCATAATAAATTACTTCTAGAGTGTTTTGCATATACCACTACTTAAATGTTTGTTGAAGGAAAGAAGGAAGGGAGAGAGGAAGGAAGAAACGTGAGTAAAAAATGAAGGAAAGAATAAAAGCTAAAAAGGAAGAAAGGATGTATTTTACGATCTATAAAAATACTTAGTGCATCTCCCCATTATAGGAAAATGATGCTGAGAGCTGGGCATAGAAAAAAATGTTAAAAAAAAAAAAACCTTATGGCAAGATTCTGCAGAGACCTTTTCCTGATTCTTTACCTTCTTAATTCTTTTTATCTCACTAGTGGGTCACAAGGAGATTTCAGGGAAGGTAATTGATCTTTTTTTGTTGTTCCTGGATTGACAGTGTCCATGGTAGGGAAGGATTTCTGAAAGAGAAAATATATATATTTTAGATTGACGTTGAAATATATAATAATAATAATAGTAATGATATATTTGTACAGTAGTTCATAATATCCTTAGTGCCTTTAAGGCATATGCACAGGAAATAACCTATGTAAAAATTTAGCACAATCTATTTGCTCAGGTAGCACCTACTCTGTCTCCTTTATTGCCTCTTTCATGTCAGTTCATTTCCTATTTTTGGAAGATGCTTGGGTGTGATTTTCTGCCTTTACATTATATTTCACTGAACTAACTCATATGGCTTAAACATGACTGTAGTCACAGCAAGTAAAGCTCTGTAGATAACACAGATTTGTGTTTGTATGTAGGAAATTTGCTCCTCTGGGACAAAATCACAAATGCACAAATGCTCAGAGTATTCCAACTTCTCCCGGGAGGTGTGGCTTACACTTCCAGAAGACATTTCTCAGGGTGAAGGGCTTTTTTAAAGGATGCTTTTAACCTCTGCTTTTGCTCACAATGCAGCTTTAAGCACCAACTTTTCTCTTCCTACTGAAGATGCTACTTGGCTGACCACTGCCAGGTAAGCAATATTCCTATTGGTGGTTGCATAATTCTAAATCCTATTTACCAAAGAAAGTAACAGGATAAATTAAATGATTCTTGTCCTTGTCTAAATGGACTACTGTCTCATGGTGGGCAACTGGAAAATCCACATTACCCAGTAGCCAGATCACACCCACTAGCTCATGTAATCCTTTTTTTCTAAGTTAAAACTCTTGCCTCAAATCCTTGTTTTAACAATAAGCTGATGCAATAAAGGGTACTTGATACAAGTACTTCTCTTCACTCTTGTGTGAGGGAAGGCAATATGTAGGCTATGAATGCTGGTGAGATTAATATGGTTTTGCACAAAAAACCAGGATGGAGAAATCACCAAATGCCTATAGCCAGGAACTAGAGGAAGGTTGTTGGGTTTTATGGGTTAAACCAAAACTGTTATTTGAATATCAATAATCCAACACTGTGATTTCCACTGGGAATGAAAGACATGCTTACTTGCCCTTACCAAATGTGTCAGAGACAGAATATTCATCTGAAGTTGTTGTTCCTAAAACACTTCACCGAGGCCAGGCATCTTTTCTGTTGACTGAGATGCTTTCCTCTACAAAGCAGGGTAAGTATGGCTGCCTGTTCCACTGTTTTGTCAGGTCCATTGTGGTGATACATTTCTTCCTTTTATAGTTGAAGCTGTGGTGGTGTTCCTCTTCAGAAAGCCACTGTAATTCTACTAGAATATAATTTCCATGAGAGCAGAGAAGAGGTCTATTTTGTTTACTGCTGTATTCCCAGGGCTTAGAACAGCACCTGGCATAAAATAGGAAGTTAATACGCATATGATAGATGAATAACTTCTGTCAGGACTAAAGAAACGTACTTATACAAAGTCTGCTCCAAATTTGGGGTAATCAATACTCATCCTAAAATACACACTTGACTCACCCTTTAGAACAGACTATAAAACCTTCACAATGCAATCTGAATAAAGGAGATGCTATCATTTGAATTATTTTATCCATGATTCAAAAAGTAGTTACTTTCTTTGTATTTCTTATTTGCAGAGCACCGTATATGGTGCTATGATGGCTGCAATAGAAATATTAAGCTTGGTCCCTGCAGTATATAGCTTATAATTCAATTGCAATTACAAGAATGAAACTTGAAAGTATTGGTATAAATAAAGACTTTTTAAGTAAGTGCCTAATGGAGGCATAGATTGGTTTGACAGATGTGTGTGGTGGGGGTGGAAATAATCCAGATTTTACCTCAAGGAAGGACTTGACCAGTTGCTGGGAATGTGGTCAGGAGACAGCCTCCAGCTCTTGGCCCCTTCAGTTTGCCTGAGGGTTTGCCTCAACTGCAGAGAGATACCTCACTGGCGGTTACTCCATGGCTTTGACGGCCCATATCTGGTAAGTGGGTGAGTCAAGCCAACAAATGTTTGGCACTTTGGAGCAACATGGGCCAATGCTGATAGGCAAGGCTCACTCCAGATTCTCCCAGGAGGTTGGCCAATGCTTTCTTGGGCCTGCATTGCAATTCAGTTTCTTCTCTTGTCCAATTCTTCTTCTCTCCCCTCCCTTCCGCAAGTGTTGATCCCCAATAAATGCTCATCTCCATCTCTGTCTCCTGCTAGAAAACATAGCCTGTGACCTTTAGAATAGCTCGAGGCTATAATGAGAGGTTTAAAACAAGCAAGCAAACAAAAAAAAAACTTGATAGCATAAAAGGCCAATGGATTTGACAGTGAGAGCATTTCTGGGGAAGCGATACTCAGAAAATGATGGTAAAACTATGCGTTGAACACAGACTCTGTGCCTTGCCCTGTGCTAAATGGTTTATACAGTTTATACATATTACTTCATTTAATATCCAAAACAACACAATAAGTCAGGCATTAATATTCATGTATTATGGATGAGGAAAGTTATGCATAGAGAAGACAACTAATTTTCCTATGTTACTGAGTGGCAGAGGAAAGTTATGCATAGAGAAGACAACTAATTTTCCTATGTTAGTGAGTGGCAGAGTTGTTCTTAAAACCTGGTTTAATGAATTCAGACTTAATTCTTTTAACTAGTTTTAAGTTCAAGTTGGAAGTAGTGACCAGATAATTTAAAGGATAACCATTATTTACAGGATGTATAGAAAAGAGGTTTGATAGAACACTCTCAGATGGGGGCTTATTGTTTTTCATATCCTCATTTCTCATCTCCTGATAGTATAGGGTCTTGTTATTGGGTTAGCAATTTTTTCTGGATACTACCTTTCTACTTTTAGACTGCTTCTTGCAAAAACCTTTTGAAGATTACATTTCCTAATAATACTGATTCCATCCCATCCTCACCACTTTTCCTTCATAACCTTTGGTACCTGGATCATAGGTTAGCTTCAACCCTTCATTTTAATGATTGGCAACATTAAGATGTACGCAAAGGGACCACATTTGAAAGTATGGGTTTCCTTAACCTTTTCTTTTCACTCACTTCTGCTCTTTTCTACTCAAACAATCTATTCTTAGGATAACATCCTAAACTATCTCACTATCTGAAGATGTAACATCTTTCATATCTCAAAATCTGATATTCCTCTGACCGATTCTAAATAACTACTCTTTCAAAGTCCCCATACTCCTCGTACTAAAGTTGGTGTTCAGCTTAACATTATCAAAATAACACTTTAATTTCCTGTTTTTAACTATTTTAAAAATCCATCTGACTTCATTTTCCTTCCAATTTAACCTAGAAAGTCTGCTAGTCATTTCAATGATATTCTCACTAGCATCCTTTATTCTTATATTTTAAAGTGTGTGTATTTTTTATGTGCAGCCTCTAAATTGCCAGTGCTATGTCAACCAAACACAATTGTTTTCTGTGATGCAAGGATGAGGCCTGTCTAAAAACAACCCTATTGCTCACTCAAGGTTTATTGGAAGAGTGAACTATCAAGACTCCTTCTTCAAGCAAAAGAGCTAGATTTTCCATGGAGTCAATGTTTTTCTCCTCCTCACAGATGACGGGAGAATTTTCCATGCACCCTGGTCTCTACATACTGGATGCCTGGCTTCCTCAGATAACTCCTGGAAATAGCTGCTCCCAAACTCAGATTCTTGTCACCACAATGATAATTTTATTTCCAAACTTGATTTATAAATAGAAAAAGCTAAAGCATACGGATGTTATATGATGTTTCTAATATCTATATTTATCCCTATTATTTTGAAAGTAGACACAAGTTTTCTGGGGCAGAGAGAGATTATTACTGTTAGACCAACAACCACATTGATTCCTCCTTGGCTCAATTTTTCTCTCTCCTAGAGCATTGTGATGAGAGCCAGATGTCACCCTACATGAGCCTGGTGCCCTCAATGTGTTGACTATGAAGAATTAATCTTTCACACATTTTTTCCTGGGGTTCCTACTGCTGCATATCTGATATTTTTCACTGGCTAGTCTCTCAACATTGCTCAGCAAATATTTTGCTCAGCTTTAACCAACTGCATTCCTGATTCCCTATAATGTCTGCTTTATAAGTCTAAAATCCTGTAAATTTCAACACTATTTCAGCTTAATAAATTCCTTCCCTGACTTCCCTGGTGGTACAGTGGTTAAGAATCCACCTGCCAATGCAGGGGACGTGGGTTTGATCCCTGGTCTGGGAAGATCCCACATGCCCCGGGGCAACTAAGCCCATACTCCACAACTACTGAGCCCACGCTTTAGAGCCCACAAGCCACAACTACTGAAGCCCATGTGCTCTAGAGCCCATGCTCTGCAGCAAGAGAAGCCACCGCAGGGAGAAGCCCGCTCACCACAACGAAGAGTAGCCCCTCCTCGCCACAACTAGAGAAAGCCCGCACTCAGCAAAGAAGACCCAGCACAGCCAAAAAGGAAAGAAAAAAAAAATCCTTCCCTTTTTTATTACACACATACATACACACTTATCAATACATACCTTTACTTCTCCATTGCTTTATCATTACTCAGCTCTAACATTAAGCCTTCCACTGTCCCCTTGATCCTAATTCCAGCTACCTAGCCCATGAGCATTGCAATAAAGACCATAATTTTTTTTGCTCCAACAAAATTGCATTTAAATATCCTTTCTGTGATGTGTTAGCTATGTGATCTTGGTCATATAATAAATGTTTCAGTTTCCTCTTTGGAAAACTGAAAGTACTAATAACTACTCTGGAGGAAGATTAAAAGAGATAAAATATGTAAAGTGCACGTCCTTCACTTACCTTAATCCTACCAAAAAAAAAAAAAAAAAAAGAAAGTCTTATTTTTAATAGATAATTCTTTGGCTCACAACACTCTCCAATTGTATAATTCCTTCCTTTCTGTCTTTTCTTTCATTGCTAAACCCCTGACATCCTAGTATTTATTTGCTTATTGTGCTCACTGCACTCATGGCCTCATCTCCAATTGTTTCCTCCTCTTCCCATTGTTTTGTACTCAGTCCTAACTTTCTAATGACTGATACATGTGACCTCATCTCAGTTCATATTCTATTTCGCCATATTGTAATATTTACAAACATTGACCACATTTCTTAAAATCATCCTTTCCCAAGTTTTCTAAGACCATTTTCTTTTCTAACTCTTCATCTACTTCTCTGAGCTCTCTTTGCCATTCTCTTTTGTTAGCTACTTTCCCTTGTGTATGTGTGTCCCCTGGAAGTATTATCCTCCTTGTTTGTCCCTTGTTGTAGTCGATGTGTGTGAGCTAATCACTAAGGACAAGGCTTCTCTTTCTTTTGTTCCAGTTGCCCCCTCTGGCATTCTGGATTATCTTCACTTTGCTCTAATTTTTTTTTTTTAATTTTCCCCATAGGACTTAAAATCTGATAATATATTAGATCATCAATTTACTATATTTTTCATTCTTATTTTAAATTCTTTACTATAAAACTTAGCTCAAGCAAAGCAGACACTTTTGTTTTGTTGGATCCCAAACACAGAAAGCCTGGAAATAGTGGACACTTAAAAAATATTCTAACAATGAATGTAAAGAAGGAAGGAAAGAGGAAGAAACCTAGGGAGGGAGAGAAGGATAGAAGGAAGGAATGAACAAAAGATAGTGATTATAAGCCAGATAAATGAGTCATTTTCCTCTCTCTGCAACTTTAATGCATATTTATTTCAGTTCACTTCAACAAGTGTTTGCTGAATACCACCATAATTTAGGTATTACTGAGTGTCACACTACATAGATAAGTGATATATTCATCCTCAGTTAAAGAAGCTTGTAATGATTTTGGAGTACCACTGTCTCTTTATAATGCATTAGAGTATTATAGATGTTGGAATATTGTGTAGTGGAAATGCTATGATAAATGTGCACTTTAACCCATCCTAGTTGCTTCTAGATAATACAGTGGCTGGGATGGCAGTGCTGTGTGAAGTGTAACAGTAGAGACAGGGAGACCAGTTAGGAGGCTTACGCAATAGTCAGGATAAGGAAGATGTGTGTCTGAACTAGAGCAGTAGTAGTAGTGACAGGGAGAAAAGGGTGGATTTCTGAAGTATTTAGGAGATAAAATCAGAGGAACAGAGTGAATGATTAAGGATGAGAGATTTGCTGGTAGTAAGTCATGGATTTACAAATAAGCAAATTAAATCAATTCATCATTGTGGCAACCATGATTTAATACTGTTACATGAAAGTAGAAGGGATAAACGCAATCCAGTGATCAGAGCGAAAGCATCAGGAGAACGTGATACAGAGAAATCCCAGCTTAGAATGTTCTTAGTGCTTCTAGGCACTGAAAGTTAACTGATGCTATCAAAACCAGGCATTGTGAAGGAATCAGGGGAAGTGTCAGCTCAAAGCACCAACAGTTATTCAGTTTTGTTTTATGTTTATGTATTTGATTTACTCTAAGGCAAATTACTAACATTTTTAAAAAATTCCCAGAGTGATAAGAAAGGAGAATATGCCAATTCAACCCATTTTCCATGAGACCAAAGACCTTGGGAAATAAGTTGGAAAAAAAATGCATGAAAATTGTTGCACCTGTTTAAAACAAGAATGCCATTGAAAGGTTTAACACATTAACTTGCATGATTTAACACATGTCTATTAGTGACATAGCGCATAATTCATCACTCCATGAGAATGGGCATATCTCCATGTTTGCGTCTCTGGCCCTAGCATCTAGCTCAGGTCTTGGCAGTGATAGGATCTCAATAAATCTTCTTCTGATGGCTGAATAAATGAATGAGTAGAAAGATTATTAACAATGTGGATTTTGGAATCAGGGGGAAATGTTTTAAATCCTAGAACTGCCAACTACTAGCTGAGACAGCTGCTTTATTTTCTAAGCCCAGTGTCCTCATATGTAAAATGGAAAAAATAATAACTCTGCCTCACAGGGTTGCTGACATTTAAAGATAATAATCAATTATTATTTAAAACACTTAGCACAGTGACTACAATGTAGTGGGTGTTCAATAAATATTAATAATTATTATGTTTCCGTTTGTGTGCCAGGTAGATTTTTAAGCCACAAATAAATTTGAATTTTTAAGGCAGCCTTCAAAAACGGTTACCATTGTGTACTTAGTAAGCCAGAGGGCAAATCCCTTTAATGGAGTCTCCGTGAAGAAAACACATCTTCAACTCCTATTCCTATACATCCTCAGTTGCATCATTTCACCATTTTTTCTCTTTTTGACTTCTCTTAATCAGGATAAGAAATATGTCATAAAATGGAATGTTTAAATATGAAATTATTTGCCTTATAAAAGTGCCTTATAAAAGTGGAAAGTGCTGAGAAGTGACCAGTCATTTTTTAAAAATATTTTGTTCTTTTAGACAATGTGATTGAATTATATTTATGCAAGAAATATATTCAATAGCTTCTACAAACTTAGAGGTGTCTTAGAAGTGTAATACAAGTTTCACTGTACTCCCTAGAAATTGATGGGATCCCACATAACAAATGTGAGTTCAATATTCTTTAGGAAAGTTCCACAATCACAATAAACCTAGAACACATTAAAGCTATTAATGAGGTGGGTTAAAAACTGCATGATCGGGTACCGTCTTCCTTTTAAAAAGTCATATTTATTAACAAGGCAGGTCTGGAGGAGAACATAAGAGAAACTAGTGTTAGACTCACTGACCAGCTGATGGCTCAAGTACAAGATCTAGACCAAGAAATATAAGAAGCACTAAAGAGCTCTGGTAAAGGGAATGAAACCTAGTAACCAAAATGGACTCATAAGAACAAATCCTACTTATTTTATTCATTCATCCATCCAAGCACTTTGTTATGTGGTCTGTCATGCCACCCATACTAAGTAAATGCCGAATAAGTGTCAGAACTTTTGCTAGATACTGTCAATGGTAGGTAATGGTTAAGAGGTCTTCTATCCAACTAACGAATTAATGCAGTCATCCAGCTAACTTGACTCTTCTGTGAAGTTATTAATAATTAGAGCTACCCGATTACTAGTGTTAGCTACATGACTAAAATTCTGAATTCTGATAAGCAATAGTTTTGTTTTTGCCAAAAATGAATAAAAAATACATGATATACTGAGAACAGATACTCAAGAGGCAGAGAATTCCCTCTGAGTGTTATGAAGGATATTCTAAATAAATACATACATACATACATACATACATACATAAATAGAGTAGGGAAATGATTTATGTTTAGGAGGTGTTGCCTAAAAGCAGGAAAACTTTCCTAAAAGGCTTTCCTTAAAATTCCTTTTGCTACTATGGATTATTGATTTGAAAACTTGACATTAGCACTCCTGTAGAATACTTTTTTAAGGTAGTGTTTTGCCAAGAATTCTAAGGGAGAGTACTAAGACCAGCCATGCATATTGCAACAATTAATATTTATAATTCCCACTCAGGCTTCAACTGTATGTAGGAAAACATTCTTATCTATCAGATTATTATTCTGTCCTTCACTGCTAGACATGGGGTTCAGAATTAGAATCCTTCTCAACCCCGCAAAATTAAAGATAAATCCTATTTGTCTCTCAATTCAATAAATAGAAGAGCTAACTATGTTATTGATATAATCCATCATTAATTTTGGTGATACCTCATCAAGGTAAATGAGCTTATATATTTAATATAGGGAACCATGTAAAATTCATTGTTCAATACTTAAAAAATTAATACTAAATGCAATTTTTGATTGATTGAATACTTCAATAGTATGTTACGTGTGTGTGTGTGTGTGTGTTTAACGTTAGAATGAAGGTCAGAAGCAATGACTTTACTAAAATGTTTGTAATTTTTATATAAGCCATAAGTCTATGATTATTTGAAAGACATAAGAAAAATGACTTGGATAATATATGCAAATTCTCTTGCCCTTCTTGGAGAAAAGATAAAATGTAAAGCTTGGAATTAATTCTTTCAAGCATTAAGTTTCCTACATAACTAACATTTTAGTGCTAAAATGTATTTACTTCTATAAAACGTTATTTTCTAAATGAAAGAATAAGTGTTTAAAACATAAATCAAATACCAAATTTCTGTGATTAATATTCAGCAATTTCTAAGATAAATTTTGACAAAGCGGGTGGACAATAATCAGAAAACAAATCTATTGTATAACTTCATTCTTGAAACCAATGAAATATTAGGAATTCAAGTTGCATTTCAAAGTGGGGGTGGGGTGGGTACTGCACATTTATAGTCAATTAACCAGTCAATCAATGTGTATGTGTTACATGTATTCTATGTCATGTTTGTCAAAGCAGAGGCCAAAAGCTGCCTAAATCAATGGCAAAGTTTGTAGTGAAGGGTCAGATTCTTCTATTTCATTCTCAGGTAGGCGATCTTAGAAGGAACAATATTCATAAAGTACTTATGTATGATATATAGTTTTGTTCCTCCTTAATAAATGCCTTTCAATTAGAAATTGTAGCTATTTTAGTAACATTTACTGTAAACTCTAGACACTTGAAAAACATGCAGAGAGGTTATCAACTAGTGGGAGAAATTATAATACAAAGCTTGGAAGAAACTCTGACTGTCTGCTTGGAGGTTCAGGTTTTGTAAGTCTGTGTTAGCTTAGATATACATTACAATAGAAGAATACAAGTATTAGATATTGGAAAAAGTAGCTTAATTAGCAATTCCAGGTGACGGTTCCTGATAATCTACATATCTTATGTGTATCCGATGTAATACTGATGAATAATCAACTCTGAGAAGCCCTGATGTGACAAAACTTTGATAAGATCTGACCACTGAATAGAATGCTATTACCATCTAGTTGTGTAACCCTTGGACAAAAGCTACTTAACTGTTGTGGTCCTTAGTTTATTTATCTATTAAATAAGAGTGTTGGGATAAAAATGTTCTTCAAATATCTCTCAATACTTAAATGGGTCATGAAAACAATTTCGTTGTGACAAACGTTGTTAAGAATAAGATAGAGTAGAATAAAAGAGAAAATATCATAGGGCATCGCATATACTAAAGGTAAATGCTACATCATGAAACTTTATTTTGGTTGTGTATAAATAAGTATACTGGGGTATGATTTTGTTTACAGTGAGTTATGGTCAAAAATTTCAAAAACACTTGACTAGATGATTTCTAAAATTATTTTCATTTGAAAATATTAAAAATATAGTATTTCTTTCCCTGGGCTAGGGACTTCAAGTGCAGAATCACCAAAGGGTTTAAAGAGGAAAATCAATCTACATATCATTTCTATATCTGATATGTATTATAATAAATCAAGTAGAAAACTGCAAAAATTAGATTACTAAAAAATTGCCCAATTCAAGATCAATATATTTCTCTATGCTAGAAGTAACAAATGAAAAAAATCTAGGGAATAAATAGTATCTATTTTAATGGTAAATGAAATATGAAACATTCATTAATATACAGGGCATTATATAGATATTATTTAAATTAAAATAACTGTTTTAAAAAGAAAATAAATAGAACAAAATAAAAATACTTAGGAAAATATGAAAACGTCTAGCTCGAATTATATTAGAACTTGAATGAGTCAACAATAATTCAAACATTACATCAGAAATCAGTGGAACAGAAAGTCAAGAAATAAACATATAACACACAAATATACACACAGATATACAATTTAATAAAGAATATATTATACAACTCTGAAGCAGTGATTCTCGGCCTTAGCTGCATATTGTAATCACCTGGGGAGCTTTAAAAAGTACTGATGTCTGGATGTCAACCCCAGAGATTCCAGTTTAATTGTTCTGGGGTGTGGCTTGGGTATTGGGAATTTTAAAACCTCCCCAACTAATTACATCTAATATTCAACCAAAGTTGAGAATTATTGCTTAAAGGAATTGATGCCTTTATTTACAATCACACATCAAAATTTGAACTTTGACAACAAACCCTCCAGGTGCATAAAATGAACTAGATCCCATATTCTAATTCATCTTGATTGTCATCTTCATGGATTTTTCTCTCCCCAGTTGTCATTATCAATTATAACTTCTAAGCATAGTTGAGACAAATCAGAGTTTAAAAAATTTCATTACTGTGATATATAATGGAGGAGAACAAAGAAATTAGAATAGTATATAAAATATATATATTTCAAGGAGAAAGTTTTTGAATCACCTATATTTAACTTGTAACTAAAGCCCATAGGCTTAGTCCTATTTAATTCTTTATTCCCCATATCTCCTTGGCACTTGACACTTTTCAATCAAGGCTAAGGGAATATGTATCTTTGCCCACTGTGGGTCTTTTCACTCTGCTCAGTTTTTCATTTCACCTAATATTCATGCTTCTTTTCAGGGGCATCAAGTAAAACATATCAATGGAGATACTTTTATGCATTAAACATGTTTATTCTCATTATGAGAACAGTAGTATAATATCATGCCCATAAAATTCTTATAAGCATGCACACACACACACACACAAACACATTTGGATTTTTAAAAACTAAATGTAAGAATAGCTTAGAATGCCTTCAAAATGGGAGAGGTTAAGAAAAACTAGTTTTAATAAATGCTGGAGAGGGTGTGGAGAAAAGGGAACCCTCCTGCACTGTTGGTGGGAATGTAAATTGATACAGCCACTATGGAGAACAATATGGACGTTCCTTAAAAAACTAAAAATAAAACTACCATACGACCCAGCAATCCCACTACTGGGCATATACCCTGAGAAAATCATAGTTCAAAAAGAGTCATGTACCAAAATGTTCATTGCAGCTCTATTTACAATAGCCAGGACATGGAAGCAACCTAAGTGCCCATCAACAGATGAATGGATAAAGAAGATGTGGCACATATATGCAATGGAATATTACTCAGCCAAAAAGGGAATGAAACCGAGTTATTTGTAGTGAGGTGGATGGACCTAGAGACTGTCCTACAGAGTGAAGTAAGTCAGAAAGAGAAAAACAAATACCGTACGTTAACACATATATATGGAATCTAAAAAAAAAAAAAAAAAAAGGTCATGAAGAACCTAGGGGCAAGACGGGAATAAAGATACAGACCTACTAGAGGATGGACTTGAGGACACGGGGAGGGGGAAGGGTAAGCTGGGACAAAATGAGAGAGTGGCATGGACATATACACACTACCAAACGTAAAATAGATAGCTAGTGGGAAGCAGCTGCATAACACAGGGAGATCAGCTTGGTGCTTTGTGACCACCTAGAGGGGTGGCATAGGGAGGGTGGAAGGGAGGGAGATGTAAGAGGGAAGAGATATGGGGACATATGTATATGTATAACTGATTCACTTTGTTATAAAGCAGAAACTCACACACCATTGTAAAGCAATTATACTCCAATAAAGTTGTTAAAAAAAAAAAAGAAAAACTAGTTTTCCATAAAAACCATAAAAAGATTTTAAGAAAATGATGGATAATAATTATTAGTGTTGCTTATTGGAGATCAGTTAGGAAGGTCAGCCATATTCCTAATGTACACTAAATAAATTAGAATAAAATTTAAATTCAATGGAAAAAATGGAAATATAAAATATTAAACTAAGGGAAATTGCAGAAGGATTTAAGAATAGTAATCAATTGATCTTAAGATAGGGAGATAAACAGGATTATACAAATTGGCCAATATAGTCACTCGAGCCCTTACAAATAGAAAAAGATGGCAGAAGAACTGTGTAAAAAAGTGAGGCAGAAGTTTAAGTGTGAGAGGTAACTGATCAGCTGTTGCTGGCTCTGAATGGGGCCACGAGCCAGGGAACATGGGTGAGACTCTAGAAGCGAAGAAGAATCCCTGGCTTGCATCCAACATGGAAGGGGAACTCAGTCTAACTATATAGAAGTGAATTCTGACATCAACTTGAGTAGACTGGGAGCATGAAAGGCACACAGTTCTGCCAACACTTTGATTCCAGCTTTGTGAACTCTAAGAATACAACTGACCGGGCCACACTGTGCACAGACTTCTGACCCATGTAAACCACAAGATAATAAATAAGTGCTGTTTTAAGTTACTAAATGTGTGGTAATTTGTTATGGCAGCAACAGAAAAGTAATACAACACCTCTCCACCTCATTCTATACAGGGTAACTAAAGTAATTTCAATGGCTCCCGACTGTCCCCACATCAAGTTCCTCAAATGAATTATAAAGCACTTCATGATCTGATTCTCACTTATCTCTTCAGTTTGTTCTTATTCATGACCACCTCCCAATGTCTAATTCCCGATGTATTTTTTCTTCATATAGCTTATAACTCTCCTTTTTCCCAAGTTCTCAATTCTTTCTCAATTTCCCAACTTTGGATACACTGCTAATCTTTTATCTCCTGGTTTATACATTCTGTGGAAACTTAGGGGCTGGGTTAGGTTTAACATTTTTATTAACTATTATATAATCTGCACCTAGGGCTTCCCTGGTGGCGCAGTGGTTGAGAATCTGCCTGCTAATGCAGGGGACACGGGTTCCAGCCCTGGTCTGGGAAGATCCCACATGCCGCGGAGCAACTGGGCCCGTGAGCCACAACTACTGAGCCTGCGCGTCTGGAGCCTGTGCTCCGCAACAAGAGAGGGCACGATAGTGGGAGGCCCGCGCACCGCAATGAAGAGTGGCCCCCGCTTGCCGCAACTAGAGGAAACCCTCGCACAGAAATGAAGACCCAACACAGCAAAATAAATAAATAAATTTTAAAAAAGACAAAAAAAAACTGCACCTAGCACCATAGTACTTTTATCACTCAGAATTATAAATGTCTGTTTGCTTATTTATAGTTTCTGTAGACCTATCTCTAATTCCTATAAACTGAAAGCTTATTGACTTATTCACTCATTTATACTGTTAAACCAAATAACATGATACTGCAGTTGATAATATTCTGGAAGATAAGGAACAAAGGAAATGGTGTTACCAGAGATGATTTTTCTGTGGAAATGATATTTAAGAGGAGATTTAAAGTATTAGAAAGGACCAGCCATTGGAATCATTGTGGAAATGGGGACTGGCAAAAGGGATGATACTCTACATAGGTTGGGAGGCACAAATATCTGAGATTAAATCTTGAGTTCTTGTTGATTTCTAGAACAGAATTTGTATTTTATTCTTATTTTAATGAAAATGATTAAAGGTAGTGATGGGCTATATAGAGAGTGGTTTGGAGGACACGTGATAGGAGAGTTTGAATTTATTTCCTTAGTCTCAGGGAGGATATTAGTGTTAGGTCTAAAGTGTTGGCCATGGACAAAGAAAAATGAATTTGGATTAAATCAAAGGAACTTACTGATGTTTTAATGTGTGCATAATGGAGAAGAGTAGATCATTGTGGGCTTGCTGTTCACAGTTATATATCCAACACATAACATAATTCCCATCACAAAGTAGGCACTCAATAAATAATTATTGAAAGAATTAATGAATGTGGGAAACATAACAAAATGCTTATAAGGCTAAAAAGGGATTTCTTTGAGGAAAGGAAATATATGTCATCTATGTTGGCATAAATTACACAAAGCAGAGTCCCTGTCACATATTTGGTGGTCAATAGATGTCTACAAAAGGAATACATACTTTTTTTGCAGAGTTAAATGTTACCTCAATTCCAAATATTTCTTCTCACTTTCTATGTTAATGCCTTTTGTCAAACTTGATTCATAAAATGAAAATACATATGTTAGCAAGCATTACCTAGTTTTTTTGACATAATAGGTATTTAATAAAACATGATAAAAAGCTGAGTAATTTTGATGCAATGCCATTTTCTTTTTGATACCTGTTATATCAATTAATTTTCTCATTTGCTCTTTTAAAGTGTGAAAGTTGAAAAACAGTGCACATTTTAATCATAATTTTTATTTTGTTTCCAATTTTCAAAGTCAAAGACAGAATTCTAAGTAAATAGTTGAGCAATATTTGAATATTGCAATGACTCAAAAATATTTATAAGTAAAGTCTAATTTATCTAATTTACTATTCTTAAAGTAATGTTAATATTTCTAAAGAGATTGCGAACCATTTCTTCAATAATTTAATTAACATTTTTTAAAAACTATTTTTTTACTTAAATGGACTTAGTTTTTTGGTTTAAGATTTAAACAACAACTAATTTTTACTTTTTAGGTAAAATGTCTGTTAACAATTTTTAGCAATTAGTAGGCTACAAATTTTTACTTACCAATATAAAATATCCAGTTGTGTTGTCACTTGGATTTCTTTAGAATGTATTATATACTTTTCCTTCTTTGTTAATTACAATCTATATAAAATTATTTTTTCTCAGAATGTTAATGTAATATTCCTTGAATATTATTAAGTATGTGCTACAATTTCCTTTGAGCCATATAATAGATATTTTACATAAAATCTGAAAAAATACATTATTACATGAAATCAAGCATATCAAGTTGAGTTAAAAATAAATGTTTCATTACAGAATATTTTATGCTTTTGTTTAGGAAAAAACAAGTGCTTGATAAGACTACATTTATGTCAAGCTTTATTTCTGTTTCTAATAGATAACCTGACACTTTCCAAACCTTGGTGTAAATCCTCCATTTTTGAGCATTTATAAAGGAGAAGGACTAACCTGAGCCCTTTCCAGAATATTAACTTTAGTAAGGTGCTCTGAAAAGGTTATCCCCAAGACATGGGGGTAGCAGAACACATACTAATTATTTTACAGCAGGTCAGTGAGCTTTTCTCACTATCTATCCATCCCTTATTTTCCTCAGTAATCAGTTCATTTATTTGTCCAACATATATATTGAATGTGGGCAATGTCCTTGGCACATGGATTTATAGGTATGGCTGAAAATGATATATATTGTATATGTTCTCATAAGCTTATCATCTAGTCTGGGGTACAAACAAAAACACATAAACACAAATTATAATAGGAACTACAAAATATGAAAAAAATCTAATAAATAATTTTTTTTGCTTGAGCTCCTTTACCTCTGACTTCATATCTACTATTAATATAGAATGGAAATTTAAAAATATGATACTTTCAGGCATTAAGAAGCCACCAAATGGTTAAAGTGTAACCCCTCCCCCCAAAAAAAGGTGTGTCCACCAGGAAACCATAATTGTGACTTTATTTGGAAAGAGGATCTTTGCAGATATAATTAAGTTAAGCATCTCAAGATAAGGACATCCTAGAATTAGGGTGACCCCTAAATCTATCAACAGATGCCTTCATAAGAGATGGGCAAAGAGGAATTTGAGGCAAAGATACACAAGGGAGAAAGCCAAGTGAAGATGAAGGCAGAGACAGGAGTTATGCAGTCACGAGTCAGGAGACCTCTGGAGACAATCAGAAGCTGAAAGAGGCAAGGAGGTATTCTTCCCTAGAACCTTCAGAGGAAGTGCAGGACTGCTAACACATTGATTTAGGACTTTTGGCCTCCAGCACTGTGAGAAAATAAATTTCTGTTGTTTTAAGCCATCAACTTTGTAGTAATTTGTTATGAAAGTCCTAGGAAACTAATACTGAGGGGCACAACCTGACTTTTATTTCCATTTTTAAAAGGCTATGGAAAGATAATTATGGAAGTGTGAAGGCCAAGAGAGGGCTACTTCAATTACCCAAATAGGGAATGATTATGGTCTGGAATAACACGTGAGTTGAGATGGAAGACGTGGATGCAAGGTAGACCAATT
The DNA here is from genome assembly GCF_009873245.2 of Balaenoptera musculus. Taxonomy (NCBI): domain Eukaryota; kingdom Metazoa; phylum Chordata; class Mammalia; order Artiodactyla; family Balaenopteridae; genus Balaenoptera; species Balaenoptera musculus. The sequence goes on along the minus strand of NC_045789.1, from coordinate 85,841,476 downwards.
TACATGAGAAGGATGGGGAAAAGAGCAATCAATATGACTCTCAGAAGTCTGCTGGAATAGTTGGGTAGATGGTGATACTGTTTACTTAGGTGTGAAAGACAGGCAGAATAGTGGGAGAGAGGGTAGTTTTCATTCAATTATGAAATAACTAGGAGATGATAAAGAAAAGAGAAAATTTCATGGTGGATTTTGATTAGTAAGATCAGTTTATATACACGAGATTTATGGACTCACACAGACACACACACACACCCACACAAACACTTAAATTTGTGTTCTAAAACCCTATTTACACTACATTCTAAATGCAGATTACAGGTTCAAATATTTGAAAGCCATCTTTTAAAGGATTAAAAACATTAATGTAAAAAGTTTTTTTCACCTAAGGAGGCAAAGAAAGCAACAAGCACAAAAAGAAAGGGTATTGATATTGCGGAGAGCAGTGAGAACTCATCTCTACGCATGATGGGAGGTATAAAGGTCAGCAAGTTTCAAGATTTAAGTCATCAGTATGGATAGAACTGTGTCATGTGGCCAAGGAAGAGGAGAATGCTTTCTAGTAGAGCAAGTATAATATGCAAAACCAATGATGTAGTAAAGCACGCTATGTTGAAAGTACTTTAGTAATAAATAGATTTTTGCAGATGTACATGAGAGAGTATATGAAGAAGGGGGTGGCCCATATGGAGGCAAAAAGATCTAGTGGTTCTAATATGTCATTCTAATAAATGCTGCCTTGGATCTTTGTGATCTGGGAAGCTGCTGAAGGATATTAAAATGTAGAGTTCAGGATCTGAGCAGGTTTTTAGGGATATTATCCTGGTGGTGTGAGATAGTACAGAAGAGCTATAGTCTGTGTCTGCACAGAGTGCATTACTCCCAGGAAGTACCTAAGAGTAAACGGTGGCTTTAATTAGCACAAAAGAATATGTTCCTGCTCTACTTGTTTGAGACAAATATACCTACAATAACTGAGGATGAAAGCAATGCCCTACCACTCCCTTCTGAGAATAACAGCAATGTTCTGTGATTCTCTTCTGTTTCCATCCTTCAAGACAATCAGTATTTATAAAGGTGGAAGTACAAAGAACAGTTTTAGAGTCAAATTGACAGGAGGAGGCTTCAGACTTGAAGGAAACGTCATCAATAAAGGCATCTAAATCCAATTTTTTAGACCAAGTTTCTCTTTTTCTCTCCCTCTCTCTCTGATAATTTGAATAGTCCCAGGGTATAGAAAGATAGTCCCCTGTAAGGATATTAAAATGTTATTTAAAAAAAAAAATAGAAAGAAATGTTCATGTTGTTTTGTTTGGCAATAAAGTATTACTTAATTCAATAAAGTTTCATGAGTTCCTATCAGGTGTTAATAGTCTTCTAAATTGTGAGGTACAATGCTGATGAAGTATATACTCAATTTTCAGTAGCCTGAATCTGAGTGAGAAAAAATAAATAATGGCTTTTAATTGCCAGACTGTAATAGAACATAAGAAAGAGATTTAAATAATTTTCTTTCAGACTATATGTATGCTTCTTGAGGAAAAGGTGGTACAAATTATGACCAATGGGATCTGGGAAGGCTTCTTAGAGGAAGTAGACTTTGTGGAAAATACTTAGGACTGTGGAGGATTGGGAGTGTGGTCACAGCATCTTTTGATGAAGTAATCTTGGAATGTCAAGGTGGTGACAGTGCTGAGAATCAGTGAAAATTTTTTGAACATTCTGGTGTCATCAAAAAATTTATCTTTCTCTAAAATCATGCTCTTGATCATGCTTAGACTGTGCTAGCATGGGGATGCTGGAATAAATCGTCCTGAATCGCAACTTCCTTCACATTTGCTAGCCCCTCCTTTCACTTTTTTCTTTACCTATATCTTATTTATAATTCATTCATTTAACCATCAGATTGAAGGGTTTTATTGCAAGTTATCACAAATACAGATTTCAATAATTTAAAGGGATTCTTTGGATTACATTACTAAAACATTCAGAGGTAAGGAAGGCTTCAAGCTATGTTTAATCTCATTGTTCAAGTCATACTAATCTTTTTTTTTTTTTCTCAATTTTTCAGCTCATTCTCCTTGAAGTGGATCCTAATCTCATATAACTTTCTATTCATGGCTTTGAATTGTTTCCTAAGGTCTCAGCTCTAGATAGTTCCATGTTCAATGGATACTTCTACATTTATATTCCATCAATAGAGCCTCATTTCCCCTGACCGTCCAAAAACAAAAAAAACGAACAAACAAAAAACAAAAAAATCCCTCCAACCTTTGGTCTGATTAGATCCATTTAGATCAGGTGCTCTTCCCTAACATTAAACTGGGGCCTTCAATATCTGTACTATTGATATTTTGGCCAGACAGTTATTTCATGGAGAAAGGGATGGTCCTCTGCATTGTAGATGTGTGGTAGCATCCCTGGCCTTCACCCAATAGATGCCAGTAGCAACTCATGCCACTGCCTCTCCTTCACACACACACACACACACACACACACACACACACACACAAGTCCCCAGATATTTCTGAAGGTCTCTGGAGGGCAAAAATGCTCCTAGTTGAGAACCACTAAATTAGGCTGATTGATAGAGTTAAGTCAGAATCCTAAGCTAGGAGTAGAGAGGGATTCCCCAGAAGCTAGGTCCTGGGAAGATAATGGTATAGAAATTCTGTAATTTTTGTTTGAGGACCATTAAGAGAGAGGGAGAAAGATTAAAGTAGCCAAATAGACAAATTATTCGCTAAAAATACATTTTCCCATTCATTCATTGAACAGATATGAATTACAAACCTATTATGTATGTGATAAGATGATAGAAAAATTGAAGAGTGAGATAAGTCTAGTATCCATGCCTAATGGCCCGTACAGTCTACCATCACAGTCTACATTCTAATTTACAGTCCTTTTGGAATTAAAAACAACAACAACAACAACAAACATTTGTCCCTATAGCTTTCTGAGCATAACTCTGGCAGAGCTCTTATTATATTTTTTACTCAATGATTTACTTCTCAGTTTTACCCCTAAATACATCATAATCTCCTTGAGAGCAGATATTATTTATCCCTGTTATACATATCACCAGTGCTTAGAACAAAGTAAGCTCTCATTAAATGTTTTATGAAAGAAGGAAGCTCTTTTTATGCAACAATTATCATTCTCATTAATGCCAAGGATTCTTGATACAGAATCTCTATATCTTAATAATCATTGCTTTGTTGTAAAATCTGATGATTAATAGTAACATACCCTATCATATATTCTTGTTTACAGTTTGATTTTGCATAATCTGTGATAAAATGCAGAGGAGCAAGGATTATGAGCTCCCATACAGCTGTCATAACCTGATCTAGTAGACACTACACCAAAGCTTCATCTAACAGGGACATAATTTATATTAGCCCACTACCATGGCTTTTATAACACTTGTGTCTATTAAGATCTGCTTTGGGTATATATATTTTTTCCTAGATGTAACTTACTAGTCTCTAAAATAAAGGATCACATAGATGCTATAAAATTTCTATTGGGAGATGTATTAATTGATAATAGCAGGTGGTAGATAAGAATGAAAGAGTACTAGGGAGTTTGGTAATATATGAAGAGGATTAACTAAAATCCTTAAGTGAGAAAAAGTAGCGGTTTATTCCAAGAATATCAGGTGGAATTGGAGAGACACTGCATACCTTGAATGTGACTAAAGTAGCAATCCAAAGCCTATATATCAATGAGGATAAGGTTGACCCTGTTCCCATGCCTTAAAATTTGGTTTAGCCCTTACCTAACAAGCAGCCAGCATCCAATATACAGAATCTGTGTTATAAAAATTAAAATTTGTCCCTGATAACAAAATCTAAACCCTCATTGTGCAGCTCTGTCTTGTTCCTTTTCTGGGTTATTTGACTCTGAATATCTTATTTTCTGATTTAGGGTCCATGCTTGTCCCTTAGACCTGAAAAAAAGTATTTTTTTTTTATAGCTACCATGTATCAAGTGGTATATGCAATCAAGATGTTAAATTCCTTACTTAAGGTTATTACCCTTAATCCTAAGAACTTTGCTGAGACAGTTACTCACTCCTCATGTGGTAGGCAGAATTCTAAGATGGTGCCCAAGATTTCATGTTCCTTGTGTAGATGCTCTGCATACTACCTGGGGCTGTAAATAGGAAGTATTTTATTCCTGTGATCAGATAATGTTATGTTGCATTTATGCAACTTTAGGAAAGGGAGATTATCTAAGTGCGCCTAATTTAATCACATGACTGTGAGTCAGTTTTCCCTCAAACCTGTCTGGCTTTCCAATCTCTGTACTCACCCCTACTGAATTAATCCGGCTGTCCTTCAACACTGCCCTTGGAATAGAGTCTTGCATGTTTGTCCTCAGGCTGTATGGGCTTCTCACTTCTGTGGTAACTAACCTCTCCAGTTGTGGAGAGAACATCTCACAAATCTAGAGGAGTCCTACCTCAAAAAACACTAAACCTCCAGGTCCTTTCCATAATTTCTCACATCTTTAGAGTTTTAGATCTCTAATATAACAAATGATCCCTGGAAACATCTTCTGAAAAATGCAATGGGAATTCCCTGTTTTCTACATTTTATGCTGGGATTCTGGGGAAAAGTGTTGCCATGTGTTCCTGACCTTTTGTCTTTCCCCTACTTGCTGATCTCCACCTACCTTCAGGAAGTGTTAGCAGTTAGAACTTCACCCCCAGCTATAAACAGCACCTGCCTATAGCAGAACACTTGGAGCCTAACAGATCAGTGATCTGTGTACAGATCCTTAAGAAGTAGCCACAATCCCATGAACAGTCCGCACCTGTAGTCATTCAGGAGAAATATTTTAGTTACTCATCTAAAACCTTTCAAAACTCTTTTCCATGGTAAATGAAGCCCTGGAGCGGTGGTGAAATGTTATTAGAAAAAAACATTACTAAAGAATTCAAGTTTTTACAATTTCATAAACCAAAAAGAGTAACTCTAAAACGGAAATTGGGCCTCTACCAGCAGGTTTTCTCCCCAGCTTAAAGACTGCGCAGTGATGAAAATGTGGACAAATTGATTGGGTTAGAAGGATAATTGTCTGCTACAAAAGTAATTGCTAAAAGTTAACGAATTTAGAGTGCTCTAGTGGAGGAGAAATAGCTTCAGGCTACAAAAACTGGCTTCTGCAAGTTCTATTTCACACAAATAATTATTTCAGGAAACAAATGAAGTCTTATTTATTGGCAGTAGGACATGGATCCTTGGTGATCACCAGTGAAAAGGGGAACTGTGAAATTAATTTGTACTAAGTAAAACAGCACTCAATCCAGCAAAGCTGCCCTTTGAATTTCAGTTGGTATTTAGTCAAGTTATTATCACCTCAGGTCATTTGAACACTGTAGCCAATGCCCAGTGTTTTCACCACAGTTGTCCAGTTGGATATTTCATTTTTAACATGCATTGATCTACAACACATGACAAGAGTTATTACCTGTGATGTATAATGATGAGACTATCAGCTAAGGGGGAAATGCTTAAAAATTACTTAGTCTCATATTAATGTTATCACTCAAATGAATTTACCTTATGTCTCAGGAAGAAAATCATTCATTAGGAGCTTTGAATTATTTATTGCTATTTGTTCTGGAAGGTCCTAGAAAAGAGTAAAGAAGAAAAACAATCACTATAAAACTATCATAAGCATGCAAACCATGCCTTCACAGATATGAAAAAAATGTAAAATGTCAAGTTGTTCTAGCCTAAAGACACAAACGTATTTTCCTTTTCTCATCAACTATTTTCTTTTAGAATTATATATAGTAGTATGTAAACATCACTGTATAAACATTTTAAAATGACTCAAAGGGTGGTGGTGAAGGAAAGCCTTGATTTATAATACTTGTTTATTTCTTTGGTGTAAATATCCCCCACCATGGATAATTTCAAGTTGCCAACATAACATCATGGGAAGAGGATCTGGGAAGAGATGCCCACAATCAGCTCACCCAAGCCTGTAGGAGCTGGCTCCAGGACACCACTGATTGTATTCTTCTGTTATCCTAAGAGCTCAAAAGCAAATGCCCTGAGAAAAATGACTCAAACATCCCCTATTGTGCATGGTACTTCCTTTGATTCATCATAAGTTATTATTATTTTTATTTACTAGTCAGCATTTCTCACTAGAATGAAAGACTTTTTGGTTGGTTTACCCATAGGCATGGTAGCCAGCTGAATCCTTAGACATAAATACACAATAAACGTTGTTAAAAGAATTTTCCTGTGTTGTCTCTTCGTAGTGCCTCCCAAGACTCACATACAGGAGCCAGCATTGAGCTTAATGCAAAGATATTTTTAGGTGCTTAGAGTTGGTCAATCCTTTAAGGAAAAATCTCAAACCTGTTATATATCCTTCTCGCCTTTAACTCCCAGACTGCCCTTATATTTTATTAAATATTGAACACAAAACAGTTATTCTCAAGCATATGTAGAAGCATACTGAATTCAATAATAATATTTTGCATGGCGATTAGGATGTATTTAATCACTTTTCATCTTCAAAACAACTCAGAGAGTCATATATCCTTTCACTAACTACAACAAAGGGTTATTTTCCCAAGGTCATGAAGTTAGTTGACAGTGAACTTGAAGAAAATGCTTAATTTCCTCTTTCTCCCCTTGTACCATATTTCGATCATTTTATTTTTTCTCAAGAAGATCAATCACATTGAATTCTACTACCATATTTTTGGCCATCCTTGTGCTAAATGTTGAGACCACAAGGATGCAGATAAGCTTCTGTTCTAACTCTTCAGACATGATCAAGGATAGATGCATGTGATTAAATACTATACACTGTTATTTATGCTACAATAGAGTTATTAACATATTGTTATGAAACTAAGAACAGCGGGCGATTATTTTTACCTTGTGAATCAGAAGAGGTGTCACAAAGTAATTTTGTTCAGTGATGCACAGAATGAAAGCATCTAGTTTTAAATCTATTTTGAATACAGTTTGAAATTACTAAAGTCATTATATCATATCTTTATTTTTTAGTTGAACACTTAAATTCTTCTTTAAAGATTTGCACTAAAAATTTTCTGTTCCCTTATTTGTATTGCTGTGCTCTTTGGAGAAGCTGTTATCTTTCCCTGATCCAATCCTTTTCTATTTTTAATTATTTTATTGAAGTATAGTTGATTTACAATGTTCTGTTAATTTCTACTGTGCAGCAAAGTGATTCAGTTTTTTCTTTTTTCTTTTTAAGTTATTTTATTGAAGTGTAGTTGATTTACAATGGTGTCTTAATTTTTACTTTCCCTGTCCCAATCCCAATAATAGATAAGTGGTCAAGATAGAGATGGTCAATTAATTTATAAAGAACTTCATAAATGGAATAAACAGTTTAACCATCTACTTTGAAGTACAAAATATTTTTATACATTTTTTATTTTTTCAAAATATTTTGTGTGGCTCTTTGAATTAAATACACTCATAATATACATGATGTGCATTATAAAATGTTCTGTGAAAATCTCACAGAATACTGTCACATGAACATGAGTGAAAGTTCATTAAAAATAATTCAGTATTTATTGAATACATTTTTTTGTGTGCTATGGTGAACACTTCATCTCAAGAAGTTTTTGGAGGGTTAGCATACCTCATAAGGCCATGTGACAAACCTAAAGGCAGGCTTAAGGGTTCAGTGATACGCAGTTTTGTATATAGTATATATTTCAAAGAGAAGAATGAAATTTAAAATCTGAATACTATCTTCACTTCTATTTTTATATTTTTTGAATTGACCTCACTCCTTCTCTCCTTCCCCCACCCCTGTTTCCCCATCTCTTCCAACATCACATTTCTCTCCCCCCCAGAAATGTATTCCTCATCTTTATTTATTGCTTTTATTTTAAAGAATGGAAGGGAAAAAGGCTTTTTCAAAAGGTTTCAAAGACTAGCGGTCATCACATGCTCAAGGCTAGGAGCTGGTCCTTATGACCAGCTGGTTGCTCAGTATCCATTTCTTTTCCTTTGGGGAACAGCCATCCTTCCATGTGCCAAAGTGAAAGTCACTGCCATGGATGAGAGATGTTCACATCACCGAAGCATGACCAGCCAGTCTCTCTCCCATGGGAACTGTGGAGAAATAGGATTGGAAGCAGTGAGTCACCCACAGCAAAACTGAATGTGGCTAAGCCATTAACTGCTGCCATGGTGGACAACATCAGAATCCCCAGCCTATTCATTTCTGTTAGGCCCCCTAAATCAAGACAAGGCAACTCACCCTCTCCCTGGGATTTTCCTCCCACACAAAGGAGAAGCTTCTCACAATCAGTCTACACCCCACATTCTGCAAATACGCTTTGGGCAGCTGCCCCAGACCCAGGCTCTTTCTCCTTTTCCCTCTTCCTCTTGCTGCTGGTGGGACCCCTCACACAGGACTCCCTCTGCTTGCATATTCCTGAGTGATAAACCACTTAATTACTTGTGACCCTGTCACTGGTGTGATGTTTTATAAAACTGAAACCTTTAAAGTGGGGAGAGTGGCAGACACTGGCCGAAGACAGAAGTAGGACTTCTAGTAGCGGGAACCTTGAATCTTAAGGGGAAGCATAAGAAAACCAGTTGGAGTTTATTCATTCTGGCAGAGGCACCCAAGGGATCCTCCTGAGTAATCACTGTTACCACGACTGCTGGGTTTCTCACCTCTCTGCAACTGGTTCTTTACCCTTCCATTTGATCATGTGCATCCCCCCAAATTTCAGATAAATTTTATTTAGAAATAATTAGCCAAAGTTAGATTGACTGCTGCCAAAGAATTATAAATGATTTAATGGATTTAATGAGGCTAGTCTTTTAGTTGGAAAAAAAATGAAACAAAAGCAAATCAGGAATTCCCTGGTGGCGCAGTGGTTGGGAATCCGCCTGCCAATGCAGGGAACACGGGTTCGTTCCCTGGTCCGGGAAGATGCCACATGTCGCGGAGCGGCTGGGCCCGTGAGCCACAATTACTGAGCCTGAGCTCTGGAGCCCGCGAGCCGCAGCTGCTGAGGCCCGTGCATCTGGAGCCCGTGCTTGGTGACGGGAGAGGCCACCGCGGTGGAAGGCCCGTGCACCACAGCGAGGAGGGATCCCTACTCACCTCAACTACAGAAAAACCCACAGCGACGGAGACCCAATGCAGCCAAAAATAAATAAATTTATTAAAAAAAAAAAAAAAAAAGGCAAATCAGAGCTATTTCTGAATACCTACCCACACATACTCTCTCTCTCTCACACACACACACACATCTTAACAGCTGGGCCAAGCCAAAGGATGTTTCTACTAATCCATAAAGATTCATCCAGTTTACTCATTGTCTCTGTGCTCACACATATTTTCTACTTTTATTCAAGAGAGAAATTTTCTTCCTCCCCTAAGCCCCATGGCTCTGAACACAATCCTGTATTTAGACTCTGCTTTAAGGACAATAGTAAAAATAATTGATATTTCTTTAATGGTTACTGTGTACCAGACACTGTTCTAAGAACATTATGGTTTTGCTCCTATTTCTTCCCCAGAGCAGGCATTATTATTATTATTCCACTATCCAAATGAGGAAACCAAGTTCAAAGTAAGGAACTTGCCCAGAGTTTCATAGCTAACATGGCAAAACAGAACTTGATTCAGAGGTCACTCATTTTATCATTACCTTACATTGCATATAACTTGTATTTTTATACCTTTCTTTTGTGGTGCTCTTAGCCTGTCTACAGTGGAACCGGAGAGTGTGCATTGGACATTATATTTGCCTAGTACCCAGCAGAGTACTTATCACATTTTAGGAAATCTGTAGATATCTGTTAAATAATTTTCTTGTAGAGTTCAAAAGAGATAACGTGAATTTTTCACTTTTCAGTGAGCTATTTTGACATAATTTCAACATAGACTAAGTTTCTTTCAATGCAGGTGAAAAATTTAGTTAGCAATTGCTGAAGAAAGATTCTGGAAAAAAAAAATAGAAGTTACATCTCTGACAAGCATTCAGTGAATATATTACATAAACCTATAAATGAAGGAGCTAAAATTTCTGCATGAAAGAGAAAAGGGCAAAGGGATTTGAAGATCATCAGCTGATAATCAGAGACAGGAAAGCTCTAGAGAGGGTATTATTGAAAAATATCAACCACCAACAAAATATGCCCCAAACTGCATGTATAAGACAGAGCTAATTGTCCCATTTCTATCAGCAGCTAAGGAAATGTGATCTTGTATTTTCAACTCAAATCTTCAGACTTTATATGCTTCTGGGGAAGTTAAAGTTCTATTGCTTAATGTAGCATGACACTATGGAGATTTTTCTTAAAAAATAAATTGTATCTCAATGGTAGCAAAAGAATGTTGATGATAAAATAGACCCGTTATTTTAGAAAAGCAAAATGCCCCTCTAGGTACAACACAGCACCATGGGCTGCAGGAGACAAGATGATATGAACAGGGAGAGACTGGAAAATGTGACAGGCAGAGCTGGTTTTAGGCACTTGGGATTGCTGAAGAAGCTCACGTGTAAGGTAAGCTCCCCAAGGATCATTTTAAGTCACTCATTTAGCATAACCTGGGGTCGAAATGTGATGTGTATCAACAAAATCCCAGCAATGTACCCATGCAAAAGTGTTCATTTCTCTCTCACACGAAGCAGCAGAGAGCCCCAGGAGCTCACACAGGGTTCTCAAAGAGCCAAAAGGAAGTAATGAATTTAGTAACGGAGGCAATTAAGAAGTGATAATGTGACTTGCATCTGTCACTGTCCAGATATCAGGAACTATTTATGTTTAAGTATCTAGACACAGATTTGGGTTACTTACCTACGGATAATGAGACTTCATGCTTTTGAGCCATTTTCACTCTCCAAATGATGTGCATTCCAGGCTTTGGGGGGGTTGCAGTACATTTATAATGCTGAACATACTTTAGTGTATTGAGGCCAGCTCCTGACTGCAGAGTAAGAAAGCAAGGGTAAATGCTCAGAATAAGTAAGATTATTAAATCTACAAATGAATCAGTGAAAGTTGGCTTGAAAGGAAATATGTTTTATATTTGTAAATGTATAAGGCACGAGAGTATGCTACATTAACCCTCACCTATAAAAAGTTGCTCATGTATATACAGATGGGTCTAAATGATGAATGCTAGTAAGGTTGTGACAGCACAACACTCCCATTCCCAAAAGAAATCCTTTTCTCTTTTGATACCCACTTTAAGACTCGGTTCAGATTTGTTTTTTCTGTTATCAAACTCAAATGACAGAGTAGATGCTGACCTTCATCCCACTGGAGTTTAACAGGACAGATTCTGCCTTGCTAATAAATATATTCATATTTACAACTGGCATGTGGATACTGTGAGTTGTGAGGCAGAAACTAAAACCTATGCTGCTTAGTTGTGCATGCTTGTGTGTGTGTGTGTGTGTGTGTGTGTGTGTTGACTTGTTTAGTGGTGGTACTGCTGACCCAACCTGTAGGGATACGCCCTATTGTTTCAGCTCAGTTTCAAGGCTCCCTCCCCTTCCTCCCCCTCAATTCTTAAACCTTTGGGTAGTACTACAACCTGAAGCTTAAGTAATGTTTATGAGAGAAAGACACTTGTGTATTTTCATTTACTTCAGCCACTGTAATTTCGAGTCTCTCTGTTGCAGCATCTTATTTTTCACCTTCAATAAAAACAGTGGTTAGTTGAAGGGGTGGTCAAGATAAATAAGTTACCACACTTTCAGAAATGGAAGTCAAGGTACTCTTTTTATGCACTCACTTCCCCTCAGGGAATCTAGGTCTTCTACCATCTTCCCTTTTGTTGTTTTGTTTTGTTGTGCTCACTTGTTTGTGTGTGTGCTTGGATTGGGGTGGGGATGAGGGTTGTAGGTGCACAGACTGTTGCCGAATGGCAGGGCAAATGAGGCAGGAGTCCTTGCTCTGAAGCAGCTCATGCCCTGAAAACGTCTGCTGTGCTCCTTGTTCTGCCACAGAGAGACCCAGCTCTCTCCTGATCCCAAATCATTCTCCCTCTTTGTCTAATTTTAGTTACCAATTGACCTTCTCACTGCTCTTCTATCCAGACCCACTTTTGTCAGTCTCCCTAAGGGAAAGATCAGTACTGCAATCAATTAATATATTAAAAATACAACTCTCTAACAAGCTAGTTTGAAGTATTTCATATCTTACTATGTTTAGTTCACTAAACTAGTGAAATACGGTAAACTCTGTGTGTGTGTGTAACTACTCATTGTTATACTGGCCAATACTCTATAAATAAAAGAATGTAATTTGAATCTGCCTAATGTGAGAGCTACATGGTCTCCAGTTGGTGGCTTGGCCTACCAGAATCAACCTGAAAGCTATAGCATGCTTGGGGTCCAAGTAGAGTGTGACACTGAAAAAACAGTGAAGAGAACTGGGAAGCAAGAAGCAGCATACACAATCCAGAAATGTGGTAAGAATTCAAGGAGATTTTGTATGAGAGGTTTAACACAGCAAAATTTATTTGAAGTCTAGATTATCAACAATCTAAAGAGATTCAGAGAAGTTCATCCTATGATAGATTTGTATGGGTATTTTTTTAATGCTATCGATACACATTCCATATTCAGTACAAATCTAGGCCACTAGTTCAGGCAGGCATGAAGTGTGACTTTAATATTGTAGGACAAAATCACTTCTATTTTAAACTCAGTTCTGATGAATGATGAACAAAATGTCAGCCACATTGAAATTTATCTCTACCAACTGTTTGCTTTTCCCTAAAGTATGAAGCACTAGGAGTGGTGATGCTTACATATGGCCCCGGAATTGTGGGTAGAAATATCTGGCCATTGTTGACCATCTGTCCACTCTGATGTCCTCTGAGGTATACCTGGTCCTGCCCCATCATTTGTTACATGAAGGTTGCAGCTAGGTTTTCCCTTCTTCCCAAATATGAGGTCTCTCTAAATGCAGGTCCAGCAAAGCTCACTTGTGATTCCCTTGGGGACCATTCTGATAGCTCTAGAGACTCTCTGATGGAGCTTAGACTCTCTCTATCAAGAAACATAATCTTAATTTCTAGCATTCCTTCTCACATGCCTTTCTGGGCACGGGATTTTAATCTCCAAGGAATAAACTTCTGAAGTAAAGAATTAGCACCATTTATTTTCAGATTCCACAAAACATACCTGAAGTTTCTCTTCTCCTTCTGGTCCCTTGGGTTTGGATGAGACCGAACATCACTTTTCAAGAAGACCAGCACAAGGGCACTTTGCTTCCCTCTTCTCACCCCTGGCTCCAAGTGGGAACTGTATTTCCTCCTCCAGGGAGTGGGGAACACTAGCTCAGCTTCATCACATATTCTTCCAAAACTTTTTAGTTTTATATTGCGTCCTCAGCTTTTAAAACCAAAAGGATGTATGATGCAGTAAGAGAAATATCAAGGAAAACCTATGCTATGTATTACTTGTATCCACACTGTACCTTGTTATTTTATGTTTATTCAATTTTATCTTTAGAGTTGCCATACTGTATGGTCATGGTAAAAATTATCAACTCAATTTTGGAAATAAGGTAATAATATTCAGATAGGTCGAGTTGTCACCCAAACCTTGAGATGAGAACTAGACTAGAACTCAAGTCTAGTGACAGTTCAGGACTACAGCATGCATCCTAGAAAAAAAAATATTTCAAATTGTTTTCACATTTTCTTCCATATGACAACAGTAACCAAATAAAAACTAATTTATTCAATTTTTAATGAACTATCAAATATACATATGTTCGCATAAGAAAACAATTTGTATATTTAACCTGTAAGATAGTCATTGTGTCAGAGAATGTAAAGAATATTTAAATCTGGAAGAAACCTCATTATATTTATCTGAAGTGTCTTGAAGCCAGTGGGTTCTCTCACAGTTGTGTATTATATCCATTTCTGGTGTTTGAGGTATGGATGCTATTTATCTCCATAACATGTTTACAAATTCAAAATTTACAAATTCAAATAACATGATGAATATTCATCTCTATCAAAATACATCTCATCTTGTTCTATATAGCCATACACCATAGTTTTCCAACATTTGCTCCACAGTAGAATTATCTATGGAGATTTATGTTTCTAGAAATTCTGATTTAATTGGTCTAGGTGGGGACCCAGGATTGGATTAGTATAAGATAGCTCTTCTAGGTCATTCTAAACTGCAGTCAGGGTTGAAAAGACCTTCCTTAAAAATTGTCTGTGTATTATTCATAATTTACCTGTGTTGTACTTAAACCTCCATGAGGATGGACAACACCAGCTTATTTGCATTGAAAGATACTACATTTTGTTCCTGATGAATTTCTCTCCCTTTCTCTCTCTGTCTCTGTCTCTCTGTCTTTCTTTCTCTCTGTCTCTCTCTGTCAGCCTGTCTATCTCTGTCTTTGTCTCTCTTTCTCTCCCCCTCCTCCTTCCCTCCATCAGTATCTCTAGTAGGGAAAACAACCTGGGAAGAGTGACGCCTGCCCCTCCAATTTAAATAGTCCTAGTGCTGAGTCTTAACTTCTCTGTTACATTATGAGTGCCACTGTCACTCTGATACCTTTTTCATATTCTAGTGGAGCACCTATAAGGAGTGAGTAAGGCGAAGTCTATTGTAAAATGAAATAAACATAGTTCTAACTTGATTTTCCTTTCAGAATTCAGAACATCCTGTCCATGCACCAAACCTGTGGACCAAAGCTCACTGATACACTTTTGAATCTCCCAAGTGATGATATTGCCATGTTTGTTGGGAAGGGGTCCAGATGAACATGTGGCAAAATTGACTTGAATGAGAGAGTGTATTTCTAAGCCTATGTGTTGAGTCATTCTATAGACTCAGCTTTGCTCTTACATCATTGTCAGCCCTCCAAGAGCCCAGTAACCTGTGACAGCTGAGTTATTGTGTTCTTTATGAAGGTTCTACCATAGGTCCTTATTGCTGTTTTTCTTTGAGCCAATTCTCCTCAAAGCAATTTATCGTCTTATCTACTGAAACTGCTACATCTCTCATATCATTTCATTTATATGTTCCCTATGCAGCAGCCTCTAATGACCATTTCATAATATGGAAGAAGAGGCAGACATGTACTCTGAGCAAAACCTTATTCTAAATAATGAAATAGCTGGCATAGAATTAGAAAAGAATTGAGCATTTCAGCTCTAGCAGTCAGAAAAAATCTCTTACTCAGCTTAACTGATCATCTGTCTCTTTGCACACACATTCCTCTATTGTGGATACTTGTGTCTAGGCTGGTCTACACAGTTAAATAATCAGCACTGTTACAGCAGGAGTTGTGTCATACATCTCGCTTTTCATTGTAGATCTTGGAAGCAATGCTACCTGGGTAGAACTAAATCTGTTGTACAGATAATCTCTGCTTTATATTTGAAACCATTGCATATTAGAATTACATGCAAGAATACTCTACTAACACTAGAACAGACTTGTAGTTGCCAAGGGGGAGGGATGGATTGGGAGTTTGGGTTAGAAGATGCAAACTATTATATATAGAATGGACAAACAGCAAGGTCCTCCTCTACAGCACAGGGAACTATATTCAATATCCTGTGATAAACCATAATGGAAAAGAATATGAAAAAGAATGTGTATGTATGTATAACTGAATCACTTTGCTGTACAGTAGAAATTAACACATTGTAAATCAACTACACTTCAATAAAATAAAAGAAAGAACAACAAAAAAAGAATACCAACACTAAGTAATATGGCTTGCCTTTTAAAAAATATTCTTAGATATCAAATATGCAAAAAAGAAAGTGGTAAATCAAGTAACATGCTTGTTTTAGTTGTTTATGACTAATGTATTTTGACTTTTTGAGTAACAACTCAAAGCCACATCACTCAACAGATGCTTACTGATTGATTCATTCAAGCAAATATGTAATAACATGTCTACTTTCCCTCAGTTCTTACTGTCATCAAGATGTAAGTGCCATCTCCCCCGTATCAAGTACACTTTAGAGAAACTTACCTGATGTGCTTAGGAGACTTTGTGTATGTTTTCTTTCAGGCTCCTGAGGTTAAAAACTCAGAAATTTGCCTTTGTGAGAAAATACCTGAGATTTAACATCAGAATGAAGGATGAAATCAAAAGGCAAGAAGATCAGAAGGCTTTGGGGTAGTGTTTAAACTGGGAATGTTTTTAAATTGACAGCATATCAACTTTCTATGAACTAGCTACACAAAGATGATGTTTACACTGTCTCTTTTCATAACCTTCAATGAATATGGTCTGAATCATAAAAAAATAAACTCTCAAAGAAGAATTTTGATTTTTGAGAACTATTTCATATGGAGTGGATGGATGTATAATTTCATTTTCTACTAATTAATTAGGTGTAAGTCTAATTAACAATGTTTGTTGCACCCTTCTCCCTTCAAGCAAGTAAATTCAACAAGGAACCACTTGTAACTTCTGGATACTATAAAGCTACATCAATCTACTCTGGTTAACAACAACAGCAAAAAAAAAAAAAAAAAAAAAAAAGCCAGATAAAAGGTGAGATAATTATTCCATGACAACATATGATTATCTCTCATAATTCAGGTTAAATTTCATAATTATTCATAATTCAGGTAATTTCAGGTTAAATCGCTTTTGTTTATCCATCTTCTAGAAAGAGAATCTCAGAATCCCCGGAATGTAGCAAAACAAACCAGCATGCATAAACACAATAAATGTTGAGTGAATATACATAGAAAAAGCCTAATTAAGGCTGGATAAACAAATATATGAACAAATAAATTCATGGAAACAAAATATGGTAACATTGAGACATACCAGTTATAAAGAAATAGACTTTAAAGTTCAACCATTCCTGATACTGGATCATATTATCCACATTAGTCTGTGTATGGTCACAGTTTCCATCTCAAGCTCTTCTTTTAAGTAGGTTTCCAATCTTGATTACAATAAAAGTGCTATATATTTTTTCTCAATTCCAATGTTCTCTTCTTAAAAGCCGTAGCTTTACATCTTTGCATGAAATTTTCCTTTTGTTGGTAAAAACAGGTTTTACTTTTTATTGCCTTTCCTATTTATAGTAGCCCATACTTAACTCTACCAAGAAAAGTTTTAAGACTTCTTCAAACTCCAGTGAATTTTTACTGGGGTTGGCATTTTCTCTATGAAAGCATTCAGCCAATTTTAATAACATGTTGGTAATGATTTTAGATTTGTTCATCCACATTCTGTATGATCAGTGATGCTAAGGGATGTATTTAAGAAGACACACGGGGTATATATCATGTGTATGATTCTGAAACCAGCCGCTCTCTAAATGATTCATTTGGTTTGCAGTTTGAATATTGCCTGGATGCCTCCAGTTGGATTTAGTGGACATTTTAAATCAATTCTCTGTTATGGTCTATCATTGGAGAGAAATCATGCAAAAGTTCATACAGTCAGAATCACTAACTTAAATCAGATCTGAGACAACATGTCGGTGTCTTTTCCACTTGTGTTCTTAACGTTTCTTCTGTGCTTACCTACTAAATCACATATCACATAGTCCTGGACATTTTTGTTAACACGAATGTCTTCTCTGTTTATCTTAGAAGCAGGGACTAGGTATACCCAATTCTAAATGCATAAGAGATGTACATAAACACGTGTGCATTCTGTTATTTTTGTTGAGTGAACTCTTTATTACTTACTTGATCCATATGTGTCATAGCTGCTGGGATGCTAAGAAAGAAAAATGGAAATAGATACCAGGTGGCTTTTACCATTGTACTTCCATGCAAAGTTAACACACACCCTAAGTTCTGTGTTCTGGTTTACTGGTTTTGGAATATTGCTTTAGTTAAGGTTGCTTACCTATGAACTAGATTTGATTGACAGATTCATATTGATGAAATTCACAAAAGTTTGCATATGTAAGTCAAGAAGCAAATTCCTTAACTTGCTGTTGCCTCTATGATGACATCCTTCTTTCCATCCAAAAAACTTCTTTGGATATCCAAAAAATGCTTCTCATCTGTGAAGACTTCCTTGCCCTCCTCATCTAGAGCTGAGCGTCACAGTAGATATCTGCACGTGACATCTAAAGAGCACCAGTCATACTAATTGGCATCTGTTTGTTTCCTTGTTTTTTCCACTACTTGAGCCCTTTGAGACTTTGACTCAACCTCCACTGTATATATCATGTGCAACAGAGTAACTGACCTATTATGGGCACTCCATAGATGACATTAGTGCTGAAATCTATGTAATTATTACGTGCAAGAAGTTGAGCAGCTTCTTTCTCTGTGTCTTCTCCATAGGGTATTGTTGATGTACCTAAGAAGACTCCTCCAAGAACCCTGAGATGATAAGCTAGATGTTCCTTTATGTGGGTTATATCCCTGCCCATAGGCAATTCATGTACAGGAAAGAGTAAACCCTTCCAGTTAAGATCAGAGAGATTTCTATTGACAGATAGAACAAATATTAGTCCAGCTTCCTAATTATAAATGGGTTCTGCAGGATCTATTATTATTGTGGCTATGAATACCAGGTTTTGTGAGGGAGCTCAATAATTTTAACAAATTAAAGCATGAAATAAAAAGCAGATATAGAAAATTAGATCAGAATAAACCCAGGCTCCACCTGTCTCAGCAATGGCATATATAAATATACCACTTTATACATTTTGCCCCTGCAGAAGTATTTCAAATGGATCATTGATATATTTTGTCTAAGTATTATTTTCACAGCTGCAGTGAAGGTGGAATTATGGGAATGATTAGCCTTGGGTCTATTGTCATGCATCTTGAGCCCAGGATACCAGGAGTTTGCAGCTATTATTGTATCATATCCAGCAATTTGCTCCAATGAAATCTTGTGGAAATCCGATCTAATGTTTGAAAGATGTGAATTTAAGCTGTATAGCCATGAAGTGCACAGGATGAAAGGTAGTATAAGCTGTGATCTACAATAACTGGCATTATAACACATGAGTATTACTAGGTCTGTGTCAATGAAGAAATGCATTCATGGCTAATGGCTTCAGTTCTGGTATACACAAGTCATCATATTATCTATTGGTAGTGTAGTTGGTGAATAAATGATTCATCATAGACGCAGCTGCAATATATATTGAATATGAAAATACTGAACTATTCATAAATGTAATGTGAGCAAAAAGGAAATAGTTGTTAAATAGAGGTAAGAGAAAATTCTTGAATGGTGTCCCCAGTTTGGAAATATTTAAACAACCCCATGACTGACAAATGATATATATGTCATGTATTTGATATGTTTGTCTAGCATATCATGTTCACAAAAATCCATATTTGCCAAATAAAATGGAAGGAATAGAAATGTTGGGTGCGTGAACTTTATAATATTAATGCATTAAATATTAATATGAAGCCATAGTGCAAAGGTTTTTTCTGCAAACAGAAACTTTTTTAAAATTTACCTAATAACCTTGTGTGCAAGTGTTTTCAGTAAGGACGGTTAGCACTTCTGAGAGAATATTCAATCCGCCTGACGATACAAGTAATAGCAAATTAAGGGTACAGATCATAGAATCTTAGTCCTGGATGGGAGCTAAGAAATAATTTAGTCTGCACAGATGAGGGACCTTATTAGGGTCCAGAGCTGCTGAATAATTCACATAAGTTCACATAATTGCCTAGTGAAAGAGCTGGGATTAGAACCCTTGTCAGCTGACATAGAATACAGGGCCCTGTGCTACCTCTCCCCGTGATGGCTAGAAAATGACTACTAATATATCAGCATGACCTTGGTGACTTAAAATTCACTCCTCAGAATATAACATGATTATGGAAATAGTAATCCAGAGACTGCTGTAAGGTTATTTTTGTACAGTTAAAAATTGGGGGATATCTGGGGTTGTTCTTAGGAAAGGGAAATGTGAAGAAGCATTTGTCACTTTTTCCAAGGCCCTTAGGTGGCTGGGAAAGGAATTCTTGGGAGAAACTGATGGCTTTTGTGGCATAACATCCTTTTCTATCACCAGTGGGAGGTATGAGAGTTCACACGAACATGGAGCTCAGTTGGGTTACATCTGCTTCATGAAACAGCATGAGGTATTGAGGAAACACTGATGTATGATACTCCCCACTCCCCAGACCTGCTTTCTTAAGGTAATTCTAGGGAGTTTGGACCTTTAAAAGATCAGCTCTTTCAAGTGGTTTATAACATCAAGATTACCCTAGAAAGCTCAGTGAGACCACCTCATCAAGCTGCCTTCTCCAGATGTTGCTAAGAGAACAGCTGCACTGACCAGCTGGCTGAAGGACTCAGGAGATTGATAGACTGTTCAAAGGAGATACCCAGTTACTTATGGAAACAACATTTGGGTTTGGCACATTGAAATCAGTGTCAACATACCAACAGAAATTTCAGATTTATTTGAGGAGATCTTATTTTTCTGAAGTTTTACTTTGTCAGTCATCCCAAATAGGGGTACAGTTCTCATTTTCTACTCTGTCTTATGACTATCAAAAGGGAGGGAAGACTATAATTTAGATTATTTGCTACCTTTTTTGGTACTTCAGTTCACTTTATGCTAGGGAACTTACAGATGCAATCTCATTAAATCATCTCAGTGATCTTAAGAAGTTTCTATCAATACCTTTGTTTTGAACATGGGGAAACAGAGACTCAAATATGGAAGTGACTAGTCTGAATTCTTTCCAGTAGGATATGCAGGATTGAGATTAAAAACAAGTCTGTCCCACTCTAAAGTTCATGGTCTTTCTACTGTACTATGCATTCTCTCTTATGCTTGTTTTTTAATTCTACATCTATCTGAGAAGGCTGAATTAAAGTTTTATAAAACTGTGGAGATTTATCTCTGGTCTTTCAGATGATATTCTTACTCAATTACAGGAACGCAGACACAATATTCCAGATGGGGATATTTAAACCAAGGTGTAGCTCATAATGCTTTGTCTTCCTAGCTCTCATTGTAGTTTCAAGTGCAGGAAGAATAATTAAAGAATGTGAAAATGATAACATGGCATGCTTCATTTACTGTAGCTATAAATCATGGAATATCAAATAGTAGACAGGACATTTGGACAAGACAGAATCAAGGGCATCTTTTCTTGCTCCTTTATACATATAGGCAGCTATGGTTACAAGAGGTACTGAATTGAGAGGGAACTGAAGAAGCTACTCTAATATTTTAGTTAGTGAGATGGTAGTGAATGTTTCTCTTTCTGAGAGCAGGTGAAAGAACAACACTTTCCTATGACACAGTAAGCACGATTTGGCTAATAAAATACCGCGATTAATTTTTTGGTGAAATGGTTTTTCCTTTACATTACCCTATAGTACAAAAGAGCCAAAGCTGTGAAAGAGGAGGAAGTATCCTGGTATCTGTGACAATGTTACTCTCAAGATCACAGAGAATAGAGGTGAGCCCAGTGACCTAATCATGTCCATAAAGCACTTTCTCTACAATTTGCTGCCTCTTCTTTCCCTAAATAGAACCCATAATTAACACTACACTGGGTTCACTAAGGTTCAGTAAAGCTGGACTTTATAAATAAGCTTTTGTTATTAAAGAATATATATATATATATATATATATATTTGCTATATTTCTATACCCCATTTGGGGATAGAACTCAGACAGCTGTTTTATTTTTCTTCTTCCCCATATTGAAATCAAACTTCCAAATTTCATACACAGTCAGAAAAATAACAGCTATATTGGAATAATTTTTATTTTCTTTTAATTTTTAAAAATTATTCTAACCACTAGCATATGATTACAGCAGTTGGAAAAAACAATAACATTTGACTTACCCTTATTAATGCCCGTCCAATTAAGAGGATTGATGCATTTCTTGTAAACATAAGGCACATGCCTATGGGAAGCACAGTTCATTGTTTTGAAAACTAAAGGACTATAAGACACTCTGTCACAAGATAAAGTCCTTGTATGAACAGTAGAAATAGATTCATTTAATTTAAACGTCATCCTGATTTGCATTTCAAAATAAACAAGAAGGACTTTTTGAAGAAAGCATCAAAACAGTTGTAGGGAAAAATAGCATTTGGGGAAAAATCTAAATTAGGCCATTTCTGAAAAGAAAATGGGTCATTTGATGCAATCTGAAATGACCATTTCACTTATCTGTATACATTATTTCATACAATATATGGCTACTAGCTTTCATAAAATGAAATTTTTAAAAAGGATGATAATTGAAGGAAAATTTGATCCCTCTAACCCCAGCTGATTTGACAGCCCATTTAAAACTGATGTCTCTAATGAACATTCTGGATAGACAAAATCAGAGTAGGTTGGCTGTAAAATATTCTTGCCAGTGTGTAACACATGTGCTTCAGAAACCCAAGGTGTCCCTCTTGTTCACTCCTCCAATTTCAGCCCCCAGGGGAGGGACTTTTGTTTTATCTGCCCAACACCCTCTCCTCCTTACTTTTCTTTTAAAAAATGTTTCTTTCTTGGCTACACAGAATGGGAAAATTAATCTAATTCATCTCTCCTTGGTCCAAATGATGGACATACAACTCAAACCAGACCAACTAGACTCCTTCCCTATGATTTTAAAATCTGCAACAGGGAGACTAGATTTTCTTTGTAGGTGAAAAGCTTTTAGAATAAAAGAACAAGGCACCTTCTGCCATCTTTTTGATGTTCAGAAGTCCACACACATAAAGAGAACATGAAGCTAATCTGTGAAGTAAGGCAGAGAAAAGAGACAGCCCTAACTCAATTTGAGTCTTGACTCCCAGGTAAACCTCAATGCTGCTCAACTGCCATTCATTTCATGGCTGGCTTACATGACCTAATTAATTTCCATTTTACCTTAAGCTGACTCAATTTGGGTTTTTTTTTTTTTTTGATTATTAAGATGGAAATATCTCTTGACTAATTCCCTTAGCACAGTTGCCTACTTCTTCCGATGAGGGGGTGGGAGATCAAAGAAAAATCTCCTCACCTTCTCCACACCACATCTTCTCATCTGTAAAATGAGGGTATGGCTCTAAATAATTTGTGGTGTCCATCTAATTCTCACAGTCTGATTCCCTCTCTAGCCATGGGTCTGTAGAAGTTGTCACACTTGAGGTTGCCCCAAGTGTGATGGATGCTGGCTAGGGTGTAAAAAAGAAATTTGTCCTTGTGTTATCCCATTCTTTTTGCAGTCATTTTTTATTCTAATACCTCTGCTTCTCAACTGTTTCTCTTATCATTGAAGAAGTAGATACCAAAATTAACTCAAAATGTAGAATTCAAAGCTAACCTCTGCTTTCTCCATTCTGGGCCTAAGGTTGATACAAGTGGATAATGAGAGTCTCTGAACAATTGTCCAACAAAGCTAAATCCCAGTCTTTTTAGGCAGTTACCCTCAAACTTTTCTACAGAAATATCCATAATAGCAGAAGAGTTAAATATGTTTTCTGTAGTTCTAGAGCTCTGTGAACCTGAAATAAACTATCATAAAGACAAAATATATTTAGAGACTTGGCTCCAGCATAAAACATCCAACATAAATTGTATATTCTATTCAACAATGTAAAAGTGTGACCTACATGGGAAGGAGATCCAAGGAAGAGGGGATATATGTATACGTGTGGCTGACTCACTTTGCTGCACAGCAGAAACGAACACAACATTGTAAAGCAACTATATTCCAATTTAAAAAAATTTATATTATGCACTGTTCAGAATTTGAAGAGAATGAAAAGAATGTTGCAAGAGAATGGAAATTCTATCCTTGAATAAAAATTATGCCAAAAGTAATACGAATTTTGCCTTGTATCTCTTGCTTTCCAATACACGTATTTTTGACTGGAAAGAAAAGAGATGGCTTTTGTATAAAATGATTCTACTTCCTTGAATGTCAGACTTTAAAAAAATATGATTTTGTAAAATTAAATTGATATAATTTCAAAGCAATAATAACACCAAAACAGTGCTTTAATTTCCTTAAAATGAAGTAAAATGCATTCTTCAGACATCATAGTTAACTTTTGATATCATGAATATATTAATCGACAGGTGTTTGAGAGGTTTTTATTATTGATGGCTCCTATTAAACATGTTTTCTGAAAGTGGAATCATATAAAGCCAGTGGTATGTATTAATACAAGCTCAAACGATCTCTATCAGGATTTCTTCATTCCACGGTTGAGAGAATGGAAAACAAAACAGATACATTTGAAGAAACAGAAAAGCTCACGAGAAGTTCAGAGCATGAAGGAAATTCAAAAGGATACATAAATATCTAGGGAGCAGCTTCAAAGCAGGGAGTACCTGAAGAGAAAAGAGCAGAAGTGGAAGGAATTGCTCACGTGATGTGGGGTTGCAGTTGTAACTGAAGCACCTCTGCTACTACCCCAGGAGAAGGAGGCTGGACAGTAGCTATGGTAAAAATGTGTGATAACATCAGGGAAGACAGAAGCTTGGAGAAACAGACAGAGTGAGCCTGAGAAAAAGGGGGGTTCCTGGGGCTTGAGTTCAGAAAAACCTGCCTATGGAGAATGAGAGCTACAGCTTTCTTTCAGAAACTTGCTAATTTTTACTGGTCACGTGACATTAACATATTGTTGCCTAACTTTGGACATTTTAAAAGTAGAGGCACTTTTCTGTCAGTTCTGACATGATAATTACAGAAAACACATCCTTTAATCGAACGTCCTTTAATTGAATCACTTGGCCAGGAATCCAAATAACAAAATGTCTATTACGCTACTCTGTGTGCAATACAAGTTATGCAACATGTTTCTTCTCAGAAAAGAGAATAAAAAGTAAAGAAAAAACCACCCCCAGATGACCACTTTTTAATTTTACCGGGAGAGGTGAAGAACATGCACAAAATACATGTTCTTGAATTAATCTCCATTGGGTACAGAGAGGAAAGAGCTCATTATTCTTCTAACGGGCAAAATTTTATTTTATTGACACTCTTGCAGTATGTCAATTGCTTAGTGTATCTCCCTAGTTTGTAGTCTTACAGACTTCATTGTTTTTAACTTAGCAATTCTATGTTATATTCCCATGGATGTGTCTTTACACTATCTTACAATCCATTTCTGAAATAATAACTATAATTTCAATGAAAATAATACATTACATGCTCTGCCGACTACATGAGCATGTCTAATTATTTGTAAGTGGACCAAACCTTGTACATATTAGGTAATAAATACATGAATTCATTTAAAAAAACTATATTGAACAATACAGTTTGATGAAGGTAGGCATTTCTTTTTTAATTCATTTTTTTGTCTCCATGGACTGGCTCTGTGTCTCATATCCAGCAGGTATGAAACAAATGTTTGTTGAATAATGAGTGCATGAATAACTTAATGATTAGATGGTTGAATTAATAGGTAAATAGTTGTATGTACTAACAAAAATGTTGGTGAATACATAGAATTATAGAATTTCATTGCTGAGTGAGATTATCTAGTTCTACCAAGACTTGACCTGATAAAGAGAATAATGGTCCCAAAGATGTTGAAGTCTTAATCCCCTGAACCTTAAATATATTACCTTACATAGCAAATATATACCTTACATAGCAAAGAGGACTTGGCACATGTGAGTAAGTTAAGGATTTGAGACAAGAAGATTTTCGTAAATTATCCAGGTGGGCCTAATATAATCACAAGGGTCCTTGAAGGAGGGCAGCTGGAGGTTAGAATCAAACAAGGCCATGTGACTATAGAAGCAGAAAGAGAGAGATTTGAAGATGCTGCCCTACTAGCTTTGAAGATGGAGTAAGGGGC
Organism: Balaenoptera musculus; assembly: GCF_009873245.2. NCBI lineage: Eukaryota > Metazoa > Chordata > Mammalia > Artiodactyla > Balaenopteridae > Balaenoptera > Balaenoptera musculus. The sequence continues at coordinate 85,815,716 of NC_045789.1, read as the reverse complement.
TAAGATCCAGGGAATACTGGAGGCCTTTAGAAGCTGGAGAAGACAAGAAAACAGATTGTTCCTAGAGCTTCCAGAACAAAAACAGCCTTGCTGACACCTTGACGTTAGCCCAGGAGACCTATTTTTGGACTCTGACCTACAGAACTATAAAGATAGTAAATTTGTCTTGTTTTAACTAAGTTTGTGGCAATTTGCTACAGCAGCAAAAGGTATTGAGTAGTCCTACTCAGTAGATGTGGAATAAAGTCTGGAATCTGAAATTTACCAAGTACCCTCAGTATTTCTGAGGCAGTAATTATCTAGGAAACTGTGATACGTTGTAACATACCCATTTTGTACTTGAAAAAGCACAATGTTAAGAGCTCAATAACATTAGTATAGACACAAGTTCAATTTATCATGTTGAAAAAACACGTTTGGAAAAACAAAGCAGAAAAAAACTAAACTATTAAAAATATGTTCTGTAACTCTATATTGATTTTCTCCTCTTGCTTTTACAAAGAGAACAACAGCTAGCGTATGCTTTCACAGAGGGTGATTTGGATAATCCCTTCTATGCATTGTTTCAAGCAGAAATTCTCCTCCATCTATCATTTCTGCTTGTATTATTTCACATGTTTCAAAGAAGTTCACATTTCATTGCAGGGAACCAAAGTTGGCCTGTGCTACATCTCTAACTGTAAACCACACACAGTGCTTACTTTCCTTTCTCTTGAATGTGTTGTAGGTGTTTTTCTCTATCTCCTTCTTGAAGAGTATGATAAATATGTGCTGTGCACACATTTTTTTCTATTTATTAAAATTATATTACTAAATTATACTAACGGTGGCTTTATTAAATACATATAACACATTCAGAGTTTTAACAATTTTAAAGTCATTCAATAGGCATGATAGTACTTCTTATTTTCTAAAAATATCAAAATTAGGGATAGCATTCTAATACTGCATTAGTAACTTAGTTCAAATTTAGACTACTAATAGAAGAGGGAAAAACTATAATGCACCAAAGGAATTCTCAGAAATGACTCTTCCAAAACAATAAAATCTTAAAGCAAGTATTGAGAAGCCATGCTCTATTACAGATCAACAGTTGGAATTGACATCCTGTGTTTCCATATCCACTTTTTAGTACGATTTAACAATCAGTTTAATTCTTACTGTTCAGTTATTTTAAATTTGACATTATTCCTCCTTGTCCTCTCACACTAACATTTTCTTTGACGCATCATCTGACGCTGTATATCTCTCTTTCTTTAAAAAGCAGGTTTCTCTAGGGGGACAAATTTCAGTATGGATACCTGATTTCCTCCTTTCAGAGTGATTATTCCACAGGCAAATCTGAGACTCTGTTTCTTATTTTCATTTTGTATTCAGCAAAATAATGGACTGTGAGATACACAGTTGTAAGGGGCTGTGACTGTCATCTCTGCTGCTTCCCATCAAAGGCTTGAAGCCTTTATTTTAGTGACTATATTGAAAATTGCAATGCCATTCATAGGATTTCAAGGACCTCGCTATTATATCGAGATCCTGAGTTTTGTTGCTGGCATACGTTATTGTCTGATACATTAAGCAAGCAACTAGACCTCTGCTGGGGACCAACTGTGCCTGCTTCCCAACCTGATACAATGGACTAATAATGAGGAAAGAAAATTTTCCTTGTTTTTGCCAGTGAGGCTCTTGAGTACTCTCTGTCTTTTCCTCATGCTTGCTTTAGTGACTGCAGAGGTTTTTCTCGCCAGATGTACAAGCGGTAGCAAAAGCTGAAGCATCTCTCTTAGCTAATGAGCTGCAAAATATAAAAGTTTAGGACAGTCTCTATGGAAACTTTTGAATATGGTGACCTACCAGTGCTGAATGGGTATGAGGTGAGAATTCCTCCTAGAAGGCAGATTTTCACAAATGCGAGATGGTAAGATTGTATGAGAGCCACTAAAGCTTTCTCTGCCTCAGTTTCCACCACTGGATCTAATTCAGTTATATCATCAGGATTAATGGGTAATCTTAATTACTTTAAATTTCTTAGAGATAAGCATTATATAAATAGGAAGCACTCTATTAAATGGGCAAAAGTTCAAGAAAGAGAAGCTAAACTTTTTATATAAAATGTGGTCTCAAATGTAAGTAATTGACCAGAAATCAGGACTTTGGGCCAATTACTGGACATCCATTCTGTGTCATTTGTGAAAAATTGCACAGAACATCCTTTCTTCATTTCCAACATTTGCTTATTACATAAAGTAGATAATTTAGCACCAAATAAGGACATAGTTATATTCCCTCCATGTATCATTGCAGACTACTAAAAAAAGAATTATATTAAATTGGTAGTCAGAATCTTTCCTCAAATGATGATAATTGGATCTCAGATTCAAAGAACACCATTCAATTGGAAAGAAATGGCCAGAGGAAATATAAAGTCTCTGTGCTCAGTGTAAAGTATTTTATATTTTCTTAAATATTATATCAAGTTCACTCCACAAAGGGAGAAAATATTGATCCAAAACATATATCTGATATTTAGCTTAAAAATGTCACTTGTTAATTGTTTATATTTCTATTATTATTCATGCTAACATGAATACATCTCCTTACCACTGATAAGAATCCTCACTAATTTTTATGACTGCCCACTGAATATACAGTACTCTGATAAGATATTTTAATGGACTTGGGGTAGAAAAACAATAAGGACAAAGCTATCTGGATCCTTCATCATAATCAGCATCCATATTGTTAGCCTTATATAAGAATGCCTCCATAGTTAAGCTTTTGTGTTTTTAGCAAGTAATATTGAGACTTTTAGAAGATGCACACAAACTGTGATTTAAATAAAACTAGTATTTAAGATGGAAAAGAAGTTGACTCACATAAAAAGTCTTCAAAATTTGTCACTGGTGACTTTGGTAGGAAAGTTATTAATGTATAGATTTGTTTATAACATGGCAAGTTGTTTTATCAGGGGACTCTTCATTGAGTTGAGAGCCATAAGCTATGAGGAATGTTTTACTGGAAATATATCTACAAGAAGCTATATGAATTCTTCTACAAAGGGAAAGAAAGTAAACATCACTTACCTGGAAAACAAGTTGAAGATAAGTTATAGCATGATAAGATATACATAGAGCACTGAAAACAAATCAGGGTAACACATGATCCCCAAATAGAACTGAACACTTTTTGGATAGATATGATTCTGAAAACTCTTGTCTAAATGATTCATACTGGATTTGTGTGATTTCCCCTGTGACTCCTTCATGACCACTAAGAAGTTGTGTGGACCCCAGGGGAATATAAATTAAGTGGGTTCACAAATTCCACTAAGTCTTATGTGTTACCCAGCATGGTTGTTACTTCAACCCAATAATTACTTCGTACAAATTATGAAAGGAGAGAGAAAGAATAAAATTAACATATTATTCAATAAAATTTCCCCATGTTTCATGGGGTAAATACAATCTCTGGGAATATATTTATAACTAAACATTTAAAAAATTCTTTTATCCAGATATATTTTTGTCCCTGAATTAACTTTGTATATACCTCATACACACAGACACCCCCCCCACACACATACACCAAACAGTTTATATTATTAGAAATATATGCCAGGAATTGTGCTAGGTATTTTACACATGTACATTCACTGCTTTTTTACATCTAAAAAGGTGTCTTAGACTGTTTAACCTGCTTTATACCATGCTAAAATATCATAGACTGGGTGGCTTATAAACAACAGAAATATATTTTTCACAGTTTTGGAGGCTGGAAGTCCAAGATCATTGTTCCAGCATGGTTACATTCTGGTGATGGCCCTCTCCTGAGCTGCAGACTGCCTACTTCAGTGTTCTTACATGGTGGAAGGGGTGGGGGAGCTCTGTGGGGACTCTTTGAGAAGAACATTAATCCCATTCATGATGGCTCTACCCTCATGACTTAATTTATTCCTAAAGGCCCCAGCTCCTATTACCCTCACCTTTGGTGGTTAGGGTGCAACATACAAATTTTGAAGGGACACATTCAGACCATAGTAGAGGGTAAAATATTGATTAATGTTTCCAATTAATATTGACAAAATTCCTTGTTAAGTGTAATGACTAAACAGTTGAGTGTAAGGATGAAAAAACTAAGATAAAGAGTGGTTAGCAAAATTTTTACATGTAAGATGCTTTGAAACCCATTAAGAATGAAGCAAATATCATAACCAGAAGATTTTTTTTTTAACATCTTTATTGGAGTAATTGGAGTATAACTGCTTTACAATGGTGTGTTAGTTTCTGCTTTATAACAAAGTGAATCAGTTATACATATACATATATCCTCATATCTCTTCCCTCTTGCATCTCCCTCCTTCCCACCCTCCCTATCCCACCCCTCTAGGTGGTCACAAAGCACCGAGCTGATCTCCCTGTGCTATGCGGCTGCTTCCCACTAGCTATCTATTTTGCATTTGGTAGTGTATATATGTCCATGCCACTCTCTCACTTTGTCCCATCTTACCTTCCCCCCCACCCCATATCCGCAAGTCCATTCTCTAGTAGGTCTGCATCTTTATTCCCGTCTTGCCCCCAGGTTCTTCATGACCATTTTTTTTGTTTGGTTTTTAGATTCCATATATATGTGTTAGCATACTGTATTTGTTTTTCTCTTTCTGACTTACTTCACTCTGTATGGCAGACTCTAGTTCCATCCACCTCACTACAAATAACTCAATTTCATTTCTTTTTATGGCTGAGTAATATTCCATTGTATATATCCAGAAGATCTTAAGGAATTTCATCCCAGAATGGAAGGTACTAAGTGATAACACATATCAAACTGCTCATTCTATTTAAATATCAAAACTCCATTTAAACCTTGGAAGTGTAACTCTGACCCTTAAATTAAAACATAGTATTGGTTTTATTTATTGCTTCTTAAGTGAAAACATGTTCATCATTAAACTGAATTTCTCAATTTTTTTGTTCCATAAACCACTCTCAGGATTTGTTTCCCTCCACGAAGCAGTGTCTTGGTATAGAAAGGATCATATATCATTCAGGTGACCCTTTTGTCCATTGTATTTTGAAAGCTATAGTTTTTGAACTAATGACTATGTTGTAACTATACGGAAATAATGAAGTTAGTGTCCTCTATATTGCAGAATTTTGGTAGAATAAACAATAGCTAAAGCCAAAGGGTAATAGAGTTATAAAAATTATTTTGTATGTCTTAATTTATACATCAGCATTTCAAAAATGTCATATCCCAAAGTGGTAATGTCTACATTTATTTTGGCTTTGTATATGCATACATCTAAATGTGCTAAGCTTCGGTTAAAAGTCCCCTTCTGTTTGTTGCAGCTGCCTTATTCCTCTCTCTAGGAAATAGTATTTTAAGAAGGACAAAAATTATTGCTTAATAACCATTTCTGTTTGAAAGTTCATTTAAATATATAGTTAGATATATTTAATGTATATGTGTGTATTATATTTACTTATTTCCAAATACGTTTTCTAACAACCACAAAAATGTGAAATATAACATATCAGATGATATAACAACTGAAAAGTAATTATTTCTCACCCCAGTGCTTGTGTCTTTTCTTCTGACATGAATAAGGTATAGAGAAGTTTGCTTTCTTAAACATGTTCTTTTTTGACTCACAGTTATCAACTACTTGTAGTGGGAAGTAAATGTAGATTTCTTTATTTAGAATATTGACCCTTGTGGGAGGTATATTTCAAAGGCAAAGCTTTTGCAGGCTTGAGTAGCTCCAATTTTAAAAATATAATTCCAGAGATCATTTCTTCCAATTTTCTTTCTTCAGTTAGGGAGAATTACAATGCAATTTCAAATTCAATTCAAGTCTCTGACCTGATCTACTAGAACATAAATATATCCAATCCAATTACATCAGTGACCAAAGAACACTTCTATTTCCTTGGGGATGATTCTTTTCATTGTTTCCCAAGAATAAGAGAGATTTAGTGAGTGGAAGACCTGATATATGGAGAGTAATAGCTAACAGGACAGGTTTTCCCCCAGGTTTTCTTCTATAGGAAGACATCACACTTTGATGATGATGTGAAGCAAGCATTTCAGTCCAGCTGTTTAATCCACTGCTCCTTTTAACACATTAACCTTTTAATGTAATGGGGAAGCTTAGAAATTAACAATATTTTATTATTACTCAAATAACTCAATTTCACAGTAAATCAATTATCCGTACAGCAATATTCCACATATTTTCATTATCTACTAAGCACTGAAACCCAGAGAGTTATCTTGTGACAGAAAATAAAAAATACATCAAAGACAGTTTTAAAGGCTTCATGTCCAAACTACGGAACAGATGAGTTAAAAAAAATACATCAGGAAGGAGAGCAACATGATTCATGGGCCTATTTTTTGTTTTGTTTTGTTTTCATATTTTCAAAATATTTTTTGATACGTGGAGATTGCTTTTAAATAGCAGCATTTTTGTTTACATTTTAGAATGCATTTCCTCCAAATGGTAATTGCAATGGTAAGTAAAGTTAATAGTACAATATGACCATTGAAATCCAAATGAGGGTTCCAGCAGAGTGAGCCTTTGAAGAGTCTCTTGTGACTAAACCAGGACAATCACAGGTATGACAAGTAGTATGTTCTGAGAAAAGATGGCCCATGTGTCCAAACGTCTGGACTCATTGGGTGACCTCTTTTCCAGGAATAATGAGAGTAGCGCATTCTTCTCTCATTTACTACCTATTTGACCTTTGTCCAATCACCAGGCCTCACTGTACTATGATTCTCTTCACCAAAAAATAAAATACTAAAAAGAATATATATATATTCTTTATATATATATATATATATATATAATATACATATAAATATATATATATATGAACCACTTTGGTGTACCCCTGAAACTAACACATTTGAAAATAAATTATACTTCAATAAAAACATAAAATTTAAAAAAAGAAAAAAATACTAACTTATTAATAAGAGACCAGTGAGAAGAACAATGAATGTTAGCAAGTTAAAGTGTATTGCAGGAGCATTGTTAAATAATGAATTATCTATTTATATGTGACTATTAGGACCCTTGAACATCAACTCTAAACATATCCAGAATTTCTTTTATAAGACATAGGCCTACTGTTTCTCCCTTGAGATTCAAAAATCAAACACTCAGAAATCATATGAGAAAAAAGTTTTCTTTGAGAACATACTTTTTTTCCCTTTTTATAGCGTTCTGAACGAGTTGGAAATTCCAGCTATAACTGAGTAGATTACTACTATACCTATTGATTTGAAGGACAAAGTCAGTAGGCCCTTTAGGTCCAACCAGATCAGTGATGACTTTGCTTGTGCATGGTTTTAGTTAACCAAGATTGTTTTTAGGACAGTAAGCTCCACACTTAGCTTTCAGTGGAATTTGACTTGTAAGAATAGATCAGTGCTTTGGAAACGTCATGTTCTTATTTTAATGAGTTTATAATTAAGCAGAACACAGGTTGTTTTCTTTACAGAATCTCACCCACAAGGATTCATTGATTTACTGTTTCATTATATGAAATAGTACGTCAGGGTGAAGATGAGGCAGAAAACAAATTATGATCTAATCTGAGATGTAGATCTATATTGGAGTGAGACTGCTGACGTGTGAAATACATGCAAGGAGTATTTACAAAACCATTCCTATTGTCAAAATGATGAAAGGAGATCTTCTTTGGTGTGCAGTCTGGACTGCAAAGTCAGGAAATTTCTAAAGGTACTCCTGAACTTAAAATGCTAAAATAATTTGCATATATTTGCATTGACAAGAGAGGTTTTTATTTAATTGAAGATGGAATAATTTAGTGTCTCTTTATGTGTTTTTATGTACAGAAAAAAAAAGGTTTGGGAAGAACAATGTTGCATGGAGAGGAACTACTAAAATTAAATATATGTATATTGAAGACTATGGTTTAGCTTTGTATATATTTTCAAATATCATTATTGTCACTAAAATTACTTTGGGACTATTATGTTGCCATGGACCTTACTCACATGGCAACCTTCCTCAGGCAAAGAATCTTCATCTTTATCAAATGAAATTAAGTCAACCTATAGACAGGCATTTATAACTGTAAAGCAAGAAATTAGTTATCATTATTCTTTTATTTCTTTAATTATTTAGCCAACACCATTGAGTACTACTTTATATCAAGATATGTATAATTCCTGGTAGGAATTAGAATAAAGAAATTAACAAAATAGTTCCTGTCCTATAGAAGTTCATAAAATTTAACAATTTAAATGTAATTTGACATAAAGCAGAGTATTAGAAGACTACTGAGGAAGATCTAAAGAAAAAGTGTACAACTACTAGAAAAGCAACAAGCTTAGGAGTCAAGAAAACTAGATTCTATCCTAAGTAATGTGATTAAACAATTCTAAGAACATAGATCATTTTTCTCATTTATAAAATTAGTTTGAAAGGACTATTTATAGGATCTTGAACCTTAAATATCCTGTAATTCTAGGATATTACACCTGCATCATAAAATTACATTTGATAAAATAATGTTTGAAAGTAAACTTATATCTGTGATAGAATAATTGATATTTTATTAGATTAACAAATGCATTTTACCTGCCCAAATAAATTTCTGATGTTATTTCTACTTCATTTAAAAGTGCTTTAATTAGATATATATGAGCACATTCTCAAGGTAGTTCTTGTTTCTGAAACAAGATTTGGGATCCATCCACAAATATATACTATTCCAAGAAGGTGCACTCTTGTCTTTACTTGTTTGTATTTGAATTGGAACTCTGATCAATGTAGAACATACAAATTAAAGATGTATTCATGGAAAAAAGAAGAAAGAGGAAAGAAAGAGAAAGAGAGAAAGAAAGAAAGAAAGAGAGAAAGAAAGAAAGAAAGAAACAAAGGAAGAGAAGGAAAGAGAAATCATAAATTTTGTGTGATTCTCAGCTCAATTTATACAATCTATAGATTGCAAAAGAGAAAAACTGCTATTTTGTAACATTATTGAAATTAAAGATTTAGCCTATACTCAGTAATTTTCATGATAAATCAAGTTACAAAATTTTATTTGCAATCTTCCAAGGAGATTGTAAGGAAATAAGGGAGATATAGCATACTTAGGATTGAGGTGGTAGAGTCTCATTTGAATTTTGATGAAAAGCGCCTGTATCAGGATATCTTTACCTTAAGTATAATTTTGAAAGATTGTTTGCTGTAGATATTTTTGATAAGATATCATGAGAATTCCACTTAAGTTTTATATATGATAAATACAAAGAAATTCCAAAGAGAAACTAATTATTATTAATTTGCCCTCTTGTGGAATGATGACTATAAATTTAATCGCAGATAAAAACACATAGAAAGAATATTATTAGTTTTGAGGAATCTGATACCTCATATACTTGCCACAGATAGTTATCATCTGTGGGTTAAATCAGCTTCACCACAGAGAATGTTAAACATGTAAATTAGTATGTATTATAAAGATAATGTTTAATTAAAAACACAGTTTGAAAATCAGTTTTCTTTAAAAAAATTTTAAAAGATATTCTATTTGACACATCTTTAAAACAGAAACTTATAATTTCCTTTAGTTTAAAAATGATTATTATAATAAAGTATATCATTTACTAAGAACCTTCTAAGTGCCAAAAATAGTCATTCATTCATTCATTCAAAAAATAATTATTTAGTGCTTATTGTGTACTAGTTACTGCCCTAAGCAATAAATAAAATTTTATCCAAATTCAAGGAGATTACATTCTATTGGGAGAAAACAGATGATAAGTAAATAATAAATATATATTGAATATGTCAGTCTAAGTTTTATGTAGAAGAATAAAACAGGATATAGGGAGGGAGACTGAGGACATGAGGAGGGATGATATTTTAGATAAGGATAGCATCTTAGCTTGGGCTGCCACAACAAATTAACATATACAGGGTGGCTTTAACAACAAATATTTCTCACAATTCTGGAGTGGGAAGTCCAAGATCAAGGTGCCAGCAGATTTGGTTCTTGGTGAGGGCTCTCTTTCTGGTATGGAGAAGGCCATTTCTTGTTATGTCCGCACATGGCAGGTAGAGAACAAGTTTGCTCTCTTCCTCTTCTTATAAGGACACTAATCCCATCATGGGGACTTCACCTTCATGATCTAATTACCTCCCAAAGGCCCCACTTCCAAATATCATCACCTTAGGGCTTCAACATATGAGTTTTGGAGGGACACAAAATTTCAGTCCATAGCAGACAAGCAAAAAATATCTCTCTGATGAAGTGACATTTGTGCAGATATATGAAAGAAAGGAGGGAGTCAGGCCTATAGATAACTGGGAGTGATTGTTCTGGAAAAGGTCCTGAAGTACGAGGTATATAACATGTTCAAGTTGTAGGAAGAAAGTCCATGACTAATGAATGGAGCCGGGGAGATTGACGGAGGGTAGTGTAGACAGGTAGTGAGCTTGCCAAAATGCCTATGGTTTTGTAAGCCAGGGAAAAGGCCTTAGACAAATAGGAGTTGAATTCTGGTTACATATTTAACTTAGAAAAGACAACTTAAAAGACTATGAATTGTGAGATTTGAAATAGATTATCCAATGATGCCTCCAAGGTAATGGTTGTGAAGCAACTGGTCAAAGGCAGTTACCATATACTCAGGTTGGGAGGATTAGAAGGGGGGCTAATTGGAGAAGACACTGAATTCAGCTTTGTAAATGTTGCTTTGAGATATCAATTAGATATCCAGGTGGAAATTTCAAGAAGGTAGTTGCACATGAGAAACTTGAGTTTTGAATAAGGTCAGGACTAAAAGGGTATATTCATGGATAAAGTCTCACAAAAATTATTAATGAAAATATTATTCTCCCCAATACGTAGATGAAAAAACTGAGGTCTACATAGGTTAATTTATTTTTTAAGTCCACCTAGCTTGTAAATAATGGAACTATAAGTTGACGCAGCTCTGTCTGATGGCATAAGCCATGGCCTTTCTTTTAGAATGGTTTAAGTTACAAAGATTAAATATTCAAAATGATAAAACAACTTCAATATAATGCTGAGAAAAATAACACCTTAAATATTCATTCTCCTTCTTTGTGGAAAATCTGATCCAAAGGAACTTGAATTCATTCAATTAGTCAATAACAGTATATATTGAGAACCACTATATGCCAGACATTATTCTAGATAGTAACAATTTCATGGTGAATAAGACATAGCTTCCTTCATGAAGCTTATGTTCTATAAATGCATAGCTAATAGTATACACTTTTAGATTCAATTAAGTGCTTTCATATCATTGAGAAAACGAATGCAGATTAGTGGTCAGAGAAAGCTTCTACTTAAGCAGATTACCAAGTATTGAGAAAAAAACAAACATTTCTAGATTCAGGAGTGGACGTGAGAGAGTGGTTGAGGATGGGTATAAGCAAGATATTGCAGGGGTTAGGGATGACGTGGAGGGGGCAGAGGACTTATCAAACAGATGGAATAGCAAGTGAAAAGTTCCTGAACTAGAAGGTAGCTTTGTCAGCTGAAATTCACATTTATTTGCTGCTAAATATTTTTTTAAAATTCAGCACCATTCACATCTTTCTGGTGTATAGATTTTTTATTAAGGTTGCCTCCGATAGATTCACAGACTAATTCCCACACCAAAACGCACATGTACATATCTAAGAAACATTACCACAACTTGTGATCTTCAACAACATGATATTAATCTTTATTCTAGCAGTGTGAGATGGTTGGAAATATTGAAAATTCAGGATCGGTATATTGTAAGTTGTGGAAATCAGAAAGCTGATAAAGCTCAGCAGAAGAAGGAAACCCAAATCTTGCCTCCTGCTGTGTTACATTAGGAGAGAAAATGTTTCTGTGACATATGTAATCTTGGGTCAAAATGAAAAGAATCTCTTCTTTGAAAAGATTGTGATATGTCACGTTGCTCTCTGTGGAGTCCCTCTGGTAAATGAGGGCAATGAAATTCTTCTAGTTCTCAGCAGCCAGAGAGAAGTTTGTCTTTTCTGGATTAACGTAGGTGCCAAAGAATGTCAAAAACTTCCGGGAGAAAGGGCACTGTACTGAAAATCCTTTCCATTAGATTTGGAACCCTATCTAAATTTTTCTACCACTCAGATATTTTGGATCTGGAATCTATGCCTCTGATTACAGTGCCAATTGAAAAGGAAACTCTGGAAAAAATATTATAAAATAAATTGTTAGTAATGGATAAACATATCAATATGTACAAGTAGGCACCTGAGAAATACATGGAAAATGTATACTGGGTTGGGACAAGTTTCGTTCGGGTTTTTCCTTAACATCTTATGGAAAAACCTGAGCAAACTCTTTGGCCAGCCCAGTATATTCTGGGTCACAAAGAAGAAGACAACAAAGAAGACAGCCGTTATTTCATACATCAATGTAAATAAATGTACCTAAATGTCAGTTGAATTACCTCAAGTGTGTTTACAGTGCACACTGCCAATAATTTTAAAATCAACTCTGCAATTTTTCCTTAGGTCAGAATATAATTAAATATTTCAAGCCTTATATGGAGAAGAAACAGAAAAAAATGTCAAGAAACCCAAATACAATCTACAATTACAGAGAGCCTTCCAAATAACAATGCATATGTTCATGTTTTATCTTACTAAGTTTTATAATAACACTGGTAAATTATTAGTCTCAATTTAAGATTCAGAGAGCATAACCAAGCTTCCAGATTTAAGAAAGTAGTAAATGATAGATCCAAGATGCTGGATTGGATCTTAACACAGAAGAATTCTAAATTTCACAATTCCTTCCATGGAAGAAAACCATTATTTGTTAATTGCACTCAGCATGCCACTTCACCGTGTTCTCTCTTCCTTTTCATGTTATATTGAGTAGGGGAAAAAAGGAAAATAAACACTGTAATGTTTAATTACAGTTATCTGTTACTTCCATTATTTTGTACATAATTTATAGAAATTAAAATATTACAAATTTGATAAACTTTATCTTTCATATTACACAACGGCATCCAATTTCTTCAGGATTTAGGTCATATCTAGATAAATAATTTTTTTCAGTTAATCATAAGAAATAATTTATGATGCTTTCCTTGAAGAAACTCTTCATGTATCCAAATTAAGAATGCTAACGCCTTGCTCAAACATCATAACATTTCAAAGTCAAATGAATCTTAGCATTTAAAGAAAAGGCTATTCTCTTAGAAAAATACCTGGAATTGTACAGAAAAGCCTACACAAACTAATAGAGAAACCAATTATATCCTAAATTTAAATTGGACTTTCTTTATAAGCTCTACAGTGGAGAAAAACCAAAAGCCAAAAAAAAAAAAAAAAAAAACTGGAAAAAGAATAGGTCCTAGAAAATTTCTTTCTAATGAGAATGAATCTTCCATAAAGATTTTATTCTAGTCACATACAGGGAGAGTGTGTGCGTATGGGGGTTCTATTATACTCCATCCCCAATTTTTGCAAGAAAAAAGAAACACAAAACAGGTTCTCCTTTGTAGAAAGAGGAAATAAAAGAAGAGAGCTAGAAGGGAGCTGAATGCACTGCAGGGAAAGGCGGTATATGAGGTTTTTTAATAGAACTGACAAAAACTAATTGCCTTTCTAGATTAGAGTAGGCTGAGTAGAAATTCTGCATATCAAGAGCAATTCATATTCAAGCCTAACTTCCCTTAAAATTTGAGGGAAAAAAGTTTATTAGTAATTGGATACTGTGGTAATTTTTCTTGGGTATATATATAGTATTAATCTTGTTTCTGTAAACTTATAAGTGTGATGTTAAACCTTTTGAACTTTGTGCTACTTATGAACAAATATGGATGAATTGATTCTTTCCCTATGGCACCGAGAGAGTTTATAACTTTCTTTAACATTGCATAGTCCTACTGCACTGGTTGCCAAGTATTTTCTGAACTAGGTTTCCAAACCTTTTCAATCCCATTTGTAATTTTTTATTTTGATTTCTTTTCAATCAATCCACTTAAAATTCAAGACTAATAATGACATCGACCAGTTTTCTAAGACCCTGTCTACCCTGGTTTCAAACAGGGTATTCTCACAACCCAGACATTCTTTTCTTCAGGCAGCACGTGACTGATGGCCAGGGTGATGTTAGTGAATTCTTCTGGGCCAGGATTAGGCCTATGAATTCCTAACTTTTTCATCTTGGTAAAGTCAGAAAAGAATGACCTGGACATTACCTAAAGAAATTAAATTGAAAAATTTCTTCCTCAGCTCCCACCTTGCCCCAGCCTTCAAGACAGCCAACTCCTGACTGGTCCACCTCTCTGCCAAGCTGTAATATAGGAAGCAGAGGCTCCTGAGTAATCATTCTATGTCCTTGTAAAACTAAGCCAGAGGAGTGGGTGTCTAATTACTATCTAAGCTCAATTGCTTTATTTTACTGATTGAGACAAAAAATACCTAAGACGAGAAAGAAAACTTTGATCTCTATAAAGTTACCTTAGAATCCCTTTTTTTATTCTTTTTTTACTTTAAAATAAAATATGCTCAATAGCTGACCCCAAATATAGCATTACTTTTATTTCCTTTTGACCTAAGTGGAAGTAAATACAATGAAAATATGTGGTAAATTGTCAGTAAACAGCTTGCCAGTTTGAATTTGTTTTCCATCTTCCTTCCTCAAGCTGAGGTAAACACAGACATCACACAGAAGAGGACTTCCCAATCTATTTGTGATAAGGGACTATTTCTTGTATGTTTGTTTGCTTTTTTAATTCCCTGTTGATTACAGACAAGACCAATACTTGTGTAAATACAAAAAACAAAAGCAGGCTTGAATTTTGAATTTTGCCCTTATGCAAAATCACTCTAGACGTTTCTGAATGCTCCGTCTCACAATCTGTACTAATCCCATGGCAGACCGGTAAGAGTTTGCAAATTGGAGTGAGATCATGCACCATACTGTTAATTGCACTGGCAGAGAATATTGTAATGATTTGTCCTTGTGCTTCTCCCTACCATAGGACTATGGCACCTTGGAACTGGTTAGGGAGGGATTATATCTTATTTGTTGCATCCATAATAATAGAATAATGCCTGGAACATAGTATGCAACCAATAAATACTAGTTCATTTAATGTACGAGTTAAATACTCAAAATCCTTTCAAAATACCCAAGAATTTCGGACTTCCCTAACTTGGGAAAGCCAGAAAAATAGAATCAAACACCACAGTATTTTAAAAACAAGAATAAAACTTACATATTTACTCCCTTACCCCAAGTTCCATGTACCTCAAGAGCACTTGATTAGAGCAATTCAGCTCTGAAAGAGCATTTGTAGATACCAACCCAGGCTGTGAAATCAGAAACGCCTGGGATTGAGCAAGCCTGGACTGGTTCTCATAACAGGCACTTATGGGGAATGCTAGACTGAGCTTTGACAGGCTAATTTCCTTTTCTTTCAAATAGTCACACTGACCCTTACCTTGTGAATTAGTCAGCTAGTGCTGCCATAACAAAATACCACAAATGGGGTGGTTTAAACAGCAGAAATTAATTTTCTCACAGTACTGTAGGCTGGAAGTCCAAGATCAAGGTGTTGGCTGTTTTTTATTTTTCCTGGGTCCTCTTTTCTTGGCTCACAGATGGCCACCTACTCCCTGTGTCCTCATGTGGCCTTTTTCTCTGTGTGCACGCTCCTAGTGTGTCTCTTCCTCTTCTTATAAGGACTCTAGTTCTATCGGATTAAGGCCCTACAATTATGACCTCATTTAATCTTAACTACCTCTTTAAAAGCCCTATCTCTAAATACAGTCATATCAGAAGTTAGGGCTTCAACATATTAATATGGGGAGGGAGAGCACAATTCAGTTCATGATATCTTGTCACATTATTGTGCAAAGTTAGAGATAATCTATAAGAAGCAAGTTTGATAGCATTCACCTCATATTGAGCTCTCATTACTAACAGCAAAATTTATTGTTACACTATGTGCTGGTTGTTCACCAATGGCAAAGTCATGTTCTATGTATTTTCAAACTCCCTTAAAACCAATATCCAATTAAATGAGTGCTTTAGCAAGGAGGAAACAAGGGTCACTTTTTATAAAGAAGAAATATCATAGTGACTGAAAGGATACATAAGCACTGTCATACATTAGAAACACCCAGGGATAATAATAATATTATAATCATAATAAAAGCACTGGTTTAAATTGACAGACATTAGAGGGGAAAGTGATGGTCTAGGTCATCTGATCTCATAGTTAATGACATTGACATCTTAACCTTCCCTTAGCCTGACACATTAGCAAGCATCTGAACCCACCAGGGATTTCATTTTGACTAAAGTTTTTTTTTTTGAGAAACCATGATGATTACTAATCAACAATCATATTTTAATAGTGTCTTCATAGTGGTTTTCTGATGCAGCATCAATAATTGCCTACCATCTGTATCACTTGACTTTCATAACAAACCTCAGCTACTGAATTGAAAACTAAACGTGCTAATCTATTCACTGCCCTGAGCTCATGCATGAAATAAAAGAGAATGTCAGAGAATTTATCCATTTCTTTACATAGCCTTTAATTTTTTTCTTGTCCTCTCTTAAAGCTTTTCAGGATGTCAATTCCATCACTAACTACCAATATGGTAGGTGACAGCCTAGGCTTCTAGCTGATCCTATTTGTGGACCCTTGATATCAATAGTTCTTGACTCATAAGCAGAAGTGAAAATTATTGGTTAGCCCCAAACTTTGCCCTGCAATAAATGTGTTTGCACCCCTCTGGATAATTTGCGTTTCTTCACTCAAAACAGGACAGTAATTGTAAATGTCGAGTAGCTAAGGCCAAATGTCCGAGCAAAATGGTGAGTGAGTACTGAAAAATTACTTACCAATGTATAGGGTAGATTCTTCAATTCAGAGCTATCAGTTTTTCCATATTATGAGTACTAAATTGACATAACTTTCAGGTGATAGCTGTGATTTTCTCAAAAATTGTTCATTTTTACACTTTGAAATGATAAAACTCCCTCTTTCCTGAGTATATATTTCCAGTGCATCTGTAGAGTCCTCAGAAAGCAGGGAGATGATCTTCAGAGTAAACAGTGTTTATGGATCTAAAAATACTGTGAGCTGTAGGGTATAAAAAATAGGTATTATGATCTAGTGATGAAAGTATCAAGTGCAGGGCTTCACCAAAGGGATTTGGGGCACAGAATTTATCGAGGACTAAACTAAAGGGCAGAGCCAAGTAGAATATTTGGCAGGGTGGGCTAATAATAGCAAACTCCCTTATGGAGTGTCTCGGTAGCTTCTCCATATCTTAAGAGAGCCTGGCCATGCTGGCTTCCTTTTTGTATCTCAACCATATAAAGCTCATTCTTACCTCAGTGACTTTGCACTTGCTATCACTCTTTTTGTCTGGAATGCTTTTATCCCCAAATCAAGCCGTTGGGCTCTTTCTCTTCCTGGTATTGTAAGCTCAGATGCCACTTCAACAGGACATGTTCTCCTGACCCCACCTTCCTGTCTAAAACCTACCTGTCCTCTGACACACACACACCCTTATCACATCAGTCATCAGAATGTGTAATTATCCTTTTATGTATTTGTTTACTTCTTATTGTAGGCGCCTCTACTAGATTGTGGACTCTACGGGAAGAGAGAATTTGTCTGCCTTATTCAATGCTTTATTTCCACTCCCAACAAAGAAGTGTACAACAAGCAGGTGAGAAAAACAGAAACCAAATAATACTAATATAGGAGATCACTTTGTTGTCAATAAACACATGTTTAGGACTTACATATCAAAATGGCTTCCGTATTAGATAAAAACTCTTTAAATACCTTAAAATATGCAAATATCCATGGATGAGAGCTTATTCCCTTTGACATCAGCATTTGTTTTGTATTCACAATACGTGATCCACCTGAAATTTCAATAAAGAGCGCTTCAGAAGCAGCAGAACCAGCCAATAGAAAAAACCCTGTAACAAAATTGAGATCCGGGCCTAATCCTGGTTTTACCCCTACTTTTTAACCATGAGTAAATTGTTTAATTTGTAGAAAAAAAAAATTGTTTTGCCTAAATTACTCTTTGCAAAATGTGCATATCACATTTGTATTGGAGGGTATTTTATTGTGTTTTTCTTTCCTTGCTCTAATATATCAGATTCAAAAAAAAAATCTCATAGCAATTTTATCTTCCCACGTCAGTTTTCCAAGGAAAGTCATTCTTTAGAGCACCTTAAAGTGACTGGTTGGAGGTTGTGAAAGGAGGATTAAAAATTTCTTTATACTTTAAAAGTCTCATAAGACAACCCTCTAGCTAGATGCTTAGAGAGGAAGAAGTGAGTCGTCCAATACCAAAGGTGGGAGAACTGAACATTCAAGTCTTTCTTGGCTACTGTAATGAATGATATTTTTCACAAAATTGTGAGTTCCTCATTTCCACTTACATACAATATCCTAGGTGCGGGATGGCAGACTTTGTGTTCTAAGCTTCTTGACTTGCAGACAGAATCCATGGCCCATTGTAAAAGAGTCTACAGTCAGAGAGTAGGGTTCCTGGGGGGCCTTCCCAGTTGCTTGCCCTGGGAAACATTGTCTGACAGTATGTGGAGGACCAGTTTGACAGCATTTTGCAACAAAAGTATATCAAGGATGGTGACCATCATGGACTAAGAACCATGCCCAGTTCTCATTCTTTTGAGATACATATAATTTCATGCAGTTGGAGGAAGAGTCCAATGATGACTAAATACTGGACTTCTCATCAAGTCTGGTGAATAGAAACTGAACCTGATATTTGAATAAAATTAAAAAAAAATAAAATGAAATAAAATAAAATTCTTTGATTAGTGAAGTCAATGAAAATAATTATCAGTTCTGAATTTATGCCAGGCAACCCACTAAACATAGAGGTATCAATGGGATGTAATAAATAAAAACATACATAGGTCCTGCCCTTATGAAATGTATAAGTTAATAACAATTTCTCAGTTTATTTTTATCCAGTGTGCCTGATCCCCCCAATCCCATATTTATTATTCTATATTTATTCAATCAATAATTGACTTTTTTTCTACCTAATATTTTTAATAATTACTTCAGTAACCTTTCTCAATCAATTCAAATCTGTCACTTAGATTTCAAGATTCTCCATTAGCTATCTTTTGATTTCACTCTTTTTTTGTTTTATCCTAATCATCACTCTAACAAAGAGTTGGTTTCCATGCTCAGTGTTTTCATTCTAGTTGAAAGCAGTTTTGTGACATGCTTTGTTAATTTATGCCTTTCATAAAAAGTCTTTTCAATCTGCCAACATTTATCAATCATTTACTAAGAACAATCCTGTAGGTGAGATTATCTGTGGGACCCAATCTTAATTTTTTCAATGATTTTTGATTTATTGGTTTCTGGCATTGAATAAAAATGCTCAAGTGCCTGTTGTAGATTGTTATAGCAATGCCCCCAACTTATTCCAGCCACTTTCTAGCCACATCTTAAGGAATATCTCCCACACTGATTCTGAGCTTGACAAGTGATTTTGATCAATAGGACAGTAGAAAAATTGGTGAAAGCAGAGACTTGAAAAGAGATTTCTTATTGGTGTTGTGGACAAGGCCAAACTAGATTTCTGGAATAGGAGAGGCCACAGGGAGTAAAACGCAAGGCTCCCTGCTAACTGTCAGCTAACCCCCAGATAAACTGGAAACCACGTGCAGATATAAGATTGAGACCCAGCGAAGATCAGCTGAGCCTGGCCCAAATCAGCAGAACTGCCTTGCTGTGTCCAGGCTAACTTGCTAATTCTCTGAACTATGAACTAAATAAATGTTATTTTGTTAAACCACTAAATTTTGAGGTGATTTATTATGCAACAAAAGCCAACGTACAGAAACCAAGAATTTAAGATAACACTATACAATGCCACCATCATGGAGTTCTTATGGAAATTAAATTACTACCAGGCTTACCACCTCTAGAGCCTTGAAGCTTCAAATATAATTTGATACAGTTCAGATTAAAATAAAACAGACTGAATAATTTAATGCATGATTTTTTTCCTAAAATAAAACCTGAATACAATTTTTATAAAATTTAACCTTTTATGGCTTTGAAGTATTTTTCAGGTCTGAATGACATTTTTAGAAAGAGTTGTTTTTCATTATTTGTCTTTGTACTCTTAAAATAAATGTAGACATTACAAGTAATGTTTAAATAGTTTATAGTTTAGCTTCACATTATTTGTCTTTGTACTCTTAAAATAAGATGTACACATTACAAGTAATGTTTAAATAGTTTATAGTTTAGCTTCCTTAATACTTAAGATAGATTTTTCCCCACAACTCTACATTAAGTTATGTGTGTGTGCTTTTTAATATAATTGGGAGGAGTTTGAAAAAGCTTAGAAATAAATCTTAGGATAACTTCAGCTCTTATATCTTCCAAATAAGTCCCAAATACCACTAATATCTTAGAACTTTTGTTTTACTTTTCTATTTTAGATACTAAGCAAAATTAAAATCCTTTAACAACTTCTCAAGTCTCTTGAAAATATACAGGAAACTAAAAATAACTCTAGTCAGTAAATCAAGAGTGAAATTTTGCATCTTGGACTCTCCAGAATGGGTTTTACTCTTTCAAATATACACAAGGCATATTAAAAAATGCAAATGCACAATAAAGTTCTGGCTATTTGGAACCAAATACTATATTTTAGAATACCTTTAAAATAAAATCTTGGTTTCTTTGATTTCCAAAATAAATCGTTATTTAGTATTGGTATGTAATAAATGTTGTGAGGTTTGTTTTTGAGAATTAATAAATTTCAAATAATAAGTAATATATTTCACTTAAAGGATAAACACATTCCAAAACACTGCCAATCTAATGTCTTAATTATCTAGAACTCATTGTTATTGCAAACCTTTTGGCTATCTGTCAGAATTTTTAAATTCTACAACAGTTTTCATGGCACTATATTATGAAATCTTAAGTGTGTTCAAACTATTGTTTTGCTTTTATTATCCTGCTTTTCTGAGAGTTTTTCTTAACCTTGAATTCAAGAAACAAATACATACTTAAAATATTTTTATAAAAATAGTTTGAATTCATAACATTGAATGTGAGGTTTTAATAATAACACTGGGTAATACACAGAGTAGAGTTCTATAGTATTTTTAGGCACCAAAGGGTTTTCTTTTACAGAAAGTCATATAGGCTGTGTTCTCTTGAATTATAATTATAATTTCTTGGGAAAAAAGTAAGTGGGTTTTGTGTATCTGTTCACACCATAATCTATAAAAGCTATTGGTAAGAAATTAGTTATAGAGATTGTGTGATAGATAGTCTGTAGGAAGAGTTTAAGATTTATCTCTGCCTTGTAGTAGTTTTCTGTTTATGATATATGTATATATGAAATAGTCAAAATGAATGTGCTAATGTATCTATATGTAAAACATTCTATTTATTTGATAGACCTTTCTATTTTTGGCCATAAAGGTAACAATTGACATTTAAGTATTACATGCCAACTAGTGTGCTAAGTGCTTTACACCTTATAAATGTATTAAGTTGTGCTATCATTACCATTTTACAGTTTGGTGCTCAAGGCAACGAAGCTAGTACTGATTGGATCAGGAGTCAAACCCTGGTTGTCTAACACAAGAGTCGTACCCTGGAATTTGTAGAGATGCAGTAAAATACTCATTCAAAAGATTACTATAGTGTCAGGCCACTTGCTCTATATTTATACTACTACATATGTTAAACTTCATTTCACTTTAGATCATACAGAGACAGAAAAAAAAAAGGCAATGAGCATATAACAAGGACATGATTTTGTCATATGTTAAAGCTAATCAAGTATTTGCCACTCGGGTAGGCATTTTTTTTTAATTGGCTTGGCATAAGACTGGGTATAATGTCTAAATGTTTAATTTCCCTAAATTGTTCATCAAATCTGGTAGATTCAATCTGTCCTGTATCCAGATAAGCCATCTACAGGCAGAACAATTGTTATTTGTTGTTACTCATTTTATAAAATAATCCAGTATGCCAAGAATAGAAAAGTACATAATTTTAGTTCATTTTGTAAGAGAAGATTAAGAGGAAGGATCCACAGGCATTTCAGGACTACCTGAGACAAACAAGTCACAGATTGGATTTCTTTACTGGTAAGGCTTTTTAGATGAAATAGGATTTTAGAAGCTTTTAGTAACATGATGGTGATGATGATTGTAAAGGCAAAGTTAGAGAAAAGGAGACATTTCACAGATGGGGCAAAAATTATCAAGTTTGGTAGATTTGGCTAGAGTATCATTCTGTGTGATGCTTTGAAATTCAGCCTGTTTTGAGTTTGTATTATAATTAAACAGAAAGTCATTGCTGATCTTTAATTGTGTCACAAGCAAGTTAACAAAATGATGTAGCTCAAGTAACTTTTGTACTAGTATTAACCACAATTATTAATATGGAGAAAACTGCCAAAATATGCTGAAATAAAGGGAAACTTTTTTTTTTGGTCTTGTTTTTGTTTTCATGTAATGATCTTAACAAATTCTCTTTGTAATTTAAGTATAAATAAAAGCTATAAAACCCCTTGAGGATGTTTTGGTAGAATCCTTCAAAATCCTCCAAAATCTGTTCTCTATAGCCAGTTACTGTTCAAAGAATCAGCTTTCTAGCTTGAAACATCTATGATAATACTGTGGATTATTTTTAGTCAATTCTAACTCGTTATTTTTGAGAACATAAAGAAAGTTTATTGTGTGATAAAACTGGAAATCACAAGATGTGTATTATGTCAGAAAGTGATGGCAGATAAATGTCTGATAAGAATATCTATTATAAAGAGAGATGGAACTGAAATATAATAGACAAGAGCCATTTTAAAAAATAAATTACATCTTATTCCACATTCTCATGTTCTTCCCCTTTGCTGCAGATATTATATGCTCTATTTCTGTTCATAAAATGTTATTTAATATAGTATAAAGGTTCACATTTACCACTCCATATTCTTTTGCATCATAGCGCAATATTAACTGAAGAGTGCCTAGTGATTGATAGGAGAGCATGTTCGTTGAATTTTTCAAGCAATTGCATTTTCTTTCAGAGATGTGCAAAAAGAAGGCAAAGATTTAGAGAGACTTATTTGTCATTAGTTCACTTGTCACTGTTAAAGATGACACTCTCCAGGAGTTATTGCTGATTATGGGTCATGACCTACTTTGTGATTCCAACTTAACGCTTAGGGTGAACTGGTCAACTGATCAACTAGCACCTACCTAAAAGTCAGTTTCAAACTGATGAGACTGGTATGTCATCATGATAATTCCAGAAATATATTCTAAATGAATTTATAACGAAGCATCTGGATTCAGTCCCTTATCACTAATTTTGATAATGAACTTTGCAGATTCAGCTTAAAAGATATGTATGTATTCTTTTCTCTTGTTAAATCCTGATGCCTTAAGACTGGCACAGGTTCCTATTATAGATTCTCATAGTACCTGTGCTTACTGAAGATTTGTCAAGTTGTGCAGTTGTAGCCTGTTTATTTATCTGTCTCCCCTACTAGACTGAAGTTCTTGGAGGGATTTTGTCAGTCACAATTGTTGTGAAATGAAGGAAGGAGGGAGTGGAAGAAAATGGAGTGGATGAAAAGGAGAAGCAATGAAAACAGAGATGAATATGAAGAAGAGGAATGAATCAAAGTCTATTTCTTAAAAAAAAGAAAAGGAGTAGGCAACTTTTGATGAGGAAAACCAATATTAATCATTTGGACACAGGTGCTTCTGAAGGTAAGTGTTTGGAGAAAGAAAAATGTAATGCTGGTAAATAAAAGCAGCTGTAATGAAAGATGGAGCTGGTGATGGTTCATTGTTGACACAAAAATGATGATGATGATGATGACAGTGGTGATGAAAAAGAAGAAATTTAAATAATAGCTTTGATTTTAGGGTAGTAAATTTTTCTGTCAGTAAATGTTTTATGGAATTTCCAAAACCTCTGTAATCTTTTTAAAATATATTTTAAACTCTGCTAAGTATAATAAATTAATTCATACTCGGAGATCTTGGAGACTAAGACTCTTATATTTCTGACTGTTTTAAAGTGCTACAATATGCTTTATATACAGAGATAGATATAGAAGATTACTGAATCCCAAAATCAGAAAATAAAATATTTCAAAAGCCTTTTAAAAATACTAAAACCTGGGGAAAGCACTTTTTCTACTTATGCACACATCTTATTAACATACTTTTATATATTATATACATATTATTTTAAGCAAATACATATCAATGATATCTTTCTTTCCCATTTAAATAAAGCAGTAATTCTGCAGACAAATTGTCAAGGCCACCAACTAAATATAATTGTATAATAATATAAATATAATTTATATTTTATAAAAAATATAAATATAATTGAGGGAAAAATGTACTATGATCTTATTAATGAGTGTGTCAAAACATACTCCTGTAAGATGTCACTGTGCTGTCAGGAAAGGGCTGTGAATGACTCAACTAATTTTATGACTAACTTATAGCAGAGAGGGGCTTGCAATGATGGGCAATGACAATGAAAATCAAAAGAAAGCAAAAGAAGAAAAAAGAAAAATCAAAGAAATTTTAAAATGCATGTAAAGTCTCTTAAAATATGTTTTCTTTATATCCTTTTTCATCACATCCCTGTAATTCATTTCTTAGAAGAATTTGCAAACTAGTATGCTTTTCATTTATATTTAAGGACAAAAATAAGTCTTCACTAGATCAACTCCACCTAACAAACACAAACTTGCTCGCATCTTCCATCACATGACAAAATAGTTTTTTTGTAATAAACTTTCATCGTTACTTTTTGTTAAGGTTATTCACATTTAATTAAAAGAGTTTTTTGAATTTTAGTCTTATTTTTTAAAGAATCCGTTTCCAGTTGCATCACTTGCAACAGGAATCTCAAAGCACCATCTTCCTAGTAAGATGATGGTTACCCAAGGACTAGCAGCCTCTTTTGTCCTTCTTGACTTTCAAAACAACTCAGATCCACAGGTTTTTCGATGTCTTGGCTGAAATCATCTTTTATTTTTTTGAAGTAGGTAAGAAAACATCTGAAATGACCTAAATGTGCTCTCATCTCTGAGGAAAAATTCTTCTACATCATGACAAAGTTTTTCTGGGGCTAGAGAAACTCAGTAAGGCAAAAATATAAATTGTTTTGCCTTCTGAACCTAGTATATATATACAAATATGAGTCAATATGAAGCAGGACAATATAAGAGCTAATGGCATAGAGTGTGTGATCATACACCCTGGGTATGATTCCTGACTCTACCACTACTAGCTGTGTGATCTTAGGCAAGTTACTTGGCTTTTCTCTGCCTCATTTTTTCATCTAGTTCTTAGAGTTATTATGAGCATTAAGTAAATTAGTACACATTAGATGAGTTAATATTTGGAACAGTCACTGGCACATACTAGGCTCTCAGTAAGGGTTTGCTGTTATTTTAAATACAGATATGTTTATTAAACAGTATTAGTGGCAGACCACTTTTAAAACTTTTAGTGGTTAGCTGAATTTTGGTGCTGAATAACTATTAGTTCCTTTTCACTCTTTTACTCTTCTGCTCTGCTTAATAACAAATACCAGTTAAAAGTTAATGGACATGAAATCTATTTTATAATGGTTTGTCTCTCTGAAATAACTGTATCCCAATGACCCATCAACAACTGATCAGATAGACTTAGAAATATTAACTATTATTTCTGTGCTAGATTTTAAAATATTAATATTTTCAATTTGTTTACGTGGACAGTTTTGGGGGGGATATAATGTAAATAATTTGCTTATGGATTTCTATTCAGTTGGTGTATAAATACTTAATTCTGGGGAATTAATAATAAAATAAATCCAAGTTTGTATATGCAGATATGTATGTATGTAAAGCACTCTTAAGACTGTCATAAGCACAGATAAGTTGTAATAAATCACTCCCAAAATGTTAAATTCCACAGAGAGAGGAATTTGTCTCAGTGTAAATTGCTCTTTGCTCCTGATTTGGAATTCCCAAAGAAGACTATTCTAGGGTCTCGCTGGAGAAGGTCACATCCATAAATCATGGATTTCCAATTCAAACTCTCAGGAAACAAGATCATCTAACTTGGGAATAAAATTGCACCACAACTAGTAATTTTCAGTTAATATTTTCTTCAGCTTCTATAGCATACAAAGCCCAGACAAGACCTAAAGAGCAAAGCATTTTAGAATGAAAGTGAGAGATGAAGGAGATGAAAAGATAGAATTGGGGCAAAAGGAGGTCAAATACACCTTAATTTCCACATTCAAGCTACTTTCCTTTTCTTCAATCTTTTATAGCAGCTAACATCTGTAATCCTTAATCATACTGAGATAATTTTCTATTTCTGTTTTACTTTTTAACAATAACATTATAGGTACAGCGGGCCTTCTGTATCCTTGGGTTCATATCTCTGGATGTGGATGTCCAACTGTACTACTCCATTTTGTATAAAGGACTTGAGTATCTGCTGATCTTAGTATGAGGGGGTCCTGGAACTGTAACAGGGAAGAATAAATCTGACCCATATTGGATCCACTTATTTTACTTTAATCTTTGTATTCTATTGCTTTTGCTACAAGTTAATCACTAAAGTGATGTTGCCTATAGTTTAAAGTATAAGTAATGGCCCATCTCTGGGAACCCTGCCTCCCATGCTTGAATGTTAAACTAAAATATCTTTGTTTAAGCTCACAGGGAACATCCTAACCAGGCCCTCCTGTGAATGGTTGCAGGGAAGAAGAAACTAACACATCCTCTCCAGAGTCTGACTGGAACCAGAAAATATTTGTAACAACTTACTGCCTTTTTTACTTGACCTTCTCACCTCTCCCTCTTTGTTCTATAGAAGAAACTAGCATCCAAACCTGGGCAAGATCTTTCTTTTAGACAGTAATCCATCATCTTCTGAGTCTACTGGCTTTCCGAATAAAGTCACTATTTCCTGCCCCAACAACCCATCTTTCAATTTATTGGTCTACTGTGCAATGAGCAGTATGACCTTGGACTTGGTAACAGAACTATTGCTCATCTAGTTTTACGTCTCTGGAACAATAAACACATGTATTTCCTTTTAGTTAATTCTATACCATATCAATCCCTTGACTTCTAAAATATCCTCAGAACAAATACTAAATAGCAGATTCTGCATCATGTTATGTCCTCTTTAAGCTGACCAATCAAACTATTATATTGTATTTAGGAATAAGGCCATCAGTGAAGTCTTTGAATTTGGAATGTAGTAAGGGGTGCTCACTTCACTAAAAGCACGTATTTGCAAATGTGCCTTGAAAGTCTAGTGTTTTAAAGACTTCATAAATATTATTTACTTAGTAAGTTCTTACAAAGTTCTTACTATATGGCCATCTAAGTAATAAGTATGTTATTAGCATAACCTTTTTTCCTCATTCAATCTTATTAAATTATTAAGATCTTATTATCTTCAGTTAATAAATGAGGAAAACAAAACACTTGAAGATTAAGTCCTTTGCCTAAGTCCTTGGTAGAGTTAAGATTCAAAACTGGGCAGCTTGACTCTGGTTTATACCCTTAAGGTACTAGCTATATCCTGTAATCAAGAAATGGGAGACACAGAAAGGCTTTTGCGCCCAGGAACCCCACAGGGTCCTGCTTGGTATCATTTCCAAACTTAAAATTCAGTCATTTTATAGTAAGAAATGGTAGGCATGAGAATGAAAATAAAATTCAACACTAGCAAAAAAGTGACCAGGATTTTGACTGGCTGAGAAACTGTATGAAAACATGTTAAACTGAGAGAGTAAAAGTAAAGCCTGTTAAAAGATAAACTGAAGCAGATTAAAATTTTTAAGTTTATTTGAGCAAAATCCATTCCCTTTGTGCAGCACCAAACTGGAAGTGGTTAGGAGGGCTCTGCAGGCAGGAGCTGGGTGGGATTGGGGAGCGGGGAGAGACTTTTATAAAAAAAGGCAGAAGCAAGGTAAGAAAACTATTGATTGACTGTAGCTTAGAGCCTAGTTGGATATTTGTGATTGGTTGTACTTAAGTTTCATTTTGTAACCTTGAGGCAATTTCAAGATCAGATTTTTATTTTCTTCTGCAGGTCACCATGGCATTAGAGCAACCTCAGTCTAATGTCCTCCTTGTTAACTTGGTTTAACAGGCCTTTATAATATTAAGGAACAGTGAGAAGCTTACTTTTATAAAATAAATTATCACTTTAAAAGGAAGCATCTACCCATGTCACCAGATTACCTAGAATTATGAATAACTTTAATATTAAAATATAACTCATATTGGGTATTAATTGAGCACCTTAAAATTAAAGTTAGTCCCACATAATCTAGGCTCACAGGTTTGAGACTAGTTGCTCTTGTCATTAATTTTAGAAGAAATCCTGAAAGATACTTGGGGTCAATGACTTGCCACCATGATGTATAGGGTTATTATTTTTACTTGTCTCATCAGCAGTAAAATGGACACACCTTAATAAATCTGAATTAGTTGAATAGCATTGAAATGAATTTGGAAGGCTGTCCCCTAAAATTTCCCTGCCTGATTTTTTTGCTTCCGTGCTGGTTAATCCATAGAAAGCTCTGAACATAATTATTCATGTGTAAAGGACAGAAGAGATGGGATTGCATGAGAAAGGACGTTGCGAATGCCTCTGAATGTCTCACTTTGCATACGTAAAATCTGTTTTGACCCATATCTCTCAGAGTTATCTAAAAAATAATTGAAATGTTTTAGAAACACCTACCCATTTCAAGTTACAAAGGCTTTATTACTTTGGCAAGTGCTCCTTTGGCTACAGCAAATCTAAAATGTGAATTGGAGAAATGTGTTAGTGTTTGCAAAATTTGTCCTGCTAAATTGTTTCTTTAAATAAAATTGAAGTCAGCAAAAATGTGCTTCTGCAGCTGCTATTTCATAGTGCGTTCCACTACTTACCAAATTTGAGGAAGTCTAAGCTTTTAAAGGAGAATCTACCTCTTGTTTTGTTAATAATTCCTTTCTTTCATATTCACAATGGAAAAAAAAGAAACCTAGTTTTTACAAATATTTGACTATCTTGGAAGCTGATGACACACAGAAAAAGAGTAGTGTTTCTGTCTGGGATATCTATAAAGTCAAGTTTTAATTTTTTTCATGGAATTTATGTGAAAATTATATCAAGCTTTTTAAAAATGTGGTTGGCAGTAAGTCCTTGGTTTATTATAAATTGGTTTCCACGTGAAATGCTTTATATAGTATAATAAATTGATTGCCACTGTATATTGGTTTGTGTTTATAATATATTGGATTGACTGAATAATAAATCTTTCTTTTTAGCAATTACTTTTATTCGTGTGAGTAAATTATACTGGTTTCACAGTGAGCCAAAATGTTTTGCATATAAATTATACTATCTTTGGTCAGGTGATGTTGAGTTTAACATTTAATTTAAAGATTGGAGAAATATATATAAATACACATATATATAGAATATTACATTTCTTATGACAGTTACATCATTTTTTGCAGATAACAATAGTTCACTCCAAAGTCTCATGTTAAACTTGAAGAGATTTGATTAAGTTATATAAATCTTTTCATTCTCTATGTCAGTTTGTGTTTCAGTGTTTGATGTAAAAGCTGCACTGTATGTAATTTATTGTTATTCTGAACTCCTATCAAGGTGTGTAGAATATGGAAAATCACATTTCAGTCTAATATAAGGAAGAATTTTCTAAGAATTATAGCTTTGCAAAAATGATAGGAGTTTCCTCAACTTTTGAGATAGTGAGTCTTTGATACAAAATGGCTATGTTTGATAACAATATCATATTTTATTACAGCTCAAATACTTGCACTTGTTAAAAGTTTGGTTTAGGTGGCATTTTAAGTCCTTTAAAATGTGAAAATTGTATCATTTTCTGCAGTTTATACAAGTCCATAATTCCTAAATATCACTATGTATTTAATTATTTCAACCAACAGTAATTAAACAACTTTTTTGTGCCTACTGTATTGGATATCACAGAGAGAGAATATTTCCATTGTTGCAGAAACTTCCATTGAACATCATTCATTAAAAACAAGGAATTTTAAAAAAACAACAGATTTGTTTTATTATCTTATCCTAATCTAAGTCTGTATACTGCAAAGTATTTTTCCGTGGAAGAATTGTTCCATGGCATGTTACATAAGTGTTACATAAATGATGTTTTTTTTTTGTAGTAGAATAATGGAATTTTTTTAAAAAGACTATGCTAGACAAAGTTAAATAGTTTTACTAGAGCAGGACTCCATTGAACCTTAATAAATTTCACATGTTTGAGCACTGTGGCTCTTCAAGAGGGGTTATATTATATAATGTTCCCTAAATTTATATGACTATAGGAGTGTCACATCTCCTGTTTCTTTTTTGAAGGGTCTCTTTTAGAATAGTATCTGTGAAATATGTTATTGTAACGAGTATCAAAGAGAGAATTTTTTTATATTTTGGAAAATATTTGCATCAAGACATTTATATTATGCTCATTTTAGGTGATTATGATTCTATTTTATAAAATTCTTTATTGCATTAATGAAGATCTTCCTAACTACTGTAACATTTAGCAGAAATCTTTTATCAGATTAGAAAATGAACGGCATCAAATAGAAGCTAACTTATTACAATGTGCTACTATTCATTAAATAGACTAGATTTCTTTTTTTATTGAAGTATGGCTGACTTACAATGCTATATTAATTTCAGGTGTACAATGTAGTGGTCAATATTTTTATAGATTTATCCATCGACTATATTTCTAATGGAATATGATAATGATTTATTTCAATTTACAGAATTAATAATAAGAATACATTACTTACACATCTTCTAATCAATTAATGCTTCTCTCTTTCTTCCTAAATTTCGTCACAGGTTACTTCCTCATGAAATCTAACTTTTCTTTCTCAATAACAACTTAAATATTTTGTTGTTATCAGTAGCTAATATTTATAGACATTTTTTATGTTTTAGGCAATGTACTCATCTTTTTGTAATATCGTTGCTTTATCTTCACAATATTCATCATAAAATTGTGTCCTTACCCATTTTATGAATCGTTAATCTGGTACTTGAAATGATAAGTGTGCCTCTCTTTATATATGTGTATATATATTATTATTATATATGTTATATATTATGTATATATACACAGCTAGTCAGTGGCAGTTATGGGTTTTGAAACTAGATCTTTTTGACTCCATGTATTTTCCACCCTTATATAGTGCATCAAGTCTTATGTAATTATTTCCTTTTTGCTGATACATTTTTATCTGGCTAGATAATATATTTCTGAATTATTCCAAAGTTTACATCATATTTTCACTACTCCTATGTATGCTTCATGCTTTGAGGCTTTGTGACTCTATTCTTGATTGTTCTCCCAAAAAGTATGACCACCATCCTCCATCTTAACCTTTTTCACACTATTCAGCCAGATGTGTGTAACTCCAAGACCTGGGCACTGCTTACCTCATGCTCCTCTCTCTCCATCTTCAAAGCCAGCAACAGCAGGTCGAGGCCTTTTCTCATTGCATCACTCCAACCTCCACGTCAGCCTCCTTCATCCACTATGGAAGAAATTTATGATTATGTTAGGCCTACCCAGATGACCCAGGATAATCTTTCCAAGGTAAAGTCAGTTAATTAGCAACCTTCATTCCATGTGCAATCTTAATTCAGGTTCCAGCAATTTGAACATAAACATCTTTAGGGAGCCATTATTCTGCCTAACACAGGGTGGAATGTGTGTGTGTTTGTTTTCTGTCTCTTTACTCTTGAATAAAATATCTAGAATTTGGTGTATCTATTTAGTCTGCTTCCTTTCCTAATGTAGTAAACAAGTTTGGACAAACTCAGGAAAACCTGAATATATGCCATACATTTTTTTTTTATTAGGCTTAAAGACTAGATTAGTGACAGAGAGTATACAATCCATGAGTCATTTACTTTCCATCTGACTTTGTATGTGTCCATGATATGATTGCATAGGGAATACTTATTTTAAAACCTCATATTGCTATTCCTTATTTATGTCTCAGTATTAATGTATGGCAAAATGCAATATCTATTTTCTCATTGGAATGCTTCTATTTGATAAATTAAGTAATCTAAGTTGTGAGAGTATTTTCCTCAGGAAGCAAAATAAGTCATTTTTATTTTAAATGAAAAATATGTTATATGCGTATTTATTTATAACAAACTAGAATTTGGCAAAAATGTGTAATCTTTGCTCTCCGTTTTCAAGCCCCTTTGGGAAATGTCTTAAAATGTGCTACTGTAACTGAGATAAGTTGGATTCTACATTTACAGAATCCCTTTCAATGTATGTTCCTGGCTTAGAACTGGCCATTAGAATTTATGCAAGATTAAGGGATGGAAACAAAAGAGTGGCTCTTGATGTTCGGAATTTATTTCTAGTGATTCATGGAAATAGAGTGCTGCCAGGAGTCTTCAATGGAAGCCTTTGTTGTGGTTGCTGAGAAGCCTGCAATATGGGTACCTCGTATTCTCTTTAACCCAACTTCTTAGTTGCTTAAATCTGTGGGAAAAGACCTTGGTGACTGAAATCAGAGCACAAGCTGGGTAGGAAAGAGGAACTTATCCAGCCCCGTTCTGCCATGTACTATTCTTCAACAAGCACTGTAAAGGTTATCATAGGTCCTATACGTTTTTGGTATTCATCATTTTTGAAACTGGAGCATCCTAATAGATAAATAATATCTAATAATAAATACCTGACTCTTCAAGAGGTATTTGAGGGTTTTTTTCTTAGTTGAATACATCTGCCTGCTTTGTATCTTTAAGGAATTTTCATTTTCTAGTATTTATTTAATTTTCCCTGAGAATATACTTTCCTGTTTTTTAAACTACTGTGCTTTTAAAAAAAAACCTTCTTTCATTTCTAGGCACTTTCAGAGAAACAAGAACTACTTTTATGTGCCCTGTCTATCTTTCTAAAGTTCAATTTCAATATTTATTGACAAAACACTCTTTTCTCTTTAAAAGTGGTTATAAGAGGAAGTAGCTTTAGTGTATGAGGTGCCCCACAGCCTGCTAAGAGTCCTTTAAATTTATGATCATTTGGGCAAAGTGTTCAGCTTGCTTCTTTAAGTTGACTGTATTTATCTCCAAAGTAACGTATAACAAATCAAAGTGAAAAAATGTTTTTAATAGTGACTTTGTGATTTAACTTCATTTTGAATACTTGAGATAATCATCTATTTATTATTTCCTCCTGATTTTCATTGACTTGAAGAATTTAAAACTGATTAAATCTCATGTGGAATACTGTGTTTTAAACACCTACCTATATAAATTGTATCTCTGCAGACGGAAAATTGTATTGCAATCATGGATTTTTTTTTTTTTTTTTTTTTTAGTGATGCTACTAAATGCCAATGCAAGTTCACTTTATATTGATTTCTGGGATCTGGAGCTCCTTCATAGATTGATATCTCCACAAATGATTAGCTTTAAAGTCTTATTTAGACATTTAAATAAAAAGATTACCATGTTCTACACCATGCTCAACTACAAGCATTTATTGTGAATATATAGATCACACATTGTAAAAATCAGTATCAGAATCATATACTTTAAAGACTATAGATACCAAAACAACTGCAGACTTATTAAATCTGGATGTGGTCATTATCATTTGATCTATCTATCATCTAATTTCTGATCATTTACTGTTAAAGGTAGTGGATCACAATAGACTTTAGATGGATTGTATAGAAATATAAACGTTCCTCAGTATTTCCAAAATAGGGGTGTGACTGTGTATCACACATTGACTGAAAAGAAGTGACGACATCTCTCATCCTTTCCTTTCTTTCTTCCTTCTTTTCGTCTTTCCATCCTTCTTTCTTTGTTTCCTTTATTCTTTCATCTCTGGCTTTTTTTTAAATGAAAAGGTTCTAGGGGCTTCCCTGGTGGCGCAGTGGTTGAGAATCTGCCTGCCAATGCAGGGGACACGGGTTCGAGCCCTGGTCTGGGAAGATCCCACATGCCGCGGAGCAACTGGGCCCGCGAGCCACGATTACTGAGCCTGCGCGTCTGGAGCCTGTGCTCCGCAACAAGAGAGGCCGCGATAGTGAGAGGCCCGCGCACCGCGATGAAGAGTGGCCCCCCTCTTGCCACAACTGGAGAAAGCCCTCGCACAGAAACGAAGACCCAACACAGCCATAGATAAATAAATAAATTAAATTAAATTAAAAAAAAAGAAAACGTTCTAGAATTTTCCTTACTGAATCCCCCTCAGGTTATATTAGCCAAAACTGGGCCAAATACTCATTTCCAGTGCATAAAATGGAACCATGCTGATTGGCTTAAACTTAGGTTAAGCATGGTTTACGCGTAGACCAGGGACAGGGGTTACCTTTCCTGAGTTATACAGAGGAAACTTGGACATACAAATGAGAAGGTCAGCAAAGAAAGCAGGTAAGTGGATGATGACAACAACCAACAGTGTTGGATGTACATTTTTTCATATTTGTATCACCAACATCTACAAACATGCATAGCATAAGTGAAAAGCTTATTAAATCCATCCTTCCTCAATCATAAAGACGTGTTCAGGCTCCTCTGACTCATGGTATGGCAATAGAATAGAATTCACCATCAATTTCTTTTTTTAACATCTTTATTGGAATATAACTGCTTTACAATGGTGTGTTAGTTTCTGCTTTATAACAAAGTGAATCAGCTGTAAATATACATATATCACCATATCTCCTCCCTCATGCATCTCCCTCCCACCCTCTTTATCCCGCCCCTCTAGGTGGTCACAAAACACAGAGCTGATCTCCCTGTGCTATGTGGCTGCTTCACAATAGCTATCTATTTTACATTTCGTAGTGTATATATGTCCATGCCACTCTCTTACTTCGTCCCATCTTACACTTCCCCCCTCCCTGTTTCCTCAAGTCCATTCTCTACATTGGCATCTATTTCTTTCTGACCCCTAGGTTCTTCACAACCATTTTTGTTTTGTTTTGTTTTTAGACTCCATATATATGTGTTAGCATATGGTATTTGTTTTTCTCTTTCTGACTTACTTCACTCTGTGTGACAGACTCTAGGTCCATCCACCTCACTACAAATAACTCAATTTCATTTCTTTTTATGGCTGAGTAATATTCCATTGTATATATGTGCCACATCTCCTTTATCCATTCATCTGTCGATGGACACTTAGGTTGCTTCCATGTCCTGGCTATTGTAAATAGTGCTATAATGAACATTGTAGTACATGTATCTTTTTGAATTATGGTTTTCTCAGGGTATATGCCCAGTAGTGGGATTGCTGGGTCATATGGCAGTTCTATTTTTAGTTTTTTAAGGAACCTCCATACTTTTCTCAATAGTGGCTGTATCAATTTACATTCCCACCAACAGTGCAAGAGGGTTCCCTTTTCTCCACAGCCTCTCCATCATTTATTGTTCATAGATTTTTTGATGATGGCCATTCTGACCTGTGTGAGGTGATATCTCATTGTAGTTTTGATTTGCATTTCTCTAATGATTAGTGATGTTGAGCATCCTTGCATGTGTTTGTTGACAATCTGTATATCTTCTTTGGAGAAATGTCTGTTTAGGTCTTCTGCCCATTTTTGGATCGGGTTGTTTGTTTTTGTGATATTGAGTTGCATGAGATGCTTGTAAATTTTGGAGGTTAATCTTTTGTAAGTTGCTTCATTTGTAAATATTTTCTCCCATTCTGAGGGTTGTCATTTTGTCTTGTTTATGGTTTCCTTTGCTGTGCAAAAGATTTTAAGTTTCATTACATTCCATTTGTTTATTTTTCCTTTTATTTCCATTTCTCTGGGACATGGGTCAAAAAGGATCTTGCTGTGATTAAAGTCATAGAGTGTTCTGCCTATGTTTTCCTCTAAGAGTTTTATAGTGTCTGGCCTTACATTTAGGTCTTTAAGTAATTTTGAGTTTATTTTTGTGTATGGTGTTAGGGAGTGTTCTAATTCCATTCTTTTACATGTAACTGTCCAGTTTTCCCAGCACCACTTATCGAAGAGACTGTCTTTTCTCCATTGTATATTCTTGCCTTCTTTATCAAAAATAAGGTGACCATATGTGCGTGGGTTTATCTCTGGGCTTTCTATCCTGTTCCATTGACCTATATTTGTGTTTTTGTGCCAGTACCATACTGTCTTGATTACTATAGCTTTGTAGTATAGTCTAAAGTCCGGGATCCTGATTCCTCCAGCTCAGTTTTTCTTTCTCAAGATGGCTTTCGCTATTTGGGGTATTTTGTGTTTCCATACAAATTGTGAAACTTTTTGTTCTAGTTCTGTGAAAAATGCCATTGGTAGTTTGATAGGGATTGCATTGAATCTGTAGATTGCTTTGGGTAGTGTAGTCATTTTCACAATGTTGATTCTTCCAATCCAAGAACATAGTATATCTCCCCATCTGTTTGTAGCATCTTTAATTTCTTTCATCAATGTCTTATAGTTTTCTGCATACAGGTCTTCTGTCTCCTTAGGGAGGTTTATTCCTAGGTATTTTATTCTTTTTGTTTCGAGGGTAAATGGGAGTGTTTCCTTAATTTCTCTTTCAGATTTTTCATCATTAGTGTATAGGAATGCAAGAATTTTCTGTGCATTAATTTAGTATCCTGCTACTTTATCAAATTCATTGATTAGCTCTAGTAGTTTTCTGGTAGCATCTTTAGGATTCTCTATGTATAGTATCATGTCATCTGCAAACAGTGACAGCTTTACTTCTTCTTTTCCGATTTGGATTCCTTTTATTTCTTTTTCTTCTTTGATTGCTGTGGCTAAAACTTCCGAAACTGTGTTGAATAATAGCGGTGAGAGTGGACAACCTTGTCTTGTTCCTGATCTTAGAGGAAATGGTTTCAGTTTGTCACCGTTGAGAACAATGTTGGCTGTGGGTTTCTCATTTATGGCCTTTATTATGTTGAGGTAAGTTCCCTCTATGCCTACTTTCTGGAGGATTTTTATCATAAATGGGTGATGAATTTTGTCGAAAGCTTTTTCTGCATCTATTGAGATGATTATATGTTTTTTCTCCTTCAATTTGTTAATACGGTTTATCACATTAATTGATTTGTGTATATTGAAGAATCCTTGCATTCCTGGGATAAACCCCACTTGATCATGGTGTATGACCCTTTTAATGTGCTGTTGGATTCTGTTTGCTAGTATTTTGTTGAGGATTTTTGCTTCTATGTTCATCAGTGATATTGGCCTGTAGTTTTCTTTCTTTGTGACATCTTTGTCTGGTTTGGTATCAGGGTGATGGTGGCCTCATAGAATGAGTTTGGGAGTATTTCTCCCTCTGCTATATTTTGGAAGAGTCTGAGAAGGATAGGTGTTAGCTCTTCTCTAAATGTTTGATAGAATTCGCCTAGGAAGCTATCTGTCCTGAGCTTTTGTTTGTTGGAAGATTTTTAATCACAATCTCAATTTCAGTGCTTGTGATTGGTCTGTTTATATTTTCTCTTTCTACCTGGTTCAGTCACGGAAGGTTGTGCTTTTCTAAGAATTTGCCCATTTCTTCCAGGTTGTCCATTTTATTGGCATAGAGTTGCCTGTAGTAATCTCTCATGATCCTTTGTATTTCTGCAGTGTCAGTTGTTACATCTCCTTTTTCATTTCTAATTCTATTGATTTGAGTCTTCTCCCTTTTTTTCTTATGAGTCTGGCTAATGGTTTATCAATTTTGTTTATCTTCTCAAAGAACCAGCTTTTAGTTTTATTGATCTTTGCTATCATTTCCTTCATTTCTTTTTCATGTATTTCTGATCTGATCTTTATGGTTTCTATCCTTCTGCTAACTTTGGGGATATTTTGTTCTTCTTTCTCTAATTGCTTTAGGTGTAAGGTTAGGTTGTTGCTTTGATGTGTTTCTTGTTTCTTGAGGTAGGATTGTATTGCTATAGACTTCCTTCTTAGAACTGTTTTTCCTGCATCCCATAGGTTTAGGGTCATCGTGTTTTCATTGTCATTTGTTTCTAGGTGTTTTTTGATTTCCTCTTTGATTTCTTCAGTGATCTCTTGGTTATGAAGTAGTGTATTGTTTAGTTTCCATGAGTTCGTATTTTTTACAGATTTTTTCCTGTAATTGATATCTAGTCTCATAGCGTTGTGGTTAGAAAAGGTACTTGATATGATTTCAATTTTCTTAAATTTACCAAGGCTTGATTTGTGACCCAAAATATGATCTATCCTGGAGAGTGTTCCATGAGCATTTGAGAAGAAAGTGTATTCTATTGTTTTTGGTTGGAATGTCCTATAGATATCAATTAAGTCCATCTTGTTTGATGTGTCATTTAAAGCTTGTTTTTCCTTATGTATATTCATTTTGTTTGATATGTCCATTGGTGAAAGTGGGTTGTTAAACTCCCCTACTACTATTGTGTTACTGTTGATTTCCCCTTTTATGGCTGTTAGCATTTGTCTTATGTTTTGAGGTGCTCCTATGTTGGGTACATAAATATTTACAATTGTTCTATCTTCTTCTTGGATTGATCCCTTGATCATTATGTAATGTCCTTCTTTGTGTCTTGTCCTTCTTTGTCTCTTTAATTTAAAGTCTATTTTGTCTGATATGAGAATTGCTACTCCAGCTTTCTTTTGATTTCCATTTGCATGGAATATCTTTTTCCATCCCCTCACTTTCAGTCTGTATGTGTCCCTAGGTCTGAAGTGGGTCTCTTGTAGACAGCATATATATGGGTCTTGTTTTTGTATCCATTCAGCCAGTCTATGTCTTTTGATTGGAGCACTTAATCCATTTACATTTAAGGTAGTTATCGATATGTATGTTCCTATTACCATTTTCTTAACTGTTTTCAGTTTGTTATTGTAGGTCTTTTCCTTCTCTTGTGTTTCCTGCCTAGAGGAGTTCCTTTAGCATTTGTTGTAAAGCTGTTTTGGTGGTGCTGAATCCTGTTAGCTTTTGCTTGTCTGTGAAGATTTTAATTTCTCCATCATATCTGAATGAGATCCTTGCTGGGTAGAGTAATCTTGTCTGTAGGTTTTTCCTTTTCATCCCTTTAAATATGTCTTACCATTCCCTTCTGGCTTGTAGAGCTTCTGCTGAAAGTTCAGCTGTTTACCTTATGGGTATTCCTTGTATGTTATTTGTTGTTTTTCCCTTGTTGCTTTTAATATTTTTTCTTTGTATTTAATTTTTGATAGTTTGATTAATATGTGTCTTGGCGTGTTTCTCCTTGGATTTATCCTGTATGGGACTCTCTGTGCTTTCTGGACTTGTTTGACTATTTCCTTTCCCATATTATGGAATTTTTCAAGTATAATCTCTTCAGATATTTTCTCAGTCCCTTTCTTTTTCTCTTCTTCTTCTGGGACCCCTATAATTCAAATGTTGGTACATTTAATGTTGTCCCAGAGGTCTCTGAGGCTGTCCTCAATTCTTTTCATTCTTTTTTCTTTATTCTGCTCTAAGGTAGTTATTTCCACTATTTTATCTTCCAGGTAACTTATCTGTTCTTCTGCCTCAGTTATTCTGCTATTGATTCCTTCCAGAGAATTCTTAATTTCACTTATTGTGTTGTTCATCATTGTTTGTTTGCTCTTTAGTTCTTCTAGGTCTTGTTAAATGTTTCTTGTATTTTCTCCATTCTAGTTCCAAGATTTTGGATCATCTTTACTATCATTACTCTGAATTCTTTTTCAGGTAGACTGCCTATTTCCTTTTCATTTGTTTTGTCTGGTGGGTTTTTACCTTCCTCCTTCATCTGCTGTGTGTTTCTCTGTCTTCTCATTTTGCTTAACTTACTGTGTTTGGGATCTCCTTTTGCAGGCTGCAGGTTCGTAGTTCCCGTTGTTTTTGGTGTCTGCCCCCAGTGGCTAAGGTTGGTTCAGTGGGTTGTGTAGGCTTCCTGGTGGAGGGGACTAGTGCCTGTGTTCTGGTGGATGAGGCTGGATCTTGTCTTCCTGGTGGTCAGGACACCGTCCGGTGGTTTGTTTTGGGGTGTCTGTGACCTTATTATGATTTTAGGCAGCCTCTCTGCTAATGAGTGGAGTTGTGTTCCTGTCTTGTTAGTTGTTTGGCATAGGGTGTCCAGCACTGTAGCTTGCTGGTCATTGAGTGGAGCTGTTTCTTAGCCTTGAGATGGAGACCTCTGGGAGAGCTTTTGTCATTTGATATTACGTGGAGCCGGGAGCTCTCTGGTGGGCTGAACTTGGCCCTCCCCCTTCAGAGGCAGAAGCCTGACACCTGGCCGGAGCACCAAGACCCTGTCAGCCACATGGCTCAGAAGAAAATGGAGAAAAAAAGAAACAAAGAAAAAAATAAAATAAAGTTATTAAAATAAAAAAAATAAAAATAATTATTAAAATTTTTAAAAATTAAAAATAATTATAAAAAGAAAAAAATGAAAGAAAGAAAGAAGAGAGCAACCCAACCAAAAAACAAATTCACCAATGATAAGTGCTCAAATCTATACTAAAAAAAAAAAAAAAAAGAAAACAGACAGACAGAACCCTAGGACAAATGGTAAAAGTAAAGCTATACAGACAAAATCACACAAAGGAGCATACACATACACACTCACAAAAAGAGAAAAAGGAAAAAAAAAATATATATGTATATATAAAAAAAAGGAAGAGCAACAAAATCATTAAACAAATCTACCAATGATAATAAACTCTAAGTACTAAACTAAGTTAAACATAAGACCAGAAACAAATTAGATACAGAAAGCAAACCCCAAGTCTACAGTTGCTCCCAAAGTCCACCACCTCAATTTTGGGATGATTCGTTATCTATTCAGGTATTCCAGAAATGCAGGGCCATCAAGTTGATTGTGGAGATTTAATCCACTGATCCTGAAGCTGCTGGGAGAAATTTCCCTTTCTATTCTTTGTTCGCACAGCTCCTGGGGTTCAGCTTTGGATTTGGCCCCGCCTCTGCATGTAGGTCACCTGAGGACACCTGTTTTTTGCTCAGACAGGACGGGGTTAAAGGAGCAATTGACTAGGGGACTCTGGCTCACTCCGGCCGGGGGGAGGGAGGGGTACAGAATGTGGGGCGAGCCTGAGGTGGCAGAGGCCGGCATGACATTTCAACAGCCTGAGGCATGCCGTGTGTTCTCCTGGGGAAGTTGTCCCTGGATCACCGGACCCTGGCAGTGGCGGGCTGCACAGGCTCCTGGGAGGGGCGGTGTGGATAGTGCCCTGTGCTTGCACACAGGCTTCTTGGTGGCGGCAGCAGCAGGAGCCTTAACATTTCATGCCCGTCTCTGGGGTCCACGTTGATAGCCACAGCTTGCGCCCATCTCTGGAGCTTGTTTAGGCAGTGCTCTGAATCCGCTCTCCTCATGTACCCCAAAACAATGGTCTCTTGCCTCTTAGGCAGTTGCAGACTTTTTTCTGGACTCCCTCCCTGCTAGCTGTGGTGCACTAGCCCCTTCAAGCTGTGTTCATGCCACCAACCCCAGTCCTCTCCCTGGGATCTGACCTCTGAAGCCCCAGTCTCAGCTCCCAGCCCCGCCCGCCCTGGCGGGTGAGCAGACAAGCCTCTCAGGCTGGTGAGTGCTGGTCGGCACCGATCTTCCGTGTGGGAATCTTTCTGCTTTGCCCTCCGCACCCCTGTTGCTGTGCTCTCCTC
The DNA here is from genome assembly GCF_009873245.2 of Balaenoptera musculus. Classification (NCBI taxonomy): domain Eukaryota; kingdom Metazoa; phylum Chordata; class Mammalia; order Artiodactyla; family Balaenopteridae; genus Balaenoptera; species Balaenoptera musculus. The sequence goes on along the minus strand of NC_045789.1, from coordinate 85,773,990 downwards.
CGTGGCTTGGAAGCTTCCTCCCCACCACCACCCATCTCCGCCCGTGAAGGGGCTTCCTAGTGTGTGGAAACCTTTCCTCCTTCACAGCTCCCTCCCAGAGGTGCAGGTCCCATCCCTAATTCTTTTATCTCTGTTTTTCCTTTTTTCTTTTGCCCTACCCAGGTACGTGGGGAGTTTCTTGCCTTTTGGGAGGTCTGAGGTCTTCTGCCAGCGTTCAGTAGGTGTTCTGTAGGAGCAGTTCCACGTGTAGATGTATTTCTTATGTATTTGTGGGGACGAAGGTGATCTCCACATCTTACTCCTCTGCCGTCTTGAAGGTCTCTCCACCACCATTTTTAAAGTAAATATTTAGTAAAGAGTGTTCAGTAAAATACTAAATGTGAACTTAAAAATTAGGAAGTTATTTCACAAAGCTACCACACTATTTGCCCAATGTCGAAATACCTTCCTCAGTTCAGTCAGTTTGAGAGAAGCTCTATTTCACATAGTAAGGGAGTTCTAGGACGGAAGGAGGTGAAGGTCTGTCAGACGTTTACAGTATGTACCAGACAATGTGTTAAGCTCTTTGAAGAATGCTTAGGAATAAAAAGTCTATTTCTTTCCCAAACTCTAACTAATTGAATTTGCTCATAGTTTGGCAGTAAGATGCCATAGCAATTTCCAAGCCAAAAAAGAGAACCTTTAATAATTTCCAAATCTAGGACACAGAAGACAATTTATTCTCTATATCTTTTATTGATTTCAATAATTAACAGAATAAATTTGTTTTTTTCACTCAAATCCATGTGTTCTTCAGGAAGCCAAATTTAAAAGGAAATTTATTTTCATCCAAGAATTTCTTCTTAAGACTCTTGACTGCTTTTCTAACACCTAGTTTAACAATCTGAAGCAATATCACTGACAAGAAAAACTGTGAAAGAACTTAAAAGCAGTTACATTTTGCTGATTTTAGATAAACATATTGAACGGCAGAAGCTAAAGTCTTATAGAAATAAACTTTCTGTAGTGTTTGCAGAGGTGTGTGCGTGTATATTATAATTTTTATTTGTTTTGCTTGATTTTGTTTTGTTATGTTCTGTTTTGCTTTTGAAGGAGTAAGAAAGAGCATAAAAATCTCAGATCTTTTACAGACATCTGGCTTTAAATCATAGTTCTATAAACATGGGCAATTCACTTCTCTGTTGTCCAATTTCTTCACTTATAAAATATTTTCACTAATATCCGAAGAGTTTTACAAATTTCAAATAATATGCATTGCATTGCCTGGGGCATAGAATATGCTCAACAAATGATAGTTATTTGTGTTTTATTAATTATAACTTTCCCAACAAGAGACCAAACCATTAATTCAGTCTGATACATATTATTAAGGATGTATTTTGGCCCTTCCAAATATGCGCAATTTTGGACAACTACTTTATTCATGTTGATTTCCCAGCAGATCACATCACAACCTCTTCCAGCTAAACTGATTTTTATTTCAAAAATATTTTGCTAAATTATAAAACTTTTAACCTGAATCTCTAAGCCCATAGTACTTACTTAAAGATAAGCTTTGATGTAAGATTCCGTTAACAGTAGAATGAACTGACATCTTCACTATATAGTATTAAAGGAAAATGAAAGGGGCTTCCCTGGTGACGTAGTGGTTAAGAATCCTCCTGCCAATGCAGAGAACACAGGTTTGAGCCCTGGTCCAGGAAGATCCCACGTGCTTTGGAGCAACTAAGGCCGTGCACCACAACTACTGAGCCTGCACTCTAGAGCTCGCGAACCACAACTACTGAAGCCCGCATGCCTAGAGCCAGTGCTCCACAACAAGAGAAGCCACCGCAATGAGAAGCCCACTCACCGCAATGAAGAGTAGTCCCCGCTCTCAGCAACTAGAGAAAACCCGTGCGCAGCCACGAAGACCCAACGCAGCCAAAAATAAATAAATAAATAAATACATTAAAAAAAAAAAATGAAAGGACAAAATTACCTGTAAGGTTTCAAAATACTTTTCTCTAATCAGTTATATTTAGAGTGAATTAATAGGATAGTTCTAGCTTTCCAGTTTTTTAAGAAGAACTAATTTAAGACTGCCCACCCTACTAGCTTCTGACTTGGAGGGCTGAATTCATCAATTAAATTCACAGCAGATTAATTAGCCAGTAATTTGGGAAGTTAATCATCATTCAGTGGTACTTATTAAGTGTCTTTATGCTCATGAAACTTGTGTTGGAAGATTGGTTTGGGAGGATTGAAATCTTGCTTGAAGAAACATTTAAGTGGTATGGACACTGCAGCTTCAACCTAGTAATATCCTTGGTGCTACTCATCCCTTTCTTCCCTGTTTAAGGGAATATATTGAATACAATACAAAAATGTGTAAGAAACATATGATGTGTATTAGAGCCGTCATGACTTTCATGAGGGCCTGATTAAATTATATCCCATGTTAAATATCCTGAATAATTTTCAGCGTTATGTTCATAACCGACAATCTTTCTTTCTTTCCTTTCTCTGGGGAATTTTTCACATCCTGTCTCAGTTCACAGATGAAAATCAATTTTGTGATTTCTTCGTAGAAGTTAATAGAAATTTGTTCAAATCACAAAGCTACCACAGAATTTGCCCAATTCAGCAGAAATACCTTCCCTGGTTCACTAAGTTACCGAGAAGCCCAATCTGGAATAGCAAGGGAGTTTGAGGTCACGATTGAGGTAAATCTTCAAAGTTTGTAAAGTATTCATGTAAATTGTGGTCAACTCAAGCCAGCCTCTTAGTTCTTTATTTTTAATGCTGACGTTTTCTTAAAGATTTATGTAAGAGTTACTGCAAATCTAAGAATAAAATATACTTATAATCATATATATATATATATATATATATATATATACCCATGCATGCAGAAGCACCTGCACGCATCCTGGGTTGCCTTTTGGAAACTGCATATTTACATTGTGACTGCGGAGGTGGGAGACACTGCTGCCTAGCTGTGAGAACCCTTCTGGATTTCTCTGAGTTGCATTGTCTTCTTTTTCTTTACTTCTCTATATTTGTGAGAACTGATAAAAGAGAAGCACCTCTACATTTAGTTTGCCATTCTTGAGCTCTTTGAAATTAGAAACATCTTTCAGTGAGGGTGCTAACTGTAAGATTTGTTCTTATATGTAGGGAACTCTAGCCAAAGGTTTTCCAGAACTGTTTTCGTTGGTAAAACTTTACCCACTTTCAAGAAATATTTTATTTTCTCCAACCTCCTTTGCACATGGTGCAGTGCAAGCATGCTGTTTCTTATGCGGGCTTTAGTGTAACTACAGAATAGCAGGCTCAGCACCACCTTTAACCTCACGTATCCTCTTGTATAAAGTGAGCGATTACAATATATTTGCTCCTTGAGGTCATTCCATAGAAGAATTTCAGAACTGACAACTTCAGATACATAATCTCCTAGACCAGCTTGCTACAATGCTTTGAGCAGAATATTTTTTGAGATCTATAATTATCTGATTCCCTCCTGGGGAGCTGGAGGAGTGGGAAGAGAGAAGTGCAGGCAGGCAAGGTGACATGACATTCGGTACATTCTTACCAGCCATCAGAGCTAAGATTTCCAGCAACACTGATTAGTGCCGCTGGTCAGGACATTAAACAGTTCTAAATTTTACGCAAAGAAATCTACTGTGACAATTTTACACGTGATTTAAACAGTTTCTTTGCACTTAATAAATCCTATTATTCTTCTTCTAAAAATATTAATAAACTAAGCAATAAAGCAAACTGAATCTTCTTCTGCTTCAAACACAGAGCAGAAATCTTCTTTACAGAATCGTATATTAATTTTTTTAAGTGAGTGTGCTTCCTGCACATTTTATTCTATGAGGAAAAATAAATTTTGTGAATATTTGGGTAAATATTTTTTACTTCAGATACTTGTCAGATTCATACCAAAATAAACACTCAACATATGATTATCATTTCAACAATCAAGGTTTAACAAAGTATGATATTTACGATTCATCTTTCTTTTTGAAGGGTAAGAAAAGATATTTAACATAGCAACATTTTAAAACAGCTATTTGTAAAGCCATTTTTAAGGAATGAAGGACAATGGATAATGCTTTGGGAATAAAGGGTAAGATGTGGGTAGAAAGGGCTGTCTGCCAGATGTACTAAGGAACTCAGGGTTGCACATGTGGGCCATTGACCAATAACCATTTTTTGCTATCGTTAAATACCCATCTACCTTAGGCTGCCCTTTTGTGAAAGTCCTTTCCTTTTGTGGTTGACCTTGTTGTTCACATTAACCTGATTTTGTCGGTTTATAAGCATCCAGTAAGGGAAAGGTTGAATCCATGTTGTGATTTACCACTAGCCTAATTCAGAGGGATGCCCTTGGGCGATGCACTCTCTGTGTCCACACATTTGTTGGAGAATTAAACTAGAACATGAAATTACTTCAGTTTTATCTGCCATGGTTTATCTCTAACCATACTCCCCACTAAAGATACAGACATGGAGTTTTACTACTTACACTATTTTTGACAGCCTAAGGTAAATTGGACATTTTTGTAATCCACCTCTAAATCAATTCAGATTTAACTTAAAGAAAAAAAAACTATTGTTGCGCATGTAAAGAAAAAATAATGTTTTATTTTGCAACTTCTAAATTTTTATGAATTTGATTTCATAATATTCTCGAATGCACATCAACTCTTCTTGTTTTTCCCAATGAAAAAACTTATCCATATGAGGCCCAAGATTTTCTTGTATGTCTGGTTATAGGATTGCCACGAGGTTTCACAATAGCTGAAAGTATAGTTGTTCTTTGCGTATACTTTCTAGGGGCATATAAAGGGTTGTTACAGATCCACCCCACCCCTACACAATCTCAACCAAACGTCAGGCAATATTTATCACTCTTACCAGGGAGTAAAAATTATGTACAAATTTCAAAGAATTTTGTAGAAGAAAAATAGTTTTTGCTTGGGGTATGACTGTTCGAAAATATTGTAAGAATTTTTTTGTATGTGGTAAATTACATCTGTACTATTTCCTGAAAGTAAAAAAAAACAAAAAATTGCCTGATGGCCCCTTTTCTTTTTTTTTTTCTTTCTTCTTTTTTTTTTACTGTCAGAGGAAAAATCGGAAATTATTGTGGTAAGGAGTGCAAACTGGTATGCAAATGAACATACGCCTATTAAATTTTCTAGAGATTCATGAATTGGTTGAAAACAGAAATTTTAAATTATAGATAGGAAAAAAAAAAAACCCAGGAAATTCCCTGGTGGTCCAGTGGTTAGGACTCCGCACTTTCACCGCCGAGGGCACGGGTTTGATACCCGGTCGGGAAACTAAGATCCCACAAGCCGTGTGGCACAGCCAAAAAATATAAATAAATAAATAAATAAAATTATAGGTAATTCCGAGATAAGTCATGATGTTTGAAACATTGTCCTGTATTTACAAATTCAAAATATCCTAATTCTTTACAAAATAACCTTAATTAAATTAATTTCCTTCATCCCTCCCTCCGTCCCTCCCTTCCTTCCTTCTTTCTTTCCTTCCTTCTTTCTTTTCCAGAATACTATACTCTACCTAGTTCATTTATGCTTATTCTTCCTTTCAAAGACCCTGGGTGCGGCCCAAATAGTAAACAGAAAACCTGAGTAAAAGCATGTGAAACCTCTATTCCCACAAAGAAATTACTCCAGATTTATTTTATAAATTTATGTTTTCTTTTCCTTCTCTTTTTCCCACGTTTAGTTAGTTGATTTGTCTTCTTTATCTTTAAAGCCCTATAGTTTGGGACTATCTCCTGTAAGCTAATTTTGGACTGGAATTTATTTTTAGGATTACTTGGCCTGCAATAGCTTCTTAACTCCATGGACCACACATCTAAGATCTTGATGAGGTGTACAGGACATTGACCTCACCTAGCCAGAAAATCACCAGACTTTTTTCTTTTGTGTCAAGCCAGGAAATTCAAAGTTGGTGAAACAAAATTAAAGTACATAAAAGAAAAAGAAAAATAATGACCATGGGGAAGTTATATAACTCCTTTGGACCTCAGTTTACAAACTTGTATATTCAGGAAGAAAGGGCAATAGACTGGAATTAACATTTGTTTACTGGTTTCCCTGTCACCTTTTTTGTTCTTCATAATACCTGTTTAAAAAGTTATTTTATCCTCATTTCATTGAAATGGACTAAGAGAAATATTAAATAACTTGTTCTAGATAAAGACACAATTAAACAACAAATTATCTTCATATCTCCAAAATTTATGTTTTTCTCCATTTTATGTCATTATACAAAATAAGATTGCCTGGAATTCTATATGTAAAGTAGAAGAAACAAAAACCCCTCCTTTTTATGACAGAAGTTAAGAAATTAAAAACCCATGCTTAAGAACTTCATTAGACAGGGCTTTATAAACATTAATTCTGCTGTGTCCTTAGACATACAGAGAGAGATACAATGGTGAGATTTGATAAAGGATGGAAATGAATTTGAAGACATAAGAAAAGATGAGTAGGCTTAGGAGAGGGCAGAGTGAAGAAAAGATGGAGACAGTGAACTAAAGATGAACCTGATTTTAGAAATTATAGAGAAAATTTTTTTAATAACTGGAATAGCTAATATTTCAATTTTTAAATTGTTATAAGTCGGCTTTGTTTTTATATCTTCCTGAACATTTAATAAACTTTATTATATGGATGATTTTGCTTCATTTAGAAAGTAAGGTGATTTTCTGTTTTCAATTTCTTGGTTACTGGACTTCAATTTACATAATAAATATACTTGGTACCAAGTTTGATGACCTTGGGTACACTTAAGGGATCTGTGTTTTCCAGACCACTCATTTATATGATTAAATATAAACAATAATAGTCACAAACAGTACTTCACTGGCTCTATTTCTATCTCCTGGAGGGATTCAATTCATCATCAAATTTGTGTAAAAAGTTTTGGAAATCTGCCAGAGAGTCTTATTTGTTCAGTGTAGATGGAAAACCCTTAGCTGTTACTGGTATTTTCCAAAGCTTTGCCCTATTTTAAAACTAAAGCTGTCACTTTGATGTTGCTGACCAATGAGGACACTGCTCCTGCTGGTGCCTGTTGATGACAACCAAGCCAAATTAGTAGGTTTCGTAAGTCTGCTGATATTGGCTTTCTGACTGCCCATCAGCAATACTGAGCATGCAAGTGTCTATATCCATCACTACTCCTACACAAATCTCTTCCATTCTTACAAGAACGTTCAGCACCAGAATGATTAACACTTTACACATAGAGCTCCTATTATACCAAAAGCCTTTATAGCAAAACAATTATTTCTAATTAAAAGCTTCCTATACAGTCATCTTAGGACTCAATCTGGGTTATGTGCCTGAGGACAATCTGAATAAGACCATCCATACTGTTCTCAAATTAGTTTGTAAACAGCCCTAAAAATTTTGACAAATCAACTTGGCCTATTGTTTTCCAACAAAATGTATTCCTTTCAAAAGCAAGGCATAATTTCCCTAGAGAATCATTAATTATATATGTAAATAAGAATCATGGTGAATGTATCTACTAATAAATTCCCAGAGAGTACTGAATTCTGTGGATAACCTGATGTCCCTGCAAAATGAAAAAAAAAAGTGCAGCAGCAGTTCATGTCAAGGAGAAACCACAATGTCAAGAGCACCTAAAACAGCTTCATGACAGAGGTGAGGTGACGGTGTGAATAACTGGAGGTGGAAATTCTCTATCCTCAAGCACTCTCCACTGCCTTTTTCTATTACTCACCCATAACTCACTTTACCATTTTGGTTAAAAATCAGTACGTTTATTTTGATTTAAATGAATTCATTCAGCTCCAATGAGTTACAATGATATAAAATAAAACCACATTAAAATGCACATTTAATAAATTGTTCCTTGGAATTAATAAATTACGTGAAATCAAGTGAATTGAAAAGACTAGAATCTAAGATCATGCTACTTAGTTCGTGTATGCTGTTGTTGAAAATTTTGTTGGATGAGCTATTGCAATTTTATATGTATCTTAAATAAAATGATTAAGTACTCTTTAATGGGTTAGTTAAAAAAAATAAGATTATTTTGTAGGAACTTGGACACAGGAACTATGACTACAGACTCAGGGAGAGAAGGAGGTTGCATTTCTTGCATCCTCTTTCAGATTATAGTTTTTATTTTGGAAAATATACTGTTTTTGTGTTACCACTTATTATAAATTTTCATTCCAAATGTAGCAGCAGGGCACTCAAAAACAAGCTTAATGAGTAAGAACTAGCAAAATATTGAGTGTGTAATACATATTAGGCAATATATCATATTTGGTGAATTATTAACTGAACACAGAAAATTACTAATTTTTGAACACCAGAATGTTTTGGCCCAGCATCTTTGCAGTTACGAGGTCCTTATCAAAACTCCATGTTAAAGAAGAGGAAGTAGAGGCTCAGAGGGTTATTAGCAGAGCTGGCAATTGGATGCAACACAACTTTGTTAATATTGCCATGTTGCTACAGAGCTGCACCAAGATCATTTACAGTGTGACCTGAGACAAGTTATCTAAAATCTAGGCCTTAACTTTCCTTTCTGTAAAGTGCAAATAAAGACACTACTTATCTCATACAAAAGTTTTGAAGATGAACTTAATATGTATAAAATACTTTAATGTATGGCACTTTGAAACCACTCACTATCAGCTATTACTACTCTACAGTTATAATGCAAATTTAGCAAATATTTATAAAATAGGCTTAATTTCCCTCCCTCACTTCCTTTTGTTCTCCTTTCCCACTTTCCTATTTTTTTCAAATATACTAATTTCCAAAATATTTTATTAATAATAACTGAACTCTTTTCCACACACTGGATTGCTACTTTGTATATTTTGTATACTTTTTCCCCCACAAAGATCTCATGTGGCCTTATCTTTGGCAAGTGTGCCTTGGAGCCCCTGCCTTCCAATATATTATTATTGTCTGAAATAGCTATTGTTATTTTTGTTATTTCATAGAAAAGAAAGCCTCAATGACACTAAACACTATATCCAAAATTATACCATTTATGAGTGATAGACCTAAGATCACTAAGAGTAAACTAAGTTAAATAAGCCAAGTAAATACATGCTTGTCTGTTTCAAAGATAGATCTTGCTTGCTTGCTGGCTGGCTGGCTTAGATTGTAAATGTCTTGAAATTCAGGACGATTTTCTATGTCTTCAGATTTGATACACAGTGTTGGTCCCAAAATGGAATAAGATATATTTTATATATTTATATATATATATATGGCCATGTATATTTATACATGTTACATATTATATAGACTCACATATCTTTATATATTTTATATAAATCAGTAATATATGTGGCCCATGTATATCAGGTATATAGATAGATAGATGTGTATGTGTGCATCCAGTATACATATATATATTAATTGTGTTAATAGTTAAGTAGTAGTCACTTTAAAAAGTTACAAGTCAAATTCTGTCATTTCCCTGATGAAAACCCTCCAATCTCACTTAGAACTTCTTATCACTCTTAGAGCAAAACCCAAAGTCTTTACCCTGGACTAAAATTTGTACATCATCTGGCCCCTGAATAACACTCCAAATGTAATCTCTACTCTCCTATCTCTAAATCTGTCTCAGCCATACTCTCCCTCATGCTGCTACTTTAAAATGCCAAGTGTCTGGCGCCGGACCCCGAATTCTTCAGTCTTGACCAAGCATCTTAAAGGTACGGGTACCAGATTCGACCAAGGGAAGAGACAAAAGGCAGAGAGTGGAGAGGGCAGGCGCATCACTTCCTTTTGGGCGCCAGATGGCGCCAAAGCAAAATGACGGCGGGGAGCTCCGTGGAGAACCCCAGAAATAAAGGGTTTAAATGAGAAAGGGGAATTTATTAAAAGGATACAGGAATGTCTCCAGGATACAGCTGAGCCTGAGGAATGAACTAGAACTAGGGTAGCTGTTTCAAGCATTTTACAGATTTATTAATTTTTTGGAGGCCCTGCTAAATCTATAGTTTCTTTTTTTCTTTTTGTATTTTTATTTTTTATTTTTATACAGCAGGTTCTTATTACTTACCTATTTTGTGCATATTAGTGTATATGTGTCAATCCCAATCTCCCAGTTCATACCCCCCGCACCACCGTTTTCCGCCCTTGGTGTTCTCTGAGTCTGTGTTTCTATTTCTGCCTTGCAAACTGGTTCATCTGTACCATTTTTCTAGATTCCACATATATGCGTTGACATATGATATTTGTTTTTCTCTTTCTGACTTGTTTCACTCTGTATGACAGTCTCTAGGTCCATCCAGGTCTCTACAGGTGACCCAATTTCGTTCCTTTTTTTGGCCGAGTAGTATTCCATTGTATATATGTGCCACATCTTCTTTATCCATTCGTCTGTCAATGGGCATTTAGGCTGCTTAAGCATTTTACATATTTAATCCTCACAGCAACTCATTCAATCCTCAAGGTAACCCTCTGAGGTAGGTAACACTATAATAATCATCCCCATTTTACAGATACGGAAACTGAGAGATTGAGTAGTTTAACTCAACACCTAGTAAAGTGGTAGCCAGGTTTCAAATTCAGGCAGTTTGGCTTCAGAGTCTATGTTAACCCCTATGTCATATTGTCTCAAATGGTGATAAGTATGATGAAAAGAGAAGCTGGGACTGGTAGATAGCAAGATAGAAAGGACCTGGATCCTTGATAACATTGTTGAGTCACTTACTTTTACAAGTTACAGAGATGCCCTGATTTAAGACTCTGGTTATATAAGATAATAAATCCCTTTATTGGGGGACTTCCCTAATGGTCCAGTGGTTAAGACTCCATGCTCCCAATGCAGGGGGGCTGTCTTCAATCCCTGTCAGGGAACTAGATCCCACATGTTGCAACTGAAGATCCTGCATGCCACAACTAAGACCTGGCACAGCCAAATAAATAAATAAATGAAATATTAAAAAAAAAAAAAAAAGCCAAGTGTCCTTCTGCCTTAGGGCTTTCATGCTTGCTGTTCTCTCTGCCTTGAACCCTGTACCCAATTTTTCATGTGGCCCACTCCCACTATTTATTTTGTCTTCACATGTGTTCGGTATGCACCAGCTACTCTTCTAAATACTTTAAGTGAATTATCTTATTTAAAATAAGTTATCTGTTTGGTGACCTGGGTTAAGGATACTGAGAAAGACAAACACTGCATGGTATCACTTATATATGGTATCTAAAAAAGAAAAAAGAAAAAAGTCAAACGTATAGAAACAGTAGAAAGGTGGTGATGGGTTGGGAGTGGGGAAAATAGGGAGGTTGATAAAAGCTAAAAACTTTCAGTTATAAGATGAATAAATTCTGAGGACCTAATGTAAAACATGACTATTAGTTAATAACACCACATCATATATTTGAAATTTGCTAAGAGAGTGGAACTTAAATGTTCTCACCAAAAAAGAAAAAAAATAGTGGCAATGTTTAAGAATTCAAGTACAAAATGAAGATCTCACCCAGTGTTAACCCAGTATCAAAGCAACTAATGAATTGGGTTAAAAACAAAAATTTAGATGTTGTATTTAGTTAGCTTCCCATCCCTTTATACACACACACACACACACACACACATACACCACACACACACCCCTCCGCTCAAGCTGTGTTATTTGAAGAAATGTTTATTGACTCAGCGTAGAATGACAAAGACACCTCAAGGTCAAACACTCTCAATAGGAAAAGCAGTTCTAGGGAATAGAAATCAATTATATAAACTATCAATTGATTATGAATCCAAAGTAAATGTCAGTCCTGTTATGTACCTCTGAGAAAAGGATGCTGAGATACAGAATAACAGCACAGTGGCTGGCCAACTTCTCACAAACTCTGATAAAACAAATGCCCACAAATAACTCGTTAATGTGCAACATAATGAGCCATAAAACAGTGAAATCAGGCATTTTGTTTTGCATAACCAAAGTCCTCATTAATTTGAAGGATATATGTGTATCCAGGATGGGATCTTAAACTACAGTAAAACTTTCCATCTTTCAACATCACCTTCTATGCAATGCTTCCAACTTCTCTGGCCATATCAAGGAAATTTGGGGTAAGATAGAGTGCCTTGGAGGAATTCACTGGAATTAAAGACTCAGCTTAAAGCCAGTCTTTTCTGTCCTATGGATCTTTGTTTTAGCTATTTATAATTGAGAGGACAAATCACTCTGAGCATTTAAATTTTATATGCTGGGGGTAGTAGTAATTTATCCCCATCTGCATAAGATTCAAGAGATTTTTAAAAGATGAGTTCTGCACAAGCTTTTTAACCAGAAAAACGTGGGTTCGAATCCTGACCCTGCAGTGTTGTTGTCAGAAAGTGGTCACATTTCTTGGTTTACTCCTCTCAAAAATGAAAATGATAACTACTTCATGGAGACAATTAAATGAGACAGTTATGAGAAACTTTTATCACAGGTCATGACAGAGTAGATATTCAATGTATTAGTTCCCTGCTCCTTCTTCCCTTGTGGAAAAATATAAAGTGGCCACTTACCTCTGTACAATCATATGGAATATACCAGCCTATTACATCATTCTATATATATTCCCTACAAGGTGATTATGTCAGAATATTTATTGTGGGGGCTTCAAGTACTTTCTTGATTCTTAATGAGCAAAGTGCAAACTGCATCACCTTCTGCTTTTTGCTCAATTGATTCCATCTAGTTCCATGGCTTTCAACCCATCTCTGTTGAAGGCTCCTCTCGGCATCCCCAGCCCTGCTCTAACCCTTCAGCTACAAACTGAACTTTGAGTTTTTGGACAGTATCTCCAACATTATCTGCCCCAAAAGGACTATTGATCGACCTGCACACCCCACACCTGCCATCCCTCTGTAAATCTACCCATCACTGTAATTGACACTATTTCCACACAGTTGCTCAGCCTAAAAGCTGAGGAGGCTGCATGATGTCGTTGGATTCACTCCTTTCTGATGGTAAGTTCAGCCAGGTTTACCTTAAAAAGTATATCCCCAAACAACAATTTCTTCCCATTTTCTCTGCTAAAGCTACTATTATCTCTCACCTAGACTAACATAATAGTCTCCTAGTAAGTTTCTCTCCCTTGGCTCTTCAGCCCCCTTAAAGTACATTCTCTACCCAGAGATTTTGACAGAGACTCTCTTCTTGACCAAATTAGACAGTCTCCTCTGAGCCCTCTTTTGGACTAGGTCTCATCCTTTGGCCCTGTCCTTGGCCTACTGAAGCAAGTTTTAGCAAAGAATCTTGCTAAGTCAACTTGGCAAGAATCCCTCACCCTTGGTATTTGATATCTGATCAAGTTCATTATCCCTCACCTTGATGCATAAGACCTTGGCCTGTCTTTAGTGAGAATCTTCTTAGGTCAATTCAGCAAGAATATTCCTATTCTTGATGTCTCCTTTTAGTAATTTTCCATCCACTGACTTTCTCACTTGCCTTGTTGGCTATCAATCCCCAATTGTCTTTGTTGTGTTTGGAGCTGAGCTCAATTTTCTTACTGCAAAAGTCTCTTTCTTCAACTGCACCAGTTACTGAATGAAATCTGTCTTTAATGTTTTAACTAGTGTCCAGCTGTGTTTCTCTTGGAGATTAGTCACCTTTCTTTAGAAAGTAGTCACACTCTCTAAAATATGACTCACCTCTTTGTTAATGCCTTTTATTATTTCCCAGTGAAATCCTGTATTCTTTGCCAGTCTTCAAGGTTATTGCATAATCTGAACCTCTTTGATTTTTCTTCTACTTTTTTCCTTCTTTTCCTCTTAGATTCTTATATGGCTGCCTCTTTCTCATCAGTTAGGACTTTGTTTAAGTGTCAGTTTTCTCAGAGAGCCTTCAGTGAATTCCCTATCCAAATTCATGCCCTCTCAGTCCCATCACAACTTCTATTATTCTATTTATTTTCTTTGTTGCCATTCCCAGCATTTTAAATATTCTTCTTATTAATTTATGTGATTATTGCCTGAGTCCTTCCCGTGACAGTGCCAGGCTTTCGGTGGGTACTGAGTAAATATTTTTCCCTAACTATCTGCTTGCCAGCTTGTTTGTTCTGTAGAACTAGGAGGTGAGAATCATAAAGGCAAAATAACATAAAGAAATGAAGAAAGAAACCACACTTACAACCTAGAAAAAAACAACATTTTGCTCTTCAATAATGAAAACAATTTTCCAAAGGTTTCCATCAGGAATCGCCCCATTAGAAATGAATAAATAATATACAGAGAAGAATACACACATTCTTAATTCAAGGACAGATTTTTAGTTCAAAAGTTTGACTAACCTCTTAAAATCCTTGATGTTCTAGAAGAAAAGTCACTTCGGGGGGCAATTAGAGGATATACTAATTAAACCAATTGTACAAAGGCCATACAGCATGGGTGTAAGAGGTTAGGCAGTACCATTAAGAAGTAACCTGGAAAACCAGTCATTTGAACGACTTTGCCTTTGAGGTTACCTCACAGCAAGCAGACAACAGGCAATTGCATTTGGTTTTAAGTTCAAAGGACAGAGTACAAAGGATAAAGGATCTTTGCCCTCCCTTCTTATTTAACTAGCTTTAATTTGAACTTTAATATGGAAGCTGGGTGACAAAGAAGTATGTCATAAAGACTTTACAAAATGCTAAGGTTATTCAAGTTGCATAGGGTATTAAATGCAGGTAAGTAGCTTAAGAGCAAGGATAAGAACTCCTCCACATCTCCCATCAATAACATCCAAAAGTGAACAAAAACATTGTTATTTAGTGGCTAAAGCTGAGCCCTTAAGTCATAAAATTGATATCTCCTTTTATATAATTGTCTATTATACATCTAGAGAAGAAAAATAAGGGTTAATAAACTTTGCATGGCATGACAGGGACCTACAATAGAGACAAAAAATGATTTATCTTTTTATCTTGTGAACAAGATCTATGGCAAAGTAGAGATACAAAACCTTATACAAAGCAATCATGGAAATATATCAGACAAAGTCAGAAGAAAAATGTTCATTTCTCCATGCCTTTCTAAACTCTTCTACTAGTTTCAAAATTAAATTGCTCTCTCTCTATCACTCACTTTTCTTTCTTTTTTTTTTGAGTTAGTAATTTGTCTCTTTGATTTCTCAGTTATTGAAAAAACAACAAAATATCATGTCTCTGAAACAAGCAGAACTTCTTCCTTTTCTGAAGGAAAGAAGATACTTCCATGGAACAAGTCCTGGAGACAGACCTGAGAAATAACATATTTAGTAATTCTCTGGGGCTAGATGACCCAGTCAATAGCACTGATAGTTTTCCACTTATAAGCTTGAATTTTCCCACCTAGGACCTAGAGGCTTAATAAAACTATGGTGCAAACTCTGTTTCAAACAAGGCTTCAAATGACAAAGGTAAGATTAAGCGGGATGAAGACAAATCATGATTCCTTTCTTTCAAAATTATTTCTTGTCACACCAAGTGTAAGATTTCAATCTGTGTGTGTGTGTTTTAACAACTATATCTGGTTAATATTTATGGCCTTTGAGAAGACAATGTTGTTTTAGGAGAATGAAATAGCAACATGAGTTATATCTCTGGCTATGTTTTAATGACCTTGGGCATTCCTAGTGACTGATGAACCAATGCATTGACTAGCCAATGCAGTTCACATCACTGAAGTCAATGTAAATGGAAACTCCTGAAGTTATGCAGTCCTTGCTCTACATGCCTGTACTGAGTGGACCTGGTCATATGCCTCAGTATGTATAACAGTCACTGATAGAATGAGGGTTTGGAGCTCTTTAATTTCTAAGGTCCCACACAGTTCTAAAATCATGTGGTTCTTCACGCTTCTTCAGCACTTTATAATGTTATCAAGATCTCTCAGCAAAAGGGTTAACCATTCTAACATTATAACAAATGATTCCAGATTTTTAAGGATTCATTCCTTTAATTTTAGAAAAGTCTCAGCCACTGTCCCTTTGAATATTACCTCATCACTATGCTATTTTCTTTCCTCTGAAACCCTAATTATTTTTAGATTGAAATTTTTTAGCTGTTCATGTTTCATGTTCTGTGTATTATGCCTCATCTCTGTACTATATGTACTTTCTTTAGATTGAATAACTGGTTTACCAATTTTTTTTTTTTTTAATGTGGATTTACACCGTGGTTTAGCATTCAAATGAGTAATTTAAATTATTTTATTTTATTTTTCTTTTTGAGGATTTGAGTATATTTTTTGTTTTTGATTTTTTAAATTTTGCCCCATTTTTCTGTCTCCTGTTAGTAGTAAATTTTTAATAGCCATTTTTATTTATTTAAACATAGACATCATTACACTATGTATTTGAATTCCAAATTAAAACACAAATCACACATTGGAAAAAATATTTTCCATACATTTTGTGAAGGATTAGAATTGAGAAATTACTCCTAAAATTCCTAAGAAAAAGATAATAATCAAGCCAATAAAAAGAATGCAATGACAGTAACCACTATAGAGAAGGGGAGTCATCATTGATGACAGAATATATTTTATACTTTAAATTAAAACTACAATGAGACAATTTAAAATCCAATAGATTGGTAAAAATTTTTTAATTTCTAATAATACCAGATGTTTTCAAATATGTGATGTAATGGCCATGGTGATATCAGTACTGGTAGAAGTGAAATTATTAAAAACAATTTACAAAATTACTTGGTATCTTTTGTAAAGTTCTATATTCCAGATCATATAACCTATCAATCTACTTGATTGAAGGTATACACTTTAGAGACTCTTGCACATGGACACCAGAAGGCAAACACAATAATGAATGAGTTTGTAATAGCAAAACAAATGCAAATCTAACCCAAATGTCCAACTGTTACCTGAAAACTAGGTTCGCCCTGATGCTGAAAACTCGCTGTGCACTGCTGTTGAATTGAATCTCAGAGACGGAGTTTTGGGTGAAGTAGAAAAGAATAGCGTTATTTCTTTGCCAGGCAAAGGGGGAGGGAGCAGACTTGTGTATCAAAAACTGTGCGTCCCAACCCGGGGGATTTGATGAGGAGTTTTATAGTGGGCTTCTCACTGTGGTGGCTTCTCTTGTTGTGGAGCATGGGCTCTAGGCACGTGGGCTTCAGTAGTTGTGGCACACGGGCTTAGTTGCTCCACACCGTGCGGGATCTTCCCAGATCAGGGATCGAACCAGTGTCTCCTGCACAGGCAGGTGGATTCTCAACCACAGCACCTCCAGGGAAGCCCAAAATTGGGTTATTTTTAAGCTAAGGGTACATGCATATTCATGAAGGGGCATGAGTGGTGTCATAGAATTTGGGCAAAGGTTGACAGAGTCCAAGCTTTAGTTGATTGAAATCACCAGGGTCAAAAAAGGTCAACATCATCAGTCTTTAGGTTCCAAGTGGTCTGGTGGTTGAGCACTTCAGGCTAATCTTTACCATTGAAACAGAATAGGGAGTCTTTACAACTGATATATTATCTTTGTTATTGTTACTTCTCTTGCCTGATAACAGTCATTTGTTCTTGCATTCTTTTGTTCCCTTAAGATCAGCAATTACTGAAACCTGTTCAAGGATAAGCACTGTAGCCAGGCTTAGATCACAAAATGGCTTAGGTCAAAACTGGTGTCTCTTATGTCATAAAGCCATGCCTGCTTCTCTTTCTCCAGGGACTCCCTACCCCATCTGCTTATAGAACAAAAGAATGGGTAAATACATTGTGGTATATTCAAAAAATTGAAAATTCTGTGATAGAATGAAGGAACAGCAGGTACACACATGATAGATGACTATTAGAATATGAATGAGTTAAAAAAGCAAGTCTCAGGAAAACAAACAGAAACTATATATTGTTTATAGATACATATATACCTGGTAAAAATATAAAACAAAACAAAACAAAAGAAACAAAAAAAACCCCAAGAGAATGATTTAAAAAATAAGCTTAAATCAGTATTCGGTGTTGTCTTTGGAGAAGAGTTAAGGCCATCGGGGGACAGGCAGGTGTTAAAAAACAAAATTCAACTGAATATATTTATAGATCTAATTGGCTTTATTCAATGATTTATGAATTGGGCAACATTCCATCTAACAAATAGAAAGGAGCTCCAAGAAGCTGTATAAAGGAAACAGGACAAGGAAGTTACTAGCAAAGAGTGGATTATATTAGGCAAGGTCACCTTCCTTTGGGTGAAGGCAGGGGACTATCAGGCAGGTTACCTCACTAGTGGTAACCAGGTAATTCTGCATTGACTGGTTTAAGGTTCTACTCCTGGGAAAGGTTGAAATTGTAATTAATTTAGGTATTAATTCTCAGTTTGATGACGTGGGCTTAGTACAGTGACTCCATTTTGAGCCCATTTACTCTTTCTTAACACATGGAACTTTACAAGTTTGCATAATTGTTCCTTTGATTTGTGAGTCTACAGGTGTTAATTTTATTGTTATGCTCATTTATGTTACACGTTTTATATGTATTAACTTATTTAAGTTAGATTATAGTTTTCAAGTTCAATTTTAGATTAATATACAACAGTCTGTTAACTCAGTTTAATTCTAAGGATGGGGGTTTGTTAGATTATAAAGAGCTTTCATTTGCTATATATTATCAATCATCTTAACTTTTGCTCGTATATATGTTATTTGATAGCTGATTGTACTTTCCAACAAACAAACCTGTTATTCATCATTCCATTATGCAACCATACCAGTATCTCCTTCCTTTACTGTGAACAGTCTCAATAATCTCTTTCTATTCCTACAATTTTAAACTAAGGACTGTGGACTGCTTTGGATATATAGCTTCATGTAGGTCTACTTTCCTTAAAGATGCGTATTTACTGTCTGCTTCTTCCTCTCTGACTGCATTTCTACTTATTTGTTCAAGAAATACATAAATTACCCATTTCTCTCTTCAAATTATCTGTTTGTTTTGTACAAAACCTAAAATTTCCTACGTTGTTCTTAGATATGTAATAACACTAAACTGGGAATCCCATTTTAGACTTCAGAAGCAGAGATGCTTGGAAGGCCAGGAATTCCACAATAAGATAATTTGAGAGAGTACCGTCTGATGAAAACCATTCCTTAGAGAAAAAAGAATTGGAAGAACCATCCACACTATCTGTACCCCAAACATGTGTATTTAAATTTATCTAAGACTTGTTAATTTCCAGACTTTCCCACAAACCAAATCCACACTCACATTTCAAATATTCCCTCTTTGAATATATTATGAGATTGTCCCCAGGTCTCAGGAGGAAAATCAGACCCTTTGCTACTTTAGATGCTTTGAAGGTAAAAAATAATGCAAACATTTTTCAATCATAAATGTGCTAGCATTTTTCTGAAAAACAGTGACCAGAAAATTGTCATAAGAATGGATACTCCATAGTTCTGTAAAATTATTCAGTTACAATGTTGTTTCAAGTACCTGATATTTTAAATTAAATAAAATCCATTATTTTTCTTAAGCTAGAATTTTTTTTTTCTTGAATTGCTTTTTCAAGGCATCCAATAAATAAGCCAGGTTCTCTTTAATTACTGAACTCTAGTTATGAAAGGAGAGTGATCAGAGGGAAGGAAGTTGTAGTTGGCTTTCACGGTTCTTTTGTTATCTCGTCCTCTGTTTCCTGCTGTGATACAAACGATTCCCTTTAGCTTGCTGACTGTGGCATTTGCTTTCGGCAAAAGATAAATAAATAAAATAAAATAAATAAATAAAAGAGTAAAACCACCTCAGAACACTAGGTAGAAAAATAAATATTTGTTATTTCAGCAAATTGCAACATCTCCAAAATTCACAGTTGTAATAGTATGAACAAGTGTAGCCTAACCTTCTGTTATGGAATATCCTTAATGCTCGGCTTCTGGATGAAGTCAAAGATGTATTATCAAGAACACCATGGTTGTGAAGTTTGAAATGATTAAGTTAATTGGGGTTAAGCTGAAACATATAATACAATAATAATTACTCCCTCCTTTTGAAATCATTAAGCAATCCCTGGGTCACTCCTTATTCTTTGAAAATGTATCTCCTGGCTTAATGTCACTGTCTCTGACACTGCTTTGGTCAGTTGTAATTCTAGCATTTTCAATGTCTAGACTTATCCTCATTCTTATAGTCTTGTCTCTCAGTTTGTTTTTCTTATCATTCACTCTACATCAATTTAAGTAACACCAAGCTTGTGATCTAAACCTTGTCATTACAAATAATTGCAACTTTCCAAAATTTAAATATCAACTATTCCATTCTCTACCATCAGCTCCTCTCTCTCTAGACTCTCTGTCTCTGAAACCACAATGCTTTGACCCTATATCACTTGTTTCTATTACCATTCATTCTCCCTCACTGATGTCCTTACTTCCTTCTTACACAACTTAAATATCATGGTTAATCATTATGTCTTCCCATGCATATACTCTTAGCAATATTTTCACCCTTGTTTTCTTGTAATGTCTTAGCAAGGCTCCAAATCTGGTTAAAACTAAACTCTTGTTTTAGCTTGCATCCTCACTTGACTGTTAGCCAGGGTAAAGCATAAATTGTTTGGACAAGACAACCTCCAAAATATAAAGACCTAAATAAAATAGAAATTTATTTTTTTCTTAACTAAGGATATCCAGATGAGTTGCCCAGTTTAGTAGGGACTCTGGACTCCATGCAGACAACCAGGGACCTAGGTTCCCTTTCTCCTTTCCCACTGTTATAGCATTATCCTCACCTTCCTGATTAGAGTTGGGTCATAGGCATGACCATGGCTCATTTCATATAATTTGGAGAGGATGTGTAGTTTAATAATGTTCTTTTAAACAAGTGAGGCAGGAGTTTCCCATATCACTTCTGCTCATATTCCCAGGTAAGATTTTGCCACATTTTTACATTCCCTAGGTAAAATGGAATCTGTGAAAAAGAAATCTCTAAGCAGGATGGACATTTGCATAACATAGCTTGATTAGTATGAAAGGAATTTTGGTGAAAAGTTAACAGTCCTTTTATCTGAACAAAGCTGGAGAAAAACATATAACCATGTAGACAATTATCATGTCAAATTCAAGACTACTGACCTCAAGTGGTTTCTTAATTTTGTTTGGCAATTATAATATTTTTCTTAGGCTTTTACTTTCTAGACTCATTTTTTATGTACCTATAACCTATTTTTTTCCTCTTTTGTCACTGAGTAAATAAAAACCATCAGAACATCAATCCGACACACTCACAGTACTACATATACTCATCTCCCTACATTAGCTTCATATTCTCATTTCCTACTGCATATGAATTCTCTGCGATTGTAACCTAAACTCATCCATGAGTACATTAGATCTCATCTGATTTCACCTATCTAGGGCCATCTTGTTAGGAATTTTTCCTTTCTCTCTTGCATTATCAATTCCCTCTTTTTATTGGATAATCCATATCACCATAAAAATATATTTGTGGTATATATATGCTATATATTTATGGTATATGATATGGTATGTTTATATATACCATCTTTAAAATAAAGGAATCCCTCTTGATTTCATATATGACAATAGTTGCACTATTTATGTTCATAATTACTATAAAGTGCTTTTGAAATATTGGTCAATAAATATCTTTCTTTCTTTTTCCCTCTCTCTCAATATACATACATATATACATCTTTGCTTGCCTCCAACATTTCACCAAAGTTACTATTCTCAGGGTTACAAATAGTATTCATCTTGCTAAATCTAATGGCTGCTTTTATTTTCAGTGCTCATCTTATGCGACCTTTCAGCATCATTTAACACAATCACTCTACCTAGAAACATTACATTAGGTATGCATGGTATCACAATTCTCTTGTTTTCCTTCTACTTCACTAGCTAGTCTTTCTCATTCTCATTCCTACTTCCTCCTTATCTCCCTGCTGCTAAAAGTTGGCTGTACCCTTGGACTTAGCATTTTTTGATCCATGCTGCTGCTTATATTAATCTCATCCAGTTTCATGGCTTTAAATATTATCTATGTGCTAAAGAACCAGACTTGTGTATCTTACAGTGCACTTAATATTCTCCCTTAGAGGTCTAATAGGGATCTGAAATATAACACGTTTAAAACTAGCCTCTTCACCTTCTTCCCTAGATATTGTCCTTCATCTCAATTAATGGCAGCTCTATCCTACTAGTTGTTGAGACAGAAAACAGAGTTATCTTTGAAAACACTACATCACATCCCCATATATTCTCATAACTTCTATTCTCATCTCACTCCAGTCTTTGCTCAAATTTCATCTTACTGTAACCGAATGTGGGGTCTGGCTGCTCGCTGCTCAAAAGCCAATAAAAAGGCAAGGTTGGTGGAAAGGAAAGTTTGCTTTATTTTGGATGTTGACAACCGGGGGGGGAGAGTGGACGCCTGTCCAAAGGCCGACTCCCTCCCCACTGACAACCAGCGGGCAAGAGCTTTTATAGACAGAGGGAGGGGGCTACATGCAGGAACAGCACAGTCAGCTCTGACAGTCGTCCTGAAATTGGTCATCGGTGGTCTGACCAGCGTCATCTTGATTGTTTTAAGTACAGTTAATCTTCACTTCCAGGGTCAGTTTGTTCCCATTTCTCTGAGGCCAATTCTTGGAATAGTGGCAGGTTAGGTCATGGCTACAGTCTGGTCATCATGTAGTTAACTTCTTCCACCTGGTGGGGGTTTCAGTATCTACAAGACAGCTCACAGGATATGTCTCAGAATATCATCTATAGCCCTTGAGGAGGAACTTAATGTCCTTGACTATGCTTAATGACTAAACTATTACTATGTAGTCTCCTTTGTCTGTCTTCTTTTGTTTCTGTATTTTCTCACTTCTCTGATTAAACTTATTCTTTGGCTAAAGTTTTTCCCCAGACAAAAGGCAGGCTGAGGACATAGGGGCCAAGGACCATAGGGTCCTGCTCCATTTCATTATTAGTGAAGCTCCTATGGCTACCATATTTAAACTTGAATTTCCAACCCTACACTAGTCCTTCCCACTCTAATCTCCTACATGAACTTGTCATGGTCGTGCATATATTCAATATTTTTTCCCTAAACCTAGTAAGAGGTGCAAATTCTAAATAAATATCTGTTGAATAAATGAACGAACAAAATATAATTTATTGCATGTTCACTGTTTCTCAGCCTTTGTACTCAGCTTACATACATTTATCATATTTTATCCTTACAGCCATCCATTAGGCAGATATTATAATCTCTGTTTTACAAATGTAAAACCAAAACCTCAGAGAAGTTGTACAATTTGCCCAGGATCACAAAGCTACAAATGGGTATGATTGGACTCAGACTGCTGTCTTTGCAACTCTGATATACATTATACATATACATTATGTACGGTCCTTCAAATAGCACAGCAAGTTGTTTTTTATGACTTTATGTTGCAAAAAAATTAAGATCTCATATACTTTACACCTGAATGTTAATATTTATCCTGGATGATATTTAAAATTTGAAACTTGTATTTTAGTTTGCACCATCTTTAAAAATGTTTAAAGATATCTTGTACATGTTGACTGAAAAAAATGCACAACATGAGAGCTGTGAGTTTAGCTTTATTTGGGACTTGAGAGACAGCCACTCAGATATCTCTGAGGAACTGCCCCAAAAAGGTAAGGGGGGAGAGATCAGTGTATATGGGATTTTGGAGAAGGGATGCGTGCAACCAGGCCCATATCTCAGTCAAAGGTCGCTACTAATCACGAGGAGAGGATGTCTCCATTAACGATTTTGGTGCTTTTCTAGGTATGAGAATATAAAAGAAATTGAGTTCATAAAATTTTCTACTGAAAATATCTAACTGTCTGAAGGTTTGTTCTGCCAGTTTTCCCAGAGCACAGACTGCCTCATTCCTGATCACCACCCTAAACTCCTTTCAGGGTGTGTTGAAAGTCATCGACTGCAGTGTCTAGTGACTTCATTCTTGTAGAACCAGGTGGCAAGCAACATTTTTTAGTTGTCATATATATGTAAAAAAATTTAAATCTTATCTCAAAAGGAATTGACTGTTTTAATGAATTACTCTGATGAAGAGGCACACACCACAATCATCAGAAATGTACTACTATACTATACAATAAACATTTTTACTATTAATGCAAATACATTTTATGTGGTGAAAAACTATACAAACATTTTTGAAATTCTGAGATCACCCAAGTTTCTGTTCTGTGTTCCTCACAACTCACATGTCTGAAAAATTATTAGGTCCTCAACCCCCATTGCAAGTAAAACAACACAAGAACACAGTAGCTTTCCATCTAATTTCTAGCTCCAAAGCTACCAAGTTACTAAGTAGGAATGCTTAATTAACTATTTAAAACCTAGAACCAAAATAAATAAATTATTTGTTCGATTACTATCCGAATGTTACCAAGTCCAAGCTTGCTGTGCTTGCCGCACGACAGGCCAATAAGTCGGAGATGAGGTGTTGAGGCGAGGAATATGACTTTATTCGGAAAGCCAGCAGACCGAGAAGATGGCGGACTAAAGTCTCAAAATAACCATCTTATCGGGGTTTGGATGCCAGTTTCTTTTATAGAAGCAGAGAGGGAAGTAAAGTAAAAAGGCAAAATAGAGAGGGAGGGACGGTGAGGAAGGAAAGTAAAAAGGGTCATCAGTCTTGCAAAATATCTCCTGGAATGGCGAGCCTCGGTGAGGGGATGCATTAATTTCTCCTTTCTTGCAGCCATTTACAGGTGGGCAGGGTCAGATTGTCTCCCTGTGAGCTGAACAAAAGCACTTTAGTTCAACATTCAGGCAGAGGGGCAGGGTTCCCTGAAGCAGGCCATTGTGTATGATTATAATAACAAGAGCAACGAAAAGCAAGGTTAAAGTCAAAGAAACAGATCTAACATGGAGTCCGATTTAGCTCTTCCTTGTTACACAAAGAATAACGTTTCCCCAGAATTTGAAAATAAAGACTATAAGCATAAAATCAGGGATGATTGTATCAAGTGTTTCTAGAAAGAGGAAACTTAGTTTAGTTAAAAATCAGATGAATTAGTTTGAAACTGATATGAGTTAAAAAAAGTAAATATTTCTAGGTAGCTGACCTTTACTATTACTGAACTAAATAAATTGGTTCTCAGAAATATGACAGAAATCAAGAAGAACTGTAATTTTCTCATTAAGGAGATAATTACCCAAATAGGAATGCAATTACCCAATGATGAACAGTTGGAAAAGATAGATTCAATTTTACTAGTGAGAATTGAAAAGCTGTAAGAGAAAGTTCCAGAGGGAACAAAGGAAGCATTCACCATGGTCACAGATCTCCACTATTGTTAATGACAACTATGAACATTTTACCTTTGAAAAGATACCTGCTGAGCCGCACAATGCAAAGAGATCTGGGAGGAATTGATGCTTTCACATATTCAGGGCATTTCAGTACTAGCTGATGGGATAGATAAAGTGAGAAATAAGAAAAATTGTCGACTACTCCATCTTCAAATGTATCATATTACCTCATAGTGAGGAATTTTTGCACTTTACTGACTAATCTCTTGCCGCTTTTTCCCCAGCCATTCTCAAGATTTCTGGTATGTCAGCAATTATTTTAGATTTTTGTTTTCTTATTCAGAATACTTTTATATTTAATTAGGCTTAATAAAGTAAGATTTATAAGCCTGGCTTATAATTTTGGAGAAACCCTTTTGAAAATAATGGAATTTTACCTATTTAGATATTGGTTAGATATTGGTTTAGATACTGAATTCTCCACCAAAATACAAAAAAACTTGGATGGACTATTTTGCAGTGAAATATTACAATGAAGGGTACCAGAATATGTCACCTCAAAATATACCTTTTTGGCATATGGATTATTTTGAGCTAAAGGCCATTTAGAACCAGCAGACCAGAAAATTCTCTAAATATAGGGCACTAGTTTTGTTTAAATAAAGAACAATTTCTATTTGTAAAGGTGTCTCCCTCTCCCATACTAAGAAGAGGGAGACTCAACAACTCTTATTAATGGAAAGGCACTGACTTAAATCGGCATAACAAACTTCACTAAACAACTCTTGTTCACCACATTTTTCTTGATCACTTTCCTGTAACTTTCCTCCTCTGCCCAGAATACCAAAACCCCTTTTCCATTGTTTAGCCTAAGATGGAATATAAGCCTTAATTATTTGACCACTGCCTTGAGCCACATTTTTCTGTGTGAATACCAGTGCCTAGGTATGTAATTAACACTGTTTTTTTTTTTTTTTCCTCTTGTTAATCTCTCTCCTATCAGTTTGCTTCACAGGCCCCAGCCAAGGAATCTAAGGTAGGTAGAGGGGGAGAAAGAATATTTTTCATTCATTTTTGCCTCCTATCTGCCTTTAACTCACCTGTTTCACTCCTTACTTCATCATGTCCAGGCTGAAATATCATGGAAAGACCTCTTTCCAGTCTACTGTCTCTACAATAACAGTCCCTGCCCTCTCCAAATTTGTCACTCTCTACCTTTTGCACTTATTCAGTTTTCTCCATACCACTCATCACTATATAACATTATATTATACACTTATGTGCTCATGGTCTGTCTCCCCTTCTAGAATGCAAATTTCAGAAATTCAGGGTTAGGTTCACTGATTAGTCCCAACTACTGGGACATTGCCTAAAATGTAGCAGGTGATTAATATATAAAATCACCTAAAAGTGAATAGATGAATGGATCTCTTCTTCCCAATTAATTCTCATAAGCAGTTTGTTTTTCTACCTATTAAAAATAAATTGCACCCATTCTGCCTGCAGGCCCTAGAGTGAATCCTCTCTGGAGGAAAATAACTTCATCCAGATCCCTCTTTCAGGCACAGGGCTGAGCATCCCATCCAAAATTACCAGGATCCAAGAAAGAGAGCCAAGAGAAAAAAAGCATAATAGAAATATATTCACATGTGTCCCAAACCATTGCAGTTATCACACACAGATTGAAAAATAATTGTAATTAATGTGATCAAGAAAATAAATGAAAAAAATGAAGACTTTAGTCGAGAACTGGAATCAATATTTTCAAAAAGCAAACAGAAAATTTAGAACTGAAGAATAGTAAACAAAATTTGAACTCAAAAATGGGGTTTAGGGCTTCCCTGGTGGCGCAGTGGTTGGGAGTCTGCCTGCCGGTGCAGGGGACACGGGTTCGAGCCCTGGTCTGAGAGGACCCCACATGCCGCGGAGCGACTGGGCCCGTGAGCCACAATTACTGAGCCTGCGCGTCTGGAGCCTGTGCTCCGCAACGAGAGGCCGCGATAGTGAGAGGCCCGCGCACCGCGATGAAGAGTGGCCCCCGCTTGCTGCAACTGGAGAGAGCCCTCGCACAGAAACGAAGACCCAACACAGCCCAAATAAATAAATAAATAAATAAATAAATAAATAAATAAATAAATAAAAAGAACCTCTGTTCCAAGTTGATTTATAGACTATGATATCAACCACAAAAAAAATGTTTAAAAAAAAAAATGGGGTTTAACAGCAGATTGGACACAGCTGAAGAGAGGACTGGTGAGCTGAAGAGGGATCAGTAGAAAATATCCTGACTGAAGCACAAAGAACAAAAAGGATGGAAGTGTCAGAGACATGTGACATGGTTTATCATATGAGATATTCTAGCAAACATAATAGGGGTTCAAGAAGGGAAGAAAGAGAGAATGTAGAAGGAGCAATATTGAAAGAGATAATAACCAAGAATTTTCTAAAAGGGTAAAGAAATTTGAGTCACAGAATCAAAAATTACTAAGAACCCCAAGCAGGATAAAGGCAACAAATACTACACTTTGGTACATCATCATCAAATCAAGAGAGGAAAATCATAACAGCAATTAGAGAAAAAAATGCATTACTTTCAGGAGCAACAATAAGACTAAAAGCTAACTTCTCAGCAGAAATGATGGAAGCCAAGTGATGAATGAGAATTTTAAAAGGCTGAAAGGAGGTAACAGACAGTTTAGAGTTCTATAGCTGGTGAAAATATCCTCCTAAAGTGAAGGCAAAATAAACATATTTCCAGGAAAAAAAAAAAAAGATTCATCCACGTTGTTCCACGTATAAGCAATTCATTCATTTTTATTGCTGACTAGTATTCCATTGTGCAACTATACCACATTTATTTATCCAGTCTTCTGTTAACAGACATTTTTATGATTTCCAGTTTTTGATTATTATGAATAAAAGGGCTGTAAACATTCTTGTACAAAATAAATAAATTGTATCCATTCAGAATAAAAAAAGAAAAAACTACAGAATATTACTAAACGTTCAAGGACAAGAAAGGATAAAGAGTGTAAAGGTAAAGGGATGAGTATGTTTTGAGGACAAGAGTCTTGTGTTAAAAAAGCAATTATCCATAATTAGTGTTTTTCTTAGTACAGGGTAAGATGTCATCCAAGCCAAAGAATAAGAAGAGAGGCGAAGAGAAAAGGGAGAATAAATCTGTTTGGTGATGCCTATTATGAAATAGCACCGTGCTTGTGTGTTTTAGGCATCTTACTTTTTTAACCTGCAGAGTGGTGGTCCACAAGAACAATTTTCAAAATGAGAACCCTGACCCCTAACTTGTCCAGTAATAAATTTTTAAAAGTGATGGAGACAGAATTCACACTAGACTCAGCTGACTCAAAAGGCTGAATCATTTTCACTAACTCTAATGCTATTTCATCCAACTCAAATGATCTTTAGGCAATTCTTAGACAGCATTTAGACTATGTTTGAGAGGGAGGAAGAATAAAAGACTAAACAAAAAGAATTTTTAAATAAGGTGATACCATAGAAATAACTGATAAAATGAAAATAAAACAGTGTACTTTACTTTCAGAAACAAAAACATGCAACACAATCTTTCAATTTTCCACCCTTATTTATTCCTTGTTTCTCCTCTTTTGCCAGGTTATATGGTCCACCAAACTGATATCTGGAATTATAGATTTAAGAGAGCTAAAAGGGAAGGGTTGAGACATAGATTTTCAGATGTTTACAGTGAATAATTGTAGGAAACCTGGAAGGACTAAGAATTTTTCCAGTGTGACCCTCACATGTCCTTTTCTCCAACACTTCTTTCTCTTCATTTCTTCTTACAAAATGGTTTTACCTCCAAATCTTCCTCCTCATATCACTTGATAAAAGCCAAATTGCCAAAACTCTGGCTGCTAATTTACAAAAAAATATTTCTCCTTTTTCCAGGAGCTCTCTTCGATTAAACAGTTTCTGAAGTCAGCTGGAATGTGACTGACAATTCCTGGCCCCCAGACTAAATGAAAAACTGGTACCCACTTTCTCCTAGATAGAATGCTCTTTCAGAGATGTCTCACATCTGGCATTTAAAAATAAGAGCTCATGTTAACAAGGTTCTGGTTGATTTTCATCCAGAGTATGTTTTCCCATGAGAGTTTATTGATAAGACAGAGCTTCCTCTTCTGTGAAACATTGCCCTCAAGTTTGTCCAGAGTGGGTTACAGGTGTAACCTCAGACATTGACTTCCTTGGGTGCTCTTCAGCGTGGCCCTAGCTGACAGGCGTCTGAGGGCACTCCCAGCTGTCCCAGCAGGCAGGAAGAATGATGAGCAACATCTATTCCACTGGGGTGTGCTGCACACTTCCCAGCAGGGGCTCTGTCTGCCTCAGCAGCCAGGATCATTTTGTGCCTCTGTCCATCAGTGCACAAGGTCCCCGTGGAGTTCCTGGACAGTTCCTTGGTCCAGGTGTTAGGGAACCATGGACCAAAACCACTTGCCTGAGTTGTCTCATAACAGGAGGTCCCAATAAAGAATGAGGTACTGCCACTGAAAAATAACCAGAAGAATTCAGGAGGGACCAAAAGGAGGAGGGAGGAGTGACATGTCCTGCCCTAATCTCCCAGAAACCCTCACACTGGAATCCATCTTGGCTGAGAGCTGTGCCTGCCGCCAGGGAGGGCTCTGAGTCAGACCAAATATGGACCAAGCAAGATGACTGGCCAGAGACAACCCGGAAACTAACCCCATTACTATAATACCTGAGACTGTGAGCCACGTAGCAGAGCAGCTCTCCAGGGTTCCCTTACCCTGCTGCTCTCTGCCTGGGTGCCCCTTCCCAAAAAAGTCTCTTGCTTTGTCAGTACCTGTCTCCTTGGACAATTCATTTCTGAGTGTTAGACAGAGCCCACTCTTGGGCCCTGGAGGGGTTCCCCCTTCCTGCAACACAGGTGCTGGAGGGGCATGATGTATAGGATGAAGTCAGTCAGAGTGGGCGGACAGACAAAGCTCCAGCTAGTTCACCTGAATGGCTAAATTCACACTTACTAGATGCTTCTGCCTCTGTCTTTAGAGACATCTATCAGTGAAAGCAAAATAATAATTATTATTAGATTATTTGAATAAAAATTCAAAAGTGTAAACTTTGAAATGATTTTGAAGATCTGTTTGAAAATGAAAATTGCTTTTGTAACCCATTTTTTGGTTTTCTATGTTTGATTTTTCTTTTTTTGTTGTTAACAGTGTTTTTGAAAATTCTCAAGATATCGTTATTAAAAATCTTCAGCAGTTATTATAAATAACTACTTCAATGATCACTGATGTAAGCACATTTTTCTCATTAAAATTTTAGGAGTGTTTTATTTTAAAACTCGCAGCAAATTAAATATGAATATATTTCTCAAAACTGGATTTATTTTATTAGAAAATGAAGTGAGCCTTTTCTGCAAACCTCTTATAAATGAAAGTTCCCAATCCTGTCTATCCCATTGTACCAAGTACATTTTATTATTTTCTATGTGTGGCACAATGTAAACTACTTTGAGAAACCCGGACCTCAAGAATTTATGGAGGTTCCTGGTCTCTGGGCTTTGAGCATGTGATCACACAAGGTTGTACATCTCTTGGCTGGAATGATCCTGTGAAAAACACAGCCACCCCACACTGGGATAACATAGTGAGACCCAGAGAGTGCATGCATATGCTGTAAAATCACATCTAAACTTATTTTAAATAGTTAGAGATAGCTAGCTGATGATAGATAGGATAGATAGATAGATAGATAACAGATGGATGGACAGATAGATGGATTATGATAGTTGATATATAATAGAGAGATGAAAGAAAAAGAAAGAAAGAAAGAGAAAGAAAGGGAGGGAGGGAAGGAGGGAGGGAAGGAGGGAGGGAGAGAGGGAGAAAAGAAAGAAAGAAAGAAAGAAAGAAAGAAAGAAAGAAAGAAAGAGAGAGAAAGAAAGAAAGAAGAAAGAAAAATAAATATACTCTCAAAAAACATTCATATTCCACGGGTTCATTTTTCCATCTTCTAGAATTCAAGTTCAACTATTCGAGGACATGCAACCTTCTGCACCACCACCACCCCCAAAATATAAACCCAACTAGCATGATTCACTCCTTGTCTAGGAGTCAATGAGCCAGTTATTTTACTTTATTTTATAAAGTTGTAGTTTGTAGCTAATTGTATTGGGTCACCCTCTGTAGCCAAATAGACGCCACATGGTCCATGGCCCAAATATTGCTCTTCAGTTGAAAGAAATAGAGAGAAAGAAATAAAAGGAAAAAGAGGTTAAAAGAAGCTCAAAGTGTATTTCTAGTAGCACAGCCCACTCCACTGTTTACCAGTGGAGAAAAACGGAGGTCTCTATGTCAGAAATTCAATTTCTAGAAGAAGTAATTATACTTGCAGAAATTTCTCTTGGTTTGTGTCCCCTGTGAAACAGAGCATGTGATCTAGGATACAGGAGAATAAGGCAATCCAACCATAGAAACAATGACTATCAAGCAAAGTTACTAAATACCTGTGTAAACCATTAACTAAAGTAATTGACGCTGAGGTGTTAATCGCTGTTATATTCCAGAAGCAATAAAGTATACAGTGGACTATGGATGACATAATGTCTTAATTAAAAGAAATAACTTTATGGAGAAATTTTAGGCATCTTGACTAGTTGGTAGCAGAGAGATTTTCAATAGCTACACCTCGCCCTGACAACCTTCCAATCATGCGATGTAAAAGCTGCCATTTCCATCCTGTATTTCAATCATGGCTCACTCACTTTCTGTGGTGGTTTTGGAACTGCTTATGTCCTACATTGATGTGATCTTGTTGGTATTATTTCTAATTTATGTTATTGTTGTTTTGTTTTGTATTTTTATAATTTGACTTAAGGTTTACTTGCACAACGAATCAGGTAAATAATAACTATGTGAAAATGATTAATTATGCTGTGAGTGTGGCAAGTGGTAAAATGAGTAGGTAGCACACAGATGATGTGGTCTGTTTAATATTATTTCAGAGAGTGAATCAGCTTTCAAGTTCATCTCTAAGATAAGTCTACTTACTTAAATCTTAAAATGCCTTATAGATGATTAAGCTGCCAATGTGATTAATCATTAAGCTTTGAATAGCCTCCAAAAAGATGACCACAGAGGAATTATCAGTCCCTATAAGCAAGTAAAATCTTTGATAATATCATCACCAACTCTATTTACAATTAATCTGAATGACAGACTAGAGTTAATGGAAAATGGAGAACCAAGGGGCTTCATTATTTTAAAGGTTGTGAATGAATGCCCACAACATTTAAAGAAA
Source organism: Balaenoptera musculus (assembly GCF_009873245.2). Classification (NCBI taxonomy): domain Eukaryota; kingdom Metazoa; phylum Chordata; class Mammalia; order Artiodactyla; family Balaenopteridae; genus Balaenoptera; species Balaenoptera musculus. The sequence continues at coordinate 85,741,425 of NC_045789.1, read as the reverse complement.
TGGTGGCAATATATGAAAATCGAAATACATTCTATAGTGAAATCAGCATGATTTTTACAATGTGCATCATTTTAATCTTTGATTTCCCTTGTTAGGCAAAGAAGCTGAAGTTGTTAGTAGATGAAAGATCAGGCCAATTCATAGACTATATTTTTAAATTCTGAAAAAAGTTAGCCTAGATGAAAAGCAAGAATAAACAAAAAAAAATCTTAAAATTCAAAAAATAATTTTCCACTTTATCATGCTGCCAATACTCATTGCCGTTGGGTGTATCATAACCATGACTGTGAAAAGCAAGAGAAGGTCTGCACAGGATCGGTTATGTGAAAATTTTTTTGCTAAAAGCATCTGGTTATCACCAACAAAATATGAGGGAGTAACTTGGGCCACTTGGAAAAGACAGCTCAGTAAATATCACTAATATATACTTTGAAAATAATTAAATCAAATCTAATGTTTATCCATTTTTTGAGCAAAGCCCAACATAGAGAATTTAGCTCAACTGCATACTTTAACCTATGATGAGAACTTTCTTTTTACTTATTAAATCTCAGTGTAAATGTTAATAACTGACTCTAGGATATGATGAAGAATCATAGTGAGAAATGAGATAAACTGATTAGAAAAAGAGAAAGAAAATACTCTTGCTCAGTAATAGTCCTTAGCTTATCTTCCTTCAAATGTCCAGTTAACCTATTGTGGCAAATCTGACAAGAAGTCTCAGCTGGGGAGTTGGCAATCATCAATACTTAAGACCTATGGGGCTTCCCTGGTGGTGCAGTGGTTGAGAATCTGCCTGCTAATGCAGGGGACACGGGTTCGAGCCCTGGTCTGGGAAGATCCCACATGCCGCAGAGCAACTAGGCCCGTGAGCCACAACTACTGAGCCTGCACATCTGGAGCCTGTGCTCCGCAACGAAAGGCAACGATAGTGAGGCCCGCGCACCGTGATGAAGAGTGGCCCCCACTTGCCGCAGCTAGAGGAAGCCCTCGCACAGAAACGAAGACCCAACGCAGCCATAAATAAATAAATAAATAAATAAATAAATAAATAAATAAATAAATAAATAAATAAATAAATAAATAAAAACTTAAAAAAAAAAAAAAAGAATCAATACTTAAGACCTATGGATTAGGAGCAATATGTTTCATGAACAAACACAGCCAGAAATTATACTAAACACCCTCTGGGTGGTAGGATTGCAGAATAGAGTATAAATTCAGCAGCTCAGACACAAAATACATTTAGTCCAACAATAATCCATTGGTGTAGGAAATTTTACATAGAGGAGATTTAAATGGGATGTAATAATTTATTATCACAGCGATTAATTTTTTTTTTTGCCTGTCAAAAGCAAAACTAACCAACTAACCAATGTTGATTTTACTTCACCTTCATATTTTTTTGTCCTCGTTCTCTCACTCTCTCCTTTCTTCTCATATCCATCTTTCTTATCCTCCTTTTCCTATTTAGAAAAAAAAATTAAATCCAATTTGGGGGAAAAAAGAAGTATGTAAGATCAATAGGGAGTGCCTAGAAATATATGGCTGCAAAATTTTGATTATTAAATGCCCTTTTGTTCAGTGAATTTAGAATTTAAAAAGAAAAGAGAAATAATGTTTGAATAACTAGATGTAACCACAGAAAGTACTCTACTCCCAACCCTCTCTGTTTCTTTCATATCCACACTTTAATATATTTTATCTAATACTGACTGTAGGCTATCTATGAAGAGTTGGTTAATAACAAACCTACCCACAAATTTGAAGATAATTATTTTGATCATCATTACATTAGGAAACATCATTTTAATGCATTCATTATGTAATACTACAATAGAAGATAGAGCAATCTAGTCTGTTCTCCTTATTTCACAGATAAAGACAGCGAAATCCAGAGAGGTTACATATCTTTCCCAAATACTAGCTTTCCAGTGAAATATCAACTACTAAAATGCAGGTTTCCCATCATCACCTGCCTGCACTCTCTACCACACAACACTATTTTAAGGAAAGCATGCTAAGTTCTTTCTCATATATTAGTATGTCATAAAAGCATTTTTTACATTCATTTAAAATATCAAATAACATATTTTAATATTTAACACTCCATGGTAACTTCAGAAACAACAATTCAATTTACACCTCCTTATCTTCACCAAAAATATACTAATCTTTTCCTTTTTCTCTCTCCTATTTTGATTAATTACAGGGTGATTATCCCAATTTTCTGAGCAAGAAATCTAGGAATCCTGTGAAAACAGAGATTTTTTTTTTTAAGCTGAGGTCTATATATGAGTGTGGTAGTCTTTCTGACAACTTGGGTAGGCTAAATCCCCAGTTATTTATTTATTTATTTATATTTTATTTTTTTCTTGGATAATTGAGCCTATTCTTTTTTAGCATCTTTATTGGAGTATAATTGCTTTACAATGTTGTTTTAGTTTCTGCTATATAACAAAGTGAATCAGCTATACGCATACATATATCCCCATATTCCCTCCCTCTTGCATCTCCCTCTCACTCTCCCTATCTCACCCCTCTAGGTGGTCACAAAGCACCAAGCTGATCTTCCTGTGCTATGCAGCTGCTTCCCACTGGCTATCTATTTTACATTTGGAAGTGTATATATGTCCATGCCCTCTCTCACTTTGCCCCAGCTTCCCCTTCCCCATCCCCATATCCTCAAGCCCATTTTCTACATCTGTGTCTTTATTCCTGTCCTGCCCCTAGGCTCTTCACAACAATTTTTTGTTTTTTTTTTAGATTCCATATATATGTGTTAGCATAGGGTATTTGTTTTCCTCTTTCTGACTTTCTTCACTCTGTATGACAGACTCTAGGTCTATCCACCTCACTACAAATAACTCAATTCCATTTCTTTTTATGGCTGAGTAATATTCCATTGTATATATATGCCACATCTTCTTTATCCATTCATCTGTCGATGGGCATTTAGGTTGCTTCCATGTCCTGGCTATTGTAAATAGTGCTGCAATGAACATTGTGGTGCATGACTCTTTCTGAATTATGGTTTTCTCAGGGTATATGCCCAGTAGTGGGATTGCTGGGTTGTATGGTAGTTCTATTTTTAGTTTTTGAAGGAACCTCCATACTACTCTCCAGAGTGGCTGTATCAATTTACATTCCCACCAACAGTGCAAGAGGGTTCCCTTTTCTCCACACCCTCTCCAGCAATTATTGTTTATAGATTTTTTGATGATGGCCATTCTGACTGGTATGAGGTGATACCTCATTGTAGTTATGATTTGCATTTCTCTAATGATTAGTGATGTTGAGCATCCTTTCATCTGTTTGTTGGCAATCTGTATATCTTCTTTGGAGAAATGTCTATTTAGGTCTTCTGCCCATTTTTGGATTGGGTTGTTTGTTTTTTTGATATTGAGCTGCACGAGCTGCTTGTAAATTTTGGAGATTGCAACAGAAAGAATAAAATACCTAGGAGTAAACCTACCTAAGGAGACAAAAAACCTGTATGCAGAAAACTATAAGACACTGATGAAAGAAATTAAAGATGATACAAAGAGATGGAGAGATATACCATGTTCTTGGATTGGAAGAATCAACATTGTGAAAATGACTATACTACCCAAGGAAAAAAGGGAGAAGACTCAAGTCAATAGAATTAGAAATGAAAAAGGAGAAGTAACAACTGCCACTGCAGAAATAAGCCCAGAGATAAACCCACGCACATATGGTCACCTTATTTTTGATAAAGGAGGCAAGAATATATGATGGAGAAAAGACAGCCTCTTCAATAAGTGGTGCTGGGAAAACTGGACAGCTACATGTAAAAGAATGAAATTAGAACACTCCTTAACACCATACACAAAAATAAACTCAAAATGGATTAAAGACCTAAATGTAAGGCCAGACACTGTAAAACTCTTAGAGGAAAACATAGGCACAACTCTCTATGACATAAATCACAGTAAGATCTTTTTTGACCCACCTCCTAGAGAAATGGAAATAAAAACAAAATAAACACATGGGACCTAATGAAACTTAAAAGCTTTTGCCCAGCAAAGGAAAACATAAACAAGATGAAAAGACAACCCTCAGAATGGGAGAAAATATTTGCAAATGAAGCAACTGACAAAGGATTAATCTCCAAAATTTACAAGTAGCTCATGCAGCTCAATATCAAAACAAACAAACAATCCCCAGTTATTTAATCTAACATTAATCTAGTGTTGCTATAAAGGTATTTTGTAGCTGTGGTTAAAATCAATAATCAGATAACTTCAAGGAAGGGAGATTATCCTATGTAATCTGCAGCTTCAGCCATGCTTGTGTTAGTTAATTCCTTGCAATAGACAAAGATGTAGATGTAGACATAGATATAGATAATATAGAGAGATGATAGACGTAGAGAAAGAAGTAGAGATAAACTTTCATTGACTTTGCTCCTCTGGTTGAATCCTGATTGATACATTCAGTTTGAGTTTCAGATTATATGAGAAAACTACCTGTAATTCTATATAAAATTTGTGTGTGCTAAAATATGTATTTAATGAAGAAGGGAGGGTTTTAGAATCACTTGTATAAATTCTTCTTTTTCATTTGACCCCCACATCTAATTAGACAAACAGGTACTTTCATGTCCAACTTCTTAAAATCACGGTAACCCATCCCTTTCACTTATTCTCTACTACTACTGCTTTATTTCATGTCTCTTCAAATTTTCTCTTGAACAATTGTAATAGTCTTGTTAATGGATTATTTGGCTCTAGTTTCTTCTCTCTTGCACACTACTCTCCACATTGCTGCTAGAGTGGTCTTTCTAAAACCCATTCTCAACCTGTCAAGTGTTTCCAACCACCCAAACTCCTTAAAGGTAAGGACAAGTCTATCTAAAGTTTTATAGTTCCAATTTTCTAATTTCAGTTATTATAAAGTTACTGTATGGTCTGGGGATCCTGCTCCTCTAAGCTCATTTATAATCCCTGAACTTGATATACATTTTTAAATACTTGTTCCCTCTGCCAGAAAGTCCACTTTTCTTACACCACTTGTCTGAAAAGTTTCCTTTCCTTTGACACTCAGGAATATAGGAACTCTTTAAGAAGTCTTCCCTGTCCTCTCCAAGCACAATTAAAAACTCCTCTTTCTCTGAGTCCATGTATACATAATTGTACCATAACTGTCTGTCTCTATCTCTTTATTATCTATCTATCTATCTATCTATCTATCTATCTATCTATCTATCTATCTATCTATCTATCTATCTATGTAATTTTATGCTCTGATTGAAATATGAGCATGTGAAGGGTAGGAACTATCTTTTATTCCTCATCATATTTCTAGATACCACTAGTTTAGCTTGTAGAATATAGTGCTATCATTTTATTTTGAATAAAAATTATAGAAATAACTACATTCTATCAATATTTACATGAAATATTTTGGAGTGTTTTGTACATAAAATAACTTTTGAAACTGTGATACTCCAATATTTGCTATAATTCACTGAGGCTATTTCATGAATGGTGCTTTATTTTTAGTGCTTTTGGTTAAGCTGTTGGTTCACTGGCATTTAAAGTTTGTATACATAAGTCATATACAACTTATTAATTAGCCCCTTCTTTTTTCCCAGATTTGGCTCATACCTTGAAAGGATACCTATAATCCTACAGAAACTAAAGAAATATACCAGGCAAATAAGCAGAATCTATCCTAAATTTCTGAATTTTGCGCCCTACAATTAAACCTGCCTTACTATTTATCATTGGTGTTCTGTAACTTCTCTCCCTTACCTTGAATCACTGGCAATATCACCTAATCTTTATTTATAGTTTATAATCTATAATCTGAAACTCTGAAGAGAGAGAAATCATTAATCTTACCCTGGCATGTTGCCTGGCACATCATAGTTATGAAGTATTTGTTGGACATTGAATTAATATATTTTACTCTCACCATTTTTCTTATATCTTTTCATAAATCTCTATGACTTTATAGAATATTTGCTTTTAATTTTAATGTCATAATGTAATTGATTTAGAAATGTTTAACATCCTTCTACTACATAATTTCTAAAGTTTCTCTTAAAAATAATGTTTCTTGATCTAAAATTTCACTTTAAAGAGTTTGATGCAATTCATTAGGCAACAATCAAATTAGGCTGGCATATCCGACCATGGCTGTTTTTCATTCAGTTTTTTACTCTTCAAGGTGACTGTCTGCTTTTTATCATTTTATAAAGCCCTTTTCTATGGGATAAAGTACAAACAAACTTTTGATAAATATGTTGTTATAAATTTGGCACCAGGATCTCACATAGTTTATTTTGGTTTAAATTTCCATTCTTGAAAAAAATCAGAAAAATGTATCTTTTTGATATATAAATATCCATTATATCTATAAATAAATGGATATTACTTGATTTATTTCCTCATCAGGCAGAAGATAATTCATTTCTACCCTATATTTGATGGTATACTGTGTATTTTTCCTTCACAAAAGTTCTGACTGCTGGATAATTTCAACCTGGCCTTCTGATTGTTTGGTTGTTTTTCATTGTAAGTTTTATGAGCTACATACCAACTTATTTCAAAATGGCCTTCAACCAGGATGAAAATCAATGAAAGCCCTTTTCTTAAAGTTTAAGGAGTTGCTTGTCCCTTTGTTGCCATCATGTGTCCCTTTTGCTGTGTGTGTTGAGATATAACTGAAAGATTCATATTTGAAAACTTTTTAACTTATTATGAAATGACAATTTCTAATTTCCACTCAATTATTATATTTTATAGCATAAAAATCTCTGTAGAAATCTGAAAAGGAACATATTCCCTGTCAATAAGAAGCAAAATCACATTTTGTCTATAAATCATACTTGACTTGGGCATAAATCCTGGCTTCAACATTTAATAAGCAATCTTGAAAAACTTATGCATCTTTTTGAATGTCAGATTCCTCAGATCTAAAATGGGGATAATAATGATAACCACCTCTAAGGCTCCTGTGGGGTTTCTATTAAACAATGAAGTCAAAGATAGGCACATAGTAATTGACTAATAAACAATTGTTATTAAATTATTAAATTATATTAAATTATTATTGTGTAAGCAATAACTCCCCCATGCTTTTAAGGCAATTTTAAAAAATTGAATTCACTTATTCGTTTACCTTATTTAGCATATTTTTAAAATGTGTGTCAGGTACTTGCACACTCTGATGATATAGCACCAGGGACAAACCCTTGCCCTTTTAACACTTATTATCTACTAGGAGACAAAACAAAACATGTATCAATGCAATTCATTAAGAGTAAATGTCAAAGCAATTTGGTTAATAATAGAATTGCTATAATCTACAGTGTGCATTATATTCCCAGGCATTATTTCTAGCACTTTACTATATTAATTCATTTAATCCTCACAAGACTGTCACATTTATCCTCTTGTCATCACATTTTAAGGTGAGAAACATGATTCAATGAAAGGTAACTTGTCCATTGTCACAAAGTCAGTGTATGGTAAAATTTGGAGACCCCTGATGTTCTGTTCTCAAGCCTGATTCTTAATTACTAAATAATTTTATCTCATAACAAAAAAAACAAAAAGAACTGAAAAAAGTGTTCAGTATGTCAAAACTATTTCCATGTACCATAGGTGAACTCATTGAGAACCTTACTCTATTAATCCAGTGATAGCAGTGTCATACAGTAGATGACTTAGGCCCATATATTCTCACCCATATTAAAAATATGTTGAAATTATTAAAAACTAAACCAAGAAGTTTTACTCTTTAACTATTTTCAGTGAATTTTATAGCAAAAACACTAAAATCCTATTTAAAACTGATTAATTGCTCAATTTCATAAACAGAGATTGTGACTATTACAATTAAAAAAATATCAACATGGCAAGTAACCATCCTAGTGGGAGTGCAGATGAAGCAGGTTGGGAAAGTTGTTTCTTTCTCTTCAATATGCTTCTTTCCAATTGATTATGCTTTACAAAATTTAACATATCAGCCCTGTTTCATTTTAGGTTCTCAAATTACAGAAATTAAATTTCTATCATAAGATTCTCTTACAGAACCTCTTTGCAATAAAAGTTTGCTATAACAGAAATGTACTTATACTTTCTTGACTCCTACAATATAGGGTACCATTATCAGTGTTAGACTAATTCAAAAGGTGAACAAACGTAGACAGAGAGTGGATGATTTTTCCCTCTCCCTAAATTGTTACTTTGGAAAGGATAGTTTTCTCCATAACTCCTATCCAAGGCCCATGATGTTACTGTAAAGGGGCAGAGAATGGAACAGTCATTGGGTATGTTTCCTTAGGAGGCTGAATAGCTAAAACAAAAACTGTCTGATCCTTTCTATGTCCTTTGCAGCCTCTTCCACCTCCACCACATATTTGTGAAGAGGTAAAACGTTAGATGTATCAGGCAATCATAGACTGAGAAGATTAAATAGAAAGCATGTTTAGTCTTCCTGGATGGGTCAGGGAGCCACTATATAGTTACTAACCAATCCTCACATCATGGGATATTAAAAACTACCTCATATTTAATTAATTAGATAGTTTTTCATTAATTTGCTATTGTTCCTAGTATGTATGCTTCCTTAGATATAAAATTGAGAAGACAGGAGTCATGAGAGAATGGATTATCATAACTCTATTCTCTAACACCTCATAACATTTAGAGATTATATTTAATAGCACACAGTTTTTTTTCTGAAAATAGGTAGAGTGAGAAATCAAGAGAAAGGAAAGAAGATTAACAAATAGAAAGGATGAGGGCACCAACATTTATGTTTACATATCAAACTCTTTGTACATTTTGCCTTATTAATTCTTACAATCACCACATGAAACTCATTTCTAATCATCAGAACTCAGATCATTTAAACAGGCAGCTAATAAGCAGCAAAAATAGTATTTGAACTTAGATCTGTCTTATTCCAAACCTATGCTCTTTTCAATACTCATTTCTTCCACAAGGAAGTCAAATAACTCCAGTTTCATTCCCAAACCCAAAATTTAACATGGGGGGCTCTCTCCAATATACTGTTAACATAAAACTTTATGTAGCATCCAAAAATGTGATGTGATTCCACAGTTAATTCTGACAATTTATGATGCAGAGAATAGGGACAGTTCAGTTCTTTCCTGCTGCCAGGAACTTGTCAAAGGAGAAATCCTGAAAATAATGGTTTATAGGCAAACAGGCTTCAATATACAAAGAGAACAAGAATCTTTAGTTCAGTCTCTAAAGATGTAGAATTCTGGTCGTATGTTTAATTCTATGCCTTGAAATTGTGTTTGCAATAGGAAAGCCAAGTCTGTTATCCTGGATTTGAGAAAGGAGTCTCAAATTCATACTGGCACTAAATACCTAAGAGCCCCCTAGACAAAATATTTTGAATCACAGAGATTTATCATGGGAAATAGACAAAAAATAAAATCAAATCACCCTCATTTACAATGTGGACATTTTAATTAATTAATTAATTAATTATTATTATTTTTTAACATCTTTATTGGAGTATAATTGCTTTAAAATGGTGTGTTAGTTTCTGCTTTATAACAAAGTGAATCAGCTATACATATACATATGTTCCCATATCTCTTCCCTTTTGCATCTCCCTCCCTCCCACCCTCCCTATCCCACTTGGCTAGGTGGTCACAAAGCACCGAGCTGATCTCCCTGTGCTATGCGGCTGCTTCCCACTAGCTATCGGTTTTACTACGATGTGGACATTTTTAAATGCCTTACTAACTAGCCTAAAATGACTAAAAAGTGATAGTGACAAAGCTGAGATCAGAATCCAGTAATGGAATCCATGCCTGCTCTAAATCGTGTAGATTTTTTTAATCCCTCAAACAAGCATATTATTTCAATTATCTAATAATTTTCCATTATTTTTACAAAATTTGATTGTTTTCATTTAATAGTTTGTGTTATATATAAATAATAAAATGAATATTAGTTTTTATAAAGAATTGGTCATTTTTAATGCAAATGTGTATCATAAAAATGATATTATAAATATTTTTGAAGAAAGCTTAGAGACCCTAAGAACAAATTTTCAGACTTGTCTTTAATCTGTCTCAAACATATTTTATTTATTTACTTATTTATTTATTTAAAAGGCTTCCTAGACTAGGTAACTTACCAACGACAATTTTGATAGAGTTTATGTTATACAAAGTAATTAGTACAGCTTTATTTATTCTTTTTTTAAAACATCTTTATTGGAGTATAATTGCTTTACAAAGGTGTGTTAGTTTCTGCTGTATAACAAAGTGAATCAGCTATACATATACATATATCCCCATATCCCCTCCCTTTTTTGTCTCCCTCCCACCCTTCCTCTCCCACCCCTGTAGGTGGTCACAAAGCACAAGCTGATCTCCCTGTGCTATGCAGCTGCTTCCCACTAGCTATCTATTTTACATTTGGTAGTGTATATATGTCAATGCTACTCACTTTGTCCCAGTTTACCCTTTCCCCTCCCCGTGTCCTCAAGTCCATTCTCTATGTCTGCATATTTATTCCTGTCTTGCGCTTAGGTTCTTCAGAACCATTATTTTTTAGATTCCATATATATGTGTTAGCATACAGTATTTGTTTTTCTCTTTCATATTTACTTCACTCTTCAAACATATTTTATTTTTGATTATTCAAGACATTGAAAGAATGCCTTGGCCTTAGATTACCAATCACAAATAAACAAACAAATAGGTATGCATATATAGCAGGTGTCAGTTACATTTAATTAAATCCAATTTTTAATTTGTTAGGCAATTTAACAAATTAAAATGAAATATGTCATGGGTGACTATAATTTTACATAAAACACTTGAAATTATTGTCTTAATAGTATTGATCTTCTACCTTCTTTGTTATTTCCTTTCTAGAGTCAAATGAGGCACACAGTGTCCAAGCAGAGCTCTAGAATATAAATTGAACATATCACAAATTGTAGCATAGTAACCCTCTTTTTAAACCTGAGACTGGTGTTCATGTATAAGACCCTTCCCTGCGCAACTGTCACACCTCAGTCCATTTATATTTGTGTTGCTCACTTTCAAATAAGGAATCAGTTTGTGTTGTGTTATCTTTATATTCTCAGCACCTAACACAGTATCTTGCATATAGTAGGTGTTCAACAAAAATACTAACAAATGATATATAGGGACAATTATGCTAGCAATATAATTATAGCAGAAAGACTACGCAGTGATACTATAAGATTTTGATTTATAAAAACTACATATTCTAATATTAGTCTGTAAAAAGGATTAGTTATAATGAAATTTTAAAAATATTTTTGTCTGAAATTTGTGAGATTCTTAGAAACAACAATTAAAATGATAACTAAAGCAAGACCTTTCACAAAATGTTTATATTTGGCAAAGGATAAAGATACATTTTGGTGAACAGTGGAAAATTTCAGCACTTTCTAAAAGCAAACAATGTTGTTTGGAAGAAAAGGAAAGCATTGATTTTAGTTAATGAGTGTTTTTCAGCTTTTTGCAATACGGAATTCTTAATACTGTAGATGTTTTCTTTATAGCAACAAATGGATTGAATGTTGTCTTAAAAACGCCATCTTCAGGCATCTTTCTGTTGCCAGCACTCAGTAATGCAGTCTAGTGTCTGTTGCTGCCAATATTTGTTCCATTTTTCAAATTAGAATCCATGCCTTGGAGTGGTGTAGTCAAAATATGATTGATATTGAGTGACCATACAGGCAAGGTAGCAGAGGTGATGTGACTAATACTAGTTTAGTAGATCAATACTAGTGAGTGAGGATTTTCAGATTCCCCTCCTTAACCAATTTTGGTGGAAGTGCTAATAAGCACTGAAACAGAAAAAGCATGGTCTAAAGTAAAAAGCAAAAAAACCACTGCTTGCTCTATTATTTTTCTCTTGAATCACACAGAATAGGCTAAATACCTAGGTTTTGGACGCAGTCCTCTCAGTTTGGGTTGCTTCAGATCACTTACTCTTCCATCTATGTACATAAAGACAAACTGGATGAGTGGAGCATTGCTTTCTCAATCAGTCTTCTGACTAGGCAATGAATGAACAGCCACACTTTTTGGACAGTCTGACAGCCTCCTGGTACTTCTTTAAGGTTTGGTCATCTGTTAGAAACTTAAGGAAATATGTATTGTCCAGATAATGCCTTTATTTTCTAATTCTATTGACAGAAGTTTCATTTATGTATTTATTGTGCACGTGTATATATACATATACATAGTTGTTTATTCATTGTTTTCTGAAGATGTTCTAATATTAGACTATGTTTTCTATGTGTATCCTCTAGATTCTGATCAAAAAAACAGTGAAATATACTAATTACTAGTTAGTATGGGCTCATTTCTTAAAATTAGAACTCCAGAGTTATAACGGATTAAGTACAACTGAAAGATTTTTCTCACATAGGCAATCCAAGATAATTCTAGATTGGCCGATGTGTGGTTTCATCCACTTTATTATTTAAAGACACAGGTGGGCCTGCTTCTTCAACACATGCCTTCTAATCCAACACACACGTTGATGACCAGCCATTAAAAAGGAAAACAGAGAAAGAGCCAACAGGACCATTCACAGAAGAGGAGGTGGAGCAGGAGGTAGGTGAGGAGAGTGGTGGGTGATTAAGAGCCAGGCCTGGAAGCGCACATATTACACTGCTCATATTTTACCAACTATACTGTAGCCAAAACTTAAACAAAGAGAAATTGAAAAATGTGGACTACTTCTGTGCCCAGTAAGAAAAGAAAGTAGGTTGTGGTGAGCAGGTAGCTATCTCTGGCACAAGTGATATGCACAAGAAGTCGGGGAGAATGCTGTGGAATGCTACGAGTTTTCTATAGTCTACTTTTAGTTTTGATTTAGATGATTTTATCTATATCTCATAAACTGTTGTTTCTTATTTTATTAACTCTTATTGTTATTATTTTTCCCAGACAAAAATCTCCCAGAGAAGTTTTTGTTTGTTTCTCTTTACCTACAAAAAAGTATTTCCTGTAAGTAAAAATTTCATGCACATAACAGAAAAGAAAGATTTTATATTTAAATACGTCCTAAATGTTTGATTAATAATGATGCAAAGTACTCTCAGTGGTATATTTGTCAACCAGAATCCACTTTATCATACTTTTTTAAAATCAATGAATGAACTAAATAGATATTCCTATTGTACCAGTGACTTCATAAATCTATGTCCTTGACATAGCCATTTACAGAGGGTGGGCAATTGAAAACACATTTTCTGAGTTTCTTTCATGTTGCTCTCCCTACATTTCTAGCTTAGAGTTTTGGAAGCTAATTTTTTCCACACATAATTACAATTTTATGAGCACTTCACCAGTGAAAGTTATTACACATTCGGAAGAGTACTTCAGAGCCTATTTACAAACCAGGCAGGAAGTATGTAGATTTCATGCATGGAAAAGCATAAATAAAATTCATTTTTAATCATGTAATTGTACTGTTGTTTTGTTTCCATGTAATTGGTGAGGAATTACATTTCTATTCATACCCTGGGTCCACTTTTGGAATAAAGTAAATGTAGTGTGAAAATGTCAGCAGCATAGTTTTAAATTATTGTTTTTAAGTGCTATAGTGCTATACTTTTTGGTGTTTGATCAAGTGTAAGAAATATCTGGTAGAATAACATTAATGCATAACGTGAGTTTATAAGTAGAGGATTAATTAAACAATCAAAATACTGAAATATTTCTTTCACATAAGGTTGCTGCAATAGGAAATGATAAAAAAAATATGAAGTTATCCAATACTTATTGTTTTCTTTAACTTTTTAAGCGCTAGTGTCTGTGTTGATGTGTGTGGGAAAAGGTGAGGGAAGGCGTGAGAATATGTCTGTACGACTGTTCTGTGATGAAGGGGCCACAGAATTCACCTAGCCTGTAACTCTTATTTTATAGATCAGTAAAGAAACTGTCTTTCTCAGAGCCACAGATGCCTCAATCCTAAAGAGAGGAGAAACATAACATATAGGTCACAGTTAATTTAAAGGAAAGAACATAAGTGAAGCCAAGCCCACTGCCTGGCATATTATATAAGCTTTTCATAACTATTGTTCCTCCTTTTCCCACTTTCACAGGCACGTATGTAGAGGCAGAACCACAGCCAGGATCTGATCTTGAATTTTCTGATTCCATAGCTAGGATGTTTCTGTAACCAGCAGCTGTTATTTTAGAATATTCAAAATAGGTTAGTAAACTTGAATGCAAGTGTTTTCATGGTGTGACTCTACCTAAAATGTTCCTCCACCACCACTACAAAAAAAAGATAAGAAAAAACAAACAAACAAAAGACAAAACAACAACAGCAAATAGGACAAAGAGAAAATAAATAGTAAAAAGTGTTTTATCCAAAGTGAGAAGAGCCATATCATATATGGAATAAAGGTATTTTTCTCCTTTCATGCTTCTTAAAAACCATATCTACTGATAAGTCAGACAGAGAAAGACAAACAACTTATGATCTCTTTTATAAGTGAAATCTAAAAACCAAACAAATAAAAAAGATCAGAGATACAGAGAAATCAGCCTGGTGGTTGTTAGCAGCAGGGTTGGGGGGTGGGAGGTAGGGGGGAGAAATAAGTAAAAAAAAAAAAATTTTTTTTTAAAAATCTCAACATCAACAGGGCTTGGTATTTTCAAGGAAAGTGTCTCATTTCCACTAACAAGGAAACCTCCTAATTCACAAATATACACAGTGGGTGATGTGTGTTAATAGCACTCTTAGCAGCCGATAATGTGGTGCAGTTAATGTATCTCAGCGTGAATTAACTTTACCACAAGCCATTGTTTCCTTTTTATACAGCACAGGATCCTGTGGAAAAATCTCTTAGAATCTCACAAGGGGAATTCAATTAACATTACTCACTACTGTACAGCAACATAAAAATGGAGGCTATTTTAACCTTTCTCAAGTTTCCTGTTGATCAATTCAATGCTTTCCATTAGTTTAACTTGGGTTATTATAAACTCACCTTCATTGTTTAGAAAATACCTTTTCACTTATGGGGCAGAGTACATCTGCCAATAGGAAGCCAGAATAGTCTAAACAGACTAAAAAGGTTTCTGAATATAGTGTGTAGGTTTGTCCTTGGTGTAACATCATGTAACATGGCGTGTTTTAAAACCAGGAGCTTCTACTACAGAATTGAATCTTTTACCTGCACTACTATCCTTTTGTCATGTAGCTCCTCTAATTGGAGTATCCTTCACCTTGCAAAATCCTAGATGTTTGTCATTAAAAAGTATTAAGAATTTTAGTCACCAGAAAATTATAACATAGATTTACTTGAACACACAAATTATTTATCTTCTCTGAAATAAGGTTACAGGAAGCAAAATACTTTATAGGTGCTAAAAGGCTAAAGCATCTTTGTTTTCTTCCCTTTTCCTCAGGGCCCATATTCTATCACACGGTTTATGCTGCTAATTTTATTCCTCAAATGGTGTCATTTTTCCCCACCCCCATGGTTACCACTCAACTCCAAAGGACAGACTTCCAACTAGTCTCCCACAATCACTCTAGTACCCTCCAGTTCCTCCTTTGCACTGTATTAAGAGTTGTCTTCAAAATTCAAATCTCCTCATGACATTTGCTGTGATAACATATCTCTATGGATTGCCCAAGCTCTTAGGATTAAAGATCAACAACCTTGCAGACAACTTTGCTTAGCTCAGCCCTTCCTCAACTTCTTGAGTGTCATGTGCCTCACTCTACCCTTTGACCTCTGGGCTCCAATCACATGGACCTTTTAGTTTTTTGACTCTGCCAAGCTTTTCCACATGTAACTGATTTGTTTGATTGTTTTATTAAGATATACACAGAAAGCAAGTACTATGAGAAGAAAGACTTTGTCTTTACTTACTGTCACATTGTGGATGCTATTAATAAATACCAGCTTAATGAATGAAGAGAACAGAGAAGACATTTTATCATTGATAATTTCTATGTGTGCAGAAGTAAATTCAGTTCATCAACCACATTCATATCTTCCATCACTGATTTCCTACATTTGAGTTAGTTGTGCAATGTTAATTCAACAAATTATGAACAAGAGAAAAATAGTAGTACATGCCCACAAAGTGCTTACAATGTATTTAGAGCTATAACAATGATAATTTAGGTAATCCCATTTTAACCTGAGACTAAAAAGACAGGTGGAGAAGAAGAAGCACAGCACTTATATGGATAGCTGAAAGCTTCTAGAAACATTCTTCATACCTCTAATTAGACTAAATTATTCAGATGTTTTTTTCTAATACTTTTCACGTGCTGTAGAATAACTTAGACTTGAGAGACATTAGATTTCAATTATCCAAATAAGTTATGGCTTAATATATGTGCAGAATAAGCTTATGTAGGGAAAAACCTATTTGTATTATTTCTCTATGCCTACTTGGTAGCTACTGCATATATTTGCTGATGTTCAGTTTAAATTTAGAGCTAAAGATAAAATTGTTGAATGCCTGTAGCAGAATCACAATTTTATTTGACTCTGGCTTTAGAAAAGCATACTGTTTAGTGCAATTGAATTCACATTATTTCACCTTACAGTATTATACATAAGGAAGGTATCATGAGCTAATGAAACATGTAACTATTAGTGGTTTAATTTTAAAGATTGAGGTTTAGTTTTAATACCATTTCTATTTTGTAAAAACCAAACAAACCAACACAAACATGAATGTCAATGCAGAAAATTCCCAAATCTTCCTTTTGGCTTAAAAATTATTTTGCAACAATGCAGTGTTCTTTAGAGTGGCGACCCTCAAAGTGAGGTCCCTGGACCAGCAGCTTCAACACCAAGATCACATGGGAAGTTGTTAGAAATGCAAATATTCGGGCTCTACCCTACATCTACTGAACCAGAACTTCTGGGAATGGGGCACAGGTCTGTGTTTTCACAAGTAGTTTGGGTGATCCTGATGACCTAAAGTTTGAGGTTTTGCCTCTCTAGGGACATTTGGCAATCTCTAGAGACATTTTTATTTGTGAAGACTGGAGACGGTCCTGGCATTAATGAGTAGAGGCTAGAGATGCTGTTAACTGTCCTACACAGGACAGCCCCAACAAAAATAATTCTCCAGCCTCAAATATCACTATCGTTGAGAGTGTAGTGATTCATGGACTCATTTCATGGACAAGACTTGGCAAATGGAGTAACTATTACTGGGGTTTTTCCATACAGAGGAGCTTCCCTTTTTATAGTAATGATTGAGAAAGGATATAGTCATTCTGGGTTTTGAATTTTGGAGACGTTGCACAACATGGGATACCTCTGTTTACTGCCTCTATTTGACCATGCAACATTAATGGTTCCCAGTAGCTCTGGCATATGTTTTCTTACAGAATATGACCCGTCCATTTGTTTATTTATTAGTTGATTTATATAAGCATTTCCTGAATGTTCTATGTGCTTGACATTTTTTCACTTCTAAAAATACAATAATGACTCAAAAAGGTAAAAATCTAGTAGGACAGGAAAAAAAAATTTTAAATATAGTATAAGATGCAGTTTAGATATAATTGGTCATTTCATGATTAAATAATAATCCCCTAGTATTTCTTCAGCCAAGGAACGATGAAGAAGTGTCATATAACTTCACAACGTGTGATTACTTTCACTTTATTTTTATTTATTTGTTTATTTGTGTTTTCCCCTTTGAAACCTAATCTACAAGTATTTCTTTTCCCTGAAGGGAGTTAAATATATCATGTTTTTTATCACTGCAGTGTGAGAGAGGATTCTAGACAAAAGAGAGGAAAAGGAAAGGTCAGGGCATGCAAGTCAGGAAAAGCTGCAGGGCTAAGCACACAAACCAAACATATTCCCAGGACTAACAAGTAAAGCAGATAATCAGCATTTTGCAGAGCCTATTGGAGAAAAAGAAGTAAAAGCCTCTGTAGTCTTCATGTTAAAAAGAAACATCTCCTCTGGAATAAAAAAATTTTCAATGCTGATACCCCACTTGCTGGTCTATAAGATTGCATGAACTATTTAATCACTCTGAGACTAATTTCTTCTTCAGAAAAGGTGTGAAAGAATGGTACCAGCTCCATAGGATTACTGTGGGAATTAAATGAGATTATTCACATAATATTTTCCTTACAGTTCCACATATAAAGTAAATGCTCAGCAAAATTTAATTTTACTGTCATTATTATTAGTTTTTAAAAATAGAAAATTGACTTAATAATATGGGCATAACACATTCATTAGATAATTCTAACAGACATCAAATAAATTATTTTTTGAATAATTATGCAACATCATCATAGAGAAATACCAGGAATTGATATAATAAAATGAAAACAGTCACTGCTTCATTTTCTTGATAATATAAAATATTTTTCTTTCTCACACTTTCTATAATTTTGAAATTTGCAACAACTTAATGTAAGTTACTTTTAAGATCAAGATAAAAGTAAATTTGAAAAAAATGTTGTTTTAATGCATCAGTTCTAACATGTTACTTTATGCCTATCTGAATGCACATTAATAAATACAAATATATAGGGATATGGGAGTAGAAACGGTAAGCCCATTCTTTATTTTTACAAAGACTAAAGATAAACTTTCTAAATTAGCTGACCCTGAATAAATTTGTAAGACTTAGAAAAAATAATGAAATTAAAAGAGGAAATTTAAGTAAGTTGAAGAGTGCCCTGGCATCAAGGAGAAATGGCAGAACATCTTTGCAGAATTACAAGTGGTTACATAGTTCAGGGGTAAAGAATACTGGGAGTTAGTGCAGGATGAGACTGAAACTGTGACCAGGGTTTTGTATGACTTATTAAAGATTATAAATTCCATTGAAATACCAAAGAAACTTTGTATATTTTAACAATGTAAGAAGATCATTCTGGGTCAGGGACTGTGGATTGGAGTAAGTTAAGAGTGTTAAGAGACTACAGAAGTAACCATAGTAGAAAAGGAGAGAGACTGAATTAAAATAGTCATCACAGTGGGGTTAGATTATAAGAACCACATTAATTATTTCTTGATTAATCCTCCTTGTACATTCCATAGAATAATTTTAACGAGTAAGTGAAAGAGGGACCCTGAATAGTATGAGAAAATAATAAAATGGAAAAAGAACAGGTTGTGGGTCATTGGATAAAGGAGGAGAGAGATTGTTTAAATTTAGTTGGCTCCATCAGTTAGCAATGGTATAACTATTTCATGTCTAAGTAACTGGAGGTGACAATAAGCTGACTGAGAAGTGCAGGAAAGTTTTGATAGCTTTCGGTTATGGAAAAATAGTTGAAGTGGACACATGAATATGAAGTATCAGCAATAATCTATTTAAAGGAAAAGACAAAATATGTCATGAGAATGATACAAAGATGAGGTTGGCAGAAGCATAGAGTTTATGTAAGGGTCATGGAAGGGAAGGAAGATTTGAGCTGGATTAGAAATGCTCTAGCATGCCAAAGTAGAAGTTAATACTTTAGTCTGTTTGGAAAGGAGATACCAATTACCTATGTAGGGCCACAGCATTTCTATTTAACATATGTTCTGGTGTAAAAATATAATGTAACATAAGACACTACTACAAAAAATTATATGTCAACAAATTGGACAACCTATAAGAAATGGATAACTTCCTAGAAACATACAACCTTCTAATACTGAATCATAAAGAAATAGAAAATCTGAACAGACTGATTACTAGTGAGGAGATTGAAATAGTAGTCGAAAAACTCTCCCAAATGAAATTCAGGACCAGATGGCTTCACTGGTGAATTCCACCAGTCAAAGAAGAATGAATTCCAATTGTCAAACTTCTCTGAAAAATAGAATATGAGAGAATACTTTCAAACTCATCTTATGAGCCCAGTATTACCCCAATACCAAAACCAGACAAGGATACCACAAGAAAAGAAAACTACAGGCCAATAACCCAGATAAACATCAGTGTAAAAATCCTCAACAATATATTGGCAGACCAAACTCAAAAATACATTAAAAGAATAATATACCACAATCAAGTGGAGTTTATTCCAGATATACAAGGATGGTTCAACATCTGCAAATCAATTAACATACTATACTATATTAAAAAATGAAAGATGAAAATTATATGACCATCTCAATATATGCAGAAAAAGTATTTGAAGCATTTGACACAATTCAACAACTATTTATGTTAAAAATTCTCAGGAAAGTGCGTCTAGAGGGAACATAACATAATATGGGCCATATATGACAAACCCATAGCTAACATCATGCTCAACATTGAAAAGCTGAAAGTTTTCTCTCTAAGATCAGGAATATGACAAGGATGCCTGCAATTGCCACTATTATTCAACATAACCAGAGAAAATTGACAAGAAAAATTTAAAAAAGCATCCAAATTGAAAAGAAAGAAATAAAGCTGTCACTATTTGGAGATGACATGCTATTATATGTAGAAAACCTAAAGACTCCATTGAAAGTCTCAATGATTTCAGTGAAGTTGCAGAACACAAAATCAATATACAAAAATCCGTTATGTTTATATATACTAACAATGAACTATCAGAAAGAGACATTAAGAAAACAATCCCATTCTCAATTGCATCAAAAAGAATAAAATCCTAGAAATAAATTTAACCAAGGAAGTAAAAGACTGAAAACTGTTAGACATTGATGAAAGAATTCGAAGAAGACACAAAGAAATGGAAGATATCTTGTGCTCATGAAGCAGAAAAATTAATATTATTAATATGCCCATACTACTCAAAGCAATCTACAGATGTAATGCAATCCCTACTAAAATTCCAATGGCATTTTTCACAGAAATAGAACAAATAATCTTAATATTCATATGGAACCAAAAGATCCTGAATCATGAAAGCAATCTTGAGAAAGAACAAAGCTGGAGGCATTATGCTCCCTGGTTTCAAACTATACTACAAAGCTGTCATAATCAAAACAGTATGGTACTTGCATTAAAAAAAGACATATACATCAATAGGACATAATAAAGAGCTCAGAAGTAAACCCACTCACATGTGGTCAATTAATCTGTGACTAAGGAGTTAAGAATATCCAATAAGGAAAGAACTGTCTCTTTAATAAATGGTGTTGGGAAAAACTGGACAGCTACATGCAAAAGAATGAAACTGGACAACTATCTTACAACATACACAAAAATTAACTCAAAATGAGTTAACGATTTGAATATAAGACCTGAAGCCATGAAACTTATAGAAAAAAATTTAATCTTATGATGATTTTTTGTATTTGACACCAAAAGCAATGGTAACAAAAGCAAAAATAGACAAGTGGAGACTTCAAACTAAAAAAATTCTGTAAAGGAAACCATCAAAAAAAAAATGAAAAGGAAACTTACTCATGGGAGAAAATATTTGCAAATCATATATCTGATAAGATGTTAATATCCAAAATATCAAAAGAGTTCATAAAACTCAATAGCAAAACAATTTGATTGAAAAATGGGCAGAGATCCAAATAGACATTTTTCCAAAGAAGATAAACAGATGGCCAACAGGTACATAAAAATGTTCTCAAGGTCACTAATCATCACGGAAATGCAAATCAAAATCACAAGGAGATATCACTTCACATCTGTCAGAATGGCTATTATCAGAAAGGGAAGAGACAACAATTTCTGGCAAGGATGTGGAGAAAAGGATATCCTCATACACTGTTGGTGGGAATGTAAATTGGTTCAGCCACTATGGAAACAGTATGGAGTTTCCTCAACAAATTGAAAATAGAACTACAATATGATCCAGAAATTCCTCTTCTGAGTATTTATCCAAAGAAAACAAAAACACTAACTCAAAAAGATATATGCACCCATGTTCACTGCAACATTATTTACAACAGACAAGATATGGGAAAAACCTGAGTGTCCATCGAAGAAGATGTAGTATATATACACAACAGAATATATTCAGTCATAAAAAATGAAATCTTGCCCTTTGTGACAACATGGATGGACCTGGAAGGCATTATGCCAGTCAAATAAGTCAGACAGAGAGACAGACAAGGACAAATACCATACGATCTCACTTACTTGTGGAGTCTAAAAAAAAGGAATGTCAAGCTCATAGATACAGAGAACAAGTTGGTGGTTGCCAGATGCTGGAAGTGATAGGTTGGCGAAAAAGTGAAGGGTGACAACAGGTGCAAATTTCCAGTGCACCATGAGAATGTAATGTACAACATGATGATTATAGTTAATAATACTGTATTGCATATTTGAAAATTGCTAAGAGAGTAGAGTTTAAAATTTCTCATCATACACACACAAAATCTTTATCTATGTATCATGATGCTGGTAACTAGACTTACTGTGCTGATCATTTTACAATATATACAAATATCAAATCATTATATTGTACAACTGAAACTAATAAAATGTATGTCAATTATACCTTAATTTTATATATGTATATGGTGTAGTGTTTAAGAGAAAAGGGTATAACAACAATGTGCCAAGTTTAAATCCCAGTCCTGATATTTTCTACTAGTGTGATTCTGAGCAAGTGGTTGATCTCTTAGTTCCTCAGTTGTGTCATCTGCAAAATGGTGTTAATAAGATTGCCTATTTCTCTTGGTAGTTATAAATGTGTTAATATATGTGCCACTTTGTAAAAAGGGATACATATGTACATATGTATAAAATACATGAACATATATACAGCACATATTATTCTACGTTTCCTTATTTAGTTTATTCCACTAATGAAATATATGAGATTTCTTTTCTCTGTCTCTCTCCGACAGCAATCAAAAAAAAATGAAGCAGCACTCTTCTTTTTAATGACAACATTTTATTTTATTTTCTGGAGATTGAATTACAAGATCCTTCTCATTCTTCTTAATATCATAATCATGTCATATGTTGATGTATGTAGACATATCTGTCATAGTTAAGAATTGGCAAAACAGTACAATTTTCAGTTCATCCTAGGGTATTGTTGTTTTGATGAATATCTTTTTAAATTCAAATTCAATTATTTATAGGTCAACTTATTGATATTTTTGTTAGTATTTCTATAGTATTGTTCTTAATCTTAACTAAATTTTATAGCACAAAAGTCCTAAAAGACATGGCTACTTATGTTTTTTACCTATTTACAGTTTTATTTATTACCTCTCTCTGAAAGAGTTGAAATATAAACATCCCAAGTCATTTCAAAATACTTGACTTGACATTTTACTTCTGTTATATGATAATCATGCATTCTATAAATATTTGCTGAGCTCTTAAAATGTTCCAGGTACTTAGTGAGTGCTGGGGTTAAAATAATAATGTAACAAGTGGTATTGTATATTCAATAATATCTACTGAAGGAACCATTATATGTGTCAATAAAGCATACACAGTTATCATGGGAGTTCAGTTCAACATATATTTTTTGAGTGCATAGTGTATCCCCCAGATCAAATACCAGGGGTACTGTATCAATTACCAATGTATTGGTTCTCAGTCCCAGATTTATTCTGCGTTGCCTCTTCCGCACAAATTAACACGGGTCCTTTAAACATTTTTTCTTTCTCAGATGGCATAATGTTAAGCTTTGCCAGTAGTGTGTGCTGGAGATGTATTGCAAAATGAAAGGGCTTTCCTTCCTTATTCCAGTGTGTTCCTCTTACATACCCAGTGCCCAGCTCCTGCAGCAGGAGTGAGTTCTCTAGCACCAGGCTTCTATACCACGTGCACTTTCTGTAGCCCCAGATTCTGTGTACTACACTGTCCCGGTGGACAGCTACCTAAGAAGGCAGATTTCTAGCAAGTCCAGAGGGACTTCCATGCCATTCAGTGAGCCGTGTTTATTTCCTCTCTAGTGAGGAAATAGTGTGGATCACATCCCTTGGAGCAGTGGTTGTTCCTTATCTTTGCTATTCCTCCACTTTTTAGAGTTCTCCTTAACTCTTACTAGCAAGCCCTCTTTACTCCAATCCCCTGTTATAATTAGTATTCTTTATATTCTATTTTCAAATTACCATGTATATTCTGTCTCCTGAATAGATCTGGCAGATAAAGACATCGAATCTAAGCTGGGGGTGTTTGAGAAATTTTCCCATAAAAGGTGTGTCTTCTCAGTTGAATTTTGATATTGGGTAGATGCTAGTTAAGAGGATAAGGAGAGATAGGTGTTTTAGGCAGAGGTAAATAGTGGCTAGAATAGGAAGACGTTTAAGTCACTGGTTCTCAAAGTGTGATCCATAGGCTAGTAACGTCAGCATCACTTGGGAAAGCAACAGGAATATAAATACCCAATACCTCCTGAGTCAGAAACTCTGGGGGTAGGCTCAGCAATTTTTGTTTTAACAAGTCCTTAGGTGACTGTTGCACACATTGAAGTTAGAGAACACCTATTTGGAATGGAATTGATTTACATGTTCCTTTCTAGTCCTCCATTATATTCATGGGTAAGTGTGCTACACACTAGGTCAGAACGAAGAATATTTTAAAAAGTGACATATGTGTCTACCTTCCAAGTTCTTGGCATTTGATGCTGTTACCACAATTAAAAAAAAAGTCAACACAAAGCAAAAACAAACAAACAAAAATTGGGAGCATGTAAAAACAAAATAAAATGAGTAAAGGAAAAAAAAAAGCAGCATTTTTTATCAAAAAATGTCAGCTTTAAAATACTAAGTATCTAATATTGTGTATTTCAATTCTTCTAATAATGCCTTCTCCTGGCCCACAGAGGATTAAATTCTGTATTAAAATCATTATTGTCTTTCAGCTTACAGTAAGCCATATATATCAATGTGACAATGTTCTCCTCATAGCCTAGTGATAGGAACTTCTCCACTAACAAGGTTTTGATCACTTCATTGATTTTTTTTTTTTTTAAGTTGCCTAAAGTCATTCAGTAGAACTCTTATCATTGTGGAGTGGTAAACAGGATGTGTTTTAAGGTCATCTTATTCATGTGAATAAAATGTGAAAAATATTTCCATTAACTAGAGCACTATGTACTTCTTCTCAAGGTTGTTTCCTCTGATCTCCAGTTAAAACCTGTTATTCTTAAACCCAGAGATTAGCAAAATACCTGAGGAAGCATTCAATATCTGCAAGATACTGTTTGGAGGCTTTGGTTCTTTTCAGATATGGAACAAATAGCATTCAAAAATTAGCTCAAAAAGATCAAAAACAATTATGCTAAATTATTTGATAGGTTTGCTCCTAGATGTTCAGTTTTTAAAAGCAAGTCAAAAGATATTTGATAGGGAGAAATAGCCTCCCCAAATTTTAGCTTACTAATGTAACTGAAGTGGATCTTAGAGCAATTTAAGAGGAATGTGTACTTTCCCACAATTTCATAAGTGAAAATGATTATTAAAACAAGATAAAGCCCAGATCAAAAGTTTATACGAAGTGCTTTAAAACATACATGCTTGCAGGTTTATAGGGAAGTAGTGTTGACGTTCAATTGTATGGACACCAGAATGTGACACACCAGTAATGATTAACATAGTATCTGAACAAAAAATGACAATTGCAAGCTATTATTTAAAACTATTGTAATTTTTTTTTTTAATGTGAAGTCTCTGTGATTCATTCCAGTTCTAGAAATGTTTCCTTCAAATTAGTATGGATTGCTGAAATTTATTACAAGAAGTTTCTTTTCTAACTGTTTCCAAAACAGTCTTATACATTCATAGGTCTATACAAACACATGTGTACACACACTCCATTTTTTCTCCCACTGGAGCTAAAGCACCTTCAACTATTATAAAACACACATGCAGGACTCTATATACTAGAAATTGCCAGGACGGGAGCTAAGTTTCCAAAGATGGTATCTTGCATGATGTTGGGCTGCACCCCACAGGCCTACAAGATCTGCACTTGCCCAGCTTCAAGACCAAAGAAAGAGCCCAGAGTCAGCAACAGAGACGTCAGTGGTTTAACGGATAGAGGGAGCTTACACGTCTGAAGCAAGGTCCTAGAGTGACACCCACCATGTGCAGTGGTGGGCAGCACAAGGCAACAGTTTTCACTCTGAGGAGGGGGAGGGGGAAAGGGGGATTGCCAGGTATAGGGGGAATTGTCCTCAGATTGGCTTATTGATTACCAGGGAAACTAGCAGAGGGGCACACCCCTCACTGCCCCTTTGGTAAGAATAGTCACTAGCTGGGACCTGGGGCAAGTATGCAGGAAGGTCGGTCATGTGAGTAGGGTATAAGTGAAGCAGGCGGCGGTCAAGCAGGGGATGTACAGAAAGCAAGAGAACAGCCATCCTGAGTGGCTTGACCACACATATGATAAAACAGAGTTTATTAAAATGCCTTAAGACCTCTAATTAGCAGCCTAAAACTTTGGCGTGAGTGCAATAAAAAAAGTAGCCTGTCATTCCTGTGAGTGTGATTTCAAATATATCACTAATCCAACTAGTTGAACCAAAGAAAACAGAGTTTGAGAAACAGATGACAGCTATTGTCCTTTTTAAAATACACAGGCATGGGAAAAATCTGATGGATGATGGACCCTCAGATAAAATCAATCTTGGGTCCACATTCACAAAAAGAACAATACTTCATAGCTCTGCCAAAGAGCAGACAATGAATAATCAGCTGCTCGCCCATGTCATCTTTCTGTCTCTATCCTCCACCAGAAAGGCTTTGAGTAAAGAAGAGTGATCAAAATTCCTACCCTGAGAACATCATATTAAGAAACAAAGGAGTGCAACACTTAGGCCACCATTTTATAAATATTTGGTCAGATGATATCAAATAAAAGCCATCTTTTTGGGCCCATTTAGCTAGGTGATAGAAACAAATAGAGAAGTAACTAGAAACTATCCTCAAAGTCACAATATCATGGTTGCAAAATGATACTGTGCAAATTGCACCCTACATCTTTGTGGTGAGAAACTATAGGAACTCAGACAAAAATATTGATGCTGAATCGCAGGGCTCCTGTTACACCAAACAGAAAAGTAGTTATGAAAGGTCCTATAGCTCTTGAGCACTGGACATATTAGGCCTATACACAAAGAGACAGAGGTAACAGAGTGTAACACTACCTTTTAGCATCACCTTTAATATTCTCATCTGTCTTTTGTGCATTTTGCTAAATCAATGTACCAGCTTGTGGTTTTGGCCATACATGATTACCACCTTTTTCCCTCCTCAATATATTTTATGAACCATTTTTCTGACTCATATAAATACATCTAAAAAGAAAACTTTGTTACCACCATAAAAATAAAGCCAATGTCATTTCACAGAAGAAAACATGTAAAACGAGTAATCAAAATCTTATTGTTATTAAAATGTAGAAGACACCGTTGCTTGTTTATGGTTCTGGTTCTAAGAGTTTCTGTAGTTCTGTTAACAGGGTCAAGCTATTTATCATCTAATTGTTAAAGTCTAATACCAATGAACTAATATGACTTTCTCCTTCATGGAAGTAGACAAACTGACAGAGAATCAAAACCCGATCCTATTTAATTGATTGTGAAATTTCAGAAGACAGGTGATTAAGAGACCAAAAATTATTCTTCTAAGAACAAATGATTTATATGCCAAGAATTGAAGAGCAAATTAGACTACTCAACAGCAACAGTGGATCTAGTTGATGATAGAGCAACACTTTCTTAGTAAGGAGGAAACATTTCATTCTGGCAATCTATGCCTAGACAAACTTTCAATTACTATTTCCAAGAGAAAAGCATTTTCAAATATGCAAGAGCTCAGAAATGATCTAATATATACCCATTCTTAAGAAAACAAGAAAAATGAAATGGTATCTAGGCACCAAGATTTCCTACATTAGAAAGCAAGAAAGTTACATTCAGGGTGTAAAATTTGCAGTAAGCCCAGAAAGCAAACAGTTTAGATTGAAGTAGGAGGACAGAGAATGGTGAGAGAGAATCCACCAGGAAAACAAAACAGGTAGATAAATAGATAGATAGATAGATAGATAATCTGATATCTTTAAGAACTGGAAACTAAATATTGATAGTCAACTTATATATAAATTGGTTTACTGAAATTTATAAAGGATAGTTCCTTTGAACCCAAGCAAGGAATTTTATTTTTAAAAATTTTTTTCCGATATTAATGTAATTCTCCTTTATTGAATAATTCCAAAATCAAATATATGCAAACTTTTGAATTCTTACAATGACCTACAATTACATGGTAATTACTGATTACCTTTATTTTACATATGAGAAAACTGAGGCATAGAGTTAAATGACTTGCTTAAGGTCATACAAATTAGTAAATGATGATGTTAGAGTTTAAAACTGGGTCTTTCTGTCTCTACTCTGCTAAGCTTCCTTCCAAACAGAGAAAACGTGGACTAGATGTTTCCTAATATGTTCCAATTATTCAAAAGCCTAGCGTCACTGTGCGTGGTGCCCCAGTGTACCCAGTGAGTCCCACCCTCCTCCCTCATCTGCGTCTGACCCTTAGAACCCTTGTCTCTAGGGGGCAATCTCTCTCTATATGTTACCTTCTCTCCCAAGGAAATAGTAAGATGACTCAGTTCAAGTGCAAGCCTCCTTAGGGACTACACTAAACTCAGGAGATGTCTAGTAGGCAGTGACATCTTCTCATTTGCACATCACAGATGGTTATGTCTACTCATAATACTGGCTTTGGATACCTTGGTTCTGATACAGGATAGGTCATGCTGGTGCCAAGACTACCTGTAACACTGGGGCTAGAGACTTCTAAAAACACACATTCTCCCACACATGCGTACTCATGCCCACACCCACATTAGGAAACAGCACTGGCCTTCCATAGTGCCACGTTCTAAGCAAGGAGGCTTTTCACAGGAATAGTTTGAATTTGGGAACTGGCCAAGATGCCGAGGTTCTAGACTACACATACCTATCTTTTTAATACTAATTCCAAGCAAGTAATTTTAAAAAGGCACACTTTAACTCCATAAACATAAAAACATATATAGCAGAAAAATAATCACCAAAGAGTCCTTGAATTTGCAGCGACCCAAATTATATAGTCACAACATGGTAAGAATGAATGCATTTTAATTCAAATTGTGATTTATCAATGCTGATATGGCAAAGAAGGGAGTGATAATACATGTAAACCACACTTCAGTAGGAAACAAGTGATGAAGTAAATAAATATGTCTAAAATTGATGAATCAAGAAATGGAAGTATAAATACCTTATTTGAAAATAACTAATAAGAGGAAAAGTAACAACCAAAAGAAATGAATATTGTTGCCCAGAGAGGGAGACTAGGTTGAACTGGAAGATATTAGGTAGAAAATATTTCAAACATTTATATATTTTTCTTTGGAGAAAGTAGAATTGAACTTGCAAAGAAAAGAAGATTGCAATAACAAGGAAATCAGTGTTCTCAATGGAATTTTTCTGCCCTACCTGTAACACGTACATGGACTGCATATCATGAATCTCAGGTCATTTGTGATAACTATGAGCAAAGATGGAAAATCATTAATCACCAAAAAGAGGTACCATTTCTTTTTCAGATAAAAGTTTCTAGATACTTATCAGTACTAATAAATCTAGTATGAGCCTAGAAAATAAATAAAATTTACTTTTGTTGGCTTTTACCTCTATATAACACATATTTGTGTGTGTGTATCTATCTATTTATCTATCTATCTATATCTCATCCCAGAACTTTACATTCTTCCCTGATTCTGTGATGCCTAGAAAATAGTAAGCATTCAATATATACTTTTAAAAATTACTATTATTAATTAAATAATTTTAAAACTTATATCTGACTGTTTGGTAAAAGAGTTAAAACTTTTTTTCACAAATTTCAGAGCTTAGGTTACATAACTCAGATAGGGTGTCTCCTTCCACTTAGTGGAAAAGAAGCCAGTACTTACTGAGGTGTGACAGCAGACTGTCATATCAGTTGGTTTATTGGTCAGAGTCATAGTATTATGAAGGTGGTACAATTATTTTTCTTTGTACACATGAAGAAAATGACATTTTTTTCCTGAAGTTATACAGCTAGGAATTGAGATTTGAAACCAAGTCACTCTGACTCTAAAATGCAGGTATTTTTTCTAATATAGTCTACAAACTCATAAGGAAGGAAATCACTAAAATTAGGACTCAGGAAGAATCAATCTGTAGTAAGACAATATTCAATTCTATGGAAGGCTCCGTATTCTTTCCTTCACTTCTACAAATGAGAGACTTGTACTGTGTTGGAAGATCTAAAAGTATTTAAGTTTTTGGAAAATAATAGGAGCCAAAGCAATAATGGTAATATCACTTGCAAGATTTCATATGACAAAATATAACACGATATTAAAGTTTTTAAAACTACAACAGCCACTTATTTAAATATCTTACCCTTGTACTGGAAGGACTTTTGCTAGGATATATTAAAACTTGAATAATCACTGCAATAATCGGGAGAGTTAATTATGAAATTCTCTGCAGTGAATCAACAATTTTCAATTACATTTCAGACCATCCTTTTCAGTGAGTGTCTTGCTTGTTTGTTATATTTCTCCTCATGGGCTACTTTGGGAGAACTATTCTTTAAAAATAAATTGTAGATTTATTCAGAAGCGCTTCATAATTTTTGCACAACTATTTATGTCAAAAGGCACACTCTGGAAGATGAAAGTTTGTAGCAAGCATGTAGGACTGGGGAACATTTTTTTCTGGTACAAGGTTTTGTTGCTCTGTAACAATAAATGGCCCTTCTGCACTCAGTGGGATCTGGCTCCAGAAATTAACGCTAGCACTCAAAGTGGAAATCTCACTGGACTGAGCACTAGAAAAAATTGTGAATGATCATAGCAAAGAGGAAAAAATATTCAAAGTCTAAAACCCGGAACTAACTTAAGCGATTAGAAAGTCATTGCAAACTCTATTTAGCCTAGTGTTTATTTTTAAATCAAGAATTAAATGTGTAGTATATCGGGCAAGTGGAAGTGTTTGTTTTAGCACTATATAGTAGAAGAATAGTAAGCTGGGGCCTCTGATTAACTAGCAAAGCATTAAAACAATAAGTAATGAGAGATGATAAAAGTAATGATTTATGTCAATGAAACAATAAAATTACTTGTTCATTGAAAGTTTTAAACCTGTGAAAAGCAGTAAAAGCCATTCTAATTAAAAGCCCATATCTCAGTCTTAAGAACAACAATCTCTTTATCAATTTTGTAAAATATATATTCAGGTCCATAAAACTTACATGAATTCAGTAGAGCCAGAAGTGTTTTGGAACTCAGAATATCTTATTTTTGTTTTTTGATTCTAAGAAGTTAATACAATGTATACACCTTACAGGACATCGTTCACAAGGTTTGACTCAGCATTTCAAGATTACATATATTAACATTTTAGAAGCTAAAAATATGGGTATTCTCAAAAGTATAATTCTGATGTTTTAGCCACAAATGTGCCTTATATATGAGAAAACGTACCCAGAGGAATGTGTAAAGTTGCAAAAAGTACTGCACGATAAACTGGGAAACAAAAAAACACACATAAAGAAATAAAAACGTGAGAAACGATGCAGATGGAAATGAGCAAGGGGTATTCATAGATTTAGAGAATGTTAGTGCTTGGGGAGACTTCTGAGACTGTAGAGCAAGCACCTCACTTTTCAGCAGAGGAAACAAGCTCAGAGTTAGTACAAGACTCAGATGATATAGTCCTAAGGCGAGCCAATGTTGTGAAATTACTAGACTCATTAAAATTATCCAGTCCTGTTTACATGACCAGAGATATGCTCTATTTCTCACTTTCTAGAAGATTACCTCTAAAGGGAAAGATTAGATCAGTAAGTGTTTCCCATTTACTTCCTAATTTACTTATTTTATTTGTCCTAGAATCAACAGAAGCTTAATATAGTGACGACCAGGAGCCCAGCTGATGTCTTTGCAAGTTCTTAATTGCTGCTAAGGGTACTTAACATGCAGAATATATAATCTTTACATAAACTTTAACGTAACTTTTATACATTGTAAATTTTATAATAGTAAATGTGTTCTAAATTCTTGACCACAAAATAGCTGTTTTTTCTGATAGCTTTGTTGCCTGGTGTTCCATTACTGAAGATCATTTTCTTAGTTTATTCCTGTCTCT
This sequence comes from Balaenoptera musculus, assembly GCF_009873245.2. Lineage (NCBI taxonomy): Eukaryota > Metazoa > Chordata > Mammalia > Artiodactyla > Balaenopteridae > Balaenoptera > Balaenoptera musculus. The sequence goes on along the minus strand of NC_045789.1, from coordinate 85,709,341 downwards.
CTGTCTACTTCTAGCAACAAATATTTTTCAAAGACTTTTTATTCTCTAGACACTGTGATAGCCGTGGGGACACTAATTAAACATCGAGACATAATGGAAAGATCAGTAACAGGTTCTTGCAGTTTTGGAGCAGCCTGTTACTGGAAGAGTGACTTAAACTCTTTCATCCCTTATATCTGTAAAATCAGAGGTCATTAGGTACATATGAGATTAGGAAAGTAATCACTAGTGGGGTGCCTTTCCCATTACAGGTTGTCAAGAATAGGGTTCAGGTGACATGAATGGGGATGGAAGACATTCATTTTACAGGAAAATGCCTCATGAAGAGTTATTTTACAATTCATCTTGTGGCAAATATTCAGTTGCTAATGATATACATTATATTTTATACCTTAGTTAAATAGAATTATTTATTCCACAGCTGCTATTTGAAATCAAGATATTGGAGAAAATAGGATAATTGGGGGTGTAAAGGAGGAGAGATTATGAATTCAGAGAAAACATATGAGGATAATGGGTATTTACCAGAAAAAAAAAGGAGAAAGATTACTAAGAAAGGAGAGTAAGCACAGAAATAAAAGAAAGAAGGTACTAAATGTAAATTCTGTTCAGGTGACAATACTCTCCCACTTTTCAAATATGAATAACTCTAAACTTTTAGTTTTCCTATGATTTCAATTATACATCAAATTGAAAGAACTTATTGATACTTTTAATTTTATATCAAGGTAATAATATTAGGCATATTGCCTATTGCAGATGCTGTGCTGCCGGATACTGCCTTCAGTTCTAGAGGATTTATTTCTTCAGCTTTTGGGAAGGTTGTTGGCTGGTAGTTCTGAGCTGTGAGCTCACTTTGGGAATTGTCTCAACTGACAATCTCTGGTCACTGGGAAGGCCACATCCAGTGATAGGTAACTGCCGGGATATAAAGACATGACCTCATTGCCTCAACCTGGGAAACCTCTGAAGGATCATCTCAGCTTCAGTGTGTCCCATAAGATCCGCTAAAGTTCTCATTGTGACTGCATCCTAGGCCAACTTATCTCCACGACGTGACACATAGAACTTGAGGGCACACCCTAACAAAATTCCATTATCTAACCTCCTTTGCCAAGTCTGCTTCAAAATTGTGATTCAATTTTCAAAAAGATTCACTTATTTGGATCTCTCTGAATCATGACTAATGATTTGGGCCCCTATGCCCTGCTTTCAAAGCTCAACAAACAACTTGCCATAAATGAAGAACATTTTTACTGGTAATAAGATTAATTCAGATACATATGCACAGGCATGAATGAAACCAAAAATATTTGGTTATAAAAGTAATATTTAGAGTTCCTTGTTTGTATTTAGTGGTGGTATGGAACACTAAGAATCATGTGGTATAATTTGTTCCAAGCACTAATCAGATATGTTAGATAAGGCTTAGATACAAAGTATAACATATCAAACCTCCCTTCCTTCTTAAGAATAACTCAAAAATAAAAACCTAACCGAATTAACAGTGAATTGGCTGATTAGTTTAGAATTGATAGGATAGGAAAACTAGAAAGTGAATTGCAACTCCAAAATGAGTATTAAAAGAAAGAACACACTCATTAAGCCTCAAAGAAATGTTCAACTTATAATTGGTAAGTATACTCAGATGAACATGAATTATTGTACATTTTCAGGCACACTAGATATCTAACAGTGAATTAGGTTACACTCCATAGCCTTGGTATGCGGACAGTAAACCAGAACTCTTTCAGAAAGGGTTTTAATTGAGGATTTTATCTTAATTATGAAAGGGGACATCTAAAAAGTAGCTTAAGCCTAAGAGCAATTGAATTTAACAAGAAACAGTTCAGATTCTGGCTAAAGGCGATTAACCTGAAAAAAATCTATTTTATTTAGGAGTGCAAGCACCAAAAATTGAAGAGGTAAGGAAGCAAGCATCATCTCCCTTTGAATATATAAAAATGTCCAATCTATAAATGAGTTGGAAAAGCTTTTCAGTTTCTGTAGAAAAATTGTACTTAAGAGAAGCTTAGTTAGCTGTCATATTAAGCAAAAATATCTATAGTTCAAAGACGCTATTTTCACATGGTTGGTTAATCTAGTAAAAGCTTCTTTGAATTTCTGAACTACATTTCTGAAGTGTTTTCGCTGTTGATAATTTTTTCTTTTGAAAATTAATCATACAAAATGCAGATATGCGTAGCCACTAACACTTTTAATATTTATTTATATTTAACATATCAATGTTAAATAAGTATATGAGGCATATTGATGGGCATGACACAAATATTGACTACCATTTTTGCAGCAAATAAGAAAAATTAGCACATTCATTAGATTTTTTTTTTAACTCTCACATGGTATTATGAACACTATTTTCAAATTCTACAAATCTAGCATTTAATAAAATAAGTTTATGCAACTGTTCATTTGGAAATATTTTTAGTGAAGTTGTAAGGCCTTATTTTAAAAGACATTCAATGAATAAATAAGGGAAAACACTGTTTTCAAATTAATGTATTTATTGACTTTCTGAGGGGTCACTAGAACCTTTAGATCTTAAATCAATGTGGCTTCCAATCATTTCTATATGTTCTATCATTTCTTACTTGAGTGCATATTTATTTAGGACTTCATATGTTCCAAGTCACAAGGCTAGGTCCTGGGGACGTTATCCAGAATGAGGCAGAAACTACTCCTATTCTGCAAGCAAAAACAAATACAGTCTACTTGGGAAGTTAAATTAAAACTATGTAATATGGCTTAATGATAGACATTATATGTGATATAACATGGACTTAGGGAGCACATAGGAGGAACACGCAAACTAGTCTAGGAACATCCACAAAAGACTTCCCAATGGAAAAACATCAAAGTTATTTGGATTAAAAGGGTTCAGGTTGTTTTAGTTAGTTAACACAAGTGTGTGGTGATAATAAAATGATCCAAAATATATATCTGAAAAATAATCTTATTTATTATTTATGAAAAAATTCTGTTCTGCTATTCTTGGTTGTAGCATGTCTTTCTTCCCTTTAGTGATACAGTGACCCAGGGTTCTTCCATTTGGGGGCTCTAGCTCCACAATCCCCTATTTCCTTATCATTATTTGCACATAGCTATTGGAAGTAATAAGACAGCATGGATTTGTGTTTTGAAGCCTTAAACCAGAACTGGGATACTTTTGCTCATTTCTTTGACAAAAGCTAGTCATATGGCCAAACAAGATGAAACAGTAGCTAAGAAATATATTGTCTGGTTAGAAAGCAGTTTTTGAGTAATAAATCTGTACTATGGAAGAAGTTAATGAATGTTAGTAGACAAATACCCATCTCAAACATAGGGCTCAAGGGTGCAAGTGTTAGGAAGAGTGATTAGAATAGGAATGTTAAAGTATAACTGTCTAGCATGTGTTCATGCTTTATTCAAAATAGGGTAATGAATATGGTGGATATATACTGTTCAGGGAGGGAGTGTTGAGAAAGTTAGAAAAAAATACAAAGAAAAATTGAAACGTCTACAAACTTTGAAAGAAACATATTGAAAAGCAAAAAAGAGAGGTCATTTTTTGACTTTTTTATGGAAACAAATCACTGAGGCTGTTTAAAAAAATTGAAATAGTCAAGGTTTAAGAACCTGACTCTGATTAGATATAAATAAAATGATGACAGAAAATTTGGGCAGGAGTATGGTCTCTCCTGATGATCTTAAGTTTGAATCCGGTCCACTTATATGAGGAGCACCATTTGCATATTGATCAGTTCAGATATAAAGCTAGAGCAAAGCTCTGAGTCCCAGGAGGACTCAGGAGCCAATAGAACAAGGCAGGTAGACTCTGCATTCAGGTTTTACAGAAGGTTTATCCTCAGTATGACCAGTGGTTAAAGTCCCAAAGACAGTGGTTAATGTTTTACAAAAAGGACCCAATTCCTGAGAAGAGGGCAGTCATATATGGTGGCTCCAAGAATGAAGTAGGTCAAATTTAGGATATTTATATTGACAACATAATGCACAAAAGATCAGGTGAAAGACGGAAAGATTCCTGAAGCTACCCAAGGACATGCAAACCAAGGAAAGAGTAATAGGAAAAATAGGAAAAGTGATATTTTACTTTCTCTTCGGTCCCAATGGGAGCACAGGACCAGCCTGTGTCCCTTGCTGACTGCATAACACCTGCTCAGGACTCAGGCTCCCATTTCCACTGCTCTACACTTAGGTTCCTGATTAGTGCCTTTCTGTCTCCAAAGTTTCAGGTCCTCCCCTGGGAAGGCAGGTCAAATAAAAGAAAGAAATGAAAACAAAAGGAAGAGAGAGAGAGAGAGAGATAAAATTTGACAACTCTTTCATTTTTACCTTGATTTTAATTGTATACTTAAGCATTCTACATATCTATTCATGTGTTATGTCCTACCACATAATATAAGCTCCATGAGAGCAATATTAACCCTGTTGCTTTCTTCATTGCATCAGGCACAGTAAATGTTAATTTAATTGAATAAATTTATATAACTAGACCATCAACTATTCTCTACCCCTGAATATGAGAATCTCTAGAGCAAAATAGAGGAAGATCAGTAAAATTTACTTAGGACATATGCAATATAATTGATGGTTTAAAGTTTAGTCACTGTTAAACTCTCATAAGAAGTTAGAGACAAATGATTCCACAGTGAATTCTATTTATTTGAGTTTTCTTTATTTCAAGTTTAAAGGTATGTGGTGAACAGTATGAGAGTCAAGCTGGGCTGGATTTGACAGAGGACACAGATTTAATTACATCTTTTGTTATTCTTGTCTATGTATAACTTGCTTAATATGGGGGCCTCTTTGTATTAAGTAATTTCTATGACTCTTTTTGTCATTGTCTAGATCCTTCCGAACAATTTGCCAGTTCATGAGGCTTTATATATCAACTTACATAAAGCAATAGAAATAAGATGAAGTAATCCTGATTCTACGGAGTCAAGCCAACCATCTTTGTCTTCTTCTTCTGAATCTCCACCTTCCTTAGACCCAGCCTAAGTAGACCTGATGGAGAGGAAGTGAAGATATTTTCTGGCCATGTTGGTACATTTCAGAAGGCATGTATGCATTTTCTTCCTATTTTTTTGGTTAATATTATTCTTGTACTGCAACAAGTGGCTTTTAATTACTCTTTAGAGTTAGAACCTTTAGTCTAGGCAGAACACTCTCAGTTTGGTCCAATCTAGTTAACCAGAGTTGTGAAATTATTAATACAGCACAATTTCCTTTATTTCTTGTGCCGTTTTGCACAGATATCTCCCTGAAGGACTTTTCGGGAAAGAGGTATCATTGGGTTAAAGCATACTTAGAGATTACTGCTTCTCTAGCCCAAATGATGTTAATATTACTACTAATATCTCATTTATCATTTATTTATTGCATTTAAAATTATATAAATTGCCCAGTTCCAAATAAAAACTAGTATTTTAGGCTCTCAAAGCACAATGTGCTATCCATAAGATTCTTCTTTAAAGAACTAAGATATATCAAGTTACAACCTTTATAATTCTCTTGGAATGAAGTAGCTAGTTTTTAGAAACTCTTAATTTATTTAAACCACAAAAGTATCATGTTAGAACATTCTGGCTTCCTATGTTTTATAGATGGTGGCTCCAATAACCTGGAAGATACTACTTAGTTCGTAAAACTACTTTCTAGGAAGAAATTGTAGATCACAGGATTAACAAATTAAAACAGATTCGAATTAGCGAAATAAAACACAAAGAGGACTCTCTCTGAATGATGGAAGTAGGACAGACTAAGTAAACATTTGTAACCTAAATATTATCAAAGTGTTTAAATGTAAGAGTGAATGAGAAGTATGGGAATGACACTCATGCTAAATAAATTTAAGGCAATAAAAAATTCTAGTATTTTAAAATGCATCTTTTCTTCGAAGGAACTCTTTCATGAGTCCTAAGGGAAATGCTAATCATTATTTCCTCAGAGAGTGTGAGAGACACAAATATTAGAGGTCTAAGGAAACAGTTTTTGTCATGCTTTAATGTTCCAATTGTAAGGTTTAATTGATTTAATTAGTTTCTTCGAAGGCTATGCATTTAAAAATAATAAATTTAAACAGGTTTCACAGTTTTGGAAGAGTTTATACTATTTCATTATCAGAAATTAAATATACCCAAAGGCAACTATGTGGAGAACATATGTGTTAATTGGGACATTAGAGAATGAATTTTGGCTGTGCTTTTCTGAGATACAAACAACAAATGACTGTGAAATTCCTAAATCAAAACTATTAGAGTGTGGGTTTACTGTACTATCCCTGGCCGGAATTTAGACAACTTGAGAGCTGAAAGCATGTCTTATTCATCTTCAAAATACCAGCATCTAGCAAAGCATGTCTTATTCATCTTTAAAATACCAGCATCTAGCAAAGTTTATAGCTTCTACTTGGCCTTCAATAGATATTTTTTTAATAAAAGAAGGGAAAGATACATCTAAAGCATGAAAGCCGATTATTTAGATTACTCATAAATGTATAATTTATTTTCCTTCATCTAAGACTTAACTTACTATGATTTTTGTCTATTAAACAGAATGCTACACCGAGTTCATGCCATGATATACAGAGCAGGTTATAACCAGCTTTGAATAAAAAGTAAAGGTTATGATATTTCTGTAAACTAGTGACAAATCAAGAAGTGCATTTTCCAGAACATTCATTTATTTGACTGTAAGTGTAGTCGGGGCAATAACCTACTGCTAAAACATAGTGAAGAGTGAGAGTTGGGAGTGCTTCCACCGTGTCGTGAGACGACAGCATATTATAAGAACACTTGAGCTCCACTTGCTCTACTTGTTTGATGTTATTTTAAATCTTATTTCTTTCAAACACATTGACAAAAATTCTTATATTCAAAAGTTTACCTTGACTCCCTGGCATCTAGCAGAAGTACTTTGTAATGTTACATGCATAATGAACACGTCTACACTACAAACTGAAAAGAAAGTCAAGTTACACAGGAATGAGTTAATATTAACTAATTTCACATGAACACTTACACATCATGGGTTAAATTATGTCTTATTGAAAATGCATATAGCTCGATGGGGCCAAAAGTCTTATATTTGCATTTTAGGCCATAAGTGTAGGTACTCCAGAAAAATCTAAATTTTTTAAGCTACAGAAATTACCTCAAAAATCATTTGGACAACTTTAGATTGTATAAAATGGTCTGATTTAAAATCAAATACAGGGAATTCCCTGGTGGTCCAGTGGTTAAGAGTCTGTGCTTCCATTGCAGGGGGTAAGGGTTCAATCCCTGGTCGGGGAACTAAGATCCCACAAGCCATGCAGAGTGTCCAAAAAAAAAAAAAAAAAAAAAAAAAAAAAAAAAAAAAAATATATATATATATATATAAATAAAAAAATAAATAAATAAAATCAAATACATTGTGTGTATATGTTTCAATAAGTACTTTGTCTATATTTAAAGAATTGTCCTAGTATGCATTCAATTAACAGAATTATACTCAACTATCTACTAGTGCAGACCATTAGACCTTTGCTATAAACTTTGCCAATCTTTGGGTTGAACATTTTTAAAATAGATAAGTCTATTAACTATCAAATACAACTCATAGAAGATGTTTCTGTTAATAAAATTACTACAATCATTTATAATCACGATAAATATATATTTTGATATATATATACTATATTTATAATTACTTTTTCACTGAAAAAAAAAACAATGACTAGGGCTTCCCTGGTGGCGCAGTGGTTGAGAATCTGCCTGCCAATGCAAGGGACACGGGTTCGAGCCCTGGTCTGGGAAGATCCCACATGCCGCGGAGCAACTAGGCCCGTGAGCCACAATTACTGAGCCTGCGCATCTGGAGCCTGTGCTCCGCAACAAGAGAGGCCGCGATAGTGAGAGGCCTGCGCACCGCGATGAAGAGTGGCCCCCGCTTGCCACAACTGGAGAAAGCCCTCGCACAGAAACGAAGACCCAACACAGCCATAAAATAATAAGTAAAAAAAAAAAATTAAAAAAAAAAACAACAATGAACAGATTTGAAATTATAAAAGTGAAATTAACTTAAATTTACACACACAATTGTCTCTGATAGTTATATGTGCCCCTCCTTTATAAAAGTTAATTTTTCCTCCTGATAGCCATAGGTAGATGGAAATTAATTCTTAGATTTTTTTTTCTTGATATTGACGATATCAAATTATTTTGTGGGCTAATGAAACTTCTGGAATGGATTTCTTTCAAAATTTCCTCCTCACCCATTTTTTAAAAGAGTTAGATATAAATCCTACATGTAGTAATACATCCAGGCAGGCAAACATCCTGACCAAAGCCAAATCAGTCCTTGTCCATCCTTCCTTCAATGTCATCTGCAGCCAGAAGGCAAAAAATTTATCCAGTGCTTCCTCTGAATCATATATCAGAATATTCCCTTAGTTTATATCAGACTAACAGTAGTTATGTCAAAGGTTCTCCTTCCCCTGGACTTGTAGCTGCATGGAGTCAGCGTTTTATGATTCTGTATCTATTGGCTTTTCTCTATGGACTATCTTACATTTGAGAACTTTTTCTCATTTGATGTTCTGTTGTTGTTGTGACATATATAAAGCTTAGAAGCACACTGTATTAATTATAATCTTAGGCAATAGATTCCTGGGCTTATTTTTATAATTTTGTTATTAAAAGTCATAGGCAAAGACAAAGATTGTTCAAATAGATTGTATCAGCCGCCTCCAGATACCATGTTCAAACTCTGACAGATAACCCAGTCAAACTGCTTCAACGAGTGAAGTTGCGATTCTAGAAGGGTTGTCCAGTGAAATCTGTGGCTGACTTACTTTGCAGCATTGTTGCTTGCCTAAGGACTTGAAGTAAATCATAGGAAATGATGGGTGATTTTGGAAAATCTATGCTATAGAATGGTGACAGCTTAAACACTTTCCTGACCATGGGATTACACATCCAGTGTTCCCCAAGAAAAATAAATCTTTCTTTTTTGCCAGCTTTGGCCAGCATTTAATGTCAACAACAACAAGAACAGCAAGAACAACAGCAACAAAGATAGATGCATAGCTAAATTTTTGCTTCCCCTATCCTGATAAAAATTAAGAATGGAATGTATATTTTGGGTACCCATTCTACACAGGGAATCATTGAAAACCCTTATAAATAAGATGCTGAGGGCTGGATGTCCCAAAGTCCTCCACTGTCCTGTGGTTAACATTTCCTTTCCCTATATAATCCCTCATAGGCCTAGAAACTTAGCTTAGAATTATTTTAGGAAGGGAGCAAAAAAATCCATTTCGTTTTGTAACTTCTGAACCAGGATCCTCTTTTGTGGAGTTCTTCCTCACGCACTTGGTCTCACCTTCTGAGAATGTTGATCTCTTCTGCATCACGCTTTCCCTACCAGACACATACAAAGCATAAGGAAGATGGGCCTGTGTGCACAGAAACGTTCTACTAAATATTTGGGGAATGGAGGGGGATGGTTCTTTACAAAAACCAAAATCAAACAATTCAAATTTGAGTATTAGACAATCTTGACCTAAAATGTACCTGCTACTTTCATTACTGGGGATGCTCTTTCCTCCATAATAGCTGGCATGAAGTTGAATGGTATAGTACTTGATAATTCTATATTTTTGAATTTCTATGTTCAAAGTTTTCTGTTGGAAGCAAAGAATTTTTAATTATCTGAAAGCTATTTATATAGGTATAAGGTTTCAACAATGATAAACGATATAAACTTTAGAGGTGCAGCACATCTAAAATGTCCTCAATGACCACATTAGATGAAAGAAACCATGGTATAATGGCTTGAAATGAGCCCAGCTTCTGGCACCCCACTGCCTGGATAACACTGAAGCCACACTCTCACTGTGGCCCTGAGAAAACATCTGCATGTCTCAGGTTTTAAATCTATAAATTGAAAATAAAAATAGCATCCATTTTGTAGGGTTGGTTCCACCTTTAAATCTGTTGATTGAAAGTGTTGCGTTAGTTGCAAACTAGGTATAGTGTCTAAGATTTGTAATTATAACAGTATCAAAAGATATTTTTCTAAGTTTTTTGGAATACCCTAAAGACAAATAAAGGTTTAATATATGTCTTGTGTGTAAGTGAATTAATGTTGCACTATTTTCCCCCAAATTAGGTAAATATTCTGTAACTTGATTGGCTCAATAAAACTACTGAGTTGACTGAAAAAGATTATGTCATAGAGACCAAAATAAAATTTTCTCATTAATTCTCAACTTTGAGGCTATGGGTAATTAAAAAATTAGATCATTCCTTTTTAATTATATAAATATAGAGTGACATTATTAGAACCAGACTGCATCTAGTCTTTACCACACTTTCATTCCTTTGTCCCTGAGCTTCTGACCTCTCACCATTTCCCTCTCTCACAAGGATTATTTCCTTCAACAAAAGTGTATGTTCTCAAATCCTAACTATAGACCTGTGATTTCCCTGGATAAGTTTATCAAGTTAATGAAATACTGACAGACACCCTGTTTTGGTTATTTCTAGTCAAATTCATCCCTTTCTTTCCAGATGGTACAAGATTGTGCCCTCAGAAAGGTAAAGTGAAAAAAGTCTTTTTTGTTTGTTTGCTTTTGGTCTGATTCTCTGCTTAATCTATCTTCAGCTAGAGCTATGGGTATACAGTTGTGTATGTAGTGATTAGGAAAGGTCACAGGAAGTCTAGTGAGTTATTTTTCCTAAGTAACTGGTCACTAACTGCCATACCCCCAAAGGATGTGGGACCCACCTCTGATTCACAGCACAGGCTACAATAAAGGAGCACTACATTCTCAAACAGACAATAGGAAAGGTCTTTATTTCCATCAGTTGTCCTTGGTGAATCAGGAATGTGTACATGACTGGCCTTGAAAGCAGGTATGTGGCCCTCAGTCAAATTACTGCTGTAAGTAAAAATTGTTTCCTTTTTGATTATCATCTTCTCTTTATCTTTGTTTTTAAGCTACTGGCCTTAAGGTAGGAATATCATATTTTTCTACTCTGTATGAATCTAGAAAATGTCACCTGTCATTACCTAGGTAGAAGGAAGTAAAAATATGAGCACTGCACAGCAAATATGAAAACTTGAATCCCAATTTTCATTTTGCCACTATCTCTCTGACATTGAGTAAATCACTTAGTTTTTCAAGGTCTCAGTTTCTCTACTCATTTGATCATTCATTCATTCAATCAGATATGTATTGAATGGTTACTACATGTTAAGCCCTGCTCAGTTTACGAATATCTTCCAGGCAAAATGTCTATATTCAATAACTTAAAGGACAATACACAAAAATATAGCATTAAAAAATAAAGAAAAATGTAGAACTTCCCTGGTGGTCCAGTGATTGAGACTCCATGCTCCCAATGATGCAGGGGGCATGGGTTCGATCCCTGGTTGGGGAACTAAGATCCCGCATGCCGCAAGGCACAGCCCCCAAAAATGTGCAAAATACCGCACTGAGTCCTCTAATAAGGATTTGTTAGTGGAGAACAATGGAGTAAATGCCTAATTCTATTGGCCAAGAAAGGAAGTAAAACCTTTTCAAAGAAGTAACATCCAACTGATATCTGAAGAATGACACAAGCAGACAAAGCCAAAGAACAGGGTTTTATATATATATATATATCTGTGTATATTAAATACATATAGTTTTATATATATATACACACACACACACACACACACACACACACATATATAATATATTCCCAAATACACATATTTGGGAAAGAAAATGAGATGAAGCTGAAATGCTAAGATTGTGAAATGAATTTTAGTCACAGTAAGGAATTTGAACTTTATCTTGAACATAATGGAAACCATTATTAGTTTTTCAACACTGAACTGACATAAAGGAATTACTGATTTTAGAAAGTTCCTGAGAATTAATGAGTTAAAGGAGTTGAGATAAGTAAAGCTGTAAATCTCTAAAATTAAATGATTTCTGATCAACACAATTGACATAAAATATATAATACCAGGCCCTGTATTCTAAAGCAGAAGCATATGATGGTATAAAAATCTAATGACAGAGTATAATGTTTTGTACATAGAAGCTATTTAATAAATGTTTATTGAATTAATGATGAATGAAGAGGTCCAAGAACTTCTTAGGAAATGCACGAAGTAAAACCCATGTTTATTTGCAAGAAATGGAACATTGAAATACGGTCCTTTTTTATTCTTTGCTTTCTATTTTAAACAAGGATTATCTCAATTGTGCGAAAGTATTTTAAAATACTATGACATTCATTTAAAACTCCAATATAAAGTTGCAATAAAATACCATCTACTTAAATAACGTAACTGAATAATCATTTAAATATATTTCAGTGAGGCCACTCTGATATATTCTTTGAAATAATAATGATACAAAAAACTTAAAAGAAGGATATATACAGATATTTTGAATGCACAGAGAAGTATGTGCTTAATTTCCACTTCAGAGATAAATACAGGATGGTTGCAAAACATTTCAAAAACACATTTCAAAGTAGACAATGTATTTGAATACATTTAAGCCAGCACAATGTTAGAAAGTAAAGCTCTGTGCCTCTCTAAAATAAACTAATATATCCTTGAAAACAACCTCTTGAGACCTTGGAAGACTACCCCACCACTAAAAAGAAATTTGTCTAAAAAAGATAAAGGTCAACCTGGAGAAATTGACAATTTTCTTTCTGTAAAGTTAAATAAGCTTTTGTTTGGAGGGAGTGGGTGAGGGGGGAGGGTGACACCAGGATTGAGTGAATCTCTATTTTATCATTCAGATTTCCAGTTGGTTTCTTCAAGCAAGTACTTACAGAGAAATGAGTTCTTTTCTCAACAGCTAGTAATTTTTCATACTCTTCAAACTGTGGCTTTCATATCAGTCCTAAGGGCTTTTTTGCTAGTTACACTCGCTCTGACTTGCAACTAGCATTAAGGCTCTCAGTCAAGATGGACACGAAGGAGAACTGGATGACTTGTAGGGCTAGGAATAAGAGCTTCGGGCTTTCTTCTTAGATGTATCCACATTATTTTCCCAGATAGACTGCTTTTAGCTTTTGTGTGAAATTATTTTGTAGTCTTACTCCAATTTCAGTTACTGAATAAGAAAGAAAGAACTTAACCTCCAGGTTCCTGACTTAATTCTAAGGAAGCTGGGCAGTGTTACAAGTCTGTGTTTTCTATACTTCCAAATGCAGTGCTTAGTTCATTCTGTTGAATTCTATAAGCTAGGTGTATTTATCAGAGTTCTCCAGAAAGGATATACAGTAAGAAGACTAATTATAAGGAATTGGCTCACATGATTATGGAGTCTGACAATTCCCAAGATGTGCAGGGTAAGTCAGGAAGCTGGAGATCTAGGAGAGCCAATGATTTTTGTTTTTTGTTTTTGTTTGTTTTGTTTTTTCCAGTTCACTGGCCGGAAGTCTAGAGGACCTGGGAGAGCTGATGTTTCAGTTTGAGTATGAAGGCAGGAAAAAGCCAATGTCTCTGTGCAAAGGCAATCAGGCAGAAAGAATTCTCTCTTACTCAGAGAAGTTTCAGCCTTTTATTCTATTTGCGCTTTCAACTGACTAGATGAGGCCTATCTACATTATGGAGGGCAATCTGCTTTACTCAGTCTACCAATTTAAATCTTAATCTCATCCAAAAACGTCCTCATAGAAACACTCAGAATAATATTTAACCAAATAACTGGGCATCCCATGGCCCACTCAAGTTGACACAAGAAATTAACCATCACATTAGAAGTTGTATTTTTTTTCATTGCTTCAGAGCAAATTATCAGTTGAAATAATTCAAAAACAAAAAAGAGACAGAGGAATTAGCAACTAAGCTTATCAAATTTATTTTTTTCAAAATTAGAAACAGAAATCATAAATACATATTCTATACATACAAGTAATATAGTAATTATTAAAAATTAATAGAAATTATATCCAGTATTCATTCAGTATTTGAAATTTGCCAAACATTGAGCTAGTTATTTTACATTCACTATTAATTAGGAACTTATACTTATTGGTCAAAGAAAGACTGATACACAGCCAGAGAAGTAGTGAAGTCCAGATAGAGCTGAACATTTTTTGGAGCACAGCAAATTCCCATGTCTTCATTTCTACACTGCATGAAGTGTATAGATTTGGCCCAGAACCTCAGCTGGACTATGGTTTCTGTTTATCTGAAACTTGGTAAAATGTGGGAAATGCTAAAATGAGGCAGATCACTGCTCACTGGAAGGAAACTCTTTTCAGTTATTAATGCAGTCCAACAACAGACAAAACCCATACACTCTCTTACCCAAGCAGGGCCTGGAAAAGTACTTCTATGTATTTTACAGAGGATATACAAGAACTAGGTAAAAGATTGGGTTAGGGAAAGTCTGTTGTTCCTTTTAATTCTGAAATTCTATCAAATGTAGAAAAACTTTTTTTTTTTGTAAAAGTTTAATTCAGATTTTTTTTCACTCTTTGAAAATATATATATTTTTTAACCTTTCAGAAAATCAATTTCACAGTCTATAAGAGGAGACTTAAAAATATATAACCCTTAAGGTAAACTATGGACTTTGGGTAATTATGATGTGTCAATATCAGATCATCCTTGGTTAAAAAAAAAAAGTACCATTCTGAGGATTGATGTTGACAATGGGGGAGGCTTTGCACGTGTGGGGGAGGGATATATGAGAAATCTCTATACTTTCCTCTCAAAATTGTTCTATACCTAAAACTGCTCTACAAAGAGTCTTTGAAAAGGTAACTCTATTGATCCAATAATTCCAGTAATTCCACTTACAGTTGTATATTTTAAAGAAGTAATCAGAGTTGATAAAGACTTATAAATGAAAATATTATTTACTAATATATACTTAATGGGTTAAAATATGGCAATAACTTAAACATTCAAACCTTGGAAATTAGTTTAATAAATTGTGGAGTAACCATAAGATTTAATGCCCAAAACCCAATGATAATTTGATTTAAAAAAAAAAATTACTTAATGATATAGAAAAGTTCAAAGATAATCCCTAAGTTGGATAGTTTATTTGATCATAAACCCACATTATGATTCAGTCATTCCACTCCTAGGTATTTAAGCAAGAAAATTGAAAACATATTTAAAAACTTGTACACAAATATTCATAGTAGTTATTTGTAATGTCATTTCCACTGTGTCCTCTGGAGTGATATATTTTTCATTACATAAACGGCTCCTGAATGATGAGCTCATAGAACAGATCTGATGCTAGCAGTATTTTTAATTGCATGCATAAAATCAAAGAATTCCTCCCACTAATATGTAAAAAAATATAGACCATAATCTGCTCAGTGTGAGTTCATAAAGCTGCCTTGATAATGATGGAGCTACCTTTCCCCATTCTGTTGTTGATGTTTCAAAGGAAAAGAGACTACAAGGGGCAAAACAATCAGTATAAGTATCACCTAACACCCTGCAGCTTCCATGCCCTGCTGGAAGAGGCTGAGTGAGGAGTTTATTGCTTGAAGCTTCACAAATATTGTATTGCACAAGGAGCTTAAAGATTTTATATAAAATAATTCTTGAGTTTCTCTTTCGTGAGCCCTAAATTGCGGGTGCCACACTGGACATTTCTCTTTTTATAATCTCCTGGGACTCATTTCTCTGGGACTGTGGGGCTGAGGACAAGCCATAGTCCATGCATATAGTGGATAACCCTTGAAGGGCTGGGTTCAGGCTGTACGCTTTGGAGCTGGCCAGGTATAAGAGTAAAAATGATCAAATGACCCATGAAGAGCCTCTTAATCTTGAAAATGACATTTTCTAAAAAGCACGAATTACCTAATTATTGAACTCTTGGGAGTTTTGAAAGTGTAAATTCGTGGGTAACTTGATAAATCCAATAAATTAATTTTTGTTAAGGTGTTAATGACATATTGGCATTTTGCAAAAGCTGATTTGTTACTGACTAATGAAGTCCTAGATATGATTTCTCATTCAAATATTCTGTCAATATCTAGTCAGATAAAGGCCACAGAAAATGTGCCCGATGCAAAGTAGCCTTCATGGAGTGACTATTTATTTTGCAAGGTTCTGCTTTAAAGGAAGTCTCGCTTTTAAATTGGCCTGTACAAAGCTGATGTTGTTCAAGCAGTTAGTTTAGCCCTCAAATAAAACAAAGAGTAGTGAAAACTCATTCTCTACCTCTGGAGTTTACAATATCTATTTGTATAGTTACATTTTCAAGTTCTACAGTTACCTTAGAATGGAAGCTACTACAGAGAGCCAGAACCCACAGTGTAATCAACAAAATACTGAGGTACTTTTTTTTTTCAATCTATAGTTACAGATATAAAGATACAATTTAGATTTTCATCCATACTCAGAATGCTAAGTGAAATGGTAACAATATGCTTTATAGATAAGAGATCCAGCCCTTTTTACATTTTATTGTTGTAGGAATATCATTTCCCCCTATATTTGTGATTATAACCTATGGATGCATTGCATGTGTGTGTGTGTGTGTGTGTTTATAATACACTCATCCTGGGGAAGGGGCATCTAAACTCAATCTCTGATGTATCTTCCTTCTGCAAAACAAAAGAAAAAAATAAATGGGAGACTTATAACGTAAAGGTCTTCAACTTAACCAGGAAATTCTATTTATTGATATGGAAATTTTGACTTTAGAATAAAAATAATTTACTTATCTCATAAGAGAAAAATTGAAATAAAAAATGTGGGTTTTTGGATAATATCACTTTAGTTTCTCTTTTCTTCTTCTGAGTAGTTCTCTAAAGACCATGGATAGCCTTACCACAAAGATCGTTGTAGAAGTGTGAAAGTGATTTGAAGATAGTAAATAAAATGAAAATCTATAATTTTCTCTATTAATAACATGGAAAAAGGAAGAGCACATGATGATCCTGACTGAATGAAAAAGAAAGCCTTATAATCCATTTTTTTTTAATGTCTGGCTGCAAAAATCTATGATATTTGCATATGAATTCCCTTCAACTTGCAAGATCTCAGTTTGCAAAGTAAACTATGAATAGAAAGAAACAATGAAAAACTTTGCTCCTCAAAAAACGTTCTCTTTTCATAAAATGATTTTTATAATATCTTCATTTAAAAAGGCTCTATTACTTTCTGAGCTATTGTTTGAAGAAGTCTTCTGAAAATCTATTATTAAAATCGAAGACTTTGGGATTATATTATACTTTCTGCTTCATGGATAATAAGACTTATGCCTTTATCGGATATTCCTTTCAGAGAAAGAGTTTACATTTATTCCTATAAGTTTCAATTGCCATTCAGAAAATGTGTTCTTTCAATAGCCTTTGTTTCTGAATAAAAACCCATTTAAGGTGTCCTCACTGGGCTGTACAACTGTAGACTTTCTTTTCTTTCACAAAGTGAGCAATATATTCTATGAAAAAGAATTATATTTTTGGTACCTTGTTCATTTCATATTTTTCACTTGTGGATGTGAAAGGTGTGCTCATCTTTCCTTGTTGATACAGTAGGAAAATAAAAGTTACAATCATCCAATAAAGGGCAAAAATAACCTTATTTTCTATATACTAAGGAATTGACTTGAACGTACCATTAAATATTTCTTAAGAAAAGCAACTTTCACAAGCAAATGGCATAGTAATTTTGAATAGTCTTGGTGGGAAATTAGAAATAAGTATATATCATGTCTTTGTACCTATATGTTTACCTCATGAAATATCATAACTTCAATTATCAGGATTTTTCTAATGCCGTTTTCTAAATTTGCCATACATGAAATGTAACGTATTCAATAATTATTCTTTAGCCCCCAAACTAGATTTAAGTCTACTATGGGGCACAGATTGAGAGATTTTTAATATGGAATAACTCAAAGATTCAAAATAATATAACAAACATAGGAGATGTGCATTCTTGCAAGCATTCTGATAGTTTATGTGTTTCTGGTCCAAATCATTGTTTTGTATAAAATTTAGTAAGAAACATATTATTCGAGTTTTTGGCCACGTGACTACTGGTAAAAGGGTATAGTTCAACAATAATCCTGATTCAACCATGGTTTTGTTTCCAAGTATGTTTGATATGAGAAATGTAACAGCTTTGATGAAAATGAAAAGGTAGTATACCATAGTATAACAAGCATCAGTTTTTCAGGTAGAACCATCTGTGTATATTTTCCAGTTCTTTTGGTGCAAAGCTGTACAGTATTTGAAAAATTAAATTCTCTAAACCTAAATTACATCATGTATAAAGTGGGCAAAATAATGTCTATTTTCATTGTTGTTGTGATGACTTAATGAGTCAGGTTATGGATATAAAGTGATTAGTATACTACTGGCTCCTGGAAGATATAAAAAGGAGCATTATTATTTGTCACTAAGACATGTTAGCTCTTTGTCAATTCATTTTTCTTCCTTTTAGGCAAATAGATGGAGAGCATTTTCCAGCATCCCTTGCATTATGGTGTGATTGTGTCACTGAGGTCCAGCAAATGGAATGCAAACAAATGACATGCATCACTTCCAGGCTTGGCCCACGGAAACTGCCCATGTAAGATTTTCCATACTCTTCCTCATGCCGTCAGCTTATGTAGACAAGCTCAGTGCCTTTACAACTCTGTGTTGAAGTTGGCAGAGGTATGAGATGGAAGAATTTGGGGTCTCTCAATCACTAATTAGGGAAGAACTATAGATCAAAAGCACTTATTTTGGATTATACATGAGTTAAAAATAAAATATCATATATTGCCCATTATCTATGTTATGTGCTTTTGTTTTTGTTAGAGTAGCTAGTGTTATTTTAACTGAATGTGTTGTTATTAACAGAACTATTTACTCTTTTCTTTGAGTTGATAGAAAATAAAAAGAATGGAGTAAGAACCATCATTTATAGCATACATGATATGCTGCCAGGTGCCAGGCCCCAAATTTTTCATAGATTATATTCCATATCATATATTTATTGATAATAATTAATAATCAGCAAAATTAACCTTGGTTAACTTAAGTAGAAAGTAAACTTAATGCAATGATATTAAGTAATTCAAAGAGTCAGCAGAGGAAGCCTTGGAGAACTAGGGTCAGAATATGGAAAGAAACCAAGTGAAACCAGGCAGCCAAAGATATACCCATCTTTACACCATAGAAACAGTATGAAGGGGATTCCGTCATTGGGTGTGTGCTATTAGGTGGTTCATCATTCAGGGGACACTGACACCCTTGCTGTACATCATCTCTGTGAAATGTTACAAGACTTTCTGTCACTAACACTAGATCCTGAACCAGTTGGGGACCTCTGGTTGACTGAGACAATGCCACAGTTCAGTGCAGAGATTCATAGCAGCTGAGGAGAATGACTTCTGGCCCCCTTTAGCTTTGAGAGTAAAAGGCATAGACTTCTCTTTCTTCGAACTCACATATTTAGAATTCTTAAAAGTAGAAAGGTAACTGAGGTTCTAGTTAAACAAAATCAGATATAAGTTAATGCTGCACTTCACTATTTTGAACTCTAAATATTTATATACATCATTCTTCCTCTTATATTCCCCAAAATATGCTCTGGCCTAACTAACTCTGGGGTAATGGGACCTGAACTTACATTTTCCCCAATGGGGGACACAGAAGGTTTCCATCAGTATCTACATCCATGTCCAGGAACTCTTTCTTTATGTATGGCAACTTATAGTAAAAAATCTTAAAGGTAAATTCCACCAACACTTTTCACAGTTAATGTTGGGGAAAAAAGGAAGAAAAAAATGGAAATCAGTTGGAGACTACATTCCTCATTCTACAGCTAATCAATTAACCAAAGCTTGCCTTAAAACATCCCTCCTCTACTATCCTTTTCACATTTTCTTTTCCTCCATCCATCACTTTAGTTGGTTGAGAGACTCTTTAATGCACTTTATAATCAAAATCTGTATTCCCACGGAATATGTGACTTTGGAAGCCCTACCTGAATGTGTTTTGGTCATCCATTAGATTCTCTCACTCAGTAAGGAGGTATCAGGAAGCACTAAGTGGGTTCATTAATACATTTCATCTCTGATTCATAGTATAGAACCTATTTCACTTTAACACTGCAAGGTTTTTCCTAAGCCCAATGAATGGTGATGCTAGCAGAGACATGTCGGGTAAAATGAATTAAGGTATCTAATCCATCAGGGGTAAATTTCTACTCTTCTGTGTCTGATTATAATGCATATGAACCTCTAGTCACGATGATCATAATAGGTAATATTTATACCATGTGCCAGGCACTGATCTGTTACCCTGTTCATAGGGGATCATCTCCATTATATGGTTTTGGAATCATACTGGAGAGTGAAGTTTTTTGCTACTTACGATAATAAGCATCAATTTTGTGTTTCAACAACAGGAGAGTCAGTCCAGTTTGCTGAAGAGAGGACTATTGTTGAACTTATTCACAGTCTACTTCCTTTTCCCCCCATCAGGGTCCTTTTGGCTATTAATTTTATTGGGAAAACATTGAGTTTGCTGACTCACATCCCCAGAGCAGTTGAAGTTGCTGCACTTGGTAAGTATGGGTTTCTTTGATGGTTAGAGCTATAATGATGAGCATTTGCAAACTATGCATATTCTCATACTCTGGATCCACTCTGAAAGGACCCTCTATACAATGTTTCCCTAAACTTCTTATTAATAATTTATTATTGTTCCTACAAAGCCCTTGATCATTTTTATAAAAATTAACCTCCCTCCACAAATTGCCATAGATTCTAGCACACTTTTCTTCCTGGAAAAGTAAAAAGCAAGATGCACTTCTTGACATTCGGTCCATGAGAAGTTTTAACATTTCTATTTTCTTTCTAGGATATTCCTGAATGCTATTGAAATGCATTAGCTACACGGTAGGCTAATGCTTGCACCCCAGGTGCATTTATTAAGCATATTTACACCACTTTTCTAATCTTTATTCAAATGTTTAAAAGGAGCTTTCCATGAGATCATAAAGGTGGATGGAAGGAAAACCAACACTATGGCAGGAGTAGGCCAGATGACAGTATAAGCTCACTGTTTATGAAATACACATATGACTTCAGTACCTACTCAGGCCCATTCCTCGTATAGACTCTCACTTGAAGACAAAATCTTGTTGGTTATAGTTAATTGATGGGCCCCCGGAAACCGATGATGGCAGCTTGGCTTTCATAGTCAGTTGTTTCCTTTCTATCAGGGTCCACTAGTTAATCAAGAGGTATTTTTTTTAAAGGAGAATAAAACCATAGTGATGTCTGCTCTAATTCTGAGGCTTGCTACAGGCTCTGTATGACGTAACAAACTGCAGAAGATACTTTGAGCTTCATGGAAACTAATAACTTAGCAGGGCTTAGTGAAAGAGTTAATGGTTTTGGAAACTGGCCAAGCCTATATATCTTCTCTTGCTGTGTACACCACTCAAGATTGGAAACTTCCAGGGTCAACACAGAAAGGAGTTAGGAGCAGCGCGGTCAAAAGTAAGCATACGTTGACTCCAAAATCCGTAAGTATTTAAAAATAATTATATGGAGAAATAATGTTATTTATAGGACATACATGCTATTCCATGAAGAAAAAAGAATAAAAGTTTAGCCCCATCAGGTAATGAATCTTTTAATTATCATGCTTATTTACTTCTTACAGCTATTGTTTTAATGTATTTACTATATATAGTTATCTTTTTTATCTTTTTCTTTGAAAGTAGCCAAACTACTGTGTAAAGCCAGATGCAGGCCTTTTGCCACATTGCTCCTAAAATGAGGCAGGATGTTTCCCAGGGTCCAAGCTGTGGGCTCCAATGCTTAATACTGCCAAGATACTGTTGGGATTAAACACACAATTTCTCACATTCCTATTTAACTCAATCACTGCCATAAACGTAAGTTTTTTCAAGTAGTATCTCTGCTCGCATAATTCTATAATTGTTTACATATATCCTTAAAGACTCAACCTTCACCCTCCATCTCCCAGTTAAAGTATTCCAGTG
Organism: Balaenoptera musculus; assembly: GCF_009873245.2. Taxonomy (NCBI): domain Eukaryota; kingdom Metazoa; phylum Chordata; class Mammalia; order Artiodactyla; family Balaenopteridae; genus Balaenoptera; species Balaenoptera musculus. The sequence goes on along the minus strand of NC_045789.1, from coordinate 85,687,324 downwards.
TACCCATGGCTATGGAGGCATATTTGTGTCCCCTTTCATATGTTGAAACCTATGTCCCAGGTGACGATTTTAGGAGGTGGGGCCTTTGAGAGGTGATTAGTTCATGAGGGCAGAGCCCTCATAAATAGGATTAATGCCCTTATCAAAGAGGCCCTGGAGCTCTCTGTGGCCCTTCTACCATGTGAGGACACACGGAGAAGGCACTGTCTGTCTCTCCCCAGATACTGATCTGCCAGTGCCATGATCTTGAGCTTTTCAGTCCCCAAAACTGTGAGAAATAAGTATTTGATGATCGTGAGCCACCCAGTTTATGCTCTTTTTATAACAGCATGAACAGACCAAGGCATCCATGGAATCCTGAAATGCAATCAGCGATCTTCCCTTTATTCTTCATCATTATGCAGTATATTCCCTGGCCACGGCTCAGTGTGTACCTCCTAAACTCAAATGAAAGCATGTTGGTTCCAGTAGACACACAGCTCTTTCTGAAGCCCACTGAAGTAAAATAAGTTTATTTTCACTCATTTCAGATACCAGTTAGAACCAGCACATGCTTTATTGTTCCATTCAAACATCCTTCTGAATCTATACTATTTGGGTTTGAATTTCAGGTTTACAAATAATAAACTCTGCGAATGGTGGTTTTTTTTCAAAAATATTCTGAGTTGGTATTAAGTGAAATCAGAAACTATTCTGACACGACACTAAAAGTATGTTGTTCATTAAAAATTTAAAGAGTACACTGGAATTTAGGTCATGGTTATTTATACGAATAACATTGGGATTTTAATTAGACATGTAATACGAGTAGCTGTGCTGTAAAATTCTCAATTTGGAACTGAATTAAAATATTTTAAGAGATGGCTCATAAAAAAGAAATTTCAAAAGTATAACTTTAGCTTGACTAAAGGGAGCTTTCTAAAAAAAGAAAATCCTTTGACCCATATGCTCATTTTGACCACTCATGATTATCAAGATATTCTGCTTCCATTGATTTCTTTGCCTTCTCAGTTTCTGCTCATTTAAGCACTTTCTTCAGTTGGTGAGAAGAAAGAAATTAAAACTCTAGGCAACCTTGCTTATTACTTACAGATTTATAATAAAATCAAAACCAAAAATGAGTTCTTACTACTTTTAAGTTTCATTAATTAAGGAATCATTTTTCTTTAATACATAATAATATAATAAGAATAGACACAATAAGAAAAGACTTTAACGGTAATTTAGTATTATAGCACTTTCTTATATAGCTCCATTCCATGCATGGTATGATCACTGAAATAATAATTGTTTATAGTGGTAATAAGTACAATCTGAATTGAAGTCACCACATTCGGAAGCTCACACAAAAATGCAATTATTCTAAAAAAATCATCTTAGGGCTGTTCTTCATCCTTTTGTTGTTGTTGTTGTTTTCCTTTGTGTTTTAGACATTAATACAATAAAGACAGATCAAAAGCTCTGCAAACTTGGAAATGGCTAGAAAACATTAATTTCAGCAGTTAATAGGAATTCAGTATGACCCGTTACTAATGTTATTCATTAGCATATATTTTTGTTGTTAGGTTGACTTTTACATTTGGAAATGTATCTATGAGGCATTACATTGCAATGCATTCCCTGCAAAAACCTTCATAAATATTCCTTATAGCATCTTCGTTTGCATTTTCTTCTATTGTGCTGATCTATCCTTGTCCCCTATTCCCCATACACTTTAAATTTATTCATCCTTAATGTACTACAAAACCTATAAAATTCTGAAGTCTAAGTGTTGCTATAGGAGACTTCTTTTAGCATCTTTCTCATATTATATCCTATTTTACTTACTATTCCCAATAAGAGAAGTTTTAGCGGCTTTAGGTTTCCCGCACTTTCATCAAGAAGCTAAATTTAAATATTAAATTTAAATATTTACCATGTCATTAATATGTTTAGCACTGCTATGTGCTAAGTGGCTAATGTTGGTGTCTGTGACTTGCTAGGGATGTTGACTCCTTTTGATCTTCCAGACCACATCCAGCCTGAAGGCCTTTACTATGATTAATTTAGTGGCTCTGGCTGAGAAATTTGAATTAAATTAGTTAATGAAAAATTAAAATATAAAGGTTACTGAAAATACACTGCCTCACTTTCTACACCCGGTTGAAAGGAGTTGGGTGAAATTTCGATATTTCACAATAGCTACTGGTACACAATGTGTCTTATGTCTGCTCAAATAAGTTAGAGTTTATTTGTGATGTTGCAGTGGTTCTAGGGGTTTGTGATCATTGGCACTCTAACTTGTTCTATCAGGGGAGGGGACATAATATATACCTTTTCCCCTCCAAATTCTCAATAGCCTGAGGCCATTCTGTTTCCAAGTGTTAAACTTTGGGGGATTTGGGGCTTGCTTATTAGAAATTCCAGGTAAGCCTGAAGAACTGTATGCAATTGACCGATCTCTGTAACATTATAAGGATATAATGTGGAAAATGTTCTAATGTGGATCAGAACTTTTAGGTTTCAAAATAAAACATAATGAGGTGAACTGAAGTTTTAAGGTTTTTGTTTGTTTTCTAGTGATTACATCACATGTAAACATTAGGGGCATTTTTCCTCACATATCTTACATATTCCACTCCTCCCTTTCTGATGTGCTGAGAATGTAAACATCCTGACTCAGAGTACAGGTATCTGAACACCTAGGAAAGGAGAAAATCCTTTTGGTAGAAAAAAGGTGATTTTGCTATTAACTTTCTACTGTATCTTCTGCCCTATGATTATATTTTGGGGAATAACTTGGATGCTGTGCTTTAAAAAAGAAAACAAAATCCAAACCAAAAGCTAACATACCAGCACTTTTGAAATATCATTTCTGGAAGCCACTCTTTGCCTAATGCTGCATTTTGGGAGGTGATATTTTTAACAGTTCAACGGCAACAACAAGAAAAACACAACAAAAAAAATCCCACTTAGTGGGAGTACAATGTGAGGTTTGAGAAGGGGATTTCTGGAGATACTCTCACAAATTTTAATATATAAGCAAGATATCAATATCTTTCACTTTCAAATCTTTCAGATTTCAACAAGATACCAGAGGTTTGCATTTCCAACTAACTTTAGATTCCATTGCCTTCCTTTACATTTTTATTACAATAAAGACAACATAAAACAGCTATATATACTTGCCAAGAGAGATGTTATGCCATAAATTACCCATAAGTGTTTATATGAATATAGAAATTGTATCTATCATGTTGAATTAATCCAAAAGAAATAGCAATTTGCTAGCCTTTCCCACAAATCTAGCCCTCAATTATGTTTGTGAAAGGCACGCACTAATCATGTAAATTGCTCCACATAGATATTTTAAACTGTTTTCCTCAAAGGTGAGAGGAGTGTACTTAAGCATCTGCTGTCTTGACTGATACCTACGAGAATGCTGATAGTCTCAAGAGTAATTCATTACCCCAGCATTACTTTTCTAAGAAATCATCAAAAATACGCTTGAATGGAAATCGTTTCTTTTATTCTTAAAACCGCATGCTAAAAACTATGAGCTATGCAGCAGTTTCATGTGCAACCAGTTACCAGTAAACAGTCTTTAATTGTAAAAATATCACTTATACAGATAAAGGGGATTTGAGTTTTGTCCTTATCTGCTATTTAGCATTTGAGGGACAGTCAGCTCTCAAGTAAGCATCTGCACTGTAACAGCCATATTAACAGAAGAGTAAATAGCACTATAATTATTGTAGTTATAGTTATCTTTGTTTTAATCTTGTGCCAGCGGCTCTGGGCATAGAACTCAACAACAGAGTACATTTCCCTCCCTCTGGGGTATTTAAAGTAAGACTATTTTTTTTCAAAGTTTCATTTTGTTTTGTTTTCCAGAATATTTCAGGTTCTATAGACATTATGTATTTTTTCTTTTTAATAAATATAGACTTTAGGAGGATGTGTATTTTGCATTAATTTTACTTATAGCGGTAGAAAAAGTCACATACTTTACCATTACCTCACCGTTTATTAAGTTGATCAGATAGCACAGCCATATCCTCACTCTAATCCCATTACTGAATAACAAACAAAACAAAACAAACAGAAAATAAACAAAACACTAGACAGAAATATATGTTTTACTCAATTGAATTTATGCCAAGTATTAACAAAATACTAAAGCCTCTTTATCCTGAGCCATGTTTGTTAGTTCAAACAATACAGCTTTTTAAGCATGGTAATTTCCCATGTAAGAAAAAAATCTGAGTGCATGTGATTTGCACTATCTTTAGAGAAAAGCATTTTGCTTAGACTAGTGCTTTATGAATATAATCATTATGTATCTTAGTGGTTTATCATACTACTTAAACCTTTCTAAGGGTCAATTTGATTCAACAAAATATTTTTGGAGAACTTAACTATCTTCAAAGGATCTAAATAATCCATAGACATAGGAGTTGTGACATATGCTCATATTAAGATCTTGAGCCACTGCCTAGGCAAATCATAACAGTAAAAATATCCCTTGAAAAAACACTTAAATTATCCATAAGATATAGGTACTGTCTGTTGTTCTTTAAAATCATGTTTAAATTATCAGATACAGTACACTACACAGAGATCAGCAAACTATAGCTCATGAGGCAAATCCCATCTGTCCTCTGTCTGTTTTTATAAATAAAGTTTTATTGAAACATGGCCAGGCTATTTCTTCACTCATCTGTGACTAGAGTAGTTGAAGCACAGACCATCAGGCTGCAAAGCCTATAATATTTATGACTTGGCCCTTTACAGAAAGATTGCCAACCCTTGAACTAGATTATAAGGATCAAATGAAAATTCTATATATGACTTTCTAGTTTCCCAAAGCATTCTGTATTCTGCTTTTAAATTTATACTGATGAATGGAAGTTGCTGACAATTTCCAAAATATTCTAGCTTGCCAGAAAGGCTTACTTCATTGGGTTTTAATGTTAGGTCTCCCTAAAGTGAGTACATATGAATGGAGATATATTTGTTGTTTGAGGTGTATAAAGCTAATATTTGTGAAAGCACTTATGGCAAAATCTAGCACATAGTAGGTATTAAATAAACACTACCTACATTTGAACCTAAATCTTGTTTGGTTACATCCACCTACATTTGGTTCCTTGGAAAGCTTTCTACACACTTTGCTATTACTTGTAATCACTGTCCTGCAATGTACAGGATGAATTGGGTGTGAGTTGCATGGTTTTTAAGAATCAAGTCTCAAGTCCCATTATGAGCTCCAATGGTGATGGAGTGGTATTCACTCCAAGAATTCAGATTCTGTAGAGTGAAAAGTACTCACAGTTATAAACCAGGGGTTTGATGCTTATAAGATGACAGATTAACTTAAGAGTCCTTAATATTTACTAATTATAGCTATAGCTAACAATTGTAGAGACTTTTCTCTGAGATAGAAAACACACTGGCACATAATAAATGCTACAAAACTTTTAGTTATTATTGTTGTTATGGTTATGATTATTATCCCTAGCTGAGAGCTCTTTGTACTTTATCAAGTCTTGATGTTTATTCTATCTCTTTTAGTTTTCCCATGCTTCATCAATTATACTATCTCATTCTTCTCTCTCTCTCTCTCTTAATCCTACTATGTAATTCCTGAATAAAACACAGCAGGAGAAATTGATTTACTGTGAAATTAAGGAAGCATAGATTTCAGGGCTCCACTTAAATGGACCCTTTCCAAAACCCTGAAAGGACCTTAGCAATGAATTGGCTGTGTTTATTTGCAAGCTCTTCAAAATACAGTATTTTAACTGAAGTCAGTTAAGAATACTGTCTCCTTCTACTCCAAGTTCCTTTTATTTTCTGTTGTCAGAGAGGCCTTGGGATTTTTTTTCTTTGATTTTTTCTAATAAATTTATTTATTGTATTTATTTATTTTTGTCTGCATTGGATCTTCGTTGCTGCGCACGGGCCTTCTTTATTTGCGGTGAGCGAGGGCTACCCTTTGTTGCGGTGTGCGTGCTTCTCCTTGCGGTGGCTTCTCTTGTTGCGGAGCATGGGGTCTAGGCGCATGGGCTTCTGTAGTTGTGGCACGTGGGCTCAGTAGTTGTGGCTTGTGGGCTCTAGAGCACAGGCTCAATAGTTGTGGTGCACGGACTTAGTTGCTCCACAGCATGTGGGATCTTCCCAGACCAGGGATTGAACTGGTATACCCTGCATTGACAGGTGGATTCTTAACCACTGCACCACCAGGGAAGTCCCTTTTCTTTGATTAATGTAAACAATGCTGAGTTGGAGATACATTTAATTTAAATTTAATGGGCTGTATTTATGCGGTCCATGTATGTATTGTTAGCTAGCCATCCTGGTATAGGAGTGGCTCCTAAGAACACTTATACCATGCACTGTGCCATTGCACCTATGTTAGTACTCAAAAGTTTATGACCTGAGGTGTGATTGCAATAGTAGCCAGAAGTATATGGCTGGTAGAGAAAAAACAAGGTTGGAAATGTCCAGAGGGAGAAGCTCTTGAAGTTTCTCCTATCATCAGACATGTAAAATAGTAAGTGAACAATTCAGTTCCATTATATGTCAAATTAATACAGATGCAGTTTTTTTTTTGATAGAGGTTTTCCTGATTTGATAACATTTTTTAAAGTGTACATCTCATCAACGGTTGAGTTACTAAGCTTAGAGAAACTTACCATGTTTTGTTATCACTAACAAAAACAAATTTTGATCAAACCCCAAAGAGAAAAATCTACATTATCTTTACATTATATCTTTATATTTTAAATGTAAAAAACAATACTGCAAAATCATTTGAAGAAGTGATCAATGTTCAGCCAAAGAGCTGGGAAAAAGAGGTGTCCGTTAGTTAAAAAATAATGTTATTTTTCTATATTTTATCTTTTCCATGGTATTTGCTATCTTGTTTGTGTATTTTCATTTTTCTCAAGGGCTAAGATACCTGGTCTTGTTGAAATCCCCCTCCAGCACCAATGCGTTTTATTGAAGATTGAGATTGGTAACCAAAACTGGAGAACAAGTCCTTGAAGAGGTTGTAAAACAAGAGTCTCTGTCTTTGATTTTTTAACTTGGTTACAACAGTCAGCATATTTATGCACGAAGTCCAACTGAAACTGAAACCAAATAATTACATTTGTTCTCCGGAATTCACCTTAGTGTACTCTATTCCCAACCACTGTTTTAAACTGCAATACCTAATTTCAGTGGGTAAATACTCTCTCTAGGAGCACTGATTGTAAACATTTTGAAACTATTTGTGTTCAAAACCTCAGTGTCCTATAAACATTTTCCTAAAAGCAATTAGACCAGGCTTGTGTCTGTCATGTCATAAGAGATGTAAGGGTATATAATCACTGGCTGGCAAATTTCATGGTCTAAAGTCCCTTGCCTTCACCTTTTCTCTTTCTTCTCATTTAGAAGTTGACCTAAAAAGGTATGGATCATTCTTAAATGTGATTTCAGCTCAGCTACCAGCATAAACTTGGGACTTGGGAAATTATTATTGTTAGTTCTGATAATAAAATATTCAAGAATGCTGACAGACTGCTAGGTGCAAATCCATATTAAATCTGTCTTTACTGAGTTTGTTTTAAGAAGATGCAGTACTGCATATGAAAGGTATGATTGTGGAATCCAAATAATCCAACTTATGTCAAAACTAAACAAATCATCTACCATGGTTTCAAGAAAATAATAATAATAATGGCCTGTCTAGAGAACATTATCTATAGCAACTGATGAATAAAATTCTTCTACGAATACATTAGCATGCAAGGATAAATCCAGCAAGGTGTAGATCCTGCTTACTCTCAGTCCCCAGGTTTATAAAACTTCTTTGATAACCTAATATACCAATTTGAGATATACATTTACTGACTAAGGAATCTCAGGCTTCAGAAATGCTGGGCTGCCAACTTTCCAATCCTTCTTACTCTTGCATTAATTAATGCAAACTGATAGGATGAGTTAAACAGGACTCCACTGGCAGTTGCATAAAGTACAGTATACTTGCTATCTATTCTATAATGGAAAAGCTGAATGTAGAAACTCAGAAAGAGGGATGTTATAAATATCTCCTTCACCATTCCTCGCAAATAAAGTCATAGTGACAGAAAAGAGAGTAAACTTCCATTAGAGAAATCATCTTCCTATTAAAAATGTGATGACTAGAAATGTGATGTCCATTTTGGACTCTCCTTCTCAAAATTACCCTAAGAGACTTCAGCAGGATCCAGACAGAATAATGAGAATTATTAGGCAGGGGAAAATCTGACATTCTTCTGCTGTAGTAGACTTGTATGTAATTACATCCAACACCCATATCTACTGACAGTTGCATTTTACTTCAGCTGAAAGGATGGAAATTGAAGTGGGAACTTTAGTTAATACAACCTCAAGATGTTTTTGCTTGGTAAGATTGAAAACTAATTTAACTATATGCAAAACACGTGACAGTTGTAATACTTGGTGGTTGTTTTTAGGGTTGCATTCTTGATACTTTGAGAATGAGTCTTGTCAAAGTAGAAACACAATCAAATTTGAAGAATACACAGCAAAGTAGTTAAATCTGCATTTTCTCTGATACTGTTCCTTTTACTCAGTAGTTCTTGGTTTCTCTATGACTAATTCCCATGTTATAAGGATCCTTTTGATGTCTCTGGTCTTCTTGATGTTGAAGGTCCTGGCTCATTGTGTCTGAAAATTTGCAGATTGATATTATTTTTTTCATTACCCTTGACATCCTTGAGTCCGGAACATCAAGCTCTTAGCCCCTGATAGAAGCAGAGCCTTCCTTCCCACATCATAGCATCAGGATGGCTCCAATCTTACAGAGAAATCCCAGGGAACAAGTCCCTCAGTGGTCTTATGTGGAACCAGTAACATAATTGAAAATCCGGATTTGGCAGTATTTTTCCAGTAGGCATTTAATTTCATTCAGTTCTAATCAACTGATTGCTTTGTAAATTCCAGCTCTGTGACAGGCATTGTGTTAAGAGAATAAAACACAATCCTGCCTTCAAGCAGATCATATCCTTTTGTATAAAACAGACAAATTCACCAACAGTGGAATTCATGCTAGAGTGGAAATTTGCTCCAGGTGTTCTGAGAGCAACCAGTTATGGGATACCTCACTCAGCCCTGGTCAATCAAAGACAGCTTCCTTGAGTAGGTAATAGACGGACTTAGTCTTGAAAGATGAGTAGGTATTAGGGAATGAGGGATGGGAGAGAAGTCCAGGCAGAGGGAATAACATGTACAAATGTCAGCCATCTGGAGGAATCATGATTTGGGGGGAGAAGTGCAAATAGTTTAACGTGGCACGTGTAGATGGTAAATAGAGAACATTTTATAAAGAGATCCAGTACTGATTTGGAGACTGGAATTTATGCCGAGAAAATGAGGAGCCATAGATGGACTTTAGGAAGAAAAAATAAGGGTCACAATAAGATTTATATCTTAAATACATCACTTTGGATAGTTATGAAAAATGGATAAAGGGAATTTGAAGTGAGGTAGTTAAGGTAAAGGAGACAAAGGAGTTAAGTGACAACACCATTTGTTGCAAATGCTGAACTGTAGATGTCACATGATCCTTTTAAAAGTTTTGGTTGAAGATGACGGCCCTGGGTTGCAATTCTGGATGTGCCACTCATTAACTATATAGTTTTAGATAAATATTCAATGTATTTAACCTCTTTAGGTCTCAGCTCCTGCTTTCTTAAAATTTTTGAGGGATTAAGTACAACAGTATACGTAATGTTCTTGGCATAGTTCCTGGATTATATTAAGCAATGAGTAAATGTAAGAAACCCACTTAAATGCTTATTTCTGTAACAGGGAAGAGCCAAATCTGACTACATGTTGCATCTGTTTCTTTTACTTTAACCTTTGCTTTCTGCTGCTTTTGTTCACTAAAAAGATACTGTCTATACATAATGGCCTGCCTCCGGTAACACTGCCCCTCTGTCTGAATGTTAAACGAAAGTGCCTTTGTTCAGGCAAACATCTGGACCCTGTACACCTGTGGATGGCTACAAGAAAGAAGAAATTAACATATCTCCTCCCTGAGGCTAGCCATTCCAGGGGATATTTGCAAAATTTATGGCCTTTTTACTTTACTTCCTCATTTCCTCCCCCTCTCTGTGCTATAAAAGAAACTGGCATCCAAACCCCGGTAAGATGTTATTTTGAGACTTTAGTCTGCCACCTTCTCGGTCTGCCCGCTTTCCGTAGTATTCTTTGCCTCAACGCCTCGTCTCTGATTTACTGGCCTGTCGTGCTGCGAGCAGAGCGAGCTTGGGCTAGGTAACATTTCCAATGACAATGACAGTAACAATAATGGTTAAAAAAACCCCACTTATGAGTAATTTTTCAAATATCACTGTAAAATGTCAACTAAATTTGAGTAATGTTTTTGAAGAGAATGTCACAAAGATGCTCCCTTAGGCAAAAACGCAAGCAAAACAAAATTATCAAGAATCTCCCATATGCAACAACAATCATAACCATAACAACTACCACAGCACCAACTAAAATCAACCACAACTTGAATGAATTTGATTCTTTCTTTGTCGTGACACAGAACAGAACCAGGATTTACTAAGCAACGACTATATGACAGGCAGTTTGCTGAACTGTTTACGTATGTAACATCATCACAAATAGCTAATCTTGTGTCATTCTACCTTGCAAATTTGGCTAAAAATACAGATTCAAAAGTAGGAGGAAGCAAAATGATACTTTGCTTATTAGGTGAAGAAGAGAAAAAAGAACTGAGAGAGAGAGAGGGAGATGAGAGACAGAGAGAAGGAGGGGTAGGGAGAGTATGAATAGACAAATAAGGGTCAGGGGGAAGAGATCCACATTCCTTAATCATTTACTAAGCGTGATGTACTATTTTGGGCATAATGAATCATTTTAGCAGCACTGTAAAATATAGAGGTTTGTTACTATTTTATTGATTGGGAAACAGAAACTGCAGAAGATTATGTTAATTGTGAATAGGGAAATTCACACAACTGTGAGGCAGTTGTGGTCAAAAACAAACACACAAAAAATGATAAAAATAAACAAACTAAACAATGTCTCCAGAGTAGATCTTCTAATGGCTGAATCCGAATTGTCGGAGATTCTTCTGAGTGGTCTGACTTAACCAGCTTTGTGGGCAAATAGTGCTGTAGAGGCAAATATCCTATTCGGTAAATGGGCTCTGCTAGCATGCTTAGTGAAATCTCCACTAACCTGAAGTAAATGCCCTGGTTAATAATCAAAAATAATTTAAGCAATGGGAGCTATTTGATCAATTGTTGCTGTGTATACCACAGTACTATCTTACTTAAAATGATTGCTTAGGTATATTAGGTCAGGTAGAGAGGATAGTTGATTCACATAGAGTAAAATATTACTCAACAGAAAACCCTTCAGTGAGGAATCACTGAAGACTATGGTAAATGAATATAAAATTTAAAAATCTGTACATTAAGACAAAAGAAAAAAATATTGCCAGAGGCAATTTGCAAAGAAATTACATCTGGGTGCAGTAAAAGGAATCCTAAGAGGAAAAGGTTCATTCACTGAGTGAGCTCTTTAGGGGAGCTATTATTTGATTAAGCAAGCTATTTATTTAAATAGAGTATGCTCTAGGACTAGTTTAATCCAGGCCCTGAAGGCTATTTTAATGGGTCTGAGGATTGCTTTGGCAAAACATATCTGATTTTTTAGATCACTGCAAATTTAATCACAGAGATAAAACCCTTTACTGTAAACCATGTTAAGCTTCTGGTCAACTTTAGGCAGCATGTAGAAGAGAGATTAAGAACCATAAAGTCTAATCTGGTCCTAGGTAGCCTTTCTTTGTTTCTCCTTCCAGAAGATTTTAAGAGAGACTAATTTATTGAAGAATGCAAGGATTTCAGAAGCAATGGAAAAGTAATATTGGATTTAAATGAGATCTGTTGAGAAAGACACATCAATAGGTAAAGATATATAAAATCAGGGATCTCCTTTAGATCTAGATGGTACCTTTGATATAAACCTAGTTAGTTGGGTCAAAGATAGAGACTACCATTTGGTAAAATCAGTTGTGACAGACATAAAGTTTTTAGAAACTGTGTTTTCATCACAAGAGCTTAGAAGGAATTTTTAGGGCTGAAAGAACAATGAAAGAATACACAAAGAAGACCTAATACACACAGTATTTGAAAATGATCAAAAATGATAATATATGGGACCTATATTCAGCTCATGTGCCTTATTATAGCTATTTTAGTTGTTTATGATCTGTGTTCTTTTTAATTAGTGTCTATCCTATGTCAGTTGTTAACAATTCTGCATGTCTGGCAATGAGAGATACCTTTTGTTTTCAAAACTGACAACTTGAACATTTGTTTAATGGAAAAAATACACTGAACGATCAACATTATATATTTTTTACAAATCAAACAATCAATAAGTATAGTTGATTTCCAATGTTGTGTTAGTTTCAGGTGTACAGCAAAGTGATTCAGTTATTTCAGATTCTTTTCCATTATAGATTATTGCAAGATATTGAATATAGTTCTCTGTGCCATATAGTATATCCTTGTTGGTCCTTGTTGTTTATTTTATATATATTAGTTTGTATCTCTTAATCGCAAACTCCTAATTTATCACTTCCCCCCCCAGCTTTCCCCTTTGGTAACCATAAGTTTGTTTTCTAAGAGACATTTCAGGAGGGATATTGGATTGGGTAAGAGAAGGAAGTGGGAAAAATCAAGTTGGGTATATATACTTTCCTGTTGTTTGACTATTTGTAACAAGAATATGCATTCATGTATTGTTAGAGCAAATTTAAAAATTAAAAATATAACATAATAAAATCTATGAGCAATAAGAAATATGCAGAATTATAAATTACAGAGGTTAACTCCCAGAGTTATTTTCTGCAGGAAACTGATGGACAAATCTTTAAATATTTATCATGTGACTCTGCTTATTGATCAGTGACTTTAATTCGTGTCCTCTGTGGACCAGTTAAAATAAACACAGCTTCTTCTCCAAAGGGAAACTCATAATTCATTCTATATTAGTGTGAGGAAACACTGACCTTCCTTGGAAAGGGTTACTAAATGCTGATTCTCCTTCCATATACTGTGGTGAGAACTAAGGTATAGCTACTTGTTGAGATTATTTAATATAACTCTGACTGAAGAATGAGGCATCAACAATTTGACTTTTCAAAACGTGTACAAATAAGATTTAAGAAATTGAGCATGTGATCAAAACTTCCTGAAAACCCACATCAGAGGCACGTGACACCCCATGCTCCTTAAGAATAGGACCAAAGAACAGATAAGCCAATTTTAGCAAAGTTTTTACCCCAATTGAGGTAATCTTCAGATAACACAACAGGAATTATTGTTTCCTTAGAAATTGGTAGGATGATACTTTCCAAGGACTTGGGCTATTTTATAATACTATACACAGGTAACAGACACAAACATGAAATGTTATATTTATTCAAATATAACAAAATAGGCAGTTTGAAATAGATGAAAAATTATGTATCATAGAAACATTGATCAAAGGAAAACGAGTGACTAGATTAATATCAGATAGAGTCAGCTTCAGGTGAAAGAAAACTATCAGAGAAAGAGAGGGGCATTTTATAATATAATAGGGTAATTCCACCAAGAAGACATAGCAGAACTGCAAAATATGTGAAGCCACAATTGATAGAACTGAAAGGAGAAATAGACAAATATACAGTTAAATCTGGAAAGTTCAACATTCCTCTAAACAATTGATAGAATAACTAGCCAAATCAGCAAGGATATAGAGGAACTTAAAAACACCATCCACCAATAGGACAATCAAGAATTATAGAACATTCCATCCAACAAGAGCAGAATATATTATCAATTGCCCCTGGAAGACATAGGAAAATAGACTTTATATTGTGCCATAAAACAAACCTGAACATTTAAAAATTATTTCTATCATACAGACTGTGCTCTCAAACAATAATGGTATCTAATTTAAAAACAATAACAGAAAAATTAAAGAAAATATCCAAACACTTGGAAACAAAACTGCACACTACTAAATAATACATGGGTCAAAGAGGAAGACTCAAAGGGAAATTTTTAAAAATACATTGAACTCTAGAAAGTGAAAATGCATCACATAATAATTGTGGGATAGCTAAATCAGTGCCAAGAGGTAAATTGATAGAATTAATGCACGTACTAGAAAAATGAAAAAATATCAGATTAATAATCTAAACTCTTACCTCAAGAACTTAGAAAAAGGGAAAAATAAACCCAAACCAAGCAGAATAAAGAAAATAATAAAGAACAGAAATAATTGAAATTGAAAACAAAAAAATACAGAAAATTAAGAAAACAAAAAGCTGGTTTATTAAACGATTAATAAAATGGAAAAGTAAGACTACAGTAAGACTGACAATGAAAAAGAAAAATAAGATAAAAATTATGAATAAGTAAGACTGACAATGAAAAAGAAAATAAGGTAAAAATTATGAATATCAGGAATTAAAAAAAAATATCGATAGAGATTCTGCAGACCACAAATGAATAATAAGGGAGTATTTGGAACAATTCCAAATGTACAAATTTGACAACACAGATGAAATGAAACAATTCTTTATAAAGAACAAGATACCACACTCACGCAATATTACATAAATCATTTGAATAGTCTTTGTAACTATTAAGGAAGATGAATCATAATTTGAACACCCCCCAAAATAAAAACCTCCACAACTTCCTACCTCACATCATCTCAGCCCACCTTTTACATCATCTCTTGCTTTACGTAGCAAGCAGCTTGTCATAGTTGTCACTGACAGCACCTTGACTCACTGCTTCATACATCTTTCCCTAAATTCCCTGGACTTCTGCCATAAACTGTGCAGGATTCAATCATGTGTGTCTTGGAAGTGTTAGGAAACACTCACATAGCAATCGTTGAACAATTGATGACAGGGACCAAAGGGTGTTCTCTCTCCTCTTCTCTGCCTCTATAGATCATTGTTATGCATGTTCTAGACAGTTTCTCAAAAGATCCAGCAAGACTGAGTCTCAATTGCCTACTATTTGACTAAATAGTAAATAGATAGAACAATAATGTCAAGTTCAGGTTCTTAAGAGTAAGGAAGAAGGTGCAATTGAATTTCTTCAGTAAATTTGGGAAAGATGCAGAAAAGGAGAAATTAAATAGTTTACATAGGAAAATATATTTGATAATATATGAATGTAAAAAATAATTGTATGTCATTATAATACTAAAACACATAGATAGCATATGGATTTCAACATACAGTATAGCTGTTTTACTAGACTTCCCAGGGCACAATTGGAACATTGAAAATTCTACACTGAGGAATTGAGAACCTCTATATTGATAAGAATACTTATAAATATTTAAACAATAATTGCTTAAAACATTTATTTTTTTATCCCAAACATTTTTGGGGCAAATTTTTATGTTTTTTCTCAAAAATACAATTATTGTTAGATCAAATAGTTTTCCCCCACTATTCAAAAGTAGAGTGTTCCTTTGAAACCCTTCCTAAGCCGAAATGGTGTAAAGGGAGAAAGCAATTACCTAGGATACATCTTGCTAAGGGATGCACAAATAAATCTAGATAAAGTACAGCTGCTCACAGACACAGTTCAAAGCTATGGTGACTTGATGCCGAGATGCTGCGTGTAGTTCCTGGGGAAGGAGCCTGGCGGCATCATTCTCACTGCTTGGGGTGCACACTGCCTTTATAATGGCTCACTGCAAAACAAACACTGAATGCTATTTTAGTTCTAATGTAGGTCTTTTGCAAAAGTGAAGTGCCGTGAGGTGAACTTTCGAAAAGCAGGGAATACCTGTAATTATTTCAGTAATTGCAATTTGAGAACCTGTCAAAACTTTAAGTTGTTCTATGAGAGTAGAGTGAGTCAAAAATTGTAATTTGTAAAATCCCTTGCTTGAGACACAGTGCTGCTTTTTAAAAAGATAATTGTAGAAAGTCGAATAACATTTCTAAGATGCTTTCCACCCCCTCCCCCAACAATTGTCCCTTCAGAAAGGTTTTATTACAGACGAAAATACTAGGGAAATGGGCTGTCATAAATTCAGTGAAATAATACCTAATTTTCAAGTATTGTCTCTGTATGTGTACTTATATTGTTAACTCTCCAAAGTACAAAAATATTTTCTAATCTACTCTATGTGGCAGAAATATAAATGCCTTCCCTTTTTTATGATTTAAAGTAAGGTTTAAAAATAAAATTGCCTAGGACATTAGAAATAATTGTATGGGTACGAATTTTTTCCCTAAGTTATTATACTAAGGCATATTGGATAGGAAAACTGATTTTTATGTGAATAGAAATGAGAGGGAGTAACAATTTTAGAAACAATGTTTAAATGGAAAAAAAAAGGCAAAAGGTGATACCAGGTATTTCTGTATTCCTGTTACCTACTTCTCTCTCAATTCCTTCTTTTTGTACTGTAAATCAAAAGGGTTCTATAGGAGGATTATGTCAACAGTTATGGGTCAGAGGACCTGAGGTCCAATTCTTGCTCTACTCTCAAGGGTTCTGAGATCCTTGGTCCATCACTAAACCCCACACAGTGTCAGTTTTCTCCTTTGTGCAGTGAGCATGGGTGCTGTACTAGCTGACTCTATATTTCTGTTCTCTATGAATATTATACAATTTATACATTTTTGTGCACACTGAGGAAATATAACTTTTGCCTTTTTTTTCCTTTTAAACATTGTTTCTAAAATTGTTACTGCCTCTCATTTCTATTCACATAAAAATCAGTTTTCCTATCCAATATGCCTTAGTATAATAACTTAGGGAAAAAATTCGTACCCATACAATTATTTCTAATGTCTTAGGCAATTTTATTTTTAAACCTTATTTTAAATGATAAAAAAGGGAAGGCATTTATATTTCTGCCATATAGAGTAGATTAGAAAATATTTTTGTACTTTGGAGAGTTAACAATATAAGTACACATACAGAGACAATGCTTTTCATCCCAATTCATTAGGTTGTAAATTAATCTCTCAGAGGAGAAAACAGTTACACAACAAAATATTTACAAATATCTGGTATTCAAGTCACTATACCTAGACACTGTATCTTTCTTTAAATTTATTAATTAATTTATTTTTGGTTGTGTTGGGTCTTCGTTTCTGTGCGAGGGCTTTCTCTAGTTGCGGCAAGCGGGGGCCACTCTTCATCGCGGTGTGCGGGCCTCTCACTATCGCGGCCTCTCTTGTTGCGGAGCACAGGTTCCAGACGCGCAGCTCAGTAGTTGTGGCTCATGGGACTAGTTGCTCTGCGGCATGTGGGATCTTCCCAGACCAGGGCACGAACCCGTGTCCCCTGCATTGGCAGGCAGATTCTCAACCACTGCGTCACCAGGGAAGACACTGTATCTTTCTTTTTGAAAGTTGTCAATCACTATTTTACTGAGTCATCTTGAAGAGCATATTCTTGAAAACGTAGACTTTGAAAATGTAGGTCTTAAGTAGCTCCTCATTCCTAATGTAATATTTATTGGCTTAGATATGAGGCATCACAAGAGACACTTTTACAGTAGAGTTGTGGATGTGTGAGATACCTAAGGCAAGTATAGGGACCATAGAGCAGGAACTGGTGAAGGCCGGAACAGGGAAAATTCATTACTGGATCCTAGCAGATATTGGGCCCTGGTAGGGCTGAGCCTGTAGGAATAGAGTTCTGACCAGGGACTCAGAACTTTGCAATGTAATCAGCTGAGTTAACTCAATCTTTGTTTCCCGTCTCTTCTATTCTCGTTCCTTTTAATCAAAGCATGGATCATTTTTTTTTGTTTGTTTAGCCTATTAAGGCAGTTGTTAATTTCATTCCATTAAATGTAGAGGCTCTGAAATAACCATGATTTTTTTCAAACTCAGATTCAAGGAATTTGCTTGCAGCACTCATTTTTTAACTTAAGCCTCATAGCTGTCAATAGTAGCACACATAAGATCCAATCTTTTAAGATGTGAAAAACTTTGTGCCCCAGAATCCTGTAATTGCCCTGTGTTAAAGGATTCAGGTTGCCTCATCTAATTTCCATAAAATATAGGGATTAACATGATTTCGTATTTTTCTATTGGTCAACTTCAAAGATTTATGCACAAGAGTATACATCATAAGAGGCTCAAGAACCCAATCCTTTAACTTGGAGAGAACAAAGGACAACTCTTTTGTATTTTCAGTCATTTTTGTTTGGCTTATCACATCATTATAACTATGTAGATAGTACAATATATTCTCAGAATATATTGCAGTCATGAACATTTTTGACACTTGACTGCATATCCATATACATAGGTGCCTTTCAAACACTCAAAAGAATTTTATTTAAGTTTTACTGCATAGAAATTAATTATATTAAGAAATTAATCATATTAAGAATTAGAAACTTTATTTTTAGATTGAAGTCCATGAATTCATCAGCTCTCATTGTGTATAAATTCTATCAAAACATCTTTTACGTATCAGATATAGAAGTTACCTTTGACTATTTCCCAGATGCTCATTAGCAACAAGTTTCTTTCATCTTTTAAATAAACAGTTAATTACAAATAATAATAGAAAATTTACCCACCATCAAACTTACCAAACAAAGCACTAATGATACTTAAAAACCACAATGTGTATTTTTCTCATCACGTTTTCCTTTATACTCTTCAGGGGGACCACCACCCTTAAATCTGTGTTTATCATTCTACAAATTTTACCAAACTCTTCATTAAAGAATCCAAAAAAAATGAGAATGTGAAAAAAAAATAATCAAAATCATTAGTTACCAAGGAAATGCCAAGTAAAACCGCAGTAGATACTACTACATATTTTTTTTAAAATAGCTAAAAAACATAGGAAACATCAAGTGCTGGCAAGGATGTGGGGCAATGGGACCTCTTTTTTTTTTTTTTTCCCCTTGCTGCTTTTAATATTTTTTCTTTGTGTTTAATTTTTGATAGTTTTATTAATGTGTATCTTGGTGTGTATCTCCTTGTATTTATCCTGTATGGGACTCTCTGTGCTTCCTGGACTTGATTAACTATTTCCTTTCCCATATTAGGGAAATTTTCAACTATAATCTCTTCAAATATTTTCTCAGTCAATGGGACCTCTTATACAATGCTGAAGGGAAGGTAAAATGGTACAACCATACTGCAAAACATTTGGCAGTCTCTCCAAATGTAGACATACCCAATCGTATGACTGAGACAACCGACTCCTAGCTATTTAGCCAAGAGAAACAAAATCATCTATCCATACAAAACAAAGACTATACAAAAATATTTATAACAACTTTATTTGCAATAGCTCAAAACTAGAAATGATCCAACTGTCCACAAATTATCATGTATATTCTATCCAATTGTCCACAAATTATAGTATATTCTTACAGTGGAATACTTTCAGCAATTAAAAAAAAGTTGATATACAACAACATAGATGATGAGTCTCAAAATTATGTTGAGAGAAAAAAGCGAACTGAAGACAAGTACATACGCCATGAACCACTAATATAAACTTAGAGAAAATGCAAACTAGTTTAGAATGACCAAAAGCAGATTAGTCATAAACTGCAGACAGAGCTGAAGGAAGGAATGGGATTAGAAAAGGGAACAAAGAACTTTTTTGGGATGATGAAAATGTTTGCTATTTTGATTATGGTGATGATTTTACAAGCCAAAACATATTCCAAAACTGATCAAATTGTACAATTTAAATATCTTCTGTACTTCAATTATATTTCAAAAAGTCATTAAAATAGATAATAGTCTGATACCCACAGGGATGACATTGGAGTATTTTCAGATCAGTGGATTGTGAAGAGGAAAACTGTTCCTTTTATTGTACCATATTCATACTTTTCACCTACAACTAAAATATATCATTCCTATAACCCTGAATTGTATTTGTGAGTTTTCATATATCTTCTCCATATTTTCTTCAGATACCTCGTTGATGGCAGATAACTTAATAATATATTACTTATTTACCCAGTGATTATTTATTAAGCACCTATTTATAGCAGAAAGTGTCCTAAGCACTAGGATACAGCAGAAAATAAAGTTTCATTCTGGTAAAAAGAGATGCAAAATTAATAAGTGTATTTGAAACTAAAATATGTGAAGTGGAATAATATTCCTAGTTCTTGAAAGAATGAATGAGTGAGTGAGTAAATGAATAAATGTAAATTTGTCTTGCAAATCCGAATATACTTTATATTTAACTATGCTGTAGAATTGCTTCCAACTTAAAGAGGAAACCTAACAGTAGTTAAAGAAAGTTTACTTTTATCATAAAAGGTGAACTTTAGAGTGAGGCAATTACTGTCCTTGTTACAACCACTCAATGTTCCATCTGTTACCCAGACTCCCTCTGTCTTTCACCTTTCCTAGCCTTACTGTTATTTTGTTTGTTCCCATCCTTATTGCCTCTTTATTACAACATGGTTGCTGTTTTATCAGGCATTTAGAGTGGGCTTAAAATTATCAATAGTAATTCTCCTCTCTCTTCCTCAACTCCAAAACCACTGGATACAGAGGTACAGAAATCAGACAGAGTTAAATATGTCATCTTTGTTTCTGATAGTCCTCACTTGGTGACATGTCTCAACACTGAAGTCAAATGAATTCTCTAAAACACACTTGTTCAGTTGGACACACAAACACATGCCATGACCAGCACAGCTAGACTTTTGAAAGCCTCCGTTTCAAGGACTGATTTTACTAGTACATTTACCATCTGAATGACCAGAGAAAAACCTTTGTCCTGAGGACAAATGCTCCAAGGACTAGGCTACACATGCTGTTTCTTTCCTCAATCTTTCTTCCTCTCTGGGAAAGGAGTACAAGAAGCAGGAAGCTGATGGAAGCTGTCTCCACATTGATTATAAACCAAGATAATTTTCTATGGAGTGTTGAAAAACAAGTGGAGCCTGGGTACCGACTTTTATTTGGGAGATGGCCTTTTTCAGTCTTTAACAGCTTTAGCAAAAAGTATAAATTTAATGTGGAAACAACTCAAGAAGTAGCTGAACTTAGGTAATAAATAGAAGTCTACAATTAAAATAACAGTGAATCTGAAGTGACTTAAAAAATGCTTTGTGACCTTGGGCAAATTGCAAGTCTCTCTATAACAGTCTCTGAATTGTCGGTATGTTCAAAGCAGGAACCACATATGAGTTCATTATCTATCATCTATCTATCTATCTATCTATCTATCTATCTATCTATCTATCTATCTATCTATCTATCTATCTAAAGTACCAGATCCTAAGTATACGTGTATATACCCTAAGTGTATATGCATATACACTTGCTTTGTGACAAGCAGCCTTTGTTTTGTTCTGTGACAAAAGGCTAAACCTCAAAACCAAACCAACTGCCTTGAAAATATTGACTCAGAGTCAAAGTGATAACAAAAGAAAAAATACAAATTATCTCAAGCACTGGACAAAAATATAAATATTCAAAGGCAGGTGAATGATGCTATTTTTTGACAACCTAAATAAAGGCTGGTAGGTATCTCACAAAATAAATCATTTTACATTCATTTTTATCTGTCATTTAAAAAAAGAAATTCACTGACTTAGAGAATGTGGAATTACTAAACAAATTTTTAAAGAAGAACATTATTTCTTGTTAAAATTGCAATATCCTGCCAATAATTTAGCTTGTAATAGTTAAAAAGGAAAGAAAATTAGTTCATCTCTTGTTTTATACCCACTCTGTCCTCTTCTCTCCTTTATACTTAGGATCTGCTATTTGATCTTTATTACTGTACGTCTAAAACACAAAAACACATCCAAAAAATTAATGCCAATAAACTGGTACGTAATGATGGATTTGAAGTTTTCCAAAAAGTTATGTATAATGAGTGAGGGTGTGCTTGAAAACACCTATAAATTAGTCTGTACCCTCCAAGAAGCTGACTCCAAGATGAGGTTAGATACATAAGAGGTTTATGAAGGGAAAGATGAGGACGGCTCCAGAGAAGGGTGGGAGAACCTTCTGACCATGATGATGGTCTGCCTCTTATGAAGAAAGGGAAAAAGGAAGAAAGGGACGTCTTCAAATGCCGTGCAATTCGAAAAAAGTTTTGGCAAGGCTGTCAGTGTTCTTGATCCTAAGATGTTGGTCAGAAAAATCTGGTGGCTCTCAGAAAGAGCCTTCATTCATATCCCTACTGTGCTTGGTTGATAGTTTGAAGCAGCTAAGGGAAATTGTGGTTTTGGTGCAAACTTGGTGATGGATTTCAGAGTCAGCAGCTGAAATTAATTTCATAGCAACCCTTCCCCTTCCCTGCTGCTGTAAGAGATCTGAGAGGGGTATTTTCATGGCCAGCTCCTCCAAAGTTTCCATGGGCTTTTCTTCTTAAGGGGAAACTTGAGACATTAGTGGGACCAAATACTGACCCATTGCTGTAGTTGATGTTTGTATCACACAGGTGCTTATCAACTCCCTCCTACAATATCCACTCAAAGTTCCTTCCCTTTGTCTATCACCTCCCCAGTCTCAGTGGTCAACTTGGTGTTATAACACTTCTTTACTGAGTGTTCTTAACGCTTGATAATCATAACTTTCTGTTTTAGTTTGTTTGGGCCACTGTAACAAGATATCATAAGATGAGTGGCTTAAAATAAACCATTCATTTTCTCACAGTTCTGGAGACTGGAAGTCCAAGATCAGAGTGCCAGTGTAGCCAGGTTCTGGTAAGAATTCTCTTCCTGGTTTACAGATGACAGCCTTCTTCCTATGTGCTCACATGGAGAGAGAGAGAAAGATCATCCTTCTCCTGTGTCTTCTTATAAAGGCACTAATCCCATTCATGAGGGTGTCACCCTAATGATTAATTACCTCTCAAAGGCCCCACCTCCTAACACTATCACCTTGAGGATTAAGGCTTCAACATATGAAGTTGTGGGGAGTGGCATGGCACAAACATTCAGTCCATAGCACCTTCTTAGGCCAGGTTTGTCACATGGGTTTGTTCGCATTTACAATACAGTAAGGGAGTATGGAGGCACCAAGAGGTTCACCCGTATTACACAGATATTCCTCACTGCCCCACTGTATTAATACAGCCCTTCATTGTCTTGCTGCTCAGTATTATTAATGACCACTGCTAGGGTGGTGACTGCACTGCTCACCTCCTGATTCCTAGTCACCAGGAATCCAAAATGTCATGGCAGTCGCTACAACTAGTATGTCAAAGGAGACCTTATCCTGTCCCCTGCCCAGCATGCACCCCCTTGGGGACCAGAGCCTAAAACTTTGCAGAGCCCAGATTTGTGGGGAAGGGAAGTAAAAAGTTCTCCAATGTGCCTTTAAGAGTGACAGTGATATGATCACACCTGCTTCCACCCCTTCATTTGTATGTATTCTTTCTTTTGAGGACACAGAATCATACAGAGATCTATGACTGAGTGCATACACTCCATTCTGAGGGATATGGGATACCACTCTTTCTCAGTGTTACCTCTGACTGTTACTTTAGCCATGTCTTTAAGGAGGCCATTTCAGCATTCTATAAGGCTGCTGCTGTGATTTTCCCATTTGGTCATGCATCATCTATTCATACTTTAGATACTTCCCAATTCAAAAGATCTGTAGGCTGGTATGACCCAGAGCTGTTTGCACCACAGCCTGGACCTACTGCAGAGCCCTTTCCTGATATAGATCCACTCAAGGCCAGCAAGATTCTGTGTCACCAGGTATTTGGCCTGAATGGTATGAGTAGAAGTGGAATGTGATTCTTCCAGAATCAATAAAGGCCTAACAGGTGCTATGCTTGCTTGTTGGTGTTCGGGCATGCATTATGCAGCAATTTGTCTTTTACTTTGGAGGGAATACCTGACCAAAGGACCCCCACAAATGTCATTGGTTGCTGAACAGACACATCCATGAATCTTTGTAGAGTTAATCCCTCATTCTCTGGAACACATGTGTCCTATGAAGGCCGCCTACACACTAGCCATCTTTTTCTTGTCCTGCTCAACCCAAATAAATTCACTGACATGAGGGATCAGTGTAGTGGTCTCTGGGGGTTTATTGGAAGTCCAGATCTCTTCAGACTCTATTATAAAAGAGAGCAGGAGAGTTAATAGCCCTGAAGTAAAACTGTAAATAAATATTGTCTGTCTCACAGGAGTGCAACCTGTTTCTGATCCCCTATTGTAACTGAAGTTCAAAACATATTTAACAACTCAATGGCCACCTATCATGTTCCTGAAACCTTATTAATGTGTTGTAGCACTGACATCTCATCTACCACAGCAGTTGTGGTTGGGACCACTACTTGGTTGAGCCTTTAGTCATCTACCATCACTCTCTGGGACCCAGCCAGTGTCTGCAGAGGCCACACAGGCAAAGTAAATGGAGATACAAAAGGGGCCATCACCGCTGTATACTTTAATTCTTTAATGGTGGCACTAATCTCTGCTGTCCCCACCTTCTAAGATGAAATATGGTTTTAGATATACTATTGTAGTGTGGGAGAAGGGACAAGTTCTAAAACCTCTCCTTGACCTTCTTTGGTAAGATAAGGGTATTCCCTTTTCCATAGTGTATAATTACCAGAGTAAATGGCCGTATTTCCCTTTGTAGAAGGACCTATGACAGGATCCTTCCTATTATAGGCCTGGCTACTATTCAATGATATGATTCTGGATCACAACATTGACTCAGATCTGGAAACTTAGAAAGAGATTGTGACTTTTTTGGGGAGGTGGCATGACTGTTTCCTGATCTTGCATTCCTGCCTTTTCCTTTTTATTCTCTGTCTCTCTTTATAGATGTTAAACAACACCTTTATTAATGGTCTATTTTGTCCCTAGGAATGGAATGACATCTCCTCAATCCCCTGTGGGTCAAACACCCTTAGCTGCCCCCCCATCTCGATGGTTGTTAACTGTGGCCTCCTGGCTTCTGGAGTTTGGGTCCTCCCTCTCCATGGATATTAAGAAACCCAGATCTGTGACCACCTGTCCTGCAATCAGCTGTAGCCATGGAATCATACATGACTGACAGAGTCGTTAGCTAATACTAGACCAAAAACCTGCCACAAGAGTTATGTTGTAATCATAGATATCTCAAAACTAGCTTTCTCATATTAACTCCTAATAGTATTGGGTATATATATTTTAGAAATGTTTTTTTTTTCAAACTTTCTTTAGTTGTGAAATCATGACTACTTATGATTTTATTAAAAATGTTGATTATATAGTAGAAATCTTCTCTTTTAGAGTTAAAATTTCTCAGAGAAGTGACCTAGAAACAGATCATCTAGAACAAATGTGGTTAACATGAGAGTATTTAAAGTTCTATATAGATGGATATTTTGCAGTGTGATATTTTTAGATCTATCTTAATGTAAATTAAAAAAAATTACCACATCAAACCTACTGTTTCAGAGGTATTAAATATATTTTTAAGTAAAAATGTTAAAATCTTTAAAAAACATAGTAGTACACCATTACACAACCATAAGTTTGCTAAAATTTGAAAACAAGAATTTAAAGAAAAATCTAAGGTAAATAACAGAATAGGTATAAAGAAGTATTACTAAAGTTGAACATATGATCAACCTATGATTCAGTAATTCTGTTTCTGGTTATATATCTCCTCCCTCAAAATAATTGTTTATTTTATGAAAGACACACTCAAAAATGTTACCAGCTGCCTTATTCTTGATAACCAAACACTGAAAACAACTCTAATGTTATACGCACACAATGGGATACAACACCACAATGAAAAAGAACAAGCTATTGCTACTCATCAGAGTGTGGATGACTTTCAAAGACATATTGTTGAACAATAGAAGCCAAGCACCAATAAAAGCACATACTGAATGATTCTATTTACATAAAGTTCAAAAGCAGGAAAAACTAAGCTATGGTGTCGGAAGTGAAGATAGTAGTGAGGAATATGGACTCAGTGGCGAAACCAGGGAGCCCACTGGGGGCTGGAAATCTATACTTTGTCTAAGTGGTCCATGCATATTTAAAAATTCCTTGAATTGTACACAAGATTTGGACATGTTACTGTATTAAGTTAATATTTCAATGAAAGAAAATAAACAGAAAGCTATGGTAATTAAATAAACATCATCATCATCATCATCGAACAGTTGGCCAGTTTGGGGGAAAAAGAAATAATTCAACCTACGTTCTTATTTTATGAATAGTAAAACTAAGACTCAAAGTTTAAGAGATTTGCTTAAATGAATGCCATGAGTTGGGGAACAAATTTAAATTAAAGTCCCTGTCTCTTTTCTCTCTTTGATGTTATTTTCATGATAGGAGTGTTCTGTCAGTCATTTAGTAATATACATTTAGATTCAGAAAAAAAAAAATAGTATAGGGAGTCACAGACAAACCTGGTTTTTGGTATTGGTTGTAGAGAGAATGATGGCAAATGGCAAATTGTGTGTCTTACAATCACTGAACAAGAACAGCAAAGCCCAATGTGTCTGCGTTTAAATTGCTGAGGTTGTCTACTTGAAAGGATACTGGCCAGTGATGAGTTGCACACATGTTAAAGGAAAGAAGTATTTAAGGGAGGCCAAAATATGGAAGCACTGAAATATGCCCCCTGGAAAATATGGAAGAATTAATTGCTTCTCTCTTGCACTGTTGTACTTGGCTAAACTGGCTTCAAGTTTAACCTCACTCTTCTTGGATTTGCATCAATGCAGTTTTAACTGTTCTGCTCTAAAAAACCAGATTTGCTGTTTTATACAAGAGCCAGCTCCTATTTAAACATAATTAGAGAATGTGTTAGAAACAGCCTCAAGCACTAAAAGTCCAGCATGTCATAAACATATAGCATCAAAGAAATTCAATAAGGCAGTTACTCTGATGTGCTACCTAATAGGAAGAAAATTGGCAAATAGGAATAATTTTGGTGACCTCCAAAGACAAAGGAAAATATGAAAAAATACTGAGCATATTGCATTTACTTTCTTTTCACATTTAGCAGAAGGACTCTGAACATTTAGAAGCTCTACTATTATTTCATAGTTAACTTAACACCTTGATAATATACTTCTTTCAAATCATACTTTGTCATTCCTATACAACTTGCTTCCCTAAGATAATCAATTAGGTTGACAATGGCAACAGATTAAGTTTAGAGTTTTTTTCATGCTGACTTCTTTGTAAAGTATCAGAAATCTTAAATAAATTTAATTTAAAATTTAACAAAAAGACACGTGTGGTTTAATAACAAAATAATTTATTAAAAGAGGCTGTTTTCTCAATTTGGATATGAAAGCCTTTATAATTTGACTTTGAAGGTAAATGACATTACAGATTTTACAAATTGGAAGAGGTTAAGTATACCCAGGAAATTCTTCTGAGCGTGGAGCTTAACCACTACCAAGCTTGAAGTGTGATAACTTTTTTCCAAGGGTACATACCCTATTGGAAATATCATTCCTTCTTGGACTAATCCTTTCCTTAGGTTGTTCAGCTCAGTATCACTTTGAAATTGTCATGTAAAAGAGAAAGAAACACAGAATTCTGATTATGTAGGGAACACTTATGAGCTATATCTCCCACAGGGTCTCTACTATAGGGACTTTTTACATATTAACCTTCATTATGATATCGAGAGAGGCATCTTGTCAAAGTCTTTATCTGTCTTCTATGTCTATATTCATTAAAACTTTGATTAATAGGAACTTAAGATCCAAAAGCCTCAATTAACTGATTTTTTTTCTGTGTTCCACTTTTAAGAGAGAATAGTAATTCATTAAAAGAAAAAAAAAAGATAATTTCAGGTTATAAAACCTCAACTTTCAGCCTCTTTTTCAAATCAGTGAGTCTTTCTATTTACCAGGCCACCTACATATCAGATATTTTTGACAATAAAGGAAATTCAGAGGTCACTGCCTTTTTTTTTTTTAATATCTTTATTGGAGTATAATTGCTTTACAATGTTGTGTTAGTTACTGCTATACAACAAAGTGAATTACCTGTATGTATATATATATATCCCCACATCCCTTCCTTCATGAACCTCCCCCCCACCCTCCCTATCCCACCCCTCTAGGTGGTCACAAAGCATCGAGCTGATCTCCTGTACTATGCAGCAGCTTCTCACTAGCTACCCATTTTATATTTGGTAGTGTATATATGTCAGTGTTACTTTCTCACGTCGTCCTAGCTTCTCCTTCCTTCTCTGTGTCCTCAAGTCCTTTCTCTACATCTGCTTCTTTATTCCTGCCCTGCCACTAGGTTCATGAGTACCGGTTTTTTGATTCCATATACGTACATTAGCATACGGTATTTGTTTTTCTCTTTTTGACTTACTTCACTCTGTATGACAGACTCTAGGTCCATCCACCTCATTACCAATAACTCAATTTTGTTCATTTTTTTTTTTTCTAACATCTTTACTGGAGTATAATTGCTTTACAACGGTGTGTTAGTTTCTGCTTTATAACAAAGTGAATCAGTTATACATATACATATATCCCCATATCTCCTCCCTCTTGAGTCTCCCTCCCACCATCCCTATCCCACCCTTCTAGGTGGTCACAAAGCACCGAGCTGATCTCCCTGTGCTATGCGGCTGCTTCTCACTAGCTATCTATTTTACGTTTTGTAGTATATATAAGTCCATGCCACTCTCTCACTTCGTCCCAGCTTACCCTTCCCCCTGCCCGTGTCCTCAAGTCCATTCTCTACGTCTGCATCTTTATTCCCGTCCTGCCCCTAGATCCTTCAGAAACATTTTTTTTTTTTTTAGATTCCATATATATGTGTAATTATACGGTATTTATTCTTCTCTTTCTGACTTACTTCACTCTGTTTGACAGTCTCTAGGTCCATCCCCCTCACTACAAATAACTCAATTTCGTTTCTTTCTATGGCTGAATAATATTCCATTGTATATATGTGCCACTTCTTTATCCATTCCTCTGTTGATGGACATTTAGATTGCTTCCATGTCCCGGCTATTGTAAATAGTGCTACAATGAACATTGGGGTGCATGTAAATTTTGTAATTATGGTTTTCTAGGAATATATGCCCAGGAGTAGGATTGCTGGGTCATATGGTGGTTCTAGTTTTAGTTTTTAAGGAACCTCCATACTGTTCTCCACAGTGGCTGCACCAATTTACATTACCACCAACAGTGCAAGAGGGTTACTTTTTCTCCACACCCAGAGGTCACTGCCTTCTAAATGCTCAAGTACAACAGGAAGGACAGATACGCACAAGTTACAGAGTAAAAGGCAAGAAAGATGGATTAATTCTACTTGGAAAAGAGGAAGAAAAGTGTTAGGAAAGGCTTAAGAAGACAGTGAATTTTTCTAATATGTCCTATTTCTTTTTTAATTATATTACTTTAAAATGATTCTGAAACCCTCCAAATCATAAATCACCAAAGAGTAAACAATGCTCATTTTGTATACTAAGGAAGAAAAGTGTATTAAATATAATTATATATAATTAATAAATACCATAGGTATGGAAATCAGTTCACATCTAACAAGAACACTGATCAACTACAACATTTAACTTCATACCTGTGAAAGGCTTTCTCTCATATAGTCAACACAACACCTCTTATTTATCCCATTCTCTGATTAAAGCACAATTTATGGGGTGTAATCATAAATCGACTATTTTTTTTTTCACTGTTCCTTTAAATTCATTCTCTGGAGCAGGGTTTTCTCATATTACTGATTGAAATTAAAGGTTAGTGTTTTATTTTTATTTTTATTTGTTTCTTACTTTCAAGTAATCAGAACTTCTCTGGGTAGTAATTAATATCTAATCCAGTATATATTAAAATAAGATACAATCTTAAACTGTATTACATGCTACTCTCAGTATCTCCATTGAGAATGCTTTAGGATGAGGGGGAGGGGTGTAGCCCCTTTTCTCTCTCCACTTTTATTTCTTTCTATTGTACATTTTGTTATCAGCTTTTTTTTCTTTTTCCTTTTTGACTCCAACAGTGTAGGGTCTAGGATTGAGGGTGAGGGAAGTAGAAAAGGAAGAGAGTTTAGGGAACATGGAAGGAATTGGACCAACACTGAACTAAATGTTTACTTTGGCTACTGAAAGCCTTTAATGCTGACACTTTCTTTTAATGGTGCTGTATTGAATTCCTTGGAAATTCACTCACATGCCCACTTGGAGGTCACTTCATACATCCATACCACTAAGAAGCCTGAGGACCTCTCTCTTTTCCATGACTCTTTATATCTTCATCAACACTGAAGCACCTAAAATTCCTTATACTAGTTTATGCTTCCTTATTGAGGAAATTGATAGCTAACCACCAAAGAGGTATACTCCTCTTTCATACTGTAGAACTGCAGTGGTGTCTTAGCCAGGGCCTACATTTTGGGGCATTCCTTTTGCATCTATGTGGGCCTTGTGATCTGAAAAGACCCAATATATATCAGTTCTGGATCAAAGTGGATAAGAAGATGTGCCTTTCTAGTGCCAAGCTGAAAGGGGAGAAAGAGTCTAAAAGTCTAAAGTGGCCATGAAATAGCGGGGCCTTGAATTCCGAAATGATTACAAGGAAGAAAGCCTTCTTCCTACTTGCCTGGACTTAATATGAGCAGAAATAAAATTTTATTTTGTTAAGACTCTGAAAGTGTAGGGTGTGTGTCTTTACAACAACAATCTAACATTACTGTAACTAAAACATCCCTCCATGAATCTACAGGTTCGAGTATTGTTATTGCTTATGTTTGTTGATCATGGTCCAAATCTGGTCAAAGGTAAACACTCCACACTGTCTTCCCTGAGAAAATTTGGGCACACAAGTTGCTCAAGGCAGCCACTTCTCCTTTGCTTTGCTGTCGAAGCAGTCAACAGCTACGTTTTGTTCTTCCTATTTTCTAGGTTGGAGTTGCACATACTGCCACTGAGATCCCAAACCTTAACGGTGTAAATAATCAGCTATCAAGTAGTGTCCTAAAAGCTCTTTTTTCTTAATCCCTACTTCCTTCCAGAAGGTTTTAAGGGTCACAAAACCACCCTTCTACCTTCTTTTGCAAGTCCTTGGCAGATGTCTTGCAACTTAATGTGGTGTCTATTCCCAATGGGCTTCAAGCAGCACTTGTATTTCAACTTCCTTTTGTATTCATAAAGCACTTTAAAATAGTTAAAACAATATCCTATTTACTTATTTATATGATCTTACAACAATATCTATAAAATAACTTAGATTCATCCTAAAGAAGCAACTATTGAAAATATGTTTGGGAAATTATTTGCTCCCAAGATTTCTTGAATATGCCAATTACACTTTCTCAAAAGCACTCTAAAATGACTTTCATGCATTTATATTATTTAAGGAGAAAAGAAGAGGCCCAAAGTCTTTAAAACAATGAGAGTAACATTTTTTTTTTTCTGCTTTCAGCAAATGGCAAGTGTGCTAGAAAAGTGGTGAGGAATGAAATAGAGGAAAAAAAAGTGAGAGGAGAAAAGAACCCAATATCACATAACACAATGATATTTAAAAGGTACTCATTAAATTTCATAGCATGCTATCCAATATATTCTGTTTTTTAATTTATCCTGCATGTAGTGTCTTTTCATTTGTTGTTAGAAGGTGAAAGGAACTCTCCTTAATTTGTGCCCTGTAATTGATTTCTAAGTAGTGCAGGGTGAAGAGAGAGGTCAACAATAAAAACAAGAGGACAAAATGCCAGCACTGAGTGTGGGAATCCTACCAGGAGAAGATAGAGACTTTCTTAATTATATTGAAGTTTAATCCTCAAGGCATCATCAACTAACCTGGCAAATCAAAATCCCCAGTATTAAGTTCAAGTACAAACAGCAATGAGTTACAGAATGCCAGGATCCTGGTAATCCAGGCAATGGTCTCTTCTAACCCCTCTGCATCCTCTCATTTAGTTTGGTTTCTAAATGAGGACACAAACACCTGTTCCAGCAGCAGATGGCATTTGTTTATTTTAGCTTTACCGGCTGGGTTTTAATCAGTCTGCAACTGTAGGAACCCACTTAACAGTTTATAGGACCATGTTTTTACAGAATGGTATTTTCCATGAAGAAGCGAAGTTTCATACAACACTTTCATCACACACAAAATACCATATAAACGGCTTTTATTTCTCCATTTCTCTTCCCCTAACATTTAGGACTACTAATTAGTGAATCATTTCCCATGCAGAGTTGGAAAGCTAAGCTCTTCTTCTGCACTCAGGGAGATTCTATTATGTGCTCTCATTACAAAATTCCTGTTTCTTAGGAAGAGAACAACCAACCTCTCTCTGCTTGTGCTGGTTCTCTTTTGTAAGCCTCAGAAGGATTGTTAAGGCAACTTCCATCTTAGAGGGGAAGAAAATAATTTTAAAAATCAATAAGAAAAAAATCTCACTACGTCTAGATAAGAATGAATCTCTGTACTCAAACTCCATAACAACTCTTTAAAAAGCACACAATAAGAATTTGAAAATGACTCAGATACTATGAGGTAAAATAGAAAACGTTTTAAGAAGTGAATTCCTTCTTGGTGATATTGAAATTTTTAATAAATGCAGTTCTTTCTCGAATTTTTTGTAGAAATTATGTGCTTTTTTATACTCCTTTTGGAAGATGATCTTCATTCAATTAATACTGGTAGAACATTTATGTAATTGATGACTAGAACAATGAAAATATATTAGTTATTCTGAATCTCTTTGGGAGAGTAACACTTTCACTCATATTTCAGTGCTTAGCAGAGATGTGACAAAAATTAGAACTGTTTAAAATCTTTGATAGGTAAGTGAATGAGTGAGTGTATACTCAGGCCTCTCTCTCTTGTCCCATTAATGTCTTTACTCAGATGCCGTATTTCTAAAGAGAGATTGTATATTAACCCATTATCAGATATATGGTTTGTGAATATTTTTGTTCTATTTCATAGGTTGTCTTTTCACTTTGTTTATTGTTTCCTTTGCTGTCCAGAGCTTTTTATGTTGATGTAGTCCCACTTGTGTAGTTTTGATTTGTTGCTGTGCTTTAGGTGTCATATCCAAAATTACTTCTAGGACTCATACCAAGAAGCATTTTTCCTATGCTTTCTTCTAGGAGTTTCATGGTTTCAGGTCTTACATTAAAGTCTAGTCTATTTAGTTTTAATTCTTTTGTGAGTGGATAAGATAGGGTCTAGTTTTATAATAATCTACCATTTCAAAGCAACTGAATAGGGCTTCCCTGGTGGCTCAGTGGTGGAGAATCTGCCTGCTAATGCAGAGGACACGGGTTCGAGCCCTGGTCTGGGAAGATCCCACATGCTGCAGAGCAACTGGGCCCGTGAGCCATAACTACTGAGCCTGCGCGTCTGGAGCCTGTGCTCCGCAAGGAAAGAGGCCGCGATAGTGAGAGGCCCGTGCACCATGATGAAGAGTGGCCCCCACTTGCCACAACTAGAGAAAGCCCTTGCACAGAAATGAAGACCCAACACAGCCAAAAATAAATAAATAAATTAAAAAAAAATGTTCAAAGCAACTAAATTATATATTTTTAGAAAGTTGTACAAGATCTGAAAAACCACATAGATCAGAAATATTCAAAAATGAAGTAAATAATGAAAAAATAAAAGAAAAATAATTTGTTATGAAGAGTAATATAAAAAAATCCAGTAATGAAAAATCATAAGAGATAATGCCTTGAAAGGAATAGAAAGTGATTTAAACTTTTAAAATTTAAAAAGAGTGAAGAACGAGATAAAAGTCTTGAGAGAAAGTAGCAAATACTTAATAAAGGAAAGGAATAAATTACATATGGACAATAGGAGGCCTCAAAGAAGAAAACCAAAATAATACAACAATACAGAGCAAAGCTAAAATGCAATGTAACCATCAAGAAAATTTTAAAAGCTGCTTGAAACAATATATTGAAAGGGCACACACACAAAAGAAAGGGCACATTGTGTGTCTCAAAATATTTACTCAGAAAAAACTAAAATCAAGATATATTCTTTACAATTATTGATACATTTAGAAAAATAAAAACTTGCATTTAGGCAAAATGAGCAAGAATTTGCAAGAAAAAGAAAATTAGATTTTCCTCATATTTTTTAAAATTAATTTTTATTGGAGTATAGTTGATTTACAATGTTATGTTGGTTTCTGCTGTACAGCAAAGTGAATCAGTTATACATATACATATATCCACTCTTTTTTAGGTTCTTTTCCCACATAGGTCATTACAGAGTATTGAGTAGAGTTCCCTGTGCTATACACTAGGTTCTTACTAGCTATCTATTTTATATATAGTAGTATGTATATGTCAATCCCAATCTCCCAAGGTATCCCTCCCTCCCTCTTCCCCTCCTGGTAACCATAAGTTTGTTTTCTACATCTGTGACTCTATTTCTGTTTTGTAAATAGGTTCCACATATAACTGATATAATATTTGTCTTTCTCTGTCTGACTTACTTCACTCAGTATGATAATTTCTAGGTCTATCCATGTCACTGCAAATGGCATTATTTTGTTCTTTTTTATGGCTTATCCTCATATGTTTTTTAAGAACAATGCATTTGCTTCAAGAAAACAGAGAACAATATTTAAGATGTTTAAAGGTAGAAGGTGTCCAGGGAGTTTACACTGAGTAAAAGGTAAAAGTAACTCTCAATGATAAAGGGTGGAGACAAGTTATTATCAACATGCAAGCACTTGGGAAATATTTTTCTAGTGTACCATTCCTGAAGAATGTACTAGAGAAAGGGCATCAGACCACAAAATGAATAGACCCATTGACATAAGGACTGAGAATGAGAATTAGATATATGGTTACTGCTAAAACTAAGACTATATAATAGCAAAAGAAAGAGAGTATAATGAATAATAGCTATATCCCATGACAATACATGTGTCACTGCATAAATGTGGAGGTGGAGATTAGGGAGAGCAAATGCAGAAAAAGTTACTATTTTATCAATTATATTGCTTATTTTAAGAATATTTGTACTATGGATGTTTGTATAATATTATTCTGAGACCACTGTGTTTATGATTTCTGATTAAAAATAAATAATTAAAAATAAATATATTTATCATCCCCTGTGTCTTGGAAAACGAGGATGATTCTCTGTGTGGAAGAAAGGAAAAGAAGAACAAAGGCTCTAAGACAGAAGGCTTTAAGTACAACTTCATAGTCCTGAATTTGAATTAAAAGTACTACAGCTGAGCATTTCTTTTTTTTTATTTTATTATATAAAACATTTCCAAAGGATTCAGGTATCAACTTGAAGAAGCTCACAATGGCCAAAGGTGAGAAATTTGAGCTTTGAAAAGTATAAGGTTTGCTGTGGATTGAAACTCATCAAATGTATTTAAATTCATGAATATGTCTATATACACACACACGCATGCATGATCATATATACAATCATCTTGAAATATGGCAAATTAAGGAAAATAATCAAATGTTTATTCTCTGTTTCTTGTATTAATTAAAAACTGTGTAAGCAAATAGTTGATGATTTCTTTTTACAAAAGTATTCAGCAAAAAAATGAAAATGAAGTATATAGAATTTGACTATAAGCTCTTTCCTGCCTCTGATGGATCTCAGCATTGAATGACAAGCAGATACAAGTAAAGACAAAAGAGAAATTCCAGACATTATGTGCCTCCTGATAAAAACAAACCAACAAACCAAAAAGCAGCAGCAACAATGAAAATTTCTGGTCTTGTCAGTTAATTATACTTTGAAAATGGGTCTGGACAAGCCTCTGGTCCCCCATTCCCTGTAAAAAGTGTCACAATCTACCCACTTGTTCAAACAAAAGTTCTAAGAATCACCCTGTATTTCCTTTTTTCCTTATTCCCTTCATCTTGCATTTAATCCATCAGCCAGCTTCATGAGGAAAAAGAAATATCTATTTATCACTGATGGATCCCCAGGCTATACACTGCCTGTCACAGACTAGGTTCTGAGGGGAAAGTATGAATATATGATGAATGAATAAAAATATATTGGTCATAATAAGTAATAATTTTCTTCTAAAAATAATTCACATTTCTAGATTGGAATTATAATTTTAAAGTTAAGAGTCTAGTCTCCACTGAATTCCAATCTATCCTCTACCACTTACAACTTTCTAGATCAAGTTCTTTGTGCATTATTATTCTTAACTGCAAATGGGTATAATATTGGCACTTATCTCATGGATAGTTTGGAAAATCAAATGGGCTAATATGTGTAAAGTACTCAAAATGGTGTTTTGACACATAGTGAGGGCAAACTAAATGTAGCTTAAAAATACGCTGCTTATACTCACATTGCAAATGTGAGTGTACTTATTCACATGATTTTTGTCTAAGTCTTTGTTAACACATGATCTTAGTATAGATATGATAGGCTCCTTCTTCTAGTTCTTTCTTCTATTAGAGTTTCACATTATTTGAAAATACTTTCCTCTAAGAAACAAGACGATCAATGGTGAATTTACTAAATGGTTTCTGTCTGACTGCCGATGATATTGAAGGTGCAGGATTATTCTGATTCTTTCATCCACAAATTTAAAAGAGAGAAGTGTCTGATGTCTGGATTATGGAGGTGATAATAGTATAAATAGAAAAAAAGAGACTTGAATGAAATAGGGAATGTAGTGTGGGTGAGAATCCACATCACATAGCAACTAATTACATATGGATAAGATAAAAAGGAAGAAGGGAGTTAGGGAGGGTAGAAAGGAGGGAGGGAGGGAAAGTGATTTAAAAAATCAGGGATTCGAAGAGTGATAGTTATACTATTCACTTATTCATTGATATAGGAGAGATGAAAAAAAGATACTTCATTGGGACTTGATCTGGAGATTTGCCTGAAACTTTGACACAATTCTGTCTGAATATATCTATGGTTAGGGTGAAAACCATACTCTTGAGAGGACAGACAGCAGAAGCAAGAAGAACTACAATCCTGCAGCCTGTGGAACAAAAACCACATTCACAGAAAGATAGACAAGATGAAAAGGCAGAAGGGTATGTACCAGATGAAGGAACAAGATAAAACCCCAGAAAAACAACTAAATGAAGTGGAGTTAGGCAACCATCCAGAAAAAGAATTCAGAATAATGATAGTGAAGATGATCCAGGACCTCGGAAAAAGAATGGAGGCAAAGATCGAGAAGACGCAAGAAATGTTTAACAAAGACCTAGAAGAATTAAAGAACAAACAAACAGAGATGAACAATACAGTAACTGAAATGAAAACTACACTAGAAGGAATCAATAGCAGAATAACTGAGGCAGAAGAACGGATAAGTGACCTGGAAGACAGAATGGTGGAATTCACTGCTGTGGAACAGACTAAAGAAAAAAGAATGAAAAGAAATGAAGACAGCCTAAGAGACCTCTGGGACAACATTAAACGTAACAACATTCGCATTATAGGGGTCCCAGAAGGAGAAGAGAGACAGAAAGGACCAGAGAAAATATTTGAAGAGATTATAGCCGAAAACTTCCCTAACATGGGAAAGGAAATAGCCACCCAAGTCCAGGAAGCACAGCGAGTCCCATACAGGATAAACCCAAGGAGAAACACGCCGAGACACATAGTAATCAAATTGGCAAAAATTAAAGACAAAGAAAAATTATTGAAAGCCGCAAGGGAAAAATGACAAATAACATACAAGGGAACTCCCATAAGGTTAACAGCTGATTTCTCAGCAGAAACTCTACAAACCAGAAGGGAGTGGCATGCTATACTTAAAGTCATGAAAGGGAAGAACATACAACCAAGATTACTCTACCCGGCAAGGATCTCATTCAGATTCGATGGAGAAATCAAAAGCTTTACAGACAAGCAAAAGCTAAGAGAATTCAGCACCACCAAACCAGCTCTACAACAAATGCTAAAGGAACTTCTCAAAGTGGGAAACACAAGAGAAGAAAAGGACCTACAAAAACAAACCCCAAATAATTAAGAAAGTGGTCATAGGAACATACATATGGATAATTACCTTAAACGTGAATGGATTAAACGCTCCAACCAAAAGACACAGGCTTGCTGAATGGATACAAAAACAAGACCCATATATATGCTGTCTACAAGAGACCCACTTCAGACCTAGGGACACATTCAGACTGAAAGTGAGAGGATGGAAAAAGATATTTCATGCAAATGGAAATCAAAAGAAAACTGGAGTAGCAATACTCATATCAGATAAAATAGACTTTAAAATAAAGACTGTTACAAGAGACAAGGAAGGACACTACATAATGATCAGGGGATCAATCCAAGAAGAAGATATAAAAATTATAAATATATATGCACCCAATATAGGAGCACCTCAATACATAAAGCAACTGTTAACAGCTATAAAAGAGGAAATCGAGAGTAACACAATAATAGTGGGGGACTTTAACACCTCACTTACACCAATGGACAGATCATCCAAAATGAAAATAAATAAGGAAACAGAAGCTTTAAATGACACAATAGACCAAATAGATTTAATTGATATTTATAGGACATTCCATCCACAAACAGCAGATTACACTTTCTTCTCAAGTGCACATGGAACAGTCTACAGGATAGATCACATCTTGGGTCGCAGATCAAGCCTCAGTAAATTTAAGAAAATTGAAGACATATCAAGCATCTTTTCTGACTACAATGTTATGAGATTAGAAATGAATTACTGGGCAAAAAACGTAAAAAACACAAACACATGTAGGCTAAACACTATGTTACTAAGTAACCAAGAGATCACTGAAGAAATCAAAGAGGAAATCGAAAAATACCTAGAGACAAATGACAATGAAAACACGATGATCCAAAACCTATGGGATGCAGCAAAAGCAGTTCTAAGAGGGAAGTTTTTAGCTATACAAGCCTACTTCAAGAAACAAGAAAAATCTCAAATAATCATTCTAACCTTACACCTAAAGGAACTAGAGAAAGAAGAACAAACCAAACCCAAAATTAGCAGAAGGAAAGAAATCATAAAGATCAGAGCAGAAATAAATGAAATAGAAACAAAGAAAACAATAGCAAAGATCAATAAAACTAAAAGCTGGTTCTTTGAGAAGATAAACAAAATTGATAAACCATTAGCCAGACTCATCAAGAAAAAGACGGAGAGGACTCAAATCAGTAAAATTAGAAATGAAAAAGGAGAAGTTACAACAGACACCACAGAAATACAAAGCATCCTAAGAGACTACTATAAGCAACTCGATGCCAATAAAATGGACAACCTGGAAGAAATGGACAAATTCTTAGAAAGGTATAACCTTCCAAGACTGAACCAGGAGGAAATAGAAAATATGAACAGACCAATCACAAGTAATGAAATTGAAGCTGTGATTAAAAATCTTCCAACAAACAAAAGTCCAGGACCAGATGGCTTCACAGGTGAATTCTATCAAACATTTAGAGAAGAGCTAACACCCATCCTTCTCAAACTCTTCCAAAAAATTGAGGAGGAAGGAACACTCCCAAACTCATTCTATGAGGCCACCATCACCCTGATACCAAAACCAGACAAAGATACTACAAAAAAAGAAAATTACAGACCAATATCACTGATGAATATAGATGCAAAAATCCTCAACAAAATACTAGCAAACAGAATCCAACAACACATTAAAAGGATCATACACAATGATCAAGTGGGATTTATCCCAGGGATGCAAGGATTCTTCAATATATGCAAATCAATCAATGTGATACACCATACTAACAAATTGAAGAATAAAAACCATATGATCATCTCAATAGATGCAGAAAAAGCTTTTGACAAAATTCAACACCATTTATGATAAAAACTCTCCAGAAAGTGGACATAGAGGGAACCTAACTCAACATAATAAAGGCCATATACGACAAACCCACAGCAAACATCATTCTCAAAGGTAAAATACTGAAAGCATTTCCTCTAAGATCAGGAAAAAGACAAGGATATCCACTCTCACCACTATTATTCAACATAGTTTTGGAAGTCCTAGCCATGGCACTCAGAGAAGAAAAAGAAATAAAAGGAATACAAATTGGAAAAGAAGAAGTAAAACTGTCACTGTTTGCAGAGGACATGACACTATACATAGAGAATCCTAAAGATGCCACCAGGAAACTACTAGAGCTAATCAATGAATTTGGTAAAGTTGCAGGATACAAAATTAATGCACAGAAATCTCTTGCATTCCTATACACTAATGATGAAAAATCTGAAAGAGAAATTATGGAAACACTCCCATTTACCATTGCAACAAAAAGAATAAAATACCTAGGAATAAAACTACCTAGGGAGACAAAAGACGTGTATGCAGAAAACTATAAGACACTGATGAAAGAAATCAAAGATGACACCAACAGATGGGGAGATATACCATGTTCTTGGATTGGAAGAATCAATATTGTGAAAATGACTATACTACCCAAAGCAATCTACAGATTCAATGCAATCCTTATCAAATTACCAATGGCATTTTTTATGGAACTAGAACAAAAAATCTTAAAATTTGTATGGAGACACAAAAGACCCCAAGTAGCCAAAGCAGTCTTGAGGGAAAAAAAACGGAGCTGGAGGAATCAGACTCCCTGACTTCAGACTATACTATAAAGCTACAGTAATCAAGACAATATGGTACTGGCACAAAAACAAAAACATAGATCAATGGAACAAGATAGAAAGCCCAGAGATAAACCCATCCACCTATGGTCAACTAATCTATGACAAAGGAGGCAAGGATACACAATGGAGAAAAGACAGTGTCTTCAATAAGTGGTGCTGGGAAAACTGGACAGCTACATGTAAAAGAATGAAATTAGAACACTCCCTAACACCATACACAAAAATAAACTCAAAATGGATTAGAGACCTAAATGTAAGACCGGACACTATAAAACTCTTAGAGGAAAACATAGGAAGAACACTCTTTGACATAAATCACAGCAAGATCTTTTATGATCCACCTCCTAGAGTAATGGAAATAAAAACAAAAATAAACAAATGGGACCTAATGTAACTTCAAAGCTTTTGCACAGCAAAGGAAACCATAAACAAGATGAAAAGAAAACCCTGAGAATGGGAGAAAATATTGGAAACGAATCAACGGACAAAGGATTAATCTCCAAAATATATAAACAGCTCATGCAGTTCAATATTAAAAAAACAAACAACCCAATCCAAAAATGCGCAGAAGATCTAAATAGACATTTCTCTGTAGAAGACATACAGATGGCCAAGAAGCACATGAAAAGCTGCTCAACATCACTATTAGAGAAATGCCAATCAAAACTACAATGTGGTATCACCTCGCACCAGTTAGAATGGACATCATCAGAACATCTACAAACAACAAATGCTGGAGAGGGTGTGGAGAAAAGGGAACCCTCTTGCACTGTTGGTGGGAATGTAAATTGATACAGCCACTATGGAGAACAGTATGGAGGTTCCTTAAAAAACTAAAAATAGAATTACCATATGATCCAGCAATCCCACTACTGGGCATATACCCAGAGAAAACCATAATTCAAAAAGACACATGCACCACAATGTTCATTGCAGCACTATTTACAATAGCCAGGTCATGGAAGCAACCTAAATGCCCATCGACAGACGAATGGATAAAGAAGTTGTGGTACATATATACAATGGAATATTACTCAGCCATAAAAAGGAACGAAATTGGGTCATTTGTTGAGACATGGATGGATCTAGAGACTGTCATACAGAGTGAAGTAAGTCAGAAAGAGAAAAACAAATATCATATATTAGCGCACATCTGTGGAGCCTAGAAAAATGGTACAGATGAACCGGTTTGCAGGGCAGAAATTGAGACACAGATGTAGAGAACAAACGTTTGGACACCAAGGGGGGAAAGCAGCAGGGGGTGGGGTGGTGGTGTGATGAATTGGGAGATTGGGATTGACATTTATACACTGATGCGTATAAAATTGATGACTAATAAGAACCTGCTGTATAAAAAAATAAATAAAATAAAATTCAAAAATTAAAAAAAAAGAAAAAAAAAGCCATACTCTTGGATGTAATATAAATAAAGGGTAGTCTAAATCCTGAAAACAGGTAAAATTTGAGACACATGAAATAATAATAAAAAAGAAGAGATGGCAGAGAAGACAACATCAGAAAGTGGAAGAAGAGAGGTTGGAAAAACAGGAAGAGAGTCACAAGAAAACGTCTTCAGAGGGATAAGGTATGGTAAAAACATGAAAAAGAAGGGAGACTACAGGGAGACAGCTGCCATTGGGAAGAAGAGCTAGAAGAGAGCCACAAGGAGATAACAGGGTAGGTGGATTGCTAGGCGTTGGTGATAAAACAGAGAATCGTGTCAGAAGGTGTGTGGCCATGGAAAATGCATAAGAGCATGAGCGGTAGAAGGAAAAAATAAAGAAGGAGCAATTTGTGTGCATGACTGTTTCCTAAATTATAATGGTGACATTCTAAACTTGGTGGGGAAATACAGTGGATGATTTTTTCTGTAGAAATGGCTTATTTAAGCTGGGGTTGAGGAGATAGAGATAGAAGTTGAAAATGCAAAAAAAAGAAAAATAATATATTAATAGAAATACTGGGATTAGAACAGAGGTAGGCCAGATTGGAGTGGAGCGTGTTGTCTCTAAGGGATCAGTGAAGCCGGAGCCCAGACGCTGGATTCTCCTCGCAGCTCTGGCTGCTCAGCACTGAGGGCTAGTTCATGTCATCTCTCTGACCCTCTGCTTTTTCCTTCTAAAATGAATGTTTTGAACTAAATAATGAATAATTAATGTTGCTTTCAGCAGTAGAAGTGACACTTTTTCATCGAGATATTAGTTGCCGTTTGGGAGAGCAGTTATGAAGAAAGGGGGCGATTATAAATGGAAATCGAGGGATGATTAAGAGAGTATAAAAATGGTTGGCCTTAGTCAAGATGCTTTTACAATTTACTGAGCTTTTATATTTTCTAAGGGTACAGGTATTACTCATATTGTGAAAAAAGTCCAGCAAAGTGAACCAAAACATATATATTCCATTTCCATCTATATTACTGAGTGGGAAAAATCTTTGAAGGTGAATATATTAAATAAAATTAGTCTCAGAGCAAGTTGAATATACCAGTGCTAGGAATATGTATACATTTGGGAGTTTTCCTTTTGTTTTTTACAACCTTGGAAATTGTCTAGAATTTTTGCTAACCTCTCCTTCCTCTTTTTGAAGTTGTCTCCTCAGCTTTTTCTGTAAAGGTGGAAATAGTAAAGATTCTAGGCTTGGGGGCCATATGGTTTCCATGCAACTACACAGCTCTGCCACTGAAACATGAAAGCAGCCACAGAAAGTGTAGAAATAAATGGGCATGCCTGCCTTCCAATTAATTTTGTGTACAAAATCATGTGAGGACTGAATTTGGTCTATAGGCTGGAGATGACCAATCTCTATATTGCTGGAATCTGTTAATTAAGAAGGCAGTAAGTGTGCCATTGTCTCTGGTTCATTTCAGAGCTCTTTATATGTCACAAATATTCGATGTTTTAATATGCAGTAAGGAAAAGCCCTAAAATGTGTTGTGTTCTATATTTATCCGGATATTTAAACTTTACAGCATCCTTCTGAAGTACAGATTTTATTTTATTTTTTGGAAGGTTTTTAATCTGCAAAGCATTCTTTTTTTAAATTCTTATTGGAGTACGTTTACAATGTTGTGTTAGTTTCTGCTGTACAGCAAAGTGACTTAGTTATCCATATACATATATCCACCCTATTTTAGATTCTTTTCCCATATAGGTCATTACAGAGTATTGAATAGAGTTCCCTGTGCTACACAATAGGTCCTTATTAGTTATCTATTTTATATATAGTAGTGTGTATACGCCAATCCCAATCTCCCAGTTTACCCCTCCCTCCTCCCCTCCCCTCCACCACCTGTAACCGTAAGTTTGTTTTCTACATCTGAAGTACTGATTTTAAAAAACTTTATATCTGAAGAAATTACAGTTCAGTAAGGCTAAATAATCTGGGCAAGGCTACACAACCAAGGATCACAATCAGAATTTGAAAAAAAAGCAAACAAAATAAAACACTTAATTTTTTCACTATATCATGCTTCATGCTGTAGACAATCCCTTTGTTGCTTCTTTTCTGGAATATTTAAAAGAATGAGTTAGACATTGGATACATGATTCTCTGAAATTCAGTTTTCTACCCAAGATTTTCCTTAAGTATATTACAAGGAAGTGGTGTTGAGTCTTGAAAGGGGAAATTGATTTACCTTCCAGCCAGGAAGATATGCTTAAAAGATCATGGTAGTCAGTCCAGAATTTCACTCCGTAAGCATTACTGACTTATAGGAAATGAAACTGTGGATCAGATTGAAATCCAAGACAGTCTTTAGTTGCTGTTGAAG
This sequence comes from Balaenoptera musculus, assembly GCF_009873245.2. NCBI lineage: Eukaryota > Metazoa > Chordata > Mammalia > Artiodactyla > Balaenopteridae > Balaenoptera > Balaenoptera musculus. The sequence continues at coordinate 85,642,926 of NC_045789.1, read as the reverse complement.
GATGAAATTGGAGCTCCACAAACAGTTCTGTGTGAGACTTTAATGTTCTGTTGGTTTGGGTTATTTCTGCTTTCTCTCCTTATTTTTACCATGATTCATTTCCCAGAGACAGAGTAAAACAAGTTTCTTTGTTCTTCCCTCATTATACAACAGAAAGAAAAAAACAATTGGACTGTTTTGAACTTTTGTCTTTGGATTTTATATGTAGGAATAGCGCAAGATATAAAAGGAAAGATTCTTATTGTTCTTTCACTATTTAACAAAATGAAGCATCATAACCCACGTTGTCAAAGATGTGGCCATTTTTAGGCATCTTTCTCTCCTCTCTGTTGTCCTTTCTCCTGGGAGAACAAAGTCGTCACACAGTTCACTACACACTTTCCTTTGTCAAAGCAAAAGAAGATTATTAAGGTCTCATCTGACCAGAGACCCTCTCATTTGGGCCATCTGTTTTTTTGTGTTTTCTTGAGGGAATACAAAAACAGGACTTTCCCCCCCTCTTTTCTCTCATTTAGTGTTTTATGAGATTGTGCGTTAAGCTGTATTTTAAGAATTTGAACAAGCAGAGACCCTGCCACTTTGAACATTGTTTTTTTTTCCTTTTGCGCTTTCCATTTCACTTGGAGAAATCACACATATTTTTTTTTCCTCTAATAATATTAAGGGAAAGGCTGTCTTAAGATTACTGCTCTCAAAGCCAAATTTGTTCTCCGATTATCATTCTTACTTCAAGGATGTGATCTCGGGATTGATATACACAGAAGCCTAACCTGTCAGGTGGACACTCACAAAAAATTAAATGACATACACCCATTTCTCAAATGGCCAATTGCACCTACATGAAGGTGAGATATTTTGCCTCTTTGATAATAAATGGGAAGAAAAAAGGGAGTGGGGTTGGAAAAAGGGGTCCCACCTAACAAAAGAAAAATCTTAGTGTTTTAGCATATCTACGTTGTTTAAAGTTTCCTCTTCTGAATTTAGCTGAGAGAGGTAGAAGGACAAGTATTTGTGATTATTATTTTAATAAGAAACAAAAGTAAATTGACTATTTTGTAGGAAATCCATCAATATTTATTATATGTAATAAAACAATACTTAATGATTTCTAGTCCATATGAAGTTATCACTGAAATAAGAGAAACAGAAGTGTCAGACCATGAAGCCAGCTTAATTGCCATCTTTTCAATCTGGAAACTACACACCTCTGCCCCATTGTTTTACAGCTCAGTTGTACTGGGTGATCATTATGATGACACTGACCTTAAATGATCTTTAAAAAAATTCTTACAATAAGAATAGTTGTTTTTTTCTTGTTTTTCCCTGACTAGGAATTGAACCAGGGCCCCAGCAGTGAAAGCGCCAAGTCCTAACCACTGGACCACCAGGGAATTCCCACAATAAGAATAGTTTTATGGATATTAATACTATGTTGGTATTAATGATAACTGTTTCACCTATATATTCAACAAGAAGTATAAGCCATCTACTATGTGCCAGGCACTGTTGTAGGCCCTGAGAATGTTGAGGTGTAAAGACAGACAGGTTTCTGCAACCAAGGAGTCTATTGTTTACACAAGAACACATCATTTTCTAATATTGCAAGATTATTCTCATTTGGTGTTTATTCAACCTATCTTTATTGAGCTATACTCCAAGCACTATACTGTAAGGATGCAACACAATGGTGAAAGAAACATAACTTGTAGAAAAATATCAAAAATATACACAAATAAATAGACATTTGGAATTTAAAGCTGGTGTTAATTTTAATAATTAAATATATAATTATTGAGTAAGTACTACATGCTAGTACTCTGGTAGGCTCTTGGAATATAACATAAAACAGGACAGATACGACTGCTATCCCAAGGAGATAGAATATAGACTTATAGTATGATGGGAGTAAGTACAAGTTTCTGTGGGAACTCAAATGAGCATTCTTTAGGAGTCATGAAGTCTTCTTATTAGAAATGATTACATAGCTAGGAGCTAAAAATAATAGAAATCAGGAAAGAAGAGGAACTCAAACCTTTTAGCATGTTTCAAGATGATAACAAAGGCAAAGCCCTGTAGGAAAGAAAGAGCATAGCCACATTCATGGGGCCTGGTAAGAATTACTCAGTATAGCTGGTGCTTAGATTTCAAGATGTTGTCTTATGGAATAAGGCCAGAAAGATTAGCAGAAGCCGTGTAAGTTTGTAAAGGTCCTTGTCAGCTATAATACACTGCTTGAACTTTATACTGAGGGCATTGGGAATTAAGAGAACTAATAAGACTGTAATATAGCATAGTGGTATCTCTTTGGGTGACTACCAACTCATACCAAGCTTTTTCCTTGAGAAGCACCAAATATATTGACCTAGGTCTTCACCAATCACTTCTAAGCTCCATTATCCTGCTTTTTTGGCTGTAACTGATTATAACCTTTCCGTATACTTATATGGAATATATTCCTTCAGAATGAATCACACTTGAAACATTAAGGGTACAAGATGTGTGAGCCAGGCCAGGAGTGCTAATGGAGGTCATGAAGGGGGATTTTGCCTTTGAAGTGTAAGCTGGAAATTAGTACCACTCATTCCAAACCAGATGACCAGTGAGTGGTTCCAGAAGGACTCCTGACCAATCATTTTTAAAGGCCCTATTTTTGTTTATTGTTCCTGGTGACATTTTGCCTTTTGTGCAAGATGGAGACTTCAAGAAAAAGCTGTTTTCATTACATTAAAAAAAAAAAATACCAAGAGGGTTAGAATACTTTTGTTCAATTACCAGTCCCCCTTGTCACCTGAGACAGAAGTCAGCAGGAGAAAGTGATAATGGAAAGATAATGCCTATCCACACCACACTACCCCTCAAAAGAACAAGATGCATATAAAACACATGTTCTTTCTGAGCTTGACTTTCATTTCCCTCTAATACTTGTCTTAGAATTTAGCAGACATTGGTAGCAACCATTTCAGAAGAGAAAGTAGTGACAAGTATAAGGATAACATTGAAAAAGGCCCCATGTTGGACTGAGAGTTTTTGTTCTAATATTTTATTAATTGCTCTTTCTCTGAATGATCATGGGCAATGACCTGCTTCATTCTGACAGTCAAATGCAGTCCACTGCATTGGATACTTGAAATGACTTAAAGAAAAGGAATGATTTGAAACTGTTATGAAAAGAAAATAAGGACATTTCACATTATTAGAATTCTAGGCAACAATGGAAATCAATGCAAAGGAAGTTAACAGGTCATTCTCACAGCCAGTATGCTGGGGTAAGTACTTTATGGACATTATAGAAAGAATTCTCACAAAAACACCAAAAAGTGGGTGTTATTAGTTCCATTTTACAATGTGAAAATGGAGGTCTAGAGAGTTTAATTAACTTGCCTAGGATAACTTAGCGACTAAGTGAAGGATCAGGGTTTGAAGCCATATATGCCTGCCCATGCACTTAATTATAATTCCAACATCAGCTTCTGAACACACAAACGGGAAAAGACTGAGGAAAGGGATAATTTTGAAAACATCACATGAACCAAAGAATGTACTAGGACGATTACTTATGCTAAAGGATCTTTATAAGTATTACGGAGTGAAAAAATTCTTTAATCAAGTTAAGTTTAAGAAATCCTGAATTAAAAAATAAATCAAGTTTCTTTGATATAGAACTTATTGTATCCTTTAATATGAACTATACATTTCTGTAACTTTATAGCGGATGTAACATTTTTCAAAATATGTGACTATGAAACAATTTTTTGAGAAGCATCTTACAAGATTAGTTATCTATGAAATATAATACATTGTGAGATACTTATATACAGGAAGGAAGAATGACATCAAAGATTCTTTAGTATTTGTACTGAATGAGGGTGATCCACGTTAATTTCAGAAATCTAGAAAAATTATTTTCCTAGGGATTGGGTGTGAGGGTAGAGAATAGAATAAATGTTGAATAACCTGTATTATTAACAGAACTCTTCTGAATTTACTTCTTTTTCAAGACACGAAATAGAAAGAGGTATGAATCAGATGCTATCTTTAGGGACATCACAATTTAACTCAATGGTTTGCAGTGTGAGGAATCACCCAAAAAGCTCTTCCAAGGCCCACATTCTGTCACTTATGGAGTGCCAAATTGATTTCATACATTAGCTCATTTAATTCTACAATAGCTCCATGAAGTGAGTACTCACATTGTCTCTTTTTCACAGACGAGTAAACTAAGTAGACATGAGATTAATTTGCCCAACATTCTATAAATCTAATGTGGTGGTACCAGATTTCAAACTCAGATCTATACCTTGCTTTTGAGAATTAAGCCAGAAGAATACAAACTTTTATAGGCATGGGAATTCCTGGCAGTAGGTGAACCATGGAATTGTTTCCAACTTAAACAGTCTGACTCAGTATATATATGGAGACGTCTATACATTTTTACAAAGCATCCAAGGAGATTTTCACGCTGATGACTCATAGACTACATGTTGAGAAATAGTATCCTTCTTCATACTGTATTCCATAAGCAAAATCATAATTTAATTCTATAACTTATAACAACTTCTGTAACTTTTAAATAAGGAGCTACTTAAACTTTACTATGAAAAATACTTAGGCAGTTCTTCTGTTTCAAATATAATGTTTGTACTTTCTGGTTTGCTAGTGAATGTTAACCCACTGTCTGGCAGTCTCACTAATTAGTCTCACTAATTAGTCTCACTAATCTTTGTCATGCATATTGAAAATAAAACACAATGAAATCGAATATGGATGGACACAAAAATCTACCTCTCTTTTTTAATTGAAGTAAAAAATCTACCACTTCAACTGAAAATCTTCAACATGATATTGTCCTACTAGTTGCTCAGTAGAGACAATTTAAATACAAGTAGTTGACCTGCATATTATTTGCAAAGGAAAAGATGAGGAAAAATGCTCAAGAAACCCTCAAGCTATCCCAATATTGTTATTAATCGTAGGGATCTATTCAATGTCACTGTGAATTATCAGTAAAGGACCCTGAAATGTGACTTACACGGTTAAAAGACCACTAGCATACAATGTGACCTTGAACAAGTCACCTACCTTCTCTAGGTTCCCTTTTCTGATCATTCAAATAAAAAGCCAATAATTCAATTATAAAATTATCTTCTATCAAGCATTTAATATGGATGCAATTGTGTGTTAAGTGCTTTATTTATATATGGTCTAATTTTTATTCCTTATTACAAAATCAGGTGATGCAGTTCCTTTCTTCACTTTACAGTAGATGTAAATGGCGCATAAGAGGGTAAATGTTTTGGCAAGTGACATGGGCAACAAATGGTTAAGTTGGGCTTTAAACTCAGGCATTTCAGCTAAAAAATTTATTTTCCGGAAAGGATATTACAGGCGTTACTTATATAAGAGGTTAGTTTCACCCCTCCCCCGTTTAGCCATATTATTATTTGATATTAAAAGTGTTAAAATAAAAACGCTATCTTAATGCTATAGAAGAGTTCATGTAACTTCTGATAATTGACTCACATATTTATAAAACATTTTAGACTGAGAAAATCTGGCTCAGAGTTGCATAGAAAATCAGGAAGAAATTTTGCTTTGTATTTCATACATTTTGACAATTATAATGGTAGCAATAATAATGAGAATAATGATATTCTTCAGTTTGATTTGTTAACTACCTATTTCCTGCCTCTAACCTTACCAAAGAGAAACAGAAAATCCTAGAGAAGGGCTTTGTTGTTCAAATATTAGAGTTCTCTAATTTCTCTTTGACCTCTTTGAATCAGGTTTCTTATCTGGGAATCTGACCAAAACTCTTCATCTTGGTATTTTTGATATGCTCTAGGTTCAGAAAAAGAGCCAAATTTTCCAGTTTATTATTTTACTCATTTAAGTTGCTTCTGAAACCAAGGCAGAAGCGATTATATTTCCAGAGCATAGAGCACCAGCCATGACATGATTGTGTAAATTCTCAGAGATGATGAGAGTTCCATATGCAGTCTTAGCTTACCATTGAGTCATTGAGCTAGAATAAACTTTAGAGCTCAGACAGTCCAATATTATTATTTTATAAATAGCAGCATAAATAAAGAAGGAAGGAAGTTACAGATGGAAGGAGGGAGGAAGGAGAAAAGAAGGAAGGAAGGAAAGCAAGGTGGAAGAGCAGGAAAAAGTATTAAAAAAAATTAAAATTGACTTAATTATTTGCCAAGTACTGTATTATATCTGTCATATATGTTATCACAGTTAATGAATTCATGATTAATACTCAATAATTTGTACATAAAAAAACAAGATTTCAAATACAACAGGAAACTTGCCATAGGCATGTTTTATGGGATAGTCTTGGATTAAAGTCTAAAATGTTTTTCATTATGCTCAACACTGTTAGCTTTCCTTCACATTACAAGTTAAATAGTAAAAGATCTGCAATTTGAATTAGTGTTTCTTCTTTCTTTCCTGCTGTCTTTTCCATTATATCTTGCCATTTCTTTTCCATGACATGAACACCTATGATTCATCATGTGATTTCCAAAGTCATTGGATTATATGTCAATCAAAAAAGAACAAGAACACTAAGGGGAGAGAAGAAGTTCCTTTGGAGCCAAATTCACCTGAATTTTAGGGAAAGGGAAATGGAGACAGGTGCATTTGTCAATATGATAGACCCAACCAGATTGAACATGTGACTGTCAATATAAAAATTATTATATTTTGGTGTGTGTAAGGGTTATAGAGCGACTCAGTTTATCTGAATTCAGAGAATTCATAAAACGAGGTTTCATTTGTGTGATCCTTTATAGTTAACTGTTTTTAAAGTTGCAGCAATGTTCACAACTCTGAAGATTATGTAATCCTTAATAAAAAGAGGAGAAAATGAAACACTGAGAACTAGAAGGACTTCTCTGTAGACTTAGTAAATGTCAGATTTGTGCTTGAAGCCAAGCACTCTCAATCTAGTGTGCTTTTAATACACATTGACAACTGGAAATCATTGACATTTGTAGAACCTTCCACCTAAGAGCAGAACATTCATTTCAGGTGCACTTGAGTCCTTCATCAAAATATATCACATTTGATTTCAGAGAATTCAAGTCACTTTCAATCTCTTCAATAACTTTTTATCTATTAATATTTATCTTTATGTAAATTAAAACTATTTATGTTCCACTATCAGTTTTTTCTCACACATTGAACTGCCTTTTTAGCATAGAAGGCTCCTTGTGTTGTTCAGTAGCTGGTTATCAAGTGTAGGTAGTCAATGAATGTACTAATGTACCATGTGAACTTTTAATTACAAACAAAGGCAGTCTTACACAACATCATGCACACAGGGTTTGCTCACTGAGACTATGTTCCATAATTCATGCCCTCTTTCCTTTGCTACCTCCACCCTCCCCCCCAAAAAATTGAGAAGCATAATTGGCTTACATAGCATGATATAGTAATTCAATTTGAGTAAAAATGTTGACTTACAGCTATGTAGAAAACCTTCCTCCCTCAACCAACCAATCTCAGCATGGTTAAATACTGTTTATCTTTCAAGTCTCTTCAGAACCCCAGTCCCAAAGAATTTCTCACTCTCTGCTGTGTGGTCCTAATGCCTGTTATGTATAAATTGGATTACAGCATTTATCATACTAATTTTATTTACCTTTCTATAGTAAAGAGAATTGTCTTCCCTGGGTTTTCCAGGAGAGACTATGAAATTAGAATCCATCCGGAATAGATTATTAATCTTACCATGAGAGACTGCAAAAGGACTAAGGAAAACAAAAACAGGACTGGGGGAAGATTAGCCAGAATGCAATTTCAAGTAAAATCCCAAGGATGGTAGATTATTAAGGCATTTGCTTAACAGGAAAAAATGGTATTGTGAAGTAGGTGGGGTTTCATGCTTGTTGCCAGCAACCAAGGACTTCTTTTTCTATTCCTGTGCCACTGATGGAGACTTCCTCCATGCTCCTATTTTTCCCCTAGTTGTAAGCACCTCATCCAGGCCCATGGAAAAGGGATTGTGGTGAATGCAAACTACTCTTGTCTCTGAGTCCCACAGCTATTCCAAACTTACATACTATATCCACACTTTAAGAATTTACAAGTTTAGTTGATTTCTTATTATATGGTTGTAAGATGGTCATCTCTTTCTCCTATAAAAGAAAGTGTCAAACTGAACTGCCACAAATAAAAAAATGCAGCATCAGAGATGAAGAATGCCCTGTTGGGCTCTTCACTAGTCCAGCCACAATTGAAGAAAGAATCAGTAAATATGAAGATAATTCAATAGAAAACACACAAACTGAGACATAAAGAGGGAAAATAAAAAGTAAACAAAAAGCAAACAAATAAACACGAAAAATCCAAGAGTTTGAGGAAACATTAAAGGATTTAACATTTGTGCAATTGAGGTCTCTGAGGAGAAGAAGAGAGCAATACAGATAATGATTTAATGAGATCGTGGATGAGAATTTTCCAGAAATGAAGGAAACACCGCAAACCACAGATCCAAAAGTCTCAAAGAATCCCAAGAGTGACAGAGGTGAAAAAAAGTGAAAGTGCACTACTTTACTTTTTCTATATAATTTGAAATCAGAATGTACCGCCTAAAGTTGAAGCATCAAAAAATAAAATTTAATTAAAAGGAGATGATATCAAATAACAGATACAAAAATAAAGTATGTATTAAAATTTTGATAAATATTCAATAAAAGAGTAAGAGAAATATATAAAGAAAAATTAGAGGACACATAGGTTAAAAGGTACTTAAGACACATCAACGTCTAGTGTATAGATTTTACATGAATCCTGATTTAACTATTCAAACTGTTAAATACAATAATTTGTGAAACAAATAAGCTCATGTATAATTAATGATATTAATGAATTATAATTTTTAATGTGATAATAACATTTTGATTATGTACAAAGCAAAAGAATTCTTATCTTTTAGATTGGTGTACTAAAATATTTAGGGAGAAACTAACACAATGTCTGAAATTCATCCTAAAATAATCTGAGGTGGGTAAGAATTGGTTGGGTGAATAAAAAAACCAAAACTGGCCATGGGCTGGTAATTTTTGAATCTAGGTGATGGAAATTATATATTTATGATTATTATATATACGATTATATATACTATTCTCTCAACTCTGTGGTGTATTAGGGATTTTCCATATTAAAGTGTTAAACTGTTGTCAAACAGAGACAAAGAAAATTAGAGTAGAGTAACTGAACTAAATGCTTCCTTTTTTTCATAGTAGTTACTGATTAAAGTTCATAAATTACGTTATATGCATATGAAGTTATTAATTACAATAACAACTTGAAGAATGAAAAACAAATTATTATATAGGAGGTAAAAGAGAGAACTGTATATTACTTTTTACATTCCTCTGTTCTGATTGGATGTTTTTTTCCAATTTTCATATAATGCAGTTTTACTTTAAAAATAGTTGTATAAGACAAAACAGTTGTTTAGCTTTTAAACAGGATCCATTTTGAAAAATATGACAAAATAATGCCCCCTTTATATTTATTTTTTGAGTTGTTTCTAATTTTTTTAAAAATGAAAACATTGATTATTTAAAAGCTACTCATTGAAACTCACACATCTCCCAACACTCTGAGATTCTGATAACCCTTCCCCAGGGGAAAAGTGTGCTTTGACACTTCAGTGTCCACTTTGAAAATCATGAATGCAAATCATAATGCAGTGCCACTGTGACATTTTCAAAATAAGGCCACAGTTTCTGAAAACTCTAGGAGAATAAAAAGGGATTAGGACTTTCAGTAAGGAGAAGTGGTAAGAAACTTTATTAAACAAGCAATAGATTGAATATGTCCATGTAAATAATATCCATGAATTTAAAATAATTGCCCATCACCTGGTCATGAAACTATAAAATAGTATGCTTTCAGTATTAGGCTACTTTCGTATATAATAACTGACTGAAAAATCCTCAAGACGTTTGTAGTATCTACCCATTTATCTTAACAGAAGGCTTGTTTTATAAAAAGATTTTGTCTGATTTATATTGCCAGTGGTAATATACACCAAGTGGTCTGGAAGTACAACCACACATTGACAAACTTGTTCCATTATTACTTTGAGTAGAATTATTTCTAGAAAAAATGCAATTAAGAAAACACTATTTCACTTGGAATCTGACAATGTATGTGTGGAAAAATGGCGAAAACAGGAAGAACCACCTCTGCTGGTCAGAAGTTCCACTACTAAGTGGATAATTACATTAATACACACACATTTTGCTTATAATTTTTGCCATAGGAAAGAGAGGTCCCATGACATCCTAAAGAGTTACTGATGTACATTTTCTTCTTTTATGAGTTAAGTGAGTCTAGACTGTGCTGAGTTAATCTCTCCCAGGGAAGCAGAACCTACCGAGTGATTGCATAACTCTGCTTTGGTTAACACTAGCAACTGCCTCCATGAAGCAAATCTACTAGATAATTCTAGTTCCTCATTTCACTTGATCTGTGAGTGATGTCCAAGACAATTGATTGCTCATTTTTTTCTTGAAATACATCTTCTACCTTATCATAGAACACTCTTCGAGGGCCTCTCCTCCCTCACTAGCTACTCCTTCACAGGCTCCATTCCTAAGGTCATGTTTTGACCTGACACCGAAATCCCGAAGTTCCTCTCCTTAAAAGACCTCATCAATCGCCATGATTTTACCACCTATGTGCCAATAACTCTAAAATACACAGTTTTTAGACTAGATATCTCTTTTGAGCTACATTTACAACAGCTTGCTTGACAAATCTACTTGGATATAGCTTAAGTATTTCAAACTTTACATTTTTAAAACAGAAGTCATGATTTTCCCTTCAATATAGTTCTTGCCCAGGATTTTCATCTTAGAAAATGGCATCATCATTTAACCAGTTGCTGAAGACTGTTGACCTGAGACAAATAGACTGCCAGATATTTCTCCAGCAAAGAAGAGTTTATTCAGGATCAGAAGAGAATTGCAATCCCAGGTCTGTAACCATGGTGAGCCTCAGGCAAGCCCCACATGGCAAGGGAAGGAGAACATTTTATACAGAGGAAAAGGAAGTTGAGAGGGCTATAGTAGACAGAGTTCGTGGCTTTTCGTTGGCTGAGTCCTTGCCAGGAAAGAAGAGAAGTATTTCTTCTTCCTGTTGGGTTTTGCTATCTTCATAGGGCATGATAGATCCCCGTCTGGTGTCTCAAACCTATTTAATCGAGGTTTCTGTGTATTAATCTTTTACAAGAAAAATCCTAGGGTATCCCTTCGTCTCCATCTCAATTACCACTATCCTAATGAAAGGGAACATTTTTCACCAATTAATTGATTTCCCACTTTCCTCTTGTCCAGAGCAAATCCATTCTTCACATAGCAGCCTATAACTTATTTTCAAAACGCCAGGCAATGCATATGATTCCCCTGCTTAAAGTTGTTGTTTTCTGCAGTATGTAGAATAAAATCCAAAATTCTTTTCATAGTGTTTTGCTCATCTATCTCCAGCCTGTCTTCTAACCTTACGGAACACTGTGTTTTTCTTAATAAACTGTAATCAGCACATTTTACCAGTTTCAACAGCGGAATAGGACATGGAGGCAGGGTATTAATTTCCTCTTCTCATAACCTTGATTTTTCTTTCCACCTCTTTGACTTGAGTGACTCTACAATATTCATGAAGCAAACACTCACCCTTATGGAGGTCTTTCCTGATCACTCTATCTAAAGTAGACACACCTAGATCCTTTCATGTAAACATTTGTTATTTCTTTGATAGAACATATCAAAATCTGACATTATTTCACATGTTTGATGATTATTTTTATATATTTCATGGTTGCTCCGTCAAAAAGCAAGCTTTCTGAGCCAGAGTGACCTTGCTCTCTGTTTCATTTACACCATGATGCTTGTTTCACTAGGCATTCAGGAAAATGTTTGTGGAGTAAGTAAATGAATGAATATCCAAGTTACTCTTTGGTGGGCTGGCCATGTTTCTTTGTGAGGGACAGAAGGAGCCAGAACAAATGAGTTAAGGTTCTGGTCATTTGTGAGCTTCATAGATGAACGTGTTACAGCCTCTGTGTTCAAGAAACATGAATAAAATGTTTTGTTGATATCAGTTAATGGGAAAAATGACAAATAACTTGTTTTCACTGGCTTCTTTATAATGGAAAATTCACATATGAGTGGTTATTCTTAAAAGAAAAAGAGAAAAGGGGGAAACAGAAGATAGTAGAGGTTTGAAGTGTGAAGTTGCTGTTGCTGTGCTTAGGTAAGTTGTTGAATTAATCTATTCAGTTACATATTCATTTTCTAATTAACTGATATGAACAGTTCAAGTACTGCCTAGTAGTTTATTGCTGCAGGTCAAAATGTCTCAGTGGATGTGCAATTCTAAAAATGGCTCTGCAGTTACAGTAGTTTTATTTATCCACAGGCACTGAAAGCATCAAGCAGCTTCTAATTGCTAACAGAGAAAGACTTAGCCTTTCCCAGCCTGTTCTCCTTCCTGACCTACATTAGAACAGATATTGTCATTTCTGACAAGAAGAATGAGACCAACCACAAATAATATGTGACAAAAGTAATTAATTTGTACATGTAAGAACCTATCAATCCTTTGCAGCAAAGAGTTCTCCTAGGAAGAATTTTACAAAATTGCATTTTCCAGTCAGGTCCCTTGATAATTGGTAAATGTGAAATGCAGTGCCCAAACTTTATAGAATCTGGTTCCCTCTCACATATGGCCTGTGATGTCCTAAAATTAGAATAACTGGTACAGGCAACAGTGACCCAACATAGGGTAAATCTCACTTCCAGACAATTACTGTTAAAGGCATAACCTATTTAAACAAAGTAACAGGGAATTGCATATAACATAAGGAAATAGGGGCATAGATTAGGGTAGCATTTTAAAATTCTCTTGCAAATAGGTAATTAGCAGGTAAAAATAGTAAATAAGCTTGCTCCAACTGTCTCCAACTAGAGAGAAAGTTATTATTGGAATTTAGATGGATCTAATATTTGCCTGCGTAAAGCCAGGTAAGTGAAGCAGAGGTTGTGAAGTTCAGGTAGAAAGATCATGAAGAAAATATTTACTGTTTTGTTAACTTGAATAATATAAAGTTCCACTGATGCAAATGTCATTTTGTAGAGCAGTTCTATGTAACAAAGAAGTCACAAAAAATATACATTTAACTCCTTTGTTAGCATATGGAAATTTTCTAAAATTTAGTTTTTTCCCTTTATTTGCTTATGTTTTAGGATCTCTGCTAAGAAGTCTTCTATTCCTATAGGAACATAAACATGTCCATAAGTTAATTTTAATCTTTTATTAAATATTGATGATATACAAATAATATTTTCATCATGTGTGTTCAAATAATAGAGTCTAAAGTTAATAACTTTATTCTCCTCCAGAATATTACAAGGACTGAAGAACATGTAATTCTTTAATGTAATTCAGTTTTCTCTCTCTTCTTTTCAATTCTTGTTTAGATTTTAGTATCTTATTTTAATCCATTGTGTGGATTGATTGTGTCTCCAAAAAGTTATGTTTAAATTCTAAACCTCCTTATCTGAGACTGCGACTTCATTTGGAAATCGGGTCTTTGCTGATGTAATCAAGTTACAAATGAGGTCATACTGCAGTAGGGTGGGACCTAAATCAAATATGACTGGTATCTTTACAAGAAGAGAAGAGATACAGAGATGCACAATGAGAATGCCATGGGGCAATGGAGCAGTGACTAGAGTGATGTGTCTATAAGACAAGGAATGCCAAGATTTGCCAGCAACACCAGAAGCTAAGAGAAAGGCATGGAACAGATTATCTTCTAGAGCCTTCAGAGAGAGCTCTCAACCCCCTACCTCCTAAAGTGCGAAAGAATAAATTTCTGTTGTATACAGCAACCCGGTTTGTGGTACTTTGTTACAGCAGCTCAAGGAAACTAAGACACCTCTCAAATGTGATAATACTATTATTGCTTTGTTCAAGAAATGTTTGTTTATATGTACTCATATATTTCAAATATCTTGGCTCATGATTTTTTGTGCCAAACAATTTTCTGTCTGGGATTCATTCTCCTTTATCTGGAGTATAACCTAGACAATATGTATAAAGAGAGTTTTGGTGGTAAAAACAATAGTAACCAAAAAAAAAAAAAGGAACAAACCTAAATTTGTATTCATCTAAGCAAGTCTTTATTTTGCCTTCATTCTTTTTTTTTTTTGTAAAAAATATATTTAATTTCTTTACGCATATATACTCAGATAGTACATAATACTCCCTCAGTGTATCAAGTGATCAGATATATGCCTCTCCCCTGTTTTCATTTGGTTACTCCTTCTCTTCTTCCTCTTCCCCTCTGCCACATTAACTTTCCCTCTATCCTCAGCTCCACAAGGTAGCCCATGTAACTATTATATAACTTGCCATGTTTTTCTTCTCATATGTAATGGTTAGTTTGATGTGTCAGCCTGGGTAGGTTATAGTACCCAGTTATTTAATCAAACACTAGTCTATTTGCCTTCATTCTTGGAAGATAGCCACTGGGTATGCAGTCTCAGGCTCACAGTTATTCTCTCTTAGCACAACGCACAAAATGATGTTGTCTTCTAACTAGCATTTTAGCTATTGGAAATTCAGCTCTCAGTCTCATCTTGGTGCCTCTGTAGGCAATTTATCTTATCTCACTATATAATTTTCAAAATTTTTTTAGCTTTTGTTTTGTGCAGATTGACTATGACATGTCGAAGTTCAGATTTCTTTTCACTTAATGCTCTTAAGAATTGATTATATTTCCTAAATCTGAGGATTATTCCCTTTAAGTATAGGAAAATTATCAGCTATTATCTTTTTGAATAATGTCACTTCTCTTTCTTATGCATCTAAGCATGTTACATCTTCTCAGTCATTCACATTGCTTATCTTCTCTTTAACATATTTAACTTCTTTTTTTCCTTCTGTGATTCTATTTGCAAAATTTATATAATTCCATTTACATGTTAATTGATCCTTTTTCTTGACTCCTTAGATATTTGCATTGTCTCTTAAGTGTTCATACTTTAATTATTTTATTTATTTATCTAAAACTATATATAATAAATTAAATTTTGTTTTGGCTTCTAACCCGGATATCTGTACTTTTTGGCAATCTGACATTTCTGTCTCTTCTGTAAGTTCTTGCTCATGATTGTTTCTTTTATTATTGGTTGTGTGATTTTTTTTTTTTTTAACTGTGATTTTATTTCTTCTGGAACATTATCTATGGGATTCCTGTAAGACCTGACTGAAAGAAGCGTTTCTCTGGAGAGTACTTGCATTTGCTTCTGCCTGGTGCCTGAAGGTACTTATACAGGATCACTTAAAAATAAATTCTCAGCTTGAAAGTTTCAGCTCACTAGCTGCAAATCCAGATGAGGACCAGTTTGTGAGTATGAATTCTCAGGAGAGATTTCTTTTTCTTTCCATCCAATGCCAAAATCCCAACAGACAAGTTTCTTTGTTATTTTTTCCCTATAGTAAATGTATTTCTCTTTTACTTTATTCCACTAGTGGAAGTGCAATTGAGCACAATAAGCCTTGGAAACTGTTTTATTATTATTACTAAATTTGAATATACATATACCCTTTGGTCTAGCAATTTTTCTTCTCTGTATATATTCAACCAAAATGTGTACATAGGTACAGCAAAAACCTACAAAAATGTTCATGGTTGCATTAGCTTTACAGAACAACCAGATGTAGCCTAAATGCCCATCAATAATAGCATAAGTAAATAAATACTGCTATAGTTAGAATACAGAATATTATACAGAAAATAGGTGGAGTATAGTACTGCTGCTGCAGGTGGAAACATAACAGAACAAAATAAGCCAGACACAGAATGTTTGCTATGTGATTCCATGTGTATAAAGTTTTAAAGAGGCTAAACTAATCTAAAATGTTGGGTGTCAAGAGGATGATAGACTCCAGGAAAAGGATGGGATAAAGACAGGGAGAAGTTACTGAGAGTGGTCTCTGGCAACAGACACAGGTTACAAAGGTGTATTCACTTGGTTATGATTCTTTGAATACTGTGATGGTTAATTTTATGTATCATGGCCATGGGGGTCGGGGGGTGCAGATTCTGGGTGTATCTGCGAGGGTGTTTCCGTATAAGGTTAGCACTTGTATCAATGGACTCAATAATGTTGGTGGGCATCATCCAACCCCTTGAGAGTCTGAATAAAACAATGGGTAGAGGAAGGAGGAATTTATTCTGTTTTGCTTCCTGCATACCTCCTTGGGCTCATCTCACATTCTCACATTCTCCATCTTTTTGATTGGTGAACTGGGGTTTACACCTTATAGGCTCTCCTGGTTCTCAGGCCTTCAGACTTAGACTGATCATACTACTGGTTTTCCTAGATTTCCAGTTTGCAGACATCAGATCATGAGACTTCTCAGTCTCCATAATCATGTCAGCCAATTCTTTGTGATAAATATATCATCTATCTATCAGCTACCTATCATCTATCTATCTATCTATCTATCTATCTATCTATCTATCTATCTATCTATCTCCTACTATTTGTTTCTCTGAAGAATCCTGACTAATACAGATATATATTTATGATTTATGAACTTTATGTCTGTAAAATGCTTAACTAAAAAGAAAGAAAGAGAAAGTATGTATTGAATTATACCTCCAACTTCCTTATATCCCCTCACTGACCCACTGTGCACTTAAGATATAAAGTATAATTCTCAACAAGGCGTACTTAGCCACACAGGGTCAACTGCTTACCTTCCTCTCCAACTAATGGATAATCTCTATCCCTTGCTCAGTCCAACTCAGCCACATCGATATTTTGTTTCCTTCATATAGCAATGTGTTTCCCAAGTTAAGGCATTTCCATGTGTTAGACCTTCTTTCTGGCATTATCTTTCCTATACTTGCAATATTTTTGCTTCTTACTCAACCATTAACTCTCTGATGAATGTCACTTTTAACAGGACACTTTAATGGATCCTCAATCTAAATAATAGGCCACCTCACCTGCAATTTTGTTTTATAGATCCTATTATTTTCCTTTATAGCTCTTACTTTGATATGTAATTTGTGTAGTTATTTGAATGATTTCTGTCTTCCTCTGCTTTACTCTAAGCTTCATAATAGAGGAGTCCATTTTTATTTTATTCTCCACTGTATACGCTGTTATGATCCTAGCCCATACCTGGTTCAGAGTAAATACACTGTTTGTTGAGTGAATTAAGGATTGCTCCATTTTTATTGTAAAAGATATTAAAGGGGGAATAGGAAGTGGAAATTAATCTTCTACCACTCATTTTATCACTATTGTTTTAAGGAATTATGAGATGCATCACCAGGGATCACTATTTCTTACCTTTATTATCTACATGTAATATACTATGAGGCCAGAACTAGAATAGTACTAGAAATATTTTAAATAAATTATATTGGGACAGTGCTGAACTGAAAAAGAAAAGTTTAGCATTTAACATTTATTTATAAAATCAGTTTCTCTAAGACAAGAGTATTATTGTTTTCTTGGATTATCCATCCATAGTCATGGAGTCATGGATAATCTTGACTGAGGAAGAGACTAAAATAAATTGAACATGAAATTCGCTAAGAAATGAGAATTTTATATATCTTAAGTCTGAAAAGTTTATTTTCATCATGCAATCAATTTCACCTCGGATCTCAGGCCAAAAATGTATAATTCCCAGACAGTATTACATAAAAAAGAAACAAATATCTATATATAATCCTGTACAATGTTGTATCAGTTATCTATCGCTTAGTAGCAAATCTTCCCAAATCTCAGTTGCTTAAGTAATAACCATTTATTTTGTTCATGATTTTGTTGATCAATAATTTAGCCCGATATCATTCAAGTCGTTCTTCTGGTCTCAGTGGTCTTTCTTATGTGTCTGTTGAAAATTGTGAGTTTGCAGTCTGCTTCTCGGTGTAAGCTATCTATAGAATGGAACACTCTCACTTGTTGTCTCTCATACTCCAGCAGGCTAGTCCAGGCTTTTTCTCCTGGTGGAGGTGGAAGGGGAAAAGAGAGGACAGAGAGAGGGAGAGAGAAAGAGAAGAAAAAGAGGGAGGAGACGGGGGAAAAGGAAGATAATTTGCCTTTAAGGATCTTAAAGACAAAGATCAGAACTTGTTTAGCATGCATTGTATTCCATTTTTCAAAAAACTAACAAGTCCAGCACAGATTTCAGAAGTGATAAAATAAATTTCACTTGTTGAAGGAAGAAGCTGCAAAATCATGTTGTATGTATACAAGAGGTCATTAACTGGGCCACCATTGCAACCAATCTACCACAAACATTAATCAACCAACAAGTATTTATTGAATATATATGTTATATGCTTTATTACCATAAGATATAAGGGATACAGAAGTATGAAATATTACCTCCTTACAATTTTTTTAAATTTAACCAATTTAGTTAATAATAATATAACATTATGATTTTCAATATCTTTTTGCCCAATTTAATTAAGAAATATGATGCCATTTCATTTGTTAAAAACAAAAAAGGGGGTATGCTGCCAGAGACACTCAATGAGAGAAGAGAGGTGTTAAAGTAAGGACATGTCTTACTAAGCCACGTAGATATTTTAGAAGGTAAAGCTGGTGGTCTCATAAGCTGTAAAAATGTCATCTGGGTGAGAAGACAGCCCTTGAGGAAGCACTCACTGGCCAACTGTATCACAAACACAGGAAATCAAAAGAGTAATGAAAACCTTAGGGTGGAGTAATGAGGAGAGAATAGAGAAGAAAGATTGCACATATAATTGCCTCAGTAATACAGAGTTGATAATTCTGAGAAGTATCTCCCTCCCTCTATATTTTCACATGAAATTTTGATTCCATAAGACAAAATGATCATAAGACACCAGCATCAATTTATGGGTAAGAAAACAGATCCACATGGGTATTGGTAATCAAGACATATTGGCTATTCACCACTTTGAGCATCAATATATCAAAAGAAACAAAAATTTACATAGAAATTTTACACACGTCAATTACCTACTTGTATGAGGCTGGATTTTTTTCACATATGCCAACCAAAACAACATATTGCAAACAATTGTATGCAGAAGCAGATATGAGGACCTGGATGCCTTCTATTAAGCAAGATACTAATGAAATTTGTAAAAGATAACTTAATGCCACTCTTTCCCCTTTTTTTTCAAAAAATCTAGTTAATTTTCACAAAAATTGTTTTATGGTAGCATGCAATTGCTCTATTATTATTTTACATGAATTAATGCATCATTACTTAAAAATAGTTGTATTTATAATACAATAAATATCAATCCATATAACCCACATAAACCCAACTTAATTGGCAACCTTAGGAATTTTCAAAATTGTAAACAAGTTATGAGACCAAAGTACTACAAAAAGTACTTTAACAAAATGAGAAATAGGTTATTGCTGGGTATATTCACTGCAGAAACAAGGGACTTCAGGAAGACTGAAGGCTATAACATTGCCTTATCCTGAAGGAGAGCAAGAAATAAAACTTTAACAGTGTAGCTATCTATTTAAGCAATAGAGTATCAAAAAGTTATTTTATCACTGTTCTTTACTTTCATTTTCTATGATTTTCCAAACAGGCAATATGAGCAAACACACAAAACCATGAAAGGGACAGATGTTTTCTGAAGATAGTAAAAAGTCCAGTACACTTTTGGAGAAAAACAGAAAACAAAGAAACAGAAGAGCAAAACACAGTCAATGTTGAAGGGTCTGGTGTTTATGAGATTGGCCTTTCTTCTGCACTTGAGGTCTTCAGAGTATGGTATGAAGATAATAGAGTGGTCAGGTTTGAATTTATAATAAGAATTTGTTGGCAGTGTAGAAGCGTCAACTGGACCATCAGGTGGAAGGCTTCTATAATAATCTTGGTGGCATGAAGAGGGTCTTTACTAATCAGGGAGTGTGATAATAGAAAACATGGATTAAAGGTATATAAATACATTGATGTGATATGTGTGCTTACCTAACTAGGAAAGAAAGAAACATTTGGAACAAATGATGCTACCTTCCCGCAGAAGCTATGCAAAACTTATATTGCAGTTTTGAATAGATAATTAACCCACCTGATAAACAACTAAAATGCATTACGTGGTAACAAAACTTAATTACAAACTCCAAGTGTTGTGGCTCAAAAGAGATTAAAGTTAGATTAGTCAGGACATGAATGAGGAAAGGCAGGTGGGAATAAGAATGGGTTTTTGTAGTTCACCAAATAGGAGCTGTTGGTTTGAGAGTAGAAGTGAAAGGTGGTTAAGTTGGAGGTGTTATGGCGAAGGACTGAAAACTAGGTGGGAGTTTAAAAACTTCCTGGAACCACTGAGGAGCTAGCTAGGAAATTACAGGACACAATACAGGTATGATGAATGAATGAATCAAGTCTGTAACATGAGTGAAGGATAGTTAGGAAAGTATTAATCTGGTTAGTGGTGTATATAGCAAACGAGAAACCATTAATCAAATGTCTATGTTTGGATACTTTAAAGCGAATGTAGAGGTAAACTCAACAATTTGAACCTTATAGAAAATTAATAAATTTACCTTATTGCTTATCGTTATACAAGTCAGCTTGTCACTCCCTCTTGTGAGAGCACCAGAATCACAACTAAAAGCTGAAGAATCATCAACAGGAAGACACAGGAACTCACCAAAAAAGACACCCCACATCCAAAGAAAAAGGAGAAGCCACAATGAGATGGAAGGAGGGGCAAAATCACAATAAAATCAAATCCCATAACCGCTAGATGGGTGACACACAAACTGGAGAACAATTATACCACAGAAGTCCACCCACTGGAGTGAAGGTTCTGAGCCCCACATTAGGCTTCTCAACCTGGGGGTAAAGCAATGGGAGGAGGAATTTCCAGAGAATCAGATTTTGAAGGCTAGCAGGATTTGATTGAAGGACTTTGACAGGACTGGGGAAAACAGAGACTCCACTCTTGGAGGGCACACACAAAGTAGTGTGCACATAAGGACCCAGGGGGAAGGAGCAGTGACCCCATAGGAGACTGAACCAGACCTACCTGCTAGTGTGGGAGGGTCTCCAGCAGAGGTGGAGTGGCTGTGGCTCACCATGGGGACAAGGACACTGGCAGGAGTAGTTCTGGGAAGTACTCCTTGGCACGAGTCCTCCCAGAATCAGCCATTAGCCCCACCAAAGAGCCTGTAGCATCCAGTGCTTGGTCGCTCCAGGCCAAACAACCAACAGGGAGGGAACTCAGCCCCACCCATCAGCAGACAAGCAGATTAATGTTTTACTGAGCTCTGCCCAGCAGAGCAACAGTCAGCTCTACCTACCACCAGTCCCTCCCATCAGGAAGCTTGCACAACCCTCTTAAATGGCCTCACCCACCAGAGAGCAGACAGCAGAAGCAAGAAGAACTACAATCCTGCAGCCTGTGGAAAGAAAACCACATTCACAGAAAGATAGACAAAATGAAAAGGCAGAGGGCTAAGTACCAGATGAAGGAACAGGATAAAACCTCAGAAAAACAATTAAATGAAGTGGAGATAGGCAACCTTCCAGAAAAAGAATTCAGAATAATGATAGTGAAGATGATCCAGGATCTCAGAAAAGGAATGCAGGCAAAGATCGAGAAGTTGCAATAAATGTTTAACAAAGACATAGAAGAATTAAGGAACAAACACCTAGAAGAATTAAAGAACAAACAGAGATGAACAATATAATAACTGAAATGAAAAATACACTAGAAGGAATCAATAGCAGAATAACTGAGGCAGAGGAATGGAAAAGTGACCTGGAAGACAGAATGCTGGAATTTACTGCCACAGAACACAATAAAGAAAAAAGAATGAAAAGAAATGAAAACAACCTAAGAGACCTCTGGGACAACAATAAGCAAACCAACATTTGCATTATAGGAGTCCCAGAAGGAGAAGAGAGAAATAAAGGACCCGAGAAAATACTTGAAGAGGTTATAGTCGAAAACTTCCCTAACATGGGAAAGGAAATAGCCACCCAAGTCCAGGAAGTGCAGAGAGTCCCAGGCAGGATAAACCCAAGGAGAATCATGCCAAGACACATAGTAATCAAACTGACAAAAATTAAAGACAAAGAAAAATTATTAAAAGCAGCAAGGGAAAAATGACAAATAACATACAAGGGAACTCCCATAAGGTTAACAGCTGGTTTCTCAGCAGAACCTCTATAAGCCAGAAAGGAGTGGCATGATATATCTAAAGTGATGAAAGGGAAGAACCTACAACCAAGATTACTCTACCCGGCAAATCAAAAGCTTTACAGACAAGCAAAAGCTAAGAGAATTCAGCAGCTCTATAACAAATGTTAAAGGAACTTCTCTAAGTGGGAAACACAAGAGAAGAAAAGGACCTATAGAAACAAACCCAAAACAAGAAAATGCTAACAGTAACATACATATTGATAATTACTTTAAATGTGAATGGATTAAATGCTCCAACCAAAAGACACAGGCTTGCTGAATGGGTACAAAAACAAGACCCATATATATGCTGTCTACAAGAGACCCAATTCAGACTTAGGGACACACACAGACTGAAAGTGAGGAGATGGAAAAAGCTATTCCATGCAAGTGGAAATCAAAAGAAATCTGGAGTAGCAATACTCAGATAAAATAAACTTTAAAATAAAGAATGTTACAAGAGACAAGGAAGGACACTACATAATTATCAAGGGATCAGTCCAAGAAGAAGATATAACAATTATAAATATATAAGCACCTAACATAGGAACACCTCAATATGTAAGGCAAATGTTAACAGCTATAAAAGAGGAAATCGACAGTAACACAATAATAATGGGAGACTTTAACACCTCACTTACAACAATGGACAGATCATCCAGAAAGAAAATTAATAAGGAAACATGAGCTTTAAATGACACAATAGGCCAGATAGATTTCACTGATATTTGTAGGACATTGCATCCAAAAACAGCGGATTACACCTTCTTCTCAAGTGCACAAGGAACATTCTCCAGTACAGATAACATCTTGGGCCACAAATAAAGCCTTGGTAAATTTAAGAAAATTGAAATCATATCAGACATCTTTTCCGACCACAATGCTATGAGATTAAAAATCAATTACCAGGAAAAAAACGTAAAAAATACAAACACATTGAGGCTAAACAATATGTTACTAAATAACAAAGAGATCCCTGAAGAAATCAAAGAGAAAATCAAAAAATACCTAGAGACAAATGACAATCAAAACAGGATGATCCAAAACCTATGGGATGAAGCAAAAGCAGTCTAAGAGGGAAGTATATAGCAATACAATCCTACCTCAAGAAACGAGAAAAATCTCAAATAAACAATCCAACCATACACCTAAAGGAACTAGAGAAAGAACAACAAACTAAAGCCAAAGTTAGTAGAAGGAAAGAAAACCTAAAGATCAGAGCAAAAATAAATGAAATAGAGACAAAGAAAACAATAGCAAAGATCAATAAAACTAAAAGCTGGTTCTTTTAGAGGATAAACAAAATTGATAAACGTTTAGCCAGACTTATCAAGAAAAAGAGGAAGACAACTAAAGTCAAAAAAATTATAAATGAAAAAGGAGAAGTTACAACTGACACTGCAGAAATACAAAGCATCCTAAGAGACTACTACAAGTAACTCTATGCCAATAAAATGGACAACCTGGAAGAAATGGACAAATTCTTAGAAAGGTATAACCTTCCAAGACTGAACCAGGAAGAAATAGAAAATATGAACACACCAAACACAAGTAATGAAATTGAAACTGTGATTAAAAATCTTCCAACAAAAAGAAGTCCAGGACCAGATGGCTTTACAGCTGAATTCTATCAAACATTTAGAGAAGAGCTAACACCCATCCTTCTCAAACTCTTCCAAAAAATTACAGAGGAAGGAACACTCCCAAACTCATTCTACAAAGCCATCATCACCCTCATACCAAAACCAGACAGAGATACTACAAAATGAGAAATTTACAGACCATTATCACTGATAAATATAGATGCAAAAATCCTCTACAAAATACTAGCAAAAAGAATCCAACAACACATTAAAAGGATTATACACAATGATCAAGTGGGATTTACCCCAGAGATGCAAGAATTCTTCAATATAGGCAAATCAATCAATGTGGTAAACCATATTAACAAACTGAAGTATAAAAACCATATGATCATCTCAATAAATGCAGAAAAAGCTTTTGACAAAATTCAACACCGATTTATGATAAAAACTCTCCAGAAAGTGAGCATAGAGGGAACCTACCTCAACATAATAAAGGCCATATATGACAAACCCACAGCAAACATCATTCTCAAGGGTGAAAAACTGAAAGCATTTCCTCTAGATCAGGAAAAAGACAAGGGTGCCCACTCTTGCCACTATTATTAGACATAGTTTTGGAAGTCCTAGCCATGGCAGTCAGAGAAGAAAAAGAAATAAAAGGAATCTGAATCGGAAAAGAAGTAAAACTGTCACTGTTTGCAGATGACATGATACTATACAGAGAGAATCCTAAAGATGCCACCAGAAAACTACGAGAGCTAATCAATGAATTTGGTAAGTTTGCAGGATACAAAATTAATGCACAGAAATCTCTCTCCTATACACTAACAACGAAAGATCAGAAAGAGAAATTAAAGAAACAATCCCTTTCACCATTGCAAGAAAAAGAATAAAATACCTAGGAATAAACCTACATAAGGAGGTAAAAGACCTGTATTCAGAAAACTATAAGACACTGATGAAAGAAATCAAAGATGACACAAACAGTTGGAGAGATATACCATGTTCTTGGATTAGAAGAATCAATATTGTGAAAATGACTATACTACACAAAGCAATCTACAGATTGAATGCAATCCCTATCAAATTACCAATGGCATTATTTACAGAACGGGAACAAAAAAATCTTAAAATTTGTATGGAGACACAAAAGACCCCGAATAGCCAAAGCAATCTTGAGGGAAAAAAACAGAGCTGGAGGAATCAGACTCCCTGACTTTAGACTATACTACAAAGCTACAGTAATCAAGACAATATGATACTGGCACAAAAACAATAATATAGATCAATGGAACAGGATAGAAAGCCCACAGATAAATCCACTCACCTATGGTCAACTAATCTATGACAAAGGAGGCAAGGATACACAATGGAGAAAAGACAGTCTCTTTAATAAGTGTTGCTGGGAAAACTAGACAGCTACATGTAAAAGAATGAATTTAGGACACTCCCTAACACCATACAAAAAAATAAGCTCAAAATGTATTAAAGACCTAAATGTAAGACCGGACATTATAAAATTCTTAGAGGAAAACATAAGAGGAACATTCTTTTACATAAATCACAGCAAGATCTTTTTTGACCCACCTCCTAGAGTAATGGAAATAAAAACAAAAATAAACAAATGGGACCTAATGAAACTTAAAAGCTTTTGCAGAGCAACGGAAACTATAAACAAGATGAAAAGACACCCCTCAGAATGGGAGAAAATATTTGCAAATGAATCAATGGACAAAAGATTAATCTCCAAAATATATAAACAGCTCATGCAGCTCAAAATTAAAAAAACAAACAACCTAATCCAAAAATGGGCAGAAGACCTAAATAGACATTTCTCCAAAGAAGACATACAGATGGCCAAGAGGCACATGAAAAGCTGCTCAACGTCACTAATTATTAGAGAAATGAAAATCAAAACTACAATGAGGTATCACCTCACACCAGTTAAAATGGTCATCATCGAAAACCTACAAACAACAAATGCTGGAGAGGGTGTGGAGAAAAGGAAACTCTCTTGCACTGCTGGTAGGAATGTAAATTGATACAGCCACTATGGATAACAGTATGGAGGTTCTTTAAAAAAGTAAAAATAGGGGCTTCCCTGGTGGCGCAGTGGTTGAGAATCTGCCTGCCAACACAGGGGACACGGGTTCGAGCCCTGGTCTGGGAAGATCCCACATGCCGCGGAGCAACCAGGCCCGTGAGCCACATTTACTGAGCCTGCGCGTCTGGAGCCTGTGCTCCACAACAAGAGAGGCCGTGATAATGAGAGGCCCACGCACCGCGATGAAGAGTGGCCCCCACTTGCCGCAAATAGAGAAAGCCCTCGCACAGAAACGAAGACCCAACACAGCCGTAAATAAATAAAATTAAAAAAAAAAAAAGCTGACAACTACCACAAACACCACACAATCCAGAAAAATAAAATATTAAAAAAAAAAAAAGTAAAAATAGAATTACCATATGACCCAGCAATCTTACTGCTGGACATATGCCCAGAGAAAACCATAATTCAAAAAGACATATGGGGTTCGAGTCCCCGCGTCGGCCGTCATGGCGGATGCGGAGCCGGAGGCTGAGAACGTCAGTGAGGATGGCGGCGGCCGGGCTCCCGCAGGCCAGAGCGGCAGCGCCGCGCTCGTGGCCCCGCTGGGCCCCAAGCAGCTGCGGCGGGTCCTGGAGCAGGTGACGAAGGCGCAGCCACCCGCGAAGCCGCCGCCGCCCTTCGTGCTGCAGGCCGCGGCGCGGCAGCTGCGGGACGCGGCTCAGCAGGTCGCCCTGCAGCGGGGCCCCGGGGCCGAGCCCCCGCGCCCGCCGCGCCTGCTGCCGCCGCAGCAATTGGAAGCCATTTGTGTCAAGGTTACATCTGGAGAGACGAAAGCTCAGGAGAAGCCGATGCCTGCACTGGCCACCATCCAGCCCAAGACAGCCAGGCCGAGCCAGCCGCTCGGGAGACACTGCAGCGTCGCCAGCTCTCGGCTGCTCGGGCCGCAGCCCCTCCTGAGCCCCGGGCCACAGCCGCGTTTCCCGAGTCACTCACCTCAGCCTCCCGTTCAGGTGTTCGTCCAGAGGCCACTGCTCGCCCTCCGACCCATCCCTGCGCAGAGAGTCTTGGCCTCTGAGGCCCTGAGTGGACAAGGCACCACGCCGCCCCCTCTGCCAGCCTCTGACCCGCCGGCAGGAACATCTGTTTCATCCAGTCCAGTAAATTTATTTATTTCCAGCTCGCAAACAAAATGCACCAAGAAACTAAAAATATCTTTAAAAGTGAAAACACGTTCTGGATGGATATCTCGACCTCCCAAGTATAAAGCTAAAGATTATAAATTCATAAAAACAGAGGATTTGGCCGATGGTCACCCCTCAGACTCTGACGACTACTCAGAACTGAGCGTGGAGGAAGATGAAGACCACAGGGGAAGGCAGGCGCTCTTTGATTTATCGAGCTGCTCTCTGAGGCCCAAAACTTTTAAGTGTCAGACCTGTGAAAAGTCATATATAGGAAAGAGGGGGCTCGCCCGGCACTTTAAACTGAATCCGGGCCATGGCCACCTGGAGCCTGAGACGTTGCTGTCTAAGAAAGCCAATGGGAGCATGATCCCGGACCCCGCGGAGGGCAGGACCACCAGCCTGGCATCCCCGGAGCTGTCCACGCCAGCTCTTCTAAGTGAGGAAGGGGCCCGCTCAGCACGGGGTGGCCTGCAGGTAACGTTTCTGTCTGGTGATAGCGTCCTGATTCCTGCCCATCCTTTTTTTTTTTTTTTTTAATCTTTTTTTGGCCACGCCGCGCGGCATGTGGGATCTTAGTTCCCCGACCAGGGATCAAACCCGCACCCCCTGCATTGGCAGCACAGAGCCTTAACCATTGGACCGCCAGGGAAGTCCCCTGCCCATCATCCTTAAGTTAACTTTATGTTGTCTGCAGTGCTGCCAGATAATCGAGGAGAAGTGTGTCTTCCGTCTAGTGCAGACGGTTTACTGATGGGAACGCAGGCACCAGTCCTGTAGATCTGGTCAGTAAAACTAATCGCAAGCACTCTTGGCTGATGCTGACATGACTGTGGTCCTGGGAAAGGTCCAAGTGGGGGGCGCCAGTCCACAGGGCTGCTTCCTGGGGCGTCCGCGGTAAGACGTCTGCTTGCCGTGTTCTCTCCTTGCTTTGCCCCTTCTGAAACTCAATCAGACAAAGCAGATACGAGTCATCGTGAGTTTGCATCACCACGTCAATGTTTATTTACTGAAATTTTAACTTACCCAACATGTGTGGTGAGCATTTGTGTGCCATGTACAATAGGTCAGTTATTTAAAAAACAGCAGGTGGATCACTTTAACAAATGGCGGGCCTCTGTGGTCGCCCTCATCCCACTTTGTCTTAAGCTTCCTTCCTTTTCCTTTGACTTGTGTTAGCTGTTGTTCGTTATTTGTAGTTTTCAGACGTTAAATAGAGAAACCGGCGTTGGAATTGATGTGACTACTTGATGGGAGTTTGTGACTTTCGGGACCTGGAAGCTGTTGAAAATGCGTGTTTGCCTGCTCCTGGCGACCTCATTCCCAGCAGCGGACGGGGTTCCTGCAGGAGGGCCGAGGCCGGCGGCTGCTTCCGCTTTCACATCCGCTCCTTGGGACCTGAACAGACACCTCCTGGGCCCAGGAGATCTGTACTGAGTGAGGCCTAGTGGTAGAACCATGGGACAGCCCTGTGTTAGGATTCAAAAATATTGTCTCACCTTGCAGCCTCAGTAATAATAGTAATAACAGTCATACCGTTTGTTGCACGCCTGCTTTGGGCGGGAGCATCACGTACATTCTCTCAATCCAGTGAGAGCCCTACAGGCAGGTGCAGGGGTCCCTACTGGAGACGAGGCGCGTGGGGCTCAGCGGGGACGACGGGCTCCCCGTCGAGGCACGCCTAGGACTCTGCCCAGGCTGGGGTTCGACCCAGGTCTTTTGATCTCAAAGCCTGCACTCTAGGCCCGGCTGCCTCTGCTAGGAGGTTCTACGCCTCTCACAGCTGGCAAGAGCCCGACTTTCGAGAGACCTCTAACTTTTCTTAAGTTGTAGTAGGACCAGGATGACCATGTAGTTTGTCACCCAAACCCAGACATTCTGAGAATGAAAGGGGCACTATTAGAATCATTCCAAGAGACAGCAGGCGCAGCCAGGACTGCCTCAGACAAACTGGACGACCAGGCCGGCTGGCACCTTCCACTTCCTTCAAAAATGAAATCTTACACCACAGCAAAAGCAGCTTCTGGATATCTGACTTCTGGAATTTAGGCACCTAGCCTTGCTCCAGACGGCTTTGAGGCCGTGGGGTCCCAGAGCGGCTCCCTCCAACCAGAACTGTGTCTCCTCTCCTCTCCTGAGTCGGCCATGGATGGCCACGTGGTGCTTAAAGCCACAGGCAGATCTGGCGTTCCCCCTGAGGCTCCATTTTAATGATGATTTGGAGGGAAAATTCTTAAGAGGACACACTTTGTGCTAGCTTTCCTTGTATTTAACCTTCCACCAGTCCTGGGAGATGTAGGTGTATTATTCCTCTTTTCAGAGGAGGAGGGAATTGGCACAGAATGAGGAAATAGCTAGATAGTGTTAGATCCTGATTCTCTTCCCAAAGCTGTGCAAATCCATGGAGACAGAAAGTAGATTAGTGGCTGCTGGGTCTGGGGGGAGGGAGGAATGTGTGATAATGTGTAGGGTTTCTTTGGGGGATGATGAAACTGTTCTGGGATTAGATAGTGGTGATGGTTACACAAGCTTGTGAATATCCTAAAATCCACCTAATTGTATGTTTCCAAAGGATGAATTTTATGGTATTTGAAATACATCCAATAAAAAATAATTTTAAAAATCTAAAAAAAAAAAAAAGACATATGCACCCCAATGTTCATTGCAGCACTATTTACAATAGCCAGGTCATGGAAGCAACCTAAATGCCCATTGATAGACGAATGGATAAAGAAGTTGTGGTACATATATACAATGGAATATTACTCAGCCATAAAAAGGAATGAAATTGGGTCATTTTTAGAGACATGGATGGACCTAGAGACTGTCATACAGAGTGAAGTAAGTCAGAAAGAGAAAAACAAATATCGTATATTAACGCATACATGTGGAATGTAGAAAAATGATACAGATGAACCGGTTTGCAAGGCAGAAATAGAGACACACATGTAGAGAACAAATGTATGGACACCAAGAGGGGAAAGCGGGGTGGGGGGTGGTGGTGGTAGGATGAATTGGGAGACTGAGATTGACATATATACACTAATATGCATAAAATAGATAACTAATAAGTACCTGCTGTATAAAATAATAAAAATAAAACTAAAAAAAAAAGTCAGCTTATCTCATTAACTTGCATGTTATTACAATATCTTTTATAACTTAATGCAAAGCATAAGCCAAGTGGGGCTGTCATTAATTTTTTAATTTCAAAAAAAAAAAAAAGAGGAAGAAAACAGTTTACCTAACTTTGTTAAAGCACCATTTTTATTGAAGCAAATACCTAAATTGTGTCATAAATTTCATTTTTTTCTTGCATTTTCAGAAATAAATACTTATAAAGACTATGTATGTGTAAAATCTAACAAATCAATAAAAATGTGGTAATCTAAATGTTCCTATTACAAGAAGAACAAATTTAAACACCTGAAGGTGAGGAACTGAAAAGTTGCATTTCTTTCTACTCTTTAAAATATTCAAAATATAATTTATGCTTTGTTTGCTCATGGAAAGCATTCATTAAATGGGATTCTTACTAATGTAAAGCACCAGAAAGTTCATGTCATCCTTATTTCATGTAACATAGATAGCACATAGGTGCTGATAAATTACAGCTTATCATAGTTTAATAAAATTTCAATAAAATATTAATAGTATTGTGCATTTAATATATGTATAATGTATTGATTTGAAAGTGCATATAATGTACATTTGTGCATTGTATTAAGTTATGTAATATATTACATTGCAATGTACATTTAATAAAATATACATGTTTAGCACAGATCATTCAGATACTTAAAGTTGAGAGTATTGTAACAACATTGCTTAAAACTTCCATATTAGTTCTTGAATTGGAGTGATAAAGGCAATTTTGACTCCTATTTTTAAAAAAATAATTAGAAAATTAAGGAACTTCTAAAAGTCTATATTTTCCACTGAAATTTAACAAAAAATGGCTATTTTCAAACTGAAGATGGTATCCTATATAGCATGGGAGACTGTTTTATAACGTTGCTAGTGTAAAAAATATATGAAAAGCTTAACGTTGAATGATTTGCAAACTCCAGAACACGCTAATTTTTATTAGTCTATATATATTTTATGGCAACATAGATCTAAGTTTCTAACTGTGAAATATATTGAACACAACAAAATACATTTTTGGTTAAATTTAGATTAGAGATATTGATAGTATTAAAATTGTGAAATATCTGGATTACTTTACCAACCTCTCTAGGAGATGTCATGAAAATAAATTATTACATTTGCAACGCACTTCTAAATGAGCAGTTTGTAGCTGAGTGCTGAGCTTTTGCAGGGCATAATATAATGCTTAATACTATGATGGAAAATATTCTACTATTTGCCAGTTTTACCTCATGTGCAAAACAGTTTTCCTTTTTGGGGAACAATATCTAATTTTACACATAAGCAAAATCCATGTTTTATGGTAATATTTGAGCCACAGCAGACGTAATACTAAAAGTGGAGTATGTCTTGCAGTGCAATATAAATGTTATGCACACATTATCTGAGCTAATTTTCACAACTGGGATTTAAGCTGAGGAGGAGATTAGTCGACGAGAGGAAACTAAAATGATCCTGTGTGATTTGTTAACTTAGGACAATCATACAGCATTTCTGAGTGTTAGACATTTTAATTGATCTCTTATATTTCCAAACTGCACTTTAAGTCTAGAGGCAATTTTCTATTTTGGGAAAGGTATCAAATGGCAGATTGATACACACTCACCCAAAAGGAAAAATGAAAGAAGAAATGTAAAGAGAGGAGGAGAAGAACGCATTTTATCCGGGTATAAATATAGATAGATAGGTAGATAGGTAAATAGATAGATAGATAGGTAGATAGATAATGATAAACAGCATGTTAGCAGGTAAGAATAACTGGTCTGGGGATCAAGAAGTCCCATTTTAGGGACCTTCTGCTACTAACCCTGTGACCTTCGCCAACATGGGTAGACATTATGTAGAAGTTTAAGGTATACCCATTAAAATATTAATAATCATAATCATAATAATGATGTCAATAGCTACAGCCACTGCCACAATAACAATAAACAAATATTCCTGCCCTATGAAATTTGTAAATAACTAAATGATTGGAGGACGAGAAAATGATAACATTTTCAAAGTAAACCTAATTTATAAAAAACAAGTAATTAAATGATTATCAAATAATTTAAAAAGTAATTTGAAAAATGCAAGAAAAGATATCTTAGGATAAGAGAGTTTTAGACTGTTGGGAAAGAGGGTTGGACTACAAAATAGGGTGGTCAAAATATTTCGATAAATAGTAACTCAGTCCCCCATTGTAACTGTTTGAGATGACAATAATATTTGGGTGCTTAAATTCTGTTGGACTTTATTAAAGAGAAAAAAAGCCAACAATCCAAAAATAAAAAAGTCACTATCTTGAGCAACAGGGAATAAATATAATTCCTCTGCCAAGTGTCAGCTCATCCAAAAATCAAACAGCTATAATATCTCTCAGCAACCTCTTCACTCTTAAGCAGCTTGCAATTTAAAAGACTGCACTTCACTTTCTATGCTCAAAATACTTTACATGTATAAGAGAATAATTACGGAGATACTCAATTGATCTAGATGTTAAGTATTATTATCCCGATTTTATGGAAATGGAATTAGAGTTGACAAGGCTCAAGGGGTCAATCCAACTGGGAAAATAAAAACTATTAATCTAAATCAATAGCATACGGCTGGCTGGCCTAGTGCCCTTGAATGAGTCATTTAGCTTCAATTTCTTTGTCTGAAGACAATGACAGAAGGTGAAAAAAAATTATCAAAGAGTTCAAGTCAAATACAGAATGGATATGAGCTTTTATGATAATATAATATACTGACCCTGGTGCGATATGGCAAAAAGGAGTAAAAGGAGGTTGCACTGATTGCGAAATGGGACACTAAGTGTTTAAAATAGTAGCACAAAGCAAGCAAGTGATACAGTTTTATAAAGTACTTTGAACTCTGACTTCCAGTCAAGTATTTCAACCAGAACTCTCCAAAGAGCATTCATATATATATATATACTTAAAATTTATTTTTGATTTAAATTCCAGGGCATCTTTAATTTCTTTTTCTTTTACTTAGCAAGTATGCATTTATTTGACTTGGTGTCAGGAAGCTTAAAATACATTTGTATTGGCATATTTATTGAGTTTTAAGTGTCCACGCTATAAATTTCTGAATATGGAATTTCAGATTTTAAATAAAAATTCATATTTGTATTCTGCTTATGCTGTCTTTGACCCATTTTTTTAAAGCTAAGATCTGTATATTCCATCAAATATTCTGTCATCTGTAAACCTCACAATAGGATCATGTGAGTACATTCCAAAATGTGAGTACATGGCAATAGGGTCATTTTACTTCCTTCATTTTTTTTTTTTTTTTTTTCAAAACTAGTGTTCCAAATACCCAGGCTTGTTTCAAAAACAAAAATAAACAAAAGAAGGAGAAGGAGAAGGAGAAGGAGAAGGAGAAGGAGAAGGAGAAGGAGAAGGAGAAGGAGAGGGAGAGGGAGGGGGAGGAGGATGGGGAGGGGGAGGAGCTATTTTTTTTTAATTTATTTTTTTGGTTTTAAAATGGGAAATGGGGCATCTTAATAGAATTTAATTCAGTTATTGATCTTTCCATGTTTGATTTATTGACCAGAACTGCTTTATTGGAGTCATCAGTAAATGTTATTTTAACTAAGACAAATAAATTAGGTAAAATTACTTTTCTAGGAAATTATTTCCATTTGATGAATTGTGTGGAATATTTGACTGTACTTTGCAATTCTTTTCTAGAAAATTTTGCATTTTCTAAATACTTTGTCATGTATTAGTTATTTTAAAGTAAAATTGTTTGCTTACAAAGCATATTTTAGCCTATCATGAAAGAAGCTACCTCTATTTTACTCATTTGTACTCATTTGGTTTTACCTAGGCATAGGTTTGTAATCCTATGGCGTATGATTACATATTGGACTAGGGTCTACCCTAATAACTCTACTTAACTCTATATTTAAAGGAACTATCTGCAAATAGAGTGACATTCTAAAGTACTGGAGTTTAAAACTTTAACATATGAATTTTGGAGGGACACAATTCAGCTCCTAACAGATATATTATTTTGTCTTTAAGTTATTTACCTTTCTAATATTTGTTTTACTTTATACATAGTTGTACCACTGCAGCTCCAACTCCTGTTTGTTGATCGTATTTTTTCTAATTTATTTATTTATTTTATATTGGAGTATAGTTAATTTACAATGTTGTGTTATTTTCAGGTGTAAGGCAAAGTGATTCAGTTATACATATACGTATATCCTTTCTTTTTCAGATTCTTTTCCCATGTAAGCTATTACAGAATATTGAATAGAGTTCCCTGTGCTCTACAGTAAGTCCTTGTTGATTATCTATTTTCTATATAGTAGTGTATACATGTTGTTAATCCCAAACTCCTAATTTATCCCTCCCCACCACATTTCCCCTTTGGTGACCATAAGTTTTTTTTAAAGTCTTTGAGTCTGTTTTGTAAATAAGTTCATTTGTATCCTTTTTTTTTTTTTTTAGATTCCACATATAAGTGATATCATATGATATGTGTCTATCTCTGTCTAATTTACTTCACTTAGTAAGATAATCTCTAGGTCCATCAATATTACTGCAAATGGCATTATTTCATTCTTTTTTAATGGCTGAGTAATATTCCATTGTATATACATACCACATCTTCCTTATCTATTCCTCTGTGGATGGACATTTAGGTCACTTCCATGTCTTGGCTATTGTAAATAGTGCTGCAATGAACATTGGAGTGCATGTATCATTCCAAATTATGGTTTTCTCTGAATATATGCTCAGGAGTGGGATTAATAGATTATATGGTAGCTCTATTCTTGGTTTTATAAGGAACCTCCATACTGTTCTCTATAGTAGCTGTACAAATTTACATACCCACCAACAGTGTAGGAGGATTCCATTTTCTCCACATCACCTCCAGCATTTATTCTTTGTAGACTTTTTGATGATGGCCATTCTGACCGGTGTGAGGTGGTGATGTATTTTTAAAAATACCATATATGTGATAATTTCTTTTCATAGTACTCTGTTGTCTGAAGAACAAGACATGCCTTTTTTTGTTGTTGAGGCATGCATTGTTGACCAACTTTCTTACTCATAAGCCATTAATAGTCAAATGAAAAGCTTGAAAAATAGAATTTTCCTTTTCATAAGCAATTCAATTTGCACAAAAACCTTGATTTTAATAAAGTGCTGTTAGCCCATGCTACATCCATTCAATTTGATATTCTGTATTTCTCTAACTCAGGCAGATTATTTTTTCTGCTTCTCTAGATTCACTGGTATTTATATTTCTAGCTTTTTCTAATCAATGTTCAAAGTATGATCATTCTTTTTGAAAGTGTCAAATCTAACCTATTTTAAGGATAATTGCAACACTTGCATTTTTGTTCTCCAGGTCTTTTGGACATTACTTCCAGATACATTTATTCAACTTCTTTCACATTGACTCCTCATAAATTTGTAGTTGAAATTTTTGAATTCTATTTCAGATTGATCATTTTATGTGGGTTTAGTAAGATGGTTGCTCTGCATGAATGTATATTGAATGAGCAGTTGAATGTATTATGTTTTATGTAATTTCAGAAGACTATTTTTCTTAGATAAGTTTAATCAATTCTAATGCAATTACAGATGCTGGCAACATGTAGATTCTTGACACATGTTTTATCAATTGACTAATAATGTCTCAAAAACTGTTGAAAATATTGGATTTGATAATCTTCATCTTCCTTTTCTTTGTTACTATTGAAAATAGACATTTGCTAAATATCATATGTAAAACACAACTCTTTCTGTCTTGACTGCATTGAATTATTTTTGAAATCACTCTGTATTTTGGTATTTGAAGTGTTTTTTCTGATTTCTCATCTTTTTCCTGTTGTCAAAATGCATGTGTAGTTTCCTTATCAGATACTCTCATTTAATGTAGCCTCTACTATAGTCTGAGGATAATGTCTTACCTCTCTTAGCTTAACATTTTCACTATAAAACCATTATAACAACAAATTTCAACTAAATCTTTTTATTCTACATGAAAGAGCTGATTAACATCTAAAACTTATACTCTACATTAAATTAAATTGACCTTCATAAGTAGATACAGTATTCTTAAACCTTTGAGGTATACATGCTTTCAGAGGAGGTGGTCAAGAGGACATGACAGCCTGTTGACCCAAGGGCTGGACCTGGGCAATCAAAGGCTCCTCACCCCCCCCCCACCCCATCCTTAGTAATTACATTCTGCCCATCGTTCCAACAGTAGCAGCTGCTTTCAAGGACCCAGCCTTGAGGGAGTAATGTGTTGTTGAGACCATCTTAATGGTACATGTGACTGAACCCAGTTAAGATCTGTATATAAACTTTTAGATTCTGGCAGGTGGGTGTGGAACTCTACTCATCTTGTGGTCACCCGTGACAAACCTTGTATGTAAGTTCCCTTGCTTATTAAACCTGTCATCTACCAATCTTGGGTGGTTAGCCTCTTTCTTCAGGGTCTTTCCTTGCCCTTTGTGAATGGGGGCCAGTTTGTGAACCAACAATTGGTAAGCCAGCCAGGAGACTGAAGAAATGGGCCTTGGGAAAGAGATATCCACAGGGGAAATCCTCAGTTGGCCATCTACCTCTATGTGATTGTGAGGACACCCCTGAAAAGCTGGCTGGTCTGATGTGCTTGTTTGAGGAACTGCATCTAAGAAACTGTGGCAAAGAAGGCAGAAGAATGGCTGCTGCATTGGGCAGCCTCTACTGTGGGCAGGCTGGCTGGACACCAATGCCAAACCAGAGCTGAAGCTCCAGTTAGAAAGTTGGAAGAAGAGCTGAAGATAGAGAAGGATGTGCTGGTGTCCACTGCTCTGCTGGCTTCAGGGTTGGCAGACAAGCTGTGAGAACAGGATAATAAATTGGAGAACTTAGGGCTTCCCTGGTGGTGCAGTGGTTGAGAATCTGCCTGCCAATGCAGGGGACACAGGTTCAAGCCCTGGTCTGGGAAGATCCCACATGCCGTGGAGCAACTAGGCCCATGAGCCACAACTACTGAGCCTGCGCGTCTGGAGCCTGTGCTCCGCAACAAGAGAGGCCGCGACAGTGAAAGGCCTGCGCACCGCGATGAAGAGTGGCCCCCGCTCGCCGCAACTAGAGAAAGTCCTCGCACAGAAACGAAGACCCAACACAGTCAAAAATAAATAAAATAAATAAATAAATTAAAAAAAATAATAAAATAAATTGGAGACCTTAGGTGCCATTTTGCAAAGCTCAAGGGGAGCAAGCTGCCATGGATTAAGATCTGAGCTCTTGTGACAAAGACTGATTCGGATGCTAAGAGGTGGAATCCCTGGGAAAATGGGGAGAACAAAGGAGAGGATGTTGGGATGATTGACAATGCAAGGGATGGACAAGCTCCCCATGCAGTTCGTTTTCTGATACAAAGGAACATTTTACATATCAATAGTAATTTACTTAGACTTATGATAACAGAAAAATATAACACAAACCTCCTGGGAGTAAACTTGCATTTTTTTCTCTGTTCCTGGGACGTGTAAATCTCATCATATCTTTGAAATGTAAACACCCCACGAGATACTAACCCCCTGACCAGGATTGCTTGAGAATTAACAAAAAAAAAAAAAAAAAAGAAAAAAGAGGCTTTTAAAAAATACAGATTGCTATGGAAGCTCTCTTGCCCAAAATCTACACCATGACCTCCATAAGATTATTTTTCAAGGGTGAATACAAATCTTAAAAATCTTCCTCCTAAGTTGGGTGGGCTGAAGCCTGGGCTATATGATTAAGAGGGCTGCTGATTGTGCTTCCCTGTGGACAAGGGTGCTAGCTGGGCTGTTTGGTTGGAGAGGCCTCCAGCTGCATCCACCTCTTGGGTGGGGCCAGGGACTGTGCTCTGTGTTTGGTCAGGGTCAATGTCTTGGGCTCCCTTATCAGGTGGGGCTGTAGGCTATGTGCTATGACTGGACCGGGTCACTGGCTGGGCTCCTTGCCTGAGCAAGACCGAAGGCTGGGATCTGCAGCTGGGTGGTACTGTAGGCTGGGTTCCAAGGCTGTCCAGGATCACTGTTAAGTGCCCCTTGTTATATGGGGCCTGAGGCTACATGTCACATTTGGGCAGGACTGTTGGCTTGGTTCCCTGCTTTAGGGTGAGCTCTAATGCTGTGGAGATTCTCTGATTAGACTTCCTGGTCGGGCGGCACTGGAAACTATATTCAGCAGTAGATGGGGCTTTGAATTTGCTTCCATCCCTGGGTGATGCCATAGGATGGGCTCCAAAGCCTGTACAGCTCTCTGGTTGGTAAACTAAACCAAGCAGAATTGCCCCTTAGCTTCCCCAGCAGGTCGAGTCACAGGCTTGGTTCTGCAGATTGACAGTCACTGGCTGGGATCTCAGCTGGGGCACAGCTTTCCAGAGGAATGTGCTTTGCCAAGATCTGAGTGCTGGTGGCTATAATCCCTGCACCCCCTTCTCTGTTTCTATCTGATCCTCAGTGGTCAAGCCTAGCAGATTTCCCCAATGATCCTTGTGAGGGGAGACCCAAGTGAGGTACCTGGGAACTGGAGAGTGCTGGCTGTCCACCGTGGGCTCTTTTTCCCACCAGAGAAACCCTAGGCCTAGCTTCGGGGGTGGCAATGCCGTCAGTGTAGTTACTCCTTTACCTTTCTAATGCTGTCCTTCTAGGTCTCTGTGGCCATGAGGTTGCTTCAACCTCATCCTCAGGTTCTGAGATTTTCACAGTGGTGTCTTATTTATATACAGTTGATTGCTGGTCTTCTTTGAGGGGGACTGAAGTCTGGGACATCCTGTGTCACCATCTTGAAGACTTCACTCTTTCCCATTTTTTCCTTTTATTTTCCACAGAGCATTCTAATTCTCTATTCATAGAAATTTTAATTCTTCAATATCCAGCACAGCTCATTTTTCTATTTCTTTATTTAATCTCCTCTATTGACTCTATCTACATTAGGCTCCTTCCAGTTGCATGTGGTCCAGGAATGTATTCTTTTTTTGTGCAGCATTATATTCTCATTGTCAAATACAGTGGCTAATATATATTGGATATTCAATGAATATTATTGAATTGAGGCTTTCAGTAGATTAAAAGTGAAGTGTTCTATAAAAATAGTTTTATTAAACCTTTCAAGAAATAAAATCTCATGTTTTATCCTATGTTAAAGAAAACATAATGGGGAATAAATTAGCAAATATATTTTTCACTTGAATGAAATAAATTTACTAGTTAAAACTGATGATCTCAGTAATGACTGGTCAGCAAATCTGTAGCAAAAGAAAAATCAGCTCTGAAATTCCTTAAGGCCAAAAAACTTTATGTGTATCATTACAAATATTCTTAGTTATTACATTTTGAAATTCCTTTTGAACATATATCACTATAAAGAAAATATACATCTGGGTTTTTTTTTTCCTTGAACACTATAATTCTCCTGTCTGTTATACATCCATTTTTCTAGAGATACATCCCCATTAGTTAATTCAGGCAATAGCAATGCTTAGGTAAAAAAATAATGAAAGGAAAAAGAGAAAAATGATGAAAGAAAGAGAAAGAAAAACTTCATGCATCATACACTGTTTACTTTTCTTCAAAAGTTTACTGTGTCTTGCTTGCAGTTTCAGATTGTCATTTCTTTACTAATTTAAAACATTCCTTTTATGACTATCTTTCCAGAGAACAAATGCCAATGATGTAAAATCAACAATAACCTAAGGGTTAAATTCTTTTAAAAAAAAAAGAGCCTCTAATACTAAGTACTGTCATATTTTTGTATGATCTTGTGATATCATTATGAATCTATTGATAAGAAACCCTTAATTTCTAAATTCAAGAGAAATGATTTAAATTACTACCTGACATACTAGATCACACTCATCTGGAAGCACATGGAACAATTTTTGGTAATAATAGTCAATCAAATTTTGTGTTACAAAAGGATCACAAAGTGATTAATGCCTAAATGTCTAGGCAGATTCTCAAAAGCTACGACTTTTTTGAGACATTTTCACGTACAAGTATATAATCAATACTCAAATTATTTTCCTAAGAAAAGGAAAATATGAAGGCCTGGTTTGTCACTTACAGTTCTTAAAAGTCTATATTTCAAATCTGATATTTAATCTAATAGGTGACTATAGTTAAAAGGATTGTCCTTATGGTAGCCAACTATTTTTATGCTCATTTATTTTTTAATCCTAATTAATAACTAAAACTTAAAAGTAATCTCTGCAAACTGTGTCTGTAAAATTTTTATAATAAAGGGGAAGATATTTTTTATATCCTTGTATTCTTAGTAATAATGTTCAAGTTCAGTTTTACTACAATGATCTTTATGAACTAAATCAGAAGTAGTATCCAAAAATATTTAATGATTATTTTTTGGCTCAGGCATGCTAAAATAATGTATACATGCACCTTCTACCATCTAACACCTAAGATTCTCAACCAAACAACATAGAAGATCATCAGTAAAACATCATCATGCCAAAATCATGAAAATATACAACCTCAGATATAATCTCAAATGAGCCATATTTTTTTCCATGAGAAAGGACTGTAAACAATTTGACTCTCTTCTAAATAGATTCAGTAACTACTCATTTATAATATCTTAACCATGATCATTTTAATTATTGTCTGCTTTTTGAGGGAACAAAAGCCTGGATCATCTCATCTGTCCAACTGTTATGAGGTTTAAAAAGGTAGAACTTCAAGGATCTAATGATAGAAATAAAAGTGTGTGACAAGATCAAGTAAAAAAAAAAAAAATGGAGGTGCCTAGAAGTGGGGCTGTCTCTTATCTCCATGGTAGCTGTGAGATGTTTATATTTTAGTTTTCTTTTCACCAGTATTGTCTTCATGTCATCCACCCTGAGGAAAATAATCAATCCTGCTAGAGCAGAAATAAATTGTACCCATGAGATCTCTGAATTTTGATTTTTAAAAAAATTTTATTTATTTATTTATTTTTGGCTGCATTGGGTCTTCATTGCTGCATTTGGGCTTTCTCTAGTTGCGGCAATCTGGGGCTACTCTTCGTTGCGGTGCGTGGGCTTCTCATTGTGGTGGCTTCTCTTGTTGCGGAGCACGGGCTCTAGATGCGCGGGCTTCAGTAGTTGTGGCATGTGGACTTCAGTAGTTGTGGCTGGCTGGCTATAGAGCACAGGATCAGTAGTTGTGGCGCATGGGCTTAGTTGCTCTGCGGCATGTGGGATCTTCGCAGACCAGGGCTCGAACCCAGCTCCCTGCATTGGCAGGCGGATTCTTAACCACTGCGCCACCAGGGAAACCCCTGAATTTTGATTTTACTGTCATGATTGCCTCTGAAAATACCCTCCACTTCTACAATCGAAAATACTATTGCTCTTTCCATGGCAAAATCAACCATATCCTAAGAAATAATAGGAAAACATACTTAATCAACTACCAACTCAATGATGATATAATTATAATATACATTCTTGCTCAAAATTTATTTTCCTCTAAATTTTCTATTATGATTTTATGAACATTTGCACAATTTTCTATTAATGAGAGACAGTACGTAATATAAGGTATCCCCAAATCTTAGTATCATATTCATCAACATTTTACCTTTTCTCTAAGAACTTCAGTCTTAGTTAGTATCTTGAACATAACCATAAAATATTTGTTAATAAAAAAAATAAAGACATTATTTTAAAAAACAGTATTCAGAATAGCATTTCTCTTTCACAGGACATACAAGTTTTGTTGACAGTTTGAATACTCAGGCTGTCAATGAATTCTGCTCAATCTGTAAATTGACAAGCATTCAATTATCTGTGCTTCATCAGATGTCACAGGTTGTATTTTTTTAAAGTTGATTCATTAGTGTTTATGAACAATTTTGCATTATGACGCACTGTCATGTTAACAGATGGCAAATGTAGCTGGCAAGTAAGTCTTCTTGATTCCACTCATCTCTTCCTCTTCTGAGTACCTCCTTGTTATATCTTGCACCATTAGTGCATAAATCTGGTGTTCCCTCTCTGCCAAGTACTCAGCCAAGTTCATACATTCCCTGTCCTATTACCATTGCTTCATTGCACTGGCCTTCTGTTTCAGAATCTCTTTCCACCTGTTTTATTGAGAAAGCTCTGCTAAATAATTATTTTTCTGTGTACAAAACTCTATTTCTTCTCCCTCCCCCTCTTTCAAATTTAAAAATTTCCTTACCCAAAGATCTTATGGAGTTATAATTCCCATTAGCTTTGTTCCTAGGTTATACCAATGTCTATACCTTAATATCTAAGTAAAACTGTTTAATATATATCATCAGCACTGCTAATTAAACCACATTTTACCCTTTTCTGTAGTGTCTTCTTTACCCTTTCCTTTTTTCTTTTGTTGTATACTGCTCCTTCAGAATTACAATTTGTTTAGTTTTCAACCCAGAATGCTCTTGTTTTTAATTGGTTAACTCTTTCCACTAAGACCTCTCTTCTGTCTCACTTTCCCTCATGATGAGTCATCTTCATCTTACGGTGGCCATGAGCATTTTTAAAATCTGCTAAGGAGGCTCTGCTAAGGAGGGATATATTTTATTTGGATTTAGATGAATATTTCCATGGGGTTGCAATGACTTCCATGACTAATTTTCTAGCTATAACCACGTAGAAAGGCCTAGAAAGTTTTTACATGATTTTGCAAAACTAGAAATCACCTGAAAATGTTCTACAGAACTAGGATCTGAATTATGTAAGTAATGGAAGAGGAAAAATAATGTTAAAATTATTGAAGCAGAAGTTAGCCTGTATGAAAGTCATATAATCATCAGACATATAAATGTTAAGAAAATTTGTTTCCCTTCAACAAGTCAAAACAGAAGCTCTCTCCTATCAGTAAATTATTTAGTCTTTTCTTATGGAGCCCACCGT
The DNA here is from genome assembly GCF_009873245.2 of Balaenoptera musculus. Classification (NCBI taxonomy): domain Eukaryota; kingdom Metazoa; phylum Chordata; class Mammalia; order Artiodactyla; family Balaenopteridae; genus Balaenoptera; species Balaenoptera musculus. The sequence goes on along the minus strand of NC_045789.1, from coordinate 85,599,825 downwards.
TATGTTTCATCAGCATTAGTCCCTTAAAACACTTGGATTCAACTCTTCCTACACAGGTTTTTTTTTTTTTTTTTTTTTTTTCATGAATGAATTGCCAAGTTTTAAAGTAAGGCATGCTTTTTAATATATCCATAGCATATCTGAATGATTTTAAAATATATAATTCGGTGGCATTAGGTATTTGCAAAGCTTGCAAACTAAAACTCTGTACTCATTAAATAATAACTCTCCCTTCCTTCCTCCCTCCAGTCCCTAGTAATCATTATTCCATTTACTGTTTCAGTGAATTTAACTACTCTAAGAACCTCATATGAGTGAAATCATATAGTATTTATCCTTTTGTGATTGGCTTATTTCATTTAGCTTAATGTCTTCAAGATTCATTCATTTTGTAGCATGTGTCAGAATTTCCTTCCTTTTTAAAGCTGAATACTATTCTATTGTATGTATCTGTCCATCCATCTGTCAATGGATACTTGTGTTGTGTTCACCTTTTTGACTATTGTGAATAATGCTGTTATGAATATTGGTGTATAACTGTTTGAGTCTATGTTTTCAAATTTTTAAGTATATACTCAGAACTGGAATTGCTGGATCATATGATAATTCTGTTTTTAATTGTTTGAGGAACTGCCATACAAGGCAGTTTTTATAAAAGAAAATTTTCTGCTTTCTATTGGAAAAAATTCCAAATATCTGGGAGGATTGAGTTCTCTTTCTGGCATAACCAGAGATTCAAGAATCTCTGAGATTTTTCTGGAGCCAGTAGACACTCAGTCCATCACAAGGAGAATGAGTCCTTCAGTTAACCATAAGTCCCTTTTCTGCAATACTCAACTGTGTTCCTTGCTTGCCCCTTGGGGATATATATTTTAGGGACTCCTGCCCTAGAGCTTAAGAGAATCTACATAAAAGAAGAGTAAGAAGAAGGAGGAAAACAACAAATATAAATGTGCTGACGATGGACTATTCCCTGCCTTAATCCTTAGGTAAAAATCAAGAAGGGAAGGGGGCCACAAGAACAGGTGAAGATTTAAAGAAATTATATATAAGAGAAAAAATAATTTCCATAAATATTGGAATTGACTGTTTGAGAATAATTTATGAATATGTATGAATTTGAGTTGTCATGGTTTAGTTAACTAACACTAGTCCCCCAACAACATGTCTCAAACTTCAGCTTCTATATTAACTGTAAATAATTGTGTAAAGTACAAACTTTGTTACTTGGTCTTGAGTCCACAAATCGCTACATAATTAACAGATATATAGCATGATTAGTGACTAATTATGCCACTTCTTTTAAATGCTGTCCGTGATTGGTCACTGCACACCTGTTAGTCAGGTCAGGCACAGACAGGTAAACATGCAGTTGCCTCCCTGTCTTCCAGTTGTAAACCCACATGGCATTTTGCAAAACTGGAAAATTGAAAGAGAGATTGGCCAGCAAAAATGAAAATACAACAGAGAAACAAAATAAAGTGGAATTCAAATAGAAAGTAAGTGGAGTTATAGAAAAAAGAGTTGACTATATACATGTTGACGTTGCCACCACTCAAGAGACTGACTCTAGAGGAAGAACTTAATAAAGACAAATTTTATCTACATAAATGAGGAAATTTGTTGTGAGGATATGAATCAAAATGTCCCAGAGGAAGTGTTGGCAAAAAAATCTTTACATTTAAGAAATTCTTGTAAATTTTTATGATATTGAAAGTACAAAGGATAACATGTTAGAAATTGATCCATGTTAAGAAAGACTAGAAAAGATGCTCACTCCATTTTGTATGTTATAGGGAAAGAAGAAGACAAGCACTATTCAAACTACTCTTGGTAGGTTTTTTATAAAAAAATAGAAAACTTTAATTTTCAATGTTTCTAATATTTTAATTTGTACACTAAATAAATATTAGTGTTCTTTGTTTTTATTTTTCTATACCTCTATTACCATCAGTAAGAAAGCTTGCAGTATTTGAAAATTTTTTAAAGTTCATGAAATAATCATAATTCTTTCCTATTGGTTACTAAGATAGTTTTGAATGGTTTCAGTTTACATGACCATTTATATATCTTCACTCATCCTTTTTAAGATAAACATGATGTAAGGCAAAAGTACTAGCAGAATATAGGCAAACTTTAAAATAAAAATGGCTTGAATTATAGTTTTCACACTGGCACTTTCTAGCAATCCAATCTGGGGCAGGATAGTCAATCATTATAAAGTGTATTATCTTCATCATTGAAGTAGGAAGTACAAATTACTTGTTAGTATGATACATGACTAACATAGGGTTTAATATAGTGGGTGCTCAATTAGTATTGGAGTTGGTCATTTGGACATTTTAGGTAGTTTAGAGAAGATAGCAAAAGTTTAAATAAAAGGCTAAAATGCTTGAACTTTATTTTGTCATAAAGAGGACGTCATTGTGGGTGCATGGACAATGGTGCCTTAGGAAGATTAACCAGGAAACACTGGGCAGAATGGATTAGAGACTAGAAGAATTAATAGCAATTAATGGTAAATTGGGAATGTAGATTAGTTGAACAGGTGTATGATGATAAGACAATTTAGTAAGGCCTTGATATACATTATTCAATGAATAAAATCTAAAGAAAAATTGCAATTAATGTATATTTGTTAGATACATTTAATAATGATTTAAACTATCAGTGAAGTATGCTTGGAGAAAATATTGGAAGGCCTTATGTGCTCTGACAAGTATGTAGTTATTTCACCAGTGTATCCCACGATTTTAGACAGGATTTTCTGTGGAGTTTTCATTAATTTGTTTTCAACGGCACCTGTATCAGTCAAGAAAGATTAACTGCTATAGTAAAATGACCCGAACTCACTGTGGCTTTCCATAATATAAGTTTGTTTCTTAGACAAGAGAGAGTCTGCAAGGCAGGGCCAAGGTTAGTTTAATTATATCCTTCTGCCAATTTCTATGGCAACAGAATCCTCCACTGGTGTCTTTGAATCCATCTAAGAGAGGTGAAAAGAAGCTGTTTCTTGGGAGATATCAAACTTTAGACCTGCAGGTGATATACATTGCATTACACAGAATACCTCAGCTAATCATAACATGAGCACATAGAATTGTCTCTACCAAGGGAAATACATTTTGGGGTGACTTGGAGTATGTGTGTTGAGGTTGTCCCAACACTTGCTTCCCTAAAAGAAGTTTTCAGATGAAATTGAGAAAATGTGACATCTTAACAAGGCTGTTAGGGATAATATGTAACCAAACAACTATTATTTTGCAATCTTAATGTCTGCAGCAATCTACTGAAATCGGAAAGATGTGAGAAAAAAAAGGAATGGATAACAGTATGCAATGAGTCTAAAGCAACTGTATAGAGGAAAGAACAATAATCATTAAGAAGTCAAGAATGACAAAAAATTAATTCCAGAATTTTGAAGTGAAAAGAGGAAACAACTAAATTCCACAGATGAGATTAATGATCTGAAAAAGTATAGACTACCTACAAGTAGGGTAATATTATACACCAGTTTGTTTGACAAAATCCTGTTACAGTTGTAGTCTCAACAAAATAGGATTCAAATACGGGTCTCAGTTTGGATGATAAACATTATGACTATCCTGTTCGGTAGGGTGTAGCTAAGGAAACTTCATCAAGTAAACTTGAACTAATTTTTAAGAGTATTGCCCAATTAACTTTTTAAGCTAAAATTACTTAAGAAGATTACCCAAATTAATTGACTAAGACTCTGTCCTCAGAAAGACATTGGGCAAAAGAGGAAGACTTGTCATAACATCTTAGAACAGGTATTCCATCCAGCAAGGATATGTCAGTGTACCTAAGATGTTAAGAGGAGATATTTCATGTAAGTTGAAACAGTCATGCATTCTGCTGAGTAGAAATACTCCTACAGAAAAGACAGATGAATTATAAATGACTTGATGACACTGGTCATTAACATCTTTAAGGGTTGCTCTTTGCTATGATAGTGTACTTATGACATAATGTATTGATTAGAAGTTTCTTTTCAATAGAGCTTTCTCACTGGAAATTCTTGCACTGATCACCAACGTGCACATTTGTTAGTTTTCCAGTTGTATTATTTTAATGGTATGAGAAATTGAACCTCTGGATTTTACATCAGCCATTTCTGTTTGGTTAGTGTGAGCTAGGTCCTCTTAAAAACAATCACATCTATGAAGAGTAGAAAATCTTTCTGGGCCTGAAAAGTTGAGGCCTACACCTTAGTCCTATTCTATCCAAATAATTGTCCTCTTGAGGTACTTTTTAAGGAGCCAGAAGTTCTCTCTGGATGAATAATCAATTTAATTTTGTTCTTAGTTTAATTTGGACAATGCTACTATTCAAAGGAATAAAAGAAACCTATTAAACTAATTTATTAAAAAAACTATTCTTATGAAATATATGTATTTGTGGATTTAAGGGTTTTCTGGTCAGCTCTGGTGTCAGATTTCTAAATCTAAATGGAAGTAGCGAGATGATTGAACATATAAAAAGTAAGTTTAGGTCTGCCCTATAGTCTAATCATAAGGAAAGCACACATTCTAGTCAGAAATTTGAAAGCACCTGGGAACCAGTGCAGTGAGAATTTTCAATGAAACAGAAATGTCTTTAATGACAGTCAGAGTGAGATTTCACAAACCACAGTTAGTTTGAAGAAGAAAGCATTAATGTTTATGTGACAAAGCTAATAAAGTCGTCAGAGCCCTGTAAGTGTTAGAGACAATTTAATGACTCCCAATCATTTTCTTCCAATTGGATTGCTCTGTAGACTTCAGAACGTATTCAAAAACAGCTTCCTTCCTGATGAAGACTTTGGGTACTGTAAGTCAAGACAACAGACATTTCAATGACAAAGGAGACAGCAACCAGAGGTGACAATGCGCAGCCAAGCAGACACAAAACACAAACGTGCCCAGTTTTCATAACATAAATTTGTCTCTTCACTGGCATCCCCAACATGGGGGATATGACAAGAACTGACACAAACAAGGGTAGTGATTCAGAATTGATGTTTGTCAAATAAGAACAGAAAAGAGACACACTAGATAACACTTAGAATTTGATGAGGAAGCATTGTGCTGGGAGGTGGAGAAAAAGGAATGAATATATTGAGTAAGAAAGAAAGTGAATATGAATGGATGTGCCATCAGTGCTGTACTGTAATTGCTAGTTTGGAGATAAACAACTTCTCTGTGTATATTAGGGATGATCTGATTGATAGCAATAGCATAAAAGAAGGCATTAAATATTGAACCCATATGTGGATTATCTCTCTCTCTCTCTCTCTCACACACACACACACACACACACACACACACACACACACACACACGAAAGTATATGCATAAAATTATACTTAAATGAAGACAAAAACTGTTCATAATAGTTGCATTTATGCACCTTTGTGTATAAAAATTCTTATTTATATTATAACAACTGTGGATGGCATTATTTGAAAGGACTACACATATTTCATAACAGCAAGAGATGAATTTTTATTATCCAAACCTAAAAATGAATGTAAGGGACTTTAAAAAGTGCTGACAGGATTGGTGAAATGATTGTCTGGGACAAATGAGATATTATTAATGAAATATCATTAGTTTTATTCTCAAATATTAATCTTGAAATCAGGAAAAGTTTAATAAAGTGCTTTTCTAAGTCCATTTGATCTTGTTGACATAACACTGATATATAAATTAACTTTTTCTGTGTTAAATTAAAATATAAAGTTAATATTAAGGTATTATTTTATAGTTCCATGCCATGTATAGATTACATTTACATGTACAGATGTATTTGAGAAATAGCTAATTTAGGGAACTAACAGAATGCATGGTTCAATCATTTTTTAAAGAAGAAGTGTAACTATAAACAATAACAAAAGAAGATCAGTTGATATGTCAGAGGACAAAAACCCTAAGGGAAAGAATGTTAGATTAGTACTTTATAAGTTAAATATTGAAATCATTTTAAATAAACAAACAAAATTCCTGTTTGGTTGAATATGAATTATATTGGACCTAGAAGTTTATTCTTAATTCCATATCATTGAAATAGTTTTAGGCCATTGAAGTTCAGAAAATTGCCACAGTCTTATTCATTGTCTGACTTTGTATCACAATGACATGGATTTAGGCTGCCTTAACTTAGATGAAATTTGAGATAATTATCATGAGTTATGTAAATCATCTGACATCATATTATGCCTCATCTGCTTCACCAGTATTTCTCCTTTTAACATCTTTGCTTAAATTATCTCAAAGACTTTGTGATCTTATTTAACAAAAAGTCCTGCCTGCAAAATGACAAACCTTATTATCTAAGGCCTTATTTCAGGGATTCTCCGGATGCCCTGAATCAAAAACGTTACATATGGCTCAGTCTCAGAACATGTTCAGGTCAAAAGAACACAAACTAGCCACCAAAAGTAATTTCAAAATAAGTTATTTTCTTGCATACCTTCAAATCTGTGAAAATTCTATAACAATGTTTTTTAAATTCCCATGGTTTTATCCTATTCATACCTCTCCTAGGTCAGAGCAGCCTATACCTTCATCTACCCCAGCCCAAACTCTTTCAGCGGAGTACTAATAGATTATCTTATGTGTACTACCATCTTATATCACATTCACTGCCTACAGCCATAGTCCAGAATTTTCTTTATTCCATCACAGTCTATGTCTTATTTCCATATGACCCCTCCTTTTTATTTTAATGTGCCAAGTAACACAAATAAAACATTAATTCATTAATGGGCATTGATTGGATGTCAAGTGAGACATCTCCCAGATAAGACAATGCCTTATCCAACAAAAATGAGTTTTTGGGTGAAATTTTTGTGGTGTATGGTTTCAAACTGTTTTATCACAAGTTCTATGACACAGGCCAAAAGATATTTCATCTATTCAGAGCACTGTCCTTGGTTCTCTTGGAATACCAAACACGTAAGACAGCAATAGAGTCCCAGGAGACATTTTCTCTGTAGAAAGTATGTTCTGAGTATATAGGGCTAGAGGGAAGAGGACAGGATGCTTTTAGAAATAGGAATAAGTTATATATAGGATTAGAGAGGAAAAATGATGGGAGCAAGAACAAGAATGAGAGAAGTAGGTCAATGTATATATTGATATTTGTGTTCAGTGTGTTGTTTCATGACTATTCAATTCAAATCATCTATTCCATTTTATGAGGAGACAAAATTCAAAACATTTAAGAGACTCAATCAAAGGTATAAAGTTAATGAGGGAGAACAGTGTTCACAGAGGTTGCTATCCCTTGTATATAAGAGTAAATCCTCAATGCTTTATTTAATTATCCTGGAAAATTATTTGACATTTAATCTGAAGATCTGGTGAATACAAAGTAGCCCTATTCCTCCCAAAGCCTTCCTTTTACTACTAAAAAACCCTGGAAATAACACAGCAAACCAGTGTACAGAAACTTTAAAAGCTTGAAAGAAGAGAGCAGACTGCCTAAGGACCTTAGAATGCGAGGAATGAAATGGTGATGAGTCCAATAGCTCCTTGCCTCATATTTCCCTTCCATAAAAGGGAGTTCCAGAAGCCTCCAATCTGGACCTGCCAATAGGCACAGATGAAAATAGCTCTAGGAAAAGCCTCATTTCTCTAGCCAAATGGAGGAAAACAGTCGACTACCAACAGGAAGCTTTTTGGAAATACCTGCTCTATTCCAGCCAAACATCAACAGAAAATGTGCACTTTTACCTTTGAGGTTTTAGCAGGACTGAGCAGCTGGTCTTCCAGCCCATTCCCTCACCTTACAGAAGCAGGGGATCATGCTCCAAACTCTCACCTTGTGGTGGTGCTCATCTAGCAAGCAGGAAGCTAATCTTCCATCCTTTGCTTAGTGGAAACAGGCAGTGCTTTGATTCCCCTGCCAGAGTGTTTCAGCAGATCCAGAGTCTGAACAAGGCAGTATGAGTTGGGGCTTTTCAGCACCCCAAATTCCCCTGGCACCTAGTTTCAGTGGGACTTAGTGGGAAACTGAACATTCACACTCCTTCATCAGCATCAAGACTGAATAAGGTAGTGTGAACAAGGACTAGTCATCACTCTGGTTTACCCTCCCATTCTGGTAGTGCCCAGCTGGGAGCTGCTTGTATGCCCACCTGACTGTAACAGAGTAGTGTGAGACAGAGCTCCACTTTTGCTGGGGTAGTATCAACAGAACCCAATAGAAAGCTGAGCATCTACCTTCACCAGGACCTGTGCACTACAATTAAACAGAGTAACTGCCTGCTAAATAAAGTACCAGAATTTCACAGTGTGATACCCCAAATATCCAGGATACAATTATCAATCACTCCTCATAACAAGAACCAGCTCAATCACACTCTGACTGAGAGAATAAGTCAAGAGAAACTAATACTGAGATGACTTAGATGTTGAAATTATCTGACAAAGATTTTAAAGTAAAATGCTTCCCTAGCAATTATAGACACTCTTGCAACAGGTAAAATATATCTTGCTAGATGGGCTCCATAATAGAGTTGAGTTGACAGAGATAAAATCAGTGAACTTGAAGATAGGCCAGTAGAATTTACTCCATCTGGAAAGCAGAGAGAAATAGATTACAAAAAAGAACAACAGAGTCCCAGGGACCTGTGTGACAATAACAAAAATAACATTCGTATAATTAGAGTCCTAGATGTAGAGAAGAGAGAGTGTGGCTAAAAATGTATTTGAATAAATAGTAAACTAGAAAACTTCTGGAATTTTATAAAAGACATAAACCTACAGATTCTAGAAGTTCAGTGAATTTGAAGAAGGATAAACCTAACAAAATCTACACGAAAACACATCATAATTAAGCACATCACAATACATCAGAATACTATCTGTTGTATTCAATGCATGTAGTAGAAACATCAAAGACAATTTTATTTAAAAACTGAGGAGGATAAAAAGCCCTCAGTGGAAGTACATTTTCTATGCTTCTTTTCAAAGAGTAACTTGTGTATGTATATTGTAATAACTAGAGTAAACTAAAAAAAAAAATTATAATAAGCAATATACTCAAATACACTATAAATAAATGAAGATAGAATCCTGTAAAAATGTTTGAGTAAACCACAAGAAAGTAAGAAAAAAGGATTTTGAATCCGAGAAAGCAAACAAAAGAATATAAAATGTCACAATTAATAAAATAATTATCTAAATGTTTATGAATAATTATCTAATGGAACAATAATTATCTAAAATGCAAATGGTTTACACCTATGAAAACACAAAGATTGACAATTGGCCGTGTGGAAAAAAATAACCCAACAGTATGCTCTCTGTGGGAAACTCTTAAAATATAATGAAACAGGTAGGTTGAAAGTAAAAGAATGAAAAGAGATATGCCATGTAAATATTACCTTAAAAAAAAGCATTTATTATTAGATAAAGTAGGCTTCAGGGTAAAGAAAATCACTAAAGACAAAAAGAGACATTACATAGTAATAAAAGGATCAGTCTACCAAGAAGGCGTGACGATTTTAAATGTTTAGACACTAAACAACAGAGCCACAACATGTATAAATCAAAATCTGATAGAGATGGGAAGAGAAATGGACATATCTACATTTCTACTTTGGCATGTCAACATTTCATTTTCATTAATTTGTAGAAATAATAGGTGGAAAGTTATCAAGGATATAGAACTGAATTAACTAACCATCCAAAAAATCTAATTGACATACATAGAACACTCCATTCAACAATAGAAGAGTGCACCTTTTTTTTCAAACACTTCTGGAGCATTTACCAAGATAGATGACACCTTGGGTATAAAGCAAAACTCAACAAGTTTAAAAGAATTGCAATCATACAGATTATGCTCACTGATCATAAAATAATTAAACTAGAAATCGGTAATAGAAATACATCAGGCAATTCTACAAACAGTTGGGCATTTGGCAACACAGTTCTAATATATCCATAAATCGAAAAGGAAGTCTCAAAAAAATAAAAAATACAGAGAACTTAATAAGAATGAAAATAAATTAACTTATGTAGAATGAAGCTGAGAGTGATATTTATAGCACTAAATGCTTGCATTATAAAAGAGAAAAGGTCTTAATCTAAGTTTTTATCCCAAGAAACTAGAAAATGAGCAAAATAAATGTAAAGCAAACAGAGAAAAGGAAATAGTAAGAATAGATATCAATGACAATAACTGGCCTAATTCCTTTGGCTACTCACCACCCATACACATCCTCTTCACATAGTTGAACTTCCTAACGTAATGCAATAAAAATAATTCTATATATCTGGGGGAAAAAAAGAGCTAACAAGATTTGAAATAACAGCTCATTCTCTAAGCACTCACTTTTCCTCTGTATTCTTATAAGTCCTGAAAATATTCATTTCATAAAACTTATTATGCAAATTAGAATTTACCAGTTTTTTGTCTAACACTTCCAGGAGACTGAAAGTTGCATCAGAATGGACAATGAATAATCCATTGAAGGGACACAGTAAATGTTGCTGTAAGGGTATAGAAATCTCACAGCCCTTCTTAGGCATAATTATGGCACCTAAAATTTACTAAACGTTCACTCATTTTCAGATATTTTTCAAAGAGCTGTACATACATTGATTAATCATTAAAACCACTCGTAGAGGTCTCATGCACAAAGAGCTGTGTGACGCTGAGCCTGGATGGTGTTATCAAACCTCAACAATAAACAAAGCCTGGTCAAGTCACTTAAGGTAGGCAGGTGACAGTATTTTCCTGGTAGGAAGGAGAGAGGGAAAAATATAATATAGTAAGACAACACAGGCAGGGCAGTGGTAATCACATCAAGATAAATACTTGGAATATGACATCAGGTCACTTGATTATGAAACTTATTTTTTTTCAGCTGGAAAATGAAAGGATGGTACCACATAATGTCTCTTATCCATTTTATCTCAGACATTTTGCGATTACGGATCTTAGGGACAAGCAATCACACTGCTGACAATTATTCTAAAATTGGGTATTGTACAGTATCTCTAGGCCTACTTCATTTCAATTATAAAGACTAAGTGAGTAATTATGATTTATGCAGGGGGCATGATTTTGTGTTTACACTTGTGTGTGTGTTTATTTATTCAGTTTCTCTTAGCTTTGGGTGACCTAAGGTTTTCACTGTGAACTGAGGCTCTCTGAGAACCTGGGTAGAAGATAAATATCAAGTCTTTGGGGAAATAACTTCTAAATTTCACAAAACATAGACATGCTGCAAGTAAAGAATGTAGCCTGAAGTTAGGACTGCTGATGCCTGGAAAGGGTAATGGTTATTTTCAATGAGGAGTTTACATGTGTATCATGGAAAAACAATATGATATAGTACACATTAAAAGGCAGCTCCATGAAGATGCAATTGCAGTTGTTCAACTTCATTTCCCACAGTCTACAGAAAGATTTTATCCTTGGAGATGGAGAAATGTATCTGAGAAAATTATATGTGAATGTGAATCATGATGTAGGTTGTGTTTTAGGTTCTTTCAGCAAGAGAGACACACTCTTTTCATTCTTTTTTCAATATTTAGTGATCACTCTTACACAATCTCTTCTCAGTACTGGAGATGTACCAGTGATTATTCAGGCTGCCCACGGTAATGGAAGTCCAGAGTGAGGAGACACAGAAAAGAATGCAGAGCAGAAAACTCAGTAGGCATCATAAAGAACATTGGACCATTCAAGAGACTTCCCTGGCAGTCCAGTGGTTAAGACTCCATGCTTCCACCGCAGGGGGCGTGGGTTCTATCCCTGGAGGGGGAACTAAGATCCCAGATGCCACTTGGTGTGGCCAAAAAAAAAAAAGAACATTGGACCATTCAAGATATAATGTATCTCTAGAGCCCTATTATCTTGTTTATCACTCAGATTAAGATATCATTGCTTCCTTACATTGCTCTTGTGCTCTGCCATTATTGTGATTCAGCTATATATTTTATACTCATTTTTGTGTCTTTGCCGTTAACTAATTCTTTTTTTTATTGTTATTAAATTATTTTTTCTATATACATAGTTTCTACAATTCTGTAACTAAAAAGTCCCAGCTGCATTTTGTGACATGTTTTCATTGCCTGGGTTTGGTTGTGTAAGTCCCTGGATTCAGAATCAATTACAAAGAACGATGGCCACTTTGTTTTTGGCAATTGTTTGTGTTACAGTTGGTCCATGTATCCTGTCCAGAATCTTGTGTGTTATTCGGCAGCCATTTACACAACAGGTAACTCAAATATTCAGTCTGCAACAAAAAGATCAAAGAGGGCTAAATTGTGTCCAACTGTACACCATATTCTCTCAATACCTTCCCGAACAATGTTGGCAATGGTAAAGATCTAGATATCATGAATTAATGTCCTGAAACCTGACTTCATCTGCCTTGATTAAGAAATAAAGTGAAAAAAAAAAAAAAAAAAGAAAAGAAACCTTTGAGCTGTTTGTCCTGGCATTAAAAACTAGGCTACGGTTTTCTCCTATTAAACACAAAAAATTTTACTACCAAGTTCAGATAATGTCACTCAGTGACTGTGATGGCATGAGACAAAAGACCATTTCATAGACAAAACCAATAACACACTGCAAACCACAAATATAACCAAGCATCTTGTCACTTGACTAACATGAGTGTCTGCTTGTTCGTTTTGGTAAAGAATTTGATATAGCTTTAACTTTTCTAGATTTCTTCTGCCAACTAGATACAAATTATTGAGATAATGAATGATAAAAATTGTCCCATTTTTGTCAGTACCCAGTCCAAAGCAAAGTCTTGCTTCCATGAGCCTTACCTAAAATCACTCAACACAAGTCCAAATTTTATAACCAGTCCCTTCTAATATCTTCCTATGGAGATGCCCAATATTTCTCCCATGGTGTTTGATCTCTTTTGCGACAACATATACTGATCAACTCAATTGTTTGACTGAAGTAGTCTAATAGGAAATTCTATCAGCTATTTTAAACAAGGAAGGGAAGGGGAACTGACAGGATTCAAGTTTCAAAGAACTCACTGTGATTGCTGGGTGAAGAAAGGACCACAGGGGAGAAAAAGTGAAAGCATGAAACAGAAAAGTGTTTCAGTGGTCCATTTAAGACACAAGCGAGGCTTGGACTATGGCAGTAGCTATAGTAAGATATATTTAAGAAACAAATATTTTGGAGAGATTAGATATTTTTTTCTTTTGTTGGACCTCAGGTTTGGAGTAATGAATTAATCATATACCTTCAGTGCATGAAATATTATCATTTATTCTTTCAAAGTTTGTCTCTCGTTTCCTTTGTTTTTCTCCCCCACCCCAATCCACCTTCCGCAGACAGCCATTCTAATGTGTTTAATGCATTATTTGTTAGTCTGTGTTCTTGAAAATGGGCATCACTCTTTTCTTTGTATGCATTTGCACTTTTTATTTTGGTAATTATATATTTTACTCTCCACGTCATTTTTCCCTTTAGTAGTATATATTTACTTTAGTCGTGGTTTGAAGAATTCAGTTAGTTAATTGCTTTTAACTGTTGTGAATACCTTCATGGTTTATATTCACAATTACCTGCCCATTGCTCCAAAGATGGGGAGAAGCCGATGGCGTCCACTGCCCTACTACCACTCATAACAGTGAGTTTAGTATCTATGTACATGATCCTTTATACTGATTTACTTTTCATTTCATTGACAATAGAATCACTGAGTTGTATTTGAGCATACTTAATTTGACTGCTATACATACAACTTGATAAAATACCATACAACAATGGAAAAAAAGAAACCATTGCTGTATTCCAAAAGCATGAGTGTATCTCATGAGAAAAATTTGAGCATAAGAAGCCAGACACTGAAGAATATGCACTGCATGAATCCATTTATTTGAAGTTGAAGAAGAAGAAATACTAATTGATAGAGCTGTATGTCAGGATGAATCAAGATAGGTGTAAGTGTGAGTATAGTTTTGATGGCCAAAGGGAACCAATACATACAAATAAAAAACAGCAAGAGACAATGAGCAGGCAATTGTCAAACCTACACAAAATGGATAGAGGTCTTATGGGAGAATAAGGATGGAGCTCAAGAGCCCAGGCTTACAGCCAAAGCTGGGATCAGGAGGCATAAGCCAGCAGTGAGGCCAAATACCCTTGCAATCAGGAGGCTTCTAATATTAATCCCATCAGGACAAAAACCAATTTTGTTGTGTGGCCATTGCAGAGTCTTAGGTAAGGAAGAGAGCCTGAGAACACCAAGTGGGAAGTGTAAACTTTTAGCATTGATAAGAAGAAATGATCCTACACACATACCTACTCTAATGAAAAGTCGGTATCATTCATCATGTAATAACGATACTAAATAGCTAAGAGTTTTAATGGACTTCCTAAGATTCACTTAAAGTTTCCAATTGAGTTTTTGTGAGTTGAAAAATCTGCTTGATTAGATGTAGGAGATTAGCAACGTATAGTTATTAATACAAAAGTTATAATATTTTGTACTTAAAAATAATTCCCAAGATTTATTTTTTGACCATCATGTTATCTGTTAGCAAGAGTAATAAAATATCAAATAAAAGCGACTAATCAGAAGATACCTTTAGTATATTATATAAAACAAACATGAAAGATGAATTACTTGTGACTTCTAATTATTAAAATATAGTTTTCATATTTGGAAGGAAACTAACAAAAATATTTATATTCACATTATAATTTTAAAAACTTACCGTTGATCTTAAAAATCCCTATTTTTAAAGTAATAATTCTTTCTGTTTAAACTTAAAATGTTTCATTTCACTTGGTTTTATTTTTACTCAGAGGAGTCATACATTTTTAATGTTTTTATGTGCAAACCCCTTGACTCTTTAACTGGTAACTTATTTTGCTTTTGGTTGGGTAGTTAGATTGCCTTTTTCTCTGAGTGAAGGGAAATGATAATATACGGCAGGAGAAAGACAAAAATTACCTACAGCTTTAACTATAGCTTTTAACAATTATTAATATTGATGTCTCCGAATGCTGCCAGTTGCATTTCTCCAAATAGAATGTGTCATATCATACCATGTCATGCTGTATTTGTTCTCCAATAGAACATATTCACCCACCTAGATAACCTCCACTTATCTTTCAAACCCAGGTTATGAATCACTTTTCATGTATAGCCTCTTTCATAGCTACAATCTTATAATTCCCTTTGACCCTACAGTTGTCTGGCCAATGAGAATTAGGTGTTTCCTCCATTTTCATACTCTTACTCTATCACTCATCATGCTGAATTTGACTTGCCTGTATTCTTCACTAGACTAGGAGATTTTTGAGGGTCAAATGTTCTGAATCTGAGGCACTTAGTTCACTAGTTGTCATAGAAGAGTTTTACATATATTCATAAACTATATACAATATGCCTGGCACTGGCCTATGTACATACTAATATTTTTTTCATTGAATGAATTGACTAATGGATGTTCAGATTTAGCAAACTCATCATGAGTGAGCTATTTCACTCATTAATCAAAACAGATTTCTCAGTATGTTGCAGCCAAAAATGAAAACAAAAAGTTGTAAATGGTGGATGGAATTGCATTATTGAAAGATGAATTTCTATAACACAATTTATTTATTATTTATTATAACACACATTAATTTGACAGAAGAATATATAGAGTATATATAAACTAAGGAGAACAGTAAATTTTGGCATACTATATCCCTAGTTTTTATTAAACTTCTCACTCTTGCCCCAAACAATGTGCAAGTACTATCTTTCACATTGTTTGGGGCAAGAATTTGGGCAATTAAAATTAACATTAAATGTTCAAACAAATGCATATAAAATGTTTATTTTTAAGGTCTTCATTTTCAAGTAGTGACTTTTAAAATAAAAATTCCATAGTAGGTATCTGGGCAAGAAAATTTCAAAATACTTTATCTAATTTCTTGTTGGTGTTTACTAGCAGCATGGCAGCATATGCTGAGTCCATATAATGACAGTTTTTCAACATTTAGGATATTTATATAAAACACATTTATGCTTAGACACGTGAAATTTTGTTTACTACCTAACTGCTAAGTGGATTCATATTTCAATGTAAATATCTTTGCAGAGTGCAGTGTGTTGAAATTACTAATTTTCATACTAGACATTTCAAGATTTGCATGTATAATTGCACATTCCTTCAGGCAAATAAAAACTTAGTTTTTGCCCTCCTGAAAAAGGTATTTACGTATTTATCTATGCACACTCAATGTGTAAGCAAACATTTGGATTTACATACATACATATTTATTGTGTTTATGTACCTATTGGCTTTATGTAGTCAGCTCTACACATTTTAATATGATAAACATTGTTATGCTTGATCTTTATCAAGTCTTCAGAAAGTATGCTTGTCATTTTGTCCATAGTTTCTGAATTTTATGAATATTCTCTATCTATGGAATATAGAGGAGATATTTCCTTTAAACGGATTGCAAAATATCGAATATGTAAAAGCTCAGAAACCTTGTTTATTTGGGGGAATGGTACTCAATTAACAATTACGTATTTAGTACATGTATAAATTACAACTTTTATAAAAAGGAACCTACTTTGGTAGGATAAGTTAAGGACATTCTTAGGCCTGGGCACTATTCACAGTCAGCTTTGCAGCAATATGAAGGAAAGATACAAGAAAATTATTGTATATATTATGTATGACTATGCATCCACACAGAATTTCCCACTCATATATGCTGCCTGGGACATGGACTATGTCACAGCCATTTTGTACTCAATTCTTCTTTCTAACTATAAAGGCTTGGTGTTGTCATCATATATATATAGCTTCTGAGATTGATGGATTGCTTCAGTGAACAAGATTATATGGCATTTTTTTCTTATCTGAGTCAATGTTTTCCTCAATACCATGAAGTAAATTAAAATAAATTGTTTAAATCTACTACTTATGGTAAAGAAGACCAAATCTCATTCTAATAAATGTGAAATACAGCTTGTCATGTTCCTTTCATTCTGTAGAAATGCTACCACAAGTCTTCGCCAGTTAAGTCTGATATGTTGACATTTATTTTTGCTGCAATAAATGTTAGGATTATATTTTTGCCTTAAATTCTGGCATTTTTAAAGATCAGGATGACAAGTAATTTATTCCTCAAATCACTCTGGTTTGTTTTTACTTTTTGAATATGGATTTGACCATGTGTCTCCAAGGCACAGTACAAAACATATTTCATATATTTTGCAACCTATTAGTTTGATTTAAATCCACTTTTTCCATCTGGATTTATGCGAGCCTTCCTTGATGTTATTTGCTCTGAATTATTGCCCAGAAATAATCATGCTGAATCCAATTCTACACTGGCTGTGTGGCGGACCAAGTCTGTCACTGTAGAGCTTTCAGGCTTTTATAGTTTGTTTCAAGGAAGGCAATTTTCTCAAATATTTTATATATGAATATGTAATATGCTGTTTTGATAAATATTAAAAATTTTTTTCTCTACTTTTTCTTAAATATGAATGAATATGATGACATATCTAAGAAATTATAATCGTGACAGAGACAGTGGAACAAAGCAAAATGTAAAAATAATGTTTTTGCATATTCATTATAAAACCCATATATAATAGATTTGGTCAATCTCAATATGATCTGAATCAAAACCTCGAAGATAAATAATTTAGTGCAGAAAGCACTGATTCAGTTCTTTTGCACTTTGAAGATTTATTTCTTTTAGTAATACAACAGCTAAAGGAGAATGTAAATTTGAAATTCATCTTTTTTTTAACCATATTTTTAAAGGACTATCTTTAAGCTGAGTGAAGAGTGAAGTAGAACATTTTTCAAAGTAGGTAATAAATCTAGATAATCCAGACATAAAACCTTGTCTTTTGTTTTTTATTTCTCATTGGTAGATAGTTTTAGTCTATATCCTTGAGGGGAAAAAAACTTCTCAATTGTTTGTATCCATATTAGTCATTAGTTTTCATTGACCTTCAAAGAAAACCTGAAATATTGACTAAATACCAAATTGTAGTAGAAAGCTGAATTGTTTTCAGCCTGTGTAAAAATCCAGAGACTTTCCATTGGTTAGTTTACATAGGTAAATGTGTGGGTCTACTATCTAATTTGCATTCTGACCACATCTGACGAAGTTCAGACTACTCAATATTTGCTAACTAGAAATGCACAAGTCAGCAATCTTTTCTCTTTGGAAAATAGGTATATGGTTTTTTCTTGTGATAAGCTTACTTTCAACCTCTCTTCCTGCATGATGAGAATCAAAATCTATACTGAAGAATTTTTTGAGAATTAATTTAATTAGCTTTCTTTTTTAAAGATGTATTTTTAGTGCTTATTCACCTTTTTTGTTTTAAATTTATTTCTTTTATTTTTGGCTGCGTTGGGTCTTCTTTGCTGTGTGTGGGCTTTCTCTAGTTGCGGCAAGCAGGGGCTACTCTTTATTGTGGTGCACGGGTTTCTCATTGCGGTGGCTTCTTTTGTTACCGAGCACGGGCTCTAGGCACATGGGCTTCAGTAGTTGTGGCATGCGGGCACTAGAGCGCAGGCTCAGTAGTTGTCGTGCCTGGACGTAGTTGCTCTGCTGCATGTGGGACCTTCCTGGACCAGGGCTTGAACCCGTGTCCCCTGCATTGGCAGGTGGATTCTTAAACACTGCGCCATCAGGGAAACCCTAATTAGTTTTAAAATATCCATCAAGGAAAAGAAATATGAGGATTAAAAAATATTCTAATTTACAAATCTGAATTCTTTATTTATTTGGATGAAGGGGCGTGGCAAGGTAAAAATGGGCAGCGATTGTCTGGATGCTTCTGATAGGCATAAAACTTCATGCTATTGAGGTCAAATATACACAGAAATGAAGAAATTAGTTAATTATTCATGTGATTCTAGACTTAAAGAACTCAGTCAAAATATTTAGAAAACTGAGAAAATTTTCCCTTTCCCCTTCCTTATTTAAATTGCCTTAATTCTCCTCTCCATCTATTTACTATGGATAAAAGTGCCTTTTTCTTTTAGAATAACTATAAGTACATTGTTAGAAAATACCAGATAATTATTCTATTTAATTATCACGTATCATTTGGAGATTATCATTTAACTACTTTGCCTGCATGTACCCTTCTGTATGATGGAGAAAAATTGCTATTTCTTCATGAGAATTTTTGATGGATTAGTAAGATAATTGTAGGTAAAGCAGGACATCGTAACAACCTAAGTGTCCATCGACAGATGATTGGATAAAGAAGATGTGGCACGTATATACAATGGAATATATCTCAGCCAAAAAGAAATGAATTGAGTTATTTATAGTGAGGTGGATGGACCTAGAGTCTGTCATACAGAGTGAAATAAGTCAGAAAGAGAAAAACAAATACTGTATGCTAACACATATATATGGAGTCTAAAAAAAAAAAAAAAGAAAAAAATAGTTCAGAAGAACCTAGGGGTAGGACAGGAATAAAGACGCAGATGTAGAGAATGGACTTGAGGACATGGGGAGGGGGAGAGGTAAGCTGGGATGAAGTGAGAGAGTGGCATGGACATATATACACTACCAAATGTAAAATAGATAGCTAGTGGGAAGCAGTCGCATAGCACAGGGAGATCAGCTCAGTGCTTTGTGACCACCTAGAGGGGTGGGATAGGGAGACGCAAGAGGGAGGAGATATGGGGATATATGTATATGTATAGCTGATTCACTTTGTTATAAAGCAGAAACTAACACACCATTGTAAAGCAATTATACTCTAATAAAGGTGTTAAAAAAAATCAGAAGGAAAACACACACACACACAAAAAGAAACACTATATAAACTATAATAAGGTATTATACTTTATTTTACTTTGAAATGTAAACTTTTATAAAAATCTAAATCTTTATAATGTTATAAAATTGTTTAAAAATCTAATTAAAATGTATCATTTGGTGGCAAGGACTTAAAGTCATTTTTATACTAAATCTTTAAGACTTGGGATAATTTTTATATGGCATTAAGATTTATATTATATATAACGTTTTCAAGGTTTATCCATGTTGTATCAGTACTTCATTACTTTTTATTGCTGAATTTTATTCCATTATAATAATACATGACATTTTATTATCTTATTTATCCTTTCATCAGTTAAAGAATATTTGGGTTATTTTTAATTTTGGGTACTATGAGTAATGTTGCTATAAACATCAATGTACAAGTTTTGCATGCACTGTATTTTCATTTATCTGGGATGTGTATCTGGGGATGAAATTGCTAGGTCACAAAGCAACTCTATGTTTAACATTTGGAGGAACTGTCAAACTGTTTTTTAGTGCAGCTTCACCTTTTTCCATTCTCACCAGCAATGTATGAAGATTCCAGTTTTTCCATATCCTTGACTCCACTTATTATCTAGCCTTTTTGATTATACCCATTATAGGGTATGTGAAGTGGTATTTGATTCTGGTTTATATTTCCATATCCTTAATAGATAATGCTGTTGAACATTTTTTCATGTGTTCATTGGTCAGTTGTGTACCTTCTTTGGAGAAATATATAACCAGATTCTTTATTTATTTTTTAAAATATTATTTATTTTTTGTTGCTGAGTCATAAAATAATATTATTTATCATTTACCTTTGTATTATTGAGTTGTAAGAGTTTTTTATATATTTTGGATTTACTCTTTTATCAGATATATGATTTAAGCATATGTTTTCTCATCATGTCTGTATGTTTTGATATTTTTAATGTTATTGTTTGCAGTACAAAGGTTTTGTTTTTTTAACAGAGGCCAATTTGTCTTTCCTTTTTTGTCTTATGCTTTTGGTGTCATATCTAAGTAGGCTCTGACTAACCTAGGTCAAGATTTATCCTTATGCTTTCATCTAAGAGTGCTCTAGTTTTTATCCTTTAACATTTATTTCTGCTGCCTATCTTGAGTTAATTTTTGTGTGAAGTATAAGGGAGGCATTCAACTTCATTCTTTTGCATGTGAATATTCAGCACCATTCTTTTCACCACTAAATTGTCTTAGTATCATATTCTTGTTGAAATCAATTGACCATAAGTGTAAGGGTTTATTTCTGGATTCTCAATTCTGTCCATTTATCCATGACTATTCTTCTACCAGTACCACACTTTCTTGATTACTATAGCTTTGTACTAAGTTTTGAAAATGAGAAGTATTAGTTATCTAAATTTGTTCTTCTTCTTCACTGACCTCAAGCCACCATTCCTGAACAAAATAAGTGTTTTAGTTGCCTAGGTATGAGAGTCAGAGCCAGTGGTTTAAAGAGTAAATCCAGATTGAAAAAGTAAAGATAGCTAATAGGGATAGTTGTAGCATTATGACTATGAAGGGAAGGAGAAAGATGAAGTTACAGTTTTAGGAGCCTGAGGAATTCAGTAATGTTTCTGCTTTGTACTTTTTTAATATGGTAGTATCTTGAGTGTGTTTAAATAAGAAAGATCTAGATACAAGGCAGACTTAAGTGAATTCATAAGTTTCGTGGCCCACAGTTGAAGCAGTAGTGAGCTGATGGCTTCAGTTTTCTGTGTGAATTATGAGAACTGATCATCTGCTGAGAGTGGGGGTTAGAGAAGAGTCAGGGTTTGAAGGTGGAATAAGGGGAAGGTCTGAAATTATCAACCTGGTCAGTGAGTCAGAACTTATCAGGAAAATGTAGTCAGACTGGAATTTAACTTTGGAGGTACAGCTGAGGTTGATAAACATAAATTCAGGGTAGCATTGATTTACATATTTTATCTGCAAGCCAATAACTAACTTATGTGGCATTTTCTGAAAATATTTCAAACCTTTGAACAGGATCTTCCCTCAGTTTAGTAAAATTAAAGAATTTGTTTCTTCTCTAATATTAAAAAAAAACAAGTTTTCATCAGAACGTATTTTCCCTGGTTGCACAGTTAGATTGTTTTCATTTAAGTTTCTGCATAGATTTATGAAGTGCAGACTTAGTGTGGGTGATCATAAGTAAGTTATGCATAGGAGAACTTCCATACATTGGTAAACTCTCATTGCATTAACACCTTTGGTGACACTGTTCAAGGTCACAAATGAAATCTTTGTAAACACTAACCCAGATGTGAATTTTCAATGTGACCTCATGTGAGTGAATTAATAGTAATTATTCCTGATATCTGTTGAATTATAACATCCACTAGTGAAAATATTTTACTCACTGCCTTTCTTCTATTGTACTAAAGGATCAAATTAGTAACCAGAACTATCCTTCTGACTGACAAGTAAAGGGCACAGTCTGGCAGTTGACAATTAACAAATTGCATTTCTTCTTTTTCCTGAGGGCAGTAGGGATATGATATTTTCCTACGTTTCCACTAATTAGGAAAGGGCAAATCTCTTAAGGCTCTGAGATTCGATTCCATTTGGATAAGGTTTGTCTGACTGTCAAACTGATACATGGTACGACATGAATCAGAGCCATCTAAATCTTAACACCTAGCTGAATTAGTGCTTCTCTTACATCCAATGATCCCACAGTGTGTCACAAATGGATTCATTATAGGCCAGTTTGAATAGTTCTACTCTAACCTCTAACCTTTCTTTCAAATCTCACTTTAAGCCCAAATGTGACTTTTCCATCTTATGGGGAATAAATGATGTGTAGGGTAGAATAGCACAAATCAAGAGTAACTTAAGTCTCAAAAACTTGAAAATGAGATTGCCCTGAGAGTGAAACTAACAATCTAATAATGTATAATATCAGTGACATGCAAATTCTTCTGGATGTGACAGAATAACTGCTGGAAGAAAATAAACCTTTGACTTATTAACACATCTAAATAAAAATACCATAATTAAAAGAGATTTAATGAGGAGGAAGGGGATCAAATAAATGATTTGGCCAGTTGTAGAAGTATAGACCATTGAAACTGGAGGATATATGTAGGAAGTTCTGCTACACATATATGGGGAATCTAGAAAAATGGTACAGATGAACCAGTTTGCAAGGAATAAATAGAGACACAGATGTAGAGAACAAACGTATAGACACCAAGGGGGGGAAGAGGGGTAGGGGGTGGTGGTGGGATGAATTGGGAGATTAGGACTGACATATATACACTAATATGTATAAAATAGATAACTAATAAGAACCTGCTATATAAAAAAATAGAATAAAATAAAATTCAAAAATTAATAATAAAAAATAATAATATCCACTAACATTTATGCATTGCATAACTTGTTCCAAGTCCTATTCTAAGGACTTTATGAGAATAACTTCATGTGGTGCTCACAATAGCTCTATGAGGTAAATTTTCTTTTTAATCTTACCTGACAGACAAGGAAGCACAGACTTGGGAATTTTAGCCAATGGGGCCAATATTCCAGAATCAGTGAGTGTTGGAAATGAGACTGAATTCCAGAGCCTATCCTTAACCATTTCTTGTACTTGGTGAGGTTAATGGTGAGGAGAAGGAGAGAAAACTTTGCCTTACCATTCTCAGCTGTGAAACTTGAATGGAAATATTTAGTTTCTCCTAACTCTTTTTGACTCTGATGGGCATCAAATGAGAAACTGTACAAGAAAAGCACTTTGCTCAAATATTCTGTGGCTTTAAATCTTAGAGCCTCTTGAACTATAACTAAGCAAGTGTTACTTGTTAATATACCAGGAATGCACTGGTAGAGTGATAATGTGCTCTCAAGACCACACTGACATGTTAGAAAGAAGAGCATGATTTGAGGGTACATATCAGACAGGTGGTCAGTACAATAGGCAGTAACATAAGTATTAAGAGTGTGACCTTAGTGATGAATATGGTGCATAAAAGCAAGTGACCAAATATCCACAAGCCTGGAGGTGTGTTCATGAAACCTGTTAATTCATGAGGCCTGGAACTACCATGACTATTGCTATCTATAGTTTCTTCAGAGGACAAAACTTTTCATTTCTGAGTATCCTTAATTTATAATGACACAGGTATCTGGTGGGCATGTTGATACTTCCCTCTAGGACTGTCAAACAGCCACACAATTAGCTAGGAATGAATTATAAAGATTTTCAGGCAATATTCTTTGTGTGTATGGGAATTAAGGTAATTGCATTTTCCTTAATAATCCTTCAACCTTTATATGTTAAGCCTCATATAGGTTTAATTAGTATTTAAATTTTGGTTTGTATTACTATATTTTGTTTCACTCAGCCCCCTGCTAGTTATTAAATTAGTTGAGAGGAATTAGCAAATGAGATTATTTGCTGTCATAAATCCAAAGAAAATACCTAGACTAGTGCTTTCCAAATCCTTTCTACTCATGGCACACATGACAAAAATATTTACATGGTATCTGGAAAAAGGTTTCACTGCTTTTGGGACTGAGGGAAATAGTATCTGGGTAGATCACTATATTCTGGCTCAGTGTTTGGAAAACTCTGTGAATGGTAACAGTATTCATTAAAAAAATTTAGTGAGTTACAGTGAGTTAGAAACATACAGAGTCTTTAACGTGAAGGGGCCAAAGATAAAGTTTTTATTTCTATAAAGCAAATATAACTTTGCATTAAATAACCCCTTCTGCTGATGAGTACACAATCTTTTTCAAATTATATCATTCACTTCTGACTTAAAAAAAGATAATCTATTTTTATTAACTTCAGTATGTCTAGGGGAACTTTTGTGCTAGCTTTGGCGGAAAATCTATTCGAGGAAAAATACAGCCTTTATAAATCAAGGAAGTTGGCTTAACTCTGATATTAAAACTGAATAAGGCTATTACAAAAGAAAATTTATCTACCAAATTTTTATGTAAATAGATTAAAAATCCTAATATGCTGTGTTTTATAAAAAGTGGATGAGATCCATTGTATGAGGATTTGGGAAAGTTTTTTTAAGGAGTTTAATTAGCTGTAGACAATATTTTGCACTTGGTCTTTCCTCATTAAAAAAAATTATTTTTGCATAGAATATAGATGTGATGGTTAGCCCTCCAGTGTTCACTCTGAAATTGTGAGACAGCAGAATGGTAAGGTAAAATAAAGAAACATTCATTCCTTCATTCAGTTAATAAATATTTTTCATACACCTATTAGGTAAAAGGCTTTATCATTATGTACTATATTATTTCATGTTTGTGGGATGCTTCATTGAAGAAATCAGACAAAATTTTTTTCTATATAGAATTATATTGATGATACACAAAAATGGAAAAAAAAAGAAATTATGTGGTATGTTAGAGAGTAATAAGTACTAAGTAGAAAATACAAAGCAATGATGAAAAAAACTAAAGTTTATTGGAAGGGTAGAAGAGTGCATTTTAGATAGGGTTGCCTGAAATTCTTTACTGAAGAGTAATTTTGACAATAGACCTGAACCCATGGGAGAGGAACTCATGGTGCTATCTAGGGCAAGACCCTTTCAGGAAAAGGAAGGAGCAGGGGCAAAAAGTCTGTGACAAATGGGGTCTGGGGTTGTTTGAGGAACCGTAAGGAGGCCCCTGTAGTTGGACAAAGAAAACTGGGAAGAGAGTGATAAATTAAAGTCAAAGAGCTTTTGGAAGCCAGATATGGTAAGATTTTGTAGGTCACAGTAAGATGTTTGCTACTGCCTGATGTTTGGGTTCTCCCAAATTCATATGTTGAAATTCTAATCCCCAATGTGATGATATTTTGAGGTGGGCCTTTGGGAGGTAATTAGGTCATGAGGGATCCACCCTCATGAACCAGATTAGTGTTGTTACAAAAGAGGCCCCAGAGAGATCACTTGCCCCTTCTGCCATATGAGGACACAGCCAGAAGATAGCTATGAGGAAGTGGGCTCTCACCAGACACTGAATCCTCTGATGCCTTGATCTTGGACTTCCTAGCCTCTAGAACTGTGAGAAATAAATTTATGTTGTTTATAAGCTACTTAGTTTATGGTATTTTTGTTACAACAGTCTGAACATATTAAGACCATATTGACTTTTAATCTAATTGTGACAAAAAGCCATTAGAGGGAATAGAGCATAAAGTTGGCTTGATTTGACTCACATATTACTATAATTTCTGACTAGTGTGTTGAGAATATGGACAAATGTATAAACTGGGAAACTAGTTAAGAATATATGAAAATAATTCAAATGAGATTTGGTAGAGAATTGGATCCGGGTGGAATAGAAGGGTTAGTGAGAGGTGGTGAAATTCTGAATATGTTCTGAAGGATCATTCTACATATTTGCTGAGAAACCAGACATAGTGTGGAAAGAGAGAAGGTGGAGTCCAGTATGACCCCCAAGTTTCTGATCTGGCACAATTGGAAAGGTAGAATTTCAGTTAATTCAGATAAAGAAGGCAGGTGAAGAAGCATGATAAAGGGGAGGAAGAGCATATCAAGAGGTCAGTTCTGAAAATGGTAAGTTTGAGATGTTAATTACATGCCTAAGTGTAAATGTCAAGTTGGCTTTTGAGTTTTGTTCTGTTAAGGTCTAGGGAGAGATCTATGTAGACATACACATTTGAAAGTCAGCCATGCATAGATGGTAATTCATGCCATGAATCTGAATGAGATGACCAAAAGAACAGGTGTAGATAGATTTTTTTTAAATACAAAGACTTAGACCTGGGACATTTCAACATTTAGACCTCAAACAGATGATGAAGAATCTGTAAAAGAAACCAAGAAAGAGAAACCAGTGATATGAAAGGAAAACCAGGTAACATAGTGTGTTAGAAACCAAGCAGGAAAAAATCTTCATGTGTGTCACTTTCTTTCTTAAGATGAGATGGGATGTACCACAGTGTTCATTTCAGCTCTATTTACAATAGCCAGGGCATGGAAGCAACCTAAGTGTCCATTGACAGATGAATAGATAAAGATGTGGCACGTATATATAATGGAATATATCTCAGCCATAAAATGAAACGAAATTGAGTTATTTGTAGTGAGGTGGATGGACCTAGAGTCGGTCATACAGAATGAAGTAAGTCAGAAAGAGAAAAACAAATACTGTATGCTAACACATATATATGGAATCTAAAAAAAAAAAAAAGGTTCTGAAGAACCTAGGGGCAGGACAGGAATAAAGATGCAGGCATAGAGAATGGACTTGAGGACACGGGGAGGGCGAAGGTTAAGCCGGGACGAAGTGAGAGAGTGGCATGGACATATATACACTACCAAGTGTAAAATAGATAGCTAGTGGGAAGCAGCTGCATAGTACAGGGAGACCAGCTCGGTGTTTTGTTACCACCTAGAAAGGTAGGATAGGGAGGATGGGAGGGAGACGCAAGAGGGAAGGGATATGGGGATATATGTATATGTATAGCTGATTCACTTTGTTATACAGCAGAAACTACCACAATCTTGTAAAGCAATTATACTCCAATAAAGATGCTAAAAAAAAAGAAGAAAAAGATGAGATGGGAAATGGCCGTTAGTTTTAGCAACATGGACCTTGTTAAAATGCCAATTCTGACTCAGTAGATCTGGTGAGAGACCCGAGAATAGTTTTATGTTGCTGTTGTTGACATTCAGTTTTTGTTTTTGTTTTTGTTTTTTTATCTTTTGACGCCTTTTACTTGTTTCTTCCACCTCCCCTCTCCCATCCTGTACCTCTGGCAACCAGCAATCTGTTTTCTTTATCTATAAGTTTGCTTTTGTTGTTTGTTTGTTTTAGATTCCACATATAAGGTATATCATACAGTATTTATCTTTCTCTGTCTAATTGACTTCATTTAGCATGATGCCCTTGAGGTCCATCCATGCTGTTGCCAATGGCAATAATTTATTCTTTTGTTATGGTTGAATAATATTCCATTGTTTGCATATACCACATATTCCTTATCCATTCATCCATCAATGGAAACTTAGGTTGTTTCCATTTCTAGGTTACTGAATATAATGCTTCAGTGAACATGAAGATGTATATATCTTTTCTAGTTAGTATTTTTGTTATCTTTGGATAAATACCCAGTAGTGGAGTTGCTAGATCAAATGGTAGTTGTTTTTTTTTTTTAATTTTTTGAGAAAGCTCCATACTATTTTTCATAGTGGCTGCACCAATTTACATCCCCAGAAAAACTTTACTAGGGTTCTCTTTTCTCCACATTCTCACCAACACTTGTTATTTCTTGTCATTTTGATAATAGCCATTCTAATAGGTGTGAGGTGATATCTTACTGTAGTTTGATTTGCATTTCTCTGATGATTAGTGATGTTGAGCATGTTTACATTTAACTGTTTACCATCTGTATATCTTCTTTGGAAAAATATCTATTCAGATTTTCTGCCAAGTTTTAAATTGGGTTGTTTGTTTTTGCTATTGAGTTGTATAGTTTTTTATATATTTTGAATATAAACACCTTATTAAATATATGATTTACAAATATTTTTCCCATTCAGTACATTGCCTTTTCATTTTGCTGATAGATTCCTTTGCTATGCAGAAGCTTTTTAGTTTGATGCAGTCCCACTTGCCTATTTTTGTGATTTGTTGCTTTTGTTTTTTGATGTCAGACTAAAAAAATCATTGCCAAGACTGATGTCAAGGAAGTTACTGTCTATGTTTTCTTCTAAGAGTTTTAGGGTTTCAGTTCTTAAGTTCAAGTCTTTAATCCATTTTGAGCTAATTTTTGTGTATGGTTTCAGATAGTGATTGAGTTTCATTCTTTTACATGTGTCTGTCCAGTTCACAACATCATTTATTGAAGAGACAGACCATCTTTTCCTCATTGTATATTCTTGACTCTTTTGTCATAAATTAATTGACCAAATATGTGTCGGTTTATTTCTGGCATCTCTATTCTGTTCCATTGATCTATGTGTCTGTTTTTATGCCAATACCATACTGTTTTAATTACTGTAGTTTAATAATATAGTTTGAAATCAAGGCGCATGATGCATCCAGCTTTGTTCTTCTTAATCAAGATTGCCTTGGATATATGGGGTCTTTTGTGGTTCCAAACAAATGTAGAATTATTTGCTCTCTTTCTATAAAAAATTTCATTGGAATTTTGATAGGAATTGCATTGAATCTGTAGATCACTTTGGGTAGTATGAACATCTTAACAATATTGATTCTTCTAATCTTTGAGCAGAGAATATCTTTTCATTTATTTGTATCTCCAAGTTCTTTCATTAATGTCTTGTAGTTTTCAATACACAGCTTTTTCACTTCCTTGGATAAATTTATTTTGAGGTATTTTATTCTTTTGGATTTAATTGTAAATGAGATTATTTTCTTAATTTCTCTTTTTGATAATTTGTTATTAGAGTATAAAACTGCAACAGATTTTTGTGTATTGACTTGTGTCCTGCCACTTTACAGAATTTGTTTATTAGTTCTAACAGTTTTTATAGCTTCTTTAAGGTTTCTATGTATGATATCATGCCATCTCCAAATAGTGACAATTTTAGTTCTCCTTTCCAATTGTGACATCTTTTATTTTTGTTTTCTTGCCTAATTTTCATGGCTAGGACTTCCAATACTATATTAAATAAAAGTGGCAAAAGTGGGAATAGTTGTCTTATTTCTGATCTTGTCCTATACCCTGATACAAAAACTAGGCAAGGATACCACAAGAAAAGAAAATTACAGGCCAAAATTCCTGATGAATATCGACACAAAAATACTCAAGAAAATATTAGCAAACCAAATTCAACAATATAATAAAAAAAATCATACACCATGATCAAGTGAGGTTTATTCCCAGGATGCAAAGACAGATCAATATCTGCAAATCAGTCAAATGAGTTAATATGATACATCATATTAAAAAATGAAGGATAAAAATCATATGATCATCTCAATGGATGCAGAAAAAGTGGCTGACTGAATTTAACACCCATTTATAAAAAACTCTTAACAAAGCGGGTATAGAGGGAACATACCTCAGTGTTATAAAGGCCATATATGAGAAGCCCAAAACTAACATTGTACTCAAAGGTGAAAAGTTGTAGAACATTTCTTGAATGGCAGAGAGTGGTTAGGTTCTCAAGAGCAATTTTCAGAGTTATCTTTAACCAGGACCACATACTCTTCAAATGACCAGAAGATATGAAAGATCTCATGGGAACAGATAGTAATTAGATAAGGAGATTAGATAAGTAATTAGATAGTAATTAGATAAGGAGCTCTGGAATTTTTTTTAACTCTTTTTTTCTTAATTTTTTGGCCAGGATGGCGCAGCATGTGGGATCTTAGTTCCCCAACCAGGGATCGAAATTGTGTCCCCTGCAGTGGAAGCTTGGAGTCTTAACCATTGGACTGCCAGGGAAGTCTCTTTTTTTGCTTTAATTTTTATAGAGATATAAAAAGAAAGGTTTAAGTTTAGAGAAAGAATGAGGGAGAAAGATGTTGGAGTTTTGAGGACGTAGGAAAATACAATTATAATATGGAGAGGAGAAGACAGAATGAAACTGGACACAGAATAATTGTCAGGCAGCATCAGGGACCTTCTAGAGATTAGTGATTATGAATTTATAGTGATATCCATCAGCATGTTTTTTTTATCCAAACAAATTCTCAACTTTCATGTTGGAAGTATGTAATGTGAAGAGTTGGATGTAAGCTTTATGATATAGTGTTTCTACTAGATCAACTCCCGACCTATTTACCTCTGAACTTACCATTTTGCAAGACAATAATAAACTCCCAATTTGTTTAAGCTACAGGTCTCTGTTGGTAGTATTCAAATACATTCCTAACTTCACCAAACCTGAGACAGAGTCAGTTAGGATGAGGTCAAACACAAAGCAAATTAATATAAATATTAAAAGGTGAAACTTAAAACTCACAACTGTTATTTACAAACATAATTATCTACTAGGAAGTGCTCAAAAAGTCAGCTATAAACTATTAGAACAAAAGTAATCTAATTACATAAATTCAAGGAAAATATACACAAATACGCCAAAATCAAAATTTCACTTATAAAATATCAATAAAAAAATTATAAAAATAGAAGAAAAATAACTAGTTAAATGATCAAAACTACATTTTTTTGTAACAATATTGATTTTCATCAAGAAAAATACCTAAGTCATTAATTCATGTCAATTTATATTTAAGCTCAATGCAATAGGCATCAGAAGTTTTTTGGTGGGTATATTGCCACATACTCAAATGAATAGATTTGTTCTCTCCTGCAAATGCATAAATTTTAAGTTAATTTCTGATACATGAGTCAAATAATCTGTTTTATTTCCTGCTTATTTTGAATGAATCTCTTTTTTCTGGTATTTTTCTATAAAAGCAATCTTTTATATTTTACATACAATGTTTTGCATGTTACCAGATTTCATTTGATCCTCAGAATATTACAACAGCTACTGCATTCTCATTTTACAGAGGAGGAGTAGTAGCAAATATATGGTAATTTTATTAATGTAAATTATGCAGCAAGTGGTGATAATGGAATTGAAAGCTAGGACTTCTAATTCCAAATTTATTCTCCATTGGGTAAATAATTTTTTCTGCCCACGGGTATCTGGTCCTCATCACCTTCTGAGCAGATGAAAGGAGGGACTTCCCAGCCTCCATTATGGCTGTATGGGACCACATGACTGGTTCTGGCCAAAGAGTAGTGATGTCATGTTTATTTAATTGCTGGTGTAAGCACTCTCCTTTCTGTCCAGCACTGTGCCTGGTAACATTTAAGATGATGCGTGTCCTGTCAGTAACTATTAGAGACATTGACTGCTTGAATGACAGACATGTAGCATTTAGGTGACATAAAACTTTGTTATTTAACCCACCAATATTTTAGAGTGGTTTATGGCCTTAGTATAATATAAACTTTTGTCTTAACAAGCCCATTTAAATTATGACTATATTTTATAAGATGATGGCTACAAATACAATTTTTTTCAGAAAAATGTAAAACTACTTTTTGTGTTTCAGGAAGATAATGATTTTTTAAATCAGGCAGGGAAGATATATATTTGAAAATCACCATCACAAATTCCAAAGGTATGTGAAATACCTTAGTTGTTTTCAAGTGGAAAATATTTTTAAAATACTGTTTGAAAAGGTAATTGTTTTAAAAGTTCATATCCACATGAAATATTGTACATCCATCTACCTATATCTTTATAAAAACTGGAGGAATACTTTAAATGTATACAACCGAACCATCAGATAGACTGTGGAACTGACAAAAAGTCAATTATGTTTATGAAACACCTTTTACTTTCAGGAGAGGAAACACATTAGGAATTTTATTTTGAGCTATAAATATTATAATGCTTAATTTTTCCTTTTTCAATTTTGAAAAACTGGAGATGTCTGAAGTTTAACCACTACACCTTCTTTCAGTGAGACTAGCTTAGCGAAGAATTATACTAGGCAGTCCATTTGCAAAGAAGAACATGTCTTGACTGAAGAGCCAGCAAAAAGCTATGCAGTGTAGACAAAGATTTACAAGCAAAGATTTAGACTGAGAAAATCAGTTGTACACAGTGTACAGACAGCTTATGAACTGAAAACATTCATTCCTTGTGTATGACATCCTTGAAACAAAAAATTCAAAATTGCATACCAAGGGTTACAATGACAAGTGAAGCACTCAGAGAGACTCAACCATAGTCTCTGACCAAATGACAAAACACCAACATTTCACAGATGTTGAAATTATGAAGAATTAAAGCAAGTGTTTATATTCTATTTACTAAAATTCATGGCAGTGAGTCAAGTTGCAAATCCTTCCTATATTTCCCTTTATTTCTCAATGTGTTCAGTGAACTTCTCATGGACTATAGAAAGCAGAACAATACACAGGGTTTATATCACTCCAGAAGAAGGATATATTTTGAATTTTCAGGAGAAAAAAGATTAAAAGTGAGATTTTTACAATCTTTGCTAAACCCATTAGCCATCATTTCTACTCTAGCTAAGAAAGAGCTGTTGGTACCATGGCCTGGTCCTTAGACATGAGTAACTATCCAAGGGCACATTATCTGATTTCCATAATCAACTACTGTGTTACTTACAAATCATTTTCCATCTTTTCAGGCTTGGGGAAAAAAACTTCACAGCCCCATAATTTCCCTCAATTCAATCAGTCCTTATATTATATTATATTATATTATATTATATTATATTATATTATATTATATTATATTAATCATATTATATTATCTATATGTAGTATCCACCCTTAGTAACATTCCACTCCAGGTAGTAGTGTCTGTATTAAATAGTTTCCATTTGGTTGCATGCAACCAAAGCTAACTCTACAGTAACAGCAACAGCAGCAATTAGACAACATCAGATATATTAGAAGGTCACTGTGGTATCTCTTGGAAACTAAGGGCAGAAATAACTATTAGACATAGACTCTAAAAAGGGGGACTGGCTGGAGAACTATTGGAAACACAGGAGCAGATCTCTTGGCTTGCAGTTGTTTCTGTTTCACTCGCCCCTCTCATATCAACCTCTTTTTTCTGTTCCTCAGTTCACATCAAACAAGGCCATCATCCATGATCATTTACATGTTCAGCTAAATGTACCAAGAGAAAAACTAGCATCTGCTTCTCACTGACACGTCTTAACTTTCCATGGAAGATCACTGATTTGCCCACCTTGAGCCAGATTGTCCCACACTGACCACATTGTCCTAATGTAATGGTCTCTATCTATGACAACTATATTGGAGTACCTAGAACAAACAATTGGAGTACCTAGAACACTAGTGTTTCCAGGAGATATAATGAACATCTTAAACAACTGGAATGTCATTTAGAATTCAACACATTTGCACCAACCCAGGAATTTTGTTGAGCCCTTCACCCTCTAAGAGGACCTTACTTATCCATTATGTTCTCTGGCTACAACTGCGGAAAGAGCATGAGAGAATGTGCCCTCATTAAGGGCTGAGCAACATTCTGAGCATCCTTCCTGCTTGTGAAATTTTGGAAGAACAAAGGCGTTATGAGTTGAATTGTGTCTCCCCTAAAATTCATATGTTGAAGTCCTAAACTCCAGTACCTCAGAATGTGACCTTATTTGGAAATGTACTGTTGAAGATAAAAATTAATTGGGATGAGGTTTTAATAGTCAATTTTATGTGTCAACTTGACTGAATCACGGACTGCTCAGATTTCTGGTTAAACATTATTTCTGGGGATATATATGAGGGTATTTCTGAAAGAGACTTAACATATGAATCAGTAGACTGAGTAAAGGGCATTGTCATCTCCAATGTGGGTGGGCATTATCCAATTCACTGAGGACCTGAATAGGACACAGTAGTGGAGGAAGGGAGGAATCTTGGTACTCCTGGTTCTCAGGCC
This sequence comes from Balaenoptera musculus, assembly GCF_009873245.2. Classification (NCBI taxonomy): domain Eukaryota; kingdom Metazoa; phylum Chordata; class Mammalia; order Artiodactyla; family Balaenopteridae; genus Balaenoptera; species Balaenoptera musculus. Next base: position 85,565,590 of record NC_045789.1, on the reverse strand, counting down.
TTCTGAGTCAGAAGAGAATTTATACCATTGGTTCTTTGGCTTTCAGAACTTTGAACTACACCACAGGCTTTCCTGGGTCTCCAACTTGCAGACAGAAGATCATCTTGGTCTCCATAACTGCATGAGCCAATACCTTATAATAAATCTCTTTGTATATCTATATATACATATATACACACAGTTTCTTGGGAGAATCCTGACTAATATATGGTGGCTTCCTGATCCAATGTGAGTGGTATCTCCATAAAAGGAGAAATCTGGAGACAGACACACAGAGAGGGAAGATGATGAGACACAGGGAGAAGATAGCCATCTACAAGCCAAGGAGAGAGTCCTGGAGTAGATCTGTCCTTCATAGCCATCAGAAGGAATTAACATTTCCATCACCTTGATCTTGGACTTGTACCTTCCAGAACTGTGAGATAATAAATTTCTGTCATTTGAGTACCCGGTTTGCTGTACTTTGTTGCAGCAGCCTCACTAAACTAAAAAAAAGATTATTTTTAGTTTCATATTATTGCCATCTCTAGTGGTCCAAGTTGATTACACTCTTGCAAAAATATAGCTGGCTAATTATCAACTTGGTTCCAATCAACTCCATGTACTAATCTTATCACTCAAAGTTCTATTTTTCTGTATTTTTCTCTTCTGTTTCATCTATGCCACTTTCTCTGGAATTAACTGTAAGATGCTCTGAGTCTATTAGTCTTACATGGAAAAGTCACATTCTCAGTGTCTCCCTCTGAGCAATTTTTCCACTTGAAAGTATTCACTATGCATCATCTGAATCCATTTATTGCCAGGGGGTTTAATTTTCATCAGTCCTTGTGACTCAAAGTATTTCCTAAGTTTTTCTTTTATGGTTCCTAGTAGGACAAAACTTGCCTCTTCTTTTTCAATAAGAACCAAACTTCTGGACTCCCTTTGTTCTCCTTTAGTCACATTTGGGGACTAGCCTATTTTTTTCTGAGAGCACCTCTTTCTTGTACCACCTTGTAAAATACAAAATAATGATAAACTATACCTGCGATTAACATTTTATCTTTCCAAATTCTTTCTGTAACATTTCAAGTTCATTAGATGCTATCTCTCCCTTTCAAGTTATCATGGATTAATGTTTTACCAAATATTTGCATTGACATACAAATAACCATCCTTACAGCTTTCACTAAAGGGTCTGCCACTTGACTCTCAAGACAATGCTACATGTTTTAGGTAGAATATTACTTTAATGTCCCATTTCCTGTACCATTCTGTATATGAATCAGGGTAAGCAAGATTAGGTTTCAATAGCAACTTAAAAAGCACAATGAATTATAGTAAGAAAAGTTGTTTTTTGTGTTTTGGGTTTTTTTTGTTTTGTTTCATTTTTTCTGTTGTCCAACATTGGAAAGTGAGCTGGGGTACTCACACTAGTTGTCCTTGCACTGAGACTCAAGGTAATTGGACAGGAAAATATGGAATGATTCTATCATAGTTGCAGAAGAAAAAATAAAGCACTGATTTGTCTCACATAATCACTACGTTCTTGGTTGAAAGTGAGACATATCACTTGTGTTCAAAATTCATTGACCAGAACACTCCACATTGTCCCAAGCAACTATAAGAGTCTCAAGACATGCAGTCCTACTATGAGTCTTAGTGGAAGGATGAATTGAAATATTTGACAAACAGAACAGTGTGGGGAATAATGATATTACCCCCATTTCTTAAAACAAAGTAGCCAAAGCTTCAGGATCTAGAAACCTTAGAAATAAATACAATTACTATTTGAATCATTGTCTTCTGTTTCCAAATTTTTTGGTTTTTGTTCTCACCACATTTTTTCCTTAGATTGCACCAGGCTGAGATATTCTCAAAGACAAGAAAAGAAAAAGACAAGAAATGGAAACCAGCATATAAGGGAAAAGAATGAACTCTAATAAGCAGGACAATTTCTTTATCAGAACAATAGAGACTGAGGTAAAGATGTGGATCCCTGAAAAAATATTCATTGAGCTCCTACTTATGTCTGATTCATCACTAATCACTTTCATTTCAATAATAATAGTTAATCCTTATAAAATAGCATAAAGAAAAATACCTGTGTACAAGCAGTCATGCGATTTAACTTCTTTGAAATAAATTCTCTTTTCCAGATACAATAACGATTGAATAGAGAGAGTCAAATGTAATTCATTTCTGTCGGTGGATGAGATAACGGAGCAGCATGCAAGTGTGTGACTCACACAGCACGTAGACTTGAGGTGCACATAGGCTCACCATTGCCCCTCATAGTCCCAAGCTTGCAAGGTGACCCTGGCTCCTTCTACGAGATGTGTCTCAGCAGAAAGTTCTTGGCCTAAGGGTCTTAACCATGATAAATGCATTCTCTCCAGATACAGATTTCTTTTCCCTCTCTGGCTTGCCTAGTGAGCTGAAGACTGTCCTTGATGGGGGTGTTAATAGGCCTCTCTAGCCTGAAGGCAATTTTGCCTTTTCATAGTCAATAGACTCTAAAAATTTTTAAAAGAAAACATAGCCTGAAACTCATATTAAAAGTGTACTGATTTTTTCTCTGTCTCTGAGCAGCCCTCGTCTTGAGAATAAATTCTTTTTTTCATTATACATTTCCACAGCACTCCCTTCTGCTAGTAACTTATTAGTTTCTTTTTTTTTTTTTTGTCTTATTGGCAGTTACCTTTCTACTTTCATACTGTTCCTGTCTTAAAATAACCCTTTACGTCTTAGATCTTGTCTACCTCTGGTAATGCTTTTCTCTTTTATTCTTTTGACTGTTGACCTCCTTGAACATATGGTTTACTATCTTAATTCCCTAAATACTACATTATCTGTCTTTTAACTCCTGAAATTCTGTCATCTGACCTTGCAACTCTCCTGAAAAGATTATTAGTGCTCTCATGAATTATTTCATCAAATACGTATTGAACCCCTTGATACACCATGCTTTTTATAATCAAGGGCTATGTGGTTAGTGAATCAGATACAGCATTGACTCCTATATTTGCTTACATTAATATGTAAATAAAAATTGCAGTTTGTACTTAAGCTATTTTTACTCACAACATTTCTGAGACCAAATGAGAGGTTCTTTTTTTTCCTCCTGACATCAAAAACCCAGAGTCTTTTTCAACACTACTTCAACTCCCTGACACAAACTGGATGTCCAAGAATTCAATTTAATTCTGACACTATCTGCCTGGAGTTAGTATCAGATCCCACAAGCTAAAGGGTTCAATCCAAAAAGGCTGTCCCCACCTCACACCCTAATCTCAAGTCTCAGGCCACCTGTTCTTCTGACCAGACCAACTATAAATCAGGGGATCCTATGAACCCCTCCTCAGTGTCAATAATTTATTAGAACAGCTCAGAGAACTCAGGGAAATAATTTACTTATCTTTACTGGCTTATTATAAAGGATACAAGTTAGAAATAGCCATACAGAAGAGCTGCATAGGGCAAGGTGTGTGTGTGTGTGTATGTGTGTATGTATGCATGTGTATGTGTGTGTGTGCATGTGCGTGTGTGTGTGTGTGTATACAAAGCTTCCATGTTCCCTCTGGGAATGTCACGTGCCTCTCAGCATCTCAGTGTGTTCGCCAGCCCAGAAGCTCTCTGAATCTTGTTTTTCAAGAATTTTTGTAGATCTCAATCTCTAGCCCTCCTCCTCCCCAGGTGTCAGAAGTGGGAATGAAGGTTCAAATCCTTTAACCACTTCATATATTTGGCGACTAGTTCAATCTTCAGATTATATTGGGGCTCATTAAAAGTCACCTCACTAGAACAAAGTATGCTCCTATCACCCCATCACTCAGGAAATTGCAAGGGATTCAGAAGCTCTATGTCAGGAACAAGGGACAAAGACCAAGAATCTTTCTATGATCACAGTACTATAAACCAAGTGTGATAAAGTTTTATTTTATTGGTTCTCAACTGGGGGCAATTTTGCCCCCCACCCCATGACACCAGGAACATTTGGCAAAGTCTGGATACATTTTTTAAAAATTAATTAATTAATTAATTAATTTTTGGCTGTGTTGGGTCTTCGTTTCTGTGCGAGGGCTTTCTCTAGTTGCGGCGAGCGGGGGCCACTCTTCATCGCGGTTCGCGGGCCTCTCACTGTCTCGGCCTCTCTTGTTGCGGAGCACAGGCTCCAGACGCGCAGGCTCAGTAGTTGTGGCTCACAGGCCCAGGTGCTCCGTGGCATGTGGGATCTTCCCAGACCAGGGCTCGAACCCGTGTCCCCTGCATTGGCAGGCAGATTCTCAACCACTGCACCACCAGGGAAGCCCCTGGGTACATTTTTGATTATCACAACTTGAGGATGTTACTGGCACCCAGTGGGTATATTATGAAAGCTGCTAAACATTCTGCAATACAAAGGACAGTACCCACAACAAAGAATTTTCCCACCTAAAATGTCCAATATGCAGAGACTGATGATGCCCATCACACACAATTATATCTGTCCACTTACCTATTTTTATGGCTGAGTTTGTGGTATCACACCAGAGTTGAGTAGCTGTGATAGATGCATTATAGCCTACAAAGCCCAATATATGTATTCTCTGGTCCTTTACAGGAAAAACGTATTGACCCCTGTATAAACTAAAACTAAATGGGACTATAAAATCTTGTAGCAGAAGGTCAGGACTAAGTTGAAAGGTGTGATAATCAAGGAATGCATCTCTGATTAAATATAAACTAAAGACTAAAGAGATTAGAACAAGTTGATTAGGAAAATAGGGAAGAGAAGAACATTCCAGCAATGTGAAAACTTTGTCTTGCAGACTTGAGGCAGGAAAGAGCAGGACCTATTTGATAAGCTGAATATGACCACGGGATGAGAGAGTCAAGTACGTGTGAAAAGAGACCAAAAAAGACAATTAGCAATCAGATAAGTCACGTTAAGGCACTAGAAACTTTTAAGTGTGATGAGAAACCACTGGGTTTTATGCAGGTCAGTGATATAATGGATTTATACTTGAAAAGGGTCAGACTGGTGTCTGTACACATAATACAACTTAACAAGGAAAGATGAATATCATTATATATTCAGGATAGGAAAATATTAATGTATTCTGCAAATAACAAGGACCTTGAGTGGGTGGAATAAAAACATTTGGCAAGAAAGGTTCAATGAAGGAGGACCTGGTAGAACTATGAAGCATCTTTAATTGTGTGCTAAGGTGTTGGAGTTTTATCCTATCATCACTAAGCAGTCATCTTTGAAGAGAAGGAGTGTGACATGACTGTAACAATGCTGATAATGTATAGATTTAGTGACAATGAGCAGTGAGTGTGGAGAGGCTGGAGATAGTGGAGCATTTACATTAAAACAAACAAATGAACAAACAAACAAGCAAACAAACAGTTTCAGGATTCTCATAATGCCAGCAGGCATGGAAAAGAAAGAGAAGTTTTGAGATTTTGAGAGACATAAGTGTAGAAATAGCAGAGTTGGGCGACTGATTGGATTCTTGTGTGTTGATAGTGATGATCGAATGAAAGCACAAAGAACAGGGACAAGACTGGAATGTAAGGGGTCCAGGCTCAGTTGCTAATTTTGTTTCAAAAAGACCTTTGAAGCATAGGGTCCTTCCTTCATTGACCAGCCGTCCCCAGCATGTGGCATTTATTTTCATAGGTCAGGATATAAATATTCATATTCTAGGCAGGAGGATAAAAGGGGGTGGAAAAAAGAGTTCCATTCATATGCCATAGCTCTTTTATTTTTTAAAGAAAGATTTCTGAGAGAAATAAGAGACACTTGCTTATGTTCTTCTAAATACAACTTAGTCACATGGGCACATCTACCTGCAAGGGGGATGGGAAACCTAGTCTTTATTCTTCATTGCTATGTTCTTAATTATAATGTGGAGATTAGTTTACTAGAGAAGGAAAAAAATGAAGAAAAATGGGCATTCTTTATTACAATGAATAATATGCATACATATGTGCCCCTGTGGTTTCTTCATTGGCACTCTGTTTGGTTTTGGGGATCGTGGCAACTAGAAGGAGAAGAAAAAGATGAAAAAGGAGGAAGAAGAGGGGGAGGATGAGGAGGAGAGAAGTCCACCTCTGCTACTACCACCACCACCATGCAAGTCAGAAATTTCAGAAAGTCAGGAAAACAGGTTAGGTGTGTATCAAACTAAGATGGTATTGTGTGTAATTTTTTTTCTGTTTCCAAATATTCATACATGTCCTTGCTCTACTATCTTTTTATAAAATTAATCCTTTCCTTGGAGAAATTAGTACACACCATTTTCATAGGTTTAAGGGTTGGAGAGAAAAATAACATTGCCTAAATTTGAATATAAGTTAAATATTTTCTGACATTAATCAGAATATACTCTTTTCATATACACATATATGAAAAATATATGTGTGTGTATGTGTGTGTGTTCATGCACATGTGAAAGATGTGGGGCATTTGCTATTCAAGCCCCAAGTAGCTTTTAGAATTAATTGATTAGCCAACTCCTTCCTTCCTTCCTTCTTACCTTCCTCTTCATGTTAGTCCCTGGTTGCTAGTTTCACATGCATAAGATTCTTAACACCTAAACAATTCTTAGCACCTAAACACCTAAAACAATTTAAGACAAAGAAAAGGAAGGGTAGCAGATTTTCTTCATCAGAATGATCTAGCCAGCTTGTCAAAAATGCATATTCTTGGGAAAATCAAAATCACCTGATAAAGGACATGGGGATCTTCTGACTTAAAAATTCCTAGAAGATCACACACATTCTACAGACTATAAACTATTATCTTAGACAAATGCTAAACTCTGTGGCTGGTTCAGTCACCTTTGCTGCTCTGGTAATAATGGAAACCCTGTGCCACGATGAATCTGGAGCAGGGGAATTTGAGCCCCTTCATTTTGTTTCCTGACCTCTGTGTCCTTGCCCTGTTTGCTGTGGAGAATAAGGATTCAATCTGATTTCCACATTCTATATGTGGGGACTGCTCTTCACTATAATTGGCTTTTCTATAACTGATCTCTCCATGTATCCTGAATACAAAGTTTACTTGGAATTGAGAAGATGTTATCTTCCCGTTTTTATCCTCATCTCTACCTGTCTTTGAACATTTTCCAACTTCATCTGACCCTTTCTAATAATCACTGAAAAACAATCTTTAACATTTTGCCCATCTCCATAGATATTCACAATGCCTCCTTTCGGTGTGGTACTCAAATACCACTTTATCTGAAAGTCAAGGAAGAGATAAACTTATATTTTAAAAAGAAAGAAAAAATAAGAGCACTGACTCTCAAAACGGTAAATTGCATTGCATCAGTTTTATTTTTATTTTTATGTGTATTTATTTAGTTTTTTACAAGATTGATTTATTAACTATGATACATATCACATAAGGCCTTTTCAGTTTTTTACACCATTCCCATTGAGACAAGTACAATACTCTGTAGCAAATACATGATTTTAAAAAACAAAACAAAACCAGTCAGAGGTGCCTCAGCCTTAGTTGATGGCTGCCCATGAACTAATCAGGTTGGAGCCTGAAAAAACCCACGACGTGTTTAAGAAAAAAAAGTTTGGAAATTAAGCAAACATTCCTAATACTAACTAGAGGATGTCCTGGTTAAAACCCCTAAAATACAAAGAAATAATTGTTGTACTTTCTTTACATACAGTTGTACACAAATATTTTGTGTATTTATTTTTATTATAGCTTTTTAAAATCGAAGTACAGTTGACATACAGTATTATATTAGTTTTAACAGTGCATCGGTTTTTAGGTAAGAGTCTTAAAATCTTGAAGGGACTTCTAGGAAAACTACCTGTAAACCACAACCTTTAGGTATGCAATTTGTAAATGAATCTTCTATAACTGGAAGTTTACAAGCAATCTATTTGCCATTGCTGACTAGTTCTTATTATCTTCTAAAGATAAATATACTGGTTTCAGTGTGAGGGCAACTGCAGCCTCTTTGGCTTAATAAATATTTTGGTTGTCAGAAAATCGCTAGCCTCATGAGCAGAATAAAATTTCCCCATGTCAGGAATTCCCCAAGTTACACTGGCTGAATAGAACACTCTAACTTAAAACTTCTTTTCTTTAATTTTGAAAGTTTTCTGGGACTATCTGAAGATTTTCAAGCTTTGAATCCTCTCCTGAACGTCCAGTACTACTTTGTAAAAGTTCTGCTGGAAATAAACAGGACAAAAATGTGAGCAGGTCAAAGGCTGTGAGACACAAGTGGGGTGCTCTGGAAAGAGAAACTAGGCCCTTGTTGCTTCCCTTGTGTTGTGTGGACCACTTGGAAGTGGTAGAAGCCCCACAAAGTAAACATGCATTATGATTACGTTGGTTTAAATCTGATTTACTAGAGACTTTTTCCATTCTAGATAGAATATGCTACATTTCTCTGTCTTTTTCTGTCTTTGTCTTTCTTGTCTCTGTCTCTGTCTCTTTCTCTCTCTCTCTCACACACATACACACACACACATACCAAACACACACACACACACACACAATATTTGATCTTCTTTATGCACTTTTTCTTTGTAGGTATACATCCATGGTACTTGATTTTGTTTCCCCCTTGCGAAATTATTAAAAATGTTGCCTTTCTTTCCTTCTTACAAAATTAATTCATGATCAATGTAGGGCCCTTTAAAAATAAAAGTAAAAGTCTTGGGAATTCCCTGGTGGTCCAGTGGTTAGGACTCGGCTTTTCCACTGCCATGGCCCTGGTTCAATCCCTAGTCAGGGAACTATGATCCCGCTAGATTTTGTCTTTGTCTGTCTGTCTGTCTTTTTCTTTATCTGCCAAACTGAGCTTGTTTACCTTTTAGTTTTACTATTGACAAACATGGAATCATACTATATAGATTAATTTGTAAATGTGTTTTTAAAATCTTGAGAATATACTGAAATACTCTTTCAGTGATGTCATATTACATTTCCCATGGCTGCATAGTAAGTATTTATTTGTTGACATATACTTCACATAAAATTTATGATTTTAAAATTCACAGTTCAGTGTTTCTTATTACGTTCACTTTTTGTACAACCAGCACGACTAATTTCAGATAATTTTCCTCATCCTCAAAAGAGACCCCATAACTCTTAGCAGTTAGTCCCAATTCACCTCCCCTATCCCCTGGCAACCTATTCTACTTTCTGTCTCTAGTGAGTAAATGATGTAAATAATTGTAAAAACAAATGTTGAAGGTAATTTCAAAAGGGAGAAATATCTGGCAAGACTCTTGGAAAACACAAAGTTGAATCACAATAAACAACAAATAATTACACAATTTGTAGACAAAATCATTGCTACATTGCATATGAGAGATTATAATTATTATGAGTATCTGCAAATAGGATTCATCACTGTTGTCTGAAGCAATCAAGGAGGAATCTTTTGAAAGAGATGAGACTTTATCAGGGCCTGGAAGGATGCATTGGATTTGCACTAAAGAAACAATCTAAGAGTATGGTCTAAACCAGAAAGACATAAAGCGGAGTGTCATGCAACCAGTGGACTGCAGACTCACTGACTTCAAATCTTTTTCTACCACCTACTGAGGCAAGTTCCTCAACTTTTCTAAGCTTCAGTTCCCCATATGTCAAATGATTATAATTGTACCTACTTCGTACAGCGCTTGCATAGACTAAATAAAATTAATTTAGCAAGAATTCTGACATTTAAGAAGTACTCAAGAAGCTATTGTGATATTTATAATTAATGAGAAATGGTGGAAGAGAATGTGCCTGATGTATGTGATTGGGGTAAGGTTGAGAGGGACCAGGATAACGTGGAGGAAGTTGTGGACCTGATGCAGAGCTGTCCAGACAGGAATGGCTGGCCAGTGACCTTTGACTTATTGATGTTATTTTGAGGATTTCCTTTGACTGACTTGAACATAGACATAGAATACAAAATTTTGGGTTGTTTTTGTGGACGCAATTGCAGACATGTAGTTATGCTTGCTTGGTGAATAGAGTACGTGCTCTGTCAAGAACACCTTGATTTACTTAGAGTTTTGATTTACTTAGTAGTCATATAATTGAGTTACCAGATCTCTAAGGTAGATTTTGTTTCCATATTACTATCATCACTATGGATATATAATATTTCCTGAACACCTATGATATGTAGATGCTCTAATAAGCCCTTTACATGGATTATCACATTTAATCATCCAAACAACCCTTTAAGGCAGAAATTATTATTAATTTTCATAGTATAGATGAGAAACGTAAGGACCAAAGAGGTTAAATAATATGTCCTAAGACAAATAGTTTGTAGGCAGATGATAAAGATGTTGCTGATAATCTTGTCAAGGCATCATGACTAGAGCAGGAAATCTTAAACACCACTTTGTAACAAGGGTTTTTATCAGCAATCATTTGTTGGTATTAAGACTATTTTCATGATGCACTCAAAGAAGGGGAGATTTATTCTAGGGTGTTGTAGAACTTATTTTTAATAACAAATGTAAAGATTACTCTAAGTATTCTTGTGTATGAACAAGTATTCTGTGTATGGTATACATATCTGAATTAAGTACAAGAGAATGAGCAGTGTTCTCTTTTTACTAACATTTTTGTTTTTTACAAATATAAATATGATAGAGTTATGCTTCTTTTGAAAAAGAAGCTAGTAAATTTCAGAGCTCATATTTCATAAAACTTATTTTTCTCCTCATCCTTTCTACACCCCTGCAACCTTGATCACAATAACTTCCCCATCTTGCAGTAATACCTTTGCTGATCTATATTACTTATTTGACAATTACCTGACCCTAATTTTTTTCTGCATTCTATACTTGTATAATTTTAAAAACTTGATTCTAACATTTAAAGATCAAGAATTTGTGTTATAACTATATGTGATTCTCGCTTAAGATCTGTAACACAGGAGCTCACAAATGCAAGTGTCTAAATAGAGAGATCATAGGCTTCAGATACAGGAAACCTAGATTTGGATTCCAACTCAGCCGTACACGAGCTGATGACTTAGGGCTTCAAGTATTTAGGTTACATTTTCTCAGTTTCAGTGCTTACAAAATGCAAGATAGTATTATTGATGTTAATGGGATTTATAGTATAACTTGAGAAAAGGTATGTGGATGCACATTGCAAGTAATTATTATAAATATGCTGGAATTTTTTATGAGTAAAAGTTTGCTGAATACTTTCAAAATTGAATTAGTGACTTTATCAAGTGGAAAAAAATGAATAAGGGGCAAAATCTCTAAGGATGGGTCATGAATACATCAGTTTCCTTAAAGAATATCCACTGACACTAGATCATATGCCATAGTAGGGCAGTGACTCTGCCCATCTTGTTGACTACTCTTTTCACGAAGCCAGACACACAGCAACTACTCATTAAATAATTGGTAATTTAATATACACAATCTGTGGGATTATTGGGGATTATTAGTGTTAGTGAAGAGGAAATAGTCTAGTGTTTGAAACATGAGTACAATCTGGAAAAGAGAGCACAGCGGGAAAGGTAAGAATAATGTTACAGAGGCAGAAACATACCTCTTTTTCAGATTAGTTAGAACATAAGATTTGTGTGATGCAAGAATAGTGGAAGATAAGCCCAAAAAGAATAAAAAGGACAGATTACAAAAGGAGTTTAATGGCAGCTTAATGACTAAGAACTCCATGCAGAAACTAAAGATAGCTAATATAAACATTTACCATGTGCAAGGCACTATTTTAAACGTGTACTAACCTCATTAGCAATTTACTCTGACAATCACTCTGAAATATAGCTATTTTTGTGGTTCCCATGTTTTAAATTAAAAAATGAGAAACATGGAAGCTAAGTAGCTTGACCAGGGTCATGCAGCTTGTCAGTGGTAGAACTGGTATTTGAATGCAAGAAATCTGGTTCCAGGTCCACCTTCTTTACAATGTCATTCATTGCTCTATGGAATAAGCAGTCATGTAATTCTTAGTTCATTAGAGAGTCCTATTTCAGCTACCTTTTACTGCATAACAAACCACCCCAAAGCTTAGTGGCTTAAAACAAAAACACTTTAGCCTGTTGATCAGTCAGTTCTTCTATTTCAGGTGATGTTAGCTGTGGCACTGGAATTCACAGAAGGTGTAAAATGGCCTCACTCAAAGAGTTGGAGCTGACAGTTGTCTGGGAGCTCTGCAGGAACCGTTGGTCTGAGGCCTCGGTTCTTCTCCATGTAGGCCTGTTCATGTGGCTGTTTGGGCCTCCACACAGCATGGCATGTGGATTCTGAGAAGAAGCAATCCAAGAAAAAGGAAGAGAATGTTGCCAGTGTTCTTATGGCCTGGGTTCAGAAGTCCCAGAACAAAACTTGTTCCTTCTCCTGTTGGTCACAGCAGTCATAAGGCCAGAACAGACTGAAGAGGATAATAAGCTTCATCTTCAATAGGAAAATAATATGCACTTCTAGGGAGGAAAAAATAAACTGTGGTACATCTAGAGTATAGAATATTATTTGGTGCTTAAAACAAATGATATATCAAGCCATGGAAGACATAGAGGAATCTTAAATACATATTACTAAGTGAAAGAAGCCAATCTGAAAAGGCTACATACTGTGTGATTCCAATTATATGATATCCTGGAAAAGGCAAAACTGTAGGGACAATAAAAAGATCAGTAGTTGTTGGTGGGAGTGGGGAGTAGGCAGAGCACAGATTTTTAGGGCAGTGAATGTACTCTGTATAATACTATAATGATGGATACATGTCATTATACATTTGTTCAAACTCATAGAATGTACAACACCAAGAGTGAACCCTGATGTAAATTATGGACTTTGGGTGACTATAATGTGTCAATGTAAGTTCATCACTTGTAATAAATGCGCCATCACATGGTGAGGGATGTTGATATTTGGGGAGGCTATGCGTGTGTTGGGGCAGGGGGGTATATGGAAAGTCTCTGTACTTCCTCTCAATTTTGCTGTGAACTTAGTACTGCTCTTAAAAAATAAAGTCTGTTAAAAAATTTATGGTGGTCCTCTTTGGAAGTTATCTACGACATACCTCAAGTTATGGGAAGAATACAGTTGTCTGTTGGACCCTAAATTTTCTGAGTTTCTGATCACCATATTCTGAGGAAGAAATACCTATTGTGAATATTAAGCATCCTTGTCTAGTCTTTCTTTCATGAGAGGCTGCAACTAGCATTGTGTAGTATAGCAAAGGTTATTATTTGAGCAACTGACTTTGATTTCACATAAAATAGATTGTACATATGACGGCTCAATAATAGTGACATGATTATTATAGTGGTTCAGAAAGGTATTTCTAAACACTTGCTGTTCCTCACCAGTTTGTCTTTGCCACTGACGGGTGTGAGATGCTGTTATTTAATGCATTTGACAGTGGATTATAGTAGAATTAAATGCTAGTGGAAACAAAGTTCTGTTAATGGCTCTGGATAATCTAAATGTGGAAATTATTCTAGTTCAATGGAGGGTAAAATTATAGGATGTTGAATTCTTTCAAAAAAGATGAATTGGGAAGATGAGATATGGAGATTAAATGCAGACTACTGTACAGATTTGTGCTCTAACACCAGGAAGAAAATTATGCTGGAAGGGTGGGAAAGAAAGACAGAATTCTAGAACACAGGAAAGGTGGTTCCAGTTCATTAACTATAGGGCTGTCATGGAGCTTACAAATTTTGTGACAGTATAGTAAAGATAAATAGTTCTAAAAACTCCTCCTGTCCAGTGATAAAATTCCTAACTATTAGAAAGATTTTTGCATTTGTCCATGAATGGTCCTTGCTGGATAAAGCTGAAATGATGGCATGTCAGTCATTTCACCTCTGTGAAAGTTTTTAAAGGAAAGTTGTTGACTCACTATGTTGTTTTCTTAAAAGTGGGATAGGCGATTAAAAATCTGACAATGTTTTCTGCAGTAAATAATCATGCCTACTAAAGCATTACTGTATATTTGAATGTTGCTTACTAATAAGAATCAGTATTTAACCTCAAAATATATTGTTTACTGATCATTTACATGTTCAATAATATATTATTGAATAGCTGCACAATATACAACACCAGGCTGGACAGTGGTTGTGCAGAAGTGAATGAAATAATCTCTGTCCTCAACCAGCTGCACTCTATATAGTCAAGGATCTAAATGTGCCAAATATATTACAATACTGTAATTTTAATAAAGTATTTGGGGCATATGTGGGCCATTTTGAGATCACAGGATTGGTGTAGGTCTGGATTAGATGCTTTAGGAAGACTTCACAGAGGAAAATATATTGTGAGATATGGGTATTACAAGGATGTGTTAAAACATGAACGTTTAAGAATATGTTAAAGTTTTGAAATGTCATTGAGAGTGCAGGGACATGGGGAAAGAACACTACACATGCAATTGAAAATATTGTCAGGAATCATATGATAAAAGATCTGGCATGCCAAACTGTAGGAGTATTATTGATTTTATAAATGATGGGTACTATAGCAGACAGGGTAGTTTAGGTTATATTGCCACAGAAAATGGAACCCTATTCTCCACGCTCAGTGTCACAAATGCCATTTTTTCCCTCACAAAACACATCTAATTCAGGCCACTCATTACACTGGTCGATGTTGTCTTCACTCTGGGACCCAGGCTATGAAACAACATCTCTCTGGCTCAACGCTAGTTATCACGGTGGCACTGATCTTAACACTCTTAGCCAGAAATAACACGTGTCCCCTTCTGCTCATATTTAATTGGCCAATGCAAGTCATGGGACCATTACTGATTTCCTGAAGAAAAGGGCACCATAACAAGTGAAATGTAAATATTTGGTGAATAGTAATGCAATCTATCAAAGAGACACAAGGATTATTTACACTTTAAGCAGAAAGGCTGATATAATAAATCATATACATACTATCTCAAAATAATTTTGGAGCTCAGAAAGCAGGGATTGGAGATTAAGAGTTTGTTGCTGTGTCTATGGTAAGAGAATCTGACAGTATCTTTGCAGTGGAGAACAGAGAAAGAAAGAGAAATCTTACCTGAGGTGCCAAATCCTTAAAACTTAAGGAATGGCTGAAAATTGAGGGAGAGAGCAAAATCTAGCAGTTCTCCAATGTATTTGGTGCAGGTGTCAGGGTTGATGGAGGAACCATTGCTTATATAAGGGAATTAAAGAAAATGAGTAGCTTGATTATTGAATAAGACGATATTCAAGTGCTAGAAAACATTCCCTAGCAAGACAAATAACTTGTCCAGTTAGCAGAGCATAGCCTTGGACTATGGAATTACATGCTTAATGTCACTGTATGCCAATTATTACTTGTAAAGGTGTTGGAGTCAAGCACACATGGCTCAAATCCTGGCCTTACCAGGGCAGCGGTATTAGGCAAGTGACTTACCTTCTCTAAACTTTGCTCATATATATAATGAGGATAATAAAGATGTTTATTTAATAGTCTTGCTGAAAGTTATAACATAATGCATGTAAAACGCTAAGTAAAGTGGCATCAACTTATGACTCTACATTTTAAAATTTTTCCAAATGTTTGACAGATATTAATCTTTGGGATTCAGGAATAGTAAGTTGGGATTTCTGGGAATTCTCAGGAATCCCAAATCATTGGTTTTCTGGGCTTTCCTTATCACTTTATTTACATGTTTTAAATAATAATAAGTGACCATAATAGTAAAGAGTCAGTCAGTCTGTGGTAGAGGGTGATAGGGTTGTTTTAAATTTGAGGTTATATATCTACTTATATTTAAAAGATAAACTGAGGCATATTAAAATTTTAAGGGTTTATTTGACCAAAAATCTATTTGAATCAGGCCACGTCTAGTCTAACAGATAGGAAGTTGCTTCAGGGAGCTGTACAAAATGAAAGACTTTTATAGGCAGAAGGGAGTGGGAACAATAGTGTCGCACTACACAAACAAGGGATTTGGTTATTGCAAAGTTACTTTCCTTTAGATAATGGCAGGGGTCTATCAGGCAGAGGACCTAAGTGGTGCTAATCAGGTGATTCCTGATTGCCTGGTATAAGATTCCATTCCTGGGACAGCCAAACTACAATTAGGTTAAGTCCCAGTTTGGTTCATGAGGCTAAGAATAAGCAACTCCATTTGGGGCTTGTTGTCTTGTTTATTAAATTGATAAATAGATAGATGATAGATAGATAACATTATTATGATTACGGACTATATTTTGTGATAAGAATATCTATTTCAATAAAAGGAAAATTATCCATATATGCTGTAGATATTTGTTAGTAGAAACATTAGAAGCGGGAATATTAACACATATAAATGGCGAAGTTTTTAAAACGCCAAATTAAAATCATTTAAAAATCAAAAGATGAAACTGTAACATTGAATACTTAAAAGTTATCCCTTATTAATCTTCAAATACGATCCTAAACATGCAAAATATTAATTGCTCTTTCTAATTGCTTTGGTATTTGTTTAATCACAAATGTTTCAGAGGTAGAATTTTTTTGTTTTTAAATGTTACTTTTAATTAATTAATTAATTAATTTATTATTATTATTATTTTTTGACTGTGTTGGATCTTCGTTTCTGTGCGAGGGCTTTCTCTAGTTGCGGCGAGCGGGGGCCACTCTTCATCGCGGTGCGCGGGCCTCTCACCATCGCGGCCTCTCTTGTTGCGGAGCACGGGCCCCAGACACGCAGGCTCAGTAGCTGTGGCTCACGGGCCCGGTTGCTCCGCATGCGGGATCCTCCCAGACCAGGGCTCGAACCCGTTTCCCCCGCACTGACAGGCAGACCCTCAACCACTGCGCCACCAGGGAAGCCCCAGAGGTAGAATTTTTTTCATTTTCTGTTGATGGTTGAATTGTTAAGTGTGTATATCAAAGAATCTTCATGTTCATCTTTAACATGCATGTTGCTCCATATAAGCTCTTTTCTATTTTTATGATAAAAATATTTGTCTGCTTATAGATTATGGTTCTGCCTTTGAAATTGATACTGCTTTTGTTAATTCAGAACTTTGATCATTTTTTATGTCATGTGTGAGAGAGTATCCCACGAGAATATTCACACCTTCTTCACTTTGTATTTCTTCTGTTAAAAACATTTACAAAGAATGGTAGCCTAGAGCAAATTTTTAAACACTGTAAAATTCCAGTGAATGTTATTGGATAGTATTCAAATAACATATTTGATTGTACTAGTGAGGTTAACAGCACTGCCAAAATTGGCATTTAAGTACTTATTTTGCTTCCAAAACTTATTATTTTTTAGGACACTACTCATAGAATTTGTATAAAGTATACTATGTGATCAAACTTATTTTCTTTGCAGTAATGACTCACCATTAGCAGCAGAAGAGTTCATGAATGCACATTTAGAACATGACAACAGCTACAAGCAAAATCATAACTATTTTTCTCCTGTGTGCTCCTATGTAGCTTCCCAGAAATGTCAACCTTAACTTATAAAAATACTTTCTGCTCTTGTTTCAGACACGACATCAGTGCATTCCTTGAACCAATAACATCTCTACATACTTAAACTTTAATTCCTGTGGGATAATTATTTTATTAAATGATAGCATATTATTATATATTTAATATGCTTCCCTATTGCCTCATTTTATTTTTATCAAGAATCAGGATAAAAAAATCATAAATATCCCAAGAATTCCTAGGAAGAAATTTCCACATAGAGACATTAATTACCACATGTTAAATACCCAAGAGCATTATATGATTTTTCTTCTTCTTCCTTTTTATCTCTACTTTCTTTCCCTTCTCTTTTATGTTCTTCCTTATGATGATAATCATCATCTTCACCATATTTACTATGTACCAAGGTAATGTGGTAAAAAGCATCTTAGATGGGTCTGGTTTCTGCTGGGTCCTGCTACCAAATACATAATACAAGTAATACTAAAATTGCAATGCTGTGAGCATTAAATGAAATCATGTATTGTGACAAGTATGTAACATATACTCAAAAAATTTGATCACAGCAATCAGTGTGTCTATGTTTTATAAGTATAGTAGACCGACAGGTACTAGTCTTAAAAGTTAAGAATATGTGGGGATAAAGCATTTCTCCTTTTTCGGTTTGACCATTTTTTAGTTATACTAGGAGTAAGGAATTGACCTAGAGGTTGTCACAGAGCACAAAGTTCCCATAATTCAAGTTTTTCACAGTGTTTTTAGAGACATGCCTTTTGACATTATGAGCAAAATTTAAGGAAAAAAGCTTATGTCAATTACTGGAAAAAAATAAACCTCCATATATAAGTTACATTCTGCATTCAAAATGTGTACATCACAATTTCGTATTATTTCTAAGAGTGCATTGTTCTAAGTGATAACTGATGTCCAAAAAGACCATTATGAGGCATAACTGAGATGCTGAAACATTTAGAAAAAAATTCAGTCATTCTAATTAGAATCTTCCTTATGCAGAGAGCTGGAATTATACTTTATTTTCAATTACAAGATTTGATATATAAAACAAATTTGTTTTCTCACATTTATCGCAAGAATGCAGTGAACTAGCACTCTGCCTTCCCCTGTGGCTTGATCCTTCCAGGTAATAGAGGCTACATGGAATTTCCATTGTTTTGAATGGAAATAATAGGCATTATTAGCCTCAAAACATTTAAGGAGTGGCTTTCTGAGCATGTCATTATGCTTCCTCTTCACCCCCATATCCAGGGCCTTAAAAATGAAAACAGAGAGCTTATTTGGCAAAAGTAGGATAATTGTTCAGATTTTTAAAAAAGAAAGAAAAGTCTGCTTCAAGTCATCTGTTGTCCATCTCCACTATTTTTGCTGTGGCACAGGTACTCTTTCTTTTTTTCTATCCTATTCCAGTGGAACCAGCTGATCCAGACGTATTTAATGAGGCAAAATGTATTCTGCAGGCCATCCAAATTTTCTGCCGAATACCTTACTCTGCAGCAGAGACAAGATCTGTCACCTCTGGGTCCTGAAATGTAAAGAAGGCCAGAGATAATTTCTACAGGATTGACTCCTCAGGAGGTTGAATAGGTGATGTTCTATTTTAGCTAGTCTGAAATGAAAAATTTAGGCATTCTCAGCTCTTTTCCAACTTTTAAAAAATATATATTGCAACTCATATATTGAGCTATTGATTATTTTGCCTTAAATAAATGGTTGTTATATATTTTAGCAACATCTTATAGAATGGGGGCTACAAAGAACTCCTACTTGAAACTTCTTTCACTGTATTTTTCTAAGAAAGTGAAATTATTCCATAGCATTTCAACCGTTTTCTCCTGGACTTGGTGAAAGATGTGCCATCATTATATTGCTTATGAAACAATTTTTTTAAGTACAAAGAGGGTAATTTTAGATGTTGAAAATGGGATAACGATGTATTTCAGATACAAATTTGATTTCAAGTTTATTCTTTTTCAATGGCTTTATAATACGTCTAGATTTGCTTTAGTTTCAACTTCTCCCATAGGCTTTAATAAAAGAAATATGAAAAACCAATAAAATTGTAGTGGTTTCACATTTCAGTAAAATTAGTATTTGGTTAAGTGTAGAGTTCAGGTTATTAGTTTATTTCTTTCTTCAACCCAAGGCTCTGTTTATTCATCCAACAAACACTTTCTGTAGACTTTTGTGAACACAGATTCAAGGAATGTTTTCTCTTTGTATTTCATATGCGATTAGATGAGCATCTGCCAGTCCTAGAAAGAATATTATGGAAAACAGACAAAAGCAAAAATGAAAACTCCCCAAAGTGTAACCATGTGTGCCCAGATCAGCCATTCTCTCTACTCTTCTCTCCAAGGAACCAGGCTATCTCCACCTTTGCATATGAATATGCAGCCGGCCATTACTATAGAGATCATAAGGGTTCTCTAATACATGCTTACCAAAAGATTTAGGGCAAATTTTCTCTAGAAGTCTCTGAAGTTACACAAGAATTTCATAGGAGTTCTGGAATACATTAAGATTAGATAAACTCTTAATGATACCTTCTTGACTTAAAGTTCTCATATTGTATAACAGAAAAGTCAGCCACCTTTTCCCAGTATTATCAATTTTTGTAGATAATTTTGAAGGATAAATGAGTTATCTGAAATGCAAATTTAGCTAATTAAGTGGAACAGATTTTATGATGCATCAAACTTAGTCATCTGTTCCCCTTCATTTTGTAGTCTATAAACAGACTTCCTTAGTCTATAAGCTTTGCTCGCCATCTACATACAGCCTATACTCTGGGACTCTATAAATACTGCTAAGAAAGCTCGATATTCCAAAGTGTGAGCATTACACCCTCAAAACAAACAAACAATCCATGAGGTGTGTTTGAGCCACTATGATACTCTTTCTACAAATATTAAACTGGCAGTTTACAGCTCATAAGACACAACTGTTACTTCTATATTCATAATAAAGTCTCAACTAGGAATAAGTGAGGGTAGGAGTGTAGTGGCTGTAGGAAAAGTAAAAAAATAAAATTGTAAATCAGTCTGGTTCCCCTTTCTGCCTACACATTGAGTGCAGGGTTCAGTGTAACCACTTTGCTCCCAGGAAAATTCATAGCCCACACGGTTGATCGCTCCATGAATTTGTCCTTGGCAATAATATTTTTACCAAAGAAAATCTCTCAACTTCTATTAGCCTTAGAGGCAGAGACTTGGATTTAATTATTGTTTCCTTCACATTACTAATTATATGGCCTAATCGAGTTTATTAATCAATCTATTCTTGTTTTCTTATCTATGGGGATAATGTTTTTCTCCATCAACAGTTGTTATAGAGATCATATAAAGTCTATGTAGAAAGATAGTTATTGAGACAAAAAGCATAAAGGATGTTGCAAATTAAGGGACAGAGAAAATACTAACAAAACCTACTAAGTAAAGGAAGAGATTCTTTGCATATTTACTTGTTCTTTAACACATTTTTTTGAGAGAAGGGTCTGGGTCTGGCTTTTCCTATGTAAACAATGACTGAAAAATGATAGGCATTAAATAAACTTTTGTTGGATGAATGCTGCTACCCTCTTTTTAAAACTCATCTTCTATTATAATTTCATCCTTTTTTATTGCAATTAAGCTACACCAGTTTTTCTGCTGTTCCTAAAACATATCTAACTCATCCTCATCTCAGAACTTTTATATTTTTTATTACATGAGCCTGAATTATCCTTCCCCTATGCATGAAGAGGACTGTCCTTCTCATCATTCAATTCTTTCTTCTCAGGAAAAGTAATGAACCATATTGACACTCTTTGCCTTCTGCACAGTGCAAATAGCCTCCTAGTATTTTTTTTTTTTTCTGTATCCCCCATGAAAAGAAAAACTCCTTGAGCACAAGGGTTTGGTCTATATTGTCTTATACCTCTGACTATATTTGCTGATTAATATTTGTGGCCAACAAACATATGAAAAATTGTTCATTGTTATTAATAACCTGGGAAATAAGAACTAAGATCATAATGCATATTGTACACAATCAATTGGGAAAAAATGAAAATTATGGTAATACCAGGTATTGGAGAGATTGTTTGCCATAGGATCTCTTGTATATTGATGACTGGAGTTGAAGTGTTTGCAAATATTTTGAAAAACTGTTAGACAGCATCCCCTAAAGTTAAACCTCACATAAAATGGGATGTAGAAATTATATTCCAATTTAAACATATAAAAGAAGAGACATGGACAAGAATGTTCTTGGAAAAAGCATGGAAATAATCCAATTTTCTATCAGTGTGAGAAAGGATAAACTGTGATATATTCACTCACATAAAATATGACACAGAACTCTAAGTGAATGGTACATGGGTCAGACTCACCAACATGCTTAAGCTATAACCCTATCTGTTATTCTCACTCTTTTGCTATTTCTGATTTCCTGCATTCAGTAAATAATCAAGATCTGTCCATCAAGCCTCCTCTGTATCTCATGTAACCTTCCACTGTTCTTCACTTTGAATGCCATCACAGCAATTCATTGCATAATAATCTTTTGCATGAATTAGTGGAAAAAACCCTCCTGGATTTCCTCTTAAGTCACTCCTCATATTCTCTGCCATGAAGTCCAAACTTGATAGTTTGCATTTTGTGTTTACCTGTCTAGTTATTTGCTCCTTCCCAATCTTTAATACAGACTTCCTAAAAATATTTAATTACATGAGTCTGTCATTCCAGAATATTTTTATTTTTTCACCATTAGAATTGCTGTTTCCTCTACTTCAATTACACCATCAATTGTTTATTATCTCTGGCAAATATGTCTCCCATAAATTTAAGATCTCAACCTAGCATCTCAGCTTTGACATCACTTTAGCTCTGAGCTCTTCCTTAACCCTCTAAAGAATAGATTCTTGTCCTTCCTATTTGTATCAAACTGCCCTTCCTCCATGAGATCACATCACACACATTACCTCATTGCTTGGCTGTATTCTTCACTAATCTCTAAGTTAAATAAAGGCTTAATGAAGCTCAATCTATAAGATTAATCACATGAAAGTTCTCCTATTTGTGATCATATTCTTGATTTTTGGCACGGTGACTGGTATGCAGTCATCCTTCTGTATATTTGTTTCATCAGTGAACAAAGAAAAAGAGAAGTTTGAATTACAAATAACGTACAAACTTTTGTATTTGAGTGTGGGTAAAGCAACACGTTTTTGTAAACTGAGGTGTCTAAACATGTTTAATGACTATGTTAACCCCTCTTTGCCTGGAGTGCTCATACTACCTCTATTTCTATTTGATATGTATTACATAGTGCTTTTTGTTATTTAAATGTCCTGATGTAAGTTTTTGGGTAATTTTTAAATTTTTAATGATTTCTGGAAAATTGGGAAAGTAAAAAAAAGCCTCTGGGCAATGTTCCATAATACTAACTAAAAGTGATAATTGATCAAATGTT
Organism: Balaenoptera musculus; assembly: GCF_009873245.2. Classification (NCBI taxonomy): domain Eukaryota; kingdom Metazoa; phylum Chordata; class Mammalia; order Artiodactyla; family Balaenopteridae; genus Balaenoptera; species Balaenoptera musculus. Next base: position 85,542,727 of record NC_045789.1, on the reverse strand, counting down.
TATATGCAGCTGTTTTATAAAAATATGAGAAAGTACTTTGCAAATAGTAAAATACTATCTTAAATGAAGATATATTTACTCCAAATGCACTTTTATCATATTCCTTGGTATGGAAAGACAAAAACAGTGGGATTACTCTCTACTGCCAGAAAATGATACACAGGTGATCACACCTAGTGAATACAGCATAGGTAGATGTGCATGTCATTTTTAAAATTATGACATTACCAAGAAGATCTCTCAGATATAAGACTCTCCTAGGCTTAGTCCAGGGCTGCATCTTTGTTTTATATTAGCTCTGAAAATTTGCTAATAAGTGCTTTGTGATTAAGATGGGGAGTGTGGAGGCAGGTGGTTGTAGTGAGGGTGGGAGCATTTCATTTGTCTGATGTGTTTGAAAAACTTTGAGTCAAGAAAAAATAAAATTTTTCTTAGTTACTAGAGTTTACAGAGCCCTTCATATTTTCCTGTGCATCATCAATCTCCAAGGGTAAAATATCCTATCTAGTGTACACTAAACTTAACTGACCTTAGACTTAGTTGTTTTCATAGATCATCTTTTGTGGAACTGTCATTTGTGTGACACATTCTGGAAAATGCTGGGTTGAGAAATTAACAAAATTATGTTCATAGTTTGGAAAGTATTACTTAAAGGAAGATAAATGTCAAAATACATGAACTTAGGAATAGAAAAATAAGCAAAAGTCTTAGCAAAACAGGTTGGTTCAGAATCAGTCAATTTACATTAATTCAATCATTTATTAAGTTATTTATTTTGTAATCTAACACTGTGCTAGGCATTACCATGACAACAATAAGATATTGCTTCTCCTCTCAAAAGTTTTAATTAGCAATAAAATTAAAAGTTGATATTTTCTATTATCTATTTAGCTTTAATTTTCACAATAACTCCACAAGGTAAGAATTATTATTCTTATTTTGTATTTGAAGAACCTATCATTAAATAACATATCTGAGGTTATCTGTCTAATGCATGATACTGGTATTGGTAAAATGATAGTTAATAATGTAAGGTGATATATATCTACTTGCTAACCTGCATAATATTTAAGGAAAGAGCAATGGAAGCAGGTCAGGAATGAGAAGAGAACAAAATTCCATTCCTGAGTTATTTATATGATCTGATCATTTTAGACAGATGTTAATTCATATAAACTTAAATCTTCTGAAAACACTCTAAATGTACAGTATCAGCTGTATTTTACATAGCAGAAAATGGAAGCTGGACATCCTTACTAATAAGAATTTGCTGATGATATTAAAACAGAGTTAGTAGAGCTGCATTCACACCCAGATTCACAGATCTGCTGAGTCCACATCTCTTGCGCTTTCCACTGCATCGTTGTCTCTTGAGTGACAAAAACAGTAAGGGTGGCATGAGACTGAAGAGGAAAGAACTGCAATCTTTGGACAAAGCAGGAAGTAAAATTGGTCTGAGACATAGAAGTCTGAAGTTTATAGCAATGTCTGTCTTTAAATCTGTTCATTTTTTCAGTCTTGACTGGTACAAGAAAGGGCTCAGTGTCTTCAAATCATTGCTACTTCTCTCCTCCTCTTCCTCCACTTCCAACTCTATGGCAAGAATTTGTTAACAAATCATTGAACCTTTACCCATTGAAATTTGCACAATTAAGGAAGTATGCATTCCATAGTAATGACAGTAACCATGAATCATATTTTCTATTTCAACACTAACTCTGAATTCATATGAAATCATTGTGTATTAATCATGATGGATTAATTTTTGTAACAATAAAATAAGTGGAGTTAAATAATAAAAGTTTATTTTTACTCATGACGAGTTTAACACAGAGGTTCCTGGTTGAGTGGCTGTCCTTCAAGCAGTGACCCAAACTCAGTCTTCTTCCCCCTATGACTCTACCATACCCCTGAGATTTTATAGTCCTCCAATGGATCTTGGACATTTGGCCAGTATACCACATCAGCTGGAGAGCAGTCATTGCAAGGATTGCAAGGATGGCTGAGAAATGTAGATTAGCTCTGTGCTTAGGACCAAAAGGAAAATGATTTGGTGAACAGTTGTCAGAGTCTGCCACATTCCACCTTTCCTGACATAAAATGTCTGTTTTCTACCTCTTGAACACATATAGTAGACATCCTTTCCCAAGAGATGTATCAATCAGGGATGATAAGGAAATTGGAACTTTTCCAGAATTTATAAAAGAAGAAATGATTGAATACAGGGAAACATATGCTTAAAAATTTTTTTTTAAAGAACCAGAGAACCAATGTCAGGGATAATTGCAGCTGACTTTGGTAAAATCAGAAGTTTCTGATTTGAAGTAGCCTCTTTCACGATTGCAGTTGATCATAGCACCAGTAGTCTCTATGTGCTAACTCAAAAGCTTCTCAAAATACACATCTGCTCTCTTCCCACACATCTTTCTCTCATGAAAGTGTCTCTTATTACTCATGGAATCTAAATTTGCAAGGGAGGCTGAGAAGTGTAATTTCCAAGTGTTTTGCCTCTACTGCACAGAGACAAAGTAAGAAAAGCATAGAAGTTTGCAAGGTATCAACAGACAGTAGCTAGAACAGGAAAAAATAAACTTAAAAAAGGATCCCATTGAGTCTTTGCAGCCATTTCAAAATTTAAGGTCTTATGGGCATCAATCACATATTGCTGTTTGTGGTTTGGCATTATATAGACTAAAAAGACAAGTTATCCTTATCTCTCCACCCACTCCCCAACCATGCATTCAATAAGAATGACTTCAAACTCCTTTATGAAGAGGAACAATAGGGAAGACACAGGAGTACACTGATCCCTAACAATACTAGAATTCTGCTGGGGGTGGAATGTGAAAGCCTTTTCGTCTGGATGAAAAACTGATGCTACTCTCTGCTGGGCACTGTGCTCCTTACTCTTCGTGACCTCTGGCCCTGCCCTTATGTATTATTCTGTTTGGTCCTTCAGAATCAAGCCTTGTAAACTTTCCAATGATACTACACTGCATTGACGGGGAACTTACTGCTGGAGCAAATTCATGACCCCTACAATTGCTTTTCGGGTAAATAAAAGCTTTTTAGGCATTGCCTTATAGTTTTTTAGACCAAAGTTAACTCAAACACTTGGTATCTGCTGGGATGAATTGTTTCTAATCAGTTCAATACACCAGTCATCAGACTTAAAGTTTTTTTCTTTTTTCCTAGAGACTTAATGTTCAAGACTGATTTATTGCTTTGCTTATTAGTACCCTTCTCACCAATCTTCCATAGCCTAAAGGAGATATCTTGAAGTTATCTGATGTATCCGGGGGCTATCTGGAGGTTATCTAAAATAAGCTTGAGTGGGGCCATCCTTAATCTGATCTTTGATCCAAGGCATAATCTTAATAAGTTCTTTGTCACTAAAAACCATTCTCAGACTTATCTCTTACTGCTTGGAATCTATAAGCAATCAGCTTTTCCAGTCCCTCAAGGCCCTATATTTCTGGTCATTCTCTACTCACTTTCATTTATGTTTTTCAACTGGCAAGTCCCTGTATGAACTCATCTCTGTCTAATTATATTGTGTGATACATACCTACTAACAACCAACACAAATTCTAAACCTCTGCTTTCTATCCTTTGCCCCTAGAGCTTCAATGAACACGTGGTCTGACATCCAAATCATTGTTGGTGATTTTTACTATGTGATTTAGTATATGTTTTTATTTAATTGTAGGTCACATTAGTAGCTTCCTTCTGTATTAGTCAAAATATGTTAAATAATACAATAAAAAATTCCATATTGTCAATGGCTTAGTACAATACTATCTTACTTCTAATCCGGCATGAATGGGCAGTCCTCCAAGACAGCTGTTTTGTAGTCAATGATTGAGAGATTTAAGAGTTTGGATGTGATGGAAACTTTCCATTGGGTTTAAAGTCCTCCCCTGGCTCTTCTGCAGGGTAGAGGAGGCATAATAACAGATCACTGTGCTACAGATCTGCACTTGTAACATGCAGCAGGACACAGTTACCTGATCTCTCCTATTAGGGAAAATGTGATGTATAGTTTACTTATGTTCACAGAAGAAAAACAGATATATCTGTGAAAAATTAACTGATTTCTGCAACAAGTTGTGTCCAAATGCTCAGATAAAATAAAGTTCATTATATATGAAGAACAGGTATAAATAATGAGGTCACATTTTACAAAGAAACATACATTTAAGTAGTTGTTATTCATAAAAAAATTACTACCATGGGAAGATATACATTAATTTTAATATTATGGCAAATATGCAATTGATGTTAGATTTCTCTTTTTAATTTTTAACTCTTGGGTAGCTTGCAAAACCACACAAAGGAATCATTTATTACTTATGATGATGATTTGAAACTGTCAAAATTTCCCTTTGCTATAGTTTATATAGACAAGGTTCACATAAACAGATTTTACTAGTGGTTTAAATATCATCCAAATGAAAGTTGTATGGTTAAAAAAGAAGTTTTCATTAATAATTCTATATGTATTTCTAGTGGGTTTCATTTTCAGTAAAAGCCTGCATGCATTGAAAATAACTTTGTAAAAGAAACAAAGTTTGGAAATAAACTTAGAAAGAGTTATTTGCGCTTTTACCATTGTTAGCCTATTCTTTGAAGAACTGAAACTGCTTTGAAATGACAGGTTTTTCTTTAGCTTAGTAGGGATGCTGAATCAGGCTGATTTTTTTTTTCCTTTTTTTTTTTTTTTGGTGAAATGACAAGTTATAGTTAGAAAATTTCAAATTTGGTAGCTAAGACTGACTCCATATTTTGAATGAAAACTTATTCTCAAATTTTCAAAAGAAATGTTGGTTGATATGCAAACTCCTCTGCCGTATTAAATGGAGTACATGCAAGTGACTAAATTCTGCAATTCAAAGAAAAGCATTAGATTTTTTAGATAATTTGGCTTTGTTATATCAGCTAGAAATGAAACTGATTTTGAGGGCCACCATTAGTGTAAATAATAACCACACGCATACACACAAAAAATAAAAAGAGAAACAAAACTACTTCAAAATTAAAATTTTCAGAGAAAAAAGATGATAAAAATGGCAGATTTACCAACCTAGTTTAAAGAATACAGAAATTTGAATCTAAATTCTACAACATATTGTTTGATTTTATAAATACCATGTAAGAATTTTGAACCCTGGTTGAATATGTTAACAATGAGAATATCTCTTTTTCTAAACATATTGTTATGAATTTTAGATCCACAAACATGGCAAGGCCATATTTTAAATCAAGCACTTTTTAAAATGAGTAACGTTTATAAATGAATAAAGATTTTTACTTAAAAAAATCACATTTTGGTATGAGGAAGCAGAAGAAAGCCAATAATTATAATGAATCTTGGTGTATTATGATAACATTTATAGAAGGACAGAGAAGAGAGGCATAAGAATAGCATACAGCATTTTGTGGAAGTGAGCACATGCTCCACGGAGGGAATGCTGTTGCAGCTGCTTCTCAGTGAAAATGCAGATGTTTTCAAAAGCAGAAGAAAGAGGGTATTTCAAACAATAGAATAATGTGAACAAAGGCACACACAAAAAAAGAAAGTTCTGGGTACATTTAGAGGAGGATTAATGTGTTCTATCTGATTCAGTGGCACTGAAGAGAATTTAGGAATTTGATTATATTAGACCTTGTTGAGAAGTTTGGGAGGTTTTTACTCTTCTCTGAAAGTTATTGGAGCTCAAGAAAGAATTTTAAGACAGACAAGTGACAGATATACACTTATGGAAAAGCACTCAGCATAAGTGAGAAAGTTGGAAAAGGTGAGAATGAATTCAGACAGAGCAGTTGTAAAGCTATCCAAGTAAGATGGGATGTAAGCCTGGAACTGAGACTGGATAAATACAGAAAAGAGATCAAAATGAAACAAATGTAAGATTATGATCCAGTAGACCTCAGACCTGAGAAGCAATGGAGGCAGGGATGTCCATATTCCTATCCTCCTATCAGAGCAGCTACACAAACAGGGGTGCTATTTACCTAGATGGAGAAGTCAAGATGAAATTACAAATTTTAGAGATAATTTAGTGATTCATTTTAGGGGAACTATTCTTGAATATATGATTGTGAACTTTGAAATGTAGTCTTGATAGAAGATAAGGATGTAGAGTCACTGGTATATGCATTTGGATGCTAATTGAATTCATAGACCTTGATTAGGTTGCCCAGGAAGCAACTCTAGAGAGGGAACAAGAGAGCACCAGATACTGTATTCTGTAGGAAATACCACGATCATTTAAAGAGGGTAGCAGAACAAGAGGATAACAAAAAATCAGCAAGAGAAGGAGTGACAAGTTAGGTGGAAGAAAAGGATAAAGTGATTAAAATGGAAGTCAAGAGAAAAACGTGGTTTAGAAAGGTTTTCAGGATTAAATTCTGCTGAGAAATTATATAAGAGCTAAAAATGTCTACTGCAGCTAAAAATAAAGAATTTATTGGAAATCTTGCATTTATATGATGATTTGTACAGGTGCCATCAAAAGGTGCTTATTTAATAAGAGGAGAAGAAAATAAAACTGTCCTTGCTTTTTTACACTTATAAAGAAAAACAAATTTATTCAGATACAATCATTTAATGTGAATTTACAAAATGACATAAATGCATATTTTGTCAATGGGCCTTAATCCTTCCACTGTAGGTGATTTACAGACCCTATAGAACCTACATTTCAGAGAGAGAGAGAGGAAGAGAGAGAGAGAGAGGTACAGAGAATATCAGGTGCATCAATTTTCCATAAATCCCTCAGACATATACGAAACACAAATTTATTTGCATTGTTCTCCTGTAAAGATATTGTCATCAATGTGAGTTTTATTCAATCATCATTTATGTTTAAAATAATCCTCTTCTTAGGGGACTTATTTATTATTGCCTTGGGATAATCATAAAGCTTCAATCCATCAAGGTTTCAACTTATTTGGGAATATGTAAAGTATTCATTTCCAGTTACTACAATTCTAGCAATTCCTAAGTTACGAATGGAAGTTATAAATAGGCTATGCTCCCCAAATTAATAAGTTTTGAGTTCATAACTCATTTTTCCTAAACTAACTCACAAAAATACCTATAAATGACACTGAGTAAATTCAACTAGTAGTTAACATTTACTGATTATTAATATCCTAAGTCGTCTACAAACATGAGCTACTTTAATCCTAATAACAATTGTATGGCATGAGTACTATTTTTTCTATTTCGTTGATATATAATAAAAAAGAGAGAAGTAATCAACTTGTCTAAAAGCACGTAGCTTCTGAGATGTTGACCTACAACTAGAAATCTTAGATCTTATTCTAAAGCATATATTTATGTCATTTTAAAGCTTTTAATATAGATAAATTTTAAAATGTACCAAAGTAGGAATAAAACATAATTAATCCCCTTTGTAGCCATTATTTAGCTTCAGTAGTTCTCATTTCATGATCACCGTTTCATCTATGTCTCCACTAGACCCCCCCTTCCCCTCCTCTGTGTTATTTTGAAGTGTTCCACACAGCCTGTGGCTTCTCTTAATATCTTACCCTATCTATAAAATATTTTATTTTAACATATTTCTATACTATTATGACCCCTAAATAAAAATAAACAATGATTCCATCTTCATATGTCTAATAATTATTTAAATTTGCCCTACTATCTCATAAAATTCATAGATGATCGAGATCCAAATCAAGATCTAAATAATATCCACTTATTGCATGTGGTTGATGTCTTTCAATTTCTACAGTTACGATGCCCTCCAACGCTTTTTACTCTTACCATCTGTTCAATAAATTGGGCGATTTATCTTGCAAATTTCCAAAATTCTGAATTTTGCTGAATACATCATAGAATTGTTTTAACAAATTCTTCTACCCCCAGTGTTTCCTAAACTAGTAATTAGTTCCAGAAGCTTCAAAAGCACATATTTATAATTCTACGGTACATTTACTATAAGTTGGCTAAATATGTATTTTAATACTTAATAGAAGATCAGTAAAAAAAAAAGTGAGGTATCATTTATTAATTGGGTTATAAGATCAGCTGCAGGTATAACTGTGAACCAAAATAACAGATTTATATCAAGTTTACATCTCTCATAGATATCAATCTGGAGGTAGGAAGAACTGAGGGATGATGACTCTGCCCTACAAGGTCATCCAAGAATCCAAGTTATAGCAGTCTTTGCTTTCTACCATCCTTAAATTGTTGTCCTCTGCATTAACCATTATGACTCAATATTAGGTACTCATTCCTATCAGAAGGAAGGATGAAAAGAGAAAATTACGTTTCCTCTACAAAACCAATCAGGATGTTGTCCATGGCACTTCAACACAGCCAGAATTAGTCTCATGAAAATACATAGCTGCAATGGAAGCAGGGCATATAGTGTTGGCTATTTGCCCAGATAAACATTTTCTTAATAGAAAGAAGAGGAAAGGGCACCTATTAAGAGGTAAAATAAAAACGTATAACCTATAAGTTAAAGCTCTAAGTACTTAAAATCAATAACAGTAAGAGTGAACTATCATAATGTTGTTAATCATAAATAAGAGCCAAGCTCTCATAATACCACAAGTGTGATAGAATATTTGGCCAGACAATTCATTATTTGAGACTAAGTTGAGAGGCTACCCAAGGCAGTAGTGTTGACCAGGTGGGAATCAAACTTCTACTTCTTGGAAGTTACACAAAAATGAGAACACAACGTACTACAGAATGCAGCAATGTAAGAATTGTGTCACAGATACAATTTGTTCTATGTCATGTAAGTACATTATAAATTTTACCTATCTAGTCTCCTTTTATGTACCATGTGTGCATATCTCTGCCTATCTATCTATCTATCTATCTATCTATCTATCTATCTATCTATCTATCTATCTATCTATCATCTATCTATCTAACTAATTCTCAATCCTTATCTCTAACTTTGCTATTTTGGGATCATGTTCCTTTTACAACACAGGGTTTTTCTGCCTGTTAGAGGCTTCAGATGGGTCAATGGTGTGTTTCAGATATTTTAGAGATGATTTCACACATATAATCACAATCTTTTGAGGTATGTATTATTGATCCCTCTTCACATTATGAAAGCTGTGGTTAGATAAGTAATATTCCTTTTTGCATATTACTCAGAGAAGTGATAGTTCAGAATGCTAATTTAGATATTTAATATGCCAAATTGTACTGTATTTTAAATCTACTTTCAAAATACACAGTCCTTGTTGTGCCACAGAGAATTTTTCTACTTGAAGATGAATTCTATGACTCTCCAAAAGAGTTTCACAAAGTGTACGAGCTCTGCCTAAAGTCATGGTAAAATACATGTCATGTGCAAGGTATTGATTCTTTTGGAGAGTAAAAAAAATTTAAGCAAATTTAAAATACAATACAATTTGACAATGAAGTTCAGAAAATTCTGGGTCAATATAATTTAAATATATCCTTGCTAATTTTAAGACATCTCGTCTTTCGTAAGGATCATTAATATGTATCTTTAATAGGCCTTCTAAACAAATAAGTGTGATAAATAATGTGTAATATTCCCAGAAATCATTTATCCATCGAATTTTTTCCCTAATAAAATAAATTTCTTTATAAAACTTGAAAGAATACATATCCGTACATACTCATGTGTGTGTGTTCGTATGTGTGTTATAGATGTATGCATGTATGTATGTATAAACACATATTTATTCATATATATATAGGTTTATAATCATATGCAGGTAACTTACTCTTTATCATAATTTATCAGTAAATTCAGTGCCTTTGAGTAAGACTTAAGACTATTACCAAGAAGGTAAAGAGAAGTTTGCAAGTTAAAAAATATGAAAAACAGGATGAAAAGCAAATTGTATCGTACAATGACTGTTAGCCTGTCATGGGAAAGAAACTCTGATTATTTCTGATATGCAACACATATGTTATTTGTATATAGCCCACAGCCCATTGGGATGGCCCAACATGACATTACAACATTCAAGGCATTTGAGGAAAACCCTCTGCATGATTCAAGTTTGTATTATCAACTGTGATTAGCACTGTGGCTTGAACATAGAGTCCTGTCAAAAGTGATCAATCTGTGAATTTACTCACTATTATATTAAAAGCATAGATTCCCAAAAGCTTTGGAGGAAAACATAGTGTGGATTTTGTCTTTATTGAACTTGATTTTATGAAGAGATTGGATATATAAAATATCCTATTACCCTTTCTCAGGTATATTAGTTCCTCCTTGTGCCTCAGGAGAGGCAATTTACCTTTCAACTATGAAGAACTTGCTTTGAGAAAGTATTTTACTCATTCTGACTCCTTAGAAGATTGAGCCAGATTTAAAGAAATTTTGTTTTATTTTTAGCAGATGGGAATCAAATGTGACCAACACCACATTATTCTTGCAATAAGTACCTGTCCTATCTAATTCATCCTACATCATATGCAATTCCTGTATCCCTAGTACAACATAAAATCCTTACATAATCCCAAGAAATTACTGCATTATTTGGACTGAATACATATTGAAAATGAGTTGGGATCCCATTTCCATTTTGTCAAGTTATTGATATAAGTTAAAAAATGTATTCCATTTTTTTTAATGTTCCACAGTTATAAAGTGGTTTCAGAGACGTTATCTCATTTAAAATTTAGGATACTTCTTAACTCCAGATTAGTGTTGTTTCCACAGCATTACAGAGCTTCTGACTGCATATGCTAGACTTAGGAGAAAAGAGATAGAAAGAACAGTTGTAATTAATTGCATTGTTTCATGATTTTAACAGGCAATATTAAAATGATTTGGGATTTGAAATTGTATTTCAGAAGTATTAGGATGTATGAAATACTTATTTTCAGCTGTGCTGGAATCTGTGTTTATCCATTCATGTAATCTATCTTATTAATGTGATATCATTTTTCTTTATTTTAAACTTTCATACATTCTCTTGTGTATTTGGTCACTCAAGTCAAATCAAATGGGATAAGGAAATTCACTGTTGAGAAAAAAATATACACTTTTTTCCATTTTGTTTTTAATAAACTTTAAGAGTGGTTTTATTAGGTTCACAGTCATTATACTTTTAAAACATTAATAAAGATTGCATTAATAAGAGACTTAAGTTATTTAGTTGGTCTTGAAATTTGGATTGGTTTTTCAGAACCCAAAGAGAGGAATCAATTGTTACAACATGCATGTGTACTTTGTCACAAAGCCATTCATTCTCCCTCAAGTTTTGGATTTGATGTGTATCATAAATGGGGTCAAAATGTTTGAATAAAAAATCATTAGCCTCACTGACTATGTGATCATAGACTATAATTTCATCTTCCTGCATTACATCATCTCTTTTTAAACACTAAACTGGAAGAGTGACTAACAATAAGTTGAGGAAAGGTGATGGTTTTCTTATATACACATATACATATATGATACTCAAGGAAGAATATACAAAGTTCAAATTTCTCCTATTCAGTTCATTAGTAAAACTAGAGATAATTTTGAAAAGAGAAAGAAGATGATTATTCAGAATTCTAAAGCAAAGGGCTCATATTCATGCATGGTTAATTTTTTTTTTAATATTTTTCATTTTATTAGCAACGTAAGTTTCATTTTCTTATCTGAAAATAATCAAGTCATTTTTTTTGTCTTTTTTGTTTTTTTTTTTTTCAAGTCATGTTTTAACTGAAAAAAATATCTGGTCAGAAGCCGTCAGAGATTATTGATACATATCTTATGGCTTTTAATAATTAGATTATTAAAATACTTAAAAATTAAATAACACTACAGAATGTTAAAGGAAGTGATATTTTAAAATTATAGTTTTTATGTTTTATTTTAAGTATTACACACTATTTTCAATAGTAGTTCTATAAACAGTACAGATAAGTATATAGAATGACCAATAATAAAATGATACATATATAAAATACAAAACTGAAACAATAATCATAACAAATAAAAACTAATATAGACAAACAGCAGAAAAAAATAAATCTTATTTATTGACTCATAAGTTCAAAACTTATGAGCCAATGAATAAGAGCTTTCATGGAAACAGTTGGATAAAGAGGGATAGTATACATCATCCTTTTGCTTACCACAGGAGGAAAAAATTATATAATATAAAAATACTATAGAACTCTTAAAAGTGCAAATATTTAGTTATATGACTTTTGAACTATATCATAGTTGTATTTGTTCTGTGACATAACAATCTTATCTTGATCAAGGTAAAACAAAAGAGAATTATTAACTCTTTGTTATGACTGAATTAAACACATTCAGTCATCATATCTCAAGTCATATTAAAATATCTATGCTAATACTATAAGTTATTCTCTGTACTTCAAGGGGTAAAAGCCTGAAAACTATATTTCCCACACTACTTTGCAGGAAGGTTTTTGTAATAAGTCCTGAGATCCATTATTGTGAGATTTGAAACCTGGAATTTAAAGACAAATGATTATTCTCAGGTGGAAGTTGGAACATGGCCTGCAAAGAAATCCAGTGTTAGGTTTTGCCAAGGTTTTACAGTGCTTATTCCTGTGGATCACCCACTGTTGTATTGCAGGCAAATAAGATAATTGATGGAAACTTCCATGGGCCTTCGAACATTTATTACCTAGCCTTTTCAGTGGTGCCGTATGTATCTAATTATTTTCCTAGTTGAGACACCTAAAGTTGCCTTACATTTTATGTGGCTCCTGAAGGAGTCATCTCCCCAGTAGGTATTTTTGTTGTGTTCAATCTGAGCCTCTGTTTAGGAGCCAATGACTCATTTTTGAGAATTAGGTTCTTTTTTGGTCAAAAAGATCAGCATGTTTCTCCCTATTATTAGTAGCGGTAATATAAACAAAGTTTAAAATTCCTCACTTTTGAGAAAACAAAAGATTTCATTAAGTTCCAAAATAAAGGAAGTATTTTTGTGTAAATTCAATTTTAAGGACCATTCAGTAAAGTTTAGAATACTGATGGATATGGTTATCTCTTATAAGAGTACACCAAAGAGAATTGGATTCCTCAGTTTGAGAGCTTGAAAGCTAAGATTAGACATGATAAAAATCTAAAAAAATATATTACAAATGGTTTAGCTCAAGTGAATTTTAGCTTTCTTGTTAAATCAAGCTTCAAATATCAAAGCAGGGAGAGCACTTTGCAAAACATGCAAGAGTTACATTTAGCACAAATACAGTCATGTACAAATGCATACAGACATAACTGGTTAAGCACATTTTTACAAGTGGTGGCACACAGGAAATAAAATTAGATATGTAAAATAATTGGATATCTTGAGAAAAGGCAGAACTATAGTTAGGATATAGTTAGAGCTGGGATATCCTTAATCTTTAAAGAGAGCCTTAACTAAGTTGTGGTTACATGATTTTGCCACAATGAACCAAAACTTAAGCAGTATACAGTCTTTCAATAATGATTTAAGAGATTGTATCATTTTCGTATTCATACCTACATGCTGACATGTTACATATTCATTTCTTCAGCAATTTAAAAACAGTCGAGTTTAGCAGCCACTTAGTAAGCACGAGTAGTTTGAGGAGGAACCCTTGACACTGTTAATTGTAATATCTCACAATTGTGAACTATGTACTTCATAAATTAAAAAAAAAACTAATTTTAATATTGCTGCTAGCATTAAAATTTAGCTTCAGGGGTGACAGTCAATAGCCAGTCTGTAAGAAACTGAATACTAGGTTAGAATGACTGTGTTAGTATATGCAAGTATTTAAGCCTTTTTATATTTTAAAGTTCAATTTTAAGGTTACTCCAGCCATTTTTTTTTCCTTCATTTTTTCCCCCGTATCCTCCCTACTCCCTTGGATTCCATTTTACAGCTTTCTTTTCCTGTCCTTCCCTTACCTCTCTCCAGGCATTCTTAGTGTCTCTCATTGATTTCTCTTCTGCTTACCCATGTATTTGGGGGGACTACCCAGGTACTGATTTGGGTTCTTTTCTTTCTTTATGAAATTTCTCTTTGTAATTCCTCCCACTACTATGCTTTCAATAATCACTGCTATGTACAATATACCTGTAGTAGGTTGAATAATGGAATGTATTTTACCTTATTTGGAAAAAGTGTCTTTCAGATGTAATTTGATTTAGGATCCTAAGATGTGAATATTTCTTTGGATTATCTGGGTGGTACCTAATACCATCATAAGTATTCTTATAAGTGAGAGACAAATGGAGATAACACATCATCTATTCAGGAGATTTGGAAATAGTAGGGTTTCTAATAAAAGACGTTTTTCTCTTATGTCCCTTTCCTTTGATTAGGCTTTTCTCCTTGCCTGAAATGAGTTTACCTACCTCCTCCACTTGATGAACTTCTATTCATTTGTCAAGCTACAACTCCAAAGTCACTTCTTCTGTATGGTACATCTCCCATCCTCTGGAAGAGTCCATTGCCCACAAGCCTGCAGTAAATTCTTACAGTCTTCTTTTATTTTTATTTTTTAATTCCAGTTTTATTCAGGTAGAATTGACATCCAGCACTAAGTTTAAGGTATACAGCATAGTGATTTGACTTCCATGCATCATAAAATGACTCCCACATTAAGTCTGGCGAATATCCATCATCTCATATAGATAAAAAATTAAAGAAAAAGAAAAAATATATTTTTTTCCTTGTGATGAAAACTCTTACAATTTACTCCCTTAACAAATTTCATATGTAAGAGAGCAGTGTAAATTATATTCATCATGTTGTACATTACATCCTAGTATTTATTTATCTTATAACTGGAAGATTGTACCTCTTGACCACCTTCATCCAATTCCCCCTTCCCCTCCCCACTGCCTCTGGTAACCACAAATCTGATCTCTTTTTCTATAAGTTTGTTTGTTTCCTTGTTTGTTTGTTGTTGAAGTATAATTGACACTATATTAGTTCCTATTACACAGTAACTGATTTGATATTTCTATACATTTCAAAATAATCGCCATGATGTCTAGTTACCACCTGTCACCATACAAGGATATTACATAATTATTTACTATATGCTCCACATATACACTTCATTCATACCTATGACATTTATTTTACAACTGGAATTTGTACCTGTTAATCTCCCTCACTTTTTTCTCTCCTCCCCTCACACTCCTCCGTTCTAGTAACTACCTATTTGTTCCCTGTATCTGTGACTCTGTTTCTGTTTTGTTATGTTTGTTCATTTCTTTTGTTTTTTAGATCCCACATATAAGTGAAATCATACAGTATTTGTCTTTCTCTGTCTGACTTATTTCACCTAGCATAACACCCTCTAGGTCCATCCATGTTGTCACAAATGGCAAGATTTCATTCTTTTTTATGGCTGAGTAATATTCTTTAACCATTCATCTATTGATGGGTACTTCAGTTGCTTTCATATTGTGGCTATTGTAAATAATGTTGCAATAAACATAGGGGTGCATATATCTTTTTCAAGTAGTATTTTCATTTTCTTTGGATAAATACCCAGGAGTGGAATTTCTGAAAAGTATGGTACTTCCATTTTTAATTTTTTGAGGAATCTCCATATTTTTTTCATAGTGGATGCTCCAATTTACTTTCCCACCAACAGTGCATAAGGGTTCCCTTTTCTCCACAACCTTACCAACACTTGCTATTTGTTGTCTTTTTGATAATAGCCATTCTTTTTGATAATAGCCATTCTGAGGTGTAAGATGATACCTCACTGTGGTTTTCATTTTCATTTCCCTGCTGACTAATGATGTTGAGCAGCTTTTCATGTGCCTGTTGGCCATCTGTTTTCTTTGGAAAAATGTCTATTCAGCTCCTCTATCCATTTTTTAATTGATTCATTTGATTTTTTTGATATCGAGTTTTATGAGTTCTTTGTATATTTCAATATAACTCCCTTATCAGATATATCCTTTGCAAATATCTTCTCCCATTCATTTGGTAGTCTTTTCATTTCCTTGATATTTTCCTTCACTGTGCAAAAGCTTTTTAGTTTGATGTTGTGTCATTTGTTTATTTTGGCTTTTGTTTTCCTTGTCTGAGGAGACATGGACAAAAAATATTACTAAGAACAACGTTGAAAAGAATACTGTCTATGTTTTCTTCTGGATGTTTTATGGTTACAAGTCTTATTCATAAATTTTTTATCCACTTTGAATTTATTTTTGTGCATGGTGTAAGAAAATAGTACAATTTGATTATTTGCATGTAGCTGTCCAGTGTTCCCAACATCATTTTTTGAAGAGGCAGTCTTTTCCCCAGGGTATATTCTTGCCTCCTTTGTTGAAGATTAATTGCCCATATAAGAGTGGGAACATGTGAGATTTTGTGTGCACCTTTTAAGGGTGGAGTCTCTATTTACCACAGACCTCTAGTTCTCCCAAAAGTAAGCTTTCAAAGACAAACATTCTGAGGGGATTGTCTTCTAGTACAGGACTCCCGTGCTGGGAGGCCCAATGTTGAGCTCATACCCCTCTCTCCTTGGGATAAACCTCTGCAACTGTAATTACCCTCCCTTTTGTGGATTGCCCACCTAGGGTTATGGTCTTGACTATATTGTGTCTCTGCCCCTCCTACCTGTCTCATTACGGTTCCTTCTTTATGTCTTTAGTGGTAGAAGATCTTTTTTGCTAGTCTTCAGGTGTTTCTCATCAATAGTTGCTCTGTAAATAGTTGTAATTTTGGTGTACCTGTGGGATGAGGTGAGCTCAGGGTCTTCCTACTTTGCCAGCTTGACCACACCTCTCTTGTAGTCTTCTTATCCTGTATTTGTCATTAGGACAGAAGACGTGCCTTATTTATTTATTTTTGTATTTATAATACCTATGCTTATTACATAGCAGGCATCTAAAAGCAGGGTTTCATGTAGCAGTGTGTTGATACATGTTTAACAGCATGTTTTTTTTAAAATATGGTATTTTCTCTTTTTATGATGGAAATATTCCCACAATAGCCAGTTTCTAGCTACTAATGTGACATTACTGAAAGCAGAATTGGGAAAGTTGCACAATGGCACATCAGTATATACTATTTCACTATACACCTGGACTGTATGTAAATAACCATAGACATAAATTAATAATAAAGCATAGAAAAACAATTAGGAAGTAATGAGTTTTGAGATTTTATTTTATTTTTTTAATGTTATTTGTTTAAGAGTAAATTTATGTAATTAATCTTTAATAATGGCTGTGTTTAATACCCAGCAAGTAAAATTCCTGAAAAATGAATGATCATATCTGTTGAGCCAGGGCGAGCTGGCTTCAGCACACCATTGATTTTTATGCTATAATACATTGGTCCAATAAATGTAAAGCCTTGTTTAAAAGAATCCTAAGAATCATATTTAATCTGTTCAATCAATAGGTTTATGGTGTTTCAAACTATTATATTTTTTGCATAAAAGTAAATAGAAGCAATAAAATATACAGAACCTTTTTTTTTGAGAAAATGAGAATGCATAAAGCATGCAGTAATATGGCAAACATTTTTCAATGAAAATATCTGTTTTAAAATCTAAAAGCCTTTATATTGGCAATAAGGTATAAATAGAAATTTGATAGTATATTTCAAATAACTTCACAAAACCAACCACAGTCCAGAGTATTTTCTCTTTTGAGATTATGTTACAAATGACTTTGTTTATAATATCAATGCCAATTCTTTTTAATATACTCATATTTTTAAAGTTAATTATAAATTTGACATCATTAAAATATTTGTTAATTAATCAATTAATTTTCAAATATTTTATAACTACCAACCTACTGTTATAAACTGGTGTAGTAGTATGACAGAATTACAAAATAAAAGTAGAATAGAAAGTTTAAGAAATGTTAGAAGTACTGATTCTAACTGGGCAGTCCTCAGCAAAGGCTAAGGCTAAATTCAATAATTTTCTTAAATTATAACTGTTAAAGTTTCTTTACATGATTAAGTATAAGCTATTTCTTCTAAAACTGAGGAAATAGTTTGTTAAAACAGATGGCTTATTTTTTTATTTGTTGATCTTCCCTTTCCTTATTTCACAGACATATGAGGATACTTTACAGACTTTTTTCTGGTTTCTTTCCCTATAGTTTTGCTTTTTCTAGAATGTCAAACACATTGACCATATAATATGTAGAAATTTGTGTCTTTTCTTTTCAATTTAGTATGATGCTTTTGAGACTTATTCATGTTTTTGCATTTATTAGCAGTTTGGTCCTTTTTATTGCTTAATAGTGTTGAATTTTATAGATGTAGTACAGTTTCCTGATGGATCATTCATGATAGATATTTAGATTGATCTGGAATTTTTGGTGCATACAAGTAAAGCTGTTACAAACGTTTGTGTACAGGTCTTCGGGAGAGTATGCGTTTTTGTTTCTCTTAGGCAATACGTAGGGATAGGTTTATTGGATGGTATAGTAACTATATACGTTTAATTTTAAAATAAACTACCAAATCTAATTTCAAAGTGGTTATTTCATTTATACATTTCCATATGAAATGTCAAAAAGTTCCAGTCGCTCCATATCATTGTCAGCACATGGTAGTGCCCATGCCAATGTTAGTTTTTTTGTTTTGTTTGTTTTTTGCCATTCTGGTCTAAATGCAATAGTATCTCATTATGGATGAATGATAAATTTATCTATACATTAATTGTCCATTATTTGCAACACATTGTGTATTGCTCTGTATTTTCATTAATTAATGAAAAAATTAATTTGTATTTCCCTAATTACTAATCATGTCAAACATCTGTTCATGAAACCATTTGACCTCATGAATATATGATGTATGATATCTTTAGTGAAGTGCCTGTTCAAATCTTTTGTCCATTTTAAAATTAGACTTTTGTCTTATTAAATCTTTGATGTTCATTATATATTCTGGACACAATTTTTTTATCAGACTTATGCTTTGGAGATTATGTTTTTTCTCTTAACAGTGTCTTTTGAAAAACAGGAGGTAACATTTTACTCAAGTCCATTTATGGAAACTTTAAAAATTATATTATTAGTGCTTTTTATCTTCCAAGAATATTTGCCTAACCCAGGATCACAAAGTTGTTTTTTTTTTTTCTAGAAGATTTTTATAGTTTTATGTCTATGATTCACTTCAAGTTTTGTTTTGTTTTGTTTTATTTTGTTTTTTGGTATATTGTTGCTTGAATGCATCAGCTCCATATGTTGAGAAAATTATCCTTTTTCCATTAGCTATTAACTGACCACAAATATGTGGTTCTATTTCTTGATTCTGTATTTCATTCATTGATCTCTATTTCCACCATATGGCATGCTATTGGAGTAATATACCTTTATAGGAAGTCTTAGAATCAAATAGTATGAGTACTACAACTTTATTTCTCATTTTCAAAAATTTTTTTGGCTATCTTAAGTCCTTTGTTTTACTATATAAATTTTAGAACTATTTTGGCAATTTCTACAAAAAGCTTGCTGGAATTTTGATTGGATCTACATTGAATTTATAGATCAATTTGAAGAGAATCTTAAAAAATACTGCTTTTTATAATACATGAACAAGGTATATCTCACCATCTATTTAGGTTTTCTTTGATTTTTCACATCACAATTTTATAGCTTGCATCATACAAATTTTGCATATATTTTGTAAGGTTTGTCCCAAAGTATTTCATGTGTCTTGACACTATTGCAAATGGTGCCATTTTAAATTTGAGTTACACACATACACAATACAGCTGCAGGCCTCCTCTCTCCCAAGGCCTCATCACTTTTTTAACTTAGTTCTCTTATGTTTTATTCCCTAGATAATTAAAACACACAAACAAACAAAAACAAAAACTATAAATGTATAGCTTATCTAGATTGTTTTAATTTTTAAGATCAGTATAACAGTCTCTTGCTTTTTTCTAGATCATAACTTGAGTCAAATATATCACTTGCATATTATGTCAACATTTTTAAACTGAGGATTATAAGTTTATGCTCTACCACCTAACTCATTCCTCATCTCTTGCTTATCTAATATTTAATCTCTGTCTGATAATAAATTCTGTCAAAAAGCACTCACTAATAAGTTTTATTAATGTTGTTATTGGTAAAAAAAGACAAAAGAAAACTACTGAAAATGGAAAAAGATTCAAGGTTATCACACAATTAATCTTGAATAAATAATATTTTATTTTGTTTGATTACTGTTCTATTTTTATTCTTTTTATGTTAGTCTTTATATTAAATGCTGTCAATATATATACCATTCAAAATGCTGGCTTACTAATTATAACTTCACTGAAGATGATTTCACCAATGAGGCCTTAAAAACATATTCAGTGTTACTGCTAAAATTCAGAGCCTGATGTTCAAGAAAAGGATAACTTAAATTAACAATTTACACTCTAAGTTTGATGATAATAAGGTTGTATTTCTTGGGATAATAAATAAGAATTTGGAGGTAAATATCCTACAACAAATACTTTCTACTAGTAAATAGGTAGTGAAAGGAAACAGTGAAAGAACTTAAACTGAATGAAATTAACTTTGCATTGAAGTCGTTGAGCATTCATTTATTTTACTGTTTGCTGAAATTTACCACTTTTGCACTTTTTAAAAAGTAATATTTAAATACATGTAACGTGTCATATACATTATTATGTTGTGTATATACCAGTAATATTATTATTTATATTAATTATAGATTCCCATAATAGATCATATTAGTATTAGTCCTAGAACTATTAAAGAATTCTTGGTGGTATGGCTGGCATTGGAACAAAAATGATAAAATGCTAATATTACTACTTCAGAGACTTGTGGGATTGCTGTTACATTCTGAGATTCAAATTAAAATGATCAAAAGAAATCACTAGGACATCTAGCTCCTATAGGGTACAGTGTTCGCAATATAAAAACTCACTTTATTTTCTAGCACTCCCATCTGATAATCTTGTAGAAGAGAATCTATATACGGAGAGAATTGGGGACAGACATTTTGTTTCCCTTTGCTTATTTTAGTTGGGTATGATTGTAAAATGAGGACTACTACACAGAATATACTCACTTGGGTATAAAGAATTTATACTGAAAGTTCCATTTAGTTTAGTTGACTTTTTCATTCTTTCATAACCCACTTTTAGTTTACCAGGAATTTCTGTTGATGTTATCTTCATAATATATCTAACTTCTGATTGTTCTTCAGGACCTTAATGGCTAGTCAAAATCACAATGGGTCTTGCCAGTATTTCAACAAAAGTCTATAGCATCTTGTTTCTATTCCTTGCTTCCACCCTTGACCTCGTACAGTCTATTCTATCTGTTTCTCTATCTCCAGTCTTCACTTTTACTCTATCCTTTGAAGATGAAGAGAGATGTATTTTATTTATTTCTTAAATTTTAATGCATAGAACAGTGCCTGTCAAGCCATGTATGTTCTATAAATACTTGTTGAAGAGAACAAATGACTTCATTTTTGTAGAGGCTGACAAAAGTTTTAAAAAAATGGAATTGAAAACACTCATCAAACTTTGACTCCTGTTTAAACTCTGACAACAAAAAGCAGATCATCAATTACACCAATTACAATACTAGTCCAGTTTTAGCAGCTGCAGTTTTTGGTGAGAGACCTAATAGATGTGACACTGAGAGATGAATGATACATATTTCATATATTATAGAATGTCAATAGATTCTTCCCTCATTGGCCACAGCTATACCTCTGCATACATACAGTACTGGCTTTATCACTTATAGTTTATAACAAAAGGTTAAGGGGACATTAATTGTATGTCTTTTTTAAGAATAGAGCTCTCAAACTTTCTCAACTGGTGTTTCTTGAGAAAATTAACCCTCAGTATCTTAAAGCATCCATTGATATAACAAATTAACTTCTCTCCTATATACCTAGTGTGATATTATTTATGAATCAACTTTGGGAGAATCAAGAAAATAGTCACTTAACTCATTGTCTCTATTCTGTGATTCAAATGAGAAACTCCAGTTGAGAAAGGCCAGATGGAAGTGATACATTTTCATGTCACATCAACATTTACTGAAGCCTACCATGTGCAGAGGACTGGGAGAGCTGTATAAAAGGTTCAACATAGGGCTTCCCTGGTGGTGCAGTGGTTGAGAATCTGCCTGCCGATGCAAGGGATACAGGTTCGAGCCCTGGTCTGGGAAGATCCCACATGCCACGGAGCAACTAGGCCCGTGAGCCACAACTACTGAGCCTGCGCGTCTGGAGCCTGTGCTCCGCAACAAGAGAGGCCGTGATAATGAGAGGCCCGCGCACCACGATGAAGAGTGGCCCCCACTTGCCGCAACTAGAGAAAGCCCTCACACAGAGATGAAGACCCAACACAGCCATAAATAAATAAATAAATAAACCCAAAGTTTAAAAAAAAAAAAAAGGTTCAACATAGTGTATTAGTTTCAAAGTTTAACTGTCATTTTATTGCAGAAAACCATTAAAGCTTGTAGCTACCTTTCTATATATTCCTTTTATAAACTATTTTTTGAGTCAAAAACATTGTGGTACTGAAAAGATGCTAAGTGTTTAAATCCCCTGTAGACTGGTATAAAAGTCTTGCAATTTATACTTGGCATGAAAGTGTTCTCCTGCATGAGAATCACACCAATATATATTTTCTAAAACAATATGAAATTTTTATCACTGCAAAAAGTATTCTTTAATTCACTTTTAAAATTTTCTCATTTCCATGTGCCACTTTTTAACAAGTCTCTGGAGAAGAAAAATGCTAATTTGGGGTAGCTATCAAGATTGCTCCCTGAAACTTTTTGTCACAAGGAAAAAAAAATTTCACAGCATATTTTCAGCAATAATTTAAAAATAGGTTAAACAGGTAACATTCACACTCTTTTGTTATTTGTGTCAATAAGCTTCCCAGAATAAAAGGTTTAAAACTATACTTATGGATCTTCTGAAAAAATAATACAATTTAATTGGTAACTAACAAAGGAAGAATTCTACAATATTTTTACTCAGTGAAATACAATCCCCTTACAGACATTCATATTTTCTTTTTCTCAGAATTATTCAGCATTCAATAATTACACTATAAGTAATAATAAATCACAGAACAAAAATTTTGTTTCCCTTTAATAAATGTGCATGGCCAAAGAACAAATCAAAAGACTATTCTTGGAGGAGCTTCAAGATGGTGGAAGAGTAAGACGTGGAGATCGCCTTCCTCCCCACAAATACATCAGAAATACATCTAAATGTGGAACAACTCCTACAGAACACCTACTGAACACTGGCAGAAGACCTCAGACCTCCCAAAAGGCAAGAAACTCCCCACGTACCTGGGTAGGGCAAAAGAAAAAAGGAAAAACAGAGACAAAGAATAGGGACGGGACCTGCACCAGTGGGAGGGAGCCATGAAGGAGGAAAGGTTTCCACACACTAGGAAGCCCCTTCGCAGGCGGAGACTGTGGGTGGTGGAGGGGGGAAGCTTCGGGGCCACGGAGGAGAGCACAGCCACAGGGGTGCGGAGGGCAAAGCGGAGAGATTCCCGCACAGAGGATCGGTGCTGACCAGCACTCAGCAGCCCGAGAGGCTTGTCTGCTCACCCGCCGGGGCGGGCGGGGCTGGGAGCTGAGGCTCGGGCTTCGGTCGGATCGCAGGGAGAGGACTGGGGTTGGTGGCGTGAACACAGCCTGAAGGGGCTAGTGCGCCACAGCTAGCCGAGAGGGAGTCCGGGAAAAAGTCTGCAGCTGCCAAAGAGACAAGAGAGTTTTTCTTGCCTCTTTGTTCCTGGTGCGCGAGGAGAGGGGATTAAGAGTGTGGCTTAAAGGAGCTCCGGAGACGGGCACAAGCCGCGGCTGTCAGCGCGGACCCCAGAGACAGACATGGGACGCTAAGGCTGCTGCTGCCGCCACCAAGAAGCCTGTGTGTGAGCACAGGTCACTCTCCACACCGCCCCTCCCGGGAGACTGTGCAGCCTGCCACTGCCAGGGTCCCATGATCCAGGGACAACTTCCCCGGGAGAACGCACGGCGCGCCTCAGGCTGGTGCAACGTCACGCCGGCCTCTGCCACCGCAGGCTCGCGCCACACTCCAGTACTCCTCGTTCCCCCCGGCCTGAGTGAGACAGAACCCCTGAATCAGCTGCTCCTTTAACCCTGTCCTGTCTGAGGGAAGAACAGATGCCCTCAGGCGACCTACATGCAGAGGCGGGGCCAAATCCAAAGCCAAACCCCAGGAGCTGTGCAAACAAAGAAGAGAAAGGGAAATTTCTCCCAGCAGCCTCAGAAGCAGTGGATTAAATCTCCACAATCAACCTGATGTACCTGCATCTGTGGAATACCTGAAGAGACAACAAATCATCCCAAATTGAAGAGGTGGACTTTGGGAGCAACAATATATATATATATTTCTCTTTTTCTCTTTGCGTGACTGTGTATGCATATGCTTCTGTATGTGATTTTGTCTGTATAGCTTTGCTTTTACCATTTGTCCTAGGGTTCTGTCTGTCTGTTTTCTTTCCTTTCTTTTTTTTCTTTCTTTTTTTTTACTATAGTTTTCAGCCCTTGGTATCATTGGTGGACTTGTTTTTTGGTTTGGTTGTTCTCTTCTTTCCTTCTTTTTTTTAATTACTTAAAATTTTTTTTTAATAATTATTTTTGTTATTTATTTTAATAACTTGTATTTTATTTTATTTTACCTCTTTCTTCTTTTTTTTCTCCCTTTTATTCTGAGTCGTGTGGATGACAGTCTCTTGGTGCTCCAACCAGGCGTCAGGGCTGTGCCTCTGAGGTGCAAGAGCCAAGTTCAGGACATTGGTCCACCAGAGACCTCCCACCTCAATGTAATATCAAACAGTGAAAATCTCCCAGAGATCTCCATCTCAATGCCAAGACCCAGCTCCACTCAACAAACAGCAAGCTACAGTGCTGGACACCCTATGCCAAACAACTAGCAAGACAGGAACACAACCCCACCCATTAGCAGAGAGGCTGCCTAAAACCATAATAAGGTCACAGACACCCCAAAACACACCACCAGATGCGGTCCTGCCCACCAGGAAGACAAGATCCACCCTCATACACCAGAACACAGGTACTAGTCCCCTCCACCAGAAAACCTACACAATCCACTGAACCAACCTTAGCCACTGGGGTAGACACCAAAAACAATGGGAACTACGAACTTGCATCCTGCAAAAAGGAGACCCAAAACACAGTAAGTTAAGCAAAGTGAAAAGACAAAGAAACACACAGCAGATGAAGGAGCAAGGTAAAAACCCACCAGATCTAACAAATGAAGAGGAAATAGGCAGTCTACCTGAAAAATAATTCAGAATAATGATAGTAAAGATGATACAAAATCTTGGAAGTAGAATGGAAAAAATACAAGAAACGTTTAACAAGGACCTAGAAGAACTAAAGAGCAAACAATCATGAACAACACAAAAAATGAAATTAAAAATTCTCTAGAAGGGATCAATAGCAGAATAACTGAGGCAGAAGAACGGATAAGTGACCTGGAAGATAAAATAGTGGAAATAACTACCACAGAGCAGAACAAAGAAAAATAGAATGAAAAGAATTGAGGACAGTCTCAGAGACCTCTGGAACAACATTAAATGCACCAACATTCGAATCATAGGCGTCCCAGAAGAAGAAGAGAAAAAGAAAGAGACTGAGAAAATATTTGAAGAGATTATAGTTGAAAACTTCCCTAATATGGGTAAGGAAATAGTTAATCAAGTCCAGGAAGCACAGAGAGTCCCATACAGGATAAATCCAAGGAAAAACATGCCAAGACACATATAAATCAAACTATCAAAAATTAAATACAAAGAAAAAATATTAAAAGCAGCAAGGGAAAAACAACAAATAATATACAAGGGAATCCCCATAAGCTTAACAGCTGAACTTTCAGCAGAAACTCTGCAAGCCAGAAGGGAGTGGCAGGACATATTTAAAGTGATGAAAGGGAAAAACCTACAACCAAAATTAATCTACCCAGCAAGGATCTCATTCAGATTTGACGGAGAAATTAAAACCTTTACAGACAAGCAAACGCTAAGAGAATTCAGCACAAGCAAACTAACTTTACAACAAATGCTAAAGGAACTTCTCTAGGCAGGAAACACAAGAGAAGGAAAAGACCTACAATAACAAACCCAAAACACTTAAGAAAATGGTAATAGGAACATACATATTGATAATTACCTTAAATGTAAATGGATTAAATGCTCCAACCAAAAGACATGGAATGGCTGAATGGATACAAAAACAAGACTCATATATATGCTGTCTACAAGAGACCCACTTCAGAACTAGGGACACATACAGACTGAAAGTGAGGGGATGGAAAAAGATATTCCATGCAAATGGAAATCAGAAGAAAGCTGGAGTAGCAATTCTCATATCAGACAAAATAGACTTTAAAATAAAGACTATTACAAGAGACAAAGAAGGACACTACATACTGATCAAGGGATCAACCGAAGAAGAAGATGTAACAACTATAAATATTTATGCACCCAACATAGGAGCACCTCAATACATAAGGCAAATACTAACAGCCATAAAAGGGGAAATCGACAGCAACACAATCATAGTAGGGGACTTTAACACCCCACTTTCACCAATGGACAGATTATCCAAAATGAAAATAAATAAGGAAACACAAGCTTTAAATGATACATTAAACAAGATGGACTCAAGTGATATTTATAGGACATTCCATCCAAAAACAACAGAATACACTTTCTTCTCAAGTGCTCGTGGAACATTCTCCAGGATAGATCATACCTTGGGTCACAAGTCAAGCCTTTGGTAAATTTAAGAAAATTGAAATCATATCAAGTACATTTTCTGACCAGAATGCTATGAGACTAGATATCAATTACAAGAAAAAATCTCTAAAAAATACATATATATGGAGGCCATACAATACACTACTTAATAACCAAGAGATCAATGAAGAAATCAAAGAGGAAATCAAACAATACCTAGAAACAAATGACATTGAAAACACGACGACCTAAAACCAGTTGGATGCAGGAAAAGCAGTTCTAAGAGGGACGTTTATAGCAATACAATCCTACCTCAAGAAACAAGAAACATCTCAAATAAACAACCTAACCTTACACCTAAAGTAATTAGAGAAAGAAGAACAAAAACGCCCCAAAGTTAGCAGAAGGAAAGAAATCATAAAGTTCATATCAGCAATCAATGAAAAAGAAATGAAGGAAACAATAGCAAAGATCAATAAAACTAAAAGCTGTTTGTTTGAGAATATAAACAAAGTGATAAACCATTAGACAGACTCATCAAGAAAAAAAGGGAGAGGACTCAAATCAATAGAATTAGAAATGAAAAATGAGAAGTAACAACTGACACTGCAGAAATATAAAAGAGCATGAGACATTACTGCAAGCAACCATATGCCAATAAAATGGACAACCACAAGGAAATGGACACATTCTTGGAAAGGTACAATTTTCCAAGACTGAACCAGGAAGAATTAGAAAATATGAACAGACCAATCACAAGCACTGAAATTGAAATTGGGATAAAAAATCTTCCAACAAACAAAAGTCCAGGACCAGGTGGCTTCAAAGACGAATTCTATTAAACATTTAGAGAAGAGTTAACACCTATCCTTCTCAAACGCTTCTAAAATATAGCAGAGGGAGAAACACTCCCAAACTCATTCCACGAGGTCACTATTACCCTGATACCAAAACCAGAAAAAGATGTCACAAAAAAAGAAAACTACAGACTAATATCACTGATGAACATAGATGCAAAAATCCTCAACAAAATACTAGCAAACAGAATACAATAGCACATTAAAAGGATCATACACCATGAACAAGTGGGGTTTATCCCAGGAATGCAAGGATTCTTCAATATACGCAAATCGATCAATGTGATACACCATATTAACAAATTAAAGGAGAAAAACAATATGATCGTCTCAATAGATGCAGAGAAAGCTTTGAACAAAATTCAGCACTCATTTATGATAAAAACCCTCCAGAAAGTAGGCATAGAGGGCACGTACCTCAACATAATAAAGGCCATATATGACAAACCCACAGCCAACCTTGTCCTCAATGGTGAAAAACTGAAACCATTTCCACTAAGATCAGGAACAAGACAAGGTTGCCCACTCTCACCACTATTATTCAACATAGTTTTGGAAGTTTTAGCCACAGCAATCAGAGAAGAAAAAGAAATAAAAGGAATCCAAATTGGAAGAGAAGAACTAAAACTATCACTGTTTGCAGATGACATGATACTATATATAGAGAATACTAAAGAGGCTACCAGAAAATTGCTAGAACTAATCAATTAATTTGGTAAAGTAGCAGGATACAAGATTAATGCACAGAAGTCTCTTGCATTCCTATACACTAATGATGACAAATCTGAAAGTGAAATTAAAAAATCACTCCCATTTACCATTGCAACAAAAAGAATAAAATACCTAGGAATAAACTTACCTAAGGAGACAAAAGACCTGTATGCAGAAAATTATGACACTGTTGAAAGAAATTAAAGATGATACAAATAGATGGGGAGATATACCATGCTCTTGGATTGGAAGAATCAACATTGTGTAAATGACTATACTACCCAAAGCAATCTACAGATTCAATGCTATCCCTATAAAACTACCACTGGCATTTTCACAGAACTAGAACAAAAAATTTCACAATTTGTATGGAAACACAAAAGACCCTGAATAGCTAAAGCAATCTTGAGAAAGAAAAATGGAGCTGGAGGAATCAGGCTCCCTGACTTCAGATTATACTACAAAGCTACAGTAATCAAGACAGTATGGTACTGGCACTAAAACAGAAATATAGACCAATGGAACAGGATAGAAAGCCCACAGATAAACCTAGGTACATATGGTCACCTTATCTTTGATAAAGGAGGCAAGAATATACAATGGAGAAAAGACAACCTCTTCAATAAGTGATGCTGGGAAAACTGGACAGCTACATGTAAAAGAATGAAATTAGAACACTCCCTAACACCATACACAAAAGTGAACTCAGAATGGATTAAAGACCTAAATGGAAGGCCACACACTATAAAATGCTTAGAGGAAAACATAGGCAGAACAGTCTATGACATAAATCACAGCAAGATCCTTTTTGACCCATCTCCTAGAGAAATGGAAATAAAAACAAAAATAAACAAATGGGACCTAATGAAACTTAAAAGCTTTTGCACAGCAAAAGAAACCATAAACAAGACGAAAAGACAATGCTAAGAATGGGAGAAAATATTTGCAAACGAAGCAACTGACAAAGGATTAATCTCCAAAATTTATAAGCAGCTCATGCAGCTCAATATCAAAAAAACAATCCACTCCAAAAATGGGCAGAAGATCTAAATAGTTCTCCAAAGAAGGTATGATTGCCAACAAACACATGAATGGATGCTCAACATCACTAATCATTAGAGAAATGCAAGTCAAAACTACAATGAGGAATCACCTCACACCAGTCAGAATGGCCATCATCACAAAATCTACAAACAATAAATGCTGGAGAGGGTGTGGAGAAAAGGGAACCATCTTGCACTGTTGGTGGGCATGTAAATTGGTACAGCCACTTTTGAGAACAGCATGGAGGTTCCTTAAAAACTAAAAATAGAACTACCATATGACCCAGCAATCTCACAACTGGGCATATACCCAGAGAAAACCATAATTCAAAAAGAGTCATGTACCACAATGTTCACTGCAGCTCTATTTACAATAGCCAGGACATGGAAGCAACCTAAGTGTTCATTGACAGATGCATGCATAAAGAAGATGTGGCACATATATACAATGGAATATTACTCAGCCATAAAAAGAAATGAAATTGAGTTATTTGTAGTGAGGTGGATGGACATAGAGACTGTCATACAGAGTGAAGTAAGTCAGAAAGAGAAGAACAATACCTTATGCTAACACATATATATGGAATCTAAAAAAAAAAAAAAAAATGGTCATGAAGAACCTAAGGGCAAGATGGGAATAAAGATGCAGACCTACTAGAGAATGGACCTGAGGACACGGGGAGGGGGAAGTGTAAGCTGGGACAAAGTGAGAGAGTGGTAGTGTATATATGGACATATATACACTACCAAATGTAAAATAGATAGCTAGTGGGAAGCAGTCACATAGCACAGGGAGATAAGCTCGGTGCTTTGTGACCAGCTAGAAGGGTGGGGTAAGGAGGGTGGGAGGGAGGGAGACACAAGAGTGGAGAGATATGAGGATATATGTATATGTATGACTGATTCACTTTGTTATAAGGCAGAAACTAACACGCCATTGTAAAGCAATTATACTCCAATAAAAAACGTTAAAAAAACTATTCTTTTAAATTTTAATAGACATGAAGCATTTTAATGAACATAAACCCATAAGAACAAAAATCGTTAACCCAGCATGCAAACAGAAAAATGCAAATTAATTAGGCATGCAATGTATAATTATTGAGTGAAATTTCTTCCAATTACCAAAAGTAGTAGTCATCTATAAATTAGACAATTTCAGAAATTATATGTTTTCTTTTTCTTTTGTTTTATCTAAATTCCAACATGTCTTACCTAGCATATGACTTACATAAAATTTTTGACCTAGAAGCTACATCTTCTGTTTGTTCTCCTGCTTGGGCCTGCTTTGATAAAAAGAAAAAAATGCTAATTTTCTTAGCTACCACCCACCCCCACCTTCAGGCTCTTCTTACTTTGATATACCTCTTCTATTTTACCAACAATGCCCATAAATTTAAAAGCTCTAGTTCATAGGTTAAAACAATTAGCTGAAAACATAAAAAGAGAGGGACCCAGAGAAAAATCAAAATTCTACTCTCTTTTCTGGACTTTTGACACTGAGGAGATGGCCCTGCCATTTCAGCTTAGAAAATGAGACTCTCAGAGACTTCAACAATGTGAAAGTAGGATGGACCCTACACACTATCCCTCTGAAGAGTAATAGCTATAGATGGTTTCCCAAAGACAATTAGTAAGTGAAGTTCTGGCTTTGAAGATAGCTAAAACTAGGAATTTTGGTGGAGAGAAGTGAGACTATTACTCTTTTGTTGTTATAAAGAAAAGTAAGAAAAATGGTTTTGCCTTATAAATTTAACTCCTACAGAGTGCAACTGGATAGTTCTGAATAGAGAGAAATGAAAGGAGGAAAGAGTTTATGTACTGTAATGAAGGTCTTATACAGTGTGTCGGAAAGATATAGATATATCAGAGAGATACTGTTTAATCAGAATTGATATTGGTTGTTTTTGTAAATAGCAATGAGTTCTTGCCTTTATTCTGTTCTCCATCATTCTGAAGTTTAATAGTAAAATTAAAGATTTTACCATATTTGAGAAAATCTTTTATTATGCTTTGTTTGTTTCAAATATCTTTGAAATGTAAAACAAAAGGCCAGAGTATCTAACATACATCACTAATGAAAATGTGTGAAAAAAAACTAAAATGTTCTGCAAATAAGAATTTTATTTCCTTCACTTAATTGATTAAAAATTCTAAACAATACAGAACACAGTTTTTGAAATACGTTGTTCAGTTACAAAATTTTTCTGCCTTCTTTAGTCTCACTTTATTATTAAGCATATCTATAAAACATGTATACTTTGATTTAAAAATACAGACTATCTGATGTTTAACAGAAGTTAGTTCTTTAGGTGTTGATATGTTGCGTTTTCAGTTTCATAAACTGCATGGGTTGTACAAGCATCATTGAGAAAATATCTTTTCTTTTGTACCTTAAAATATCTAGTTGTTTTTACTGTATGAAAGATACATTAGTTATTTGTTTTGACCCCAGATATCCAGATACCAAAAGTAGCATTTCTATACTTGCTCTTATTCAAATAAATTGAATGAGATTAAACAGTATGCCTTTTTATATGTTTACTATTCAAATAATTGAGATTTCTTTATTCAAAATATCTTTGTCTTACACCTTTGAAAGTCAGGAAATGAAGAGGAAAATAAATGACAAAAATAAATCCATTGTTTAGCTCAGTCACTTCCCTTGATATGATGACCTATACTTCAATCACAGAAAAACGTGAGGGCTCTGTTCCACATGATTTTCATATTCATATAAAATTGACTATTTTTTCCTGGAGGCAAAAGCATTATATACTCACTATTTGCTACATATCCCATTGAATCTTTGAACCAAAATATTGTCAAGCTCTTGAGTACTTTTATAATAGTTAAAGTATTAAATGTAACAAAAATGTGACAACCAAACAATTCCTTTTCTATTCCCAATTCTGTTTTCTCATATAGAAAATTCTTCATCAAGCTGGAGATTCCCTAAAGGTCAGTAATCTCTGGGTCTTATTGACCGTAAAGAGGAAGTTGTGTCTGTGGTGCACATCTTGTTGAGACAACTGGTATACCACTCTCCCTAGCTGCCATTCCATTGTGATATGGTGGCATGTGGTTATTTCTAAAGATTATTAGCAACAGAGTCAGCAGAATCTTTCTCATGGGAGACTAAGTAAATTAACAGCAGCATTACCAAATTTTTGAGAGAAACTGGAAAACAGCCTACTACAGAGACAGCAGTTTATGGCATCCCATACTTGCGACACTGTTAAGCAAAGTTGACTCACCTGTGCAATCATAGAGTTACTTCCAGAGAGATTCTGGCAAAAGATTTCAGTCTGGGGTTCTTAAGAAAGGTGAAATTGGAAAAGGAAGCCCTTTGGAGATGAAAAATACATAATTTTTTAGAACACCTGAGATCATATTTACAAATTGTCCTTTCAGTAAATAATTTTTAAAACAAAAGCCACGAATAATTATAAACCTTCTTTAAAAATAGAATAAAGTGTATAACCTTCATGAAACATAATACTTAATGATATTATTCAAAGAATTTGTAATTAACTGTAAACTGGAATATTGTATGGCACCCCATATTCATTTAAGGACTTCTGATAGCTTCTGGAACATAGGAAAGGCAAGGAAACAATTTGCCTCTAGAAACCTCCAGAAAAGAGCACATCCCTACTGAAACCTTGATTTTAGGCCTGTGAGACACACCCCAGACTTCTGAACTGCACAACTGTAAGATAATATATTGGCTTTGTTTTAATCCACTAATTTTGTGATGATTTGTTACAGCATTGACAAAAAGATGGCATGGACCCCTTCCTCTGTTTTTAAATTGATGACATTTGAGGATCAAAGAAAATAGGGTGCATACAATACAACTAAAAAAAGTAGAATTGATTAGACATACCTACAAAGGTCAGTGAATTTTTATTTTTATACCACTTATTGAATAATTATCTTATTTTAAATTTTTAATTAATTTAATTATTCCTAAGTGTTTGTAAAATTAATTTGATTCTCAGGACAACAATCAGTTTATTTGAACATAATAATAATTTTTCAACTTATACTAATGATTATACCCTAAGATATGTTTTTCTTTAAGAGAATGAATGCAGTAGCACTTTATTATTTCAGGGCTTGATACTTTTGAGAGAGAATTAAATAATACTAGTTAATGGTGGGATATTTATCTTTTTTCTGTTTTTTTATGAGAATGCCTCAAAGCTTTCAGAATGATGCATGATGTTCAGACTTAGTTCTTTAGTATTCGCTCTTTCTAAGTCATATTATAAATTCCTTTTAGTTATTTCTATTATCCCCTAATATGATAATATGGATAGTGTATGTGAAATTAGTAATAAGATGAATTATACTGTTTAATAAAATAATGATAAAATTCCCTGAATTCAAGAAATGATTTTTTTGATCATCTAGTTTAATAGAACTACTAGATTAGAATTGCCTGCATTTTGTTAAACATTTTGTTTATGTCTATTTATCAGTGATCATGGCCAGAGATAATTAACAATATTAGCCAACACTCATGTAGTATTGACCATGTACTAGCATCTCTTCTAACTCCCTTACACCTATTATCTCATTTGCTCTTCACAACAGCCCTCTAAAGAAGATGTTGTATTAATATTTCATTTTTATATGTAGAGAAGGTAAGTACAATGAACTGAGATGTGCCCCTGTAAAAATCAAATGTTGAAGCTGTAACCAGAGTGATGATATTTGGAGATGAGGCCTTTGGGAAATAATTGGGTTTAGATGAGGGCATGAAGTTGAGGCCCTCCTGATGAAATTAGTGTTGTTGCAAGAAGAGGAAGGGACATCAGAGCTCTGTCTCTGCCTTGTAGGCAAGTGAGGGCAAGGGACCTCACCAGAACCCAACTGTGCTGGCACCCTGATCTCAGACTTCCAGCCTCCAGAACTGTGAGAAATAAATCTCTGTTGTTTATACCACCCAGTCTATGTTTTAAAATTTTTTATTATATTTTATGGCAATCAGAGATGACTAGTACATTTGTAACATTTCCCAATGTTACAAAGCAAATAAAGAATGAAGCCAGATTGAATCCAGTCAAGTTCGTAACAAAGCATTTATTGTTAAATCACTTTTGACGTCAGGATTATGCTTATTTTGGAAAACAAATTGGGATGTTTTCCACAAATTCCACAGTTAAGGAAGTAATTCTATTATGTGAAAATTAACTGATCCTATGTAAAGGATTATAAAGGCTCTGAGCTCATAGCTCAGAACCTAGTGATTTATTTTACATTTTTATAAACTTTTTTCTTCTGACTGTGTGTTGTTGAATGTTTGGTTTTTTTTTTTTATTTTCCTTAAAAGTCAAGCATTTCACTAAGATATCCACAGAGTGGTTTTGTTCCCTTTATTTAATTAGTCATGCTAATCAAGGAATGATTTCGTCTGTAGAGTCAGTGATTTCTTCAATCCAGAAAATATTTTCTCTGTAATAATTTGAATATTTTAATTTTTTCTGCGTTTCTTGACTCTTCAAGTAATTTCAATGATCTTTTGATACAATTCCAAAGCTAACACTATCTTAACTCTTGCACTAAAAGTCCTATTCTAATTCTAATCCTAACCCTAACCCACCCAGGGTTCATCCTCTTCTTTCAGATGATTTTTATCCTTTAAACTTCTCACCATGAATTCTCAACTAAGAATGTAAATTTGTTCTCTACATCACTGGTTTGAGTTTTTACATAATTGTTTCTGTTACTAATAAGTTACAAAATATTTAAAATTAATTTCACTATATTTTACTTTTATTAAATCATTTCCTTACTTCTTGTATTTTTAATCTCTTTCCCAATATTATAATTTCAATCAAATCTTTGGACTTGTCATCTTGTCTACAATCTTTGGTTTCATAGATTTCAGGTTTTCTTTCATTTTAGCGGGAGCACAAATCAGAAACTCTCTATATTTATTTTCTGTTTTTGATAACACATCTTTTTCCAAAAGTATTTTTATTG
Organism: Balaenoptera musculus; assembly: GCF_009873245.2. Taxonomy (NCBI): domain Eukaryota; kingdom Metazoa; phylum Chordata; class Mammalia; order Artiodactyla; family Balaenopteridae; genus Balaenoptera; species Balaenoptera musculus. Next base: position 85,507,397 of record NC_045789.1, on the reverse strand, counting down.
CTTTCTTTTGAGTGCTTGATTTTCTACCTTTGGCTTCAAAGACTCATTTTAAAATCCGAACATTTATTTTATTTTATTTTTTTGAATGATGAAATTATTACTCAAACTTAATATATTTCCCCAAAAGCAAAATGAGTATCTTCTCGATTCCCTGCCCTCTCCAACTGGATTTTATTATTGAACTTTAATATCTTAAGCCATAGGCTGTCAGATAACAAGAGATTCTGTTGCTTAAAAGGGCTTAAAAGAATTAAGATAATTTAATGGGTTAACCAGGAAATGGGCTTTTATTTTTACAATGATTCTCTTTCCACCCTTAATTCTGACCATACTGAACAACTTGCTGTTTCCAGGAAGAATCGGGCTCTTTAGCAATTGTCTCTTTGCACTTACTTTTTCTCTCACTAGAAGTGTTCTTGCCATCTTAAAGCAGCCAGTTAACTCCCACTCATCATTTAAGGGTAATTTTAAGTATTATCTTTTGCTAGAATTGTTCTGTGATGTCTATGTCTGAACCTATAACTCTAATCTCAGATTCCATGGCAACCTATGTGTGCTTCTATCATACACCACGCATAAAGCATTTATCACTGTATGTCTCCCAAGATACCATATTTGGTTTACAAAATCCTTTGAGCTTCTGATTAAGATGAGAATATTTTCCTTAAAAAATGCTCAAAGAAAAAGACATGACCAATTTTACATCGAATTTCATCAGTTTCATGAATTCTCCAAAACACTCATGTATCCTGCTTAACATTCTATGCACTTCGGTGAACATTTCAGGTAGGCTGCTTATTTTTACAGGAGACCATACAGGTCTGCTCTGTAAGATTATGATTTGTTTAGCCATAAAAACAGAACAAAACAAAACAAAAAATATCTCAGCAAGAAAAGAGTTGGCTTCCAGATATGTAGTTCTGGGTGACAGTAGGAGTAATCTCAGAAACAGACAACTTCTTTTTGCCTTTTCTTTTGCTTTTTCCCTTTTACAAGCATTCAGCTCTTTTGATACCTAAATAGAACTTGGCTTCAATGAGTTTATATCCTCCCAGGGAGAGGAAAAGGAGTCAGCCAGTAGGTTAACCCTGGTGGCTTTCTAAGTCTCCTGCTGTCTGGTGTCCTGGAATGAAGATCCCCCATGTTGGTACAGGGATATCTGTAATAGACTATCCTACTTCCTGTTTTCATCTTGCCTATTATCTGGTTCATAGCTGTGCATTCAAAGCATGTATCTTTACAGAACATCCTGAAAGCTCATTATGCCTATTTTCCTTAATTTCAAGGTGAAACAATTGGTTTCTTATTATTAGGAATGATTTTTCATCTTCTAAAACTTTCTGGCCCTCATTTCAATTTTATGTAAAATTGAGATAATATCTAAATATCAAGGCTGCTGTAAGGTTTAAACATAAAATATGTGAAGTGTAATCACTGAATAGAAAATTGTTAGGATTGTTGTTGCCTTTGCTATTATTAGAAGCAGTCATTCATTTCCCCATTCCATCAACATTGTTTTGAGCATCTACTATCTACTGGGCACTATGCTACATGGAAGTCTCATGTCTATTGACACATTATATTTACAAACATACCTGTTCCTGATATGATTATACATAGTATCTTCTCTACGAGTATAATCTCGTAGTGTTACAAATGAACTTTTGGAAAAAGTTAATCAGCCCAGGGGAGTCTCTGGTTTCAATTTCAGGTATGATGAAAGAATGGTTTGTATTTGGAGTAGGGAAATTTAAAATGAATTAGTATTGCACCAATACTGACTACTTGCTTAACAGGAGAGAGGACTTAATGGCACTTGACCCCTTGGGTAACATTAATAAATAGGTGGGGGAAGGTTTCTTTTTTGCTCTCCATTTTATGCTCAGTACATGTTTCTGTTTCTGGTATATAAATGGTGTTTATTAAATAATTTTGATTTAGTAAAAGAATAACTGAGCAAATGGCAATATTAATGTTTAAATTTGTTACTTAGATTGTGAATATTACTTTAGTTATAGATAAATGTTATAGGCTCAGTACCTAGGAAACTGTAACTAGGTCTATGAGAAGCCAAACAGAATGGAATATTTCATTATAATCTAAAATTGAATACTACCACAGAATTGGCATCTCACCATTGTCAGGAATACCCACTTAATTCAGATTGCATACGATTTCTTTCAAAGTGTTAAATGTCACCCAGAGTCCAAAAATGAAAAAAAAAAAAGTATTTTCCCTACATAATTCAAAAAGGCAATATTTTTCTGAATTGCTTAATTGAATGTAAAAATTGAACTAACTGGTAACTTTGGACTGGAGTAAAAATTATAGCTGTTTCACTTAAAATAAGTTACTTATACTTACGAAGGTTTCACCATGCTCCAGGAATTTTTCTATGGGTCCCAACATCACTTAATTCTTATCACAATCTTATGAGGTAAACAGTTATTTTTCTTAAATAAGGAAAATAAATCAGAGAGAGAGAGTAATTAATTTGTTTGTAGCTATAATACTTAAGGTGTTGAACCTGGATTTTGATCCAGACTCTTTAACTCCATGTTCTTAAACACTGTCAACACAGCCTTTCTACTTGTACGGACTAGCTCACTTTTCGTTAAAGAGTATGCTGCAAATTTATAAAGATATCTTATGTCATACTTACTACTAGCCTCTGAGGTAGGCTCCATTTTTAGTACCATTTTACAGAAAACTAAAACTCAAGTAGGTTAGCTATTATTTGTTGAGACATGTAAATAATTGCAGAGGACTAAATACTACATATCTTGTCCTGTGGACGTAAAATCCTTAGACATGATGACTAGTTTTGGCATACTCTTTACATCATGCAGTCGTCGGATTAACAAATTTGTTGATTGACTTTGGGGGTGGGCACTCATAGACATGACCTTATTCTCTACTGTTACAAATTTAAAAAATTAAGAATAAAAAACTTGTAGGTGTTAAAGAGATACTTTTTAGACTGATAATATTCTTTCTAGTCATTCAGTTATTTCACATTTTCTTTATGAGCCCATTAATTTACATTTAGACAGTGTCTCTTGGCAAAGGGTTTGATAAAATGAAAGTTACTTTAATTTTACACTAGGATTTTTCAAAAAAAGAACAATTTGTTTATCTCATGCATTACTGAGAATCACATATCTATGTGTGTTATATGTAATTCTAGCCACAGACTCCACTGGAGCTTTTCAAGAGTGTGATACCACAGCAGGGACACTTATTCTGGGGCTAGAACAGTTTTAAACACCTGCTCAGAGGTTGCCTGGAAACGACACTTGTTGCACATTAAGCATCCGTGTTAAGGCACATTAAGTGGGATTGTTTTTTTTTTTTCCTCTCAGGACAAAGAACTTTGCATCACACTTGTACAAAAATGGCTGGCAATTGTTTACTCAGATTTTTCTCTGGGCATTGTTTTTGGGATTTCACTTTTGAATTCATTTATTCAAATGCAATATTTAGAGATTTCTAAACAAAAGTAACTTGCATTCCTGAAATTCATATTTTAGATTGATATGCGTCTTCTAGAAGAAAATAATCTGAATGTCAAAAAAAGAGGAAAATAATTTGAAAAGGTACAACACAATTTTTTTTAGCTCAACTTGTTATGCCAGAGCAAAGAAGGAATACTGCAAAATATCTTGAAAGAGGTCTTAACTTTTTCTCATCTCAGCTCATACATTTAATATTGATCTTCACATTTCATTCCCATCCCTGACTCTTATGATTTTCATCTGTGAAGTGAGGATAATAATTCTTCACTGTATGCTGCACAAGATTTATTTATTAGATGAAAAATGTATGACATGCTTAGAAAGTATTTATAAATTATGTCTTATAGATGTAAAGTATTTTTGTTTATATAGTCAAAGTCATACATTCACTCATAAAAGTAGATGGTGAGCTTTCCTGTAACCCTGATTAACTGCTTTGAAAAATGGTTGGCTTTTAACAAAACAAGGCACGATGATTGAACTAAGAAGAATCAATGTAAACTTACCCCTACAAGTGGAGAAAAATTAAAGTGCTTTTTCAACCTCAGAGATTTAGCAGTGTAATTTTTCTGCACGAGGGACAACCATCTACTGAGTCTCCACGCAGTGCCTAGCAACTAGGAATTGCTCCAAAAAAGTCAGTTATTATTGCTAAGTGCCAGTTACTATGGTAAAAATCAATAGATGACAATCTAAAGCTTTACATTGCACTAATTCAATTAAGCCTCATGAAAACTTTCAAGATTCTTGTCTATTTTATAGCTGAGGAGAGGGAGGAACAGGGAAGTTATGCAAATTGCACATAAGCACCTCAAAAGTTATTGGCATAAAACAGCTATCATTTTATTATATCTCACAATGTTGTAGGTCATGAATGTCAGCAAGGATCAGATGATATTTCCTGTGTCCCATATGGCATACTCAGGGGCATTAAGGTAGCATTTAGCTGGTGATTGGTCTGGCCTGAGATGTTTAAGATGCCTTTATTCATAGGACTAGTGCCTGGAGGGGACAACTGTAAGATAGGACACAAACGGGTAACCCTTCTCTCCATGTATTTTCACATTTTTTTCCTGGTCTCTCCAGCAGGGAATTCAGACTCCATATACAATGGCTTGGAGCTCCAAGAGAGCGTAACCAAGCAGAATCTTGTGAGGTCCTCCTGGGTACAAAAGTCCTTCCTTGTCCCCTGTTTCTTATATGCAAGAAAAAGTCTTCAGCTTCCTACACCTTTCTGAGTACCGAAGAGCAGATTCAAACAGTTGTTAATCAGGAAAGTAAGGGAATGCAGAAACAAAGGAGAAACAATCAAGAAACTATGGTGCAGAAATTATAGCAGTATCCTGGTTCTTCCACAAGGGATATACATAACAATATCTTTGAGTTCCTCTGCAGGAACTAAGGCCCTCACCCAGGTGGAGAATGGAAACTTCAGGCTGAGCCCAAGATTTCTGGAACACTGTCCTCTTCACTGCCAACCAATCAGAAGAAAGTCACACACCCTGCAGCCCTCACCCCAAATTTTGCCTATAAAACTTTCCCTGAAAACCATCAGGAAGTTCAGAGTTTTCTGAGCATGAGCCACCCATTCTCCTTGCTTGGCTCTGCAATAAACATTTTTCTACTCCAAACTTCGATGTTCTAGATTGTTTGGCTAGTGAAGCACACAAATTTTGTCCAATATCAAGGGCAAGAAAGAAACTGCCAGTGACCTGAATCTGGATCTTCATTTCCACTGTGCTCCATTGGTCAAAAGAGTCACACTTTCAAAGGGTGAAAAGTAACACTTTCCACTTTTAAAAGGATAGAAAAAACTCCATTCCTCAATGGGAGAATTTGCAGCCACATTTAACCCACTACAACATTCGAGTCATTTTAGTCAGAATATTATTTTTTCCCAAATTGCTCTTTCAAATATTTAGTGAAAATCTCTCCATTACTTCATCTAAGGAATTTTATTGGGTGATTCATCAGAGTAATATCTTCTTTCAATATTTTGTGCCATTTCAAACTTATGCCCATGCATCGACCAAAGAATATGCCCTGGTTTTGTCACTAACAAACCTTCAGTGAAAGCATAAAGTGATCACACAGGCTCATTGGACCAAAGTTAATTGTCTTTAGAATTGATTGGTTGGTCAGAAAGAAAATTTCTAAGTCAAATATTCTCTACATTTACTCATAAGTATTCCCCTTAAAATCACACATTTTTAAGATGGTTTTCTCCATGATGTTTTAAAGTAATATATTTAATATACAGCCGTTTTTCACTTGAAACATTAAACCTACTAAAAACAACTGTACAATTTTCAAAATGATCTTAAAGTTTTTTATTACTTAACATTCTGGTTTCTTTTCAGGCTCGGAGATTAAAACTATAGAAGATTTCTAGACAAATTTCTACCAAATCAAAGTAAACAAATAAGATGAACATTATGTTCTCAACCAGTCTTTATCTCACAAATAGTTTCTTAAACAAAATTCAGAGCCTCACTGCCATACAGCTACTTGCTATATGTTTCTCTGAAAGTTAAGATACTAAATGTATTCACTGTTCTATTAAATCTTTAACCTTGACACCACCTTGAATTTTCAGAGATGAGTAGATTTCCTCACCTCTTGATCTCTAATATCTTTCATCTCCAGAAAATACAATGTCAAATTCAAAATTATATATGGCATTGTGTATGGCTCCTTGCCCAGCATTTGCAATTAAAGACAACTTTTAAGTATGGGTTAGCAAGTATGTGGGAACCTGAGGACACTTTTTGGTATGTCACTCCCTAGACACTTTCTGTACAGCTCCTCCAGGTGTAAGGGATGATTGCTACCTTCACAATTGCTTGGTAGTCCTTTGGGACCCTGTTTCTGGAGGCTGATATTTTCCCCAAAGTTATATATTCCTAAACACTTGTGTTAGCAAAGGAGGCATTATGCAAAGCCAGATCCTTAGAGTATTTGGATATTCCATTTCTTTCCTGAAGTAAAGGAAACTGTGTTTATGAGTTCAGTAGCACTGTTATCCCAGTCATGTTTTCTTCATTCCTGTCAGCATTCCTAACATTCCTATTTTCATGGCAGTTCAGTTGCTCTATGATTTGTGACAAGTTACTCTGTCTAACTAATTTAGAATCTTCTTTTTGTAAAATAGGATGATGATAATAATATCCAATTCATAGAGCTGACATAAGAAACAAATATAGCACTTCATACAAAGTTCTTAGCAGAGTACCACCTATATTGTAAATGTTCATTATATTTTACATTTTTTAATCTAGGAGATCCCCTTTTATCTAGCATATTATATTTCTTATATCAACAAATTCTACCACTATAATATTTCTCACATTGTCCCTTCCTTTCTTTTCTCACTTACAGAAAATTTCAACTAATTATTGCAAATGCCACCTATCTTTCCTAACTCTAAATGTCGCTCTGATTAAACCTTCATACCTCATTCAACTCAGCTTTATAAAATGAGGATCTGGCATATTTCTCACTTGGATTACAAATGTTAATAATGTTCCTTTTTCTTGTAAGGTGTATGTGTTAGTTTCCTATAGCTGCTGTAACAAAATTTCACAAATTTAGCAGCTTAAGATAATCCAAATTTATTCTTTTATAGTTCTGGGGGTCAGAAATCTAAAATCAAGGTGGTGACAGGGCTGTGTTCCTTTCAGAGACATCAAGGGAAACTCCATTTCCCTGTCTTTTTCAGGTTCTAAAGGTTTCTCTCATTCCTTGACTCTTGGACCCTTCCTAGCATCACTCTGACCTCTTGTTACTGTAGTCACATGTCTGCTACTGACTCCTTCATTCCTCTTAAAGGGACCCTTGTGATTACAGTTAATATAATTAATAATATAGACTAATGTATTAATATTATATACCCTGGTTAATATAGGATAATCTCCTCATCCCAAGAACCTTAACTTAATCACATCTGTAAAGTCCTCTTTACCATGTTAGGTAGCATATTCATAGATTCTAGGGATTAGGGTGTGAGCATCCTGGGAGGGGACATTATACAGTCTACCATAGTGTATATTCAAATTCCTTAGCAAAATTTTTAAGGACCTTCATCATCTTCATTATCTGGTCCCAAACTGACTTTCACTGCTTTCCTGTCAGTTCCTGATATTCTAATTATATCCTTTGATTTTTACATTATATGACTATATATTGAATTGTCAATACATCATTCACTTTCAATCTATGTGAGTTTGCTTATGCTCTTCTGTCTTCTTAAAATGCTTTTTTTAAGTATTTTGCATCTGGAGAAATACTACACATCCAGACTCAGTTTTTGGAGTTTTCTATGCTTCCAGAATACACTAAAGTTTGCATTAACATAGAACATATCATGCTATACAGTAATTAAACATATATTTGTCTACTTTTCTAGATTGTTAACAACTTCAAACCTAGGGCCTTTTAAAATTCCCATTGCTTTTTTCACATCAAACACAAAACATAGCCAAAAACATTGTTGTTTATGAGATTAATGAACCAAGTTGCCACAGCTTGCTTGAAAATCTAGATAGATGGTGAGAGCTTTGAGGGCCACAGTATATTGATTCATTACTCTTATATCAGCTGGGGGTCTTAGTTGGAAAAAAAAAAAAAGCAGAAATCCCCTACAGCTGGTTTGTTGAGAAAGTGAATATAATAAAGAATGCTAAATAGCTCACAGAGTCTCCCAAAAAAGAGAGAAATAGGATTTGGGGTCATGCAGCCAGAAATAAAGGCCAAACCATACCATTAGATGACTCCTGTGGGGCTTAGTGAGATGCAATTGTCTCATACAGACACCTAGAACCACACATCACAAATGTTACCACTAAGTCTTGGCCACTGTTGCTTCTAAATTATAGACTCTTCCTGTCCCCTTTGCCAGGAAATGGTTGGAAAGACTTATTCTTCCCATGAGAGCATCTGACAGACAAAAACCAAGGGTAACTTGCCTCCACACCAGCTGTGTAGAAGGTTAGAATAGCTACTCTGGCTATACTTTTAGATGAATGAATTCTTTAGATGAGAGACACCTCCAATTTGAAAGTATTAAAAATATTAAGGAGGTTGGTAATTTTAACTATGCCTTTTAGAGAAATAATGTAGAACTAGATAAGTTTTTTTTTAAATGAATTTGCCATAAAGAAAGACATCAAAAATCAAAACTATAGCTTATGGAATATTGACAATTTTTCACTTGGAGGGGCAGCAAATATTCAAAGAAAAGTTTATATTTTTTGTATTGTCAAAATGAACTATCTATTTTTATGTAATGGTCCTGTCAACTGGGTAATGTATGAGACACACACTTAGCAGAAGTATTGAACAGTGACTCATTTGCATTAAAAGATGTTAAAAGTTGTCTAGTGTAGTAATGGATAGTTCATTAGATTAGTAATAGAATTGTGGTCCGTTCTGCCTTAGGTTATCAATCAAAATCCATCACTATGCTTTAGACATGAAAGCAACTCTTTCTGATGGGGTTAATCGGTTAGTCCTGTCTGAATGGAAGCAACTTACTTTTCAAAGGACTAAAACTCAGTGGGGGAATAGGATTAAAAACACTAGGCTTGGAGTCAGGAAACCAATCTTCTAATGCTAGTGGGCTACTGACTAGCTAAAAAAACAGGGAAAATAAAAATTATCTTGGCTTTATGCTGTCATATGTAGAATTCAAAGGGGAGACTAGATCTCTTACGTGCCTGTTAGAATTAATATTTTGTGAATAATTAGAAAGATACATTTCTAATCATATATTTTATAGATGGAAAAATAAAACACCTAATCCACTGTGAATAAAATAAATTTTACATTTTCTAATTTTGGCAATTGGTAAAGCTGTTCCCTTTCTGTTTCTAGAATATGTAGAACTTTTGTCATCTTTTAATGCAAATGTAAGGTACAGAAAAGGGCTTGGTTCCTCATCCTAATTCCTCTGATCTTGTGCAGGGAACTTATTTCTTTGCTGCTCAGTGTCATCTGCTGTAAAGTGCACATCATTGTGTTGCTTTACCTTATGGCACAGGTTGCTGATGAAAATCAAATGAATAATGCAGAAGGAAGTTATTTGTTACCTAATTCTCTGTTATTATAAAGATCCTTTCTGTGCATGTTACTTTCCTATCTCAGCTAATGCAGAGCTTCAAAGTCAAACAAATGCTCAATAATTGTTTAAGAACTTGCCCTGCAAAAGCCAAAATATCAGGGTAGACTGTTACAAATAGTCCACAAACCCTAAACGGGTTTTAGAGCTGATAGAGATAAGGAGAAAAGGATTGTAAGGAAAAATTGTTAGTGGAATTATGTGGCTTTTTCACAATTACACTTTTTACAATACAGAAATATAATGATATAGCAAGTCACATTTTTCAAAAATATCACCCAGGATAACACACACACATTTATGTATGTATATATATGTATGTGTGTGTGTGTGTGTGTGTGTGGGGATAGATAGATAGATAGATAGATAGATAGATAGATAGATAGATAGATAGATAGGGATAGAGATATGTATAGTCAGAATGATAGAGAGATAGTAGTACATAAACACACACATATAAGCAATAAACTTTTTTTTAGATTAGTGAAATGTTAGAAGCAAAACAAATGCTCATCAATACAGGAATAGCTGACCATGTTATGTTTCATTCATATACAATATAAAACGTAGATATTTATATTAAATTATATATATTAAATATATACACATTTTGAATACTATGTAGCAATTAAAAATTATTTAGGACTGAATCAGTTGATTGTACTTGTGTCGGGGTGTAAGGGGGAGTTGTTCACTAACAATTTGCTGTTGTTGTTGTTAGTGAGGAAGGAAGATGTAGAAAAAACTGTCAAAGAAACAATGATTATAAAGGAATGTGTATATATGTATATGTTCAGAAGGCATCCTGGGAAATCCAGGAGAGATAAAACAAAGTGGTAAAATGACCCGAGACCGTGTATAATGAGTGTACGACTAAAATTTAGAAAAAATAAAATAAAACAAAATACAATCAGATGAGAAGCTATGGTGCCACCAATTAAGGAGGGTTATGACAGACAACTGACCAAGTATTCTACCAAGGATAATTCCTTCCAGTCCAGGTCAGAGACAGTGAAGTATCTAATTGATAAATGAATGGAACAGATCATTTCCATGAACGTTCTAGAAAAAAATGAAAAGATGGGTTACAGGAAGCAGATCTCAGTTTCAGTTCATATGTCACTTTGGAAGTGTTAAGTGGGTTGAGTGCCCCATTTTGTGCACTGAAATTTAGAACTGAGCTCCATATGCTGGTATCAAAATGTTTGGCTTCTGACAGTAGCTCAAGTTTTTGAGTCTCCCTCTTGCAAATGTGTCTTACATTTCTTTTGAGATTCTTTCTAGATTAGTGGTTAGCTCTCTATTTAGTTTACTGCAACTTTTTGTTAATGTTTTAAGATACTTATTAGGTAGAAAACTCTTCTTATTCTGTAAATTTTCCTAGAGAAAAAAATGATGACTGATGATCAGATGTGAGAGAGATGGCCATGCTTCATTTGTGAGTAGCATAGGATATGTAAATAATATTTTATTCAGGAAATTTATAATTTTGATCTTTTTATGAAATTAAATTCTATGACCAGTTTATTGCAGTTGTTGATAAATCTAACTGGAAACATAGACGATTTGACCATGTTCAATTTCCAACTCTGTTTGCTATTTATGTGACTTTAGGTAATATACTTAATTTCTCCAAAACTCAGCTTTCTCACTAAAAATAATAACCTCAAAGGAATGTTGTTTGTATTAAATGAGATAATGTGAATAAAGTGTTTATAAAGTATTATTCACTTGTCAAAACTTACATGGCAAAAGTTATTATTATTAAAGTATGTCTTCATAAATAGCTCGCCTCACATATTAAGAACACATGAAATAATTTAATTTTAATCATAAAGCTAAGAAATATTAGACCTAAGGCAGTTTGACAATGTGAATGAAAGAGGGGTTTGGGAGAAAATTTAGTCAAACAAATTTTGTGTACATATTATGTGAAATAGGGCTTAAGTCATTGAGATGTGCTTCAATTTTTTATCTTTAAAACTGAGATGATTGGGAGAGTCTTTATTCATTTCTCAACTTTAACTTGAGAATCAAAGTACATAAAATATGTTAAAGGACTCTTTAAATTGTAAAGTACTATACAAATGTGAGCTATTATGATAATTTTATAGTTCAAAATGTCTCTATACTGACATTTTAAATGCTAGATTTTGTAGGTCTTTAGGAAATTCATTCATTCAATTATCATATTTGTTTTAAAAATTAAGGGAGGTGCAGCATAAGAGAAAAATGATTGTAAAACAAGGGCAGTGAAGCAAGCCTTTCATGAGAGCTAGCATTTTCAAGATCGCAAGAGGCTATCTGAATAAAATTACACCTCAGTGAGGTTTGGGTAGGAAAATAAAATGAAAAATGATGGTCTACAAGGACTGCTTATCACTTTCATTTATCCATTTCATAAAATAATTTACCACTAACGTTATTATAATAGAATTTTAATGTTTAATTGTATATTATTTTTGGGTAACTCCTCATATGCTGTTAATACTGTCCTGTTTTGAGATGAATATTTGGAATAATTAATTCAATTTTTAAATGCCAAATATCTATGTTTAGCCACAGTCAGAAAAAAAAAAAAGAACCAAGAAGAGTTAGCTGCATATGCAAGGGGGTTACCCATTGGTATTCCACTTGTGATGGCATTAGCACTAAATTAATCCCTTGAAAGATTTTTTACAAACATGGACAAATCTTCTGATCTTGGATTGATGGACCAGGTTGATTTTAACAAAATTTTGGTTAAAACTGACTGCAGAGCAGTTGTGTCTTCCAAAGGAGTATGGAGTATAGACTGAGAGTATTGGGAGACCTCCACATTAATTTACTATGTCATTCTGAAGGTCCTAGGTTATAATGAATGTATAGTTTAATCAGAAAACTCTGGACAAGGCTCTTTGCTTAGTCTTCTGACTTGGATTTGCATCATCAAAATGCAACCCAGTGAAACAAACACATTATTTTTCAAAGAACACTTCATTTCCGTGTATTTAAAAGAAATGACCTCATTTGTATAACTTTTCAGAACGCTAAATGTTGTAACTCAAAAAAAATTTTTTGAGGGTTACTTTTGATCTATATGCCAAATATTGTTATGCATCAGAGCACTTCTGCAGCCACTCCAGTCACCCACCCTCGTCTATCCACCTATTCACCTACCCACCAGCCCACAACATCAATGAGGTGATGCTGCAATGGTGGCTACCAGATAGAGACCTCATCCAATCACTTCCATTTCTTGGCAGAAGAAGAATACATAAAGCCAATATGGACCAACAATACGCAATTCACTAAATGTGTGGCCATACTGCTTGATTTAAGAATCCATAATTGATCAGTAGATCAGTCAGTATTACTGGAGTATTATCAAATATTCCAGTATTTTCAATCTCGAGCGGAGTAAAACGTCATTTTCTCCCTGATAGCCATCCTATGAGGCTTTGCTGACTCCTGTAGAGAAAAGGTGCTTTGAGGGAGAGCCCTGATGGAAATTTGTATCTGGTTACAATCTTCTCGACCAACCCACCTACCTTTCCTGTTTATATGAGGAAGCTTACTGTGTGTTTACCCTATATTAGTCTGAGATGCATTTTTATCACTTGAAATAAAGAGACATAAATGAGTATAACTGTAAGTACTTTTAGCCAATGAATACTTTGACTCAGGCAAAATATAACATGTTGGAAATTGAAACATTCAACCAAAAGTCTATTTGCTAGTGGTGAAGAGTGAAATTTGTGTTTGATTACACAATTTGGTTAATGACTATAATCCAGGGTATATATGTTTTTAGTTAATTATATTTTCCATTTTCTGCATACAGAGATAGAATGAGAGTGTAGACATTGACCTGGAATACCTGAGGGTCATGGTTTTACATGATATATAAAGGTATCGGTCACAGCCTCATCTTGGAATAGTAAGGAAAAAATTTGACGTATGTATAATTGCTCTTTGTGCAATTTTTCAAATTAAAAGTAGGAATAATTATAGTATTTTCAACATTATAAATTATGGAGCAAGATTAAATTAACTATCATGAGAATATTAGTTATTAAGAGATTATATTTAAATAGAAATATATAAAATATAAATTTTTATTGTTTTTTGTTTGTTTTGGTTTATTTTACTAAATGGGGAATAATTACTATATGTAAGATTATATTTTTTTGCATTAACATTGTGGCAGGTTAATTTTTTTTTAAAGCCATTGAAATGAAATATTTGGGGGAAATGTAAAACTTAGGTTGAATGAAATACCGTGACAGTTTAATAAACGTTTGGGAGTAATACTAATTATAATGCAGTAAAAGCAACAAAGAGTTTTTATATGATTTTTGGCAAACACCCTAGAATTGTTTAGGGAAAATAACTTATAAGTTGCTTATAGTTAAGTCTTTTTACTGTTGTTACGTAAAGTTTTTATTCTTCCCAGAAACAAATACTTAATTTACTATGCATTGAGCATAAATAGTTTTTAATTCTTACTCTTTGAGCTAAGCCTCAGTCAATTCAGATATATCTAGATTTTCTTTAACTAAAACTGACATTTAACAAAGAGGTTGAAATTATAGATATGTGTCATTAGGTGTATGTATTTCTGTGCATTTACTCCTAATTTGCATGTTTATTTCATTAATATTTCAGTCAAGAATTCCAGAGTTGAAAAACTGTGACTGGTGCCTGTGGAAAGGAATGAGCAAGCAAGTCTTTCAAAGTTTTATAAAGGCAAAAGTAAACCACATCTCAGTAGAAATTAGTGTTTCAGAGATTTTATTTTCTCCATTAAATTAGTTGTTTGTTACCTGCTATCAGTATATCTGTGTTTGAAAAAGGCATCTAGCAAAATATCTGATAGCATTTTCATGAATGAGAGGAAAATATGTGGGAAGTTGATATATTTTATTAAATTTGAAGATATTTGGACAACTTCACTTTCAAAGAATATTGATAAATGAATCAATGTTCTCTAGTTCTGTTTCCCAAACTGTTTTTTTTTTATGAAGTGAAACCCTTAATTTGCATGCTTGTGACACTATTTAAATACCCATTGGTTAAAAGGCACCAGAAAATTTTAAAATTAGGATGTTTTTATGGTAGCATGCAATGAAATAGTGACAACATTTTGACTTAGTAATCATCAATAGTTTAATCAGTTTATTGGATAAAAATTTGGCAGATGTGTGAAAAGTACAGATAGCACTTGAGTGAGAACATGTAGCTGGTTTGATATAGAGTTGACCCAGAACTTTGTGATACCTCAACAGACTATGCTAATGGCTTAAAACAGCTCAACTATGTATGAACTACCTAAAGGCAGAGGCTGTTGTCTCCAGTCTGTTTCTTCTTAGATGCTCAGTGCTCCTGTGACCCTTTAGCCTGATTGATTTTTTTGCCTGGGAAATAGCATCTTGTTACATCCTTCTGCTTCTAAGTTTGCCTTACATCCAGCCATCTCCAAGCTGCCATTAGAAAACAATTTTTATTTTTATTTATTTATTTATTTATTTTTAATTGAAGTATAGTTCATTTACAATGTTGTATTAGTTTCTGGTGTACAGCAAAGTGATTCAGTTACACATATATATTATTTTTCATATGCTTTTCCATTATGGTTTATTATAGGATATTGAATATAGTTCCATGTGCTATACAGTAGGGCCTTGTTGATTATTTTATATATAGTAGTTTGTATCTGCTAAGCCCAAACTCCTAATTTATCCCTCCCTCAAGAAATCAATTTTTAAAACTCAGATTTGATTGTCTCTTTCTTCATCTTAAAACGTTTAAATCTATTAAAATTTCAAATTTTAAATTTGTAAAACAATGAACGTTATACCAATTCCCATTCACCTCTTTTAATTCTTGGTTCCAATGTCACCTTTTCAGTGAGACCTATTCTTTCCATGCTCTTTAAAAGAACAAATCGTTCATTTTCACTCTTATCTTATAGTTTTCATTTTACTTATCACCTTGAGCCCAAATAAAATCTACTTATTTACTCTATAATTATTATTTGCTAGTTCCGTCCTGCAGGAATGGCTATTCTCATCAATGTGCGGTTCTTCATCTATTTTATTCACTGGTGTAACCTAGTACCTAGTAACGCTCAACAAATATTATTTCTTAATTAAGTTGAGTGGATAAGTTGATTCCTACTGGACCATTCATTTAATAATTCTAAAGATGCTTACTTTCTATGTAAAACATGTCTTAAAGAGAATATATTATTTCAATAGCCAAAAAAAAGCTGGAGGAGTCCACTTCTCGGTAAAGGAAATAACCACATTAAATTCTAAATTTAAGTTAAAATAAACATAGAAAGTCAGTATTACAGCACATTATTTTTGGTTCCCATAAACATTTTTTGTCCCCAGTCCTTAAATGGATGTTTAGATATAACATAGGAAAGATTATGTATTCCAGACAAAATGGAAGCAACAGCAATACCATGGAATAATGTTTAAAATTATTTTAGATTTTTTCTGCACTAAAAGACTCAGCAGAAAAATTCAATTCTCCAATACTTTTAAGTGTCACTCCAATAAAAATAATCATTTTCCTTCTGAACTATTATAGCTACTTGATTAGATTATTTCAATCTATATCTCATGTACTATACACTGTAGCCTTATGTCTATTCAGGCACATGGCATGTTTCCTGAGAAACCAGAAATTCCCTTAGCTTGGGAATTCCAGCAAAGAAGTCTTTTTATTAAAAAACATTTACAACAATTGATGACTTTGTCATGTCTTTTTTTTTTTTCTTACTTAATTCCCAGAAAATCTCTTTAAGTAAACATAAGGTACACCGAGTTCTTTACATTAGAGTCTTGGGGAAGTGGTCGTGTGGAAGTTATTTAATATTTCTAATCTTCAGATTTCTTAACTGTAATATAAGGATAAAAGTAGTGTATACCTCAAGGCATAGGGGAATAAGTTAACAACTAAAAATTGTTTTAAAGAGAGCCCAGAATCATCAATATTTTTGTTAGCATTAGTCTTTCTACCAATACACATTAAAAATTATAAATATTTACATATCTCAGTAAATAAAAGAATTTCTGAATAGTGAGGTTATCTCTGAATGAAATGGAAAAAATAAAACCCTGAAGAAGGTGGAAACATCACTAAATCTCTACATTTTAATCTGTCTGAACTCAGATTTGTCAAGAGTGTACAAAGAATGACAGTCGAAGTATCCGGTTACTTTTTACTTGATTCCTAGACATGTAATTTGAAAAGACCACGAGCAAATGGGACACGTGGGTTTGAATTAAAAATCACAATTCTAAAATGGGCCTGGTCATTTGTAAAATTTCTAATCACTCTCAGCCTTACTGTTCTCATCTGTAAAATGAAATAGGATTATTAGGCAAATTAAAGGACAAAAGTAAAAGCTGTTTCTTAATAATGTAGTTCATTTTGTCCTTTCCTTCTCCCTTTTCTCCCTATAAATGGAACTATTGATCCCTCCCCTCTTATATTTCTCCCTCCCCATTTCTAGGATCAAATCAGAATTTTATCAGGAAAGATTTAAGGAAGGCTGTCACACTATACTTTAGCTAGTTATTTTCATCTTTTCAGCATTCTTGTCCAGAACCTACCTTAGAATAGTTACTACACAAGGAGATTTAATGTATCATATTAATTTTTCACTTTACATTTATATATTTACTTTTATTGAAGTTTGATTGACAAATAAAATTGTAAGATATTTAAAGTGTACATCATGATGATTTGATATACATATACATAGTGGAAGGATTCCCTTCATTGAATTAATTAATACATTCATCATCTCACATACCTGACTTTTTTTTTTGTTTTTTTGTTTTTGGTAAGAACATTTAAGTTCTACTTTCTTAGCAAATTTCAAGTATTTAATACAATGTTACCAACTACAGTTACCATATTTTACATTAGATCCTCAGATCTAGTCCTCTTATAGCTCAAGGTTTATTCCCTTTTACCAACTTCTCCCTATTCCTCCCACCCCTCAGCCCCTGGTAACAGCTTTTCTACTCCCTGTTTCTATGAGTTCAACTTTTTTCCCAGATCCCACGTATAAGTGATAGAATACAGAATTTGTCTTTCTCTGCCTGTCTTATTTCACTAAGTGTAATGTCCTCCAGGTTCTTCCATATTGTCACAAATGGCAAGATTTCCTCCTTCTTTTAATACTGAATAATATAATATTATATATATATATATATATATATATATATATATACACACACACACGTATATGTAAAACATTTTTTTAATCTGCTCATTAGTTGGTGGATGCTTAGGCACTTAGGCTGTTTTTCATACCTTGGCTATTGTGAATAATGGTTCAATGAATAAGAGACTGCAGATATCTCTTCAAGACAATGGTTTCGTTTCCTCTGACTATATACCCAGAAGTGAGATTACTCAATCAAATGGTAGTTCTATTTTAATTTTTTGAAGAACCTTCATATTATTTTCCATAGTGGCTATACCAGTTTACATTCCCACCAACAATGTACAAGGGTTCCCTTTTCTCCACATCGTCACCATCATTTATTATCTCTTGTCTTTTTGATAATAACATCCTAACAGGTATGAAGTGATATTTATTTATACTTAAAAATATTAAATGAATGCTGAATCTCATCTAACATTGGAGCTTACATAATCTAGGAAAAACTTGCTATAGATCTCACTTCCACTTATATATAGTTGAAAAACTGGCAGACATTAACATACAAAATCACTCCAAAGCTGTTACAGTGTCTAACATAATGTAAGTGTATGGACTTTGGAATGTCATAGACTTTAGTTCAAGCACTACATTTGCCACTTCTGACTGATAGATGGCCTCTCTAAAGCTCAGATTCCTCATCTGTTAAATGGGAATATTGATGTGAATCATAAATCATAACTATGATGATAATAATAAATACATACCTGACATATATTTATAGTAATAATAAGTCCTTTGTAGACAGTTTGATGACTTTTTCTTGAATGAGTGAAGAAAGAAATGAATGAATCAGGTCTGCCTTAGTGCCTGACATCAAATTTCCATTTTATATCTATTTCTCTTAAGTGGAATAAATTTGTTGTTTTTTCTTCTAAGCTTAGGGCAATATATTGTTCTTGCCAGGTGAAGCCTAGAGAATTCTAAGTCTGCCTACAAAATCTCACTTTTTGCCTGTGATCCTGCTATAAGTTAACAGATTTCCCTGATGATAACTGCCACTACATTCTGCCCACTGATCTGAACAGGTTTTTTAATCTTTTTTTTTTCTTAATGCGAACTGCTTGCTAGCATTAATTCCTTAAGTATGATTTCCTGACATCCACTTTGATTTTGCCCCAGCAGTAATAGTTGATTTGTCCCCCAGTTCCTGCCTCCCTGAGTTTCTACTCATGCCTACTTGTCCTGTTGGAGATAACCAGGTGTTATGGGCTGAATTGCATCCCCTCCCCAAATTCATTTATTGAAGTCCTTACCCACAGTGAAAGTTAGTATATTTGGAGATGGGTTTTTAAGAAGGCAATTAAGTTAGAATGATGTCATTAGGATAGGCCCTAATCCGATATGACTGGTGTCCTTAGAAGAAGAGGAGATTGGGACACAGATATGCACACAGGGAACGCCATGTGAAAATACAAAAAGTCAAGGAGAGAAGCCTCAGGAGAAACGAACCTTAACAACACCTTGATCTTGGACTTCTAGTCTCTAGAAATCTGAGAAAATACATTTCTGTTGTTTAAGCCATCCAGTCTGTGGTACTTTGTTATGGCAACTCTATCAAACTAATAAATCAGGAAATTTATTGGAGATTACCAGGTAAACAATTGGTGGTAATGGCAAAATTCCATTCAGTCTCCACTTCTTTCAACAAACAATATTGTGTCAGAGATGGGACTACCATCTAAGGACAAAAAGAAAATTAAAATATAAATAATATCTTGGTCTTCAGGTCACTTATAGTCTAACCTGGATCAAAAACCAGAACTAAACTGGAAGAATATGCTTTAAGGAAAAAGAAGAGAAAAAAGATGTTAATCACAACCAAAATGGCTGAAACTGTTCTCGTGGTCTTACAAAGTTAAAGGTCAATGTGCTTCCAAAAATGTAATCTTCACCTATTACAGACAGTTGCTTTAAACACCTGCATTTTGTGTCTGTTTTTTGTTTGCCTGTTTTTCCTTTTTAAAACAGTCTTTAAATTAATCTAAAGTTATTTAAATATAAAAGGCTAGAACAAATAATATACAGATAATATACATTAAATAAACTATAAAGAATTTACAATTCCAGATACACCATAGTCTTTTTGCAAAAGAAGCTTACAGTTGTCATTTTTAGAACAAGTTGGAGGGGATAACTAACATTATGTGGAAAGTGCAAGACAATTGGCCTAGAATTTTCAAAAATATCAACGTCATGTAAGACAATAAAAGAGGCTTTTTGGTGAAGTTCTAGACTAAAGGAACTCAAAAGACTGCAGTTAAGATGAACATGTGCTCCTTGAATTCTGAAGATAGGGAAAAATACATACTTTTAAGTATAGACTGTGTATTAGATAATAGTATTGTATTGAGTTATCTCAGTATCAAAATTGTACTGCAGTTACGTAGAAGAATGACCTGGTTTTTGGGCAGTACATGGCGAAATATGTCAGTATCTGCAACTAAATAAAATCCTTCAGCAAAAAAGTATATCTGTGTATATAAATATATATATCCATATACATACACATACACATATATATATACAGAGAGAGCAGAGACAGAGAAAGCAAATGTTTAAAAATGTGAAATTATTGTTGATATTCTATGAAAGCATAGAAAGATAATTTATTGAACACTTTAAGCTTGAGAAAATATTGTAGTCAAGAAATTACCAAGAGGTAAATGTTAATTTAATTTTTGAAAGATTCTAGAGTGGATTGTCAAAAAGATAGCATGTAATAATCTAATAATAAGTAGTTATCCATTAAACAATCATGATTTGTCTTAATCACTAAAATATGTTATGCTATTTTTACTATATTTTCCGTTGGTAGGGAAATGCCAAAGTCACCTGTTAACTTAAATTCACCAAAACCTTTTGTGGTAGACATGATTTAGTTGGTAAAATACAGGATGTGTAATAAGTGAAATGCTGGAAGTTAGTACAAACCCGCAAATGCATTATTCTATATTTTTCTCTTCAATGTATCAGTAAATATAACTCTTAAATTTAATATTTTACATAATAGAGTTAGTGGTCTCTATGAGAATACTTTCTAGAAATCTATATCTTACTTTACCTGTGACAATTAACAAAGAGTAAAAGTACAAGTAGAAAGCAGTTAATTATAATTTTGCTATTCAGCTTTCTTTGCATGTTTGAAAGTTCCAATTACAATGGCTACATGTCGACTAGTTACAAGGAAATAACATTTAACATGTTTATATTGACCAAAGGACAATTAAAAGTCATTAAATTGACAAACATTGGACACGGCATTATTAACCTGAGCATAAACTGGAAAAAAAATCCATATTCCCACAATTTAAAAATAATTTAAATGCAAAAAAACGCTCATGCATTTAAAACTGTACTGACTTGAAGCCAATAAAATCCACTCACATGGTAAAAAATAAAGAGAATTGGTTATTTATTTTGCAGCTGAATAAATCCTCCTAGATTCCTAGGCAAATAGTAAACTAAGTTTTAACTTATTTAGGAAGGAAGCAAAAAACAATGGTTTGTTCTGTAAATGTCTACTTATAAGAGTGAGGGAATTGAGGCTTAGGGTGATTAAAAAAATTGATTAAGGGCACATCTAACTAGGGGAAAAGCAGTGTTTGGACTCTCCTCTATATGACCTCAATTTCTGTGTTCCTTGTCATTGTACTATGTACCACACAACAAGCCATCAATATGCATATTGTAAAGTTTGGACCCTGGTGCAATCATTCACTGTCATGAACTGGAAAGTTCTCAGTTTCTTCATCTTTAAAATGAGGATAATAAATTCCACATTGGAAGATAGTTTGTAGAATTAAAAGTCATAATTATTAAGAGTTGAAAGGATATGAAGCAAAGCCTAGCTAAAATAATTTTAAAACTGAAAATGTTCAGAATGATGATTATATCCAACACCTTCTTTATACATAAAAGATTTAATTAAATAGTCTTATGATAATTGTTTCCATTCTCAAATACAGTGAAACAAAATGTGTTAGCAAATCTGGAAACAAATAAGTTGAACACCTTGAATGGCACTTCATGCCAACTTAAGCATTGCATTATTTCAATAAAATTTTTTAAAAAAGGTTAAAAATATTTTTCTAAAAGATTTTCAGGATTACTGAATGTAAAAACAATGTAAAATATGAAATATACACAATATAAATATAAGAAATAATTATCGATAATATGTAATATTAATTACATAAACTACATAAACACTGTATAGAGATAAAATAAAATAAGTAATGATTTAATGAACATGTATGAATATTTATATTATAAAATAATACATATAAAAACAAAAATGGCAACAGGCTAATAGAAAACTGCTTATAAAATTTGGCTATGTATAAAATACATCATTTGAAACTTTTCCCTTTCTCCCCCTCTTTTCACTTACTCCTATGCCCTAGAATATCATGTAGCACCTTGGCTTTTCTGGGTATTTTACCACATTTTGTATTTTCTTTTCTGAGGCTAATCTGGGCCTTTTTTTATTAGTTAACTATCCTCTCACCAGCCTGCCTCTATCAAAGTGTATCAGTACTTTCTATATAATTTCTTTTGAAACTTTGTTTTTAGTATTGAGATTCTTTGCCATTCAGAAAAATACTGTATATCTTATAAATTCATGGGACATTTATTTCGGGCAGTGATGTTAGCTGGCTACAAGAGAGTAGAAAATGCAATGTTGACCTTGATCTCATAGGATGACATTTTTCTTGTCCACATTTACTGTACTGTGATACTTTATCAACTACAGTCACTTTAAAAGACCCATTTGTATCTAGATGTGGAGATACTGCTTAGTGTTTTATTATTCTTCCTCCACCAGTAAGGTAGTAAAAACTACATTGACCATATTTTATAAACGGGAATTGACAAAAGGCACCTTTAATCAAGTAATTTTACAACAATCACAAAAAGAAAGTATAAATTTCCTAGAAAAAAAGGCTTAATTTTTATCTTTTATTGGTGCATTTAGACCAACTGATGTTGAAAGTGATTATTAACATAGTTGTATTAATATAAACCATATTTGTTACCATGTTCTGTTTGTTGCCCTTGTTCTTTGCTTCTAATTTTTCTCCCAATCTTTTTCTACCTTTTGTGATTTTAATTGAGCATTTTATATGATTCAATTTCTTTCCTTTCTTAGCCTATCAATTATACTTCTTTTTTAAAAAAAGTTTTAGTGTTTTCCATAGAATTTGCAGTATACCTTTACAACAAATTCAAGTCTACTTTCAAATAACCCTGTATTACATCACAGGCAGTGCAAGTACCTTATAATAACAAAATGTTTTTAATTCCTTCCTCTCTTCCCTTGTGCCATAGCTGTCATCGATTTCACTTATACGTAAGTTACAATCATCAAATATATTGTTGCTATTATCTTTTCAAAAATAATGTTTATCTGTTAGATCAATTAAGAATTAAAAACATTTTTAAGAAAGTATTTTACCATTACTTATTTCTTTTCTAATACTATTCTTTTCTTTATGTCAATACTAATTTCTGATATATACCATTTTCCTTCTCTCTAAAGTACCTCTTTTTAACATTTCTTATAAGGCAAATCTACTGGCAAAATAGTCCCTCAAGTTTTGTTTGTCTGAGAAAGTCTTTATTTCTACTTCAATTCTGAAAGATATTTCCACAAGATACAGAATTCTAGGTTGGTTGATTTTTTGTTTTTTTCCCTCTCAACACTGTAAATATTTCTCTCTATCCTCTTCTTGCTTGCATGGTTTCTGAGGAGAAGTCAGATGTGAGTCTTATCTTTGCTCCTCTGTAAGTAGGGTGTTTTATTTCTCCCCTCTGGCCTCTTTCAAAATGTTTTATCTTTGTCTTTGATTTTCTGCAGTTCAAATATGATATATCTAAGTCTAGGCTTTTTGCTCTGTTTTTAGCATTTATTCTGCTTGGTGCTTTCTGAGATTCCTGGATCTGTGGTTTGGGGTTTGGTGTCTAGCATTAATTTGGGGAAATTCAGTCATCATTTCTTCAGATTTTTCTTCTGTTCTTTTTTCTCTTTCTTCTCATTCTGACACTTCCATTATGCATATACTTCAGCTTTCCTTAGTTTCTCACAGCTCTTGGATATTCTGTTCGGTTCTTTTCAGTCTTTCTCTCTCTGTTTCTTTTTCTTCTTTTTTTTTTACTTTGTCTTTCTTTCTCTTTTTTTTTTTCAGTTTTAGAAGTTTGTATCTCAAGCTCAGAGATTCTTTCTTCAGCTGTATTCAGTCTACTAATGAGCTCATGGAAGGCATTCTTCCATGAGTGTTGGAGTGTTTTTAATCACTAGAATTCTGTTGGAGTATTTTTGATCACTAGAATTTCTTTTTGATTCCTTCTTAGAATTTCCACCTCTCTGCTTACAGTTGCCCATCTTTTTTACATGTTGCTTACTATTTCCATTAAAACCCTTAGCTTATTAATCAAAGTTGTTTTAAATTATCCATCTGATAATTCCAACATTCCAGCCATATCTGAGTCTGGTTCTGATGATTGTTCTTTCTATTCAAACTGTGATTTCCACCTTTTATTACATCTTGTAAATTTTTTGTGAAAGCCTGAAATGATAAAAGAACTCCAGTAAATAGACCTTTAGTACTGTGGTGATAAAGTATAGGGGGAGAGGAAGTGTTCTATAGTTCTATGATTAGATTTGTCTTTTATTGACTCCATACCCCTAAACTATGAACTTCACAAGTGCTTCTCAGTGGGAACGATAGTCAGAAGTGGTGGAAGTTCAGTACTTCCTTTTCCTCATGTGGAAGCCTAAGAGAAGATTGTAGTTGGATATTTCCCTTCCCTTGGGTCAGTTGAGCTGTAATAAATTTCTAATAGGTTACTCTTTAATAAAATAGTTTCTCCTGAGTTCTGTCTTGTTAAGCAAAACATAATGACCTGGGAATTCCCTGGTGGTCCAGTGGCTAGGACTCCGTGCTTCCACTGCTGGGGGCTTGGGTTTGATCTCTGGTTGGAGAACTAAGATTCCGCAAGCTGAGTGACAAAGCAAAAAAAAAAGAAATAATAAAAAATGATCTGACATCTCAAAATAGTTACTTTTCCCCTCCCCCTGCCAGAAGCATTAGGGGATTTTCCTCTAATATTCACTGTGTGAACCTGGTAGGGCTCTTGACTGGGTCCCCCTGGAATTTTTTAACACTCAGACTTTTCCACACTGAGCCTCTGGCAAAGTGTGAATTGCAGTTTAGATTTTCTGGTCTAGTACTGGAATGTGAAATAAGGAGAAAAGATTACACAGAGCAATACTTTCATCACCAGAGTGCTAATTCTGCATGTAGGAATAATACATGTTAAAATAGTTAAGCCACAGACTCACTAAGTGGAAGATCTGTACTACAATCCTGGTTAAACTTTTCAGGTTCAATGCTTAGGAATTTCAGTGAATTTTTCCAACAGCATAATATATATACACCTAAATGAAAACTAATAATGTTAACATTTCAAAAATATTTCTTATATTAAATTTTAAGAATATGGGTGAGTTTGGTTGAAACAACCTAGACAATTACCTGGGTATTTATTCTTTGAAAAGGTGCATAATTTCTCAACTAACTTATTCAGTGTTTTAACTGAGACAAAATATGAATTGATTTCTTTGTGTCTATTGTTTTCCTGGATTGTACCATAATATCATCATTTAATTATAAGAATCATATTCTTACTATTGGTTTACTAGGGCTATTATAGCAAAGCACCATGAACTGAGTGGCTTATAACAGCAGAAATTTATTGTCTCACAGTCCTGGAGGTTGTAAATCAGGAATCAAGGTGTTGGCAGGTCCTGCTCCCTCTGAAATCTATAGAGGAAGAATTTTTCTTTGCATCTTCCAGCTTCTGGTGGTCCCAGATGTCTCTTGGTTTGTGTTAGCATAACTCCTTTTTGCCTCCAACTTCACATGGTGTTTTCCATTTGTCTCTTCACAATATCTTCACTCTGTGCATGTCTATTCATCCAAATTTCTCATTTTTATAAGGACTTCAGTCATTTTGGATTAGGCTCACCCTTATGACCTCATTTTAACTTAATTACCTCTACAATGACCCTATTTCCAATGAAGGTACCGGGGATTAGGACTTCAACATGTCTTTTTGGGGAGGACTAAATTTACTCCATAATACTTAGAACTTTTTTACTATAATAAAATATTTATTACATTTTTGCTTTCTCAAACATGGCTAACATAAATCAGAGCATTTTATTTATATTTTTTATTATTGTTTCCCAGAACTACATAAAAATGCACATAATTAAACTCTTAGAGATGGAGGGCTGGCTGACAGCTAGGGTTATTTTCTATAGAAAAAAAACGTGTTATGAAAAATCAGCTTAAAAATAAGTTTTATTTCTATAATGCTGAGTTACATAAAATTTTAGTTTGACTAAAAATCTTAACTGTTTCTTTAGACAGCAAAATCTCAATACTTTCCTAAGCAAGTACACAATGCAAGAGAGTAAGTAAGTATTTGGTAATGAGGAACTGCAGGAAAAATGTACTTCTAAAATATATTTTTTCTTTTCATTATCTGTGAAACTTCACTTATTTCACAGTTCAGTTCAAAATCCTATAACTTAGATTTCACATTCATGATCATCGATCTGTTTGCAGCCTGGGATGCCAACATCCCCTTTAGAATCATTAATTTCAGAATATCAATATTCTAAGGGGAAAAAAAAAAGCTTTTTATTTCTCTTTTATCTTTATGATCTAGGAATAGACTGAAATGTAATAAAGAGCAATTGCAAGTAATTAAAAATATGATAATTTCAATTAAACAAAAAACCTACCATAGTCATTACAGTGTTATCAAGTGTATATATAAAATATATATATGTAACTACACATAAAAAGTAAAAAGGGGATGCATTTTGTTTGAATTTAATACAGCGTGATGTACTTTTCATATATTCATCTTGTTCTTTACTATAATTCTATCATTAAACATGAAATTGATTTATTATCGAGTGGTACTCATCTCATAAATTTAATTATCTAGGTAAATTCTCCAACATTTTATTCTTTTATATTTTATTCAGTGGTTAACATCTTACATATTATATACAATCAGTATCTACTACAATAGTTTATCCTAATTATTAGAATATCCTCTTTCTCTCTAAAAGTATGACTTGACATATTCTAAATGATTAAGCTAAAATGGGAAAAATGTATAAAAACTATCATTTTCTATTAAAATGAACAATTTATATCAGTTGGAAATAGCATCATTTAAAAGTTATCACCTACATGTTAGTTCTTCTTAAAAATACATTTGGTCAAAGGAATATTAATTTTTTTTTTTTTTTGAATATTCATTTTGATAAAGAAATAGTATGGTGGGCTTCCCTGGCGGTGCAATGGTTGAGAATCTGCCTGCCAATGCAGGGGACACGGGTTCGAGCCCTGGTCTGGGAAGATCCCACATGCCGCGGAGCAACTAGGCCCGTGAGCCACAATTGCTGAGGCTGCGCGTCTGGAGCCTGTGCTCCACAACGAGAGAGGCCGCGATAGTGAGAGGCCCGTGCATGAAGAGTGGCTCCCGCTCGCCACAACTAGAGAAAGCCCTCGCACAGAAACGAAGACCCAACACAGCCAAAAATAAATAAATAAATAAATTAATTAATTAAAAAAAAAAAAAGAAAGAAATAGTATGGCAATGAAAGTCATGAAATGAAATAATGGAAACACTTTAGAATATGTTTATTTTTTTTTCCTTGTCTTTTGTGAAATAAAGCTCATGAACAAATTTTGTATATATATTGAAATTTGATTGTGTGTGAGACTCTGTACTACATAAAATACATAACGTTCTGTCACAGTTCATTGCCAGAAAGCTTGCCTTGATGGTCTAAATGACACAATATATTCCCCCCAAGAGTAACATGTATTTTAGATATATCTTTTAAATATGTAATGTGTGATTTACTGAACTATGTACAAAGAGAGGTTTTTTTTAATGTCCTATTTCAACTCAGTCATTTTTCTGATCTTTCTTCACCAAGGTGAGTGAGAAGTTCATTGTCAATTTATTCTTTTTTTAACAGTCATTTTTAATTATTTCCTATTTTCCCTTTCATCTTAATATCAAAACATTAACAGTATAGTAAAGAGTATGTCACCACTCCTAACCTCCTGCACCCTCCCCCTTTGAAAATTATTTTAGTCCTCTTTATTTAGGAAAGGACTTCAATAACAAAGGCTTATTAGCTCTCTTAAAAAGAGAATGTTCCATTCTTTGGGTTAAATCTTTTCAAATCTTCCCTTCACAGTTAAGATAACAAAATTCAAAAGCTTATCTGATCTAGCCCTTAACTACCTCTTCCACTTCATCTCAGATCACTCTCTCTTAGCCCACTTGGCTACAACAGAACTGTCCTGTTTATTCTTGGAAGAGGCTAAATGTATGCTTTTACAATATCTCACTGGAGTATTCTTCTCACTTATATTTGTCTAGTAGTGTAGTATATATTCTTGATGTCACACACAGATCCACCCTTTGTCGGATGATGACCCATCCACCAGCCACTGTGGAGTTTAGCTGTTAACCCTGGAAAATTGTTCTAAATGGTGTATGTCACCTTGCCCAGATATGACCAGAAGGTAAATTATCCCTTGCAGGAGGGATAGCCTGCAGCCACTGACTGATTGGTATGAGGGTATGAAGTTCAGCCTCCTTGTCTCAAGAGAGAAACAACCCTGTGGTATAATTCATGCTCCAGATGTTCTTGTAGGTTCAGGCTGAGAACACACATCTTACCTAGCTCCTTATCCTGACCAATTCTGATTTCCTCCCTTCCTTTTATGTTTTACCCAAAGCACATCCTTGAAAAAACTTTTGCACAAGAATCCTCATCTGAGGCAGTGCTTGGAGAACATAACCTAAGACAGCTGATACCAGATATAGTCCAAGAAAGTGGACTTCAAGGATGGAATTCTAGATTTGTATAATTTGTTTCCTGGATGGCAATGCCTACCCTATTACAGGGGCTCTGTAGAACAATGATAGTCCTCGGCATGCTCCTTTTTTGTAAACTAGGTCAGTATAAAAGTAGAAGAGATGTTGTATTTTGTGCAATGTCTCTGATATTTGAGAAATCTGAGGGAAATAACACCCATAAGGCCCGTGGAATTAGGTGGACACTATTAAGGACATGGATTTGTATCCATTATTCACAAAATTTAACAAAAATGTGAGAGTCAAAAGGCCTCTTTGAAATTATTCAAAGATATCTTACTTTCCTATAGCCAGAGGGCATGTGTTACAGCCACCCCACAGAAAGATAATGTACTTCTACCCAAAATGTGGTTTGCTGGTTGTGATCGACCATGCCATACACACACCAAGATTGTATGAAAGATGCATTACTCACATAATTGGGCTTTCTGGAGAGAGCAGGACAGCTTTCCAGCAGTGTAAACTGTCTTGAGAGAACAGGAAAAGGATATTTGATAGGGATTTTTATGGTAGTTAAGTGTTGGGATTGGTCATGTGGTTTGAATCCCATCAGTACCAACTGAGGGAGGACCCAGGCTTTCTTATCAGATTTCTCAGATGTAGGACAGAAAAGGAAAGATGGAGAGGTTAGGCTTAAAAGATGTCAGCAGTCAAACTTGAAATAATTGATTCAGACTATTACAGAAACAAAGATGAAAAATTGCACCTTATTGTAAGATTGCCAGACATTCAGAAAAGGTTGCATTTCTTTTTTTTTTTTTTTTTTTAAACATCTTTATTGAAGTATAATTGCCGTACAATAGTGTGTTAGCTTCTGCTTTATAACAAAGTGAATCAGTTATACATATACAATATGTTCCCATTTCTCTTCCCTCTTGCATCTCCCTCCCTCCCACCCTCCCCATCCCACCCCTCTAGGTGGTCACAAAGCACCGAGCTGATCTCCCTGTGCTATGCGGCTGCTTCCCACTAGCTATCTATTTTACATTTGGTAGTGTATATATGTCCATGACACTCTCTCACCCTGTCACATCTCACCCCACCCCCTCCCCATATCCTCAAGTCCATTCTCTAGTAGGTCTGTGTCTTTATTCCCATTTTGCCACTAGGTTCTTCATGGCCTTTTTTTTTTTTTTTTTCCTTAGATTCCGTATATATGTGTTAGCATACTGTATTTGTTTTTCTCTTTCTGACTTACTTCACTCTGTATGACAGACTCTAACTCCATCCACCTCATTACAAATACCTCCATTTCATTTCTTTTTATGGCTGAGTAATATTCCATTGTATATATGTGCCACATCTTCTTTATCCATTCATCTGTCGATGGACATTTAGGTTGCTTCCAGGTCCTGGCTATTGTAAATAGAGTTGCAATGAACATTGTGGTACATGACTCTTTTTGACCTATGGTTTTCTCAGGGTATATGCCCAGTAGTGGGATTGCTGGGTCGTATGGTAGTTCTATTTTTAGTTTTTTAAGGAACCTCCATACTGTTCTCCATAGTGGCTGTATCAATTTACATTCCCACCAACAGTGCAAGAGTGTTCCCTTTCCTCCACACCCTCTCCAGCATTTATTGTTTCTAGATTTTTTGATGATGGCCATTCTGACTGGTGTGAGATGATATCTCATTGTAGTTTTGATTTGCATTTCTCTAATGATTAATGATGTTGAGCATTCTTTCATGTGTCTGTAGGCCATCTGTATATCTTCTTTGGAGAAATGTCTATTTAGGTCTTCTGCCCATTTTTGGATTGGGTTGTTCGTTTTTTTGTTATTGAGCTGCATGAGCTGCTTGTAAATCTTGGAGATTAATCCTTTGTCAGTTGCTTCATTTGCAAATATTTTCTCCCATTCTGATGGTTGTCTTTTGGTCTTGTTTATGGTTTCCTTTGCTGTGCAAAAGCTTTTAAGTTTCATTAGGTCCCATTTGTTTATTTGTGTTCTTATTTCCATTTCTCTGGGAGCTGGGTCAAAAAGAATCTTGCTGTGATGTATGTCATAGAGTGTTCTGCCTATGTTTTCCTCTAAGAGTTTGATAGTGTCTGGCCTTACACTTAGGTCTTTAATCCATTTGGAGTTTATTTTTGTGCATGGTGTCAGGGAGTGTTCTAATTTCATACTTTTACATGTAGCTGTCCAATTTTCCCAGCACCACTTATTGAAGAGGCTGTCTTTTCTCCACTGTATATGCTTGCCTCCTTTATCAAAGATAAGGTGACCATATGTGTGTGGGTTTATCTCTGGGCTTTCTATCCTGTTCCATTGATCTATATTTCTGTTTTTGTGCCAGTACCAAACTGTCTTGATTACTGAAGCTTTGTAGTATAGTCTGAAGTCAGGGAGCCTGATTCCCCCAGCTCCATTTTTCGTTCTCAAGATTGCTTTGGCTATTCGGGGTCTTTTGTGTTTCCATACAAATTGTGAAATTTTTTGTTCTAGTTCTGTGAAAAATGCCAGTGGTAGTTTGATAGGGATTGCATTGAATCTGTAGATTGCTTTGGGTAGTAGAGTCATTTTCACAGTGTTGATTCTTCCAATCCAGGAACATGGTATATCTCTCCATCTATTTGTATCATCTTTAATTTCTTTCATCAGTGTCTTATAATTTTCTGCATACAGGTCTTTTGTCTCCTTAGGTAGGTTTATTCCTAGATATCTTATTCTTTTTGTTGCAATGGTAAACGGGAGTGTTTTCTTAATTTCACTTTCAGATTTTTCGTCATTAGTGTATAGAAATGCAAGCGATTTCTGTGCATTAATTTTGTATCCTGCTACTTTACCAAATTCATTGATTAGCTCTAGGAGTTTTCTGGTAGCATCTTTAGGATTCTCTATGTATAGTATCATGTCATCTGCAAATAGTGACAGCTTTACTTCTTCTTTTCCGATTTGGATTCCTTTTATTTCTTTGTCTTCTCTGATTGCTGTGGCTAAC
Source organism: Balaenoptera musculus (assembly GCF_009873245.2). Lineage (NCBI taxonomy): Eukaryota > Metazoa > Chordata > Mammalia > Artiodactyla > Balaenopteridae > Balaenoptera > Balaenoptera musculus. Next base: position 85,475,615 of record NC_045789.1, on the reverse strand, counting down.
ACTTCCAAAACTATGTTGAATAATAGTGGTGAGAGTGGGCAACCTTGTCTTGTTCCTGATCTTAGTGGAAATGGTTTCAGTTTTTCACCATTGAGGACAATGTTGGCTGTGGGTTTGTCATATATGGCCTTTATTATGTTGAGGAAAGTTCCCTCTATGCCTACTTTCTGCAGGGCTTTTATCATAAATGGGTGTTGAATTTTGTCGAAAGCTTTCTCTGCATCTATTGAGATGATCATATGGTTTTTCTCCTTCAATTTGTTAATATGGTATATCACATTGATTGATTTGCGTATATTGAAGAATCCTTGCATTCCTGGGATAAACCCCACTTCATCATGGTGTATGATCCTTTTAATGTGCTGTTGGATTCTGTTTGCTAGTATTTTGTTGAGGATTTTTGCATCTATGTTCATCAGTGATATTGGCCTGTAGTTTTCTTTCTTTGTGACATCTTTGTCTGGTTTTGGTATCAGGGTGATGGTGGCCTCGTAGAATGAGTTTGGGAGTGTTCCTCCCTCTGCAATATTTTGGAAGAGTTTGAGAAGGATAGGTGTTAGCTCTTCTCTAAATGTTTGATAGAATTCGCCTGTGAAGCCATCTGGTCCTGGGCTTTTGTTTGTTGGAAGGTTTTTAATCACAGTTTCAATTTCAGTGCTTGTGATTGGTCTGTTCATATTTTCTATTTCTTCCTGGTTCAGTCTCGGCAGTTTGTGCATTTCTAAGAATCTGTCCATTTCTTCCAGGTTGTCCATTTTATTGGCATAGAGTTGCTTGTAGTAATCTCTCATGATCTTTTGTATTTCTGCAGTGTCAGTGGTTATTTCTCCTTTTTCATTTCTAATTCTATTGATCTGAGTCTTCTCCCTTTTTCTCTTGATGAGTCTGGCTAATGGTTTATCAATTTTGTTTATCTTCTCAAAGAACCAGCTTTTAGTTTCATTGATTTTTGCTATTGTTTCCTTCATTTCTTTTTCATTTATTTCTGACCTGATCTTTATAATTTCTTTCCTTCTGCTGGCTTTGGGGTTTTTTTGTTCTTCTTTCTCTAATTGCTTTAGGTGCAAGGTTAGGTTGTTTATTCGAGATGTTTCCTGTTTCTTGAGGTAGGCTTGTATTGCTATAAACTTCCCTCTTAGCACTGCTTTTGCTGCGTCCCATAGGTTTTGGGTCGTCGTATCTCCATTGTCATTTATTTCTAGGTATTTTTTGATTTCCCCTTTGATTTCTTCAGTAATCACTTCATTATTAAGTAATGTATTGTGTAGCCTCCATGTGTTTGTATTTTTTACAGATCTTTTCCTGTAATTGATATCTAGTCTCATAGCATTGTGGTCGGAAAAGATACTTGATACGATTTCAATTTTCTTAAATTTACCAAGGCTTGATTTGTGACCCAAGATATGATCTATCTTGGAGAATGTTCCATGAGCACTTGAGAAAAATGTGTATTCTGTTGTTTTTGGGTGGAATGTCCTATAAATATCAATTAAGTCCATCTTGTTTAATGTATCATTTAAAGCTTGTGTTTCCTTATTTATTTTCATTTTGGATGATCTGTCCATTGGTGAAAGTGGGGTGTTAAAGTCCCCTACTATGATTGTGTTGCTGTCAATTTCCCCTTTTATGGCTGTTAGTATTTGCCTTGTGTATTGAGGTGCTCCTATGTTGGGTGCATAAATATTTACAATTGTTATACCTTCCTCTTGGATCGATCCCTTGATCATTATATAGTGTCCTTCTTTGTCTCTTGTAATATTCTTTATTTTAAAGTCTATTTTGTCTGATATGAGAATTGCTACTCCAGCTTTCTTTTGATTACCATTTGCATGGAATATCTTTTTCCATCCCCTCACTTTCAGTCTGTATGTGTCTCTAGGTCTGAAGTGGGTCTCTTGTAGACAGCATATATATGGGTCTTGTTTTTGTATCCATTCAGCCAGCCTGTGTCTTTTGGTGGGAGCATTTAATCCATTTACATTCAAGGTAATTATCGATATGTATGTTCCTATTCCCATTTTCTTAAATGTTTTGGGTTTGTTATTGTAGGTGTTTTCCTTCTCTTGTGTTTCTTGCCTAGAGAAGTTCCTTTAGCATTTGTTGTAAAGCTGGTTTGGTAGTGCTGAACTCTCTCAGCTTTTGCTTGTCTGTAAAGGTTTTAATTTCTCCATCGAATCTAAATGAGATCCTTGCTGGGTAGAGTAATCTTGGTTGTAGGTTCTTCTCCTTCATCACTTTAAGTATATCCTGCCACTCCCTTCTGGCTTGCAGAGTTTCTGCTGAAAGATCAGATGTTAACCTTATGGGGATTCCCTTGTGTGTTATTTGTTTTTTTTCCCTTGCTGCCTTTAATATGTTTTCCTTATATTTAATTTTTGACAGTTTGATTAATATGTGTCTTGGCGTGTTTCTCCTTGGGTTTATCCTGTATGGGACTCTCTGTGCTTCCAGGACTTGATTAACTATTTCCTTTCCCATATTAGGGAAGTTTTCAACTATAATCTCTTCAAATATTTTCTCAGTCCCTTTCTTTTTCTCTTCTTCTTCTGGGACCCCTATAATTCGAATGTTGGTGCGTTTAATGTTGTCCCAGAGGTCTCTGAGACTGTCCTCAGTTCTTTTCATTCTTTTTTCTTTATCCTGCTCTGCAGTAGTTACTTCCACCATTTTATCTTCCAGGTCATTTATCCTTTCTTCTGCCTCAGTTATTCTGCTATTGATCCCATCTAGAGTATTTTTAATTTCATTTATTGTGTTTTTCATCATTGCTTGATTCCTCTTTAGTTCTTCTACGTCCTTGTTAAATGTTTCTTGCATTTTGTCTATTCTATTTCCAAGATTTTGGATCATCCTTACTATCATTATTCTGAATTCTTTTTCAGGTAGACTACCTATTTCCTCTTCATTTGTTAAGTCTAGTGTGTTTTGACCCTGCTCCTTCATCTGCTGTGTGTTTTTCTGTCGTCTCATTTTGCTTATCTTACTGTGTTTGGGGTCTCCTTATCACAGGTTGCAGGTTTGTAGTTCCCGTTGTTTTTGGTATCTGTCCCCAGTGGCTAAGGTTGGTTCAGTGGGTTGTGTAGGCTTCCTGGTGGAGGGAACTAGTGCCTGAGCTCTGGTGGATGAGGCTGGATCTTGTCTTTCTGGTGGGCACGTCCACGTCTGGTGGTGTATTTTGGGGTGTCTGTGGCCTTATTATGATTTTAGGCAGCCTCTCTGCTAATGGATGGGGCTGTGTTCCTGTCTTGCTAGTTGTTTGGCATAGGGTGTTCAGCACTGTAGCTTGCTGGTCATTGAGTGATGCTGGGTCTTGATGTTGAGATGGAGATCTCTGAGAGATTTTTGCCGTTTGGTATTACGTGGAGCTGGGAGGTCTCTTGTGGACCAGTGTCCTGAAGTTGGCTCTCCCACCTCCGAGGTACGGCCCTGATGCCTGGCTGAAGCACCAAGAGCCTTTCGTCCACACGGCTCAGAGTAAAAGGGAGAAAAAATAGAAAGAAAGAAAGGAAGGAAGGAAGGAAGGAAGGAAGGAAGGGAGGGAAGGAAGGAGGGAAGGAGGAAGGAAGGAAGGAAGGAAGGAAGGAAGAAAGAAAGAAAGAAAGAAAGAAAGGAAGAAAAAAAGAAAGAAAGAAGCTATAATATAGTGAAGTAAAATAAAGCTATTATAAAGCAAAGCTATACAGACAAAATCTCCCCCAGAAGCATATGCATATACACTCACAAAAAAAAAAAGGAAAAGGGGAAAAATTAATATATCCTGCTCCCAAAGTCCACCTCCTGAATTTGGGATGATTCGTTGTCTATTCAGGTATTCAACAGATGCAGGCACATCAAGTTGTTTGTGGAGTTTTAATCCGCTTTTTCTGAGGCTGCTGGGAGAGATTTCCCCTCCTCGTCTCTGTTCGCACAGCTCCTGGGGATCAGCTTTGGATTTGGACCCGCCTCTGCGTGTAGGTCGCCTGAGGGCTTCTGTTCCCCGCCCAGACAGGACGGGGTTAAAGGAGCAGCTGCTTCGGGGACTCTGGCTCACCCAGGCCGCGGGGAGGGAGGGGTACGGAGGAGGCGGGGCGAGCCTGCAGCGTCAGAGGCCGGCGTGACGTTGCAGCAGCCTGAGGTGCGCAGTGCGTTCTCCCGGGGATGTTGTCCCGGGATCACGGGACGCTGGCAGTGGCGGGCTGCACGGGCTCCCGGGAGGGGCGGTGCGGAGAGTGACCTGTGCTCGCACACAGGCTTTCTGGAGGCGGCAGCAGCAGCCCCAGCGTCTCACGCCCGTCTCTGGGGTCCGCGCTGACCGCCGCGGCTCGCGCCAGTCTCTGGAGTTCATTTCGGCGGCGCTCTGAATCCCCTCTCCCTGCCCGCCGCGAAACAAAGAGGCAAGAAAAAGTCTCTTGCCTCTTCGGCAGCTGCAGACTTTTTCCCGGACTCCCTCCCGGCCAGCTGTGGTGCGCCAACCCCTTCAGGTGTGTTCACGCCGCCAACCCCAGTCCTCTCCCTGCGATCCAACCGAAGCCCGAGCCTCCGCTCCCAGCCCCGCCCGCCCCGGCGGGGGAGCAGACAAGCCTCTCGGGTTGGTGAGCGCTGCTCGGCGCCGAGCCTCTGTGCGGGAGTCTCTCCGTTTTTCCCTCTGCGCCCCTGTTGCTGTGGGATCCGCGCTGTTAGCCGCGGCTCACGCCCGTCTCTGAAGTTCGTTTAGGCGGCGCTCTGAATCCCCTCTCCTCGCGCACCAGGAAACAGGGAAGAAAAAGTCTCTTGCCTCTTCGGCAGCTGCAGACTTTTTCCCCAGACTCCCTCCCGGCTAGCCGTGGTGCACTAACCCCTTCAGGCTGTGTTCACGACGCCAACCCCAGTCCTCTCCCTGCGACCGAGCCTCAGCTCCCAGCCCCGCCCGCCCCGGCGGCTGAGCAGACAAGCCTCTCGGGCTGGTGAGTGCTGGTCGGCGCCGAGCCTCTGTGCGGGAATCTCTCCGCTTTGCCCTCCGCACCCCTGTGGCTGTGCTCTCCTCCGTGGCTCCGAAGCTTCCCCCCTCTGCCACCCGCAGTCTCTGCCCGCGAAGGGGCTCCTAGTGCGTGGAAATCTTTCCTCCTTCACAGCTCCCTCCCACTGGTGCAGGTGCCGTCCCTATTCTTTTGTCTCTGTTATTTCTTTTTTCTTTTGCCCTACCCAAGTACCGGGGGAGTTTCTTGCCTTTTGGGAGGTCTGACGTCTTCTGCCAGCGTTCAGTGGGTGTTCTGTAGGAGCAGTTCCACGTGTAGATGTATTTCTACTGTATCTGTGGGAAGGAAGGTGATCTCCGCGTCTTACTCTTCCGCCATCTTCTCTCCTCCCCCAAGGTTGCATTTCTTAGTCTAGATAACTCTTTCCTGTTAAAGTCAGGGGTCTTGTTGGGGTTTTTTGTTAATCCAATCAGCTACCTTATGTCTTTTGATCTTTTGATTGGAGCATTTAGTCCACTGACATTTAAAGTAATTATTGCTAGGTACGTACTTATTGCCTTTTTTTTTTTTTTTTTTTTTTTTACTTTTTTTCTGGTTGTTTCTGTAGGTCTTTCCTACTCTCTTCTTCTTCTTTTGGTTTCCTCCCTTGCAGTTTGATGATTTTCTTTAGTGGTATGCTTGTGTTCCTTTCTCTCTAACTTTTGTGCATCTATTGTAGGATTTTGATTTGTGTTTATCATGGGGTTCATACATGTTGACCTATAACTATATCTATTTGTTTTAAACAGGTAGTCCTTTAAGTTCAAACATGTTCTAAAGAGCTACATTTTTTATTTCCTGCCCCAACCCTTTTTGTTTTTGATGTCATATTTTGTCTTCATATTTATCCCTTTACTATTTATTGTAGTTATAGTTGATTTTACAATTTTTGTCTTTTAATCTTCATACTTATTTAAGCTTATTTAAGTGGTTGATTCTCAGCCTTTACTGTATGCTTGCCTTTATTAGTGGGATTTTTCCTTTCCTATAGATACTTACTTCTTGTTATAACCTTTTCTTTTCCATTCAGAGAAGACCTTTTAACATTTCTTTAGTGTTGGTTTACTATTAATGAACTCTTTTATCTTTTGCTTGTCTGAGAAGTTATCTCTCCTTCAATTCTAAATAATAATTTGCTGGGTAGAGTATCTTAGGTTGCAGGTTTTTCCCTTTCAGCACTTTCAATATACCATGTCACTCACTTGTGGTCTGCAAAGTTTCTGCAGAAAAATCAGCTGATAACCTTATGGGGGTTCCCTTGTATACTACTCTGTTTTTCTCTTCCTGCCTTTAGAATTCTCTTTATTTTTAACTTTTTCCATTTTAATTATGATATGTCTTGGTGTGGGTCTATTTAGGTTCATCTTGTTTAGGACCCTCTGTGCTTCCTGTACCTGAATGTCTGTTCCTTTCTTCATGTTTGGGAAGCTTTCAGCCATAATTTTGTCACATACATTTTTAACCCCCTTCTCTCTTTCTTCTCCTTCTGAGACGCTTATAATGGGAATGTTGGTACACTTGATGTTATTCCAAAGATCTCTCAAACTGTTTTTATTTTTTTTTAATGTTTGCTGTTTTGATTGGGTGATTTCCATTATTCTATCTTCTAGATCACTTATGTGTTCTTCTGTATCACCTAGTCTGCTGTTCATTCCTTCCAGTGTGTTTTTATTTCAGTTATTATATTTTTCATTTCTGACTGATTCAATTAATATGTTATAGTTCCTTGTTAAAATTCTCACCGTGTTCATCTATTCTTTTCCAATTCAGTTAGCAATTTTATTACTAATGTTTTGAATTCTTTATGTCATAAATTATTTCTGTTTCATTAGTTGTTTTATCAGTGTTTTTTTTTTTTCAATTGAGACAAATTCCTCTGTCTTCTCATTTTTGATTATCTTTATTTTCTCTATAAAATTAGGTGAAACATTTACCTATGGTGGTCTTGAAGGAGTGTCTTTATGTGGGACCATCCTTATTCAGTCTGTGTGTACCCAGTGTCTTTGGTGGGAGAGCTGGATTTGATGTGAACACAAGTCATGTCTTTCCTCAGAGTGTGCTGGCAGCTATTACCTTAGTAGGAGGTGGGGCTGGAGATGGAGGAGCTAAGGTCAGTACCAGTTATGAGATGGCATTCCTCTCTGCTCAGAGGCTATCACCACCCTCTTGGGATAGGGTGTCAAGTCCCAAGTTGCTGCAGCAGAAGCCCTGAGCTGGCTCCCTTCCCTCTAAGTGTGAGCTCTTTCCCCCGCCCAGCACCAAAACTCTCAGCCCCAAATGAGAGCAGTGCTGGAGCAAGAGGGGCTGGTGTGGGTATTTAGCAAGGTCAGGGCACAGGGTGTAGAGATCTGGTCTGCCTCTGAGTCACTGCCTGTGCAATCGCCAGTAATGGCTGGCCCCTTCATGCTCAGACGCAGCTTAGGGTTTGAGCCACCACAGCATCTGGTGGCCAAGCTTTTTGCTTTGTCTTGGCTCCAGTGTTGAACTGCAATGTGAGACAAGTGGTGCTAGAGCATTCACTTGGCTCAGGCTTTGGTATGTGCCAGGGAGGTGGCAGGAAAGCAGTCAGCCAACTGTAAGATTTCAAGTTTTCCTTTCCTCCCCACTTTGGGAGCAAGCAAGTATATGTGCACTCCTCAGGAGCAGAGTCCAGAGTCCAGGCTTCCTATAGCCCTTATGTTAATCCCATCAGCCCTCCAACCAGCCAAGGGGGCTTATCTTCCTGTGGGACCCCAGGCTAGGGCATCCAATATGTGGCTTGAAACACTCACTCCCCAGGGATGGTCTCTGCCCATGTAATCTCCCTTTTCCTCTGAGTCCTCTCCCAGGGACACCTGATTGCTTCTCTTCCTTTCCTACCTGATTTCACATGTATCTTTCTTACAGGCTTTTTTGTACAGGAGTCTTTCTGCTAGTCTCCAGTTAGTTTTCAGTGAGAATCTTTCCACATGTTGATGCATTTTCAATGTGTTCCTGGAGGATAATGATTTCCACATCCCCTTACTCTGCCGTCTTGATTTGAGTCCAAAAAGTCTTTTTGAAAGTACTTTTAAATATAAAGGTCTACAGTGATAATATTGTTATAAGATGTGATATTTTTCAAGAACCCCACAATGTTTTAAGCAATCTGTAGTTTACAAAAATCACAGTGAAATTGGAAGTACCAAAAAGAAAAAGAAAGAAGAAAACACAATCAGGTCTGCAATGCCATATAAAAATCTTTATCTGGATATCCTACTAAAACATCACTCCCAAACACTTGCCTAGCTTAGCTACTTTTTCTGATGGGTTTCTTTACATTTGTTAGAGAACAGCCACCACCTACGGTGCTAAATTCAGCCTTTAGATACAGGCTGGCAGCTCCCTTTGACTGCCATGTACTTGCAAGAGCAGCATTTGTCCTGCAGTGATTCACATGGATGGGGGCGGGGTGGGGGAGGGGCAGAAAAACAATCTTCAAAGAACTAAAGTGGCCATACAGCTAAGGCTCAGGAGAGGAAATGGTGAAGGGGATTAAGTGGACTGAAAAAGGGATTTTGTACAGCAGCACTGTGGGATCTCTTACATACACTTGTTGAACAGTAAGAACATCGCAACCCCCTGGAGTTTCTAAATAGCATCCTTAACTATGAAGTCTGATATCTCAGGCATTCCTTGGGCAAAATAGTATTGGCTTAAAAGTTATCACTCAATAGAAGATACTCTTTAAGGACCATCAATGACTGACACTCTTTTTTTTTTTTTTTCACCTTAAAAGAAAAATACCACCTTTGTCCTTTGTTTTGACTAACATCTCATCCAATGTAAAGAGACATAAGAAAGGAAAGAGGGAAATAAGGAACGTATTGAGGCTTCCAGTCTCTCCCTGTCTTTTATATGTAGTTAGGAAAGGGGCTCAGATGTGTTCCTATAAAACATCTTCCAGAGAGAGTAGCTCTTATGGAAACCCACCTGAAGAAGTATAATTCTACTTTAGCAGCACCATTTAGAAAAGTGATTCTTTTGAATTTGCAGTGCCACTTTTTAAAGCAGAATAACTTTTTATTCTGTTTGATTTAAAAAAACAACAACAACAACAGTCATTTTATGGGATTTTTTTCCAAGTCTTTCATTTTCTTATGTAATATAATAGGAAATATATTGTGTAACTTTTAGTTTAAAAGTGCTTCTTAAACATATCACCCCTTATTATCCAAACAATTCTGTGACTACACCTTGCCGTACCCACTTATGCTTGAAGAAACTAAAGCTTTGAGAGATTAAGTAACTTTTCTAAGATTCACAGCTATCAAACATCAAAACTCAGATTTAAATCTAGGTCTCTAATATCAAATTCTATGTGATTTCCACTATCATGTACAGTTATATGGAAATATGGTTTTAAAATACTAAGTAACTTTACAATTATGGGAAAATATAATCATATTTTTTAAAGAAAAATCAAAATAATGAAGTTATTTGCAAGGTTTTGGAATCAGATCTAGAGTTACATCCAAGGTCTTCTCCATAAAATGAAAATGAGAAGTTACTTAATCACTGTGAACCTCAGTTGTTTTATACAGCAATAGTACTTATGAAACTATCTATTATCTAACATAGATAGATGTACATACAGCACATGACAACAGACACTTTCCCAATAAAGCCCAAGGATGTTGTATTTTCAGTAGTTTCCAGGAACTCTTTGAATAATATTAGCTTTAGGATGTTGCCCATCTCCCATCTCCCTCAAAATGAGTTTATTTTTCTTTTTTATGTCACAATAGCCATCTATTCACAGAGAGAACTGCTATACCATTCCTGTGTGATACAGTGTGTGTGTGTGTAGAAGACTTAGTATAAGCCAGACACAGAAAGACAAATACCATGATCTCACTTATATGGGGAATGTAAAATAGTCAAATTCATAGAAGTAGAGTAGAAATGTGGTTGCCAGGTTTGGTTGTGAGGAGGGAGATATGAGGAATAGTTGTCAAAGGGTACAACGTTTTAGTTATTCAAGTTGAATAAGCTCTGGACATCTAACATATAACATGGTGATGATAGTTAACAATACAGTATTGCATACTTAAAATTTGCTAAGAGGATAGATCTCTAGCTGTTTCTTTCATAAATTTAAGTCCTACCAAGAGCTAATTGAACCCTCTCACTTTCTTTTTACCTTATGTTTTCTACCACAAAGATCCATATTTCATCATCATTATTCTCTGCCAAAATCACAGATACTTTCAGTGATCTTTTTCTCATGGACAATTTTTTATTTCAATTACTGTCAGAGAAGTACCTGACATAGAGGTAATTCTATTAAGGAAACATTCACAGTACTACCCTTTAAATATTACTTCACATTTTTTTTCAGTTTATGTCGACTATTTTCTCCATAGTTGAGAGCATCCACATTTAGCATCTAGGTATTTCATTTGCTACTGAATTTTCCTCGGTGAATAAGTGATTCAATTATGAATAGTTCTAGACCAAGTCATCATCCATTTAAAGAGCTCAGGCTCTTTCTTATGATCCATCATAAATGGATCTCAAATGGCATATGGATTAAAAAAATAAATCCGTTTCTCTAACTCTGTAACAATATTTGAGACTACGAGTATCTTATTTGAGATTATAGGAAATTTGCAAATGTTTTCTTGCAAGGATATTATGCAGTTATGGACAGTTAATACTTATTAGTGAGTTGGTTTGGAAAGACCACGAGGGAATGAATGCTCATGGATGCTTTTTGATTGCTATTCCTGGGGAATTTTTTTTCATGTGGAATATGAACTCCTTGGAAAGGAATGAAGGTGAAGCTTCTGCTAAGGAGTCTGGGCAATGAAGCAGCAGTATAATGTGTTTACTTATTGAAAAAGCATTTATTGAGTGCCTATAGCGTTAAAGGCAGTTCTGATGGGCACAAATGTGATAAAGCCAAAATTGTTTCATTATTAAATAAAGGATCAATTAAATTCTTTTAAAAAGTAATTATGAGAAATGACTTGGTAAAAAGTGGAAAAGAATTGACTATGCAGTGGACTCTTGAACAACACAGGTTTGAACCGTGGGTCCAGATACACACAGATTTTTTTCACTAAATACATACTATAGTACTACATGATCAGCAGGTGGTTGAATCTGTGGATGTTGAAATGCAAATATGAGGGCCAACTGTAAAGTTATATGTGGATTTTAGACTCTGTCAGCATTCCTAACCCCCATGTTGTTCAAGGGTCAACTGTATCTATATCTATATCAATATCTATAATCTATCTGTAGACTAAATGGCTCAAACATGGCCAGTTAATTTGGCTACATAAGAGAAACAAGTTAACTTTAAAAGAAAGGATTAAAAAGTCAGATGCGATATAATGAGTATTGGAATTACTTTTTGTGTGGTGCACATCCTCTTGGAGAAATTAGAGACAGTTTTGGGATAGCTGAGTAAGGACTTAAAGGATAAATTGAATTCTTTGGAGAGCAGAGTAAATCTAGTTGCCACTATGACATGGTAGAAATTTGTCTGATGCAGATACCCTTGGTATTACCAGGCAGATTTTTCCTTTTTGTGTGTTTCATTGTCAATGTTCATTTCTTAGTTGTACATCTAATACATATACTTTCCATAGTAATTTTCATCTTTACAATCAATTAATGTACCAAATATCTTATGTCTCAAGATCTCTTTTTTTTCCTCTTGGGTATACAAACAGATAAACACACATAGAGAACAAACACACACACAGAATTTGGGTTTAATAGGACGGTTCATAATTCTATTATATCCTGTTTGAGGAAACCTTTAAAACACCGGAATTCTACTTTCAACCACAGCCCCACAAGTAAGCAAAGAAATGAGATAAACAAGAGAAAATGACAACATTGAGAAATTAATATTTTATCCTTTTCAGATCTGTGTTTGGAATGCCAATGCAGAGTCTTCCTGGTGAGCTGGAATGGACTACATTGAACACTGGGTCATATTTATGCCTCACAATGAATAAACATAAGGTTCCTCATCCATTTTACCACTCCTAGTCCCCCATATAAACTTTGGGAAAACTGAAAGACAAAAAGCAAACAAACAAACAAACAAAAACAAAACAACAAACAAAAAAACCCAAAAACACCCCAGAAATGACAGAGCAGAACACTCTTCTGATATGAAAGTGAGATCTAGCTCTTTACTGTTTGGTGGCATGGAGGAAAGAAGAGAGTGAGAGCTGTCAAGACTGCCCCAAAAGGAAAGGGCATAGGTCAGCTGTTCTTTTCTGAAGAATGGAAGCAGTGAGGATGGCAACATCAGAGAGGCTTCTATCCACATGCATGACATTTTACCGTACCGCAAGCACATCAAATCACAATTACGACTAAATATTTGCCCTAGACTATGACCAACAATGTTATTATGCCTTGCTTTTAAGAAGGAATCATATGGGAAAGAATAGAGAGCATAGCTAAATTCCTCTTTTACTTTCTGTGAACGAGAGTATCATTTTCATTTTTTACACCTTAATCACAAATTAAAAGAAGAAAAGTGTCTTTAGGCTGAAAGTTTCTTTCTTATATGCTTATTTCTACTTTTATTTTTTCAATTTTTAAGGTTTTTTTTTTTAATTTGTAAGGGTTCTTAAATTATTCATGTAACAAATATAATTTAAGACCTCTCCTGCAAGCTTTTATCATGTGCTAGATATTTGTGCTTCATATATAGGAATGCATCAAAGAACAAAATAGATACAATGTACTAGTGCAGTTTACAGTCTTGTAAGAAAAAACAAATAATAAACCACACATATAATAAATAAGTAGCTTTTGTTATGTTTTACAAGATAATACATACTGTGCAACAGTAAAATAAAGTAGACCAGAATAAGGAGATTGGATAATGTACTCCTAGATTGGAGTACATTAAATAAATTTGTGAGTGTCAGCTTCATTAAGAAGTTTATATGTGAGCAAAGTTTTGAAGAAGATAAGACAGTGAGTCAACTGTAAATCTGGAAGAAGCGTGCTCCAAGCAGAAAGTTCAGCCAAAGCAAGCGCCCTAAAGATGGAGTGTGCTTGTCATGTTCCAGGACAGACCAAAGGCCAATGTGCTAGGGTAAGTAAGGAAAAGAAGAAGCAAGAATGAATTGATGTTGGAGTGGTGAGTTATAACAGTAAGGCAAATTATCTTGGGACTGGGAGGCCATTATAAATATTTTGCTTTTTAATTGGAATAAAATGGGACCTTTGCAGAATGTTGAGCAAAGGAGTAACATAATCTGATCTATCTATCTATCTATCTATCTATCTATCTATCTATCTATCTATCTATCTATCTATCTACCTACCTATCTACTTTTTACTTAAATACCTAAGATTTTATCTTACAATGAAGAAGACTTTATCTTACAATGAAGAAGAAAAACAGGAAAAAAAAATCTTGAAACAAAAACTGAATGTTAGTTTCTCTTTTCTAAAGTTAAGAAAAATAACACTGAAATAACAATTATAATGAATAAAGAAGCACGAGAATATGCCAAGGTTTCATAGCATCTTTAAGACATAATGCCAGGTAATAATGAAGTTTGCTTATCTATAGTTCACTTTTACTGATGGTTTCCATTTTGAAAACTATTTTTGGCTCTTTCTTGTCTGATGAGAGAGATGACTTTGATACAACTCTTTGAAATTTAGATCAACTACATGAAATTCATCACACCCAAAACAACGCAAGTAGAGATTCAGGAACATTGGATTACAAATCCAGGTTTTACAAGGCATCTGCTCCAAACAGAGAAAGGAGGTGTCATGGCAATCCACACAATGAAGACCACTGCCGTGAGTATTCATCGATGACTGTAGCTTTAGCAAACTTAGAATATTTCAGAGAGTCAAAGAACCACTACTAATTCACTAGAGTTGGAAAATTCTGCAAGCAGACAAGAATTCCCAGTGCGTGCCATTCAGTATAAAAGCATCACTCTGACAGCTGTTAAATGAAAAAGCTGAAGATTGTAAGCAAGGGTTTTACTCAGGAAGATACGGCTGGCAGTAACCTAGGCATGGCGATGTCTATGGGACAAAGGGGTAGAACATTGTGATGTGAGGTTGTCAGGGTTTGGGTATATTTAAATGTCAGAGGCAACTGGATTGATGATTTAAAGAAATTGCAAGAGAAGGTGAGGAGTCAAGGAAATCTTCAAGACTTCTGGACTTGACAAGTGGAAAGAAGTTACTGTCAATTGGGATGGGGAAAGTTTTGGATACACCAACTTGCAGGGAGAATTTCAAAGTTCAGTTTTTAGAATTTTTAATTTTCTGGTATATATTGAAAATATTTTTCCACTTTAATATTTTTGTTTTAAATTCTATTTTTATTTTTTGCTACATAGGACTTTTATATTCCCCCTAAATTATTTATTTGTTAAAGTGTGTTTATTATGCATCTCTTACATGTCAGGTACCATAGTCAATATAAATAATATCCTTGCTCCCATGGCACTTATAGTCTACTGACTGGGAAAAATACTAAAGAATAATAAATCACTATCTGACATGAATATACATGCACACATATTTTATTTATTTGCCATCACATGCTGATAAGTGTAAGATCATTTTTTTTTAATAGGAAGAAGTTTTTCAGTGTATGGAGGACTTCTATTTAATTTGAGCTCTCAGAAAAAGCCTTTCTTGTGACAAGAAATTTGAGCTGGCATCTATATGAAAGAGGACTCAGTCAACAGAGCTCTCTAGAAGAGTATGGGCATAAGTAAGCACAATGACCCCAAAGCAGGAGAGTTTTTGAAATGTTAAAAGTATGGCAAGAACTCAGTAAGGAAAGAAGAGGCAGTAAGAGATGAGTAGGGGAGAAGTTAGGGACCAGCTCATGTCAGAACATGTTAGCTCAGGAGAAAATGTTAGTATTTTTCTAAATGTGATGGGAAACCATTGGAGAACTTCATCTAGAGGAGTGTCAGGGACAGATTCAATTTTAAAAGAATCATTTGGAAAAGATAGACTTGTAGATACATATGTGTGAGGGGTGATATTATTGGAAAATAAAAGACCATTTGAGACGAGATTGCAATGTTCAAGTTTAGATATGTTGTTAGCTTGGACTTAGGTGATATTGGTTGAAAGTATTTCAGAAGTATTTCAAAGACTGAACTATAGAATTTGCAGATGGAGTGAATAAAACATGGGAGAGAAAGAGAAATTCAAGGTTATCTCCAAGATTTTTGACCTGAGTCATTGGAAGAAAAGAGGTGCCATTATTAAGATGAGGAATATTTGAAGGATACTAGGTTTAAGAGGAGTTTAAAAGTGAGTTTGATAGTATTACATATTATATATTCTGAAGGAAATACTGAATAAACACCTGAATATACATGTCTGGCGTTCAGTGAATAGGTAATGGTAGACTTGAACTAGAACCTATGAACTTAGGTTCTCTGGAATAAGAAAACTAGGAAGTTAGTATAGAAACAGAAGGAAATTAATCTAATGGCCAAACTCCTGGAGTCTGAGAAGCAGCCAGTGAGGTTAAGTTGATTATCTTTTAAAATATACCCTCCTTTTTTTTGTGGCTCTGGGAGAAGACACCAGGTACCCTATGAGTCAAAGGTCTCACTGATCACACATCATGGGGTGAGGGAGACACAGGTGGGAGGCAGGGCTTCCTGAAGGATATAAGATGCATGGAAGTATGTCTTTGCCCCTTGATGCAAAGACCAAGTGTCCCTAGGGCATGTCAATTCTCAGAGCACTGGTGAAAGACTCTGGGCTGCAGACTTCTGCTTGATGGGCCACCAAAACTGCTGATGGAGACTGTGGTTTTAGCAGCTTGCTGGCAGTTGACTGTGTGTTTCTCTCATCTTTGCTAAGTCTGAAGGTGAGTGGTACCTGGAGCTTGCACCTCCCCAATGTCACCGGAGGAAAGGCATGATCCCCAGAGAGGAGGCCTGAATATGAGCTCAGTGACACAGCTCTGTGTTATCAGATGTTATCCCAGGCTCTGATCTCTGCAGATTCAAAGCGCTGCAAAACTGCTGCATCTCTCAGCCCCCTATGCTAAGTCCTGAGCTCTAGACCCTCTTCTTGACCCCTTCCGAGGGTCCTTGGCCATGACACCTCACCTCCTGGTTGCACCCAGGACATTACTCAGTATCTCCAACTCTCCCCATTTATGCCTGTCCCCTGAGCTCTGAAGCTCTGCCCCACCTCCCCAAGCCTTACTACAAGCACTGCCCAAGTGTGTAATATCCAGCAGAAGTGAGATTGCTTGGAGACTTTAGATGTGTCCAGATATATGGTGACGGGTGCTAACTAGATTTATTTTGGTGATTATTTCACAGCATATACAAATATTGAGTTATTTTGTACACCTGAAACTAATATAATGTTATATGTCAATTATACCTCAATAAAAAAGTAAAAACAAAATAAAAGATATCTTTTTGATGTATGTTTAAAAATTAAAATACTCTTTTAAATATGATAAAATTTTGTTTATATACCTGTTAATAGGCAGGTCAACAAGTACAACTATTTTAAGCATCACAATTATTTCAGGGTGTATAGAAGACACCATGACACCATCCTTACTAAGTACCAAGTGTAGTTTTGAGATTCTGTTGGAAAGTGTTTAGATGGCAATCTAAAGACTATATATTGTTGAGAATGTGTTATGACAATTTCCTGTTATAAGCAGTTGTTAGACAAAATATATCAAGAAGAGGCCAGTCCTCACGGATTTAAAATTCAGTGTGGAAAGAGCTTATAAAGATTAAAAGATAAACTCAGGCTGTCCCAACTCATAGAATGACCATGTTTGTAAGTCAGTTGCTTGGCACTTCAAGTTCAATGTCACATAGAAATTTAGACACTGAATACATACTTCTGATAGCAACTGACGCACCTAGTAATGGCTTTGAAAAAGAAAGTGTTACTTAGAGCAGGCTCATACCACTGTCCACACCACAGGCCAATAAATCGAGAGAGGAGTTGTTCAGTCAAGGAATAGAGACTTTATTCGAAAAGACAGCAGACCAAGAAGATGGTGGACAAATGCTTCAAATAACCATCTTAGAATCTTAGAATCAAAGAACCATCTTAAAATTCATGCTTCTTTTATACTAAAAGGGGAGGTAGTGTGGCTGGTTGTTGCAAACTTCTTAGAGCAGAAATCCTTTGTTCTTTTAACTGTCCATGTGGGTTTGGTCACAATATTCCTGTAAACCTCAAACAAGACAAGTGTTATTCTATGTTCTGTGACTTTGTATCTCTAGATGAATGGAAAAGAGTTATACATTTAAAGATCAGAGCCTTGAGAATGGGCTATGGTGTATATTTCAGGCTATAGGCAACATTCTTTTACAAAGGTGCAGAGCCAGCGTAACTAAGCACAGGCAACAGAGCACAAGGGTTAGAGCTAAAGGGGTCAGATTTGTTCTTCTCTGTTACAAAATTTCAGGTGCTGGCAAACAGGAAAGAGCAAGGATGAGTGATGACTATTTCATTAACAAGATATCTAATCCTACCCTTTTATTTTACTGCCTGGAAGAATAACCTCTGCATGGCAAAAGCTCGTTGTTTTTAGTAAGCTTCGCCTCACCTCTATCTGACACCAAGTTAAATGATATCATCTAAGGGTAAATGCAGTAAAATGGATATGACTTTGGAGAAGCTCATAAATCTGAAATCAAATCCCAACTCTCCTATTAAGAAGGGAAATGTTGCCTTAGGGTTGTTACTTAATTTCTTTAACACAGCTTTTCTTTTTGTTACAAGTGGATAAATAATATTTTCTTAATGGGATTACAATGATATAATAAATGCGATATAAAACACATGCATGCCACTCAGAAAAATGCTTAGTACATTTTAGGTAGTCAGTATATAATAATTAATCATTTTTCTGTAAGCACATTATCATTTTGAGTTTTATAAAATATTTTAACACTAGAAAGGCTATGATAATGGCATAAAACACAAGGTGTACTTTTGTGCCCCACCTATTTTACTTTTTTCCATTACATACTTTTAGAAATAAAATGTTCTGCAAAAATTAATATAAGACCTTAGTACCTGCTTTGCTGGTGATTACATTTATCTGAAGCTTTGAGTTTCAGTATTTGGTCATTGAGGATATCAAAGAATAAAGTAAAATGACACATGTCAGGGAGAAAAAAGATTTAGGAAATTATGGAAATTTAACCATGAGATTCTGGGACATCTTGCTAAGAAGCAAGACGTGGCCAGATGAGAGGTAGGTGAGGGGATAGAAAAAGATTCAGTATGCCTAATGATGTTTGGGAGGGAAGAGAATGGATACTGGGGGAAGGAAGGAGCTCCCAAGAGCTCCCTTTTATTTTCAGTTCAATACCTTTAATCCTGCCATTATAGATGCCTCCCTAAACTAGTCCTGAGAAGAATTAAGAATTCTGGATGGATTGGAAGTGAAAGAGTGTTCTTGTCAGCAATTATCTAAGAACAAGGAGAAAGAACAGGATACTGGTTATCCAAAGCAGCAATAGCAGGGACAGAAGGGAATGCCAGTACTCACTACAGTGTGATTTATATTAAACTTTTTACAGTTTATGTTAACAGTCTATTGAGGTATCCTAAGGTTTCAATAGAGGCATTTCAGGTACAAGGTGGGCTTATTAGACAAAGCATAGGACTTTTTACTCCTTTCTCTATTTTTTCCTGTTTTATTTATTTGGGTTGGCATGTAAGTTTTTATGACAAAAGTTGTTTCTCAGGGGAAAAAAGGAAAGAAGAAAGGATAGAAGGTAGGTGGAAAGAAAAAGAAGGAAGAAAGGAAGGAAAGAAGACCTCTTTTCTATATACAGATAGTACATGTTAAAAGCAGGTGACTGGTAGATGCAATAATGTATCCAATTTTAGGAAGGAAAAGCTCATTATATAATGGAATGAATGGTAGTGATAAGGAAAGTTCTATGGATATGCAAAGTTGAGTTCAACTTTGAAATCTGTTTCATATTCAAATAAGTGATAAGAAGGGGGAGCGATTTAATGGTTGGGAGAATGAATTTAGACAGATGAAGATAAGAATAATCCTCAAATATGTCCATTCTTAAAAATTTTGAATGCTCCTCTGATGGTGACTAGCATTTGTCCCTGTGCTTCATTCCACAAAGCCAAGGGGGTTTTAGTAAAGTTCTCTATTGGCCACCAATCTTTTCCCCTGCTGATAAATGTGTTAACTTTCTACACTACTGCTGAAACCCACTTGGACAAATTGAAAACAATTCTGTTTTCGTCAACATTGAATTACAGATATAAAATATTGTATGGGAATTATAATTTGATAAATGTGAACATTCTGGGTCCCATATTGAGTCCAGATGGTTACAGTGTCTTTAATACATGCATCCGTTTGGCACTGGCACATTTGTGTATCACAGTCTCTTTCTCATTTATGTTTAATGATGGATAGATTCCAAATAATACAAGATGTTCCTCAACATGTTAAACTTCTGGTGAGTAAGTGAGCAGACAGTGAGTTCTCTTTTTGCCAGTATACCTCATACTCTCAACATAACTGTTCAAAGAAGATCTGAACTTCAGACTGATTAACAGATATTTTCCAATCCCAGGCAAAGAACAGAATAAAATGAACAATTTCTTCCCTCCAAAAGAAGAAAGTATACTTAATAAGCACAAAGTAAAGATTGCAGTTCATCTAAAATTCCAGACTATTTTCTTCAGTCTACAGTCAAATGTGGAATTCAAGGCAACTTCCAGTGAGGTGTAGATTTTGGGGGCACTGGATGTTTTCAAAGATGTCTACGGCTAAATTAGGGAACTAGGTAGATATTGCCTTCAACGTGATTCGAATTTACTTATTACTTTATCTATTACCTCTACTATAAATGCACCACTCACCAATCAGTTTTTCCCATCTTCAATTTCCTTCTCTTTAAAGCCAGCAAGTGTTTGCAATTTATTTTCCTTGAATACTTCTCAGCTTTTTCAACCTACTCTAAAATTTGATAGTTTCCCATTTCCCATAAAGTTACAAAATTAAGTTATTTAGCCTGGCCAGAAAGGTTACCTGCATTCATTGTCCATTCTAGCTTTGCAACGTTATCTCTTTTAAAAAAATTTTTTCTTCCATTAATCCACTTGGTATTTCATCCAAATTAAACTATTTTCTCCCTCATATTTCAACAGACCTGATGACAAGCCTTACTTTGGATGGTTACATCTTGGGATGCCTGGGATTGGTACCCCAGTACAACTTAATCCTCTGAATTTTTTCAGCATTATGGTATGACTTCCACTCACTAGCTACCATGTTGATAAGAGGATTAGAAATCATATCTCTAAGGCAAGATATACTCACATCCTGATACAGTTTATGTAGACTTTGCACCTGGCTGTACCAGACCAACCTACCCATGTAGAGTCAGAGTGAATGACTATGTACCTCTCATAATAGTAGAAAATAAACAGAACAGTATAAAGTTCTTCCACCTGAGAGTGGCAAAAGGTGTTTTCAGAACCAAACTCTTTGATCCCCAGCTTCATTACTTCTAGCTAAATAGAATAGACTTTTCCACAGGCAACATTCATTCTCCAAAATTTCCTGAGTAATAGAACACTGATCAATGTGCCCAGATAAAAGACTACAGTCCTCAGCCTCCTTTGTAGGTTATAGGACTGAATTTTGGCCACAGAGAAAAAGCAGAAGTGTTGCGTATGCACTCTGGAAGACTCTTAAAAGGCAGTGACAAGTTTATTCCCTTTCTATTTTAATTAGGCATATGTTAGACCTTTTGAAATGGTCCCATAATTCTTGGGTGTCCTTTTCTTTTTCTTTTCTTCTCTTTTCTTTTCTTTTACTTTATTTTTTGGCTGCACCATGTGGCTTGCAGGATCTTAGTTTCCTGACCAGGGATCAAGCCTGGGCCACTGGCAGTGAGAGCGTCAAGTCCTAAGCACTGGACAGCCAGGAAATTCCCTATTCTTTTATTATTATTATTCTATTTTTCTCCTTGGATTTTGCTTTGGGAAGTTTCTGTTGTCCTGTCTTCCAGCTCACTGATCAATACTATGTTAAATAGAAGTGATAAGAGTAGGCATACTTGACTTGTTCCGGATTTTAGATAAAAGGCTTTCAGCTTTTCACTGTTGAGTATGATGTTAGCTGTGGGTTTGTCATAAGTGGCTTTTATTATAATTGTTATGCTATCTCTGTACCAACTTTGATGAGAGTTTTTATCATGAATAGATGTTGAATTTTGTCAAATACTTTTTCTGTGTCTATTGGGATGATCATGTGATTTTTATCCTTCCTTTTGTTAATGTGGTATATCAAATTGATTGGAGAATATTGAACCATCCTTGCATCCCTGGAATAAATCCACCTTGGTCATGAGGTATGATCTTCTTTAAGTATTGTTGAATTTATTTTGCTAATATTTTATTGAGGGTTTTTGTATCCATATTCATCAAAGACCTTGGCCTGTAATTTTCCTTTTTTGTAGTGTCTTTGTCTGGTTTTGGTATCAGGGTAATGGTGATCTCATAGTATGACTTTGGGAATGTTCCTTCCTCTTCAATTTTTAGGAACAGTTTGAGAAGGATAGGTATTAGCTCTTCTTTACTTGTTTAATATGCAGAAATATGTTGCTTTACTATACACTAACAATGAAATAACAGAAAGAGAATGCAAGAAAAAATTCCATTTAAAGATCACATCACAAAGAATAAAATACCTAGGTATAAAGTTAACCATGGAAGTGAAAGACCTATACTCTAAAAACTATAAAATATTGATGAAGGAATTTGAAAAATGATTCAAATAAATGGAAAGATATCTCATGTTCTTGGATTGGAAGAGTTAATGTTAAAATGTACATAGCACCCAAAGCAATCTACAGATTTAATGCAATCCCTATCAAAATACCCATGAAATTTTTTACAGAGCTAGAACAAATAATCCTAAAATTGGTATGGAACCACAAAACTGCAAAAGAAAGCTTGAAAAAAAACCCTGGAAGTATCATCCTCTCTGACCTCAGACTATACTACAAAGCTACAGTAAGCAAAACAGCATGGTAATGGCACAAATATAGATACATAGATCAATGGAACAGAATAGAGAGCCTGGAAATAAACCCACACACTCATAGTCAATTAATCTGTGACAAAGGAGACAAAAATTTACAGTGGAGAAAAGAGTCTCTCCAATAAGTGATGTTGGGAAAACTGGACAGCTACATGTAAAAGAATGATATTAGAACATTCCTCCCACTATATACAAAAAGAAACTCAAAGTGGATTAAAGACCTAAATATAAGACCTGAAACCATAAAACTCCTAGAAGAGAAGATAGCAGAACACTCTTTGATATAAATTGAAGCAATATATTTTTTAATCTGTCTCCTAAGGCAAAAGAAACAAAAGCAAAAATAAACAAATAGGACCTAATTAAACTTTAAAGTTTTTTCACAGCAAAGGAAAACATCAACAAAATGAAAAGACAACCTATTGAATGGGAGAAGATATTTGAAAATGATATGACAGATAAGGGGTTAATATCCAAAATACATAAATATCTTTTACAAGTAAATGTCAAAAAAAAAAAAAAAATTAAAAAATGGGCAGAGACTCTGGAAGGGCCCTGCACTGGGAGGCAAAGGAAAGGAGTTGCTGATTATTGGAGGTTCTTTTGGTCTTTGTGAGTTTTCACAAATCCATTATGATGCTGTGAAGATTAAAATTGATCCTGAGTTAGAAAAAAAGCTGAAAATGAATAAAGTGTCATTGGAATCAGAGTATGAGAAAATAAAGGACTCCACTTTTGATGAGTGGAAGAATATTCAAGGACCCAGGCCTTGGGAAGATCCTGACCTTCTCCAAGGAAGAAACCCAGAAATTCTTAAGACTAAGACTACTTGCCTATGCTGATTCTTTTTTTTTTCTTTTTAAATAGAAGTGTTATCAACTGGAGTTCCCACTATATACTCCTATCCAGTGGAAAGAAAGTTCCAGACCTGCAGAAGCCTGGATGAGAGTAATTTGATGACAAGTACTCTTGATAAAAAGTCAAGTACAGGTTTTCATACATCCTAAATCATTTATTTGCAAATGAAGGTAACAATGTTGACCACATATACTTTATACTGCTCAATAAAAATGTGAATACTGCTAAAAAAAGAATAATAATAAGGGCAGATAACCTGAATAGACATTTTTCCAAAGAAGACATATAGATGGCCAACAGACACATGAAAAGATGCTCAACATAGCTAATCATCAGAGAAATGCAAGTCAAACTCAGCATGAGATATCACCTCACACCTGTCAGAATGGGTATCATCCAAAATCTACAAATAACAAATGTTGGCAAGGGTGTGGAGAGAAGGGAACTCTTGTACACTGTTGGTGGGAATGTAAATTTGTGTAAACAACATGGAAAACAGTATGGTGTTTCCTCATAAAAGCTAAAAATAAAGCTACCATATTGTCTAAAAACCCACCTCCTGTGTATATATCCAAAGAAAATGAAAACACTAATTTGAAAAGGTACATGCATCCCAATGCTCATTGGTTTTAGTACGCTTCACCTCACCTCTTTCTGACACCAAGTTAAATGACATAATCTCGGGGGTAAATGCAGTAAAATGAACACAGACTTCTCAGACAGAAAAAGGCAAATACTAAATATGGAATATTATCACTTATATTTGGTATCTAAAAAATAAAACAAACAAATGTATATAACAAAACATAAACAGATTCACAGATGTAAAGAACAAACTAGTGGCTACCAGTAAGGAGCAGGAAAAGGGAAGGAGAAAGATAGGGGGAGGGAATTAAAAGATACAGGACAGGGAAATATAGCCATTATTTTGTAATAACTTTAAATGGTGTATAATCTATAAAAATATTGAATCACTATGTTGTACACTTGAAACTAATATAATATTGTAAATCAACTTTACGTCAATAAAAATTTAATCAATTAAAAGTAAATCAATAAATAAATTTCAGCAAAGACCAGCACCTGTAGTTCCCATTAAAAAACATATTGCCTAGTTCTGCCGCTCGAAATATCCGATTCAGTACGTCTGAGGTAGGAACTCATAATTTGCATTTCTCACAAATTCTTACGTGATGCTGAGACCCTTTGAGAAGCAATGTCTTAAGTCATCTCTTGTATGTAAGGAGTTTTCTTTTCTCCCTTGCATCTAGAACAGTACTATTGAAAAAAACCCCACAAATCATTTTATATGTGGCTTAATTCTCTCATAAACTTCAGTTGAGAAAGTTTGCCAGAAAATGTCACAGTATTTTTGAAAAATACCTCTTACCTCTTCCTATGAGCTGTGTGGAAACAATGTGAGAACTTTATTAATGAGAAACTCTTAGCATCTGTGAGATTGCATTGAAAATCCCCATGCACTGAAAATAAGTATTTAAATTTAATCTTGTCTAGTTATACTTTATGGAAATGACCTATGATGAGAGTACCCTACACTAGTTTGAAGGAAAGTGTCCATTAATTAAATATCTAGCTGAATAAATTATTGAAAAGATTTATATACTATGGGGTCACTGGTTTTCAGAATGTGTTACCACACCCTTCTTCTCTGACCTGTTTTATGTCTATAAGTACTTATGGAAGCTTAACCCTGAAAACTGAATCTGAAATTCTTTCTGCTTTGAACCCCTTATTCCCAAATGCAGTAACAGTGAGGGAGTGTAGTTTTGAGAACAGCAAAATATTTCTCTACATGTGTTTAATAAAGAATGAGACTATCTCCAGTCTCTCAGGCATCTTAAGATTTATGGTATAGAACTTGCACACACTATAATATTCCCTCCCTTTTCCTAGGGTTTCTTGTCCTCTCTTCTTTTAGTGCATCCTTTCTTGCTTGAGAAAATTAAATCTGAATTTTAAATTTTCTTCCTTCCTTTTTTCTTTATCATTCAACTTAGCATGATTATTATTATTATTTTTTTGCTTTCACCAATTATGTTCATGATGGGTTATCTTTGTTTATTTTCGAATTCATTTGCCTTATTTCAGTTTTCTTTTCTGTGTTGCTGCCTTTATTTCATGTTCAGAATTGTTTGTCAGCCTTTTGGTTTTTCCTGCCTTTTATTTTCCCTTTGTTGATTCTCTGGCACTCTTATTTTGCTGCTAGAGTCAAATTGGATGTGAAACCAGTGTCTCATGTGGATTTACTCTGTTCTGCACAACATTTTTCCTTTATATTTTTGTTTGTTACAAATTGTCATGGTTTATAAACCCTTCCAGGCTTTTCAAAGGGTTTTGTATTACTAAACATGAAAAATAAAAGGATGTAGCAGTTTCAAAGGGACAAATTCCCTTTTAGAAGTCACAGAGGATGCTAAAGTAAAGCAGTAGAATGGCGATTGAATATATTTTCCAACATCATGAGGTAATACGGTTGCTCTTATAATGTCACCAAAGTTAATGAGGCAATTTCCTGTGGAGTGACAGGATGGCTCAGAGCAAACCTCATGGCACATTCTGAACAGAAAAACGAAGGCCTCTTTGCTCACCAGAGATTAGTTTCAAAATAATTTAGAAAATAGTGTCTACTTATGAAAAATTGAATCACTGACCCAGGTTTATCCAGGGCCTCAGATACCTGGTAGTAAGGTAGACATATGGTTGGCTGGACATATTCTTTTCTACATACCTTGTTGACCCAAACTTGAAAAAAAGATCCTAAGCAGTCTTTGTCCATCTTAAGATCTTGTTAGATAGTACCTCCAGGTTTTTCAGTGGCCAGCCCTAGCAATCACCGGCTCATTAAGGAGGAGACTTTACTGAAAGTGTAGTGGTTTACGCAGAAAATTTCCAGGACACTGATGACTTAGGGTGAAAAACAAAGCAAAAACTACATCAAAGTTCAAAGGAAGTTAGATTGCTAGAATGCCAGCCAAAACCTTGCCAAAGAAAGACACTGTCATGGCGACTACGGTCACTGGGAACACTGGTTTTGTAAGAGCATAAATTCTTCACTGCTCTACCTTTATTTATTTAATTTTTTTTGAACTTAGAAAATATGCAGTAGGCTGGAATTTTTTATTTGTAAAACAAACAATCACTTTAACAATCATCTATTCGTGTAGTTCTCTGTTCTCCACACTGAGAATCCAAAACAGGTCCTGGGGATAACTTTTGAAAACAACACACCCATGAAAAAAAAAATCTCAGCCAAGAACACACACTTCCTGCCTATCTCTGGTGTCCCAAAGGATGAGGGAAACCTGAACATTTACATAAGACTCTGCTGCCAGGAGCTAACTGCTCCTGTTGGACTCCAGCCCGCCCCTCCCCGCCCGGAGGAGGACACGGTACCCACCAGTCATTAGGCTGCAGTAACTGGGTTAAGAGAGACTGGGGAAGTCTGGGGTCAAGTAATCCACATTTACCCCCCTGCTCACAATCTCTCTGAAACCAGGCAAGGACTCCAGGACCTTTACTTTAGTCTAGAAGTTCCAGGCAGGGTATTTTGCTGGTTGAACCTAGATTATATACTCATGACCTAGAAGTCAGGATGGTTGCAGAAGTATTCACTTTCTCACCTGAGAGTTAGGAACATAAGAATTCTCATGGTGGAAATTCCTTCAATAGAAGGAAACCAAGATGCAGGAGAGCCAATGATGAATATGTTTTATATACATATATCATGTATACATTTTTGAACACTAATCTTGGGGATAAATGCAGTAAAATAAATACTGCAGTAAAACTATTTTACCTGTTTTGGTATTTTATAAAATTGAATCAAAATGTATGTTTTGTAGAATAACATTCTTCTTTTATTCAATATTAGGTTTATAGACTGCATATTGATATGTGTAGCAAATAGGTTTTTTCCTGAGTGATATTGTATTCCATTTTATGAATATTTTACAATGTATATATATTTATTTATTCTATTTAGGATTTTTCCAGTTTTGATTACTACAGACAATGTTTTAAACACTCTTTTCAATTTATCCTGACTTTCTCCAGAGTATTTGCCCAGGGGTGGAATTTCTGGGTTTTAGAGGAATATTTACATATTTATATTTGATAAGTAATGAAAAATTGTTTTCCAAAATGTTTATACCAATTTGTACTTCCACCAGCAATTCGTGAGAGTTCCCATTGCCCCTGCATTTGTTCGTTATTGCTACAGTGATGCTGGCAAGCCACCGCAAACGCAGTGGCTGAGCATAGCGATCATTTATTCTCAGTATTATAATCTGTGGGTTGTCTCTGCTTCACACTGTAGTTGTGTGGGTCTAAGTCTGCACCATGTGCCCCTCATTCCAACTTCCTATGGTGATGGCAGATGCATGAGAGAGCAAGGCAATAGCACGCACGCTTTCAAAGCTTCTGCTAACATTGCTTTTACTAACACCCCACTGGCCAAAGCAAGCCCACAGGCTAATCAAAAGTCAGAAGTGGGGAAATATACTCCACCTTTGGTGGGAAATACTGCTTGGTTACATGGCAAAGATGTGGACATAGTGGGGAGTGAAGAGTTGGGACCAGTAATTTATCATATCTCTGCATTCTCATCAACATTTGGTATTTTCAATCTTCTTTAAATGGTATGTAAAGGTATTTCATTGTCACTGTAATATGTATTTACCTGATCATTAATGAGGCTGGACATATTTTTATACCTTCGTTGGCCTTTTATGTGTTCCCTTTTGTGAAGTGCCTGATCAAGTTTTCTGCCCCATTTTTTTTAAAAAGGATCCTTTGTCTTTTCTTAAGAGTCATTTTGTATTTTGATATTTGTCTTCCCCCCCACATATATTCTTATCAAGTTTTTTAACTTCCTTTATAATGATTTTTACCAAAAGTTCTTACTTGTAACATAATCAGATATATCCTTTGATATATGGTTAACGCCTTTTTTTCTCCTGCTTAAGAAGTCCTTTTTCAGAGTGAGGTTATGAAAATATTCTCCTACATTATATTATCTTTGAAAATCTTTATAGCTCTGTCTCACAAATTTAGTTACTCAATGTATCTTGATATGACAGGTCTTTCCACTTGATCTTCTTTAAGTGTGTCTTGGGCTATTCTTGTCCTTTTGTACTTGAAATAAATTTTAAATCAGCATTCCAAGGTGTACAAAATACTGGTATATTTATTTTAATGTATAGTACATTGAAGTTACACATTGAAGTTACATATTGAATTAAGACAATTTTTTCCAATAATAAATTTAATGAATTTTTCAATTCATAAAACATATTTTGATCTTTGGAATTTTTCTAGTTTTGTAATTTTCTCAATAAAGGCCTTATATTTTTAAGTTAAGTTTATTCCTGGATACTTGATGTTTTTGCAGCAATGGTAAGGGTGTCATTATAAACATTTTATTTTCTAGCCATTTATTTTCTAACCATTGAGTGATGGAATGTAACATTCATTTGTGAGATTCTTTATTTTTTGCCCAGAAATACTTTTGAGTTCATTCACTAATTCCAATAATATTATCTATTAATTACTTTGGGAATTTCTATGTATGAATTAATATCATCTGTGAATATTGAAAGTCTTATTTCTTCCTTTCAGATTCTTATAACATTATTTTAATTGCTTGCATTTAATGTATTGGCTATGTCCTAAAGTAAAATGTTGAAAAAGCAGACACTTGGGCTTTAAATTGGTTATGAAAAAGAATGGTTTGCACATTTTACCATTAAATATTGTTTGCTCTAAATTTTGAGGATATTTTTATTACTTTTTGAAAAAAATCTCTCAGATTTCCACTTTAAAGAAAAAAACATGAATGGTTACTTAGTTTTTAAATGTTTTTATGGCATCTATCTATTCAAAGGAATATTTCATTTTTTTACTCCTTAGTCTTTAATGTTGTTAAACTTTAATTTTCTAATGTTAAATTAACTTTGCCCTCATCAGATAATCTAAAGTTAATTATGATGAATTATCCTTATATGCATTGCTGGAACTGTTTATTAACATGCTATTTAGGGTTATTGCATCATTATTTATTATTAAGATAGGCCTTAAAGTTTCCTTTCTTTGATGTCTTTTTCAGGTTTTGATATCAAGTTAACCTAAAATGAGTTGAAAAGGTCTCTTAATGTTTTATTTTTTTAATTGTTTTTGTAATATTGGAAATAAATATTCCTTGCAAGTTTGGAAAAACTTAGTGGTGAATTCTTCTCAGCCATAAATTATTTCATGGGAATATTTGTGTCTATTGATTTAATTTTTGATAAATATATAAATTTTAGGGTTTTAAAATTTCAATTGTTTTTGTATATTTCATTTAAATATTCAAAATGTTTCTATAATTTTCTATTTTTAAAACACTTTTAATGTTTGAAATATCTGAGTTATTTTTTCCTTTTCATCCCTGTACTAAATACTGTGCCAACTCTTTTTTCTCCATTATTTACTTTGCACTCTTAATTTTTTTCTTTCTATAATAGCTTTTTTCCAGCTTCTTGAATGAATGTTTAGTTTATTACTTTACTTTTATAATTACCTAGTATAAGCTT
The DNA here is from genome assembly GCF_009873245.2 of Balaenoptera musculus. Taxonomy (NCBI): domain Eukaryota; kingdom Metazoa; phylum Chordata; class Mammalia; order Artiodactyla; family Balaenopteridae; genus Balaenoptera; species Balaenoptera musculus. Next base: position 85,446,117 of record NC_045789.1, on the reverse strand, counting down.
TATGACTATGTATTTCTCTTAAATTCTGCCTTATTTCTAGGCCTTAAGTTTTCACATGTGATATTTTTATCATTTAGTTCAAAATACTTCCTAACATTCATTGTGATTTTTTTCTCAAACTAATGCATAATTTAGAAGTGTTCATTAATTTTCAGAAACATAGAAGATTTTATTGATTTTGATTTTGATTTTTTTAAAAGTTTTATTGGAGTATAGTTGATTTACAAGAAGATTTTAAATTATCTTTTGATAATTGATTTCTGCTTTACTGCATCATGGTTAGAGAGCATGGCTTAGATATTTGAAAAAAAATTTTGAAACCCACTACACATTTCAATAAGTATAAGGTGATAATATTACTTATTTTCTGATATGTTACACTTTTGAGTGTGAAAAAGAGATGCTAACCAGCTAACCCTCAGGAAAACAGTTTGAGCAAATCAGGCTGTATGGTTATCCCAACCATGTAATACATCTTCAAAATTTTCCATGGGCACTGGAAAATTATGTGTTTTCTATAGTTGTTTTGTGAAGTGTCCTATATATAAACTAGTAAATTGCAGGAAAAAAAGAGGTTATGAGGAAGCAAAGATGTAATAAAATCACAGATCTACACCCTGTTTAGAATTTTTCATGTGTCATTTGCCAATTTAAAAAGGAATTATAAGAATATTCCCACCACCACACATAAAACAACTCATAAACACACACACAAGCACAATATTTTTTATAATTTCACACCCAGAGTTTTCAATGAAACTTTTAGAAAAATGTTTACTGCTTTCTCACTGTAGTTAATAAAGATTCCGTTATATGTGTACCTAAGCAGCAATATCCTAAAATGAGCAATACTCTCAATTTGCCTCTCTAGTTAACACTCTTAGATAATATTAATTTACTCTCTACCCTTTTCTACCCTTCTCTGTGACTATGGATCACATCAGTTCAAACTGCTTTTCTCTCCGGTTTTTGGATGGCTTCAGCTTTTGGAGAGCAGAGGTGGGAAGAAGTCAAGGTCTGATTACTTATTGCCCTGGTTTGCTTTACTGGTTCTCAAGAAGTCAATGGTCAGTTCCCTATACCAAAGGCCACAACTCTCTTCTACAGCTACAGATCTCTGTTTGTCTTCCCTTCCACTTGCTTCTTCAGGCCTAGGGGCAAGAATGGCTTTCCCATTCTTACTTAATCCTGGGTGTTTCATCCTTCCTTTTTGAAACTCCATTCACATTTTTTTATATTTCTTTTATTAAACACTTTTTATTAACCTGATAATTACCTGTCACAACCCTGACTAATATATTTTTTTCAAATATATGTAAAATCAATTTGTAATTATAATTCATAGTTCAAAAATACTCAATCATGTAATACCTGCAAAAATCTAGGGTATCACTAATTATATATAATACATAGTCATACTTTAGGGAACACTGTCCTGTACACTACTTAAATTTACTCAGCTTTCCTAAATATAACTAAGGTTTGGTTTCTAAAGAGAATGTGGAGGAGACCTCCCCAATAGTAATAGTATTAATTCCAGGAAAGTAAATTTTATATAATGCAAATAATAGATGCAATCTAATGAGAGCTATTATTAGGGACAATAATATATTACTTCTATGTAGTAATGTCCAGTAGAACTAAGGTAGATTATAAAGCTACTAAAATGCTCACCTAAGAGACTAGATATCAAATTTTACCTACAGCAAATATTTGGTACATTAAGTTTTCAACAAATATCACTAACTGCTTTCAAATTTATTATTTTTTATCATGTTTGTTTCTCTGTTTGCTTTGAAAAAAAAGTGTTGTTTTCTCTGCCTCTTGGATAATACTACTAATATCCTTAAAAATTGTTGTAGAAATTTTGTACTGTTTTTCAACATACTATAAGTAAAGCTTGTTATATCTGGACAATTTCATGAGAAAAACTGTCAATTACAGATCAATTCCCCATCCCCCTTTGCCCAAAGGTGAGACTTTAATAGATCCAAGTGAAAAGGAGTTAATCATAGAAAAATGAGAAAAGAGAAAGTAAGAAAATTCTGTATATGTCATCCTCAGCATCCTTAATTGAGACAAAGTCACATTTGAAGAATCTTGGAATGTGAGCATTTGAATTTTCAGGTAGAGGATTTCAACTTTCTTATCACCTCTGTTTATACCAGGAGCCAAGAGTTTGGAATGATTCCGAACTTGAGAAGAATTAGGTGCCAGAATGATGAGAGTGAACAGCTAGATATTTTTCATAATGTGCCTTGTATAAACACTTATTCTGCCTTCCATGGTATAAGCTCTTTAGGAAAGCCTTCTTATAAAAAGACTGAACTGCCAATTTCTTAGCAAGCTGAAATCCTAGAAATATCATCATTGATGAATCACTTCTTACTGAGGAGCCAATTTATAACAGAAATGGACAGGCAAGCTGCTAACAGTAGGGTAGAGGCTTCTGAGGGGTATGAGGACAGAAGAAAAGAAGAACAGCATGTTTTCACGTTAATTTGGTCCATAACCTTGGCACTAAAGTGATAATGGAAATCACGTTAAGGTGTGACCGAAGGTCTCCAACCAAGCTAGTGAGGATGTTACATAATGCATCAGTTATAAAACCTCTTTCAACTACATATATATATTGAGTGTCTGATACCTCATAGCACTTAACATACTGTTATTGTGGAGTAATAGAACAAGCATGGATTTTGAAGTTAGATGTGTGGAAGTTAGCGAGTACAATAGGTGAGCCATTTAACCTTTCTTGCCTTTGGTGTTCTCATCTGTAAAATGAGGGTATTTGAGCTCCATAAAATCTATGGCTCTACATATGTTTAATGATCAGACTCTAAGTATGGTAGATATGGTATAATGGCAAGAGAAGTGGATTTATTTCAAGAGAAAACGGTTCTGGTTTTGAGGTGTAGAACTACCTAAATCTTTACTTCTTACCTTGTGATCTTGAACTTGAAGCTTAAATGTTATGAGACTGCAACTTCTTTTCTTCAAAAAGGGCGTAATAAGTCTTGCTGAAGGTTTTTTTTTAACTAAAAAATGGAAGAAAGCATAGCGATACAGTTTCCAAACACTATATAAATGTAACAAATGGACAAATATATTGGTCATGGATACTGGGTCTCAAATTAAAATTTGGTTGCCTAAATCTAGACCCTTTTTTGAAAAAATATATACCCCTTGTTCCAGGCAGTAAAGAACAGACACAACTTCTTCTTGGTCTCTCTTTCCTTGTCAGGGATACTGCTGTGTGTTAAGCCTTTGGTGTAACAAGACGGTGGATCCTTTGTCATCCCAAGACCCTGACTGACTAACAAAGCAAAGTCCCCAGCAACCTGAATTAGAGAGGTAGAGTTAGTGAGAAATAAATCTTTGCTATTATGCCACAGAGATTTAGAAGTTAATTTGGCTTTGTAGCATAACTAAACTTTCCTGAGCAAATAGAGGCATTAATACTAGAAAAAAATCTTTGTTGAGTATTATAGGACAGAGAGAATTCACTGTCAAAGTAACCTAACCAAGTATGAATATTAAGCATGCTTGAACTTCAAAAAACACATCACTTAAAGTAGACCAGTCCCCAGAGGGGCATGTTTAGTATTGGAGATCACCAGAAATTGAACCAAGTCCATGTCAATAACCAAGGAAGTACAAACTCAGAAAAGTTTCTATTAAATGGAAATTGTGTTTCTGGAGTGTCCCTTTGTGTCCCCTTTTCTCCAGAAGCTCATTATTCTGGAAAAAAAAAACAAAACAAAAACAACTTTTCATCTTGAGAACAGAAAATGTCTTATTCTGGCTCCATTCATATAGACAGGGATTCAAGGCAGTCCTCTATCTGAAGTTGAACAGTAGAATTTAGATATTTATATGTACATATTTATAACGATATAATATAAACATACACATATAATTTGTGTACCTGCTTATGTTAGTCTCAATAACTAAAATATTCCACCATAGCTGGGATTTTATCTCTTGTGTGGCTCATAGTATGAACTCACTAGGTATTTGCTTTATTTATGCATGAGTGAATAATTGAATGAAAGCAGTAGGTGTGAGAATGAATGGATGAAAGTATAAAGATTGGATACTATATATTTGGGGCAGGAGGCTGTAGCTTGGTGCCATGTAGATGCTAATCATTTATGTTAGAAACAATGGGAACTGGATTTAGGGCAGTAAAATGTATGCTAGGCCACATTCTCACTGGTAGACACTGGCCTCTCAATACCTTTCCTGCTTTAGTCATAATTATCTCAGGAACTGATAGGGTTGATGAATTATTTTTACTCTCTACAATTTAGTAAACTAGTTTTTGACCCTGACATTATCCTTCTCAGCTGTCTGCATTTGTTCCTTTTCCTATACACATTCTTCCGTATTCTGCTTGGTTGTAATACCTCACCATCACCCCCCACTTCATGTGCCTTTATCTGGTTAATTTCTATTCGTCTTCTAGCTTCAGAAAGCTTTATTTTCATTCTCCCCAAACTGAATAGTTGATTTCTCTATGTATTTCATAGTAATCATACTTTTCTATCATTTAAGATCAGCTTCTCTTTAATCTCTAATAATCTGGAAGCTTCTATGTCTAGCTCGTGCTACATAATAATTATTCAAGAAAGATATAGTGATTAGATAAATAAATCAATAAGATTAAATCCCCTAATACTTGAAATTCAGGGACTGTCAACTTAGTTTTATTTAGTAGTTTCACTAACCCAACTGCATTTCCAATGCAGAAAATGGAGGTTCTATAATACCCCTAAAGTAAGGAACTATATCTCTACTTTTGCCCTGCAAGTGAATATACGGATAGACTATTTATGCCTTTTAAATAGTTTCTTTAGAACTTATATAAAATGTGAGATTCTTAGGATCACACACATATCTTTTGTGAAATTATGTAGATTAAAAATGATTTTTTCCAGGTGTTCATACTACTCTGCAGTTTGTAAGGCTAACCAGCAGGAAGCCACAAGAAAGAGAGAGGTGGGAGAGTTGAAAGAGAATATCAAATCGATGTTGGTGTGGTATGAATAATGGTAGCATGTCTGTGTGAAATCTATACACAGAGGTCAAACTTTCCTGGACCACATAATGAAAGGTGACAGAATCACATCCCTGATCTTAGGTAACAATAATGTAATAACTTAATAAATACACATATGTTTACAATATAAAGTAGTCACAAGAGCATGTTCAAATCATCGGCATTGTGCCAATTAATACTAAAAATTATAGCAAAAGAAAAGTAAGGAAAATTATAAGAAATGGAAATTATCCAAATAGAATTTCTTAAGATCTGTCTTTCCATCTTTCTGAGAAGTTTCTAAAGAAATGGCTTTCGAAAACTCTACTTAAAACATTGTAATCAACAGGTAAGGATAGAATGAATATGCAACGTCTGTCAAAGAGTAGGTGTATCACATATGAACAGACACAATCAATTCTAAACCACTGCTCTGTAAGGAGATCCACTTTTCTTACCTGCCCAAAGAATCTTAAATATAATTAAGGATGTAGTAGATTTAAAAAAATGTTAAGTATACTATATGAGTTTGAATCCTGACTTAGACAAGCTAAATACCTTCTTTATGTCCCAATTTCCTCATTTGTAAAAAGAGGGAAATTAAGAGCAGTTACCTCCTAAGTTTTTTTGTAGAGATAAAGTAAGTTAGTGCCTGTCCATATTATAGATTGAGTGAGTGCCAATTATCAAGTGTTACTTCAACTGTTAGTACAGAACTATCATTATGGAGACCTGTGTTCAACAATACTCAGAGAAGTTGTGTTCTATTTATTGCTAGTGCACGAGCTCATTTAGGACTCTGACCTTTGAGAGGTTTGCTCTCTTCTTTTTTATATTCTCCATGATGTTATTCTGAAGATAATAGTTAACATTTGTTTTGTAGTTACCATATGTCAGGCACTTAATGTATTAATGCCTTTAATTATGAAAAATAAATAAATACATAAATAAATATATAACTAAAACAGGACAGGAATACCCATACCATCCTCATTTTAAGTTTATGGAAACTGAAATATAGAAAGGTGAATGACTTGCTCCAAGACAAACAATTAATAAGGTCAGAGACAGGATTTGAACTCATACACCCAAAATCCACGTTCTTAATCCTCACATACATTTTCTTGCCTCCAGTGAAGATCTCCTCTCTCTGCCTCAGCCTTTCTCCTCCTCCTCTGCCTCTCCCTCCTCCTCCTCCTTCTTCTTCTTCTCTCTCTCTCTCCCCCGCTTATTTTTTATCCCTAGTGTTCTCTCTGTTTAAAAAATCAGTGTACATTAACTTAAAACTTGTCAGAAAAAAAAAAAAAAAAACACTTCTCAAATGATGAAACCAGAAAAACTATTCTACTTTGTACAAAAATACTTAACTATAACATTCATTTATTCATAAATATTAATTTTGTTTCTACTATGAACCAGGCTATGTTCTATGTGATAGAGATAAAATGGTGAAGGATAGATGCGAGCCTTTATTCTAGTACTTTAAACAAAAATATTGACTAAAACTGATTCTGAATCAGATGGTGATAACTGCTGTGGGAAAAGGTCAAGGAGAAAAGTGTTGGGAATGTGTGTGTGACAGAGAGAGGGGGAGAGAGAGAGAGAGGAGGTGATCTTCATTTTTAAACATATGGACCAGGGAAAGCCTCACCACGATGATGACATGTGAGCAAAGAACTGAAGAGAAAGCACCCAGAAACCAAGGGGAAGAGAATTCCAGGAAGGGGGCAGACAGTTAGTACAAAGCCTCTGAACAGGTGTGTATTTCTGATGTTTTGGAAGAAGTGTAAGGTGGCCACGTGTCTGGGGTAGAGTGGGAAGGGAATAGGGCACGAGGGTAGTGCCATACAGAGCCCGAGTTTTGCAGGCCGTTTTAGGGACTTTGGGTCTCACTTGTAATCAGACAGCCTTTGAATGATTGCTAATATTAGTAACACAAACTGATTCAATTTGTATCTGTATCACTTCCCAATGCTGGGTGGGGAAGAGACTGTAGAAGGTCAAGGGCAGAAGCAGAGGTGCTAGTGGACTAGGGCGAAGTTCCTGAGAAGACGTAATGGTGCCTTAGATCATGAACAGGGTGACAAATCAGACTCTGAATATGTGATCGAGGTGAGTCTGAGAGTGACTGTGACATTATCAACCCTCCCCCCCCCAATTATTGTAGCTGCTGCAGTTGTGCAGTTTAGTTCTGGGGGCAATAAAATCATGTAGCAGAGTATGGGTCACGTGGTGAGCAGTTTCCCAATGATAGCTGAAATTTAAACCTGATTTTTGAGTAGTTGTACAGCCATGATTATCAATGAACTATTCTTTTTATTAAATGGGCACCATCTGAAAGGGTAGTATTCCACCAAGAAAAGGTAGGATCTAAGGAATGGGGCATAAGAAGGATTGTAGATTGAGGTGGCAAGGGAGCATCATATGGTAGTAAGTGGAAATAAAGGAAATGGTAGTGGTGTCCAGACTTTGGGCCTCCTCAAAGTATATATATACTTTACATATATATATATATATATATATATACACACACACACATCTATGACATCAAAATGTCCACAGGAGTTCCAGAATTAGGAATGGCAGAGGGATCTATACAGAAGTATTAGGCGTATTAGCTGTAGAACAAGATAAGAACACGAATAACTGGTGATTCTTTACCCAGACAGATCAAGGTTTTGCAGACTGGAAGCTGGTACAATTCTTCGTATACTCCTTTAGAAAGAGAATAAAGAATTATACATACAAAGTGAGGTTCAGAGTCTTGCAAATGGCCTGTGCAAGTGAGATTAAGCTTTACTAGAGCCATGGTAAATCCACTACTAATTATAGAATTTTCATATGGAATACATTTTAATTGCATTTATTCCTAATAAACCTCACTAAACATCAACTTATAAAAATAATAAAAATAGGAATTTCTTTAATTAAAAAAATTGTAAACTGTAAAGTATATATTCCCAATTGTTCTCAGGCTGCCCCCTTAAGCCTTTCCTGATACAAATAGTTTTTTTTTTTTTTTTAAAACTATATTCTGAAAAAAATAGCACACAGTTTGGGTTACTTACAATTTCTATCATGGTTTTAAAGTAAATGTTGCAATAGTTGTCCTAAATACCTATTAAAAAATCAAAGCACATTCAACTCTGGACAGTTGTTTAGAAAATGAAATATAGATCAGAAGTGGTCTGAAAATTGGAAAAGAAGTTAAGATTTAATTTTTTAAGAAACGATGGGGAAACCAATATTACCTGATAAAGGAGAAGACAGGAGCAGGCTATTTGTACTTGACTATGCCCCATATGCCATCCTTTATCTTGTGTGCAGGAAACCCCTGGATGAGAAAAGATGTACTTCCTTGCAATTAAAACCCCCTCATTCCCATAAATTCTTGTCACTGCCATTGTCTAATCTGCACATTTTGTGGCTGAATTAAAGGAATAGGAAATATATCTTCCTCAAAATCAATTTTTATTTTCCCCCAAGTGTTCAACTTTCCAATTTTCAGAGTCCCGTTATTTCTCTAAATTCTTGTTTTCCACATATCCAAGTCTTTTCCCCTTCTTTTTGGATTTTAACAAGGAATTAAATGAACATTTTAGTGATTATTAGGGAACAGGTTTAGCATTCCTTAAGAGGTCATCCTAAGTTAGCCTTCAGTGGGAAATAAGGGAAAATCAAAACTCTCCTTTGCCCCCTTTAGCTCTACCCTCCAAGGGGACTATACATCTGGACTAGAGCAGCATTCTCTGCTGTTACTACACACAGATTCCCTGAGATTACTTGTCATGGTGTGGTGTACCTACTGTGCCTTAGTGCTCAGGTAAATATACTCAGCTTTGAGTTTAGGAGAAGTAAAGAAAATACATCAAGTGTCATAGTTTAGTTGTTAACCATGTGGATTAATCTAACTTGGGTAAATTACTCTCCCAACATATTCAACAAAAATCTCTGGGTCTTGCAGTGAAGCTTGGGGCTAAACATCTAGGTAGTAATTACATGTCACTTTACCAGGTACTGCTTTGAAAAAATGTAGGAAGGATCAATTATCATATTAACATCTATTCTTAAGTGTATTTGAGTATTGTCTCCAAGAGTCTAAAAGTTACCTAACTTTACTTTGCTTCTAAATAGAGGTTATTAATTTGAAACCTAATCATAAAAATGTAACTTTTAATTTAATTGAGCAATAGTGGAAGATATTTGCCAGAAACCATCATCTGGTACCAAGCTAACAACAAGGGCAGGTGTGCTATCTACTCTCCCTGTGTCCTGGAAAAGGAAAATAAAATGGGATTTAGTAAACATAGACACTGTCTTTGCTATGTTAACTAAGCAGGCATATTAGTTAGCTTTTGCTGTATAACAAACTGCTTCCCCCCCCCACCCCCAAATATAATGATTTAAAACAGTAACAGTGTTATTTAGCTCACACTTCCGTGGGTTGTCTTGATATTCTTGTGGTCTAGGCCAGTTCAGCTGGTCATGCCAGGCTCTCTCACTTACCTATGGTCAGCTGGCAGGTTGGCTGGTTGTTGGATGATCTCACAGGGCCTCAGTCACAAGACTGGCAATCGCCAGGCATGGTGGCTCCCCAGGTGGGATGGCTCATCTCAGCTACATGTGGTCTCTCAATTTCCAGTAAGCTAAGTCAGCTTTGTTTACATGGCAACCTCAAATTTTCCAAGCATAGGCAAAATGAGCTCTGAACTCTTTTCAAATCTCTGCTTGTATCACATTTGCTAACATCCCATGGGCCAAGGCAAGACACATGGTCAAGTCCAGATATAAAAAGTGAAGAAATAATCTCCATCTCTTGATTGGAAGAGCTTCAAAATTACTTTGCAAAAGGGCATGCATATAGGGAAAGTAAAAATTTGTGGCTACTTTTTGCAATCTGCTCTGTAGGCTAGTTGAATTGAAACTATTGTGGTATTGTGTTGAATTGAAAACCTTTGATGGTCACTCTCCTGTGTTTTTGCCTTTCTCTTGCAGCTCTCAGAGCACATTCTTAATCTTCACAACTTCTACTTAGAGATAAAATGTTCTCCTCCCATACCACCTATTTTTCTTTGTAATTTTTTTTTTTAAGTATTGATTAGGGGAGAAAATTTGGCTTAATGATTCTATATTATCCTGTTTGTCTCAACACATCCCTAGAGTTAAATACAGTAAAAAGATTTTGAAAATGATATTTATTTTCAAAAAAGTGGTATGGTTTTTGAGAGTCAATGACTACATACCAGCATTATTATTTCTTTCTTCTTAACACTGTGATTTATGCATTGTGTATATGCTTAAACTTCTCTGCAGAATTTCTAGGAATCTATTGAATGACATCCACATTAATTTCCCTAATAAATCATAAATTTGAAACAGATGGTCAATATGTACTGGGAAGTTGGATGGTATACAGTGTCCCTACAAAGTTTTTAAATGCTGGGTCTCTTCCAAAGCAACAAGACTAAATGATGTCATCTTGTAATATCCTCTCTGGAAATGGGGTAAAGGTCAATGAATGAACTCTTTGCAGTTGACAGTGAATTGAAGTCCATTATATTATGATCTTGATCATTACATGGATTCAAATTATCAAATTACTGGCCATGATATCAGAGCAATAGAGAGGAAGAGGGGAAGAAAGAGACAAAAGAGAGAAAGACAGAGAGAGAATTTACTGTAGATTCTGATATTTACCTATGGCATGGTTTTCCAAAGTTTGTTTCACAGATCATTAATCTTAAAGATGATCAGAGGAATTTTCTTGGTGGTCCATGGTTGGGAATCTGCCTTCCAATGCAGGGGACGTGGGTTCAATCTCTGGTCAGGGAACTAGGATCCCACATGCAGCGGGACAACTAAGCCTGCGCACCACAATTACTGAGCTTGCGCGCTCTAGAGCCCATGCGCCAAAACTAGAGAGAAGCTGTCTTATAGTTTTCTGCATACAGGTCTTCTGTCTCCTTAGTTAGGTTTTTTCCTAGGTATTTTATTCTTTTTGTTGCAATGGTAAAAGGGAGTGTTTCCTTAATTTCTCTTTCAGATTTTTCATCATTAGTGTATAGGAATACAAGAGATTTCTGTGCAGTAATTTTGTATCCTGCTACTTTACCAAATTCATTGATTAGCTCTAGTGGTTTTCTGGTAGCATCTTTAGGATTCTCTATGTATAGTATCATGTCATCTGCATACAGTGACAGTTTTACTTCTTCTTTTCTGATTTCGATTCCTTTTATTTCTTTTTCTTCTCTGATTGTTGTGGCTAAAACCTCCAAAACTATGTTGAATAATAGCGGTGGGAGTGGGCATCCTTGTCTTGTTCCTGATTTTAGAGGAATGGTTTCAGTATTTCACCATTGAGAATGATGTTGGCTGTGGGTTTGTCATATATGGCCTTTATTATGTTGAGGTAAGTTCCCTCTATGCCTACTTTCTGGAGAGTTTTTATCATAAATGGGTGTTGAATTTTGTTAAAAGCTTTTCCTGCATCTATTGAGATTATCATATATTTTTTTATCCTTCAGTTTGATAATATGCTGTACCACATTGTTTGTTTTGCTTATATTGAAGAATCCTTGCATTCCTGGGATAAACCCCAGTTGATTATGGTGTGTGATCCTTTTAATGTATTGTTGGATTCTGTTTCTAGTATTTTGTTGAGGATTTTTGCATCTATGTTCATCAGTGATATTGGCCTGTAGTTTTCTTTTTATGTGACATCTTTGTCTGGTTTTGGTATCAGGGTGATGGTGGCCTCATAGAATGAATTTGGGAGTGTTTCTCCCTCTCCTATATTTTGGAAGAGTTTGAGAAGGATAGGTGTTAGCTCTTCTCTAAATATTTCATAGAATTTGTCTGTGAAGCCATCTGGTCCTGGGCTTTTGTTTGTTGGAAGATGTTTAATCACAGTTTCAATTTCATTGCTTGTGACTGGTCTGTTTATATTTTCTATTTCTTCCTGGTTCAGTCTTGGAAGGTTGTGCTTTTCTAAGAATTTGTCCCTTTCTTCCAGGGTTTCCATTTTATTGGCATATAGCTGCTTGTAGTAATCTCTCATGATCCTTTGAATTTCTGCAGTGTCATTTGTTACTTCTCCTTTTTCATTTCTAATTCTGTTCATTTGAGTCTTCTCCCTTTTTTTCTTGATGAGTCTGCCTAGTGGTTTATTAATTGTGTTAATCTTCTCAAAGAACCAGCTTTTAGCTTTATTGATCTTTGCTCTTGTTTCCTTTATTTCTTTTCATTGATTTCTGATCTGATATTTATGATTTCTTTCCTTCTGCTAACTTTTGGGTGTTTTTGTTCTTCTTTCTCTAATTGCTTTAGGTGCAAGGTTAGCTTGTTTATTTGAGATGTTTCTTGTTTCTTGAAGTAGGATGGTATTGCTATAAACTTCCCTCATAAAACTGCTTTCACTGCATCCAATAGGTTTTGGGTCATTGTGTTTCCATTGTCATTTGTTTCTAGGTATTTTTTGATTTCCTTTTTGATTTCTTCAGTGATCTCTTGGTTATTTAGTTGAGTATTGTTTAGCCTCCATGTGTTTGTATTTTTTACAGTTTTTTTCCTGTAATTGATATCTAGTCTCATAGCATTGTGGTCGGAAAAGATACTTGATATGATTTCAATTTTCTTAAATTTACCAAGGCTTGTTTTGTGACCCAAGGTATGATCTATCCTGGAGAATGTTCCATGAGCACTTGAGAAGAAAGTGTATTCTGTTGTTTTTGGATGGAATGTCCTACAAATATCACTTAAGTCCATCTTGTTTAATGTGTCATTTAAAGCTTGTGTTTCCTTACCTATTTTCACTTTGGATGATCTGTCCATTGATTAAAGTGGGGTGTTAAAGTCCCCTACTATGATTTTGTTACTGTCAATTTCCCCTTTTATGGCTGTTAGCATTTGCCTTATGTATTGAGGTGCTCCTATGTTGGGTGTGTAAGTATTTACAATTGTTATATCTTCTTCTTGAATTGATCTCTTGATCATTATGTAGTGTCCTTCTTTGTCTCTTGTAATAGTCTTTATTTTAAAGTGTATTTTGTCTGATAAGAGAATTGCTAATCCTTTCTTTTGATTTCCATTTGCAAGGAATATGTTTTTCCATCCCCTAACTTTCAGTCTGTATGCGTGCCAAGGTCTGAAGTGGGTCTCTGGTAGACAGCATATGTACAGGTCTTGTTTTTGTATCCGTTCAGCCAGACTATGTCTTTTGGCTGGAGCATTTAATCCATTTACATTTAAGGTAATTATCAATATGTATGTTCCTATTACCATTTTCTTAATTGTTTTAGGTTTGTTTTTGTAGGTCTTTTCCTTCTCTTGTGTTTCCTGCCTAGAGAAGTTCCTTTAGCATTTGTTGTAAAGTTGGCTTGGTGGTGCTGAATTTTCTTAGCTTTTGCTTCTCTGTAAAGGTTTTACCATTTCATCACTTTAAATATGTCCTGCCACTCCCTTCTGGCTTGTAGAGTTTCTGCTGAAAGGTCAACTCTTAACCTTATGGGGATTCCCTTGTATGTTATTTGTTGCTTTTCCCTTTCTGCTTTTAGTATGTTTTCTTTGTATTTAATTTTTGATTGTATGTTTAATATGTGTCTTGATGTGTTTCTCCTTGGATTTATCCTGTATAAGACTCTCTGTCTTTCCTGGACTTAACTATTTCCTTTCTCATGTTAAGGAAGCTTTTAACTCTAATCTCTTCAAATATTTTCTCAGTCCCTTTCTTTTTCTCTTCTTCTTCTGGGACCCTGATAATTTGAATGTTGGTGCATTTAATGTTGTCCCAGAGGTCTCTGAGACTGTCCTCATCCTTTTCATTCTTCTTTCTTTATTCTGCTCTGTGGTAGTTATTTTCACTTTTTTATCTTCCAGGTCACTTATCCATTCTTTTGCCTCATTTATTCTGCTATTGATTCTTTCAAGAGAATTTTTAATTTCATTTATTGTGTTGTTCTTCATTGTTTGTTTGCCCTTTAGTTCTTCTAGGTCCTTGTTAAACGTTTTTTGTATTTTCTCCATTCTATTTCCAAGATTTTGGATCATCTTTACTATCATTACTCTGAATTCTTTTTCAGATAGGCTGCCTATTTCCTCTTCATTTGTTTGGTCTGGTGGGTTTTTACCTTGCTCCTTCATCTGCTACATATTTCTTTGTCTTCTCATTTTATTTAATTTCCTTTGTTTGTGGTCTCCTTTCCACAGGCTGCAGGTTCGTGTTTCCCTTTGCTTTTGGTGTCTGCCCCAAGTGGGTAAGGTTGGTTCAGGGACTTGTTTAGACTTCCTGGTGAAGGGGCCTGGTGCCTGTATTCTGGTGGGTGGGGCTGGATCTTGTCTTGCTGGTGGGCCACACCATATCCTGTGGTGTATTTTGGCATGTCTGTGAACTTATTATGATTTTATGCTGCCTCTCTGGTAATGGGTGGGGTTATGTTCCTGTCTTGCTAGTTGTTTGGCATGGTGTGTCCAACACTGGATCTTGCTGGCCGTTGATTGGAGCTGGGTCTTAGCATTGAGACGGAGATCTCTGGTAGAGCTCTTGCCTCTTGATATTATGTGGGGCCAGGAGGTCTCTGATTGTCCAATGTCCTGAACTTGGCTCTCCCACCTCAGAGTCTCAGGTCTGACACCAGGCCGGAGCACCAATACCCTGTCAGCCACACAGCTCAGAAGAAGAGGGAGAAAGAAAGAAAAAATAAATAAATAAATAAATAAAATATTATAAAGTAAAATAAAATAATTAAAATAAAAAATTTTGTTAAAGTAAAAAAAATTAACAAAACGTAATAAAAGAAAAAATAAGAGAGCAACCATACCAATAAACAAATCCACCAATTGTATTAAGTGCTAGAAACTATACTGTGATAAACATAAAAATCAGAAACAAGTCAGTTGCATACAGCAAACCCCAAGTCTACAGTTGCTTCCAAGGTCCACCGACTCAATTTTGGGTTGATTCATTGTCTATTCAGGTATTCCAGTGATGCAGAGTACATCAAGTTGACTGTGGGTATTTAATCCACTGCTTCTGAGGCTGCAGGGAGAAATTTCCATTTCTCTTCTTTGTTCGCACAACTCCTGGGGTTCAGCTTTGGATTTGGCCCTGTCTCTGTATGTAGGTCGCCTGAGGGCATCTGTTATTTGCTCAGAGAGGACGGGGTTAAAGTAGCAGCTGATTCAGGTGCTCTGGCTCACTCAGTCCAGGGGGTAGGGATGGGTATGGAATGCGGGGCGAGCCTGTGGCAGCAGAGACCAGTGTGATATTGCAACAGTGGGGGTTGTGCCGTGTGTTCTCCCGGGGAAGCTGTCTCTGGATCATGGGACCCTGGCAGTGGCAGGCTGCACAGGTTCCCCGGGGGCTGGGGAGGGAGGTGTGGATAGTAACCTGTGCTTGCACACAGGATTCTTGGTGGCTGCAGCAGTGGTGTTAGCATTTCATGCCCATCTCTGGGGTCCGCACTGATAGCCACGGCTCATGCGTATTTGTGAAGGTCATTTAGGCAGTGCTCTGAATCCCCTCTCCTCGCGCACCCCAAAACAATGGTTTCTTGACTCTTAGGCAGTTCCAGACTTTTTCCCGGACTCCCTCCTGCCTAGCTGTGTTACACTAGCCCCCTTCAGACTGTGTTCATGCAGCCAACCCCAGTCCTCCCCCTGGGATCTCACCTCCGAAGCCGAGCCTCAGCTCCCAGACCCCACCCACCCTGGCAGGTGAGCAGACAAGCCTCTCAGGCTGGTGAGTGCTGGTCGGCACTGATCCTCTATGTGGGAATCTCTCCGCTTTGCCTTCTGCACCCCTGTTGTTGTGCTCTCCTCTGTGGCTTTGAAGCTTTCTCCCCACCCACCCCCATCTCCACAGGTGAAGGGGCTTCCTAGTATGTGGAAACTTTTCCTCCTTCACAGCTCCCTCCCAGAAGTGCAGGTCCTGTCCCTATTCTTTTGTCTCTTTTTTTTCTTTTTTCTTTTGCCCTACCCAGGTACTTGGGGAGTTTCTTGCCTTTTGGGAAGTCTGAGGTCTTCTGCCACCTTTCAGTAGGTGTTCGGTAAGAGTTGTTCCACATGTAGATGTATTTTTGATGTATTTGTGGGGAGGAAGATGATCTCCACATCTTACTCCTCCACCATCTTGAAGCACCCCTAAGCGTGTGTTTTAATGTATGCAGAATTCTGTTGAAATCTTGGGGTGATTCAGGGAGAATTCATATAAATAAGTACATAAACCTTTCTCTAATCATTGCTTACTCACACTGAATAATTAGTAGTTGATTAAGCAAAAAATGTTTATAATACATTAACACTGACCTAATTAAGATACAAAAGCATGTAATGTATTCATTTGTAAAAATATGCATAAGATTTTCATATACAGAACTCTTATGATTTGTGCATAATGACTTACCTGAATTAATTTTGTATTATGTAACAATAATTTAAAATAGCTACTGAATATTAAGCCCTAGACATTCCTGATTGTCCTTTATAATTTTCATCCATCTCTCACCTAAATATCTGTCCATAAGCTATATATATTCATCTCCAACAAGACTGATATGATCAAACCACTACTCCCATCTGATGGCCATCGACACCTTCACTTCACCCCACTTGCAACACTGACCTTCTTTCTACACACATACATCAACTATTTATGGGCTTCAGGGAGAATAAAAAGAAATAGTAATGACAATATTTTTTTTCACTCTTCAACTCATTACAAAATGATTTCCACTTTAGATAGTTCTCCTTCAATTCCTTAAAAGACAGTTTTAGAACAATTTAAGATGTGATAGAAACAGAAGTTATAGATACACATTAGCTACACTTCTTTATCCTTTATTGCTCGTCACAAGTCATAATACGCTCATCTTCTAGAGCTAACAATTGGCACGACATTAGTGACACCCTTGGATTGTAAGTTGGCATCATTGTGAACCTGGAAAGGCTCCTGCTTACAGAAAGTCTAAGGTTTTGGTTTTGGTTTCAGAACACTCATGAAGTTGATGGGCAAGCCAATACTTATTTCTCCCCTCTATTCTGGGATTAACTTTTTATAGTATTCTCCTTGACCTCTGCCTATATACTTTGTTCCCAAAATATCAAATCATAGTTGACTCCTTCTGGTCCTTTTTTCCTAAAGCTGTTAAAGCAGAATGTGAGTTTATTTTTCATTGGCTTTTTACACTTAAGGGTCACTCAATAAAGGACCTAATCATAATTGTCTCATATTTTTGAAACATTATAGATTGACACATTTGGTAATATTCAGAAATTAGGTATTTATGGCAGAGGTTGACCAGTACCACCTTCATCTTGGTCATTGTATATTTTCATTCAAGGCAGACAAAATGTGGTGATTTATTTTAATACTCATCTATTGCTACACAGGAAAGTAATTACAGTTCTGTGGGAATTTCCTCATTCACAGGTTGACCCATGTTCATTTCTTCCTACTTCAACCTGGTGATCATATAATACTTCCCCATACTCCTTCTTCCAGTCAATATACTTATCTGTCAAGATGTGAATCTGCTCACAATGAAAACAACTTGTCACATCTATTTAAAGGATATTTAAACATCTCACTGACTACATCAAAAAAAAATCTTATTTCACATTAACAAAGCCAAAAGGATCTCTGATGTATTTTTTCCCATATAAGAGATCTCTCAGGTCCACAAAAATGAATTCAAGCCTTTACCAAGTAAATAATCATAGAAGCTGTGGAATTGCACTTTTTCAGAGTTTCCAAGATTTCTGGATTTATAACCTAAATACAAGGTATAACCATAATAAGAACACCTCTCTCAATCCAGAAATTTTGTTGAAAAGATAGATTTTCTAAGCAAATGCCCTGATGGAGTAGAAGGGCAAGGAAAGTGACATATCTATCACTCTATTTTAAAGCAAATCTAAATGGTCATATTTTTCCTGTTATACTTTTATTTCCTGTTTGATATATTTTCTTAGGTCAATAAAACTTTGCTTATGGGGAAATGGGTGTAATTCCAACAAAAAGATGAGTCTAATTAATCTTAATGCTATACACTCAATATTGAAACATTCTGGAATAAGGCCTTGGTGTAAAAGTGTCTCACTTAACTATGTTTTTAAAGAAGACTGTGTTTGCCCAATATATACCAATGGATCTGGAGAACATTCTAGCTCCCAGCCCCCATCCCAATCCCTGCCCAGCAGAAACCCACTTGGATAGATCATGGAAATCCCATAAATATGTTGCTATATTAGATACTGGAAATTATTGATATCACAGAAGTATTTCTATATTGTGAGACACAAAATAATTGTAATCATTTTGAAATAATATAACATTCCCTCAATGTGGATATAAAACTACATCTTAATCTTACTTTGTGTTTGAATGATCTTTAAATACTCTTTTTTACTTAATGTAATAACAATCAGTTGAAGCTCATGTCTGAGATGGAAATTTTTGAATTACATTAAATGTTTTAGGACTAGAGAACATGTCCATATTTGCTTAGAATTATCCAAACTATATTGGATAAAACATATTTACCTCTAAGCTAAGGCATTTTAAGGCTAATTTCAGCTTGAAGGTCCCTTTAAAAATGGAATCTATAATAGAAACTCAGACAAGGGCCTAAGAATATCTGTGCTAATGGTTACCTGTATACATAATAATACTATTTATTCAACATTTTCTCCTTTACCGATTGTTTAAATTCTATGTGGCAATCTTCAGCAAAA
Source organism: Balaenoptera musculus (assembly GCF_009873245.2). Classification (NCBI taxonomy): domain Eukaryota; kingdom Metazoa; phylum Chordata; class Mammalia; order Artiodactyla; family Balaenopteridae; genus Balaenoptera; species Balaenoptera musculus. The sequence goes on along the minus strand of NC_045789.1, from coordinate 85,427,348 downwards.
ACATTTAAACACCAGGATCATAAGCTGGTAAGAATGACATACTAAAGAATGTAACTTCTTTTTTCTTGCGTTTTGACTTTTGGCCTGCCTATCTACACAACCATTCTTCAAAATAATTTAGAGAACTGAGAAGTTTCAAGGAGAAGGATGGAAACTTGGAGAACTTTATTGAGACATTTGTACTAAGAATAGTCAGAAAAGAAAAAAAAAATAGTATCATTTATCTAAAGACATATCATCTAGAGCTGTGATCTTGTCAATTCTTAGTAGCTGAGTAGGGTCAGTTCCTCTTAGCACTTGAATGTGAGATCTCAGGAGATAATATAAAGGATTGAAAGAAATGGTGTTTGTGATTTTTTTAAAAAATAAGTTATAACTTTATTCTTCTTTCAGATTTCATCCAGGACTTATAACGAGTTAAGGAAACTATTGCCCATGTTAACTTAAAAAAAAAAAAAAAATTAACAAAAGCAATATTTTATTAGAAATTCCTGAGTATTTTTTAAAAATTCATTTGTGTTTTCAGTGTCATTTATAAACTGACATGTCATTATTGTCTTTGTCACATTAGACACATTCTCATTACAAAGTTTCATATTCTGTATGCAAAATAGGTTTAGGATAACTTGATCCAAACTCCTGTCCCCATATCTGGGTTCAGGGCTCTTTGCCTGTGCACCCATCAAATTCTGTGTTTCTGAAATTGACCTTATCCTAGCTTTATTCTCACACCTAATGAGATTTATTTGCTTGTATCTCTAGCAGAAATAAAATTTCTGTAGGGCTAATTCCCAACTTCTTAATACTTAATTAAAGGCTTGGCCTAGAGTAGGTAGTCAATAAATATGTGTTGAATATATGAATTAATAAATGAATAACACCAAGATACAAAATGCTGGAAGAAACTGGAAAAGGAAGGGCTCTAAATTGGTAATTTCTGAACCTATAAACAACTGTTCTTCAAAACCCATGACAAAATTATAAAATTATGTGCTATTCTTAAGTGTATTTATGTCTTTATTCCATACTGTTTTGTGAGTTTATTTCTATCTTAGATTGAAAAATATCCTAATGGAAGCAAATGTTTTCCGACATAAAATTATAAGTATATGGAAAAGATAGCAAACTCAATGGTGTGGTTTTAGAAATGCTAAAATATTTCTTCTGATAAATGTAATTGTAATAGGGAAGAACAGATATGACTCCATATTGGATATGTTTCTTTTGTTAACCTTTGTATTCTATTGCTTTTTCTACAAGTTAATCACTAAAGTGATGATGCTTATGGCTTAAAGTATACATAATGGCACATCTCTGGGAACCCTGCCTCCCATGCCTAAACATTAAGCTAAAATACCTTTGTTTAGCTCACAATAAACATCCTGACCAGGCCCATCTATGAATGGCTGCAGGAGAGAAGAAATTAACACATCCCCTCCAGAGTCTGGCTGGAATCAGGAAATATTTGCAACAACATATCATCTTTTTTACTTGACCTCTTCACCTCTACCTCTTTGTTCTATAAAAGAAACTAGCATCCAAAGCCACGCAAGATAGTTCTTTGAACACAAGTCCACCATATTCTCCGTCTGCTGGCTTTACAAATAAAGTAGCTATTCCTTGCCCCAACAACTCGTCTCTCAATTTATTGGCCTGTAGTACAGCGAGCAGTATGAGCTTAGACTTGGTAGCATAATTATTCCAGAAATTAGAGAATTATATTTGTGATTTATAATTTTAGGATTAAAAACTTTAGGATACAGTAGAAGAGTCTTTTACCTTATTTCTAATGTCCTTCCATTTATGCCATTGAAGTAAAGAATGATTAGTGAAGTAGAATAGAGTTGGATTCCAATTTTTGATCCACTTATTTACTGTCTTGTGGTACTGAACTGGTATCCTAATTGTTTTCTTTTATATCTGTTAAAAACCTGTGCCTCTCATAGAGTAGAACGCCAATAAATTATTGTAATTCAACATTCTTTTCACAGGTATTTATTAAAACTCTTTTTACATATAAAGAATTTCACCTTAGCTTTGCAAAACTCTGGTGTCCATTTTCTACTTTTTCAAAAGAGAGATCAAAATACTGGTTTAAGCAGAAAAAATTTTCTTGGGACTGCTTATAAATTCAATGCTCCAGATCATTAATCAAAGCCATATTGTTTGGCGACTGTTTCAGTTTAACAGTAATTAACCAAGAGTCTCATGTAATAGAAATTGAAATTAGCCTCTCTTCTCTCCCTCCCCACCCCAAAAAGAAATTTAAAAAGCCATGAGACTTGGAATACAAGGGATAGGAGCAAGCTCTGATCCTTTTCTCTATTCATACATCTGGTTGTGAGTATGAGGTATGAACCTGTGGAGAGAGAGACTTTTAAAGGAGGTCATTTTGAAAGCTGTTGACAATGTCTCCCAGTTTGGCAATAGCTCTTACCTTGACCTCAGACTCAGAAGCTTGTCCCAAAACAAGTGATATCAAACTCATGCATATTCTAACAATTTTGAGCTTCAGTCATTAGATTTCAGAAAACATATGCAAAATACTCTCCAAAAATCAATTATACAGCAGAATAATACTGATATTGAAATATTAATAAAGGTCCTAAGAGACTATTCATTTATTTTTGCTCCAAATATAGTAAATTTCTTCTCATGTACTATACATTGTTTAAATTTGTGTAACATAAATAATACATAAATAAATAGTTTATTTATCAGAAATACAATTTTTGTTCACCTTCTCAAGTTCCACAGTACATTGTTATTCATATTCCTCAGGTAAGCTAATCACCTATGTCCGCTGAGTATTGGTCAATACGCATAAAATGTAAAACCATTAGGTTGACTCGTATCAACCTTGGTAACTGCTAAGAAGCATTAGAATGTTTAATTTAAAAGGAAAAGTAAATGTGCATGGATTGATCTTCTTGTCATCTAGTTCAGTATATTTTCTTGTGTAAATGCACTTCATTATTTTGAATTTAGTACAATGGTAATATAGATAAAATTCTAATATTGAACAAAATATATATATATATAACAAAGTGAAACATCTAAGCTCTTCACAGAGTAGGTAATATTCTTCATTTGATTTGAAGAAATAAACTCTTAGAAATAAGATGCAATGTCTTGACAGACACACAATTTACAAGGATAAGTCTCATTAGTCTCAAGGGGTTCTAAATAAGGATTCCAAAATCCATCAGATTATCCAGTGTTAGCAATAGTGTATCTAAGATTTCTTGGTATATGAACTAATCTGGAAGAGTCTTAGAGATTATCATTCTAGTGAAATTCTTCCTTCTCTTCTACTCTCCAAGAATTAAAAATGAGAGCAAACTGTGTCCGTGTTCTATTCAGTCTGAATGCAATCAAATGGGTTTGTTGATTTCAGCCTAAGTTTATTCTCACATGAGATGCTATGGAATAAAATCAGAAATAAATTGGCACCGTAGTTACAATTCCATTCCCAGGTTTTAACAATATGTTCACCAGGATTAGTATTTCAATAGATGTCAGGAAATAGAAAGAATGTAAGTTAGCAATTTTTTTTCTTAAAATAAATTTTACAAATAGACGTAAGTAGGTGTGTGGACACAAAAAGGTTTTTTTCTTAAGTAAATACCAAATCAAGAAAATGAGTATCCAGTTCTGTGTTGAACTCCAATCTTCTGTATTTTCTTCATTTTATTTTTGCTTTTTTGACTTCACTCAGTCCAGAAACTGACACAGTTCTAGTCATCAATACATAAAACCATTATGGGATAATAATAGTGACAATAGTATCAATAAATTAGTAAATAAATGTATTGAGCAATTATAAGATACAGTGAGATATTTAACATAAATTTTCATTTAACAGATTAATTTTGTGGAATAGTTTTCATTTAATCCACAAAAAAACACTTTAAGGAAGTTACTTTTATAAACTGAATTTTACAAAAGAAGAACCTAAAGCAGAGAGTGACCACATGGCACATCAAAGTTAAAACAGCTACTACTGCAAAACTAATGTTTAAAAAAAAAAAAAAAAGAATCCTTTATTTATTACATTACATTAACCCTTTATCTCACTTTTACTATAATTTATCAAGAGTCAAGGACCAAATCTTATTTACCTTTAACCTTCCCAGTACCAAATGCTATGTAAAGTTCATAGTTGATAATACTCTGTTGATGAGAGTATGAAACATATTTTTTTCCTTAACAGTTATTCATTATCAACTATGTGCTGTACAATGACCTCCTTGAATAGTTCTCAGTGATCAGTTGTGAAGTAGTTTCAGTCCTTCAGTAGTAATCTGTTCTGTTGCTAATTATTTTGTTTCATTCCTGGCCTTTTGCCTACAAGGTGGTTGGCCTTTCCTCCTCTATCCTGTTTCTCATTGGCTAGTTAGCTTTGTCAACCAGCACAACGTTTTTTCCTTTCGTTCGATCATGAAATTCCTAATTCTTAGCTGAGGAAAGACTCTAGATCTCATAGTGGAACAGAAGAAACTGAAGTATCTTGAAGCCCAATGAGGGCCGAAGAAGTTCAGGGGGCTAATTTTGCCATTTTTTTCAAATTTCCTGGATTATTCTTTAATCAGATTATGACTATGAAGAGCAATTTCTCAGAAGTTAGTTTTTGCTGATTGGTAATGTGACAAATATGTTCCAAGTTTCTTGAGAAAAGAATAAAACTCAGAGTCAAGAGGATGTAAAGGGCATTCATTACAGGGAAGCTGAAAAATCACCTTCATATGACTTTCTCTGCTTATTTCTGCTTTTCCTTCTTATTAATCCCTCTCTCTTCCTCTACTGTCCCTCTCATCTTCCTCCTTCTTTTTCTGCTTTCCATCTTTATCTGCTTATCTACAACCACACACACATACATATCTACAAATCTACATACAGATATGAAGATTGATTGATAGATGATAAATGGATAGATTGATAGGTATGTAGAAAAATGTATACATATGTAAATCAGAGTATCCTGGGGTGTTTCATTATTTCTGTAGAAGACTAAAAGATCAGAATAATTCACTAGATGACAAATAATCACATATCTTAAAACTAGATGCTTGAATGAATATCTACAAAGAATGGACTAAAGATTGTGAAACTGCTTTTGCTAACAATATTCTTTACCTTCACTTAGGCTACTTAAGTAAAGTTGAAAAATTCACTGGAAGGTTGAGCAGCTGATAGCAAAAATGTCCTTAGAGAGATCAAAGTGCATTGTGACCCCTTTGTAGAGTCTGAGGAAGCAGGAAGAGGTATTTGGAATATGCCAGGAGAAAGTCTCAATCAGATAGTCTGACTAGCTCAGCCTGAGACAAAAGAGCAAAGAGAGACAAAATTGCATTAGTAGAAAGCTGCGCTTACAGGTTCTGCCAGGATAAGGAATGTGCACGTGACAGAATTTACTGTGGGTTACTTTGGGAAGAAAAGAAGTCCTGTCGAAGATGTTATAGACTCATGATGCTTCGTCACTTCACCAGAAAGTGACTTGAGGTGGAGAATTCAATGTGGAGCTGATAGGTTGTAAGGTGCCAGGTGGGGTGGTAATCCCAGTGCCAAAGGAGCTGCAGGCAAGAGATCTCCAACTGTGTGTGCGTGTGTGTGCACACACGCGAAATAACACAAGCTCCCCTTGAAAGGAAGGTTCATTAAATACTTGGTATCAGCCACACCCAGATTACAACTGTACCAGTCCATTAAAAACATGTTTCCCTTTTCTTGCTCCTCTTCCCAATCCCTTTTCAGGAGTTGTGTTAAACAGCAGCTAAGTGAGCGAAAGAGGAGATGAATTGGGAAATAGAGAAGGAGAGGAGCCAACTTTGCTTTCTTCCTAACTGTAGGTTTCTTGGGCTGAGGTTGGCACAAGGGATAAGTTATACAGATGAGACTGTTACGTTTTTATATTTCTGGACTGAAACGTGTACCTAGCAAAGATGACATTCACCTATTATCTAGGGATAATCAGAAACGTTATGAGACATGCCAGGGATTGGAGGTGTAGGAGTGGAGTTGAGTGGGATTGGAGGAAGGAAAAAGGTGATCAGCAAGGAAAATGAAGCAACTATTTGAAAGGGCGAAGAATTACTTCCTGTTTGACTCCTACAGAACACAGCTTGTTCAATTATATGCATAATCATGATTATTATGTGCCATTCACTTGGGCTAAGTGCTTTATATTCATAATCTTCTTTGAATTCATTTAAATTCAAGTGTAAATGGCAAATATTGCCTTGCTTGACAATTAAAAGAGCACTGTGGAAGAAAATCAACTAGGACACCGTGAGCACAGTCTTCACTGACAAATGCTGGGGATGAAAAGGCTCTGGAAGAGAGTTCAGGCTTGAGGAAGAAGGGGGGAAATACGGACCTTCAGCAGGAGATGTCTACTGAAGTTCAGCTAGTTTCAAAAATGTGAATACAATTGTTCTTGAAGACTAGTAGCCACTGTTTGGGCAGTGTTTATTGAGAGTTGTGAAGAGAAGCAGAGGGTAAATCACGTGCAAGAGAAATTGTCAAGAAACTGCTGCAGAACACAAGATCTTGTGAAAGTGAAGTTTTCAGAGGAAAATCTCAAGCCCTTCAGTGTCTCTCACATGGCTTTCACATCAGCAAAACTTTAGCATTTACAGCCCCATCATAGAAAAAAAATTTGCTTTGGGCAACTGATTTTAACTTTTAGATATATGGGCAGTAGAGAGAGAATTTTTTTAAAAGACAAATATATTCTTTCTTGGTATATTTTTCAAGCCAAGTTAGTTTTATTTGGAAAACTAAGACTCCAAAGATTCAAAAAATTCTTGGGAAAAAAAGTTCTGAAAGGTTGAGTGTGCTGATTTTGCATTGTTTACCCCAAAATCAAGCTCAGAAATTCTCTTACCTGTGCGTTATGATTTGGAGAATATGTTAGAAGTGTTAAAAACATATCCTGTGAAGAGGTTCAGAACAAGCTTCCCCAAAATGTGTCACTTTTTTGTGTGGATTATTTGGGGCTGAAAATGATCAAGGACCAAAAGACTTAGGAAGACCTTTTTACCTCCCCCTCAACTACCTAAAATAATTTAGATAGGGGGCCTGACTCAGAGAGAGAAAGCTATTACCAGAGATAACTTTTTTTCTGAATGACCCATCTGTATGGCAGGGCAAACATCTAATTACCAAGCATCTGTTCTTCCTATCATCCTGTGAATTACCCTCCTTCCCTTTGAAGCCCCAGGTCCTATTCCAATCCTTAGCTCAGGATAGCATATAAACCTCAACTGCCCCACTTACTTTGGGTCTTATATCTTTAGGGATCCTGTTTGTATGAAATTAAATTTTTTCTCCTGTTTATCTGTATTATATCAATTTAATTGTTAGATCAGCCAAAGAACTTAGAAGCATAGAGAAAATTTCTTTCCTCCCCAACACTTGTCATTATGATCTCTACTTTTTCAACCACATTCCTTAAGCCATCTTCTTAAAAAAAAAAAAAAAAAAAAGCACATTTTGAGGGCAATTTTTAAAAACTGGCCATAACCAAATTGGTCATATCCATTTAAGCAAATACAAGAAAAAAAAAAAAAAAAAAAGGAACAAGTATGCAAGACTCTTCTACCTATTTGCAAACATTTAAAATATGAATTTCCCCTAAAATATAGATAAAAACAAATTGGGAGCTTTCTAGCTATTTACAGATAGAATAATTTTATATACATACTAAGGACAAGTATTCTGAAAATATTTTATCTATTTTTATGCTTCATATAAAAAAGTAATTTTCAAAAAATTGGTAGGTATTTTATTGTTCTCTAATCGTACACATCTTCTGACAATATCTTACACTTGATCTGAAAAAAGGATGGTAGTTACAAGGTGAAGGCTCAAAGAACCAGCTCTCATCAAATATAAGAAAATATTGATTTTGTGATCCACCATTATTTTAGGTAATGTTAAGAAAAGAAAAAATCCTGACAATTAAAACAGAACGCATTGCTAAAACACTGACAAAACAGAACAAAATGTTTTCTTTTCATTTAGAATTTTTATTTTCTGTTTTTTTAGACTCATTTTGATATATGTTTTTTATCATGTATCAAACTTGAGCACATGTGAAATGAAACTATAAATGAAATAAGATGGTTAAAGCATTCCGAAAATATCTGCTTATACAGAGTTTGGTATTACCAAATCACATTGTCTCAGAGTGGTCAATGTCAGCTTTTCCATGTAGCATCATCCTCTGTGCCATCAAAGCAACTACACAGTAGCATTTCTTAAATAAGTCTTCCACCATTTTCTTCAGGATGTTCTTCCAAACTGATAAAACCCATACTGCAAGTTTCAATTTGCAGGCACCTGCTTTGTCAATAACAGTGGCATCAACAACTGCTGCCTGGATTGTTGTGATTGTAAAAGGTCCTGGATTTCATAATGTTTAACATGAAGAATGTGCACCTTGGAATTCACAAAATATTGTAGGAAAGCTAAAGAGTGTCTTTCAAATGTACTCTTAGAAAAAAGGAACACCTTACATTTCCTCAATACTTGATTTAGGATGTAAAATGATGGGAACAAAGTAACATTTGCATTTGAAAGATTTTCATTTAATTCCTCAGTTGTAAAGCAAGGAAAAGGTATTGAAACCTTATTCATTCTGTGCTTTCTTACACTGTGGTTCTCTATTTTTTACATTCTTCTTCTTTTTTTTTTTTTTGTCTTTGCTTTGTCACTTTTGTTTCCTCTATTCTTTTTTTTAACCTTTGACTATCCCAAGAATCTGAGAGCCTTTAAGACCCTCATTTAACTCTGAGACCATAAAAATAGTTCCTAATACAAACTAATTAAAGTAATTATTAAACATGAAAAGCCAGCCTCACCATTAACTTTTGACTTAACCCAGTTTTTTTCTTCCTCAGCTTCTAAAAAGCATTCAAAATTTCTTTGTTCTGCTGCTCCCCGGCCAGTCTCTTAGGAAGTTAAACCTTGCTTGTTAATTCCTGTGGGCTAAAGAATTCTGAATTCTTTGGTGGTCAGTGCTCAGTTGTTTGGGAAAGGACACATAAGAATAATAGGCACATGAACTAGGCAGACTTTAGAAAGACAGGAGGCTTGAAAAAGTTATGCCACATGACATGACATCACATCACATGCTACATGTAAGTACCACTGTGTTCTGTGTATTTCCACTCTAGTTATTTAGGAAATATCTGTAAGGAATTTGAGCCATTATGGAAGTAATTTTGGTTATTTTTAATGTTGTTTTGATGAATACACCATAATGAGAAATTAGCCATGTAGGTTACAAATTTATTAGTGGTACCAAGAGTCCCAAATGCAAATGCATCCAGAGAGCAACACATAAGGAAAGCAGACAGTGTTTCCCCTAAGGGAAACATGAGAAGTGTGGCGAACTGGAAAGGACACATTCCAATTAAAAGTATTCAAATTCAAACATTTTCTTAACACTTTGGACAAACACGACTGCAGCCTCAACAAAAGCCATTGCAGCCTCAATTAAATTGAAGCTACACAGTGTAAAACTTAGACATTACACAAATGACTTAAAAAAAAAACAACTCTTGATCACACTTGCCGTGGGATCAAATTAATGAAAAAAAGAAAGAGTGGGGATTTGAAGCTGTGGGTTAAGGCCTAAAGTTAAAGCCTAATATTATGGACTACCTTGGCATCTGGTGAAACCAAGAGGGCCTTGAATGGCTTAACCACAAGTTCCCCTTCTGACTCTCTTCCCAAGGATAAGGTCCCTAGCCAAACAACTCTCCTTATCAAGGAGACCAGGTACAGTTCTGGCATATCCCTGAGGACCAGGTTTCAGTTCCTAGCTAGGCTGTGGAATTGTTCCAAAAAGCTAAGCACATCCTGCCTAGGAACAAGAGGTCACCGCATCCTCTTGATACTATAGAGTGTGCCTCCCACAGCCCTGGTTGTTCACCGTTTCTGGGTGCAACCCTCATGGGGCCCTTTGTGGCATGCAGGGTCCTCCTTCCCTGCGCTGTGATTAGACGTGGCAAACAAACTGTTGTCTATCTCATCTGTCCAGTGTCATGAGTCCTGCATTCAGCCATTCCCACAGCCCTGGGGGGAGGGAGGATCCCTCCCTCATAAATGGGGTGAAGAGGAATCATTAAAGCAGAGGTAGTGGCCTCATGCAGAATAAATGTTCAAAAATTTTGTTGAATTATTTGTGATTAAGGACAAGTATAAGAGTTAATACAAAATTTCATTTGTGGCCATTTGCTACTTGTTTGCAAAGAATTTAGATGCTTCCAAATACTGAAAATTAAATAACCAAACTTCACAAAACCAGTAAATCTCTATTCCATGAAGGAGAAGATGTTTTGTAACATTTAGAGTGTCAAAATAAGTACTGAATTATTTCTGAAGGGCTGATGTGCAAGCATTCTTTCCTTGGGGCTTCTGAAAAGTTTGGTCTTTAACCCCAGAAGCCTAAAACTGCCTCAGGACAGAAATGCCTTTAGTGTTCCCTCCTTTCATTATCCTGCCTCTAGGCTGTGTTAAAAGGAAAAGAGAGCCTCTCAGTTTGCTATAGCTTTAGAAAGTTTGCCTGTCTTGTCATGCAAAGAAAAGCATTGGGGATTTGTTTATGTGTTGCTTCACAAGTTTTAACTTATTACCCTTGAAAAAAAAAGTTTGATAAATCACCATGCATATATCATAGAGTTATGTGAGTATTAAAGGCTTAATCTTTGCATTTGGGAAGCTTATATGTCTAATGTAAAGTAGCTACTCAATAAATATCTGCTAGCTGAATATATGTGCTATAATGGCCAATACACTACTGTGATAGAGTGCTAGGAAATGTGTCAGTTAAGTAAACCATGACATTATTATTATGCAATTTTACTTACATTTTAAAATTATCTCCTTGGAATAATTTCTAACATTTGTCATTATAATCAATACATTTCATAGTTGTTATTTAATTAGGTCTTTTTTTCCTTCCTTCTTTACTGATTTTTATTAGATTATGAGAGTTATGAATACTAAAGCTTGTAAATTTTGCTGCTGTCAGTTCATAGTACATCACCACGGATAACAATTGGGAATGTACTTTAAATGGTCTTCTCACAATTAATGGCAATTTGAGTTGATCAACACAAACTATCACTTTGTGCCTTTGTCACCAATAGCTTCTTTTTTTTTTTTTTGGCTTCTGACTTGGAGTAAAGACCATAGAAATATAAAATTACCTACTGCATATACAAATTTACGGAGTTAGATTAGCTAGTAAAAAGTATGCTAATTCAATTCAAATGTAACAATAGTAAAAATTTATTGAATAGTTACTATGTGTCAGGCACTGTGCTAATGGGACTTACAGCTCTGTTTAATTTTTCTAATAGTCCTACAAGCAACTTATATCAAGTCCATTATACAGGAAATGAAACTGAAGGTAAGTGAAATAATTTTTCCTTATATGGTACATAATGACTAAAATGATTAATTTAATGTGTGAATTTGGCTAGACCACAGTACCTGGCTAGTTGGTAAAACACTATTCTAGAAGTTTCTGTGAAGCTGTCTTTTGGATGGGATTAGTGTGTAAATCAGTAGACTGTTAGTAAAGCAGATTGTTCTCTATAATGTGGGTAAGCCTCATTCAATCAGTTAAAGGCCTTTAGAAAAAGATTGACATCCCTGGAGGAAGAAGGAAGTCTGCCAGCAGACTCCCTTCAGCTTCGAACTGCTACTCTTCCCCGACTTCCATTCTGCCAGCCTACTCTGCAGATTTTGAACTTGCCAGGCTCCACAACTGCATGAGCCAATTTCTTAAATCTCTGGATAGACAGGGAGAGAGAGAGAAAACCCTGATTCATACAGTGGCAGGAGTGAAATTTAAAACAAGGATTTTCTGATTGTAAATTTTGAGATTTTTATAATTCTGGGCATAATACAAACTCAAATTATGCTGTTTTATTTTATCCTTTAATATGTGCTTATCCTTCTGTAATGTGTGTGTGTGCGTGTGTCTGCTTGACATCACTTTGGTCTACCACCCATCCACCGTGTGCAGTCAGTTTGGCTCTGGTCATATCCCTACTATCCCCTGGGTTAGGGGAAAGCACATACTTCAGATTTGGCCAATTAGAACAGTACTTTGTTTCCACCACAATGATTGGTTTAATGAAGGGCTCAGAGTGAGGCCAGTTAAAGCCTTCCTGGATCTCTCAGGAAAGAGGATTTCCTTCTAAAATTATTTTTATTAAGGACAATGTAGATACTCATATAGGTCCCAAGCTGCCAGAAGATAAAATAAGCAAAGAAGAAAGCGGAGGAGAGTGACAATATTAATGAATCATTGGAGTTTTTAGGACCAACCTCATTTAACCACATATAGTTTTCTGATATTATATATTCTAATAGTGGAAACCAATTTATCATTTAGTTTAAATTAGAGTTATGTTTCTGTCACTTGAAACTAAAAGAACTTAAATTAAAACTTAATTACAAGAACTTAATTAAAAGAATAAATACTTTGTAACACAGTTGAACATTTTTGTTTGTTTTTGATTTTTTGATTCAGAAAGTTTTGTGACACTCAATATACTGATAAACATCACCATGGGAGAAATTATAGCACAGACAACTATTATGTGAAAATATCCATTTACTTATCCATCACAGTAATAGATTTAATTTATCTTCACAGAGGTGAATCTTCCATAATACTTACAGACACATATAACATTCTATTTTCATAGAATCTTTTGGTTTTTCAAATGTTATTCCATTGGTTATCTCATTCAGATATTCATCAAGCCCAATGACATGGCTTGAATCAGTATGATGACCACAATGTATTGATGATGAATTTATTGCTAAGATGTTTGAATGACTTAATATTTCACAATTAGTTAATGGCAAATAAAGACTAAATAAATCCAATGTATACAAAAAATACAGAGGTTGTCACATAGTAACCAAACCACAAATACTAAATAAGTAATTGCCATACATATATGAATTTAATGTATATATACAGATACGTGTATATATAAAATGCATATGTATATTCATATATGGATATATAGCTGTTATATCACATATTTGAGCACTTTGTACTGAAAAGTACTTAACTTTTCTAATTCAAACACTTATTAATGATTTAATATTTTTGGTCAAGGAAGGAAATGTGCAGAAGACCACAAATAGGTTGGATCTATTGTAGGAGACTATCAGGAGATAACCTGAGAGCAAAATAGATTTAGATGGGTAGAGTTTTTATTTAATCCAATGGTATAGAGAGACAAAGAGAGGAAATTAACAATTCAATATTGTTAAAAATTTTCCTACTCTTAATATGTACAGAGATCTGAATCAAAAATCTGTGGAAAAATGAGGATTCATATTAGAACAATTGTTAAATAAATCTTAATACATGCAGCAGGAACAAAAATGGGATTAAATCTTTAATAAGTGAATATTGATTATAATACTGTAGAAAATCTCTCATGAGTTAGGTATATTGTTAAAAATTTTAATAGAATAACTTCTTGAAAAACATCTCTATAATAGAATGTATTTTAAAACCTAGAATGTATTTTCATGCTCACTGAATGAGCATGAAAAGCCAAAATTCTTTCATTAGTCGAAAGAAAATAAGACCTCAGTGGAGAAATTTCAGATAAATAATTTCTTGGCTGATGTTTTGAATATTTGGAAGATTCTATAAAAGATGATTCTGAGACCAATTTAAGGCATACTTTTGGTAAGTCTTCTATAAGAAATATACATAATAGAATATGATTTCATAATAATGTGATATTTTTAATGCCTGAATACATCTAGAGGTAACACTGCATGTTCATTAAAGTCATCTCCTGCAAACTTTTTTGTCTGAATTACTGTCTCTAAAAACTAAATCTGATCAAGTCCCTATACTACTAAGAAAAAAAAAAAAAAATCCTGTCTTTCCTTTGCTCATAGGACAATTTCTAAACCCTTTATAAGTTGCCTTCTTGCTCTATGCAGTCCTATCCTCTTAGAATGTACAATCTGGTAATTTTAAGTTTTATCAATATTTCAACAGGGCCTTTATACCTATGCAACTTTGTACATACTATTCTTCGGACTAAATGCCCTTGATCCCCTTTCTTTGTTTGCCTAACTCCAAACCTACCATCAAGGTCTTGTCAGCTCAAAGTTGTTTCTGTCACTATGCTTCTTTGGCTCCCTCAGGCAGAGAGTAAATATCCTTTGCCCTCATTTCATGTTACTCATACTTTTAATATTATATTTATCTCCCTGAGCTATAATATTTTCATATTTCTCTTTGTCTAACAAGACAGTGAGTCCATCAAGGTCTAGTTCCCCATGTATTTAACTTTATATTCCTGGTATTAAGAAGTATGAATCAGACATAGCAAATGTTCATTAATTATTTGTTAAATATTTAAATGAACATTTGAACGAATAAATGAAAGCATAAATTGAATATTTTTTCTAACTTCCTAATCTGTGCTTTCAGAAGTGTATCCTTTGTTTTGATGGTGTATCCGAAGAGGCCTAATGAAGAAAGAGACAAAATCTACATATAGAAGATTTAAACACTATTTATCACATTTTGGAGCAAAGGAAATATGTTTAGAGAGATTATTAGAAATATTTAAACTGAGACTTCCATTTTCTTAACATTCAATCCAGTGTTCCTTTGAAGGTCTTCTGACGATTCCATCTTGTCTCTCAAGAAAAAAAGTGATAATAGAGTGAATATCTTTTACTATCAAAGAAATTAGATGTTGAATGAAATGGAAGCGCAAACCTATGCGATGCTAATTTATCTACAGTTACACTAAAATTGTCCTAATAAAATATAAAAATATTGAGTTGTTAGATTTAAATACATTATAGCACAATAAAGTATTAACCATAATAGAAAAATTGAATAAATTTAACTGTATCAAAATGAATAACTTCTATTCATCAAAACACACTGCTGAGAGAATTAAAAGGCAATCTAGAGTATGTTAAGATATTTGCAATGAATTTATACAAGAGACATTTATCTAGAATATGCAGTAAATGCCTGTAAATCAAGTATAAAAAGAAGACAGCAATAGAAAACTGGGCAAAAGTCTTGAACAGACACTTCACAGAGAAGATAAATAACTGGCCAAAAACCTATCAAAATGTCTTCAAATTTAAAGGAAATGCAATTTGTGAATCATAATATGATACTTATTTATCCACCAGAAAATAAAAGTGAAAAAGATGAAAACTGAAAATACCAGTTGTTGATGCGAAGAGGGAGTAAAGAGAGCCCTCATTCTTTGTTGGTGAGAATGTAAATTGGTACAACTTCTTTGCTGAATAGTTGCATACCCTTATAAGACAGAGACTCTACTCCTAGGTATATATTCAATAGTAATATACATGTGTATTCAACCAAAAACATGGACAAAGATGTTCATTGATGCACTATTTGTAATATCACAACTCTTCAAAAATCCAAAAGCCCCATAAGCAATTAAATGAAAAAATAACTTGTAATACATTCACATAGTGAAATACTATAGCAATTGAAATGAACAACCCAAAACTTCACACAAGAAGGGTAATTCATGTTCATGTTCATATATCACTCACAAGTATAATGTTGCATGAAAAGCAACCAGACCAACCAACACACAAAACACAAACTGTGTGATCCCATTTATCTAATATTTTTTTAAAAAGGCAAAGTTAATTAATCTGTAATGTTAGAACTTGTGTTATTAACTTCTGTTGAAGGTAATACCTGGGAGAAAAAATAGAGGCTTCTAGGATTTGGCAAACGTTTTGCTCCTTGATTTATGTTGGTAAAAATTTATTGAGCTGTTGACTTAGGGTCTTTGCACTTTTTCTATTTTTATTGTACTTCAATGTAAATTGCTAATACTTTGCTAATACTTTTATTACACTGTTTTAAAATAAAATAGTTCATGGTCCTGCTTCATAGTTTAGAGTGTAGATCTTAATCTTTCAATACTCATTAGAGTTTGTAGCATCTCTCCCTTGTTATCTCTCCTACTAAAAATATTTTTATAATTTGAAGTTTTGTCATAAGTGATCAAATTGTACAAAAATTATGGATTCCTAAACTTTAGAAATATGATCCTATGAGAATGGGGGGGATTATTCTGAGAGGAATACTGATGACATATACCTAATTATAAGATTACTCATTTTTTAATTTGATAAATTTGACATGTTAACATTTTATAAAGTGTACAGCCTGATACATTTATATTTTGTAATATGGTTGCCATTGAAGCAATATTTATCACATTACATCATTATAGTACAATATTATTGTCTATATTCATTATACTGTACATTAGATCCTTCTGGCTTTATCTTACTTGTTACAAGTTTGTACCCTTAAACACCATCAGTCTTCTCCCTCCACCTCTCATCCTCTGATAATTACCATTTTACTCTGTTTTTTTTACAGGTTTGACTTTTTTGGATTTCACATATAAGTGATACCACACAGCATTTTCTTTCTCTGTCTGACTCATCTCACTTAGCACAACGTGCTCAATATCCATCTATGTTGTTGCAAATGAGAGGATATCCTGCTTCCTCATAGCTGAATAATATTTCATTATGTATATTTACTACATTTTTGTATCCATTTATCCATTGATAAGCCTTTGGGTTGTTTCCGTATTTTGGTCATTGTGAATAATGCTGTGATAAACATGGGTGTATATATATTTTGTCAAAATCCTGTTTTCATTTCTTTTGGGTATATTTCCAGAAACAGAATTTCTGGATCATGTGGTAGATCTATTTTCAATTTTTTTGAGGCACCTCCATGTTGTTTTTCATAAAGATTGGACTAACTTACATTCCCACCAATAGTGTATAAGTGTTCCCTTTTTACCACATCCTTGTCAGCACTTATTGCCTCTTGTCTTCTTGATGATAACATTCTAACAGGTGTGAGCTGATATCTCATGGTGGTTTTTATTTGCATCTTCCTGATGATTAGTGATGTTGAGCATCTTTCCATGTCCCTGTTGGCCATTTTGATGTACTTTCTGAAAAAAATGTCTATTTAGTTCTTTTGTCCATTAAAAAACAATCGGATTGTTTTTCTTGTTATAAATTATTTTGGTTCTTTATAATTTTTTGGATATTAATCCCTTATCTAATATATGGTTTGCAAAAATTTTCTTCCATTCTATAGGCTGCTGTTTTATTTTAATTGTTTCTTTTGCTGTGTAAGAAGCTTTTGAATTTGATGTAGTCCCATTTGTTGATTTTTGTGTTTTTTGTTTCTGTTTTTGGTTCCATGTCCAAAAATCATTGCCAAGACCAGTATCAGTGAGTGTCTTTCCTATGTTTGCTTCTAGGAGTTTTATGTTATAATGTCTTATTTTTAAGTCTCTGCTCCATTTTGAGCTAATTTCTGTGAGTAGTGTGAGATAGATGTCCCTTTTCATTGTTCAGTAAGTGTTTCTCTAGTTTGCCCAGCACCATTTTTTAAAAGACTATTCTTCACCTATTGGGTGTTCTTGGTTCCCTTGTTGGATATTAGTTGAATGTGTATGCCAGGATTTAATTCTAGACTCTATTCTGTTCCACTGGTTTATGTGTACATTTTTGTGTAAGAACAATACTTAAAAAAAATTTTTTTTTTATCACTATGGCTTTGTAGTTGAATTTGAGACCAGGAAGTGTGATACCTCCTGCTTTGTTCCTTTTAATCAAAATGCTTTGGCTAATTGGGGTCTTTTGTGATCCAACACAGATTTTAAGATAGTTTCTTATACTTCTGTGAGGAATGTTTTTGGTATTTTGATGGGGATTTTGTTGACTCTGTAAATGGCTTTGGGTAGTATGGCTATTTTAGCAATATTTATTCTTCTGATCCATGAACATGAGCTGTCTTTCCATTTGTGTGTGTTTCTTCAATTCCTTTCTGAAGCATCTTGCAATTTTCATCGTACAGATCTTTCACATTCATGGTTAAATTTATTCCTAAGTAATTTATTGGTTTTTGTGCTGTTGTGATTAGTAAAAATTTTATTTCATTTCTTTGAAGCTCTAGTATTAGTGTAAAGGAATGTCACTGATTTCTGTAATTTGATTTTGTAACCTGAATATTTACTGAAATCATTGATTAATTCCAACTGTTTTTTGATTGACTCTGGGATTTTCTATATATGAATGATATCGTCAGCAAATAGTGACAATTTCACTTCTTCTTTTCTGATTTAGATGTCTTTTATTTATTTGTCTTGCCCAGTTGTTCCAGTGAGGACTTCCAGTACTATATTGAGTAGAAGTGGTGAGAGCTGTCAATCTTGTATTTTTTCTGATCTCAGAGAGAGGCTTTCTAATTTTTTTTCCATTGAGTATAATAGTTAGCTGTGGGTTTATCACATATGGCCTTTATTATGTTAAGGTATATTCCTTCTATACCCAATAGGTTAAGGGCTTTTATCATGAAAGAATGTTATATTTTGTCAGTTTTTTTCCTGCATCTTTTGAAATAATCATCTGATATTTATTTTTCATTTTACTGATGTAATTAATTACATTTATTGATTTGCATATGTTGAAACATTCTTGCATCTCAGGAGTAAACCCCACTTGGTCATAGTATATATTTATTTTAATGTGTTCTTGAATTTGGTTAGCTAATAATTTGTTGAGAATTTTTGCATCTATATTCATCAAAGATATTGGTCTATAGTTTTCTTTTTTGTGGTATCCTTATGAGGTTTTCTTATCAAGGTAATGCTGGCTTTGTAGAATGAGTTTGGAGGTATTCCCTCTTCCTCTTTTTAAAGAGTTTTAGGAGGATTTGTGTTAATTCTTTAAATGTTTGTTAGAATTTACCAGTGAAGCCATCTGGCCCTGGAGTTTTCTGTGTTGGGAGTTTTTCTTACTGTCTCAATCTCTTGACTTATTATTGGTCTGTTCTAATTTTCTGTTTCTTACTGATTGGGTCTTTGTAGGTTATGTGTTTCTAGAAATGTATCCACTAATCATAGGTTATGTAGTTTGTTGGCATATAATATAATTTTTCATAGTAGTCTCATTATTCTCTGTATTTCTGTAGTAGTTGTAATATCTCCTCTTTAATTTCTAATTTTATTTATTTGAGTCTTCTCTCTTTTTTTTCTTAGTCTAGCTAAAGGTTTGTCAATTTTGTTTATGTTTATCTTTTTGAAGAACCAGCTTTCAGTTTCGTTGATATTCTCTATTTTTTTTTTTTTTCTGGTCTCTATTTCATTTATTTCCACTCTAATTTTTATTATTTCCTTCCTTCTGCTAACTTTGGGATTAATTTGTTCTGTTTCTTGTTCCTTGTGGTGTACACTTAGGTTATTTATTTGAGGTCATTCTAATTTCTTAATATATGTGTTTATTGCTGTAATCTTTCTTATCAGAGCTGCTTTTGCTGCATCTCTCGAAATTTGATATGTTGTATTTCTATTTTCATTTGTTTTGAGATAATTTTTGATTTGCTTTTGATTTCTTTGACACATTGGTTGTTTAGGAGTGTGTTGTTTAGCTTTCACATATTTGAAGATCCACTAACTTCCTCCTGTTATTGATTTATAATTTTATGTCCTTGTGGTCAGAGAAGACAGTTGGTATGATTTCAGTCTTCTCAAATTTGCCAAGATTAACTTTGTGGCCTACCATACAATCTATCCTGGAGAAAGTTCCATGTGAATTTGAGAAGAATGTGTATTCTGCTGCTGTTGGATGGAATATTCTATATATGTCTGTTAAATCTATTTGTCTTAAAGTGTGGTTCAATTCTAATATTTCCTTGCTCATTTTTCTGTCTGGATGATTTCCCCTTTGTGGTGTATTGAAGCCCCTACTATTATTGTATTGTCTGTTTCTCCCTTAAAATCTGATAGTATTTGCTTAATATATTTGGATGTTCATATGTGGGGAGTGTATATATTTATGATTGGCATATCTTCTTCATGCATTGACACCTTTGTCATTATATAATGACCCTTTTTGTCTCTTGTTAACATTTTTGGCTTAAAGTCTATTTTCTCTGATATAAATATGGCTAAACCTGCTTTTTTTTGTTACCAATTGCTTGAAGTATCATATTTCACCCCTTTACTTTGAGTCTATATTTATCTTTGGAGCTAGGTCTCTTAAAGGCAGCACATATTTAGATCTTGTTTTTTTAATTCATCCAGCCACTCTGTGCCTTTCAATTGGTGAGTTCAACTATTTACATTTAGGGTGATTATTGATATATGAGAACTTACCATTGCCATTTTATCTTCGGTTTTCTGGTTGTATTTGTATCTCTATTTCTTTTTCTTTGTGTTTCTGTTTACCATTTTCAGTTAGTGGTTTTCTGTAATGCTTTGCTCAGTTTCCTTTTTTTAAATATTCTATGTGTTTGCTCTAGATTTTTGTTTCATGATTACCATAAGGTTTGTATGAAACATCTCACAGAAAAAACTGCTGGTAGCAACTTATCTTCACTTGTCTCTACAGGTTCTGTCATTTTCCTCCTCCTTTTTATATTTTTATGGCCACAAATATCCCTTTTTATGCTCTTAGTTTGTTACCAAGTTGTAGTAGCTATAGTTATTTTTACTTTTTTCCTTTAACCTTTATTTTATAAATGTGTTAAACACCCTATTCTAAAGAAGAGTTACAATTTTCTGATTCTGTCTATTTATCATTACTCAAAGTTTTGTATACTTTTATCTTTTTATTTCAGGTATAAGAGCTCTTTCAACATTGGCTGTAAGGCAGGTCTGGTGGTGGTGAACTCCTTTAAATAACCTTTCTGACCCCTTCTTCTCCTCTCCTCCCAGAATACCCATTATTCTTATGTTTCTCCGAATGGAGTGTGATAGATCTTGGAGGGTTTCTTCAATGTTAAATCTTAGTTCTCTCTCCTCTTCCACCTGAATCATTTCTATATTGCTATTTTTCAGATCCCTTATTCTCTCTTCCATCTGATCTGCTCTATTTCCACTGCTTTCTAATGCACTCTTCATGTCATGTACTGAGTTCTTCAACTCCAGAATTTGTTTGGTTCTTTTAGAATTTTAGTTTCTTTGGTAAAGTACTCCTTCTTTTCATTAATTTTATTTCTGATTTTACTGAACTGCCTTTCTGTGTTTTCTAATATCTTGTTTCTTCCCAACAACTATTTTCAATTCTCTATCAGTTGGAAACTAATATCCTGTGATTTTAAGTTTAGTTGCTGGAAAACTGTTATTTTCTTTCTTTCTTTCTTTTCTTTGTGTGGTACATATTACCGTGATTTTTCATAGTGTTTGGTGAGATATGTCTCTGCCAGCACGCTTGAGGTAGGGAGAACCTTTCTTACTTAAGGCAAAGCTTTGTTTACTTTGATTTCAACAGATTAACAGGTTGGAGACTGGAACTGACCAAAAAGATACCCCACATCCAAAGACAAAGGAGAAGCAACAATGAGTTGGTAGGAGGGGTGCAATCACAATAAAATCAAATCCCATAACCGCTGGTTGGGGGACTCACAAGCTGGAGAAACTTTATACCACAGAAGTCCACCCACTGGAGTGAAGGTTCTGAGCCCCACGTCAGGCTTCCTAACCTGGGGGTCTGGCAATGGGAGGAGGAATTCCTAGAGAATCAGACTTTGAAGGCTAGCAGGATTTGATTACAGGACATTGACAGGACAAGGATACATACAGACTGAAAGTGAGGGGATGGAAAAAGATATTCCATGCAAATGGAAATCAAAAGAAAGCTGGAGTAACAATTCTCATATCAGAAAAAATAGACTTTAAAATAAAGACTACTACAAAAGACAAGGAAGGACACGACATAATGAATAAGCATTTTCAGAACTCTAATGAAAAACTAATGAACTCATAAAAGTGCTAACAAAAGATCAAGATAAAAATAATTAATTACATGGGACTGAGTGAACTGATGAGGATGAGTATAATTTTTGTGACTTTCTGTCTGAATTAAAAAAAAAAAACTCACAAGGAGACAGAGGCAAAGAATATACAAATCAATTTTCACTGCAAAGTAAAGGAGCTGTTACTGTGGAGGATTACTGGACTGAGTGTCAATATTATGACATAGTATGAGTGAGTTTCATGTTTGGTAATTGCAATCCTTGTTGCTTTTGTTGTGGTCATCCATGTACAATGCTTGGTGTCAGTCTATTTATCTCTTGTAAAAATAAAATACAGTGTGTGTGTGTGGAAAAAAAAAAAAAAGCAACAAGGGAAAAATCACAAATAACATACAAGGGAACTCCCATAAGGTTAACAGTTGATTTCTCAGCAGAAACTCTACAGGCCAGAAGGGAGCGGCATGATATATTTAAAGTGATGAAAGGGAAGAACCAACAACCAAGATGACTCTACTTGGCAAGGATCTCATTCAGATTCAACTGAATCAAAAACTTTACAGACAAGCAAAAGCTAAGAGAATTCAGCACCACCAAACCAGCTCTACAACAAATGTTAAAGGAGCTTCTCTAATTGGGAAACACAAGAGAAGGAAAGGACCTACAAAAAGAAACCCAAAACAATTATGAAAATGGTAAAAGGAACATACATATCAATAATTACCTTAAACGTGAATGGATTAAATCCTCCAACCAAGAGACACAGGCTCACTTAATGGTTAAAAAAACAAGACCCATATATATGCTGTCTACCAGAGACCCACTTTAGACCTAGGGACACATACAGACTGAAAGTTAAGGGATGGAAAAAGACAATCCATGCAAATGCAAATTAAAAAAAGCTGGAGTAGCAATACTCATTTCAGATAAAATAGACTTCAAAGTAAAGAATGTTACAAGAGACAAGGAAGGACACGACATAATGATCAAGGATTCAATCCAAGAAGAAGATATAACAATTATAAATATATATGCATCCAACATAGGAGCACCTCAATACATAAGGCAAATGCTAACATCTATAAAAGAGGAAATCATCAGTAACACAATAATAGTGTGAGACATTAACACCTCACTTACACAAATGGACAGATCATCAAGACAGAAAATTAATAAGGAAACAAAAGCTTTAAATGATACAATAGACCAGATAGATTTAATTGATATTTATACGACATTCCAACAGAAAACAGCAGATTACACTTTCTCAAGTGCACAGAGAACATTCTCCAGGATAGATCACATCTTGAGTCACAAATCATGCCTTGGTAAATTTAAGAAAATTGAAATCATATCAAGCATCTTTTCTGATCAAAACACTATGAGATTAGAAATAAATTACAGGGGAAAAAAACTTAAAAAACACAAACACATGGAGGTAGACAATACATTACTAAATAACCAAGAGATCACTGAAGAAATCAAAGAGGATATCAAAAAATACCTAGAGATATATGACAATGAAAAAACAATGACCCAAAACCTATGGGATGCAGCAAAAGCAGTTCTAAGAGGGAAGTTTACAGGAATAAAATCCTACCTGAACAAACAAGAAAAATCTCAAATAAACAATCTAAGTTTACACCTAAAGGAACTAGGGAAAGAATAACAAACAAAACCCAAATTTAGTAGAAGTAAAGAAATCATAAAGATAAGAGCAGAAATAAATGGAATAGAAACAAAGAAAACAATAACAAAGATCAGTGAGACCAAAAGCTGGTTCTTTGAGAAGATAAAAAAAATTGATAAACCTTTAGCCAGACTCATCAAGAAAAAGAGGGAGACAACACAAATCAATAAAATTAGAAATGAAAAAGGAGAAGTTACAGTGGACGCCACAGCAATACAAAGCATCATAGAGACCACTACAAGGAACTCTATGTCAATAAAATGGACAACCTGGAAGAAATGGACAAATTCTTAGAAAGGTATAACCTTTCAAGACTGAACTAGGAAGAAATGGAAAATATGAACAGACCAATCACACAATCACAAGTAATGAAATTGACACTGTGATGAAAAATCTTCCAAAAAACAGAAGTCCAGGACCAGATGGCTTCACAGGTGAATTCTATCAAACATTTAGAGAAGAGTTAACCTTCATCCTTCTCAAACTCTTCCAAAAAATTGCAGAGGAAGGAGCACTCCCAAACTCATTTTATGAGGCCACAGTCACCCTGATACCTAAACCAGAGAGAGATACTACAAAAAAAAAAAAAAGAAAATTATAGACCAATATCACTGATAAATACAGATGCAAAAATCCTCAACAAAATACTAGCAAACCGAATCCAAAAACACATTAAAAAGATCATACACCATGATCAAGTGGGATTTATCCCAGGGATGCAAGGATTCTTCAATATATGCAAATCAGTCAATGTGATACACCATACTAACAAACTGAAGAATAAAAACCATATGATCACCTCAATAGATGCAGAAAAAGCCCTTGACAAAATTCAACACCCATTTATGATAAAAACTCTCCAGAAAGTGGGCACAGAGAGAACCTACCTCCACGTAATAAAGGCCGTATATGACAAACCCACAGCAAACATTATTCTCAATGGTGAAAAACTGAAACCATTTTCTCTAAGATCAGGAATAAGACAAGGATGTGCACTCTCACCACTATTATTCAACATAGCTTTGGAAGTCCTAGCCCTGGCAATCAGAGAAGAAAAAGAAATAAAAGGAATACAAATTGGAAAAGAGGAAGTAAAACTGTCACTGTTTGCAGATGACATGATGCTATACATAGAGAATCCTAAAGATGCCACAAAAAAATTACTTGAGCTAATCAATGAATTTGGTAAAGTTGCAGTATGCAAAATTAATGCACAGAAATCTCTTGCATTCCTTTACACTAACAATGAGAGATCAGAAAGAGAAATTAAGGAAACAATCCCATTCACCATTGTGACAAAAAGAATAAAATACCCAGGAATAAACCTACCTAAGGAGGTAAAGGACCTATACTCAGAAAACTATGAGACACTGATGAAAGAAATCAAAGATGATACAAACAGATGGAGAGATATACCATGTTCTTGGATTGGAAGAATCAATATTGTCAAAATGACTATACTACCCAAAGCAGTCTACATATTCAATGCAATCTGTATCAAATTACCAATGGAATTTTTTACAGAAGTAGAACAACATAACTTAAAATTTGTATGGAGACACAAAAGACCCTGAAGAACCAAAGCAATCTTGAGAGAAAAAACGGAGCTGGAGGAATCAGACTCCCTGGCTTCAGACTATACTACAAAGCTACAGTAATCAAGACAATATGATACTGGCACAAAAACAGAAATATAGATGTAACAGGATAGAAATCCCAGAGGTTAACCCACGCACCTATGGTCAACTAATCCATGACAAAGTAAAGAAGGATATACAATGGAGAAAAGACAGTCTCTTCAATAAGTGGTGCTGGGAAAACTGGACAGCTACATGTAAAAGAATGAAATTAGAACACTCCCTAACAACACCATACACAAAAAATAAACTCAAAATGGATTAAAGACCTAAATGTAAGGCCAGACACTCTAAAACTCTTAGAGGAAAACAGTAAGAACACTCTTTGACATAAATCACAGCAAGATCTTTTTTGACCCACCTCCTAGAGTAATGGAAATAAAAACAAAAATAAACAAATGGGACCTAATGAAACTTAAAAGCTTTTTCACAACAAAGGAAACTATAAACAAGATGAAAAGACACCCCTCAGAATGGGAGAAAATATTTGGAAACTAATCAACAGACAAATGATTATTCTCCAAAATATATAAACAGCTCATGCAGCTCAATATTTAAAAAAACAAACAACCCAATCAAAAAATGGGAAGAAGACCTAAGTAACATCTCTCCAAAGAAAACTTACAGTTGACCAAGAGGCACATGAAAAGATGCTCAGCATCACTAATTATTAGAGAAATGAGAATCAAAACTACAATGAGGTATCACCTCACGCTGGTTAGAATGGGCATCATCAGAACATCTACAAACAACAAATGCTGGAGAGGGTGTGGAGAAAAGGGAACCCTCTTGTACTGTTGGTGATAATATAAATTGATACAGCCACTATGGAGAACAGGATGGATGTTCCTTAAAAAACTAAAAATAGAATAACCATATGACCCAGCAATCCCACTACTGGGCATATACCCAGAGAAAACTGTAACTCAAAAAGACATATGCACCCCAATGTTCATTGCAGCACTATTTACAATAGCCAGGTCATGGAAGCAACCTTAATGCCCATCGATAGACAAATGGATAAAGAAGATGTGGTACATATATCCAATGGAATATTAGCCATAATAGGGAAAGAAATTGGGTCATTTGTAGAGACGTGGGTGGACCTAGAGACTGTCATATAGAGTGAAGTAAATCAAAAAGAGAAAAACAAATATCATATATTAACTCATCTATGTGGAATCTAGAAAAATGGTACAGATGAATTGGTTTGCAAGGCAGAAATAGAGAGACACAGATGTAGAGAACAAACCTATGGACACCAAGGTGGGAAAGTGGGGGGCGGGGGGTTCTGGGATGAATTGGAAGATTGAGGTTGACATATAAACACTAATATATATAAAATAGATAACTAATAAGAACCTGCTGTATAAATAATAAATGAAGAAAATTAAATTTAAAAAATTATATAACGACAGCAACCAAAAACAGGTTAGGGATTAGAAGCCTTCCTTTTATTTTCTAACAGGTGGCTGTATAGGACAAATTTCTGGCTTTTCCTACCTGAGCTGCCCCATGACTACATTAAGGAATGTACACATTTCACCCCCACCCCCTCTGCCAGAAGGGTTGCCAGTGCTCTCTTTGCTGTTTGTTGGGGTTGCTGGGGTCACCAGGTTTGTGGTTGCTGCAGCCATTGCCAGGGTTGCAGGTGCTGCCACTGCTGCTGAGATTGCTGGTGTCATGGGCAATGATGCTGCTGCAGGGGCCTGGGGTCACAGGCACTGCTGCTGCTGTTGGGGATGTTGAGGTTGTGGGCACCACTGCCATTGCTCCCACAATTCTATCACTGCTCCACTGGTTCAGTTGCCTCCATGAGGTCCAATCCATTCACCTTCAGATGTACAGATGTATGGATCTTTCCAGCATTCTGGTGTGCTGTACAGAGGAACCTTTGTTGAGTTATGGATGTCCTACTAGTGATAAATTAAAGGGGAGAGACAAAGGAATGATTCATATCACGTTGATGCTGATGGCACTCTCCATTAGCTGACTCCAACAGGCTACCCAACAGGTTAATGCATACTTTCCAAATTAGTCATGTCAAGCTTTTTCCGATCATTTATTTGCAAATGTAGATACCAAAAATGATTCGGTATAATGGATAGTGTGGCATGGGGGACCTAGGCAGTAGGTGACACTTGTTGTCACATAGGCATTGTTTGTACTGTTCTAATTGATCACTTCTTTCAGAATAGGAGTTAGATAAGCAAAATCACATTCCATAGGAAGAAGCTGCTTATAAAAACCCATTGGGTTAATAAATCAAACATTTTCAAACTAGGAAATGACTCTAGTTTATATACAAAAGTACTTTGCTATACATATAATAAATGTCAAAGGTCATTCACATAATTTCAACATGGCTGTGTGGAAAAAAGTCTATTATTCAGCCAGCAAGTCAGTGTCAAGGGTTACTGCAAAATATTTCTCTCCTGGCTAAACTCGTTGGATGGATTCTACCCTGCTTGGTGACAGTAAAATACAGGAAAAATATCAAGGAAGACAGCTACAAAAATACTGTAATCCTGGACCATTCACGAGGATATTATTGAATAATAAGGTCCAAAGCTACTGAGTCTTAGGATTGTTTTCCCATAGTAATGACCATCCGATGGAAGAAGTGAGGTAATGCTGTGGCAAGACCATTGTATTACTAGAGTAATGCTTGTTGTCCAACAAGTTGACCTATACATGTACTACAGTTCAATTAAAATAGAAGATTATGTGTCTTTCACATATACATTCCAAGATGTTTCCACAGAGATGGACATCTGATCTACAAAGTCATTCAGGGACACAGACTTATGTGATTCTATCATCTTTAACACATGGCTTTCAAATTCAGTGTTGGCATTCACATTAGCAAAGAGAAAGTGGAAGAGTACAAAAATAGCATATGGAAATATTTTCATTTTTGTGCTTGTTTATTCTGGGCAGAGCTAGGATTGGTAGCATTACACATATTTTTGCTCACATTGTATTTATTAGAAATCAGTCACATGGCCACATTTAATTAAATAAGAGACTAGGATTATACAGGATAATATTTCAGGAAAAAGAAGTAATTGGTGGTAGCTAGCATTAACTCTTACATCCATCTAGTTATTTGTACTATTAACACCCTGATAAGCACAGATGCATTATGTATGCAAAATCCCTGAAATGGGTCTCAGTACACTTTCTTTAGTTTGCACACAAAGTCACCCCCTTATGATCCTAGCTATTGTCTACTTGTCAAACACTCCAAATTCTCCATTCTTTTGCAAAAATAATGATAGCTAAACCAAAAGTTGATTCAACTCTCAAAACTCATTGTTTTATTTACATGAAAATCTTATTGTAGTATCAAGAACATGATGATGGTATTCAATCACCCAGAAAATCAGGATTAGTTCTTCCATAGTCCATTGTTTGAATTACCTGGCCAAGAAATACATAGCTAGCTCAAGATGTTTTTCCAATGCACATAGAACATAAATTCAGTTTTGTTGGTGTATCACATTGTCTATAAAAGTGTGTGTAACATTTGGCAGATCACACTTATTATGGATTTAATATTATAAATATTTTGTCTTCTCTCTTCATTATCTTATGAATTTTTCCCTAAAGTCTTCCAATCTCTGCTAGTTAAGGTGAAATCACTGATTTAACATGTTTCTTTTATATCAGTTAAAACCGATATGCTTAATATTTCTCATCACTATTATCAAACATATGCATACATGATACTTATATTAAAACTAATTAAAATAACCACTAATATTAAATAAACATTATTTTGTAAGCATTGTGCTATCTCATTCAATGGTACAAGATCTAAAGAAGAAATAAAATTATTACCAATATTTTAGGTATAAGGATATGGAGAAGAGAGGTCAAAAACTTGCCCCAGATCATACAACTATCAAATTTAGACCAGGGTTATTTGACTTCAACACATATGGATTTAACCACCACGCTTGTGCCACTTACTGTAGCCAGACCACTTATAGGCGACACTGACTATTGTACTGCAGCCTCAAATATACACATAAGAAGTTGTGCTGGACCACATAGTAGATTGCAAATAAGGCTCGCTATACCAAGGGAGACCATCCATAAATTTCTGGATTATTTTCTCTAAGTACACATGAAATATGCCTTACCAATATTTTCATTCTATATATCACGTGACCTGAAGAAAAACTAACGTGGAAAATGCAGAGTTTATTTACATTAGAAAATAATGGCAATAGACATAGGTCTATTAACATAAGTCAAGCAGCAAGTCATTTATTTAAGAAAAATATCTTCTTTTCTGATTTGTCTTCATTTTCTTTCTGCTACCTGTTCTGCTAACTGCACATCCTCTGAATAACACTTAGGTGGTTTGTGGGAAGGAAATTATTCCATTTAGGTGGTACATTCTAAGTTAATTATCCACTAATGTCTGAATAACCTTCTTCATTTCTGAAATTATATTTAAAAATTATCTAGTGCCTATAATATTTTTCTTCTCCCTGGAATTTTCTTTCAACTAGTATGATACCTTTTCATTAAAGTAAAGCCTGATATATTAAAGTTAAATGTCTTTAAAGACAATTTAAATCATCTTCTATATGTCATTGGAAAACATATAACCACCAAGGGGAAGGGAAAAAATGATAAATTTCACTGGCTTATCACAGAAATGCATTGAAAGTTTTACTTTAACAATTATAAAACTTTGCTAAAAAAAGAATTATGGGACAATGAGTCCTTTTCATCTCTATATCCTTTTCATGAGAAATCTCAAGAGAAAGCTCATAACTGCTGTTTCTGTATACATTTGAAGGGGAGGAAGAGGACAAACAATTGAAGGTGATTTTAGCAAGATTTCAGCAGTAGCACTGGAATTAAATGTTGAAAACAGAAGGTCTATAATGTCAGGGCACTTGTGAAGAATATGAGTCTAACAATGTTTTCATTAAACTTTCAGCTTAAACATTTTAAAGGTTGAGTGAAATATTTTACTGCTATAAATATTCAGAAATCTTGAATTAAATTACTGAAAATTTTGCTATAGTCAACTTTTTAGAAATATTTCCAAAATTCTATTTATCACACATATTTTAAATGACAGTGGCACATCTTGTGACTAACTCTAATAATAAAAATATTGTATTAAATAGCTATGTTTTGTTAATGGTTGCCAGGGGTTATAAATTTGAAATCAAAGCAGAACAACTGCTATAAGTAAATATTCAGAAGACTATGCAAAGACTTTTTTGTTAAAGTAATTTAGGGATTACTAAAGAACTTAAAAAATTATGCCTAACTCTTTCTTATGCCTCCCCTATATTCCATCTTACACAGTTGTACCTTCATTCACCTACTCACCAGGAAGCTGGAAATCATCTCAGATTCCTTTATTTTTTAATATCCATAATCAATGAGTTACTCACCAATGGCAGATTTAACCCCCTTAAAAACTATCAAAATGAACTTTACCTATTTATTTAGAGGTTTATTGAGATATAATTCACATATATTATAATCCATCCCTTTAAGAGTGTACAACACAATTTTTAATATAGTCACAAAGTTGTACAACTATCTCCACAATCAATTTTAGGTAATTTTCTTCACCTTCAAGAGAAATCCTATACCAATTTACAGTCACTTCCCATCCCCTCACTCTCAGCCCCTAGCAATCATTAATTTATTTTCTGTCTCTCTAAATTTGTATATTCTGGTCATTTTATATAAAAAAAATCAAATCATACAATACGTGGCATTTATTGACTCACTTCTTTCATTTAAGATAATGGTTCCAGGATCTTCCATATTTTAGAATGTATCAATACTTCATTCCTATTTATGGCTGAATTGATACTCCATTGTTGGACATACCACATTTTATTTATCCATTCATCAGTTGATGAGCATTTTGGAATTTCCACTTTTAGGATATTATGAATAACACTGCTATTAGCATTCATGCACCAGTTTTTGTGTGTACCTATTTTTTAGAGTATTTTTTAATTTAATTTTTATTTTATATTATAGTTGATTTACAATGTTGTGTTAGTTTCAGGTGTACAACAATGTGATTCAGTTATACATTTACATATATATATTCTTTTTCAGATTCTTTTCCCATATAGGTTGTTACAGAATATTGAGTAGAGTTTCCTGTACTATAGAGTTGGTCCTTGTTGATTATCTATTTTATATATTGTAGTGTATACATGTTAATCCCAAACTCTTAATTTATCCCTCTCCCCATATTTCCTCTTTGGTATCCATAAGTTTGTTTTTGAAGTATATGAGTCTGTTTCTGTTTTGTAAATAAGTTCATTTGTATCATTTTTTAGATTCTACATATAAGTGATACCATATGATATTTGTCTGTCTCTGTCTGACTTACTTCACTCGTATGGTAATCTTTAGGTCCATCCATGTTGTTGCAAACAGCATAATTTCATTCCTTTTTATGGCTGAGTAATATTCCATCATATATATGGTACCACATCTTCTTTATCCATTCCTCTGTTGATGGACATTTAGGTTGCTTCCATGTCTTGGTTATTATAATTAGTGCTGCAATGAACATTGGGGTGCATGTATCTTTTCAAATTGTGGTTTTTACTGGATATATGCCCAGGAGTGGGATTGTTGGATCATAAGGGAGTTCTATTTTTTATTTTTTTAAGGACCCTCCATACTATTCTCCATAGTGGCTGTACCAATTTACATTCCTACCAACAGTGTAGGAGGGTTCCCTTTTCTCCACACCCTCTCCAGCATTTATTGTTTGTAGACTTTTGATGATGCCTATTCTGACTGGTGTGAGGTGATACCTCATTGTAGTTTTGATTCTCATCTCTCTAATAATTAACAATGTTGAGCATCTTTTCATGTGCCTCTTGCCCATCTGTATGTCTTCTTTAGAGAAATGTATATTTAGATCTCCTGTCCATTTTTTGATTGGGTTACTCATTTTTTTTTTATATTGAGCTGCATGAGCTGTTTGTATACTTTTGAGATTAATCCCTTGTCAGTCGCTTCATTTGCAAATATTTTCTTCCATTTTGTGGGTTGTCTTTTTATTTTGTTTATGGTTTCCTTTACTGTGCAGAAGCTTTTAAGTTTAATTAGGTCCCATTTGTTTATTTTTGTTTTATTTTCATTATGCTAGGAGGAGGATCCAAAAAGATATTGCTGTGATTTATGTCAAAGAGTGTTTGTCTATGTTTTCATCTAAGAGTTTTATAGTATCTGGTCTTGCATTTAGGTCTCTAATCTGTTTTGAGTTTATTTTTGTGTATGGTATTAGAGAATATTCTAGTTTCATTCTTTTACATGTAGCTGTCCAGTTTTCCCAGCACCACTTATTGAAGAGACTGTCTTTTCTCCATTATATATTCTTGTATCCTTTGTTGTAGATTAATTGACCATAGGTGCGTGGGTTTATTTCTGGGTTTTCTATCCTGTTCCATTGATCTACATTTCTGCCAGTACCATACTGTTTTGACTACTGTAGCTTTGTAGTATAGTCTGAAGTCAGGGAGCCTGATTCCTCCAGCTCCATTTTTCTTTCTCAGAATTGTTTTGACTATTTACACTCTTTTGTGTTTAAAAAATCTTTTTCTAGTTCTGTGAAAAATGCCATTGGTAATTTAATGGGATTGCACTGAATCTGTAGATTGCCTTGGGTAGTATAGTCATTTTGAAAATATTGATTCTTACAATCCAAGACCATGGTATATATTTCCATCTGTTTGTGTCATCGTCAATTTCTTTCATCAGTCTTATATTTTTGAGAGTACAGGTTTTTTGCCTCCTGAAATAAGTTTAATCCTATATATTTTATTCTTATTGATGTGATGGTAAATGGGATTGTTTCTTTAATTCTCTTTCTGATCTTTCATTGTTAGCATATAGGAATGCTAGAGATTTCCGTGTATTAATTTTGTATCCTCTGTGTATTAAAATTGTATCCAAATACATTGATGAGCTGTAGTAGTTTTCTGGTAGCATCTTTAAGATTTTCTATGTATAGTATCATGTCATCTGCAAACTGTGACAGTTTTACTTCTTTTCCAATTTGGATTCCTTTTATTTCTTTTTATTCTCTAATGACCATGGCTAAGACTTCCAAAACTACATTGAATAAAAGTGGTGAGAGTGGACATTCTCAACAAAATACCAGCAAACTGAATCTAACAATACATTAAAAGGATCATACACCATGATCAAGTGGGATTTATCTCAGGAGGCAAGGATTTTTCAATATCTGCAAATCAATCAGTGTGATACACCACATTAACAAATTGAAGAATAAACACCATATGATCATCTCAATAGATGCAGAAAAAAAACTTTTGACAAAATTCAACACACATTTATGATAAAAACTCTCCAGAAAGTGGGCATAGAGGAAACCTACCTCAATGTAATAAAGTCCACATATGACACACCCACAGCTAACATCATACTCAAAGGTGAAAAGCTGAAAGCATTTCCTCTAAGATGAGGAACAAGAGAAAGATGTGCACTCTGTGTACATATGTTTTTATTTCTCTTGCATATACAACTAGGAATTCTCTATTTGCCATTCAGGAACTGCCAGATTATTTTCCAATGTGGTTTGCACAATTTTATTTTTCAACCAGAAATATAGGAGGATTCTAATAACTTCATAGCCTCCCTGATATTTTTCATTGTCTGTTTTATTGACTGGAGCCATCTTATTCATGAAGTGTTACATCATCATGCTTTTGATTTGCATTTCCTGGCAACTAATGATGTTGAACATGTTTCTATGTGCTTATTGGCCATTTGTATATTTTCTCTGGAGATAAATCTATACAGATACTTGGCCCATTTTTAACCGAGTTAGTTCTCTTTTTTTATTATTGAGTTGTAAGAATAGTTTAAATATTTTAGATACAAATTCCTTATCAGATATTAGATTTGCAAATATGTTCTTCCATTCTGTGAGTTGTCTTTTCATGTTTTTGATGGTATCCTTTGAAGTATAAAATTATTTAATTAAAAAAATTTTGATAGAGCAAACTTTCTATTGCTAAATTATTTCAGATTTCTGCCTTAATTTAGGTCCCATTTCTCTTCCTGATACCATTGCTGTAAACTTAAGACTAATTTCCCTGCTTTCAGTCCCAGCCTCCTCCTGTATAATCTTTATCCTGCTACCAGTTTGATCCTTCCAAACTGTAGTTTGGTCATTATCCTTATTCCTAAAGCAGTGTAACTTAAGGAAAAAGTACATACTCTCTGGGAAGAAAAGAAAATATTTTCATGAAATTACTCCTGGTGGTCTCTCTAGCATTTCTTTTCACTGTACTTCTCCCTGTATGTGACATTCCAGATATCCCATAACTTCCTAAGTTCAGTAGTTGTGACCAAACTCACTCTGACCTCTGTCCCTCCTGTTAACACACATATACACATATGCTTGCATCTTCTATCTCAGAGGACACAAGCTGGTTATTTGTGGGCTGTTTTTGGGTCACAGGTACATCCTTTAGTATTGTTTAAGACACATTATTTAATTTTAATTAATTTCATACAGTTAACAGAAGGAGAAGTTGATATAAAATCCTGAATTTCTATCTTCTATTAAAAAATTAGAAGTTCTGGTAAGATTAGGCCTATATTCCTTCAATTGTCATTGTCCAAACCATGATCATTTGAATCCTCCACAGTGAAATCTAGTGCTACTGTAATTTGTTAATTCATAGCTAGTTCATTTCACTCATTTAGATTACCTGACTGGTACCTCAATGTATTTCATAGTAGTCTCTATTTTATATACGTCTCACATTGAAATAGTAGTACTTCATTATACATATCTATTATTATACATACCTTATAACAACATGGTTTTGCAATTAAGAGTATAGACAGGCTCTGAAATTCAAATATCTGGGTCAAATTTTGGCTCTACTTAAAAACTATGTACACTTTTTTATTGTTATTTAAATTTCTATGCTGTAGTTTCTCCAACAATATAAAAGGTTCAACAGTGATAACTATCTCAATAACTGTGTCTGTCTATGTGTATAGATTACATAAGTCGTCATGTGTATCGTCCTTAAGTACTATGGATGTACCTCATAAACGTGTATTTTTACTATACCTCTGTTTGTTTAAAAAGGCTATTTTCTTATTATCTTTGTATTTACAGTACTCAGTATTTTGTCTAGCAGATAGTAGATACTCAGAACTTATTGGATCAATTTGATTAATGTAAAACAAGTCAAAGATGGAGCAAATAATTTCCTAATGTAAACTACGACAAACTTATAGCTACAAAATAGAGAATTGTTCTGACCTCATTCAGTCCAGCCCCTGCTCCCCAATTATTAATTTGTTTGCTAATTTCTTTGTTTATTTTTATGTTACCTGGATTACAAGGCCATGAGAGTAATTCATTGTTCTTTCATTTTTTTGCTTTATAGGGAGTGTCCATATTTTCAGGTGTGGTTTCTGGAAAAAATGCATGGGTGATTTGTTCAAATAAATCTTTTTTGCCACAAATGCTTAACAAGAGGTGTAACTTCTTTTCTAAAAGTCAGTGACTAAACTAATTCTTGATGCAATTCCTCACTATCCGATCTACATAGTGTGTAAAATGGTAGCATTCATTCCATATACTTTACCATAAAGTACTATTTTTTTAATTTTAATCAATTCTTTTATTATTTACAATAATCTTTTGATAATTTCTGCCAAATTTGTTCTGATATATTCTTTTTTTTTTAACATCTTTATTGGAGTGTAATTGCTTTACAATGGTGTGTTAGTTTCTGCTTTATAACAAAATGAATCAGCTATACATATACATATGTCCCCATATCTCTTCCCTCTTGTGTCTCCCTCCCTCCCACCCTCCCTATCCCACCCCTCTAGGTGGTCACAAACCACCGAGCTGATCTCCCTGTGTTATGCAGCTGCTTCCCACTAGCTATCTATTTTAAATTTGGTAGTGTATATATGTCCATGCCACTCTCTCACTTTGTCCCAGCTTACCCTTCCTCCTCCCCGTATCCTCAAGTCCATTCTCTAGTAGGTCTGTGTCTTTATTCCCGTCTTGTCCCATAAAGTACTATTTATGGATTTTTAGTTCATCATACATTGCATATATTTATCTCAGAAGTTCAAATTATAGCATACACAAATAGTCTCCCGAGGACGTAAAAGGAAAAGTAGCTTGCAATGCTAGAGCTTTGCACAGTCGTAGATTATACAAGTAGCTCAGACTGCTCTTCCAAAATTACTTTAATCAGAACAGTTCTTAATACATTTAAAATATGAATACATTCTAGAATGAGTTGATGAATTACATTTCTTATATCAAACATTTGTGAAACAATTCTTCTGTGTAAAACACTCCCTGGATTTCATAAGGTATGTCATGGTACTTGCACTCAGCCAGATGGAAAGTTAGATATAGAAACACAGGAAAGAAACAAGTGCTCAATAGATTTATAAGCTAATATCTATGAAGTACAGGTGGTGGAGGTATAAAGAAATAGTACTGGGATTTTAGTAAATACCTACACAACAGTAGTTTGATGGTCCATGATAAAAATGAAAGTCTATGGTGGCTGCCAAGGGGGAGGGGAGTGGGAGAGGGTAGGAGTGGGAGTTTGGGATTAGCAGATGCAAACTGGTATATACAGGATGGATAAACAATAAGGTCCTACTGTATAGCACAGGGAACTATATTCAATATCCTGTGATAAACCATAATGGAAAAGAATATGAAAAAGAATGTATATATATGTATAACTGAGTTCACTTTGCTGTACAGCAGCAATTAACACAACATTGTAATTCAACTATACTTCAATAAAAAATAAATTTAAAGAAATGAAAGTCTAGGAAAAATATTCCAGGCAAGGAACACAGTTTGTTGCTGGTCACTGCCAGTGTGAGCAACCATTCTCATCTGCCGAAGGCTGAAGAATTTGCAAGAATAAAACAGGGAAGTCCTAGGAAAACTGGGACAAGTTTGTCATCCTAAGTAAAGACAATGAGAAGATGGTGAAAGAATGCCATTTTAAAATTCCACCTGTGGTGAAAGATGATGAAGACACAAATCAACAGTCACATCCCTTATTTTTATCCATAAATATGAACTCAACTCACCTGCATCCTGCCAAATCTGAAATTATTGGTTTTAGAATCATCATTTTTAGAGTACTACTATTTAAGTTCTAGCAGGAAAAGCTGAGCTAAGACTTCCCTTATCTGTTAAGTTTTTTATACTAAATTATAAATACATATATTCTGTGTTGAGGTGACAAGTGGGGGTCCCAGTTATAATCCCTTTAAGAAATGACTATTTATGAAACGATATGAAATACTAATGATGCTCTTTTTGATGGCTAGTTATGAGACTTTTCCACATATATTTTAACAAAAAAAAATGTGGTGACTTAAATAAAGCATTTAACATTAGCCACAAAAATAAACCTGATATGTCCCAGTTATGAAGTCACTTCTTGATAGCAAATTAAGAAGAAGAGATGCATTTGCCTCTGTACTTTAGAAATAATAAGACTGTACATTTCTACTACAAACTAGTGCACAGAAAAAATGTAGTC
The DNA here is from genome assembly GCF_009873245.2 of Balaenoptera musculus. NCBI lineage: Eukaryota > Metazoa > Chordata > Mammalia > Artiodactyla > Balaenopteridae > Balaenoptera > Balaenoptera musculus. Next base: position 85,389,557 of record NC_045789.1, on the reverse strand, counting down.
TTGGCAGCAACCTTAGATATTATCTGGTCCATATGTTTCCAATGGAACTACTGTGGCATGTGTCATAACAAGTTACAAGATCAGCAACAAATAATCTGTACCTATATTGGATTTTGATTAAATTACTTTTCTTTTAATTATACAAATAGAAATAATTCAAGATTGTCACTAATAGCTTGTCTCACTTTATCACCTATATCTTCGTATTTACCTGAATGAGAAAAAAGGGAATGCAGTTATAGCTAAAACCGTGTAGAATTGTGAACAGTCACCAAATGATCTTACCTATATTGAGGCAGTATAAATGACCAGTACTATGTTCACTTTTATAGATAATAAAAAAGAAGTCTAGACACAGCAAGAGGCAAGCCCAAGGCGCTGCTAAAATACATATCTCTGACTAATCATTTTATATATGTTTTTATCTGCCCTGCATGACACAGCTTTCAAACATGAGAAGAACCATCGAGAACTGTGGAGGCTCTGATATTTCACCCTACTTGAAAGCTGCCAAATTAACCTTCTGCAGTTTCCTAGGTGGTGATAGAGGACACGTGTGTGCTGAATCTGAGACAAAGGACTTCATTACTCATGGCACAATGAAGTGCGTGAACTTCCTGTTTGCATTGGGTTCCCGTACACCCTCTTGCCAAGTTCCACAGTGATGGTGTGGAGCGGGCACACGTAAACGCTCCATATACAGTGGGTGTGTATCACAGCCAAAGAATGCTGAACATAGAATCCCAACTCTTTTAAAAGAATTACCGGCAAAGCTGTCCCATCATTATTCCAGGGGAAGACATTGTCTTTATCATCCTGGTCAGAAATCACATCTGTCCTTTTCCCCAGAGGGAGACCCTGTTTGTACCTTCCAAGGTTGCTTGCTATATAAACAATCTTGGGAAAATAGTTCCAAACAAAAGGTGATAGAGGACATGCAGAAATGACACAGAGCATTGTCCCTCAGCAGAACTCCACTGCAATATGGTCTTCAAGGGAGCTGCAAATTATGGATGGGGTTAGGTCCTAATGGGAGGGTTTAAGTAAAATATGCCTATCATATAACTACAATACCATGATCATAGTCAACTCTCCAGCTAAATAATCGCAAAAATACCAGTTTCTTCATTGTGACTTTCTTCTGAATGAGAGGTTGTGTCTATAGAATCCTAAGGATCCTAAGAGCCTGCCTAATCTTGGCACCAGGAGGGAAGCTGGCAGTAGGCTCTTCCTGGCACATAGACGAGAACATGCACTTTGGTCTTGTTATCACTCCTCACGCAAGTCTGAGATGACTGCAGTAAGATTAGGCAGGTCAGTTTGTCGTAGAATGTCATTTGTCAGAATGTATTACCCATAATCAGATGAATTATGTTCTCAGGTCTGATTGTGAGTGCCACTAGGTGGAAATCTTTAGGAAAGATTAACTCTTTCCTTTAAATATAAATTAGTTAATTTTAAATGCTTCTAGTACATAGTCCTGGAAGAGAAGGAAGAGAGTATAGCATAGTGTTCAAAATTATGCCCACATGGAATGGCTTCAATGATTTTCTTTCTCTGCACACTATTTCCTAGGAAATATATGATTCTTTCTAAAGAGTCTAGTTAGGATGGTGGAATTTGTATATTCATTTTGTTATACTCTGAAAACTTTCTAACTCAGAAAACTTTCTTCTTCAGAAAAGCATATAACAGTAAGAACATTAAAGGACACAGTACTTAACAATTAAATCTGCTTTTTGTATTTATTTATTCATGAAATATCTAATGAGAAACTGTAATGTGCCAGAGGAAAGAGTAGTAAATACAATTTACATGGTCTCTGAATTCGTGGAACTTATCTTTTTGGGAAAGGGTGATCTTTCCAGAGAGACAAATATGTGAAAACTAAACAAGCAAGATATTTTCCAAGATTAATAAGTAAAATGAAAACAGAGCATAGTGGGTAGGAAATAGAGTCGGGGCTATTTTCCACTGCATAATGAAAAAGAATATTTTTGAGATATTTAAGCAAAACATGAATAATAAATATAAGCATAGAATTTGAGAATAATGGTAGAAATAATTTTAAAAAGTCATAAGGCGGGAAGTGGCTAGGCATTGTGGAGGGACAGAAAGCAAGTCAGTATGGCTGCTATGGAATGAAATTTTGGGAACAGTGGTTTACAAATGAGCACTTTCTCTTCATTTTATCTCTAGGTTCTAGTGAAAGTGACTGACTTTATTGAACAAAAGGCTAATAACTTATTGCGATTATAATTACTTAGAAAGAGAAAAATCCCTGACATCTGGGTGCTGGCTTGGTACTGTCAGCTAGACCACGATGTTGCTGTGAGCTGGCCAGGCACTCACAGTTAGGTCCTGGTGTCCACCTGCTGAACACACACAATTTCACACAAGATCAACATCAAGCTAGGCCACTCTGTAACCACAGCAGATCAGGAGAAAAATAAGACCTCTCCACTATTATGTGTGAACACAGACAGGATGACCAAACATTCCCTTATCCCAGTTAATTTGAGTCACTGCTTCTTCTTCTCCAGTTACAGCTTTAACTTTTCTTCCTTCTAGGTAAGATTTATTAAGATACCAAACCACAGTATGATCCCTGCTTCCCAATACCATCCAATCCAGAGCAGAGTTCTAATTCCTTATATTTTCTCCCAAATCATCTAACACAAGGCAAAAATCTAGTGATAAGTCCTTTGTAGCATCCGGTTACTGAGATGTCCCACAATTCCCCATGCAAGTCACATTCTTGCAGTCACACTGTGAGCATCATTTAGTTCAAGGCAGAGCTCTGTACCTCCCAAGATAACAAGCCTCTCTTAGAGACCCATGGCCAGAGCCAAACTAACCGTGCAAATAGGCAAGCCCAGAATGAGGTCAGTCCCGGGTCTCAGCATGTTTCACTCTTCTCCCATGGTCTTCAAGCTTTTTTTTTTTTTTTTTTTTCTTTTTGGTGTGAGATTTGGGAGCCTAGAAGATGCTCTCATCTGGGGCTTAAGGATGGTGGAAGTGGGATCTGGGCTTCATTGAGAAGTGGGTGCTACCTCTAACAATGATTAATATCTTTTATTGAACACATTAAACTATAGGTCTTCCACTATGTAAGAAAATTCAGGTTCATCTTAAAGATGAAGAAATTGAGGCTCTTGGAGAGTGAAGGCCTACAGTCACACAGCTGGTGAGAATCTCCTTTCACTGCCCCCTCCAATTAATGGAGAAGTTGGCAGAGCTGAGTGGGGAAGGGGACCACTTTCTGATTGGCACCACTTAGGGGCAAAGAAACCATAAGTGTGAGTCTTCCCTCCCACATATGCAATAAGTAATAAACCCCAAAGTGTTAAACTCAGGTGTATTCTCAGTGGTCTTTGTCTGGAGGGCATTTATATAGCTGCAGCCATTTCTTACATCTAATATAAATCCAAGAGTAGACAAAGATTATATTTTCTGATGTGCTTTCTTGGTAAGACATATTTTAAATTATTTTCGCAATTTTGATCTGGGGATGGAGAGGAAAGGAGAATTGTTTCCTCGTGACTGTTCATTAAATCATGAACAGTCTCCTATTCATTAATGTAATATTAATATTACTGAGAATTTAAGTTATTGTGCCCTGAACACACTATTAAAGAGGCCAAACTGGTCTTGCACGTGATGTAAATGAATTATAAAATACCTAAATGCAAAAAAAGATTATTGAGGAAAATTAAAGATAATTTTTTCTCAAGAGTAACATTCCAAGAATCCCAGTTTGGGTATAATTACCAATTAACTTACAAGAACATAATAATAGTGTAATATATAGAAATTGCCTCAAAATTAAAGGGAATTGAGAGTTCATGTTTATTATATGGGGTGCTTGGTGAAATGTACTCATACAAAATGACCTAAATTAGAATTTTGAGAGGAAAGAATGGTTGAAACATATTTATTCATTAAAAGAGGGAGAGAGAGAGAGGGACACTCAAAGTTACCCAAATATTAAATGCTTGGAAAAATTTGACTTAGTTTCAAAAAAAGTTCAATGTGTCTCTTTAATACCAAGAAACATTGAAAACCAGAAAAAGCCTTATTTGGGAAAGAAAAATCCATTTAATGCAGCTGGAGCTAAAACGCACAGGTTATAGAAATAGGGTGACCTCTCACATTAGATTTATTTCTCTGAGGAGAGACAGGTTTCCATTCCCAGATGAGTGACTACTCAAGAATTAAGGGTGTAAAATTAAAAGCACAAATATTTTTCGGCAATAAATGAATGGCCACAATCTAGGGTTAGGACTTAATACCTGTAACTGTCAATATTTTTTATTCTATTCAACATAAATATTAGGCACATATAATAAACTTTTAGTTGGCAGTATGTGACATCTGTCAGACTTAGAGACTATGAGTCAAACAAATTGTATAATTTAGGCCAAAATATCATGATACAAAATTTTATTTTTTGAGGAAATGTTTGGTTTAAAAAATAGTATGTCTGATTCTTTTTTAGAAATATCTAATTCTGGAAGTTCTAAGGAATGAATTAGGAGGCAGCCTGGAGCCATTTATTCTCATTCTTGAATGAAGGACTCAATAAAAAATATCTCCTGCTGTATCATTTTTCTTCCCAAAAAGTAAAAAGAAGAGAAAATGTATCAAGAAAACTCAATTTATCTGATTAAAAATGAGGCTCAAACTTGGAAATGTGTCCTCTCATGATCCAGTCAGAAGTATCAGACTTTTAATTTGTATTATTAACCAAAAGCCCACATAAAATTTCCCAATCTTTAATCCCAACTAGTTCTTCTTTTAACTATGAGAGTTTTCAGATTGTGTGTGTGTGTGTGTGTGTGTGTGTGTGTGTCAATACCTTTTCATTCCTTCATACTGATTGTCTTGAAAGCCTAGGTCTTGTCCATTTTGTGAAAGAAAAACTAATGAATTGCATATTTGGAAGCATATCTGTATTTGACAGGATGTGTAATTAGAGACAAGGAGTTAGTTTAACAGACTTCATGACAACCAAACATGGAAATAAAAGAATACATTATGGTGTGCATGAATTATGTGTGTATGTGCTGATGTGTGTTTGTGTGTTTGTATTTCAATAACAGGAGGATGGTGAGCCATACATGCAAGACTTCTAGTAAAAAATTGGAGATTTTGGGGGGACCTTCAAGATGGTGGGGGAATAAGATGTGGAGATCACCTTCCTCCCCACAAATACATCAAAAATACATCTATATGTGGAACAACTCCCACAGAACACCTATTGAACATTGGCAGAAGACCTCAGACTTCCCCAAAGAAGGCAGAGCACCATCTAAATCAGCTCCAGAGAAGGGCACAAGCAGCAGCTATCAGCTCGGACACCAGAGACGGGCATGAAAGGCTAATGTTGCTGCTGCAGCCACCAAGAAACCTGTGTGCAAGCACAGATGCCTGAGGGTGACCTACACGCAGAGGCGGGGCCAAAACCAAAGCTGAACCCCAGGAACTGTGCGAGCAAAGAAGAGAAAGGGAAATTTCTCTCTGCAGCCTCAGGAGCAGTGGATTAAATCCCCACAATCGACTTGAGGTACCCTGCCTCTGTGGAAAACCGGAATAGACAAAAAATCAACCAAAAATTAAGGCAGTGGACTTTGGGAGCAACTGTAGACTTGGGGTTTGCTGTCTGCAACTGACTTGTTTCCGATTTTTATGTTTATCTTAGTATAGATTTTAGAGCTTGTTATCACTGGTAAATTGTTTATTGGTTTGGATGCTCTCCTTTTTTTAAAATTACGTTTTAATTTTATTTTAATAATTATTTTATTTTATTTTTTAATTATTTATTTTCTTTCATTTTTTTCCCTTTTCTTCTGAGCTGTGTGGCTGAAAGGGTCTTGGTGCTCTGGCCTGGTGTCAGGCCTGAGCCTCTGAAGTGGGTGAGCTGAGTTCAGGATTTTGGACCACAAGAGACCTCCTGGCCCCATGTAATATCAATTGATGAGAGCTCTCCCAGAGACCTCTGTCTCAGCACTAAGACCCAGCTCCACCCAACAGCCAGCAAGCTCCAGTGCTGGATGCCCCATGCCAAAAAACTAGCAAGACAGGAACACAATCCCACGTATTAGCAGAGAGGTGGCCTAAAATCATAAAAAGTTCAAAGACACCCCGAAAAACACCACCGGACTCAGCCGTGCCCACGAGAAAGACAAGGTCCAGCCCCACCCAACATAATGCAGCCACCACCAGTCCCCTTCACCAGGAAGCCTACACAAGTCACTGAACCAACCTTACTCACTGAGGGCCATAAAAAGCCATAAAAAGAAACGAAATCGAGTTGTTTGTAGTGAGGTGGATGGACCTAGAGTTTGTCATGCAGAGTGAAATAAGTCAGAAAGAGAAAAACAAATACCATATGCTAACACATATATTTGGAATCTAAAAAAAAAAAAAGGGTCTGATGGACCTGGGGCAAGACAGGAATAAAGACACAGATGTAGAGAATGGACTTGAGTACAAGGCAGTGGGGAAGGGTAAGCTGGGACAAAGTGAGAGAGTGGCATGGACATATATACACTACCAAACGTAAAATAGATAACTAGTGGGAAGCAGCCGCATCACACGGGGAGATCAGCTCGGTGCTTTGTGACCATGTAGAGTGGGATAGGGAAGGTGGGAGGGAGATGCAAGAGGGAGGACATATGGGGATATATGTATACATATAGCTGATTCACTTTTTTATACAGCAGAAACTAACACAACATTGTAAACAATTATATCCCAATAAAGATGTTAAAAAATAATTGGCGATTTCATAGTTCTCGTCAGAAAATTAATAACGTTTCACAATATAGCATTGTCATGAGAATGATTATGAAACTTTAATTTCACATCAGAAATGTTATTAGGGATTTTTAGGTGCATGTTTACATTTAAAAAATTCAAAAATTTCAAAATTTTGAATTTTTTTCTGGTAACTGAAAGTTGTGTACTTCAGGTATCCAGAACCAAGGGCATATAAAAAAATTAAACATAATAATTCTATTTATCTGTCAATAAATATTCTTTGAACATCTATTATGTTCTAGGCATTACTCTATGTATTAATGGTACGCACAGAAATACTGTGTAATAAGCAGTAATGAAACAGATATATACAGCCACACAAACCAGTCATGAAAATGTGTATTGAAGTAAAAATGTTGAGAACAGAACTGTCTACCTATAATTGTATGTGTGTATTGACAGAGAGAGACAGAATGAGAGAGACCTATATTTAATGAGTAGGGATATAGGAATGCATGTATCAGATAAAGAAGAAAGTAAGAAATAAGAGCATATCTATATCACAATATTATTTATGAAGACTAAAACTGCATACCTTCAAACAAAATACATATTTTTCCAAGAAAATATACATATACATATAATGTGAGACAATATAACATTAGCTTTGATACAGTTTTCGATAATCTCCACCTCATTATATTCACACTCTTCTCTAATCTGCTCCCCTTGTGTGGGCTGACTCTAGTGCTTGTAACAAATAGAATGTGATAACACTGATGAGATATCACTTCTGTGATAAGATTATAAGCTGAGACTTCCATCCTGCAGGCATATTTTTTCTGTTGCCATCCCAGCTTGCACACTTTGATAAAGCCAACTTCTGTGTTGAAGAGGCCAACCTAGAAAGGATCTGAGGGTGGACTCCAGCCAAGTAGGAACTGAGACCTGCCAACCACCACAGAAGTAGACTTAGGAGTAGATCCTTCCCTAGTCAAGACTTCAGATGAGCATGGAGACTATTGGCTGAAACCTTGATTGTAGACATTCAAGAGACCGTGAAGCAGAGAGCCCAGCTAAGGTGTGCTTGGATCCCTGACCCTCAGAAACTCTGAGATAATAAATGTTCGTTGTTTGAAACCACAAAATTTGAGCATAATGAGCTTTGCAGCAAGAGTTAACTAATACAAATAATATGAAATATATACAAGTACATCTAAAGATACACTGCAGGAGAAAGGAAATTGGACTGCACATTTTGGATGACGGGAACACATTTTTTTTAAGATAAAAAAGAAGAGACTCAGGACCAACAAACCGCTGACAAAGTGAAATGCATGATTAACTTAATGTGTTTTCATCTTCCGTAAATACACATTCTGAAATAGTAATATACTGGGGAGAGAATGGGTGTGGTGGGTATATTAAGCTGCTGGGCACCCATAACAAAATACCACAGACTGGGTGGCTTAAAAAACAGAAATTTATTTTCTCACAGTTTTGGAGGCTAGAGTCCAAGATCAAAGTGCCCTCAGGGTTGGTTTGTAGCGAGGCCTTGCTTCCTGGTTTATAGATGGCCAACTTCTCACTCTGTCCTCATATGGCCTTTGTTCTGTGAGCTCTCATGGAAGGAGACAGCTCTCTGGTGTCGCCTCCTCTTCTTATAAGGACACTATTTTTATTGGATTAGCCCTCCCCCACCTTTATGACTTCATTTAGTCATATTGACTTCTTAAAAACCCCGTCTCCAAATATAGTCACATTGGGAGTTAGGGTTTCAACATGTGAATTTTACAGGGACACAAATTCAGTCCATAATAGTGGGTCATTTTGTTTTCCCCTTTTGTTGAAAAATATCCAATATTATGCAGTTTTGTTCCTGAGGGAACAAAGATCCCGTGTATAAACAAATATATATTAACAAAATACCTATGAAAAAAACATTCAGAAACCATGTCAAGTGTAGCAACCTGCATTTGTAGCAACAAAAAAAATATTACCTTTTGGGTTTTTCTGGTTCTTACACTAAGCAAGGCCTTTCATATTAAGCCATTACTCTCAACAACTTTTAAATCTTTTCTTATGCAATTCACCACTTCAGGCAAACTTTATAACTCTATAGTCCTTGTACTATTTTTTCTATTTCTTACCAAAAGAGAAAATGATCTAAAAAGCAGCTGTCTGTACTTGTGTTTTTGACTGCCCTTCAGCTAAAATTCTAAGTACTAAGAGCTTTTTTACATATTAGGTCTTTTACTTTCTAATTATGGAACAAAATGTTTATATTTTAGGGGTCTTCCAACCATCCAAAAAAAGGTAATTTAACTTGCAAATCTCTATAAATGAGTGGAATATGAGGCTTTATGAAATCAACTTGTGATTACTAAACTAAATCTAATTTTCTCAGCATAAATTGTGTGAAAAAGTGTTAGGAGCTCCATCCTATGGCCTGTAATCATTAGAGATCATTTTGGAATTTTCTCACAAAACATTACTGAATTTATTTTCCACTTTATTCCTTGTTTGAGAGCGGGCCAGTCCCCTTTCCTGTGCTGAAAAATGTCCAGCAACGTCTAGGTGTCTTATTATGCAGTTGACATTATTATCCTTAATATTTAATAATGTTTTATACTATAATTTATCATATTTGAACATCCAGAAGAGATTCCCAAGCCTTGTATTTTAATTTAAGAATGTTCTGACAAATAAGGGTCATTGGTACTCTTTCCTATGTTAGCAAAAACAATTATATTCACTTTAACTTCCGTTCTTTATAGCCAGGACATTTCTTAATACAACAGACTTAACATCCTGAGAGCTACCAGTGACTTTAGACCTGAAAAGGAATATAATTTTAAAAAATAAGAAAACTCTAATTCTGATTCTAAAATGAAATTACCTAGTTCCTTAAAAAGTAGGGCAATGAGAAAATGACATTACTAAGGAAAAAAATTCTGTGCTGGAGTCCACAGAGAAATGTGCATTTCAACAATATTCAGGGAGTAGAAATACACACCGAGTACTACTTCCAAAATATAAAACTGAAGGTCATATGGAGAGAGACATATTCAGGTGGACATTTTCATAAAAAGGAATACCCTTGATAATTATTGCCTTAAGCAATAATCTATGAATTAAGTATAAGGAAAATATATGCATATTAATTCAAAATATATTAATTTAACACAAGCAGAATTATTTAGGATTTACACTGAAAAAATATCACCAGTAGGTGGTGTTTCTGTGATTTAATTTGATTAAACTTCATGCAAATCTGACCCTAGATTTTACTATTTTTAATTTCCTATATCCCTCTATCTCACAGTCTACTTAGCAACTGTTCAATAGTGAACTGGTGATAAAATGTCACTGAGGATAAAATTTTTTACGTATTTGGGAGACATTTTCTATCACCATCATTTAAAAAAATGAGAAATAAGTCAGAGTTCATAGCTATAAAAAATAGACTGCTTAAGGTGGTACTTATCTGATAAATGAATATACAAGTGCTTGACTCAAATGGAGGTTATGAATTTTGCATAAAGCCCTTCATCAAGGTTGAATTACATAATGTCTCATTTAACAGCATATCTATATGACATTAATTGTCAATCATTATTTTTCTTTGTCAGACTAAACATCTGATTTGTAAGGTATAAAGTGAATTTCACTGTAAAAAAGCATGTTTGCAATTTGCAATTAAACATGAATGATAAGATTAGTGAATGCATAATGTATTACTATAAAAAACTATGACTTTGAGCATGTGATATTTATAGTAAAACACCAAAACTATTAGTGTTACTTTGACTTTATTTTAAAGACATTTGAATATAAAATGATTTAAAAATGAATTCAGATAACTGATATCAGAATTATTGTGATAAAATTCAATACATGCAATGATTTATCAGAATTGAAGTCACTTCTCAAAATTAAATATTAATAACAAACCTTTAATTTGACATTTATATAAGTTTAAAGTGCATTTATTTAAAACTATGCTGGACCGTTAAAAAATTAACTACTAAACCAATTCGAAGTGGATATTCCAAAAATGAATTGTTTTAATTATTGCGTTCCTTCTTTAAATAAATTCATACACCGAAATTAAAATTTCTTTAGCCAGTGAAAATGGGATTTTTAAAGTATAAAGCGTAAGTTTTCTCAGCAGTATTTTATTTCCTAGATTTCTCAGTTTTGCCTATTATCTCTATCTTTCTCTTAAACACATTTTAGCCACTTTGCCATATAACATCATAGAGTATCGTATATTTAGGCTGCTAAAAACAAAATTTCTTTAAAATAAAGGATGACTTACACAACACATTCCCTTAGTTATGTAAAATATTAAATGTTATGGATTTAATCGTGTCCTCTCTCCAATTCATATGTTGATGTCCTAACCTCCAGTACCTCAGAATGTGACCTTACTTAGAGATAAGGTCTTTATAGAGGTAACCAAGTTAAAATTAGGTCGTTAGTGTGGGTCCCAGAACAAAATGACTAGTGTCTTTATAAGAAGGGGGAATTTGGAGACAGACACACTTAGATGAAAGACTGACGTAAAGAGGATGGAGAAGACAACCATCGAGAAACCAAGGAGACAGGCCTGGGATGGATCCTTCTCTCACAGCCTTCAGAAGGAACAAATTCTATCTATAACTTGGTCTTGGACTCCTAGCCCTCATAACTATGAAACAATACATTTTTGTTGTTTAAGCCGTTTAGTTTGTGGTGCTTTGTGTGCAGCCCTAGAAAGCTAAATTAAATTAGTTACCATCTATAGTATTTGTGAAAACTTTGAAACTGTATGCTATGATTCAAACAAGTTTACAATGTCAGGGAAAATGCTATTTCACAAAGTAAAATTCTGATTTAATTTTATATATTACCCTATCTATTTTCCTTTTCTTGAGTGCTTTTAATTTTTTCTAATTTCAGTTCACTGAAAAATAAATTATGGGGAAATAAAAATTATATGTTAATATTAATTATATCATGATTTTCTAAAAAATGAAGTACTCTTGTTTTTTTAAACTTGTAAATAAATAATACTTACTCCAAGAAATGCCATAAATAATTTGCAAAATAACATTTTATAAAATATAAGATGTATTAAAATTTATATTGAATGTATCTTTTCCTGTTGATTTAGGTTTATTGTAATCAACAAATACTTCTGTTAAAAATGAAAGCAGCCCAGGACCAGATGGCTTCACAGGTGAATTCTATCAAACATTTAGAGAAGAGCTAACACCTATCCTTCTCAAACTCTTCCAAAATATTGCAGAGGGAGGAACACTCCCAAACTCATTCTACGAGGCCACCATCACCCTGATACCAAAACCAGACAAAGATGTCACAAAGAAAGAAAACTACAGGCCAATATCACTGATGAACATAGATGCAAAAATCCTCAACAAAATACTCGCAAACAGAATCCAACAGCACATTAAAAGGATCATACACCATGATCAAGTGGGGTTTATCCCAGGAATGCAAGGATTCTTCAATATACGCAAATCAATCAATGTGATGCACCATATTAACAAATTGAAGGAGAAAAACCATATGATCATCTCAATAGATGCAGAGAAAGCTTTCGACAAAATTCAACACCCATTTATGATAAAAGCCCTGCAGAAAGTAGGCATAGAGGGAACTTTCCTCAACATAATAAAGGCCATATATGACAAACCCACAGCCAACATCACCCTCAATGGTTAAAAACTGAAACCATTTCCACTAAGATCAGGAACAAGACAAGGTTGCCCACTCTCACCACTATTATTCAACATAGTTTTGGAAGTGTTAGCCACAGCAATCAGAGAAGACAAAGAAATAAAAGGAATCCAAATCGGAAAAGAAGAAGTAAAGCTGTCACTATTTGCAGATGACATGATACTATACATAGAGAATCCTAAAGATGCTACCAGAAAACTCCTAGAGCTAATCAGTGAATTTGGTAAAGTAGCAGGATACAAAATTAATGCACAGAAATCGCTTGCATTTCTATACACTAATGACGAAAAATCTGAAAGTGAAATTAAGAAAACACTCCCGTTTACCATTGCAACAAAAAGAATAATATATCTAGGAATAAACCTACCTAAGGAGACAAAAGACCTGTATGCAGAAAATTATAAGACACTGATGAAAGAAATTAAAGATGATACAAATAGATGGAGAGATATACCATGTTCCTGGATTGGAAGAATCAACATTGTGAAAATGACTCTACTACCCAAAGCAATCTACAGATTCAATGCAATCCCTATCAAACTACCACTGGCATTTTTCACAGAACTAGAACAAAAAATTTCACAATTTGTATGGAAACACAAAAGACCCCGAATAGCCAAAGCAATCTTGAGAACGAAAAATGGAGCTGGGGGAATCAGGCTCCCTGACTTCAGACTATACTACAAAGCTTCAGTAATCAAGACAGTTTGGTACTGGCACAAAAACAGAAATATAGATCAATGGAACAGGATAGAAAGCCCAGAGATAAATCCACACACATATGGTCACCTTATCTTTGATAAAGGAGGCAAGCATATACAGTGGAGAAAAGACAGCCTCTTCAATAAGTGGTGCTGGGAAAATTGGACAGGTACATGTAAAAGTATGAAATTAGAACACTCCCTGACACCATGCACAAAAATAAACTCCAAATGGATTAAAGACCTAAGTGTAAGGCCAGACACTATCCAACTCTTAGAGGAAAACATAGGCAGAACACTCTATGACATACATCACAGCAAGATTCTTTTTGACCCAGCTCCCAGAGAAATGGAAATAAGAACACAAATAAACAAATGGGACCTAATGAAACTTAAAAGCTTTTGCACAGCAAAGGAAACCATAAACAAGACCAAAAGACAACCATCAGAATGGGAGAAAATATTTGCAAATGAAGCAACTGACAAAGGATTAATCTCCAAGATTTACAAGCAGCTCATGCAGCTCAATAACAAAAAAACGAACAACCCAATCCAAAAATGGGCAGAAGACCTAAATAGACATTTCTCCAAAGAAGATATACAGATGGCCTACAGACACATGAAAGAATGCTCAACATCATTAATCATTAGAGAAATGCAAATCAAAACTACAATGAGATATCATCTCACACCGGTCAGAATGGCCATCATCAAAAAATCTAGAAACAATAAATGCTGGATAGGGTGTGGAGGAAAGGGAACACTCTTGCACTGTTGGTGGGAATGTAAATTGATACAGCCACTATGGAGAACAGTATGGAGGTTCCTTAAAAAACTACAAATAGAACTACCATACGACCCAGCAATCCCACTACTGGGCATATACCCTGAGAAAACCATAGGTCAAAAAGTGTCATGTACCACAATGTTCATTGCAGCTCTATTTACAATAGCCAGGACCTGGAAGCAACCTAAATGTCCATCATCAGATGAATGGATAAAGTAGATGTGGCACATATATACAATGGAATATTACTCAGCCATAAAAAGAAATGAAATGGAGGTATTTGTAATGAGGTGGATGGAGTTAGAGTCTGTCATAAAGAGTGAAGTAAGTCAGAAAGAGAAAAACAAATACAGTATGCTAACACATATATACGGAATCTAAGGAAAAAAAAAAAAAAAAAAAGGCCATGAAGAACCTAGTGGCAAGACGGGAATAAAGACACAGACCTACTAGAGAATGGACTTGAGGATATGGGGAGGGGGTGGGGTGAGATGTGACAGGGTAAGAGAGTGTCATGGACATATATACACTACCAAATGTAAAATAGATAGCTAGTGGGAAGCAGCCGCATAGCACAGGGAGAGCAGCTCGGTGCTTTGTGACCACCTAGAGGGGTGGGATGGGGAGGGTGGGAGGGAGGGAGATGCAAGAGGGAAGAGAAATGGGAACATATTGTATATGTATAACTGATTCACTTTGTTATAAAGCAGAAGCTAACACACTATTGTAAGGCAATTATACTTCAATAAAGATGTTTAAAAAAAAAAATGAAAGCAAATATTGAGGGCAATTATTGAGGTATGTAAACTTTTTTTATTCCATTAAAAAGATGACAGGATTCTAAATTTCTGTTTTCTTATTTCTTTCAATGTCAACCCGTTAATCTAAAGAAAACATCCTAATTCTTCCAGTATGCTCTGGGATATATATTTCCTGTCAGAACTTTTTATGTATCTGTTTTTATAATAAATCTGGAGCAAATACATTAATTCTCATTAAGATGATGGTAACTTTTTTTAGTTGCTCACATTTGGACAGGCAAGACTTGAGGTATGTGCACAGGCAGTGAGCTGAGAGAAAGTTTATATGCTTGGGAAGGAAAAGGAAAAAGTTACCATAAATAAGAACATTTTTCCTTCAGTATTACCTAATTTCAGTTCTAATGTGTCCATCATTTTCTTATATTTTTCTGCAATAAAAATGGCATGAAAAGCTACTCTATAAACTTCTATTTAATTCTTAAAAGTCAATCTTTTGAAATAGTTTAGACCAAGTTACTTCTACTGTTATGGCACTTCAACAATAACAAAAATAACCACAATCACAACCATACCATAGATGCACACACACATACACACACATGCACCCTATATAATTGGAGCAGAGACACTTACACTTGTCTTGGGATGGTTGTTAGACAACATCCAAGGTTGTGTGTTGTAATCACATACAGGTTATACATTTCAGGTAATTATTAATAAAAATAGTAGAAGTAATCAGGTATATTAAATGAAGAGTCATCAGGAAATGTAGGGTAAATGTAGACATTATTGTCTCTGTTGTTTTATAAAAATAAGTTGAAAGAGCCCTACTGCTCAGAAAGATCACAGGGTCGGTAGATGAAAATACCCCATGGCTTCTTCAGGGTTAAACATGATTCAAGCCTGTATAAAGTTCTCAGCTGTCAAGATAAGTCTCTTGGGGACTTTTAATTCTCACCCTGGAGAGCTGAATACAGTCTGAAACTTGGAGTCTCCGATGCAAAATCAACATAAAAAATACATAAGCATATATTTTAAGGGTTGGAAAGAGAAAAAAAAAATCAGTTTTTTTGGTGATAGTTATAATTCTGTTAGAAAGACTCTATTTAGGTAACTTATTTCTTTAATTCTTGCTCTAGTATTTCAAAATAGATTTTGGGGATAGTATAAGAAGTACTTTATTGCATTCTATTAAAAATGTATTATAATTTTAAGCACTCAAAATATTTACAAAACCCATATATTTCTATTGATTGTTTAGTATGCAATGTGTGAGATCTGAGACACTGGGAATACTATTTAAACATACAAAATAAAAACTTAGGCAGCAAGGTCCCTTCCTCGAAGACAGAGTATGACATAAGTGGGAGTAATGTAAAGCATGGGGTGAATAAATCCAAACTAAACAAGAAAGAGAAATGTTGAAAGGTAGAGTTTTAATGATATTGCCAATGGCAGTTTCAGGGCAAGGTGGTTTCTGAATTAGGATGTCAATATTTCTGTAAGCTCACTAACCAGAGCAGAAAGGATCAACCAAGATAGCATTCTAATTTAAAATTTTAATCATGTCAATAACAACTTAAGCAATTGCTAAGTCTCTGCTCCATGTAGCTTCACTAGCTTTCCCTTAATTTCCACTCTAGTGCCATCTCTTCCCACTATTTCTTACCATGCTATTTCTTGATCCAGTAAACTTAGTATTTTTCCCCAGATGTAATATTTTTGTTGTGTCTATAACTTGTAAAATAGTATTTCTTTTAGGTAATATCTCTCATGTGGCTAAATGAAGAACTGAGTCAAATATCTACAGAGTCTTTATTAAAAACAAAACAAAGTCAACAACCATTTCCAATTTCATGCTGTTGTGGCACTTGGAATTTTATCTAACCATATTGTTAAGGTTGATGTCCAAGCCAGTTTGCTTAGAAACAGAGTCAGAGATTATGGATGATTATTAGACAGGTGATTTATTAAGGGAGTGCATTTTGGAGAAAACTGTAAAAAAGTTTGTGAAACAAAATAGGACAGGGAAAGAAGGTAGGCAAAAAGGTGTTTTCAAGAATAGTCTAGAGTGTTACTGATTCCAGAGGTAGCTCTGGCCTGTGAATTACACCATGATATTTGTATTCTTCTGAAGCATGAGGCTGTACCATCATATCAGTTATTGGTGTAATCTCCCAGGTATCTTTTTACAGAGTTGTCCCCATTAATGAAAGGACAATTCTCCATGAAAGCATGAAGATGAGAGTCTTTTAGCAGCAACTGTTTAGGTGTGGAATGATGCTGACAGTGGGGATGGAAAAATACAGGAAAAATCATGATGTATTTTCCATGTAGAAATCAGTTTTGCAAATGTATTGTATACAGAGAATGAGGGAAAGTAAAGAATCAAAGCTGGAAATTAGCTTATGTCTTGAGCTGTTTGGAATAGTGGTATTTTTGTAACTGAAATGAGTTGGATTACAGCAGATTTTGAAGCATAAAATCAAGGCTTCCAATTTAACCATAAGTTTTGAAATCCCTTCTAGACATGCAAATTAATATATCAAATGAGGTGTTGGGCATAAAATTCTTGAACTCAAGAGAGAGGCCAAGTGTGGAGATATGAGTTAGGGAGTCTTCAGCATATAGATGATATGTAAAACTATGGAAACAGAATAGACTACCTTGAAAACAGTTGGTTAGAGAAGAGGACCAATACTGATTCCTAAGATATTTCAATATTTGGAGGCTCAGGTAGAAGAGGGAGAGCAAACAAATGAAACTGAAAAGGATTGACATGGACCTAAGAAATAATCCTGGTGAGTATGGTGTCAGTGAAGCTAAAACAAAGTTTTTCACAAAAGTTATGAAAAGATCTTGAGGGACTAAGTAAACTGGGAACGGAGAAGTGTCCTTTGCACTTCTCAGATGGATATTGTTGGAAATCTTGTAAAGAACATTTTCAGGGCAGTGGTGTTACAAAAACCTCAATGGGAAAAGCTAAATAGTTAAGGGAAGAGAAGGAAGTAGAGACTAAAAGTGAATGTTACTGAAAAACCTTTCCTGTGGAGAGGAGAAGAAGGATGAGGGAGTTTGTGAGAGATGAAAGAAAGGTTATGAAAGATGAAAGATGATGAAAAGTCAATGAAGTTCTGTTATTTTGTTATTATAATAGAAAGTACTAGATTATAATTATACACTGGTGAGAAAAAAAAATCAGTGGATTGATCAAACCTGTTTTTCCTTTTAGGATTTCTTAATTTAATTTTAAATTTAGGTATTTGCCAAAGTTAAACTGAATATAAAATTTTTCTATATTTAATTTTATTTTCATTATATTTTTATGTGCATCTCTTTCTTTCAATATTAATTAAAAACTTCAGTGTTTCCTCCCCCCTAATTTAGAAGGCATCTTCAGCACGTTAAATGTTTAACTATACTTTTTTTCTGTATCTGATCCTTATATTATTTTATTCTTTCTGTCCCTCTCTTGATGCTGAAATTCTTCATTATTGTAGTTTCATGAAACATGTTAATATATAATCATGCAAGTCCCTTGATACTTTTCCCTTTATTAAAATTATATCATCTTTTTATTTTTCCTTATGAACATTTAAAATTTTTCTGCAAAGCACACCAAAATAAATCCTATTGTGAAATAGCAAAATAGGACTCTTCCAGTACATTAGATGATTGTTTACAAAATAAATACAAATGTCCTACAGGCTTTAAAAAGGATGTAAACTGACCCATAGTTAGAAATGTACAAGTTAAAATGATAAGAATAAACTATTTTCACCTATCAAATTGATTAAGATAAAAAGTGGTATATAGCATTGTTGAAGAACAGTTAGGAGAAAAGATGGTGTCATATGTTATAGTTGAATGTATATGTAAGCGCAAATTTTTGGAGAGAAATGTTGAATAATCCTTCAACTGTTAAATGTTCAAAATTTTGATTGAGTATATATAGATATGTAGATATATATAGCATGCATACGTAGACCAAAGGTGTCTGTTGAAGTCTTGTTTGTAATAGCAAAGTTCAAGAAATCTATTGGGAGTGTCACTGAATATAAGCATAGAAAATTAGAAGTTCATCTGTGTTCATTCTATTCCTTCAAGGCTGAGAACAGAAAATAACAGGTGGCAGAAACTTCCATTGCCTATAAAAGCTTATGACAGGACATGGCAAATGTCAAACCTATTCACATTCTATTGGCCAGAGTAAGTCAGGAGGCAAAAATTTAAAGTCAGTGAGACAGAGAAGGCAGAAAAAAATAAAGATACCAATGGAGGGAAATGAATGAATTATTACGAACAAATAATACATTCCACTAAGCATCAATAAGAATCATGACTAAAATTAATTGAAACATATAAAGTTATACAAAAAGTGCATGATTTCATAATGACAATTACAAGTTAAAATAACTGTCAATTTTAAAAGAGATGAAGGCAGCACATCATTATTCTAAGTTGATAAGTAAGGGAAAATGGGGAAGTTATGCATTTCACTGCCTTTCATCCACAATCTGTACCTCAGCATAACTGAAAATTTGATGATAGAAAACTCACTCTTTAGCATATTTCAGCTTATATATTAAGGGAAAATTTGATAAAATTAGAATATGAACTTTTCAACCTCCTAGAGAAATAATGGATATAGGCAATGGTAATATTGGTGACCAACGTCACACAGAGAGACAACTGGACCTTATGTGCCTTACGATGGAAGGACACAGCATCACTATGAAGTATTATTACCCCCCCCACACCAAATAAATCCAACTGAATAGAACCAAGCTTTTAGATCTAACTAGTTGACCATTTCACAGAAATATAGTAGCTAGGAGAAGATGTCAAATGACATTCTGGGAAAACAATTTGTGAAATCCAGAATGTACTAACTCTACAAGAAAAATGATCCAGTTTCTTTAATAAGTAGATTGCAAGGAAAACCAAAAAGGGGGTGAGGAGTTATTTATAGATTAAGAGATTTTCTTTATATATCAGCAACATTCAATGTACCGTGTTGATTTGTCCAATGTATACAATCTGTCCTGATTCTAGCAAATTAATATTTTTTAAAAAAACATTTATAGGATAATGAGGAAAGTTGATCACTGAATATGTGATAATATTAAACATTTCTTGATATATCAGCTACATTCAATGTACTGTATTGATTTGTCCAATGTATATATCCATCTTGATTCTAGCAAATTAATATTTTTAAAAAAGCATTTGTAGGATAATGAGAAAAGTTGACCACTAAATATGTGATAATATTAAACAATTCTTAGTATATTGAACATTTAATAATGGTACTGCTATTATGTTTTTTAATGAGTATATTGCTTGTAAAGAAGTAACTTACAATAATTATGGGTAAAATATGTGTTGAAGCAAATCCCTTGAGAGTAGAGATGTAACAAAATTGGCCTTGAATTGACAACTGATGAGTGATGGGTATACGGAAGTTCATTTATAGTACTCTCTATTCACAGCATTGTAAATCAACTATACTTCCATAAAATTAAAACAAATACTCTCTATTTATGCATATGTTTGAAATTTTCTATAATAAAAGGTTTTCAAAATAAGTGTCCATGAGACATGTATAAACAGGAAAATCTATAATAATGAGAAAGTAAATAATTAAAAATAGACAGTTTTATATTTGTTGTCATTGGAAATAGCTAATTAATTTTAATGATTTTATATATTGAAAATAAGTGATACTTTTAGTGATAATAAAGTTTTGGAGTTTAAAGTAATGAGGTTCAATATGACATTTTATTTTTTAAGTAAATAATTAATGAATAATTACTATACATAACCTTGGATTTTGATCACTTTTTCTTAGGGATATTTAGCTGTTCTTCCAGCAGGGTATAATTTAGGTGTTCTTTTCCATGGGACACTAGTGTCATCCTCAACTACCAATATAGAACTAAAGAGGGGAATAATACCACCACTAGCACAGCATCTTTACTTAGCTTACCCACACATATATATTATTTGTTATATTAAAATTAGTTATAACATCCTTGATTCTAGAAATAATTTAGGATGACACATAAAGTTGCAGTAAACATTATCATTTTCTTAAAAAATTGTTTTATGGGTTTGGAGACTGAAATCTAGGTCTATTGGAATGTAGAGTTCTGCTTCCTGTCCCATTTCCACACTACATTTGATAGAATAGAGTGATTTGCTATCCAAGTGAAGGCAATCATTTTCCCAGGTTCTGGATCAGACACAAGTAACAAAATTTAGCCTCAGCTGTACAAGGTAATCCAGTAGTATTCGGAATGCAAGCAGTTCTATTTTGCTGTTAAATAGGAAATCTGAGGTATAAGTTCGACTGTATCAGGCACATGAGAGAGCAGTATTTATCAGCATGTCTAGAGAGGTGAAGATGCCAGAACAAAAGGGCCCATGGAAGCTGTGGGAAAAAGCATGAAGAATAAAAGGGTGGCTCCTCTCTTTGTTAGTCAGCATGATTAAAAGGAAAGTTAAATGATGAGTAGAACTGGACTTCTTGTGGACCTCTCCATGACACCTCCATGATGTATCTTTCAGATG
Source organism: Balaenoptera musculus (assembly GCF_009873245.2). Taxonomy (NCBI): domain Eukaryota; kingdom Metazoa; phylum Chordata; class Mammalia; order Artiodactyla; family Balaenopteridae; genus Balaenoptera; species Balaenoptera musculus. The sequence continues at coordinate 85,368,228 of NC_045789.1, read as the reverse complement.
CATTCATTCACTTAGGAAATGTGTCTCCATTTGGCAGCCCCTAGTTTTTTATGAGTTCATGAGTGTCATAATGGGAGTAGATAAGCAATTTTCAATAATAAATGAAACCCAATGGAAAATTTCTAGGAATAATTAACAAAAAGGTTAGCTAACTAAAACATCAAATTATTGTACTTCTAGGTAGGATGGGCTTAGTGATATTTTCATTTTGAACAGAAACTATATTTTGGAATTTTATCTCTTTCTTTAGCATGAGTTAGATTACTAAATACTATATTAAAAACAGTTTGATTAATAATTTATTTTAAAGAGAGCTATAAGGGTATAATAATAATAATAATAATAATTTTAAAATTTTTGTTCAGAATTCTACATATCACAAAATTATATTTGACTAAGACAACCTCCTCCAAGAAAGTAGAAATCCTTAAAGTTTCATAACTTTGATTAAGATTTTCACCAAACTCCAATTAAATTCACAGTTTTAACTTGACATTCAAATACTTCGCATTCTTTCTATGATGGAAATTTATTAATATGTTTCACAGTACCACCACACAAATGAAGGGATTAAATATGTGACGGTTATTTAGTACTGAGTTTCATCTCTACTTTCAGTATTCTGACAACTGATTATGATTGCCTTGAAAAAAATAATTATAAAATTAGCAGATTCTGCATTTTATTTTTTGTCCTGCTAAATATTCAGTGTATCATATATTTAACTTATTGAGATGTTACTCTTTGCAAAAGTTATTAACATGTCAAATGCTACGCTTTGAGAATGGCAATGTATTAATGTCTAGATTGTATTTATAACATATAAGAGAAAACTATATAGCCCAATAGAAGAATATAAAAAGTTCATAAATGAAACCTACCCATTTAAAATTCTAGGTACACAATTTTAAAAAATGTTTATATTAACTCAATCATATTAAAAATCAGATTTAACAAAAGTCCTCAAAACAAAAATAATTTAACATGATTATCTACAGCTTATGCATTAACTGACATTTGAACATTGATTTCAAATAGTCAACAATAGTGGGGGGGCTATAAAAAATATGGAACTTCATGTTAATATAACTTTTATAAAACTGAAATATATAGATGGTTATACATGGTACTTTTTCTATTTTAGTTTGTTACAAATATTCCTTAAGGTCTTATGAGTCTCTAAAAACTTTATTAAACAGTTCTTTTTTTTGAAATAGTAGGAACTTCAAAACAATTGCTTAATTTTAAGAAAAATTCTCTGAAATTTAATAAAAATGTTTTGTTTGCAGAAGTTTGGAGAATAAAGAAGGTAACAGATGCAGGGAATAAGAAAAAGAGGAATGTTGCAAAAACTCATCATAACTTGAAAATTTCTAGTCAACTCTCTCATGGGGAAAAAAATGTCTTTGTGCAACTTCAACATGTAGATAATTAAAACTTAACCACATTTCCTATCGGCCTGACACTGTGCAAAGTTTTCTGATCAAGACAATGGTTTTAGTAAGTAATCATTTAAAAGGAATGGTCAATCAATTAAAATTGTTTCAGCAGAATTAACAAATAATGAGAAATCATGATTAAGTTTGTCTAAAGGAGCATACTTGTCACTAATTCATATTTTTTTCTCTGCAAATATGAGACCATGTATCAATTTCTTTAAAGCTTTAATATAACCAGAAAAGCAAAATGGAAATAGCATGATTTCTCATGCAGTTCATAGCAGAATGTCCATTTTGTACTTTAGTTTCTGAGAGAGAGAAAGAAAATTCCTTCTACTAGTAACTCTTCAATTTTTTATTATTATATATTAAAATTATTCCAGCTACGAATCTATTTGTCTTCATATCCTGCAAATATTATTAATAAAATATCTCAAAACCCATAGGCTTCTTATTTCAATATTTCAAAATATGATTTAGTGAAGAAAACATTTACTAAAGGATATTATCCAAACTTTTTAGCCTGATATTGAAGGCTAACTTATTATATTTATTTATAGTCCATGTCAAGTTGATTAATCATTATTTCTTAGTAAGCATGGCTTTAGTATGTCTGTATCCATGCTTCTTTCACCTCTGAAATTTCATTTGAAATGACATTCCCTTGGTTTTGTTCTGTTGTGATACTTGTTGAACTGTTTTTTTTTTTTTTTTCTCCATGAAAAGATCTGTGATTTTTCTACTCATGAATAATCATCCTATTTTAAAAGTACTGTTTCTAGTTCTCTTTTCTCTCTTGTAGTTTTTTATTTAAATGATTGAGATTGTATACTATTCTTACAGACTCCAATAGATTGTATATTATTTTGGAGAAGTTATTATAAACATATTCTTTGTACTACTTGTCATAGTACTTGATCAATATGCTGTTCAAATCTATGCATCTTGAGGGAGAATGCCAGAAAGATAGCAGATTAGGAAGCTCCAGGCTCTTCTTCCCCCAGAGAGACACAAAGTTAACAACAACACATGGATCAGAAAACTCTGTGAGAACTCTAGAGACCAGTTGAGCAGCTACAACACTCAGAGCATTTTAAAAACAAGAAAGAAACCCAGAGGAAGTTTAGGAATATTATCTGCATTTGGCACAGCTGTTTATGCCCCTCTCCCTATGCAGTATAATGGAGCAACCAGAAGGAAACCCTTCATCTTGGGGCTCCTCCTTCAGGATGTAAACAAAAGAGTTGACCAGGCATCCAATGTTCTGGCTTGTCTGGGGGCTGCCCTAGAGACTGGTTTCTGACTCGGAGCACTGACAGGACTGGGGAGTTTGGAAACTGATGAAAACAGATGAGTGCCTCTGCACCTTAGAACTGTAAATTTTGCAGGTAGACCCTGGGGGGAGGAAAAAACCAGAAAAGGTTTGAGAGGTCCTAAGACCTCCAGACTGGCAAAGGTTTCCCTGCACAAGGTCAGGACTCAGACTGAGAGAGATGGTTGTTTTTTCAAATGCCCACATCACAGTAAAAAATTAAAAGGTGTTCAAAGAAACCGAGAAACATGGCCTGATCAAAGAAACAAAATAGAACTTCAGAAGTTGGCTCTAAAGAAACACAGATCTATGAGTTACCTGTAAAATAATTTTAAAATAACTGTCATAAAAATTCTCAATGAACTAAAAGAGAAAGACAATTAAATAAAGTCAATGAAACAATGCATGAATAAAATGAGATTATCAACAAAAGGTAGAAACTGTAAAAAGAACTAAACAGAAATCAGCCATAAAGAAGAAGGAAATGCTGGCATTTGCAAAAACATGGATGAACAATGAGTACATTATGCTAAGTGAAATGAGTCAGAGAAAAACAAATATTGTATGATATTGCTTATATGTGGAATGTAAAAAGCCAAACCCACAGAAATGGGAGTAGATTGTTTGTCACCAAGGGCCAGAGGATGGAGGAAATGAGGGATGCTGGTCAAAGGGTACAGACTTTCAGTTAAAAGATGAATAAGTTCAAGGAATCTAATGTACACGATGGTGACTATAGTCAACAATACTGTATTGTAACTTGAAATTTGATAAGAGAGTAGATCTTGAATGTTCTCTCTACACACACACACACACACACACACACACATACACACACACGCACAAAGTACTATGTGAAGTGATGGGTGTGTTAACTAAACTTATGGTAGTAATCACTTCACAATACATAAGTGTATGTATATGTTTTATATATATGTCAAATCCTCACATTGTATACCTTAAACTTACACAATGCTTTCTGTCAATTGTTTAATGGGTATAGAATTTTAGATATGTAAGAGGAAAAATTCTAGAGATCTCTTTTAAAACAATCTGTTTTAAAACAAGTGTACTAAATGTACACTTAAAAATTATTAAGTTTAGCACTTTTATGTTGTGCTTTTTAACACAATTAAGCATTTTAAAATTAAATTAAAAAGTTTGTTTTTTTAATTTTTATTTTATATTGGAGGATAGTTGATTAACAATGTTGTGTTAGTTTCAGGTGTACAGCAAAGTGATTCAGTTATACATATACATGTATCTATTCTTTTTCAAATTCTTTTAAAAGTTTGTTTTTTAAATCCAACAATTCATTCACATATTCTGGATTCACTGGAAAATGTGTAGTTTATCATAAAACTACTTGGGTTCAAATACTGATTTGACTCCTTACTGAGCCATGTGACCCAGGTCAAATTACTGAATTTATAAAGTCTTTTTTTCCTTATCTGCAAATTTGCCATAATTATAACACCCTACTCACAGGTTTGTTGAATTTCTGTGTGACCTCCCTTTGATTTTACATGGCAAATAGACAGATAAGAAATATTCCGTGGTAAATACAATTTACTGGACTGGATTGGTTATTCTATTGCTCTAGTCTTATAATCCCACTACTGGAAGTGAGAAAAATTAGAACTTCCATTTCAAATGACCCCTTATTGAAAAAATTATCAGGAAGAAACTTTAAAGAGTTCACTATTGCAAAATGAGAAAAGCATAAATCAGTCTACAAACATTATAATAGTAAATACTACAGTAGAAAGAAACAATTTTGAAGCACTAACTTTGAACCTGAATTGTCATAGGCCCTCCATTACCAAGAGTCTCAAAATATTTGGCATTTTTAGGGAAAAAAAAGAAGTAGAAATATTTTCTCCTGCTGAGTCATAGATTTGGGCAGTTAAGGCATAGTTATTTTCCAAAAGAGAGACGTAGCTTACCTTGGTTAAAGAAGTATTGTATTCTTAAAGCAATAGAAATAATCTGTCCTGTAAATTCAAAACAAATTCATGTATTTTTATATATAATACTTGTTTTTGGAATATGAAGAAAATATGAAAACTAAAAGACATTCTTTGAGTGGGAAATCAATTATGTAACTAAAACTCTATTTTTGTTTCAGAATTTGCTAAATCATTTGATTAAAATACAAAAAGCTCAGGGTTTAATGTTTTCATTTAAAGTATCAAAATAATATGTAATAGCATAAAATAAATTTTGAGAGAGAGATTATAAACAGTGAAAATAAAACTGTTTTTCAGATAAAAATACCTACTATATTTTAATCATTGTGTTTTCCCTTTACATGTCATTTGAATAACAAAATCCGGAAAATATTTTGGAAGCTTTAATGCTTAGAAACCACAAGAGTAGATACTGAACTAACAGACATTAAAATTGGGGATACATTTAAAAACTGTCAATATGTTAAATTTCTTCAAAAATGAAAGTAATATAATAAACAGAAAATATGAAATCTAAAAGATAGTCTTGAATGGGAAATCAATTATATATTTAAACCTCCATTGTTGTTTCAGGTTTTGCTAAATCATTTGATTAAGGTACATTGATCCCAGTTGCAAACATGTGATGTGTTAATCATCAGAACCACTACAAGGACTTTCAAAATCAGAAGACTACACTTGGCACCAGTCTACTCACAAGAAAAAATCATAGAAACCACAGCCTGCCAGCAGGGCAACATCAAATGTTCTCTCAATGATAGTCCTTGCAGTAGTCCTAAGGAGGATAGAGAGCTGTAGGGAGCCATTTTCTCTACAGGTTATTGCTCAAGTGCAAAGGTTAAAATCCACTGGTGGGCATGGAAGCCACACTGGCTTAAAAGCCTCAAGTACCATGAAGGGTGATATGTCTTGGAACAACTCTATAAACATAGCTTCCAATTTTATGTACCCATTTATTAGGTATGTACCCATTTATAAGGTGTGTGCCCATTTATAAAGGGCTCCACTCTAAAAGAAATGCAAACCAAGGAGCCTCTACCAGGAGTTTATAGTCCTCCCAGTAGAGGTGTAGTTTTTAACAAAAGCAATATTGCCTAGTCACATAATTAACACAATATATCTTTATCTGTTTCCAGAGATTAGAAAGTTAACCAAAGGACAATTACCCAAGCAGAACAATGGAAAAGGGTCTTATTAACTCGTTACTCTCATATTACAAGCAAAGATGGTCTTCTCTCAGACCTGACTGTGTGCTCTTCCAATACAGAGGGTTCTAAGTAATACTAGAAAAAAAAAACAAACTAAGATGTACTAATTACCTATGAGAAAATACAAAGTCAGATAAAAAACTGAAAACTAAGTGTTTTTTCCAATTGAATTAATTAGGTATTCATACTATTTATAGAAAATTATAGTAGTCAATGATTTATTAAAAACTAGGAACTAGATTTTCACAATTAAATGTAGAAAATTCAGAAGCAAACATAATTAAATATTTTCTATTTTCGTATATTTGTTAAGTGAAATCTCAGAATAAAACATTATTTTGCAGAACACTATAGCATTCAAGATCCACACACATTATGGATAATTAATTGTTTTAAATAACCTGTTTACTCTCAATAACTTTATTATTGAGAGTGAACAAACATAAAAAATAGAGTTTCTGCTTAGAACAAAGAATTTTTTTTTGAAACTGAGTTTTTTTTTCCTTGTTTTTGTTGTTGTTTTTTATTTTATTTTTTTATACAAAGTATGTTCTTCTTAGTTATCTATTTTATACATATTAGTGTATATATGTCAATCCCAATCCCCAATTCATCATACCACCATCACCCCCCACCACTGCTTTCCCCCCTTGATGTCCACACGTTTACTGTCTACATCTGTGTCTCTATTTCTGCCTTGCAAACCGGTTAATTTGTACCATTTTTCAAGACTCCACATATATGCGTTAATATACGATATTTGTTTTTCTCTTTCTGACTTACTTCACTCTGTATGAGAGTCTCTAGGTCCATCCACATCTCTACAAATGACCCAATTTTGTTCCTTTTTATGGCTAAGTAATATTCCATTGTATATATGTTCCACATCTTCTTTATTCATTCATCTGTCAATGGGCATTTAGGTTGCTTCCAGGACCTGGGTATTGTAAAGAGTGCTGCAATGAATATTGGGGTACATATGTCTTTTTGAATTATGGATTTCTCTGGGTATATGCCCAGTAGTGGGATTGCTTGGTCATATGGTAATTTTATTTTTAGTTTTTTAAGGAATTTCCATACTGTTCTCCATAGGGGCTGTATCAATTTACATTCCCACCAACAGTGCAAGAGGGTTCCCTTTTCTCTACACCCTCTCCAGCATTTGTTGTTTATAGATTTTCTGATGATACCCATTCTAACCACTGTAGTTTTGATTTGCATTTCTCTAATAATTAGTGATGTTGAACAGCTTTTCATATGCCTCTTGGCCATCTGTATGTCTTCTTTGGAGAAATGTCTATTTAGGTCTTCTGCCCATTTTTGGATTGGGTTGTTTGTTTTTTTATTATTGAGCTGCATGAGCTGTTTATATATTTGGGAGATTAATTCTTTGTCTGTTGATTCATTTGCAAATATTTTCTTCCACTCTGAGGGTTGTATTTTCGTCTTGTTTATAGTTTCCTTTCCTGTGCAAAAGCTTTTAAATTTCATTAGGTACCATTTGTTTATCTTTGTGTTTATTTCCATTACTCCAGGAGGTGGGTCAAAAAAGATCTTGCTGTGATTTATGTCAAAGAGTGCTCTTCCTATGTTTTCCTCTAAGAGTTTTGTAGTGTCCAGTCTTACATTTAGGTCTTTAATCCATTTTGAGTTTATTTTTGTGTAAGGTGTTAGGAAGTGTTCTAATTTCATTCTTTTACATGTAGCTGTCCAATTTTCCCAGCACCACTTATTGAAGAGACTGTCTTTTCTCCATTGTATATCCTTGCCTCCTTTGTCATAGATTAGTTGACCATAGGTGTGTGGGTTTATCTCTGGGCTTTCTATCTTGTTCCATTGATCTATGTTTCTGCTTTTGTGCCAGTACCATATTGTCTTGAATACTGTAGCTTTGTAGTATAGTCTGAAGTCAGGGAGCCTGATTCCTCCAGCTCCGTTTTTTTCCCTCAAGACTGCTTTGGCTATTTGGGGTCTTTTGTGTCGCCATACAAATTTTAAGATTTTTTTTCTAGTTCTGTAAAAAATGCCATTGGTAATTTAATGGGATTGCATTGAGTCTGTAGACTGCTTTGGGTAGTATAGTCATTTTCACAATATTTATTCTTCTAATCCAAGAACATGATATATCTTTCCATCTGTTTGTGTCATCTTTGATTTCTTTCATCAGTGTCTTAGAGTTTTCTGAGTACAGGTCTTTTACCTCCTTAGGTAGGTTTATTCCTAGGTATTTTATTCTTTTTGTTTCAATGGTGAATGGGATTGTTTCCTTAATTTCACTTTCTGATCTTTCGTTGTTAGTGTATAGGAATGCAAGAGATTTCTGTGCATTAATTTTGTATCCTGCAATTTTACCAAATTCATTGATTAGCTCCAGTAGTTTTCTGGTGGCATCTTTAGGATTTTCAGTGCATAATATAATGTAATCTGCAAACACATACAGTTTTACCTCTTGTTTTCCAATTTGAATTCTTTTTACTTCTTTTTCTTCTCTTATTGCCATGACTAGGACTTCCAAAACTATGTTGAATAATCGTGGTAAGAGCAGACATCCTTGTCTTGTTCCTGATCTTAGAGGCAATGTTTTCAATTTTTCACCATTGCGAATGATGTTTGCTGTGGGTTTGTCATATATGGACTTTATTATGTTGAAGTAGGTTCCCTCTATGTCTACTTTCAGAAGAGTTTTTTTTCATAAATGGGTGTTGAGTTTTGTCGAAAGCTTTTTCTGCATCTTGTGAGACAATCATATGGTTTTTATTCTTCAGTTTGTTAATATGGTGTATCACATTGATTGATTTGCATATATTGAAGAATCCTTGCTTCCCTGGGATAAACTCCACTTGATCATAGTGGATGATCTTTTTAATGTGTTCTTGGATTGTGTTTGCTAGTATTTGGTTGAGGATTTTTGTATCTATGTTCATCAGTGATATTGGCCTGTAGTTGTCTTTTTCTGTGACATCTTTGTCTGGTTTTGGTATCGGGGTGAGTGGCCTCGTAAAATGAGTTTGGGAGTGTTCCTCCCTCTGCTATATTTTGGAAGAGTTTGAGAAGGATAGGTGTTAGCTCTTTGGTAATGTTTGATAGAATTCACCTTTGAAGCCATCTGGTCTTGGGCTTTTGCTTGTTGGAAGATTTTTAATCACAGTTTCAATTTCAGTGCTTGTGGTTGGTCTGCTTATATTATCTATTTCTTCCTGGTTCAGTCTTGGAAGGTTGTGTTTTTCTAAACGTTTGTCCATTTTTTCCAGGTTATCCATTTTATTGGCATATAGCTGCTTGTAGTAATCTCTCATGATCCTTTGTATTTCTACAGTGTCAGTTATTACTTCTCCTTTTTCATTTCTAATTCTATTGATTTTAGTCTTTTTCCTCTTTTTCTTGATGTTTCTGGCTAATGGTTTATCAATTTTGTTTATCTTCTCAAAGAACCAGCTTTTAGTTTTATTGATCTTTGCTATCTTTTCCTTCATTTCTTTTTCATTTCTTTCTGATCTGGTCTTTGGGATGATTTTGTTCTTCTTTCTCTAATTGCTTTAGGTGAAAAGTTAGGTTGTTTATTTGAGATGTTTCTTGTTTCTTGAGGTAAGATTGTATTACTATAAACTTCCTTCATAGAACTGCTTTTGCTGCAACCCATAGGTTTTGGGTTGTCGTGTTTTCATTGTCATTTGTTTCTAGGTATTTTTTGATTTCCTCTTTGACTTCTTCAGTGATCTCTTGGTTATTTAGTAGCATATTGCTTAGCCTCCATGTGTTTGTATTTTTTACAGATTTTTTCCTGTAATTGATATCTGGTCTCATAGTGTTCTGCTCGGAAAAGATACTTGATGCAATTTCCATTTTCTTAAATTTACCAAGGCTTGATTTGTGACCCAAGATAAGATCTATCCTGGAGAATGTTCCAAGAGCACTTGAGAAGAAATTGTATTGTGTTGTTTTTGGATGGAATGTCCTATAAATATCAGTTAAGTCCATCTTGTTTAATGTGTCATTTAAAGCTTGTGTGTCCTTATTTATTTTCATTTGGTTGATCTGTCCATTGGTGAAAGTGGGGTGTTAAAGTCCCCTACTATTAATATGTTATTTTTGATTTCCCTTTATATGGCTGTTAGCATTTTCCTTATGTACTGAGGTGCTCCTATGTTGGGTGCATAAATATTTGCAATTGTTATATCTTCTTTTTGGATTTATCCCTTGATCATTATGTAATGTCCTTCTTTGTCTTTTGTAGTAGTCTTTATTTTAAAGTCTATTTTTTCTGATATGAGAATTGCTACTCCAGCTTTCTTTTGATTTCCATTTGCATGGAATATCTTTTTCCATCCCCTCCCTTTCAGTCTGTATGTGTCCCTAGGTCTGAAGTGGGTCTCCTGTAGACAGCATATATATGGGTCTTGTTTGTATCCATTTAGCCAGTCTATGTTTTTTGGCTGGAGAATTTAATCCATTCACATTTAAGGTAATTATCGATATGTATGCTCCTATTACCATTTTCTTAATTGTTTTGTGTTTGTTTTTGTAGGTCTTTTCTTCTCTTCTGTTTCCTGCCTAGAGAAGTTCCTTTAGCATTTGTTTTAAAGCTGATTTGGTGGTGCTGAATTCTCTTAGCTTTTGCTTATCTGTAAAGGTTTTAATTTCTCCATTGAATCTGAATTAGATCCTTACTGGGTAGAGTAAACTTGGTTGCAGGTTTTTCCCTTTCATCACTTTAAATATGTCCTGCCACTCCCTTCTGGCTTGCAGAGTTTCTGCTGAAAGATCAGCTGTTAACCTTAAGGGGATTCCCTTGTATATTATTTGTTGTTTTTCCATTGCTGCTTTCAATATTTTTTCTTTGTACTTAATTTTTGATAGTTTGATAAATATGTGTCTTAGCATGTTTCTCCTTGAATTTATCCTGTATGGGACTCTCTGCCCTTCCTGTACTTGATTGACTATTTCCTTTCTCGTATTAGGGAAGTTTTCAACTATAATCACTTCAAAAATTTTCTCAGTCCCTTTCATTTTCTCTTCTTCTTCTGGGACCCCTTTAATTTGAATGTTGGTGTGTTTAGTGTTGTCCCTGATGTCTCTGAGACTGTCCTCAATTCTTTTCATTCTTTTTTCTTTATTCTGCTCTGTGGTAGTTATTTCCACAATTTTATCTTCCAGGTCACTTATCCGTTCTTCTGCCCTAGTTGTTCTGCTATTGCTTCCTTTGAGAGAATTTTTAATTTCATTTATTGTGTAGTTCATGATTGTTTGTTTTCTCTTTAGTTCTTCTAGGTCCTTGTTAAATGTTTCTTGTATTTTCTCCATTCTCTTTCCAAGATTTTGTGTCCTCTTTACTAACATTACTCTGAATTCTTTTTCAGGTAGGCTGCCTATTTCCTCTTCATTTGTTTGTTCTGGTGGCTTTTTACCTTGCTCCTTCATCTGCTGCCTATTTCTTTGTCTTCCCATTTTGCTTAACTTACTGTGCTTGGGGTCTCCTTTTCCCAGGCTGCAGGTTCATAGTTCCCATTGCTTTTGGTGTCTGTCCCTAGTAGGTAAGTTTGGTTCAATTGTTTGTGTTGGCTTCCTGGTGGAGGGCAATGGTGGCTGTTCTCTGGTGGATGAGGCTGGATCTTGTCTTTCTGGTGGGCAGGACCACGTCCAGTGGTGTCTTTTGGGGTGTCTGTGAACTTATGATTTAAGGCAGCCTCTCTGCTAATGGGTGGGGTTGTGTTCCTGTCTTGCTAGTTGTTTGGCATAGGGTGTCCAGCACTGGAGCTTGCTGGTCGTTGAGTGGAGCTGGGTGTTAGCGTTGAGACAGAGACCTCTGGGAGAGCTCTTGTCCATTGGTATTACATGGGGCCAGGAGGTATCTTGTGGCCCAGGGTCCTAAATTCAGCTCTCCTACCTCAGAGGCTCAGGCCTGACACCTGGCCTGAGCACCAAGACCCTGTCAGCCACATGGCTGCTAGTGTTGGAAGGTCTTCTGCAGAGGCAGGTGTAAGCTGTGGCTCACCATGGCAATAAGGACAGTCCAATTTTCTTAAATTTACCGAGGCTTGATTTGTGACCCAAGATATGATCTATCCTGGAGAATGTTCTGTGTGCACTTGAGAAGAGATTGTAATCTGCTGTTTTTGGATGGAATGTCCTATACTATCAATTATATCTATATAATATATAACTGGTCTACTGTGTCATTTAAAGCTTTTGTTTCCTTATTAATTTTCTGTCTGGATGATCTGTCCATTGGTGTAATTGAGGTGTAAAATCACCCACTATTATTGTGTTACTATCAATTTATAGCTTTTAACATTTGCCTTATGTATTGAAGTGTTCCTATGTTGGGTACATATGTATTTTTAATTGTTATATCTTCTTCTTGGATTGATTCCTTGATCATTTTGTAGTGCCCTTCCTTGTCTCTTGTAACATTTTTTATTTTAAAGTCTATTTTATCTGAAATGAGTATTGCTGCTCCAGCTTTCTTCTGAGTTCCATTTGCATGGAATAGCTTTTTCCATCCCCTCACTTTCAGTCTGTATGTGTCTATAGGTCTGAAGTGGGTCTCTTGTAGACAATATATATATAGTTCTTGTTTTTGTATCCATTCAGTGAGCCTGTGTCTTTTAGTTAGAGCATTAATCAATTCACATTCAGTGTGATTATTGATATATATGTTCCTATTACCATTTCCTTAATTGTTTTGGGTTTGTTTTTGTAGTTCCTTTTCTTCTCTTGAGTTTCCCACTTAGAGAAGTTCCCTTAGCATTTGTTGTAGAGCTGGTTTGGTGGTTCTGAATTCTCTTAGCTTTTGCTTGTCTGTAAAGCTTTTCATTCCTCTGTCAAGTCTGAATGAGATCCTTGCTGGGTAGAGTAATGTCGGTTGTAGGTTCTTCCCTTTCATCACTTTAAATATATCATGCCACTCCTTTCTGGCTTGTAAAGTTTTTGCTGAGAAATCAGCTGTTAACCTTATAGGAGTTCCCTTGTAGGTTATTTGTCATTTTACCCTTGTTGCTTTTAATAATTTTTCTTTGTCTTTAATTTTTGTCACTTTGATAACTATGTGTCTCAGCATGTTTCTCCTGGGGTTTATCCTGCTTGGGACTCTCTGTGCTTTCTGGACTTAGGTGGCTATTTCGTTTCTCATGTTAAGGAAGTTTTTGGCTATAATCTCTTCAAATATTTTCTCAGGTCTTTTCTCTCTCTCTTCTCCTTCTGGGACCCCTACAATGCGAATGTTGTTGTGTTTAATGTTGTCCCAGAGGTCTCTTAGTCTGTCTTCATTTCTTTCCATTCTTTTTTTTGTTTGTTTGTTTTTTATTCTGTTCTGTGGCAGTGAATTCCGCCCTTTTGTCTTCCAGGTCACTTATCCGTTTTTCTGCCTCAGTTATTCTGCTATTGATGCCTTCTAGTGTATTTTTCATTTCAGTTATTTTGTTGTTCATCTCTGTTTGTTTGTTCTTTAATTCTTCTAGGTCTTTGTTAAACATTTCTTGCATCTTCTCGATCTTTGCCTCCATTCTTTTCCTGAGGTCCTGCATCATCTTCACTATCATTTTTCTGAATATTTTCTGGAAGTTTGCCTATCTCCACTTCATTTAGTTGTTTTTCTGGGATTTTATCTTGTTCCTTCATCTGGTACATAGTCCTCTGCCTTTCCATTTTGTCTATTTTTCTGTGAATGTAGTTTTCATTCCACAGGCTGCAGGATTGTAGTTCTTCTTGCTTCTGCTCAGTACAAAGAATGTTTTTGTTTGTAAAAATAAAAATACAATGAAAATCCTATTCCTATATTTTAAAATTCACTTCACAACTGGAAGTTATGTAATGAAAATAAAGTACTTTTTTGTAATACCGTAAGTGATATCATAGTGGTATGTAAAGAGGTCATGGTGAGAAAAGACTTGTGGTTGCCAAGGGGTAGAAAGAGTGGGGGAAGGATGTATTGGGAGCTTGAGATTAGCAGATACAAACCATTATATATAGAATGGATAAACAGCAATGTTCTACTGTATAGTGCAAGGAACTATATTCAATATGTTTTTATAAACCATAACAGAAAAGAATATGAAAAAGAATATACATATATATGTTAATGGAATCACTTTGTTGTACAGCAGAAATTAATACAACACTGTAAATCAACTATACTTTAATAAGATAAATTTTAAAATTAAATATAAAAATGACATGGGAGCAATTAAAAATAAAAGATTACTTATATTTTGAGGTTCAAGAATGTTTTCATTGAAGTACTGGCATATGAACTTGACACTGGGAAAAATAGAGGTTACTAGATAATGAAGGCTATTTCATCCAAGGAAGAAAGTGGAGTAACTTCAGAGAGATATAGAACAATTTATCACGTCCTTGAAAATGTAGTTAGTTATTTTTTAAGGTACAGAGCAAAAGCATTGGAGACTAGGAGTTGAAAGTAAAAAAAATCAGGGAGTGAGGGCAGCAGTAGTAAGGAAAACAAACAATTTTAAAGGAACACCATATTTGCATGAGGTGTGTTCTCTACAAAAATCCTATGCAGAGAATTTTGCAGTCTGTATTATCAATAAGAAACCTGAGACTCAAGGACTTTAAGTCATTTTTTCAAGGTCAGTTTTCACTAAATATCATCACTAAATTTAAACTTAAGTCTGTCTGACTTCAAGATTCAATCTCTTTCCACTAGCCCATTCAACCAGATTGAGATGGGCACACTTTTATATCATGCTAATATACTCAGGTTTCCTCATGTTGGATTTATGGAGTCATGTAAATTATTTTTAAAAATGTTAAAATTATGGTATGTGAAACAGAGTACAAAATAATGATCCTGGAAGGGAATAACATAATTCTAATGGTGTAAGATTACATCCACAAAAAGGCTTCAAAATACACGTCTACTGATTTATAGATATTTTTTATAAGTATTTCCTTTGTTCAGTTATGGCAATTCCCAAGAAATGGTAATTCCCTAAATTTCCCACATTTTTGTTCAATAATTTGTCCCTTTTTGGGAGGGTAGGAAGTTCATTGATCTTTGGAAGCTCAAATTAACAAAATATAAAATGTATAAAAATATAATACATCACTGCATGTTTCTTTTGCTGTTCTACTAGTTTAACGTTATTTTTCATGTGTGTGTGTGTGTGTGTATGTGTGTGTGTGTGTTCAGGTGCATACACAAGCACACTGCCAGCATCTCACAGAGTGTTTTAACATTGAGAATTGAGATGGGAATGCAAAGAGAGTCAGGGGAATTCATTTAATCATTCTTTTAGTATACACTGTAATTTAGAGACTGTAGAGTGTCTCGGGTGCAACACTTAAGGAAAATGTCCAAAGTCAATCAGACTAGGTAAATCTTTCTCCCTAAGTTGTATTCAGTCAAATCAGGAACAGTTTCAGTGTGTAGTCTGTTTGAAGCATGCTGTGAGAGGTAAAGTTCCTTGGCAGAATTTTCTCCTCTCTCTTCTCACTGCAGTGTCTGATCAGTTTGGGTGAATCCTTATTACTGTTAAAATCATGAACAAGAAATAGGATGAATAGTATCCTATTTTAAGACTGTAGGAGTCAGAGAGTATGGATGACTTCAGAGAAACGTTATTCCTTTTACAAGAGCAAACACTGTGGTGCCTCGTACAAGGGCTCAAATTTCCTGATTCAGATTGATAATATGCTGACCCAGACACTTATATTTAAAGGCAAGGGAGCCCTTGGCAATTTTAATTTACTTTTAGACATTGATCCTATTACATGATAGGGATAAATATCTCCAAAAAGATCATAAAGATGGATTGGGAGCAAACGTGTGTCAGAGATTCTTTTATCTTTCCCAGATTTTATCTGAAATAATTGGTAAGCAAATAAAATGACTCCCATTCAACTAAATTGACCTTTTGTATTTGCCATTTGCATTATTTATGTCTATGGCAAACTATAGCAGCACTAGGAATTTTAATTAAAAAAAATCTACTTTGGAAAGGACCTGCATTCAGGATAATCAAAAACTTCTGAAATTAGTCCTGTTCATTTGCAGGCTATTTGCTGCTGCACCTGTTCAGAGAGTGTTCCAACTAACTGGTGGTTTAACCATTCCCTCAACACTCTTGATTAAGAACATGTTTTCATCAAACCGGTTGGGAGGCCCTCACACCTGTATTTCATTTTAGATTTTCTTCCTTCAGAGGATGATCTTAAATTTTGTACAGAAGATTTTGTGCTCAGTTATTTCTCTGCATTTGTTGCAGAGGGCATACATGCTACCACCACCCTATACAAAAGGAAGAAATAAATTGCTTTCACCAGACATTTAACCTCCTTTATTTGTCCTAAACTGAGGAAGAGTAATCAATAATAGGAATAGTTTTGTGAGCATAAACTTTATTGTCAGGATCACCTGAAGCTCAAATTCCAACTCTGTCACTTACTGGCTATGAAGCCTTAGTTGAGCTACTTTAGCTCTTTAAACCTCCCTTTACTTGCCTGTAAAATGGGTACAATCATTCATTATTCCATGACTTTAAGGATTCAGAGAGATTATGTATTCAACATTCTAACAGAACTCCTGAGGCATAGGAAATTTTTAATACACTGAGGTACAAAATATTCTTTAATTTTAAACCCAGGAAGATTTAAATCTACCCACACTCTTAATTATTAATGTCCAATATTGAATTTATTCCTAAGGTGTCTCTGTCTGTTGCCAACTTGGGACTTCCTTTGCAGCAAACATCTTTCTCTCTTTCTCTCTCATTCCCTAAGTACTGGCAGGTAGTAAGTTTTCTAAAATTTTTTTCAAAAATGATAATTTTTATAAATATGTTGTATAACATTTAATGTTTTAGGAAATCATATAATCACAAAATATAAAGAGGGATATTGGGATTCTTGTGTTCATGAATGTAACTCTAAAAGCATGAAGAATGGTTTATAGAACTACATAATAATGTAGAAATGAATGAATGATTGCATGCTTTTTATTATAGCTAATCAAGTAAATGGGTACTTTTCAGTTCTGGATGCAAAACTCTCTGACTTCAAATTTACCCACACAAACAGGACCATTCTTTAGGCAATTAGCTAACAGCACTTTTCTATTCCTGTTTAAATGTTATCAGTAGATGTGAAATCCACCTTATCACAATATCATCCTATTCTTATCCATTCAACCACCCATATCTCTTCATGCACATAGATTTTCTATTACAATATGTCTTTAAAAAATAATCAGATATAAATACATAGAGAATCTGAAGGAAAACATGACATTTTGTAACTGTATTTGGAGATTAATTTTATAAATCAAAAAACCATATTGTATTTCACACCGAATCTCCACACTCCCTAATTAGAGCTGGTAACAGAACATCACAAGGTAGATCACACTAGTACTTTTGTATTCATGATGTCTACACAAGTCTGTACAGTATATGCTGTTAACCCATAAGCAATGGAACACATAGCGGATCCCATTTCAACACAATTGCCCTGAAGTAACTCAATGTTCCTAACTACAGCTATACTTCCATAATATATCTATGACTTTTGGGGGTCTCAAGCCAGGATAGAAACTCTTACTTAAAAGAAAAAACCTACAGCAAGTGGACTCAGTCATTTTTAGGACTTGTGTGTTTTTAGTTCTTCGGGGTCTGTACTATTTGAGGATGAGAGATAAGAGTTTCTAACCAAGAACATTGTGCAATGATTTTTTAGGATACATAGCAGACATATATTTGATTCTTTAACAAAATCATTTTATATCTCATTTCATTTCTCCTTCTCTAAAGAACTGACAGAACACTGCATCTTGCAGACTATAACAGTGGATTAAAATATACACAGATGTAATGCTGGGCTTTCCAGATATTTATGTATGGTGTTTTTTAAAGATCATTTCAGCTAGAAAACATGTTTCATAATAATAATAATACATAATAGCTTAGCGACTTTTTTATAATTTTCTTCTACATATATGTTTGTGTCACAAAAACATAACCTCTTATTTCTATAAACATGAATTTATCCCTTTCAGCCTTCTTTTCATGGAGGGTTTTGCTCTTTATTCAGTTCATTCAATTTTGAATTTTGCCATAATGATACCATTCCTGTGGTTGAAGGCAACATATTTGTTTCAACTGTTTTTTTGTGAAGTTAGCTACGTTATGATTTTCCTTCCAAAATAATGTTTCTTTCTAATATGAACTCATCAGATTTTTTTTTTAGGATAACACTTTTAAGATCTGTAAAATAAATGCAGGTGCTGTGTTCATTGCAAAATTTTTTTAAAAAGATAATATACTGCAAGGCCCTTGGATATACAAAAATTTAAGTTAAGAATATCACTCATACTTATTATGTCCTTTACTGGATGTTGAGTTTCTTGAAGGCAGTGACCGAGGCACATTGCCCAGGACAAAGGGGTATTATGAAAGATTGGCTGACTTAGTCAATGAGAGACTTGTGTCCGGAAGAGTGATTGAGTTTTCACAAGATTCTACAGTAAGAGGAAAAAAGGCATTTTTATGATTCTCAATGCAGTACTCTTCCCACTGCAACATGCCACTTCCTGAATGAGATTTTGGTACAACATGAAGTTTTGAAAGAAGACAGGATCGTATTATTTCTGTGGGAAATAATATTATCTGTGCCTCCAAGATTCATGAGAGGTTATCAAGGAGGAAGTCTGTATAACCTGAAATGAATCTTTATTTGGTCACCACTATATAAAAACAAAACTTAGCAGGCAAGAGCTTTTTATTGTCTCTTGAAAGGAGGTAGCATGGGCACTTGAGAAGACATATATTAAGAAGACTCTCCCCTGAATCACATACATTTGGCCATTAATCAAAAATCTAACCCCTTCAGCAATTTAATATTTTAGGGTTTTTATCCTAGTGACTTCCAGTCTTAGATTAATGCAGAGTAACTGGATGAGAAGCAGAGATTTTTGAACTCTAAATGTTAAGCTAATTATTTATTGCTGATTTTCTATCCGATCGGTCTTATATTCATTGGGATGACTTGACCTCTGGTAGCAGCAATAGACAGGACAAACAACTAGGTAGGAAACTTCTGCTATTGCTGATATCTCAAGCTAATTTACCAAAGCCACCAAACAGAGAATCAGCCATTCTTGGTGACTCTTCTCATATAGTAATATTATCATGTTGAACAGCTGAGGCAAAGTGAATGCAGATACCTGGCTTAAACTGGCTATATGGGGAACATTTCAATAGAGGACCTGGCACGTCTGCCTAAGATGTTCATAAACTCACATGTTAAGTTTAATATCTTTTATATTGAATTTATCAACTTTTTATGATATACTTTCTCCACTCCAAAAACCTCTTCAAACAAATCCACAAAGCTTCCCCCAGGTAGAATTTGTCATACCTTGTATTTTCCTCTCTTTTTTTAATGCTTAATTCATTTGCCTGAAGCTTTTCTCACTATAATAGCATTAACATGTGCAAAAGGCTTTGTAATCAGGACAAGCAGAATTGAGGCTGAAACAAAGTATTCTCAACTGGACGCTATGCTTCTTCTTATAGGATGTCATATATGTTATTTGATCACCTCACTCCTACGGTGTTGATAAAGTAAAAACCCTACAGTTTTCTCTTCATTTGTTTTCTATTTGTCAGAACATCTTGTGAATTATACATGTTTTCCCTAAATTACTGATATCACAGAACCTATTCTACTAATTAAACCTAATATATTTGAACCTTAGGCTCAGATATACTTTACCACTTATAAGTTGTATCTAAGAATTATAATTTCATAGTTTAAGAAAAGTATCTAGAGCAGGGATTGGCAATTTATGGCCATGAGCCAAATCCAATGTATTGCCTATTTTTATAAATAGAGTTTCATTGAAACACAGCCAAATCCATTCATTTTCTCTGGCTACTTTTGAACCACAGTGACATTGTTGAGTAGTTGTGACAGGGACATTATGATCTATGAAGTCTAAAATATTTTCTATCTTGTTCTTTACAGAAAAGGTTTGCTGACCCCAGATCTGAAGTGGTCCACTGAGATTTTATTATTTGTGTAATCTCCCTACATAATTATATTATAAACATTTTATACTAATGCCCTATAAAATAACTTGTCTTGATTTAAAATAAATATAGCAGCATATTGTAAGGAGGGTATTATGATTGAGTGCTCTTAGGAAATGTTACTAGTTGAGAAGCAGCAATAGTGTTTAGCATTGACTATACACAACTGAAAGGAAGCAGACACAATAACTGTGTTTCCTCATTCAGCAAGTTCAAAAATCAGAGAACTCTAGAACCTCTTCTGTGTTTTTTTATGCTATAAGCTGAGTTTATTCGATTGCCTACACCACTAAGAGAAAGAAGTTCTTCTTGCTATTAAGAATGTTAGAAGCAGAAAGATAAGATTCTTAGATAGAAAGGGGCCATGAAATTGTCAAGGTGGAATGAATTCATTGGGTTTCCTTAAAAGTTCACACTTGAGGCATGCCTCACTTCTGCCAATGTAAAGAGGAGTGCAAATAACCTTTTTGGAAGATATCTGCAATCCCAGTGTGCAGAAAATGTCAAGAAACATACAGAGATAAATGGGAACAACTAGAAAACTAACTAAAGTAAATTCATAATTTATTTCTTCAATTTATTCACACATTCATTTATTTAAGCAAAACATTTATCAAACTACTAGGGGCCATGTTATGCCAGTCATTGAAGATAAAGACGTAAATAAAAAGATTTTTATTCTGAAGCATCTCTAATTCTCTGCGTTAGCAAGATGGTGAGGTAAGGGGATGGAAGGGTGGATGAGAACAAGAGGAAGATAAAAGCAAGTGGGAAAGGGTGACTTGTTCTCATTCCAAGGTATATTAAAGATCTCTGAAGAAATTTAAACTTAAGAGCTCTTCACAAAAAAATGTTAGTTTGGGACAAGTTGAAGAAGAGATCAGATCTATATTTTGTGTGTGTGTGTGTGTGTGTGTGTGTGTACATATTCAATCATATATTTATAAAGAGGTTGAATTACTTAATAATTTATCTTGACCTTAATCTTATTATAATCAGTAAGTTTTTAAACTTCTGTGATGCAGTGTACTAAACTGCTCCCCACTGTCACTCAGGAACTCAATGGAACTCTGCCATCTCAAAATTGTGACTTCTAAGGAAATCTTCATCATTAACATTTGGTCACCAGCAGGTAAGAGTGAGGCAGTAGAGGCTCATACAGGGGTTTTATAAGTCATGCCTTGACTTAGATATCAATTCTGCCTACACTCTATTGGCCAAAACTCACCAACACTGCCCCACACCGTGCCAGGAGGTTCGCAAATGCAACCCCTGGCTAAGCAGTCACTTCTCAGCAATTCCTTTATACTACAGAACTGGTCCCTTTGGTAGAGCTGTCTCTATATCACAAGTGTTTAACAGGCTGCTGTATCTTAAGTAGTTAAAGAATAATTCCAAGGACCATCAGAGTCAACTTTGTTTTCCTACAGCTATTGGAAACCCTCTTAGATCATCTATAATCATCTATCTGATATAATGATTGTTTACAAATATATTTCATATTCCAGTATGGAATGCATATTCTTGAAGATAGGAATTCTGTGTTCATTTTGAAAAATCTTTCTCAGAGATAGGCCCTATCTATGATTGACCTAAGTTATAGGATCACTACTATTTTAATTTCAACTGGCTATTCAATGGGTAGACCTGATGGATATTTACTTATTTTGGGTTAAGTTTATTGGGCTCATTCTATGACATAATTCCTACACATTCT
Organism: Balaenoptera musculus; assembly: GCF_009873245.2. NCBI lineage: Eukaryota > Metazoa > Chordata > Mammalia > Artiodactyla > Balaenopteridae > Balaenoptera > Balaenoptera musculus. The sequence continues at coordinate 85,346,537 of NC_045789.1, read as the reverse complement.
TATATTTATAGAAGCTGAAGACTGTTGCATATTACTGACATCAGCTAACATTTGTGAGCCTAATAACAACAATTCTGAGAAGGCACTTTTGAAGGCCATGGACACGACACTATATTATGGTAAAATGATTAAGAATGTCTTGCGAGATTGCATCATTAAGCTATTACTGCCTTGCTCTGCCATGAGATCATAGTTTACTTTTACTCAGCTTTTGATATTCACAAGCAGTTTTTTCTGGCCACTTACTGACTCTTGACAAGACTCTTACCAGTGCATTGATTTTGTTTTCCATAAAGTATTTTCAAGCAAAGAAGCCATGGACTTGAATCTATTCCAGAGCAGTATGCTGTTAGCACCAGGATTCTAAAAGGATATATATTGCTAGAAACATGAGTACTATTTTAATGGGATTTAATATTCTCTGAGAGCAGGTATATAAAATGTTAAATTAAGACGGAAGTAATTATGAGTCATATATTGCTTATTGTTTTTCCTTCCAGTTTTGTTGAGATATTGATATACGGTGCTGTATACGTTTAAGGTGTCCGACATGATAATATCACTTACATACATTGTGAAATGATTACCACAATAATTTTAGTGAACATTCATCATCTCACAAAGATATAAAATAAAAGAAAAAGAAAAAATATTTTTCTTTGTGATGAGAACTTCCAGGATCCACTCTCTTAACAACTTTCATATGCAACATTCAGCCGTGTTAATTGTATTTATCATGTATCAATACATTACATCCTTAGTACTCATTTATCTTGTAACTGGAAATTTGTACTTTTTGATTTCCTTCATCCAATTCTGCTTCGCCCCCGCTACCCCCTATCTCTGGTAAACACAGATCTGATCTCTTTTGTTTGTTGGTTTTTGAAGTATAATTGACCAACAACACTATACAAGTTCCTGTTACACAGCATAGTGATTAGATATTCCTATACATTATAAAATGATCACCATGACAAGTCTAGTTACTATCTGTCACCATACAAAGATATTACTTATTTATAAAGGAAAATAATAAAATGCAAATGACTGAATAAAACTTTCCCTTCCCTGTTAGAGTAATAATAAATCAATATAAACAGGATGGTTAACATGATGTATTTCACAAAACAGAGGGTCAAAGTAAGCAGGAGCTACTTTGGCATAAAACCAAACATTGAGGATATTCAACTTTTGTCTTTAAAGAGATCAAGCTAGAGTAAGTCATAGAACATCAAATAAGTAAAATTCTATCTAAAACAAAAATTCTATCTAAAACAGAATGCTTGAATTTTGCAAGTGTGAACCACCAGTTCTGAGCAAAATCTCAAGATAAAAACTGTCATAAACACAGGTTAAAAATTTGAGTTAATTTTCTTCTTCCAGCCAAACATTGACTTTTGGAATTGAAAACTGTAAATTTCAATAAAGTAGATCCCTACTACATATCTGCCTCCATCTTTTTTAACCAAAACTGGTACAATATTCTCCTAACAGCCACTGTTGTCCTCTATAATCCATTATCCAAACACAGAGCAGGTTGGTTTCCCTTAGGCAGCTTCCCAGACAGAGTAGGGAATATAAGGTGCTCATTAGGAATCAATACCTCTGAAAAGATGTAGGAGGATGCAGGGGTGCACCAAGGAAGAAGATGAACTGTGATGCATGAACAACAAACACTTGACATAGGAATTCTAGAGGGAATATTGCACATAGAGGTTCTCCTTTGTTGGCTGAAATATCTAGGTCTTTCTGCCCCTGGGCTATGGAACTCCCTGAGAAGGCTACAATTTCAAATGAGGTGGCTCTCTGGAGATCCTGAAGGAGGTGACAGTTGGAAGCTGTCTGTTGACTAATCCTTGAAGCTATGATTCTTTCCTGAAAGGTGATCTAAGCAGTATATTTCATGTCTACCACAAAACAGCAGCAGTCAAAGTAAAGTTTTTGAAATATAAAACATTTTATATCTTTATTAACACATAACTCTTTAATGACTTTTTCTGTGGTTAGCACAAATGTAACATGAAATACAAAAGATGGTATTTACTAACATCTTTTCAATTTTATCTCCCTCCTCTCTTCCCTTTGCTCAGTCACTAATTAGTATTTAGTCTTAGAATTCTTCAAGGAACACTTACTCTTCCTAGCTTAATGACTAGTTATTCCCTAGGTGTACAATGGTCCATAACCTGATTTCACTTGTACATTTTTTAGCTTCTAGGTCTCAGTTTAAATGATCACATGCATATAGGCCTTCTTAGACCATTCACTATAGCAGTCATTCTCATGAAGGATATGTTTGTTTGTCTCCATATTATGTAATATGTTCTATCAGAGAAGTGATTACATAAATAATGTTGAATGCCATAAGACAATACAATTAGAAATTAATGGCAACATAATTTTAAAAGCCATGTTTTATAATAAAATAACATATTACAAAAACATACTAGGGTTAAAAATGAAATCTAGAAATATTTAGAACTGAATTATAATGAATCTACTGTCAAAATCTGTGACCCATGGTTAATATAATACTTAAATTATAGCATAATAGAATATGCATAAATAAATGTTACAGAAAATAAAATAGATAACCAAGAACTTCATTCAATAATTTCAAACATAGATTTTTAAGAGTTATATTTATAAAACCTTCAAGGTACAATTAATTTGCTTTTAATCAAGGTTTACCAAAAATCTTTAAAAAATATCTCATTTATCTGTTAATTTAATAATGCCCTGTAATTATGTTTCCAAAACCAGATCAGGACAAAACAAACAAATAAAAACAAGTACAGGCCCATTTCACTGAGACATGTAGATGTTAAAATTCAGAGGAAATTATTAAGTAATAGTGCATTTATACTTTATGTTTAAAGAACTTAATTCCAGGGATGTGGAAATATTTCAATAACAGAAAAAAGTAATGCATTACTATATTTGATAACCTTAAAAGATTAAGGGAGAAAAACCATTTTGTTTTATAAGTTCTTTCAGAAAAATAAAACAACATAAATAGGTTCATCACTTATTTGTGATAAAAATGCTTAATAAAAGAGTAGAGACTTCTTAAGAATATAAAAGTTGACTTTGGGCTTCCCTGGTGTCGCAGTGGTTGAGAATCTGACTGCCAATGCAGGGGACACGGGTTCGAGCCCTGGTCGGGGAAGATCCCACATGTCACGGAGCAACTAGGCCCGTGAGCCACAACTATTGAGCCTGCGCGTCTGGAGCCTGTGCTCCCAGCAAGAGAGGCCGCGATAGTGAGAGGCCCGCACACCGCGATGAAGAATGACCCCCACTTGCCGCAACTACAGAAAGCCCTCGCACAGAAACGAAGACCCAACACAGCCAAAAAAAAAAAAAAAAAAAAAAAAAGTTGACTTTACTTACCAAAACCTATAACAAATACTACATTACACTTAATAAGGATACTTTATACACATTCCCTTTAACATCAGGAATAAGAGAAGAATAACTAATATTACTTTTTCTGCTACATTGTAATCAAGACCCTAGCCAATCTTATCCATAAAAAAGCAAAATAGAAGTTTAATTTATTTGAACATGATAAAATAATTTACCTAGAAAATCCAATGGAATCAATGAGCTATTAGACCTAGTTAAAATTTTAGCAAGACTGCAGAAATGAAATAAAAACTTCACATGCCCAACTCAGTATCATTTCTCTACAGCAGTTATCATATGTTGGGAAATACAAATGGGAGTAAGGTAAGATATGAAGAGCAAGTAAAAATATAACTATCTAGGAACTATGTTACTGAGAATTAATAGATATTTCATGAAAAAAATTTAAATCTCTAATAAAGGAGGGATAATGATCTAAATTAAGGTTTCCCAACCTCAGCATTATTGACACTTTGTAACAGATAATTCTTTGTCATGTAAGGCAGCCCTGTGCATTGTAGGATGTTTTACATCTTTGCCTAGGTTCCAGTAGCATCTCTCCAATTGTAACAACCAAAATACTAAATATCTCCAGATATTGCCAAATGTCTCCTAGAGGACACAATTGCCACTGATCTAAAAGAATGAAGAGATAATCCATAATTTTAAAAGAGATAACCTAATAATATAAAAAGATGATTTACCTTTACAAAGTAATATATGATTTCAATGTAATCACAATAACAATTTCATTTGTAAGATCCTTTATAAACTTACTCTTAAATACATAGAAATACAGAACAATGGGTAACTAAGTCAACTTTGTGAAATAAAAGGAATAAAGACTTGCCTAGAGAGGCAAAAACATACTTTCAAACTTCAAAGTCAGAACCATGATAATATTTACATCAACAGCAACAACAGCAACAATAATAAACTATCTTAGCTAAAAAAAAAAAAAAAAGAGAGAGAAATAAACTATTGGAAAAAATAAAGAGCTAAAAGTAGATAGAGGCACAAGTGGAAATTTATAATATTCTAAAGGTGGCACCAATGCTGTATACTGGGGAAATTTCAGAAATTTTAGTATATGGTGTTAGAAAAAACTGGATTAGCATACAAAAGTAATACTGAATTATTTTCTAAGATTCTAAGTAACATCAGGTTCTATTTTCTACATAAAAACAGATTCTAGTTGGATTAAATACAATATATAATTAATAAACACGTAAAATACATCTCTGTCCTGGAGTGGGAAAGAGGTTTTTAAACAAAACTTCAAAAACACAAAAATGAAGCCATACATGATTAACAGATTATATCAGGTTTTTATTTTTCTGTTCATAGGGTGAATGAATGGTGAAAGTTAAAAGATATATAATAAAATATGAAAATATACTCTAGATATCTAGAAATGACAATAGATTCATATCCAGAATAGACAGAGAACTCCTGTAAATCAACAAAGAAAAGACTAAATAAAAATATTTAAAAATTGCAGGGAAGTAATAAAAACTCAATTTACAGAAGAAAGAGCTGCCAGAGCTAATGAATATATGAAAAATGTTCATAATTGTAAGTAAGCAGAGGAAAGAAAATCCGAGTAACAAAAAGATTTGGCTTTGCCTATTGGACTGGAAATGATCAGAAAGCTGGAAAATCTCAAATGTTAGTGGGGATGTGAATCTCACTGTTGGTAAGATCGTGGGTATTGACAGTCATTCTAGAAAGCTCAATATGAGGACATGTGAACGGTCATTCATTGCAGCAATGTTCCTAGCCAGGGAAAGGCATTGGAAGAAAATTGTCCATCATTTGGAGAGTGGATGGATAAAATGTGGCAGATAACACCATGGAGTGTTATAAAGAAGTTAAAAGTTATGACTTAGATATATACACAACATAATGGATAGATCATAGATATATAATGCTTTGTGAAAAGCAAAAAAAGCATGAGAGAGCGAATATAATAATATTTATTAAGCAGAAACTTGTATCCCATAGTTTAGGTAAAATGTCTTTCTGGTAGGAAGTTTTATTCTAAGTCTTTTGTAAATGTCATGTAGTTATGTTCCCCTGGCCGCACGCCTCCTTTGGAGTCAAGTTGCCTACTCTACTTATTTGTATTTCTAATTACATTTTCATAACTACAGCTAGAATAAAGCAGAGTGTATGTTCAAATTGCATACTATCATTTTATCTTCCTTGTGTCTCTATTTCCTTGTTCTCTGGTACCCACAAAGTGAAATAAACAGAAATATAACTTATGCTGTGCTTTCAAAATCTGTCCTGTTGCCAGCTTCCCTCACAAGTTGGCAGCATGTCCCAGAAAGCCCTATACAACAAAGAAGACACAACTTCTCACAAAATACAAATATTTTTTCTTATCATTTTCTCACAAAATGTAGAAAACTAAGGGGTCCATGCCTGGGTTCTTAATCAGATGAGATATGAGAGGGAACAATAACTCTGAGTTATTGAAAAAAATTGGATGAATTGAAAAAAAAAGTCATCTCCCGAATTTGCGTGATACAAATTACTTTTTGAGTCAGGGGACAGAAGGAATTGGAAAACTAAGACATCTTCCCATAATTTCAAGTTTTTTATTTCATATAATTAATCAGTTACCATGTTAACATTCATGAAACCCAGAATATATTTTCCCACAATCCAGCTATATCTGTCTTCTAAACAGCATCCTTACATTTCAAATGTTTCTCTCTCTTTCTCTCTCTCTTTCCTTGTGTATGAAAGAACATTATATTATACACAAATTTAAGTTTGAATTATATATAACAATGCAAAATATAAAAGATATTATAGAGTACTATATGTAAAAAGTAAAACTAACATAAATATACTGAAATTTTATATAGAAATTATATATAGAAATTTAGATTATATATAAAATTGGAAAGAATATATATACACACATATATATGTGTGTGTATGTATATATATATATAACTGCCCAAGAAATGGGCTATTTCTACGGGGCTTCAAGCATAAAGCCAATTATGTCCGTTTTCTATTTCATACTATCTTGTTGTTTTCAGTCCCTCATATACCTGTTCAAGCTTTTGCACTCATGATTCCAATAGCTGGCATTGCTCTCAACGTTGTTTTAACCAATAATATGAAAGATATGATGATTATGTCTTAATCTATGTAATTGGAAAAACCAGTCTGCAGTCCAGAGTAAAGGATTTTAGGATTCTAGAGCTCTCTTTTTAATTTGTCATCAGTCTAAATCTGGGTGGGTAAACAAGGTCAAGATGAATTCATCCAACTTCAGCATCAGATCATTCTGTTTCTTCATCAATACTTAATTGACAGTTCTGCTGTTCAACAAAATCATTCAATCAGGGCCAGGCACTGTTCTATGAATTGAAAATCTAGAATAAAAATTAATAGACAAGGTCTCTGCTCTCACAGATCTTTCATTTTAATAAGCCAGTCAACAAATAAAGACAATCATTTCATAAACTGAAAAGAGCTATAAAGAAAAAGGAAATGGAGTGATGTGATAGCAAGTACATGCCAGGCTTTTGTATGTGTGTATAGCTAGGAGGAGACCACTTGGAACTGGGTTTTGAGGAAAGACTGTACAAATGTAATATTTGAGTGGAAACCAATGGGAAAGAAAAATTAGCCACAGGAAGACCAATGGATTGGAGACTTGATCTCATAAGTTCCAATGTGCTTTCTATTACTCTACACTGTCTCCAATAAGATGGGCTATTTCTGTTTTAAAAGGGGCCCATATATTAATTTCCTCATTTAACTTACTGTATTTGGAGTTTATTGATTTTGTAGCTCTATATTTTCCCTCAAATCATTGTAAGAGATAAAGGGAAGTTTGCTGAAATAATAACATTGAATTACCATATTCATTATTTCAATTATTCATATTTTAATAAATGCTATAGGGTACAAACTCTCTAAAAGAAATAAGTGAAAGACTTTAATTTGTTCATTTGAAAGACATATCAAATACATATCTTGGTCATTACATAGTTAAGACAAAATTTTCTATCCCCCTCTTTTTTCTTTTTTTCTTTTTACTGATTGCTCAGGGTTTTTTTTTTTTTTTTTTTTTTTGCTTGTTTATTTAGTTTTGGATGATGATAAAGTAACCAGAAATTTTTGATAGGGTGACCTACTGGAAGAAAGTTGTCTTAGGATACTTGAAGAACAATACAAGAAATTTAATTTCTTTCTTTCATTTAGAATTATGCTAACCATAGGTGAATTACATAGAAAATCACTATGCTTCTGCCACCTGCAACTTCTTTTCTCAAAGGACAAGGAACAAAAGATTATTTATACCATCAGAAATCATCAGTCTCCCACTTCCCTTTCCCCCATTTTTAAATGAATGGATAATGTAGGCATCTGCCAATATCTGAGTGGTAGATTTTTTAAGGGGACATTTCTAAATATTCTAAGAAATGGTGTGGAGAGGAGTTGATAAGATTGGTGAAATTCAAAATGCAAAAAACATGCTGGAAAATCATGTTAGGAATCCAAATATAAACATTTAAATGGAGACAACAGTGTTCAAGTTTCATAAATGTATAATAATTAGATTAGAAGCAAAATATGTGAAAGCAGAGAACAATCATATGTTAACCTAGTCTGATGTTCAGAGAATAATCTCAGGTTCACTTGAAAATTTGCAGCTGTTCATAAGTGTTTTAGATTGCTTTCATGCTTAGTTCATCAGTTGAAAAAATTATGCACATATTGTAAAATTCTTGTGCATATGTTACCAGCTCTTCTTTTGCTGTTTATATCACCACTAATTAACATTTTTAATTAAGACAAAAACACTGTTAGCATAATACATGAAAAATTGAAGCAGGTGTTTAGGGTAATAATTTGTATAAATAGCTATTTCCCTACACTAGCATCTAAATTATAATTATTAACTAGCTTTTTAATGGATCAAAGTGAAAGTCTTCCTTTTATTTAATTTAAGGAGAAAATAGGAAAGAAAAAATACACCACAAAAATAAATGCAGACACTACAAAATTCTACCATTCTCATTATAATCCTAGTGTATACTACATTTAAAACTTATCCTTCTTGAAGTCCATCTGGTCCTCTTCCCTTCCACCACCTCTGACCTTGTGCTTTTCAATTCATTCTTGAAAGCATAGTTCTAAACAGAAATTTCCTTCCTGACTTTCTCGGCTCTTCAAGTTTCTTCTCCCATTAGAAGCAGGATGGGTTTTTACAGCACTTTGTACCATATTCCATTAAAATAGGTACTCACTAAATTAAAATTACTTAATAAATATGTCCATTTCGTCCAGTAAAAGAGCAAAGTACTAGAAGACTCATATCGCCAGCACATTGCTAAACTAAGTTAATTTAGCTCATTGAAGTAAATTAAATTAAATTAGCTATTTAAAGAGAGCTACTCACAGTACATGCATCACATATGATATGCCAAATTATGTGGCTTCAAACTTACCTAAAACTCAAAAATTTCATTTCTTATTCTTCTTGCAAAGGCTTTCTTCTACCCGTGTTCAGAAGCTAAACTAATGGCATCATTTGTCCCCTAGATGCCCAGGAAGAGACTGCAGATTTATCTATAATCTTTTTCCTCTCTCATCTCTGATAGTTAATGCTCACAACCCATCATGACAATTAAAATTTAGTGAACATGTATTATGCTCTGGGCTGAGAATGTAAGAAAGTATAAAATACTGTATTTTAGTCATGCTCTTTTGAAATGCCTCTGTTATCACTCTTTCTAACACTTCAGTCCTTTGTCCTGTTCATATTCTTATCATTTGCCTAGATGATTCTAATAGCCCTGATTTGAGTTCTCAGCACTCAGTCTTTTAACCTTCACACTGTAGCCAAACTTTTTTTCTAATTTTTTTCTTATAAAAATTGTTAATTTTTCTTTTCTTTTTCCTATAGGTAAGTAGTAACTATAGTTGCCCTTTCTATGTAGTAACTTAATTGTGAAATATATATCACATATTCAATTTTTAAGTACTTAATTTTTAAGTATTCTAACCAACTTTGATCTAACCCTGGCCTATTCTCTGTTTGTTTCTCATTCCATTATTTTCCAGTATACACAGAACTCTGCATCATCACCATGACAAAGTATTATATATAATTCCCCTTGGAAGTTTGATCAGATACTCAGAGTGAATTATAGAATAATAATTACTGTATTAGTCAGGGTTCTCCAGAAAAACAGAACCAATATGCCATATATATGTGTGTGTGTATATATATATATATATATATATATTCACATATGTATATTCTAGATACAGATATAGATATAAGAGGAGACATTACAGGAATTTGCTCACATGGTTATGGTGGCTAAGATGTCCCATCATCTCCTGTCTGTAGGCTGCAAGTACCAGAGGAGTGGTGATGTAATTCAGTTAAGTCCCCTAAAGACTGAAGGACCAGAGGAGCCAATGGTGTCCCAGTTCAAGGCCAAATGGGTGGGTGGTGGTGGTGGTGGAGGGAACTTGTTTAAGTCTCAGATTCTGAAGACAGGAGCTGCAATGTTCAAGGGCAGGAGAAGATGGATGTCCAACTCAAGAAGAGAGAGAGAATTTGCCACTCCTCTGCCATTTTGCTCTATTTGAACCCTCATGGATTGGATGATGCCCTCCCATGTTGGTGAGGGTGGATCTTCTTTACTAGATCTACTGATTCAAGTGCTAATCTCTTCCAGAAACATCCTCACAGGTACACCCATAAATAATGTTTCATCAGCTATCTGAGCATCCCTTAGCTCTGTCAGGTAGACAAATAAAATTAACCATTTAAAGTCCCCCTTTTGTCAGCTCCACACTTACACACACCTCCTTAAACCATACTTACAGCCCAGTTAATTTAACATGTAAAATTAACCATCACAATCACTGAGACTTATGTAGTATTTACCATATGCCATATATATCCTACCTGCTTTAGAAATATTAACTTGCTCAACACCTTGTGAGGTAAATATTAACATTTTACTCAAATTTTACATGAGAAAACTGAGGTACAAAGAATTTGCTCAAGCTTACTCAGGAATTAAATAGCAGGATGAGGATTAAAATTCAGAAAGTGTACACCCCAAACCCATATTCAGAAACAACAAGCGAGACTGGTTCTCTCACTGAGTTGCCACATAAGAGGTGTGAAGCACCACTGCGGTGTACATCTTATTTTAGTCATAGTAAAAATTCAACTGCAACATCTCATGACTCTGTAGTCACTTGACTTACACAAGAATGAGTGTTATATATAAAACCTGTGAAGATAGGATATATTTTACGTTTATTAAAGTGAGGTGGTTGTAGCACATTTTGTGATGTCAAATGAATGATGCAGTACTTAACAATAAATTCAGAGATAGGGTTAAATATAAGACTGTTATAAACCAATATTAAACTATTTGCCTAATGAAAAAGGAGAAATATTAAAACCACAAACTCTAAAATAGATGATGCAAATTATGTCCACTCCACATTGTGATATGCACAAAATATTTATAAGTTAATAATATAGGAGAGAAGATGGCGGAAGAGTAAGACGCGGAGATCACCTTCCTTCCCACAGATACAGTACAAATACATCTACACGTGGAACTGCTCCTACAGAACACCCACTGAACGCTGGCAGAAAACGTCAGACCTCCCAAAAGGCAAGAAACTCCCCCCGTAATTGGGTAGGGCAAAAGAAAAAAGAAATAACAGAGACAAAAGAATAGGGACGGCACCTGCACCAGTGGGAGGCTGTGAAGGAGGAAAGATTTCCACGCACTAGGAAGCCCCTTCGCGGGCAGAGACTGCAGGTGGCAGAGGGGGGAAGCTTCGGAGCCACGGAGGAGAGCGCAGCCACAGGGGTGTGGAGGGCAAAGCGGAGAGATTCCCGCACTTCCCGCACGGAGGCTCGGCGCTGACCAGCACTCACCAGCCCGAGAGGCTTGTCTGCTCAGCCGCCGGGGCGGGTGGGGCTGGGAGCTGAGGCTCGGGCTTCAGTCGCAGGGAGAGGACTGGGGTTGGCGGCGTGAACACAGCCTGAAGGGGTTAGTGCACCACAGCTAGCCGGGAGGGAGTCCGGGAAAAAGTCTGCAGCTGCCGAAGAGGCAAGAGACTTTTTCTTCCCTGTTTTCTGGTGCGCGAGGAGAGGGGATTCAGAGCGCCACCTAAAGGAACTTCAGAGACGGGCGTGAGCCGCGGCTAACAGCGCGGATCCCACAGCAACAGGGGCGCAGAGGGAAAAACGGAGAGATTCCCGCACAGAGGCTCGGCGCCGAGCAGCGCTCACCAGCCCGAGAGGCTTGTCTGCTCCCCCGCTGGGGCGGGCGGGGCTGGGAGCAGAGGCTCAGGCTTCGGTTGGATCGCAGGGAGAGGACTGGGGTTGGCGGCGTGAACACAGCCTGGAGGGGTTGGCGCACCGCAGCTGGCTGGGAGGGAGACCGGGAGGGAGTCTGCAGCTGCCGAAGAGGCAAGAGACTTTTTCTTACCTCTTTGTTTCGCGGCGCGCAAGGAGAGGGGATTCAGAGCGCCGCCTAAACGAACTCCAGAGACTGGCGCGAGCCGCGGAGACCAGCGCGGACCCCAGAGACGGGCGTGAGACACTGGGGCTGCTGCTGCCACCTCCAAAAAGCCTGTGTTCGAGCACAGGTCACTCTCCACACCGCCCCTCCCAGTAGCCTGTGCAGCCCGCCACTGCCAGGGTCCCGTGACCCAGGGACAAGTTCCCCAGGAGAACGCACTGCGCACCTCAGACTGGTGCAACGTCACGCCGGTCTCTGACGCCGCAGGCTCGCCCCGCCTCCTCCGTACCCCTCCCTCCCCGCAGCCTGAGTGAGCCAGAGCCCCCGAAGCAGCTGCTCCTTTAACCCCGTCCTGTCTGGGCAGGGAATAGACGCCCTCAGGCGACCTACACGCAGAGGCGGGTCCAAATCCAAAGCTGATCCCCAGGAGCTGTGCTAACAGAGACGAAGAGGGGAAATCTCTCCCAGCAGCCTCAGAAGCAGCGGATTAAAACTCCACAAACAACTTGATGTGCCTGCATCTGTTGAATACCTGAATAGACAACGAATCATCCCAAATTCAGGAGGTGGACTTTGGGAGCAGGATATATTAATTTTTCCCCTTTTCCTTTTTTTTTGTGAGTGTATATGTATATGCTTCTGGGGGAGATTTTGTCTGTATAGCTTTGCTTTATAATAGCTTTATTTTACTTCACTATATTATAGCCTCTTTCTTTCTTTCTGTCTATTTTTTCTCCCTTTTACTCTGAGCCGTGTGGACGAAAGGCTCTTGGTGCTTCAGCCAGGCATCAGGGCCGTACCTCGGAGGTGGGAGAGCCAACTTCAGGACACTGGTCCACAAGAGACCTCCCAGCTCCACGTAATACCAAACGGCAAAAATCTCTCAGAGATCTCCATCTCAACATCAAGACCCAGCATCACTCAATGACCAGCAAGCTACAGTGCTGAACACCCTATGCCAAACAACTAGCAAGACAGGAACACAGCCCCATCCATTAGCAGAGAGGCTGCCTAAAATCATAATAAGGCCACAGACACCCCAAAATACACCACCAGACGTGGACGTGCCCACCAGAAAGACAAGATCCAGCCTCATCCACCAGAGCTCAGGCACTAGTTCCCTCCACCAGGAAGCCTACACAACCCACTGAACCAACCTTAGCCACTGGGGACAGATACCAAAAACAACGGGAACTACGAACCTGCAACCTGTGATAAGGAGACCCCAAACACAGTAAGATAAGCAAAATGAGACAACAGAAAAACACACAGCAGATGAAGGAGCAGGGTCAAAACACACTAGACTTAACAAATGAAGAGGAAATAGGTAGTCTACCTGAAAAAGAATTCAGAATAATGATAGTAAAGATGATCCAAAATCTTGGAAATAGAATAGACAAAATGCAAGAAACATTTAACAAGGACGTAGAAGAACTAAAGAGGAACCAAGCAATGATGAAAAACACAATAAATGAAATTAAAAATACTCTAGATGGGATCAATAGCAGAATAACTGAGGCAGAAGAAAGGATAAGTGACCTGGAAGATAAAATGGTGGAAATAACTACTGCAGAGCAGGATAAAGAAAAAAGAATGAAAAGAACTGAGGACAGTCTCAGAGACCTCTGGGACAACATTAAACGCACCAACATTCGAATTATAGGGGTCCCAGAAGAAGAAGAGAAAAAGAAAGGGACTGAGAAAATATTTGAAGAGATTATAGTTGAAAACTTCCCTAATATGGGAAAGGAAATAGTTAATCAAGTCCTGGAAGCACAGAGAGTCCCATACAGGATAAACCCAAGGAGAAACACGCCAAGACACATATTAATCAAACTGTCAAAAATTAAATATAAGGAAAACATATTAAAGGCAGCAAGGGAAAAAAACCAAATAACACACAAGGGAATCCCCATAAGGTTAACATCTGATCTTTCAGCAGAAACTCTGCAAGCCAGAAGGGAGTGGCAGGATATACTTAAAGTGATGAAGGAGAAAAACCTACAACGAAGATTACTCTACCCAGCAAGGATCTCATTCAGATGTGATGGAGAAATTAAAACCTTTACAGACAAGCAAAAGCTGAGAGAGTTCAGCACCACCAAACCAGCTTTACAACAAATGCTAAAGGAACTTCTCTAGGCAAGAAACACAAGAGAAGGAAAACACCTACAATAACAAACCCAAAACATTTAAGAAAATGGGAATAGGAACATACATATCGATAATTACCTTGAATGTAAATGGATTAAATGCTCCCACCAAAAGACACAGGCTGGCTGAATGGATACAAAAACAAGACCCATATATATGCTGTCTACAAGAGACCCACTTCAGACCTAGGGACACATACAGACTGAAAGTGAGGGGATGGAAAAAGATATTCCATGCAAATGGAAATCAGAAGAAAGCTGGAGTAGCAATTCTCATATCAGACAAAATAGACTTTAAAATAAAGACTATTACAAGAGACAAAGAAGGACACTATATAATGATCAAGGGATCGATCCAAGAGGAAGGTATAACAATTGTAAATATTTATGCACCCAACATAGGAGCACCTCAATACATAAGGCAAATACTAACAGCCATAAAAGGGGAAATCGACAGCAACACAATCATAGTAGGGGACTTTAACACCCCACTTTCACCAATGGACAGATCATCCAAAATGAAAATAAATAAGGAAACACAAGCTTTAAATTATACATTAAACAAGATGGACTTAATTGATATTTATAGGACATTCCACCCAAAAACAACAGAATACACATTTTTCTCAAGTGCTCATGGAACATTCTCCAGGATAGATCATATCTTGGGTCACAAATCAAGCCTTGGTAAATTTAAGAAAATTGAGATCGTATCAAGTATCTTTTCCGACCACAATGCTATGAGACTAGATATCAATGACAGGAAAAGATCTGTAAAAAATACAAACACATGGAGGCTACACAATACACTACTTAATAACGAAGTGATCACTGAAGAAATCAAAGGGGAAATCAAAAAATACCTAGAAACAAATGACAATGGAGATACGACGACCCAAAACCTATGGGACGCAGCAAAAGCAGTGCTAAGAGGGAAGTTTATAGCAATACAAGCCTACCTCAAGAAACAGGAAACATCTCGAATAAACAACCTAACCTTGCACCTAAAGCAATTAGAGAAAGAAGAACAAAAAAAACCCAAAGCTAGCAGAAGGAAAGAAATTATAAAGATCAGGTCAGAAATAAATGAAAAAGAAATGAAGGAAACAATAGCAAAAATCAATGAAACTAAAAGCTGGTTCTTTGTGAAGATAAACAAAATTGATAAACCATTAGCCAGACTCATCAAGAGAAAAAGGGAGAAGACTCAAATCAATAGAGTTAGAAATGAAAAAGGAGAAGTAACCACTGACACTGCAGAAATACAAAAGATAATGAGAGATTACTACAAGCAACTCTATGCCAATAAAATGGACAACCTGGAAGAAATGGACAAATTCTTAGAAATGCACAAACTGCCGAGACTGAACCAGGAAGAAATAGAAAATATGAACAGACCAATCACTAGCACTGAAATTGAAACTGTGATTAAAAATCTTCCAACAAACAAAAGCCCAGGACCAGATGGCTTCACAGGCGAATTCTATCAAACATTTAGAGAAGAGCTAACACCTATCCTTCTCAAACTCTTCCAAAATATTGCAGAGGGAGGAACACTCCAAACTCATTCTACGAGGCCACCATCACCCTGATACCAAAACCAGACAAAGATGTCACAAAGAAAGAAAACTACAGGCCAATATCACTGATGAACATAGATGCAAAAATCCTCAACAAAATACTAGCAAACAGAATCCAACAGCACATTAAAAGGATCATACACCATGATCAAGTGGGGTTTATCCCAGGAATGCAAGGATTCTTCAATATACGCAAATCAATCAATGTGATACACCATATTAACAAATTGAAGGAGAAAAACCATATGATCATCTCAATAGATGCAGAGAAAGCTTTCGACAAAATTCAACACCCATTTATGATAAAAGCCCTGCAGAAAGTAGACATAGAGGGAACTTTCCACAACATAATAAAGGCCATATGTGACAAACCCACAGCCAACATTGTCCTCAATGGTGAAAAACTGAAACCATTTCCACTAAGATCAGGAACAAGACAAGGTTGCCCACTCTCACCACTATTATTCAACATAGTTTTGGAAGTGTTAGCCACAGCAATCAGAGAAGACAAAGAAATAAAAGGAATCCAAATCGGAAAAGAAGAAGTAAAGTTGTCACTATTTGCAGATGACATGATACTATACATAGAGAATCCTAAAGATGCTACCAGAAAACTCCTAGAGCTAATCAATGAATTTGGTAAAGTAGCAGGATACAAAATTAATGCACAGAAATCTCTTGCATTTCTATACACTAATGACGAAAAATCTGAAAGTGAAATTAAGAAAACACTCCCGTTTACCATTGCAACAAAAAGAAGAAAATATCTAGGAATAAACCTACCTAAGGAGACAAAAGACCTGTATGCAGAAAATTATAAGACACTGATGAAAGAAATTAAAGATGATACAAATAGATGGAGAGATATACCATGTTCCTGGATTGGAAGAATCAACTTTGTGAAAATGACTCTACTACCCAAAGCAATCTACAGATTCAATGCAATCCCTATCAAACTACCACTGGCATTTTTCACAGAACTAGAACAAAAAATTTCACAATTTGTATGGAAACACAAAAGACCCCGAATAGCCAAAGCAATCTTGAGAACGAAGAATGGAGCTGGGGGAATCAGGCTCCCTGACTTCAGACTATATTACAAAGCTTCAGTAATCAAGACAGTTTGGTACTGGCACAAAAACAGAAATATAGATCAATGGAACAGGATAGAAAGCCCAGAGATAAACCCACACACATATGGTCACCTTATCTTTGATAAAGGAGGCAAGCATATACAGTGGAGAAAAGACAGCCTCTTCAATAAGTGGTGCTGGGAAAATTGGACAGGTACATGTAAAAGTATGAAATTAGAACACTCCCTGACACCATGCACAAAAATAAACTCAAAATGGATTAAAGACCTAAGTGTAAGGGCAGACACTATCAAACTCTTAGAGGAAAACATAGGCAGAACACTCTATGACATACATCACAGCAAGATTCTTTTTGACCCAGCTCCCAGAGAAATGGAAATAAGAACACAAATAAACAAATGGGACCTAATGAAACTTAAAAGCTTTTGCACAGCAAAGGAAACCATAAACAAGACCAAAAGACAACCATCAGAATGGGAGAAAATATTTGCAAATGAAGCAACTGACAAAGGATTAATCTCCAAGATTTACAAGCAGCTCATGCAGCTCAATAACAAAAAAACGAACAACCCAATCCAAAAATGGGCAGAAGACCTAAATAGACATTTCTCCAAAGAAGATATACAGATGGCCTACAGACACATGAAAGAATGCTCAACATCATTAATCATTAGAGAAATGCAAATCAAAACTACAATGAGATATCATCTCACACCGGTCAGAATGGCCATCATCAAAAAATCTAGAAACAATAAATGCTGGAGAGGGTGTGGAGGAAAGGGAACACTCTTGCACTGTTGGTGGGAATGTAAATTGATACAGCCACTATGGAGAACAGTATGGAGGTTCCTTAAAAAACTACAAATAGAACTACCATACGACCCAGCAATCCCACTACTGGGCATATACCCTGAGAAAACCATAGGTCAAAAAGAGTCATGTACCAAAATGTTCATTGCAGCTCTATTTACAATAGCCAGGACATGGAAGCAACCTAAATGTCCATCGACAGATGAATGGATAAAGAACATGTGGCACATATATACAATGGAATATTACTCAGCCATAAAAAGAAAGGAAATGGAGGTATTTGTAATGAGGTGGATGGAGTTAGAGTCTGTCATACAGAGTGAAGTAAGTCAGAAAGAGAAAAACAAATACAGTATGCTAA
This sequence comes from Balaenoptera musculus, assembly GCF_009873245.2. Taxonomy (NCBI): domain Eukaryota; kingdom Metazoa; phylum Chordata; class Mammalia; order Artiodactyla; family Balaenopteridae; genus Balaenoptera; species Balaenoptera musculus. The sequence continues at coordinate 85,328,591 of NC_045789.1, read as the reverse complement.
CACATATATACGGAATCTAAGGAAAAAAAAAAAAGGTCATGAAGAACCTAGTGGCAAGACGGGAATAAAGACACAGACCTACTAGAGAATGGACTTGAGGATATGGGGAGGGGGTGGGGTGAGATGTGACAGGGTAAGAGAGTGTCATGGACATATATCCACTACCAAATGTAAAATAGATAGCTAGTGGGAAGCAGCCGCATAGCACAGGGATATCAGCTCGGTGCTTTGTGACCACCTAGAGGGGTGGGATGGGGAGGGTGGGAGGGAGGGAGATGCAAGAGGGAAGAGAAATGGGAACATATTGTATATGTATAACTGATTCACTTTGTTATAAAGCAGAAGCTAACACACCATTGTAAGGCAATTATACTTCAATAAAGATGTTTAAAAAATAATAATAATAATATATAAAATAATTTTGAGGATTCTCTCTATATTCATTCCATAGACATTTTAAAGTTTATAATCTTTAAATATATTTGTCTCTTTTTTATGTATCCAATTGTCAGTTTTGCTGTAATCAGAGGTAAACGCAACTGAACGTAATCTTCTAAAAGTTAAAAAAGATATTTAAAATCTCTATAATGTCCTTTTGATGGTAATAACTATTATTTAATGTAAAATCTTTACTTTATGTGATTTTAGCCTATTAATTCTAAGATTAAAAGAGAACCATTCCATAAATTGTATAGTTTTATTTTTCATAGAAGTTACTACTCTCTGAAGTTGTAGTGTTTATTTACTTGTGCATTTCTCTATAATCTGTCCCATAAATACAGTATAAGTTTCATAAGACAATCATTTTGTTTGTCTTATTCACCATTGAATAACCATAATCTGGAATAGTTGGGCCCACAACAGGCATTCAGGTGCTTCAATTTCTATACCCAGAGCAAGTGAACTTGACTTGGGGTCTGAATGTTTGTGTTTTCCAAAAAGTCACATGTTGAAATTCAACCCCAAGATGATGGTATTAGGAGGTGGGACATTGGGGAGGTGATTAGGTTATGAGGGTAGAAAGCTCAAAATGGGATTAGTGCCCTTAAAGAAGAGGCCCCAGAGAGCTCCCTTGCACCTTCTGCCATGTGAGGATACTATAAATAGATGGCTGTTTCTGAACCAGTAAGCAAGCAGGCATCAGACACCAAATCTGCTGGCAACTTGATCTTGGACCTCCCAGCCTCCAGAACTATGAGAAATAAATTTTTGTTGTTTAAACCACTCAGTCTATGTTATTTTTTATTATAGGAGACTGAATGGACTAAGTTGGGGTCTGTGGAGATACATGAAGATTCATAGAAACAATCAAGAAGCCTGAGCAAATCCTATATATAAAATTGTATCTCCATTTTCTTTTATGTAAACGTGATTTTTTAAAAAGTACACGACAAAAGACATTTAGAAATTATACTATATTTATTTCTCTACCAAATCTACTTACACTTGTTCTGTTACCTCAAAATTTGAAAAGACAAAAAAAAAAAACTAACAGAAAAATAGTTTTAAGTTGTTTCAAATAAACAAATATAATGATTAAAGAAAAACATGAACTCTTCAATGATGTGTACTATGAATAAACTACTACAGATTCTGATGTTTTATTATGAATATATTTCATGCAATGGTTAAGATTCAGTTGCCTGCATGTTTGCTACTATTTTATACATATGTTTTAGATGATAAATTTCGTAGTCAGTGGTTAATTTGTACACACTTTATGTTAAGACTTGCTTGATGACTGTTTCTCTAAAGTGATATACCCAATTGAATTCATTAATCATTCCATTTAATACACATAAATGACATTATACCAACAGAAATTAAAATTAAAAACCTTAATCACAGTTGCACCCTGTTAGACCACTTTTTCCAGTATTGCATTATAGACTTCACTGTTCATATATGTGTATTTATGTCTGTATGCGTTAGTTTATGGTTTATGTGGAAGTTATCACGGCATAAATGTTTTCTACACAGTTGCATTATCTTCATAGATATTACTTAAATAAATTCATCAAATGAATTTAAATGATGTAACCTAATTTTTAGTCATGTTATGTTGTTCAAGGACAAGCCTTTTCTAGATTATTACCATTGGAGACAAAGTTGCAATGGATTTCTTCAGATATTGTGCTTTTCCTCTTATTTGAATGATTATCTTGGGATAATTTACTAATAGTCAAAATATATGAACATTTTAAGATTCTACAATTATTGTCAAATCACTTTCCACAAAAGTTTTACCCTTTGCATTTAATGTTGCCTTTACTGTTAGTACTAACATCAGAAATTGATTACCCTACTTCAAGGGTAAAACATTGAAGAAGAGAACATATTTATAAATCAAGGACAGTTCTTGGAAACCCAAGACATTGAGATCCCAAGGAAAGGGGACAATGTTTAATTACAATTCAAATATATAGGAATAGAGATTGATTTAATAGATGTATGGAGGGTGTAAACATCGATAAAAGCAGAGATGAATAAAATTCAGAAATAAAGAAGAAAATCACTACTCAGACAGCTTGGTTTACAGGAATGCATTAAAACAGAAGATGCCTGCTGTGGCTCAGGAAGAATTCCACCAAGGACAACCCTTCCCTCCCATGAAATAAAAAAAGCTTATGAGTCCAATCCAAATGGACAACGAAGCAAACATTCAATAGTCTGCCCTTTCCTTGGGTATATTTATGATTTGTTGTTTTTGGCTGATGTACAAATAAATGACAACTCTAATGTTTTATTTTAAAAGGTGAAGATATTTAATATGCTCTCTGGTAAGGGTCTCATTTGTTCCTGAGAAGATGTGGGCCACATCTACAAAAGCTGTCTTGCAGAATGCAGGCAGCTGAGCTGGAGTTAGAAGGAAGAAAGGGTGACACCAGGATCATCTACAAAAATGTGTGATGACATTTTTAAGCTCTGTTTTTAATAAATGAATGATAGTGACCTGTTGTCTTACTTGGCAATTAGTTTATAATTATTTTTAATGTCTTATTTTAAAAGTAATATATAGTTTTCCTATTAATGTGAATAACAGACTATTAGTAAGCCTTAGATCTTTCCAAAGGTACTTTCATTCGTCACATAAAATATTGTCAGCAAAGTCAGTGTGTGTGCATGAGAAAAAGGAAAGGAGGGGGGAATCAATCCTTTAAAAAATGGGCGAAATCTATAAGATTTCTTGAGGCAGCTATTCACTATTTCTCCAAGCTCTATTTATAACTGCTATAAAATAATAATCCCCCTTTCTTGTTCACTTTTATAGGCCTGTCTATAGGCCTTAGAAATATCGTGTTTGGATGAAGACGTAGAAATCTTAAAAACAGTAAAATCTAGATTTGAGCTTTTGGGCCTTAGCAGAGGAACCTGCTGGCAGAGGCTGGTATTTGCATTTAACCCCCAAAGAAAAGATTTGTTAACAAATATTTGTGAGTTTTGAACAAAATTTTATCAAACTTGTCAGTCACATATGTACAAATACAATAAGAATTCCAAAAAGCGTTCCATACTTTATTTTCTATTGTGTTTCTAAATTCTTTATCAGTTAAATCAAACTGAATTTTCCAGGTATTTTGAGACTTAATTGGCTCCCACTTGGGACCTAAGGTGACTTAACTTGTCTAACCTGTAGTCTTCCTATTAAAAAAAATAATGTTATATAAGGGTGTTGGTTGAGAATTTAAACCAGGTGATAAATAGAAAGTATAGTCTCCTGACAATGATAGAGTGACAATATAATGTTTTTGTTTACTTTCTTCACCCTTCCCTCAAATTCAGTTAACCTAGTGGAATTATTATTAGCTTTAAAATCAGTGGAAACTTGTCTTCCATAGCTTATAGGTTTAACAAGAATAAAGAATAGCTTTACTTGAATTTGTCAGGATATAGAGACCTTTCATGAACTACTAAATTTAACTCTCTTGGATATATACTCTTGGCATCAAAACAATTTATTAACTTAAATAGGTGCTGTGAGAATCCAGAAACAAGAGATGTATATGTCTATACTTAATATAGCAGGGTCAGATTCTGAAAGGTTGCATCTGTTAAGTGAATCTATTGGCATGATCTTTACTTGGGTATCAGATGTAGATATTTTAAAGTCTTTGCTAGCTATGAGAACCATGAATTAGTTCATGTAAAAAATAAAAATTTCAATAGTATTTCAGAAGGAAGTACATAAGAGTAGATAAAGTTCCCCAGTTAATATCCACCAAGTAATCTGGAGAAAATTCCATAATGGCAAACTTACCAAGCCAAATTTCTGGTGAAAGCAGTCCATTTATATGTGCTCCAGGTAGTTTCAGAAAATGTGAAGATCTATTGAGTACATTTATAATTGTTAAGAACTACAAAACCTTTGGTCCTGTGTATCTACATAGTGAAAATAAAAAGCAATAAAGTGTAAGATGGTGTTTAACATTCTGAGTTTTGGAGTTAGACACCTTCGGAGTGGGTCCTGGCTCTGCCATTTAGAGGACATTTGATTTTAATCTCACTGAGCATCTTCAATTTTATCTTCTCTAGAGTGAAGAAATCATCTGTTTCATAAATTTGCCATAAGGCAGAAATAAACAACGTGAATATAGAATTCAGTATGGTGCTTGTGGTAGTTGTTAAATAAATCATGGTGATACAGTGATTTAGGACATACAGATTATTTATTTGTCTTACCATGTTTAGAGGAATAGATGATATATAATATTAAAATATGACACACTATATAATAGCTTATTTTATTTACATTATATACTTTTCATACAATAACTTCATTTGAGGTCTCTTTACCTGATTTCCCCACTCACTCTTAATATGTGAACTCATTTGATATATCATTTATGTATTGGCTTATTCTTCACAATCTATAGGATTCTCTCCCTCATTGTACACTAGATTATTGAGTAAAATACTCTAGGCTCCCAGAATACTGTGTGCTTCTTTAATCATGTTACATTTTACATTTAATTGCAATACTGGCTTAATTTTATATAATTCAATGAAAAACTCCAAGAAGGCATTAACCTTCTATGTGTGTGTTTGTGTGTGTGATCCAGAGAAGAAATTCAGTAAAAGCCATTGTCTGAACCGAGATGTGTTAGGCTATTCAATCACACTTGTAGTGATGGAAGCAAAAAATGTCAACTCATTAAAAATGAAGGTGAATCAAACTTGTTTATGTTTTATGGTTAAAATATTTTATGTTAAATGGTTGTATCCTGCAGATATGTAAATGTTTATATCTCCTCAAACTGTTGAAACGACAAGAATGAATAATAATGTTGCTATCAGAAAAAAAAATCAACTATAAAACAAATACTCAGGACAAATTTTCTTTGGTTTTCAATTACTATTGCTTTATACCAAAGGGTTAAAATAGGTAAATCATGGTTTAAGAGAAAGTCTAATAAAGTTTTTAAAAGAAACCTATAACATGTACACCTTAACTTATACAATGTTATATGTCAAGTATATCTCAATAAAGCTGAAAAGAAACCCATAATAAATTGTATATCCTCCAGGAAAATACTTTAGTAAGTCATATGAATAAATATTAAGCAGACAAGATTTTATATGTTACAAAATATTCTTGTGACTTCTTCCCCAGGTATTTGAAAAAAAAATACTACTCTTCTGAAAATTCTCAGTATCACAGAGAAGTAAAAGAAGACCGCCTCCGTTATTCACCCTCCTAATGAGACAGAAACTTTTCAGACAATTTAAGAAAATTCCTTGCTTATTTGTTTTTATATTTAAAAGCTATCATCAAATGGATATCTACTAGACAGTTGGTTTTGCTTCAAATCATAAATCTGTCATGGCCAGCTTTATCATTTGCTCTCTGACACTTTCCAGTACTAATAATCTCTGCGAAGAATAAGAAGCTGGAGTGGAAAACTCTTTGTAAACCCCCTCTGTAGTACATTTGTCAGTTTCATGTTTTTAACTCTCGGCTGCTACTGTGGGGATAATTTCTAATTCATTCTCATTTGAGAGTCCTCATTTTATCTGCTTTTCAGAGTGCAGTGTTATCTGATGTTATTTCATGCTGAAATGAAACACTGACTGTATCAGTTGGGATAACTGTTGAGAAGAAAGAACAAAAGAATTGCATATATCTAACCGTCCAGAATTTTCACTGGGGTTGTGCTGAGCTAGAGGATTTACTTATATCCCAAAAGGATTGTTTCATAATATATAGGTTCCTATAAACTTTGAGACTTGTAAAGGAAGTAAGAACTCAACCACAGGTTTCACATTTGGGTGAAATTTTCAAAATGTTATTATTTTTGTCACTTTCTCTTTACTCCCATAAGAAAACAGTTTTGCATATGCCACAAAATTGTCCTTGGGAACTTTGATCTAAAGGACAAAACTTGAGTGTTTAATCTCTGAAAATAGGCAAAAACTTTACATTTATTGATCTGATTACTTTGCAAAAGTGCTCACAAAAGTGCAGTTGGGAAAAAACATTTCAAGAAACCATGACACAATAAAAATGATTAAGACTATGTAATCCACAGTTTTAAAAAATTAACTACAAATTAGCTTTTTCTCTTAGATTATAATGATCCTGTTTCTAGAATACATTGCAAAACCAGTTTAATTTTAGATGAACTGAATATAAGAATATTAAAGAGTTTAAACAATCTGAGCATATCTGGAAAGTCCTTTTAAAAATCATGTGATAAAACCCCTAGCAGATTTTAGTTTTAGCTGTATTTGGGACTATATGCAACCATTTTCAAACATACATCATTACTCCAGTTTGAAGGTAAATTAGATAATATTTATACAACTCTTCACATCAATCTTGAAACATACTCTAATATAGCAGTTAGGGTAAAATAGAAATCAGGGTAGTAATAATAATAATAATTTTGGCATTTCCTTTTTGAAAAGGTAGTTTAAAAGATACTAATAATATTTGACATCAGCGATTATCAGAGTCACTAATGAATAGATTAGATTTGTAGTTTCCATTCTGCAATTCATATCTATATGCAAATTATTTTATTATAATTATAGCCCATAACTTATTAAGACAAAGTTATTTATGTGTTAGGTTAATGTTTAATTGACATGCATAGAATTATAACCAAATGCAAAATAAGTAAAATGTAATAGTGTTTCATCTTAATTACATTCATATTTGTAAGGATTTTCTCTTCTTTTTCCTCTCTGAAAGAAAAAAGAAAATATTTCATAACAACCTTCATAATATGAAACACCATATGGTTCATTATTCAATCCATTAGAGAAAATTGAAAAGAACAGGTTGTTCTTTTGTAATGCCATGATCCTCACTTCACGTTCCATTACAGTGAAATTCTGACCTCAGAATTTCAGGGGTTTGATCCCAGATCTTTGAACCTAGTTACCAATTTGTTGGTTACCAATTTGTTAACCTTGAGCAATGCATTTGTTGCCCTTCTAGGTTTGATCATTTATATAAGAAATATAGCACTCTTGGCTGTCAAAATAATCATTAAATATTGAATAGTAGATATATTCATATTTTATTATATGATAAGTGACAAATTAAAAAATAAAGAAGATAGTGCAGTCCAGGGTTACTTTTAAACTTAACTTATTCAACTATCTTGGAAGACTATAACATATCAAACACTATGCTGTGGTGGATATGTCATAGAAACCCTCACTTATAAAGCAGGTGATTGGGTAGGGAAAAATGTGAAGAGAAGTGAAAATATTTGATCAGAATCATTGTATACCAGTGCTCAAGCAATTACATGAAGTGAAATATTGAGGGCATAGGTAAGTATAAGTTGTAATGTAAACATAAATTGGAGACACAAGTAATATTAGGATCACATAGTATAAGTGAATAGAGAATCAATTGGTAAACCATTCAGTATAAGGGAAGTACAAGTGCAATTAGGGTATGACAAAAGCTTGTTTTCCTATTCTGAGAGTTGTAAACTTAATTGCCTATAGATGTTGTATAGCTTTCTTAACAGAATTGAGTGGACTAAATGGCATCTGATGTTTGGTCTCAGTATCCAGGATCAATAGAGAATACTGAAATGTAGTGAACTGAGTGCAAGGTCCCTGTCTAAAGGGCACAGAGGCTGATAGTCATCTGATAATTATGATAATCTACTATTGTTGTGCTTTTCACAAAATGTCCAAACAGCTATGTGAAATCTATTTCTTTTTTTAGTTGAAAAAAAGCAATTTTTTTTTTTTTTTTACTTTTGGTGTTAGGTAAGTTTTTAGTAGACTTCATATTTTAAAGCAGCGTAGATAGGTTCACAACAAAATTGAGCAGATTATACATAAATTTCCCATATATTCCCTGCCTCCACATAGGTACAGTTTCCTCTGCTATCAATATTCACCACCACAGTGGTACCTTTGTTACAATTGAGGAACCTACACTGACACATCATTATTACCCAGAGTCCATAGTTTACATTAGCTTTCACTCTTGGTCTTATATTTTCTGTGGGTTTGAACAAATGTATAATGACATGTATCCATTATTATAGTATTATACAGAATGTTTTCAGTGCCCTAAAAATCTTCAGTGTTTTGTCTCATCATCACTTCTTTTCATTTAACCCCAGAAACCACTGATTTTGCCTTTTCATTTATGCCAGTCATATAGTTAGAATTATACAGTATGTAGCTTTTTAGCTTGGGTTCTTTCACTTAGTAATATACATCAAAGTTTCCTCCGCATCTTATTACAACTTGATAGCTCATTTATTTTTAGCACTGAATAATATTCCATTATCTACATGTATCACAGTTTGTTTAACCATTCATCTACTGCAGGACATGGTGGTTGCTTCCAAGTTTTGGAAATTATAAATAAACTACTATAAACTTGTGTGCAGGTTTAGAGGCAGATGCAAGTTTTCAACTCCTTTTTGTAAATATCAATGAACACATTTGCTGGATTTATAGCAAAAGTATATTTACATTTGTATGACACTGTCAAACTGTCTTCCAAAGTGGTTCTATAATTTTCCCTTCCTACCAACAATGAATGGATGAGAGTTCTTGTTGCTCACATCCTCAGCATCGTTTGGTGTTTTCAGTGCTTTGGGTTTCATTCATTCTAATGTATGTGTAGTGATATCTCCTTACTGTTTTAATTTGCAACTCCCTAATGGTGTATGATGCTGAGCACCATTTCATATGCTTCCTTGCTATCTATCTTCTTTGGTGAGATATCTGTTCAAGTCTTTTGCCCATTCTTAATTGGATTGTTTGTTTCCTTATCATTTAGTTTGAAGAGTACACTGTATATTTTGAATAATAGTCCTTTATCAGATAGGTCTTTTGCAAATATTTTCTCCCAGTCTGTGGCTTATCTTCTAATTCTTCTGAAATTGTATTTCACAGAGCAGGTTTTTAATTTTTTTTTTACTATTTTTTCTTTTTTTTTATTGTTGAATCCCAGATATCCTTTTTAAAATTTTTTTTTTATTGGAATATCGTGCATTTACAATATTGTGTTAGTTTCGGGTGTACAACAAAGTAAATCAGTTATACATATACATATATCCACTCCTTTTTTAGATTCTTTTCCCATATAGGCCATTATAGAGTATTGAGTAGAGTTCCCTGTGCTATACAGTAGGTTCTTATTAGTTATCTATTTTATATATAGTAGTGTGTATATGTCAATCCCAATCTCCCAATTTATCCCTTGTCCCCTGGTAACCATAAGTTTGCTTTCCACATCTGTGACTCTACTTCTGTTTTGAAACCAAGTTCATTTGTACCTTTTATTTTTAGATTCAGGTTTTTAATTTTAATGAAGTCCAGCTTACCATTTTTTTTTCTCTCATGGTTCATGCTTCTGGTGTTGTATTTACATATTCATAGCCATAACCAAGGACATTTAGATTTTCTCTTATACTACCTTCTGGGAGATTTATAGTTTTGTGTTTTATACTAGGTCTGTGAATCATTTTTTAAGTTTAATTTAATTTTATTTTTTAAAAAAATTTATTGGACTATAGTTGATTTACAATGTTGTGTTAGTTTTAGGTATGCAGCAAAGTGAATCAGTTATACATATACATATATCCATTCTTTTTTAGATTCTTTTCCCTATAGTATATATAGTAGTGTGTATATGTCAATCCCAATCTCCCAATAATGACCCATTTTGAGTTAATTATTATGAAAAGTGTAAGGTCTGTGACTAGATTCTTTTTTTTTTTTTTTGCAGGTGGATGCCCAGTTGTTCCAGCACCATTTGTTGAAAAGACTATCTTTGCTCCATTTAACTACCATTTCTCCTTTCTCAAAGATCACTTGACTACTTATGTGGATCTATTTCTAGTCTATTTATTCAGTTCTTTTGATCTACTTGCCTATTCTTTTGAAAATACACTACTGCTTTGATTATTGTAACTTTATAGTGAGTCTTGAGGTTATGTAGTATTAGTCCTCTAACCTGGTACTTCTTGTTCAACATTATGTTGACTATTCTGGTCTTTTGATAAATCAATCCATTTTAAAATATTAAAAAGTAATTACTTTATTTTTTAATATTGTGTGTGCCAACACTGTATAGACCAAATTAAACATCTTTGCAAATTGTTTTTAGCCCACAGATTGTGAATGTGTAAAGTCTGCCCCAATATATCAATACAGTGTTTTGAAAAGACTTCTAAAGAATTTCTGTTTAGGATTATGGTAGGACAATGAGAAGAAAATTTGGATTCTCTTCAAAATTGCTATTTAGAAGGAATAGAACAGAATTGATCATTTAAGAGTTGTCCTAGTGGACCAGACTTCATGATGAGAGCCTGTATTTACTCAAAAAAGAAGCAGGGACTGTGTTCACCTAGGGTTACAGTAAATCAACTACCATGGAAACTACATCCAAAGGAATCAGATACCAAGAGAGACTCTTGGTTGCTTAGGATCGGAATAACTGCTGGAACCATACAAGGAAGTATCACTGAAAGATGGAAATTTGACAGAAAATCTCTATCATTTTAATGTGGCTTTCTCATGTTATTTTCTGGGTGGAAGCAATAACTCCTTGCCTTGACCATACTACTGTTCGATTCAGGTGCTTTGAAAGAAATTTACACCTGCCATCCAGACTGCTTCCTCTGACCCTGTACAACAACAACAACAACAACAACAACAACAACAACAACAACAACAAATTCAAGCACTATTTCCCTAAATAAGCCTTTGCTGATCCCCAAGATTATATCAAAATTTTATATCATAGACTCTTATGTACCTTATACTTCCACTTCATACATTTATCATTATTTTAATCAAACAGCTAATCTTATGTTTGAGCATTTAATTCTATGTCACTTATCAGAATATAAGCTTCTATAGTGTCCAGAGCCACAGGATTCATTCCCTAGTATATTTATTTTACCTAACACAGTCTTTGCATATAGTCAGAATAATGTTTGTTGACTGAATGAATATAAATGAATATATTTTTGGCCTTTTTGGATGTATTCTTTTCTGAAGAGATAGTATGAAAACATTATACATTATATAATGTATATACATATATACATTATATAAATATACATTATACACATATACATTATACAAAACAAGTATTTAGATATAACATTTAAATACTTGGTGGAAATAAAAACTGAAAAAGAAACCCTGAAAGTGAATTCAAGAAATTACGGATGACTATAACATAAACAAAAGAAGACTTTCCATTTCTAATCATCATAGCATAACTTGAAAATAATTGCCAAATCAACAAGAAACCAAAACTATACTGTTTGCCTCATTGTGGAGTTGAGAGTTACTTCCCTTTTTATACATCTATATCTATGCTAACATTAATTCAAGAGCTTATTGGAAGCTTTCTTTATTTTATGGAATTAGTCACTCTAAGTGGGCAAGTGCAGAATCGTGACATGATTTTCCTTACAATTTTAAAAAGCCGTGGATTACTATGTTGGAATTTTATTTTCTTGAAATTTCTAATAATAAAACAAAAATTTCAGTTTCACAGCTGTGATGGTTCCTCGGTTTCCATAGAAGAGTATTTTTTTATAAAGTGAGGACTGAGAATCCATCCGTATTCAAATGTTCCCCTTTCGTGATGGTTCAGTTATTATTGTTGGTACTAATCATCTCAGTACTTGGAAAGACTCATTCATACTGCAGGAAAGCAGACTTTCCCAGAAATCAAAACACCAAATGTTCTGAACAAAATAATTGGAGGATAAGAGTCCCCTTAGAATCTGAAATTTTCACTTGACAGAACCTTGACAAATGTGAGTGGGTGTTTAATCAAAAGGATATTTGTCATAGAGCATAGCTCACAATTTTCAACACAGCAAAGAAAATATTTGGTTCCTATGGTGCAACTGGAGCTTAATCCAGATCGACCATTCCAAGCCTGTCATCCAGATTGGTATTTAATTCAGAAGTCAGTGGCTTGAAGATTCAGTTTCTGGGGTTTGCACAGATATGAAGGCTATGGCTTACTTTCCTACCAAAGGCAGTGATGGTAGAATTGGTGTATGGCTACATTTACAGGTTCTAGGAGACGAGGCAAAGTGCATGAATTACAGAAAGATGCACTGTTCCTTTCTGCATGTTTATAAAATGGAAATGATATCATCAGAGACATTATGTTTATACAAATACACTTTTTGAAAATGATTATAAAAGAGAGAGGATGTGAATTTATAATTTACTTTTTCTTGACAAACATTTTTTTGAAACTTAATTTTAGATCAACTAGCACATTTTGGAAAATGCCATTTATTAAGTGTGAGTTAGAATAACCTTGCAGAATGTTTAAAGCTGCTTATATCTTCTAATAAAATCTGTCCAGCTATTAGAGTAATGCTCTTTTGTCTAAACTGTTTTTCTCCTCATAAGTATTTATTCATTAGAGAGATCAGAAACTATAAAAAAAGTATAAAATCAAGAAAACCCTATTCTTGAAAAACAACTATGTGTACATATGTAATACTATATATTCAGATTATTTTTGGAAAAACAATATAATAGCTTATAATTTGTATAGCATGTGATACATTTTATTATATATATTTGGATTATTTACTTTGGGAAAAACAAGAATTTATAATTGTTGAGCCCTTACTAAGTATTGGGCTTATTTATTTATAATAATCCAATTTTACAACCGAACATATTTTGAAGTACACAGTGATCGATTATTGTACACAGCAAGATAATGAAAGAGCCTGGATTCTAATACAGATTATCTCATAGGTACTTTTTTCCTTCAATAATATTATTTTCATGTAACTTATTTCCATGGGTGTGCTATTGCTTTTCACTGATTGGTACATCAAACTGTATCTCAAATAGATTTGTCAAGATTTTCCTGATTTTTTTTCCCTGAGGTGTATTCCTGTGTATAATCAATCCACTTTAGATCAATCAGTATGGTTATTGTCATACATAAAACCAAGTTCATTGCCTTAATCTTGTGATCTCCTCTCCCTGGAATGCAATCTCTCACCTTTAAATCCACTCCTTATTCAGCCACCATCATCTTATAACCTAAATCTGCACTTCTTTCCTAATGCACTCCCTATAACCTGATCATCAATCAACTTCACTCTCTTCTAAAACTGTGCATGTCATCTGCCCCAGAGACTGGAATTTATCACATTACACTTCCTATATCCTTAATATTTTTTCTTTCTATAACTACTGACATGCCTACACATGTATATCACTGTGCTAGAAATTGGAATGTGAAGATGAACAAGATGAATTTCTTTCCCTTGATTGGTTCACCGATTGATGTCTATATGTTTTTTTTTTCTTTTTTTTTGTCAATACACCTGGAGAATATGGTTCTTACATTATACTGAGTTTTAAGATTTACAAATTATCTGAATAACACATTCTGTAAATTTTATTTTATTAGTAACCACTTTATCAAACTCACGCCTCAGAAAATGATAAGAATATATCATACAAAACAAATTGGACCTAATGAAACTTCAAAGCTTTTGCACAGCAAAGGAAACCATAAACAAGACAAAAAGACAACCCTCAGAATGGGAGAAAATATTTGCAAACGAATCAACGGACAAAGGATTAATCTCCAAAATATATAAACAGCTCATTCAGCTCAATATCAAAGAAACAAACACCCCAATCCAAAAATGGGCAGAAGACCTAAATAGACATTTCTCCAAAGAAGACATACAGACGGCCATGAAGCACATGAAAAGATGCTCAACATCACTAATTATTAGAGAAATGCAAATCAAAACTACAATGAGGTATCACCTCACACCAGTTAGAATGGGCATCATCAGAAAATCTACAAACAACAAATGCTGGAGAGGGTGTGGAGAAAAGGGAACCCTCTTGCACTGTTGGTGGGAATGTAAATTGATACAGCCACTATGGAGAACAGTATGGAGGTTCCTTAAAAAACTAAAAATAGAATTACCATATGACCCAGCAATCCCACTACTGGGCATATACCCAGAGAAAACCGTAATTCAAAAAGACACATGCACCCGAATGTTCATTGCAGCACTATTTACAATAGCCAGGTCATGGAAGCAACCTAAATGCCCATCAGCAGACGAATGGATAAAGAAGATGTGGTACATATATACAATGGAATATTACTCAGCCATAAAAAGGAACGAAATTGAGTCATTTGTTGAGACGTGGATGGATCTAGAGACTGTCATACAGAGTGAAGTAAGTCAGAAAGAGAAAAACAAATATCGTATATTAATGCATGTATGTAGAACCTAGAAAAATGGTACAGATGAGCCGGTTTGCAGGGCAGAAGTTGAGACACAGATGTAGAGAACGGACATATGGACACCAAGGGGGGAAAACTGTGGTGGGGTGGGGATGGTGGTGTGCTGAATTGGGCGATTGGGATTGACATGTATACACTGATGTGTATAAAATTGATGCCTAATAAGAACCTGCAGTATAAAAAAACAAACAAACAAAACAACTAATACTAAACTTTCATTGGGTTATTTGTATGGAAATATGTTAATATAAATGTTTCAGACATTACATGAAATTTCTAAACAATCTTATATGTTCTGGTATAATGTTATAAGTCATAATCCTAGTTATTACCTTAAAATGTATATCTCAGAAATAACTAATTTTCTTGTCAACTGCATTATTATGAACTTTCATCAAATCTTTAACTGTGGTCATTTTTAAGTCTTTTGTCATTTACAGACAGTTCTGGGTGTACTCTGATGCTTTTGCAAATATGTTCCTATAAAAAGGTTTCATCTTTAAGAAATTCATGGAAAAGACTCTGACAAGTACAGGTTTCTGGTAACTGACTGTACTGCTGAACTGAATGAATAAGCATTTTCAGAACTCTAATGAAAAACTGATGAACTCATAAAAGTGCTAACAAAAGATCAAGATAAAAAAAAATTAATTACATGGGACTGAGTGAACTGATGAGGATGAGTATAATTTTTGTGACTTTCTGTCTGAATTAAAAAAAAAAAAAATCCCACAAGGACTCAGAGGCAAAGAATATACAAATCAATTTTCACTGCAAAGTAAAGGAGCTGTTACAGTGGAGGATTACTGGACTGAATGTCAATATTATGACATAGTATGAGTGTGTTTCATGTTTGGTAATTGCAATCATTGTTGCTTTTGTTGTGGTCATCCATGTACAATGCTTGGTGTCAGTCTATTTATCTCTTGTAAAAATAAAATACAGTGTGTGTGTGTGAAAAAAAAAAAAAAAAAGAATATATCATACAATAAGACTAAATGTAAACCCAGTATCTTGATATTCTTAAGGTTGAGCAGAACACTGTGGACAGGTTACCATACCAGAAAAGGACTTCAGTTACATGCAGGATAGTAAAGATCATCACAATGCCAGCATCCAGAATTAGACGTCCAAATAGGTCTACCCACTACATCTTGGTATCAGAATCTCCAAGGAAAACACAACACAGGCAAGCACTGGATGGAACAATGCCTGTACTCGCATAGGGAAGAGATAGAGCAAGATCAACTCTGATAGAGTGCATTTGTCCCTCATGACTAGTAGCACCCACATACACTCCATCCCTGCCCACCCTCAGCTGATGCAGGGCAATTGGTCTATACGCACTCTCTAGTGCTGCAGTAGAAGGACTCCTCTTCCTCCCCCATGAAGTCTGAAATACTGAAAGTCAGAGAGCCACTGAGGCACATGAGTAAGTAGAACATAGGAACTCTCATTGAGTATAAAACAAGACAAGATATTCCCACACAAGTTGCTAAGCCCGGAACAGGCTGTGCAGCCACTTTATCTCTCGGTAAGGAATTGTTCCAGACCCAAGACCCATTCTTCTGTGACCTGTGAGTGAGCAGGGGTCAAAAGACTCATGCATGCTTTTCCCAACACTTGTACAGTATGAGAAAAAATATTAAAAAAAAAAAAACAAATGAATTAACTGAAGTGGAGACAGTAAGTGATTTGTTTTCATTATATATGGACAGGCTACAGCTGGCATATTTAGACTGATCAGCAGCTCCCTCATATCTATTATACACTATTAGGGATCCCTGTCATATTTAACTTGGAGTCTCACCTTTAAAATGAAAAGAAAAGGCAAAAAGACTTAAATGGGATTTTGGCTGCATGCAACAGACATTTTTACTGGAGTTCATGCCTTTAAGATAATCACTTACAATGAATATCCTGTTAAATAGGTCTGTGACATTTTGCAAGCAATGGTGGCCAACTAACAACATATTTGTGTGTAAATGACAATCCAACTTCAATTATACTTTACCATTTGTCCAAATTTCCTCTTTGGTAGGTCAGCTTTTCTTCCATTATTGGAAGTCTGTCCTCTTACCATGCTGTAAGATCTTTGAACAATGAACAAATATCTTCTACTAGGACATACCTCATCACATGCCTAATACACCATGACGTTGGACCAGGAGTGGACAATAAGTTGGGTGGATTAATGAAATAGTTTCAGATGCAGATGCAAACAACTTGTCATCATTATATTCTGTTTCTATATGATCCTTTCACCTTACATTCTGCCAATGTGATATAATTAAAATAGCATTTACTGCAATGGGTGTATTAATTTTCTTTTGGTGCATAAACAATGACAACAAACTTAGAGCTAAAAACTACATACTATCTCACAATTTCTGTGGGTGAGGATCCTGGGCATGACTTTACTGAGTCCTCTGCTCTGGATCTCACAAGACTGCTGTCAGGGTGTTAGCCAGGTGGCATGATCAGCTGGATGATTGACTGGGGAAGAATCTGCTTCGAAGCTAAGTCATGCTGTTGGCAACATAAGTTTCCTTGGGGCTGTGGAAATGAGGATCTTGTTTTCTTGCTGGCTGTTAGTTGAAGGCCACTCTCAACCTCTAGAGGCCACCTGAAGCTCCTTGCCACATGGTAATCTCACAATATGGCAGCTTACTTCTTCATGGCCAAGAAGAGAATCTCTCTCCCTCTGTCTTAACATTGTTGCATTTGTAATATAATCTGACCATGGGAGTGAAATCGTAACACCTTTGCAATATGACAGAACCTGAGGAAGGGAGTGATATCCCATCACATGTTCCGTCTTTTGTTGATTGAAAGCAAATTACAAGTCCTTCTCACATGCAAGGCGAGAGGATTATACATGGGTGTGGCCACCATAATTGATGTTCTTTTGTCACAAAGGAAAGGTTAAGAAACTTTTATCTATGAAGTTTATTACTCTCCTTAGTGGATTTTTTAGTCTAATTTACTTAATTGCATATCTATCTATCTCTATCTCTATCTCTGTCTCTATCTCTATCTATCTCACAGTGGACATGGGTCTGTTTAACCAACAGAGAAAAAGACTATTAATTAGTAAAAGTTTTACAAAGCCAAATGTCTGTTTTTTTTTCCTGATATTGACCTTTTAAAATGAAGGATTTAAACTGACAAATTTTAAATAGATCAGCCAAATAGTTACAGTCTTTTTCAAGACAATATTTTAACCCACTCTCACTTACACATCTTACTTAGCCTGGGGATGCGTGGTCAGAAAAACACAGGTTTTAGGGTTTTAGAACACAGAATATTAGTGTGTCTGACTGGGATATCTGCTTTTCATGAGAGAGTGCCTGCTCACCGAATAAATTCCTTACTATCTATCTATCATGGACTTCAATTTTCCAACAGAATAGCCTGATTCATCACTGTTATGCCAATGACACCCTGCTCTATCTGTCGTTGCCTACTGATTCCCCTGGGGAAACTCTAATATTTCAGGCTTATGTGGAAGATATTAAGTTTGATATAACAGAATTTCTTGCATCTAAGAAATACTAGAAGAGAGGATAGGCATTGACTTTCACTATTCATCAGGAATTTTAGACAGAAAGTTGAAAAGGATCTCACAGAATTTATAGTAGAAAAAAAAAAAAAAAAAGGTCACTGTACCATGGAGAAAATGAGGCCCAAAGAGGAAACATCATATGTCTTTGGCCACCAAACCAATTAGGTAAAAGATTCAAACTTAAGTTTTCTAATTTTAAAGCAGTGTCTCTACCTTATATTAAGCATTCTATGTATACCTTCCGCCCCAAGCCACAAGACACAAGACAAATTATAGCCCTAATATTACAATAACACCATAACCCAGTTACATGATGCTGACAGCATTTTTCTTGCCCTTTACATTTTGGTCACTCTACCATTCTACCACCTTCTGGATCTCTGTATCCCTTTCAGTCAGTCTTTTCCCTCCTCCTCCTCTTGGTATATGTTCTTCTAATAACTTACAAAATACAATTTTTAAAGTATTATATCAGTTGTTGTCAACAAAGTTTTACTCTAAGAGGGACCAATTCAGTTTCTCCCGTTGTCTCTATCCTATTTTCACGCCACATGTTGCCTTTTCTCACCTATGCATACTTATATTCCATTAGCCACTACTGTCTACTGCTATACGCTCTGATTTCTGGATCTCTGCTTTCTAAAACCAGCCTCCTAAGGTTCTGGGCATGAAAATCATGAGCATTGATTGTCCTGCCATCTGACGCTTGGAGATGCCACCTATGATAGAGCAGAGTTTTGGTAAAGAATAAGATGGAACAATTTGGAACTACAGCATTTAACATTTTCATTCATTTACTTGGGCATGGGTTTCAGTGGGTTCAGAGAGGGTATGAAAATGATCTTTGGGAAGGCAATATAGCAGGAAAAATACAGAAAATCTTTTGTCCTCAAAAATGTATATTCTAAGGAGGGAGGTAAATAATTAACAAACAAAAATAAATGGCTATATAATGCAATGTTAAGTACAGAGAATGCATAAAGAACAATAAAGCAGGGATAGGAAATATATAGTAATGTAAGTTGATGGGACGTTTTAGGTATTATGATGTTCAGGGCAAGTTTGCTAAGGAAAGGGTTTTGGGCAGAGACCTGAGTAAAGAGATCATTCAAATGACTATGAGAGGAACGTTTTTGGAGTGAGAGCAGCAATGTGAAGATTGCAATAAGGAATGAAAAGTTTTATTTGTGGAAAAAATAATTAAGGTCATAGTGACAAGACATGCAGCAATATCATACATAAACAATATGGATGAGTCACTTAAACCTAATGTTTAGCAAAATAAATTACTATATGACTACATTTATAAGAAGTTCAAAAATGGACAAAATAATTTATGGTGTTAAAATAATAATTTATTGTGGGGATAAAGGAGTAAACAGGATAGTTCTCTCTAAGGGGTTTAGAGTATTTCATTTTTGAACATGGAATTTCTTTTTGTAAAAATTCATTGAGCTGTACACACATAATTAATGTTCTCTTCTGTAACAATTTTACTACAATAAACATATTTAAAAACTCTAAGTGCCAGTGGAAGGAGATAAGCCACACATTGGGGAAAATAAATTAAAATATCAGGAGTAAAGAAGTCCATCAATCTGGATCCTGGATCCTGGAAATACCATACTATATTGTAGTAGTTCAACAGACATTTACTAGCACATATTAGATGTTAGATGATCTTCCAAAAGGCAACATTATTCAGGTTCTAATAGGGAAGAAATTACAGCAGCATTTAAGAAATAAAACAGACAATTGAAATAAATTTTTATAAACAGAAGAATTTTCTAAAATGGTGGTATTCATACTATTCTGTGGAGTATAGTATAAAGCTATTGTTCAGTAGAAAACACAGAGTACATATGAGGCAAGTGAACATTTGTTTGTTAGGAATTTATGAACACAGTTATTAATGAGCTGACCTGTTGTTCTACTACTTAAGGTCCTTGGTTTATTTCTCCATGCCCTCTGGGAAAGATCTGAATTCTTTATAATGGCTTATTCCTCTTTTCTTCCTTGCACACTTTGTTTTTCACTGAACCCATACATCCTGAAAATGCCTTCTATTCTCTTAACATTACACCTGTACACACTGCTATTTTGGGGCTGAAATTTGCTCAAATCTTCATCTGGCTAATTCTGGCTCATTATTTATACATCTCCTTCTCAGTTGGATATTCTTTGACCCCCATATACTGACTTTTGTCCCTTGTTTGAACCTTTAACACTGGAAGGTGACATGGCAACCATCACTCTGTGTTATTAGTGCTTCTTACCTGTCTCTATTCCTGGCTGAACTGTAGTCTGATTGAGGACAGATGTTGTATCTTTTCCACTGCTGTATACACACCACCAAGTGCAGTGGCTGGCACACAGGGGAGGCTCGATTCGTTTTTGCTGAATGTGTGAATGAATGGAATGGAAGGAAGGAGGAAAGAAGAAATAAAGGAAGGATTGGGTGATGGAAAGACCAAAGGACTGGACTAGAAATCAGGTCTGTTTACTCCTGGTCCAGGGATTTTCCTTTAAGAATGACCTACCCAAATGGATCTGGGGACAAGCAGAAATGAAAATTACCAAAATGATTCAAAAGAGAGTTTGAGGGCACTGATAAATGTGAGCAGGGCCCTCTTTAAAGACAAAGCAGCTCTTCAGTTCCAGTTTACTTATGTCATCTGAGAATGCTAATGGTCAGTGTGGCCAGATACTCTGATGTTTGTTTGTTTAAAGCTGATCCATAGATGTGGATTTTGAAGAGGTGGCTAGTAATTCTAGCACAGCCATCATCATCATTATTATTTATCTGTAAATAATGTGCTTACCCAGAGTGTAAAACCTTTCTGCCTCATTTCTAAACCCTACTCTTTGCTGATCTTCTACCACAGTCCATTCTAGATAATTCATTTTCAGAATGATGATTCTATCTTCAATTTTTCTTAAAGCATTTTTCTAAATTATTGAGGTTGTATTTGGAGCATTCTCATGTGTTGTAAAAGAAGTCAATAGTGATCAGTCTCTTCAGTATGACAGAAACTATGTTCTTTATTTGACCTGACATTTTAAGAAAATAATCTCATAAATTAGGAAGCATTTTGGGATTTTCCTTAGTTTGTATTTTTCCTAATAAATTTTGAAAACTATCATATATGCTCTCTTGTCTTCAAATAATTCATTCTCGTTAATTATTTAAACATATCACTGGAAAAAAATTCTGAGTTGGATTTGAGTTCACATTTTCCTTAGATTTGAATGTGCATTTCTCTTGTTTATGTTACAACAATTTTGGAGTCAATTTTGGATAAAAACAACTAGAAGATATGCATCTGGAAATGTAATGACACAAATTATTAAGGCATAACCTTAAATGACTCAGAAAAAGTAACCTGTTTTATTTTTTGCTTATTGGGCCATAGATGGTTATCTCCATTGTTAATTACAGTTAAAACTTATTTGTAATAATAGACTGTCTACAAAAAAAGTATCCATTTGGCTTATTCTAACTCTGGTTTTCTTATCCTGAGCATTTAGCAGGATATTCACAGTTATAATTAGGCTAACAAAGAAATTATCCTATAAAGAACTTTTTTTTAAAAAATAAATTTATTTATTTATTTATTTTTGGCTGTGTTGGGTCTCCGTTACTGCGTGGGCTTTTCTCTGGTTGCGGCCATCAGGGTGGGGGGCACTCCTCCTTGCGGTGCCCGGGCCTCCTATCGCGGTGACCTCTCCTGTGGAGCACCAGCTCTAGGCGTGCGGGCTCAGCAGCTGCAGCACTCAGGCTCAGTAGTTGTGGCTTGCAGGCTCAGTAGTTGTGGCGCATGGGTTCAGCCACTCCACAGCATGTGGGATCCTCCCAGACCAGGGCTCGAACCCACATCCCCTGCATTGGCAGGCGGACTCTTAACCACTGTGCCACCAGGGAAGCCCCTATAAAGAACTTTAAGTTCATAAATTTGAAATCTTACATCAGGTTGTATACTGGGGATAAAGGCATATTTCCAGGCTAGAGTAATTAGTAATAATATAAGCATCTTTCTAGGGTATAGTAACAGACATTAAAAGAGGAAATTTTTCATACTTATGTAACACAAGAAATATACATATATATTTTTTATTTTATTTTATTATTTTTTTATTTTTTTATTTTTTTAAATTTATTTTTATGGCTGTGTTGGGTCTTCGTTTCTGTGCGAGGGCTTTCTCTAGTTGCAGCGAGCAGGGACCACTCTTCATCGCGGTGTGCGGGCCTCTCACCATCGTGGCCTCTCTTGTTGCGGAGCACAAGCTCCAGATGCGCAGGCTCAGTAGTTGTGGCTCACGGGCCCAGTTGCTCCATGGCATGTGGAATCTTCCCAGAACAGGGCTCGAACCCGTGTCCCCTGCATTGGCAGGCAGACTCCCAACCACTGAGCCACCAGGGAAGCCCCATGTATATATTTTAAATCATTAGCTTCAAAAATTATAAATGATATTTGATACTTTCCCAGAATTTTCTATAATCCCAATTTACCTGTGTTAATTTACTCTGGGACTCGCTTCTAAATTGAAGGTATATAATATTTTTAAAATTTCTCACTGTCTTTATTCTTAGTGCCCCCCAGATTTGTTTCTATGGAGGCTTATAGGCAAAGCTGGACATATTGAGGAGAAAGTCTTGGCTATGAGGATTTCTCACAGATTAGCCTTAATAAACCTTGTTAAACATATGCTTGTAACTGAGTCTCACTGTGGTCAATTATCTGGAGTAATTCAAGACAAAAGGAATGGATAGGCTAAAATCATTGTTATTCATTTACTTTCCATTATAGTACATAGATGATTAGTTGCTGTTTCTCGGTAGAAAGCCAAGAGATACTATTTCATAGAATTTTTTTTCTTTTCTGAAAAACCTTGCAATTAATTTAGCAAAATTTTTACTGATCACCTTCTATTTTTAACTTACTGTCTTAAGCTGATACTTGAAAGGCAAAGGAGAAGCAAGAAGCTGAATGGAGGCACAAGCCACATATGCAAATGAGTGATTCAAATCTTTTGAAGTGACCTACAGATTATGTTAGAATGACAGTTACTATGGTTACCTTCAGAGGAAATATTGAGGATTAAAAAGAAAATCATTTAAAAAACAGGTTAACTATTTGCCTTTTCTGTTACTATTAACTATGTTAACTATTTATCTCTTTGTTATGATTGAGAAAAACATACTCAAAAAGAGAATATTTGCTTCATTAAAAGAGAAGTAAGAGAAAAGAATTACTACCTCTGCATGAACATTTAAAAATTCATTGTTTGTAGGAGGATATGGCCCTACATCAGAGATGTAGCTCTCACCTAGCTAACTCAACAGCAGAGCCTCCAACTACTGCAAGCTTATGATTTCTACTCTGTGTATCAGTTAGATTTTGTTTTATAATAAAAAATCAACACAGTTTAGCAATTTAAAACAACACTTGAATTAGTTTTCTATTGCTATATAGCAAATAACCAGGAATTTAGCAGCTTCAAATAACACAGTCATTATGGTACAATTTCTGTATGTCAGGAGTCCAACATGTTCTATCTCTAATCAGGGTCTCACAAGGCGGAATCAAAGTGTTGGATGGCTGTGTCCTCATCTGCAGGCTTTACTTAGGAAAGATCCACTTCCAAAATCTCTCAGGTTGTTGGAAGAATTCAATTCCTTGTAATTGCAGAACTAAGGTTCCCATTGTCTTGCTAGCTATTAGCTGGTTACTGCTTTTGGTTCCTAGAAGTTGCTTTTGAATCTTTGCCGTGCATCCCCTTCTGACTCAGCCATGAAGCAATTCCCCTGAGTCAAAATCCTGTCATGTTTTGATCTTACTAAGCATACTCTTTTGAGAGTAGCCAGAGAAAACTTTTAAAGGGCTCGTAAGATTAGGTCAGGCTCACCCAGATAATTTCTGAAGGTCAACAGTGCTATATAACCTCACCTAATTATGGAAGGAAAATCCATCAAATTCAGAATCCCAGGGATGATGGAGTGTGTATATATCAGACAGGTGAGAAATACTGCTTGTCACAACCAATTTGTAAATCTCATGAATGTGCTGATTCTTCATATGGGATATTATTGGAGTTCCATATGTAGCTGTGATCAGCTGGACATTAGGCTGAGGCTGGATGTTTTTGAAGACCTTCTATGGAAGAGTTTTATGAAGAGGCAATGCGGAGGCCTCTCCACCTTGATTCCCATCCTCAAGTAGGGTTGTCTAGTGCTTATTACTGGAGTTCTGAGAGAGAGTGAATATAACTGTACAAAGCCTCTTGAGACTTAGATCTGAACTCATAAATTGTCTGTTCTACCATACTGTGGCCAAAGTTAAGTCACAAGTCCTACCCAGATTAAATAAGTGGAGAAATATCTCCACATCTTCAAGAGAAGGGAAGAATCTGTGATAATTTTCGTTATGTACCACAGTTATTTCTAGATAAAATTAATTAGGACAAAGAAGAAGAACTTGTTAAGGGAGAATATATATTCATAAATATACAATTAGTTAACATTTATATCATGTATTCTAAGAATTAAGACTAAAATTATACAGTAAGTATTTTTAGATTGAAAGATCTGGAAAAAATTAATATTTGTAAGAACTAGATAAACAAAACTTCAAAGAAAGGTTAATTTTACAGCTATCTTGATATAAGAGGATAGGTAAGAGAGGACATTTTTAGCTGAAACTACATGTATTTCTTCTATTTCAACTTTGATTTGACCAGATTCTTTGTATTTTAAAAGGTGGAATAAAAATCTTTGACTCATCTTTCACATTTTATTCTGTGGGAGGTAGGCATATGTAATTAAAATAAAAGCCACTAAACATCCTTTCCATCTAACCACTGTTTTAGCTTTTATAAATATTTCTATTTCTGTGTGTCATAGAGGTTTGAAGGAAATTTGCAAAATCTAAGTGGGATTTTCTCATCTAATCAGTATTTGATGTGTGTCAACTTTATTCCCTTTTTTTGTACAATGTCACAGGAAGATAATGAATAAATGAACTGAAGGAGACACATATATTTATTCATCGGACTCAGTCTCTACTAGACCATGATATTCAATTTAAAGCATAATTCAAGAGAGAGAAACTGAACATCCTTTCTCTATAATCAATATTAGTGTCATTAGGGACATTAATAGCCAAAGGGTAGGAGTATGTCATCTAATAAATTTTGGACATAAGAGCCTTTTAAAATTTTATCCCTGTTGGAAGTAAGAAAGCCACATTTTCATAATATTCCAAAATTTTGAGACACTCCAAAGGCTTATATATTTTCAGTGTAAATATTGGCTCTTTTGGCTAGAATACATGACACTGAGAGTGCATGTAGCTTGGCTTGTTGGACTGAAGTAGCCAAAGTCAATGGTGCTGCTTCAATTACTTCAAAAAGAGTTGATATTGCATATTTAGCATAATATTTGCCACTTTCATCTTTCAAATGAGAACCATCAGTGAACCATGAGAAATCAGCATTATCCGAAGGAATTTCCTGTAAGTCAGCATGAGGGGTCAAAGGGTGACCTGTCCGGGTCAAACATTCATGAGTAGTCTCCTTTGTAGAGGAAGGAAGAAGAGTGGCAGGGATAAAGTTATTAGAGTGAGAAACAGTTAAATGAGGAGCAGTTAGCAAGAGAATCTCATAGGAGGTAAGGCAACTGGTCAAAATGCATTGAGTGTGATGAGAATTTAGGAGGGTTTCTCCTGCATGGGTTACAAGGTGGTTAAAGGGGATCTTATTACTATTTCTTTAGTGGCATTAAAATTACAGTTTCAGGAATAGCTCTGAGGCAAGAGGGTATCCTCATGCCAAGGGGTCTAGTTGTTAGCTATACCCTACTCAACTCGATAGTGGTCCCCATGTTTTTGGGTGAGCAAAATCCCAAGGGCATTTGCTTCCTTTCCACATACAAAAGAAAAAAGAGAAGTTGTAATTAGAGTATCCAAGTGCAGGGAGATTTATCCAATTTTCCTTTAAGCTATTAAAACCTAAGTTATCCTGATTTTTCTAAGTAATATGGTCAGGTTCAGTGTTCTTTAGTAAAGCATATAAACACTTGGCTGAGCTCACCTCCTCCCATGAGCACACCAAAATTACAATTATTTACAGAGCAACTACCAATGAGAATGACCTGAGAACTAGCAGAATAATTTTTCCACCATGAAGGTTATAAGAAGAAACAACAATGATGTGGGTAGGAGGGCTGGAGACACCGTATGGTCAAGATCCACACCCCCTGAGTATAAGACCAACAAACAGAAGAATAATCACAATTACAGTGATTCTCCTCAAGTAGTGATGGGTCTGAGCCCCACACTGGGCTCCACAGTCTGGAAATCTTGCACCTTAAAATTTTTTTTAAATAACTACTGCACTCCACATCTCTCATTCTACAATTTTTTACACTAGATATGGCCAATGTATATGGTGCCATTATCAGTGAACCACACAAATGACTCCTCAATTCTGTCATCTCCAACCCACTACAAAATACATTTGGAGTATGAAACTGCTCTTATATCATTCCTCAGTTTTTCCAATTCTATTGATTCTCTTGTTTAAGAGATAATTTTTTATTCAGACATTTAATAGTTATTATTAAACAGCCAAGCTTTGAAATCCCGTCTTTTTATTGTTCAAAAATATATGGCACTTGCAATTCAAAGGTCGTGTGTCTTTTACTATGACTATCAAGAAGCTAACATAAAAGTAAAAATTTAACTTTCTTTTTTAAGTTGTTCAAGCCTTAACACTGAGTACATAGTATATAGAAAAATATTTTCTGATAGAAAGATAAAGTTAAAGTTAAATTGTAAGTAAACAAAGAATAAAATAAACGTTAGGAAACACTGGCTATAAGTCTTCTGCTAATACTGTGAAAGGCAGCTGTAGTATTCTAAGAAATCATGTGCCTAGGAGACAGTAATGAGTTCTCTGCTTCTCTAAAAAATGGCATTTATGCTTAAATCTGAACGATGAGCAGGGATTACCTATAATAAGCAAAGGGTCAGAGTTTGGGGAAGGTTAAATATTCAGAAAATATCAGATGAAAAATGATAAGAAAGGAAATTTTTTTTTTCAAGGAACTGAGAAACAGTGTAGTCAGAACACACAAAATGATGAGTCAACTGCCACAGATGAGATTGCTGAATTGGTACCAGGCTTGGAGGCAGGTAAAATGCTAAATGATTTAGATTTAAACCTAAATACAATGGGAATCCAGGGAAGGATTTTCAACAGACACAAATAATGTGATTTATATTGTGCAAATATATGACCACTACAACTATGATCCTGCACTCCTAGAACCTTATTCGGATGGGCAGCCCTCTTCATGTGTATGTGCCCCTATGGGGGGAATGCTCTAACCTACCAATTATTTCTTTATAATGGTGGTGCAGAGATATTGTGTAACGTCTGTAATGGTCCCTATATCAGCTGGTCACATTAAAATTAACAATATTTGAGACACAATATTTGAGACAATATTCCATTGTGCAAGTGTGATGGAAAAATCAAGCCATCCTTTGTGCACTATATATATGAGTAATCCTTCCTGAGGTTCCCAACTTTATATAATGCATGCTCTGACTACTTGCACCTGTGGATTTGTGCCCTGTATGTTGCCTTTACTAAAATAAAACACCCTCATTTAATTGTGCATATGTGTGTGTTTGTATGCATGTGGGCATTTTCTCTAGAAAGATTTGTGGAAGCTTAGAAGAGATACACTTGGAATGATATAAATAGGAGTAAAGGTGTTATGTCATCTTTTCTGATTGTCATTATAGAAAAAAATGTAAATTTGTATGACCATAAAAAGGTAGAGAAGTGATACTGTACGTCATGAACAGAAAAATATAGTTTCTATAGCACAGGAATGTAAGCATAATTTATTTTTTCATGAGACGAATTTCTAAGAAATTCTACTGTCTAGCTGAATTAATTTTTATGATCATAAAACACCTTAACATATTTAAAGAGATTACCGCCCATTGGCATTAATAAATTATAAACTAAAATGAAGTGGCCATTGGGAAGACATTTAGATTTTGGATGCTAAACTTTAACTTATGATATGGGAAAAGTCAAATGATACATTAGTTAAGCTAATATCTGGTACTACACTAGTAGGAAGGAGAAGAGAAGAAATTAGAAATATTCACATAAATGTTAAAGTTGAAGCTAAGTATAAAAATTTGTGATTTTGCCAAATTTAAAAAGTTATTTATATATAGTAGTGTTTACCTATTAATCCCAAACTCTTAATTTATCCCTCCCCCCTTTCCCCTTTGGTAACCATAAGTTTGTTATCTGTGTCTGTGAGTCTTTCTCTGTTTTGTATATAAGTTCATTTATATCATTATTTTTTAGATTCCACGTATAAGTGATATCATATGATAGTTGTCTTTCTCTGCCTTACTTCACTTAGTGTGATGATCTCTGGGTCCATGCATGCTGCCATAAATGGCATTATTTCATTCATTTCACATGGGTGAGTAATATTCCATTGTACCACATCTTTATCCATTCATATGTCAGTGGACACTTAGGTTGCTACCATGTCTTGGCTACTGTAAATAATTCTGCTCTGAATATTGGGGTGCATGTATCTTTTCAAATTAGAGTTTTTGTCTTTTCCAGATATATGTCCAGGAGTGGGACTGCTAGATCATATGATAGCTCTATTTTTACTTTTTTAAGGAACCTCCATACTGTTCTCTACAGTGGCTGCACCAATTTGCATTCCCACCAACAGTGCAAGAAGGTTCCCTTTTCTTCACACCCTCTCCAGAATTTATTATTTGTAGGCATTTTGATGATGGCCATTCTGACTGGTGTGAGGCGATACCTCATTGTATTTTTGATTTGTATTTCTCTAATAATTACCAATGTTGAGCAACTTTTCATGCACCTGTTGGCTATCTGTATGTCTTCTACTATCTATACATAAAATAGATAAACAACAAGAACCTACTGTATAGCACAGGGAACTATATTCAATATCTTTATAATTACCTATAATGGAAACAATCTGAAAAATAATATATATATAACTGAATAATAATTATATATATATATATATATATGTATATATATGGCCTGAGTCACTTTGCTGTACCCCTTAAACTAACACAACATTGTAAATCAACTGTACTTCAATTAAAAAAAAATAAATTAAATTAAAACAATAAAGGCACTTGGCAGTGATCTTCAAAAAATTATTTGTTTAAAGTAAAGATAATAGCATAGCAAAATATATGATTAACATCTAACTTTAGTGACAAAAGATCTTCAATTTAGCTTTATTTCTGCAATATAATAAAATTTTAAATTAAATAATTCAATAAAGATAATATTTTAAAACTTAATTCTATCCTCAAATATGAAGTTTTAGATTGTGTAATTTCAAAAACATTACATGGAATCATTTATTGTAATACTTTGATAAATCACATGTCTCTTTATATAAAATTTAGTTTTATTATTTTATAAACTCATATGATTTTATTTCATTTTTTGAAACGATTAGTCTAACAGGTGCATGTTATCACTTCAGAAACACAAAATGTATCTTTTGGTTGCCTGCCCCAATTTTTCCTACATTTTAGAGGACAGTATACCATATTAACACTTATTTATTCTTCATTGTAAAGTGAGCATGTGAAATTAACTTTTTACAGTAGAGTTAAATCAACATCAATGCAGTGGTATTTCCAAAGAAAAAGTTGAATAGCCTTGCCATCTGCTCAGAGATGGCTTTTATACAAGAAGTGAAGAAGAACTCTCCCAAATAATTTCTCAACCTCAGATCAAAGTGAGAAAAGCTTTAGAAGTTTACTGACACTATTTAAAAATTGATTAATTTTCCAAATAAGACAATTACAAGATAATCCACATTAATGAGCTAATTATGAATATAGTTCAAAATAGTCTTCTCCATTTAAAATATCGTTATTCTTTATACAAGTCCAGACAACACTTCATTTCAATAACACAAAATAAAATAAAACAAAGAGTTCTGAATATTTGATGTAAAGATTTAACTAATTCATTTTTACTTCACATTAGACTGTTGCAAAATATCTCCATGAGAATTCTTATAGTCCATTTTCTGTATACTGCATTATATTAAATATAAGAAAATTTCTGTTACTTTATGCAATTAGCTTATTTATTTTATATTTTTATTTTTAATATAAACTGGCTGAATAAAATAGTACAATGGAATTGCTTCAAATAGATTTTACCTCAGTAAATAATAATACCTATCTTATTTTAAAATAGCAAATGAGACATTCAAGAATAATTAACACTCATAAATCCAATCTAAATCTAGTAGTATATATATTTGCATCATCCACAATATTTTACATTATGGAATCTTCTCCAGATGAGAATGCTGATAGATTATATTTAAAAAATTATTCTGTCACTGTGTGCATACGAGTATGTATTTAAAATGTCATTATTATTGTATAGCATTTTATCTGTTTTATATTGGTTATATTCATAGAGTTCCTTAATTTCTGAAAATAAAAATGTTTCTAAAATTATATATTAAAATGTTACTGTGTTCTAACAGCAACATGGAGAATTTATATGCCTTTGAAATTATTTAAAATTCTGACTTTAAATAACATATAAAATAATTGATTTCTTCTTAACTCCACATCTAGTACACATATACACTGGTTGTTTACTGTCATATAGATTGAATTTAGTAAATTTTAGGAAAACATACATAGAGAAGACATTTAAAAATATTGCTTATGTCCTAGTATTTTTCAACAACACATATGTTAGAAGAAAGTAGAATCATTGTGATAAATATAGGCACTTTTTGCAAATATTACATATTTGAAAAAGCACAACATATCTATACTTTAATTGACAATAATTGCATTTAGTAGAAAGGAACGCTATGAAGTAAATTATATGTTCTCTTAATTTTGTATTATTTGTATATAGAACAGTACCAGTGATACGGGAGTGTGTTAGTTATTGCTGCTTCAGAAATTATACCAAAACTTAGTGGCTTAACACAACAAATAATTATGATCTCACAGTTCTGTGAGTCAGTAATCTGAGCATGATTTAGCTGAGTCCTGTGGCCCTGGATATCTCGCAAGGCTGCTGTCAAAGTATTGGCTAATGCTATGGTCATCTCAAAGCTCCTTTTAGGGAGAATTTCTTTTCAAGCTCACTCACATGGTTGTTGGCATAATTCATTTTCTCTTGGACTTTTGAATTATAGGACTCAGTTGTTGGCTGGTCTGTATGTTGGCTGGAGGCTCCCCAAAGTTCTCTCTGTAAGTCACCTCATAACATAACAGCTGGTTTCATCAAATTGATCAAGGGATAGAGATAAAGAAAGTGCCACTAATATGGAAGTGACAACCCATCACCTGTCATATTTCCTTTGTTAAAAGTGAATCATCAATGGAACAGGATAGAAAGCCCAGAGATAAACCCACACACCTATGGTCACCTTATCTTTGACAAAGAAGGCAAGAATATACAATGGAGAAAAGATGGCCTCTTCAATAAGTGGTGCTGGGAAAACTGGGCAGCTACATGTAAAAGAATGAAATTAGAACACTCTCTAACACCATACACAACAATAAATTCAAAATGGATTAAAGACCTAAATGTAAGGCTGGGCACTATAAAACTCTTAGAGGAAATCATAGGAAGAACATACTTTGACATAAATCACAGCAAGATCTTTTTTGACCCACCTCCTAGAGTAACGGAAACAAAGACAAAAATAAACAAATGGGGCCTAATGAAACTTAAAAGCTTTTGCACAGCAAAGGAAACCATAAACAAGATGAGAAGACAACCCTCAGAATGGGAGAAAATATTTGCCAATGAAGCAACAGACAAGGGATTAATCTCCAAAATGTACAAATGGCACATGCAGCTCAATATCAAAAACAAAACAACCCAATCCAGAAATAGGCGGAAGACCTATATAGGCATTTCTCCAAAGAAGACATACAGATGGACAGCAAACACATGAAAATATGCTCAACATCACCAATTATCAGAGAAATGTAAATCAAAACTACAGTGAGGTATCACCTCACACTAGTCAGAATGGCCATCATCAAAAAACCTACAAACAATAAATGCTGGAGAGGGTGTGGAGAAAAGGGAACCCTCTTGCACTGTTGGTGGGAATGTGAATTAATACAGCCACTATGGAGAACAGTATGGAAGTTCCTTGAAAAACTAAAAATAGAACTACCATATGACCCAGCAGTCCCACTACTGGGCATATACCCTGAGAAAACCATAATTCAAAAACACACATGCACCCCAATGCTCATTGCACCACTATTTACAATAGCCAGGACACGGAAACAACCTAAATGCCCACCGACAGATGAATGGATAAAGAAGAATTGTTACATATACACAATGGAATATTACTCAGCCATTAACAGGAATGAAATTGGATCATTTGTAGAGACATGGATGGACTTAGAGACTGTCATACAGAGTGAAGTAAGTCAGAGAGAGAAAAACAAACATCGTATATTAATGTATATATGTGGAATCTAGAAAAAGGGTACAGATGTGGATGGACTTATTTGCAAAGCAGAAACAGAGACACAGATGTAGAGAACAAATGTATGGACACCAAGGAAGAAATGGGGGGGTGAATTGGGAGATTGGGATTGACATGTATACACTGCTATGTATGGAATAGATAACTAGCAAGAGCCTGCTGTATAGTGTGGGGAACTCTACTTGAAGCTCTGCGGTGACCTAGATGGGAGGGAAATCCAGAAGGGAGGGGATATGTGTATACATATGGGTGATTCACTTCTCTGTACAGCAGAAACTAGCACAACATTGTGAAGCAACTATACCCCAATTAAAAAAATAAATTACTCCAAGGAAGGTATACAAGTGACCAATATGCACAGAAAAGGTGGCTCACCATCATTAGTCATTAGGTAAATACAAATGAAAACCACAGTAACATACCACTTTAGACAAACTAGGATGGTTAAAATAAAAAAGACAGACAATAACAAATGCTAATGAGCACATGGAAAAATCAGAACCCTCAGAAGTGTATGAGAATGTAAAATAGTGAAGCCACCTTGGAAAATAATTTGGCAATTACTCACAAGCTTAAACATAGAGTCAGTAATTCTACTCCTAGGTATATGACCAAGAGAAACAAAATATATGTCCAAACAAAAATTCACATATGAATGTTTACACTAGCATTATTCAAAATAGCAAAAAAGTGGAAACAGCTCAAATATCCATCAACTGACAAATGTATAAACAAAATGTGGTATCCATACAATGAAATTATTCAGCCATATAAAGGCATGAAGTACTCACACAGGGTACAACATGGATAAGCCTTGAAAACATTATGCTAAGTGAAAGAAACCAGACAGAAGGTCACATAATATATGATTTCATTCATATGAAAGTCCAGAATAGGGAATCAATAGAGACAGAACGTCTATTAGTAGGTGCTTAAGATTGGGGCTGGAAGGAGGGGAAGAGGGAAAGTGGGATAATAAAAAAATTTCTAAAATTAAAAAATAAAGTGAATTATAAAATTTAATTCACACTGAAATGGATGGAATTACACAAAGGTGTGAATACCAGGAAGCAGGAATCTTTGAAGGCCATCCTTAAAGTACGTCAAGCACAGGGATATGTAAATACATTCTTGCTGCAAAAATTTTCCAAATTTCTGTGAGTGAGAAATCTTGATCCCCATGAGATATCTGGAAAACTCTCAAAGTAAATATGAGGAAACTGCATTCTTTAGCCAACCAAATGTCACATATCATTCTTCTTTGAAAAATATGTTGATGTGTATATTGCCTGGGGATCCCATGATCACAGTATGTCAAAAAAAAATAAAGTCGCATTATAAGGGTAGTTATTCTTAAACTGATCCTATTCAATATTAGATTGCTGTAAATCAAGAAGTTCTGTTCAATTATTTAAACACTAATTCCCTTCCTGCATTTGTCATGACTTCCAGAGATTTTACCTGTCTTCCTTTCATCTAGCTGTACACACAGCACAGTTGAAAAGGGGAAAATAAAATATATCACTGTTAATTTTTCATATTCAAACAATAGAATGAGAATTCATATTTCTCACATGGAGACACTCTCTTAAAAATCCAATGAATTTAATCATACTTTACACACTAATGCATGTATCCAAACCAGATCAAAAATAAAAATAACTATTCAGGGAAGATTCTTTTATACTTACCCAGCTACTGTTAGATGAATTCCTAGAAAATGCAGAAAGATATGGAACATTATTTTTCTTATACTGAGTGATTCATTAATGTTCAACTACCTTGGATGATAATGGACTTATCCATGCACATTACTGGAAAATGTAGCCCTGGAGAGTTAAACAAATGTAATGCAGGGAATAATGTGTCTCAGGAGGGAATGTTTGACCTACGCACCATATCAACTTTGTATCTTCATTGCTTCTACGACTAGTTTAAAAAAACCTATAAAAATGTTATTAATATTTTAGAGAAGTGTTAGAAAGGCTATTACTATGCATTTATAAAGGAAACCAAGCAAACTACTAAAGACTACATTAAAGGATCGTTTTACACTGGGATGTTTACACAATTCTTTGTTTAATTCTTTGTTATTCTTTGTTTTAGAATATGTTCACACTTGAATATGAGCTGTTTTATTTGTGATGGTAAATCAATAGATAAATCCATTATTACTGATCATCTACTATGTTTCAAGTACTATTGTGAGACATGTAAAAACTACGACTTTCTTCAAATAGGTTAGAATTATAGTAACTCAAATTTGTACATCATTTTAGCAATTACAATACAATTTCACATACAAAAGGGAGGGAGTATCTTCTTGACATTTAATTTCAAGACTATGTGACTTATAGTATAGCACACTTGAAAAATTTTGAGTTCATTGTTTTATTCCTCCTGGTGAGTTTTTGTCAAAACTTGTTCCTTATCCCATTCAACTGTAGGATAGTACTTCCCTGCATGCCATCCATGGATTACCTGACTGGAATCATCTGGAAAATGTGTTAAACATGAATATTCTGGCCACAAACATAATTATTCTGTATCAAAGTCTTTATGGGGCAGCGAAGAGAAATCTCCATTTTAACCAAGTCTCTGTGTCATTATTCTGCACAGTGAAGCATGAGAACCACTTCCCTTAGTTGTGTTAATCCATACATTTTAGCTAGAGAGATGAACTTCCATTTGTGAAACTGATAGTGAGGGCTTGGAAGAAATGGGAGATAAATAATAGAAAACTGACAAGTGGTAAATTAAATGCACAATATTTTGTTCATTGATAACAATTATTGAAAGTTTACTGTGTCATGCGTTGTTTCAAGCACTTTATGTACAGTACCTAACTGAAATCTATAAAACATCTCTTCTAGAAAAGAGGAATTTTGAATCCCTAATTTACAAAGGAAGAAACTGAGACCAGGACAATGTATTGAACTGACTAACATCATCCAAACAGTCATCAAAGGAGAGATTCAAAATCAGGTCAGTCTTCTTTAAATTCTCAACTTCTATGCTGCCTTGGAGAGAATAACATGGTTTGCAGGGGATAAAGAAAGTTTCACTGAGAAAGGCAACTCATTTTAGGCTTTGGTATACAGAGAATTGGGACTCACAGTAGTCACTGAAGAATGACTGGTGTTTAAATAAATATAATAAGGGAGGGAGAGTATTCCTGCTTTGACTAACGGTGTAAGTAAATCTTAAAGTAGGGCATAACTGGTAATGCACGTGACACCAAATACTGAAAAGTATAGAGGAGCAGGGAGAATTGAGTTTCTAGAAATAGAGTGAATATTTCTTTGGTAGTGCAGAGGTGAAAATGTTTACTTTTAACAATGTAAAACAGTAAAAATTGTATTTATGTGGCAGTATTTGAGTAGAACTTCCTTCTGCACATATTTATTGTTATATCTGAAGCAGTTAAAGCACTTGACCACTCTCTTCTTGAAACTCTTCACCTTGAGGTTGAGAGACCTTGTTCCATCTGATTTCTATTCATCACTGTATTTTTAAATCAGTTCTCTATCTCATTTCTCCTTCTGTGCTTATCCCTTAAATGCGAGTTTTGTTCTGTGTGCTATACAAATATGGACTCCATGGTTTTCTTTACAATTTCTGCTGGGGGTTTCTTAAACTAGTGTCCAAAATATTCAGTCTTTATTTGGCTTAAATTTAACTGTTGAGTGTCAATTCACTCACTGTTTATTCTTCTTTGTTTTTAGCTAGAAGTGTCTCAATTTTGTTTAAATTTTAGCACAGCTCTATATGAATCATCTTAACTCCCTAATAAAAATTTAATTCCTCTTCTAAGAGATTGATTGAAGAATGGATATATGAACCAATCCTAGCAATAAACATAGAATGAAGTTGTCTGGAGAGGGGAATAATGGCTCCAAGAAAGGTTTCTTCCCTGGTAAAAGAGACACACACAGAAAAATCACCATTGTTCTTCAGCTGGACCTTGTCAGATCTGAATGCTGTTCTGGGACCTGATGCATCTATCTTGTATCCATAAAGAGGACTAGTCCAAGTGCAACCTGACATGCCAAGGATGGTAGAGAAGAAAGACAAAAAGTACTGATGTCCATTGTAATATTTTTGAAAGACCATATCACCAACCTTGGAACTTAATGTTAAGTATGACAATGAATTTTTCTTCTTATTTGAATTATTTTAATTTGGTATTTTCTCTTATTTGCAACCAAAGTTATCCTAATTCTAATGGAAAATGAGATAGATACAACCTTAAAATTGTGAAATTTTGTGCATGTTTCTGGGAATAGATTTTGTGGTCTTAGATACTTTTTAAAAATATGTAGTAGTAATAAATTCTTAAAATGTACTGATTGATATATTGATTACTTGGAAATATGCATCTTCTTTATGAATGAAGTTATTTTTCATTAACTTCACTCATACTCACTAATACAATCATTTCTCTATTACCATTTCTATTTTCTAAATGAAATTTGGTCATGTTATTTCACTGCTTAAACCTCTATTCTAATCTCCTAAGGTGTTGCCTTTAAGAGAATAAAAATGTCATACTGCCTACAATTTTAATTTTTCTAAATCTTTATAAAAAGTTCATTAAATGACTCTAATCCTTCAAAAAGTCAATATGAAACACATGCAAAACTTCTTGAGTGATGGACTTGTCATGAATAAAGAAATAGGAAAATAGAGTAGCATGGTAATTTGTCTATCCTGCATCTACCTTTCAGTTTTTGCAGATGAAGCAGTGTCCCACTGAGGGGATGTGTCCAGGAATACTAGGTGGTGGGCATGGCATGACACCCTGGCAGAACTGGGAGAGTGAAGGAGAAACAAAATGTACTTAACAGTAACTTAGAAGAGAAAAAAATAGTATTTTTCCTAAGTACTTCATACTTTTAAATTTATTTATTTATTTTTGCACAGACAATTCAGCTTTCTCCTGGCTCTTGCATACAAGAAAAACTTAACAAAATCATCTTTCAGTTATTAGTGCCCCCCATCTTGAAAGACCACCTATGTGTTTGCATAGGAGACATATAAATTTCTCATCCTCAGTCATGATGGTATGTTTGAATCATGAAAAATGGGGAGACAAAAATTTGGGGGGAGGTGAAAAATTGGTTAAAAGCAAAGTGACAGTTTGAATAATAAGCTTTGTGATGTCAGAGATATAAATAGGATGGTTCCCACGTGAGGAGGCGTAATACAAAACTGACAGAAAATTTTTTCCCACAGCCTGGAGTTGCTGAAGAGTACTCTGATGGCCCCCACTGCTGGGCTTACGAGTGAGTTAAATTTCAGCATCCAGTTTCTCCAGCGGGAACCTGGGAAAGAGAAGAAAGTGGGACCTTTATGTTGTAGTTGAATGATTTGTATTTGAACACGTGGGAGAGACATCCTGTGAACATCGCCGACAATCCAGGAGTACACTGGAAGGAGCTTCAGATCCTGCAGTTGCAAGCATATCCCGCAGAACAAGGATTTGCTTGCTGTGAATACCATCCTGGATGAAGCCCTTGGGAAAGAATGCTTGAAAAAACATGAGCTACCCAATCATATACAGCACTTGAGAATTTAGGAGCTGGAAAGGACTTCCGGAGATCTAGCTCTCCTACTGTCCTGTATATTACTTCTGCCACAACTTCCAAAGCTTGCATGCATTCTCAAAACAAACCACTGTTATCATTAAAATGTTCCAGTTTTTCTAAATAATCTTACTAGTTGTGATATGTATGCTATACAAACTATCCATTTAATGGCATATTTATCTATTTTCTATAAGACAAAGTATTTTTTAGGAAAAATTACTTTTCACAATCTATAAAGTTTTCATCAACTTTTAACCTAAATGCATTTATGCTTTCTGCTATGTATTCTTTTTTTTTTATGGATAATATAATTAGATTTTAAAACTGGGAAGAATTCAGTAAATGACAAGAATGCAAGCTCCAAAAGCTATTTTTAATACAACAAAACAAGGCTATGAAGACAATTAGAAATATAAAGCCTTTCTGAAACAAATTTATGGAGCTGAAAGACTATTTTATCAGATAAGAATATAGTTTTATATAAAAATAATCTACTCTTTCTACTTAGGCTATATTAACTGTTACAAATTAAAAATACAAACAGACTTTTATTAAGAGGGTATTCTATATGCCAGTCATGGTTTTATCTTAGTTTTCATTTAAACTAATTACCTCAGACCCATAAATAATAAAAATTATCAGTAAAATAAACTTGCCAGAATAAATGTGGATTTTGGAGTTAAGCAGGCCAAATTAAGCATCCAGCTCCTTTCTCTACTGCTGTTTTAAATCTGGACAGGTTACTTAAATTCTCTAAGTCACTGTTTCTTCATGCCTGTAATGGAGATATACCAATTTATTAGTTTGTGAAAAGAATTAAATGAGAATTTATTTGGCATAGTACATGGCATTTAATAGTTTCTCAGTGCATATTAATTCCTATCTTACTCTGTGAGGAAATGGAAAAAAACATTTTCATGGTAGACCCAGATTAGATGCCAAAAATAATTATATTAATATCTAACCATTGAACAAGTGCCTACTATGTACCAATTCTAAGCACTTTGCATGTATGATCCCATTTATAACTCAGAATAATACTGTGATGTAAGAAATATTCCTGTCCCCTTTTAACGGTTACTGAACCTGAGGCTTAAAGAAGGACCTTGCTAATGAGCACACTACTGCTATGAGAAACTGGGATTCTAGTTCAGTGAATCTGATGTCAGAGCTCCCGCTCTTCCTCTTATGTTTTGTTGATTTAGTTCTGTAGGTATGCATAAGTGTGCACATGTATGTTCATGTACTTTTACTGAGGAGCTGTTATGAGTGAGTCTTTTTTAACACAAAGCTAGAAACTATATGATTATCAATAAGCATTTATGGAGCATCTGCTGCCATTGGTTTTTAAAGTCACAGTTACCTAGTACCTAAGAATGATTTTTTTTTCAGAATTAAGAATGCTAACTAAATACCTTCATAGTTTGAGCTTTCGATGGAAAGTTCCTGAATGAGACATAGATATATATATAGAAACATGTATTTATATTTTTATATTTAAAAATATATTTTATATAAATATATATTTACGGATACTTAATATTAATATACACTATATATAAAATAATACATAGATATGGTTAGATATGGATATATAATTTTAGTAAACTTTTACACTTTTTATTTTGGAATAATTTTAGATTTATAGAAAAGTTGCAAAGAGAGTAGAGCAAGTTCTATATGCCCTTCAACAAGTTTCCTTTAATGTTAACATCTTACATAAACATTATACATTTTTCAAAACTAAAAAAATAACATTATTTCATTAGTATTAATTAAACAACAGATTTTATTCAGATTTTACCAGTTTTCCCAATAATGTCCTTTTAATGCTCCACCGTCCAGATTAGGATATCACACTGCATTCAATTTTCATGTCTCCTTGTTCTCCTCCTGTCTACAACAGTTTGCCAGTCTTCCCATATGTTTCTTGACCTGATCTGAAGAATTTTGCAGACCA
The DNA here is from genome assembly GCF_009873245.2 of Balaenoptera musculus. Lineage (NCBI taxonomy): Eukaryota > Metazoa > Chordata > Mammalia > Artiodactyla > Balaenopteridae > Balaenoptera > Balaenoptera musculus. Next base: position 85,288,121 of record NC_045789.1, on the reverse strand, counting down.
GTAATAATTTATTTTGCAGAATGTCCTTTAACTTCTCATAATTAGGTAGTGTTATAGGTTTGGGGGCAGAAATCAGAGATGAAGTGCCCGTCCACCATGCTATGTCAGGAGTATATTATATTGATATGACTTACTACTGGCAATTACTTGTTTATAGTAGTGTCTTCTAAGTTTCCTCATTATAAAGTTACTATTTTTTTTTTTTTCTTCACATAGTATATTCTTTGGAAGCAAGTCCTTAAGTCCAGCTCACAGTCAAGGAGGAGGGAATTTAGTGCCACTTATTGGAAGGAGCAAAATACCTGTGTATATTATTTAGATATCCTCTGTAAGGAAGATTTGTCCCTTCTCCTCATTTATTTATTTTTTCAATAATGTATTTATATCAATATAGGTACATATATATTTGATTTATGCTTTGAGTTAGAATCCAGTATTACATTAATTATTTTGTTCTTTTAATTTTTCCAGCCTGGGGCACTAGGTGTTTTTTTTCTTTTCTTTCCTTTTAAAGTGGATGACTTTTTAAAAAATGTCCCTTGCTCTGATTTACAGATACTTATATTACACAAATCTACAAAATCTCTTCCCCAATAACTTTAGCTTATATGGGTTTTCTACCTTCTCTTATCAATTTTGCGTTCTACTCCATAATTAACAACTTACATTCTATTTTATTTGGTAATTATCTTGATCCATGAAATCTGGTCTGTTAAATTCTATCTTGTTCATCAATCCATCAAACAACAAATCCCTAGGGAACACTTCTAATTTATTAATGAAGATGTTGGATGTTGTGGAAACAAGAGGGGAGAAAAAAGAAATAATATCTGCCTTCAAATAACATCTAATCTATTTGAGAGAATAAAAATAGCACTCTTGAAGCAATTACAGCATAATAGAGACCTTCATAATAGAAGAACTAATATTGTGGAAGTTAAGAAAGAGAGCAAAAAGCAAGGCTTTACAAAATCAAAACTTGATTTATCCAATAAATATAATGTGCTAAAGTTCAAGAATAAAGTGGTGAGCAGATGATTAAGAAGTCATGTCCAAAGAGTGTGATGAATTAGTTTTAAGACCAGTTATACAGAGCACTATGATATAACTTCACAGAATCTGAGTCTATGGGGTTTCAGGAGGACTTCTGGAAGTGACTTTTATATAAGATCTGAATTATTAACAGGAAAGACCATTTTGGAACTCGCAGGCAGTCTTGGAAATGACTTTCAGAGCATGAAATCAGAATGATAATTGTTATACATAATGTAGTATTTTCTATGTCCTCAAATTAATTGTAAAATATCCACAGGTAGGGGTCTCTATGCAATATTACTTAGTACAGAATTGGTTTTTAGTAATCATTCTAATGACATTTTATATGTATGTGTGTATGTGTGTGTGTGTGTGTGTGTGTGTGTGTGCGCATCTGCAGGTTTGTTTTCCCTGTTTGATTTTTTTTAATACATGACCATAAACTTATTCTGTCATTAGTTTTTCATTTATTCTTCCAACAAAAAATCTCTAGGTAGTTTGTGGTAGGCAAAATTCTAAGATGACCCCTAAAAGACCCTCTCTCTTATATAACCTCATCATTCCCTTGAGTGTGGTAAAACCTGTGAATATAATGAGTTATAACTACTATGGTTATATTACATGGGAAAAGTGATTTTGTAGATGTAATGAAGTTTACTAATCCATTGACTTTGAGTTAATTAATAGGAGATTATCCAGGTGGGCCTGGCCTAATCACATGGACCCCTTAAATATGTGTTTAAAAGCCAGAGAAAAGGGACTTGAGAGAGCCATAGTACAAGAAGTATTTGATGCACCATTCCTGATTTGAAGATGGAGGGGGTCACATGGTTAAGAATGTGGTAACTTCTGATCCTGATCAACAGTCAGCAAAGAAATAGGGACCTTCATGTTACAAGAAACCGAATTATTCCAATAGAATGTGCTCTCAAGTGAATGTTCTCCGAGAGCTTCCAGATGAGAATTCAACCTGGTCAGTACCTTGATTTCAGTCTTGCAATACTCTGAGCAGAGAACCCAGCAATGTAATCTGGACTTCTGACCTATAGACTATGAGCCAATAAGTGAATATTGTTTCAAGCCACCAAGTTTGTGGCAATTTGTTATGCAGCCGTAGCAAACTAACACATGCTTATTTGTGTCAAGACTATTTTAGACCTTTGCAATGACAGTCAGGATACACTATTTTGTGAAAAAATAATAAAAACAATAACAAAACTTCAAATCTTTGTGGTTTAATACTACAAAAGTTTGTTCTCACTTATGCCAATCTCTAAGGCAATTGGAGAGTGTGTAATGATGCATCAATTGGAGAGTGTGTAATGATGCATTTTTAATCTTGTAACGTCACCATCTCAACAAAGCTTCTCTCCATGATTGCTAAAGCAGGATAAAAAGCCCTGGTTTTATAAAACCAAAAAATATTTTCCCCTGGAAAAGACACATCACTTTGTCTACACCAGTTGGTTTGAATTAGTTGCATTGCCATGCCTTGGGGTGGGGGGAACCAATGTGCCCAGGAAGAGAACAGGGTATATGTGAGCAATAGAAGTCTCTACTATACTTGGGTGACAAAGAAAACATTTAACTCAGTGACCAAGACAAAATCCTCATCTTCATGGAAACAGTGTCCTTGGTCTTTAAGGAAATCATCTGCCTCTGGGAACAAAGGGTTATTATTGGGACATTTTAACAGGAATAAAGCAGAAGGTGAATTATAAGTTTGACTCCCAAGTTAACAAAATTAACATTGTCAGCCAGTCTGTGTCTTAAGTTCCTACTAACTTACCCAGGACAAGATGGAAGTTGGGGGGAGGAGGAAATCTTTTTTACTCCTATGGAATTGGGAAGAGTCAAGGAGGCAAATGAATGAAGGGGTCAGAAACCCAGCCTCTCATATTTATCCCATTGCTGGTTTGAGCCTTGGGGATATTGCAAGCATATCTCCACACCCACATGCAGGATGGGGAATAATGAATGATATACACTAGAGCCAGTTCCTTCAGAATAAGGACATGTATTAAGACACATCTCTCACCCTATTTCACAGACATTTTAAACTCTGCATCAAGCAAATCTATGAGTAAATAACCTGATCGTATTAGGTAAATTGCCTCCAGCAAAATTGAAATAATAATAAAGGAATAAATAAACTAAACATGTAAATAAAATATGAAGAGAAGATAATTTTAATATATGCTGATTCAAAAGATAGAGTGGCCACATGATTCTAAAAATTTACTCCAGCCCTCTGCACTTTCTGCTCAGCTTCTCCATTTTCAGAGGTGATCTTGCACCATTTTAAGGAGGTATTTTTCACCTGCAATTTCTTTGCTCCTCTGTGACTGTCAGCGCCTTAAAAAAATCAATGGATGTATTCAAATATCTAATACTACAATATAAGACACTTTAATTTTTAGAAATTTGATTTCCTTTGCCATTGTTAAGCTGCTTGTCAAAAAACAGATTCCTATTTACATGAATTACTGTAATGAAGACACTTTGAATCAGTTGTTTTAATACACTCTACATAGTTAAGTCCAACTCCTTAATTAGTTTTAATTTTATAAGTCCCAAAGAAATAATTGCTCATTTTTTATTGTTCTTTCACCTTCTAATTTAAAAGAAATATCATTTTATGTCATATTACCATGCAAAATTAATTATACTGCTTTAACAAAAGATAGTTGTTCATACTCTATCTTAAGTAATTAAGGATTTGAAGTAGAGACACGTTTATTTGTGATGTATTATATTCAGCATATAAATGCCACTATATTTCTTTAATAAAATTTACATAAAACATATATTTAGTAAATTGTTAAAGAGGACTATTGCCATGCATTTAAAGTTTTACAAATTTGTATTATGAACTTACAACCTGGTATTACACCAAGTTCTTTTAAGAAATGTATGTAAAATTCAGGGTATTTAAGGAAGTTGGAATAGAAAATTAGGACAACAGGTGAAAAAAATATTTTTAGTAAAAATCAGAATAAACAAACTCAAGTATTATGTGAAAGGACATAAAACTCACCAAAAGCAATCTGTGTAGACAGACAGCCCCACAGAGAAGTCAGTGCCTACATGACCTCTACCTATGTAGGTTTTGACACTAAGATCACAGAACTATGGCACAGCCACAGCCATAGAATATAATAGGAAAGGCTGAGATCAAGGATTCTTCCAGAAAATCAAAAAGGAAGCATGGAATGAGAAGTTAAGCTATATACTTGAGTTTGAGGATCATGATTCATCCCTGCTACTACCCATAGAAATAGCACTTGGAAAGTTAAGATTCAGAATGAAAAAAGGACTGTGAAGTTTGTTGTAAATAAAAAAAAAAAAAAATCACTTTTACTTAGAGCTTGGAGGATAAAGCAAAGAGGACTTCATAGTGGTAAAGAGACAGTACATTCATTGCCATGTAATTCTGGACCATGTAATCTTAGGCATCTGTTCGCAGATGGGAATACAAAGGTAGGAAGTAAAGGAACTATCCTGTTCCCTCCGGAAGCATCTTGTTACAAACTGAAATAAGAGGAAATAGATAAATATAGATTCATTTTATTAGGGGGTGACATAGAGAATCTTACCTGTTTGACTTAAGATCAGAGAATAAGGGCTCCACACCCTTTCATTTTACACAAGGTTGTGTTTCTTATAAAAATAAAATAGACAATTTAATATTTGCTTGTTTGGTGATATTTTACTAGGAACAGGTACACTTTCTTATTTCTACATTATCTCACAGGTGTGATATGATTTCCAACTGCCTTTTGCTATACTATTCCATTGTAAGCTTAGGCACGTTAACCTTTAGCATTGCCTAAATATCATTGTCTTAGCCTTGTTGAATTCAAAGCCTCCTGCATAAAATACTAGGAGACTTGCCGATGCAGATAAAGTGGCTTGCTCTTTAAAGGTTAAGTATGGACCTATCCTATTGACCTAATAATAGCTCAAAAGACTTTAGAAGTTATTAGGTAAAATAAATCAATACTGAAGGAAATCAATATTAAAGAGAAAATAAAAAGATTAGACAATTATTATTGGATATTTTTTCTACCTTAAAAATCAATGGTTGTTCAAAAGCTCCATCACCTACCTTTCTCCAAAACAATTTATTTTGTCACAGTATGTCAAAAATGTGAAAAAGTCATCATGGTCTATTCTCATTCTCTTCTAAACTACGTAATTCAAAGCATTGTTTTTTTTAAGTTTATGCACTTAATTTTTCCATTTTTATTAAATTTGACTTTAAGATACAAATAATTTGATATTTGTCACAAAGTTCATTAACATCAGTTCTTACAACTTACTATTTTGTCAGTCACCTTTGAACTAAGGTTTCATAAATACCAACAAAACATATCTATTTTTTACCCAAACTGAATCATGTATATATAATAGCAAAAGATTTTGATATTTCATTCCACACTGTCATTCTTGCTCTTGGCTTTAGAAATCTGGGAATTTCTTTTATCCTTTATCTCATTTGGTGAACTTCACAAACTTTAAAAAGGTTAAATATACTAGGGGACTGACTGAGATGCCCAGATGGAGGGTAAGTTATGGCTAGTAAAAATCAGCTTGACCACATCTTTGCTATAACTTAATTGATAGGAAACTAGATGTCACACATGGAGTCCCAGCATTTGAAGAGTTATCTGAGCAGAACTAGCAGCAGCATTCTCCCATTCATAGATTCCCTTAGTGTCTGGACATTTTCAGTAAGTAACATGGCATTTATCAATGCAAAATCCAAACTATAACTCAAAGCAAAAGCTACATATGTTTCTGAAAGACAACAAAACATTCTTTAATTGATTTGCATATTCTTACGTAATTTTCTTTATTGTTTTCTCTGACTTCCTTAAATCTGCAATAGTTTGTAGTCATGCAACTCACAGTGAAGTCTGAGGACCAGCACTACTGGCATTGATTAGATTTGATAGACATGCAGAATCGTAGGTGCCACCTGAAACTCATTGGATAAGAATCTTTATTTTTAAAAAGATATCCTGGGGCTTCCCTGGTGGCGCAGTGGTTGAGTATCTGCCTGCCAGTGCAGGGGACACGGGTTCAAGCCCTGGTTTGGGAAGATCCCACATGCCGTGGAGCAACTAGGCCCGTGAGCCACAATTACTGAACCTGTGCATCTGGAGCCTGTGCTCCGCAACAAGAGAGGCCGCGATAGTGAGAGGTCCACGCACCACGATGAAAGGTGGCCCCCGCTTGCCACAACTAGAGAAAGCCCTCGCACAGAAACGAAGACCCAACACAGCCATAAATAAATAAATAAAATAAAATAAAATAAAATAAAATAACATAAAAAAATTAAAAATGTTTAAATTAAAAAAAAATTCTTTCTTCTAAAAAACAAATAAATAAAAAAATAAAAAAAAAAGATATCCTTATAATTCATGAGCACATGAAAGTTGAGGAAGCAAATGTTTATAAGTTATTCTTGGTATATCAATGTAAACTATGCTTCCAGGACCTCAAACTGGCTTTCAATATGTGCCATACTGTGCTTCTCAGTTATCATTTTCATTCCTTAGAAAAACATTCTGTAATTATGATGTGTGAGCATGCTTTGAGGTCCTGTGAATTCAGCAGTGACAGATATAGACAAAATCATCTGCTTTTATGAACTTATATTCTAAGCATAAGAGAGTTATTAAAAACACAAAATAAGTAAAATATTTATAATGTTAGGCAATGACAAAAAATATGGAGTAAAATAATTTAGGGAAAAGGAGAGAGAGGTGGTGGGATATAATCTTAGATAGTATGACTAAGGAAGTTTTTGTTAAAAGGCTAATGTTTTAATAAATTCCAGTAGAAAGTGAGGCAGCAAGTTAAATGGATATTTTGAAGGAAAAAAATGTAAAAATTTATGTGATGAGATGTTTTGTATTAAGCCTGGAATGCCTGGTTAGCTCTACTTCCAAGGGCAGAAAAATCATATTATAAAATATTAGGGGAAATTACTATCCCTTGAGTGACTCTTAGTTGCAGTTATTATGATAACTGGTCTATATGTAGTATCTCCTTTAGTTACCATGACAACTCGATTGGATAAACATTATTATTATCTTGAGGAAACTGAGTCTCAGAGAAGTTGTATAACTTGTCAAATTTCATACAGCTTGAAATACAGGAATCAAGATTTAAGTGCCAAGTCCATGTGTTTCAAAAGCCCATGCTACTTCCTCTAAGTCTCTGGCTGTAACCCCCTCATAACCAGGATCAGATTTAATTTGAGGACAAACAAAAAGCCCAATTTCTTAGTAAGTTGAAAAGTATAATACTGACTCAAGAAAAAATTACTACTGACCTCAGTTGTTTCCAGAGCAAATAAAGTAAGATGAAAAAACAGCTTAAATGTAATACTGACATTGTTATTTGTTATTTTTAATCAGCAATTTTAGCACTTGGGTGAAAAAAAGAATCAGCTGTGGGAACTTTTTTTCAAACCCCTTGTCATTCCCACCGACTTCCGCATTTTAGATTCATTAAATTCAGTTTGGGGGCTCAAATATCCATTGTTTAACCAAAAGTTCCATAAGCAATTCTGATGCATGAGAATATCTAACAATCACTGGGGTAAATTTTTAACGGGCCTGATCAAAATCATCCAAAGCAATTTCACCTTAGGGGAAATTAACTTAGACAAGACTAGTTGGGATTCTCGCTCACATCTTTTTCTTTTAAGGACAATACATCTGCCAATAAATAAGCTAAATTACTTTTGTAAACTCTTATCAACTCTGACTTAGATAGTATGCAATTTCCTTTGAAGTGTGTTTCCAGATAGTCCATACTGATTGGACAGTATCAATCTTACAAATTGCATTCACCACATGTTACTTGAAAGGCGATGTGATGTGACCAAGGAATAAGAATGAGTCTGCACTTTGGAAATAGAATATTCCAAACTCCAAACTCTCTTTAGTAAAGTTTAAATGGATTAGGTATGTATTTGTTCTATTCAATTTCCTCAAGTGTTTACCTATAGAAATTTTTAAAAATCTGTATGACACAACTTAGATTTTATAGAGTTCTGTCACTTTGGATTGTATTTGAACTTTTAACTCAAAGTTCTTGAAGAAAAATCTGTTTTAATGTAAATTCACTTTGTGACTGACAATTTGACAAGAAATATCAGAATTGTGAAAACTTGAGGATGTTGTCACAAGACTATTGTTGAAACTAGACAAACAATAGTGATATTATAAAGAAGGTCACTTACTGTGATTCTTGGACTTAAAACTTATCCAAGAGTATACAGTTCCACTATGGATAGTAAAAGCAATTTATTGCTGCTTTTCAGTATTGGAAAAGAAAAAGTTCATCCTGTCATTGATTGACCTTTAAAAAGAAAAATGTAGCTGGCTTATGGGTAATAAGAAAGCTATATATATATATATATATATATATATATATATATATATATATATATATATATTCGTTACATTTACAAGTAGACTTTCTTCATTTGGGTCCATTGCATAGGTTTTTCACACTTTTATTATAATATGATTGGATAAACTAATCACTGCCAATTCATATTACCATAATGGAATGCAACTCTTTTTTTGCAATAATTTTTTGCATGCAAATTTTTCAAAAATAAAATTACAGAGTAGGAAGACTTTTAAATTTTTCATAATTTCTTCATTTGATAAATAATGTGACATAGAAAATGTGTAATCGTTTTATCATTTGTACTTATAAAAAAATAAAAACCTCATTTAAAAAGAGTAATATTCAACAAATATCTTTGCAGCTATAGTTTAACCAATTTCTCCCCTTGGCAAAAAATATAGTTATGTAGCATAAAGACAGTGAATGACATAAAAGTTTACATGATAAATGATGTATGTAGTCATGGTCAGTTTTTGCAATTGAATAACAAATGATTGTCTTGGAACTATGACATTTTTCCTATTCAAAATTACCCTCATATGTCCTTCCTCTTTTATCTTCTTTTCAGGTCTTCACATCTTTTTGTTGTATCATATATTTTATGGAATGCTAAATAATGAAAAATATCCAGTTGTGCCATGCTACCTTACATTATTTTCTGAATTCAAATTTTAGCTTTAATTTTATCCAGTTAGATAAAATTAACATAATTAATGTATTCATATATTCCATAAGCTCCTTGTTTTCACAAGCAGAATGTTAAACGTATTCATTTCTTGAACACCAGTTTTACTTGCCACATTTAGTTCTCTGTCCTTTGGCTCTTCTAATTCAATTTGATTTTTTAAATTTAGGGTACATGGGTTTTATAAGTTCTGATCATAAAGAAGATGACATTTAAAAATATAAGCCTAGTAAAAATATAAATTTAGTTTCTGACACATTTACATTAGGCAATATCAAATAAATTTCTTTTTTTTTTTTACTCATTATATTTTATTTTTAAAATTAGGATTTAGTGATGATATCTTTCAAAACTTAATTTCTGCCAATTGGTATAGAATCTAATACCAGACTCTTTCTCCAAAAGTCTCCTAGCTTTAAGTTTGAGTTAATTTAGTTTAATTGAGTTAAGCTTGAGTTAATTCTCTTGAATTCATTGCCCTTTCTTTCTCTGAAAGCTGAAAGTAAGCATCGTCTTATAAGTCCTCAGGGATTTTATATTTTATGGTATGATTTGATTTATATTTTAATACTTCTCCTTTCAACGTCTGCAAATCTGCTATGTTGTTGCCAGCTATAGAACCACCTTGTATCATAGCTATCATTCAATGGCCTCAACCTATGAAACCCAGATGCCTCAAAAGATTATATCAGCCAAGGTAGCCTTCTATGTTAGGGAACACTTCTTGCTCAATTTATTCAAACAGCTTTATAAAGGCCAAGTGCATCCTCTTAGGCATCAATATGTCAAACCTCAAACATCCTTATAGAGGCTAAGACCTAATTGTACAGGGCATCCGTACTGCGCAAACCCAAATTTAAAAAGCCAACTAAAAGTTTATCTTTTGACTTGCCTATGTGATTATGCAGGATATTCTCTGCTTAGTACCTCTGAGCAAAGAGTCATCTGAACATGCTTTTCTTCATATTTGCCTTCCATTTCCCTTATATCTTATTAAAAAAGGAATGGTGGAAAAGAGTTTGTATGGGCATGATAATGCTGATATCCACTTTGTCGTCCAATCTTTCTACAGGCCATCTATGGAAGATGGATTAAAGGAGTCTATTTGGAGTAGTGGGAGGTGGAATTTGGGACTCTAGGTTTATTTTCAAAGATATATGCTGTTCACACATCTATTCTACCAGGCTGAAATCTAAGTGCATTTTTGTCAGGTAATGGCAGTAACTTATCAGAGTTATTTGCAGCAACGTATATTCTGATAGTTCACTGGTTTATTGCCATAAAAATATACTTTTCATTTAATATACCATCCAATGTAGGTAGGAGGAAGAAGCATCCAGGGGGCCAGGGCTCTGCTCTATACAGGGCCAAGTTTTTTCCATCTTCTTGTGTCTCCACCCTCCTAAATGTGTTTAGTGTCCTCTGCATTCATTCAGCCAATGGAGAAAGAGGGCCAGAATTCTGGAAGGAAAGTGTGTATGGGACCGTCCTGAAAGTGATGCCCATCAGGTTCACAAAGTGATGCCTATCAGGTTCACTCATATGTTCTATTGACGATCGGCAAAAACTGAGTCACATGGCCACACCTAAAAATTTAGAGATGCAGTGCATTCCAGCTAAGCATCCAGATGAGCTGTAAGGACCATTACTCATAGGCGCTGGCAAACTCTGGGTTTTATGGTTGAGTTTCCTATTTGTCATATATATTTACATGTTTGTATATATCCTTTCTCTCTGACTCTATTCATTTTTAACTAGGTCTTATGTGACCTGCCAAACACAGGTTTAAAGACTTTAATCTATTTTGCTTTTCCACAAAGCCATCACTATTATTTGGGAAATTTGTAGACTAGTATCTAATTTTAACTCTAAAATTCAACCCGTTAAGCTAGAAAACTCTTTAGAATATGCTAATGTGTTTTATTTTCCATCTCCACTTTTTTTCTATGATATAAATTATAGGATAAATGAAAAAAGCAAAATGGTATCTTTGTTTCCACTTAAAAAATGTCTTAATGAAAATGGCATAAATGTTAAGTTATAGTCTTCTATATGGAATTTGGTAGTTTCTTTGGAAGACATGAAGAGGAATTATTTTTGTCTTTCTTACTGTTTTGTACTAATTTCAATTAATAATTAGTTATATTTAGACACAAATTCTGGTCTTTAGTGATGGGGCTACATCAACTGTGAAAATAAATGAAATAAAAACAAAATTTCACTGCTACTCAATTATTCAATAACTGCAATAACCACCTGCATTTTTAAGCTTCTGTGTGTTCATAAATGTTTAATATTAGCTTCTATTTCCTCATGATATTACTGGTCAAACAAGCAAAGAAACTTAATGTAGAAAAGTAACACGATTACTTGTATCGACATACTGATACAGAGTACTAGATGAAACATGTTGGAACAACTATATCAAATAACACAAAATTTGGGTGGCAGGAAATACTCAGTTTATTGAACTAAATTGATTTTCTCATTTCTTACCTTTGAAATGTCAAGCATTCTTAGAATACTCTAAGGCTCTCAAATTTGCCAAAAAATCCCTTTTAAAAAGAAGCCTATAGCAGTTGAAGCTACTATAAACACAATTTTTTATTAAATATACATAATTCTTAATAGCACCATTTCATAAAGACTTGTTTGGGTCTGGGAATGATGCAGCAGAACATGAAAATGAGTGAAGCCAACAAACTGTGCAGTAGTAAACAGAAGAGAATTAGATTTGCTTTAATAGTTACCTAAATAAATGGTCCAGTATTGAGGGAAAATAAGGTAAGACCGAATTACATAATTTAATGTTTGATTCTTTTAAATAAAAACCAAAATTATTTACCTTTATAATTTTTTTTTATTTTTTAACAGTGTTACTAAAACACTGGTCAATTCTGTCAGGTTGGTCATGCTGGTTATTTGAAAAATTTAAAGGCTTCCTTAGTCTCTTAAGTACAAGAAATCCAAGGAAAAATAATAAGAACTTTGCAATGTTTACAAGTAGGGTATTCTCAGGCTTTTTACAAATATCCCCATTCACTTTTCAGATAAAAATATGGAGTTTAAATCATTCATTTATTTTGTTGTAAATTCAATCAGGAATAAAATTATATCAAGTGCATAGGATTTAACTAATGAAGATGTAGGAGAGGACAACATAACCTTTGATCTTATACACATGGGGTTTACAGTCCAATATTTACGCAAAAAGAAAATGATTTCAACACGGTATGAAGAACAAAAATATACCTGAAATACGTTTACAATATCCAAAGATAAAAATCGTGCAATAAAAAAGAGGAAACCTACAGAACAATGGAGTGTATCTCAGATATTGCTTATGTACCACACTGAATACACAACCTCACCCTGTATTCTAGTCATTGGTACTATGACCAAATTTGTGTTGATACATCTTGAAATGTATCAGCTCTGTCTAAAACAATGCTGATTTATTTCAGCCCCAGGATGTTTTTGCGCTATAACAATGGAACCCAGCAGAAAATGACTTAGCACTCAGCATAGGCAACCTGGAAGTGTAGTGCCCTAGGGGTCAAACTATGGTCAAAGGAACATAAGAGACAATGGATCAATGCTTCTGTCTACTTTTTTCTAGGTGGATTGTCCTAAGTCATATCTCTTAAGCTTCTCAAACCTTCCCAAGGGATTGAGTACCCAGAAACCCAAGCAAGTCACCTATCAGATAGTGCATTCTGGTATTCTCTCTTTCTCCTCCTTCATCTCTCTCCCTTTGATCCCTTCCTCCTGCACCTGGGATTGTACTCCTAAAAAACTGCAACTATACAAGCCGCTGCCTTAGGCTCTGTTTTGAGGTACTCAAGCAAAACACAGAGTGTCTGAGCTGACTGGGCATGGAGATGATGGATTGAAATATAAAAGCAGTTTTAAATAGGTCTATACTCATTGTGTTCTGCTGTTATATTTGAGTGCTAGTGATTCTCTGCTGTTATATTTGGGTGTTAGTGATTCACTCAAGGTCTTACAGTTTGCAGTCAAAATGCGACTAAAACATGATCATCTGCTTCTTCATCCAATGTATCTTCCAAATCTATTCAACATTTTTCTACACTCTCTTTCATAAAACAAACCTTGATCTATCCCAATATGGTTCTTAAAACAGAGGTGAAAATGAGAGAATTAGAAAAAATAATCTATAAAAGGAACACTCTTCCCATTTTTTGATTGGATTGTTTGTTTTTTTGATATTGATTTGTAAGAGCTGTTTGTATATTTTGTATATTAACACCTTTTTGGTCTCATATTTTGCAAATATTTTCTCCCATTCCATAGGTTATTTTTTTGTTTTGTTGATGGTTTCCTTTACTGTGCAAAAGCTTTTAAGTTTGATTAGGTCCCATTCATTTATTTTTGCTTTATTTATTTATTTTTGTCTTGAGAGACTGATCTAAGAAAATATTGCTATAATTCATGTCACATAACACTTGCCTATGTTATATTCTAGGAGTTTTATGGAATCATGTCTTATATTTAGGTCTTTAAACCATTTTGAGTTTATTTTTGCATATGGTGTGAGGGAGTGTTCTAATCTCACTTTTTTACATGCAGCTGTCCAGTTTTCCCAGCATCACTTATTGAAGAGACTGTCTTTTCTCCATTGTGTATTCTTGCCTCCTTTGTCGTAGATTAATTGACTGTAGGTGTGGGGGTTTATTTCTGAGCTCTCTATTGTGTTCCATTAAAGACCTAAATAGACGTTTCTCCAAAGAAGACAAACAGATGGACAACAGGCACATGAAAAGACGCTCAACATTGTTAATTATTAGAGCAATGCAAATCAAAATCACAATGAGATGTCACTCACATTGGTCAGAATGGCTATCATCAAAAATCTACAAATAATGAATGCTGGAGAGGGTGTGGAGAAAAGGCAACCTTCCTACACTGTTGGTGGGGCTGCAAATTGGTTTAGTCACTAAGGAAAACAATATGGAGGTTCCTTAAAAAACTATAATTAGAGCTATCATATGATCCAGCAATCCCACTCCTCCTGGGTATACATCTAGAAAAGAAGACAACTCTAACTTGAAAAGATACATGAACCGCAATATTTATAGCATCACTATTTACAATACACAAGACATGGAAATAACCCAAGTGCCGATCAACAGATGATTGGTTTAAGAAGATGTGATATATATATACACAATGGAATACTACTCAGCCATAAAAAATGAAATATTTCCATTTACAGGAAAATGGCTGAACCTAGAGAATATCATACTAAATAAACTCAGAGAAAGACAAATATTATATTGTATCACATATATGTGGAATCTAAAAAATAATACAAATGAATCTATATACAAAACAGAAACAGACTCACAGACACAGAAAACAAACTTATGATTACCAAAGGTGAAAGGGAGAGGGAAAGAGAGATGAATTAGTAGTACGGGATTCACAGATACAAACTATTATACATAAAATAGATAAGGCACAAGGATTCACTGTATAGCACAGGGAACTATATTCAATATCTTCTAATAATATATAATAGGAAATAATCTGAAAAACATATATATATATATAAAACTGAATCACTTTACTATAACCCAAAACTATCACAATATTGTAAATCAACTATACTTCAATAAAAAGAAACTCTCAAGGATATTGTATATTGATTATATAGAATAAAACATTATCTTATTATTTTATACTATTAAAAAAACTCATACAATTTACCTCATTTATTTTCAGTAGACCCCACCTTTCTTTAGTTTGTTTGTTTATAAGCAGCTGTAATATAGAGAGATGGGGACAAAATGGATCAGAATCAGAGTTAAACTATGATAGAATCTTACCTGGTACAAAAGTTGTCTTTAGAGATTAAATAACCAAATTGTCTTATCATGCTCTCTCCCGAATAAGTCATTTTTTAGATAAAAGAGAACAATAAAAATTTTAGGCAATAAGTGATTTTTTTTTAACCTGGACAGTGAAATCATTTTATAAAACTTCATTCATAAAATCTGACTTTCTGCTATTACTAACAGGATGAGGGCCCCAGACCAAGGTCTTTTGGGATTTCCCACCCCAAGTCTATATGATAATCATCTCTGAAGTGAAGAAAAATACAGTAACAAACTCTCTACCTTGTAGATATTTATAGGTATAGAAGTATAAACAAGGTCCAGATATATTTACTTTATTGTGATATGTGAATTGCATTGATTTTTATAGCTGGACTTCACATTTTTAGGGATGAATGTGTTACAAAGAATTGCTGAATATATATGCTATGCCTCATCTTTAGTAGTCTCCCAAACTTTATAGAGGAAATAGAAAATGCCAATTGCACACTAATTTAGGTCTGGTTTCCCTGAAATAATAAATGGTATTTGTATTCACATGCATGCAACTTATTAAGGAAATGCTCCCAAGAAGTCAAGTTAATTTTGACAAAGTCCCAGTTTCAGCACTATTGCAGTCCAGAAGGGATTTCTGGAGCTTAGTTATGCCTTAGTTTGTTCCATTTGCAGGGAGTGTATGTGAGGATTAGGATGGTGATGTGGAAACCGTCACCACCCAGACATCTCATTATGCCCCTCCGATCTCTTTGTGTTGGGAGAAAATGGTTCTGTAGCTTAAGGGTAATCATTAAAAGAAAAACATAGGCAACTAGGGACCCAGAGATGGGCACACAGAAGTGATGACGTTTCCATTCCCTGTGTAAATAAATGATAGGGATAGGAAATGCTTTTTCTGTCTTGAAGGAAAGAATGATGCAACAACATACTTACTGATTGTTCCTGTTTTTACCCCCAGTGACTGGCACAGTGCATGATATATAGTAAATGGCTAGTAAATATATGTAGACTAATTAAAAATAAACACACCCAGACACCCACACACAAAACTAAAAGGACATAGATAATTAATGAAGCTTTCAAATTTGCCTAATTTATGCATCAAAAACTTTTGAATCACAATATTATAGTTGTACCAACCTTCTACCAAGAATATCTCACATAGGATTTTAGTATTTAATTGAATGAAAGAATATGCAGCAAGTTTTTATTTCCTAGCACATTTTCATGTATCTCTTCTGTACTTGACCCTCCTGTTGATTTGAAAGGAGACTTGCTCAGCAGTGCTAACAGCACAGGAATAAAAGTGTCATGAAAACAATACTCTACATTTTTAAGTTGTTAATTCAATACCTAAAGGGGAAAAAGAGAAAAGAGAGAAGGGATTCTGTTATTATCCTACACTGACTTTAAATACAGCAAAACAACAGTTTTCCACAATTATCTTTACTTTCTTATAGTTCAATGAGTTTTCCTGGAAGACAAAATACTTTTTCATATGCATTAATGTTAATTCATAAAGCAATTTATATGCACCAAACACTTTAAATTCTGTTTCTCCTCTTCTTCCTTAATTTTTAAATTAATTCCTTTTCTTATTCTTTCTTTTCAAATTATATATATATATATATATATATATATATATATATGGAGTATATATAATATAGCAGTTGTATAAGGTGTAAGAGTAGGCAGTTTTAAGCAACACGCTAAGCCTAAGATGTTGTCACCAGGAACCTTATAATGCCATTTTAAAATATCTATTAGAAATAGGCAAAAGTTTCTCTCTTGATTTTTGCTTTTAGATGTGGAAAAAAAATCATTTCAGTGCTGTGAACTTAAAGGCTGATTTTTTTTTTTCTTCTGGTTTTGCTTGTGACATTCTCTAGAATATAATTTTAAACTCATAGAGGATTGTAAACTTTTTGACTTGAAACATTTGCCTTTGATGCACCCCTAAGTCTAGATAATGCAGACATTTGCCTTTTGACAAGTTATCTGTAAAGCTGTATATACTCTAATTATGGTGCATGATATTTGTTAATGGCTTTATTTCTTTAACATGGCATCTAGCATAGAGCTGGGAAGAGAATTATCACTCAAGATACACCTATAGCATGACTTTAGTAAAAGTTTACAATGTCAAAATAAAATTGTTTAGTACTTCTTTGGATATTTCAAGGCATTATAAACTTAAACTATAGTAAGAGACTTGAGAAAGAAATATTTACATATCAGTTCCAGTCACCGATAAAATTCCCTTTATATTTCAAATAGAATTATTCTAGGTGAGATCAGAATATCCCTTCTCAGAACTGATAAAATATTTCAATGGATAAAAGTATAGATGCTAAATGCTAAATACTTGCTACTAAAATACAATCTGTTCATGTTACTTCCTGCCTTAAAATCCTTTGGTGTTTCTTCTTTGCTTTCAGGATAGAATAAAAACATCTTAAATTGTCTTATAAACCTATCTACAATTGGACTCTGATTTCTTTAGCCTTTTGTCTCACCACTCACCCCTTCAAATTCTTGGCTATAACTGTTTTGAATTATTAACTCACCAAATATTCCATAATTCTGCTTCCAGCCCTTGTAAAAAATGTTCAGTTATCCTTAACTATCTTTCTCTTCTCTTTCACTTTGTCCTTATCTACAAATCCCCTAGGTTCCACTTTCTTTCCAGTAATTGTCCTGCAGATATTCTGAAATGAGGGTCAATGTCTCTCTTGTGTAGTCCCACAGCATCTAATATTTGGACAGATGGTAACATTTCAACGACCAAAATTTCCTATTACCTTGTCTGCATTGCCCTGCTAGACTATAAAAATCTTGAACTAACTAATTGTACCTCATTCATTTTTGTATCCCCAGCAAATAGCAGAGTGTAAGGCACTCAATATTCCACAAATAGTATATATAATTTCACACACACTCACACTCACAATTTACTACAGAGAATGATGAAATTATTTTTATTCTGATGTGCCAAAGAAATTTATACGTGAGAATGCTAGGTAGGCACCTAGAAATAATTTTATGTGGCCAGCTAAACAAGTGATCACAGCACAATATGACAGTTACTGTTACTTATTCAAATATATGCCAATCCTAGTGAAATTTGAAAGCATTTTTAGACTTACCATGTCTGTTCCCTCTTTTCTTCATCCAGAGAGAATTATCATCTTTGACAAATCAATTGATTCACCTTTAATTCAACACATTATTTCATATTATTAACAGTATGACAATGGTTAAATATGTATAAAACAATTCTTAACAATAAAATAAATTTGATTTGTACACTTATTATGGAAGAATTAATCTACTGATACTCATTATGGAGATTTAATCTACAGTCCCAATGAGGAAATATTGTCTTGAAATACAACTATTATACTGAGATATAAACTCAATCTCAATAAAGCCTCTTCGTTTTGGTTTTAATAACTATTCATCTTCCGTCAATGAAAATTCTTTAATTTTCAGTCCATGATCTATATCTAAATATATTTGACTTCTTCCCAGTGAATTTCCTCTGTATTCAGCTAAATTTTAGTTACATGTGTAAGTACTATTCCTCTATTGCATAGTAAGTTGTACTTTTTACCTATTTATTTTTCTAAATAAACCACACATAAAATAACTGTATACATTTATATTTATAAAACTGACTCTGCTTTATTTGGGTAAATATTCACAAAATATGAATATGGATTTATTATGTTTTGAGGTTAAAAAACAATTTATGTGTCTCAGTCTCACACAGTCATTAATTCCTGAGGATCAGGTGCTATCTATACATACCAGTGTCTGGAAAAGGATGAGTTCAATTAATATTTGCTTTAAAAATGAGCACACACAGTAAAATGTAAAGAGGGAGGTAGCAATTATACCTTCGTTTGACCAGTAGATGCTATATTGTTGTTTTATATTCAATTGCTGAATAGTTGACCTGTATAATATGATTTTCCAAATAACTGGAGGAAAGAAAACTGCAAATTCCCTATGCCATTCTTCTTTCAAACTTCTTTCTCTTTTGAAAGGTCAAAGAAAATCACTTATCCCAAACTGTTTTACTGCAGTTATTAGAGTATGTGTTTTATGGAATGCTCTCTTTATGTGAATTTGAAGATCGACAGTTTGACCAAGGAAGTGTATTCCAAAAATGAAGAGTTTCATATGTAATTTAAATATGTTTTCAAAACAAAGCAAAAGTCTTTACTAAGTTCAGGTACCCTGCCCCAAAATATAAAGTACCTAACACTAGGACTTGGGTGAAGTGTGGGAAGGTGGTCCCAAATTCTTTATGATAGTGTGTTTTATTGAAAACATACTGAATGCCTTCCAGAGGCACTCAATTGAAAGATGAAAGACTCGGGCATTATCTAAACCATTTCCATTTGCTAACATCAGAGAGTTGTCCCATACTTCTGGGCCAGAAGTTTCACCAGGGTCTAGAGCTTCAGAAGCCTTGGGTCCTGGGGCACATGTGGAAAAACTCACAGATATGCTTGAGGTTGATACTTAGAGCCAAGGTAAATCAGTACCTCTGGCACAGTTGAGCTGAAATCAGAGATTGCCCAAAGGATGTGACCCAAAACACCTGCTACATGAGTTTTCTGTAGAACAGACATTACTCTAGGTTCTTGGGATGTATCAGTGAGTAATACAAACAAAACTCCCAGCCATTATGGATCTTCTATTCTGGTAACAGTAAAATGTTCAAGCCGAATTGAGTGAAGACTTGTTTAAATATATCCTTTTGTTATTTGATTGAGATTTCAAATTATAAATAGTTTGCAACATTTCACAATAAACCTTTCCCTAAAAAGCATTTACCTCTATTATGACAGTGTTTTCCTTCTGGGAAACAAAGGAAATTGCACTGATATTCAGTGAAAAGAAATAACAGTGCTAAGATATTACTATTAAATTACGTATAAATATCTTCATAATTGGAACATAGCATGTTTATGCTGATATGAGTATTTATTGAAAACAGTAAAATTTTTTTTCCATATATAATATTAACAGTATCTTTCTTAAACTAAAAATTAGAATAGTGTGTTTTTAAATTATTTCTTTTGAAGACACCTATTCACACTTCTGCACATGAAATTTTATAATTGACAACATAAGCAAAAAATACTACATTTATCCTCTTAATTTGTCCCTATTTTCCACAGATATTAAGCTTCATAAATGGGACTATCATAGTCAAGTGTTTTTCATGACAGGAAAAAAGTGCTAGTTCAGATACCCAAGGCAAATTATAAGATCCACCATGAAGATAGGATATTTTTATAATTACCTGAAATAAGGAAAATAAATTTTTTAATCTTGATGTAATTGTTTCAATAAACAAATCTATAGTCTATCTTGTATCTATTGTTCCTGTTCCAAAACACTCAGACATTTTTGACCAGCTTGTTAATTTGCTAGTGCCAGTATCTAGGAAGTTACATAATACTGAAATACAATTCAGTTTAGCTACTCAAAGTAGCTAGAAAATTGGAATTTAAAAAAATATATATTATTTATTTAAAAAGAGGGTATGAGATCTTGAAGTAGTGATAATTTCAATACTCCCTTTGGAGAAGCAATTCCTGCTTTGGTTGTGCAGAGAGAAAGAGACATCTATTCATAATATTTGGACTAATTGCACTGCTTCCTGTGGCAGGCAGTATTTTACAGAGAAGGCCACAACAGTAACCTCCATCCCACATTGTGACTTTGCCATTTTTACACTGGATCAAGGGAACTCTTCATCCCTTGAATGTGAGTGTATCTGTTGCTATCTTGTAACCAACTGAATGTAGTGGAAGAGATACTGCTTAACCTTAGAGGCTAGCTCATAAACAACAGTGGAGCTTCTGCCTCCTTTGATCAGATAGATTTTGGAGCCCTGAGCTGCTATATAAGAAGCCCTACAACCCTGCAGCTGCTATGGTCTGAGAAACCCCAAACTAGCCCATGAGGAGAGATCATACAGATAGGCTTTTAAGCTAAATAAGAGAGAAAGAGAGAGAGAGAGAGACGGAGGGAGAGAGAGCTGCCTGGTAAATTTACAGATGTTCCAGCCTCAACTCCCCCAGCTGTTTCAGCTCTGGCCTCTACTTGAATGCAATTACATGAGGGACAGCCAGAACCATCCCCTGAACTCTTTCTGAATTCCTGATCCACAGAAACTGTGAGAGACAATAAAATTACCGTTGATGTTCTAGGGAGATAACCAAACTCGTCTTAGGAGAGTACCGATCACTTTCTCATTTGTTTAAATTATTATTTCCACTGTGCCTTTACCTCTATAATAGAGAGCCCTGACTATGATTAATGCTTAATATATATTTGTTGATAATTTAATTTTTTGTGAGGGAACTATAGATTTGTACCTAAAATTCCTTTAGATACTTGATTCCAGAAAATCATAGTTTATCTCTACACAGAATTGGGAATATAGATAGATGGATAGATAGATAGATAATGTATCTTATTTACTTTCTTCATCATTAGCCAAAAAGATGAACAAATTGCTTATTAGAATATTGGCCTCAACTAACAGAAAGAGTTTTATACAGATAAATGCATAGTTTGAGTCAATAAATCAATATATAGAAACTTTAAATGTTTTCATGATACTATGATGTAAGTAATTTCTCAGGTCATTGCTGGATGGTTTAATCTTACTTTTGCAACTTGCATGGGAATATCTGAAATTTATATTTCAAAGCTTAGTAACCAAAATTGCTATTATAAAACAAGCATAGCAAGACATTAAGGAAGGAAATTCAAGAAATATAAAGCAACCATAGTGGGTAAACCCCATTTATCTTACATACAAACAACAAGGCTTGATTCTTCCTTTTGATTATGCATGAGGGCCTTGCTAATGCACTGACTTCTATGTTCTTCCCTTTGGATTGCCCAGGGTCTCAGTCTACATACTTGGGAAAATGGTCCAGAGATTTTCCAAAATATAACTCAATTGACATGCCACTTTTTTTTTTTTTTCCAAACTTGTTCTGAACTCTGTTTCTTGAAGTACAGTCTTTCCTTTCTCAATTTCAAGAAATCTACAAGCTACATGTCAGCTTTATCAGCTATTCTTTCCGGTGTACAAATCACTCCAAAACTCAGGAGTTTAAAACAAATGCCATATGATTTTGCTTATGAGTCTACGGGTCATCTGGTGGTTTTGCTGATGTAAGTAATTCCCAGTTGTCAACTGGGTTTGTTCTTGTGTTCCAGTCGATTGAGTAGCCTCACTCGCATAATTGGTGGTTGGCCTGCTATCAGCTGAGACTATGGAGAGACTACGTGTCTATCATTCTTCTCTAGGCTAGCCAGGACTTCACAAGGGGATCACTGACTGAGTTCTAGGTCAGAACTGGCAAGTCCCTTTTGCTGCTTTCCATTGGCCAGAGAAAATCAGAAAGCCAGTCCATATTCAGTGGGTGTAGAAACAGACAAATACATAGACTTCATCTGTCAAAAGAAAGAGCTTTAAAGCCATGTTTCAACTGAGCATAAATACAGGATGAGAAATAGTTGCATCATTTTTGCAAACATTCTACCATAAGTCTAGTGGCCAGCTAGGTGTCACTTTACCAAGAGAAAGAAAGAACATAATTGCTTTCTCAAGAGTCACCTCTCTGCCTCTGGACTCTTTCTTTTTATTTGTTATTCTCACCAGATTTACTTTTTATACCCACTGTGATATCAAGTGATGATAACAAAAACAACAACAATAATATTAATAATGTCAGTTAACATTTATTGAATATTTACCATATGCTAGATATTATATTAAATTATTTACAAATATTATCTAATATATTCCTTCAGCAATTAAAAGAAGTAAATACAATTATTATAATATAAAATTATGAATGAATAAGCATACATAATTTTTATTTATTTTTTATTATCATTAATTTCTCTCAGAATAAAAGCAAGCAGCTGTGCATTGGCATGTACATAGGACGTACATAGTCTTGCACACAGACAATTCTTTGATTGCATCTTCTGTTCTACGCTTCTGTCACTCCACTACAGAAACTCTGGCCTCCTTGCTCATCCCAAAGCAAGACAGACAATACCCCTGTGCACTGTGCTTTCCATCCACCTGGAGCAATTCTTTCAGGTGGCTGCATGGCTTCTTCCCTCACTTCCTTCAATTCTTTGCATATACAGTACTTTCTTAATGAGGTCCACCCTGACCATTTTATTTACTATTTTAATCTACTCTCCTACCTCCATTCCCCTAAACAGTCCTTCTCTGTTTTCTCCCATGACTTGTCACCTTCTAGCATGTTATAAAATATACTGCTAGAACTGAGGTCAGTAAACTATGTGTCAATAGGTCAAGTCAAGCCCAAATTCTGTTTTTGTAAACAAAATTTTATTGGAACATAGACAGGCTCATATAATTATGTTTTAGCTAGGGCTGCTTTTGTGATACAATGGCAGAACTGATCATTTGTAATAGGACTCAGAAAGCTGAAAATATTTACTATATGAATCTTTAGAGAAGAACTTTTCTGACATATTGTCAGAATGTAAACTCTAAGAGGGCAGGGAGATATTCTTTGTTCCTTGATGTGTTCCAATGTCTAGAAAAACAAATTAATAGTTTTTGAATGAATGAATTCTCCAGCCTGCTCCTCTCTAGTATACATCCATACACTAATACTGTTTTAAATACTTTGGGCCCAACTCAACATAACATAGGAGGGAGAATTTTGAGGTGGACAACATAACACAGTTTGAAAATATTTTCAAATACAGTATAAGTTTATTATATGACCTGATAGATACAATTTTCTTCCATACTAGAGTTTGCTATTGGGAGATTTTTCTGATCTGTATATATTGATATTTTCCCCCTCAAAATTATTATCCTTGCAAATCAAATTAAAGGGTCATCTCTTTTTGTCAAATCTTTTTCCAATTACTTCAGTCTAAAACATGTAATATCTGTTTAATTTCTATATCTCTTGATAATTCAATTATTGGTATGAACATTTTGTTATTTTCTAACTTAAGTTTTCCAGATATAGATATGGTGTTCCCCCAAGTAACCTTTAAAAACTGGTTTATTAAATGCTGGAATTTTGTCTTATTTTTCTCTGTCTATAGTGACTAACTTGAAATTTACTAGTTATTCTACCAAGATTTGATTTTACTGTAGTGTAAATTTAGCTCTGCTAAAAATAATTTTGAACCAGCCAAGTATTTATCTTCATATATAGAATATTATACTTCTTATATTTCTTGAAATGGTAAAAGCAGCCAAATATATATTTTTAAAGTATCATTAGAAGTCCCTTAAAAAGAGAACTTCTCAAATGCCCAGCCTTCCCTTTCTTTATCCAAGGTGTAAATATCACATCCCAGCCTTTTTCATTCTACTTTATTTCAAACAATATTAAAAAGTGTTGACACGTGAGAGGTGGATACAAGTTTTCATTTGAAAAACCATCCAACCTTAGAGAAGAAATATTATCTCACATAATTAGAGGAGTGAATTAAAGTCAGGACACATATGAAATCAAAATTAGTTTTAAGCTCCACTGTAAGATGTATTGTATTCTTTCGTTCAATAAGCATATTAAATGTCAATTTGTGCAGACTTTATTGTCAGGCTCTGTGGCTACAAAGGTAACTAACATTTGGTCCTTAACATCAAGGAGCCCAAAGACATGGAGATGTGGGCAGACACAGAGAGCTACCCATGAATTCACATTGAATTCTACATTCAGATGTGTATTTACAAGGCTTACATGGGCTTCGGTCAATCTATATTGGCAAATATTTTACAATTAAGCTTGTTTTTTCTGTTTGCTCTTTATAACCAAACATAAGGATTAACTTTATATGTTTTTTTTTCTAAGTTTCCTATACTTTCATCAATTTCTAAAACAATTTTTGAAAGGCAGTGTTTGGAAATTTCTATAAAAAATTCATAAAATATCTCACTTTTAAGATAATTCCTGGAACTACACAAATTGATTTAACAAATAAAAGACATATATATTTTTCTCCTCTTTTGAAAATTATTGCTTCAAGAAAATTCTTAAAGAACCTGCATTCTCTTAATACTATTGGACATTGTCACTTTTCCTAATATACTGTTCCCTGACTATCTTTGCTTTATGTGTTCTCTTTGTACTCAATACAATTGTTATATATAGCCACTATGTTACATCTATATAGTTTTCTGTGTGGTTATATAACCAGCTGATACAGGTCATCTTCATAATGATATTTTAAGTCCATAACAGCAAGAAACATGTCTTATTTGATATCACTGATCATCCTTAAAAAAGTACTTTATTAGATACTCAAAAATATTTTAAATAAATGATATTTTAAATTTTTTAGATTAAAAAAGAGATTCAATTGCTATTTTATTTTCACCCCCTACATTAACAAGTCTTTAAGTGGCAAATTCCTCATCACATAGAATTTAGTAATTTCCCATAATTATGTACCTTGAGAGGGAAATTCTGTATTCTTATTCTTCACATAAAAACTGAGATCTCAGTCTTTCTAGTCTTCCACTAAAATGTTTAGCATACAGTACATGTTTGAGTCTTAGTTGAACCCATGTTTGCTCTCTCTGGAAGACACTTCTATCAGATATCTTCATCCTTTGTTCACTCATTTCTTTCCAAATTCTGTTCTACATTATTTTATCAGGAAGAATTTCTTGGCCTATTTTATATATAAAAAAGCAAGCCAGTTCTCATATATTTATTTGCCACATCCTCCTGCATTATATTTTCTAATATCCTTAATGCTCTCTGAAGATATCTATCTATTCATCCATCTATCTATATTGTCTATTTATCACTCCCACCTCAAGAATAATACTCTTATGTAGGGTAAAGTTTTTTGTCTGTTTTCAGCCTGCTGTTCCTTTAGTGCATCAAACAGTATCCAACATATAGTAGGTATTCAATAAATACCTTTTATTCACACTGACAATTACACATTTTAAAAGTAATATAAGTAATATTGAAATAGCTTAAATATGGAATATGACTAATTGATATTTTACTATTTCTTAAATGTTAACTTGTTTGTAATTTATTCTATCAATCCTAAGTGCACAAATACTTAAATAAAACATACTTTAATTTTACTATTAATTTAAAACTTTAACGGCTATTTTTAGCTCTTATTTGAAAGCAATACTGAAAGTATAAGTATTCTAAAGTTTTGCACTATACGTTCATAAGTGACTTATAAAAAATTAATCCAACTTTTTTAAGAATATTAGGATTTCATTTCCATAAATTCCTACAAGATACCTGGAAGAGATCACCTCATTCTGTTCAAAGGAGTATCAAGACAAAAAGGTTTTTCTTTTTTGCCCTAAACTCTCTAATTAATGGGAGAAAATTAATGATTTTATTGGAGATGTTCATCATTAAATTAATCCCTAGAATTTCAGTATTTTATAAGGGAACTGTGAGAATTCTTATTTTGGATTTAAAAAGAATATATGCAGCTGAGTCTGTTAGTCACTAATCCTTCCCATGATTCTTCTAGTACCCATCTTTCTGTTTTGTAATGAGATGAGGTTCTTTAAACACAGAATAGGAAGGAAAAGACATATTTAAGAGCCAACTAGTATTTTTAATATATTTTTACCTGGTAACAGAATCTTCTAGAGAAAGGGTCTACTTAACTATGCAGAAGTTGGTAGCATTCTAGGCACTATGTAAACCGCTGCTTTAACTAGGGCCATGAGTTGATTGAATCAGAGTAGGCACTTGACTCAATGGGATTGCAACCAATTTATTAGATGACCATCTACCTGAAAGAGTTGTCTTGAGGAATTATCAGATCTTTCTCTTGAAGAGGTAAAACAAAAAACACAGAGACTTTTAGAAAACAGTGATAGATATTAAAACAGTGTGGTTCATTGATTAAATAAAGGTTTTGAACCCCTACTGCATACCAAACTTTACTGAGAACATAGTAATGAACAAAACAAAACATGAATTCTTTGCAGCATGAAATTTAGATTCTAATGAAGACAGAACAATTAACAGATTGGTAAATTAAATATTAAGTATGTCAGATGGTAATAAGAACCACAGAATTAAGCTGAACAAATAAGGGAATTTGATATGATGGCAGAAAGCATGACCTCTGGATTTCTTTTATGAGTCATATCAACATGCAAAAGCGATCACTTGCTTGGATGTAAAATGGTCAAATGTGTGATTACATAGTGATTCCTGGACTATGGCCAATTGCTTGGCTAGATCATCAGGAAGGTAGAGGAAACATGAAAATTAGTAACAATTAAATTTAAGAAAGAGATATTTGGATATACTTCCCTGAATGGGCAAAAAAGTGAATATATTTGTGCCCCATGTGAATGTTGACCAATGACTGACCTCAGCAGAGGAGGATTTTAATAATCAAGTGGATAGAGTGACTCATCTTGTAGATACTAGTCAGTCTCTTTCCACAGCCACCCCTGTCATCCTGAAATGGGCTCATAAACAAAGTAACCACGGTAACACCAAGGACTCTTGACTATGTCCACTGCTGAGTGCCCAATCTGCCAGCTTCAGAGACTGATGCTAAATCCCTGAAATGGCACCATACACTGAGGTAGTCAGTCAGCTCCCTGGTAGCAGGTTGATTACATTGAACTGCTTCCGTCATGGAAGGGACAGTGTTTTGTTCTTATTCAAATGGACACTTACTCTGTACATTGAATTGCCTTCTCTGCCTGCAATGTTTCTCCCAAAACTACCATTTGTGGACTTACAGAATGTCTTATCTACTGTTGTGTTAATCTGAGTAGGGAACTAAGTCTTCCATTAGAACATATTTGGATGAGCTGCAGGGTGTTAAAAGAGCATCCTCATGTTGGAAACTAATGTTTTAAGAACAAATCAAAAGTGTAGTGTATAGATACAAGTGAGTAAAAGTTTATAGATGATTTAAAACATGAATGAACCTTATAAGAGAATTAGGCTTTCAATAAATTGGAAAAATAATTATGAAAGTTGAATATAATGCTACTGTTCCTTCTTTTTCTAGTCATTTTATATGACTCTCTAAGCATAAAAAAGCCATGATATTTCCTTGTTCCCACGTCTTAAAGAAATGCTAAAGACATGGATGTGATGAAAGAAAGAGTCTTTGCTTTATACATTACTTCACTGTGCTGCCAAATGCTTTGCCAAGTCAAGGAGTTAAAAAAAAAATGTCATCCTCATAGCGGGCCATACGAAGGGGCAACCTGATGAAATAGAAGAGAAATAAAAATCCCACTGCAAGATAATTATGGAATCATGTACAAACCTTTAAAGGTTAATGAGCTCTCTAGAGAAGATGAATGACAGTTCTAGAATCAGTGCCTGCCTATAATCCATTTTCAACATAATCCTAGTTGTGAAGATTTGACATATTATAGGTAATTTGGGGGTGAATGTTAACTGTGAAAATGGTAATTTAGGTATTGTGAGCCTAACTGATATTAAGAAAAACATCATTTTGTCAAGAGATGAAACAAAAGAATTTAAAACTTAGTGACTAGAAAAAACAAAGCCCACCTTAATGATAAAAAGCAAAGTAAATGACCAAAGAATGATCTTTGAAATTATTAATATAAGCCAAATGAAATCTATCTTTTTATTCTTCTTTTATGTAAAATTTTAAGTGTATAATTAAGCAAAATTATTTCTTTTTAGTTAAATAACGTTGTGGTAAGAAAGACAAAATGACATAAAGAGAAAAATATTTAGCAAAATACATCTGAAACACGTAGATTTCTTTTATAGTAAATGAATACAGTATGATGATTTTTGAGACAGAATTTTCTACTTTATATTTACTATAAGATTACACACTCTATAAGAAGACAAAGACTTTAGCATGGACATTTATGATCAGTCAATTCATTAACTGAGGAATAAGTTGAAGTAAGAATAATTGGTAAAATTTAAGTGGTAAAATTAATAAAATTAAATTCTTATTTTGTAAAGTAAAGGCAGATTACTCAAACATTTTTAAATGAAAAAAATGTGTATTGCAAATAAGAGAAGCCTTGATACAATACATAAATTATTTATTGTATTTATGCTTGTCCAAATGTCAAATTATATAACCTTAGTATTATTAATAATAATAAAATAATAGGAGTAAATATTTACTGAAAACTATCTAGTTCATTTTATTGCTCCAGTAAATGTGTTAATCACTTTATGAGCATTATTTCATTTAAATGTTTTAGCAACTTCACAAAATTTGTATTATTGTTATTATAAACTAAGATTACTGAGATTTTTATGGTCATATGATTTATCCAAAATAGACAACCAATAAGTAGAGAATGTAGAATTTTAATTCAAGAAGTTTCCTTTTAGAAATTGAATTTTGAACATTATTGCTTTGATACTCTCATTTTATAAAACAATAAAATGAAACAGCATTTTTTTCTTTAAATTTTAATGCTTAATAAAAATGGTCAGAAATAGCTTTGTACTGGTATTTGGGAGCAAGTTACGTTAGATGTATTTGGGTTCTCCAGAGAAGAAAACCAACAGTATATAGATAGATAAATCTATTTCCAGCAGGCTGGAAACCCAGGTAGGGTTTCCATTTTGCAGTCTTGAGGAGAATTTCTTCTACTTTGGGGATTCTTAATCTTTGCTCTTAGAACCTTCAACTGATTAGATGAGGCCCACCCATATTATAGAAGACAATCTGCTTTACTCAAAATCTACTGATTTAAATGTTAGTCAGATGTAAAATATAACTTTACAGCATCATCTGGACTGGTGTTTGACAAAACAACTGGACACCATGACCTAAACAAATTGACACATAAAATTAGCTATCAAAAAAGTCAAATCTGTAAGCATGACTAAATTTTATCATCCTCAGTAATCTAAAATAAGTGAGTGAACAGTGATTCAACCAGTGTGTGAGGGATATTAGAATAAATAAATGGGAGAGAGAGAGAGAGAGAGAGAGAGAGGCTACTCCATTTCTACAAGTCAGATCTCTTCCTTGACCACAAAATCCTTACAATAAATTTTATTATCTCTTAAGGTAGGTAGAGTTTCTTGGTTAGTTTGTTTATTCTGTTACTTGCCACCAAACAAGCCTAACTTTTATAGTTTATTAAGTTTGACAAAAAGTAAACAGACAAGTTACTAGAATCTACAAAATACCATTCTAAAACAATACGTTTCTTAAAAGGACTATCTTGAAGGGGAAAAACAAAACAAACAAACAAAAAAATCCCACTTTTCCTTAAGTTTCTAAAATTAATTCCAAAGCTAAAATAAGAATATGAGGTAAAAGTTGTTTCTACACATCACAATATAAAGTCACAGTGCTTGAACTATTATGTTATTCATATGCTCGATTTAACCTAAAAATATCAAGATATGTCTAGAGGAGATGTCAGGTCATGAAAGAATTATTTAATTTCATAATTACAGTGATCTAAATGTTCATGAATTAATTTCATACTCATTCTTACATTAAAATATGTCAAAATTAATTTGCACCTGAGTTATTTTAAATGATTAAAATATTTAAAAATCTGCATTTAATCTAAATACTATATTTATAATTTTTACATTTGTGTTGTTATTATACAAAGAGGAGGATCACTTATTGATTTTTGTTCAACAGACTGAAGTATGTTTTAAATGTTCTCTATTTTTTCAAATACTTTATAGTTCTTTTAAAATGTTAACACTCGGAAAATAGGTCAAGACACTTCCTCTTGGATCTCAATTTTCTAATAGGCAAAATGTGAAATTGTATGAAATTTTCCATAAAATAAACAACAGTTTTTGAATTAAATTTGTATTATTATCATGTGACACAAATATGTACATATGCAGAGATAAACTTATGCAAGATGAAAAGACTCAACGTTTTAGTGAGTAGTGAGTACATAAAAATTTTAGTAAGCAAATAAAAATAGACAAAAACAGCAAAACCTTTACAATAAATTTGTTGGTATTTGATTAATACAAAAAATGCTTTGTGGATACTTTTTTTTTCATCTGTATGGCATGTGGGATCTTAGCTCCCTGACCAGGGATTGAACCCATTCCCCCCTGCTTTGGAAGCCTGGAGTCTTAACCACTGGACTGCCAGGTAAGTCCCTGAGGATACTATTTCTATATAACAAAGAAGGGACTCTAGGATTAAACAGAGCAGTATGCATACAAAAGCATGCAGTACTGAGTACACTCATGATTGAAAATAGCAGATATTGCACACTTTGCTAAAAATGTTTGAGGGTAGAAAGGCCGAAAAGTTATTATCATGAAAGACACTGAGTTTGCAAATGTTCTTCTCAGAGCCATGGGAGCAGTTCTAAGCACAGGGAAGGAAGCACATGCTAGAAACATGATCAGACTCCCTAAAATTTCAGAGACAAATCTATCGGTATTTTTGTGTACTTCTCTAGTGGGATATCACATTTCCAGCAAAGTGCTGAACTTTCCTGCTGCTGTCAGGCATTTAGTATCTTTCCAGTGGTAGGTTTAAAAAAATCAGCATTTCCACTCCAACTTTTGGAAATCATACTGAAAGGGAAAAATTAAATAAAGAACGTACTGTGAATACTAAGGCAAGTAGATTTTCCAAACACTTTATGTTAGAATACCAGAGCAGACAATGGAATGATGGTTCTAAAAGATTTCTTTTATCTTCATGTGCACTTTTATTTGTCCATGTCAGATTTTCTCATATTTTTGTCTAGCTTAAAATATTTAGAACAAGTGATAGCAATTCCTCTTTGGAATCTTGAGTGTGAGATTTGAGAGCTAAATTGAAATCTCCATACAAATGGAAGAAGCAAAGTTATTTAAAAGAGAAGACCACAGAGGCAAAAGGGGAACAATATATATTTTTCACCTGTTAGAAAATAATAAAGCAAGCACTGGTTTGTGTAGGAGCTTAATAATAAATTTTCCATCCAAATAATTTCACAGAATACATTAGCCATTCCTTCCAGACATACGCATTATGATTTTTCCTAATACTGTTAATAGGATGGAATCAATACATGAGAACAAGTTGAGATTGGCAGAGGGCAATCTTGGATATATCTGAGATATATTTCTCTAAAGATAATAGGATAAGTAACCATTAAATGCATTTTTGTAGGGGGCAGACTTTTCCTTCTTAATCAATAATTAACATTCTTCACTGTTTCTGGATAACATCTTCTTTTCCACTGATTTCTCTTCCTAAAGAAAGCTTAAGGTTAATAGCTTGTCACAAGCTTTTGCTGATGCTTATGTTCCAACATGCTTCCAAAGGAATGTGAGACAATAATTTATCTGAATAAGGGAAAAAATAAACTCTTAGTTCAATTTGATTATGTAAACTTTAGTTAAGTTTTCATAAAGATAAAAATTTTTATATTCCAAATATAGTTAAAGAAACTTTCATAAAATAAGAGAGAATGTCATCCAAGGATGTGCAAGAATGGTCTCTATCTCTCAGTTACACTGTGGGAAAATCTGTGTAAACAATCACAAATTTCTTCTCAGTAATAGTCCAAAGTTCATGAATTTATTTTCTAATTTGACTATGATAACCTTGCTCACTTCTAATTGATAACGTTATTTTTTGTTATAACTTAAAGGATACTGACTTGATTATAGACAAGTCACCATTAATATAAGTTAATTAATTGGCTAAAGATCATATTTTCCAAGTGGCTGAATGTATTATTCTTGATAC
Organism: Balaenoptera musculus; assembly: GCF_009873245.2. Lineage (NCBI taxonomy): Eukaryota > Metazoa > Chordata > Mammalia > Artiodactyla > Balaenopteridae > Balaenoptera > Balaenoptera musculus. The sequence continues at coordinate 85,255,358 of NC_045789.1, read as the reverse complement.
TTCCCTGCCTCTCTCTCACACAAATATCTGACCAATATAATCAAATAATTTTGGCTCTACTTTTATGATATATCCAGAATTTATCATTTCTCAATACCTTCACTGCTACCACCTGGGTCTAAGATGGCATCAAACTACATAGCATTTCTTGCAATAACCTCTTAACTGATGTCGCAGCAGTCTATTTCCAATATAGTAGCCAGTATAATCCTTTTAAAATATTTCAGGCCATATTATTCCTCTGCTCCAAGGCTGCAATGACTCTTTTCTGAACATTCTAAACAAAATGGCATTACCAAACTCACACTCACTCTCCAAACCCCTTTGAGATGCTTTAGTCTTCTCAAAAGCACTCATAACTGTGTGACATCCTACATTTCTCTGTATGTATTTGTTTACTATTTGTCTTCCCAAATATAATATAATGAAAGAGAGTGAAGTCAGGGACTGTATTTTCTTCACTAGGATATCTCCAGTGACTAGAAACTTGCTGGTTCATTACAAGCTCTGAATAAACATAGGTTGAATAAGTGAATGAAATTAAGAATATACCAAGGTTTATGATTGCCACAAAAATTAGTCCAATAATTGTAAATGGATTAAAAAGGTAATCTCCTTTAATGTAGATTACTTTTAACATTCTAATATGAATTATATTAATAGCTACATTTTTCTTCTGCCTTCTATGTTACAAGGCCCTATGTTAAATCCTTTATATACATTGTCCTACTCATCTTTGAATAATGCTGTGAAGTAGGTGCAAGTATGACTGATTTTACAAATGAGAAAGCCAAGACTTAGCAAGATCAAATTATCTTTTCAGGGTAAGAAAGTGCTTATGTGGCAGAGCTGAAGCATGTCAAATTGATTTCACAGCCTGTTTTATGTTATACTGTCCCAATCCACAGTTTAGATGTTTTGGGTTAAGTGATGTTTTATAGACCTGCCTGGCATCATAATCTGCACCAAATAACGTGATAAATACATGAATTATTTTCTGAAATCCCTAAGTAGTGCCTCATTGGATCCTTTTCAACACTCTCAAGAACATAATTTCTCTCTATTCTGTTCATATTTGTTGCATCTATTTTACAATCTGGGTATGATCTTGATATTTCCAACTGTGAGTCAGACTTTATCCCAGCATTATTCAAATCATCTCAAGCAATGTTTCTCTCCTTTTATCCAGGACCTCAGAAATTTCCAACCTGTGGTCTTTGTGGGCAACAGCTCCACCTTGCTCATCCCTGCCTCACATTAAAAATACACTACTGTGATACTGACAAAATGTTTTGAGCCTCTATCAGGTGATTCCTTTGCTTTCTGGTTTTTCATCTGAAACTAACTCATAGGATACAACATAACTCAGATTAATGTATTTACTTAGAGGGAATTTAGTGTACTAGTATAGCACACCATTTTGGATCTATTAGAATAATAAAAATAACAACACTAACACACATTTATTTCAACTAGTGGGTCTTAGTTTAAGTTTGCTGGCTACTTAGAAAGTCCATAGATGAGACACTGGTTCCAAGAGCAACTGTATAATTGATCCACCAAATATGTGTGTGTGTGTATGTGTACGTGTGTGGAAAACTATGTGTGATTTGCAGGGAGGGCAGTCATAAATTTCATCAGATTGTCAGAGGGACTCTTGTCATAAAAAATTCTTAAGAATTTTCATGCCATTATATCATTTTTGTTAGAGGAGGTCATCAAGAGGATATGATCACTGATTGATCCACAAGCTGGCCCAGGGTAATCAGATGCTCCTTACCACCTCCCCTGACCTTGGAATACACATTTTGCCCATTCTTCCCACAGAGGGAGCCATTTTCAAGGACATGACCTTAAGAGAGCAACGTGTTGTGGCCATCTGTATGGTACATGTGACTGAACCCAGCTAAGGCCTCTATGTAAACTCAGATTCTGATGGGAGGGTGAGGAGATCTATTCATCTTGTAAGTTTCCTTGCGTATTTACCCTGCCACCTACCAATCTGAACCCCTGCTTCTTTCTTCAGTCTCTCCTTGCCTTCCATGTATGGGGGCCAGTTTGCAAACCAACAAATGTTGAGCCACCCAAGATACCAAGAAATGGGGCTTAGGAAAGAGGCATCATGAGGGAAATCCCAAGTTGACCATCGACCTCTATGTGGAGAGGGATGGCCCGTATGTTAGATACTTGTGGACTGCTGCATGAGTTTGGAGGTGCCCCCCAAAATGCTGGCTGTTTTGATGCACTTGTCTGAGGAACTGGTTATAACGCAATTCACTGGGGCAAAGAAAGAAGAATGGCTGTGCAGGGGGTGAGCCTCTACTGTGGGCAGGTCAGCTGAACACCAATGCCCAATGAGAAGCTGAAGCTTCAGTTAGAAAGAGGAAGAGCTGAGGATAGAGAAGGACGCACAGGTGTCCACCGCTCTGCTGGCTTTGGGGCTGGCAGACAGGGTGGGAGAGCAGGATAGTAAATTGGAGAATCTAGAGTGCCATTTTGAAAAGCTAGGAGGGAGCAAGCTGCAATGGATTAAGGTCCAAGCGCTTGTGACAAAGCCTGATTGGGACACTAATGGGTGGAATCCCTGGGAAAGTGAGGAGAGCAAAGGGGAGGACGCTGTAGGGTTTGACAATGAAACGGTAGAAAAGCCCCCGCCATCTGACCCCTAATACAGAGGAAAGCAAAAGCACAGCAACAACACCAGCCAGTGGTGCAGCCCCCAATTCAGGAGACATTCATGATGAGAGAATATATACCCACTGAGCTTACTGATATAGCTGCCAAGTTCCAGCAAGAAGCCAGGGAAAGGACACAGGCGTGGTTGGTACAGCTATGGGATATGGGGCGGGGGGGCCAATGGCATTTCTCTGATTGGGCAGGAAATGGAAAAAAATGAGCAACGTCACCACATACTCTGCCCTCCAACATTGCCTACATGGTGCTCTGGGGGTTCAAGGTACTCACTCCCTTGTAGACTGGATCTCTCTAGCCTTCAGGAAGCCTTGGTCCAATGAGAGGAGGCTCCCTGAGGATGCAGGACACTGGAAATATACAGAGGAAGTATAACAATGTTTAAGGGATTTGGGAGTAAAACATGCCATCTATGCCCCTGTTTTTGAAGGCCCTGATGGGACCACATTCACTGCAGGAATGAAAGCCAAGATACTCCAGTTTGTCCTCAGCATTGTTACTTATTTTGGGAATCATCTTAATCTGTGTTTCTCTTTGATGTGCCTATATTGTTGCTGTGGTGTCTGCCTCCAATGCAGAGAGATAGATGCCAAAGAGTCACCTCCATGTTAATGGAACCCCTTGCTGACCACTCAGGGCATACTGCAGAAGATGGGAGATGTGTAAGATTGTAAGAGCCAGTCACGAGGGGTGGGGTGTTGGAGGACGTTATCCAGAGGACGTGACCTCTGATTGACCCTTGAGTTGGACCTGAGCAATCAAGGCTCCTCACACCACCCCATCCTTAGAATATACGTTCTGCCAGTGTTCCCACAGTGGAAGCCGTTTGCAAGGATGCAGCCATGAGAGAGCAAAGTGTTGTTGAGACCATCTGGACAGTACACGTGACTGAACCCAGTTAAGGTCTCTATACAAACTTTTAAGATTCTGGAGAGCGGGTGAAGAGATCTATGCATCTTGTAAGTTGCCTTGTTATTAGCCCTGCCACCTACCAATCTGGAGTGGTCACCCTCATTCTTTAATCTCTCCTTGCCTTTTGCATGGGGGCCAGTTTTCAAAACAAATGTGTATATTCAAAGAAATTTTGTTTTTACTAATTGCCTCCAGGGCCACCTAGAAATTATGAATCTTTTTTTAAAAGTTTTATCTCAATGTGTCTAGACTTGCTATTATTTTCCTTAACTGGCCTCATTTTCATAAAGTTTTGCTACTCATCCGCCAGGCAAAACTGAGCCTTTTGTATCATATTTTGTTTCTTGAGGCACAGTTGTTTTCTGTGGAGGAAATAATACATCAAACATACAGAATGTGCATCTTTGTCAGGGAGGGGTGAGGAGGAATGTGAGATGTGAATTTTGTTCTGCCCACAGCATTTGTCAGCCAGCAGCGAGGGAAAAAAATGGATATAAAAATCTATTGCTCTTGAGGAAAAGGAGCAGGTAGCATGTACCGTTACTTTAAAAGACAGTGATAGCAATTTTTGTTACTGTTTGCAGCTGTGTTTTTCTGCCAAAATAAACATGGTTGTGTTGTATCTCACCGTTTCTCCTTCTTTATCTCTTAGTGAGGAGAAAGGAAAATTCTCACTTTACTGATGAGTTACATCATCATTTTCTGAGGCAGAGAGGAGGAGAAATGCTCTCGACTGTTTCCATGGATGGTAGCATTTTATTTCACTGTTGGAAAGTTGATGGACAAGATTACTATTTTTCTTGACTAGCCATGCTATCTCCAATTTGCCAGTTTCTGAATTACAAATCAGCAATTTAACTGGTCATAATTTACCACATTTACAACATTCTCCTCACCATATATGTATGTATCAACAAGAAGAACGCCTAATATTTGGCAAAGTTGTGTGTGTGTGTGTGCGCACGTGTGTGTGTTTGAGAGATAGAGAGAGAAAGAGAGCTGTTTTAAAATGTAGATGACAGTTTAACTCTGACCAGTAATTCAGAACAAAGCATCATCAATATAAGGCTGCTTATCCTTAAAAGTTTTTGTGTCAGTTATTTAAAGTTTATTGACTATTGATAAGTTATTTGGCAAAGAAAAAATCAGAAAATAGATTCTACCTTTGATAAGCACTTTCAGGACAACATATAAGTAAAAAACAAAAAAAATCAACTGAAAAATAGTGAGACTTCAAATGGGAATTATATTTAATGACTATTGTTTTAAGTACTGTATTAGTTTCTTATCGTTGCTGTAACAAATTACCCCAAACTCAGTGGTTGAAAGCAATGTAAATTTATTAGCTTATAGTTCCAGACATCAGAAGCACAAAATGGTTTCCATGGGCTAAAATCAAGGTGCCTGCATGCTGAATTCCTTTCTAGAAGTTCTAGGAAAGGCTCTGTTTTATTGCTTTTTCCAGCTTCTAAAGGCTGTCTGAATTCAGTAGCTCATACTCTCCTTCCATCTTCAAAAGCAGCAATAGGGCAGTAGGTAGATGAGTCTTTTCCACATCTGAAGGGTAGCAGAATATGCATTTTTGGCATAGAGATTGTCTTCAGCTGATTATTATTGAGAAACTACAGACATAGGAGAAGCTCTGAAAACAGAGTAGAAGTTACGCTTTTGTAAGGGACATTTACATTTACGAAGGAAATGTTCATTTCTAATAGTGTCTCCTTCTCTGTACCAGGGAGAGAAAGACGACTCTAAATCACAAGAGAATCTTATCAATAGAGAAAAACTTAAATCTATATATCAAACCTCATCCTTGTTTACCTTGCTTTTCCTGGTCTCATAACTGGCACTGCCCTGCCTTCAACATTTTCCTTTTTTCTTTAGCTGAAAATGGCATATTTTTTACTCCAAAATGTTAATAGCATTTCTTTCTTTCTTTTTTTTTTTATCTTAAAGTTGATGTTTATTGTTCACTGACAAAAATGTCCAAAACTTATAAATAAAATGTAACCCTAGACAACAAGAGTTATTGCAGATAGAAATCTGAAGATTCTGGAACCTCTTAGTTTAGGGGTTACTCAATTCCTTTGTGAAATAAACATAGTATAACCGAATATCTTGTTTTCTTTCATCTTCCTACTGTGTTTTTTTTTCTTTTTGCAAAGCTTTTTTTTTTTTTTTCCATCAAAGTATAGTTGATTTACAAACTTGTGTTAGTTTCTGGTATACAGAAAAGTGATTCAGTTATTTATATATATATGATGATATATATGAAGATATGTATACATATATATATTCTTTTTCAGATTCTTTTTCATTATAGGTTATTACAAGATATTAAATATAGTCCCCTGTGCTGTACAGCAGGACTTTGTTGTTTATCTATTTTATACGTAGTAGTTTGTATCTGCTAATCTCAAACTCCTAATTTATTCCTCCTCCCCTTTCCCCTTTGGTAACCATAAGTTTGTTTTCTATGTCTGTGAGTCTGTTTCTTTTTTGTAAATAAGCTCATTTTTGTCATATTTTAGATTCCACATAGAAATGATACCATGTGGTATTTGTCTTTCTCTTTCTGACTTTGCTTAGTATGACAATCTCTAGGTCCATCCATGTTGCTGCAAATGTCATTATTTCATTCTTTTTTATGGCTGAGTAGTCCATTGTATCACATCTTCTTTATTCATCTGTTGATGGACTTTTATGTTGCTTCCATGTCTTGGCTATTGTCAATAGTGCTGCTATGAACACTGGGGTGCATGCATCTTTTCAAATTAGAGTTTTCCCCAGATGTATGCCCAGGAATGGGATTGCTGGATCATATGGTAATTCTATTTTTAGTTTTTTAAAGAATCTCCATACTGTTCTCCATAGTGGCTTACGAATTTACATTCCCATCAACAGTGTAAGAGGGCTCCCTTTTCTCCACACCATCTCCAGTGTTTATGATTTGTGAACTTTTTAATGATGGCCAGTCTGACCAGTGTGAGGTGATACTTCATTGCAGTTTTGATTTGCAGTTCTCTGATAATTAGTGATGTTGAGCAGTTTTTCATGTGCCTATTGGTCATTTGTACGTCTTCTTTGGAGAAATGTCTATTTAGGTCTCAAAAAAGACAGGACACCATAAAACTCCGAGAAGACAACATAGACAAAATATTTTCTGACATAAATCATAGCAATGTTTTCTTAGATCAGTCTCCCAAGGCTTTTATAGAAATAAAAGCAAAAATAAACAAGGGGAACCTAATCAAACTTATAAGCTTTGTATAGCAAAGGAAACCATAAACAAAATGAAAAGACAACCTATGGACTGGGAGAAAATATTTGCAAATGATGCAATCGACATAGGCTTAATTTCCAAAATATACGAACAGCTCATACAACTCAATAACAAAAAAACAAACAACCCAATCAAAATTGGGTAAAAGACCTAAAAAAAGATATTTCTTCAATAAAAATGTTATTTAAGGTGGTGGCTTGGCCATCTTGGTGAGTTACTCAGTTTTTCTGGGTATATCCCATGTATATATGATAAACTTCTGTTTGATTTTTCTTTTGCTAATCTGTCTTTTATTATAGGGAGCCTTACCCAAAACTCAGAAGAGCAGAGAAAAAATTATTTTTCCTTTCTACACATCACATCACTCTGACACTGACTCTTGTTCCTCCCTCTTCTATAATTAAGGAACTTTATGATTACTTTTGGTCCACTGAGTAACCCAGGATAATCTCTCTATTTTAAGGTCTGTCGATTAGCAACCTTAATTATATCTGCAGACTTAATTCACTTGTGCATGTAACTTAACATATTCATTGGTTCAAAAGATTAGGACTTTTACATGTTGGGGAACCATTATTATTTCTACTATAAGCACATAATATGTACTTTATATTATGCCAACTCTTCTATGAAGTTGAGGGAAGGCAGGCCAAGTCAGAAATGGACATCTATGTTTATAGTAAAGTATATTCATTAACTTAATAAAATGGATTCATTAGAGTTATTACTAAAGTACTATGTGGCAATATAGTGTATGACATCCAATAGCTCAGGGAAGTTTGGGGGATGGAAATGCTATTATTTTTAACTCTCACTTTATAGGTTTCTTAAGAGCAGAAATGCCCTAACTACCAGATACCACTGAGTGAGAGCAGTTAGTTTTAGCCATATATCAATCTAATTCTCATTAGGTCTGTGTTATGATTTTATCCCAATAACAATAGGAAAATAATTTTGATCTAAAAGGCATTTGTATCTTTGGGAAACTTGAAAAAAATGCTATTTTAGTTATCCCTTGACATTTCATAAGTTCCAAGAGGACAGGGAATGCCAAATTGTTTTCACATGGTGTGAATCAGCCTAACTTCATTTTGAAGGAAGCACGTATTGAAAGCCTTGGACAATTATTGTGCCTTAGATACTGGACAAAGAAAGATGAACAAAACACTGAGCATTTCTATGAAATGCAACATCATGCTAGAAATACACCAAGAGTATTAGGGAGTAGGAGGAAAGGACATTTAGACAGAGTCAAACATCTTATAGGAGGTGATACTTGATTTGGTTCTTTTCAGAAAAGGAGTAAGATTAATTTAAGACCAAAATTCTTAGAAAAGGAGTAAGATTAATTTAAGACCAAAATGTTGAGAATAATGGGTTAATGCCATGTGAGCAGAGGGAATAGCATGAGGAAAAAAACATCACAAAGGTGTAAAAACATCAGAGAGTGGTAGAGGCAAGATTTCTGAAATCTGCAGTTTCCAGTGACATATCTATAAACGGGATGCAAATAGAATATAGCACATTATGAAATTATTGCTTAGTGATTAGACTAATCAGCAATAATATTTGAAGAAAATTCTCCATTTATTTACATAGATAATGATGCCCTGGAGTAGATGAGCAACCTCTACGTTCTCTTCCAGGTAATTTTTATTCCAGGTAGAGCAACATAGCATGCAATAGCACTGCAAAAGTCTCTGCCCTTGTTCCACGGCAGTGAAGGGAGACAATACACAAAAACATAATTATGATAAAATGATTTCAGATAAGAAGACTAGCAATGAAAAACAAATACAATCAGACACAGTGTGACTGATGAAAGGAGGAGGTGACATTTTGAGTAAAGTTTGTAATAATGAGACAGATCCAACAATAAAACTATCTATGGGAAGATATTAATCATTGCAAGGAGAATCATAAAGACCTATAGCTATATTAAAATGATGAAAGTTAATGCTTATGTATACAGCAGATACATATTTTATTGCTCAAACCAGGACATCTTATTGGTGAAGATTTTTATTAAGGTATTTATTCACTGACTGAATGATTTGATCTTATTTTATTGGTGGTCAACTACTATTCAAAATTTATTTTTGAAAATAAAATTATTCCTAAATGACTTAAAATAATATATATCTACATTAATTACATATACATTGCTACAAAAGTATATCAATTAAAGCAAAAAGTGTCATTTACATTAAAAGTGAAATAAGCGGATTCTCTTTTCTTGTTACATATTCACACATTTCAATTCCCTAGCCACCTAGTATGCCTTGCAACTGATATTTTTCTGCAAAATGCTTTTTAAAATATAATTCTTCTCTTTTTCTTTTTTTACAAAATCACCCATAATCTCCCCCCAAATTATTTTTTACTTAATAAAATTGAAAATGCTGATATATTTAATTGCCACTCTTCTTTATATCATAACATTTTTAATTGAGATAATTCCCTCTCTCTCTCTCTCTCTGTGTCTCTCAGTACCTGGTAAAAACTAACCAAACATTTAACAAATGATGAATAATTTCAATTCCATTTTTTTTTGTATTGACAGGTGAAGGTATTTCAGCACCAACAGATTTATAGGTATGTCTTACTGCCTTCATTCAGAACGCTAATATTTTTAACGAATATCTTGCAAGACAAAATTGGTTAAATTAAGTTGACTCCATACATGACTCACTTAAATGTTTCTATGTATGCTTTTTTGCCAAACATAGGTGCTTCAAAATCATAAAATCCCTTTATTTGATTCCATGCCAGTATAGAATATAAATTTAATATGTAGAATTCCATCAAAAATTCTTTCTATATATAGAGGTACTCCAAAGCACACATGTAGACTTTCAAAATTAAATCTGTACACCATGTAAACTTTTATTGTTTAATTTGTTCAGTACTTTCATAGTTCTCGTAAGAATATATTTTAATGCCTCTCTCTTTGAAACTTTATTTTCAATAGATGAGAATTGGTACTATTTCCAAAACATAAGTTTTGTGCCACTCGATTTATTGGACAACTTGAATTACGCAAAATATATTTAAATTTCAGAGGATTTAATGACAAAAATCATCTTATTCTATATGCCTAGGATAAGTTAAAAAAAATATTTATTCAAAGGCTCAATATATCTAAAGTCTGATCACTGACAGGCAGTCAAGAGTCAAAGCATGCACAATCAACAGCAGCTTCATTACTATTTATTTTTAGTTCAGACACTCTAATTTTGTATACATAATATGTTTATAAATATTGACAGCTGCATTTGGTTAGTAAAATGTCACAACTTTCTTGTGAGTATTTATAAATTACATTTTTACTCTAATCATCTCTTAGTCTGTGGTGTGTGTGTGTGTTTTTGTGTGTTTGTGGTAGAGGTGGGCTGGAAGTGAAGAAATGAGCTCATACAAGAAAACAGAGTAAAATGTATTTAGAATTTCATTATTCTTTACATTAGCTCCAGACAATTTGACAAATTTTTGGATTTAATGGAATTGTTATTTTTCAAGTACTAAAAAGACAAAACATAAGAGTAACTGTAAAAAAATACAGTTAATTCAGGAGGAAGGGGAGTATGGAGTCTGTGGTGCTAGCTTAGAGTCAGAGTATCAAATATCATTAAGACTTTTTAATTTTAATTTATATACAGATAGATATGTACAGAAACACACACCTACACACATACACGCATGTATGTGTGTATATTTATATGGATTACTATACACACATATATTTCAAACTCTGTTGAGGAAGCCTAGAAGTACTGACACCCCAATAACAATCAGCACATTCAGCACTACATCATAGTTTGCAAATACCTTTCTTCAGTAGCATAAACCAAGTTTTCCTGAAGTGATAGCTGATTCTAGGGCTGGGGCAGGGATCATACAAGATAAGCCTGGTACATTATGTAGTGTCAGAAAGTAAGGAAATGCTTATTAAAAAAGTGGAATATGTCAAAAAGATATTGGAGCCAACCTTTCAGCGTCCCAATAGCCCAAGCTGTGACAATTTGAGCAACAAAATAAATAATGAGAGTATTAGATTATCACTCAAATCATAAAAATAAATATCCATGAATCCATATTGATATGAATAAATGACTGAATAAGTAAATAAAGGGATGAGAAAGAACACACATTTTTTTTTTTTACAGAAGAATTTCTCATAATGAATGTAGAAGAAATGAGAAAAATAGAAAATCACTGTTAGAATATGACAGTAATAATTGCTATGGGCAAGTCCCTGGATGAATGCTAAAATTACTGTGAAAAATTTTAAGTAGAAACAACATACTTGCAAAGTCTCAGAATAACTTCCCTCAACTGTTAATTAATAGATCTGGCACTTTTATCCGATATCTACAAATTATTTGATACTTTTCTCTCCATGAGGTATAGTTTTACTCCTCTCCCCTTGACAGTGGGCTAGATATAGTGACTTGCTTTTAAGGAATAGAGTGGGGAAAGGAAAAAGTACAGTAACTTTATGGTGGAGAAATCTAGTGGACACCACCTTAACCAAGAAATTAAGGTTGACATCAACAGTCATAAGTCATGCTGGTATCATATACTATCTGATATTATGTGATGAGAATATCTTTTCACCACTGCTGTATCATACTCCCTCCCCAAAGCATAATCCCAGTTTAATTATAAGAAAATATTAGACCAATCCAAATCAGGGGACATTCAACAAAATACTTTGCAAGAACTCATCAAAATTGTCAAGGTCATGAAAAACAAGGGAATGCTGAGATTCTGTCACAGACAGGAGTAGACTAAGGAGATAAGATGACAAAACACATTATGGTACCCTAGACTGAATCCTTTAATAGTAAAAGTACATTAGCAGAAAATATAATAAAATCTGAATAAAGTATTTAAATGTTAATAAAATGTGAATAAAGTCTAATAAATGTTAATTTATTAGTTTTAAATATTTACCAGCATTACAGACCATGTTAGTATTAGGGGATGCTGGATGAAAGTTTTATGGGAACTCATTAAACCATCTTGACAATTATTGAGTAAATCTAAAATGATTTCAAAATAGTTTTTAGAGGTTGACAACTTTTAGGATAGTTTAATGGAGAGAACCATCAGAACTTCATTCTCATTTTAGCTCTACTTCAAACAACTTGTTTCTTCTTTGGTTCTCAGCTTTCTAATTTGTAAAATGCAGAGATAAGATAATTCACCTGTGATTCTTTCTTCAGTTTTCTCTAACATTATGTGTAAGATTTAAATTATGACGAGCCATAATCTTAGATTTTTGTTAGGTGGATTGGTAGAAGCAGACATAGAGATTAGTGTGGCAGACACCCTGTAAAATGACCCCCAGTGATCTATACCTCCTGGTATCTATGCCCTGGTGTAATTCCCTCTGCTTGCCTGTGGGCTGGATTTGGTGTCTCACTGCTAATAAATAAAACATAAAAGAAGCGATAGGGTATTATTTATTGGACTAGCTTATAGAACACTGCAATTTTCATCTCGGACCGTCCCTCTCTCTTATTCTCTTCCTTGCCCTCTCTAACTGACCCAGAGAGAATCCAGATGTCATGCTATGAGGCAGCCATGTGGGCAATTCCAGGTGATGAGAAAGTAAGGGACTGACCACCTGAAAAATTGGTTTTCATTTCAATGAGGGTTTATCTATTGTGTCTATTCTGTCTAATGATATAATTAGTGAAAAAAGATAAATATTATATGGTAAGACACCTTGTTGTAAATATGCATCTTTTAGGGACTGTGACTTGCTTTTAGCTTCTGATTTCAATATTTATTGGAATAGAGTAAGGCCCTGGCTATTTCCATGGTGGTCATTAGTTTCATTTCTGCAAGCAGACTCACTCTCATTTTTTTCTATATGGGGCTACGGGGCTACCAAACAACCTTTTTGTGGGTTCCTCAAATAAGAAAGTCTCATTTTACATAATTTCACTCTTTCCCTGATTTAATCTTATACCAATTTATTCTTCCTCTTTTTCCTACCCACAAATGTTTTTGACCCAACCATTAAAGGTTAAAATATGGCAAAATGGAACATTGGTATAATCTAATGTGATATTCCTTACTTTTTCTAATGTCATATGCATCTATTATAATTATACTAGATCAGTTTTAAAATTTCTTTTTAGATTCATGCTAATGATATAAAATATAATACGATTAACATTGAACAAGGAAAAGTGTAAGAATGTTTTATTTTGTATGATGATGAAATATCAAGGTTATATATGGTATTTCATTATGAAATGAATACATCTAAATCTTGTCAAAAGTACATTCTAAACCTTCTCAGAAAGAGTTAACTTTTTCTAGGTCAAGTTTGAAACATTACCTTTTGCTATATTTTTTCTACTTCAAATATTGAGGTTGATAATTTGAAGATACTAATCTTAAACTTTCAAGAAAATTGCTAGTGGAGCTAAAATAAAATATCATGTCATTTTTTGGAATTAGCTATTTAATTAAAATTTTCATTCATCTCCTTGAAAATAGAGATAACTGACAGGCAAATTTTAACCTTCAAGAAATTATTATCTATAATGAAATTATTAAACTTAAATTACAAAAATTAAATTTTTGGTTTGTGTATTTTTCAGGTATTTTATTTGCACAGTTGAGATTTAATATTATGAGAGAAAGTTCATATAAACATGTGTTTAAGATAAGATTGACTCAATGTTTATTGACTGATTGATTGAGGATTGATTTTAACTAGTAAACTCAGAACTAATATTTGAATTTATTCTGGACATTAATCAAAATATGTCTCCATTAAAATTTTTCTTTTAAACTTTTTGGACAGGCATAAAATATTTTTTTATTTATGCTTGCACAGTAAATTGGTAATAGTTTAATGATATTTAATTTTAGTGAATTAACTCTGTGATAACAATACTATTTGTTCTTTAAAAATCTGTAGACTTCTATTTCATAAATTAACAGCTCCAAAACCAAGCTTCACATTTAACTAGCTCTCATAAACATGAACAAAAATAAAACATTAAGTAACTTTGCAAAGCCAAGGGCTTATAATTTATTGGCAATTTTGCTCTTTTAATCATATCATAAGTTGGATTGAATGACCTGCTAAGAGATGAAATGAGTCTAAACTGCAAATTCAAAATCAATTTAAACATGCAGAATAGGGTCTGCATTTTTATTCACATATACGAAATGCTCTTTAATTTGAAGAAAAAAAACTAACTTGAGAAATGAGCATATATCTATCTGTAACTGATAATTCTGCCTCCTCCTGATGTTACAATGATTCTAACAGTGGAGAATATTAAATGAAATCCCTAAGTAATGGAAAGGGTGATTGTGTTAAAAGGGCTGAGACATCAGTCAACTTAGACTCATGATGTTATTACCCTTCCTCTAGGCAGTGCCACTGAGATGCTATAAGTGACTGCAGAGCTCAGCAGGAAGGAAGAAAATGTAATGATGATTCTAATTTTCATGTAGATTTTCTTTGTAGTTGGAGCATGTCCTGCATCACATTGCTTCCAAAACCAGAGACTGCCACTTTGTACTCTGCCACTTGCAAGTGTGAAAGAAACATTTTAAAGACAGGTATTCAAGTCTGATTTAAACAGTGTCTGGAAAACCAGAGTGGAGATAAAGATTGATAATGTATTAGTACTGGCCGATAGTGGATTAGCCAAGTAGACTAAAAGTGTTTTCATTGTTTGAAGTTCCATTGCCACATTTTAGCTGTGATCTTAAACAAGTTATTTAACTTCTCGGTGCCTTAGTTTGTCAACTGTAAAATTATGATAATCATAAAATTGATGGTATCTACTTCATCAAATTATTCCGAGGTATAGAAAATTAACAGAAGAACAAAACACTTAAAGCGGCACCTAGAATATAGTAGGCACAAAGCTCTTATGTGTATGCCTAAAAAAAATCCCCATGGCAGTTTTTTATGAAATAATAAATGAAATTGTTTTCCTGTTTAGAAAAGATGTACAAGTCAATTATAGATAATTTAGAAAATAAAAAAATAGTAGACTCAAATCTTATTCATAATGTCAAAACTCATTAATAATTATTATTTAATTTGTTTTATTTACCTATTAGAAATATTTTCATAAATTAAATATACTTGTATAATGCCATTTTTAGTGACTGCATGCTTATTCCATTAGGTTATTCCATAATTTATCTCCCATTTAATATCAGGCCTCAGTTTCTCACCTCTAAGGTGCACATAGTAGTAAATACCAACCTCTTTGTATAATAGGGAAAGTTAGGTTTGACAGTGTATATAGAGTTAACAACATTTGAGCTATTTTTATTATTTAATAATTGCAACTTAAAAAAATTCCATTTTGTTTTAACTCACTTTAACATATTTAATGATGCATTGGAGAATGTGTATATGTTGAATTATTGGAGCACACATTACACATTAAGATTTTAAATCTAGGAATCACTTTTAAATTGCAGTTAAGCATAACTGTTTTAACTAAATTTTCCTTGTTTTTCCTCCAAGCAAATTGAATTCCCAGAATCCCTTCTCATTTTTCTCTCCTATTTTAAGGTCCCGATTCAACAGTCCTCCAAGCAAAGACCTAGTACACCCTTTCAATTACATGATTACAATATGCACAGTCTCATTTATCACCCTTTATAGAGTTAACAGGGTCCTTTTGCCTTGAACCATCTTTTAAGATATTTAAAGGTGACTTTATAATGCAAATAATTTCAATTTTATATGTATGACTGTAGGGGAATTATTCTAATTTGCAATGATATTAAGTGCAAACTAAGTGAAAAGTAAGAGTGAGCAACTCTGCAGAATTATTCAGTTTTAGATTTTTTCCATAAATATCTCCTCTGAGTTCTTCATTGGATGAAAACTGCATAGAAAGTAAATGTATATCTGCAATTTAAAATATTAATTTATTGTCTAAAGATGAGCTCATATTTTTAATCAATGTGTCATTTTTTTCATGTAAGGACTAGGTTAAAAAAATTGGAGGACTTGGGTCATGTGCTGCCAGTTTAATATCCTAGTAATCAAAGCAAAAACTCTGAGATACAACTCTTAGACTATGGCCCTTTGACACCTGAAGAACTAAGGACATGTTCCCTTGAATGATGGAAACTCTATTAGAATTTACTTGGAACTTATAAATTTCATCGACTGATTATTTTAATTTATAGCATATACATTGCTTCTATTTTATTGTTAGATATTTTAATAATTCTGTAATATAATATTCAGTAACATGCACATCTATTGCCATAGAACTATGAGAAATTATTTTAACAAATGATAAAGTCTTACACATTACTATGACACTTTTAGTCACCAATAAAATAATTCCTAATATTCTTCTGATATCCTTATCTTTTTACTGTCCAAAAAGTCTATTTTTTCTATAAACTAATTAATACTAAGAAAACAGGGAGCAGGCAAATAATGGTAGCTAGTTTTCCTTTATTCATGAATATTATCATAACTATGTAAGGGATGGAATATGTTACAAATTTTATGCTAAATCTGGAGAATTGTAATGAGGATCTAAAATTGTGCTAAGAACCAAAGGAAAGAAATCAATTAGCAGTGTTTGCTGAAAGAGTATTAACGGAACTAGTGATACGTATACCATATATTAATCATACCCAGTGAACTCACATTCTCAGACTAAATTCTTCCCATTTTCAATTTCTCTTTTGGATCATTATTTCTTTATTAGTCAAGCTTCTTGCAGCTGCACAAAATAGAACACAACTCAGAATGGTCTAAGAAAAACGAATTTGTTATTTGATTGGCTGTGTAACCGGCATTCTCAGTGTCACACTTATGTTCAGGGATGAGCAGACACAGGAGCTTTCTCAAATATATCTAGTCTCTCCTTTGGCTCTGTGTTGCTTTCATTTCAATGTACAATCTGCCTTTGTAGTGGCAAACATGATCACCTATATCATCAGGCTTTTATATTATCAGTTTATAAACCCCAGCAGAAACAAGCAGCTTTCTTCACAGTTGCAGAATGAAATATATGTTACTCTCATTTGCTCAACCCAGAATGCAGCTCTGTAGTGAAGAAGGGTTAATTAGATCCAACAGAGTAACATGGACCTATGGTGGGGTAGAAGTGAAACACCAAAGAAAATTTAGGAAGCCTTCACCTAAAGAAGGGTGAAACAACAAATGGTCACCATAGCAAGAGATATCAACTAAAATGTTACTTTGATAATCTCCACAGTATTAGTTTTCTACAGTTGCATTAAAAATTACTACAAACTAAGTGACTGTCAACAACACCCCTTTATTATCCTATAGGGTCTATAGGTCAGAAGTCCAGGCATAGCTTACCTGGGTAACCTGTTCGGGTTCTCACAGACTGGAAACTGTGTGCTGACTGTGTCAGCCTGGGTGGTAATCCAATATTTATAGGTTTCTTCCAAACTCAGTGATTGTTGACATAATTCAGTTCCTTTCCATTGTAGGACTGAACAATTCAGCTCTTAAAGGGCTCCCACTGTTACCTGCCATGTGACATAGTACTTTGTTTTTTCAAGGCCAAAAGAAAAGTGATTTTTTTCTTCCCTGCCTCTGATTTTTATATCTAGACCTGTTTCTCAAGGGCTAATCTGCTTATGTCAGCTCAACCAGGATAATTCACCTCTTGAATAACTTAAAATCAATTGATTACATCTGTAAGATTATATCTGCAAGATTCCTTCACCTTTGCTATGTAATATAGCAGTCATGAAGCAGAAAACTTGGTGGTAACTATTTTAGAATTCTGCTTACCACATCTACTAATCAATACCATGCATATATAAGGTATAAACAGACTCAGAATTAACTAAAATAAATAAAATTTTCAAGATTGTGTCTTTCTAATAAGTTCATTGGCATCTTTTACTACCATGCTTTCTTTAATACAAATGATTCATTTTGGTTGTTAGTTTCCTTTTATAATATTTATTATAGTACCTCATAATCCTCATTTAGCCACAATGCATCAAAAACTTCATTCAATATTGTTTCTCTTCATTATGTAAATCTTCAAGTGAAATCATTTTCAGTTTGACAGTTTAAACTCATATAGAAATGTACACATATGTATATTACAACCAAAGAATTCCTTTGTACAAAGAGTTAAAAACATTTTTAGGGGTTCATGTTAGCTGTTGCTACAGCCAAGACATTTTAAAATCCTCTCCCTAAAAACAGCTATATAGCAGGACAAAATTGACAATAACAACCATTTCAGTGCTCTGGAAAACTACCACATATTTATATGAAAACTGTCTACACTTGAATAAATATTGAACCTTTAGTAAAAATAACAGGAATCTGTGATGATCCACCCAAAGGAGAAAGAGATAAAGCAGAAAAAATATTTTTGAAAAAATAATGATCAAGAACTTGATAAAATATGTTAATGTACACTTGAAGAGAGATCTAAATTAGGAAAATTGCAAATAAATCCACATCTAAAGAAATCATAGTCAGACTGTTGAAAGAGAAAAATTTGTGTAAAGCAAAGGAAAATTGACTCACCAGGTAGAGGGACGACTCAATATAATTAATGAATGACTTCATGTGAAACCATGGAAACCTGTAGACAGTGGAATAACATATTCAAAGGACAGAAAGAAAAGTAAGTAAACAAAACACCCGGTCAACACAGAAATGTATATACAGCAAGACAGCCTTCAAAAATGAAAGTAAAATTCAGACACTCATAGACAAAGACTGAAAATTGTCACTAGTAGATCTGCCTTACAAAAAAATGTGCAGGGAATTCTTCAGGCTAAAAGAAAATTACATGAGACAATATTTAAATCAGAAGAAGAAATTTAAAAAAAAAACCATAAAGGTTAAATTGTTCAGTTAATATAAATGAGTCTATAAGTATTTTTTATATATTCTCTTAATATCTTTAAAATTATTAAAGTTTATAAGGCAATGATTATAACACAGAATTGTTGGGTTTATATCACATACAGATATACCTTAATAATTATATATAGATGGGGGACTGTAGCTATATAGGAACAAAGTTTCTATATTATACTGGAATCAAGTTAGCATTAATATGAAGTGAATTTAATCAATTGAGATTCATGTCATAGCCCTGAGGGAAGCCATGAGAACATAACTCACAAAAATATAATTTTAAAAAAGGAACTAAATTTTAACATTAAAAATATTTATTTAGTATAAAAGCCAGTAGTTAAGAAAGCCTATAAATACACCAAAAAAGTAGAAGACATATATAATGTAAATCCAACTATATCAATAATTATATTAAATGTGAAATTCTAAACAACCCAATTGAACTAGTAGATATTGTCAGACAGTATAAAAAAATCAAAATCCAAATATAGGCTGTCAGCAAGAGACAAAACTTAGATTGAAAGAAACCCACAGATTGAAAGTAAAAGGGCGGGGAAAGATATCCCATGTAAACAGAAATGGTAAGAGAGCTGGATTGGCTACACCAATATCAGAAAAAAAAAAAAAAAAAGACTTTAATATTCTTAGAGATGGGTAAGTATATTTCATAATGATGAGTCAATAAGTCACAGAGATATAACAATTATAAATATATACCCATCCAATAACAGAGCTACAACATAAAAATTAACAATAATAGTTGGAGATTTCAAGAATTAATTCCATTCTCAAGAATTGATAGAACAGCTAGCTAGAAACTCTGTGAGAAGATAGGAGTCTTGCACAACACTGTCAACCAACATTATTAAAATGACATATTTAGAACACACCACCCAATGATTGCAGATTACACTGTTCTGAAGGAGACATGGAACATTATCAGAATAGATTACCTGCTAAACTTAAATTAACTTTAATACATTTTAAAAACTGAAGTCATGAAAAGTATATTCTTCAACTACAACAAAGTTAAATTGTTAAAGCAATAATAGAAATACTAAAAAGTACCAAATATTTGGAAATTAAAAGCCACCTTTCTAATAATAACATAGGTCAAAAAGAAATTTTAAGGGAATTAGAAAATAAACTGAATGAAAAGAAATACAAAGTATCAAAAATTATGTAATGCAGTTAAAGTAGTGATTAAAAGGAATTTTATAGCTTTAACCATCTATAGAAGGGGAATGATTGTAAATGGGGAGAAGGGTTTTGTTTTTTGGCCCTGATGGAAATGTTTTAAAAGTGGGTTGTGATGATATTGAGCAATTGTATTAATGTACTAAATTTTTGAATTTTACCATAAAACAGATACATTTTATGATATGTAAATAAAACTGATAAATATTTGTTGACTACTAAACTAGAATATTAATTATAAACTATATTTTGAGAAAAGGGGCAAAATTACTAAAGTGTTGTTTTGAAAAGATTAACAGAGGATTAGTCTGAAGGACTGAACTGAATGAAGAGAGTTTGAACCAAGATCATTTAGTGTGTAAATCAGAGTGGAGATAATGGTCCAGCTCTGAATGTACACAAAAAAAGTCATGGAATTGTACACTTAAAACAGATGACTTGGAGAGGAGAGAAGATGGCGGAAGAGTAAGACGCGGAGATCACCTTCCTTCCCACAGATACAGTAGAAATACATCTACACGTGGAACTGCTCCTACAGAACACCCACTGAACGCTGGCAGAAAACGTCAGACCTCCCAAAAGGCAAGAAACTCCCCGCGTACTTGGGTAGGGCAAAAGAAAAAAGAAATAACAGAGACAAAAGAATAGGGACGGCACCTGCACCAGTGGGAGGGAGCTGTGAAGGAGGAAAGATTTCCACGCACTAGGAAGCCCCTTCGCGGGCAGAGACTGCGGGTGGCAGAGGGGGGAAGCTTCGGAGCCACGGAGGAGAGCGCAGCCACAGGGGTGTGGAGGGCAAAGCGGAGAGATTCCCGCACTTCCCGCACGGAGGCTCGGCGCTGACCAGCACTCAGCAGCCCGAGAGGCTTGTCTGCTCACCCGCCGGGGCGGGCGGGGCTGGGAGCTGAGGCGCGGCCTTCGGTCGGATCGCAGGGAGAAGACTGGGGTTGGCGGCGTGAACACAGCCTGAAGGGGTTAGTGCACCACAGCTAGCCGGGAGGGAGTCCGGGAAAAAGTCTGCAGCTGCCGAAGAGGCAAGAGACTTTTTCTTCCCTGTTTCCTGGTGCGCGAGGAGAGAGGATTCAGAGCGCCACCTAAACGAACTTCAGAGACGGGCGCGAGCCGCGACTAACAGCGCGGATCCCACAGCAACAGGGGCGCAGAGGGAAAAACGGAGAGATTCCCGCACAGAGGCTCGGCGCCGAGCAGCGCTCACCAGCCCGAGAGGCTTGTCTGCTCCCCCGCTGGGGCGGGCGGGGCTGGGAGCAGAGGCTCAGGCTTCGGTTGGATCGCAGGGAGAGGACTGGGGTTGGCGGCGTGAACACAGCCTGGAGGGGTTGGCGCACCGCAGCTGGCTGGGAGGGAGACCGGGAGGGAGTCTGCAGCTGCCAAAGAGGCAAGAGACTTTTTCTTACCTCTTTGTTTCACGGCGCGCAAGGAGAGGGGATTCAGAGCGCCGCCTAAACGAACTCCAGAGACTGGCGCGAGCCGCGGAGACCAGCGCGGACCCCAGAGACGGGCGTGAGACGCTGGGGCTGCTGCTGCCGCCTCCAGAAAGCCTGTGTGCGAGCACAGGTCACTCTCCGCGCCGCCCCTCCCGGGAGCCTGTGCAGCCCGCCACTGCCAGCGTCCCGTGATCCCGGGACAACATCCCCGGGAGAACGCACTGCGCGCCTCAGGCTGCTGCAACGTCACGCCGGCCTCTGACGCCGCAGGCTCGCCCCGCCTCTTCTGTACCCCTCCCTCCCCGCGGCCTGGGTGAGCCAGAGCCCCCGAAGCAGCTGCTCCTTTAACCCCATCCTGTCTGGGCGGGGAACAGACGCCCTCAGGCGACCTACACGCAGAGGCGGGTCCAAATCCAAAGCTGATCCCCAGGAGCTATGCGAACAGAGACGAGGAAGGGAAATCTCTCCCAGCAGCCTCAGAAGCAGCGGATTAAAACTCCACAAACAACTTGATGTGCCTGCATCTGTTGAATACCTGAATAGACAACGAATCATCCCAAATTCAGGAGGTGGACTTTGGGAGCAGGATATATTAATTTTTCCCCTTTTCCTTTTTTTTTGTGAGTGTATATGTATATGCTTCTGGGGGAGATTTTGTCTGTATAGCTTTGCTTTATAATAGCTTTATTTTACTTCACTATATTATAGCCTCTTTCTTTCTATTTTTTCTCCCTTTTACTCTGAGCCGTGTGGACAAAAGGCTCTTGGTGCTTCAGCCAGGCATCAGGGCCGTACCTCGGAGGTGGGAGAGCCAACTTCAGGACACTGGTCCACAAGAGACCTCCCAGCTCCACGTAATACCAAACGGCAAAAATCTCTCAGAGATCTCCATCTCAACATCAAGACCCAGCATCACTCAATGACCAGCAAGCTACAGTGCTGAACACCCTATGCCAAACAACTAGCAAGACAGGAACACAGCCCCATCCATTAGCAGAGAGGCTGCCTAAAATCATAATAAGGCCACAGACACCCCAAAATACACCACCAGACGTGGACGTGCCCACCAGAAAGACAAGATCCAGCCTCATCCACCAGAGCTCAGGCACTAGTTCCTTCCACCAGGAAGCCTACACAACCCACTGAACCAACCTTAGCCACTGGGGACAGATACCAAAAACAACGGGAACTACAAACCTGCAACCTGTGATAAGGAGACCCCAAACACAGTAAGATAAGCAAAATGAGATGACAGAAAAACACACAGCAGATGAAGGAGCAAGGTCAAAATACACTAGACTTAACAAATGAAGAAGAAATAGGTAGTCTACCTGAAAAAGAATTCAGAATAATGATAGTAAGGATGATCCAAAATCTTGGAAATAGAATAGACAAAATGCAAGAAGCATTTAACAAGGACATAGAAGAACTAAAGAGGAACCAAGCAATGATGAAAAACACAATAAATGAAATTAAAAATACTCTAGATGGGATCAATAGCAGAATAACTGAGGCAGAAGAAAGGATAAGTGATCTGGAAGATAAAATGGTGGAAATAACTACTGCAGAGCAGGATAAAGAAAAAAGAATGAAAAGAACTGAGGACAGTCTCAGAGACCTCTGGGACAACATTAAACGCACCAACATTCGAATTATAGGGGTCCCAGAAGAAGAAGAGAAAAAGAAAGGGACTGAGAAAATATTTGAAGAGATTATAGTTGAAAACTTCCCTAATATGGAAAAGGAAATAGTTAATCAAGTCCTGGAAGCACAGAGAGTCCCATACAGGATAAACCCAAGGAGAAACACGCCAAGACACATATTAATCAAACTGTCAAAAATTAAATATAAGGAAAACATATTAAAGGCAGCAAGGGAAAAACAACAAATAACACACAAGGGAATCCCCATAAGGTTAACATCTGATCTTTCAGCAGAAACTCTGCAAGCCAGAAGGGAGTGGCAGGATATACTTAAAGTGATGAAGGAGAAGAATCTACAACCAAGATTACTCTACCCAGCAAGGATCTCATTCATATGTGATGGAGAAATTAAAACCTTTACAGACAAGCAAAAGCTGAGAAAGTTCAGCACCACCAAACCAGCTTTACAACAAATGCTAAAGGAACTTCTCTAGGCAAGAAACACAAGAGAAGGAAAACACCTACAATAACAAACCCAAAACATTTAAGAAAATGGGAATAGGAACATACATATCGATAATTACCTTGAATGTAAATGGATTAAATGCTCCCACCAAAAGACACAGGCTGGCTGAATGGATACAAAAACAAGACCCATATATATGCTGTCTACAAGAGACCCACTTCAGACCTAGAGACACATACAGACTGAAAGTCAGGGGATGGAAAAAGATATTCCATGCAAATGGAAATCAAAAGAAAGCTGGAGTAGCAATTCTCATATCAGACAAAATAGACTTTAAAATAAAGACTATTACAAGAGACAAAGAAGGACACTATATAATGATCAAGGGATCGATCCAAGAGGAAGGTATAACAATTGTAAATATTTATGCACCCAACATAGGAGCACCTCAATACATACGGCAAATACTAACAGCCATAAAAGGGGAAATCGACAGCAACACAATCATAGTAGGGGACTTTAACACCCCACTTTCACCAATGGACAGATCATCCAAAATGAAAATAAATAAGGAAACAAGCTTTAAATGATACATTAAACAAGATGGACTTAATTGATATTTATAGGACATTCCACCCAAAAACAACAGAATACACATTTTTCTCAAGTGCTCATGGAACATTCTCCAGGATAGATCATATCTTGGGTCACAAATCAAGCCTTGGTAAATTTTAGAAAATTGAAATAGTATCAAGTATCTTTTCCGACCACAATGCTATGAGACTAGATATCAATTACAGGAAAAGATCTGTAAAAAATACAAACACATGGAGGCTACACAATACACTACTTAATAACGAAGTGATCACTGAAGAAATCAAAGGGGAAATCAAAAAATACCTAGAAACAAATGACGATGGAGATACGGCGACCCAAAACCTATGGGACGCAGCAAAAGCAGTGCTAAGAGGGAAGTTTATAGCAATACAAGCCTACCTCAAGAAACAGGAAACATCTCGAATAAACAACCTAACCTTGCACCTAAAGCAATTAGAGAAAGAAGAACAAAAAAACCCCAAAGCTAGCAGAAGGAAAGAAATTATAAAGATCAGGTCAGAAATAAATGAAAAAGAAATGAAGGAAACAATAGCAAAAATCAATAAAACTAAAAGCTGGTTCTTTGAGAAGATAAACAAAATTGATAAACCATTAGCCAGACTCATCAAGAGAAAAAGGGAGAAGACTCAAATCAATAGAATTAGAAATGAAAAAGGAGAAGTAACCACTGACACTGCAGAAATACAAAAGATAATGAGAGATTACTACAAGCAACTCTATGCCAATAAAATGGACAACCTGGAAGAAATGGACAGATTCTTAGAAATGCACAAACTGCCGAGATTGAACTAGGAAGAAATAGAAAATATGAACAGACGAATCACAAGCACTGAAATTGAAACTGTGATTAAAAACCTTCCAACAAACAAAAGCCCAGGACCAGATGGCTTCACAGGTGAATTCTATCAAACATTTAGAGAAGAGCTAACACCTATCCTTCTCAAACTCTTCCAAAATATTGCAGAGGGAGGAGCACTCCCAAACTCATTCTACGAGGCCACCATCACCCTGATACCAAAACCAGACAAAGATGTCACAAAGAAAGAAAACTACAGGCTAATATCACTGATGAACATAGATGCAAAAATCCTCAACAAAATACTAGCAAACAGAATCCAACAGCACATTAAAAGGATCATACACCATGATCAAGTGGGGTTTATCCCAGGAATGCAAGGATTCTTCAATATACGCAAATCAATCAACGTGATACACCATATTAACAAATTGAAGGAGAAAAACCATATGATCATCTCAATAGATGCAGAGAAAGCTTTCGACAAAATTCAACACCCATTTATGATAAAAGCCCTGCAGAAAGTAGGCATAGAGGGAACTTTCCTCAACATAATAAAGGCCATATATGACAAACCCACAGCCAACATTGTCCTCAATGGTGAAAAACTGAAACCATTCCCACTAAGATCAGGAACAAGACAAGGTTGCCCACTCTCACCACTATTATTCAACATAGTTTTGGAAGTGTTAGCCACAGCAATCAGAGAAGACAAAGAAATAAAAGGAATCCAAATCGGAAAAGAAGAAGTAAAGCTGTCACTATTTGCAGATGACATGATACTATACATAGAGAATCCTAAAGATGCTACCAGAAAACTCCTAGAGCTAATCAATGAATTTGGTAAAGTAGCAGGATACAAAATTAATGCACAGAAATCTCTTGCATTTCTATACACTAATGACGAAAAATCTGAAAGTGAAATTAAGAAAACACTCCCGTTTACCATTGCAACAAAAAGAATAATATATCTAGGAATAAACCTACCTAAGGAGACAAAAGACCTGTATGCAGAAAATTATAAGACACTGATGAAAGAAATTAAAGATGATACAAATAGATGGAGAGATATACCATGTTCCTGGATTGGAAGAATCAACATTGTGAAAATGACTCTACTACCCAAAGCAATCTACAGATTCAATGCAATCCCTATCAAACTACCACTGGCATTTTTCACAGAACTAGAACAAAAAATTTCACAATTTGTATGGAAACACAAAAGACCCCGAATAGCCAAAGCAATCTTGAGAACGAAAAATGGAGCTGGGGGAATCAGGCTCCCTGACTTCAGACTATATTACAAAGCTTCAGTAATCAAGACAGTTTGGTACTGGCACAAAAACAGAAATATAGATCAATGGAACAGAATAGAAAGCCCAGAGATAAACCCACACACATATGGTCACCTTATCTTTGATAAAGGAGGCAAGCATATACAGTGGAGAAAAGACAGCCTCTTCAATAAGTGGTGCTGGGAAAATTGGACAGGTACATGTAAAAGTATGAAATTAGAACACTCCCTGACACCATGCACAAAAATAAATTCCAAATGGATTAAAGACCTAAGTGTAAGGGCAGACACTATCAAACTCTTAGAGGAAAACATAGGCAGAACACTCTATGACATACATCACAGCAAGATTCTTTTTGACCCAGCTCCCAGAGAAATGGAAATAAGAACACAAATAAACAAATGGGACCTAATGAAACTTAAAAGCTTTTGCACAGCAAAGGAAACCATAAACAAGACCAAAAGACAACCCTCAGAATGGGAGAAAATATTTGCAAATGAAGCAACTGACAAAGGATTAATCTCCAAGATTTACAAGCAGCTCATGCAGCTCAATAACAAAAAAACAAACAACCCAATCCAAAAATGGGCAGAAGACCTAAATAGACATTTCTCCAAAGAAGATATACAGATGGCCTACAGACACATGAAAGAATGCTCAACATCATTAATCATTAGAGAAATGCAAATCAAAACTACAATGAGATATCATCTCACACCGGTCAGAATGGCCATCATCAAAAAATCTAGAAACAATAAATGCTGGAGAGGGTGTGGAGGAAAGGGAACACTCTTGCACTGTTGGTGGGAATGTAAATTGATACAGCCACTATGGAGAACAGTATGGAGGTTCCTTAAAAAACTACAAATAGAACTACCATACGACCCAGCAATCCCACTACTGGGCATATACCCTGAGAAAACCATAGGTCAAAAAGTGTCATGTACCACAATGTTCATTGCAGCTCTATTTACAATAGCCAGGACATGGAAGCAACCTAAATGTCCATCGACAGATGAATGGATAAAGAAGATGTGGCACATATATACAATGGAATATTACTCAGCCATAAAAAGAAATGAAATGGAGGTATTTGTAATGAGGTGGATGGAGTTAGAGTCTGTCATACAGAGTGAAGTAAGTCAGAAAGAGAAAAACAAATACAGTATGCTAACACATATATACGGAATCTAAGGAAAAAAAAAAAGAAGGCCATGAAGAACCTAGTGGCAAGACGGGAATAAAGACACAGACCTACTAGAGAATGGATTTGAGGATATGGGGAGGGGGTGGGGTGAGATGTGACAGGGTAAGAGAGTGTCATGGACATATATACACTACCAAATGTAAAATAGATAGCTAGTGGGAAGCAGCCGCATAGCACAGGAAGATCAGCTCGGTGCTTTGTGACCACCTAGAGGGGTGGGATGGGGAGGGTGGGAGGGAGGGAGATGCAAGAGGGAAGAGATATGGGAACATATTGTATATGTATAACTGATTCACTTTGTTATAAAGCAGAAGCTAACACACCATTGTAAGGCAATTATACTTCAATAAAGATGTTTAAAAAAAAAAAACAGATGACTTTTATGGTATGTAAACAAAGCTACTAAAAAAGTAATCTGGACATTTATTTTTATCTGTGTATCATTTTCCATAATATCTATATCTGAAATAAATTTACCCTAATTGAAATAATTAATTGCATTAATGACACTGTAAGAATTTGTCATTCATCTACAACTTTTATTAGTTAAAAAGAGTTTATTTCAGATAAATAGTATTAAAATACTAATTTTCATTTCCTGGTAAATCCAAATAACTTCAGCAGCCCACAGAATGGAAGAAGATATTTTTAATATATATATCTGAAAACAAAGTCATCAATGATATAGAAGGAACACCTAAAATCAGTAAGAAAAACATAAAAAAATTGAAAATGGTTGAAACATATAAACATATACTTCATACAAAAATATACATTAGGGCTTCCCTGGTGGCGCAGTGGTTGAGAATCTGCCTGCTAATGCAGGGGACACGGGTTCGAGCCCTGGTCTGGGAAGATCCCACATGCCGCGGAGCGACTAGGCCCATGAGCCACAACTACTGAGCCTGCGCGTCTGGAGCCTGTGCTCGGCAACAAGAGAGGCCGCGATAGTGAGAGGCCCGTGCACCGTGATGAAGAGTGGCCCCCGCTTGCCACAACTAGAGAAAGCCCTCGCACAGAAACGAAGACCCAACACAGCATAAATAAATAAATAAATAAAATTTATTAAAAAAAATATATATATATATTAATAGTCAACAATAAATGTAATTCTGTCAAGCCAGCTCAAAATTATTAGTCATCATAGAAATTCAAGTTCAAATTAAAATACAATAGTATCACACAAATACCATTATAGATAAAATACAAAGCAGAGAATACTAAGTATTGAAAAGATCAAGGTACAACAAAAACTT
This sequence comes from Balaenoptera musculus, assembly GCF_009873245.2. Taxonomy (NCBI): domain Eukaryota; kingdom Metazoa; phylum Chordata; class Mammalia; order Artiodactyla; family Balaenopteridae; genus Balaenoptera; species Balaenoptera musculus. The sequence continues at coordinate 85,226,659 of NC_045789.1, read as the reverse complement.
TTATACATTTCTGGTATGAATGTAAATTGGTACAAATATTTTGGAAAACTGACAATATATTTTAAAAGATCTCTACTTCTAGGCACATACCGAACAGAAAGAGTACATCGTTAAGCATGAAAAAACGCATCTGACGGCAAGTTTATGACAGCACAGCATACTAGTCAAACATCAGAAACTAAATGTGTATCAACAATAGAATAAATTAATTGTTGTAACTTCATGTAATGGACTACTATACAAAAACTAGAATGAGTAATCTACAACTAAGCATGATTATCGGGATACATCTTACAGTGTTTAGCAAAACATGGAATGGCACATGAATAAAAAATGAACAAAAAACTAATACAATATTTATACAGTGCTTTTCTATTTTATACAATTTACATCAAATTCCATTAATCTCATATAACATGATTTTTTCTTGTTTCTCCTTTTTTCTTTCGTATCCTTTTGATACTTTCATACATTTGGAAATATTAAAGGAAAATCTTTTGATTATTTTGCTTTTAATGTTTAGGAGTTGTGAAACTATTTATTGTACATATCCAACTTGTTATGTTCAACATTCTCAATTTCTTCAAACAGACTTACTTTTAAAATATTGACAGGCTTTATTTTTAGAGCAGTTCCGGATTTGCATAAAATTGAGCAGGCTGTACACAGAGTCCCATATACCCCTTCTCCCACCCCCAATACAGTTTCCTCTTTTACTAAGTCTTTCATTAGAGTGGCATATTTGATTCAATTGATGAAATGATAATGATGCATTATTATTAACTAAAGTCCCTAGTTTACATTAGACCTCTTTGTGTACATTAGAGTTCACTGTTTGTGTCGTACTCTTCTATGGATTTTGACAAAGGCATAATGTGAAATATCTGCCATTGCAATGCCATACAGAATGGTTTTGCTGCCCTAAAATTCCCTTGTGCTACAACTATTCAACGCCACTTCTTTCCCCTTGAATTCCTGGCAAGCACTGATTTTTTTATTGCCTCTACAGTTTTGCCTTTTCCAGAATGTCATACAGTTGAAATCATACAGAACAAAGCCTTTTCAGATTTCTTTCACCTAGCAATATGTAGTTAACGTTCCTCTATATTTGGTCATGACTTGATAGCTCATTTCTTTTTAGTACTTCCTGCCCGTTAACATGGAATATATCTCCACTTACTTGCATCCTCTTTTATAAGAGTTTTGTGATTTTTAAATAGAGATCTTGTACATATTTTGTTAGATTTGTACCCTAATGTTTCAATTTTTGGTACTACTATAAATTGTACTTCCTTTATTTCAAATTTTGATTATTCACCACTGGCATATAGGAAAGCAGTAGTTTTTTGTATATTACCTTTGCATTCTGCAACCTTGCTGTAATTGCTTACTAACTTCAGTGGATTTTTTGGTTGATTCTTCAGAATATTCTAAATAAACTGGCATGCGTTGGTAAGACGTAGGGAGGAGAAGCATTCTATAATCCTATTTCGTCTCAGTTTTCTAGTATACCTGTAGCCCTGTGCTCTTTCCTTCACAAGTGCTTCTCAGCATTTTTTTCCCCCTTAGGTGAGACAGGTAGCCGAGAGAAGGTTAGAGTTGGTTATTTCCCTTCCCCAGGTAAGTTAGGATCTGGTGAAATAGTTTCTATTGAGGCAGGCTTTTTTAAGGAAAACAAAATGACCCAGGCTTATTTCAATATTCACACTTTCCTTTCCCACTGCCTGAAGATTTTGGGAATTTTCCTTAGATATTTGTTCAGAGAAACTGGTGTGGCTTCTACAGTTAAAACTCATAAAAGTATTTTTTCATGTAAGCATTACATAGTACTTACATCATATATTTCATTATTATAATATAAAAATGTATATATTAACAGGTCGGTTGGAGATACAAGTGATTATTTTTTATATCTTTACTGGAGTATAATTGCTTTACAATGTTGTGTTAGTTTCTGCCGTACAACAAAGTGAATCAGCTATATGTATACATATATCCCCATATCCCCTCCCTCTTGAGCCTCCCTCCCACCCTCCCTATCCCACCCCTCTAGGTCATCACAAAGCATTGAGCTAATCTAGCTGTGCTATGCAGCAACTTCCCACTAGCCAGCCATTTTACATTCGATAGTGTATATATGTGAATGCTACTCTCTCCCTTCATCCCAGCTTCCCCTTCCCCCACTGTGTCCTCAAGTCCGTTCTCTGTGTCTGCGTCTTTATTCCAGTCCTGCCCCTAGGTTCATCAGTACCGTTTTTTTAGATTCCATTCGTGTGCTTTAGCATACGGTATTTGTTTTTCTTTCTAACTTACTTCACTCTGTATGACAGACTCTACGTCCACCCACCTCACTACAAATAACTCAATTTCATTCCTTTTTATGGCTGAGTAATATTACATTATATATATGTGCTGCATCTTCTTTATCCATTCATCTGTCAATGGACATTTAGGTTGTTTCCATATCCTGGCTATTGTAAATAGTGCTGCAATGAATAATGTGGTACATGTATCTTTTTGAATTATGGTTTTCTCAGGGTATATGCCCGGTAGTGGGATTGCTGGGTTGTATGGTAGTTGTATTTTTAGTTTTTTAAGGAACCTTCATGCTCTTTTCCACAGTGGTTTTATCAATTTATATTCCCACCAACAGTGCAGGAGGGTACCCTTTTCTCCACACCCACTCCAGGATTTATTGTTTGTAGATTTTTTGATGATGGCCATTCTGACCAGTGTGAGGTGATAGCTCATTGTGGTTTTGATTTGTATTTCTCTAATGATTAGTGATGCTGAGCGTCTTTATTCATTTGTTGGCAATCTGTATGTTTTTTTTGGAGAAATGTCTATTTAGGTCTTCTGCCCATTTTTGGATGAGGTTGTTTGTTTTTTTTTGATATTGAGATGCATGAGCTGCTTGCATATTTTGGAGATTACTCCTTTGTCAGTTGGTTCGTTAGCAAATATTTTCTCCCATTCTGAGGGATGTCTTTTTGTCTTGTTTATGGTATACTTTGTTGTGCAAAAGCTGTTAAGTTTCATTAGGTACCATTTGTTTATTTTTGTTTTTATTTCCATTACTTTAAGAGGTGGGTCAAAAAGGATCTTGCTGTGATTTATATCATAGAGTGTTCTGCCTATGTTTTCCGCTGAGAGATTTATACTGTCTGGCCTTACATTTAGGTCTTTAATCCATTTTGAGTTTATTTTTGTGTATGGTGTTAGGGAGTGTTCTAATTTCCTTCTTTTACATGTAGCTGTCCAGTTTTCCCAGCACCACTTATTGAAGAGGCTGTCTTTTCTCCATTGTATATTCTTGCTTCCTTTATCAAAGATAAGGTGACCATATGTGTGTGGGTTTATCTCTGGGCTTTCTATCCTGTTCCATTGATCTATATTTCTGTTTTTGTGCCAGTACCATACTGTCTTGATTACTGTAGCTTTGTAGTGTAGTCTGAAGTCAGGGAGCCTGATTCTTCCAGATCCGTTTTTCTTTCTCAAGATTTCATTGGCTATTCGGGGGTCTACTGTGTTTCCATACAGATTGTAAAAATATTTTGTTCTAGGTCTCTGAAAAATGCCAGTGGCTATTTGATAGGGGTTGCATTGAATCTGTAGATTGCTTTGGGTAGTATAATCGTTTTCACAATGTTGATTCTTTCAATGCAAGAACATGGTATATGTCTCCATCTGTTTGTGTCATCTTTGATTTCTTTCATCAGCATCTTATAGTTTTCTACATACAGGTGTTTTGCCTCCTTAGGTAGGTTTATTCCCAGATATTTTACTCTTTTTCTTGCAGTGGTAAATGGGAATGTTTCCTTAATTTCTCTTTCTGATTTTCCATTGTTAGTATATAGGAATGAAAGAGATTTCTGTGCACTAATTTTGTATCCTGCTACTTTACCAAATTCATTGATTAGCTCTAGTAGTTTTCTGGTGGCATCTTTAGTATTTTCTATGTATAGTATCATGTCATCTGCAAACAGTGAAAGATTTACTTCTTTTTTTTCCAGTTTGGATTCCTTTTATTTCTTTTTCTTCTCCGACTGTTGTGGCTAAAACTTCCAAAACTATGTTGAATAATCGTGGTGAACATGGGCACCGTTGTCTTGTTCCTGATCTTAGATGAAATGCTATCAGTTTTCACCATTGAGAATGATGTTGGCTGTGGGTTTGTCATATATGGCTTTTATTATGCTGAGATAAGTTCCCTCTATGCCCACTTTCTGGAGAGTTTTTATCATAAATGGTGTTGAAATTTGTCAAAAGCTTTTTCTGCATCTATTGAGATGATCATATGCTTTTTATCCCTCAATTTTTTAATATGGTGTACCACATTGATTGATTTGTGTATAAGAATCCTTGCATTCATAGGATAAACCCCACTTGATCATGCTGTATGGTCCTTTTAATGTGTTGTTGGATTTGGTTTGCTAGTATTTTGTTGAGGATTTTTGCATCTATGTTCATGAGTGATATTGGCCTGTAATTTTCTCTTCTTGTACCATCTTCGTCTGGTTTGGTATCAGGGTGATGGTGGCCTCATAGAATGAGTTTGGGAGTGTTCCTCCCTCTGCTATATTTTGGAAGAGTTTGAGAAGGATAGGTGTTAAGCTCTTCTGTAAATGTTTGATAGAATTCGCCTGTGAAGCCATCTGGTCCCAGGCTTTTGTTTGTTTGGTTGTGAGCCACAACCCACCTCCGCCTCCCCAAGAGGCTCTCCTCTGTCTCTGGGCTGGTCTCTGGACCTGCTGTGGGCCCTGTGGGGACCACTCAGACTCTGATCTGCCCCCAGTCTTGCATGTGCTTGCCCCCAAAGTACACAGTTGCCAGAGCTAGACCAGTTTCTTTTGTGGGAGCACTCATTGTCTACTCAGATATTCCATAGACACAGGGTCTACCTAGCTGATTGTGGGGATTTAATCTCAGCTTGTACAGCTAATGGAAAGATATTTGATCTTCTTCCTACATTGCTCCATCCCTGGTGTTCAGCTTTGGTTTTATCCCCACCTCTGCATGTGGTCCACCCACAGGAGTCTGGCCTGAGGCTGCCTTGGAGCTCTTGGGTCTGCCCCAGTGAGGACAGGGCACAGAGGTGGTATGACTGCTTGGATCATGGGAGCCCTGGTGGTGTCAAATGCGCAGGGAAGCCGATGGCCGTGAGCACAAGAGATATGGCCCAAGTGAGGGCCTTTTCTGGTGCCCGGCATAAGGCATGTGAGGGCCAGCCCTGGCCGGGCTTTTTCTGGTGCCTGGCAGAAGGTGTGGGAGGGCCAGCCCTGAGAAGACTTTGATCTTTATTGCCCTGCAGCCAGCGTGTGAGGGTCAGCTCTGAGGGGGCTTTTTTTATTGCTCGGCAGCTGACACCAGTGTTTGGGGAGAGAGAGGTTACAATAGTGGCTTCTCTCCCTCCGTGTGACTCAGCAGTAATGTCCTGCTTTCATGGAAGTCTGGTCTTCCTCTGTAGGCATTCCCTGCTGTGGATTTCCTTCCTCTTGTCCCCTCTATCCATCTCCCCGCAGCCAACAGCAGTTTTCACTCTGGGCCTGTTCTCCAGTCTCCACAATCCAGCTCCCAGCCCCCTTGCACACCTGTGAACACACGTCCCAGTCCGGGGCATGTAGGGCTGAGGTATGGACCATCTGTGTATTTCTCACTCTGTCCCATCTGCCACAGATATGCCACTTCACCCTCTTCTGACAACCTCAAATGCTTCCCTTCTGTCCCAATCGATTTCCCCTTTGGAGAGGGAGTTTCCCTGAATTTTGGAATCTCTCCTCTATTTCAGCTCCCCCACCCTGGGGTGCAGGTCCCGTCCCGCTTCCTCTCTTCCTCCTTCTCCCTTCTTTTTTCTGTCCTAGCTGGTTATGCAGGGATCTTTATAGTCCTTTCTGGTGTCCAAGTTCTTCTGCTAGTTTTCTGTGAGAATTGTTACATCTATAGATGTATTCCGGATGCATCATGGAGAGAGATGAACTCCACGTCCTCCTACTCCTCCACCATCTTGAATCTCCCTGATATAAGTGATTTTAAATAAGGTATTTATTAATTTTTAGAAATACAAAAGAGTGAACATAAATTTATGGTAGTATTTTAAATATTTGTTCAAACTCATGAATGAGTAAACAAGTAACCAATATATAAAAAAAAAAAATCAACCAAACTTTTTTCAGTCTATAGATTAATATTTTAATTAATTCAAATTTATTTACATATTGAATAATAAATATCATACTAACATTCTGGGCATCTTTACCCTTTATTCAAGCTTAGTAGTAGTAGTAGCAGTGGTGGTAAAGTGGTAGTACTAGTAATAATAGTAATTTCTTTTTTTAATCTTCTGATGTAATTACGCACATTTGCACTTTTTCATATTTTTTACAGGGGGTATTCTGAATAGCAAGTTCTAAACACTCAGTTCTTTTTTATCTTGCTTATTCTGATATATATGGATCTGATTATGATGGTAATTGTCCATTTAAATGAGAGATTGTGCATTCTTACAACAGGCTGTAACAAAACATTATTTTATAAATCTCATGATTCTTAAAATCTACTCTATATTAGTGTAGGCAGGAAAAAAAACTCCAAAACTTTTGTTTATCAAAACTGGTGTTATAAAACACCTCTTTATATTTAATAATTATCACTTCAATGAAAATCATAAATACCAGATTTCTTTCTTATTTACATTTAGCTGAGAATTTTATCCTCTTTATTCTGGAGATCTGACATTATTTCCATGAAATAAAAACCTATATGAAAAAGAAAAACCTGGGAAAATTTATGACTGTGTTAAGGAGAGTTTACAAGGCAAGAAGAGAGAGGGAGAGAAGGAGAGAGGGAGGGAGGGAGAGAGAGAGAGAGCTTACGAGTGAGAATGATGAAAAACAAACAAAAATAACCCCACTACTTGGAGAGAACTGGTTGATTTTACAGAAAGAAAATCCCAACAAGAAGAAATAAAATATGGAATGAATGTGTAATTGTAATTATATTCTGGGTTTTCCCAGAAAGCTTTGCTTACCAGTGGCAAAGTAAATTAGTTTTACATGCAAGAAGAAATAAAATATGGAATGAGTGTAATTGTAATTATAGTCTGGGTTTTCCCTGAAGGCTTTACTTACCAGTGGCAAAGTAAATTAGTTTTACATGAACAGTATAACTTTTATTGTAAATGTTTTAAAATATATGATTAACAGAATAACTTACTCTACTCCATTAGATGTATTGAAGATGTTTTCCCACACAAACTAAGTTAAGAAATTAAGGCACTTTTAAGTAGAATGGTGAAGGATTGAATTAATGAAGGCTAAGCAAGAAGCCCAGGCAATTGCACTCCTCTAAAGATGCAATCTTTTTGATTACTTTAAAAAGTTAAGATGTCAAACTGCTTCCTTTTTCCCCCAATAATTTTTTTTCAAAATAAAATTATGTGCTTTTTTTTAAACCTATTCATTTTTCAAAGACCGAATCTATGGCAAAAGTGGAATTCCTTACTTTTACATTTTATAAGCAGTCTCTTTAATCTTCCCACATTCTGTACCTTCGGGCACATGACACTTAGTTCATGTTTTTCCACAGACCTAATTCCAATTAATGTCAGTAATGGTGTGAGGAGACTTCAAGTGATGGATGTACTCTGATCTATTAGAAAACTAGCATGCTTTTTGCATAGAAGCACAAAATCCATATATTAAATGATGGGATTTACTGGGTGTAAATATAGGATTTTTTAGATTGACAGAAAGAGAATCAAATTTTTATTAATGACATCAGCTGATCTGATATCAGTTAGGGAAGAATCATAGTTTTTACCTTTTTATTAAAAATAATTGAAATTAAAATTTTATTTTCTTCCATATTTTACTCTCATATGCCATCTCTTTTTTTCTTTTCATTTATGACTGCAAATTTTATTATTTTTCACATTTTTTCCTATTTAGAGTCCTGAGAACAGTTTTTCACGCATGCATTTCATTCCAGTTAGACAAATCTGTCATTATGTGAATTATTTTTCAACTTATGCCAAGTATGTGCCCAAGTATAATTCTCTAAAAATCACCAGTATAAGATTTAACATCATAATTTTCCATATTTTTATTATAAAAGTAATGCCTAAGAAAACTCAAGAAATATAAAACTGCATAAAATAAATAGTAATAATATTTACATTTTTTGTCACCACCTGGCCTTTCATCACTGCAACCATTTCCACTATGAGTCAATATGATGAAAATATTTATTTATATCATTCCAGATCTTTTTCTACAAACACACGCACACACACACACACACACACACACACACACACTTCAACATGATTGTTTTAGACTTAAGGTCTGTTTGCAGTTTCACTCTATAACTCCTCAAGTTACCACAACAAATGTCATCTCCTCTTTTTATATCCTGCATACTGTTCCATATGACAAATATACCATAATGCCCTTATTAAGGTACATTAAGTAGTTACTGGTATTTTTCACTATTGTAAATAATATTGTAAGAAATATAATTTATATGTATGCATCACACTTATGTAAATAATTGCTTAGGATAGGTTTCTAGACTTAAATTTGGATGGTCAAAACTATGCACATTTATATTTTTGATAGGTACTGTCAAGTTGATCTCCAAAAACTATGTAAATTCTGTAACAATTTATTTTCCCTTAATTTTATTCATTGTGTTTTAGAAAAACTATCAGTTTTTTAAACAAAAAAGACAGTGTCATAACCCTAATTTTTGTTAACATTTTAGTACAATATTAACAAGGAGGGGATGCAAGGTTAAGATAGTTGCTAAGCCTACCAGCCTGTCTTGAGAGCCAGCTTTTCCTTTTTCTGTTGACATCAATCCACCTTCTTAACTTTGCTCTCACACTGTATACATATAGCTCAGTGAACTGAGCCACAATCAACCTAACTTGTTCTTGGTTAGATTGTTCATGACTACTTTTATGTGCAATGTACATAAATATCTAGAATTGTAGAAATAACATTAATAGCCAAATTAAATAACCTTAACAAACTGTAGGTATTCTTTCCACTCTGCCCAGTATTTTGACTTGTCACAGGCATATTCATTGATATTTACAGTAACACCACAGATTTTGGAATCACGGAGTACTGATTTTAATTTTGCTACTGTGTTGCTTCTTTGGTGCAGTAAATTTCAGTCTTCCAGGTCAACTTATTAAGTTATTTCTATCCTGCCACTCTAATTTCTACAGCTTGGCCCCTGCAGATGTCCATAACTCCTGCCTATTTGTGTTTAATTAACTTGATGGTTATTCCCTTTCAAAAGTCATTAATAAAGATGCAATACAAGATCCTTTCACCTCATCCAGAAGAGATTAGTAGTGTCCTTGCCTGGTGCTACCTCTGTGAAATGAAAGAGGCTGTAACTCCTGATCTCTGACCTCCCTCCTTTCTGGTCTTTCTTTTCTTCATTACTAACCTCTCACTCTCAGCTATATTTTTCTCCACTTTCAAAAGCACTTTTATGCCCTGGGAGGTTTGTGTTTCTATGGAACTTTTCTTTAGAAAGCAGTTCAAAACACTTGTCTGTCATTGTTTTGGTTAATTCTCATAGTTCACTGTAATGTCTCCAGCTAGTAAGTTCTTTAGTGATAGTCCCACTTTACATTGAATCTGAGGAATAATGAGACCAAGTATATTGTTAAGTACATCACAAGAAATAATCAGAAATTAACTTTTACTTCTGAACTCATTCTTTGACAGCTATTTACTGTCTCATTTGTCAGAGCTCAAATATGACAAAATTATTTCCTTTACTTTTTCCCCAATAAAATACATGATGTTTTTGTAATCATGTAAAGAGACATAGAGTAGTACTAACACTGATTTATTATTATTCAAGAGTAGGGACATTTATTTGTGTATTTTTTTGCTTCTATTTTCTATTTCTAATTAGTAATAAAATATATGTAAAGCTCACTAGTTTCTCATTTGCCTACATTTTGCTAAAATTTTCTTAGGGAACTCTGACAGGAGTGAGGTAAAAAAAAAAAAATGTATCAATAAGTCTACATGTTTGCTGCTACCAATATTTAGTGAACTCAAACAGTTCTTTCAAAAACTTTAATACTTGAGTAGAAATTATACTTTCAAGTTACATAATTTTAGGGTTTATAAAGTATTTTCATATGTATTATCCTAATAATCTCAGCAGCCCTTTAAAATGTATATAATTATTCATATTTTATAAATGAGGAAATTGGAATCAGAAAGTTTAAAATACTTTTAAAGAGTTAAGGGTATCTTAATTCTTAAATGGAATAGCTGAAATTAAAATCCAAGTTTTCTTGGTCCAGGTCAGTAATTTTTGCCTCTTAATACAAATAATATTTATTAAGGGTTTACAGTATGCCAGGAGCTAACTGTTTTATATGTTTTGTCTCATTTAACCATCACAAAACACTGAAGGAAATAACTTTTAATAGTGTTCTAAGCGTACAGAAGAAGAAGAATAAACATGAACTCATAGCTAGCTGAAGGTGAAGATGGGAATCAAAGCCACATGTCTGATTGCATAGTCAAAACACATGACTATGGCATCCACTTTCTGTCACTTTTTGACACTAATTGAACCAAAAGGTATTAAGCATTTAGTGCATACTTTAGTCATATAATTATGACCAGCATAGAGCAATGGTTTTTCTGTCCTCAAAAACTCTCCTGGACGTTACAACCTGGCTGAAGTCAGTGATGTGTCTTTAGTATCTGGCTCATCAAGGTGTGACCTGCATTGCAGGAAAAACAGTTTTACCTAGAATCCTGTGAGGAAATTGGCACCTAAGGCCCCACCAAGCAGACTGACTGCAACACAATCTTTATACGGCTAAGATGCCCAGGTGATTCTATGCATGTTATTAATGTTCGGAAAGCACTGTCTTAGTGAATCAGCAACAACCAAAAACAATTTTGAAAACTACAGATATATTAAAAAATATTTCAAAGTTATTTTATTTTGATCATTTTTTGTGGCTGTTATTTATAAAGATAAAATTCTTTTCCTCATAATGTCTTTGAAATTGGTGATGTTACATGGTTTTATGAATAACAAAATTTGAGAAAACTTCTTCTATATTTAGCTCTATCAGACCTTTTTTAGTTTTAGCCCTTTGGATTTTTTCTTAAGTTCTACGCAGATCTAACATATTGATGACAAGGTACTTTGTATATATTAGCATTATACTTCTGCAGTGTAGACTACATGTTGGAAAAAGAATGAGGGAAATGATAGCTTAGAAAACTTGAAGCATAAATCAGAAGATTGCCTCCTTAGGAACATTTAAAATAATATGCAAGAAAATCATTGACAATAATGTACATAGTACAGGCTTTTCTTTTATTTGAACACTAAAGTACAGTAATACACTATTCTGTAGAGTGTCATGAATTTTTTTAAATTTCATAATATCCTTACTCACTCTGAATCTGTCTCAGTTAAAATGATCAGAGGAAATTTTGTCTGTATATATGTGATTTGTATCTGTTTAGAAAATAAAACCAAAAAGCATCACATATACATTTATATCTTCATAAAGCTTGGACACCTAAAGAAAAAAAAATTTTTAAGGAGGAAAAAATATGTCAATTATTATTCAGCCCAATTAATCATAATGTATCTTCCTAATCCACTGTATTATCAAGGTTATGTCTCTAAGTGTAAAGTAGTTTACCTTTATTCATTATATTTTTAAATTTCTCTGTTTTGTATCATTTTGAAGGATTATAAAATGTGAGGGAGTGTATTACCTGTTAAAGTAAGACTAGTTTTCTGTCTGCATTTTTAACCTTAGGCAGCAAGCTGACAAATGGACATGATTTTTGCCTCTCAGTATTCCACAAGCTGGTATTGTCCTGACATAGCAAAGTGTTTACCACGAAAATCCTTTACATCCATCATCCAGGGCCAGCCTTTGCTTGATTCTAATTCCACTGACGTTGAAATCTGAAGCTCTCTGTTAGTCATTTATCACATTTATTAAAATGTTCCACTGTGGATTAGAAGAGCAATTCACTATTATTTCAGAGTGCTGCCCAAGGGGCATTCTATGCAACAATCTTAACGCTTTATTGAAATAGTACTTTGGTTTTAATAAACAATTCTTTGCAAAGGTACACTGCTTTCGATTATGAAAGGTGATGTTGGCTTTTTAAATCTGGCATCTGTGCCCAAGATTATGTAAATCCCTTAGTTTAATATTGCATTTTTCTTCTCTAAATATTCCACCCTCAAATTTTAACATGGGTATGTCAATTGGAGTAATTAGACTATTGTATAAAGAATATCTTTCTAAATTCCCTTTTTTGAAATGGGGTCAAATGATCAACATATAATGAAGACTTCAAAATAACAAACATATTTCACATGAACAAAAAGAAAATACAGTTTTTTCATAAGAAATGAGGTATTTGTACAATAGGAAAATCATTTCTGAATAGAGCCTATTATTTTGTACAGCAAGCTTCTCCCAAACCAAGATGTGTTACTTTTTTTCAGAAAACTTTGAATATATAGTAGCCCAATCTACTCTTATCGCTTTCTCTTTCTTTTCTCTTTCTCTTTCTATGTTTCTCTTTCTCTCATTATGTGATTGTGAATGACATTATCTCTTTGATGTCTTTCTAGGAAAAAGATAAAAGATAATTTTGTACAAGTTCTAATTTTCTGCTCCTATTTGAAGCTTCAGTCACTGTGACTCTGAAGAGTCTTTTATTTTTGAAAGAAAAAATATTAACTTATAATTTAAAAAATTTAAATAAAAAATTTAAATAAATTATATAGTCGGTATAAATTAATGTTATGTTTTTTTTTTCTTTTCCATTATGTTTTATTATATGATATTAGATATAGTTCCCTAGGCTATATGAGGTTATGTTTTCTTGAGGTTATATTTCCTCCTTAGATGTATTTCCTCCTTAGCCAATAAAGTGATGAAGCTACAGGCTAAATTATTTAGCCAAAGCTACACAGGAAATGAGAGGAAGATACAGAAATATAGCTTTTAACTGAGAAATCATAAAAACTTCTCCTAATGTTAGGTTGTGCCTACTTCTCAATTTTCATATGTCCTTTTATTTTATTTATTTATTTTAAATTAATTTTTTATTATAGTTGCTTTACAATGTTGTGTTAGTTTCCACTGTATAGCAAAATGAATCACAGGGAGATCAGCTCGGTGCTTTGTGACCACCTAGAGGGGTGGGATAAGGAGTGTGGGAGGGAGACGCAAGAGGGAGGAGATATAGGGATATATGTATATGTATAACTGATTCACTTTGTTATAAAGCAGAAGCTAACACACCATTGTAAAGCAATTTTACTCCAATAAAGATGTTAAGAAAAAAAAAAAGAATCAGCTATACATATACATTTATCACCTATTTTCTGGATTTCCTTCCCATTTAGGTCACCACAGTGCATTAAGTAGAATTCCCTGTGCTATACAGTATGCTCTCATTAGTTATCTATTTTATACATAGTATCAATAGTGTATATATGTCAATCCCAATCTCCCAATTCCTCCCACCCCCTCTCTTTCCCTCTTGGTATCTATACATTTGTTCTCTACATCTGTGTCTATATTTCTGCTTTGCAAATAAGATTCATATGTCCTTTTAAATACCTGCTTATATTCTTTTTTTTTTAACCAGGAAAATTAAATTGGAAGTTAAGTATATATTTATATATTTTTGTATGTACATTTATATTTTTTTTATAAATTAAACTCTGACCCAGTAACTTTATAGCAATTTATCATAATGAACCAAAGGAGATTGAAGTCTGAAGGGGATCTTATTTCTTTTGCTCTGCAATCTGATAATTTTTAAAAATCTTGATGGAAAGTTTACAGGTGAATATGATCCCCACTTATAGCAATAAGCAAGAAAAATGGCATACAATTAGATTTCTTATGTTAGGAGGGGAGAATGCTAGAGAGTGAAACTTAAAACAAAAGGAGACCTTAAGAGTGAATAGTGCATATAGAGAGGTAAAAATGAGGGAGGCAGGTGGAAACAAGAAAAGTTGCATCTGAATGAAAGTGATCCAGACTTTTAAAACCATTAAAGCACAACTGTGTCCCCATCCTTACCCTGTCTTTTGTCTTCAAAGTGGAGAATCACTGGATTTTGTTTCATAAGACTGTTCCATCTTGAAAAGGTGGGTCTAAGTTAGTCACATAAATGTGGGAGAGACAGGAACCTCTGTGTGCTGGGTCTCCTCTTCTGCTCCAGAGTAAACACAAAGCAATGAATGGATCTAGAAATTGTCCTAAGGACTTCATACATTCACCCTGGTTTCACAAGAGAATATCCAGAACTTCCACAGCTAAATTTAAAAAACAATCTGAAGAAAACATAAGCACAGACAGCCTGTAATGTAGCTTTTGTGCTGTTTGGCAGTATGAATTATAGTTTTCTCTCCCATTTTCTGCATTTGGGCTCCTGAGAAGCAGGAGAGATTCCAGAGCCTTACACAATTCTGACACATATACCATCCACCAGATGTGAAAATTAAAATCATGAGACATTTGATATCCTATATATGTAAAACCCTGACCATAAATAACAGGGGTAATTAAAAACAATTTATTAGAGAGGAGGTTGAATAGACAACTAATCACAATTCAAAAACAGTAATCATAAAAATAGACAGGATACTGTTCTCATTTCTGAACAGACTAGGTCTATCTAGAAGTTGATTTTATTAAAAATTATTTTTCTATAATCACCATCTTTACAGGATGAATGAATTCCCTACTTCACACTCCCAAATAAGGTGGCTGCAGCATATATTTCAATTTACGCTATGTTAAAACTGTCAAGTTGAAACTATTTCCTTTCTAGCTACACATACATATTCAAGGCCTTCTGAGAGTATTTGAATGGTGATGACTATAAATTATAGCTAATTAAATACCTGAAAGAAAATGAAGATTTAAATAAGAAAACCTGATAAGAGGGGGAAAATATTGCCAAAGTGAAGTTGAAGTTTGATACATGGTGTCTTTCATGGAACTTCCCATTACAGAAATAATAATTAAGCCCAGTAACACTTTGTTTTTAAGTAACTTACCAGTGAAAATTATAGTTAGAAATATCTGGGGGCTTCCCTGGTGGCGCAGTGGTTGAGAATCTGCCTGCCAATGCAGGGGACACGGGTTCGAGCCCTGGTCTGGGAAGATCCCACACGCTGTGGAGCAACTGGGCCCGTGAGCCACAACTACTGAGCCTGCGCATCTGGAGCCTGTGCTCTGCACCAAGAGAGGCCGCGACAGTGAGAGGCCCGCGCACCGCGATGAAGAGTGGCCCCCGCTTGCCGCAACTAGAGAAAGCCCTCGCACAGAAACAAAGACACAACACACCCCAAAATAAAAATAAATTAATTAATAATAATAAAAAAGAAATGTTTGACAACTTTATTAAGAACGCATGAATTTAGTTGTATTGTGTTAACATATTTTTCCATCTCTGCTGCCAATATGATGTCCATAAAAGTTTGGAGTTTCCCTTTTACATTAAGTATCAGCCTGAAGTTGAAGAAAATAATTTAATTTATTGTAAATATCAGTTTGGATGATTTTTATTAGGGATATTTTTTATGTTTCTGTTTCACAATAAACATGTGCATAAAGAAATTCACTTACCAGGCGCCCAATTGTCTCTGTAAGAGAATAAAATAAATGAATCTGATTCCAATTCATCCGAATCATGTAAAGTATATGAAAAAAGGCCAGAAATGCAGTATTGGAATTACATTGCAATACAGAGATAGGCTTTTGAAAAAAGTTCTAGGATTTTTGTCTATACTCCACTACATATTAAATATGATGGAGGATTTACTTAGTGATTTTCAAGATTCATTGATATGTTGTGAAGATTTATAGAAATTAGCATGTGGAAAATTACTAGACCTTTGCTTTATACTTCTACTTACTTGGAAAGCTCCCAAGAAATAAGTTCCAAAAAAATTGTAATTTCTAACTGTTAAATTGGAAACTTTATAAAATCAGATTTTAAATAATGAAAAATGCATGTAACATGCAGATATAGCAGCATTCAGTGGAATATTTATAGCCTAACTTTTCATTTTAATAAAAAATGAAATAACCTTTTTTTTCACTCTTAGATTGGAAATGTTAAAAAGAATAATATATTATATCAGCATTCACTTACCTGGAGAGTGTTGAATTGGTACACTTCTACAAAGATTCAAATTTTTTAACTTGCTATTCCTCCTAAAATTCTCTTGTCAGGAAAATATTAGAGTTGAGTGTCCTTATATCTTTCATGTAGCATTCTGTTAGAAATAAGACATTTTAACATCCAACACATTTGTGTTTAAATTATGTATGCTAAGAAATACCTTGTCCTGAAAGAAATTTGAGTATTTATGAAAATAAATGTAGAAAAAAATTTAAATAGAATTTTGTTCATGCACTGTTTTAGCATAAAAACATGCTGGGGGAAACTTACTGGCAAAATGACTTAAACTCAAAACCCTATAGATTTTTTCTTTAAAACAGTGTAAATTAATATGTTCTAGTTCTATCCATGTGAGTCAAATGAATTTCTTTGCCTTACTCCATCCAAAAGCAAGGTAGATATACAGGTATATTTAGAATTGTGGGCAATTGACTGAGAAAGTTCAGACTGGTGCCCAGGTTCTGCCATTTAAGAATGTTGAGTAATTTACCTAATTTCTCTAAACCTCAGTTACCTCATAGATTTGTTTAAGGATTAGCTAAAATAAGGCACAAAGTTCTAATTATGCCCAGTGCATGGTCGCTTCTCAGGGTTTAGAGTATGAAAATGTATAGATTAGTTATTTTTATGCTATTTATATCTGCTCAACACTTTTTTGTTCACTTGCTAATATGGCTGAGAGAGCTGAATTGGATTTTCCTTCTATTAGTATTTTTCTATGTTTCCTCATATTCCTATATGTTTTAATTAAAAAATACTATGCTGTGTATTATGGTTTATAAATATTTTAACATTTCTCATTTTAAATTATATAGTTCATCATTAAGCATTCAACACTCTTACCTTATTTAAGTTTTTTACCCTGATTTTAATTTAGTTTGATTTAAACATAGTGAATCCTAAATTCAGTTTTTATTTGCCTGGTATGATTTGCTCATTTTGCAAATTTCAATCTCCCTGGGCAATTATATCTTTTAATATAACCTATGAACATGTTTTCTTTATAGCCTTTTTGTCCTTTTCTTTTTAGAGGTTGGTTTATACCAGTTATACTCATTGATGTCACAGATACATTTGGCTGACATTCGGCATTCTTCCATTGTATATTATCTTTGTTAAAATTCTTGTTGTTTATTTTTCTTTCAAAATTTTATTATGTACCTATGGTGTTTTCTTTCCCCTCCAAGTATATCATTTCTAGTGTTTTTTAAAGAACTTTAGGATTTGTATTTTTCCCTTTTTTCATATCTGAATTTCAGTTCGGCTGAATATGAAATCTTTTTATTACCCTTTCCTTTCTTTTCTTTTCCTTTCCTTTTCTTTCCTTTCTTCTTTCCTTCATTTTTCCTTCTTTTTTTTTTTTTTTAAGATTCCTTCTGTCTTGTATGTGTGTGTGTGTGTGTGTGTGTGTGTGTGTGCACAGAGAGGTATTTTGCAGGCATTTCTCTGTTTTCTTTAACTGAATTTAATTCTGGATTAATTTGAATAAAATCTGATTATTTAATCATTTTCTCTTTACAAGTGATTTGAAATTTTGCTTAGTTGTTAAAAAATCTTTCTTTTCACACCTTTCATCAACACTACGTTTATTTGGAAATGTCCCATTGTTGATGGTTTTGTGTTCTTAGATTTGTAAGTATTACTTGTTATTTCATAGCAAATTCTTGAATTATATGTTTAAAAACTTTAGAATAAACCAAAGAGGTATATGATAGATCTTCTTTATCTCTATTCTACATCATGCACCTCTTTGATCATATCTATATTTGAACTCGTTGGTCATTTCAACTTTTGCTTATTTCTCCTGCATTGAGCAATTTGTGACTTACTTTTTATTTTTTATGATAGCACTGTTTTATCTTTTATGTCTTGAATTCTGTGGTTCATATTTCATCTCTTCAATAAATTATGTGTCTCTTCATGTGCTCTTATTGTACAAAGGAAATTGATTCATTAAGGTGCTTTTTTTCTTCAATTTATGTTGGTATTTGGTCAAAATTTTATTTTTGCTCAGTGACACCATTTTTTATTGATGATCTTCACTTGACAACATTTTAATTTTTCTTTTAGTGCCCTTCCTTTTTCCTATTCATCTCTTTTGTTTTTTTGTTTTCCTTGTTATATATGCACAGACCCCATTTTGGTTTTAGGCTAATTATTGCACTTTTTTGAATGAGAAAAGTTCTGGCTAGACCAGCTATTAGTAAAAGGTTCATGTTGGGGAGAGGTAAGTAAGAGGTAAATATCTTTTTATAAGATACTTAAAATTCTCCTTATGAAACAAGGTTGTTTCAGTGACTGATACAACTTAATCTTCCCTTCTCCCATCAACGTATTAAACATCTTATGAATCTCACAACCATTTTAAGTGAGATTTTTCAAAGCAGTTGAGTATTAAAACCACTCAGATGATTAAATTGAAAGAATGAGAATGGGGAAGGTTCCTGTTCTTGTTGCAGCGGCATGTAGAACCAGCCTAAAATAAGATAAATAATCTGTAAAGAATTAAGGATCTTGGCGTTAGCTTTGCTGCTCAAAGCAAAGCTCTCTTTGTTTTGACATGAATGGAATCCTATGTCTTATCCCTGATCCCTTTCTTTTTATTCTATCAAAGCCTTCCATTGTCTAACTTGCCTAGAGTCAGTGCTCACTTTCATGTGTGGAGAAACAAACATACCCAAGACAAGAGTGTAGACAGAGAAGCTAGGTCCACCAGACCTTATTATTATACACATGCCCATTCTAGTAACAATAAGCATAAACCTAAAGACAAAAAAAAAAAAAAAAATCAACAAATTAATGGATGTGACTATGAACACCTGAAAAATTAAAAGAAAAATGTGAATCAGAAAATATGTGCAATATGTATGATATATTTGTAAGAAAATGATTTATCACACCAGCAGAAAGAAAGATAAAGTATATATGGAAACAATTTACAAAAAATGGAAGATAAGTGTCCAGTTCAGATATATGGTTCTACACTGGTGCTCAATTGTATGAGCATTTAAACAATTTGTGTAAAAAATGGGAATAAATTGTGCTTTTTAAAAAATTCTGTCCATTATTCAAAGGTACTATGTATACATTCTTGATTGGAATAAACACAGGTAGTCAATTTATCAATACACATCAATATTTTAAAATATGTATACTATTTATACATTCAACATTTAGAATCCGAGTCAGCAAAAATATTTGGCCTCTTTCAGATAGGGTATTCAGGGACTGTCTTGCCGAAATTTATATCAGGATCTTTCCTATTCAAAAATCCAGTTGCTCTCAGTAGCTTTCAAAAACTGGGAAATCCTTAGCAAATATTCTTGGTCTTTCATAATGTACTGTCAGTATCAGACACTATCATTCCACAGGCATTATACATTTTTTGATGTAATACCTCACTTAGGCTTTAAAACAAGCTGGGCTTTTATCTTTCTTACTATGTTACCATTTAGTCCATATTTACTCTATTTTTTCTCTTTGCCTAGAATCATCTTTTCTATACTCATTCCTATCTTCCCCATCTGAAATCCTTTTTGGTCTATTTAGACAAAATTCCCACAGTCTTCACCATCTCAGTTATTGGCTACTCCATCCTTTTAATATCTCAGGTTGGAAAAACCCTTGGAAGTACTCTTGACTCTTCTTCTCTCAATAAGTAAATCCAATCTATCAGCAAATCCTGTCATCCTGCCTTCAAATTGGATTCTGAATCTGACCACAGCTCACAGCCACCACTTTTGATAAATGCTGGTCCAAGCTACCATCCTCTCTTAACTATATTATGAAATATAGATCTTAATGAGTCTTCTTTTTACTCTCTTCAATTTAGGTCCTGATGGCATTAAGAATGAGTCTGTTAAAACACAAATCAGAGCATACTATTCTTTTTTAGCTTTCAATTACATTCCTATTTCACCCAGCAATAAAAGTACCAATGTTTGAATAAGACTTAACAGTCCCAATATAAGCTGATGAAATTTCCCTCTTTGACTTTCCCTCCTACTCCTCTTCTTCATTTCTCTCTTACCTCTAGCAACACTGGGTTTCTTGCTCATTTGTACTCAGACTGGCGTAATCCCACTTTAGGGCCTTTGGGGCCTATTTTGCTACTTCTTCCATGTTCTAGTGTTACTGTTTACTTGTTTTTCATGTCTACCTGAAACAAGTGGCAGGGACTGAATCCTGTTTACCAAACTATCCCTCACAGAAGCCATGACTACCATATGTAATTTCTAACTTTTCCATAAAATATTGATTAAATTGATTTTAAGTGAACTTGGGTTCAAAGCAGTTAAATGTGTAACTGAAGGTCCCAGACAGAGTTAATAGTAGAGGGAGAAATGCGCCCTGATCTCTTGATTGCAAGTCAAGCAGCTGGCCTGTTCTTTTACCCCTTGTAGGAATTCATATTGAAACACAGTCAGATTTGCAGAGTGGTTCTCATTAACTGACTATTCTTTTCTTCATAGAGCAAAGGTCTCATTAAAAGAAAACTGACACTCATGGGGTTTCCATATGGACAAGCAGAAAAATGCAGATCTCATTTAAGTGAAAACTTACTGTGCTTCCCCCTGAGTTGCTATCTCCAGGATTTGTTATTATCTTCAGTAACCCTCTATGTGTATGTATACTTGTATATATGTGTTTCTGTAGGTATATGCACACAGTTGGGCATACATTCCAATGTATTTAAGAGAGAGGCAACTTTAAAATATATATTTTTTTTCCTGAGAAAAAAAAATTGTGAGTTGAACTACCTATGTGGAATTTAAAATCTATCCCCATCTCTCCACCCCATCTCTCTCTCTCTCTCTCTCTCTCTCTCTCTCTCTCTCTCTCTCTGTCTCTGGTTATTTCACTTTATTGTTTGCTCTCCTATTTTAAACCCTATTTAAAATTTTTTCTTCCGTTAATTTATTAGATTCCTTTTAGCGAAATCATCTAGATGGCTAAATATTACAGAAAATCATCTCAGACTTTTTTAGACATAGGGAAGTTTATGAAGGAATGTTAAATAACCAATGAATACAGAAAATTTATTTTGGAAATATTTCATACTGAGTGACAATACTGCATTTGTCTTCAATTAAACATTAGATAAAAATGACTCTTGACTAACCTTTTCAAACAAACAAAAAGTATGACAGCTTTAATATAATTTTTAACCTATCAATTGAAAATAAACCATTTTTCCTTCTGAATTTTTGTATCATCTTTAAACTACCCACCATTAACACTCTGAGAGCAATAATAGAATATGTTTAAAAATACATTAAATAATGTTATTTTGGTACAGAATGAAATGTTGAGGAATGAATGTTATTGATGTTGTTTTGTATTTGTCTTGACAACAGATAGTGAGCTTTGCCAAGAGATACAGAAACCTGATGGAAGCACTTTTCATATAACGTCACACATTGCTCCATCATTTGTTTAGTTGACTTAATTTGAATAAAATATAAGTTACCTTACCCTTTAGAAAGTTGCAGTCTAACTATATAGATATTGTTGAAGATTAAACTTCTTTCTTTTAATAGCATAGTAAAAATGGATAACTTGAAGTTTCCAAGAGTCCAAAAGAGGTTAATTCAGGTTTTATGTCAAACTGCCTAGTGAGGTTTATAAAATGTTTCAGAAATAGATTGACGAACATGTTTAAAGTACAAAGAGAGAGATATACACAGGGCATCATGAATCATGAAAGTAAACATAGGGACAAAGACCACAAGAAAAGAGACCCATGACTACATTACTTTGCCTCATCTCTTTGTCTAAACTTTACTTAAATAGCAATGATTTGCACAATGTTTTACTAGTGCTTTAAAATAGATAATACTCAATAGAATAAGACTTGTCAGAAATAATATTCAGAATTCAAAGAAAATATTTCATTATTCAAATGATTGTCCCTATATAAGCTCTTTTAAGAGTTTTATGACAAAACATTTAAAATAATAATATTTGGGGACCTGATGATGATGGTAATGATGACAATGATTATGATGATGATGAATCCCTTCACTTTTGCTATACAGCATTACGTAATCATGAGAGTGACACCTCATCTCATTTGTTATATTCTGTTGATCAGCAGCAACATTCAGGTGTCACCTCCATTCAGGGAGAGGGAAGTACACCTCTCATCAGGGTGTGTGTCACCCTAGGGTGTGTCAGCCACAGATTAAAGGTCTTAGAACACATGGAAGATATTTAGAGTGTGGCTTACAACAAACATCATGGTATTTCTTGGACTTCTTTGTAAGTTAAGATCTCCTTTGGCTCACTGTGTTTTTGTATTGAGTTACTCTTCTACATTTAGTACTGAGCCCCTAAATTAGCTATATAAAAAACTGTTGAAATTGTGTTCATCTTCCTTGGAAGAAAATTAAATTTGGATGATAAAGGGTTGTCTTAAAATTATAAAAAGCAAATGAATTTTAAAAGTTAAGCTGTTGTACATTTTGGTGAAGTGCTATTTGGCACTATATATATATGTATGTGTGTATATATATATATATATATATTATATATATATATATATATATATATATATATATATATATAATATATACATATCACACTTATAAAAATATATTCCAAGGAAATATTGAGGGAAGCACATTGAGATTGAGTAAAAAATATGTTCATTATATCATTGTAATAATAGTAAAATATTGAGAAAAGTCTAAATGTCAGAGAGTTAGCTAAGTATGTAACTACTTTATTGAATGGACTGGGCTAAGTAGGGTATATTTAGAAAACAGAATTTTTTCTACAATTATTCAAACATTATCAGATTTCCCTTTGCTGCTATTTAAGGATATCTTGAGCAAATGATATAACTTTTTTTTTTAACTTCTTTGAAATTTCTTCATGTCATGTAAAAGGCCACTTTGCTTAAATCACAACTTTAAACTCAAACCCACCTTCCCCAAGTTCAAGTCTGATCATGGATTCAAGATCAGCCAAAAAGGAGAGGAAGGGATGTAATCTGATCTTTGCCTAGTCTTGACATTACTCTTTTTCCCAACCATTCTGTTTTTGTTTCTTTTATGTTGAAAACAGTTGTGGTTAGGAAAGCAGGGATGAGAGGGAAAATATCAAGTATGTGTTTTATTTTGTTTTGATTTTTACTTAGTAGTGGTTGATAGCATTTCTCTTCTGCCTCTTACATGCAGTCTGTCCAAATGCTGATATCTAAATGTTGGCTATTTAGTAGGGTTTATAAGTGAATCTTTAGAAGATCTCTACAGTGAACCATTCCCTGCTTTGAACCCTGACTTATTACATCTTCTTTCCTACACCTTTGTAACAAAATATTCCAACTTTGCTTCTATTTGTCCAATTATCAACCAAGTTTGTGCCTTGATGGACTTTGGGGAGGGAGTAACTTTGATTGTTCTTGCACTCATTCCATTTCTCAACCTCCACTGTAGTGTAGGGATCAGAAAGTAGGAATAAAGGAAAAGGGGGAAATCAACACCCTTTTTAGAACTTAACAAGCAGGACACCTGTCCTGTGGCTTGCATGCCATACAATATATGCACAAAATAATAAAAAAGAATATGTATGGCTTGCTTATACAAAATCTTGGCTTGATGTTGACACAGCAAGACCTGTAACCTCAAGGCATTTACATTCCTAACACTGCTGAGAACTCAAGGAAATACTTCTCTATCTCTCTTGCTGTGTATCTTTCAAAGAAAAAGTACCTCTATCCTAGTGCCTTGAAAGTTTGTAAATTCTGTTTCCAGTGTCAGAGTCATAAAATGAATACTTTGAATTTCAGATATTTGCATAATGGAAATGCTTCAGTAAGCAAAAAAATCTAACTTGTCACATCCTTTCTTTCAGATAGCATGAATGCAATAGATTACTGCTTAATGAATCCCCTTTCCCCTCTACCCCCACTGCCCCAGGAGTGACAAATCTCTGTTTTCTTGCTTCTCCTGGTGTTCCTATTTGTGATTTCAGAATTAGTGAGACACTTTCAATGATTACAAATAGTAAGAAACATTTTTAACATTAAAAAATGCATAGTACCATTTAAATTTGTTTATATTATATATGCATGTGTCTAAACATAACGTGCATTATTAATAAGATATCAATTTGTTAAACTTGGCAAAACTTTCTTAGCCTGATAATTTTATCTTTTAATTATTTGAAATATTTAAGAGAATATTTTTTAAAACATATAATTAATGTTTTTAAAATAATTTTGAAGTGTTTTTATATTCATTATTGATAGTTTGTATTGTCTTTTAAAGTTAATAGAGAATTGTGAACAATGTAAAAGAAAAATAATCTTTTAAAACATATGCATATGATTTAATTACTCACTTTTAATTTACATTTGTATACTTATTCACATTTTTATTCTCAAGACAATTACATCTTATTTTAAATTATTTTATATTATTATTCTCTGAAAATAAGTTGTGAAAATCTTGATTATAATAACATAATTATTGTTTTTCTGAAAAGAGGCAAACAAAATAGATCATATGAAATAAATACAAAAACTATGAATTTTGTGTGTGCTTTATTTTATTACTCACTTAAACATAACTTGCCATCTATAGAATATTTAGACATGCACAATAATAATTAAACTCAGTTTCTTTTGTGAAATCCATAGCCTCACCCATATTTTAAAATTTTATCATTATGAAGGTATATTTATCAGGTAGGAAAATAGAATAGATGTTATTAAACAATTTGTTACCCTGATTTATGACTTGATAACTTTTATATGTATATCATTTAGCCCTTTATTTGATTCCTTGCCCGTATCTTGAAGATCTAAGGGGCACTCATGGGTACAATATCTCTTGGGTTTTGTTTTTTTTTTTTCTGAATCTCTGGTTAATAACGATTGACTGTCAGTGCTCTCTGCAAGGTAATCATCCAAACGCTGGAACATTTTTCAGAAGTATGTTTGAATTTTTCAAGGCTTCTCCACTGCCCTAGTCCTTCATCAACGTCTGGTTTACTGCCTTCCATTCAGGGTTCCTGCCTTAACTACAAGTGCCATCTTTGTCTCTTGCTTCTAGAGCCTCTTGGGCAAGTAGACAGCGGTCCCGAGTCAGGTACTGATAAAATGGCTCCAGCTGAGCTAGATTCTGCAGTAATAACACTTGATTCACAGAGTATTCACACATTCTTGATATATCTCAAATGGAAGGAGTGCAATCTGCTATGCTCAGGCAGCTGCATTCAACTTGATATTTCTCTCCAATTCATAGGTAGGTACAAGAGCAGATCATCAAGTTGACTGCCTTGCAGTCTTTAAAGCAGTATATTGAATGAGGTTCACCAAACTCCAATTGGGCAGGGAAAGAGTAAAATGTTACTACTGAACTGCCCTTCCCTTGTTTATTTCTCTGTATGAACAGGGAGGGTGGGCATTGAATTAGTGACAGGTGATAGTGTAGTCTCTTCTTACAAATCTTGTTAATTCTTAGAGAAGGCATATGGCCTTGATGTTGGCAACTGTGTATGTGCTCAATTTAGAAGAAGATTATTTTCCTCTATTTTTTTTTTCTTTTTAAAGTAGTAGTCACAATTAATGTCAAACCTCCATTCTATACCCTGTTATACTGGTAAGCTAAAGTGTGAGATTACTTCGTAATGAAAATTATCTTAAAGAAAAATGTGGCTTATATGATTTGTTAATTTATCACTTCACAAACAATGTCACCAATTTAACAAGCAATTATATATATTTTACCACTGGGAGCAGTTTGTGAAAAAGAAAGTGTTGTGTCAAGGGAATAATAAAAATCTTAAATGAATAGTATAAATGGCAAAAATGAAAAAACTAAGTAACAATTCAAAATCTCGAAAGATGTGGTACAACCTAAGAGAATCACCAGGGCATGACTGGGACTCTGAAAAGATCTTCCACTTTAAGAAAAAATAATTTTATTTCCCCCTCAGAAAGCAATTTCCTATTTTTAAAACTGCATGTCTAGTTTTGACATTAAACTAATATATATTGATTCCTATCTCTCTGGTTGTACTAGAGAATATTGATTCATATGTTAAAAATTATCGACACCCTTATCACAGTGTTTCTGAAATTAATATTTTAACATTTTCAAGAAAGCGCTTATCTATTCAGTTGGTAGATTAATATTCTAACCTCAAAATTCACATTTGCGGGGAAAGGGTAAGGAAAAAATGACCTCTAGAATATTGTAGAATTTTGTCTACTCCTTAACTTTTCCTCTTTCTGTGCAATCATTTGTCCTTTGGGCTCTTATTACTGTGAATCTTCAATGTTATGTGGAACAATCGATGGATATTTGACATACATACTCGGAAAAATAAAATCTTTAAATCATTTTTTTTTTGTAAATATAACATGCCAGGCTCTAGATGTCTACTGTCTATTAACTTATTTAATCCTCACAACAGACCTATAACATAGATATTATTTTATAGTTGCACAACTGAAGTACAGAGATATTAGAACATTTTCCTAAAGTAACAGCCAGCAAAAGGCACTTTCTGAATTCAGGGATTTAGCTTCAGAGTCTCCTTTAACTCACAACAAAATAGAGTCTGTTCCAACAATGAACAAATGTTGAAGTGCTAAATAATTACTTTTGTTGTGGTGGTGGTGATGATTATGGGTTTGTAAAGTTTTTTTCCTCATTAAAACAGGAACTGTTTCAAAGAATTTATTTAGCTAGGACTTAGTAAAATTATTAGGGAGGAGGAAGTGGAGAAGGAAGAAGAGGAGGAGGAGGACTTGATCCAAACTGAAACAGTCAGGATTTTTCCCTAAAAATTAGAATGGGAAGAATAATGATTATAGATTTCATATATAATGTTTATGAAATGAAGTTGGCAATACTAGACACCTAAGAAACAATGATAAAAATAAACCTAAATTTATTGCCAGTCATATAATTTAAATTCAAGAAAAAAAGTTTCAAAAAAGTTTCAGAGGTGTTATACATATGATTGCTTGGCTAGAGATTCTGATATAATTTCTCAAGAGGAAATTGAAATTGTGACTTAGAACTTAGTTGACACAATTTTTAAAATGTCTATCTTAAGGAAACTTACTTGAAGATTTTGAGTTGAAATTTTCATACAATAATTTGATGCTGGATAACTCAGTGCTTTGGGGATGACCAAACGCATAGTTAGTATTTAATATATAGGTGTTGAATTGAATTGAATCCAATTCCCAACATCCCTGAAAAATTTTTGACAAGTTTACTTAAATTTCAAAATATACATAAGATACAAAGTTAAAACACTTTTGCACTTGGAAAAAGTAAAGTGTTCAATTTCTTATATAATTAGCATTATTGAAGTAAGGAACTTTTAAAAAGTGACTTAAAATAGTGAAAACAATGCTCATAATGTCAGCAGTGGTGTAAATTACATTTATGGCAAGTAATTTAGCAAAAGTCTTAGCATTTTTTAACATTCATGTCAGAAATTTTATTTCTAGGTACTTATTTTGTAGAAGTAATTGTGGATATAAGATATAGCTATAACACTGTTCATTCTGATATAGTTCGCAATGGAAAATGTTTCTAAACAACCTAATTGTCTAAGACTAGGAAATTGATTGAATAAATTTTCATAGACCATTGTCATATAATACTACACAGTCATTAAACATTATGTTGTGGAATAATATTTAATGGCTTGGAAAATGATCATGAGTCAATGTTAACCAAAGAAGCAGATTACAAAATAGTGTGTAAAGGAAATGTCATTTAATTCATATGTATCACATGCCTGGGATGTTTTTTCTTTCTTTATAATGTTTTACTGCTTTTAAATTTTTTTCTTCAATGTCTACACTTTGGTAGTTATGATGGGCTAGGTCATAATGTGACCTAGCAGTGGTGGCAGGCAGGCCCCTAATCACAATGACTTAATATAATAAAGATCTAGTTCTCACTTGTACAAATTGTACTGTTTGTCCAAGGGAATCTCTTAGGCAGTGTTCCTCCAGCAGTACAGAATGCTTTGGTCTTGTGGCTCTATAATTTCAGCCTACGTTTTTCTCTGTAACCACAGTGGCGAAGAAAGAGGATCTGGAACATTACACACAAGCTCTTGCCTGTCTCAGCAGAAACACATATCACTTCTATTCATAGTCCAAAGGCTAAAATTTGTCACATGGCCCCACCAACTGCAAGGGGTTTGAGAAGTACTGTCATTCATCTGTTAATCCAGAAATGAGGGGTAGACATTGATGACCTCTAGTAACTGAAAAGAAACAGAAACCTATTATTATACACATATTATTAAAATATCTTCAGAAGCTATATTTGAATCAAGAAGGAAAAGGAAGCATAAACTAATCACTTGGGGAGACAGTAAAAATATTAACAGCTCTAAAGGGGTAAAACATATATTTTTAACTGATGTATTGCAAATGTTTTTAGTCTCAACAGGCATATTCAAATATGAAATGTTTAGCATCTTAAAGGTGGGAAAAATGGAATGTTGTATTAGTTTCAGGCGTACAGCAAAGTAATTCATTTATACATATATATACATCTATTCTTTTTTGGATTGTTTTCCCTTATATGTTATTATATATTATAATGTTATTACAAAATATTGAGTATAGTTGTCTGTGCCATACAGTAGGTCCTTGTTGGTTTTCTCTCTTATATGTAGTAGTGTGTACAAAATTTTTCTTTTCCTTTGCTTCATTCAAAAGAGTGACTTTGTCCAATCTAGAATGAAAGTGACTTTCTCTAGTGCAGAATGAGTCCATGCTGAAGCTAAATGTGTTATATGAAGACTTAATACTTCTGGTAATGAAAGAAGGGGAAATATAGTTTTTTGTCGTTCTTGCTGTTCTTAATGACTCAGTGCATTAAAATTCGCTGATTTTAATGGATCATTAAGGAGCCTTTTGACTGAACATAAAGGGCTTTTGTGATAAATGTATGTAACAGACATCATAGGTATTCAGGGGATAATTAAAAAAGAAATGAACCGCCCCAATATTAGGAGATCTCAGCCTGGGATGTCATCCAGTTAAGCTGGCAAGAAGAGTAACCACTGCTTGAACGTTGCTGGTTCAGAGTTCACTCCAGCTGATCTCCCTGTCCTCAAAAATATGGACAATTAAACTTGCCTGGATTCCGATAGAATGGCACTAAATGCCTATTCTTCTCCTGAGTGGAAAATTTATTATTTTGTCAAAGTGTTCTTCCCAGCCATCTGCTCAATGGAATTGATGCCCAACATATGTCATGATTTTTTTACAGTGTTACCTTTGGGGCACTTCATAAAGATTCCTCCCGATAACAACTTCCTGTAGAAAAATTTAAGAACCCTCCTTATTGGGGAGGAGCTCCTTAATTTAAATATGCTAAAAGCCATGAGCTAGAAAGTTATGGAAAGGCAGTACTATCATGTTTGTTGCAGGCTACTTTATGTGATGCTGCATGTTTTGCATCAAGCTTCTTTATAATATTTTGGGGGGGATTAGTATGTCCCAAAGTATTTTACAAGATATTGGCTCCCAACTGTCATATGTGTCAAAATCATCTGAAGAGTTTGTAAAAACCCAGATCACTGGACCCTAGCCACAGAGTTTCTAATTTAGTAGGAGCAGAGTGGGTCCTGATATTTACATGTCTAACAATTCCCCAGGTGATGCTGATGTAGGTGGTGGTAGAATTGCAAAGAAGTACTGATATAATATAGAAAACACAGAAAAGATTGTTTTATTATGCAATATTCTGTGGGATAAAACTTACTTGAAGTTTCCATTTTGGGTACCACAATCTTCGCTGCAATGGCTGCAACTAGTGTACTTTGTTCAAATATCTATTTAGTGTCTTTTGCAGACATTATTAAAATTTAATAATCACATTTTATCAAATACAATCAAGTTAGAATATACAATTTACCTGTTTAAGAAATTATGTATGTATATATGTATGTGTGTATGTATATATTTATGTGCATGTATGTATATATGCATGTATATATCATATATATATTATTGTGTGTACATGCATGTTTATCAAAAACATCAAATCTAAAATTAGTACAATTTATTTCAATTGTAAGCTCAGTTAGATGTGATTTAAGGACGTGTTTAAAAGCTGGTCAGTCTTCATTATCTCATCGGGTTCTGGATAATTCATTGACACCATGCTCTTTTGTGAGCCACATAATTTAATTTGGAATAGCTACTTCAAAAACATAATGGTCTTTTTTTTTTTTAACATCTTTATGGAGTATAATTGCTTCACAATGGTGTGTTAGTTTCTGCTTTACAACAAAGTGAATCAGCTATACATATACATATATCCCCATTTCTCTTCCCTCTTGCGTCTCCCTCCCACCCTCCCTATCCCACCCCTCTAGGTGGACACAACAGGAATAAAGACTTAGAGAACAGACTTGAGGACATGGGGAAGGGGAAGGGTAAGCTGGGATAAAGTGAGAGAGTGGCATGGACATAATGGTCTCTTTATCATTCTTCTTGCCTTATTCCCTTCTTATTTTTATAAAACATTTTTATTTGACTGCAGAGAAATCTCCCTCTTTCTGCAGTTGTTGCTCTTTCATCTTTCAAATGTAAGTTTTGTTTTGATAGTTCTAATTATTCCTCTTTTGCATTAATACAGTTATTAACTATGATAAAATTTTCAATTTGTACTCTTCAAAGTGCCAGCTTCAGAGTGTTGTTGCATCTTTTTTTTAAAAATCATTTTCTTGTCTAAATTATGATATAAGGTATTGGTCTTTGTAGTACTGGACTGACGGAAGGGGTTTACAGCCCCAGGATTTTTGGTAGAAAGAGAACTCTTTCAGGTTTTATGCTAATTGAAAAATCTTTCCTCCTAGTTATAAATAATTGACTGATATTTTTTGTTCTAAGATGAGCAACCATCCCCCATGTTGCAGTCTCCTGTGATTACTTATGCTATTAACACAATACATGATACATATTAGACACTGTTCTTATCCACTGACTAATTCTCCAAGTCATAACTAATTTGAATTGTCATTAGTTTTGTCCAAAGACTTATATAAAGTTAATAAAAAAGGCCTAACCAGAGAAGAACATACTGAATAATTCACTGTGACATGTGGCTTACATAAAAGAAATAAAAAGAAATCAGTACATGGATTATAAGTTCTTTGGAAAAATTTTTGTTGTGTTTTCTTCAGCTTCTTTGAATTTCTACAGTTAAAGAAATAGATTATCTTTTTAACAATTCCATTTAACAATTCCCTTTTTCCTTGATACTTTCTCTGTAATGTTAAACCACTAAAACCATCTGTTGTTAATTCATAAACAAATAAACAAGGCTTGCATTCCTTTTTAAGAAAAACATTTTTTTGGAAGAAAAATGCTCATTTGGCTACATAAATTTATATATGTATATCTGAAGCTAGTAACAGATCTTCAATCTCTGTTGGGTTGATTGGTTGTTGTGTTTTTTGGGAAGGGAAAAACCTTTAAAAATTGTTCTAAACAATGTACAGTGTCTTCTTCACCATGTCACCTCAGAATTGAACTTCTCTAGGAACAAAAAAAGCAAAATGAATAATAAGTTTAAAACAGCCAAGCTGTCCATAACATGAAATCTCTGGACGTATAATTTCTTAATGATTAAAATTTCTGAAGTCCAGAGTTACAGTTATAAACAAGCTCTACTTCATGGTTTTCATGTCATTAGAATAATTATTGTTTAACCACTGCCCTCTTTATAAAGTAGAAAATAAATGGCTTCAAACAAAACTCATCGTTCAATTTGTGGTTAATTGATACAATTAGAGTATATTTTGTCATTTTATCTTCCTAAACTGATAATAAAGTGAAAAAAGTGTGGCTACTTTGCATTCCCTTTCTTGAAATATCTGACACACTGGTTTATAGACTGGAAAAAGCAAGTTCTCTGGTTTTTAAAGTTTACTTACAGAAGTTTTTCAGTTTTTCATGTATGCTGGGGGACTTTCATATAAATTTTGATGTTTTTTATTGTAGTATTTTTCAAAGATGTATGGTAGACTTAGATCTGCATATTATTTGTCTCAATAAATAGTGGTTGTTGAAGATGTGTACATCATACCTGTTTTTGGAAAATTCTAACATAACATTAATTTCATAATAATTTCATAATTAATCATAACATTAATTTCATAATGTTATGATTAACCCATAGTCACATGGCTCAACTTTTGAGGTTAATTTTCGGAATTAAATTTAACCTGTGGTTTTACAATGGATTAATTTTTCTCCCTAGGATAAGTTTAGCAATGCCTACAGGAATTTTTGGTTGTTACAACTGGTGGGGAGAAAGAGGTGGTTGCTATTGCCATCTAATGCGTAAGGGTCAGGGATGCGGCTAAACATCTGTAATGAACAGGACATTTCCCCGTACTAAAGAATTATCTATCTCTAAATGTCAGTAGTGCTGATGCTGGTAAGCCTGATCACGAGTATCTCACTCAACACAGTCTATAACCATAATAAAGTTTGAAAGAATATTTGAAACTATTCTTTCTGTATGTTCCTGCATTAGCATCAGCTCATGGTGAGCTGGTTAGTCATTCTGTCTACTTTGTCCTCTTCTAATTTTCATGACAATTATGATACATGCAATGACCCTGCAGCTTAGTTGTGAAGACAAGTTGAGGAATGGAAATAAGATCTCACTCTTTTGGAATAGGTATTTCCTTTCTGTGGCTCGTTATGCATAATTGAGCTGTCCGCTGTCTGCATTTTTGATTTTTTTTTTTTCTTTTCTGTGTAATTACATGGTGTGTGAGATTTTTGAATTTTATAGGATAGGTGGTTTATTAAAGACACAAGAAACTTCAAGTTGGTGCTCATCTCATTTATTAAAATCCAATTTACAAAAGAAGGAAAAATCAAGGTTAGTCATAATTCAGATACAAAAATGTGATTCACTTCCATTCTATCTTTCCTTTGAGTGAGCTGACAAAAAAGAGGAGCAAAATTAAGCTGAAAATTCAAAATAGCACAAGTACACAATTAATAGGGGGAAAATGTGCCCTATCTGCATGAAGACAGAGAAAGAGCAAACAATCATTCTATTCAGAGGTAAATTTTGACGACAAAGACATATTCAAGATCTGAAATCCGGGCTTGGGGCTTAGCCATGGATTGGCCACATAGAATTTTATTTAAAATGAGGCTTAATGTCACTGGCACAAAACTGGTACTGTGTTGTTATACTACGCTGAAGTTTTTCCTTACCTATCTTCATTATTAAATTTAAAGAGGTATAATTTTCACCCGTCTCCTGTGACAATTAACAGTGTTTGGCTTTGGACAAGTAAAGAATCTGAAGGACAAGACCTTTTCAGCTCAGGAGTTTTCCATGTCTATAGTACAAATGATAGAATATATGCCTTTGGGTACTTTATGTATCTATCTCATCTGCTTAAATGACTCCCACAAACACCCTAAGCAGGAGGCCCCAGTAGCTCTTAGTCGAGGATTAAATTTTTAGCCCAAATAGGGCCAATCAATGTCTCTTAACTAAGAATTTGTAATTGGGACACAGAATAACCAAGTAATATAAACTTAATATTTATGAATGAGCTATATATTTTGCCATGTGTATAGGAGCTGAGAAAATGCCCAAAGAGAAAAGACTGAAAAAGGCACAAGGGGATAAACAGAAAAAAGAGATAGAGAAAAAGTCCATGGCATTATCCAGGGCTCTTGTGGTTTCTGAAGACAGATGAGCACACCTGCTTTGTTTTCAATGAAATCCTTTAAATCTTTATAACAATGTTACTTCCAGCATTTAAGCTAGACCACACTTTTTTGTGTTACTTCCTAACAAAATAATTCTAATATAAGTCTATAATAATAATGTTAAAGATACTGTTCAACTAATACTAACTCTAAGTCAGGCAACATTCTAATATATTGACAAGATTTCTCTCACTTATTGTTCTCCAAACTTACGTGATAGAAAAGTCCTTTCAATTTCAGCAATGAGTTAAATACTTGTATTAAACCTATCATGAAGAAAGGAAATAAAATATACCTCTTAAGCCTGATGTTTTATACTGATTTAATTTTTTGCATAGGCCAGAGATAGATAAATATCAATGCTCACAGTTGGAATTTTCAAAAGTTATTAAGATGTGTGCATGAAATGCAAGAGTCACGAGAACTTTATCAGCAGTTTTTTTTTTTTTTTAAATTTTGTATTTTCTATTGGAGTATAGTCGATTAACAATGTTGTGTTAGTTTCAGGTGTACCGCAGAGTGATTCAGTTATACATATACATGTATCTATTCTTTTTCAAATTCTTTTCCCATTTAGGTTATTACAGAATATTGAGCAGAGTTCCCTGTGTTGTACAGTAGGTCCTTGTTAGATATCTATTTTAAATATAATAGTGTGTGCTGTAGTCACTGTGCAGTATTGTGCATTTAACTTTGTCAGAGTGTAATTAATGTGAATTCATATACAAGCATTTCCTTAGCTTCTCCTCTACACCCACACATTCAACCCCCAATACTAAAAACATATGTTATATATAATGTACATATATTACATATTGCAAATATATTAATAATATAAGTATAATATTTGTAATATAAAATAAGTTTTTATTATGCATATTACATATATTTTATATTATGTAATATACATAATGTAATATATGCAATATATATATAACATGCATAATAAAAATTGGTGCTTGGGAGATATTTCAAAATTAAAATAAAGGGAATTGCTCTCAAAAAGGCAGAGCCTTTTTTCTCTCCTGATTCTTTTTTCAAGTAAATATCCTATGATTCAAAACATTATTTAGAGGAAATTGTTCATAATGAAAGCTCACAGTAAAATTTTAAAGTTCATTCTGTTCCCAAAAAATGCAAAACAGTGCCTCATGTAGGTTTCAGTTTACATTTGAAAGAGTAAAGAAAGTTGTTTTTGAAAAAGGATTCAAATTGATGCTGTTGCATAATTTCAATACAAGTTTCTAAAATAAATAAAAATTAATGCTATAATAACTTAGTAACGGAGGTACGCAAAAGATTCAGAATTCAGTCAGGCCACAAAATCTTCATCAAGTAATGTACTAAGCATCCATTCTGAGGTAGGGCTGTGTCTGGGTTGGAGCTGTAAAGAAGAAAGACAAAAGCCTAGTCTTTATAAGGCTCATGGTGTGTTCTCTGGTCAAGAAATAGTTAAAGCAATAGAGATTAGAAACCTAAGAGGGAGATCGGGTAAAATGAGTCTGTAAATCCAAGTGTGAAAAGGCGGAATCTGGGAATCAAATTGTAGGAATCAACCCCTGACTTTTTATAGATAATAGTAGAAACTTTCTTTGAATTATTGGCTGTTCCAAGACTCAATAATAGAGCTGAGTGGGAATAGCTGACTCAAATGATGGGTGGGTTATTAGACAAATTGACTGTACTAAACTGTATAATTCAGGAATTATTATTTTGAATCTTAAATCTTTTTAATTTTAATTGCTATGATGGTTAATTTAATGTGTCTACTTGGCTAGGCTATGGTGCCCAGTTGTTTGCTCAAATACTAGTCTGGATGTTGCTCTGAAGTTAATTTTTCAGATGGAATTAACATTTCAATAGTGAACTTTGAGTAAATCAGATTATCCTCCATAATATGGGTAGGCCTCATCCAATCAGTCAAACACCTTAAGAATAAAGACAGGTTTCCTAAAGACGGAATTTTCCTCAAGACTGCAACATAGGAACCCTCCCTGTGTTTCCGGACTGCTGCCCTGGGGGATTCATACTCAGGAATGCAACATTAACAATTTCCTGAATGTCCGACCTATCAACCTTCCCTATGTATTTCAGACTTGCCAGCCCCGACAATTGCTGAGCCAATACATTAAAATATAATCCTCTCTCTCTCTCCATATATACAATTTTTCTCCTATAGGTTCTGTTTCTACTGTAGGTTCTATTTCTCTGGAGAACACTGACTAACGCAATTGCATGCTTTGCTATATCCATGTATGTTCATGATAAAAATCATTGTATCAGTGTCCACACTTTCTCTTCCCTGTGCCTTCCAGCAAGGTGAGATGTGATGCTACTCTCCTTTGTGCCTTTGGCAAAGAAGTTTTCACTGTTCTCCTTCTCCCCTTGGGTGTTGATTAAGCCGATTCTCTTGCACACAATTTTGTGCCCATAAAACTGTATCCCCAGTTGCTTTCAAAATACTTTTTTGATAACTAGCAGAACCATTTTTTAAGAGTTGGATCAGCTAATGTTGTGTAGGTTTCTAGTCCTAATCCCAGTGGCTACCCTCCAGGAAATGCTGCTATCACTTTTATAACAAAAAGTTTTGTGAGTTGCAAGAGCTCAACAAAAGATCCTTTAGCTCAATAATTTTAAAAAGTTAAACTCGTTTGATCTCAAAAATACAGAGTATTTAAGTTTACCAAAAAAATGGGGAACAAACTGATAGTACCCTCTGCTACTTTGAAAGTCTTTGTGTTGTCAATATGACAGTTATTGCAGTAGCACTAGATTGGTAGGGAGGGGAGAGAGAGGGGAGGGGAAATGGTCTTTACTCTGTAATATCATTTGTGTATTTTGCAATGGAAATACTGTCCTTTTCTCAGTAATCCTTCCCTACTGCTAAATTTTTACAAACAGTAGGAAAATGTTCAAAGCATTCACATGTTGACATATACTGATACTTGTGTGGCATGTCTCTTGATGTCTGGGCAATGTGCTAAACAATTTACACAATAAGTAAGTAGAAACTGGTTCCAGGATATGGTTTATTTTCTCAATTCAAGGTTGTTGCTTCTGGATTTGAGCCTGCACTTCTAAAAAAATATAATTTTACATGAAATACCATTGCTCAAACCTCTCCATTCTTTGTTGACAGTTAAAAACAGAATACAAAAATGTGCTACTGAGTTGACAGTTGTCAGTAATTATTAAGCTTTTGTTCAGAGAAATAATTATATGTTTATGGAGAAAAGAAAAGGATTTATAATGAAGAGGTACTCAAAATTCTACCTTTAATTTTGTTTCTAAAACTATAAGAAAAAAATAAAGTCTTGTACTGTTTTATAATAGATTAATTTCACAATTAGGTAATTCTGGTCCAAATTTCCTTCCTTGTCTCACTATGCCAATATGTATCCAATAGATACATCTCATCATTAAGCCATAGTGACCTTCTCTATTCAATGATTATTACACTGATTTTCTCTCTTCTTAGAATGTCTTTAGTCCTCTCTTGTAATTAATATATTTTAACAATGAGTTTTCTGATATGTAGGCTTATCTCATACCCTTACATAAAACCTATTCTGTCACCTTTGGTGTTGCAACAGAATATACCTCTCTTGTAAGATCTCCCACTTCATACGAGACTTTTCTTCAAAGCATTTCCCTTCAAGGAATTATGATGTCCTTGAGGAAAGGGAACAAACCTCCCTCCTCATTATTTATGTCTGAAATAGTATACACCCATCTTATTCATACATCCCTGATATATTGAATTATCTTACATAAAATACATAAGGTAAGTATATAAAGTAAAATATCAGTGATAAAAGTACTAAATTCAAAAGTCCACACATACTAGTTTTCTATATCTTAAAGTTTTGTGCATTTTCTTTCTAATGATAATTTCATTGATGCCCTTGTCCAAATATGTATGTTTAGTTCCCTCAGAAAAATTCCAAAGTACTTTTTGATATCTCTATGTAAAGTATAGTTATTTAAAGAGGAAATCAGCTTAGAATTTCACACAGTCTACAGAAGAAGTAATAGTTTACTACAGAACTACCTATGAAGCTTTAAAAAAAGACATTTCCCTGAGTGCTACTCCTTGATAGTTTGATTCATTGGAGATTTACATCAAAGAAATGTTCAAATGTGAGAAGAAGCTACAACTGTGAATTAAAGAGTAAAAACATTATTAAAAAGAAGACATAAAATAGTATGGCATGCCACTATAGGGCACGTGGTAGAACTGAGCAATTCATTTACTTATACATGTATTAAAACCCTACTCTGTACCAAGCATTGTTCTAGTTTTTTGGGGATATGTCAGTAAAACAAAATTGATCCTGGCTCTTATGGAAGTTATATTCTGCCAGTGGAAATTAGATGATAAATAATTAAAATAACAAAGATGTTAATTTTTCAGTTGTTAGAAAGTGGAAAGAACTGTGGGAAAAAGGTGGAAAAAATAGGGCTAGATGAATCATATGTGCTATGCTAGGAAAGGAATTTCAGATTTAAATAGGATGCTATAGGTTGGCCTCATCAAATAGTGACATTTTGAGTAAGGGCTTTTATAGGTGAGGGTATTGTTCAGGTGGATAGCTGGTGTCAGTGAATTCCAGGCAGAGAAGTACCTAATTTAAAGTTCTAAATCAAGGATATGCCTGAAATGATGAAGAGTCAGCAAAGATGGTTGTGTAGCTAGAGTGAAATGAGTAGAGTGAATGGGGAGAGTGGTAAGAAAGGAAGTCAGAGTTTTGGGGTAAGGCAGATTATGTTGGGTTTATGGACAACTGTAGTGACTTTGTTTTTACACTCAATGGGAAGAGAAGCACTTGCAGGCTTTTAATCAGCATATTGCCATGACCTGCCTTAAGAATTTAAAGGATGACTTGGTCTTTGTGTTTTAGAACTGAATGCCTGTAAATCAGAATACAAGCAGAAGGACCTGTTAAGAAGCTATTACAGTAATCCAGGTAAGTACTGATGATGGCTTAAACCAGTGCAGTAGCAATGGACGAATGCAATTATTTTGAAGGGAGAGCCAAAATGATTTACCAACACATTAAATGCAGAACATGAGTGATGGAGAAGCCAAAGATAATTCCAGGGACTCTGGCCTCCTAAATTTAGTGACTGGAGTTCCTATCAACTAGGACCTATAAATGTCACCTTATACAGGGAAAAGATTTTACAGATGCCATTAAATTAAGAATCTTGAGATGGGGAAATTATCTTGGGTTTTCTGGATTGGTCCTAAATGTAATTACATGTATCCTTAAAATGAGGGAACAAGGGGAGATTTTATATACAAACACCCAATGAGAGGATGTGAAGATGGAGCAGAGAGGAATTTGAAGATGCTAACCTTGAGTGACTACAGCGATGCATCCACAAGCTAAGGAATGTTGGAAGCCACTAGAAGCTAGGAGAAGCAAGAAATGGTTTTCTCCTAGAGCCTCTAGAGGGTATAATTCCCTACCAATACCTTGATTTTGGCCCAGTGATATTTATTTTGGACTTCCAGCCCCCAGAACTGTGAGATAATTTCTGTTGTTTCAAGGCAACAAGTTTGTGGTAATTTGTTACAGCAGCCACAGAAAATGAATACAGATACTAACAGACTGAACTCCAAATTGGTGGTAAAAATTGCAAATTCCATAGCAGTATATGAAGGCTCCCATTGTTCTACACTGTTGTCAGCATTTGCATCATCCCATGTTTAAAAATATGTGCTAATCTGACTGATGAAAAGTTCCAACTACTTTTGTTTTAATTATACTTTCTCTGTTAATATTTAGGTTGAGCATATTTTCATATGGTTATTGGTCATTTGTATTTCCTCTTATGACATGTGCTTTTCAAATTTTTTCTAATTTGTATTTTTATTTTTGATTTATAAGAATTCTCTATGTATCCTGCCTGATCTATAATTTAAATATTTTCTCCAAAATTGGGTTATTTACAAGATGGAAGTTTTGATTTAGTATTTTGTTGTCTTCTTTCTAGCTTTTGAATTTATTGCTTTCTTTTGTTTTGTTTTAGATGACCTGCCAAAAAAATAAATACATTCTTCTATATTTATTTTTTATAGTTTCAGGGATTTTTTAATATTAAGAACTTATGAAATTCTTTCTCTAAAAATTATATGAGCTACTGATATGAATGATTTTTACCTCAGAAATAGAGTCAATTAAAAAAAATTTACTCATACATACAAATTTTAGAATTTTATAAGAAGCTCAGGAGTTCTAGAGAAAATAAGTTGGGGATATGATTGATGAAGTGTTTAATTTCTATATTAGCTGGACAAGAAAAAAAATCCTTTATTTGGCTTATAATAGTCTAAATTAGAATATTTAATATATATTTTAAAAGATTTTCTCATTTTGATCAATATTCTAAGAACTGAGAAAATATTTTAAAAATATTCATATTTTATAAAAAATAAACACATTATTTTTATTATAATTTGTATATTTTATTGCTGCTAATGTAATCATTAATTTTAATGACCAGCCCTATTTTACGAACAACTGAACAAAGAAAAAAATCCTGCCAACTAAACTGTGAGACAATCTCTTTTATCACATATTATTTTATTTCCTGAAAGAGTTTTTTTCAACTTAATTAAATATATAGTTACCATATAAGACTCTTGCATATACTTTAACAAGGCAATATAAACAAATTAAGTTGGTTAAGGTTTTCCTAAAACTCTGACCTTCAAAGTACAAATTTCTGAAAATCTTTTTAACTCATGAGCTTCATGTCCATACTTTTAAACACAATGTCATCCTGAATGCCATCAAGACCACTGTGATAAAGCATTGCTTAAAATAATCCGTGAAAGGGCTGAAGCAACTGGCCCTGTGTCATTAAGCTAATTTTGCCTTTATGGAGACCTCATCTTCTTTTGGTTCCAACATTGACATGTTGCTAAATATGTCTGATTTATTACCTCTAGCAACCAGTAGTTCCTATGTGGTAGAAGACAATTCCACTATTAACCGTATGCTTTTTTTTCCAAACCATCGGAATGTAACTTAAATATTTGGATACAGATGGTTCTGTTTTTCATACATCCACAGACACAATTATATTTGACTGCCACCAGGCCAAAGTAATTGTATAAAATCATAAATTACAAAATGTATCCCAATTTCCCATATATTAAAATGTGAAAAATATGCATCTTAGAATAAATGAAATGTAGAATGTATTTTATTTGGTTGGAATGTATCCTGAACTCTAAGATTTCAGACTGGCAATGGGCATTTCTCATAAAAATTTTAAGGCAAAACATTATAGTACTTGAAATTATCTATAACCATTCAATGTGAATTCTAAGAGATTCAGGGATAAAAACAATAAGATGGAAATGCAAGGAACACATAGTAACAAAATTAAATCATCATCAGAGGCAGAAATAT
The DNA here is from genome assembly GCF_009873245.2 of Balaenoptera musculus. NCBI lineage: Eukaryota > Metazoa > Chordata > Mammalia > Artiodactyla > Balaenopteridae > Balaenoptera > Balaenoptera musculus. Next base: position 85,185,251 of record NC_045789.1, on the reverse strand, counting down.
AGTATTTTCTTGCTGCAGAAATTTGAATCAGCAACATGTAGAACAAACTTAGGAATTCCCCAAACAGGAAAAACAAAACAAAACAAACAAACAAACAAAAAAACAAGTCATGAATTGGAACCTGATGATTAGTGAGTCTTTTGGGTTCTGATTCTTGCTTCTTTTCTTTCTGAAAATGAGCTTCTTTCCTCCTTTTATATTACAGACCAGCTTCTTTAACACAGGAGGAGGGAAGAGGACTTGGCTGTTGGCAAGTCTCTGTTCTTTTCTATTTGCAAGTTACTTGCTGTATCAGCTTCACCACTTAAACTTAAAAAAAATTCTCTCTATGGAGTGATGCTAAGGTATTTGAACCACATCATTTTCCTAAACTTGGGCCACATAACTCTGGTTCTAAGATATATTAATCTTACTTTAAGACAACAAAGGTTGTGGTTAAATAAGTTAAGAAAATTTATCTTAAATTTCTCTCTTGGAGATTTAAAGAATATGTTAAATACACAGAGAAATTCCACAGTGAAAAAGAAAACTATTTAAGATTGTTGTTCAATTTTTAAACAAAAAAGCCATTTCTGCAAGGGAAGGCTTATTTCTTTACACAACAATTGACAATGTTTCCTTACTTCTGGTCTGTATCTTGCTTCTCTAGCAAAAAGAGATGATTCTTTTCTAATTCATGTTGTGTTACAAACAAACAAACAAACAGAATAATTGAGATAGAATTATTTAAATGATAGAGGAAGTTCAATTGTCTGGTTTACTCATACAAGTACCACTAACTAGTCTCTAATTGACAAGTAATATCTAGCTAAGAGGACACTTTACATAATAGTAACTGGAAACTCATGACTTTATAAAGAAAAAAAATGACTTTGCTGAGAATGACTCAACTCACACAATTAAATAGAAGAACACAGAACAGTGTGATTTACTATGTTCCAAGTCTGTGAAATAATTGCTTTTTCTTTTTAAACACAAAGTATATTGGCATAGCTCTTATCTGGTTTAATTGTTGGTAATTGTCTGCTCTTCTTATTTCTGGAAGTACCCAAACAGTGCTTCACTATAAGTCTAAAAAATAGTCTGTCAACACAAGTTCCCAGAGGATATCCACACCATTGTCTTTCTCCTGATCTGGCCTCAACTTGTGAGTGGTCACTACCAGCGAAGCTACCAACAGAGCCTTAGCCAATGGTCCATACCAATGATACTGGCCAAAATGTCCTGAATGTTTCCCTCGACGTGACTAAAATTCAAACAGCCTTCTTTGTAACTCAAAGTCCTGACCTCTCTTTTCATAGAGCATTTACTTCAGAAACTTGTCATTGTAAATTCCCTTCCCCCTCTTTGAGAGACCTCTTTTTAAAGACCTCTTTGCAGTTTTACAACCCATAAATGTCTTCCTCAAGGATCTAAGATACAACTCTGAAATATAAACATTAATAACTTAATGAAAATGAACTTAGAAAAATTAGAAGACACGGACTCAACTCAGGAACACTGGAATCTATTTTTTGCTTTTAGCTAAGTGTTAATAACAGTATTAAATTTTCTAATCTTTGTAAAGAAGGCCAGTATTCTTACTTTTATGTATTGCTTTTAGATGCGAAGTGTATTACAATGTAATATTTTAACGGCAGTTAGAATAATAACAATATGTAACCTATGTTAACCCAAGAAATATTAACTGGCTAATGAACTACATAAGTGCATAGAACACAAATAAAAACTTGTAAATGGTGATTTCTTCTTTGTACAGAATTTGATTATAAAACATAATATAATTTTAACTCTTTCAGATTTCTACAAAGCCCAGAAGTGTGACCTAGAATCGTAGATACTTACAAAAGAAAAGCTTCTAAATGGCAGCACTGTCTCAGAGTCCATGCGTTTTAGACAGTTGAAGAGCTCATAGAACATACTCAAAAGTGGTTTAAAAAAAAAAAAAGGGAGTTCCCTGGTGACCTAATGGTTAGGATTCCGGACTTTCACTGCAACGGCCAGGGTTCAATCCCTGGTCAGGGAACTAAGATCCCGAATATGTGCAGCCAAAAAAAAAAAAGGTGGTTATCTTTCACAGAATTATAACACATTTGATTATTTTGTTTTCCAATCAAAAGCAAATTCTACATGAGAAAAAGAATGAGGTTTGAGATTTGAAAAGTTATTAGATCTGTATTAGTAGTGCTAAAATAAACTATGAGAAGATGACTATGGAATAAACTGTTCAAAGAATACACAAGTACTCCAATAATCTTAGAGCATTTAACCTAAATTCAAGTAAATTTGTATACCTTAATATCTTAATGTAAAAGTCAGTCCTATGACACTTTAAAATAAATTATGGTGATAATGGTGAACTTATATAATTCAATTATTATTTTAATCAATTTTTTATTGAAGTATAGTTGATTTGAATTGTTTTTAATATGTCTCCTTTAGGTTTAAGATGGCTAGCAATATGAAATATGTTTTTTATCAAAGCTTGACTGTTAACAATCTCTTAAATTAACTTGCATAAATTTTTTGATCCCTGAAGAAAACTGAATTCACTAAAAAGGAACTTATGCAGAAGAATAAATGGATTGATTTTAATCAATTAGAACATTTTAAAGTAGGGAAATTATTATTCTTTAATATTCAAATTTATAAAATAACCCTGGGAAAAAATGAGTCTGTGTTTGCACTTAATAGTGCAACATTTAATGACATAAGCTATTTAAGTAGATATAAATTTTAAAATAAAGCACATTTTATCTAAATTAAAAGAAGCAGAAAGCAGTAAGACTAAAGAACACTTTTTAAAATAGTGGAATTAATATACATTTTGTTCAGACAATTTGCACATTTGCATTAATTTCACCAATTCTTTTATTAAATTCATCATATTCATTTATTTGAGAAATCCATTGACCGCCTACAATGTGTCAGGAACTCCTCGCAAATTTGGGCACACGACGCTGAAAGGGCAGATCTGTCTCTCCTCTGCAAAGTCTACATTCCAATTGTAACCAGAAAATTACAAGTCCTACTGTGAAAATAAAGCAAATGACAAGACAGAGAAGAGAGTGACTAGGAAGTATTTCAGACTTGGAGATAAGGAAGTTCTTCTGAGCCTTTGATGTTTCAATCAAGGTCAAAGGAAAAGAAAAAGCTGGCATTGTGTATAGCATTAGAGGTATAGCATTCTAGGCAGCAGTTACATCTTCTTTCCAAACTGGCTTTTCTTTTTTTTTCTCATGTTGCACTGGCTAGAACTTCTTAGATGATGTTGAATAAAAACAATAAGAGTAGATATCCTTGTCTGGTTCCTGCTCTTAAGGGAAAAGTATTCAATCCTTCACCTTTATATACAAAGTTAGCTGTAAGTTTTTCGTAGGTGTCCTCAATCAGGATAAGTTTTTTTTTGACTTTGCATTCCTGAGATAAACCCGCCTTGGTCATGATGTAATATCTTTCAATATATGTATTGTTGGATTCAATTTGTTTAAAATTTTAATAATATTTGTGTTGTTCATCATGAATGCTGAACTGTAGTTTTCTTGTAAGATCTTTGCTTTTAGTATCAGGGTAATGCTGGATTTATAGTATTAGGTGGAAAGTATATCTTCATATTGAATTTCTTTGAAGAGTTTATATGTAATTGATTCATTTCTTATTAAAGTATTTGGTAGAATTCATCAGTGAAGCTATCTGGGCCTGGAACTTTCTTGAGTGAGATTTAGCACCTTACACATTATAAGGCATTTTTTTCATTTCATCCAATTTTTTTATTTATTGTAATAAAATTGTATATATTCCTTATTTTCTCCTTATTCTATGCAGTGGGTATCTGTAAAGATGGCCCCTCTCTTATTTCTGGTATGAGTATTTTAGTTCCTTTCTCTTTTCTTTTGCTTAATCTCTATAAAGAATTATCAATTTTATTAATCTTCTCATTGAAATTACTTTTTGTTTCATTGACTCTTTTTAAAAATTTTTCTATTTCACTGGTTTTTTTTTCTGATCCTTATTGTTTCTTATCTTATGTTTACCTTGGGTTGAATTTGGTTTTCTGTTTCTGGTTTCCTAAAGGCAGAGGTTAAGGACATTGAGACTTTTTTGTTTGTTTGCTTGTTTGTTTATGGCATATGATTTAGTGCTACAAATTTCTCTATGAAAACTGCTTTAGATGCATCTCACAGATTTTGACATATTGTGTTTTATTTTTATTTAGTTCAAATACTTTTAAATTCCCTTTTGATTTTTTCTATGACCCATAGGTTGTATAGAAGTGTTTGATTTTATTTCTAAATATTTGGGAATTTTCCAGATATCCTTATGTTACTAATTTTTAATTTAATATCATTATATTCAGAAAACATACTTTTAGGCTTTGATTCCTTTTAAATCTGAGGTATGCCACATTATGGTATATCTTAGTAAATGTTCTTTACATACTTGAGAAGAATGTGTATTCTGCTCTTGGGTATTTTATAAATACAAATTAGATAAAGTTGGTTGACAGTGTTGTTCAAGTTTTCTATACCATAGTGAATTTTATCTTCTTATTTTATCAGTTATTGAAATAGGGGTTTAATAATATCTGACTAGAACTAGGATTTATCTAGATTTTCTCATAGGTAACAGGATTTTTTTCTCACTAATTTTAAAGTTATTAGTTATATAAACATTAGATTTGTTATGACCTTTAGGTAAATTTATCCCTTATTATGAAATACTCGTTTTTATCCCTACTGTATTGTTTGTTCTGAAATCTACTTTTTTTGATACTAATATAGTCATTCCAGTTTCCTTTTGATTAGTGTTAGCATGGTATATAATATTTCATCTCTTTAGTTTTCACCTATTTATGCATTTATATTTAAAGTAGGTTTCTTTTAAGTCATCATATAATTGGGTCTTGCTTTTCATCTACTTTGACAGTTTTGTTATTGTAATTGGGTAGTTTAGACCATTTACATTTTATGTGTTATTGATTTATGTGGGTTTAAATTTATCATTTTGCTATTTGCATTCTATTTACTCCTTATTTTCTTTGCCTTTTCTTTTTTATATTTATATTGTTAATTAGGTGTTTTGTGATTATAATTTGTCTTCTATGTTGGTGTGTTGTGAGGGTTCACTGTAGCAGGTCTGGAAATAGTCTGACCTATTTTGCTGAAGTAAGGGATGTACCTGTACGGCACTGACCCCTGGTCTAGGCATGGAATATAATTATTAACAGTGGTTTTGGTAACCCTGCCTCTTAGGTCAATTTCATGGTACTTTGTATACTTTGTCAATATAGTTTATTGAAAACAGTGAGCTCCATGATTTTTAACTGTTTTCAGTGAGACCCCCAGAGACCTCTGCCACTGGGGTTTGTTCTATACGGAAATATGCCTTTGTGACCAGAATATTAAAAGGTCATGGGATAGACTCTATCTTGGACTCTCTGGTTCTGAGAAGTTATGTTTACACATCAGTAGTTCCTGACCAGAGAAAGAGAAAGTACATTTGATATAGTCTTTCAGAAGGGGGACATTGAATCTCATACCTATTCTCTCCAAACTACTTGCTCTGAGGCAACTTTTATCTGTGATGTACATCTTTAAGATTGTGATGGATGCTACAAATAAAAGTGACTCATAAGCTCTTTTGAACTGAATTGCGTTCCTCCCCAAGTTCAGATGTTGAAGTTCTAAGCCCTTGTACCTCAGAATTTGACTATACTTGGAGACAGGGCCCTTAAAGAGATAATTAAGGTTACACGAGGACATATGGGTAAAACCCAGTCAAATCTGACTGGAGTTCTTACAAGAAGATGAAATTTGGACCCAGAAGAGACACCAGGGATGAGTGCACACAGAGGAAAGACTGTGTGGGGACACAGAAAGTAGGCAGCCATCTACAAACCTCAGAGACAGGACTCAGAAGAAACTAAACCTGCAGACACCTTGATCATGACTTCTAGCCTCCAGGACTGTGAGAAATAAATTAGTGATGTTTAAACTCCCCAGGCTGTGGTATCTTATTAGGGCAAGCCCTAGCAAACTAATACACCATTGTAGGCACCATTTGTGACTTTTCTTTTGGGAGTTCAGGAGGACATAGCAAAGGCAGTTGTAGATTTGTCATCTCATCTTTCACATATATGACTTCAAGATAAGAAGCTTATGGATTTACAAAAGGAAATCAAAATAAGAAAAAGAATAACAATCCAGGCTCTTACATTTGGAAGTCCTTAAATGTTTATATAAAAATAGTATGAAAAAAGAAGGAAGTTGTTGCTGTACCAACCAAAATTTTGATGGTTTTATAGGGAGCTAGGTGAACCCACAACTGTGTCTCCTTAAACTTCCAAGAATGTGAAAATTACAAGGCAGATATACCTAATTTATCTGAGTTTAAATGAATTTTATAAAGAGAAAAGTTCTCCAACATTGGGCACCAAAATGCCTACTTTTAATATTAAAGTTGTACACTTGAAATATTGTAAATCAAATATACTTCAATAAAAAAATATTAAAGTTATAATGGAGAAAGATGATTGATAGGAAGGCCAAGGTTTCTTGACACAACTCCTGTTATGGAACTCAAGTCTTTTACAAATGTGTGGGTGAAATGGCCTGCCATGGGAGAAAATTTCCTGTAAAAGTCTACTGGAGGCAGGTAATACAGTACTTCCTAAGATGGCTAATAAGTACCTTAGGTGTCATAAAATTACTTTTGTAGGATGCAGGAATGCTGAGGGTAAAGGAAAAAAATCTGCTTAATAGTTTCAATACGTAATAAAGAAATGTTTACACTTTGGTGACGTCTCTCTTACATGAATGTTTGCTGAAAATTCCTCTTTTTTAAAGAATGAAGAATGATCTGGATAACAGACAGCCTATTAAACATGCTTCTGGGAGGGGTTTGCAACCTCAAAATAAATAAACAGGTAGGAGATCTGACTATGACAATATGGAAAAATATTAAAGTGACCATGACTTCTGGTTCTTGTTTCACAGGATATCAAGAACCCATGTTAGGAATATTTACCCAGTCAAATCCAAAGAACACTGACTACATGTAGTCTGAATGAACATTGTGTGGCCATTAATTGTGGTGATGAAGGCATAAAAAGGGTACTAAGATACAGGGGTAGAAGGTTGTCTGCTGCATGACCCATTCTCATAACATTAGGTACAATATTAACTGTTTGGCCTGTCTTTGTGGGTAGAAAGCTGGGAAGAGTTGGAGAAGAAATTGATACACTTGAATCATTGACACAAGAATGGGTATAACTTGGAGGTCCTACATTCCTGAGAATAAAAAGTCAGCAATTTCATGTGAGTGGTTATGGGGAATACTATGTTATACTGAAACCAAAGCCCATTTAAGGGGACTACTACTCATTATCTATACGTCCTGATCCCTGGGGTTTCATATTTAGTTACTGATTTCAACACAGAAGAAGTTAGCACCCAGTGACAGCAGTAGGTCTGGTGGATCAAATAGAATTGGCCCATTTGAAATGACAGTTTTAGCTGAATTTTGGGTGGGGTAGGAGTATTGTTTAAAATTCTCTTCTAATTAGAAAATACATACAAAAAGAAAAGGAAGCTATTCTGGCATTCATAGGACATCTTGAATGCATTCTATTCTATATGGACAAGGATGGTAAGCTGCTTGGAAAAATAACGTATTCCAAATAAACTGTGTTTTGTAATCAGTGTATACATTAAAATGTTCAAATCCAGAGGTAGAAGAAAGCCCACATACTGAAATGAACTGGAATAATATATATGGTAATTCTAAAGGAAACTGAAATACCTTAGGCAAAATGGCTGGTGGTTCTCACAGAAGCCTAAGGTATGTGCTTATGGAAGCTGTATGAGTCACCTAATCCACGGAGATGTTGAAGTGGAGGATACTATCTATTGAGAATCTCTTGGACAATTCTTGTGCTACAGCTGAATGCTAACCAGTCTTTACCTGTAGTGAAACAAGTGGATATTTTAAGACAAATCTTAAACCGGACTAGAGTACTTTTTATGGAAAATAGAAGGTCCCTGGCATGGGGTCCTTCTTACTGCAAAATATACCTATTAAATCATGTAATCTTAGACAAGGAATTTGGTTGTATGTTCAAGACTTTGGAATCCTGAAATAGCTGTCATAACCTCTAAACTATACCCTTATGAGAAATAATGTATTGTAGATGGAACAGTAGATTTGGTTGGATGGGACAAAATAAAAGTACTGTAATTATGTCAAGTTACATAGCAGTATTACATAGTGAAATATAGGGATCGCAAATAAAATGAATGGTAGAAAAGCAAGAGAAATCATATGATAATACTGGTGATGATGATCAAGTGTATTGTAAGATTAGTCAAAATTCTCTCAAGATGTTATTTATATGGAGGGGGATTGACCTGAAGCAGATTTAAATGTGATTAATAATAGATTGATTACGGTTCTTAATTACACAGAAAATGTATACTAAAAAGTGCAGAAAACTTTAGATCTGGAAAAGAAAAAAATTGTAAAGTTACTATAAAAGCACATTTCATAAAGTTTGTGTTGGTCTTTTTAATGCCTAGCTGTCTGTTTTTAACTTCAAGTCATCAGTTATTTCAAATGTTAGGTATCTGTACATGCATTTGGATTGTATAAGTGATTACACGATGTTCTAAGGCTGTCAAATCAAGAGCAAGTTTTTGTCATAAAAAGCCTTTGTCCATGCGTCAGTGGAGTGGACTATGAAGTGAAGGTTCATTCCAGCAGGACTGCAATTAGCCTAAGCTATTTTGCTGAAGTGGAGCTGTGCTTGCATGGCACTGACCTCTGGCCATGCACAAATGTACTGAATGACAGTGCACTGGATCTGAAACACATTTGGAAGCACTTTGTGCAAACTTGTCAATACTGTGGTAATAGCAAATTTATGCTTTACACCTGGTTTTGATGAGAACTTCACATGCTTTAGCCATTGTGGCTGATGACATAGCAATAATGTGTCTACATGACAAGCAGGGCATAAGAAATCCAACCAAGATTCCATGTTGAGCTCCCTGGTTCTGAGGTGTTCTGGTGCATATGTCAGTGGATCCTAATCTAAGAAAAAAAGTGAACCTGGTACAATTCTGCAAAGGGAGGACAATTGAAATCTGTGCTCAGTATCTCCAGATTGCTCATGTCAAGGCAGACATTGGCAACAAAACATGTTTTAAGTTTATTGCTTTTTGTATTGAATCATTTTCCTGACTAAATTGTAGTTTTATAAGAGATGATATTTTAGGTCCTGCTTTCTTCTTTAGCAAACCAATTCTATTTGGCTCCCACTGATAGAGCAGTTGTCTTATTAGCTGTAACTCTCTCTCTCTCTTTTTTTAAATAATTTGGTGGTGTTTTAAGGTTTAGAGTATACATATATAATGTGTCACAGTATTCTTTAAGTAATATCATATCACTTCATGAATCATTCACTTCATGAATTTATAAAAGTATATTTTCATTATCTCATTCTCAGTCTTTGTGCTATTATTCTCATAAACTTATAATACTTACATGTTATAAATCCCATTATATAATTTTACTATACAGTTGACCCTTGAAAAACATGGGTTTGAACTGTGTGGGTCCACTTACATGCAGATTTTTTTTCAGTAGTAAATAATACAGTACTACACAATCTGGGGTTGGTTGAATTCACAGAGACTGAACCACAGATACAGAGGGCTGACTATAAATTATACACCGATCTTCGACTGCACAGAGGGTGGACATCCCTAACCCCTGCATTTATCAGGGGTCAACTGTATTAGCTTTAAAGTTTCAATTATCAACTTAAAATTGTTTAAAATATGGAAAATAAGTCTAGTGTTTACAAACATTTTTACTTTTTTTGGTGTTCTTCATTGCTTTGTAAAATACAGATTTTCATCTGGTAACACTTTCTTTCTGTGTGAAGGAATTCTTCTAACTTGTACTTTAAAGATATTTGCTCCCCTGCCTTCAGGCATGCATTTTATCTAAGAAAAGTCTGTTGTCTTTCTAATCTTTTTTTTTTTTTTTCTTCTACTGTGCGAGGGCAAATGGTGTGTGGGAAATCTCCTACCTTCCTCTGAATTTTATAACTTAAACTTAAAATGATGTAAAAAATCCAAGTGTTAATAAAAATAGCAGACAATATCCAGGAATTCAGAAAAATACATTGGCTAATTTAATTTGCTATAACCATTTTTTTAATTCCTTTGTTCCAACTTTGAAGTAAATGGTGTCAAACACATAGCACTTCCTGCCTTATCAACTTCAAACAGTTTGGCTCAGACCTTCTCCCTAAAGTACAATGTAATATCATAAGTAGACCTATTATCAAACACTTATTGTCAATGTTACAGTGGGCATAATAATGGCCCTCTAGAGATGTCCACATCTAAATCTCTGGAACATAGGAGTATGTTACCTTACATGGCAAAAGAGATTTAAGTTTGCAGATCAAATTAAATTTGATAAGTGGCTGACCTAAAAATGGTAGAGTATCCTGGATTATGAAGGTGTGCCCAATATGGTCAGAGTGATGTGATATGACATGACTCAGCTGGTGCTGGCCTTGAAGAAAGAAACGGGGCCATGAGCCAAGGAATACAGATGGCTTCTAGAAACAGGAAAGGACAACAAAACAGAATCTTCTAGAACTCATGGATAAGCAGGAAGAATGACACCCTGGGAGAGAGAGAGCAAGGACTCTCCAAGCTCTTTCCCGCATGCCTTGCCTTATGCATCTCTTCCATTTGACTTTTCTTGGGTTATATCATTTTATAATAAACTGGTAATCTAGTAAGTAATCTGTTTCTCTGAGTTCTGTGAGCTGCTCTAGCAAATTAATTGAATCTGAAGAAGGTTTCATGGGAAACTCTGATTTTACAGTCAGTTGGTCAAAAGCACAGGTGAGAACTTGGACTTGTAATTGGTGTATGAAATGGGAATCTGGTGTAATTGAGCCCTTAACCTGTGGGATCTGATGCTATCTCCAGGTAGATAGTGTCAGAATTGAGTTACCTGCCTGGTGGTTTTGGAAAAAACACATGTCAGAGCAGAAAAAAGTAAGAGAACAAACAATTTGAAGCTAAAGTACTATTGGAGATCAGATGGAGATCAATTTGGAACAAGGCTGTTAGAAGAAATAATAGATGCCATTAAAGAAACATAAGTTGATATACAGATACTTGATATAGACATATTTTCAGCAATCTTTGCTAAGAGGACTGTGCTTCTTTAAATTTTTGTTCAATATATCACCCTCTATTCTGATTTAATATCCAGAACACTGCAGCCAGAAAGAAATCTGAAGACCTATTATGGATATTGCTAATACAGTTTGAAAGAACATTAAATTCTCTATAGTTTAAAAGTAATTGGACTATTTTCTTTTCTATTTAAAAGAGTAATTGATTTGAGAAAACTAGAAAATATTTCTAAAATTTCAGCAAACCATTTAATTGCCTTCAGCCAGAACCTGTACGAAAAAGAAATACTCTGCTCTGTATTTTTATGATCTCACCGTGCTATTTCTATAATTTACAATGATATGATTCCAAGACATGGTGGTAGAATCTACAAAAGCACTCTAAATCTTCACTGCAATCATTAAAAAAAAAACAAAAAACCTACAGTAATGGCAGAGGTTGCCTATAATCCAACAAGTATCTGCTCAATTTTCCATTGTCATGTAACTCTTAATTCACATTTTATGTAAAATACGGATATTATTATTGCACATTATTATTATTATTAGTTTTATTTTCCTAGTATCGCCATTTGCAGTTCTTGTGACATACAGGCAGAAAGTATTTATTACTGTATGTATAACTTTATTTGACAAAACAGTAAATATTTTGATAACTAAAAATATTTTTTAAATTTCAGGTTTTATTCTAGAGCAATTTTGCTTTCTATAGAACTAATTTTTTCTCATCAGCATATATTTTGTTTGCTGCCAGCTTTTTTAAGAGTCAAAATAGTCTATCATCTCTATGTTCACTTACCCAATTGTTTGTCACTTTAGACTGGGCATCATTTATTTATAAAAGAGAAAATCATATCCTGAGGCACTATACCACCAGAAGCTTTAAAGTTTAAATGACAAAAATGGTAAGAACAAGAGGAGATACAAAAATAGAACCACTGAAAGAGAATTTTCATTATATGAATGTATTAATCTGTCATGTTTTCAAGCCTCTTTGAAGTTCAATACCACTTACCAACCACATTATCAATATGAAATTTTTATTCAGAGTGATGGACTCTACTAAATGACTATTTTTTAACATGTGTCTTACATGAAATTTTAAAGAAAAATTTCTCACTATGCATTTTATAATCAAACATTAATCCTCTAACAAAAGAACACAGAATCTTCTCTATAATACCATTTGTGTGTGTGGGTGTGAGTGTGGGTGTGGGTGTGTGGTGTGTGTGTTCATAACACTAGCCTACTCAATATGGAAAACATTTCTTCCTACATTCATAACATATCCCTTTGAGTGAAATGTAAAATCAATATCTTTATTTAAAATAATCTTAAACTCTTAAAAAACCTGTAAAATAGTAAATAAAGAAGAATTTGGAGTCAGACAGGATTAAATAGCTATCACAATAGTCATTCATTCAATGAACTTCTGAACTTTACTACAACCCCTGTTTTTTCATCTGTACAAATCTCCTCCATTAAACAAATATGTTTTGACTGTTCTAGATGCTTGGGATATAGATGAAAAAAATATTTTCCCTCATGGGTTTGGTGTCTTAGTTATGGGGAAAATTGCATACATAGGTAGGTTGGCAAGTAGGTAGATCATTAAATACATAGATGGACAGATACTTTTTCCCATATGCTGAATAATGTGAAAAGAGGAAAGAGAGTAATGGTCAGGGAAGTCAGATAAAGTCTCTTCAAGGAGAAACTGATGCAAGCTGGGAAAATGAGTATTAAGAAAGCATATGAGGGCTTCCCTCGTGGCACAGTGGTTAAGAATCTGCCTGCCAATGCAGGGGACACGGGTTCGAGCCCTGGTCTGGGAAGATCCCACATGCCGCAGAGCAACTAAGCCCCTGCACCACAACTACTGACCCTACGTTCTAGAGCCCGCGAGCCACAACTACTGAAGCCCGCGTGCCTAGAGCCCGTGCTCTGCAACAAGAGTAGCCACCACTCTCCACGACTAGAGAAAGCCCGCGTGCAGCAACCAAGACCCAACGCACCAAAAATAAATAAATTAAATAAATTAAAAAAAAAAAAAGAGAGAGAGCAGGGAGTAAGACCTTTGTGGCAGGAACGTACTTGCTGTGGTAATTGGACAAAAAAGAGAAAAAAAAAATGGCAGTTGAGCCAAGACATGTTCAGGGTTTACATTTAATCTCGTGTGGTTTGAGAGTTATTAACAGAGGCATTCTAATTTGAGGGTTTGTTGAGAACATTTTAAATTGTAAATGTATATAGGAATCTGAAACACTGGTTTTCAATAAGTTTTTGACATTTTTCATTCTTCAAGAACCAATGTTTAAAGATTTTTCCCAGGCAGTTTGGTATTACAAAAAGAACACCATACGCATCAAAGACAAACAAACTTGGGTTTGACTCTTTTCTCTGACACCTACTATGTGATCTTGGGCCTAAAGGGATAAAAAACCACCTCAAGCAGCTTCCATATCTCCTCAAAAACTGTTTCACAATCTCATTTGCCTCTACAAGTAGCACATATTCCCATTTACCTTACAAGAAAGAGGGTTACAAATAAAATATCACAGGAATATTAAATATATAAATAACTATAATTATTGAACACTATCAAAATATTAATATATTGTGATAAGCAGTGTAACAATATAATCATAATACAAGTATTCAAAACTTCATTTAGGAGATTTCTAAAGCCAGAAGCATGTTGGCAAAACTTATCCACTGAATTAAATAAAACTTTGTTCAGAATAAACTTAGAAAAGGACAGAATCAGGTTACTCTCTTAGAAAGATTTCTAATCTTATAAATTTCATAAAGATGTTTAGTTAGCTCAGTTTACACTGATCCCACCTACCCAGGCTAATTTCATATTAGACTTGACACTGCTTGTAATATTAATGAGTTTTGTATATAAATATTTGTGTGATGTGAATATTGTAGACCTCATACTATCAGCCTGCAGTACCACAAAACAAATTAAAATAAATTAACAGAAGTAGAAAGAAATCTGTTTTTTTAAATGTCCATGTGGAAAAATTTTTAAGCCTCTATAACCATGTTTATCTCCACAGTAGCTGTGATATTTAACATCATCTTATAGGTTAATATATTTTTTAATCTGAAGTTCTAGCTATAACTTCTCCCATAAAAATTGTATCAAATATTTTAAATAGTCAATAAAAGGTGGACATGATTGTCTTCATTTCTTTTCCATATAAATGTGGGTGTTGATTGTAGTTAGGCTGTACCTTTTCCACTATTGGGAGGGAGGTGAGGTAGATAAATTTTGTCTTATGCTCTAGGGTCATTTAATAAGTGGAGAGGACTGAATGTTACTGTAGATCTTATATTTGAGTGTTTTTACAATAAGGGCAGAGACTTTGGGTTTGCCCACTTGGAGAAGAGGTGCATATATTCCCTATCCAAATATAAAAAAAGTAGAGAATCCACCCCACAAGAGAAGACAGTAGCTAATACCAACAATATGCTCCCCAACCCCATTTCTCTTCCTGGGTCTATGAGATGACTATTTTTCCTAGCCTTCCTTGCATTTACTTGTGGTCACACTATTATGCTTGTGCCAATGGAATGTGCCCAGAATTATGTGTGTCACTTCCAGGCCTGACCCTGAAAATCAGTCATGACATCCTCCGCGCTTTCTTTCTCTCCCATCCCCAATAGCTGGAACTGAAAACTCACTGATGATGGAGCCATAGAATGGAAGGGGCCTGGATTACTGAATGACAGCTTGAAGGGGAATGGATAGGAGAACCTTCCAATCTGCACTCACTTTGCAAGTATAAGCCATTAACTTTAATTTTTAAAATCTGTAATATTTTGGGGCATATTTGTGACAACAATTTTCTCAATAGTTGAAAGAAAGGTAAAATTCTAACTTCCAAGAAGTTAATTACAGTACATATGTATTTTATTTTCCAGAGCGCCTTCCATGATTCCTGGAACACAGGGGGTGTTCTATCAATTTATGACTGACAGATGAACTGACTGGTAGAATGAATAGATGAATGTCTTAAAAGGGTACATTTGATTAAGTAAGCATCACCCCAAAACAACCTGGGTTCATTTCAGATTTAGTTTCAGATATAACCTAGTTTATTCTTTGTAAGTGAACATATGACAATAAAATCAAACACTAATAGGTTTCTTGTTCAGTATTAGTTTCCTATTGCTGTAACAATTTGTTGTAACAAATTACCATAAACTTGGTGGCTTAAAACAACACAAATTTATTATTTTACAGTGCTGTAGGTCAGAAGTCTGACGTCAGTCTCACTGGGCTAAAATCAAGGTGCCAACAGTGCTAATTTCTTTCCAGAGGCCCTTGAGAATTGTTCTTTTTCCTTTCCAGCTTCCAGAGGCTGTTGACATTCCTTGGCTCATGGCTCCCTTCCTCTATCTTCAAAGCCTGCAACAGCAGATTTGGTTCTTACATCATAGTAATCTGACCTCCACTTCTACCTACCTCTTCCACTTTTAAGGATCCTTGGACTACACTGGGCCCACTTACATAATCCAAAATAATCTCCTTATTTTAAGATCAGCTAATTAACAAAGTTAATTCCATCTGTAATTCCCCTTTGCCATGTTAGGTAACTAATTCATAAATTCTAGGGATTCGGATATGGACATCTTTAAGAGGCCCTTATTTTGTCCACCACAGTTCTTTTATATATAATTAATAGTTTATTATATTTAATGAAATTTATAAAATGTCATAATCAAGAACTCTCATAGGAAGCCACAGATTTCTACAGAACACATCAAACTAATTTTAATGATTTCCATTCTTGCATAGACTGAAAAAGTTAAGGAGATAAAAAATGGAAATTCTGCTTCGAATTCATATGAACATATTTGGAGTCACCCTGTATTATGCAGGATCAGTGTAGTTAAAGAATTTTCCATCTGTTATTATTTGTTATTTTACCAATCTACTACATATGTATGCCCTTAAAACAGCTGAAATAATCTCTTTCTGGAGGCTGCAATGTGCCTTTGTAATGGAGGGGATGATTTTGAGATATTTTCAGTTTCTATTGTAACAGTTTAGAAGTGTCTGGAGTGACATCAAATTTCACATTCATCCTTGTTCACTCAGAAACCCATTTAGCTTAGGGCAAATGGGATATATTCTTTCACACTGCTGACACTATTGAAGAGCCAAATAATGAAGGATCCTACAGCTTTTGTTCTTCAATTCCCCAAATCCCATGTTTATACCATGGCTTTTTTTCATTGGAGAAAGGTTGGTCTCAGAAAACAAAACTGCCTCAGATTTCATATCACTAGCACTTCCTGATACAAGGCACTTGAGATTGCAAGCTGAAATCTGTCATGTTTTCTGTTTAATATTTTCAGCATCTTTTTTCAGTTCCTCATCTAAATAAACCAAAACAAAAAGTAACTAATATTTGGTTATCTACCCACTGGTAAATTAAAGCTTTCACTGACAGAAAAATATGTTTGAGAACCTCAGAAGTCTTGTTTCCTCTCCTTTAAATACTACTAATTTGTTTAAGTTCTAACCACCCAATGTTTGTAATATTTGGCATCATGTTCCTTTTGATCATGACCATGATCGTCTGACCATCTCTTTGAATGTTATTATTAAGACTACTGTATTTAAGGCTATATCAGTAATTTCAGCTGAAGAGTGAGTTTTTATCTTATCCTCTTAAGGCATTCAATGTTATCCTGATTGACACTCAAGGTCTAAAGAAATAACAGAGGAGTAAACCAATTGGAAGTGAAATAAGAGTTGAATATTAACTAAGCACAGCTTCTAGAGAGCTTTCAGACAGGAGTTCTGCAAGGGACAAACAACCTCCACGTGAGTGAGCATCAAAATAATAAGAATGGGAAAATGCCAGCTGACTTCTAGTTGAAGTCTCCCACTTCAAGTAAAGCAGATTTCCAAGGTCAGGTCTAGAGAATAACAACATTTGAGCTCACTGGCCAGATGCTCCATTGGAAAGCAAAAGTTCAAGCCTATTGCTGGCAGAAAGGTGGGGAGAATGTAAAATAATTTGTGCCATGGGCCAAGAATAAGTGATGAGCTAGAAAATGATCATCTTACCCATAATCGTGGAATAGGGGCTGTACAAAGCCAATTTAGAATTCAGGTGAGAGATTTAGTTCTGCTGACAAAATTTTGAGCTCCACCATGCTTTGCAACACTAAGTTGGACTTAACAGTGTTTCCTTAAGTTAACAGTCTCAGGCCATTTTTGTATTCATTTGGTTTCTTCACGTTATTCTCCACAGAAAAGTAAACTAGGTTTTAATCCCATGATTTACAAAGCAAATTTATCTCAGAATATAGCAGTTAGACTCACAAAGACTTACTTGGTTAGTCATGTGGGAGCTATTTGCATTACTTTGGACATCTGACACTGTCAAATTTAGACTGCTTTAGTTTATTTATAGAAATATACTTATTAGAAGGGTTACTCTGGGAGATGATGTCAGAAGAAAAAAATATATATTTTTTTCTTTCAAAATATTTTCTTGCATTATTATGAAGAGGAATGCTGAGTGTGGCTACCTGCTCACATAAAATTGAACTTTTTACTGGAAGTGTTCACTAAAGCCCTCAACATTAGAAGGGAAATGATATAAATAGAAATTTTGTTTTTAAATCTCTAAAAAATAAGTAGTCTTTGCTATCTTTTCTGTGATCACTGGTCTCAGGAACATCTTATTTAAAAGCTTCTATGGAAAGTTCCTTGAGTCGATTCTTATGGAATATACTTCCAAACTGAAGTCAAAATACCACCCTTTACTTTTGTTATTACTGTTGTTTTCACACATTTATGAAGAAGGTAGATGGCAATAACATTCTTTGAGACTCCACCATGTAAGAAGCATACTGGTAGTTATTATAATCAATCCTCACAATAACTCTGTGATACTGTGTATTGTTATACCTATTTTAAAAATGAAGAAACATAAGGAGAAAGTAAATATATTCAAGAGTGTGAGTGAGGATGGAAATCCAGGTCAGCTTGGTTTTAAATTCATGTTCTCTCTAATACATTGCACTGTCTCTGCATGAAAAACAAGGTTTCCATTACCCACACTTTACCTGTCTATCGTTCTGACGTGCATATCTTCTCTCAGAAATGGAAAGAGTATACAAGTAAGACAGTGTTTTGGCCACCCCACTGACTTCAAAAGATAAATAATTTGTATCTCTATTTACCAGAATCCCTATGAGATTAACATTAGTCATTAGTCAATCCCAAATTAAGTGGAGATATACATTTCTTTTGTTATTCTTGGCTTAATATTTTTAAATATAATATACATTATTATATTTTAAAAAATTTAAATATAGTATACATCATACCCATTATGTATGTATATGCATTCATATATGTGTATGTATATACATACACATATATGTATATTCGTTCTTTACATGTTCTATAAATACATAAAGATATATATAATCGATTTTTATATATATGTCATATGTGATATGATATATACCATTCAGAATAACAATAAAAGTAGGATCTATGCACTAAGCTCTACAATTAAGAAATAGAATATTACTAGTGTCTTTGAGGAACCCTTTGAACCCATCCTAAATGCATAACTCTAGTCATCATTGTTTTTTTTTTTCTTTACAGTTTTATCATGCACATAAATATACCACAAAAGATATAAGGCTTAATGGCAAAAAAATTAATTTTATATAAATTGAGTCATATTATATGTATTTCTCTGAAACTTTCTTTTTTTCAAAATTTCATTGGTGAGATTCATTATGTTTATGGGTGTGTATGATATTGTGGTTTATAATGAGAAATATAGATTTTGTCTTCTACCTGGTTCCTGGCGTAGAGATCCAAAAACACTTAGAACTTCCTAAGTGATGATAGCATAATAAAGGTACCTTTGTTATGTTAATGAGATGACTTTTGGAAATCCCCTGAAGATGGGAGGCTGCTTTCCAAGGGAACCAACTATGATTAGAGGATTGGAACTTTTAGTCCATACCTCCCAACCTCTGGGAAGGACAGAGGCTGGAGGTTGAATGAGTCACCAATGACCAATGATGTAATTTATCGTGTCTCTGTAATGGAATCTCCATAAAAAAACCTAAAGGAGCGGGATGGGAGAGCTTCCAAGTTGGTGGACCAACCAGAATATATCCACATGCTGATGCCAAACTCCTCAGGGACAGAAGCTCCTGTGGTCAGGACCTCTCCCTATGTATTTCTTCATCTGGCTGTTTATTCTTATCCTTTAATATCCTTTGTAATAAACTGTAACTTAGTAAGTAAACTAGTTCCTCGAGTTCTGTGAGCAGCTCTAGCAAATTGAATCCTTGAAGGGGTTGTGGGAACCTTCAATTTATAGCCAGTTGGTCAGAAGCACAGGTAACAACCTGGACATTGTGTCTGAAGTGCGGACAGTATTGTGGGGCTAAGACCTTCACTTGCGGGATCTGATGCTATCTCCAGGTGAACAGTGTCAGAAGTGAATGGAAATGTAAGACACACAGCTGGTGTCCAAGAATTGCTTGGTGGTTTGAAAAAAGACACACATCTTACTTTCTACTTACTCATTTTTACTGCTTTATAACAATCCAGTGTTCAAATATAGAATATTGATTTATCTATTCTCCCATCTGTAGTTTATTATGGAACTTATTATTCAAACTTATTATACAACACTGCTTTTGTTCTTACTCATTCCCCTGGAGCATATATGCAAGGGTTTCCCTAGGGTATATATTCAAAAGTGAAATAACTGACCACTAGATGATACACATATACAGTTTCATCAGGAAATACTGAGTTTATTTTCCAAAATGGATATACCAATTTACCTTGCATACAGCAGTGTGTAGGAATTTCCACTGTTTTATTTACCTGTCAAAATTTGACACAGTCATCTTTTTCTTACCTGGACATTTTTAAAATGTCATTTCATTATATTTTTAATTTGCATTTCCATAATGACTAATGAGTTGATCATACTTAAATCTGCTTGCCGACCAGCTTGCTTCTATGAATTTCCTGCTTCTGCCTTTGTCACATTTTTCTATTGAGATATCTATTTTTCTGCATGATTCATAGTGATTCTTTTTACACTATGAGCATCAGTATTCTTTTTATGATGTATTTTGAAAATATCTTCTTTTAGTTTCTTTTCATGAATAAAAGTGCTTAACTTTAATGAAATTGATTCTATTATTTCCCTTAGGTTTTTAAATTTTTTTAGATTCTTTAAGAATTTCTTATCTACCCAAAGGTGAAAAAAAAAAATTAACTTATAGTTTCTTAGATCATCTAATGATTTACTATCACAATTAATTTCATTATCCATCTGAAATTGACTTTTTTGTTTATTGTGTGAAGTAGGGATTTAATTTTATTTTTGTTTGTATATAGATAATTAATTATCAGCACTTATCTACACTATCCCACTCATACACAGATTATCATACATGCTTTGTCTGTGGTGTAATATCAGTTTCCATAAATGAAGTACTATTGCCAAGTTCTCTCTTCTGAATAATTCTGAACAATGCTCTGGAATATTGACCTATGCTTGTCAGTGATGTTTGTTTAAAACTTTTTGATAAATTTGGTTTTTATTAATGGAAAGACTCTTATTTTTCTCTCTCATTTGTGCCTTGGCTAATTTTGAGTTCTCACTTTTTAAAGTACATTTTACCACCAACTTGTAATTTCCATTATGAAAAATGTTAGATTTTTCATTGAAATTTTACTCAATAGTTAAATTGGGGGCAAATGAATCCCTTTTTATATTAAATATTTCTATCTTTGAATATTATATATCTCTACCTTTACAAAAGACGTTTTAAAGTCTCAAAATTTATAATTTTCTCACAATTGTCTTGCAACTGTAACTGGTATCTTGGTATAAATAATGTCATTTAACTTTGTTTTTGGTATTTTCTAAATAGCAATCATACCATGAACAAGTAATAAGAGTTTTGTTTCTTCTTTTTAATCTATATATTTGCTATTTATTTCTTGCCCTACTATGCTGATTAGGTCATCCAGGATGACATTGAAAAAGTAGGAAAATTGGGGCTAAAGAAAAAAATAGCTGAAAAAAAAGCAAAATGTATAGACAAATAATTAATTTCAATACAATTTTGAATATTGAAATTAAAATTTAAGTATTATAAAATTTAGACATTATTTTTAAAAATGTTGAGTGGAGAAATAAACTTCTAGATCACTTTAAGAAACATAAAGAAGATCGAGAGAAAGAGATTCAGTTGAATCACAATAAAAGTTTTTCTAGTTTTCAAAAGGAAATTAATAATGTATATCAATTTTCAAGATTAATATAATAATATAAGTGCCAACATCCAATTAAATATTGTAAAGATAGCTAGCAGACATGTAGAATGTCATGGATGTTACTCCTTTGTCTCTACTTATCACAGATAGTTATAATTATTGGGACAACACTAGTTTAGGGGAAAGGTTTAAAAAAGGGAATATATTTTTATATTATATACTTTTCTACTATTTCAAACTTTTAAAAATAGGATATTTTATGTGTGATAAAAGAAATTAAATTTGATAAAAGTAATGGGCTTTTTTCGTTCCAAGTATAGTTCATATACTTACAAATTTGAAGAGATAAGTATTATTTATGATACCTGAATTGACTGACACTTTTTCCATGCTGCCATTAAATTGTCCAAATATTTTTTTTTTCCTGAAATTATACATTAATCCCATTCTTTATCACTTTTCAATTGAACTTTATATTTGTGCTCAACAGGATATCACAAGCACAGTTTGGACTAGATCTATCAAAATACTTCTTCCGAGTCCATTTAAAAAATGAAAATTATTGAAACCAACCTCATACCTACTGAATCAACATCACTGGGAATGGCATCCAGGAATATTAACTTTAACAGTGTCCTAGGTGTTCTTGATATGTATTATATTTTGAGAACCATTGCTCTCACCCTAGAGTGCACATTGGATATTTCTCCCCACTTTCACTAAATACTACTAAGGCATAGCTTCTGAGATTTTAATATAGTAGCCCTGTGATGATAACTGAACATAGATATAGATAGATAGATAGATAGGTAGATAGATAGATAGATAGATAGATAGATAGATAGATAGATAGATAGATAGATAGATAGATAGATAGACAGATAGATATATAGATAGCTTTGAAGAGTTATCCAAGTAGTTCTGTTGCTTATCCTTTACTGTATAGAACATGTAGTGGACATGTGCCATTGAATCTGACTAACATCCCAACATATCTTTTAACAATCTGGTTACATTTTGTTAGTTTCCCATATAATGAGTCCTACCTTTACAAACTAGGACTTAAAATTACAATACAGCAACAAACAGACATATATTTCCCAGTTGCTTTTGCAAACACATAGAAAATTACAATACAGCAACAAACAGACATATATTTCCCAGGTGCTTTTGCAAACACATAGACTAAGTCCCACTAATCAGACTCACCCAGCTAAGATTAATGAGGAAATAAACAGCATGTGGAGATATCACAGTTTGGGGCGGGGGGTGGGGAGGTAAGAGCAATTTTTGCATAAGTTCTTTAAAAATTAAAGACCAACTATTTGGCTGAGAAATATAATATCTAGAAAAATTAAGATTATCCAATGACCACTATTATGAAGTATCATTGTTGTCAATTATCATTGTCAAATATATTCAATGAGGGATGAAGGATTGAATTGTTAAAAATGTAGGAATTTAAAATGTAGGTATTCCCCTACATTTGTTATTCACTCACATTAGAAGCTAATAACCTTAGAGATCTAGTATTAGTTTAACCTGAGAGAAATATAAAATCTCTTGATAGCAAGATTTAACAGGAATGTACATCAGACACTCCATAAACCTCAATACTGTTGTTATTTCTTCTCTTCCTTTTTATTTTTGACATGCAAAATGTTCCACATAATTGATGTACACAACTTGATGAGTTTGGAAATAAGTGTAGACTTGTGAAACTATCACCATGATATCTGCCATAAACCTACCCATCCCCTCCAAAAGATTTCTCTCACCCTCTTATTTATTTATACAAAAATTTTAGTTTTTACTTTTAACTTAAAAACACTTAATATAAAATCTACCTTCTTAGCAAATTTTTAAGTAAACAATACAGTGTTTTTAATTGTAGACACTATGTTATACAGTAGATCTCTAGGACTTATTCATTCTGGATAATCAAAACTTTGTACCCTTTGACATATAACCCCCTATTTTCCCCTCCTTTCCAGCCTCTGGCAACCACCATTCTACTCTTTACTTTCATAAGTTTGACTATTTTAGATTTGTAATATAAGTGGTATCAAGTAGTTTTTGTCCTTCTCTTTCTGTCTCATTTTACTTAGCATAATGTCCTCCAGTTTCATCCATGTTGTCACGTATAATAGTGTTTCCTTCTCTTTTAATACTGAATAATATTCTGTTGTGTACATATACCACGTTTTCTTTATCCACTCATCTGTTGATGAACATTTAGGTTGCTTTCATATTTTAGCTATTGTAAATAATGCTGCGAAGAGCATGAAAGCGCAGTGAGCTCTTTGAAATTTTGATTTCATTTCCTCTGGATACATAGCCAGATGTGTGATTGTTGGATCATATGGTAGTTCTATTTTTAATTTTTTGAGGAATCTCCATATTGTTTTCCATAGTGGCTGTACCGATCTATATTTCCACCAAATGTGCACAAGGATTCTCATCTCCACACCTTTGCCAACATTTGTTATCTTTTTTTTTTAATAAAAGCCATCCTAATGGATATGTGGTGCTATCTCATTGTGGTTTTGATATGCATTTCCCTAGTTATTAGTGATGTTTATTACCTTGTTATATATCTGCTGGCATTTTACAAGTCTTCTTTGTAAAAATGGCTACTCAATTTCTTTGTCCATTTTTTTTTTTAATTTGGGTAATTTCTTTTTCTGTTGAATTGCTCTTGACCTTTGTGACATAATAGGACTGTATATCAAATACTCCATGAATCTCACTACTGATGTCTATTTCTTATAGCAAAGACATTCTGCAATTTCCTTCTCTAAAAAAAGAATAAAAACAGAATTTCTTCCAGGTTGCTTGTGAGACTACTGAATACGTTTTTCTTTTTTTAAAATCCTCTTATTTAAACTAATTTATATCAAATTTAGTGTATGCATGTACAATTTTTGAGGTCAAAAGAAACATTAAAATGTGTTCTTTTTAACCAAAGTATAAAATAAAATTGGTAGATGTTGTTCTTTCCAATCATTTGAGATTGAGCCGGTAGATCATAAATATTTTAAACTATTATAAACAAAACAGAGAAATACTCAGAATAATTTTTACTCAAAATCACAAAGCTATCTTCTTTTAAAATTACTTTAGAAGAAACTGTTGAAGGGAATGGAGAGCATCAAAATAAAGTGAATACATAAAGCCAGGACCATTCTTTTTATAAGGATTTAAAAGTTAAAATATTTTGATTCATAAAAAAGAAATTATTTATTATATAAATAGGTTAAAAATAGTGATATTGTGCAGGTACAATATATTATGGATCAAGATTATATACATCTAGATACTGAAAAATATGCCTTATGTTACTGGTCTGCGTTGGCTTAACTAAAACCTAGCAATCATCTCACCTGACTGAAAAACAGATTTTGAAAACATGTAGAGAGGACAGATTCACTGACCTGTATAATCTCCATAATTTTCCGGGTCATATCTGTCTTGACTCTCAGACTTCTCTGAGTAAGAACTAGAAATCAAAAAATTTTTAATTTGCTTAAATTATCCCTTATTCCATACATTCTATTTTCTTTCCATTTTTTCAGCTCTTGGCAAGATGGAAACTGTCTTAATCTGCTAGACTTTTGGCCTAAAATAGATTAGGGCATTTACCTTTTTTCTATACAAACCTGGCTAATCTAGCCACTACCCAAGCTCCAAGGAATTATAGAGCCCTCGCTTATGAAAAATATGTGATAATGTTTTGGAAAATAATACAGAGCTTGTAAAAATGATCGTTGTCACTCTTCTTTCCCAAGTCTTTTCAAATATTGTTAACATAAATGCACTCTTTCCAGATGAATTTGGACTCAGTCACAATTCATACAATACCACATCTCGCACATTGGTACTGGGCTTGAAATCTTTGGCTTAAATCTGTTACAAACATGACTGTGTCACCTTAGGTGTTGGGAGACTATTCTCCCTATCTTCTGGAGAGATTGAAATGTGTAACAAAGGACTTAAGTGGTAATAATAAATTCTTGAAGACAGAGTCAGAGGAAGAGTTAAATTGAATCTTTTGTGAAGATTGATGAATGAAAAATCATAGTTATATATTGCAAGGTAGGAAGGAGTTGTCCAGCTGAGGACAAGTTGAATGAATGCCTAAGGAGATGTGTAATGAGTTCTTCTATAGTATATTGAACACAGGACAAGGAAAAACAAAATTTACAAATATTATTTTTTGATAAATACGAGATATGATCTATGTGAGGAATTTATTATATATATACACATAGGTTTATCTCATGTAATACTCTGAATAACCAGTGTATTATTTGACAGACATCATTTGAGGTCTTGGATGTCAGATAAAAACCAAACAGATAAAAATTCTA
Source organism: Balaenoptera musculus (assembly GCF_009873245.2). Taxonomy (NCBI): domain Eukaryota; kingdom Metazoa; phylum Chordata; class Mammalia; order Artiodactyla; family Balaenopteridae; genus Balaenoptera; species Balaenoptera musculus. The sequence continues at coordinate 85,159,357 of NC_045789.1, read as the reverse complement.
ATGGTGAAAATCAGTAAACAAGCAAAATCTATTAATATAATATACAATACATGAGAGTTTAATAAGTGCTTTGGAGAAATAATGGAGAAAAAATATAATCGATGCTGGTGTTAGTGGGACATGAAAATTTTTAAAGTGTGCTGTACTGCATTCGTCTATTAGCATGGATGATTAATTTTCATCTCCTATTGTGCATCTCTGTACAATAGCATCTAGAAGGCTAAAAATTACATTTCCCAAACATCCTTGAAACTAAAATTCTGGGTACAAAAAAATGGACCAATTTGATGCATTTGGGTGAGCTTCGTAAGGGAGAAATGAGCTGAAGACCATTTTTCTGCAGAGTCTTTGTTCTTTTCTAAGGAAAAATTATGGCTACGAAGTTCTAGATTTAATCATCAATTTCATCCCTGTGTATCAAGGGTTGTAGTGGAAGCTGAATTCTAAGAGTCATTTCTAAAAGCATAGACTACAGCCTACTTCCTCAGTCTCTCAAAAAATTTTTTCTAAACTTATTTCCATGTATTAAATCATTTTCTGAGTGTGTGTGGGGAAGGGATAAATTGGGAGATTGGGATTGACATATATGCACTACTATATATAAAATAGATAACTAATAAGAACCTGCTGTATAGCACAGGGAACTCTGCTCAACACTCTGTAATGGCCTATATGGGAAAAGAATCTAAAAAAAGAGAAAGAATGGATATGTTTATATGTATAACTGATTCACTTGGTTGTACAGCAGAAACTAAGACAACATTGTAAATCAAATCTACTCTAATAAAATTTTTTTAAAAATCCCTTTCTGTTTAAATATTTAAATCGGTTGTCTTGAGTACTACAGGACATTAACAAAGGCCCCGCTGAGAAGATGACTTGTGATCAAAAACTATGTGGATATGTGGGAAAGAGCTCTCCAAGTAGCTGGAACAACAAGGACCAAGATCCTGAAGTAAGAGCACACCTGACATATTCAACAACCAAGAGAGTCTGAGGGACCAGAGAAAAGTGAGCAAAAAGAAAAAAAAAAAAATTATAAAGGAGATGAATGAAATTGTTCATGAAGAAGAAGGCTAAATATTGACAAGATGTAAGTTCTTCCCAACTTGACCTGTAGATTCAATACAATCCCAATCAAAATCCTAGCAAGTTATTTTATGTATATTAACAAATCAGTTCTAAAGCTTATATAAAGAAGCAAAAGATCCAGTATTGAAGGAGTAGAATAAAGTTAGAGAACTGACACTACTCAACTTCAAGACTTACTATAAAGTTACAGTAATCAAGACAGTATGGTATTGGTGAAAGCGTAGACAAATAGATCAATGGAGCAGAATAGAGAGCACAGAAATAGACCCACATAAATTTATTCCACTGATCTTTGACAAAGAACCAAAATCGATACAATGGAGCAAAGATAGTCTTTTCAATAAATGTAACAACTGGACATGCACATATAAAAAAAAAGACAAAACCAGAATCTAGACACAGACTTTATACTCTCACAAAAATTAACTCTGAATGTACCTAAATGTAAAATGCAAAAGAATAAAACTCCTAACAGGAGAAAACCTACATGGTCTTAGGTATGGTGATGACTTGTTAGATACACCACAGATACAATCCATGAAAAAATTAATTGATAAGCTGGACTTTATTAAAATCAAAAACAGCTCTGAGAAAGGCAATGTCAAGAAAATGAGAAGACAAGCCACAAACTGGGAGAATATATGCAAAGATACAACTGATAATGGACAGTTATCTAAAATATATGAAACTCTTAAAACTCATCAATAAGAAAATACACGACCAAATTAAAAGAAATGGGCCAAAGACCTTAACAAACAGCTCATCAAAGGAGATATATAGGTGAAAAATAAACAAATGAAAAGATGTTCCACATCATATGTCATCAGGAAAATGTAAATTAAAACAACAATGAAGTACCAGCACACACCTATTAGAATGGCAAAATCTGGAACACTGACAAAATCAACTACTGATGAGGATGTGAAACAAGAACCCTCATTCACTGCTAGTGAGAATACAAAATGGTATAGCCACTATCAGTTTCTTACAAAATAAAACATACTCTTACCATAACCTCCAGCAATCCCACTCTTTGATATTTACCCAAATGAGCTGAAAACTTATGTCCATACAAAAATTTGCACATGGATGTTTATAGCTGCTTCATTCATAATTGCCAAAACTTGGAAGCAACCTAGACGCCCTTCAGTAGACTAATAGATAAATAAACTGGGATACATTCAGACAATGGAATATTATTCAGTGATAAAGAACTATTAAACCATTAAGAAGAAACTTAAATGCATATTATGAAGTGAAATACATCAGTCTTAGAAAGCTAAAAACTTTAATTCCAACCGTATGACATTCTGGAAAAAGCAAAACTGGAAAAGACAGTAAAAAACTGGAAAAGTCAGTAAAAATCTCAGTGGTTGCCAGGGATTGTGGGTTGAGCGCTAAATAGGGAGAACACAGAGAATATTTAAGGCAGTGAAAATACTCTATATAATACCATAGCGATTAATATGTGTCATTATGCATTTGTCCAAATGCACAGAATATACAACATTAAGAGTAAAACCTAAGGTAAACTTTGGATTTTGAATGATTATGATAAGTCGATATAGGTTCATCAATTGTAATATATGTAAAACTCTGATATGGGATGTTGATATTGGAGAAGGCCATCTGGGAGCATGGAGTACATTGAAAATCTTTGTAACTTTCCCTCAAATTTGCTACTTATGACCTCTCAAGGCCACATTAATAGTGTTTGCTTTTACTTGAGTGAAATGGTAAGCCATTGAAAGGATCTGAGCACAGAACTGTCGTGATCTTTTATATTAATAAGAATGCCTCGGTATCACTGCTGTGTTGAGGAAAGACTAATGGAAGACAAATGTGGGAGTAGGAAACTAGTGTGAAAGCTATTACTGGCATCCAAATGAGCAACAAAGGTAGCTTGGGCCAAAGTAATGGCAATGGGTTAGTGAGAAGTAAACAGATTCTGAACCAAAAATTGGTAAGATTAAGTGTTGTGAAACTAAGTCAAGGAGGGCTCCAAAATTTTGGCTTGAGTAGTTGGGAGGAAGGAGTTTCTATCTACTGATTTGGGGAACAATATAGACAAAAGAGGTTTGTGGGATAAGATCAGAGAAGCAGCATACTGGACATGCACTCTGGCACCTCCATTTTTTGTGCCAAACCGATTGCTTACAAGCTGCATAAACTTGGGTGATTTATTCAACTTCTTTAAATCTCTATTTCTTCATTTATAATAGCAATGACTTCATAGCCTTATTATAAGGGATAAGTCAACTAATATATGTAACATTATTAGAGTATTTTCTGGTACATAGTAAGCATTATATAGATGACAATTGTTACTGTTATCAGGTGCTAGGCTTTGGGTATTTAAAATCTGAGATGTCTATTACACATACAATTGGAGATATTTAGTAAGAAATTGGACAATCAAATTTAAAGTTCATGGGAAAGGTCAATGATAGATATAAAGTTGAGAATCAATAATTGGAGGTTACAAAGTTAAGAATTTCCACCTTCAAAGAGCATCTAATCAAATGCATGCAACTTTGTACATACTGAAGTTTCACAAATACCATCTAGTCGTATATTTAAAGGCATGAAACTAGAGGAAATAGCCAAAGAAACAATGGTATATAGAAAGACAAGTGGTTCAAATACAGATTCCTATAGCACTACAATGTTAATTCAGTCAAGTTGGAAAGAAACCTCAAAGGAAACAGAATGAAGATCATTTGCCAATGAAATAGAAAAAAAATGAAGAAAGTTAAGTGTACTAGAAGCCACGTGAAGAAAGCATTTCAAGGATGAGAGAGTGTTCAACTATGCAAGTGGGGCTGAAAAGTCAAATTAGATTGGTGTCATTAAGTAGAACAATTTTGGTTGAATGTGCGAAAATGAAACCTAATTGGCATAGGTTCAAGAAAGAATGGAAGAAGATAAAATGGGGACAATCACTTTAAAATTTTTTGCCATAAAATAGATAGGATGGTAGCTCATGGGGGACTTGGTGCCAAGACAGAAGTTCTATTTTGTGTTGTTTGTTTAACAAGGGAGAAATTATAGCATATTTTCGTGCATATAAAAAACAAGGAGAAGATGAAAAAAAGAATTTCTAAAGGCTGAATCCAAAATGAGTGACTGAAGGTGGGCTTTAGTTCACTGAAGGCAGGATTAGCACTAGTTAAGAAAATGAATGGAGCACTGCTGACCATAAAAGGGGCAGAGATGTAGGTAAGTTGTTAAATGTGTCCTAGGAACATCGGCAAGTTTTCTTCTGACTGCTTCAGTGAATTATGATGCCAATTCACTACATGTGAGAAAGAATGAGGAAGTACAGGAAGTCTGAATGAAGATTGAACATCATGAAACAATGATGGGAAAGTGGGAAAGAGAAAGGCAGGGAAATCCTGTATCATTGCTGGACATCCCACGGTCATTCGTGATTCCGTATTTAGTGGAGCCTGGTCCGTGTGTTTGTGCTTTTTTTCTCCAAACATCTTCATCTCCATGGTTGCTGATGCAGAATAGGAAAGAGTTTGGTTTGATCAGGATTATGACTTTGCTAAGTGAAAATGCCAAAACAAGATGGGAGCAAAGAATTGAGTGAATGCTCACAGTAATTATTTAATATGAAATCCATGAAAGGTAAAGCTAAAGAAGAAAGCTAAAGAGGACATGGCATAGTTAAAAAGTGGTTATATCAATTGATGTGACATTTTTGAGCAGAGGATTGTGGATTGAGGTTCTGAGGGAGTGAGGTAAAAAAGAGTTCATCTCAATGCTACAATCAGTATTCAGATATACTAGTGAGGAAGAGGAGTTCCAATAGCGTATTTTATTTTCTGAAAATTGGTTAAACACAAGCAGCCTGCCCAGCATCTAGTGTATAGCCCAATTCTAAGCACGCATTAGGGCTTTAGACAGATGTACTGATTCAGGGTTCTGAATAGAAGGGGGTCACACTACAACATTTTTTCATTCATATGAAATAATTTTTTTGTTGTTTTATAGAAAATCATCATGATAGAATATATTTTGGATAAATTTAATGATATTTTCATATTAGATATTAATTGTTGACCTAGCCCTTTATACTGATCGGAAGTACAGACAGGTGAATTGAAGTTACATTATAGTAACAGATATACATCTTGGATACAAGACTAGAGAAAAGAAAAAAAAAAGTACTTAAAAAAAACCTTACTTCCTCCTGAGGTATTTGACTTTTGGAGTTTGAGTAATAATTAATTTACATAATACGGATTAGATGATCACAACAAGCTTCAATTAAGTAATAAGAGAAGTGAAACTTTCAAACTAAGATTGAATCTTATATTTCTAGCCTGCCATCTTTCATAATATTAAACACCAAGAGGAACCAGTATAATATCAACATTTCTACAGGAACCCCATGAGGCATACTCATCACCATGACTAGAGGAACACCTTCTTGGACTTACAGCCCAGAGCCCACTTCTAACCTTTGACCTTCATAGGGACTCTGATCAAGGTATGAGCAAATTGTATCACATTGGCAAAAAGGACTAAAACACAGGCATGGAATTGGACCCAGGTTGGTGTGTCTCCAGCTCAGATGTTTGCTCACATGGCAATGGTCAATGAGCAAAGAAACCTAGCAGCACAGTGATGCCCATGAAATTGGCAGACTTTTCCAGCTTGGTGGAGATGGAAATGGAAGATATGGTGGAGGCTGAGGCAGTCTGGGAGCAACTCAGTCTGGAAACAAGCTGCACGTGCTTCTCCACCTGCGCAGGGCTCATGGAGGTGCAGTAGCTGCCCATGATGGACCAGGCCACCTCCCTGATGAGCACTGGCTTCTGTTCCAGCATGAAGACACTGCATGGCAGTGGTCCAGCTTCCACAGACACTTGAGCAGCTGTAACCACTGCTTCTGCTCTGTGTGGGTGCCCAGTCATCTGCAGCAACTTTTTCTGAGCCTCATTAGCCTAAATTTGCTGGAGAAAGGCCTGGGACACACCTTTCAGGGGTCTCATGGCAGGATGGCTGGTAGTGCCAGGTTAATGCTGGGCTCAGCAGTGCTCAGGGCTTCATCATTCAAGATCTCCTTCATCCTGGGCATCATTCTGAGGGCACAAGCCAGCAGTGGTGAGCTTCTCTGTTGTGGATGGCTTGTGCAACTCTGCCTCTGTGTGGGGGCCAGTAGATCAGCTGGTCCTTGGGCTGCTTCTCAAGACATCCACAAGATTTTGGCTTAAGACATGCAGTCACTGAAGGAGAGGCAAACCCTGAGTCACTCCATCAACTTCCTGGTCAGAGAGCAGTTGGATAGAATGAATGCTGTTAACCCTACCTCTGATGTTCATAAACTTGGGAATGTTGAACTCCTGGCATAATGTTGCATTTCTCTATCTATCTATCTACCTCCCTGTCTATTTATCTATCATCTATCTATTTATCTATCTATCTATCTATCTATCTATCTATCTATCATCTATCTATCTATCTATCTATCTATCAGCTATCTATCTAATCTAATCTAATCTGTCTACCAAGCTATCTATTTGATCAGGCAAGGATGATTTTCTTCAAGCTTACTGCAGTTGGAGAAAGAGACCAAAATTCAGTCTGAGCTCAACTCTGCTGAAACAATGGGTAGGAGAGTTTTGGGTTTTTTAAAGTTTTTCTTTATTATATTTTAAAAAAATTTATTGGAGTATAGTTGATTTACAATATTGTGTTAGTTTCTGCTGTACAGCAAAGTGAATCAATTATACATATATATCTATCAACTCTTTTTTAGATTCTTTTCCTATCTAGGTCATTACAAAGTATTGAGTAGAGTTCCCTGTCCTTATTAGTTATCTGTTTTATATATAGTAGTGTGTATATGACGGTTTCAATCTCCCAATTTATCCCTCCCCCCCTTCCCCCCTGGTAACCATAAGATTGTTTTCTACATCTTTGACTCTATTTCTGTTTTGTAGATAAGTTAATTTGTACCATTTTTTTAGATCCCATATATAAATGATATACAATATTTGTCCTTCTCTGTCTGACTTACTTCATTCAGCATGAAAATCTCTAGGTCCATCCATGTTGCTGAAAGTTTTGAATAGCTGGGATGGGGTGGGGTGAGGAAATCTGAAACCTTCTGTTTATGCTAATGAGACTTACCCAGAGGAAAAACAAACTCTTATCTTCATGACAGGAAGCAGTTTTACAACTTGGAGTAGAGTGCTCACCATGTTACACTCCTAACCGCCAGCCCCCGCCCCCCACAGAAACCTAGCAATAGGGGCACTATCTTCCTTGATGATTACATTTCAAAGGTATGGCTCCCAAGTCCTTGACAAAGACTTCCCTGGGTGGTAAAACTGGCCCCAGGCTTTTAGAAGACTTACATCTTAAAGAGGCAAAGAAAGAATTTACAATTATGAGTTTTCTAGAGTAATTCTCTCAGAAGAGGGAGGGTGGGACCTACAGTCAGGAAAAAGTTTGTCTAAAACTTAGTAGAACTGAAGAAAACTTTAAGGCTGAAGTTGTGTTGGTATATACATATTCAGAAAGCATGGAAGAGTTAATTATAAGATTCGTTCTTAAACATATGTTGTATTAATTTTGTGGATTATTTTGCTTCTAGAAGCTTTCATAATTAATGCACATGGGGGAAAAAAGTATTTGGGGGGGAATCCAAGAGAAACATTACTAGGATTTATTTTAGTGATCCTTGTTCAAAAAGGTAATGCGTCAGAGTAAAAAGAAGCAAAACAAACAAAAGCTAGTTTAGATACAGATGGACCCAAATCCTATACAAAATGTACTATTTGCCAACATTAAGCAAGGTGAGTTAATTTTCCACCAAAATTAGTTATTATTATTGAACTTTTTTGTTTTTAGATTATCCAATCTTGTTTAAAGAAAAGAAAACTTATGGAGGAGATGAAATTTATAGGAAATGTTAAGCATAGACAGTAAATAAATCTAGTAGCTTTTAATAAACCTAACTCATAGGATATATTAAAAAGTATAGATAACAAAAAATCGAGTAGCTTGTGAGAAACCTAAATAATAAATGAGTTAGTCATTGGCAAGACATCCTAAAGAGAAAATAAAATTATGATGGGACAAACAAATGTGTAACTTTTAGAAAGAAAACAATGGAATGAATAATGTTCTCTCATGATAGTTCTGAGATACTAGCTATGTTTTTCTTAAATAAGTCACCTATTGATGACACCCAGTACAGTTTAATTGTGGATCCATATGTACTCTGTTCAGACAATGCAGAAAAAACCCATAACTCTTTAGCAGCTAACTAGGGAGGTATGTCTGTAGTCACCTCTTTCCCATACAGTGCTTTCTATCTGTGAACCCCCATGCTCAAACCTCAACCTTAATCTTACTAACTGCTTCATCAACAGGGAAGGTTGAGATATGGTAGAAATAAACAAAGTACCTAAGAACTTTGCATGACCTTGGATTCAGGTCTACATACTTGGACCCTATATTAAGTATATTAGCATATATCATTCATTTTCCCTGTTTCCTCATTAGCTGTTTTACGTTGAATTAATTAACCATATAATTTGAGTATCTTAATTTGGCCCATAAATCTGTTCTGTTCCTCTGGGATAGCTTGTGTGGAGGACACCAGTGCATCAAAGTCATTTTCCACATGACAGTTGTACATAAAATGCCTAGCACAAGAGATGGGCCTATAGTTGCTATTCAAGGGATGCTCACTATCCCTTATGATAATTTTCAGGCTTGACATCTACTGTCATATTCTTATCTAGATCAGTGGTTCTTAAAAAGGGGCAATTTTGCCCTCCAAGGCATACGTGACAGTGTCTGGAGATACTTTTGTTTGTCACTACAAAGGGGATCCTAGTGGGATCTGGTGGGTAGAGATCAGGGATGCTGTTAAACATCCCATGATGCACAGTATAATTTCCCAACACAAGGAATTATCAAGTCCAAATGCCAATATTGGTGTGGTTGAGAAACCCCCACCTGGAATGATCATGCTCCCCCATCTTCATTGAAAATTTTGAGATCAATCAGGATGTAGAAATTTATACTTTAGCTAATACATTTTACCTCAATGTATTTATTTCAAAATAATTTTGAAACAATCTGCCTTATGCAATTACCTCGGCAACTATCTAAGATACTAAGGTACTAAATGATTACTATGGTGGAACTACATTACACAGATTTAAATTCAACACTGAATATTATGAAAAATACAAAAAAACAAAAAACAAAAAACCCAAAAAACCTGATCAGTCCTCTGCTCTCAACCTTTTCTCAAATACTATTAGATATGGCTCAGAAAAATTGTCTCTATTAGTAATACTTTGAAAATATTATCATAAAGAAGTATTTCTTAAGAGCTAGAGGCATTGAGGGCTCTGGTAAAGACAGAGATCTTCCATTGCTAAGAACAAGAAAGATAGCAGTCTGTCTGTATTATACTAATTGGTCAAAGATAGTCTAAAAGTCAAGATTTAGCAGGAAATAAAAAATAATTGCCAGATTTAATTCAGCTACAGATAAGATTTTTTATCTTTATTACCAAGTTTATCTTACCAATAGCTAAAGGTAAAGAGTAGCATGAGAGGAAAAAAAAAATTAATTGTTCACTTGATATTATAATAGGATTACACAGTTTTAAAGGGATGGTGTCTCAGCATTTTTTCCATTTGTTATTTCACACTTTATTTTCCCACTCCTTTCATTAAGTTTATATTTTATATTTAGAAAAACGCACATCCTTTAGAAATGTAGTGTGTTGTGTGTATTTGTGAGATGGGAGGCAAAATTTTTAAGAAGTTTGGGTTCTCAGAGAGAGCAGATGAAGAGATAATTGAATATGTAACGTAGGACTGAAGGTCTGCTGTCCAGTTTCTTTTCTGTGGAAACCTGCCCTGGTCAGCACACAGAACAGATTAATCCATCCACCTGTCTATCATCTGGACAGGCAGAGGCTGTATGCTATGTGAACAGGGTTGAATAGAAGATGAGTTTGTGCAGGGCAAGTGGGTGAAGTGATTCACAAGCTGTCTCCTTCTGGCAAATACTTTATACAGATTTCCCAACAGTTCAGCTATTCTCCATCCTCATCAGACTAGGTAGAATACAAAACAAAATAAAAAACAATTTAGTAAAGACAATGTTTTCTAATATTCTAAAATAATGAGTAGAGCCATGATCATAATGCTGCCTAAGAAGTGTTAGAGAATTAGTATTTATAAAATTGTTTATACTTCAGCTATAAGATAAGGAAGGTTCAGACAGATAAATGTTATCTTAGTCCCTCCTCTGACAAATAGCACCATATCCTTGCTCGGTTTCCTATTAAGGCAAGAGCCTATTCCCACTGCATTATGCTACCTTTACTCTTTGTGGTGGTTTCATTCCCAACCCAGTTCATGCCACACCTCACTTCATTTCAATGCCCTCTTCTTTCAATCATATCTTACCAATTCTTTAAGATTTAACTCAAGCTGTATTGATAGCTACAGTACAGCTTAGCCTAGAGGGATGTCTCCTTTTCTGAACTATCAAAGGGCATTGGTTTGAACCATTCACATTGTTAAGATTTTAAACAAATTATATATTTTTCTTTCATACTAGATTGCATACTTCCTAGCATGAGCCAGACCGCACACCATAAAATGTTCAATTGCTCTATTTCTGATATTACATATTCTCTGTAGAATAATCCTACACACAGTTCTCCAAGATTGTTGTGTGTATTAATTGAGACTAATATATATGAATGTACCTGGCCTGATGTTTGCTACAAAGTGCATGAGAACACAAGAAATATTCATGTGTATAAATACATGAAACAGATGGAAGAGAGAGTGCAAGAAGAAAATGCCATGAGGCAGATGGAGAAATTTCTTGGTAGATTTGGAAAGACACAGAGAGAGAGAGAGAGATGGAGATAGAAAGAGAGAAAGAGAGAGGAGAGAAACTTATCCCACCATCCAAAAGGGAAATACTTTAGTCCCTTTAACCTGAAAATGAGAAAAGAAGCAGAAAGTAACTATTCTCCCTAGGCAAAAAGAGATTTTCTAAGTTGTTTTCTCCTTTAAAAGGAAAGGGGAGAACTGGTGGGGTCTATTGCTCCTGTGGGGAGAGTGGGGAAAGAAGAGATTTTCTTCCAGCACAGAGCATGGAGAAACTGCATCAAGTAAATGAAATGCCAAGATGGCACAACAGTGGCAGGGGATTTCAGTGAAGACCCAGGAGAGAAAGTGGCCACATGGGGAACAGTGGTATTGTAGACTTAACGTGACTCAAATGGTGATTTCAGTCATTAACTGTGCTGACCACTAAAGAAAAAGTTGGGGAGTCTGCCAAAATTCTCATGGAGAAAAATAATGGAACTCAGAGTATCTTAGGGTTCAGTGATTATTTTTATATATGTTTGGTCAAATAATACATTGTTGAGGGATGACTCACATCCCATTAACTGTCCATCCCCAGGCTGACTGCCAAGAAACATCTATACTATATGGAAGCTAGAGTTAAACAATAATAATTATATCTAATTTTTCATACTCATATCTGAATTGCTTGAAAGTTTTTAATGTATTCTTGTGCTTACCCTTATTTCTTACCCATCTTTTTTTGAATCTTCATATCAATATTTAAAGTGATTTTGTGGGGCTTCCCTGGTGGTGCAGTGGTTAAGAATCCACCTGCCAATGCAGGGACACGGGTTCGAGCCCTGGTCCGAGAAGATCCCACATGCCATGGAGCAACTAAGACTGTGCACCACAACTACTGAACCTGTGCTCTAGTGCCCATGAGCCACAACTACTGAGCCTGCGTGCCTAGAGCCCATGCTCCGCAACAAGAGAAGCCACTGCAATGAGAAGCCCGTGCACAGCAACGAAGAATAGCCTCCACTCGCCATAACTATAGAAAGTCCACGCTCAGCAACAAAAGATCCAACGCAGCCAAAAATAAATAAAAATAAATAAATTTATTTAAAAAAATAAAGTGATTTTGTGCAAAAGACAGTGAGCTTCATTACAGTCTTCATCCATTTCCATTAGTCTTGATTATTAGTTAACATCAGTAACTGTGCTCCTTTCATGTTTTCTGCTGTAGTGGTACTTGGAAAAATTTAACTATTGTGCAGAAGTATTGATAGTTATAAGGACGTGTGAAAGCATCATCAAGTATATTTTCCAACTCTCAATTAAGATTATAAGTCTACTCTGGCAATCTGGAAAGCTAAGAATCTATGGAAAAGTCATATGATGATCATTTCCTGGTTTCCTACACCAGGAAAAAGTCATATTTCCTGGTTTAGGAAATATTAGGTTATATATTGAAATTTTTTGAAGGTATATATGGTGCCATACTCATATTTGAATCTCCTCTTCAATACAAATCTGGACCAACATATATAAATTCTCAATAAATATTTGCTAAGTTGGATGGAATTCAAGCATTGAATCTAACTGTAACTAGAAAATATTACACTAGGAGGTTTGCTCCCAGTAGATGTTTGGAATCAAGTCAGAACCCTTGAGTCTGGTTTTACCCGGGCTTATCCTGGGCATATACCAAATAGTAATTATTTTCTGTGTAGAACTGCAGAGAGAGGCATGGGGAAAAGTAAAGATGGGCATGTCAAAATCTTGAATGCCCCCCCTTTCCTCCCTCTCCACCTTTCAATCCCTAAATTAGACATACTTGGTATGCCAAAAACATTGTTAAAATGAACACTATTACAGAGATAAGGAAACTGAGTTGCTAGCTAAGTGACCCACTTACACATTAGCTAGTGTAGTATCATTGTATTAATGCAGATTTTTGTAATTTGTTTGATAAAATTATGAAAAAAACCAGATTAAGTCTGAATGGTAAGGATATATTTGTTATAGAGTAATTGGGAAGAGATTAAGATCCTAAGAAGGCAAACATGTTTTTTGGATTTATGGCAGTTATCTATTGCTACATTACTAACTGTCTCAAAGTGCAGTGGTTGACTGGGCTTGGAAGAGTTCATCCAGTGAGTCTCTTTTGGTTTCAGTCAAATGGCAGCTGAGGCTGGAGTCATCTGGAGGTTCCATTGGGCCACTTGGATACTGGGCAACTGGGCCTCTCTTCCCTTCTATGTAGCATCAAAGCCTCTCCATGTATGTATAGTAGCTGAACTATTTACATGGTAACTCAGAGATTCCAAGAGCACAAAAATGGAAGTGTCCAGGCTTTTAAGCTTTATAAGCAAAACTGACACAGTGCTTGATCACCACCTTCTACTGATTAAAACAAAGTCATAGGATCGTGCAACATTCATCATGGAAGAGGATTATGCAATTGGATGAGTGCCACCATTCATTTGGTGGGTGGTTCATTGGGGGCCATAACTAGCTACTGTAGTAATCATTCAATACTCCTTTAATTGAGTAGCTACAGGAGGGAATGGGCAATATGTTGAAAGGAGAAAAAGAAACAACATAGGGTTTAAACAGTGAGACAATTAGCTACACATATGTGATTACTTTCCCTGCACAGATTCCATTCCCCTTGCAGTTCAGTGTATTATAATTTTCATGAAAATCATGTGTTCCATGCCAAAGCACTTTTTCCATTGACTTCTCCCTGGTAATTGTTTTCATGGAAATATTAATGTCTAGTATATTCCCTTTTTCTGAGTCCTGAAACAAACATGATAGGATAGCATTGATATTGTCACTCTATATGGTGTACTGCTGACCCTAAAATACATGGAAGTTATGTTGAGGACATGTATTCCTATACAGAGTCCACCAAAGAGAAGTCACATTCTTAGACTATATTCATAGCCTATATACAACAGATAGCACCTAAATAGAACTGATTTTCATAGACATGTAAAGAATCAGATTAGGTTTTTCTTCCATGGCCGAGTAGACAGCATTTTCAAAGGGAATTGAGAAGCAACATGAAGTGATACATGAGACACTCATAATAAATGTGGTACAGATAGGATTTGTGGACTTGATAAAGGTTAAGCAAAATCACGCAAGAATACAGAAAATGCATACCCTCTTTCCTGTCTGGAATTATTACTTTTTTTTGAGAGCAATATTCCTACATACGTGTGCTACTCCAGGAAGGCACAAGAGAGAGTAGTAGAGATGGCAATTTGGCAAATATTGACATTGGTGATGGAACTTTCAGTTTCTTTAAAAAAAATTCCTCTCCCCTGTTTTGAGGGTAGTGTGTGTGTGTGTGTGTGTGTGTGTGTAAATGTTGGTGTATATTTAGCTGCATATGAAAGTAAACTGAAAAGGTAGGAGGTTGTGTTTCCTCCATTTAGATGGACCCTTTCTGAATTCCCTGCCTTTCAATCCCATGCCTTTCTCTAACCTCTGCTGAAACAAGTCTGCTGTGCCTCTCTGGTTCACTTTCTCTAGAGAATTTACTTCTGGTCTTTGGCTGGGAAGTTGCAAAATGAGTTGAGTGCGTGGGGAGGGCATAAAAATTGTTGGCTGCATAAGATAGAAGAGCAGCAGATCAGGGTTTTTCCACAGCTTACTTGACTTTCCCACTGTTCAGAATACAAAGTTTCAACTGATCTTTCTGCTTTTAAACTAGTATCTTCCCTCTGCCATCTCTGGGGCCTGGTTTGCATAAAAGCTGAGCTTCTAAAGAGGTCTTGTGGGGCGATTTGACAGAGTCCATGCTGTTTCCTTCCTCTTCAGTCAGTTAAATTATACCTTTCTTCACATTCTTAAGTCAGTTATCATTCTTGTATTTGAATTACTTATTTTAAAAAAATACAAAGTGTTTGGTCTGATGTGATTATTGCTATTGATGTCTAATGCCTTTTTCATCTTTAAGTACCTTTTCAGTGGGTTTTAGAAAGGATAAATGATCAATATTCATGTTCAAGTGAGAGGTTTTAGCTGTTATTGTTCTTTTTTGCTCTATGCTCTTGAGATTTTTTAGTAAATTTGACCAGTTAACTATAGTAAACCAAAATAATAATAATAATAATAATAATAATCACTTGATTTTCCTGGTTGAACATTCATTCAAACTTCTTTGGTAGGTTTCTTCTGAAAGTGTTTACAGTTATTTTTTCTTCTATAATATCTTTTATAAACAAGTAGGTTATTAGAAAAATAATCCAATATTGATCACTATTCAGTATTTTTTATTTAATATAAAAAACTACCAAGAGCAATGTAAGAATTTTCTCATAATATTTTTATCACTCACTATCTTTTAATTAAATGAAAAGTGGAATGCTGACCTAGAAACTAGTTTAATAATACTCTAAAAACGAATACTCTAAAAATACTACCAAATAATTGGTGCTGGGAAATTATCTGATAATTCTTAACCTCTGTTCTCTTATATTTATTTCAGTTCTCAGATTAGTTCTGTATTATTTGCCATATCATGTGGTTTTAAATTATGCTATTTTTGCTGATTACAGAAAATTTTGCTTCAGAAGTCATCATATGAACAGCTAAGAATTGTTCCAGTATCATAAGAAAAAAAGTAGCTTAATATCAGTTAACAAAAATTGAAAATTATTTGGATGAGATACTTACTTGTATTAAAATGAACATTACCAAATATTTTTATATAATAGTTCACTTTATTTACCTATTTAATATGTAGTTCTTCTAACAACAAAACACTGACCACGAAAATACTGTAGGATCCATTTGAGGGATTTTTATGGACAAAGTAAGTGAAAATTATGTGGGTCCAGGTACTTGAGTTATTTCAAAACTTTCTCTCCACCCCAAGGAATTGCGAACCTGGCTCACATGCACTTAAATTGCTCACACATAATTGAAAAAGTATAATTGCCTTTGTATTAGGCCAGAACTTATTAATTTTTATAGTAAAATATCACTATTGTCTTTTCTCTACTCTTTTAAGTCAAAATCTACTTTGAATTTGATTCTTTGGAAATAAATAGTAGACGTTAAAATAAGAAATCATCTGTATCAGAACCAGAAATGATGAATTATATCAAAAGTTAAAATATAGTATAGAGATAAGTGGCAATAAAATTCAACATGCAAGACTTGTACCGTGATAAGGAAGGAAATAGAAGGATATAATTCATATACTGTGTAACTCACAGTTTATATAATTCAGTATTTTCAGTAAATTCACAGGATATTCAACCATCACCACAATCAAATGTTATAACATTTTCATTCCCCTTAAGAAATCTTGGGCCACTTAGCAGTCAATCTCCATTTCCTCTCTGCCCCACTTTGACTTCGGTCCTAAGCAACCACTAATATACTTCTCATATCTATAAATTTGCCTATTCTGAGCAAATTTCCAGGGACTTCGAAAGATTTTTTAAAAATTATAATTTTACTGGTTACATTGTTGCTTTGCGGTGGCGAGAGTTAACTGAGATACCTACACTGTCAAGAATGACTTACTCTGTAAGTAAGTCCTGTTCCCTCCGGTTGTTGTGACTCACTTTTATTAAATATTTTGATTCAAATCATGTTATATTTAAAATAATTTCAATACAAAGTTTGAATATGTATTTTAGAAGATAGCAAACAATCATTTTCTTCTGTTATAGACAGGAATGAAAGGCATCCCAAAGATATTCATGATTGCCGGAACCTGTGAGTTCTGTATCTTTCCTGGCGAATTAAGGTTACAGATGAAATTAAGGTTACTGATCAGCTGACCTTAAAATAAGGAGATTATCCCAGGTAATCTGGGTTGGTTCAATGTAATGACAGAAGCCTTAAATGTGGAAAAGGGAGGCAGAAGAGCCTGTGTAGGAGTAATAATGTAGGAGAAAGACTTGAATGGTCCTTGTGGACTTTAAAGATGAAATGAGATCATGAATTAAGGAATGTGAGAAATACCCAGAAACTGTAAAAGGCAAGGAAACAGATTCCCCTCTGGAGCCTCTAAAAAGGAATGAAGCCCTAGTGACATCTTTTTTTTTTTCTTTTTTTTAACATCTTTATTGGAGTATAATTGCTTTACAATGGTGTTAGCTTCTGCTTTATAACAAAGTGAATCAGCTATACATATACTTATATCCCCATATCGCCTCCCTCTTGTGTCTCCCTCCCACCCTCCCTATCCCATCCCTCTAGGTGGTCACAAAGCACTGAGCTGATCTCCCTAGGCTATGCAGCTGCTTCCCACTGGGACAAAGTGAGAGACTGGCCTAGTGACATCTTAATTTTAACATGATGAAACCTATTTTGAACTTCTGAAAGCCAGATCTATGCTACTTTAAGCTACCAGTTTGTGCTAATATGTCACAGCTGCAATAGGAATTTAATATATTTTCCAACTCCTGAAAACACTAGTTCATTTCAGAAAGAAAAAAAAAAACTTACAAAGTCAAAAATCATAAAATAAAATGACCCAAAATCTTTAAATTAAGAGAAACTTTGTTTAACAATTTGATATCTGTAAGATGGATTGAGTTTCAGGGTTGGACAAGTCTTTCATTTTATAAATATAAGTATATATGTATTTATAGCACATAATCCAAAATTACAGCTAATTCTTCTAATAAAACTTTTTATGCATATAGACATATGGGAAAAGCAAAGATCCTAAACATCACATCTTTTGCTGAATTCTTGAAATATTTTCAGAGAATGTTAATTGTCCATGTGCTATAATCTAATAATTGTATGAAACTTCTGACATAAAATGAAAACAATAAAGTTGAATATGTAAGAGAGACAAGAAGTAGCAGGAAGGAAGCTAAAACAAAAGGAAATATTTAATGTACAGTTTAGTTGTTGCACTTGAAACAGAATGTATATTGAACCGGAGAGCTATGGATAAAAATATATTTATTTTAAAAAATCCCAGGAAGTAAACAGTTATTTTAGGGTTATGATTATTTTTCTCACATGAAAATTTGGCATTTTATAAGAAATCCAGAAATACAAATTCAAATTTCAAGAAAAATTATTGTATTCCATGATATTTTGTATTCACCAGATATACGGGTTCTTCAAAAATACATCAGATGTTAATGATTATCTCCAATGAGAGATGACTTTCCTGAATATAAACACAATGTAAGTGTATCAGTCAGAACCACTGAGCATAGCAAAGTGACCTAACGCTGAACAGACAGGCAGATTCTGGGGATAATCAAAACAACCCTGATTCAGATTATGGCTCAGTAATTTACAAAGGTGTTCTTATTAAAATTATTTAATCACTTCCCACTCTAAGGCTTACTCTGGACTTTCTCCTTTGCATATTTACTATGGAATACTGTGATAGAATAAGGTGACAAGCTGAGTAAGAATATAGTATTTTAAATTATATATCAGTTCACATCTTTTCTTCTCCGTTTTGTAGAATATAACCCATTCAGAGCATGGAATTAGGGCTCTAGGACACATTGGTGTTCTTTTAGCAGTTATTTTCATCTCTGGGAATTCTTTTGTTAATAGTCCATTTTCCCTTTTCAGGTAACAACAACAGATGAACACATTCTTATTGAATAGCTCTACTCTCTCTTTGTCATCCATTAATTGTGGAACATTGTTCTAAGTGCGGTTATTACAATTTTTTCCACCTTATTGTCAGAACAGAGATTAAAATAACTTTTTCATTGTTGTTCTTAAACTTCTGTAACCCTTAGTTTTTCTGAGACGTGTGCTTCTCATTTATATTTGTTTTTAGTTATGCTTAGTTCTTATTTCCATCTTTTATACATTTCACTTAAGTTTATAAAAGTTGTAGTTGCTGGAGAGCACCCTGGCCTCTCATCCTAATGCTTTAGGCACCTCCTCTTCTTTTCCAACATAAAAGCAAATTATAATTGCATAACCAGCAATTTTTTTTTGAGAGCTTTGCAACTCTCTTGAGTTACTTTCTTTCTTCCAGTCTCAAAATATGGAATGGCCCAATAGTCTCTCTGGGTCATATTTCTTTCTATTACCTTCATATTTGTCTCTTCCTATTACTTTCTTTCCTAATGACCATAATAAGCATGCAAATTTTCTACAAGCACTTCAAAAACTAATTCAACTGTAAACTTTAATTTTTCTAGATGGTAGTTTTCTCTTTGGCCAATGTATTTTATTTTCCACTTATGATCATCTTGACACTCATTTTGATTCACTTGCCATATTCAAATTATTGTAAAAAAAGGTGTGCTTTTTGCATTGCTTCCTGTTTCCATCTCGGGACTATATATTCTGTAATTAGAGAAGCATAATGATCTATTTTTGTCCCAAAATAAGGCCAGATATAAATATGCATATGGGTCACTTCTACCTTTGTCTACCAGTGGTGCTAGAAGATATTGATAAATCATGTTATTTGAGTCTCACATTGATGTCTTTGTTATCACGCTTTCTTCATATATGTTAGCTAATATTTTTTTTGTATCACTAGTTTATATACTACAGTGTGAAAGGGATCATATGCTAATGCTTTGAATTTGTAGACCACACACACTGTGATGCTGATTTAGTAATTCTGAGGGAGTTCTCAGGGATATTTCTTAGCAGCATCTCAAACAATTATGATGAAGGAGGCTTTAGAGCCACATTGGGAAACTGTGCCCTATAATTTTTAAACAAAGTTACATTATGGATTCCTGACACTAAAACCTGCTCATTTGATTAGACTTCTAAAATGACTTATTTTATACTGTGTTATTTTCTCTCCTGTGATAGTGATTTTTCTTTGTTTGAATTTTTTTTGGCCAGAAAAGTGTGAAAAAAAAAAAAAGGTGGGATGAAAGATGGTATTATAATGAGAATAGGAATGTAAGGTAGCAAATAAATGCCACCTAATGTCAACATTTTCACACCAAATAAATAAGAAGAAAATCAAATCAATATACAATATATTATTTTAGAGCTAAATGCTTTGACATTGTCATCTTTAATCTTTTCAAAAATTTTTTGTCTAGTACAGACCAGTAAAATTTTATCATAGTCAACTGCAGTCATTAACTAACATTGAAATCACTGCCCTTAAAAATGGTAAGTTTATCATACATATTTTGATTTTAATCACACAAGCTAACTTCATTTCCAACTTTTGGATATTTTGCTATTATCTTCCATTATTCTATTTACTGACTTAGTTTCTAATTTCAGTAATCTGTGTTTTCCCTAGTTCCTTTTTTCTGAGGGTGCTGCTGGTTAACACTCTCAAACATCATTGATGTCACTCAGTACAATTTTTTAATCCTTTCAAGGGAAATTTGGAAACATATATCACATTTTTAAATGCACAAACCTGGCACAGCATTTCACCACTAGAAATTTGCTCTACAGATATATTGTCAAATATAAGCGGATATATATATAATATATAAGCAAAAATATTCATCACAGCACAGTTTGTAATAGTAAAAAACTGATAACACTCCAAATGTCCATTAATAGATGACTGGCTTTATAAATCATGTTACATATATATAATAGAATAATACCCAGCTGATAAATCGATTAAATAATAATGTATGTGCTGCTAGCACCCTGATTAACAGCCAAATCACGGAAATGATAAACTGATAATGAGCTTGACATGGCAGGCCTTCATAAAGTGGAGGATGTTCATAGGGGAAAGGTGTCCGTGAAGTTTGGTATGGGAGGTTATAAAAAATGTACTCATTATTAGTTTACAACTTTTTGACCAGAACCCATACTTTGTTCATCTGAATGATACGATCTTGATTTAATGAAAGCCTTGTCAAAAATCATCTTTATCTCTATCAACTCTTTTGTTCTCCACACATATTTTCAAGTGCCTACTGATGTCTCACAGATCTTTCAAATCAAATATGTCCCACACTGCACTCATCATATTCCCTGTGTTAAACTCTCCAGATTATCATTAGGGAATCTGTTAATAAAGCAAAACTTAATTCAAACTTGTTGTAGTAAGGGAGAACATGACCTTGACAGAGTCTTAGCTTGGGAGCTAACTGGGATTGCACAAAATCTGAAGAAAATCTTTTATTTGGTAAATGGGCTGTTTGCTCAGGCGAACAGATTCTTATCATGAATAAATTTATCTGTAGGAATTTGCTAAAACAATTGGTGGAAATTCCTACAGGTCCCTAGTTCTTTATTGCTTTCTTTAATTTTTTTATGGTGAATATGGGAAAAGTTGTTAGAAAGTGACCCCTCAGCTGGAACAAATAAGAAATTTGATATTTGGATAACATGAACACTTTCTTCCAGCTATTAGAGTTCACATTACACATCTCACGTAAGCCTAGGATTATAGAATTGGCTTTGAACACTAGAACAGCTGAATTAGACACAGCCTGAATGAAGAGATTCAGATGAATTCTGCCAGGAATAGTGCAAACATAACTTACATACATTCATAAATGACCATACAATATCCTGTTCATTTTATAAATGTTTATGGCCTTATTGATCTTTTGTTGTTCTCAAAGGATATTTTTATCCTTTGAGAAAAATAAACATGCACACAGAACAATAATACATATAAAGATATTTTTGGACAAATTCTGATTTAACCTCAAGTATGGTTGGATTGTTGTGGATATTTTTATTCCCAATCATAATAATTGATATATATGTCACAGTTTTGTAAATTTCTATTAATTAAGTTACAGTTATAAATGTTCCCCAAAACACTATTAAATTCCAAGGTTTCAATTCTAAAGAAGCCATTTCTTGTAAATATAATTTTATTTCCCTATGAAAATAGGGAGTTTGATTATATCTATATAAAATGAATATGCAACTTTTGAGTATTAAAAGAAAAAAGAGACTTCTTTATTAACTCATTTATGAATTCATTTAGTCCTTCATATGTTTCTAACTGTTGTTCCCTTCTAAACCCTCTCAGTCGTGACTGTCAAAACCTTCATCCTTCAAATCTCAAGTTAACCTCCCTCTGATAAGGCATTTATTTCTTCATCATTCCATACCTAATTATATCTTCTTACTCTTCCATACATGTATTAAATCCAATGCAGAGTGCCACTGTAGAGTTATCATACATATTATAATTACTGTGTTTCATGTGCACAAACTTTGTAACTTGGGACTATGTCATTTCATCTTTACATTTCCATAGACTAGCACATCAGAAACTACTACAGAAATGAATAAAGTGAGTTTACAGTTAAATCAAGTTGCATGATGATACAATTTAACTTAGTACAAAATAAACTAAGAAGTCTTTATAAGATCAAATTAATTATCCTCACTTGTTTAGAAACTTGGACAAGGTACATCACAGGATAAGGTGCAAGAAAAATTTCAGGGGGAAAATATTTATCTATTATTTTCACAAACATCTAAAAAACAAGGCCATCTGGTATAAAGAAGAATTCCAGCCTAAAAATGGCAAAAAAATTTGGTTTGACAACTTTGACATAAAAGCTACTTATTCCCAATGACAATTTCTCATGTCTTGCCAGTTCAAAATCACATCTCTCTGAGAATGGCATTTAGTTTCATTGGAACCTGATATACAAAACAGACCATTTTGCCACATCAGGGATTACTGTGAATATATTTATTCAAGGTGACAAACTGTACTGCAGACCAATCCACAGTACAACTTGTCAAATAGATATGAATGATACAAGCTAATAACTAGGAAAGAGTACCAACTAATCTGTGACTCAGGCACAGCGCAAATAGCACCAGCTGACACTAGGAATTAATCAGCATCCAATGTCTTAATGAGGGTGTTGTCGTTATTTCCTGTGAAAAAATTATTTTCTCTTTCCATGATGACTTAGGGGAGTTAAAAAAGAAGATTTCCTGAAACAGGAGATCAGTATGTGTAGTCTATAATATTTAGCCTTTATGTTACCTGAAAACATCACCCTCATAGAGCCAGAAACTGAAAATGACTAAACCATTCTGTATTATTTTACAAACATCATTTGATATCTTTCTAATAATAACACTGTGATATAAATCATTGGTACTAATAGTTCTTCAATACAAAAATCAATGACCTTATTTTTGCCTTTTTCCTTTATACTCATGATGAATGAAGTCTAAAATAGAAAAGAAAGCAATTAATACTTGTTTTAAAAGGAAAAGACTTAATTCTATGACTTCCACATCCTTGACACAGATAACAATAGCAATCTAGGAGTAGTTAAGAAAATGTAGACAAGAATGCTCAAGGCTACAGAGAGGTGGATTCCAAGAGAATGACAATATTAACATTTCAGATGTATAAATTGTCCCACTCATCTGCAAAAGGAGCCACTACTCTCTGTTCTACATTAAGCAGCTAGAAATAATGGTTCTTAGAACAGAAAAAAATAAAGCAAAATATAGCTCTTTTTTAAGGGCATTTTTTATTCATTGACCTCTGGTCGGTCAAAAAGCTACATGTTCTGGTTCATATATACTTAAAATTTTATTCATAATTATGAAAGTTCTCATATTTTACAGTCATTTGTATGTCATAGAATACTTTCATATAAGTTATGTGAAGCTATCAAACTGGAAATGAATAAGGATTTCTTTTACTATTGGACTTAGGTATAATGTATTTTATTTAGTTAGGATGCAGAATAATTCTGTTGTCTGGGTTAATTCAATAACAAACTTTTAAAGAAAACATTTGTTATTTTCTTCACTTTAGCCCAGTAAAATTTCATCATTTAAAAATATAAATCCAACAGACTAGTGAATATAGCAAAAAAGAAGCAGACTCACAGATATAGAGAACAAACTAGTGATTACCAGAGGGGAGAGGGAAGGGGGGAGGGGCAATATAAGGGTAGGGGACTAAGAGGTACAAACTATTATGTATAAAATAAGCTATAAGTATATATTGTACAGCACAGGGAACATAGCCAATATTTTATAATAACTACAAATGGAGATAACCTTCAAAAATTGTGAATCACTATATTGTACACCTGTAACTTATATAATATTGTATATCAACTATACTTCAATTTAAAAAGAAATTTAAAAAATATATATAAATTCATTCATCTCAGTGTAAATGTGAAAATATACTCATTGAGTGTTTCCTACTCCCAGACGTTGTCAAATATGTGTTTTCTTTTACTTAATTCTTACACCAGCTCTTTAAGGTCATTACCACATGAAGAGACTGAGGCTTAAAAAAGTTATCACATGTCTAAGAAGGTGCAGCTACTAAGTGTAAAACCTAAGATTTGCACATTCATTTTTCTTAAAGGACCATCTTGACACAATAAACACCTTATACTCCCAGTTCACGTAAAAGTGTCAATTCACTGAGAATTTCTATTTCAAACTGAATTCTAGCAGCAAGAAAATTTATGTCATACAGAAGTTAGAAGAACATAAATAGGACCCCCCATGAGCAGCTTTCTACATAAGCAAATAGATTTATAGAATTAATTATTAATCTACTCACAATGCATTATAAAATGTCAGTTGCTAATATAAGCTATAATTACATAAATATAGATATCAAGATTCCTTGTGTGTTAATATTAATAAAGATGCTAAATATATTGTCTTAATTATAAAATTCTATTTCCTTAAATTGATCTTCTCCTTTATTAAAGAACAGATTAAATTCATGAAATTTAAGAACATAAGATCTGACCCAAGTAAAATAAATCCTTGAGATTAAAATACTGGGTTATTTCTATGATACTTGAAAGATAATAGGACAGGAACTAGTTGTTTCTACTTACTTTTAGTAAGTTTTTTAGAACAAATTCCTAAGGAACAACAGAAAAAGATGATAACCTTTAGCTTTACTTTGAACCTCCTACTAGACTGATAATATAATTAAATTGCAAATGCAAATATAAGAAGTTATTTTCTTTGCCGAGTCAGTAACATTCACATACAGCATAATAATATTCCCCTCTTTACTGAATATCCAAAAACAAAAATGAAAGCTCCCAAAATTTAAAACTTCATGAAATTTTAATTTTTCTCTAACATTGCAACAGCTATATGACCTATTGGAATCATATACATCTAATAACATATTTATAACAGCCATTGGGGGATATTAGTGAACTCATTATATGAAAATGCCAATGACGTTTAATTACAATGCTCAGTACTTGTGTTATTCCTAAGAAAGAATAACTGTAATTACCACACATTAATATATATGCAACTGCCTTGAAAAAGTGAAGTTATACAGTGGATAAAAATAATAATATTTAAATTTCTTTCCTGAACTCCCTTTCAATTATTAGGTAAAAAAGCCAAAATTGTGGGTCATTTCTGGATAGTTGTGTGCATTTAACTCTCATAGTTTATCTCTACTTTTGAAGTCTATACTTAAAGCTTATGCTTTAGTCCTTGTAGCCTTAAGATCAGTCCTCTGATGTTCTAGGGTACATACACTAGGGTGAACTTCAATATTCTTCATGGTTCTCTTTGGATATCCTAGGGGGAGTAAAAAGATGTTTGGCTTTGGAGTCATTGAAATCTAGCTTTAAATCTCAGCTCTTTTAATTACTAACTCTGTACTCTAGGGCAAGGTAATTAACCATCTGAAGTTTAACATAGTATGCAAAAGGCAGAGACTGATAACTATTGTGTACCCAGTTATATGTCCTTAAAAATATCTGACACAAGTAAGGGCTCAACTATTTGTTGTATGCATCTGCAAACAAAGAAAATCCTCACACCTACTTGGAGGGTTATAGTGAGGAATATCAGAAATCAAGTGTAAGAAATAAAGTAACATGAAAAGCAAATATCATAGATTAACACATATATGTAGACTTTAGAGAAAGGGTACAGATGAACCGGGTTTGCAAGGCAGAAACAGAGACACAGATGTAGAGAACAAGAGTACAGACACCAAGGGGGGAAGGGGGAGTGAGATGAATTGGAAGATTGGGATTGACATATATACACTAATATGTATAAAATAGATAACTAATGAGAACCTGCTGTATAGCACAGGGAACTCTACTTCACCTCGCTGTACAGTAGAAGCTAACACAACATTGTAAAACTATACCCCAATTAAAAAAAAAAAAAGGAAACATAATGCATGTCAATTGGAAGTTATCACTAAGTCTCAGTTTCCCTCCTGTGCTTCTTCCTTCTGTCACGAAAACTCTTCAGACACCTAGATTGCTTGCTCTTATTCACATCTCTAATGTTAATTCATCTACATGAGTTACTTATATTTTTGGCTTTTTGGCAATTTTTTTGATTCAAATGACTGGGTCTCTAGAGGAGTAATTCATAAGGTTGTCTAAAATTGTGTTCTTTTGAAAGAGGTAGAGAAATCTTTAACAGGTATACAACATTTATATTTGGATGCTTTTTTTCAGGCAAATCTAGATATGGTCAATAATATTAATTAAAAGTTTAGATATTTTTGGTTATGTAAAATGTTAACAATATATCTGTTTCATGTCTAACCATTAACCATTCTCCTTTTCTCATCAGTTGTTCCATTTAGAATACTTCTGGTTGCAGATATCAGAAACTACTTTCAAATCAGTTTTTTAAAATAATGGAAACTTAATATATAAAACAAATTTTAACATTTAATTACTACTTGGGTAAGTCAAAAATGTGATCAGGTGTGAGTTTTAGCCATGTTTCCTAGCTCAACGCTTTTTAAAAATTTTTTTAATTGAAATATTATTGACTTAAAATGTTATATTAGTTTCAGGTGTACAACATAGTGATTCAACATTTTTATAGATTATACTCCAATTAAAGTTATTATAAAATATTGGGTATATTCCCTGTGCTGAATATTACATCCTTGTAACTTATTTACTAGTATAGTAGTTTGTACCTCTTAATCCCCTTCCCCTGTCTTGCCCCTCCCTCCATCCCTTTACCAACAGGTAACCATTAGTTTGCTTTCTGTATCTACAAGTCTGTTTCTGTTTTGCTTTCATTAATTTGTTTTATTTTTTACGTTCCACATATAAGTGAATACATATAGCGTTTGATTTTCTGTCTGACTTATTTATAGCCTCCAAGTCCATCCATGTTGCTGTGAATGGCAAAATTTCATTCTTTTATGGCTGACTAATATTCCATTGTGGATGTGCATATGTATGCATATATATATGCATATATATATGTATAAAGCATCTCTTTTTAATCCATTCATCTGCTGATGGACACATAATTGCTTCCTTATCTTGGTTACTATAAATAATGCTGCTATGAACATTGGGGTGCATGCATTTTTTTTCCAATTAGTGCTTTTTTTTCCTTTGGATATATATCCAGGAGTAGAAATGTTGGATCATCAAGCCTGTGATATTCTCCTCCTGTTTCTGTGTCCCCCTCTGGGTTGTGGGTCCCAATCAGATTGCTTCTTCTTCTTTCCTACCAGGTGCTATGTGGATCTTTCTTTTAGTTTTTGTTGTAGAAGAGCTGTTATGCAAGTCCCCAGGTAGATTTCATCAAGAGTCACTCTATATATTTGGTTGTAGTTTTGATGTGTTTGTGAGTGGAGGTGAGTCCAGTGTCCTCCTACTTGGCCATCTTGATCTCTGTTCAACAGCTAGTTTTGGATCCTTTCTTGGAAAACTCCTATCTTACTTCTGATAGATATCTTTCTGGTGTTTCCTAAGGCTACATGCTCACATATTCAAATCTAGCAGTAAAGAGATATTAAAGTTTCATAAATGTAATTGGATTTGTAATCATGGGATGGAGCATTTCAATTGGATTATGGCACATTTTCGAACATGGACGGAAGGATTAATCTCAATAAAGCAGCGTGTCTGGAAAATGTGAACTGTTATTAAGAGAAAGGCAGCCAAAATGAATATCAATCTCAGTCTGATTCTTTAATCACCCAATTAAAAATAATACTTCTTATTAATGACTCTTAATATGTCAAAGGATATAAGTATGTATACTTAACTCCTCCTAAAAGGAAGGCAAAATTTAATGTTATTGCATTCAACTTCATACCCATGATCTCTGGATGATGGGGAGGCTCCTCTGTGAAATCTGGCTGTAACTTCCCAAAGGATGACAACTTATTATTAAATGATAAGTTAAACTAAGCCCAGGATATTCAATATATTTATATGGACAATGTATAAGGCAAGTGTAATAAAAACTTCCATTTGTAAACACATAATGGCCACTAGTTCATAACAGGTATCACTGTGAATTGGAAAGGAAGAACAAGCTACTCCTGAGCTGTCATTGAAGTCTAATTTTTTTGGTTTTACAATCTGAGGCTTTTAGTTGCGTTTTAGGAAAGAATCTGCCTGACCGTTGCACTTCATTCTTGGTGAGTCTCCTTTCCTGGAAAAGCTTTTTGAATAACTGCCTCCATCTGCATGCCATCATTCTGTTCTTGCTGTTCAAGAGACCTTTTCTTGTTTGTTTAAGTTTTAAGGTTTAGGGATTGTTTTAAGAATTAAGCAATCACATACCCTAACAGTCTGAATTGAGCTGTCTCTGACAATAGAACCTACAGAAAAACTGAATAGGTTTCTGTTCTGTTCATTTCTGATCAATTTCTGAGGTATTCAGTTGTAATTTTGAGCCAGAATGAGGAATTTGAATTTATCTTTTTAAGTATTAGATCTCTGTTCTTTGCCCATTCCTGGAGTTTACCATTTTAGTCTCTGCCTGGAGGAAATTTGAATTAAGTGCCAATAATTTGCATCTGTCCCTATATGGAATTCAGGCTGCATTGTCATAATGACCCTGTTTATCATAAATAGTGGTATTTAACAAGCAGAGAAGGGTTATTAGGTGGTTGTGAACGATCTATGGGGCTAGGCTTCTCCTGGAGTTCTAAATTATCCCTTTATAAATTCCCACCTCCCACAGTTTTCCGACTTTGAGAGGTTCTACATTATTTCACTCAGTTGCTTTGGTTTACAGTTGCAAGTAGAAAAAAATCTCATTGACAAAGCCATATTTTCTTTACTCTGTGACTCCAGTGGCCAGTTCTTTAGTGTGATTTTTTTTTTAAATCCTAAATTGCTAAAAGATTCAGTAAGTAGCCAGCAAACCCCAATGGTGTGAAATTGTCCTGCAAGACTGCTAATATTGTAGTCTGGGAATGCACATGATCTGTGTTACAAGATAGGTTAATTCATAGTTTATGAGTGGAAAAGATTTACTGATTCTTCTGCTCAGGAAGATCATCACTGCTTTCACCAAGGAGGATGAAAGCAGTGTGTCAGGATATCATTTCAATTTAAACAAGTTCGGTTCAAATACTCCCTCAGTGCAAACAGGAAGATAAATTAATTACTGTAAAACCATAAATAAACTCATATGATGGACTCTTAGCAAAATCTTCTGGACTAAGCCAAGATAAAAAGGTTCGTAAGAAGTTGACTGCCTCAAGTATGGGATTACAATTCACACAGGAAGAAAAGTAGAGAGAGGAGGATTATGTGGCAAATAGCATAGTAGACTGAGCAACCATGAGCTTATGCCAGAGAAGGAAAAGCCTGGCAAGCAGTATTTGACAGATGTTCTGAAAACCGATTGAACAAGTGTTAAGTTGACCTATGTTTTCCCTAGTAGTGAGGATCTTTGTAATTGAGATGAACAATTATCAAATATGGCTCTTCCTTGTGGACACACAGCTTGACTACATTTCCCAAACCCCTTTGATGTTAGGTGTAATCATGTCCTCCAGATCTAGCCAATGAAAGATAAAAGTTGCCTGACTCTCTCTCCCTTTTCTCCAAATAAACTTCCCATAAAAAGTTCTTCATGCTACTTCCTCTTTCTTCTGAATGGACAGAGAAAATTATGGTGAGGTAGAAAGTCACATGTTGAAGATGATAATACAGTCTTTATCCTGAGTCTCTGAATATGTGAAGCAGAACGCCTTATTTACCTGGATACTACCCAAGATTCTTATGTAAGCAAGAAATACATTTTTATTGCATAGAATAAGTTTGAATCTAATTGGCATTGTTACCTAGCCTACACTAATTAATACATAAATCAGTATTAATATTTGGTTGTCATATGGTAGGCAATTATTAAAATGATATCAGAGACTCGAAGGAATTCTCATGACATACATTGATTTAAAACACTTTGTAACACTATGATTTCAGTAACTCAGAAGGCAAAGATTCTACCATTTCTGTAGTTCAAGGGTAAATGATGGGATAGAACCTATTGATAAAAAATTTTAGTATGGGTTCACTTAATTGCTGCATGTAGCAGAGTTTTAACAAAAATAACTTAGCTAGATAAGAATTGGCTTTTTCAGAGCAGAGCTATAAAGGATTGAGTCAAGGAATTAACAGCTTTGCAGAAGCATAAAATTTAACTGCCCTTGGATCCCAAAACATAGACTAGAAAGTTTTCTATCCAGTCATATTGTTTTATATGACCTCAAAGTTGAATGACTCCTATTAAAATGAGAGAGACAATGAGGAAAAAGAGGCAAATATAAAAATAATTCTAAGAACTCTTTCCTAGAAATAAATTCAGTGAAAATTACTGGCATATGGTACTAAATGTAAGCAAAAAAGATCAGAAGCTTACTGAGTTGTTTTTGAGACAAACCATGAGCCTGATATTAAAAAATCTGTGATGGTAAAAACCTGGGTAGTAAATAGAGTAAAACTGGTACAAGTTATTTCCTAATGGACCACTTCGAACGTGACCATACAAATTATGGACAAGAAAGAACTACCCAGAATATGGAGCCAGTGGCCACAGAAAACCATGAACAAGCAAGTTTCATATAGAGAGAAAATCCAAGGTATAAAAAAAAAATCAGGGTCACACAATGTTTTCTCAGCAGAACTGCATCACCTCTATGGATGAATGACTATTATGTGTTTATTTTGATTACTTTTATAAATAAGAAATTTTATTATGTATCATCTTTTCTTGCTCTGCCATTATATATCAGCAGTGGGTAAATTGCAGGGAAAGATAATTTGCATTTTTATTTTATAAGTAGGCCTACTATAAAAACCACATCATGGCAATATGGAAAGAACATGTTAGTACCAGAAAACTCTGGGTTTTTTTTAGATGAATGCAGTAATTGGATGGAACTAGTGAAGAGACTGAGTGTATTTTATCTGAATGCATGAAAAGAAGGGTGCAAATGGATATCTGATGAATAGGAGTTTGCATTGTGGCAGACTGCTAACTTCATCTAAATCAGATTCCTCTTCATCCTTGGCACACAACTAAAATATACACATTTCAGATTCATTTGTAGTTAGGTGGAACTGAGTTCTAAATAATAGAGTATGTTTCAGTTAGCTTTTGGTATATAACCAAGCACTCCTAAATTTAGTGGCTTAAAACAACCATTTGTTTAGCTCATGATTCTATAAATTAATAATTTGGATGAGACTCAACTGTGAAGTTTTCTTGATTTTGCTGGGTTCACTCATTCATCTGTGGATCTCCTTCTGGAAGTTGTTTAGCTGTCATCTGGGGTAATGGGAAATTCTGAGCCATCTGTCTCTCAACATCCAACAGATTATCTGGGACTTCAGATAGCAGTGGAAGCAGGATCTTCCAAGAGAAGCAAGAGAAGGTAAACTCAAAGCTCACTCATTTTTTCAGGTTTCTCCCTGTGCCCCTTGTTCAAAAAAATAAAACAAAATATAATCCAATAGCCAAGTCCAAATTTAAGATTCATAGAAATATAATTGACTTCATAATGGAAGAAGCTGATAATTCTCATTGCAAAGGGGATATGCAGACAGCAATGGGATGAATATGTGGTCACAGAAAATGAATAGCAATAATACATGCCACTTTCAGACCTACTCATTAAAACTTCTTATGTCCTTCCCATGGTCATTCTCCCTTCAATTATCTGGATAGAGACAATTGCCTTGGGGTAGTAAATCTGGTCACGAATTCCTTGCCACTCTTTTCATCAGAATGAGAATCTCTGCTGGTCATGTGAGTTTCTTGGGTAAATAAAATACAATTGCTATGGTGTGTCCCATTTCAAGGCCTAGCCTCTAGGAGTCTTGATAACTTCAACATTTACCCTCTTGGAACCCTGAGCTTCTATGTAAAGAATTTCATCTGCCTTATTGGAGAGACAGTGTAGAGAAAGAGAAATTTCTGGCCAGTTTTCACCTGGTTCAGCAATCCCATCTGAGCTGTCAGACATTTGAATGTAGTCATCATGGATTTCTGTCTGGCCTTAAACTACTCTAGCTATTCCATCTGAGCTACTGGGCATATGAATGAAGACCAAATTGAGACTGCAGATGACAACAGTCACATGAATGAGCTCAGATGAGACCAGCAGAAGAATCTACCAGGTGAATCCAGAGGCTATTGGTAAATTGTGAGAGTGTTTTTGTCTCTTTTTTCATCCCCTAAGTTTTGAGATAGTGTTTTATGTAGCAATAGATAACCAGAGCAAATATGGTGACCTTGGAAGATAATTGAAGATGGAAGAACCTCTACCTATTTGTGTGCCTAAATAACTTGATGATAAACTCTAGCCACACCCCAATGCTTATAGACCTAGAGACCCCCTAAGAGAGTTATGAAAGCAAAACTAAAATGTTATCCTATTGAGCCACTTCATATGTAATTCTATTTTATTATCCTGCAACTTAGTCTACTCTAAATAAGTCCCTACTGTTGATGGTCAGTCTATATTCCCAGACTCTGCTCAGCCATTGTCCATCCCATTCCAATATGCAGTTCACTTTCTGGTGATTTAGGACATCTCAAAATCTTCTTCTTCTCCAATAATATAGGTTATGAGGGTTTGAACACTTTATGTGTTATTAGTATTATAAAGAAAAGTCTTACCTGTGACCAAAGTGGAACACATGGAATCATTGTGAAATTGCCTACTTAAATGGTACAGTGATAGAACACTTCACACCATCACATCAAAATGGAACAGAGAAAAACACAATTTGATTTGACACAAGAAAGACTGAAAACATTTACAGAGGCAAAGTCAAGTAGAAATTCTGAAGCCTTAATTTCCATGGGAATAAAGCACTTTAGTATCACTTGGGCAGTCTTCTTTACAAGAGCAATTATTCAAGCTGCACATGACTATGCAATATTCCAAGTAAACACCAGAAAATGGTCAAATCTACAAATGTTAGTTTATTCATGAAAAGACTAATATATCATTGTATAAAATATATACAAAAAAATTAAAGCCCCATGAGAAAGAGGCTAAAGATGATGTTACATCCCAGGCACAATCTTGTCTTTGGAGAAAAGCCCTATTTCTCATAGAACAATGGAGAAATAAGGCAGTAGCAAACAAAATGAAAGATCAAAGTACAAGGTAGGAAATCAATGTAAACTCTTAGTAGTGTAGAGTAAACTAGCATGGAAGTAGACAAGGACATACTCAAGAATTAATCACTGTCAAATCCCCAATGTAAATCTCCACAAGAGCTGGGGAGATTTGTGTCATTTCCCTGCTAAAACAGGGAAAGCCTAGAGAAAATTGGGAGAAGTCGGTCACCCTATGGATGAATGAACAAATAAATGGATAAAAGGAGTTCCTATAGGGCATAATGGAATGTACCTACATTCATAAGACTAGCTATACTATTATAAATTCAGCCCTACCCAATAGAATTTTCTTTAAGGAAGGAAATGTTATATAATCTAAAGTTTCAAATACAGTAAACACTAGGCACATGTGACTATTGAACACTTGAAGTGTGGCCAGTGCAACTTAGGAATTGATTTTTTAAATTTAATTAATTTAAATGTAAATTTAAATAGCCATGTGTAGGTGTTTGGGTTGGGCTCCTACTACTTCTGGGACAGTGTACGGTCACAGAACTATTTAAATAAGATACCATCTTGTCAAGATGCAACCTACTTTTATTTAAAGGAAAATGTCTTTCCATTAGCATCTGTTCATTCATTTACCGAAATTGTATTGAGCCTATTCTTCTTACCTGATAGGGTGCTTGCTAACAGTCTTGAGAGACCCAGAGCATTCTCTGAAGCCAAATGAAAAAGGAAATACCAGTATTATTTCGCTTCCTGTTCAGAGAACACAGTCATATTTTAAAACATATTTTTTGCCTATGTATATACCATGAGGACTTTTCACAATTTGGCCCCAGACGTTCATCCCAGAGTGGTTTCCAATTATTCTGCCAAATACTCCTTATATTATAGATGAATCAGACTACTGTACTGGCAAATCATCCCCTCAGCTGTACCCGAACTATGATCTCTTCTTCCTTCATTTTTTCTCCTCCTTCTCCTCTTTTCTCTTTTTTTTAAAAGTTCATTTATCCTAAATTCCTCCTACTTATTCAAATGACTCTTTTCTCTACCCTGTGAAATCCTTGAACCCTACCTTAATGTCTTTTTCTAATCACTTGTTCTAAAAAAAAGAGGAAAGAAATTGGAACAAATATGTACTGGGTAAGTACTCAGAACTTTATCTTTAGTTTTTTTAAGAATATCCATACTGTTTTATATAGTTATTAACTTTAATTATTAAAAAAAAATGTATAAGAACAATAGTTGTTTGTTTTTGTTTTGTTTTGTTTTTTCTATTCTCTAGATGAGGGAACTGAGCCTTAGAGAAAATTAGTAAATTGACCAAGGATACATAGCTATTAAGTATTTGTATTTCCATTCAAACATATTTTTCTGATAAGAACATCTTCATTTCGCTACCTAGCTAGCAACACCGGTACTGGCTCTTACAACCATTGCCCTTTGGGACCTTAGGGTACAATAGAGAAGAACATTCTGTCTAAGAAAAACTTATCATAGGTAATTGACCTCATATGTCTGCCAGCTTACTCATAGGTGAGGCTTTGCTCTGTCTCAAACCTGACTCAGAATAGGAAATATAATTTACGGAGATTTTATAAATGATCCTTTCCCTGTATGAAAATATTTTCTCAATTACCTCTCAATTCCAAAGGTCCCATCTTGCCCCAGTGTTTTTGTACAATTCATAATGAGCAACTGGAGTCACACACAAATGTTTGCCTTTTTTGGGGTCCCTAGAGTCACACTGCCATTCTATTATCTAATAAATCACAAGTCTATGCTACCAAATTCAGGAGGCCTATGAGACTTGTGCCTTCCAGAAAGCCAATGTTAAGTGTGATCTCTTCTAAATCTTCCTTTCTGGCATCTATATATCAGAAACCATAAATTATCAAGACCTAGGGCAGCAAGGGAAAACATAAATGTTTTCACCTTTTTGTTGTCTATAATCTAAGTCCAGGAGCCTAAACCAAACCCAAGCAAAAATCTAAAAGTCCTTCAGATCTGCACTCTCTAATGTCAGACAACTTCACTATGATACAAAGGAGTATATGAACTTACCTGTCTTGGTGTAAGTGTGACATTTGGACAGAGAGGAAAAGAAAAAATATCCAAGTTAATTTTTTCTGCCTTTAGCTCAGATCTCTTCAAATATGTGTGATTGTAAGACCTCTGTAACTCTTGCTGCTTCCCAAGAACTTAACGCAATGTCTGAGTAATCTGTGATGGTGGGGATTTCTTTTTCAGATTCTTTTCCACTAACGATTATTAAAAGATACTGAATATAGTTCCCTGTGCTATACAGTAGGCCCTTGTTATTTATCTACTTTATATATAATAGTTTGTATCTGTCAATCCCAAATTCCTAATTTATTCCTCTCCCCACCTCCCCTTTGGTAACTATAAGTTTGTTTTCTATGTCTGTGAGTCTATTTTGGTTTTGTAAATAAGTTCATTTGTAGCATTTTTTTTTAATTCCACATATAAGTGATATCATATGGTATTTATCTTTCTCTGACTTACTTCACTTAGCATGATAATATCCAAGTCCATCCATGAAGCTGCAAATGGCATTATTTGATTTCTTTTTATGGCTGAGTAATAGTGCATTGTATATATTATATATACCACATCTTCTTTATCCATTCATCTGTTGATGGACATTTAGGTTGCTTCCATGTCTTGGCTATTGTAAATAGTGCTGCTCTGAACCTTGGGGTGCATGTATCATTTTAAAATTAAAAAAAAAAATTCTATATTGGAGTATAGTTGATTAACAATGTTGTGTTAGTTTCAGGTGTACAGCAAAGTGATTCAGTTATACATATACAAGTATTTATTCTTTTTCAAAATCTTTTCCTATTTAGGTGATTACAGAATATTGAGTGGAGTGTCCTTCAAATTAGAGTGTTCATCTTATATACCTAGGAGTGGAATTGCTGGGTCATATGGTAACTTTAGTTTTTTAAGGACTCTCCATACTGTTTTCCATAGTAGCTGCACCAATTTACACTCCCACCAACAGTGTAGGAGGGTTCCATTTTCGGAATGGTATTATTTTTTTAAGATGAAGTGAGACTAAAACACAATATAGGCTCAGAAAATGAAGCATAGGTTTTTAAATTTAGCTTGATGTAGACATCTTTTCTTTTCTAAATTAGGTTAAGCTTAGTTACTCCATTATTTCTCTTTCTATACCTAAATCCTGAAATTCTCTTATTATGTATGGATAATATCCATTATATATATAATAAATGGTTGATGGTTTATAATTGTGTGGGGGAAAAAAAAACAACTGTACATGTTTTCCAGATACAGAATGTCTTCTAATACAATACATGGCTGAGACCTTTAGGGGAGGTGTTAATGTAACCTGACAAAGGACATAGACCTTGAATTATTTTTATCCCCTTTAACTTGATTTTATAAAAATTATGAAGTAAAGTAGATGTAGTTTACATTGGATATTAGCTTTCAACCATATACAAATAAGGTGTGCTTAAATAAACTCCTGGAGATAATTTAACATCATTATCAAGAACAGCTGTAATTTCATTAGTTTTGGGGATCTCTTAAAGTAGCCAACTAATTAGGTCAAAGTGTTGACAAAGAAGTTGATAAATGAATATTCCAAACTATTCTACACTAGAGGGATCACATATGATACTTTTATTTTCTCTCTGGGTGCTTTAAACATTAATAACCCTGGCCAGCAGAGGAAGATGATAGAATACTAACAGTCCCACCCATCAATAATGATGGAATTTTAGATATCATACATTAAACCATATAGATTAAAACTTAAACTGGTGAAAACAAACAAGAAAAGCTAAGAAATATGAGAAGAAAGTCAACCTAAACTCAGAATTTATATGCTTTCTCGTCTCAAGATATTTGAAAGCACTAATATTTAACATATACAGTTTTTCAGCCTTTTATAGTTTTTCTTCTGTGCCTAACAATACTAGTTTTTATAGCTCATCACTTGTGGTAAGTAAAATAATAGTTTCCCAAAATGTTCGCATCCTAAACCCAGAGCCTATAAATATTTTAGTTTACATGACAAGGGGGGATTAAGATTACAAATCAAATTAAGGTTGCTAATCAGATAATGCTGAGATGGGGAAAAGATCCTGGATTATCCCAAGGAACTTAATGTAATCACCAGAGTCCATAAATGTGGAAGAGGGAAGCAGAGGAGTCAGTGTCAGAATGATCTGATGTGAGAAATACCCAAACAGCCATTGCTGGCTATGAAGACAGAAGGGGTCCATAAGCCGAGGAATGCACAGATCTTCTAGAAGCCAGAAGAGGCAACAAAAGGGATTGATTCTCCCCTAAAACTTCCAAGAAGGAATACAGCTCTTCCAACAACTTGATTTTAGCCTAGTAAAATCCATTTTGGACTGGTGACCTCCAGAACTGTAAGAATGTATTTGTACTGTTTTAAACCACAAAGTTTGCAGTAATTTGTTACACCAGCAAAATAAAACTTATACATCACACTGATATTATCAGTATCCTTGAGGTCTTGCCCTTGTCATTCTCCTACAACTACCTTATCAATTTTGAATGATTCTTTTTTGATTTCTACTCTGGAGTTGATATGATCTACTTTTGACAATTAAGTAATTAGGCTTTTCAAGTACATATGTATCCAGTGTGGTCTACTTTAGGAAATTTTGATACATCATTTATCTATATTAATATTAAACTATTAATAAAATACCATATCTCCTTAGCATCTTCATTACACATCAAGGTGTAATAACTTGTATTTCCAAAGACAGATGTTGATATTTCACTGAGAGATCAAATTTAGGACTTTAACTGTATTAATTCTTGTTAACCATTATTAATCCTTCTTAATCTTTATTATCATGTAAAATATCAAACATAAAATGATAAAACACCCCTTTTATCATTAATTTATAAATATTCAAGAAAAAAGTTATTTATAAACATATTGGGAAGGAGTAGAAATAGAAATAGAAATAGAAAACTGTAGGTAGAAATAGAAAACTACATGCTTTAAAGATAGTTTTAAAACTGTTGAACATTTTAAAAGCACATCATAAGATATAATTACAAAAACTTTCCCAAATCCTAAGAGCTCAATTACCTATATAAATTTGATTTTTCAAATAAATTGTTTGAGGAGAAAGCATTGTATACTTGATCCTACTTATCAAAACAATAAACAAGCTTGCAATGAAAAATATTTTTATTTAAGCCCCCTTTGCAATATTAAAAGTGATAAACAGAAATTTTACAGCATGACAGTTTAGCTGTTCATTTCAAATGACAAATGGTTTCATATCAATAGCTTATCACAAAAATTAAAATGAAGTAATGGTATGGCTAAAAGTCACAATATTTGAGAAAACAATTCACGTGCATCTAGTTAATTTTTTTGACAAATCGAGAATCAAATTCAAAGAATTTATCTTTAAATTTCATGCTTTATACTTCTATGGCAGTGTAAAATACACCTGCAACTTTCTAAATAAAATAAGGTTAATAAAACTCATAATGCACTGAGGTGTCTCATTTTTATGTGAATTATTGATAATTTGCAAGCTGATATATTAAAAGGTGTACCTTAATCTTAATTTTTTTCTGAACACAGCAAAAGACCAAATTTAGCATTTGACATTTCTAAAATTCTGGACGTTAAAAAGAACATATATAAATATATTTTCTCTAAATATTTCTGAAATTCAAACACAGCTGAGTTGTCTCAAATCTGTAAAGTGGACTTCCCCTTCCCCTGCACCCCAGGTCTTTCTTTCTGGCAGGGGATTTGGGGCAATCAGGTCTCTTGGCTTATCTTGGGTGCAGAGGACAATTCTGAAGAGGCCCCTGGATGGGGCAGGGGCCTCCCGAGCCATGTTGGCTGTGGCCATTCCCTGCCTGGGTCCAAGCTATCTGATGCCTCAAGACCTGCACTGGAGGAGCTGGACTTACCTAGTGTGGGCTCCAGTTCTAGGGGCAGAGTCAAGGTGGTGGAGTAGGAGGAAGTGGAGGTCACATCTCCTCACAGGCTGGGGGTCCAGCCTGAGCCCCTGTGGCAGGAGGGCAGAGTCCAAGTCACTGAACTAACAGAAAACTTCAGGCCCTAGGGAATGTCAATCTGTATGAGCTCTCCTGGAGATCCTCATCTTGGCACAAAGACCCGGCTCCACCCAACTGCCTGAAAACTACAGTGCTGGATGCCTCAGGCCAAATGACCAGCAAGGTAAGAACATGGCTCTACCAATCAACAAAAAGGAGACAATAGAGAAATATGTTACAGAGGAAGGAGCAAGGGAAAAACCTACAAGAACAAATAAATGAAGAGGAAATAGGCAACCAACCTGAAAAAGAATTCATAGTAATGATAGTAAAGATTATCCAAAATCTTGAGGAAAAAAATGAAGGCACAGATGGAGAAAGTAAAAGAAATGTTTAACAGGGACCTAAAAGAACTAAACAACAAACAAACAATGATGAACAACACAATAACTGATATGAAAAATACACTAGAAGGAATCAATACCAGAATAACTGAGACAAAAGAACGAATAAGTGAGCTGGAAGATACAATTGTAGAAATAACTGCCAAGGAGCATAATAAAGAAAAAAAAAAATGAAAAGAAATGAGGACTGTCTCAGAGACCTCTGGGACAACATTAAATGCCCAACATTCAAATTATAGGAATCGAAGAAGAAGAGAAAGAGAAAGGGTCTGAGAAAATATTTGAAGAGATTATAGTGGAGAACTTCTCTAACATGGGAAAGAAAATAGCCACCCCAGTTCAGGAAGCACAGAGACTCCCATACAGGATAAACTCAAGAAGAAACATGCTAAGACACATATTAATCAGAGTAAAAAAATTAAATTCAAAGAAAAAATATTAAAACAGCAAAGGAAAAGCAACAAAAAATGTACAAGGGAATCCCCATAAGGTTATCAGCTGATTTTTCAGCAGAAACTCTGCAGGCCAGAAGAGTGGCAGGATATATTTAAAATGATGCAACAGAAAAACCTACAACCAAGATTACCCAACAGGTTTTTGTTCAGACTTGATGGAAAAATCAAAAACTTTATAGACAAGCAACAGCTAAGAGAATTCAGCATCACAAAACCAGCTTTACAACAAATATTACAGGAACTTCTCTAGGCGGGAAACACAAGAGAAGAAAAAGACCTTTAAAAACAAACCCAAAACAATTAAGAAAATGGTAATAGGAACATACATATCGAAAATTACTTTAACATCTTTATTGGAGTATAATTGCTTTACAATGGTGTGTTAGTTTCTGCTTTATAACAAAGTGAATCAGTTATACATAAGACACTGATGAAACAAATTAAAGATGATACAAATAGTTGGAGAGGTATATCATGTTCTTGAATTGGAAGAATCAACATTGTGAAAATGACTCTACTGCCCAAAGCAATCTACAGATAATTACTTTAAATGTAAATAGATTAAATACTCCAGCCAAAAAACACAGACTGGCTGAATGGATACAAAAACAAGACCTGTAATATGTTGTCTACAAGAGACCCACTTCAGACCTAGGGACACATACAGACTGAAAGTGAAGGGTTAGAAAAAGACATTCCATGCAAATGGAAATCAAAAGAAAGCTGGAGTAACAGTACGCATCAGACAAAATAGACTTTAAAATAAAGACTGTTGCAAGAGGCAAAGAAGGACACTACATAATGATCAAGGGATCAATACAAGAAGAAGATATAACAATTGTAAATATTTATGCACCCAACATAGAAGCACCTCAATACGTAAGGCAGATGCTAATAGCCATAAAAGGGGAAATCAACAGTAACAGAATAATAGTGGGGGACTTTAACACCCCACCTACAACAATGGATAGATCATCCAGACAGAAAACTAATAAGGAAACACAGCCTTAAATGACACTTTAGACCAGATAGTCTTAATTGATATTTATAGGACATTCCATTCAAAAGAAGCAGAATAAACTTTCTTCTCAAGTGCACATGGAACATTCTCCAGGATAGATAACACCTTGGGTCACAAATCAAACCTCAGTAAATTTAAGAAAATTGAAATCATCTCAAGCCTCTTTTCTGAGCACAATGCTATGAGATTAGAAATGAATTACAGGGAGAAAAACTCTAAAAAACACAAATTCATGGAGGCTAAACAATATGTTACTAAATAACCAGGAGATCACTGAGGAAATCAAAGAGGAAATCAAAAAATACCTAGAAACAAATGACAAATGAAAATGCGATGACCCAAAACATGTGGGATGCAGCAAAAGTAGTTCTAAGAGGGAAGTTTATACCAATACAATCTTACCTAAAGAAACAAGAAAAATATAAACAACCTAACATTACACTTTAGACAACTAGAGAAAGAAGAACAAACAAAACCCAAAGTTAGTAGAAGGAAAGAAATCATAAAAATCAGAGCAGATGCATAGCACATGGAGATCAGCTCAGTGCTTTGTGACCACCTAGAGGGGTGGGATGGGGAGAGTGGGAAGGAGACGCAAGAGGGAGGGGAAATGGGGATATAGGTATATGTATAACTGATTCACTTTGTTATAAAGCAGAAACTAACACACCATTGTAAAGCAATTATACTCCAATAAAGAGGTTAAAAAATTAATAATAAAAAAATATATACTGGGAGCACAAAAAAAAATAATTGTGAGATAAGTTGTTGATATCAGAGTAGATAAGAATATTAAATAAGATAACAAAAGAATTGAAACTACAGAAAACTGTTTAAAGATAATATGGATGAATATAAATTCTAAAAGGACATTTCCCTTAAAGAAAAATAAATTTCACATTAAACAGAAAAAAAAAATCAGAGCAGGAATAAATGAAATAGAAATGAAGAAAACAATAACAAAGATAAATGAAACTAAAAGCTGGTTCTTTGAAAAGATAAACAAAATTGATAAACCTTTAGCCAGACTCATCAAGAAAAAAAGGGAGAGGACTCAAATCAATAAAGTCAGAAATAAAAAAGGAGAAATTACAACTGACACTGCAGAAATACAAAGGATCATGAGAGATTACTACAAGCAACTATAGGCCAATAAAATGGATAACCTGGAAGAAATGGACAAATTCTTAGAAAGATACAATCTTCCAAGACTGAACCAGGAAGAAATTGAAAATATGAACAGACCAATCACAAGTAATGAAATTGAAACTGTGATTAAAAATCTTCCAACAAACAAAAGTCAAGGACCACATGGCTTCACAGGCAAATTCTAACTTTTAGAGAAAAGCTAATGCCCATCTTTCTTAAACTCTTCCAAAAAATTGCACAGAAAGGAACACTCCCAAGCTCATTCTATGAGGCCACCATCACCCTGATAACAAAACCAAAGATATAACAAAAAAAGAAAATTACTGACCAGTATCACTGATGAGCATAGACACAAAAGTCCTCAACAAAATACTAGCAAACAGAATCCATCAACACATTAAAAGGATCATACACCATGATCAAGTGGGATTTATCCCAGGGATGCAAGGATTCTTCCATGTATGCAAATCAATCAACGTGATACACCATATTAAAAGATTGGAAAATAAAAACCATCTGATAATCCCAATAGATGCAGAAAAAAGCTTTTGACAAAATTCAACTCCAATTTATGATAAAAACTCTTTAGAAAGCAGGCCCAAAGGGAACCTACCTCAACATAATAAAGGCCATATAAAACAAACCCACAGCAAACATCATCCTCAATGGTGAAAAACTGAAAGCATTTCCTCTAAGATCAGGAACAAGACAAGGATGTCCACTCTCGCCACTATTATTCAACATAGTTTTGGAAGTCCTAGCTATGGCATTCAGAGAAGAAAAAGAATAAAACTCATACAAATTGGAAAAGAAGAATTAAAACTTTCACTCTTTGTAGATGACATGAGACTATACATATAAAATCCTAAAGATGCCACCAGAATACTTCTAGAACTAATCAATGAATTTGGTAAGGTTGTAGGATACAAAATTAATGCACAGAAATCCCTTGCATTCCTATTACTAGAAATGATAGATCAGAAAGAGAAATTAAGGAACCAATCCCATTTACCATTGCAACAAAGAGGATAAAATACCTAGGAATAAACCTACTTAAGGGGGCAAAAGACCTGTACTCAGAAAACAATAAGATACTAATGAAAGAAATCAAAGATGACAAAAACACATGGAGAGATATATCATGTTCTTGTATTAGAAGAATCAATATTGTGAAAATGACTGTACTACCCAAAGCAATCTACAGATTCAATGCAATCACTATCAAATTACCAATGGCATTTTTCATAGAATTAGGAAAAAAAAATTACAATTTGTATGGAAACACAATAGACCCCGAACAGCCAAAGCAATCTTGAGAAAGAAATACAGAGCTGGAGGAATCAGGCTCCCTGACTTCAGACTATACTTCCAAGCTACAGTAATCAAGAGAGCATGGTACTGGCACAAAAACAGAAATATAGATCAATGGAACAGATTAGAAAGGGCAGAGATAAACTCATGCACCTATGGTCACCTAATCTATGACAAAGGAGGCAAGAATACACAATGGATAAAGATAGTGTCTTCAGTAAATGGTGCCAGGATAAACTGGACAGCTACATATAAAAGAATGAAATTAGAACACTCCCTAACACCATACACAAAAATAAACTCAAAATGGATTAAAGACCTAAATGTAAGGCCAGACACTATAAAACTCTTAGAGGAAAACATAGGTAGAACACTCTTTGACATGAATCACAGAAGATCCTTATTGACCCACCTCCTAGAGTAATGGAAATAAAAATAAAAAGAAACAAATGGGCTCTAATTAAACTTAAAAGCTTTTGCCC
Source organism: Balaenoptera musculus (assembly GCF_009873245.2). NCBI lineage: Eukaryota > Metazoa > Chordata > Mammalia > Artiodactyla > Balaenopteridae > Balaenoptera > Balaenoptera musculus. The sequence goes on along the minus strand of NC_045789.1, from coordinate 85,115,239 downwards.
AGCCAGTGAAGCCATAAACAAGATGAAAAGACAACCCTCAGAATGGGAGAAAATGTTTGCAAATGAAGCAACGGACAAAGGATTAATCTCCAAAATACACAAACAGCTCATGCAGCTCAATATTAAAAAAACAAACAATCCAATCCAAAAAAGGGCAGAAGATCTAAATAGACATTTCTCCAAAGAAGACATACAGAGGTCCAAGAGGCACATTAAAAGATGCTCAACATCACTAATTATTAGAGAAATGCAAATCAAAACTACAATGAGATACTACCTCACACTGGTCAGAATGGCCATCATCAAAAAATCTACAAACAATAAATGCTGGAGAGGGTGTGGAGAAAAGGGAACGCTCTTACTCTGTTGGTGAGAATGTAAATTGATACAGCCACTATGGAGAACAGTATGGCAGTTCATTAAAAAACTAAAAATAGAATTACCATATGACCCAGCAATCCCACTCCAGGGCATATACCCAGAGAAAACCATAATTACAAAAGACACATGTACCCCAATATTCACTAAAGCTCTATTTACAATAGCCAGCACATGGAAGCAACCTAAATGTCCATCAACAGAGGAATGCATAAAGAAGATGTGGTACATATATACAATGGAATATTATTCAACCATAAAAAGGAACAAAATTGTGCCATTTGCAGAGACATGGATGGACCTAGGGACTCTCATACAGAGTGAAGTAAGTTGGAAAGAGGAAAACAAATATCATATATTAATGTATATATGTGGAATTTAGAAAAATGGTACAGATGAACCTACTTGCAAAGTAGAAATAGAGACACAGTGTAGAGAACAAACGTATGGACACCAGATGGGGAGGGGTGGGTGAGTGGCTTGAGAAATTGGGATTAACATATGTACCCTTCTATGTATGAAGTAGATGGCTGGTGAGGCCCTACTGTATAGCACAGGGGAAAAAAATTAAAATAAATAGAAGGTACAATCTGTTTGCAGGACATATATATAAAAACCTTAAAAATGCATTCTGATATTCATTAGGTGAAGAAAAATACTGTTTGATTCCACTTATACAAGGTACCTAGAATAGTCAAATTCATAGAGTCAGAAAGTACATTGGCAGATAACAGGGGCTGGGGAATGGGGAGCTAGTGTTAATTGGGGACAGAGTTTCAGTTTAGGAAGGTGAAAAATTTGGGAGATGGATGATGGTGAGTGTTTTACAGCAATGTGAATGTATTTAGTGTCACTGAACTGTACAATTAAGTATGGTTAAAATTGTATGTTTTATATTATGCAACTTTTACCACAATAAAAAAATAATTAAATCTGTAAAGTGGATAATAGATTTCTATTAGTTGCTTGGCAACATTGTTTTATGTTCTGCAGATGAATTTCATATTGATGATTCATTTTTAAAGTTACCTGCATGAAGTTGTTGGAAACTTGAACAGGTATAGTTAAGATCCCTGAAATTTCTATGTACCTGGAGTTTATTGTTTCAAAGAAAATGATTAATACAATTAGCATATGGTGCACAATAAATCATTGCCAATTTGTTTCTTCCCAGTTATATTTTATATGCTCAACAATTTAAATTGTATTAACTTATTACTTTAAATTATAGTAGTGAAAATCTTATTCCAGTACTGAAATTTAATTCTGTATTTAAAAATTTGGGTTTATCATACATATCTACATACACATATATAATATTAGTATAAATATATATATAATTTTAAGATATGTATATATACATTTACATACACACATGAATACATGTTTGTATGCATATATATAAAAACAGAAACATTTATATATGTAACAAGAGTAGTATTTTCTTTTACTGGTAGAATTTTAGGGATTCTAAAAATGATCTCTTTCCCTATAAAATATCTTGGTAACATGCCTGAATTTCTTCTATCAAAGTCTCACTTCTTTCTATTTCACATGTTTTGTGTTTTAAAGACAAGTGCTCTAAAGCAATAACAGCAGCCTATAGAGATGCCACTAATTGTTTAAACAGAATTCACCAGGTTACTTCTCTATAAAAATAGACAAGAGTCAAGGAGAGTGTAGAGAGTGGGTTCATATTATGTTTGAAGTGTGGAGACATAGGCCTAATTAAGGCACCAGAATCAAGGGACTCAACATTTTGGCTATAATTTGATATAGACTGGGCTTCTTAGTAGGGAAATCCAAAAACTGAAAAAAAAAATGAATTGATAAGGGAAGTGCAAAAGCTCTAAGGTTGTAATTTGCCTTTTGCATGTATTGGAATTAATATTTTACCACTTTCTGATTTAAGCCTATTCTTTGATTCTGTGTTTTTCTGTTGAGAATACTTTGGGTAAATTTTTAATATCAACAATCTAAAGTCCCATCTCTTTTCATAGCATTCAGTCCTATTCTTCCTCTGGTCCTTAATTAGCATTCCAGCTCTGTTGCTATCTGTGAGCGTTCAGCCAGAAGCCCAATGACATATATGCCCAAGGTATTTTCACAATAATATTTGTCTTTGATGTTGCTGAGCATGACATCCATTTAATTTTTTTTTTTTTAAGAGGAAAGACTTTCTGCCATTTCCTCAATCTGAAATACCCATGTCTTTATTTTTTTCCCTTCTTAGCGGAATATTTAGAATATTTTCAGTCCTAGATCACATTTCATATCTTTCCAAAGCATTAGTGTTTCCTTTTTCTTATTATACTATTTTCCATTATTATGCCATTCCTCACTGTATGGCAGTAAAATGTTTATATATCTACTTCTGCTACTCATTATATATGCCACTATGGCAGGGATGTTGTCTTAGTTTTAGTGACCTTAATACAAAAAAGAGAATAAATACATACTACTTTTAAATTTAAGAATCATATTTAGGCCACCATGATTTCTTAAAATGCCCTTCTTCATAAGACACATTTATTCTTTATCTATGTAAGTTGTCAATCTTTGCCAAAACATGAATTGTCACTCACCTGCATTAATGTAATTGGATCCTTGACAACTCAGACTTTCTTTTTTCTATATGCAGGGAAGTTCAAGTAATTATTGCTGTGCTACAAGAATGTTCTAAATTTACATTAAAAAAATTTAAGCATGTAATCAGTAGTGATTACATGCTACATATTACAGAAAACAAAATAAATAAATTGCAAACAATTATTTTTGAAAATATTATTGTCCTGATTAGATCCAGCCTGAGGACAGGATATGCTTTCTTGTTGCTGCCTAGTGTCTTTTTGTTTCACCTTGAAAGACTCCCATTAGATTTCTTATAAGGCAAGTCTAGTGGCAAGGAAATCCCTTAGCTTTTGTTTATCCGAGAAAGTCCTTATTTTTCCTTCAGTTCTGAAGAACCCTTTTTTTGGATGTAGTATTCTTTGTTAGCAGATGTTTGTTTTGTTTTGTTTTAATTTTCAGCACTTTTGAATATTTCATCCCACTTCCTTCTGGCCTGTATGTTTTAGCTGAAATAACCACTGATAACCTTATGAGAGCTCCCTTACATATGATGAGTCATTATTCTCTTGCTGCTTTCACGATTCTCTCTTTGTTGTTGAATTTAGCAGTTCTGTGAGAATTTGTCTGAGTGTGGGCCTTCTTGAATTTTCTAATTGGGATCCTTCCAGCTTCTTGAAACTGGATTTCCATTTCTTCCTTCAGATTTGGATTTGTGAAATTTTCAGCCACTCTTTTCTTCAAATAAGATTTCTCTCTCTCTCCCTCTTTTCTCTTTCTGGAACTCTCATTATATGTGTGTATATATATATATATATATATATATATATATATATATATATATATATATGCATATTTTGATGGTATTTCATAAGTCCTTTAGGTTTTTACTTTTCTTTACTATTTTTTTCTTTTTTTCCCCCTCCAGTTCACTAATTTCAAATGACTTTTCTTTGAGTTCACTGATTTTTCTTGATCAAATCTACTATTCAACCCATCTAGTGGATTTTTCAAGTCAGTTATTAATACTTCAGCTATTTTTTTACAGCTAAAAAAAAAGCTGCTTCTTTTCTACAGTTTCTACCTCATTGTTGATATTTTTATTTTGTTCATGAATCATTTCCCTGATTTTATTTAGTTGTCTATCTGTGTTCTCTTGTAGTGCATTATGCTTGTTTAAAACTAATATTTTGAATTCTTTGTCAGGTAATTTGTAGACCTCTATTTCCTTAAAGTCAATTTATGGAGATTGTTTTCCTTCGATTTGGTCACATTTTTTTATTTCTTTGTGTGCCTTACAATATTTTGTTGTGATCTGTCCATTTGAAAAAAACAGTCATTCTCTCAGTCTTTTCTGACAGGCTTCATACAAAGAAAGACCACCAATCAGCCTGGCTAGAGGTTCTTGGGGCCTCTCAAACCTTTCCTGTGATTACATCTTCTCTCGGCTTATGTATATAATTGCTAATTTAGAGAGGTTTGCCAGTAGCTTTATTAAAAGCTTGTAGTCTCTTGCTCTCTCTGATGTCTGTCTGCATTGCTGCAGGTTTTTTGGTACTGCTTTAAACCACTGAGCTCTCCTTTGTTCTCACCCACCCCCAGGTATCCAAAGAATGTGGTCGCCCATCACCATTAGGATTCAAGTGAAACACAAACCAATCCTCAAGGAGGCCTCTGAAGAGCCAGAATGTTGCATGATTGTTCCACTCTTCCTTTACTCTCCCATGGGAGAAGCCACAAGTTGGGTTTCTCAGCCTAACTGTGAGCTGTGCCAGCTTGGTAGAAAAACTGACATAGTTGAAATAAAACAGTTTTCTTACTCATTCTCATGCAGATGTTCTTGGCTTTGAGCTTACCTGGGTCACTGCAATTTCCTAACTGCATCTAGACTTCTCATAAAGGTTTTGTAGACCTTATATTTTTAAATCAGTGTTTCCAAGGAGGAACAAAGTCTGGGGCTTCCTATTTAATGATCTTGCAAATACCTGGACTGATTTGGATTTTTATTCTAAGTGAACATGTTTAGGATAGAAGGAAAACAATAAAGGTTGCTTTTAGTTGCTAAGTTTGTGATGATTTGTTATACAGCAAAAGAAAGCTATTATGAAGTGTTTTAGCTAAATAGATTCTATTTTCTGTGTATAACCAGCTAAAATACTTTGCTTATATTTTGATTAAGATTTTTTCTTTTACAGGCATTCCTTATATATTTGCAACATTAATATTTTGCCTGTTATATATGACATAAATTACTTCTCCACTTGTCTTATTTTAATAATGGTAATTTTACACATATTTTCATTCATTCATGTTGATATAATAGAGCAACTGATTTTATATCATTTCTTTTCCTTAATTTATCTTAAGAAGCCACAAGGTCAAAATATAATCTCTGTGAAAGAATCTCACAAACGTAATGTTTATCAACAAAACAAAATACAAAGCAGCATGTACTGATTGACTCAGTATACATAAAGTTCAAAGAGAGGGTGCACTATTCTGTGTTAGCAATAAAAATAGTGGTGTCCTTTGGAGGGATAGTGACTGGCATAGGATATAAGGGAAAAGTACCTTTTATGCCATTATACGCTAAGGCTTGATCCAATGTTTGTTTCCCAGGTGTGTTCACATGGCAAAAATTCAGCAAGCTGTACTCCAACAATCTGTGCACTTTTCTGCATGTTTGTTTATAACAGTAATAATGTATACCTTCCTATTGACATGCAGTATACAATTGTATGACTATATCACAAAAGATTTATGTATTTAGGTTGTTTTATTAAAAGTAGTGCTGCTATTAACATTTTTGTATGCTTTAAGTCAAGCTATGAACGCTTTTCTCTTTTTTATGTATCTAGTAGTTTAACTTCTGAGTCACAGGGTTTGCATTTGTTCAGCTTTGAGTGATACTGGCAAAGAATTTTCCAAAATGGAAATATACACCCCAAGCAGCAGTACATTAACACTTCAGATATTCCACATTTAACAAATAGTGTCAATCATTTTCATTTTAGCTATTGGGAAAAGGTGTACATAGTAATATCTCATTGTGTTTTAATTTACATTTCCCTGATGAAATGTGAAGTTGAGTACATTTTAATTTTTGTGAAGTGCCTGTTCTTATCCACTGTCATAATCTGTTGGATATTGTTGTCATCGTCATTGTTGTTGATTTGTGGAAGCTCTTTATTATAAATATGAGTCTTTGTAAGATACATTCATTGTAAACAACTTCTGTCATCCTGGAACTTCCCTTTTTCACTCTCTTCATGGTGACTTTTGATGCATAGTAGTTCTTACTTAAGTATAATGAAAAATTATTTTTCCTTTTGTGCCTTATGTAATACATTTATCTCACTTTGAATAGCACTGTGTTTTTACTGTTTAATAAGGTCTTTGAAAACAAGCATAATAGTATTGTTTCTGAAACCAAGGGCTCAGGGTTTTTGACCATCTAGATTTGCATCCTACTTTTACTACTTGTTAGCTGTATTACTTTGAGGAAATTATTTAACCTTTCAACATTTGAGGTTTTTTTTATCTTAAAAAAGACCCTGAAATATCTCAAAGAATAGTTTTGAGAATTAAATGAAATAATCTATGTGAAAGACATAAAACAATGCTTGGCACACAGGAAAACTGCACAATAAGTTTAAACTGTTATGCATAACTTTAATTCCATATTTACAAAGTAATACAAAAACATATGAAAATTAGTATTAGTTGTCAAAAAAAGTAAATCTGAATTTCTGACTTAGTTTTTAACAGTCATATTATGTTAAAACTCTTGTTTATTGGAGAAAGAATAGATGATGACTGAGGAAAATAAATATATTCCTCAGAGCACTTAGCTGCTGGCAACAGAGCCTGACTCTGGATAATTTAAGCAGACATGGAATTCTTAAATGGATTTTAGTGAGTTTGTGTCATTGTTGCTATAGCTAAAAAAAACTGGTAAAGAACTACAGTGTCAGAAACAACAGCCAACATCATCCTGCAGAATGTTCTGGTGAGGGCTCTACCAACCACAGTCCTACCTCCAAACATAAGACGTGCATCTTGCTCCCTGTCAGTGTCTTGGAAAAGTGATTCTTGCTGCACCTGCTGCTATTTTTGGAGAAAAAAATCTTCCACAGGACCCGCTTCTTTGGATTACTTACTTCTAACTACCTGTTACTCTCTCTCTCTCCTCTCTCTTTCTCTCTCTCTCTCTCTCTGGCTGTTCTCACTTTGGTGTGATAGAGCCAGCTGATGTATTGTAACCTACCCCATGGAGAGTCCCATGTGGCAAGGAACTAAGGACAGCTTCTGCCCAGAGGGTCTAGGGTACTCAGTCCAACAACCTGTGAGGAACTGAATCCTGCCAAAGCCACATAAGCCACATAAGAAGTGGATTGTTCTCCAGTTGAGCCTTGATATGACTGTAGTCCCAGTTTACCATTTGACTTCAATCTCATAAGAGATAATAAGCCAGAGGAACCAAGTCTTCAATGACAAGGTTCTCAATCTACAGAAACTCTGAAATCATTATTTTTTTAAGCCTTTAAGTTTTGTGTTAATATTTATACAGTGATAGATTACTAATACAATGCCTATGGATCTTTTGAATATTATTTTCTGACCATTAGTATTAAAGTTATTAAAAATAATAAAACCCAATTTTAATCAGAGTCCAATTAACCAGAATACTCAGAGAAGTAGAATTTTTTTCCAGAACTTTATAAGGTCCTATAATGAAACTATATTGAAAAAAAAAATCAGGATAAACATTCTTATATTAGTGCTAAGACGTCTGTATTTATGTATATAAACATCATAATTTGATATAATAAAAGTGAACTTTGGATCTTAAGAGTCTCATACAAAGTAAAGAGTAAATTTATGGTAACAGAGTCACACATTTCTTGGGTAATAAATGTTAATAAATGCATACTAAATTAATGGAAGACTCATTTCCCTCAGAGTAATAATTTTTAAGGCAAAAAGAGATATATTATAAAATAATGATCAAAATTTGGGATCAAGTAAAGTAGTTTTTGTTTTTAAATGAAATGTATTCTTCCCTTAACTATTCTAATAAATCCCATCAAAATTCACCTATGTAATCCAGACAAAATAATTTGGTTACTGAAATTAATCCATAAAATCTTCTGTTATGGAATTCTAAATTTTTGTGCTTTTTTTTTTGAATTAGTACATTTTCATATTAGCATTTGGAAGAACTAAACTTAACCAAATGGGATAAAAGCATTCACCAAAATGACTACAGTATTTTATGCTTTAAAAAACTTCAACAGTCAGTGAGTTCTTTTCTTCTTTTGTTATTTTCTTTCAATATAAAAGTATCACTTTAGACAAGAGACTGAGAGAATAAAGGCAATTACTGTTCAAAAGTAACACTCTCTACCTCTAACACTAAAAAAATGACATTGATGAAATTTTAGAGTTAAACTCTCAGAAATAATAAAATCCCAATAACAGCATCAAAACAATGCTGACAGTATATATTGATATGCAGGGTAAGCTGGCATAAAGTCTACAGTATTAAGACATGGCTTACTAAGTGAAAAGCTATTGATTAGTATTAAAGTGCTTTTAACCTTACCTCCGCAAATCAGAAAATATTTCTCCAGTGTTTTTATTCTGTAGAAAAGTTTAGCTATTTCAAGTTGATGGCCTTTTGTATCTTTCAGATAGAAGGTCATTGATAACTAAACAATATCTCAAAAAACTAACAGACATCTTAATGAATCAATGCATTTTAGGCTGGGATAGCAAAAAATCCAATACCTTTTGCAAAATAACCATTTAAAATGCATCCTATTTAACATGATACTTATGTTTGATATTGAGATAGTTAATTTTGTTATTAACTTATAGAATGAAGAGGTGTAGAAGGATATACATAGGTATAATAACTGAGAGTAATTTATTTACTATGAGCTCCTCATTTATATGATGTTATTTGGTGATACATGCTGAGGTAGAGAGAGAAAGAATGCATGGCTTCCAGACTTAAAGATCTCACTATAAGTACATACAGTTCAGCATTGTGGAGTCAGCCTCCAAGATGGCCTACAGTGATTCCCAACTGCTGATATCCATGCCTCTATACAATCCCCTCCCACACTGACTAGGTCTGTCAATAAGCTACTGTGAATATGGCAATTCTAGTTCATAACAGACAGTACAACTTTCTCCTTGCTCTTTGGGATTGCTTGCTCTAGAAGAAACTAGCTGCCATGGTGTGGGGCCACTAAAGGTAGATCTATGTGGCAAAGTTCTGAGACCTTTTGACAACTTCCAGTAAGAAACAGAAACCTCCTACTAACAATCATGTGAATGAGCCACCTTAGAAGATCATCCAGCCAAGGTTAAGCCTTCAGATAATTACCACCCCAGCAGGCATCTTAGCTTGAACCTCATGAGAGATCCCCCAGCCAAGACTAATCAGTTATGCTGCTCTTGAATTTCTGACCTACAGAAAAATGTGTGACATAATACAAAGTATAGTTGGGTTAAACCTCTACATTTTGAGAGTAATTTGTTATGCAGCAATAAATAACTAATATGCACAGAACAGCCTATATAAAAAAAGAAGAGAGAGACCCTAGTATTCCAGTACTAACTTAAATGAGTTTATATGTATGCCTGTGGATGCATGGGAAAGAATATATACATATTCAAAACAATTCCAAGAGAGCATACATAGGGAAAATGTGTGAAGTGAGCACATCTTATTTCCAAAAAAAAAAAGCAATGTGTGTTATGAATTTTCAAAGAGATAATGGACACAATAAATTCCTCTCACACACACCATCATGCCAAAGACTGTTAAACATGGATTCTTGCCCACTGATGCACAGCAGGATAAAAATTAGAGGATGTTTAACCAGGTGTCTCCAGGGCTGTCCACCACTGCTGTCAACCAAAACAGTTCAAACAGCTCCTCTCAGACTGTTTGCATTAATGAATAGATGATGTCTAAAACCATATGGGATTCTGTACTCGCCTTAATTAAAATTAATTGCCCCATGAATGATTAATGCTTAGTCTGAATTTTTCATAGTTTCTATATTACTGAGATACCAAACAATGGAACTCATCTACATCTTATGTTAATCTTTCAATCTCCATTAAAAAAGTAATTAATTACTGCATCTGTTTTCTTTTACTAAATATGACTAATTGCTCATTTTTAAGCATTAAATATTTACTACAGAAATTTACTGGAAGAAATTTCTGGCATCTCTAGTAATTTAAACTTTGCTTGGAACCATAAGTAATAACTATCTGATACTAGAGACAGTTCTAGAATAGATTAGCTTGCTTTAACTGTCAATAAGAAGGCATATGCAATTCTTCAATCAATTTTGGAAATTAAAAAATAAAAAATATAAAGTACATTTAATATTTCTGCAAAGCAATGCTTTTCAAAAATATTTAAATTTTTCTTCTGCTATATAACCTTGGAAAACTATCATTTCTATGTTTTCCTTATAAAATAATCATTTTCAAAAAATGTTTACTTCCATACTCAAGAGATAATGCCTTCCAAATTAGTAAATTTATTTTAAAAAAATTCTCATTCTGGGAAAGCTACCATAACAATCATCTACTCTTACAAAACAATGTTCAGGACTACAAAGGAGTTTTCTGATAGAGCCTGTACTGGGTTTTATGTCCCTTGAGAGACACGGCCTCCTTATCATGGAGCTGCAGTGGCTATTAACACTTACAAAATAGTAATTGGTTCTAGGACTTAAATTTTGGGTCAATTAGTGGTAAATGTCTTTTCAAACATATTTTAAGCAAATTGTATTATTTAAGTAAACTAGCCAAATATATCACTTTGGCTCATTAGTTCAGTACTCTCAAACTCAGTCAACCAATTTCGATTATAGCTCATTTATAAGAAAGCTAATGAGACCAAGATTTAAGTCTTTATTTGAGCATGTTAGTTTTGTACACATACAAACTCAGCCCCCATCACCCAGTTTTGTTAATGTGTACCAATTTTCATGAGCAAAACGGATATGTGAGAAGAGATAAAACATCGCCCATAATCTTTCAAGAGAAACCTACATATCATGCTTTAAAAGGATGGGTCAGTAACTTAAAAAAGAATTGACACAATTTCTAATCTATCTTCTGCTTTTGATTTTAATTTTTGTTAAAATAATAATTTACGAAATGAAATACTTAATTTACAAAACTAAAAGAGTTTTGTATGGTTTATAATTATAAAAAGTAGCCTCCTGTCCCCTAACCTTCACCATTACTGTCCAACTCTTTAGAAGCATACACTTTTAACTCATTTAGCTAATTTGTCTTAGTATTTACCTCCATATTTCTAAATGATTTGCTTCTTTTCAAAACGTTCTTAAGTTTAGTTATTTCTTATATGAGAGTACTTTGTTTCCTACACTTCCCCCAACCCCAAAATTAAATTTCTACACAAAAATACCCCTCCTTCTAATCCTTTCAAGAATTTTACATACGAACTTTAGTCAAATCAATAGCCAGTGCTTACATTATTATGATGATTCAACTACTATTCACTGTGGCAAACAGAATCAATTCTAAATATGTTCCCCCAAGTTTCCTTTCCTTTGGTTTTTCAATCAAACACTAATCTAGCTACTGCTGTGAAATGATTTTGCAGGCAAAATCTAAAGCTGCTCATCAGCTGACATTAAAGCAGGGAGATTATACTGCATTATTTGGATAGCCACAAATAATTACATGAGATTTTAAAACCAGAAGAAGAAGGCAGAAAACTCACTCAAACAGATGTAGCAGAAAGGAAGACAGAAAAAATGAGGCAGACGTAGGAGACAGAGAAATTTGAAGTGTGAGAAGGACTCAATGCACCTTTACTGGCTTGACCACAAAGAGGATCAGGAGCCAAGGAATGAAGGTGTCCTCAAAAAGATGAGAATGTAATCTATCAAAAGGAAACAAGCACCTCAGTCCTACAAACAGTATAGAACTAAATTATACCAACAACCTGAGAACCTGGAAGCTGATTCTCCCTCAAGTCCTCCAGACTGAGAATTTAGACAAGCCAACCACCTAGATTTAGCCCAGGGAGATATTAAACAGATTCTTAGGACACTATCCTAGTCCAAGCATTTCTATCTACAGAACTGTGGGATAATAAATGGGTGTTGTTTTGAGTTGGTAAGATTGTGGTAATTTGCTACAGCAGCAATAGAAATCTGATACATTCACCATGGAGACACATAATACAATATGGTTACTTTTCACCTCTAAACCATCTAAACTCAGATCACTCTTTACACCTGCCATACAATAATTACCATGACCAGCCATTTCCTTTATATGTCCCCATGCTGGATCTATTGTTTCCCTGGATCTCAGAACTTCCTCCTTTTCTTTCATTTTTGTGGAGAGCACCCTTCAATAGCTTCCTGAAAGAGAAACTTAAAATAACTTTGTTTTCAAAACTTTGCTTGTATGAAAATAATTTTGATCAACCCATGAACATAAGCTGATTGAAAAGTTGTCTGGATATAGAATTCTAGCTTGGAAATAATTTCTCTTCAGGATTTTGAAAGGCAGTGTCTCTAGCCTTGTTGAAAAGTTCAGTGACATTCTGATGCTGTCACCTTTATAAAAAGACTTTTTTTTTTTCTCTATCTCTCTACAGAAGATTTTCTTTCTTTAGTAAGCCATTATATTCATCCCTAGTGCTTGGAAATTTCCTAAACTGTTCTTACTGTGTTTACATTTTCCATTTAGTATGAATACTATTTTGTTAGCCCTTTCAATATGGATATTTATGTTCATCCACTATGGGAAAATTTTTTGAATTATTTTATACTTCTCTCATTTTCTCTGTTCTCTCTAAATTAATGAAGAATTGGATAGTCTGGTTTAATACATCAAATATTTAAAATATTTCTCTTCTATTATGTATATATATATTTTTGTTCTGTTTTCTTGAAGATTTTTCTCAAACGTATCTAAAAACCCTCCTTTGCCATTTATATTTCTGCTTTTATGTTTAAGATCTCCAGAAGTTCCTACTGCATGCATATTTCTAAGATTTCTTTTTTTCCTAATGCTTCCTTTATATAAAATCTGGTTCTTGTTTGATTGTGGAAATATGTTCTTCTATATCTCTAAAGAGATGTTATAATTTACCATATTGGATTCTTCTTTTGTTATCTTTGATTTTCCCTTCCTATGGCAATAATTGTAGTACAATTTTCTATAGAAATAATGGAAAGTATTTCAGTCTTATTTTGCTTTCATGGTTGATAGAACTGTATTTTTTGAGTATTCATAGTTGCAATGCATAAAACATGTGCCCTTAGTCATTTTTGAAGTTTATAGAAAAAAACATAGGAAGTTTGATTAATTTATTTGCACAATTTATATTTTAAAACAGAAAATACATGATGTAATTATAATTGACTTTGCCTCATTATCAGGTATTTTACTGACATGAGAAAACTTCAATTCTGAATAGACAGTGATAAGAAGAAAATCTTCCCTATGTCTAATAATTGGATTGTCAACACTGGTTATGTGTTCTATATATCTGAATCTGTTACTCCTTTATTACCTACATGCTTCTGGTATTGATATCATTAGAAGCATCTGAATTATATTACCTCTGTCTCTGTACTTTGTTACCATGCCTGGTGAGTCAGCTCCATGGGCAGTACCAGTATTCCTGGAAGTCACTTCTATACCAGGACAGCTAGCAGTAATTTAACACTACATAAACATTACCATAAACCACATACCTATAATCTCTCTAAACTTATGCTAAATGTATTCCAAAATTGTCTTCTTTGTACTTAGATCCAAGAAATATCAGCAGATCATTAAATACTACCTAACAGGAGGGAACCTAGGATGAAAGTAAGTCAAAGTGAAAAGAGACGATGGTCTTACTTGATTTTAGGCTACATATTTAATGTTGAAAATCTTGCCAAAATATATGTCTATGTGAATACATTGCTGGGTTCCTCCCAAGGCCTTGAAAAGAGGGCATGCAAACGAGGGGCCCTTAAGATTAAGCTTTATAAGCTTCATGACAAATCTACTTCTGCAACAAATTTGCTTTGGGTACCCATCCAGGAAACTGATTGGAAGTATAGATTTTGCCCTTGAAAGCCTATGAAATAGATCAGAATTGTACCTTAAATAAATCAACTTCAAATCAACCCTGTACCTAAATCTGAAAATTCACTCTGCTGTGCAGACCAGATTGAATCCAACTGCACTATCCAATACAGCCTATTAGAAGTTAAGCAATGAGATAAATCTTCAGCATTACAGAGATTCTTTAAACTTGAATGCTAATCTATTCCCATTGTGGAATATCAGGAAAAATTTAAATTGTAAAAAATAAATCCTCTTACAAATTAAAGTCCAAATAAGTAAATTCCCCTGAAATTAAATCCTAAATTATATTACATCAGGCTTAAGAACTGAACTTCAAAAATAAATAAATAAATAAGGCTAAGTGCTATCATTCCCAACTTCTATTTCTACTGAATCTCATTTAAAATGGATTCAAATCCTCAGGTAGAAATTGGCTGCCTCTGGGATGTGTAACCTGGACTATGTTTCAACAAAGAGGGCAGTTAATTCAAGGAACCCAATGTTGTGTTAAATCAAGGCATGGTCTTTTACAAATTTTACTTTGAAGTAGAAACAGTTAATAGTTCACATGATGTTATTAAGCACTGACCTTATATACAACCCATTTAGAAAAATGAATTCCTTGTTCTAAGAGCAGTCATTCAGGCAAAATTATGTTCTCTGAACACAATACTTACAGTTGCCAAAATGTGAAACAATGATTCTGTCATATTGGAGTGTAAAAAGATGCATGAAAAGATGTAGTTTTCAGCTTCAGCAGATATCAGTCAATGTGTGCCAGTTGCTGAGAGCCCATGACTTTAGATTTAACTCAGTGTGGAACATTCTCATTGAGAGATTATTAAAGGTATTTTGTATTTACTCTATCATTCTGGGGAAATGTGGAATGGAGTGAGCAATCTACAAGTAAAAGCCAGCTTCAGAGTTAGAGGGTGATATTTTACTTGTTGGTACATCTTTGCAAAGTTTAGAATGCATTATAGATTGCAACCCCAGATCCCAGGTCTTACTACAGCCGCCTTTTTTTTTCTCATAGGGCCTATTTAAAACTCATAATGCATTTTCCTTATGAGGTCCATCTTTTTGGCACTCCAATGCTGCTTTTCCATTGTTGTTGTTGTTAGAAGAAGGGTCTAGTAACATAGCATCTACACTCTACTCTGAGAAGACATTTTCAATAGTGTGTCACAGTGGCTATTTCTACCACCTTTTGCCATAGAATGACTTGGGCTGAAGAAAACTGCCTGTTGGAAGATGTAATTAATTTTCAGAAGCTGTTACAGGGCTGATTATGAGGCTTAACACTAATAACCCATACTGTTTCATAGCACACATGAAAATCAGCAGCTTTGCAACTTAAAAAATAGCAGATACAATTCTGTACATCGATATTTTAAAGTAATCTTGTTTCAACCTAGGCTAAAATTCCAGGAAATAATACAAGTTTTCTTTCCCAAGAAATGAGGAGAAAAAAAAAAATTTCATTGACAATTTCTCTTTCCAACTCACCACTTATCAAAGCCACCTCTCCTATCCTGGAGAGAAGTGAGAATAAGGGTGCAGAAATACAAAGTGCTTTTCTAGTGAAACTCTCCACCGAGAAGGAAGTATAAGGAATGGTGAAGAAACAAAAGTTCTCCTATGAATTGTTGTCTAATCCCTGGTAATTTATTCATATTTAAGAAGGCATCCAAAAGTTGAATGGTTGCTCTGTGACAATGTTGTTTCTTTTATACAGGGTCTCAGTCATTTTATTGTCATATGCACAAATTACCTGATTGGGGGTGGGGACATTTTTTTAGGTCAATCCATTGCTTCAGAATGTATACTACTAGTTTCTTATCTTGGGTATAATTCTGTATGTCATTTTTCTGGGATATGAGAAGGATAACTAAAATGGGGATTATCATTATTCAGAAAAGAATATTATGTTCTAGTCTCATGCATTAATGCCATTCTTGGTGATGATATGTGTCTTTAAGTCTGAAATTTCTCTAGTTTTAATTAACCAAAGAGCAAATTTTTCCCCACCTTGTCAGAAGAGTGGTAGGAGTTTGACGTCATGGAGAAAGAATACTGTTTTGAACATTTAATTATATACTTTCTTGTATAGTGAAATTGTATAGTGAACCTTACTCTTTTCAACCTCCCTACATCCATAATTTCCACCTTCAGAAATACTGGTGCCTCCAAATCCAGAGGCTCTGAGGCTCCTATAGCAAATTTCCTTGTGTCCTATTGCCTCCTGTCTTACAGGCAGTTGAACTTGATCATTTTATGCTCTATTAAGTCTATTATTATACATCTGTTCACTTTCCAACTTTTATAGTTTTGCTGACACTGCTCATTCATTACACCTCCACGATATTCTTACGTTCTTTTTGGACTTATACTTTTGCTCTTATTATATTACCATTCTTTTTAAAGTTTTTTTTTTTTTTTTTTTTTTTGGAGGGGGTGGAGACAAGCTAAACACTTTCATTCAAACTACTATGGGCCTTATGGAATAAATTATGTCTTCCCAAAATATGTAGGTCAGATCCCTAACCCCATTGTGACTGTATTTTGAGATAAGACTGTTAAGGTGGAAATTAAGTTTAAATGAAATCCTAAGGTGAGACGCTAATCCAATAGGACTGGTGTTCTCATAGAAAAGAGGAAAATATAGAAAAGAGGTCATGTGAGGATACAGGGAACAGGTGACTGTCTGCAAGGAGCAGACGTTATCAAAAGACTTTATTAAAAACCAACCATGCTGGCACTTTGATCTTGGATATGTGGCCTATAGAACTGTGAGAAGATAAATTTCTCTTGTGTAAGCCACCCAGTCTGTGGTATTTTGTTAAGGTAACCCTAGCAAAGTAATACAATTGCTCGTTAGATATCATACAATTTCTTAACAAAACAAGTATCTCGCTCACAATTCTTCTCAATCATAATTGGGGAATTCCTCCGTCTCATTCAGAATATCATAACTAATTTGAGATGCTAGACAATTTATAAAGGACCTTCTCGAATTTTGTCAACATTCATCATTTCTTTATGCTTATTTATCATGTCTGCATCCTCCCTTGAAAGCATGCTGTCCTGTGGCTTTATAACTTACGGATCTTTGACGGAGCAGTCTTAAAACTTATGGCTCAATCTTCCAAAGTTTATCATGCAGGCATCCCCCTCAGATGTCCTACTCCATTCCAGAAATCCAGTGAAGTCATGGTTTAGAGCTTTCTTCCTGAGATCATCAGATTCCTCATCTCACATTCAGTAATGGGATTCTAAACCTTCTCATTTAGCATTTTACCTCTTTTGCTCCCCTCCCTCAAAGTTATTCACCACCACTTTATATCAACTTGTGACAAGTAGAACAATACCAGAAAAATGATTGGGTCAGAGGTTACAAACTCAAAGTGTATATTTTGAATTTCTTCTGTAGATTTTATTTTATAGGTATTTTATTTTGACCAACACAGTATTTTATTAATTGAACCAATTTTTTAAAAAGATAGATTTTTGTACTCCCTTGAGAAATGTGTAGATCTAGCAACATGGACTAGTAATATACCTACTGGAGATAAGTAGTACTGCCAACTTTTATGTAAACTACAAGTATTTCCTTCATATAATAATTGTGAGTATACTTACAGTTAGTCTGCTTCAATCACATAGTTTTCTGTGTCATCCTTATATACCTCTGGGTTTGCAAAATACATTTTTTATCAAAAAAAAAAAAATTAAGAGGTAACAGGGCTACCACAGAGTTACACAGATCAGGCACCAAACAACCCTAGATGATGTAACACACTGAGATTATTAAGTGCATGACACTGCCTAGGTTAGTGCACTGACAACTAGTACAACTATAAGTTGTCATCCTTGGACCTATTTTTCCTCTGTCAAAATCTGCTTTTGCCCTTGAAACACAAATATTCTTAAGGCAAAGGGACACAAAGTCCTCTTTACTGCCTTGGAAATGAAGAGGGAAAGAGTACAAGAAAACAAAACATAAATTAATACCTCAATAAGTATTCTGTCACAGTTATATATAAGGAAGAACATAATATATTATCCACGAGAGTAAAATATTTAAACTTTACAAAAAAATGAAAACACCTGTAAAATTACATGAAGCAATTATAGAATTATCTAGACAGAGAAGTAGTCTAAACAAAACATTGAAAAATTAGGATAGTCAATGCAGTGAAGTGTACAGGGTTGAGAGCTGGGAGCTCATATTCCTATCCTTAATCCTCCTAGGATGCATCACTCTTATCTATTAAAAAGAGATTAAACTAAATGATTTTAAGAATTCATTTTATGTTTAGATTCTTTGATTGTAATAAGTAGTACAAACTCTTTCAATTCCCAACTCCCAAAGAATGTAGCATTGACCAGTGAATGCTCTCTTATGGTTGTTTTAAAAGAAGCTTTCAACGGAATGATGTTTGTGCTCAGAGCAATCTTATACTGACTTATTTCACTTGTATTCTCATTTGTGATAGAAGAGTCTTGGTTTGCTTTTTTTTCTGGAAGCCACTGCAGATTTAATTTCCCTTTAAGCAGTAGAGTAATAACACACTCTCCTTCACCCCACAGCTTGAACAGATTGAGAATTTTAATAGGGAAAACATCAGCGCAGGTAGGGAAAGCCCAGGAGGCTCCAGGAAAGGAGCCCTGAATTTAGTAAGAGAGATATAACAATGGTATGAGTTCTACTGTTTGGTTTCCAGGAAAAACCCATTCTTTCTAACATTCTCACTTCTCCCTCCAACATTTTATTTTCAATCTTGTTTTCATTTCCCTGAATCCTTATCCATTCAACACTCAGGGGGCCATGAACAGACTGCCACTTGCTGCCTTCACTCCATCTAAGCCTCTCTTTTACAGATTCATTACCTTTTTTAAAAACAGATTCTAAATACATTCTTCGAGAGAACTTTGCATTTATAGGAGTTTTTACAAGTAAATTATAATTGTCCAACATCTTAAGAGGGGCAATTAAAACACATTTTGATGCACTGTATTTGACAATCACCATTAAATTCTTCAACGCTTTAGTGAGTACTCACTGCAAAATTTACAGCAACAGGAAAAGAGGAAAAAATCACTATAAAGCCTAAGGTCAACCAAGATAAAATGTTGGCAGGAAAAGACATCTTTTTGATGAGATGCCAATAATATCTCTGTGTTTGGACTGTGTGTTCTAGTGGAACTAAAAAGAGAAATAAAACCAGATATGGCAGAGATTCTATTCAAGAACCATGAGTTCAGGGAAGCATTGAACTGGATGGGAGCAGAATACACACCACCCCAAAATATGTCTCTTTGGCATAAGAATTATTTTAGGGGGATTATTTTTAAGAAACAGCAGGCAAAGAAGAAGATCTGAAGCCAAGTAGATGTTACCCTTTTGTAATAGACATTTATGTATAGAAGGGAAATCTCCATTTGTAAGGCTGTCTACCTCTCTGTACAAGGAAGAGGAGGATGTCTAAGTCTCTAGAAGTTCTTATCAATGGAGAAGGCATAGTCTTAAATCTACATAACAACCATGTCTTTGATTACTGTGTTTTGCCTAGTAACTTCCCATAACCTGCCTCCTCCTTCCCCCAGCATCTTCTTTTGTCTTTAGCTAGAGTTGGTATTTAGGGTGGGGGCTTGGACCATTTCTAGAAGTTGCTCAGAACTCACAGTTTATCTTACTAGAATCCAAATGAAAGTACAGTTGACAATATTTTTTCTACTACAAATGCTAAGTTTCTCACGAATGAAAAGGTCATTTTAATTTAAAGATTAATGGAACCACTCAACTTGATGTTTCAATGTTTTTTTGTCTTTAACTTCAATTCTTAATTTTAAATACAGCATAATTACATGGCATTCTTTGGAATGCTAATTGGTTACGTCTACTGAAATAAAAAACACACAACATGAGAACTCTGAGTTTCAGTTTTATTTGGGGACCTTACTGAGGACTATAGCCCAGGAGACAGCCTCTCAGATAGCTCTGAGGAATTGCTCCAAAGAGGTAGGGTAGGAGACAGTAAATATAAATTTGGAGGCTAGGAAATACATGTAATCAAGCATACATCTTGGTAAAAGATTACTGCTAATCAGACACACACACACATACATACAAAAACCAAGAAACATATCTCAAGTTAGTGATTTTAGTGGTTATCTATGTATGGGAAAATCCAAGAATCTGGAGTCATTGAAATTCTTCCTTAGCAATGCATCCTAACTATCTAGGGGGCCATATATCCAAAACACAAAATGCTTCATTCTGTTTTTCATCCTCAGCTCCTTTCAAGGTGTACTGCATGTAAGTGACTGCAGTAGCTAAAGACTTGATCCTATGGAACTGGGTAGCAGGCAACATTCTTTGTTTTACAGTTATCAATTTAATAGAAAAGGAAAAAAAAACATCCTACATTTTAGTAGCCATAGTAAGACCTTAATTTCTATGAAAAAAATAATAGGACACGGTGCCCTCTATACTTAGTGATGATGAAATAAAATTCATATTTTACGGAAAGACAAGAAAAATTAAAACATAAAATTTTTCTCTGCCCATTTGCACCTCCTCCTTCACCCTCAGTGTGTGTTGTGCAACTGCATTAACCAGACCTCCTTAGGAGATAACATTCCTTTTTAATCTCATAAATGATCACAGCACCTTAGGTGATAACTTTTCTTAATTGTCTAAGGGGTCACAATGACCCATGACCCACCACTCTTTGTACATGTACATCTGGATTGTGTAAACTGTCAATAATATGTCATTTGGTGTATAAACCTTTGTCTCAAATACTTATATAACTGTACTTTGACCTCTAGTGGTTAGAACAGTCCTCAGAGGTCTATGAAAGTCTGTCTTCTAGGTTATAATCCTCAGGCTGGCTCAAATAAAATTTTCCATTTCTTTCTTAGACTATTGATTACTTTTTTATTGACAGTGGTTAATCAATTTGTTTTATTTCTTTTCTGTAGATTAAATGCTGCTGCTTTTAAATCTTTTTCATCCTATTTCTCCAACTTAAAATCTTTCCCTCTTCCCCATTCTTTTATTCTCCTTCTATGTAATTTCTATCTGTTTTCCTGATGCCTGATTTATGATTCCTTCTTCTTCCAGGAAGCTTTCCATGAATACCAGGGCCCACTGTAGTAACTAGCTCTTTACTATCATATCATCTATGTTCTCTACTGCTTGTCAAAGGCACTCTATTGTATAAAGTTCCAGAAGAGATGTCTTGGTATGTGGGTTCAAATTTCTACATTACCATCAAAATTTCTGAAGCTATGGTTTTCAGTCTCTAAAATTAATTGAAAAATCCTTCAATTTTCATGTATGTTGAGAGTTGAATGAGAAAAAAATATTAACGTGCAACATGTTAGGTGTGTGTGACTTGCATTAAAATAGAATGTGAGGGGGCTTCCCTGGCAGCGCAGTGGTTGAGAATCTGCCTGCCAATGCAGGCGACACGGGTTCGAGCCCTGGTATGGGAGGATCCCACATGCCACGGTGCAACTGGGCCTGTGAGCCACAACTACTGAGCCTGTGCGTCTGGAGCTTGTGCTCCGCAACAAGAGAGGCTGCGATAGTGAGAGGCCCACGCACCGCGATGAAGAGTGGCCCCCACTCGCTGCAACTAGAGAAAGCCCTCCCACAGAAACGAAGACCCAACACAGCCAAAATAAATAAATAAATAAATAAATAGCTTTCCCTTAAAAAAAAAAAGTAAGTGGCAAGGCAGCAAGTGCAGATACAGTAGCTGCCTGGGAATTTCCTGAAACACTTCCAGAAATTAAAAAAAAAAAAAAAAAAAAAAAAAGAATGTGAGGATAGGGACTAAATTCCATGAATCCTTACTATTGTTGGGCCTAAATTTTTGACAAATATAAGTGCTCAATAATTATATGTTGTTTGGTTTAATCCAAAATAGAGTGTTCAAAAACAATTCTCAATCTCTGTTAATAATTAATATATTTTGTTTTTAATACATGTAATAAATAGTAGATGTGCACAGCCATTATATGAAGCCATATACCATGTTACTATCTTACCTTCCAGACTTCCTTTAGTAAGAACTTACCTCTTTAAAAATAGGGAGAAATATTTATGAAATGTTATTTGTTGTACTTTCTATAAACTAACAATTTTTTGTATGAAAGGAAAATCAAAATGAAGTTGGTATTGCAAAGAAACCTCTCTAAAATGGAGCAGGGAGGCCATTTAGGAAGTGGAAACTATGCATGTCTCCTTCTGGATGGAATCTGAACTTTGACCACTTATTGTCTCAATGCAGCAATCCAGAACATCCACATGATGTTCTAAAACCTCAAGATACTTATCAAACACTTACCTTAAATAACTTGTGACAATCTAAATTTGTCCCTTAAAGACAAATTTTTCCTTTTTGGGTCAGAGCCAATCAAGATTGTTGAAAAACAACTTTAATTAACAACATTGTGGTTTTTATATTTATAAGCCCCTGACACTTTCTTTTCCCAGGAACATTCTTTCAGTTTTACTTGAATCTGTGTCTCCTGAGTTGCAATTTCCAAGACCCCAAATAAAGCACTTCATTATTTGCAGCTTCGAAACTGATTATTGTTCTACATCTTTTTGATCATTATTTTGGAAAGGTAACTTGAGGGAAAAAAAATCTGTCTTAAGGCCATAATGTTGCAGGAAGGGGGCCCCTTCCAGGGCCTGAGAGTGGGCTCTTGCCTAACACTTGGAAATGAATTGTCCCAGGATACACACATGCTGACAAAGCAAGAGACTTTATTGGGAAGGGGCGCCCGGGCGGAGAGCAGCAGGGTAAGGGAACCCAGGAGAACTGCTCTGCCTCGTGGCTCCGGTCTCGGGTTTTATGGTGATGGGATTAGTTTCGGGGTTGTCTCTGGCCAATCATTCTGACTCAGGGTCCTTCCCAGGGTTGCGCGCAACCGCTCAACCAAGATGGATTCCAGCAAGGAGGATTCTCGGAGGTTGGTAGGACATGTGGATTGCCATCTCTTCTCTCCTTTTGACCTTTCCCTTATTCTTCTGGTTGGTGGTGGCTTGTTAGTTCCATGTTCCTTACCAGGATCTCCTGTCATAAAATAACTCATGAAAATTGTTATTGTCTTTGCCTGGCCAGGGTGGGTGGCTTCAGTCCGTGTTTCCCCTAACAGTAGGAAATACTTAATTGAAATATTTTTTCACACATTTAGATGAAATTCCTAGATGATATTGCAAATAACACCTCTACAAATACTAACCTCAATAATCATATAAAATATTGTCTTTAAAAAAAATTTGATTGTGGTAAAATACACATAACGAAATATAGCATCTTAAGTATTTTTAAGTATACAATGCATGGTATTAAATACATTTATAATGTCTGCAACCATCACCACCATCCATCTCCATAACTCTTTTCATTTTATAAAAACTGAAACTTTATACCCATTAAACAATAGCTCCTCTTTCTCCCACTTCCCCCATCCCCTAGCAATCACCATTCTACTTCTGTCTCTATAATTTTGATTCCTCCACATCCCTCATGTAAGTGGAATCACACAACATTTGTCATTTTGTGACTGGATTATTTCCTTTAGCATAATACCCTCGAAGTTGATCTATTTTATAGCATATTGCAGAATTCTTCTCTTTTTAAAATCTGAATAGTGTTCCATTGTGTGTATGCACCAAATTTTATTCATCCATTGATGGACTCTTGGGTTACTTCCATGGCTTATCTATTGGGAATAATGCTACTATGAGTATGGGTGTACAAATATCTCTTCAAGAGTTTGCTTTCATTTTTTGTATATATTCAAAAAGGAATTGATAGATCATACAGTAATTTTATTTTTAATTTTCTAAGGACCCTTCATAATGTTTTCCACAGTGACTGTACCATTTTATATTCCCACCAATAGTGCCTAAGGATTCCAATTTCTCCACATATTTACCAACACTTGTTTTTCTTTCTTTCTTCCTTTTTTCCTTCTTTCTTTCTCCTTCCTTCCTTCCTTCTTTCCTCTCTTCCTTCCTCCCTCCCTCCCTCCCTTCCTCCCCCAACTTTTTTTTTTTTTTTTGATAGTGGCATCCTAACAATTGTAAGGTGGTATTTCACTGTAGTCGTGATTTACATTTCCCTAATGATTAATGATTTTGAGCATCTTTTCATGTACTTATTGGCTATTTATATGTCTTCTTTGGAGAAATGTCTATATGTGGTTGTTTGTTTGGTTGTTGAATTTTAGTTGTTCTCTGTGTTTTCTGATTATAAATCCCTTATCAGGTATATGATTTGAAAACATTTTCTCTGATACTGTGGGTTGCTTTTTTAGTCCATTGAGAGTATATTTTGATCCACAAATAAATTTTTTTTTTTAAATTTTATTTATTTATTTATTTATGGCTGTGTTGGGTCTTCGTTTCTGTGCGAGGGCTTTCTCTAGTTGTGGCAAGCGGGGGCCACTCTTCATCGCGGTGCGCGGGCCTCTCACTATCGCGGTCTCTCTTTTTGCGGAGCACAGGCTCCAGACGCGCAGGCTCAGTAATTGTGGCTCACAGGCCCAGTTGCTCCACGGCATGTGGGATCTTCCCAGACCAGGGCTCGAACCCGTGTCCCCTGCATTGGCAGGCAGATTCTCAACCACTGTGCCACCAGGGAAGCCCACACAAATAAATTTTTTATGATGCTTATTGTCTATTTTTTTTTGTTGTTACCCATGCCTTTGGTATTATATCCAAAAAATCATTTCAAAATCCAATGTGATAAAGTTTCTGTCCAAAATTTTCTTCTAAGAGTTTTATTGTTTTAGATCTTGCATTTAGATCTTTGAACAATTTTGATTTTTGTATATGGTATTAAGTAAGGGTCCAACTTCATTCTTTGCATGTGGATATCCTGTTTTCCCAACATATGCTGAAAGAAATTTCTCCTTCTCCTATTGAATGGTCTTGGCACCTTTGTCAAAAACTATTTGCACGTATACGAAAGTGTTTACTTCTGGGTTGTTTATTCTTTCCATTGGACTATGTCTGTCTTTATGTCAATATCACACTTTTTTGATAACTGTAACTTTTTGGTAAGTTCTGAAATCCAAGCGTGAGTCCTAAAATTTTGTTCTTTTTCAAGATTTTTTGGCTATTCCAGGACTCTTGAGATTCCATATAAATTTTAGAATGATTTTTTTCTATTTCTGCAAAAAATGTCATTACAATTTTCATAGTGGCTTTAATGAATCTGTATATTACTTTGGGTAGTATTGACATCTTAAAATTGTTTACACTTCCAATCCATGAACGTGGGATGTGTTCCATTTATTTGCATTTTTAATTTCTTTCAACAATGTTTTGTAGCTTTTATTATACAGCCTTTTAATTCCTTGGTTAAGTTAATTATTAAGTATTTCATTATTGTTGATGACATTGTAAATTGAATTATTTTCTAAATTTCCTTTTTAGACTGTTCATTTTTAGTGAAGAAACATGAAAATACATTTTTTAACATCTTTATTGGAGTATAATTGCTTTACATAGTTGTATTAGTTGCTGCTGTATAAAAAACTGAATTAGCTATACGTATACATATATCCCCATATACCCTCCCTCTTGTATCTCCCTCTCACCCCCCACATCCCACACCTCTAGGTGGTCACAAGGCACTGAGCTGATCTGCTATGCTATGCAGTTGCTTCTCCCTGGCTTTCTATTTTACATTTGAAAATGTATATATGTGGAAGCCACTCTCTCACTTAGTCTCAGCTTACCCTTCCCTTTCCCTGTTTCCTCAAGTCCATTCTCTACATCTGCCTTTAATTCCTGTCCTGTCCCTAGGTTTTTGAGAACTTTTTTTTTTTAGATTCCAAATATATGTGTTAGCATAGAGCATTGGTTTTTCTCTTTCTGAAACATTTCACCTTGTATGACAGGCTCTAGGGCCATCCAACTCACTACAAATAACTCAATTTTGTTTCTTTAAATGGCTGAGTAATATTCCATTGTATATAACTGCCACATCTTCTTTATCCATTCATCTGTTGATGGCCACTCAGGGTGCTTCCATGTCCTGGCTATTGTAAATAGTGCTGCAATGAACATTGTGGTACATGTGTCTTTTTGAATTATGGTTTTCTCAGGGTATATGCCCAGTAGTGGGATTGTTGGGTCATATGGTAGTTCTATTTTTAGATTTGTAAGGAACCTCCAAACTATTCTCCATAGTGGCTGTATCAATTTACATTCCCACCAACAGTGCAAGATGGTTCTCTTTTCTCCACACCCACTCCAGCAGTTATTGTTTGTAGATTTTTGATGATGACCATTCTGACCGGTGTGAAGTGGATACCTCATTGTAGTTTTGGTTTGCATTTCTCTAATGATTAGTGATGTTGAGCATCCTTTCATGTCTTTGTTGGCAATCTGTATATCTTCTTTGGAGAAATGTCTATTTAGGTCTTCTGAACATTTTTGGATTGGGTTGTCTGATTTTTGATATTGAGCTGCATGAGCTGCTGGTAAATTTTGGAGATTAACCCTTTGTCGGTTGTTTTCTTTGCAAATATTTTCTCCCACTCTGAGGGTTGTCTTTTCATCTTGTTTATGGTTTCCTTTGCTATGCATAAGCTTTTAAATTTCATTAGGTCACATTTGTTTATTTTTGTTTTTATTTCCATTTCTCTAGGAGGTGGGTTAAAAGGATCTTCCTGTGATTTATGTCATAGAGTGTTCTGCCTATGTTTTCCTCTATGAGTTTTATAGTGTCTGGTGTTATATTTAGGTCTTTACTCCATTTTGAGTTTATTTTTGTGTATGGTGTTAGGGAGTGTTCTAATTTCATTCTTTTACATGTAGCTCTCCAGTTTTCTCAGCACCGCTTATTGAAGGGGCTGACTTTTCTCCATTGTATGTTCTTGCCTATTTTATCAAAGATAAGGTGACCATATGTACGTGGGTTTATCTTTGGGCTTTCTATCCTGTTCCATTGATCTATATTTCTATTTTTGTGCCAGTACAATACTGTCCTGATTACTGTAGCTTGGAAGTATAGTCTGAAGTCAGGGAGCCTGAATCCTCCAGCTCCATTTTTCTTTCTCAGAATTGCTTTAGCTATTCAGAGTCTTTTGAGTTTCAATACAAATTGTGCAATTTTTGGTTCTAGTTCTGTGAAATGTGCCATTGGTAGTTTGATAGGGATTGCATTGAATCTGTAGATTGCTTTGGGTAGTATAGTGATTTTCACAATGTTGATTCTTCCAAACCAAGAACATGGTATATCTCTCCATCTGTTGGTATCATCTTAAATTTCTTTCATCAGTGTCTTACAGTTTTCTGCATACAGGTCTTTTGTCTCCTTAGGTAGGATTATTTCTAAGTATTTTATTATTTTTCTTGAAGTGGTAAATGGAAGTGTTTCCTTATTTTCTCCTTCAGATATTTCATCATTAGTGTATAGAAATGCAAGAGATTTCTTTGTATCTCACTACTTTATGAAATTCATTGATTAGCTCTAGTAGTATTCTGGTAGCATCTTTAGGATTCTCTATGTATAGTATCATGTTATCTACAAAGAGTGACAGTTTTACTTCTTCTTTTCTGATTTGAATTCCTTTTATTTCTTTTTCTTCTTTGATTGCTGTGGCTAAAACTTCCAAAACTATGTTGAATAATAGTTGTGAGGGTGGGCAATCTTGTCTTGTTCCTGATCTTAGTGGAAATGGTTTCAGTTTTTCACCATTGACAACGATGTTGGCTGTGGCTTTGTCATATTTGGCCTTTTATTATGTTGAGGTAAGTTCCCTCTATGCTTACTTTCTGGAGAGTTTTTATTATAAATTTGTGTTGAAATTTGTCAAAATTTCTGCATGTATTGAGATTATTATATGGTTTTTATCCTTGAATTTATTAATATGGTGTATCAAATTGATTGATTTTCATATATTGAAGAATCTTTTCATTCCTGGGATAAACCCCACCTGATCATGGTGTATGATCCTTTCATTGTGCTGTTGGATTCTCTTTGGTAGTATTCTGTTGTGGATTTTTGCATCTATGTTCATCAATGATATTGACCTGTAGTTTTCTTTTTTTGTAACATCATTTTCTGGTTTTGGTCTCAGGGTGATGATGGCCTCGTAGAATAAGTTTGGGAGTGTTCCTCCCTCTGCTCTATTTTGGAAGAGTTTGAGAAGGATAGGTGTTAGTTCTTCTCTAAATGTTTGATAGAATTCACCCGTGAAGCCATCTGGTCCTGGGCTTTTGTTTGTTGGAAGATTTTTAATTACAGTTTTAATTTCAGTGTTTGTGATTTGTCTGTTTATATTTTCTATTCATTCCTGGTTCAGTCTCAGAAGGTTGTGCTTTTCTAAGAATTTGTCCATTTCTTCCAGGTTGTGCATTTTATTGTCATATAGTTGCTTGTAGCAGTCTCTCGTGATACTTTGTATTTCTTCAGTGTCAGTTGTTATTTCTCCTTTTTCATTTCTAATTCTGTTGATCTGAGTCTTCTCCCTTTTTTTCTTGATGAGTCTGGCTAGTGGTTTATCAATTTTGTTTATTTTCTCAAAGAACCAGCTTTTACTTTTATTGATCTTTACTATTGTTTCTTTCATTTCTTTTTCATTTATTTCTGATCTGATCTTTATGATTTCTTTCCTTCTGCTAACTTTAAGGGTTTTTTGTTCTTCTTTCTCTGATTGCTTTACGTGTAAGGTTAGGTTGTTTATTTGAGATTTTTCCTATTCCTTGGGGAAGGATTGTACGTCTCTAAACTTCCCTCTTAGAAGTGCTTTTGCTGCATCCCATAGGTTTTGGTTTGTCACGTTTCATTTTCATTTCTTTCTAGGTATTTTTTGATTTCCTCTTTGATTTCTTCAGTGATCTCTTGGTCATTTATTAGCGTAATTTTTGCTTCCATGTGTTTGTATTTTTTACAGATTTTTTTCCTGTAATTGATATCTAGTCTCATAGCATTGTCGTCAGAAAAGATATTTGATACGATTTCAATTTTCTTAAATGTTCCAAGGCTTGATTTGTGACCCAGTACATGGTCTATCCTGGAGAATGTTCCATGAGCACTTGAGAAGAAAGTGTATTCTGTTGTGTTTGGATGGAATGTCCTATAAATATCAATTAAGTACACCTTGTTTAATGTATAATTTAAAGCTTGTGTTTCCTTATTTATTTTCATTTTGTATGAAATGTACATTGATGAAAGTGGAGTGTTGAAGTCCCCCGTATTATTATGTTTCTGTCAATTTCCCCTTTTATGGCTGTTAGTATTTGCCTTATGTATTGAGGTCCTCCTATATTGGGTGCATAAACATTTATAATTCTTATACCTTTTTATTGGATTGATCCCTTGATCATTAGGTAGTGTCCTTCTTTGTCTCTTGTAGTAGTCTTTATTTTAAAGTCAACTTTGTCTGATATGAGAATTGCTACTCCAGCTTTCTTTTGATTTCCATTTGCATGGAATATCTTTTTCCATCCCCTCACTTTGAGTTTGTATGTGTCCCTAGGTCTGAAGTGGGTCTCTTGTAGACAGCATATATACAGGTCCTGTTTTTGTATCCATTAATCCAGTCTATGTCTTTTGGTTGGAGCATTTAATCCATTCACATTTAAGGTAATTATTGATATGTATATTCCTATTATCATTTTCTTAATTGTTTTGGGTGTGTTATTGTAGGTCTTTTCCTTCTCTTGTGTTTCCTTTAGCATTTGTTGTAAAGCTGGATCATGGTGCTGAATTCTCTTAACTTTTGCTTGTCTGTAAAGGCTTTAATTTCTCCATTGAATCTGAATGAGATCCTTGCTGGGTACAGTAATCTTGGTTATAGTTTTTTCCCTTAATCACTTTAAATATGTCCTGCCACTCCCTTCTGGCTTGCAGAGTTTCTGCTGAAAGACCAGCTGTTAACCTTATGGGGATTCCCTTGTATGTTGTTTGTTGTTTTTCCCTTGCTGTTTTTAATATTTTTTCTTTGTAATTAATTTATTTTAGTTTGATTAATATGTGTCTTGGTGTGTTTCTCTTTGGATTTATCCTGTATGGGACTCTGTGTGATTCCAGGACTTGATTGACTATTTCCTTTCTCATATTAGGGAAGTTTTCAACTTTAATCTCCTCAAATATTTTCTCAGTCCCTTTCATTTTCTCTTCTTATTCTGGGACCCCTATAATTCGAATGTTGGTGCCTTTAATGTTGTCCCAGAGGTCTCTGAGAATGTCCCAATTCTTTTCATTCTTTTTTCTTTATTCTGCTCTGCGGTAGTTATTTCCACTATTTTATCTTCCTGGTCCCTTATCCATTCTTCTTCTTCAGTTATTCTGCTATTTATTCCTTCTAGAGAATTTTTAATTTCATTTATTGTGTTGTTCATCATTGTTTGTTTGCTCTTTAATTCTTCTATATCCTTGTAAACACTTCTTGTATTTTCTCCATTCTATTTCCAAGATTTTGGATCATCTTTACTATTATTGCTCTGAATTCTTTTTCATATAGACTGCCTATTTGCTCTTCATTTGTTGGGTCTGTTGGGGTTTTATCTTGATCCTTCATCTGCTGTATATTTCTCTATCTTCTCATTTTGCTCAACTTACTGTGTCTGGGGGTCTCCTTTCTGCAGGCTGCAGGTTTGTTGTTCCCATTGTTTTTGGTGTCTGCCCCCAGTGGGTAAGGTTGGTCCTGTGTAGGCTTCCTCGTTATGGTGACTGGTACCTCTGTTCTGGTGGATGAGGCTGGATCTTGTCTTTCTGGTGGGCAAGACCATGTCTGATGATGTGTTTTGTGGTGTCTGTGAACTCATTAAGATTTTAGGCAGCCTCTCTGCTAATGGGTCGGACTGTGTTCCTGTCTTGCTAGTTGTTTGTCATGGGGTGTCCAGAACTGGAGCTTGCTGGTCATTGGGTGGACCTGGGTCTTAGCGTTGAGACAGAGATCTCTGGGAGATCTCTCACTAATTGATATTGTGTGGGGCCAGGAGGTCTCTGGTGGTGCAATGTCCTGAACTCAACTTTCCCACCTCAGAGGCTGAGGCCTGACACCCGGCCAGAGATCTAAGACCCTATCAGCCATACGGCTCCGAAGAAAAGGGAGAAAAAAAAGAAAGATAGAAAAAGAAAAAATATAATAAAGTAAAATAAAGTTATTAAAATAAAAACTTTTAAAAAATATTTGTAATATAAAAAGTTTAAAAAGTAATTTAAAAAAGTAATTAAACATTAAAAAGTAATTTGAAAATATAAGACCAAACCAATACAAATCCACCAGTGATAACAAGTGCTAAAAACTAAACTAAGATAACCATGTAAATGAGAACCTAGTCAGTCACATACAGCAAAACCCAAGTCTACAGTTGCTCTCAAAGTCCATCAACTCAATTTTGGGATGATTCATTGTCTATTCACGTATTCCACAGATGCAGGGTACATGAAGTTGATTGTGGAGATTTAATCTGTTACTTCTGAGGCTGCATGGAGAAATTTCCCTTTCTCTTCTCTGTTTCACAACTCCTGGGGTTCAGCTTGGATTTGGTCTCACCTCTGCGTGTAGGTTGCCCTCTGGCATCTCCTGTTTGCCCAGACAGGAGGGGGTTAAAGGAGCGGCTGATTAGGGGGCTCTGGCTCACATAGGCTGGGGGTAGGGAGGGGTACAGTGCCTGTGATTGTAGAGGATGGCATGATGTTGCAGCAGCCTGAGGTGTGCCATGTGTCCTCCTGGGGAAGTTGTCCCTGGATCATGGGACCCAGGCAGTGGCAGGCTGCACAGACTCCCAGGAGAGGAAGTGTGGATAGTGACCTGTGCTTGCACACAGGATTCTTGGTGGCTGCAACAACAGCCTTAGCATTTCACGTTTGTCTCTGGTGTCCACGCTGATAGCTGTGGCTCGCACCCGTCTCTGAAGCTCGTTTAGGTGGTGCTCTGAATCTCTTCTCCATGCACACCCCGAAACAATGATCTCTTGACACTTAGGCAGTTCCAGACTTTCTCCCGGATTCCCTCCCAGTTAGCTGTGACACACTAGCCCCCTTCAGGCTGTGTTCACGCAGCCAACCCCAGTCCTCTCCCTGGGATCTGACCTCTGACACTTGAGCCTCAGCTCCCAGCCCACACCCATCCAGTGGTTGAGCAGAAAAGCCTCTCAGGCTGGTGAGGGCTGGTTGCCACCAATCCTCTGTGTGGGAATCTCTCTGCTTTGCCCTCTGCACCCCTGTTGCTGCACTCTCCTCTGTGGCTCTGAAGCTTCTCCCCCCTTCACCCCCCTTCTCTACCAGTGAAGGGGCTTCCTAGTGTGTGGAAACTTTTACTCCTTTCCAGCTCCCTCCTGGAGATGCAGGTCCCATCCCTATTCTTTTGTATCTGTTTTTTCTCTTTCTTTTGCCCTACCCAGGTACATGGGGAGTTTCTTGCCTTTTGGGAAGTCTCTCAGTAAGTGTTTAAATGTTTATAATTTTTATTTTTTCTTGGTTTATTGAAACTTTTATTAATATGTCATGTTCTTTGTTGTAACTTGTAAACTTTTTTGATTTAAAGTCTATCTTGTCAGATATTATTTTAGCCACTTCACTCTCTTTTGGTTACTATTTGCATAGAATATCTTTTTCCATTCTTTCATTTCCAAACTATTTGTGTCTTAGGATCAAAAGTGGGTCTCTTGAAGACTGCATGTAGTTAGATCATGTGTTTTCATCCATTTTTCCAATCTCTGTCTTTTGATTGGAGAATTTGATCTATTTAAATTTAAAGTGGAGAGACTTAATTTCCTTATTTTTCTATATGTTTTCTATATGCCTTATAATATTTTTGTCCCTCATTTCTTTTTTTTTTTTTTTAATTAATTAATTAATTTATTTATTTTTGGCTGTGTTGGGTCTTCGTTTCTGTGCGAGGGCTTTCTCTAGTTGCGGCAAGCAGGGGCCACTCTTCATCGCGGTGCATGGGCCTCTCACTCTCGCGACCTCTCTTGTTGTGGAGCACAGGCTCCAGACATGCAGGCTCCGTAGTTGTGGCTCACAGGCCTAGTTGCTCCGTGGCATGTGGGATCCTCCCAGACCAGGGCTCGAACCCGTGTCCCCTGCATTGGCAGGCAGATTCTCAACCACTGCGCCACCAGGGAAGCCCCCTCATTTCTTATTTTACTGTCTTCTTTTATGTTTAGTTTAGTTTTTCCATAGTGAAATATTGAAGTTCCTTTCTCATTTCCATTTGTGTATATTTTATAGCTACTTTGTTTGTGGTTGCCTTGGAGGTTATATTTAACATCCTAAAGTTATAACACTCTAATTTGAATTTATACCAGCTTAACTTCAATAACATACAAAAACTCTGCTCTTTTACAGCTCTGTACCCAACTCTTCTGGTTGCTTATATCACAACATTTCATCCTTACATACTGTGTGTCCCAAAACATAAACTAATAATTCTTTTAAATGCAGTTGTCTCTCAAATTATGTAGAAACCAAGATTTGGAGAACAAGTAATGATACAGTGATACTAGCTTTTAGACTAATAATAGTTTATCTTTAAATATGCTAGTCTCATATCATGTAGAGAACAAATATTGCAGTTATGAACTATTGTTAGAAAAATACTAGCTTTCATAATCTTTCATATATTTAACAAGATTTTAAGTTTTCCATAAGCATCTTTACCATCTAGTGTCCTTTTATTTCACCTTGTAGAATTCCTTTGAGCATTTCTTGCAAACAGATCTAGTGTTAACAAAATCCCTAAGTTTTTGTTTATCTGGGATTGTCTTAATTTCTCACTCACTTCTCACGGACAGTTTTGCTGCATATAAGATTCTTCATGGACAGTTTTTTCTTTGAGCACTTGAATATTTTAGCACACTACCTCTGACCTCCAAAGTTTCTGATGAGAAATCTGCTGATAATCTTATTGAAGAATACTTTCATGTGATAATTCACTTCTATCTTGCTGCTTTTAAGATTCTTTGTCTTTTGAAAGTTTGATTATAATGTCTTAGAATGAGTCTCTTTGAATTAATCTTGGAGTTCATCTTAAATATTTATATTTATGTCTTTCATCAAATTTGGAAAGTTTTCAGCCATTATTTCCTCAAATTTTCTCTCTGCTCTTTATTCTTTCTCTCTCGCATCTCATTCTGGGACTGCTACAATGCATATTTTAGTTCTTTTAATCGTTCCCAGAGGGCACATAGGCTCTGTTCACTTTTTCCTTAATCTTTTTCTTTCTGTTTTTGATATTTGATCATTTCTAGTCTTATCTTTAAGGTATTTGATTCTTGCTTCTGCCTGCTCAAATCTTCCTATGAATTCCTCTAGTAAATTTTTATTTTGGCTATAATTTTCAGCTCCAGACCTTTTCTTTTAGTTTTTTGCTAGGTTTTTCTTCTCTTTATTAAAATTTCCTTTTTGTTCATACTTTTAAAAAAACTTTGTTCACATCTTTTTTTTTTTTAGCATCTTTAAGATAGTTGTTTTAAAGTTTTTATTTATTATATCTGCTATTAGATCTTTTTTAGGGCTGTTTCTATTGGTTTATTGTTTCCCTTTGAAGAACATTATTTTCCTGTTTTTTTGTATGTCTTGGAATTTTTCACAGAAAAACTAGACATTTGAATCTAATAATGTAACTCTGGAAATCAGGTTATCTGACTTTCCCAGAGTTTGCTGTATTTATTTGTTTGTTTGTTTGTTTGTTTGTTGTAGGCTGTCTTGGTGCTGAGGATCATCTTGAGTATAAATTTATTAATTTAAAATATATATATTTCTTTCTTTCTTTCTTTAGCTAAGTCAGGTCTTAGTTGCGGCATGTGGGGTCTTCATTGCAGCGTATGGGATCTTTTACTTGAGCCATGCAGGATCTCTAGTTGTGGCATGTGGGACCTTTAGTTGCTGCATGCAAACTCTTAGTTGCAGCACGTGAAATCTATTTCCCTGACCGGGGATCAAACCCATTGGGAGCATGCAGTTAGCCACTGGACCACCAGGGAAGTCCCCTGGGCATAAATTTAAGGTCTTCCCAGGTCTTTCTGAGCTTTTCCCTGGGTATGTGTGGTTAGTTTATAATTTTCCCCCATATTTACAGTTGTTTTGAATAATCTGGTCTTTAATATCTGACTCTTAAAGAGAAAAAGAGAAAAATGAAATGGAGAGGGTAAGATGCTGGCCCTTTCAATCCCCTGCAACTCACTTTAGTCAGAGGTGAAGGGGCTTGAAACAATGGAGGAAGGTGCAACAATGACTACCTACCTTTGTTTGCACCTCTGTTATCAGAAGGAGCAATCAGTGATCATAACACAGATTCTCATTATTTGGAAAACAAGGTTCTTTTTATCCACACTGGCTCTCATAATCTGTGTGCAAGCAGCTCCTGGGACATATGAACAGATGCCTGCTATATAGCTGAAGATGGAGGATGGATAGCTGCTACTCTGCTAAAAGCTAAAATTCATGGAAATTAATCATAATTTATGACCCAAGTATTCCCCTGGAAACTGTAAGCCTTCAATAGACTCCAGAGTTCTAAAATGATTACATCAGATTGATCCTGCCAGTGTCATTGTTGCCAACATGGGGAGATAGATTCCTCTTACCTCCTACTATGCTGTCTCCTTAGAACCCTCTAATATAGTTTCTTATAAAAAATATTTTTCTTTTGCTTTTTTGATGTTGAACTATTTCCAAAAATCCAATTAAATATGGTCCTTCTATCTATGAATTTCTATGTAACTAAGTTATTTTGCCTAACATGATTGGCATTCGACACTATCTGCCATGAATTAATTTCATTCTAGTCTCAGTTCTTCTCATGAGCTCCATATGAGCAGAGAAAATATAATTTTCTCCTTAGTAGATGTGGTAGGTTAAGTAATGCCTACCCCCAAATTAATTCACATCCTAAACCCAGGACTTGTGAATGCTACCTGATATGACAACAAAGACTTTGCAGATGTGATTAAGTTAAGGATCTTAACATAGGAACACCATCCTGGATTATCTGAGTAGACCTTAAATACAATCACATATATCCTTTATAAAAAGGAAGCAGATAAATAGTTGACCACATAGAAGAGAAGGGTAATGTGACCAGGGAGATTGTAGTGATGTAGTTGTAATTCAAGAAATGCTGAAAGTCATAAGAAGATGAAAGTGACAAGGAAGAGAATGTACCCCAGAGTCTCTAAAGAGTGTTCAGCCCTGCCAAAACATTGATGGTGGCCCAGTGATACTGATTTCAGATTTTGGCCTTGATAACTGTAAGAGAATATATTTCTGTTTTTGTCACCAAGTTTGTGGTCATATTTTTAATAGCAAAAAAAGGAAACCATATAGTAAACAAAAATTTTGTTGTTTTGTTTTAGTGGGTAAATACCTAGTGTTCTTTAGAATTCCATCTAACAACCATTTCTCTGATCTCCTTTTCTTAGTTATTCACACATCTTCCCTGGGCAATATCATCTAATTTTTTAATTTCAAAATACATCCATACCAGATGGCTCATAAATGAGTCCTTAACCCTGATCTCTCTTCTGGGCTCTGGATCTTTCATTCAACAAGTTCAGAAAATCTACATTTTGAAATCACCTAAATATCATAAATTCTACATGCTGAAAAGAGGATGAGTTATGCTCAGCAAATTTCTCCTAAGTTCCATATCTTAGTGATTAACACCATTATTCAACCATAACCCAAACAGGAAACTCAGAGTCAGCCTTAATTCTTCATTATTCTTCACTTCCTATGTCTATTCAGTCTCTAAAGTCTTTGGATGCTTGAACCTAAAATTTTCTCCAATATATTTACTTCTATAATCTCCTGCCTCTAGCCTTGTTCAGAGCACTATTATGTCTAACAAGGGTAATTAAAAAAGCCTACCAACTTTACCTCCAGCATTGTATACTATAATCCTGCTCTCATATAGCAGAGGACAAATTTGCTTATTCCATTCCCTTGATTAAAACAATTAGATGATGTCCCATTGTCCTTAGAATGAAGTCCAAATTCTTTTAAGAACTCTACAGTTTCCTTGTGTATCTGAGTGTAGATATATCATATTTCCAGATATATTTTTACATCTTCCCTTCAAAACCCTGCTCTCCAGCCATATTAAATTTCTATTAGGAAGAGCAATGTTCTTTTCTACCTTTAGAATATTTCTTGTGCTATTCTATCTGTTGGGAATGCTCGTCATCTTCCCCATTCACCTGGCAACTCAATCTTCAGATTTAATTATATATCGTGACCCAGCACGTGACCCACCATATGACTCAGCAATCCCACTGCTGGGCATATACCCAGAGAAAACCATAATTCAAAAAGACACATACACCCCAATGTTCATTGCAGCACTATTTACAATAGCCAGGTCCTGGAAGCAACCTAAATGCCCATGGACAGATGAATGGATAAAGAAGATGTGGTACATATATACAATGGAACATTGCTCAGCCATAAAAAGGAACGAAATTGGGTCATTTGTAGAGAAGTGGATGGATCTAGAGACTGTCATACAGAGTGAAGTAAGTCAGAAAGAGAAAAACCAATATCATATATTAACGCATATATGCGGAACCTAGAAAAATGGTACAGATGAACCAGTTTGCAGGGCAGAAACTGAGACACAGACATAGAGAACAAACGTATGAACGCCAAGGGGGGAAAGAGGCAGGAGGTGGGTGTGACGAATTGGGAGATTGGGATTGACATGTATACACTGATGTGTATAAAATGGATGACTATTAAGAACCTGCTGTATAAAAAAATAAATAAAATTAAATTAAAAATTAAAAAAATTTAAAACAAATACAATATTAAGTCTACTTTATATCTTATATGTAAGTATACAACATAATTTTTTTTTTTAATAAATTTATTTTTATTTATTTATTTTTGGCTGCACTGGGTCTTCGTTGCTGTGCGTGGGCTTTCTCTAGTTGTGGAGAGCAGGGGTTGCTCAGCAGTTGTGGAGCAGGGGCTTAGCTGCTCCGCAGCATGTGGGATCCTCCCAGGCCAGGGCTCAAACCCATGTCCCCCGCATTGGCAGGCAGATTCTTAACCACT
Organism: Balaenoptera musculus; assembly: GCF_009873245.2. Taxonomy (NCBI): domain Eukaryota; kingdom Metazoa; phylum Chordata; class Mammalia; order Artiodactyla; family Balaenopteridae; genus Balaenoptera; species Balaenoptera musculus. Next base: position 85,077,095 of record NC_045789.1, on the reverse strand, counting down.
GCGCCAGCAGGGAAGTCCCACAACATAATTTTAAAGTATCAGTTTGTTGAAGTCTGCCTTGGGTTATATGCCTTGTGTATATTTGTTTTAAAATTGCAAAATCATGAATTTTTAGCTTAAAAACTTTTTAATAATTGAAGAATTTGTAAAATACATAAAACAATGGTTCTTATTCCTGACCGCTCATTAAAATAATTTTAGAAGCTTATAAAAATAAAAATGTCTGTCTTCAATAAAAAAAAATTATACATCGTGTTTCCTCTGTGAAACCTTCTCTGACGCCCTGTAGACCAGATGGGTGGCTTCCACCATGTATTTACAGCACACTCTGTATTTCCTATGGTAACACTCACCATAATTTATTCTATTCAAATGGTATCCTTGTCTGTCTCTTCTAATAGACTGTAAGGATTGTAAGAGCAAGGATTACATCTGTAGTCCCATTCTGTGTTTCACCCATAATGATCAATTAGTATATATTTGTTTGTTTAATAAATATCTATGGGTAAAGAGCAAACTGAAAGTTTGTAGGGACAGCTGCAGTATTTATATACTCCCAAGAGAATCCCAGAACTTCAGTATTCTATTTACTCATAGAAATTTGCTTCAGATGTTAAAAACAGCATGGGTTGACATTTGACTTCAACGTTTTTTTTTAATTTTAAAAACATATTTTAATAAAATAACAGAAAACTTCAGCATAAGTAGTGATATGATAGACTTTTCTTTTATGATTGTATTTTATACAGTACATACATTTCAACTCACTGCAATAAATTAAATTTAAACTTGTGTGGATCAGCTATACAAAATTTTAAGCTAACATGAAATGAAACTTTTTGCCAGCCAAAGTTTCAGTTTCACAGGCTTACCTTCTTGGTCCATGTTTATTTATGCAATTTCTTGGATTTTTACCATATTTTGCTTTTATTACCTCATAAAATTTCCATTGAAAAATGAATTTGATAATGCCAGCAATCCTAGTTCTAAGTATTATTATAGACTCACTCACTTTTATCAGAACTGAAAGCTCTTTCAGGAGAAGTGAGGCATGCAGTCAAGTGTGAATGTTGTTTGATAGAAGCCAGTAGTGGAGCTCTCATTCTCCATGTCAAACAGTAGTTTACACATATGACCCAGATAAATTCACAGAGGTGATAAAAAATAATTCTGAAGGACTTATGGGAAAATGGACATGTGGTACAGGTATTTCTTTTTTCTGACTTGGGACATTTTTATTATTATTATTATTTTCTGAAATGATATGTTGATTAGAAACAGCTGCAGCCATCATGTGGCCCTGAGGAAAGTGCCAAGAAAATCACACATGAGCTCATAAGGAATGTACTGATTTTGCTGGGCTGCTGAAAAACAAACTTAGATGTACCCTACTTCAAGATTTCTTAAATAAGTAGATACAATTTTTCCTCATTCTTTGTACTTCTGATGACAGATTGAAATTACAATGGGGTAATCACAGTCCAGACATACAAAAATAGAGTCAGGCGAACATCAGAATCTGGTCTCAGACACTTCTTTGCACCACTGAGAACTTGAATTTTCTCTGAACTGTATCAAACCCAAGGACACCACCAGATGTATTTAGAACAACATCCACCAGCTGCAATTTAATATTCTTAAGGTTCCCCCTTGTAGCTATGCAACAATTTCTGACCCCAACCAATCCTTGCTTTACAAGCACCCTGACTTCTTGCCAGCTCCAACTATAATTCTTGACAGGCAAGAATTATGTAACTTATGCAACCAACAGTGGCCTTGAGGTTTTTGTTTTTATAAGTTTCCTCCAACTGTAGTTTGGTGGAACACAATTCAAGCGTTTCTTGAATCTGTGGCTCCTGTGCCGTAGTCCTAACAAAGCCCAAAATAACACCTTCAAGGTCTCTGCTTCTAAAATTTTGGCTAACACTTCTTTTTGTCAGTGTTTCTCTTGCTTTTAGTGTTCATAAATGTATCTTAATTTAGACAAAGATGAAAATTAATAGGAATGGTAAAAACTATAAAACTGTAATCCCTACAATTAAGACCCTAACTAAAATTAGTCTATCAACTCTGTGTTCAAATGTGAAGAAAAAGAATTAGATTTAAGACTATATGTAAAATATTAAAATAACTTTAGTATTTGCATTTAATATCCAAAATATATTACATTTATTATATCTTCTTCTTGGATTGATCCCTCGATCATTATATAGTGTTCTTCCTTGTCTCTTGTAATAGTCTTTATTTTAAAGTCTATTTTGTCTGTTATAAGCATTGCTACTCCAGCTTTCTTTTGATTTCCATTTGCCTGGAATATCTTTTCCATCCCCTTACTTTCAGTCTGTATGTGGCCCTAGGTCTGAAGTAGACACCATATATACGGGTCTTGTTTTGTATCCATTCAGCCAGTCTGTGTTTTTGGTTGGGGCATTTAATCCATTTACATTTAAGGTAGTTATCGATATATATGTTCCTGTTACCATTTTCTTAATTGTTTTGGGTTTGTGGGACCTAATGAAACTTAAAAGCTTTTGCACAACAAAGGAAACCATAAACAAGCAAGCAACCTAAGTGTCCATCGACAGATGAATGGATAAAGAAGTTGTGGCACATATATACAATGAAATATTACTCAGCCATAAAAAGAAATGAAATTGAGTTATTTGTAATGAGGTGGATGGTTGTAGAGTCTGTCATACAGAGTGAAGTAAGTCAGAAAGAGGAAAACAAATACCGCATGCTAACACATATATGTGGAATCTAAAAAAAAACGGTACTGATGATCCTAGTGGCAGGGCAGGAATCAAGACACAGACATAGAGAATGGACTTGTGGACACAGTGGGGAAAGGATAAGCTGGGGCGAAGTGAGAGAGTAGCATTGACATATATACACTACCAAATGTAAATGGATGGCTGGTGGGAAGCCACATAACAAGGAGATCAGCTCAATGCTTTGTGATGACCTAGAGGGGTGGGATAGGGAGGGTGGGGGGGAGGCTCAAGAGGGAGGGGATATGGAGATATATATATACATATAGCTGATTCACTTTGTTTGTTGCACAGCAGAAATAACACAACATTGTAAAGCAAGTGTACTCCAATAAAGATATTAAAAATATACATATTACAAATTTTATATTATTTTTAACTTCATTGTGAATAGAAACTATTTTCTAGTAAGTAAACATGTTTTTGACCTCTACCCTGTCCACTTTCACATATACATTTAGAAATGCATAATTATGTAAAAGTAGAAGACCATAATAAATTATCTTTATTTTAAATATCTAAGTGTTTATTTTGTGTAGCTGATTATACAAATGTGTATTTTTTGAGAGTGAATGCAATTGTTATCCTTTCTACTTTCCATCTTCTATCATCATTTCTCCAATGTTTATAAAATTCTGTAAGTAGTAAGTTTGTTCTTCAGATAATCTGATATCAGATTGTTAAACAGAATAAAAATCTTCTGCAGTCCTTGTATGGTACATATTGATTGTAGATAATTTTGATTATCTAGACAAAGTGATGCATTTTTCTCTATGTATTCAAGTATATAGGTTCTAAGATCAAATGAAAAGGTAAAAAGAACCACTACTTTTTCCATGAAGTCTATTTATTCAGAATGTTAAAAGCTACAATCAGGAAAAGTTTCTTTAACCATTTATTAAATCAGTGACTTTCAAATTCCTACCCAATATTTTGAAAAGTGCTTCTAACCAATGAACTTTATTACTGCTTTTTGGTTTGGGCTTTGGTTTATGTTTTCCCCCCAGTATTATAATTATTATCCTTTTGTTTCTTAACCTTTGGGGAGAAAAGTTGATGTGTTTCTGTTTCTAACTGGGTTCTATGTCTATTGTTTAATAAAACCCAAAGTGAAGAAGCCTCATTCATGTTACTCTGCTTGGGTGTTCCAATTCACAGTATTGAAAGTCAGCTTGTCTGAAATTTCTTTAGGGATGTTACTGCACTAATGAACATTCAGGTGTAATTCATTGGAAGAATGAAATTTTCTGGTGGCATTTTTTTGTTACTTATGGTTAAAATGAGCATTCTACACCAACACAAAATGATTTATTACAATTTTTTAAAACACCAGCAAAATTGTTCATACTTGCCAATTTTTGCTTTATGTACAAAACTTTTTTAACAGAAGTCACTGTATTCTTGATATTAATTATGGTAGAATTTCCAAACAATATAAATTTTATATTCATTGGGGTGAAATTTATATATAAATTTGGGGTTGTGTTTCTTCTTGAGACAGCTCTTTTTGGGCAACGTGACAGTGGTATAAATCTTTTCATAAAGGTTTTTTTTACTTTACTTATAATCATGTTTTAAAATATCCCTCAATCCAATCTACTAGAGAAGTTGGTTCTATTTCAAAATATGAATAAATATACATCGACTTTCTATTAATGAAAGTTAAACTGACTTTA